>NC_137186.1:8191869-10629687 GCF_951804945.1 Podarcis cretensis
TGAAGAGCAAAAAAGAGAACACATTTACCAACTTCTACTTTTAACTATGGACGCGGGTGGCACTATGGGTTAAACCACAGAGCCTAGGGCTTGCCGATCGGAAGGCTGGCGGTTCAAATTCCCATGACGGGTGACCTGCCGTTGCTCGGTCCCTGCTCCTGCCAACCTAGCAGTTCGAAAGCACAAAGTGCAAGTAGATAAATAGGTACCACTCCGGTGGGAAGGTAAACGGCATTTCCATGTGCTGCTCTGGTTCACCAGAAGTGGCTTAGTCATGCTGGCCACATGACCCAGAAGCTGTATGCCAGCTCCCTCGGCCAATAAAGCTAGATGAGCGCCGCAACCCCAGAGTCAGTCACGACTGGACCTAATGGTCAGGGGTCCTTTTACCTTTACCTTACGTTTAACTATGGATCGCTATGATGACTCTCATTTTACATACCCATGAAAAAGAGGTGGTGTCCTGGAAAAAGAGGACATATGCTCTCCCCCCCCCCTTCCTAGCATATGAGATCTTCTGCTGAGAGCTTGCTCCATCTCAAATGGAGGTGAGCTCAGCTTCCTTCACCAGGAGCAAGGACTTATCCATCACTCGACTGGATACCTCCTTCAGTCTGCTTCAGTCCAGCTACAAAGCTTTCCTTATCTAGTCCATCTGCAACTGTCTTCAACCAGTAGCAGATTTTGGGCCCTCCAATTTCAGATCCTCCAAGTGTCCCTATTTTCCAGGGATAGTCCTGGATTTATAGAAACCATCCCAGTTTCTGATTCGATCCCACAATGTCCTGCTTTTTCTTAGGACATCCCTATTTGCATCAGACAAATGTTGGGAGGATATGGATTGATGCGACACAAGTCAAGGAGATAAGTAGCTAGACAACCTTTGCAACAGTGTTTCCCAACCTTGGGACTGCAGCTGTTTTTGGACTACAACTCCCATCATCCCTAACTAGCAAGACCAGTGGTCAGGAATCCATTATAGACATTGTGGGAATCTACGAATCCATTACAGACGTATCTGTGCCTTCATTATCTCCTGGAATGCAAGATGTTGTACCAAACCAAGTTGTGCTCAGAGGAGATCTATTGAAAAGAATACAGTCGTACCTTGGAAGTCAAATGGAATCCATTCTGGAAGTCTGTTCCAGAAAGTCTGTTCCCAAAAACATTTGGGAACCAAAAAGCAGCTTCTGATTGGCTGCAGGAAGCTCCTGCAACCAATTGGAAGCCATGGAAGCCCTCTTGGACTTTAAGCTTCCAAAAATAGTTCATAAACCGGAACAGTCACTTCCAGGCTTGTGGCGTTCGGGAGCCAAAAAGTTTGAGAACCAAGGTGTTTGAAAACCAAGGTACGACTGTACAACTATGTTAGCTATTTCCATTCTTTTCAATGTGTATGAGAAAGGAGGATGAAGAAAACAACACAACATTGTTCTATGATTCATAGAAGGTTTTAATGAGGAAAAAGCAGGAAAGGAGATGGTGGAAATAGCCCATCGCATATCAATGCAACATGGACCGCTAAAAAGGAAATTATCCGATATCATCTCTTTGGAGCCGGAAATTGCAAAGACCAAGTTGACACATCATTGTGGACTAAGGCAACAACAACAGAGCTGACCTCCAATCTTCCCTTTGGCCTTGTAGGATGAGCATCTTTCAGCCAATCACAGCTATAATACCTCATTCAGGTGGTCCTGGTGCATCATTAGTCGTTGGAATGTAAGGCAGCAGATGTAATCGGGAAACAGGAGCCTATTGTTGAAAATAAGCATGCAGAGTTGGGCCAGCAAAGGAACACAGTCAAAATGCCATATTGATTGTTAGCAGAGGTTTGGAGCCCTCACAAACCCCACTGGTCGAACAGTGGGATCTTTGGAGCACTAAGCATTTCTGAATACTGTGTCCATCTATTCAGCCAAGGGTTAGAATCTCACGTCTTCTTTCCTAGATGTTCCGTCAGTATTGCGTCCAAGCTTAACATGGCCAGCACTGACCAGGGTAATATTGTTGGTAGGGGACGCACACCTTCCTGGGGTAGGTTCCTGGAGGACATGGCCAAGAAGGTCGGGGATAGAAGGGGACACAGGCCTTGATGGGGCGGTACCCTGGGGGGCATGGGAAGCCGAAGCCAGGGCCCAACTTGGAACCACAAGGATAGTAGCAACCAGGACGCTGATAGGGTGGATAGCAGCCAGGGTACTGACAGAAGGAGTCGTCTTCTGGGTTAGAGAAGTCCTCCAACAGGATTCCATTATTCAGCAGAGACATCTTGGAACAGTTGGGGTAGATCTGTAATAACATTGTGGCAGAGAGGTTATAGGTTGAAAAAACTGGGTTAAAAGAGAGATGGGAAACCTGAGGCACAAGGACTCGTAATTTGGTGAACCGGGTTTGATTCCCCGATCCTCCACATGCAGCTGCTGGGTGACCTTGGGCTAACCACACTTCTCTCTGAAGTTTCTCAGCCTCACTCACCTCACAGAGTGTTTGTTGTGGGGGAGGAGGGGAAAGGAGATTGTGAGCTGCTTTGAGACTCCTTAAGGGGAGTGATAAAGCGGGATATCAAGTCCAAACTCCTCCTCCTCCTCCTCTTCTTCTTCTACTTTCTTCCTGGCACTCAAAACTCTTCCCAAGACAAACCAGCTCTCCCAAACCAAGGCTATTCTCTACTGGCACACCTCTGAAATGTGTCCTTGAAATCTCATACTGCCTCTTATTTGCCTAGATGAGAACAGCGAAGTCTCCAGATCTCTCTCCCGCCAACCATACCTATTCTCCCCAGACCATGCCCCTAACAGACCATGCTTTGCATGCGTTCCCATGTTTTGGCTTGACTAGAGAGTTAATTTGAGCTCTGATAATGCCTCTTGACTCCCTGGATAGAGGATAAAAATGAGTGGTTGAGTGGTTGTAGAAACGTGCCTCCTGCACCAAGCTAAAATTTACATTTCCAGTCCTATCCACTCATTTTAACATCACATAATTGTCTGTATGGAAGATTAGAGAGGGACCTGTGAGTTTGTGTAGATACTAGAATCATAGAATTGTAGAGTTGGAAGGAACCATGAGGGTCAGCAGGGGGCCGGTCCACTGTCCCTCAGACCATAGTTTGGGGGGGGGGGGAATGAACGAATTCCTATGCCCCACAAATAACCCAGAGATGCATTTTAAATAAAAGGACACATTCTACTCATGTAAAAACACACTGATTACTGGACCATCCGCGGGCCAGATTGAAAAGGTGATTGGGCCGGATCTGGCCCCCGGGCCTTAGTTTGCCTACCCATGATCTAGTCCAGTGTTTCCCAAACTTGGGCCTCCATCTGTTCCCAATACAGTTCCCAAAATAGCTGGAGACCCAAGTCTAGTCCAAAAACAGCTGGAGACCCAAGTCTAGTCCAACTCTCTGCAACACAGGAATCTTTCACCCAAAGTGGAGCTACAGTAGAAAGGGGAAATGTGCATTTATTGCTCTGCCTGCTTTTGCCCCCTGGTTCCTGTGACCCTCCAAAATTCTTTAGGCAACATTTGATGGGAACTCCATTATCTAAAAATTTCAAGCTGTGTCCACTCTACAGACAGTTTCTTCAACAAGTTTAGAACCCCAACAGGACACTCAGAAGCCGTCAGATGCATTTGGACACCAGAGCTCAGCTGAAACACTCATCTAGATTTTTCTCCGTGGAGGAACTTGCCATGTCCCTTCAACATTTCATTCCTTGTAATATGCAGCAAGATAAATGAAGCTGGCCTGATA
Organism: Podarcis cretensis; assembly: GCF_951804945.1. Lineage (NCBI taxonomy): Eukaryota > Metazoa > Chordata > Lepidosauria > Squamata > Lacertidae > Podarcis > Podarcis cretensis. Next base: position 8,195,630 of record NC_137186.1, read on the forward strand.
TTTAGAAGCCCTCAGAGAAAAGAGATATTTCAGTCTCCATCAAGCCTGTGAGCATGCAAGGAATTACCTGGTTTTCTACTGGATCCGATGGGATGCTTTCGGAGTTTCAGATGTTTCTGAAGTAGCCCATTGTGAGAGAGCTCCTTTTATATGGTCCGTCATTGTGCCTAGAGGAAAACACTCATCTCACTTCCAAGAATTACAGTAAGAATTAATCTTCAGACCTTTAATTGTCACATGTTTAAATGAATTAATCTAATTAATTTTTCCTTCCTTGTTCAACATGCTGCATCATCATGTTAACCCCTGAGCTTGTTTGGGGAAATGCACTATTTAGGTTGAAATGCCTTCTCCACGGTCCTGCAAATGCAGCTGATCTCAGTGAGGCCTCCTTCTGAGCAGACATTGTAGCACCCTTTTGCAAACTTATTTTAGAATATACAGAAGAAGGAAGAAGGAATGTCTTGCGTCTAACCCTAACCATTTTGGGAGGAGGATCTCCCACCTCTACGCAGCATATTTTTGCTCAGTCCAAAAACCATGAGAAGTGGTATTCAAACATTTAATTGCAGCACAAAACTCATGTTTTACACAATGGGATAGGGTCATACTCCTAGTTCTTCCACAACGCAAAGTGACCCAAAATAACAGCAAGGTTTAGCTGTTTTCATTACCATATTCATTAGAATCACCAATTTAATTTGTGTTACAATCGCCCTATACAGTGGTACCTTGGGTTACAGACACTTCAGGTTACAGACTCCGCTAACCCAGAAATAGTACCTTGGGTTAAGAACTTTGCTTCAGGATGAGAACAGAAATTGTGCCCCAGCGGCATGGTGGCAGCGGGAGGCCCCATTAGCTAAAGTGGTACCTCAGGTTAGGAACAGTTTCAGCTTACAGGTGCACCATGGGGTTTCTTCTCCCTCTGCTCCCAGCACTGTCCTATTATCCTTTGGCCCTTATAAACATCCCAAAGGGTGTTAGGACCTGCTATCCAAACCCAATGTGTTTCCAGGAAATAGTTTGTTAGGTGAGCATAAGGAGTTAACGATTTCCACTGATTCTTATGGGAAGTTTTTAAATCCGTGTCCGACCACAGAATTTTGAGCCCAAAATGATGAAGAAGCTGGGGAAACCCTATAAAACCTTGCAAAAGAAAGACACAGTTAGGAAAAATGCTCTCTTATTTGTCTGATATCCCCCCTCCCTCCTCCCTCCCACCACGGTTTCTGCTTAAACAACTGCCACTGACCAACAAAACACAAAAAATCCGACTTGTTTACACTACTAGGTCTGCTTGTCTGGATATCTAAATCTGCAGTGTGTGTACTAAAGGTAAAGGTAAAGGGACCCCTGACCATTAGTTCCATTCGTGGCCGACTCTGGGGTTGCGGCGCTCATCTCGCTTTACTGGCCGAGGGAGCCGGCGTACAACTTCCGGGTCATGTGGCCAGCATGACTAAGCCGCTTCTGGCGAACCAGAGCAGTGCACGGAAACGCCGTTTACCTTCCCGCCGGAGCGGTACCTATTTATCTACTTGCACTTTGATGTACTTTCAAACTGCTAGGTTGGCAGGAGCAGGGACCGAGCAATGGGAGCTCACCCCGTCGTGGGGATTCGAACCACCAACCTTCTGATCAGCAAGTCGTAGGCTCTGTGGTTTAACCCACAGCACCAACCTAGTGTGTGTACTAGTGAGGCTAATTCTTTGCGTTTGGATAAGTGAATTTTGGTATAACTAGCTTTCCTATAGCAAAACCAGTGTGTTTAAGAAGGCACAGAACCTATACTCTAGAACCAGGGATGGAGAGCTGGTGGCTTTCCAAATCTTGTTAACCCCTTTTCCCATGAACCCCACCATGATCAATGGTCAGGAATGATGGGAGTTGTAGTCTAGCATGTTCAGGAAGACCACTGAATGTATGTCTAGAACCAGGATCGCTATGGCCCCCTCAGATGTTGTTGGACTACAACCCCCATCAGCCCCAGCCAGCAGGGCCAACATTCAAAGATGGTGGAAGTTCTAGTCCAGCAATGTTTGGAAGGTCACAAGTCCTTCATTCCTGACATAGTCACTGTTGTTGCAATGTTATATATTTTCCACCCAGAAGTCAGTCCCATTGAACTCAGCAGTATTCACTCCCAGTTAAGTGAGTACAGCAGGTTTCACCAGCCAAGTATCCTCTAGGTATGTTTGGATTCTACATCCCATCAGTGCCAGAGATCAAGACCCAGTTGTCAGGGAAGATCAGAGCAGGAGTCCAGGAAGATCTGGAAAGCTACCGATTCCCTCCAGATGTTGTTGGATTGCAGATTCCATATTCCTCCCTGACCATGGGCCCTGCAAGATGAAGCTAATGAGATTTTTATTTATTGTGCATTTATTTAAGGGTGGGAGTACACCTTTTAATCAAAGAAAACTCTCGAGGTGTACAAATAATATAGGACATTAACAGCACCTCTGAAATCCATAAACGGATTAGAAAACAAAATACACATAGTCTATGCCCCATTAAAATACTCACATAAAAGAGTAAAAACAAATATACGTTACAAAATAATAGGTAGCTGAGCAGGCTTGCTGAAACGGATCTCACTCCTGTCAGCAATCGTGCTGCAGCATTCTGCGTCAACTGCAGTTTCTAGACAAACCACAACGAAAGCTCCATATGGAGTCCCACAACATCAGGAGGTCCAGAGGTTCTCCATTTGTGGCAGAAAAGTCCATCTCATCAGTTCTCTTTCCAGTTGTTTGAGGAAATAATGTCATTCCTAATCAGAAATCTGCAAACACGTACCATTGGTTTATTATGCTTACACAGAGACATGTACTAGGGCAATCATGGGTTCAAGCAGTTGCTTCCTCATACACCTTTTACTGGAAGAGTATGGAACCACATCTAAAAACAAGGATTCTTTATAAACATAATTACAGCAGTTAGAAATAATTGTGGAGCTGGCTGGGCTTCCCAAACCTTCTCAGATGAGATGATGTGGGTGCTTACCCACAAAGGACACATGTTCAGGGTTCTTCATGGAGACTCATGGGAAAGCCTATGTCTTATGATGTTTCAGGATCATAGAATCATAGAATCATAGAGTTGGAAGAGACCACAAGGGCCATCGAGTCCAACCCCCTGCCTAGCAGGAAACACCATCAGAGCACTCCTGACATATGGTTGTCAAGCCTCTGCTTAAAGACCTCCAAAGAAGGAGACTCCACCACACTCCTTGGCAGCAAATTCCACTGTCGAACAGCTCTTACTGTCAGGAAGTTCTTCCTAATGTTTAGGTGGAATCTTCTTTCTTGTAATTTGGAATCATTGTTCCATGTCCGCTTCTCTGGAGCAGCAGAAAACAACCTTTCTCCCTCCTCTATGTGGCATCCTTTTATATATTTGAACATGGCTATCATATCACCCCTTAACCTCCTCTTCTCCAGGCTAAACATGCCCAGCTCCCTTAGCCGTTCGTCATAAGGCATCGTTTCCAGGCCTTTGACCATTTTGGTTGCCCTCCTCTGGACACGTTCCAGTTTGTCAGTGTCCTTCTTGAACTGTGGTGCCCAGAACTGGACAGGATAGATATGATCACTGAGAAGTCCACAATGTCTCCAATTGCCTTCAAAATCCATTTGGAGGTATGGACTGAGAGGAGCATCCACACTCACCCCACCCACCCAGTCTCTGCCCAAACACAACTCACATTTTGCTCTGGGTGAAATTTGGCATTAGCTCAACTTGGGGAAGATTATAGTAATTCAGAGCCCCCTTGCCATTCCACCAGCAATGCCACTAAAGAAAAGGTTTAGGACCCATTTTGAAACTTGTTTGCGGTAAGAAGGTGGGACAGGCTAGTTGATCATCCAAAGACCTCTCTCTCAGGGATGGGGAACCTATGGGAGCCCTAAGAAGTTGTTGGACTCCAGCTCCCATCAGCCTCGGCCAGCATAGCCAATGGACAGGGATGGTGGGAAATGTAGTCCAACAACATCTGATGGGCCGCATGTAACAGATGCATAGTGTCCAGAAGTGATTGTGCCACCCTATGCTGCCTTGGAAGGGACGCGGGTGGCGCTGTGGGTAAAAGCCTCAGCGCCTAGGGCTTGCCGATTGAAAGGTCAGCGGTTCGAATCCCCGCGGCGGGGTGCGCTCCCGCTGCTCGGTCCCAGCGCCTGCCAACCTAGCAGTTCGAAAGCACCCCCGGGTGCAAGTAGATAAATAGGGACCGCTTACAAGCGGGAAGGTAAACGGCGTTTCCGTGTGTGGCTCTGGCTCACCAGAGCAGCGATGTCACGCTGGCCACGTGACTCGGAAGTGTCTCCGGACAGCGCTGGCCCCCGGCCTCTTGAGTGAGATGGGCGCACAACCCCAGAGTCTGTCAAGACTGGCCCGTATGGGCAGGGGTACCTTTACCTTTACCTTTTATGCTGCCTTGGACTGGACAGACCCCATGGTCAGACCCCAAGCGGAGTCCAGACCCTCAAAGTGTCTCTATTTTCCAGGGACAGTCCCAGATTTACAGAACCTGTCCTGGTTTCTGATTTGATCCTGGAATATCCCACTTTTCCTTAAAGGTAAAGGACCCCTGACCATTAGGTCCAGTCTTGGCTGACTCTGGGGTTGCGGTGCTCATCTCGCTTTACTGGCCGAGGCAGCCGGCGTACAGCTTCTGGGTCATGTGGCCAGCATGACTAAGCCGCTTCTGGCAAAACCAGAGCAGCGCACGGAAACACTATTTACCTTCCCGCCGGAGTGGTACCTATTTATCTACTTGCACTTGACATGCTTTCAAACAGCTAGGATGGCAGGAGCTGGAACTGAGCAACAGGAGCTCATCCCATTGCGGGGATTCGAACCGCTGACCTTCTGATCAGCAAACCCTAGGCTTTTCCTTAGGACATCCCGATTTCATCAGAGAAATGTTGAAGGGTATGGAGTTACTTAGGCTGCATCTACACACCTATCTAAAAAACGCTCTGGAAATGCTCGGGGGGGGGGACATTTTAAAGCTCACAATGGAAAAATTCATAGCTCCATCTAGTGTCATAGTGTTATAATGCATATACAGTGGTACCTTGATTTAAGACCATAATTCAGTCTTAAAACAAAGCGTACTTAAAACAAGACATGCTTTCCCATAGAAAGTAATTGAAAATGGATTGATCCATTCTAGACAATGAAAAACACCCCCTAAAACAGCAATTTAACACATATTTTACTGTCTAATGAGACCATTGATCCATAAAATGAAGGCAATAATCAATGTACTATACTATAACATAAATAAGACAGTATTGTAGATGATAAAAATTAGAATTTTATTTTTTTTTCTTATCTGCACTGATGATAGTCATTGTTTGGATGGGGGGCTTTTATCCATTTCTGCAGTCACAAATTCAACCAGTAGCTGGGTTCCACACAGTCAGAAAAACAAGTCACAAAAACAAAGTCACAAACCACAGTCACAGGTCAGTCCCATAAAACGAAGTCACAGTCAAAAAACCGAAAAAGCCACACAAACCAAAATGCAAAAAAATAGCAAAAACGAAACCTCCAATTATCACCTCTATGTTGCGTGGGTTCTCAGGACTCAGCAGCTGGCAGACTCAACAGGAAGCCTCTGATTAGCAGCGAGGGACTCAATTATCAAACGAAACACACTCAACAGGAACCAGATGATGAAAAGAGACCCCTAAAATAGCAGCCAGGCCCGACTTACCATATATAAAAACAATGACTCAACCTGGAGCACTCATATTTTTTTTTAATAAAAAATTTTATTAGGTTTTCACATTTTATACACACACACACAACAAAAACAAAAACAAAAACAAAACATATATAATTTCATACTCTTACTTTCTTTACCCTCTTTCCTTGACTTCCCCCACCCCCTCTTCATACATCCCAATTCCAATAATTAATTCAGCAAGTTCTTATCTCTCATCTTTAACATATTATTATTATTTTTAAAACTTAACTCTTTTTACTTGTCCACATTTAACTTATCCAATTCTCTTATAAACATTAAATCTTTTTTCTAAGGTCGACCTAATTTCCCTCCCACGAATTTCTCCCTTTATATTTTAATTAATTATATGTCATAATGGCCAAATACAAAAATCATAAAATTTTAAAATTCTGTTCTCCCCTCCCTCCCTACCCCGGTTTCCATCCCTTATGTCCACAGAAACAGTTCCTAGCCCGGATTCCTCACATCCGAGGCCTTCAAGTCTCTGTCAGTCTCTCTCCGCCGATTTTGTTGGTAACCCTTTTTGTTGGTCCTCAGGTCTCGAAGGAGTTCAGTCGCAGTCACACCAAATTTTCTTCCATCCAAAATACTTAAAAGCAGTTGCTGCAAAAGGTCAGCTGATCTCCCATACTCAAAGAGGAAGTCCCAATCATATTTCTTTATTCTTTTAAATTCCAGAATTCCAGGTACTCCAGGGACTTCCTCCTTCATCTTTCTCATCTTTCGCAGATTTGTAATCCGAAGATCTTCTGATTGGTATTTTCCTTTTCCACTCCTTCTTTCCTCTCCATCTGTTCCAAAAATGTCTCTTCTGGTTCAGCTGCAGATTTCTTATTAGTCAAATCCTTTATGCATTCAGCAGAGTTGTTTGTTTTAGAATTCAAGGTCATAAGTTCTTTGTTCATAGCTGTACTCTGCTCTTGCAGGATTCCCACGAGAAAAAACATTTTTTCTATCTCTGCCAGTAATTTTCCCTCTGCAGCCATTGTAATGTCTCTAGTTCCCCCTAGGGGGATTCCAATTACTTGATAGTCCTTTTCCAACAGTCCGTTACTTATTGTTTATAGCTACGTTGTTTCCAACCACCTCAGTTCAAATGCAACACTTTTAATTCAGAGAGTTTTTAAGTAACAAAGTTCTTAACTTTAACCGCCCATTTGACAGCTCCTTTGACAGCTGTCAAACTCCTTATTCTTTTTCCTCCGGCTTACGCACAGGACACTCCCGGGTTCGGGGGAGGGGGGGTTTACACAAAAGCTTCCAAAATTCCTCACTTTCTCTCCAGCACAAAGACTTCTTCTGTCAAATTCATTGAAGTATCTTTTATCTGACACCAAAAACAATACTCTCCACCTTAGTTCTCCAATCCTTGCTTTAGATCGTTTGTAGGTAGGGGGGGGGTGCGGACTTCCCTTTAGCACATCCCCCGATTGTACCGAATTCAAAGGTATAAATTTTAAAGTCCAGATTCCAATCTACTCACGGGTTGTTTATTTTCCAGTCCAAATTTTGGGAAAAAAGTCAGCGCTCTCCGGCCATGGCTCGCGGCTACGCTCCACTGAAGTAGCGGTCTACTCACAGCACCACGCCACTCCCCGTACCCTCTCTGTAGCCTTTAAAAAGGCTCTTCGTGGGTCGGGGAAGGCGCTTAAAGGTCCCGCCGAGTCACCAAGTCCGCAGGCTTCCGCGCCTGCGGTTTCTAAGGGTCCCCGCGTCGCCGGCGCGGTAAGACCCGTCCTCAGCAGAGCCGATTCCCTCCGGAGCTCGGAGGGAATCCGCCATTAATCCGATCACGCTAACCCGGAAGTCCCTTGAGCACTCATTTTTGGGTTGCAATTGGACTTAGTCCAAAACGGACTTATAATAGACTGGACTTTAGTCAAGGTACCACTGTATATACAGTGGTACCTCTGGATGCTAACGGGATCCGTTCCAGAGCCCCGTTCGCATCCTGAGTAGAAAGCAACACGCAACTGCGCATCTGCGCATGCGCGGGTCGCATTTCACTGCTTTCACGCATGCACATGACGTCATTTTGAGCATCTGCATATGCATGAGTGGCGAAACCCATAAGTAATGTGTTCCGTTATTTCTGGGTCATCGTGGAGCTTAGCCTAAAAACGTGAAGCATATTTAACCCGAGGTATGACTATTATTAATTGTCAGGCTTTAGAAATCCCTTCCCTAATGGCACCAAGGAGCAGGGAGGAAACAAGAAAGTTTTTACTTGTGATTTATTTCAGTCATCACAGTGAAAGACAACAAAATCCAGTCAGTGCTCCCTGATGGAGTTGCTCGCACTGTGCTCCTCCCCGTTCCTTTCTAACAGCAGGACCTGCTTCTACAGCATCCATTCGTGGTCAACTGCCTCAGTGAAGAGAAGGAGGGTTGGTTATGCTGTCCAGTGACGTGTCAGCTTGCTGCTCTGCCTCCCCTCCTCCTTCTCCTAACGCCTCCTAACTCTTCTGCTCGCCTGTCTCTGAACTGTTCTCTCCCCCAAAGCCCTGCTGTAATTCGAGATGGCTTTCCTCTTCTTTGGAAACTGCAGGAGAAGGGGGGGGCGACCTCCCCCAACCCTCCTTCTCTTCAGTCTAGTCCCTGACACTAATGTAGCACAAGTCTACTCAGAAATGCAAATTTGCATTTAGCAGCAGTTGCAGGTATGTGGATATGAAATTTAATTTCCATCAGCACCCTTGGGTGCCTTGCACATGAAGTGATGGTGAGATGAAAGGCACCATTTTGGACAAGGAAGGAAGAATAATTAGAACATTTCAGTTAAACATCTGGCCATTAAAGATCTGAAGACTAGGTTTTTTTATTCCGGGAACTGTGGGAGACTCATTTCCTCTGGGCACACTGATGGACTATATATAGAGAGCTGATGGACTATATATGTGTGATAGCTTACTCCAGAAGCAGCTGAGACTTCTAACACATCCGATCAGATCCAGTAGGAAACCAGGTAACTTCTTTGCTGTTCATGGAGTTTTACAAGGACTGAAATATCTCTTTCTTCTGCACTTTGGTAATTATCAGGCTAACTTGCTGAATATTGCCTAAAATGAAATGTTGAGGGATAGGGCTAGCCCAAGGCAATTTGCCTCTGGTTCTGAGTGCCAGGTTGAGCTGTCTTGTGATGGCTCCGTCTAGAAGCACCTGAGACTTCTAACAACTCCAATCAGATCCAGTAGGAAAACAAATAACTTCTTTCCTGTTCATGGGGTTTTACAAGGACTGAAATATCTCTTTCCTATGCATGGTTGTCGATATCAGGCTAACTTCATTTTTCGTGCTGAATATTGCCTAAAACAAAATGTTGAGAGAGAGGGCTAGCGCTAGATATATTGCCACTTCAGGCAAACCAGAAAGTGGTGCCCGCTCCCGACACAACCACTGCCTCCGGGGCCCCTCAATCTTGCAGGCAATGTGACACCTGTGGTTCTGAGTGCCAGGTTGTGGGGCTTAGAAGGCTGCATTTGGTCTCTGAATCGGATGTTTCCCATCACACTTTTAATCCAGTATTTGTCAATTATAGCAACTCTACCAAAATCTCATTTCAGTTCTATCCTTCCTGCTCCAAGATGTCTCTGCTGAATAATGGTATCCAGTTGGAGGACTTCTCCAAGCCAGAAGCTGACAGCCTCGACTCCTTCTGTTGTGATTCTCCGTGCTACTATCCACAGAATTTTCCATGTTCTCCAGGGTGCAGCCTCAGAATAGTGTTTATCCCTCGCTTCGGCCAGCGTTGTCCTCAAGGTTATGCCCCAGTTGAAGTGCATATCCCCATCTGTGCTAGTGTTGGGCCATGTCCAATTCCATACCAGCGCATTCGGGGCTGTCTCCCCATCCGTCCAGGTGCGCCATGTCCTCCAGGGTTCCAACCCATCCGGGCATGCGTCCGCAACCAGTTCCCTGGTCTTTGCAGGCCATGCTAAGCCCAGACGCAACATTGACGGAACACCCAGGAAAGAAGATGCAAGATTCCGATACTTGGCTGAATGAATGGACACAATATTCAGAAATTCTTGGTGCTCCAGAGTGCCCATTGTCCCACCAATGGGATTTGTGAGAGCTGAGCACTTCTGTTATCAATTCCTATCATGCTTTGACTTAACTCCTTTGGCTTTTCCCTATCTCTGCGTGGTTAATTTCAACAGGCCCCTGTTTCCTGGTCACACCAGTCACCTCGTATTCCATCCCCTGGAAGTATTTCAGCTGTGTTTCGCTGAAGGTTGCTCACCGCACAAGACTGAAGGGAAAATTCGAGGTCCCCCCTGCTGTCTTTGCCTTAATGCACAAAGCTTTTTGTCTTTGCAATTTCGAGCTCAGAAAACAGGATGTCTGATTATTGCTCTTTCTGTGGTCCATATTACATTTAATGCTGTATTGTTTTTAACACTCGATTGGAAGCCGCCCAGAGTGGCTGGGGAAACTCAGCCTGATGGGCGGGATATAAATAAATTATTATTATTATTATTATTATTATTATTATTATTATTATTATTACATTGACCTTTTTTTGCAATGGGCCATTTCCACTGTCTCCTTTCTTTCTCTCCGCATTAAAGTCTTTTGAAAATCATAGAATGGTGTCACGTTGTTTTCTCCCTCTCACCATTCTCATACTCGGAGTAGACCCATTGAAATGTACAGAAATTGCTCATTTAGTTGCATTGTTTTCAATAGGTCTGTTAAAGACACATGAACAGGAATATGGTTGGTCCCTGGCAGTTGATGAAATAGTTCCTGTAATAGGGCTGGGATTGCTTCCTGTCGGAATCACCTGCTTTTCCTGTTTACTCAGCAGGAAGGTCCATTTGAAATGAAATATGTAGTTGTTTTGCTTCTGCTTTTTGTGTTCTCACATGTCAAAGTTAGCCTTCTGGCCCTGCTCCTCCAGTATACCACAGCAGCATTTCCCCAGTACAAATCCCTGCTTGGGCTTTCATTGACCATAAGCAATATCTCAGGGAGCTAGCAGGTGACCCTCCCTGGAGAGAAATGCGCCATCTTGCCCATCTTTGGGATTTTACTTTGGCTTTGGTCTCGAGTTCAAGGGGCATAGCCCCTGTGCAGGTACAGAGTTCATGATTCAGCAAATCTATTATACCATTCAAAGAGTTTCATCACCTGATTAAATTATCAAAAGAAGAAAGCCATGATTGGCTTTTCTCACCAGGGACACAAGGAAGGGGAAGGTGTAGATTTAAGAAATCAAATTCCCCAAGGGCAGAAACTCTGTTCAGCTCTGCTCTGCTCTGCATGGCAACTTATGAGAAGTGTAGGTCTAGCAACATAAGAAGTCTTCTCTGTTGTGGCCCCAATCTTGTAGAGTGGAGATGGGGAACCTCAGGTCATGAATGCAGGAGCCCATGTCCTCCTATATGGACCTCAGAACTCTTCCCAGACCACAAGCCTCACTCGTCCTGAGCCCTCCAAGATTCTTTTTGCTGTTTCTATGGTATGCTGAAGAACTGTGGGGGAAAGGGAAGAGATATCATTGTGGGTTGAAGCAGAAACAGCATGCTTGATCTCCAATCTCCCCTTTGACCTTGTGGGCTTAGTATTTTTCAACCAACTACAGTCAAAGTGACTCTGGCTTCGCCCTACCAGACCTGAAATTGTATTATGAAGCATCATGCCTCTGTTGGTTGAAGGAGTGGATGAGATTAGAAAATGGAAAATTGTTAGACTTGGAAGGATTTGATAACAGATTTGGTTGGCACACATATTTATGGTGTGATAAGAAAAAAATTCACAAAGGCTTTGAAAACCACATCTTCAGAAGATGTCTTATAGAAGTTTGGGATAGGTATAAAAACCTATTAGAACCAAGGATACCACACTGGTTGGTCTCCATTAGAGGTGATGAGTGTAAAGAAGATCAATATGAGGGGGAATTGGGTAACATATGGGAATTTGATTGTTAAAGAAGGAGGTAAATGGAAATTGAAACCCTACGAAGAAGTTAAAGAATATGTTAATGATTGGTTGCATTATTATCAGGTTAATGAAATGTTTAAAAAAAACTAAAAGAAAAAGGTTATGTTGAAAAAGAATCGAAATTTCAAATAGAGATATTGAATAATGAATTTAAAATTTTATCAAAGATGTATAAATTGCTGCTAGAATGGTATACTAAAGATGAAGAAATTAAATCGGTTATGATTCATTGGGCTAGAGATTTTGGATATAATATACAGTTATGTGAATGGATAAAACTATGGAACGAAAAGTTAAAATTTACGGCCTGTACTGCGTTAAAAGAAAATGGTATGAAAATGGTATATAGATGGTATATAACACCAGTGAAGTTAGCAAGAATGTATAAAGTGTGTAATAAATGTTCGAAATGTAAAGAAAAGGAAGGGACTTTTTATCATATGTGGTGGGAATGTAAGAAGGTGGAAGGCTTCTGGGAAATGATATATAACGAATTGAAAAAAATGTTGAAATATACATTTGTTAAGAAACCAGAGGCATTTTTGTTAGGAATGGTAGGAAATGAAATAAATAGAAAAGATTATAAGCTTTTTTTATACGCAGTAACAGCGGCAAGAATACTGCTAGCCCAAAAATGGAAACAAGAAGAATTACCGTCAATGGAAGAATGGAGAATGAAGTTAATGGAATATGCAGAACTTGATAAACTAACAGGAAGGATCCGAGGCCTACGAGACCACAGATTCACTGAAGACTGGAGTAAATTTGTAGACTATTTGAAAAGTATTTGCGATGAACAATTAACGTTTGTAGGTTTGCAAGAGGCTCTGTGAAAATAATATTAGAAATATTCTAAAAAAGGGAATAAGAGGGAGGAGGTTTTTAATAAAGACTCTCCTCCCTGGAAGAGAGGGGAGTGGTTGTGGGTGGGAGCCCAAGCTCCGCCCCTAGCAGGGGGCAGTAGCCCCCTGCCTCCCCCACTCACCTGGCTGGCGCCCACGCCCATCGGCAGACACCCAACCAGTTGCCTCTGAAGGGGCGTGTTCAGCAGCCTATGTGCTGCGGCGCCAGCCCCTCCTCGGCCTCATTCTCCTCTCTGTCGTCTCGTCGCGAGTCAACCACCCTCCACTCCCTTCAAGCTCAGGGTTTTAGTTCCTTGGCCTTGCTATGGACCTTAGGTTGGTCGCCCTGGTTGTCCAGGGGGCCTCGTAGGAATTTTTCTATTTGGCATTAGGCTTTTTGGTTTTTCCGCCTACCTTGTAGCAATCGTCACAACTTTCGTGGTATTGGTGGGTAGGTTAGGCATTGGAATAATGTGTTGTGGTGTGTCGAAGAGCTAGGTGTGGCCATCGCCTATGCCTTCAATTTTTGGGTATTCCGTTAAAGGAATCTGGCGGTTGTGTGCTCTGTCCGATGCCTGCTTGGCGGGAGGCCATGGCACGACCCTCGGTGACATCAGGGGAGAGCCTATAGTTGGATTAGCATCAACAGGCTCCACCTACTGGTGAATAAACCCCCTTGTTTTAGACATCCAATGCCTAAGCCAATACCTTATCACTGCTGTAATCAATAAAGTTGTGGCCTTTTCTTGCCCATTAACCTTATATCACGTGTCCTTGTGTATTCATTCCACATTGTGGGGGTCGGGTCCTCGAACCACAAAAGGCAATATTAGATTAAGAAATGCGGAAGAAGAACTAAAACGGAGGATTTGCAGAAGAGCTGAGGGAACTCCAAAAAATGTATTTGTGAAAAATTGTGTTATGTGTTTTTATATTTTTGTATTGTAAAATGAATAAAAAATAATTCAAAAAAATAAAAGGTTAGCAGGAGCAGGGACCAAGTAACAGAAGCTCACCCCATCGCGGGGATTCGAACCGCCAACCTTCTGATTGGCAAGCCCTAGGCTCTGTGGTTTAGACCACAGCGCCACCCCCGTCCCACATTAGATATCATAGAACCATAGAATTGTAGAGTTGGAAGGGACCCCAATAGTAATCTAGTTTAACCCCCAGCAATGCAAGAATTGCATCTGAAGCATCCATGACAGATGACCATCTAACCTCTGCTTAAAAACCTCCAAGGAAGGAGAGTCAATCACCTGGCAAGGGTGTCTGTTCCACTGTCAAATAGATTTTACTGTCAGAAAGTTCTTCCTGATGCTTGTTCCATTTTTCATGTAACAGCTCTTTAGATATTTGAAGATGGCTGTCATATCTCCTCTCAGTCTCCTCTTTTCTCATTGAATCTCTTTTCGATGTCCCTTCTGCCTAAGGAGGACTTTGGAATGCTCACTGAAATGGCAAAAATCAGCAAGAGAGAGGGAATCCAGTTAGTTTTACATTTTAATACCTACAGAGAAAAGAGATATCTCAGTCAGCATGAAGACCATGAATTAAGCAAATAGTGCATGGATTCCACTGTTGAAGTGCTTGTGGAGTATAGGAGCCTGACAACCCTTTTTATACGGGTTGGTGACACACCTTGAGGAGATGAGTCTTGCTTAGTTCCAAGAGCTCGTGACTGACTGTCATTCACATCTTTGCCAGATTTGCATAACTTTGATTGAAAGTCTCCAATTATTTTGTTTCTCTCCCTGAGTCATTTTGTTTTCATCCAGGCTTCATTCTATAATGTGTGCAAGCTAACCCCCTGGAAGGGAAGGGAATAACATGGTGTTGAGCTTAGAAAATACAGAAAGACAAATATGACCGTCTTAGGGCCTGGATCCCCTATTCCAACCCTACCGCTAGCAAAATGTGTGGTTTTTTTTTGTTGTTGTTGTTGTTTTGCTCAATTAGAAAACTGTCACATGTAATAGCCATTGGCCATTGTGTTAACCGCAGGACATAACCAGTGTTTAAGGATCACCCCGTTGGACAGAATCATCATCCTAGTTTTTCAGTATTGCACAAAAGCATGATTAGTTTTTTTATGTGTCTCTAAATCTTACATAAGTTACCTTGTGATGCCTATGTCAGTGGGAGCCAGTGTGGTGTACTGATTATATTGTCACACTAGGACCTGGGAGACCAGGGTTGAAATCCCCACTCGGCCATTGAGTCGGACAACATTAGAACCAAGACTCTCAGCAATTTTCAAGCAACCCATAGGGGGAAATTTTTGGGAACTGCTGGTCTGGATAATTCCAGATTGTGCCTTCCTTGTTATCATAAAGTTGCTTGGGTCTGCTTTGTTTCTATTCTTTGATCACCCAGGATACCCACACATTGGTTCCTGCAACCTTTTCTCCTTGTTGCTTATATAGGGAGCCCCTCCTTTGGCTTTAGGATTGCAGACAGGGAGTCTTTTTCCAGCCATACCTGGAGATGCTGGGGATCAAAATTGTGACCTTCTGCATGCAAAGCAGATGCTATACCACTGAGCTAAGTGGGATGGCTAAGAAGGTCGTCAAGAAGACTTCAGATGGTCTCTAAGAGGCATTTGACCCTGGGAAGCAGAAGACCGTGTGGAGCCAACCGTTTCTGGGGGGTAATATCGTATCCAACTTGACAGATTCAGGACCCAGAAAAGGAGCTGTTTCTTCAGGTGATCTTCTCCCACAAAATGTGATGATAGACAACAACTAAGATGGCTTTTAAAAAGGAATTAGGGAAAGGATGAAGGAGATATTTGTGAATGGCTGGTCATCATGGCCCAGACATCAAGAACCACTTGTAGATGCATTTTGATGCTCATCAAGCCACACTGAAAAGATATAACATGAGAATGAAGATGGTGTAGGAATGTTTGGAATGAATGGTGTGGATGTAACCTAAGTAGGAGTCTCATGGGAAAGGTCTTAGCCAGGCATAGGCAAACTCGGCCCTCCAGATGTTTTGGGACTACAACTCCCATCACCCCTAGCGAACAGGACCAGTGGTCAGGGATGATGGGAACTGTAGTCCCAAAACATCTGGAGGGCTGAGTTTGCCTATGTCTGGTCTTAGCTCAAAGGGTAGAGCACCTCCTAGGTTCAATCCCCAGAACTTCTAGATAGGGTTGAAAAAGTTTCCTTCTGCGAAATCCTGGAGAGTCATTTCCAGCAGCGTGGACAATACTCCACGTCAGTCTATTAGAATGAGTGGGGCACTAACCCAGCAACTTTGGTCCATCCTCAGCTAGCCTTCACCAATGTGGTGACCTGGGCTGCCAGCTTCCTTCTCCTGCTGAGTCTTAGTGTTGCCCCTTGTACAACTGAGCAGGAAATAGGTATTATAGGTCAAGACTTGCCAAAAGAGCTGAAAAAACTATGTATATATGCTACAATAGCAGGAAGGATGTTACTAGCCCAACGATGGAAAGATGAAAAGATACCCACGAAAGAAGAATGGCAGGAAAAACTGATGGAATGTGCTGAAATGGCAAAACTAACTGGAAGACTAATAGATAAGGACAACAGAGATTTCAAAAAAGACTGGAAACCATCTGTGTTGTACTTACGGAAATATTGCAAAAAAGTGGACTCACTAGCAGGGTTTGAGTAAACACTTACAATTAAGAAAACAATCATGAAAGTTAAGATATAATAATGGGAAACTAACAAAAGGTAAGAGGTAATTGGGGACTCAGGTGGCACTGTGGTCTATACCACTGAGCCAGTGGCGTAGCGTGGGGGGTGCAGGGGGGGGGCCCGGCCGCACCGGGCGCATCATCTGGGGGTTAGGGGGCACAAATCCACAGGTTAGGGGGTGCAAATTACTTGCCTTGCCCCGGGTGCTGACAACCCACGCTACGCCACTGCACTGAGCCTAGGGCTTGCTGATCGGAAGGTCAGTGGTTCGAATGTCTGCGACGGGGTGAGTTCCCGTTGTTTAGTCCCAGTCCCACCTAGCGGTTCGAAAGCACATCAGAGTGCAAGTAGATAAATAGGTACTGCTCTGGTGGGAAGGTAAATGGCGTTTCTGTGCACTGCTCTGGTTTTGCCAGAAGTGGCTTAGTCATACTGGCCACATGACCCAGAAAAACTGTGTGCGGACAAACTCCGGCTCCCTCGGCCTATAGAGCGAGATGAGCACACAACCCCAGAGTCATCCACAACTGGACCTAACAGTCAGGGGTACCTTTACTTTTAAGAGGTAATTGGAAAATATGGTACAAAAATGACAAGAATATAACAATACTTCATTAAAAGATTATAAAACTAAGGTGCAACAAGGAGAAGCAAATGATTAAAGAACCAAAAGAGGAAGTTGAGTGAAGTTGGGGGGGGCAGGCAGGAGGGGGGGTATTGGGCTTTATATTTTCTTTTGATTGTGTTAACGATGATTTTGTGGAATATAAAATTGTAAAACTTAATAAAAACTATTTTTTTAAAAAAAGAACTGATGAGGGAAGAAAGGAATGTGGACAGAACTATAATAGATTGACTGTGCCTACCACTGGCTCTGTCTCCATGTATCATGGTCCTCCTTGCCTTCTTCCCTGTTGGTCCCAATGGGGACCGGCTACCACTGCTCAGCTCCACTATATGGTGGGGCTGCCCTTGAAGATAACTCAGAAACTTGCTGTGGTCCAAAATGCAGCAGCCAGGTTACTGGTTGGGGTTCCATTTATAACCCCTGATTTAAAACAGCTGCACAGGCTGCCCATTTTCAGGCCCAAATTCAAGGTGCTCGTGTTATTTTTGCAAGTTGTTTTAAATCATTCTTAATATTGTGTTTTAATGCTGTACTCCACCCTGGGACTGAATAGTTAAGGGCAGATAATAATTATATTGCATTACATTACATTACATTACATTACATTACATAATATTATATTATATTATATTATATTATATTATATTATATTATTATATTATATTATATTATATTATATAATATCCTTAATCATTAGGTCCCAGGGTAGAGTACAACATTAAAACACAACATTAAAAAAATTAAATACAGAATTATTAAAAATAGAATACTAATACTTGGGAAGGGCTGTAGCTTAACAGCTTTGCGGTGTTTCAGAGAGGGGTCATTCCTGGAGATGCCCAGAATAAATTGAAAGTTCTCAATGGAGAGATGTAATAAGTAGGGTTCCCCCAGAGATCTGTGCTTCAACCTGTAATTTTGAACCTGTTTGCAAATTACCTGGAGTTAGGGGTGAGCCATGAGGTGGACATTTTTGCTGATGAGACCCAACTGTTCAAGGTCACAGAAGGAAAATGGGATTGCAAGCAGCTCCAAACGGATCTCTCCAAACTGAGTGAAGAGCCATTGGAGGGCATGCAAAAGACCTCGAGTTCAATCCCTGGTGTCTCTAGGCAGGACTCAGAGAAAGCCCCCTGTCTGAAACACTGTAGAGCCATGGCAATCCATGTAAACAATACTGAGCTTGAGGGTCCAATGGTCTGAGTCAGTATAAGGCAACTTCCCAAGTTGCTCTCCTGTAGGGCATAGGCCACACAAGGCATGTTGAGTCTATGAAACGGGGTGATTCTTAAACACTGGCTATGCCCTTTAATTAACTCAATGAATAGTACATTTAATGGTTTTCTAATTAACCAACAGGTACTTTGTTTGTAGCATAAATGGAGCCAGTTGCAGGGATGAGATTTTGGTCAAAAGATGGTCATCATCATGCAAAGAAATGATTTTGCCCCCACAAAATAGAATGTAGAATAAACCAATGTTATTCCCTTGAAAGGTGATAACTTGCACATCACTGTTAAGTTTGTACGAAAAATAAAACATACCAAAGACAGAAATGAAATTATTGGAGAGTTTCAATTAAAGCTTTACGAGTCTGAGAAAGATGGTCTTGACAATTAATGACAATTTCCTGGAGCAAAACAAGACTCAGTTCCTCGAGGTGCGTCACGGAACAGTATAAAAAGAGTTGTCCCTCTATGGACTACTCCAAAGGGATCCCAGACTCTGAAAGCATCTCAACAGCACCACTGCAATTCAGGTAATATTTGCTCTATTCGTGGTCTTTCTGCTGGCTCAGATACCTCTGGTCTCTGTCTGTTCTTCAATGTAAGAGTAACTAGATTTTTTGCTGAATTTTCCCTTATGTGCAATGTCAAGGGTAACGAACCAGGAGGAAATACTGGTGGAATGTCAAAAAGAGATTGAAGAGTTCCAGATAGGGATGGGAATATTCCCTGCCTGAAGAGTTGCTTCCAGTCAGTGTGGACAACACAGAGCTATATGGATCAATGATCTTACTCAGCATTTAGGAGAGCAGTCATAGATCTTCCCAGAATTCCTGCATCCTGTAACAAAAATGGCATAACATTTTGTACTTTTTCATATAAGTTTACATTTTTCATATTGATTTCTTCCCTCCTGTATTGACTCACCATGTAGAAGGTCAGTGGTAGTTGAAGAATCCCAACATCTAGTTTAAAGAAATGGAATCTGCACTAATATGCTGATTTGGTTTACCAGCCCACAACATCCCTCATATCTCTTTCAACCCAATCTTCATGAACATGGATAGAATCATGAACATGGCTTTTAAATATATTCCAAGATTCTCGGATGCATAGTGCAATGACCAGTTTCTAGCACAAACTTACACACTGATTTCTGTTCAGTCTGAAAAGGGCTCTATGGGTGTTCAAAGGCCAGCCAGAAAATGCTCTTGGAGGATATGAAGGCCAGGTTCATTGAGGGCTGTGGCCAAGGAAGATCAGTAGGTCCTCAGGAGAGTCCTGTAGGCCTGGTAGAAAGGTCTGGGGCCTTGCCTGGCTCCTGGTCTCAGGTTCAACACAGTATTTGTCTTTTCTAATCGCCCTACCCAATGTCTCCTTTCATTCCAGGTCTACTCTCCCTGCTCCAAGATGACTCCAGGCAATCATCACTGTTACAGTACCTTCCTCAACAGCCCCAACAATACAACTGGGGAGAGCAGTAAAGTCCCCGGAGTGGACTCCCTCCACTGTTGCCCATCTCACTGGCATCTTTGGCATCACCATCCTTGTTCTTATCCTTGCGGTCCAGGCTGGGGCTATGGATGTGGGTCAGGCTGGGGTCCTGATTGTGGATATGGCCCAGGGTGCGAGCCCTGCTATCCCTATGGAGGTTATGGCTATCCTCATGGAGTGCACTGCTATCCTCATGCTGTGCACTACTATCCTCAAGTGAAATGCTGCAGTCCCTCAGCAGGCTACGGCTATCCGCCAGGAGGCTACTGCTATCCTCCAGGAGGCCATTGCTACCCCCAAGGAGGCCACTGCTACCCCCCAGGAGGCTACTGCTATCCTCCAGGAGGCTACTGCTATCCCCCAGGAGGCTACTGCTATCCATGTTAAGTCCAGATGCCCACCTTGATGGAATATCCAGGAAAGAAGAAGCAATCATCTGACCCTCAGCTGAATGGATGGACCCTCAGAGATCCAACAGTGCAGCTAGTGGGTTTTATGAGGTCTCAGCACTTTTGTTGATGCTTTACACAGTGTTTTGGCTTAATTCCTTTGGGTTCCCTGTCTCTGCATGCTTATCTTTTACAACAGCCTCCTTTTCCCCTATCAAAACTGTCGCCTCCTGTTAGGGCTATTAAGGACACGCCAGGACCCTCCACCTTGGGCACTTCTGGTGCACTTGGTTGAAGGATACTTAGCTCTCAAGGTCAAAGGGGAAATTTGAATTCAGCCATATTGCCTTTGCTTCAGTCCACAATGATGTACCAGCTTTGTCAGGAGAGAAGATATCTCATGGTTTCAGTGCTCTGTTCTGCATTGATCTGCACCTGTAACAGTCTTTTTCCATTGTCTCCTTCCATTGTTCCTCATTAAAGTTGCTCAGCATATCACAGAACCATTTTGTTTCCCGTTTTTTAATCCTCTTATATTTTCATCCTCTATGACTTGGGCAGGGAAGCCTTTTCAGCCCAGGGGCAACACTTCCTTCTTGGCAACCTCCTGACGTCCAGGAGAGCTGCAGAATCATGCGGAGCAATGAATGCAAATTTTACGTTTGTATAGCAGGCCGGTTTCTGCCTGCACTCACAAACCCCTCTCTCATCCTCCCCCCAGTCAAGCAATGTCAGAGTTCAAGGAAACATCCCAGCTGAGCCAGAACACTGGGGGTGGTAAGTAGGGCCAATGAGGAGTGCAGAGCAGGGCAAGCCAGAGAAGCCTGGAGGTTCAAACGGAGCCTCTGGCCTGAGGTTCCCCACTCTTTCTCTATAGCACTGTGGCTATAGCACTGGTGCGCCACCGGCACACGATTTTCATTCTCATCCAGGGGCAAATTTCTCAACTCAAGGTAACTCTTCCACGTTAGCGGAGTTTGTAACCTGAAGCATTTGTAACCTGAGGTGTTTGTAACTCGAGCTACCACTATATTTAAGATGACTTCCACATTCAGGGCTGTCTGCTCTGACTGGCAGCAGCTCTCCAGAAACATTCCCAGCTTCTCCTGGAGATGTCAGAGATTGAACCTGTTGAGATTCTGGATGCAATAGATGCGCTCCGTCCTTCTATGCCATGGACCTTCCCCTAAATATAAAGCAGAATTCCAGCCCTCCCAGTTCTGAAGAAAGGACTGGTTTAAATAGGCACACAATCAGCCCACCTGGCTCAGTTTGGCCAACACTGGCAGGTAGTGGGACTCCAGGGTTCCAGATGGGTCTTTTTTCTAAGTCCTACCTGTAGGTGCTAGGGATTGAATGGGGAGCTTTCTGCATGCAAAACAGATGCTTCCCTTTATGAAGCCCCCTAAAACTTTGAGTTGAGTTCAGCCTCCTGGAGCAGGGGGAACTTCTGAGGTCCTTGGCTGTCCTTAAATGGTCAAAATAGAGGTGCTCACTTCGTGGTCTTCCTTTCACAACATTTTTGACCTTGCTGTTTTCCAAAGTAACCAGAGGTTGTCACTAGAGAGCCAGAGAAAGAAACTCCAGTCACATAATCTGCAAGTGTCCCGATTTTCCAGGGATAGTCCCAGAATTACAGAAGCCATCCTGGTTTCTGATTTGATCCTGGAATGTCCCAGTTAGAGAATTGCTAAGGTGGGTTTCATCTCAGCAGCGTGTCCATCACTTCTGCATCTTCACTGAGCCCTCCGGCTGAAACTGCAGAAAGCCACTGACAGTCAGCATAGATAAAACTGAGTTAGATGGACCCGTATAAAGCAGCTTTGTGTGCACCTACTTTGGAAGGACCATAGCTCAGCAGTCTGCTTTACATGTGAAAGGTCCCAGGTTTGATCCCTGGCATCTCCACGTAAGGCTGGTATTCCTTCTGCCTGAAACCCTGGGGAGTCACTATCAGCCTGTATAATACAGATAATACTCAGCTGGAAGGACCAGCGGTCTGACTCAGGACAGGTGGGGTAGTGTAGGTTTCTGACACCCAGGGCAGGACAAGTGTTGCGCCCCCTGGTGGAGTGGGCAGTGGCCAGTCCCTTTGCCGGCCAGCATCTAATCAAGGGAATCCCTCCTTCCAAACTAGCCCCAACCTGGTGTTAGAATTCCTGTTCCATGATTGCAGTCAGGGGATTTTTGTCTAGCACATGACGGTATATGTTTTGACTCCACAGAGTGGGAAGTGACGGAAACAGGATGTTTGTGTTACTGTGTTCCGTGAAGTGGGACTATTGCCCTTTCTCTCTTTGCTGTCTGATACTAGAGAGAGAGGGAGCCATGTTGCAGAGCTCCGTGTGTGTTTATATGTAAATAAAGTAGATTAGCCAAAATGCTCAGTGGCTGAGGTCTGTCACGAAAAGCTGCGAAGACTCTGTGGATCCCTAAGTGTGCCGGTGTCAGTTGGCATCGGTCGCTGTGATGTTCAGGCAGAAGAAAGCTTTTGAAGCTCCCGAATGAATGACCAGGAGGGTGGGAACATGCCACTCGGGTCCTACTCAAGTGTAGGCTGAATTCCTGACACCTGGGAGCAGAGATATGACAGAGAAACATAAAGTCAGGGGTGCTGCTGTGTTTCCTTGCCCTGTCACCTTTGCAGCAAGGCACTCTGGGCAACTCATGTGGCTCTGGCAGTGCTTTCCCACTTTCCTCTCCCTCCCTCCTTCTATGTTGGGCTGTGGCAGCGGCACCCTCTCCCCCTCCCTCTCAGCTGGCCTCGGGGCATCCCTTTGCTGGCCATGAGGAGAAGGTGCCACTGCCACCCGAGTCCCAAAGGTCTGGCCTGAGCACAATTTACATCCCCACAGCTCCAGCCCCAATGAGGGACCTTTCATGGGGGTGCCTGGTTGAGCCCCCTCAGAAATTTCCACCCAGGTCCATGGTCCCCCTGCACCCCCCCCCCTGCATGCTACGCCACTGACTCGGGATAAACATACGGTGTTTAACGTTCCCTTGGTCACCTGCATAGGGACTCAGGAAGCTGCTTTATCCTGCCCATGCAAGGTTCAACAGAAAATGGAAGGTCTCTCATACTACTTCCTGTTTAGTAGATGGGTGTGAAGGAGAGGATCTCCAATGGGCAGCCTAGATGGGCAGAAGGAGCACAGAGCCTAAAGCTGCTTCACTGAGCAGGGACTCAGCTGCACTAGTAAAGAAAAAGCTTTTGGATGCATCAGAACACTGTGGCACCAGATGGCGCTATAGAGTTCCGTCTTTTGCCAACATGATTTCCCATTATGAGTGTGATGGCCTGGGACTTGGGCTCAGACTTGGAACCAGAGGAGACTCAGTCCGCACCGGATCCTTTGCCACAAGTGGCAACTGAACTGAGTCTGGGGCCTGATTCTGAAGAGCCCCAGTCCGCACAGGTTCCCCTGCAACAAGCACCAGCTGGGCCGAGTCAGGGGCCTGAGCCTGCCCTGGCTCCAGATGCAGGGAGTGCCTCGTTGCCTTCAGCTGGGTCATCACTTACAGCTGCTCCACTACCAGTTGGGTCAGGAGAGGCTGAGGCAGCTTCTGGGTCTAGTAACTCACCGACATCTCCCGAGCTGCAGAGACTTAGGTCTGAGAGAAGGAGAGACCTGAGTACTCACAAGAGGAGTGCTCGCCTTCGGGTGAGACAGGGAGGTGAGTCACCGGGGGATCAGGACCGGCCGTTACCCCAACAAAGATAAAAGGCTGTCGAACCCTGCCCCCAGGTTGCGGGAGCAACATTGCTGTTTGCTAGAACCTGCCTGAGATCCTGTGCCTGACCTTGCCTGGTTTCCGGCCTTGCGTCCTGCCTTGGCCCTGTCAGACTGACTCCTCACGGAATCCTTGGATTTGGGACTGGACCTGGACCGCGTTGCTCGGGTTAACCCCCAGGCCCAGCACAATGAGGTTTACAATGTGTCTAGATCCAGCCTAGCTTCTATCTTCAGTTAAGTAGCTCTCCACATGGTGGAGCTGCAGGGCAGAGTCAACCGCTCCAGCGAATTTAGTCCAGCAGCCAGTTCCTGACAGTGACTGTGAAATACACACGAAGGCTTCCTAAGAGTGAGTCTGTGAGGGCGTGTAGATATTAGCCTACTTGTTATGTACTGAGTCGAATAGGATCCAAACTGCAGCAGTCTGATTGGTCCTAGAACAATAGGATCCAAAAGGCAGCAGCCTGATTGGTCCTAGAACAATAGGATTCAGAATGCAGCAGTCTGATTGGTCCTAGAACAATGCAGCAGTCTGATTGGTTGGCAGGAACCACCCAATCATGCTCCAGATAGAAGTGAATCCACAACCTGATTGGCTTACAGTAGAATTCCGGAATTAGCCAATCATGTGCAGCCCATTGTGTAAATAATGTATATAAAGCAGATACTTTGAGGGGACATTCATTCATTCCTCCTCACCACTATGAGCTGAATAAAGAGCATGAAATCACTTTGCGACTCTGAGTATATTTCACTACTGCACAAAAGTCAAATGTACATTTGTTGCACCACTTGCTACTGACTGCCATATGGCCCTCAGGAGGTTGCAAAAAAGGAATTATAGCCCTTCATATTTCTGGATAGTGAAATTCCAAGCGAATCTTCAACTGTATTTATGAATGTAACCAAAGCGGCAAGAAATCTCTATGCACATAAGTGGGAGGAGGAAAGAATGGTTGACGAAAATCATGGAGTATGCAGAGGTGGCTAAACTTTCAGCACTGATAAGAGACTCAAGCTTAGATTCTCTCAAAGAGGACTGCAGTCCTTTTCTAGTTTATTTTAAAAGTAACTATATAAAGGTAAAAGGTAAAGGACCTCTGAAGTCCAGTCAAAGGCGACTATGGGGTTGCGGCGCTCATCTCACTTTCAGGCCGAGGGAGCCGGCGTTTGTCCACAGACAGCTTTCTGGGTCATGTGGCCAGCAGGATTAAACTGCTGTGCGTGCAACGGAACACAGTGACGGAAACCAGAGTGCACAGAAACGCCGTTTACCTTCCCGCCACAGCGGTACCTGCTTATCTGCTTGCACTGGTGAGCTTTGGAACTGCTAGGTGGGCAGAAGCTGGAACAGAGCAATGGGAGCTCACACCGTCATGTGGATTTGAACCGTCAACCTTCTGATCAGCAAGCCCAAGAGGCTCAGTGGTTTAGACCACAGCGCCACCGATATCCCAACTCTTTATATATGAAGTCCACAGTGGAGTTTATGGGTAAAAATAGTAGATTATATTAAGAAACTTTTTAAAGAGGATGAAACTATTAAAGGTCACAGTCCATCAAACTTTCACTGTGTGAGTATACTTGTGTGTAGGCACCTTGTTAGCAGCGTTCATCCATTCAGCAGAGTCTCTGATATAATAGATTGACTGTGACTACCACTGGCTCTGACTCCATGTATTATGGTCCTCCTTGCCTTCTTCCCTGTTGGTCCCAGTGGGGACCGGCTACCACTGCTCAGCTCCACTATATGGTGGGGCTGAACTTGAAGATAACTCAGAAACCTGCTATGGTCCAAAATGCAGCAGCCAGGTTACTGGTTGGGGTTCCATTTATAACCCCTGATTTAAAACAGCTGCACTGGTTGCACATTTCCAGACCCAAATTCAAGGTGCTCGTGTTATTTTTGCAAGTTGTTTTAAATCATGCTTAATATTGTGTTTTAATGCTGTACTCCACCCTGGGACTGAATAGTTAAGGGCAGATAATAATTATATTGCATTACATTACATTACATTACATTACATTACATTACATTACATTGTATTGTATTACATAATATTACATTACATTACATTACGAAGAAGAGTTTGGATTTGCTATCCTGCCTTTCACTCCCTTTAAGGAGTCTCAAAGCGGCTAACATTCTGCTTTCCCTTCCTCCCCCACAACAAACACTCTGTGAGGTGAGTGAGGCTGAGAGACTTCAGAGAAGTGTGACTAGCCCAAGGTCACCCAGCAGCTGCATGTGGAGGAGTGGAGACGGGAACCCGGTTCCCCAGATTACGAGACTACTGCTCTTAACCACTACACCACACTGGCTCTCAAATATTATATTAACATTCTTAATCATTAGGTAATAATTAACATTCTTAATCATTAACATTCTTAATCATTAACATTCTTAATCATTAGGTCCCAGGGTGCAGTACAACATTAAAACACAACATTAAAAAAAATTAAATACAGAATTATTAAAAATAGAATACTAATACTTGGGAAGGGCTGTAACTTAACAGCTTTGCGGTGTTTCAGAGAGGGGTCATTCCTGGAGATGCCCAGAATAAATTGAAAGTTCTCAATGGAGAGATGTAATAAGTAGGGTTCCCCCGGGGATCTGTGCTTCAACCTGTAATTTTGAACCTGTTTGCAAATTACCTGGAGTTAGGGGTGAGCAGTGAGGTGGACATTTTTGCTGATGAGACCCAACTGTTCAAGGTCACAGAAGGAAAATGGGATTGCAAGCAGCTCCGAACGGATCTCTCCAAACTGAGTGAAGAGCCATTGGAGGGCATGCAGAAGACCTCGAGTTCAATCCCTGGTGTCTCCAGGCAGGACTCAGAGAAAGCCCCCTGTCTGAAACACTGTAGAGCCATGGCAATCCATGTAAACAATACTGAGCTTGAGGGTCCAATGGTCTGAGTCAGTATAAGGCAACTTCCCAAGTTGCTCTGCTGTAGGGCATAGGCCACACAAGGCATGTTGAGTCTATGAAACGGGGTGATTCTTAAACACTGGCTATGCCCTTTAATTAACTCAATGAATAGTACATTTAATGGTTTTCTAATTAACCAAAAGGTACTTTGTTTGTAGCATAAATGGAGCCAGTTGCAGGGATGAGATTCTGGACAAAAGATGGTCATCATCATGCAAAGAAATGATTTTGCCCCCACAAAATAGAATGTAGAATAAACCAATGTTATTCCCTTGAAAGGTGATAACTTGCACATCACTGTTAAGTTTGTACGAAAAATAAAACATACCAAAGACAGAAATGAAATTATTGGAGAGTTTCAATTAAAGCTTTACGAGTCTGAGAAAGATGGTCTTGACAATTAATGACAATTTCCTGGAGCAAAACAAGACTCAGTTCCTCGAGGTGCGTCAGAGAACAGTATAAAAAGGGTTGTCCCTCTATGGACTACTCCAAAGGGATCCCAGACTCTGAAAGCATCTCAACAGCACCACTGCAATTCAGGTAATATTTGCTCTATTCGTGGTCTTTCTGCTGGCTCAGATACCTCTGGTCTCTGTCTGTTCTTCGATGTAAGAGTAACTAGATTTTTTGCTGAATTTTCCCTTATGTGCAATGTCAAGGGTAACGAACCGGGAGGAAATACTGGTGGAATGTCAAAAAGAGATTGAAGAGTTCCAGATAGGGATGGGAATATTCCCTGCCTGAAGAGTTGCTTCCAGTCAGTGTGGACAACACAGAGCTATATGGATCAATGATCTTACTCAGCATTTAGGAGAGCAGTCATAGATCTTCCCAGAATTCCTGCATCCTGTAACAAAAATGGCATAACATTTTGTACTTTTTCATATAAGTTTACATTTTTCATATTGATTTCTTCCCTCCTGTATTGACTCACCATGTAGAAGGTCAATGGTAGTTGAAGAATCCCAACATCTAGTTTAAAGAAATGGAATCTGCACTAATATGCTGATTTGGTTTACCAGCCCACAACATCCCTCATATCTCTTTCAACCCAATCTTCATGAACATGGATAGAATCATGAACAGGGCTTTTAAATATATTCCAAGATTCTCGGATGCATAGTGCAATGACCAGTTTCTAGCACAAACTTACACACTGATTTCTGTTCAGTCTGAAAAGGGCTCTATGGGTGTTCAAAGGCCAGCCAGAAAATGCTCTTGGAGGATATGAAGGCCAGGTTCATTGAGGGCTGTGGCCAAGGAAGATCAGTAGGTCCTCAGGAGAGTCCTGTAGGCCTGGTAGAAAGGTCTGGGGCCTTGCCTGGCTCCTGGTCTCAGGTTCAACACACTTGTTTGTTTACAGTATTTGTCTTTTCTAATCGCCCTACCCAATGTCTCCTTTCATTCCAGGTCTACTCTCCCTGCTCCAAGATGACTCCAGGCAATCATCACCGTTACAGTACCTTCCTCAACAGCCCCAACAATACAACTGGGGAGAGCAGTAAAGTCCCCGGAGTGGACTCCCTCCACTGTTGCCCATCTCACTGGCATCTTTGGCATCACCATCCTTGTTCTTATCCTTGCGGTCCAGGCTGGGGCTATGGATGTGGGTCAGGCTGGGGTCCTGATTGTGGATATGGCCCAGGGTGCGAGCCCTGCTATCCCTATGGAGGTTATGGATATCCTCATGGAGTGCACTGCAATCCTCATCCTGCGCACTACTATCCTCAAGTGAAATGCTGCAGTCCCTCAGCAGGCTACGGCTATCCACCAGGAGGCTACTGCTATCCTCCAGGAGGCCATTGCTACCCCCAAGGAGGCCACTGCTATCCCCCAGGAGGCTACTGCTATCCTCCAGGAGGCTACTGCTATCCCCCAGGAGGCTACTGCTATCCATGTTAAGTCCAGATGCCCACCTTGACGGAATATCCAGGACAGAAGAAGCAATCATCTGACCCTCAGCTGAATGGATGGACCCTCAGAGATCCAACAGTGCAGCTAGTGGGTTTTATGAGGTCTCAGCACAGTGTTTTGGCTTAATTCCTTTGGGTTCCCTGTCTCTGCATGCTTATCTTTTACAACAGCCTCCTTTTCCCCTATCAAACCTGTAGCCTCCTGTTAGGGCTATTAAGGACACACCAGGACCCTCCACCTTGGGCACTTCTGGTGCACTTGGTTGAAGGATACTTAGCTCTCAAGGTCAAAGGGGAAATTTGAATTCAGCCATATTGCCTTTGCTTCAGTCCACAATGATGTACCAGCTTTGTCAGGAGAGAAGATATCTCATGGTTTCAGTGCTCTGTTCTGCATTGATCTGCATCTGTAACAGTCTTTTTCCATTGTCTCCTTCCACTGTTCCTCATTAAAGTTGCTCAGCATATCACAGAACCATTTTGTTTCCCGTTTTTTAATCCTCTCATATTTTCATCCTCTATGACTTGGGCAGGGAAGCCTTTTCAGCCCCAGGGGCAACACTTCCTTCTTGGCAACCTCCTGAGGTCCAGAAGAGCTGCAGAATCATGCGGAGCAATGAATGCAGATTCTACCTTTGTATATCAGGCCGGTTTCTGCCTTCACTCACAAACCCCTCTCTAATCCTCCCCCTAGTCAAGCAAGATCAGAGTTCAAGGAAACATCCCAGCCGAACCAGAACACTGGGGGTGGTAAGTAGGGCCAGTGAGGAGTGCAGAGCAGGGCAAGCCAGAAAAGCCTGGAGGTGCAAACTGAGCCTCTGGCCTGAGGTTCCCCACTCTTTCTCTATAGCACTGGGGCTATAGCACTGCTGCGCCACCGGCACACGATTTTCATTCTCATCCAGGGACAAATTTCTCAACTCAAGGTAACTCTTCCACGTTAGCGGAGTTTGTAACCTGAAGCATTTGTAACCTGAGGTGTTTGTAACTCGAGCTACCACTATATTTAAGATGACTTCCACATTCAGGGCTGTCTGCTCTGACTGGCAGCAGCTCTCCAGAAACATTCCCAGCTTCTCCTGGAGATGTCAGAGATTGAACCTGTTGAGATTCTGGATGCAATAGATGCGCTCCGTCCTTCTATGCCATGGACCTTCCCCTAAATATAAAGCAGAATTCCAGCCCTCCCAGTTCTGAAGAAAGGACTGGTTTAAATAGGCACACAATCAGCCCACCTGGCTCAGTTTGGCCAACACTGGCAGGTAGTGGGACTCCAGGGTTCCAGATGGGTCTTTTTTCTAAGTCCTACCTGTAGGTGCTAGGGATTGAATGGGGAGCTTTCTGCATGCAAAACAGATGCTTCCCTTTATGAAGCCCCCTAAAACTTTGAGTTGAGTTAAGCCTCCTGGAGCAGGGGGAACTTCTGAGGACCTTGGATGTCCTTAAATGGTCAAAATAGAGGTGCTCACTTCATGGTCTTCCTTTCACAACATTGTTGACCTTGCTGTTTTCCAAAGTAACCAGAGGTTGTCACTAGAAAGCCAGAGAAAGAAACTCCAGTCACATAATCTGCAAGTGTCCCGATTTTCCAGGGATAGTCCCAGAATTACAGAAGCCATCCTGGTTTCTGATTTGATCCTGGAATGTCCCAGTTAGAGAATTGCTAAGGTGGGTTTCATCTCAGCAGCGTGTCCATCACTTCTGCATCTTCACTGAGCCCTCCGGCTGAAACTGCAAAAAGCCACTGACAGTCAGCATAGATAAAACTGAGTTAGATGGACCCGTATAAAGCAGCTTTGTGTGCTCCTACTTTGGAAGGACCATAGCTCAGCAGTCTGCTTTACATGTGAAAGGTCCCAGGTTTGATCCCTGGCATCTCCACGTAAGGCTGGCATTCCTTCTGCCTGAAACCCTGGGGAGTCACTATCAGCCTGTATAATACAGATAATACTCAGCTGGAAGGACCAGCGGTCTGACTCAGGACAGGTGGGGTAGTGTAGGTTTCTGACACCCAGGGCAGGACAAGTGTTGCGCCCCCTGGTGGAGTGGGCAGTGGCCAGTCCCTTTGCCGGCCAGCATCTAATCAAGGGAATCCCTCCTTCCAAACTAGCCCCAACCTGGTGTTAGAATTCCTGTTCCATGATTGCAGTCAGGGGATTTTTGTCTAGCACATGACGGTATATGTTTTGACTCCACAGAGTGGGAGGTTACGGAAATAGGATGTTTGTTTTACTGTGTTCCGTGAAGTGGGACTATTGTCCTTTGTCTCTTTGCTGTCTGATGCTAGAGATGGAGCCATGTTGCAGAGCTCCATGTGTGTTTATATGTAAATAAAGTAGATTAGCCAAAATGCTGAGTGGCTGAGGTCTGTCACGAAAAGCTGCGAAGACTCTGTGGATCCCTAAGTGTGCCGGTGTCTGTTGGCATCGGTCACTGTGATGTTCGGGCAGAAGAAAGCTTTTGAAGCTCCCGAATGAATGACCAGGAGGGTCGGAACATGCCACTCGGGTCCTACTCAAGTGTAGGCTGAATTCCTGACACCTGGGAGCAGAGATATGACAGAGAAACATAAAGTCAGGGGTGCTGCTGTGTTTCCTTGCCCTGTCACCCTTGCAGCAAGGCACTCTGGGCAACTCACCTGGCTCTGGCAGTGCTTTCCCACTTTCCTCTCCCTCCCTCCTTCTATGTTGGGCAGTGGCAGCGGCACCCTCTCCCCCTCCCTCTCAGCTGGCCTCGGGGCATCCCTTTGCTGGCCATGAGGAGAAGGTGCCACTGCCACCTGAATTCCAAAGTCCTAGCCTGAACACAATTTACTTCCCCACAGCTCCAGCCCCAATGAGGGACCTTTCATGGGGGTGCCTGGTTGAGCTCCCTCAGAAATTTGCACCCAGGTCCATGGTCCCCCTGCACCCCCTGCATGCTACGCCACTGACTCAGGATAAACGTATGGTGTTTAACGTTCCCTTGGTCACCTGCATAGGGACTCAGGAAGCTGCTTTATCCTGCCCATGCAAGGTTCAACAGAAAATGGAAGGTCTCTCATACTACTTCCTGTTTAGTGTGTGGAGGAAAGGATCTCTAATGGGCAGCCTAGATGGGCAGAAGGAGCACAGAGCCTAAAGCTGCTTCACTGAGCAGGGACTCAGCTGCACTAGTAAAGAAAAAGCTTTTTGGATGCATCAGAACACTGTGGCACCAGATGGCGCTATAGAGTTCCGTTTTTTGCCAACATGATTTCCCATTATGAGTGTGATGGCCTGGGACTTGGGCTCAGACTTGGAACCAGAGGAGACTCAGTCTGCACCGGATCCTTTGCCACAAGTGGCAACTGAACTGAGTCTGGGGCCTGATTCTGAAGAGCCCCAGTCCGCACAGGTTCCCCTGCAACAAGCACCAGCTGGACCGAGTCAGGAGCCTGAGCCTGCCCTGGCTCCAGAAGCGGGGAGTGCCTCGTTGCCTTCAGCTGGGCAATCACTTACAGCTGCTCCTCTACCAGTTGGGTCAGGAGAGGCTGAGGCAGCTTCTGGGTCTAGTAACTCACCGACATCTCCCGAGCTGCAGAGACTTAGGTCTGAGAGAAGGAGAGACCTGAGTACTCACAAGAGGAGTGCTCGCCTTCGGGTGAGACAGGGAGGTGAGTCACCGGGGGATGAGGACCGGCCGTTACCCCGACAAAGATAAAAGGCTGTTGGACCCCGCCCCAGGTTGCGGGAGCAACATTGCTGTTTGCTAGAACCTGCCTGAGATCCTGTACCTGATCTTGCCTGGTTTCCGGCCTTGCGTCCTGCCTTGGCCCTGTCAGACTGACTCCTCACGGAATCCTTGGATTTGGGACCAGACCTGGACCACGTTGCTCGGGTTAACCCCCGGACCCAGCACAATGAGGTTTACGGCGATTCTAGATCCAGCCTAGCTTCCATCTTCAGTTAAGTAGCTCTCCACATGGTGGAGCTGCAGGGCAGAGTCAACCGCTCCAGCGAATTTAGTCCAGCAGCCAGTTCCTGACAGTGACTGTGAAATACACACGAAGGCTTCCTAAGAGTGAGTCTGTGAGGGCGTGTAGATATTAGCCTACTTGTTATGTACTGAGTCGAATAGGATCCAAACTGCAGCAGTCTGATTGGTCCTAGAACAATAGGATCCAAAAGGCAGCTGCCTGATTGGTCCTAGAACAATAGGATTCAGAATGCAGCAGTCTGATTGGTCCTAGAACAATGCAGCAGTCTGATTGGTTGGCAGGAACCACCCAATCATGCTCCAGATAGAAGTGAATCCACAACCTGATTGGCTTACAGTAGAATTCCGGAATTAGCCAATCATGTGCAGCCCATTGTGTAAATAATGTATATAAAGCAGATACTTTGAGGGGACATTCATTCAGTCCTCCTCACCACTATGAGCTGAATAAAGAGCATGAAATCACTTTGCGACTCTGAGTATATTTCACTACTGCACAAAAGTCAAATGTACATTTGTTGCACCACTTGCTACTGACTGCCATATGGCCCTCAGGAGGTTGCAAAAAAGGAATTATAGCCCTTCATATTTCTGGATAGTGAAATTCCAAGCGAATCTTCAACTGTATTTATGAATGTAACCAAAGCGGCAAGAAATCTCTATGCACATAAGTGGGAGGAGGAAAGAATGGTTGACGAAAATCATGGAGTATGCAGAGGTGGCTAAACTTTCAGCACTGATAAGAGACTCAAGCTTAGATTCTCTCAAAGAGGACTGCAGTCCTTTTCTAGTTTATTTTAAAAGTAACTATATAAAGGTAAAAGGTAAAGGACCTCTGAAGTCCAGTCAAAGGCGACTATGGGGTTGCGGTGCTCATCTCACTTTCAGGCCGAGGGAGCCGGCGTTTGTCCACAGACAGCTTTCTGGGTCATGTGGCCAGCAGGATTAAACTGCTGTGGGTGCAACGGAACACAGTGACGGAAACCAGAGTGCACAGAAACGCCGTTTACCTTCCCGCCACAGCGGTACCTGCTTATCTGCTTGCACTGGTGAGCTTTGGAACTGCTAGGTGGGCAGAAGCTGGAACAGAGCAATGGGAGCTCACACCGTCATGTGGATTTGAACCGTCAACCTTCTGATCAGCAAGCCCAAGAGGCTCAGCGGTTTAGACCACAGCGCCACCGACATCCCAACTCTTTATATATGAAGTCCACAGTGGAGTTTATGGGTAAAAATAGTAGATTATATTAAGAAACTTTTTAAAGAGGATGAAACTATTAAAGGTCACAGTCCATCAAACTTTCACTGTGTGAGTATACTTGTGTGTAGGCACCTCGTTAGCAGCGTTCATCCATTCTGCAGAGTCTCTGATATAATAGATTGACTGTGACTACCACTGGCTCTGATTCCACGTATCATGGTCCTCCTTGCCTTCTTCCCTGTTGGTCCCAATGGGGACCGGCTACCACTGCTCAGCTCCACTATATGGTGGGGCTGCCCTTGAAGATAACTCAGAAACTTGCTGTGGTCCAAAATGCAGCAGCCAGGTTACTGGTTGGGATTCCATTTATAACCCCTGATTTAAAACAGCTGCACTGGTTGCACATTTCCAGACCCAAATTCAAGGTGCTCGTGTTATTTTTGCAAGTTGTTTTAAATCATGCTTAATATTGTGTTTTAATGCTGTACTCCACCCTGGGACTGAATAGTTAAGGGCAGATAATAATTATATTGCATTACATTACATATTATATTATATTATATTATATTATATTATATTATATATTATAATATCCTTAATCATTAGGTCCCAGGGTGGAGTACAACATTAAAACACAACATTAAAAAAATTAAATACAGAATTATTAAAAATAGAATACTAATACTTGGGAAGGGCTGTAGCTTAATAGCTTTGCGGTGTTTCAGAGAGGGGTCATTCCTGGAGATGCCCAGAATAAATTGAAAGTTCTCAATGGAGAGATGTAATAAGTAGGGTTCCCCCAGGGATCTGTGCTTCAACCTGTAATTTTGAACCTGTTTGCAAATTACCTGGAGTTAGGGGTGAGCCATGAGGTGGACATTTTTGCTGATGAGACCCAACTGTTCAAGTTCACAGAAGGAAAATGGGATTGCAAGCAGCTCCAAACGGATCTCTCCAAACTGAGTGAAGAGCCATTGGAGGGCATGCAAAAGACCTCGAGTTCAATCCCTGGTGTCTCCAGGCAGGACTCAGAGAAAGCCCCCTGTCTGAAACACTGTAGAGCCATGGCAATCCATGTAAACAATACTGAGCTTGAGGGTCCAATGGTCTGAGTCAGTATAAGGCAACTTCCCAAGTTGCTCTGCTGTAGGGCATAGGCCACACAAGGCATGTTGAGTCTATGAAACGGGGTGATTCCTAAACACTGGCTATGCCCCTTAATTAACTCAATGAATAGTACATTTAATGGTTTTCTAATTAACCAAAAGGTACTTTGTTTGTAGCATAAATGGAGCCAGTTGCAGGGATGAGATTTTGGTCAAAAGATGGTCATCATCATGCAAAGAAATGATTTTGCCCCCACAAAATAGAATGTAGAATAAACCAATGTTATTCCCTTGAAAGGTGATAACTTGCACATCACTGTTAAGTTTGTACGAAAAATAAAACATACCAAAGACAGAAATGAAATTATTGGAGAGTTTCAATTAAAGCTTTACGAGTCTGAGAAAGATGGTCTTGACAATTAATGACAATTTCCTGGAGCAAAACAAGACTCAGTTCCTCGAGGTGCGTCACGGAACAGTATAAAAAGAGTTGTCCCTCTATGGACTACTCCAAAGGGATCCCAGACTCTGAAAGCATCTCAACAGCACCACTGCAATTCAGGTAATATTTGCTCTATTCGTGGTCTTTCTGCTGGCTCAGATACCTCTGGTCTCTGTCTGTTCTTCAATGTAAGAGTAACTAGATTTTTTGCTGAATTTTCCCTTATGTGCAATGTCAAGGGTAACGAACCAGGAGGAAATACTGGTGGAATGTCAAAAAGAGATTGAAGAATTCCAGATAGGGATGGGAATATTCCCTGCCTGAAGAGTTGCTTCCAGTCAGTGTGGACAACACAGAGCTATATGGATCAATGATCTTACTCAGCATTTAGGAGAGCAGTCATAGATCTTCCCAGAATTCCTGCATCCTGTAACAAAAATGGCATAACATTTTGTACTTTTTCATATAAGTTTACATTTTTCATATTGATTTCTTCCCTCCTGTATTGACTCACCATGTAGAAGGTCAATGGTAGTTGAAGAATCCCAACATCTAGTTTAAAGAAATGGAATCTGCACTAATATGCTGATTTGGTTTACCAGCCCACAACATCCCTCATATCTCTTTCAACCCAATCTTCATGAACATGGATAGAATCATGAACATGGCTTTTAAATATATTCCAAGATTCTCGGATGCATAGTGCAATGACCAGTTTCTAGCACAAACTTACACACTGATTTCTGTTCAGTCTGAAAAGGGCTCTATGGGTGTTCAAAGGCCAGCCAGAAAATGCTCTTGGAGGATATGAAGGCCAGGTTCATTGAGGGCTGTGGCCAAGGAAGATCAGTAGGTCCTCAGGAGAGTCCTGTAGGCCTGGTAGAAAGGTCTGGGGCCTTGCCTGGCTCCTGGTCTCAGGTTCAACACACTTGTTTGCTTACAGTATTTGTCTTTTCTAATCGCCCTACCCAATGTCTCCTTTCATTCCAGGTCTACTCTCCCTGCTCCAAGATGACTCCAGGCAATCATCACCGTTACAGTACCTTCCTCAACAGCCCCAACAATACAACTGGGGAGAGCAGTAAAGTCCCCGGAGTGGACTCCCTCCACTGTTGCCCATCTCACTGGCATCTTTGGCATCACCATCCTTGTTCTTATCCTTGCGGTCCAGGCTGGGGCTATGGATGTGGGTCAGGCTGGGGTCCTGATTGTGGATATGGCCCAGGGTGCGAGCCCTGCTATCCCTATGGAGGTTATGGCTATCCTCATGGAGTGCACTGCTATCCTCATGCTGTGCACTACTATCCTCAAGTGAAATGCTGCAGTCCCTCAGCAGGCTACGGCTATCCGCCAGGAGGCTACTGCTATCCTCCAGGAGGCCATTGCTACCCCCAAGGAGGCCACTGCTATCCCCCAGGAGGCTACTGCTATCCTCCAGGAGGCTACTGCTATCCCCCAGGAGGCTACTGCTATCCATGTTAAGTCCAGATGCCCACCTTGATGGAATATCCAGGAAAGAAGAAGCAATCATCTGACCCTCAGCTGAATGGATGGACCCTCAGAGATCCAACAGTGCAGCTAGTGGGTTTTATGAAGTCTCAGCACTTTTGTGGATGCTTTACACAGTGTTTTGGCTTAATTCCTTTGGGTTCCCTGTCTCTGCATGCTTATCTTTTACAACAGCCTCCTTTTCCCCTATCAAACCTGTAGCCTCCTGTTAGGGCTATTAAGGACACACCAGGACCCTCCACCTTGGGCACTTCTGGTGCACTTGGTTGAAGGATACTTAGCTCTCAAGGTCAAAGGGGAAATTTGAATTCAGCCATATTGCCTTTGCTTCAGTCCACAATGATGTACCAGCTTTGTCAGGAGAGAAGATATCTCATGGTTTCAGTGCTCTGTTCTGCATTGATCTGAACCTGTAACAGTCTTTTTCCATTGTCTCCTTCCATTGTTCCTCATTAAAGTTGCTCAGCATATCACAGAACCATTTTGTTTCCCGTTTTTTTAATCCTCTTATATTTTCATCCTCTATGACTTGGGCAGGGAAGCCTTTTCAGCCCAGGGGCAACACTTCCTTCTTGGCAACCTCCTGAGGTCCAGAAGAGCTGCAGAATCATGCGGAGCAATGAATGCAGATTTTACCTTTGTATATCAGGCCGGTTTCTGCCTTCACTCACAAACCCCTCTCTCATCCTCCCCCTAGTCAAGCAAGATCAGAGTTCAAGGAAACATCCCAGCCGAGCCAGAACACTGGGGGTGGTAAGTAGGGCCAGTGAGGAGTGCAGAGCAGGGCAAGCCAGAGAAGCCTGGAGGTGCAAACTGAGCCTCTGGCCTGAGGTTCCCCACTCTTTCTCTATAGCACTGGGGCTATAGCACTGCTGCGCCACCGGCACACGATTTTCATTCTCATCCAGGGGCAAATTTCTCAACTCAAGGTAACTCTTCCTTTTTTTTTTTTTTTTAATAATTTTTATTGCATTTTTCACAAAAAAGAACAAAAAAAGCAAATTTTCACAAACATTACAAAAAGAAAAGTTTTCACAAACATTGCAAAAGAAAAGAAAACATAGACAAAAAAAGAAGAGAAAAAAGGAGATTTTAACATAAAAAAAACAAAAAGAAATCCCTCACTTTCCAATTATAACCTTCAAAACCTTATTTTCCTTACTTCCACCCGCCTCCCGATCTTGTATTCTATGTAATAATTAGTTCAGCAAGCTCAATCTTTGTTCATTTTGATTCTTGATCCCTCCCTTTGTGCTCTTATTTAACTCAGTCACTAGAACCCCTTCTTTCCTTTTCAATGTCCTCAACATTCAAAGATTTTACAGTGTTTTTGTAGATAGACTTTAAACTTCTTCCAGTCCTCTTCCACCTGCTCTTCTCCTTGATCTCGAATTCTGCCAGTCATTTCAGCCAGTTCCATATAGTCTATTACTTGCATCTGCCATTCTTCCAGAGTGGGTAGATCTTGTGTCTTCCAATACTTTGCGATGAGTATTCTTGCTGCTGCTGTAGCGTACATAAAGAAAGTTCTATCCTTCTTTGGCACCAATTGGCCGACCATGCCCAGAAGAAAGGCCTCTGGTTTCTTCAAGAAGGTATACTTAAATACCTTTTTCAGTTCATTATATATCATCTCCCAGAAAGCCTTGATCCTTGGGCACGTCCACCAAAGGTGAAAGAATGTCCCTTCAGTTTCTTTGCATTTCCAACATTTATTATCGGGCAAATGGTAGATTTTTGCAAGTTTGACTGGGGTCATGTACCACCTATGTATCATTTTCATAATATTCTCTCTTAAGGCATTACATGCCGTGAATTTCATACCGGTGGTCCACAACTGTTCCCAGTCAACAAACATAATGTTATGACCAACGTCTTGTGCCCATTTTATCATAGCAGATTTTACCGTTTCATCCTCAGTATTCCACTTCAACAGCAAGTTATACATTCTCGACAATATCTTAGCATTGGGTTCTAACAATTCTGTTTCCAACTTTGATTTTTCCACCTGGAAGCCAATTTTCCTGTCCAAATGATAGGCCTCTCTTATTTGAAAATAATGTAACCAGTCTCGCACCTTATCCTTAAGTTTCTCATAGCTTTGCAATTTCATTTTATCTCCCTCCTGCTCCAGAATTTCCCAATATTTTGGCCAATTAGATTCCATATTAAGCTTTTTTAAGGCCTTTGCTTCCATAGGTGAGAGCCACCTAGGGGTTTTATTTTCCAATAAATCTTTATATTTCATCCAGACATTAAACAATGCTTTCCTGACAATATGGTTTTTAAATGTCTTGTACACTTTAGCCTTACCGTACCACAAATATGCATGCCACCCAAAAACGTTATCATATCCTTCCAAATCCAAAATATCCGTGTTTTCAAGAAGTAGCCAATCCTTCAGCCAGCAAAAAGCTGCTGCTTCATAATATAACTTAAAGTCCGGCAGGGCAAACCCCCCTCTTTCCTTTGCGTCAGTAAGAATTTTGTATTTTATTCTGGGCTTTTTGCCCTGCCAGACAAATCTAGAAATTTCTTTTTGCCACTTCTCAAAACAGTCCATTTTGTCAATGATTTGTAGCGTCTGGAACAAAAACAACATTCTTGGCAATACATTCATTTTGATAACAGCAATTCTACCCAGTAAGGAAAGTTTCAAGTTTGTCCAAATTTCAAGATCTTTTTTCACTTCTGACCAACACTTCTCATAATTATCTTTAAATAAATTTACATTCTTCGAAGTCAAGTTCACCCCTAGGTATTTCACTTTTTTCACCAATATTAAACCTGTTTCTTCCTGAAACCTTTCCTTCTCTACTGCTGTCAAATTTTTCTCTAAAACCATAGTTTTTGATTTATTCAATTTAAAACCTGCCACCCGACCAAATTCTTGTATTATTTCCAGTGCTCTTTTAGAACTAGGGATTGGCTCCTGTAGCGTCAGTACTAGGTCATCTGCATAGGCTTTAAGTTTATAGTGTTTAACTCCGACCTGTATACCCTGAATCTGTTGGTCCCTTCTAATCATATTCAGCAAGACCTCCAGGACTGAAATAAAAAGCAAAGGGGAAATTGGGCAGCCTTGTCGTGTCCCTTTCTCTATCTTAACTTCTTCCGTTACTGCATTATTCACTATTAATTTCGCCTTCTGTTCTGAGTAAATCGCGCCTATACCGTTTCCAAACCTTTCTCCAACCCCCATCCCTTGCAAATTTTTCCTCATAAAGCTCCACGAAATATTGTCAAAGGCTTTCTCCGCATCAATAAATATTAAAACAGCTTTTGTATTTATATTAACTTGTAGCTTTTCTAAAATGTCAATTAAATTTCTCGTGTTATTTGACAATTGTCTGCCTGGGAGAAAGCCAGCTTGGTCTTTATGAATCATTGTTGCTAAAACTTTTTTCAATCTTCTAGCTAAAATATCAGCAAAAATTTTATAATCCACATTAAGTAGGGATATGGGGCGGTAGTTCTTTAGTTGTGTCTTTTCTATCTCATTTTTCGGTATAAGCGTGATGTAAGCTTCTTTCCACGACTCCGGCGCTCTTTTCCCTTCCATAATTTCATTGCCAACCTCCATTAGAGGTTGAATTAAGTAATCTTTCATGTCTTTGTAGTATTTGGAGGTTAGCCCATCCGGGCCTGGAGACTTGCCTAGTTGCAGGTTCTTAATGGCACCTTCAACCTCCTGTTCAGAAATTTTGTCGTTCAATATTAATTTATTCTCTTGAGAAATTTTTTGTAATCCATTTGTTTCCAAAAATTTCTCGATTTTAATCTCATTCTGTGGCCCTTGTGAATACAGTTGTTTAAAGTATCTCTGGAAGCAGTCTTGAATCTCCCGTGGGTTTTGTATATTTCGTCCATTTACTTCAAGATTGGTAACAGTATTTAATTTCTGTCTTTTCTTCAGCTGCCAAGCTAGCAGCTTTCCACACT
This sequence comes from Podarcis cretensis, assembly GCF_951804945.1. Classification (NCBI taxonomy): domain Eukaryota; kingdom Metazoa; phylum Chordata; class Lepidosauria; order Squamata; family Lacertidae; genus Podarcis; species Podarcis cretensis. The sequence goes on from NC_137186.1 coordinate 8,236,326, forward strand.
TATTGGCCGATTCGAAGGTTTTTTGTCTCATTTGTTTAATTTTCCATTCTATATCCTGGTTAACCATTTTCAAGTATTGTGCCTGATGTAATTTAATTTCTCGTAGAATGTCCTGTGACTTAGGTTTAGTCCTTAATCTCTTCTCGCCTTCTCTAATTTTCTCTAAAATCTTTTCTTTCTTCTCCTCTTGAAGTTTCCTCTTTATAGCGTTTTGCTGGATCAGAAACCCCCTCATTACGGCTTTACTTGCATCCCAGATTACTCTTTTCTCCACGGTAGTCTTCAAATTTATCTCAAAGTAGTCTTTTAGTGTTTTTTGGGCCTTTTTCACAATTTCAGAGTCTCTAAACAAGGTGTCATTCATTCTCCATCTAAAGGAACCAGTGGGTGTTAGTTTCATATCCATCTTCACTGGGTTATGGTCGGAGCAGATTTTGGGGCAGATTTCCACCTTTCGAATCTTGGGTGCCATCCCTCTTGTAATCCAAATTTGGTCTATTCTAGTCCAGGTCAAATTGGCTTCAGAGAAGAAGGTCCCCTCTCTACCTAGGGGATTTTTAGTTCTCCAAATATCAATCAAGTCCATATTGTCTGTCAATTCAAAAAAGGTCTTTGGTAGTCTTCCATCTTTTGTGACTACTTGTCTTTCAGATTTATCCATATATGTCGAGACAACGCCATTCATATCTCCCATCAAAATGATATTTCGATCTATAAAGTCCATTAACGTCTCATGCAGTTTCTTATAAAACTCTGATTTCCCCTCATTAGGTGCATAGACTCCAATTATTACTAATTTCTCTCCTTGAAATTGTATTTCAATTGCCACAAATCGTCCATGTTCATCTTTAAGGAGAAACTTTGGTGATAATTTCTCTTTTGCGTAGATCACAACTCCTCTTTTTTTTACTTTGTCTGATGAAATAAAGTCTTGGCCTAACTTTTTATTTATCAATAATTTCCTTTGGAGTCTTGTTATATGTGTTTCTTGTAGGCAAATTAGGTCCAGTTGTTCCTTTTTCAAAATATGAAAAATCCTCTTCCTTTTGCTGGGGGAGTTCAAACCTCGAACATTCCAAGTTAACATCTGCAGAGACATGTTGTTGTTATTCTGATGTTCCACCAGTTGCTCCTAGAAGTTGCTCTTGGTTTGTCGGCGGTATCTCTTTCCGTTGGTCCAATCCCAAGAGAGTTCTTCCTAAGTCAGGTGGTCCCAGTCCTAATATTTCCGAGTCTTTTGTTCTGGCCTCTCTTTGTAATTCTTCTCCAAAATTTCTCAGAAAACTCTCTTTATCTTCCTCTGATCTTATCTTAATTTTCTTTCCTTTAAATGTAAACGAGAGGCCTTGTGGGAATTCCCACCTGAACAAAATTCCGTTTCTTTTTAGCAGGTCCACCAAATTTCCGTAATTGGTTCTAAGATCAAGCAGGTATTTCGGGATATCTTTAAAAATCTCAATTCTCACCCCTTGGATATCGAGTGCTTTCTGGTAGTGTAGACTCAGTATTTTATCTCTTTCCTCTTTTGTCCTTAGAGCAATCAAGCAGTCTCTCGGCCTATTTTTCCTCTTAACCCTTCCCAATCGAAAAGCACTCACTATCTTAAATTCTTCTTTCTCTGGATCCAGGTCCCAGCACTCCTCAAATTCCGATGTCAACAGTTCTATCAAGTCTCCTTCTTCTATTTCTGGGACCGATCTAATTCTCAAGTTGGTCTGTTTCTCTTTAAGTTCAATCAAAGAGAATTGTACCTTGTATTCATCCAATTTTTTATTTATTGGTGGTATCTTTTGTTCTACTGCCAATACCCTCTCTTTGGCTTCCTCCGCTGTCTTCTTTGTCTCTTTAGACTCCTGCACCAGTCTGTCAATCGCCTGGGTGTTAGAATTCACATTCGTCCCCAAATCGTTTACTTTTTGCCCCAGGTCCTTAATAGTTGAAGTATTTTGATCAATCTTAGCTGTCAAATTTTGCAGAGCCGATAAAATCTTATCTAATGTTGCAGAATCCGATCCTGTTCCTTTTGATTCTTCCCTTTCTGTGGCTTGTGGGACAGAGAGTCCTGCTGATGATGTTCTTCTATGCTGGAGTTGCTGCTGTGCCTGCAGCTGCTGCTGTTGTTTAATTTTTGCTCTTGTTGATACTTTATCTGGAGGCGGTAACTTGTCTGGTTGTTTCTCTTCCATTGCTTGCCTCTAGAAATCAAGGTCACTCACACAATTCCCAAGCTTCCTTCTTAGCTATAAACAATAGCAGCTGCAGTGGAAAATCCCCAGCTCAAGGTAACTCTTCCACGTTAGCGGAGTTTGTAACCTGAAGCATTTGTAACCTGAGGTGTTTGTAACTCGAGCTACCACTATATTTAAGATGACTTCCAGATTCAGGGCTGTCTGCTCTGACTGGCAGCAGCTCTCCAGAAACATTCCCAGCTTCTCCTGGAGATGTCAGAGATTGAACCTGTTGAGATTCTGGATGCAATAGATGCGCTCCGTCCTTCTATGCCATGGACCTTCCCCTAAATATAAAGCAGAATTCCAGCCCTCCCAGTTCTGAAGAAAGGACTGGTTTAAATAGGCACACAATCAGCCCACCTGGCTCAGTTTGGCCAACACTGGCAGGTAGTGGGACTCCAGGGTTCCAGATGGGTCTTTTTTCTAAGTCCTACCTGTAGGTGCTAGGGATTGAATGGGGAGCTTTCTGCATGCAAAACAGATGCTTCCCTTTATGAAGCCCCCTAAAACTTTGAGTTGAGTTTAGCCTCCTGGAGCAGGGCGAACTTCTGAGGTCCTTGGCTGTCCTTAAATGGTCAAAATAGAGGTGCTCACTTCATGGTCTTCCTTTCACAACATTGTTTACCTTGCTGTTTTCCAAAGTAACCAGAGGTTGTCACTAGAAAGCCAGAGAAAGAAACTCCAGTCACATAATCTGCAAGTGTCCCGATTTTCCAGGGATAGTCCCAGAATTACAGAAGCCATCCTGGTTTCTGATTTGATCCTGGAATGTCCCAGTTAGAGAATTGCTAAGGTGGGTTTCATCTCAGCAGCGTGTCCATCACTTCTGCATCTTCACTGAGCCCTCCGGCTGAAACTGCAAAAAGCCACTGACAGTCAGCATAGATAAAACTGAGTTAGATGGACCCGTATAAAGCAGCTTTGTGTGCACCTACTTTGGAAGGACCATAGCTCAGCAGTCTGCTTTACATGTGAAAGGTCCCAGGTTTGATCCCTGGCATCTCCACGTAAGGCTGGTATTCCTTCTGCCTGAAACCCTGGGGAGTCACTATCAGCCTGTATAATACAGATAATACTCAGCTGGAAGGACCAGCGGTCTGACTCAGGACAGGTGGGGTAGTGTAGGTTTCTGACACCCAGGGCAGGACAAGTGTTGCGCCCCCTGGTGGAGTGGGCAGTGGCCAGTCCCTTTGCCGGCCAGCATCTAATCAAGGGAATCCCTCCTTCCAAACTAGCCCCAACCTGGTGTTAGAATTCCTGTTCCATGATTGCAGTCAGGGGATTTTTGTCTAGCACATGACGGTATATGTTTTGACTCCACAGAGTGGGAGGTTACGGAAATAGGATGTTTGTTTTACTGTGTTCCGTGAAGTGGGACTATTGTCCTTTGTCTCTTTGCTGTCTGATGCTAGAGAGGGAGCCATGTTGCAGAGCTCCATGTGTGTTTATATGTAAATAAAGTAGATTAGCCAAAATGCTGAGTGGCTGAGGTCTGTCACGAAAAGCTGCGAAGACTCTGTGGATCCCTAAGTGTGCCGGTGTCTGTTGGCATCGGTCACTGTGATGTTCGGGCAGAAGAAAGCTTTTGAAGCTCCCGAATGAATGACCAGGAGGGCGGCAACATGCCACTCGGGTCCTACTCAAATGTAGGCTGAATTCCTGACACCTGGGAGCAGAGATATGACAGAGAAACATAAAGTCAGGGGTGCTGCTGTGTTTCCTTGCCCTGTCACCCTTGCAGCAAGGCACTCTGGGCAACTCATGTGGCTCTGGCAGTGCTTTCCCACTTTCCTCTCCCTCCCTCCTTCTATGTTGGGCTGTGGCAGCGGCACCCTCTCCCCCTCCCTCTCAGCTGGCCTCGGGGCATCCCTTTGCTGGCCATGAGGAGAAGGTGCCACTGCCACCTGAATTCCAAAGTCCTAGCCTGAACACAATTTACTTCCCCACAGCTCCAGCCCCAATGAGGGACCTTTCATGGGGGTGCCTGGTTGAGCTCCCTCAGAAATTTGCACCCAGGTCCATGGTCCCCCTGCACCCCCTGCATGCTATGCCACTGACTCAGGATAAACGTATGGTGTTTAAAGTTCCCTTGGTCACCTGCATAGGGACTCAGGAAGCTGCTTTATCCTGCCCATGCAAGGTTCAACAGAAAATGGAATGTCTCTCATACTACTTCCTGTTTAGTAGATGGGTGTGAAGGAGAGGATCTCCAATGGGCAGCCTAGATGGGCAGAAGGAGCACAGAGCCTAAAGCTGCTTCACTGAGCAGGGACTCAGCTGCACTAGTAAAGAAAAAGCTTTTTGGATGCATCAGAACACTGTGGCACCAGATGGCGCTATAGAGTTCCGTCTTTTGCCAACATGATTTCCCATTATGAGTGTGATGGCCTGGGACTTGGGTTTGGGTTCGGAACCAGAGGAGTCTCAGTCCGCACCGGATCCTTTGCCTCAGGCAGCATCTGAACCGAGTCTGGGGCCTGATTCTGAAGAGCCCCAGTCTGCACAGGTTCCCCTACAACAAGCACCAGCTGGGCCAAGTCAGGGGCCTGAGCCTGCCCTGGCTCCAGATGTAGGGAGTGCCTCGTTGCCTTCAGCTGGGTCATCACTTACAGCTGCTCCACTACCAGTTGGGTCAGGAGAGGCTGAGGCGGCCCCTGACATCTCCCGAGCTGCAGAGACTAAGGTCTGAGAGAAGGAGAGACCTGAGTACTCGCAAGAGGAGTGCTCGCCTTCGGGTGAGACAGGGAGGTGAGTCACCGGGGGATGAGGACCGGCCGTTACCCCGACAAAGATAAAAGGCTGTTGGACCCCGCCCCAGGTTGCAGGAGCAACATTGCTGTTTGCTAGAACCTGCCTGAGATCCTGTACCTGACCTTGCCTGGTTTCCGGCCTTGCATCCTGCCTTGGCCCTGTCAGACTGACTCCTCACGGAATCCTTGGATTTGGGACTGGACCTGGACCGCGTTGCTCGGGTTAACCCCCAGGCCCAGCACAATGAGGTTTACAATGTGTCTAGATCCAGCCCAGCTTCCATCTTCAGTTAAGTAGCTCTCCACATGGTGGAGCTGCAGGGCAGAGTCAACAGCTCCATCAAATTTAGTCCAGCAGCCAATTGGATACAATTGAAGAAGGATATTGACCTTTTGGACAGTAGGAGCTGTTCAACAGTGGGACAGACTCCCTCAGAAGGTGGTGTACTCTCCTTCACTGGAGGTTTCTAAGCAGATGTTGAATGGCCATCTGTCATGGATGCTTTAGTTGCAATTCCTGCATTTTACTGTATTTTTGGTTTTTATGGAAGCCGCCCAGAGTGGCTGGGAAGGCCCAGCTAGATGGGCGGGATATAAATAATAAATTATTATTATTATTATTATTATTATTATTATTATTATTATTATTATTATTATTATTTCAGGGAGGTTGAACAAGGAGACCCTCAGGGTCCCTTACAACTCTACAAGGCTATAATTCTGTACCCGGATTCCAGTAGACTTAATGAATGTTTTTGTGGAGTACAAGATCCTTTTGGAGGAGCCCATCAGGGGACAACCCTTTTTATATTGTTCTGTGACATATATTGCGGAATTGAGTAATGCTTAGCTCCAGGAACTCATCACTGACTGTCAGGCCCATCTTTGTCAGACTTGCAAAATTTTAATTGAAAGCATCCAATTATTTTGCTTTTCTCCCTGGGATATGTTGCATTGACCCAGGTTTCATTCTACCATGGGCCGCAAGCTAACCCATTGGAAGGGGGGGGGGATAAAATGCCATCAGTTGTACAAAATCCTGAAGGGAAAATACATTTCTTAATGTGACCGTGACCATCTTTTGACCTGGATTCCCTGCTCCAATCCTGCCACTAGCAAAATACTTTTTTTTGCTCCATTAGAAAACTATAACATGTAATATTCATTGCCTTAATTGCAGGACACAACCAACAATAATAATAAAAGTAATGATGTTTAAGGATCGCCCCATCGGACGGAATCATCATCCTAGTTTTTCAGTATTGCGCAAAACCATGATTAGTTTTTTTATGTGTCTCTAATCTTACATAAATTGCCTTATGATGCCTATGTCAGTGGGAGCCAGTGTGGTGTACTGATTATAGTGTCAGACTAGGACCTGGGAGACCAGTGTTCAAATTCCCACTCACCCATGAAGCACGCTGGGTCAAACGATTGGGGCCAAGACCCATAGCAATTTTCAAGCAGTCTGTAGGGCAAAAGGTTTGGGAACTAGTGGTCTGGATAATGCCAGAATCTTATATATGGTGTGCCTTCCTTGTTATCATAAAATTGCTTTGGCTTGCTTTGTTTCTATTCTTTGATCACCCAGGATATCCACACATTGGTTCTTGCAACTTTTTCTCCTTGTTGCTTATATAGGGAGCCCCTCCTTTGGCTTTTGTTGTCTCTAGGATTGCAGACAGGGAGTCTTTTTCCGGCCATACCTGGAGATGCCGGAGATCAAAACTGTGACCTTCTGCATGCAAAGAAGATGTTATACCACTGAGCTAATTGAGATAGGCTTCTGAAGCACCTAGAAGACTTCAAATGGTTTCTCAGAGGGAAGCAGAAGACCATGTGGAGCCAACTGTATGGCCTAAAATCTTTTTCACCATGGGAGATTCCAGAGCCACAAAAGAAGCTTCTCCTTCAGTATATAAACCAGAAAGTTTGCTGCCATGAAATGTGGTGATAGACACCAATTTAGAAGGTGTCCCTTTAAAAGGGAATTAGGGAAAGTGGGTTTCCGGCTACATCACGAGTCCATGGTCGTCATTCCTTGCTGCCCTCCATGGGCAGCGAGGAGCTTCAGGCATGGAAATGCCAAGATTCATGATGCAAAAATCCTGGCAATGTTCCCCATCCTACTGTGCTGCTTAAGCCCGTGTCTGCCAACTTGAAAGGCAGAACGGGTGCGACCTTGAAGTCCCCTACCATGGATGAACCTTTGTCTCCAGCATGATTTGTGCTTGGTTCCTCCATAATTCAGAATATTGGTGTTAATCCAGAGGCTCTCCTGGACTGACATATTCCAATGGGCTGCAATCAATCAGCTGCCAAAAGGACTGGGCTTGGTTCTTTGAAGGTCTCCAGATTTATACAGATGCTTCTGTTGAATATCATTTTGAAGATAGACAATTTGATTATTTGATGCAGCGGTCATCTTGCAGGCCACGAGGGGTGAAGGTGTAGGAGCGCTTGAGATGAATGCTGTGGGTGTAACCTAAGTGGTAGTATTATGGGAAAGGTCTTAGCTCAATGGCAGAACACCTGCTTTGCATGCAGAAGGTCCCAGGTCCGATTCCCCAATCATGGGTTTCTTTGCCTTCTTCCCTGTTGGTCCCAGTGGGGACCAGCTACCACTGCTCAGTTCCACACACCAAATACCTGAGTCACTATAGGGTGGTGCTGCCCTTGAAGATAACCCAGAAACTTCTGGTGGTCCAAAATGCAACAAACAGGTTAGCAGTTTAGGTTCCATTTATAATCCCTGGGGGGCCACTAGGGGCGCATTGGAAGATGGCTGACAATACCATCTCTCCGATACACACGGGGTAATTAAGAGGCTGTTATGGGAGTAGGCAGCCTCCCTTGTTGCCCCAAGGGAATGGGGAACACTGCCCTTGCCTGCTGTGCCCATAAATCACCCCCAAATTTGAAAGAAGGGGGTGAGGGCACTAGGCAGAATGCCCCCGTGTGAACCTCGGCTCTCCTGGACGCTGTCTCTGATAGCGCACTAGCTGCAGCAATTTGGAATAATTAATTACAAAAGAAACAAATGCACATATTTCAAGTGAAGAAGGGGAGTGAAGACTGCTAATTTAAGGGATCTCTGCGAAAGAAGACGACGGGTTGGAGCAACAGGAATATTTTACGATGAAGATACACCAAAGGCTGCGTATGTCGACAACGGGACTGAATGGGGGGGGGGCAACCTTTTTTACTTTTCTTCTATGTGATTTACCAAGAACCCCTCCTCATTAGAACCATCGGTTTAACTGACCCAAGCAGGATGATTAAGGTCTGTGTGGAGATAAACTTTAACCAAAAGTATGCTTTATGGAGATCGAGAAGGAATAAGAGCTTTTGGAATGGCGCAGCAATTAATTCAGAGTCGCCATCTTGCCAAAGGATTTATAGCCGGGAGGAGGAACGGACTTGTTTTCAGACTGCATTCCTGGTGAATCTCCTCAGAGGTTTGAGAAAGGAGGCAGATTGGTGAAGATTAATGACGCTAAGACTGTTTTGATGTATGGAAGTGATGTTATATGGAAAACGTCTGGATATGGCTACTGGATAAATAATAATAATATCCACGCAGGATTACAAACTGTTTTAACCAGCTTGTGGAGACTATCAGAGGTCACAAAGAGAAAGGAAAAATATATGAAAATAAGAACAAGAGATGTGGAAAAACAATAAAAAAAAGGACTGGATAATACTGTGAACATCATATGGTTAGATTTGTGGACATTAAAATAGCAGCAAGAAGCAAGAAGTTGATTGGATCCCCTTCGGAACTTGAAATATGGTACCCCCAACAAAAATTTAAAATTCGGCTGTGTAATTTGGAATTTATGTAATTTGGTTTGATTTGATGTGATTGGTCGGTTAATAAAAAAATTATTCTCAAAAAAAAGGTTCCATTTATAACCCCTGCATTGAAACAGCTGCACTGGTCGGCAGTTTCAAGCCCAGTTCAAGGAGCTCGTGTCATTTTTACAAGTTGTTTTAAATTGCTTTTAATATTGTGTTTTAATGTCGTACTGCACCCTGGGACCTAATGATTAAAGACATTAAAATAATATGATATATTATAATAATAATAGTATAATTAATATAATATAATATAGAATGCTACTACTTGGGAAGGGATGTAGCTTGGCATTTTCCCGGTGTTTCAGAGAGGGATCATACCTGGAGATGCCCAGAATAAATTGAAAGTTCTCAATGGAGAGATGTAATAAGTAGGGTTCCCCCAGGGATCTGTGATCCAGCCTGTAATTTTGAACCTGTTTGGAAATAACCTGGAGTTAGGGGTGAGCAGTGAGGTGGACATTTTTGCTGATGAGACCCAAATGTTCAAGGTCACAGAAGGAAAATGGGATTGCAAGCAGCTCCAAACGGATCTCTCCAAACTGAGTGAAGAGCCATTGGAGGGCATGCAGAAGAAATTGAGTTCAATTCCTGGTGTTTCCAGGCAGGACTCAGAGAAAGCCCCCTGTCTGAAACACTGTAAAGCCATTGCAATCCATGTAAACAATACTGAGCTTGAGGGTCCAATGGTGTGATTCAGTATAAAGCAACTTTCCAAGTTGCCCTGCTGTAGGGCATAGGCCACACAAGGCATGCTGAATCTATGAAACGGGGCGATTCTTAAACACTGGCTATGCCCTGCAATTAACTCAATGAATAGTACATTTAATGGTTCTCTAATTAACCAAAAGCCACTTGGTTCATGTCATAAATGGAGCCAGTTGCGTGGGTGGGGAATTCAGGTCAAAAGGGGGTCGTCATAACGCAAAGAAATGACTTGGTCCCCCAATATATTCTAAAATCAATGTTATTCCCTTGCAAGGTGCTAACTTGCATATCACTGTTAAGTTTGTACGAAAAATAAAACATCACGATGAGAGAAACATAAGCATTGGGGAGGTTCAATTAAAGCTTTACGAGTCTGAGAAAGATGGTCTTGACAAATAATGACAATTTCCTGGAGCTAAGGAAGACTCAGTTCCTCAAGGTGCGTCAGAGAACAGTATAAAAAGGGTTGTCCCTCTATGGACTACTCCAAAGGGATCCCAGACTCTGAAAGCATCTCAACAGCACCACTGCAATTCAGGTAATATTTGCTCTATTCGTGGTCTTCCTGCTGGCTCAGATACCTCTGGTCTCTGTCTGTTCTTCAATGTAAGAGTAACCAGATTTTTTGCTGAATTTTCCCTGATGCACAGTGTCAAGGGTAACTAACCGGGAGGAAATACTGGTGGAATGTCAAAAAGAGATTGAAGAGCTCCAGATAGGGATGGGAATATTCCCTGCCTGAATAGCTGCTTCCAGTCAATGTGGACAACACAGAGCTATATGGATCAATGATCTTACTCAGCATTTAGGAGAGCAGTCATAGATCTTCCCAGAATTCCTGCATCCTGTAACAACAACAGCATAAGATCTGATATGTTTTCATTTTTCATATTGATTTCTTCCCTCCTGTAGTGACTTACCATGGGGTAATTGAAGAATCCCCACATCTGGTTTAAAGAAATGGAATCTGCACTAATATACTGGTTTCTTTTACCGCCCCACAACATCCCTCGTATCTCTTTCAACCCTATCTTCATGAACATGGATAGAATCATGAACGTGGCTTTTAAATGTATTCCAAGATTCTCAGATGCATAGATCAATGACTAGTTTCTAGCGCAAACTCACACACTGATTTCTGTTCAGGCTCCATAAGTGTTCAAAGGCCAGCCAGAAAATGCTCTTGGAGGATATGAAGGCCAGGTTCATTGAGGGCTGTGGCCAAGGAATATCAGTAGGTCCTCAGGAGAGTCCTGTAGGCCTGGTAGAAAGGTCTGGGGACTTGCTTGGCTCCTGGTCTCAGGTTCCCCACACTTGTTTGCATGCAGTATTTGTCTTTTATAATCGCCCTACCCAATGTCTCCTTTCATTCCAGGTCTACTCTCCCTGCTCCAAGATGACTCCAGGCAATCATCACCGTTACAGTACCTTCCTCAACAGCCCCAACAATACAACTGAGGAGAGCATTAAAGTCCCCGGCGTGGACTCCTTCCTCTGCTGGCCATGCCACTGGCATCTTTGGCATCACCATCCTTATTATTATCCTTGCGGTCCAGGCTGGGGCTACGGATGTGGGTCAGGCTGGGGTCCTGATTGTGGATATGGCCCAGGGTGCGAGCCCTGCTATCCTTATGGAGGTTACGGCTATCCTCATGCATGGCACTGCTATCCCAAAAAAGTCAAAGTCAAAGGCTGCAATCCCTATGGAGGCTACTGCTATCCCAAAAAAGTCAAAGTCAAAGGCTGCAATCCCTATGGAGGTTGCTGCAATCCCTCAGGAGGCTACTGCTATCCCCCAGGAGGATACTGCTATCCCCAAGGAGCCTCCTGCCCACCATGTTAAGCCCAGATGCCCACCTTGACGGAATATCCAGGAAGGAAGAAGCAATCTCCTGACCCTCAGTTGAATAGATGGACCCAGTGTTTGGAAAGGCTGAGCACCCCACAGACCCAACAGCGTAATTAGTGGGTTTTAAGAGGTCTCAGCATTTCTGTCGATCCTTTGCATGGTGTTTTAACTTAATTATTATGGCTTGCCTATTCCTATATGGTTCCCTCTCACAACAGGTTCCTGTTTCCCAGTGACACTTGCCCCTATTAAAGATGCACCAGGACCCTCCACCAGAGACACTTCAGCTGTACTTGGTTGAAGGGTACGAAGCCCACAAGGTCAAAGGGGAGAATGGAGATCAAACCTGCTGTCTTTGCTTCAGTCCACAATACTGTATCAGCTTTGTCAGGAGAAGAGAGGTTTAAAGGTTTCTGTGTTCCGTCCTGCATTTATCTGCATCTGTATCTGTAACCATCTTTTTCCATTGTCTCCTTCCATTTTCCTTCATTAAAGTTGCTCAGCATATCATTGTGTTTCCCTTTTTATTCACTCTTCTTTTCATCCTCTATGACTTGGGCAGGGAAGCCTTTTCAGTACAGGGGCAGCGTTTTCTTCTTGGCAACCTCCTGAGGGCCAGGACAGAGGGGAAGGTGTGTGGAGCAGCAAATGCAAATTTTTATCTTTACAGTGGTACCTCGGGTTAAGAACTTAATTCATTCCAGAGGTCCATTCTTAACCTGAAATTGTTCTTAACCTGAGGTACCACTTAACCAATGGGGCCTCCCACTGCTGCTGCACAATTTCTGTTCTCATCCTGAAGCAAAGTTCTTAACCCGAGGTACTATTTCTGGGTTAGCGGAGTCTGTAACCTGAAGCGTCAGTAACCTGAAGCGTCTGTAACCCGAGGTACCACTGTATAAAACAGGCTCGTTTCTACATGCACTCCAAAACCCCTCTCATTGGTGAGAGCCAGTGTGGCGTAGTGGTTCAGAGCGGTGGACTCGTAATCTGGTGAACCGGGTTCGCTTCCCCGCTCCTCCACATGCAGCTGCTGGGTGACCTTGGGCCAGTCACACTTCTTTGAAGTCTCTCAGCCTCACTCAGCACACAGAGTGTTTGTTGTGGGGGAGGAAGGGAAAGGAGAATGTTAGCCGCTTTGAGACTCCTTCAGGTAGTGATAAAGCGGGATATCAAATCCAAACTCTTCTTCTTCTTCTCTAATATTTCATCCAGACAAGCAAGAGGCATGACGGAAGTTCATGAAGCCCCTTGAAACTTTGAGGGGAGTTCAGGCTCCTGGAGGAAGGGGGGAAACCCTGTAAAGTCCTCTCCCCTGTCTTTTCTAAAACAGGAATAGAGCGTGAATAGACGAAAGCTCCAGTCAATAGTGACTATGTTTACAGAAATTAGAAAACAAAGATGAAGAGACTGAACTTTGTTCCTTTATCCTTTCTCTGGCTTGCCCTGGCTTGATTTCTGTTCCCACAGACTCCCACTGAATGAAGGGAATTGCTAAAATGGGTTTCATCTTAGCAGCATGTTTATCACTTCTGCATCTGCTCTGCATCCAGCAGCTCCTTCTTGAGCCCCCGGGACCTCCAGTTTTGACCGTTTTATGCAAAATAATTGCAGTTGGCTTTTACAGCCTAACTCCCCATCAAGGAATTCAGGGTCTCCTAAGTCCATTATCTGTCAGAGAAGGATGGATGGAGGCAGGAGCCAGTCAAAGCAAGGCAAATCTTTAGACAAAACTGAGTTAGATGGACCAGTTTAAGGCAGTGTCCTACCATATTGGCCTAAATATAAGCCGCACCCGAATATAAGCCGCACCTTCATAATTCAAGGTGGGGGGGGGGGAGAGTCTCTACAGTTATTAATGTTCCGTCAGTCCATCTTCAGTTACAGTAAGTCAATCTCCACCTGATGGAGCTGCAGGGCAAAGCCAACAGCTCTACTGAATCTAAATCAGGATCCAGTTTCCTACAGTGACTGTACAATATACATTAAGGCTTCCCATACGGCATAACTAGTTGTTCCATATTTATTATTACTGCCCTGTTTTTACACATTTGTTTATTAACTTAAATTACAAGTATAATCATCTAACTCGCCAGGGATCTTATTGTTGCTCGCACATCCAAATGGAGACTTGCTGGATGTCTTCAGGAAGGATATTAGCAGACCAGGGAGGAAAGCGGTGGCCACCTCCTGGCGCTGCACATACTGTAAACACATGGAAATGATTATTCAGAGGTAGACTGTTTCTAAACATGGAGGCTCTGCTCTTAGCTATTGTGCCTCATAAACCTAATAGCTCCTGGTAGGACCATCCTCTGTGAATGTGTTAAACAGGTTTGTGTTACCGCCCCAACTCTATTCACTATTTTCATTGCCATGATCCTACACTTTGTCGAGGGGAAACTCCCCACCGGAGTAGAAATCGTATATCGAACGGATGGAAAGCTCTTTGATCTGAATAGGCTAAAAGCAAAGAGTAAGGTCCTTCTGTCATAGAGCTTCAGTATGCTGATGACAATGTAGTATGTGCACACTCAGAGGATGGCCTCCAAACCATCCTAAATATCTTTGCCTAAGCTTACAAACAACTTGGCCTATTGCTCAACATCCAGAAAACCAAAGCACTGCACCAAAAAGCACAAAACAACCCCTCTGCAGTGCCACAAATCCAACTCAAAGGTGTAACGTTGGAAGGTGTGGATCCAGTGGCGTAGCGTGGGTTGTCAGTACCCGGGGCAAGGCAAGTAATTTGCGCCCCCTAACCCATGGATTTGCGCCCCCTAACCCATGGATTTGCACCCCCTAACCCATGGATTTGCGCCCCCTAACCCTAACCCCCAGATGTTGCGCCCGGTGCGGCCGGCCCCCCCTGCACCCCCCACGCTACGCCACTGTGTGGATCACTTGTCTTTTTTTTTTTAATAATATTTATTAAAAATTTTCCAGAATAAAAAGGAAAGATAGCAAGAAAGAAAGAAAAAACAAATATGATTTACACTTGGTTTCAGTGGCATCTTTCCCGGACTCCCCCCCCCCTCCCCCTCTTGTATTCCATTTCCCTTAAATTGATTCCACAGATTCTTACCCCAAATTTTAAAACCTTATTTGTAATTTTAAATAACCCATTTATTCCAAATTAATTTATCTTATTTATCTTAATGAACCATTTCTCCTTATATTTTATATAATTCCCTAAGATCGACCCCATTTCCCTTCCACGAATTCCCCTATTTTCAAACAACAAACATGAAAAAAGAAAAGAAAGAAATAATATATAATTTTACAGCCTTTGGATTCCAAATCTTCCCCCCCCCCCCATTCCCCGGTTCCAATCCCCAAAGTTCATCCAATGTCTACTGCCAGCCTGGTGTATCCACGTCTATATCTCAACTCCACTTTGCCGTCTTTTGATAGCTTTTAATTTCAGAAAGTCCAATCTCGAAAAAACTCTCAGAAAAAGTCATTGTTCTTCCATCCAGACTTCTATGTTTAAGAGTCTAACTTAAATTCTATTTCTTGGTCCTTTTAAAATCAGGATGTTCCAAATACTCCGGCTTCAAATTTGGTCCAGCTCTTATTCCTCAGGTTGCTTTTTCCTGTTCTGCTGCAGAAACCTTCTAATTCAGAAACTTCTTGTTCTCCACAGAGGCTTTTGTTATTCAGGAACATAACTTGCGTCAAGTCCCTTCCTTTCTTCAATAGATAAATCCATTGTCTCCTTTAGTATAGAAACCTCTGTAGACAAAATAATGCTTCGTTTTTGCAGCTTTCCCAAGAGATAACAGATCCTGCTCAAATTCATAGTATTTTTCCACTTGCTGCTACTGTTGCAATGTCCCAGCCTCCCTCTAGAGGGAATATGGTAACTTAATTTCTTTCAAAATCAGACCCAAAAGTCAAATAACTTGTTGCCTTTATTTCCAATAATTTATGTCCAAATTGTAACAAATCTAACCAGCAAAGCCATCGTAACAAAGTTCTCTTTTATTTTCCTGCTTTGACAGCTACTTTGACAGCTGTCAATCCCGGGGGACAAATGACAAATGCAATCCCGGGGGGGGTTGCATTTTAGTTCCCACAAATCAGTCTTCTCCTCCAGCACAATTATTGTAATTTCCCTTCGTGAAGTTAAAAATTTTTTTCAGGTAAACAAGTTCATCTCTCGATCTTAGTTGTCAAATCCTTGCGTTGAGCCATCTACAACAGGGGGGGCGGACTTCCTTTTTGCACTCCCCCCGCTCGCTCCAAATTCAAAGATCAAATTTCCCTTTTAAGTCCAATCAATTTACTCACGGGTTGTTCCTTTTAGTCCAAATCCGAAATTTTCAAAGAAGAAGTCGTTGCTCTCCGCCGAATGGCATGCAGCTTCGCTGGGCAGGGGAAGCATTGGACTCACAGCACCACACACACACACCCCGTCACCCGCTCCGCAGCCTTTAAAAAGGCTCCTTCGCGGGTCGGGGGGGCGCAAACAGTGCCCGCCGAGTCACCAAGTCCATGGGCATCTCCGCCCATGGTTTTTGAGGGTCCCCGCGTCGCCGGCACGGCAGGACCCGACCCCTACCCAGCCGACTCCCTCCCTTGTCAATCACATTTTACCTGGGCAGTTATCTTTCCACAAGGGCTGGCCCATTCACATATGTTTATGAGGAACATAAGAAGAGCCCTGCTTGGTTTAGCATCTTGCTTCCTACAATGGACAATCAGATGAATAACAATAACATACTCTCCAAATGTCCCTATTTTCCAGGGACAGTCCTGGAATTATGAAAGCCATCCCGGCTTCTGATTTGATCCCGGAATGTCCCTATTTTCCCCTCCAGCACTGCCGTTGCTGAGCTCACGGAGGAGGATGAATAGGTGCTTGTCCCGTACGATGGTGTTTCGTGGTGGCTGCAAAACAGCATCCAGCTTCCTCTTCATAGCCTCTCCATGGTTGCCACTGCTGACTTCCTCCCTTGGGCAGCTCATAGTGGCTGCTTGAGATCGGGTGAGGAGGAAAAGAGGCTGCAGCAATTGAGATCCAGCCGTTTGTGATGCACCAGCTCTGTGGGGCAGGCAGAGGTCAGGGCTGCCCCGGGTGGGGGGAAAGGGGGAGTGGAGTAGAGCACAAGGAGTCTTGATTTATTTATTTTTAATTAAAAAATTGCTTTGTGCATCAGCATCTAATTTTCCCCCTTTCTAAAATTTATTTACTGGTGTGTGTTTTTGTCAATCTACAAAAGAATAAAATAAAATCAGGATTAAGCGGTTTTTCTCGGGACGGTGGAGGGACCCTTCTTCTGATAGGAAATGTTCTGTGGTGGTGGGACAAAAATTGGGGGGTCAGGTCAAGGAAAGTCAGTTGAGGAGGAGTGAGAAATGTCCCTATTTTCTTCTGAGGGTGTACTATAAAGCCCTATACAGTATAAGAAGAAGAAGAAGAGTTTGGATTTGATATCCCGCCTTTCACTCCCCTTCAGGAGTTTCAAAGCGGCTAACATTCTCCTTTCCCTTCCTCCCCCACAACAAACACTCTGTGAGGTGAGTGGGGCTGAGAGACTTCAGAGAAGTGTGACTGGCCCAAGGTCACCCAGCAGCTGCATGTGGAGGAGCGGGGAATCGAACCCGGTTCCCCAGATTACGAGGCTACCGCTCTTAACCACCACACTGGCTCTCATAGTCATACCTCGGGTTACAGACGCTTCTGGTTGTGTTTTTTCAGGTTATGGACCGCCGAAACCCGGAAGTACCGGAATGGGTTACTTCCGGGTTTCGGCGGTCGCGCATGCGCAGAAGTGCTAAATTGTGCTTTGCGCATGCACAGAAGTGCCAAATCGCAACCCACATGTGTGCAGACACGCAGGCGTGGGTTGTGAACGCCTCCCGCACGGATCACGTTCGCAACCCAAGCGTCCACTGTACAATCACAGCTTACACACATTTAACTTGTGCAATTTCAGCCATACACAGCTGAAGGCAGGCTGGTTAAAATTGCAGAAGTTAAATCCAAGCAAGGTGGAGGACTTAAAAGCTCAATTTGTGCCTAGTCTGCTTGAGGTTACATGGCACATAAAGAGCTTTTCAGCTCTCTTCCTTGCTTGGGAGGCAAGGTCTGCTCAGTGCCAGTTTCTTCCAACATTTTTTACGGATTTCCTGTTTTGCTGTCATATCCAATAGAGCTAGTGGTAGACCCTTTCCCTTCCTTCTCCTGGAATTAGTCTAAAAGACCATCCACTTCAGGCGTCCAAATGTCTCAGAGCAGATCATCAGCCAACCTTATGGTGAGTCATGTCCCAAATGTGGATTCACTCTCTTTTTTTGAAGTGTTAATACGGGGCCAAGCCTGCTTCCACCGTGTTCCCAAGTCTGACGCTTGTGTAATCCAGATTTAATTGGGGAATATGAAATGAGAGGCGATGGAGCAAATGAATGAAACATGCATGATTTGGAACAACACGCCGAGCCATTGAAATGCAGTCTTGGGCAAAGACACAAGATATGCTAAAACAGATTGAGCACCAGGTTGGCAGGGGCCCACTTTCCTCAGCTCAGAGGTGTGGAGCCACCTGCCAAACATGATGGATCGTTAACGTAAACGTATTTAGACTTGGTCTTTGAAGTGTTTCTCAATTTAGATTGTGGATTTGAATGGCTCTGATATGCACCGAAGACACCAAGCTTGGCCATCAAACTTGCATCTTGAGAACATAGAAACATATGGTAAGATATAGTACTGGTCTGCCTAGGTCAGGATTGTCCACTTTGATTGACAACAGCTCTACATGAGCTCAAACAGAGACCTTCCTTGACTCACTGTGGGGGCCCCAATCCAGGAGTCCAGATCATGCTGATCTGACTCAGGCCAATCCAGAAACTAGGGATGTGAACCAAGTTTGCATTTTTCAAAATTGCTTATGGAATACGATGCAATTCACCATTTCATGCTCTCATCGAAGTGAGTGCACATGAAGCAAGATTCCATGAGCATTTGCAAGGTTGTGATGCCCTGGACTGCGTTTTATTTTATTTTTTGAAAGTTGCTTTTATGAAACTTATTTTTCATAATAAAACACCCTGCTCTGTTAGCTTCACTTTATGCAAGTACCATCCTTCCCACATAAAGGTAAAGGTAAAGGTACCCCTGCCCGTACGGGCCAGTCTTGACAGACTCTGGGGTTGTGCGCCCATCTCACTTAAGAGGCCAGGGGCCAGCGCTGTCCGGAGACACTTCCGGGTCATGTGGCCAGCGTGACATCGCTGCTCTGGCGAGCCAGAGCCGCACACGGAAACGCCGTTTACCTTCCCGCTGGTAAGCGGTCCCTATTTATCTACCCTTCCCACATACACATATATATATTGTACGTCTGTGGGCAAATTAGATTAAATTGCATAAACCATAACGTGTTGTTGGAATTCATGTTGCAAAACACACATCACAGTTTTCTGAAACCATTGCGGAATCTTACAAAAGAGCATCAAAATTTCTAAAGAGATTGAGCTGAAAAGCAGGAGGGCGGGAGTGTCTCCTAACAATTCCCCGCACCTTTAGCAAACTACACTTCCCAGGATTCCTTTGGGGAAACTCTGTCCAATTAAAGTGGTGTAACCATGCTTTAAATGCACAGTGTAGATGGGGCCCAAGAAGCCTGGCTTACTAAGCAAAACTCCCATGACAGACGGGGGCAGGAGAGATGGCATTTCCTCATGCTTGTTTATCATCATGCCATACCATATTAATTATGCTATATTAATTATAATTGATATGATTATATTATCTATTTATTTAACTTTCTATATAAATTAATAATTTAACAATTTAATATTAATATATTATACTATATATGAAGTATATTTAAATATATGGAATATTTGTTAAATTTTACATACACACACACAGATAGATATAGATATACAGTGGTACCTCGGATTACAGATGCTTCAGGTTACAGACTCCGATGACCCAGAAATAGTACCTCAGGTTAAGAACTTTGCTTCAGGATGAGAACAGAAATCGTGTGGCAGCAATGGGAGGCCCCATTAACTAAAGTGGTACCTCAGGTTAAGAAGAGTTTCAGGTTAAGAACGGACCTCCAGAACGAATTACCTTGGTTGTCGAAGTTAATCCATTCCGGGAGTCCAATTGGAATGGTTCCGGGAGTCCGGAACAGTTCGAAAACCAAGGCATTGCTTCAGATTGGCTGCAGGAACTTCCTGCATTAATCGGAAGCCACGGAAGCCGTGTTGGATGTTCGGCTTCCAAAAAACATTAGCAAACTCGAACACTCGTTTCCAGATTTACAGTGTTTGGGAGCCAAAACGTCTGAGTACCAAGGCGTTCGACAACCAAGGTACGACTGTATAGCCTACCACCTCAAACATGCGGCCACCAGGGCTGATACGTGGTCTTTGTCAGGCTGATGGTAAGGGCAAACTCCCTGCAGAGTTGGGCAAACAGTTGCTGAGACTTTGCAGAGCTTCCTCTGAGTGTAGACCCATGGAAATCAACAGACATGGCTGAGACCTGTTCATTCCAATAGGTCTAGGATCTAGTTAGATACAACCCCTTGAACACACACTGAGTCTATCTAACATTTGGGTCCATCTAACTCCATCTTGACCCACTGGCGTAGGGATATGGGGGGCGGAGGGGCACCCCGTCCCAGGTAACATGCCTAAGGAGGGTGACAAGATCACCCACCAGGGCGGATTGCCGAAGCGCCAATCGGCACAGAGGATCCGCTCGGGGAGCGATCTTGTCACCCCCCTACAGATCGCTGATGCGCCGATCCTTTCAGGGGGGGCGTGTGAGGCTCGCGTTGACAGCTGCCCCTGTGCAAGGCTCACGTTGGCATCGGCGGCTGCCCCCATAAAAGGATCACGGTGGTGGCCCCCTGGGCAGGTCACTCCACCCCCGCCACACCAGGTACCAGAGGAGCTAGCTACACCTGTCTTGACCACACAGACTGGCAGGAACTGTCCAGGGTTTCAGGCAGAAGCTTTTTCCAGTGCTACCTGGAGTTGCTAGGGATTGAACCTGCAACCTCTGCATGTTGCAGGTACCGCTATAATACCATTTTCAACAGTAATAATAATAATAATAATAATAATAATAATAATAATAATAATTTGTTATGTATACCCCACCCATCTGGCTGGGTTTCCCCAGCCACTCTGGGCGGCTTCCAGCAGAACACTAAAATACAATAACCTATTAAACATTCAAAGCTTCCCTAAACAGGGCTGCCTTCAGATGTCTTCTAAAAGTCTGGTAGTTGTTTTTTCTCTTTGACATCTGGTGGGAGAGTGTTCCACAGGGCAGGTGCCACTACCGAGAAGGCCCTCTGCCTGGTTCCCTGTAACTTTGCTTCTCCCAAAGAATCATGGGAACTGTATATTGTTAATGGTGTCAAGAGCTGTTAGGAGACCCCTTCTTCCCCTCGCTAATCTACAATTCTCAGAGTGTTTTATCTATCAATTCCTCTTCTCCAGGAATTTTGGGAATTGTAGTTCGGAGGGGGGGGCTGCCTAACAACTCTCATCACAAGGAATTCCTGGATGCCACGACTGCTAAAGTGCCATGATAGTGTTTTGATTTTATAATGCAGATGGAGCCTTTGTTATTCTTTCTACACCTGGCACCTGACAAGCTAGGGAAGGGTGCATTTGAATCTGCTCAACCTGAGTTCATTTAGTTCTGCATTTGGAAGCAGTTCATTGGCATGGAGGATATGCATCAGTTTCTCAAGCAGTTTAGCTGGAGGGGAAACATTAATTTGTAATTACCTTGAAGACTTCCGGGTTGGCGCCTCTGGCAATGGCTGAATTCCTCTGATCGGGAGGAATTTGCCTCGTGGAAATCTGGGTCTGGCCGCCACGGCAAAGGCAGAGACCCACTAAAAATCACAGGCAGGTGAAGCCTGTGAACGTGGGATTCGGCTGGCACCTTTTGCGCCTCCCCTACTCACGGGGAAACCCGGTTTCGGGGATCCGGAGCGACGTGGGGTGAGCGGCGCGGTGCTTCGAATTGACTGCTTTTTCCACGGAGCGAAGCCGCATAGCTGTTGCCGGAGAGCGCTGACTTTTTCCTGTGGACAATTTGATTTTAAAGCAACTACCCGTGAGTAGAGCGGAGAATTGGATTTTCAAACGTCTTAATTTGGCACCGAAACGGGGAGGTTCAAAACAGGAAGTCCGCCTCCCCCTTTTGTAAATAGATCGCAGCAAAGAGGCTGTAAGCTAAAGTCTTGGAAAGCCTACTGTAAAGGACTAAATTTCCATCGGTAGGTAAAGGTAAAGGTAAAGGTACCCCTGCCCGTACGGGCCAGTCTTGACAGACTCTGGGGTTGTGCGCCCATCTCACTTAAGAGGCCAGGGGCCAGCGCTGTCCGGAGACACTTCTGGGTCACGTGGCCAGCGTGACATCGCTGCTCTGGCCAGAGCCAGAGCCGCACACGGAAACGCCGTTTACCTTCCCGCTGGTAAGCGGTCCCTATTTATCTACTTGCACCCGGAGGTGCTTTCGAACTGCTAGGTTGGCAGGCGCTGGGACCGAGCAGCGGGAGCGCACCCCGCCGCAGGGATTCGAACCGCCGACCTTTCGATCGGCAAGCCCTAGGCGCTGAGGCTTTAACCCACAGCGCCACCTGCGTCCCAAATTTCCATCGGTAGAAAACACTAAACCCCCCTTGGAAGCAGGAGAAGAGGGGGGAAGTTTTGGATTGTGTGTGCCTGCAGGAGAGAGTGAAGAAAGTCAAAATACCACCGCTCCGAACCTGGAAACGGGCTACTAGTAAGACTGACGTTTTTGGATTGTTCGTTGACAGTGAATAGAACGTTCGCTGACAGCTAGCTAAATAAGAGAGATACATTGTTTCTATTCTCTCCGTCTGCTCTTAAAAAGGAGTAAAAGTAACTGAAAATTGAAACTAACTTTATTGTTTGAACTGTGCTTAAAAGGACTAATACAAATAGAAACTGTTTCCCTCTAGAGGAAGCCTTTGAAACTGTTACAAGAGCTGAGCTGGGGGAATTTCCAGCTGCAAGATAAAGCTGTGAGACTTTGGGAATGACCTTGAATCGGTTAAGAATGTCGACAGAAGAGGCCTTAGTGGCTGCATTATGTAAGATAAATGATTCACTGGAACAGCTTCACAAGAAGGTGGATTTAACTATAGAAAGTATAAATAACTTGGGACAAAAGGTGAACACCAATACAGAAACTATCCAGAAATTGACACAGGAATCTACTTTGATATGGCAAACTGCAGAGAAGGCTAGGGAGAAAGCTGTTGCCGTTGAACCTAAAGTAACACAATTGGAGAGAGATAGCGTCCCAGTTTCACACATGCAACTTGATGATCATAAGCTGATGCCTGTTATGATTGAATCTAAAGGAAAACAGACTTTGAGGATCAGAACCCTGCCTGAACTGGAGAGGGAAGGTTTGATGGACTTTCTCACACAGGAATTTGCTGATTTTTGGGACCTGGACTTGGGCCAAGAAGAGACTAAAATTGTGAGGGCCTTCAGACTCTACCAGAAGATCTTAAAAGAACAACAGTCAAGAGAGGAAATTTTTAAAGACATCCTGAAATACCTTCTGGATCTTAGGTTTAACTACGGAGATTTGGTTGCCCTGTCGAGAAGGAATAAAATCATCTTTAGGTGGGAGTTTCCCCGAGATCTACTCTTCAGCCTCAAAGGAAGGAAAATAAAAATAAGATCAGTAGAAGACAAAGCAAAGTTCTTGTATAAGTATGAAGAAGACTCGCAGAAGGGACTTGGAAAAGAGTTAAGAGCATCGGACAGAAGAGCACCAGGTTGATGGATTATATGGAATTGGCGGAAAGGACTGGCAGAATCCAAGACCAGGGAGAAGAGACGGCGGAAGAAGATCGGAAAAAGTTTAAAGACTATTTATAGAAATAATGTAAAATTAATGAGTGTTAGAAAAATGTTGGAATGAAGTTATACGGCTTTAGTAGAAATGTTATAAGGAATTAAGTATAAATAGATTACTAGAGTATTAAAGGGAAAATAAGGTTAAAATATGTTAAGACAATTATATGACAGAAATAGAGGAAGATGGAAAGGATTTGCTGAAACAATTAATAGAAGTGGAATACAAAAAGGGAGGTGTGAGGAGGTCATTGAAACAAGGGAATGAAAGTTAAGATATTGGTATGGTAAGATGTGTGTTTTAAATTGTTTTTGTTTGGTTTTGTTTAGTTTATTGTGTTAGTGTTGTGTTGTGTATTGTTTATATATTGTATTGTATTGTTTTCTTTTTTCTTTTTTCTTCTCTTTTCTTTCTTTTTCTTTGTAGTGTTTAAAAGTAATAAATATTGTTTTTTTTAAAAAAAAATTGTAATTACCTTGAAATTGGCACACACACACACTTCCAGCAGTCTGCTCAAGCCTTTCATGTCTGGGGTAGACAGCCAGAGGTTGCTTCATCCAGTGAAACGTTACCCATATCCCCTTGCCTAGACTGAAGCAATCTCATTCTTTCCTGAAACCTTCTCACTCACTGGTGAGCAATTCCTGGGGACATTTTCTTTTTCCAAGACAGCAGGTGGCTTTGTGGTCATCAGCAAAGCATTCCTCCTTAGCCATGGTTTAGTGTGGTCCTGTCAATTTCCAGGCCTAATTACAGAGCCTAGGACTTGCCAATCAGAAGGTCGGCAGTTCGAATCCCCGCGATGGGGTGGGCTCCCGTTGCTCGGTCCCTGCTCCTGCCAACCTAGCAGTTCAAAAGCACATCAAAGTGCAAGTAGATTAATAGGTACCACTCTGGTGGGAAGGTAAATGGCGTTTCAGTGCGCTGCTCTGGTGTTGGTGTTCCTTTGCACCATAAGTGGCTTCGTCATGCTGGCCACATGACCTGGAAAAACTGTCTGTGGACAAAAGCCGGCTTCCTCGGCCTGGAAAGCGAGATGAGCGCCACAACCCCAGAGTCGTTCGCAAGTGGACTTAACTGTCAGGGGTCCCTTTACCTTTACTTTTATCAACTTTCAGCACCCATAACAAACAACAGCTGCCAGAGTGCTTATCTAGACAGATGGTGGGGTGGTTTTGGATGAAGAACTTCTGAAAAGATGTGGAGATGGAGATGGCTGAAATTTCTATTGGGATTTGTACATCTTAATCTTAATGAAGTTTCTACAAACCTTTGTTGGGACCTTACCCCCCCCCCCAAAACGATCAAGTCACCCCCCAAAAAAAAGTTTATGGAGCACATGAAAAATGCTGGAGATGTGGAGACATAGGAGCAGATCCACTGCATACATTTGGAGGGGGTGCAGACTTATTAAGATGTTTGTTTTATTGTTACATTTACACCCCACCTTTCCTCCACGGAGCTCAAGGTGGTGTAGATAGTTCTTTCCCTCTCAATTTCATCCTCAAAACAACCCTGTGAGGTAGATTAGGCTGAGAGACGGACCATGCCCAGGTCATGCCCAGGGAGATTCATGGCCGAGTGGGGATTTGAACCATGCTTTGTCATTGGAGTTGCAAAATCGCTTCCATGCTCTCACCCCGGACACTGGTTCTGGGCCAGAGGAGCTAGGACAGCAGTTGCCGGCCTCAGAATACACCAAGGTGGCTGCAAAATGTGCAGTTCACAGAATGATTCCTGCCACCCACCCACCACACCCCCCAGGAGAAAAAGACAGGAGGAGATGGATTTGGAGGAGTCTTGAGGATTGCAAGAAGCTGATTCATATATTTAAACTGCCTAAAGCAGTCTACGAGCCTTGATTTCTTCCTCTAATACCCAGTGCCAATTAGCTCACCAGGAAACAAGGGCAATACTGGCAGGCTTCCCTGGGAAGGCTCAGACATATATGAGGCGTTGTTTTTTAAAAATATAATAGTAATAGCTGCCTACCTGCCAAGTGTCAGGTGCAATAACATCCTACGGGCAACTTTGTCATCAGGCAACTAACGAGGACCCCATTTCCTTATACACGATGCGAGGGAATTTATTTCCCAATTGCTCTAACCATGAAACTCGACAGAAATATTATAGCACCATGTAGAAAGTGGATCTTATTTTTTGACCTGAGATTTGAGCTTCTGGTTTGATCATCGTACAAAAGGGAGCAACCGGGTGCATCCCGCTTTAGAACTCTATAAGGCCAGGGTGTTGCCAAAGCAACTATATGGAGCACTTCTGTGGGCTATGGCCAATTTAGATTCATTGGAAAGAGCACAAAATACTTTTTTGCACAGACTCTATTTCCACAAAAAATAGCAATACTGAGTGCAGAATTGGGGGTGATGCCCATTAAAACTGAAGCTCTTAGACTAGCCCTGCTTTTCTGGTTAAAAACTATTTTTAAGCAGGTATCAGATTTTCTCCGGACAATTTTGGACCCAAACTCATAGAAGCTTGAAATGCAGTCAGCTACCATGAGTTTGGGATTCTCTACCTCTTTTGACACAAGGTTTCGAGAGAGGTAAAGAATTAATACTTCAAAGGCTTAGGGACGTGGAGTCAGAATGGTTTCAGGATTGCTCTCCTGTACTATTTCAGAAACGTGGTTTATATACTTATGTATGTGTTTGCCTTGTAAATTTATGAACATATGATTTATATATACGAGACCTTAGAATTCCTATAACAAAGAATAAAATAAAATTGGGGTTAAGGGTTTTCCCAGGATGGTCTCATTGGTGTTGTGGTGTTGGAAATGCTCTGGGGGGGGGGTGGAGAAGAAAACACGGGGAGTAGAGAAGGGTCATTTGGGTGGGAGTGAGAAATGTCCCTATTTTCATCTGAGGAATGTTGGATGGTATGCCAAGATCACTCAGGAGGTTAATAGCTGAGTGGGGATTTAAACCCTAGTCTTTCCCAGGTCCACCTAGTCCAGGCATAGGCAAACTCAGCCCTCCATAAGTTCTGGGACTACAACTCCCATCATCCCTAGCTAACAGGACCAGTGGTCAGGGATGATGGGAGTTGTAGTCCCAAAACATCTGGATGGCTGAGCTTGCCTATGCCTGACCTAGTCCAACACTCTGGCTTCCTTCTTTTAATGTTGCAGTTTGCTTAGCTGTACTAACTGCTACATAAAGGCAAGGAGCATGTTTGCCTTATCTTCCATTTTGCGGACTCAGAAGGTTTTATCTGTATGAGATGCAAAGCTGCAGGTTGCTGGCTGGAAGCCCACAACTGCACAACGTATTTTGGGTCTTAGTTATGAAACCAAAGAATGGGTGAGACTCCTAAAAGACATTAGATGAGCTCATAAAGGATGCCACTAAACTGGGAGGCAGAGCTGGCAACTGAGCGTGAATGAAAACATTGCGGCAAATTTATGTGTGGAGGAGAAGACATTCAATGTCACAATGTCCTAGTTGGATGGGTTATGATTAAGCTGCCAGTAAACTCTGAGTGTTCCTGCACCTGATATTTAGCACACAGGTAATAATTTCCCACATGCCAAAGAATTCCTCCTACGTGTCTGAGCGTTTCCACGGAAGGTGGACAACACCGCAGGTGTTTTCCTGGTGAGCTCATCACTGGAAGCAGGGAAGAGAGAATGATAAGTATTTATTTCACTTTCATCCTGAAGCGCTCGAGGTGATGTAGGTGGAGATGACTTGCCCAAGAGTTTCGCAGCCCTGCGGAAGATTTTAACCCAGGCCTCCCAGGTTCTGCTCTCTCACTTAAAATAAGGTTGCCAGATATTTTTTTCAAAGAATCTGGGGGCACTTTTTTTAAAAGAGAAAAAAGTTGTTTAAAAAAAGTTATTTAAAAAAGAAGTAATATCTCCTCTGTCATGCGGTCTTCCTCTGGGCCCCGGCCTGCTCTCTTGGAGCGCTAGCCGCTGTGGAGTAGGCTTGGATCGGGCCTGGGCTCGGCCATGTGTCCTTGCCCTCCCAGTGTTCTCCTACCTCTCCTCCTTAGCGGCAGCAGCGGCAACAGTGTGGCAAGGTCGGGGCTCCCCTCTTTTTTCTCCTTCCTCTTTCTCTCTCCTCCTTCTGTCTGCATCGGCTCTGGGGTTTTCCGAGGTTGACACGCCGGGCGTCCCCAGTTCCCCCTTGGCAGTGGCAACGGCAGTCTCAGCAGCCCGGAGCCAGCCTGGTAGCATAGTTGATGTCCCCAGAAAATCAGGAGACTTGGAAGGCATGCATCAAACAGAAAATCCCTCAAACTGGAGAGTCCCCCCAAAAAGCTCATGTTCAGGGGAGGAAACCAGAAAATTTAGAGCAGGGTGGGAAGTCCAGTGTGGTGTGACAGTTGGAGCAGAGCTTTCCCAGCTTTTCATGATGGTGACATGCTTTTTAGACATGCATCATTTTGCAACACAGCAATTCAGTTTTACTAGCAAACCAGAAGTTAAATTCGCTCCTTTCCAGCCCCGGGAGGAGCATTCACACGACACACCTACACACCGCAGCCGACACACTAACATGTTGTGACACACAGTTTGGAAAACTCTGAGTCTGAGTGTCAGACTAGGACCTGGGGGTAAAAGTAAAGGGTAAAGGGACCCCTGACCATTAGGTCCAGTCGTGACCGACTCTGGGGTTGCAGCACTGATCTCGCTTTATTGGCTGAGGGAACCAGTGTACAGCTTCCAGGTCATGTGTCCAGCATGCCTAAGCCGCTTCTGGCGAACCAGAACAGTACATGGAAACACCATTTACCTTCCCGCCGGAGCGGTACCTATTTATCTACTCGCACTTTGACGTGCTTTCGAACTGCTAGGTTGGCAGGAGCTGGGACCGGGGGCTCACCCCGTCGCGGCGATTCAAACCACCGATCTTCTGATCGGCAAGCCCTAGGCTCTGTGGTTTAACCCACAGTGCCACCGGCATCCCTACTAGGACCTGGGAGACTGGGGTTCAAATCCCCACATAGCCATGAAACTCATTGGCTGAACTTGGGCCAGTCGCTCACTCTCAGCCTCAGTTACCTCACGGGATTGTTGTGAGGAGTAAATGAAGAGTGTGGGGGGGATTAGAATCATGCACACCACTTTGATCTCCTTGCAGAAAAAGGTGGGATATAAATGCCGTAAATAAAATACATACATCTTAACAACTGCACTCTACGCTGCAACATTTTGTTGCCGGGGGGGTCCCAGCTGTGCGTTCTGCTTCCAGTTTAATTCTCTGAGTGGTATTTATTATTCAGTTAATTTTCCCTTTACCCTTTAAGCGTTTCTCTCCCCCCCACACACACACACCAGTCCTTACAAAACAATGAAAAAACCAAAAGAAGGAAGAAGTGGTATTTATTACAGTGGTGCCTCGCAAGACGAAAAGAATCCGTTCCGCGATTCTCTTCGTCTAGCGGTTTTTTCGTCTTGCGAAGCAAGCCCATTGACGGCTTAGCGGATTAGCGCTATTAGCGGCTTAGCGGCTTTTAGCGGCTTAGCGGCTTAGCGGATAAGCGGATAAGCAGCTTAGCGGCTTAGAAAAAGGGAGGGGAAGGGGAAAAAACCCGCAGGAACTCGCAATACATTTTCGTCTTGCGAAGCAAGCCCATAGGAAATTCGTTTTGCGAAGCACCTCCAAAACGGAAAACTCTTTCGTCTAGCGAGTTTTCCGTCTTGCGAGGCATTCATCTTGCGGGGCACCACTGTATTCGGTTAATTACGCATCCCTCTGCTTAAGGTCCAAGGGCGGCTTCTGACAATTTAAACTGCTTTATTAAAAATGGTTTAAAACAAATTACAGCTGCAGGGATAGGGCGGGTCTTAAAAACATGGATCTCGGGCATTCAAGGGTCAAGGTGGAGAAGTTCACCTTTGGCACAGGGTGAAAACTGCCAAGATAAATTGCCAGATGCATTGCATCATTGCCACAAATGATGCCTTTCCCTGAGTCATTGCTGCCAGCACCTGAATTTCTGAGGGCAACAGAACTACCAAAATCTTGCTGATCTTCATGCCTGAAAGCATGGGTAGGCAACCTTAAGGCCCCGGGGGCCAGATCCAGCCCAATCGCCTTCTAAATCCGGCCCACGGACAGTCCAGGAATCTGCGTGTTTTTACATGAGTAAAATGTGTCCTTTTATTTAACATGCATCTCTGGGGTATTTGTGGGGCATAGGAATTCATTCATTTTTATTTTTATTTTAAAAATATAGGCCGGCCCCCACAAGGTCTGAGGGACAGTGGACTGGCCCCCTGCTGCAAAAGTTTCCTGACCCCTGCCTGAGAGGGTCTTTCTAATAATAATAATAATAATAATAATAATAATAATAATGATGATGTTTCATCTAGACAGGAGCAACCCCTAAGTCTCCGTGTGTTCTCTGTTCTGCTTCCTTAATAAAGAAACTAACTGTAAGTTAGCCGGCGTTTCACTGTCTTCCTCTGATCTGCAAACAACCTTTTCTTCTTGTCAGCTCCCTAACATTATCTTTCCACCAGTAGGCTAAGACTTTCCTTTTCAGACAGGCTTTGGGGAACCATGGTTCGAATGATCACTGGGCTATCATCAGGCCAATTGCTGGTTCTGAATGTGTTTTGGCTATTGTTTTTAACAACGGTAGTTTGCTTTTTTTTTTGCATTTTGTAATGATGCTTAGGGTAAAGGTGGGATATAAAATACAGTGGTACCTCAGGTTAAGAACTTAATTCATTCTGGAGGTCCATTCTTAACCTGAAACTGTTCTTAACCTGAGGTACCACTTTAGCTAATGGGGCCTCCTGCTGTCGCTGCACCGCTGCTGCACAATTTCTCTTCTCATCCTGAAGCAAAGTTCTTAACACGAGGTACTATTTCTGGGTTAGCGGAGTCTGTAACCTGAAGCGTATGTAACCTGAAGTGTATGTAACCCGAGGTACCACTGTATATATATATATATTAGGTGAACCACCATAACTCAAGAGAGAAAGCACCAGTCACGCATGAAGAAGGACCCAAGTTCAGTCCTTGGAATGTCCAGGTTGGAATGGGAATGGACCCCACTAAAATCCTTGAGAGCCATACCAGTGATTATAGACAATACAGTGGTACCTCGTGTTAAGTACTTAATTTGTTCTGGAGGTCCGTTCTTAACCTGAAACTGTTCTTAACCTGAAGCACCACTTTAGCTAATGGGGCCTCCTGCTGCTGCCGTGCCGCCGGAGCACAATTTCTATTCTCATCCTGAAGCAAAGTTCTTAACCTGAAGACCTATTTCTGGGTTAGCGGAGTCTGTAACCTGAACCATATGTAACCTGAAGCGTATGTAACCCGAGGTACCACTGTACTGAGCTTGATGGACCGATGAGGCAATGTACTCTGCCCCTATTCAAATGAACCCTTTGTTCAGAACCACGAGGACAACAGTAGATTCTTATTCTATGTTTAAGGGAAGGGCCACAGGTCACTGGCAGAGCATCTGCTTTGCATGCAAAAGGTCCCAGGTTCTGGGAAGCTGCTGCCATTTATCATGGAAAATATTGAGCTGGATGGAGCAATGGTTAAAGGCAGCTTCCTGTGTTCCTGCTATGCATACAAATGACCAAGTGATAAATAAAGCACTGAAAAGCTGATTCATTACAACGTGCACCTTTTAATAATACATTCAGGCACAGAACTGGGAGCCAGAGCAGTACACCAGGGGAGCAAGAAGGCTATTGGAGGAACAGCAATTGCAAATAGCATGGAATACAGGACACATCCTATATTTCAGCTGTGTGGCTGTCTACCAGCCAGACTATCAAAGACAATGTACATACAGATGTTCAACAACTATACTGGTGAAAAGTTAAGCCATCCAGTGATGGATTGAGAAGGATGGGCGAACCATCGGATGGTGTCCACAGAACTGGATTGGCTGACAACAAAGTAGATCCTGTCCCCCATTTCCCCTCCAGGTTGTGTATATCTGTTTTAAGAGCAGATATGAAGGGTCGTATGCAGCTAAGTCGCACTCAGAGCAAACCCACTGGATTGTAGCCAACTACTCAGAGGAGACCCATTGCAAGTTAGCCGTGTCCAGCAGGCCTTTTCAGAGTGGGGTAACCATTGGCTACAAGCCAGTGAAATTAATGGGCTTAGGTTAGGGCAGAAATAACATGATGTTACAACCAAGTTCACAGCAAGATGGAAGTCAATGAAGCTGACACCTGGGTGTTACTTCCAGCGTCCATCTCCAGCCC
Source organism: Podarcis cretensis (assembly GCF_951804945.1). Lineage (NCBI taxonomy): Eukaryota > Metazoa > Chordata > Lepidosauria > Squamata > Lacertidae > Podarcis > Podarcis cretensis. The sequence continues at coordinate 8,267,815 of NC_137186.1, forward strand.
TCCTTCTCTCGTGGGTTTTTGCTTTGGCTGTTTATTTCAGGGGTTTCTTAGCAGCACTTTGGATCCTGGGTCTGTTGAGGAGGACACTTTTGCTGTGGAGGGAGGCAATCCTGTTGAGGAGGACACTTTTGCTGTGGAGGGAGACAGTCCTGCTGAGGAGGACACTTTTGCTGTGGAGGGAGACAGTCCTGCTGAGGAGGACAACACTGAGGAGGAACCTGGCAAGGCTGCTTGCACTGTTGCTGCTGCTGTGACATCTTGGATTGCTGGAGAAATTTGGAGGAGAAAGAAAAAGAATGTGATTCACCACTACTGATTGCACTGATGCTTCAGAAGATTAGCAAAATGGAAGGGAAAAATAAACAATTAATGGAATAAGTGGGCATGTCTTGATAGGTGTCAACTTTAAATCAGGGGTGGGGAACCTGCTGGAGAGTCATGTCTTCTCCCAAAGAATCCTGGGAACTGTAGCTTGTGAAGGGTGCTGAGAGTTGTAAGGAGAACACTATTCCCCTTTCAGAGCTACAAATCCCAGACCAATTTAACCAACAATCCCAGGGAGCTCTGGGGATTGTAGCTCTGTGCAGGGAACTGGGGTCCCCTAACAATTTTAGATGTCTAGCACAGATGGGGCCAGTATTATTAAAAAAGAAAATACAGATTGAAAACAAGAATTCAGTAATAGCAGGGTCCAATCCTTTGGTGCAGAGCAAAAAGAGAGGCCTTATAAGCATCTGAAGCAATGGTTGGGTGAAGCTTCATCAGAGACAAGGGCATTCCACAATGACTGTGTTGGGTTGCTCAACCAACTTTCCATCCACCTTACAGTAGCATCACCCTGCCCATGTATTCCCTACTTATCAACAAGCATATCATTGACAAATCCTTCAATGAATTAAGATACACTATGTGAATGGTTTTCCCATGATCTGCCTCCTTGGTGGAGAACATTAGTAAATAATAATTATAATTCTGAACGATGACATTAGGCATGTCTGAGGCTGCTAACCTAGGTACATTAACTAGGTAATATCCCACTGAGTTTGGTGGGGCTTAATTCTGAGTAAACTTTCCAGTCACCTCTGCTTTCTCCTGAAGATACATCCTAGACCTCCCCAACTTGCTGCCCCCTAGACAAACCCCATCATCCCTGACCATTGCCCATGCTGGTTGTGACTAATGGGAGCTGTAGCACAACAACACCTCCTTTACACCTCCACAAGTGCATTTTACATGGGATCCCTGATTGGTTGGGCCAATTGTCTAAGACAGGGCTGGGGAACCTGTCCCTCAAGATGTTGCTGGGTCCCATCTCTCATCAACCCTGGCCATTGGCCATTGGGAATGATGGGAATTGGGGTCCAGCCACATCAGGAGGATCACAGCTTCCCTCTCCCTTAAATAAGCTAATGCCTTTCCTGCACCTAGGTTACCTCCATCGCAACACTTCATTCTTCTAATGCAAAGGCAGGACTCCAACTCCCATCTCCCTTGACTATGCTGGCTGCTGGGGCTGCTGGGAGCTGGAGTCAAACAACATCTTGAAGTCACCAAACTGGAGAAGACTGCTATGTCCTGAAATCTAGCTTCGTCAGGAACATGCAACTTCCCAGCCAAAAAAAGGCTAACTAATTCTACTTACCTGATATGACGTTCAGTCAAGGCTTAATCAACCACGAGAAGCAAAGTTTAGTGAAGAGTCCTAGGGAGTGAGGGACCTTTTATACACTCACTTCATACGTTGGTTTGATTGAGTAAGGAAAAGTGGGGGGGGGGGAGATGTTTCACCTGGCTGAGTAAAGGATGCTTTTGCAATCTCGACATGTCCATGCAGCATCAGCATCAGAACAGTCATGTTCCAAGGTATCATTATCTTTTGGGGAAGAAGAGTTCATTTCTGGGCCCATGCATTGTGTCAATGAGAACCCCACCTAGATATTCATTGGAAAGGAAGAAGCGTTGTCATCATCTGTCTTCTGCCTCATGTTGCTTGCTCAACGCAGGAAATCACCTAACCAGTTGACAAAATGCCCCCCCCAAAAAAAAAAATTAAAAATAGCTGCATAACTGGGAATGTTTGCATTTTAATCAAATGTTTATTTCAAATTTATTAATAAGGCAACCAAAGGTAGGCTGCAGCCAGACAGAATGGTAAGAACGTCAAATTTACTTAAGAATTATACATAAAAAATATATAAGCACTTGGCTACGGTAAATAGAACATGCATAAAAAACAGAATCTCAAATATCAAGGGAGGCTTCATGATCTGGTCAAAGCTGAGCAACTTCAAATTTATCTGTATGATGCTCTACAGACCTGTCCGAACTGAACAACAGATATTTAATCTTACCCATATTGCCATGGATAGCAACCACTGCTAAAACTTTCCCTGAATATTTTTGCCTCAGGCAACTGTCATGCTATACATTTAAAGCACTATGATACCACTTTAAGCAGATAAAGAATTCTGAGAGCTGTAGTTTGTTAAGGGTGATGAAAATTGCTATGAAGTTCATAGTCCCCTTACAAGAGCTACAATTCCCAGAGTTCCCTGTGAAGAGGGATTGACTGTTAAACCGCTTTGGGAATTGTAGCTCCTTGAGGGGAAAGGGAGTGGGGTCTCCTAACAACTATCAGCACTCTTGAGAAACTATAGTTCCCATGATTCTTTGTGGGGAAGCCATGGTTATCTAAAGTGGTATCATAATGAACATGAAGTGAATGTGGCTTAACTTAGGTTCATTCATTTCAGTGGGTTTACTCTGAGTAGAAATTAGTTGGCTATGACCCATAGGGGTTGGGAATATCCTGATCACGATTCCTGGATGATGCAATGCACTTAGTACTATTATTATTGCATTGGATCCAATGGTACCCCTAACTCAGAGTAGACCCACTGAATGTAACTAACCATGACTGATTCGGATCCATTAATATAAATGGGTTTACTTTGAGTCAGACTTAGATACCAGCCATTGTACATAAAAGAGCATATATTAGTGAAAACAACAAGCAAAAATACAGTAAATTGGGGTAAATGGCTTTTAGAAATTGTGCAGGATTAATTTTCATGAGGATTTAGAGCAGGCTTCCTCAGCCTCAGCCCTCCAGATGCTTTGAGACTACAATTCCCAGCATCCCTGACCACTGGTCCTGCTAGCTAGGGATCATGGGAGTTGTAGACCAAGAACATCTGGAGGGCCGAGGTTGGGGAAGCCTGATTTAGAGGGGGGGAATCACCACAAGATAATGTGAAAAATGGGGAGAACTGAACTTAATATTGGTAAAACAAGAAACTGAGAGAAACAGAAATTGACAGATTTGTCAATGGCAACAAAAAAACCTGAGTCATCACAATCCCTATGAGAAACATAATTGCCTACAAAAATACGCATTACTACAAAAATAAGCATTCCCTAAACTAACAATGAGTTTTTGTGCAGACTTTATAAACAAACACCACATTTAGCGAAGTGTATTTCCTGTGCATGCATATTTTGCCTGTCAGGCCACACTGCATCATGGGCTTTGGAGTGGTCATGAAGGAAGACGTGTTCAAGAACTGTGTGGGACTTGGGTTACAAACAGTGACATCATTGTGCCAAGAGGGATGGTGATTACTATGAACCAGCAGCACTTGTCACAAGTGTTGCAGTATTATTGCAGTATTTCACCTTCCTCTTAAGGATGCCAGCCGGCCATGCCCACAGACATCCCACTCCATTCCATCTCTCCCCCTCCAGCATATGCCATGTCTGGGTTGCCATATTTCAAAAACTGAAAATCCGGACACAAAAATTAAGCTTTTTTCTTCTTCTTTTTCAAAATCAACACTTCCAATGTGTGCTGCCATATTCCTGTGTTTTCCCGGACATTTTAGCCGCTTCTTGAAAATCCCACCCAGAAGCAATTTTCGAAGGATGATCAAGGCTGGTGAGGACGTGAAAGAAACTGTGAGAATCACAAGGAAGGGAGCCTTGCCAAAGGTGATGAAACTTTCATGTGCTTCACCCCATTTCCTGCAATCTCCCACAGTCAGAGCTTTATGTCCTTAATTAAGTAATTAATATCCTGTCAGAGCCAAATAACCTTAATTAATTCCTATTATATATTTCTGTAAAAAAAAGTAATAAGTTACTGACTGTTCCCAATGTGATACTGGAATGCCGAAAGGAACTTCGCCAACATACCAGGAAGACAACTCAAAACAACAGGCACATGGGTAATCAGGTTATAACTATTAAAATAGAACAAATTGAAGTGCTTCAAAAGCGGCCTCAGTAAGCCAAGATTAACAAGCTAACCAAGCCAAATATGTTTGGAGAGGTGGCTGGAAATCGATGGGGGGCGGAAATCTCATACCCTCAAACATTTCTTCGGTGAAAATAGGGACGGATGTCCTATTCCATTATTAGTATTATCATTGTTTTGCCCCAGCCATTCTGAGTGGATTCCAACATATATAAAAACATAATAAAACATTAAACATTTTTTAAAAAACCCTTCCCTATACAGAGCTGCCTTTGGATTGCTCGAGGGTTGGATAACTCCATACCCTCCAACAATTCTCCGATGAAAATAGGGACATCCTAGGGAAAACCTTTTAATGAGGGTGAAAGAGGAGAGAGCAAAATATGGGCTGAAGCTCAACATCAAAAAGACTAAGATCATGGCCACTGGGCCCATCACCTCCTGGCAAATAGAAGGGAAAGAAATGGAGGCAGTGAAAGACTTTACTTTCTTGGGTTCCATGATCACTGCATGGTGACAGTAGCCATGAAATTAAAAAACGCCTGCTTCTTGGGAGAAAAGTGATGACAAACCTAGACAGCATCTTAAAAAGCAGAGACATCATCTTGCCAACAAAGGTCCGCATAGTTAAAGCTATGGTTCTCCCAGTAGTGATGTATGGAAGTGAGAGCTGGACCATAAAGAAGGCTGATGGCCGAAGAATTGATGCTTTTGAATTCTGGTGCTGGAGGAGACTCTTGAGAGTCCCATGGACTGCAAGAAGATCAAACCTCTCCATTCTGAAGGAAATCAGCCCTGAGTGCTCACTGGAAGGACAGATCCTAAAGCTGAGGCTCCAGTACTTTGGCCACCTCATGAGAAGAGAAGACTCCCTGGAAAAGACCCTGATGCTGGGAAAGATGGAGGGCACAAGGAGAAGGGGACAACAGAGGACGAGATGGTTGGATAGTGTTATCAAAGCTACCAGCATGAGTTTGACCAAACTGCAGGAGGCAGTGGAAGACAGGAGTGCCTGGTGTGCTCTGGTCCATGGGGTCACGAAGAGTCGGACACGACTAAACGACTAAACAACAACAACAAATGCACAGTGCAGATGAGGGCTGAGGACAGGAAAGGTTTAGTACAATCCACACTTTTTTTAAAATCTACAGGACCCCCCAATCAAATAAAGTTATGGGATCTCTGGGCGTTGGGGCTAGAGGAAGAGGACTGAAGTTCAGTGGAAATTATGCACTGAGTTCCCGTAAACAGCGAGACAATTGATGTTTCTAACATGAATGCTCACCCATCATTTATGATGCATAATGGATTGAGGAAATGCTTTTCTCTTTCTCAGAAAGCAGTGCTCAGAGGATGATGCGGCCGACAGTGGCCAAAGGTATTATCATCATCCAGTTAACAATTAGGTGGAGCTTCTGTTGGGGAAGAAAATAAATAAATAAACGGACTCTCCTTCCCAAGTGATCATGCAATCTTCCTCCATGACTACCCTGCTGATGCACACAAACAAATTAAGATCACAAATTAAGATCTACTCAACGACTGGAGAGGGTGTTCCCCTTTTGATTTTTGATTTATTTATTTATTTTGGACAGGTGAGTGAAATTCTTCCGATGCAAACAGGAACTTAATGTTGGCATATATATAAGACATCACCTCTGCAGGCTCCTCATTCCACTTTGCTACCTGACCACTTGAGTGTTGACCGTGTCTCAGCTTGGGTAAGCAGTACTGATAGTTATGTTTTGGGGGTGGTTTTTTTCGCAATGGCTGCTTTTGTTGTGAAGACTGGTTTTAAGATGGTGGTTTCAGCAGGGGAAACTGTGGGTGGCGTAGGTGCCAACTCCTTGGGGCCCTGGGTGCCCGAGCACCCACAAAATTCCCCATGAAGGGGCTGGGCAACCACAAATTTCAGTGCCAGGGCCATGCAAGCTTCATGGCTCAACACTGGCTCCAGCCTGGTGGAACGCTCTGTCTCATGAGACCAGGGCCCTGCAGGATCTGATTTCTTTCCGCAGGGCCTGTAAGAGAGAGTTGTTCCGCCTGGCCTTTGGCTTGGAATAAACCTGATCCCCTTCCCCTCTTTCCTTTTCCTTCTGTGATGGAACCCCTATTTGGGGACTTCCTTGGCTTTTTTCTGGCCCATGTAGGACCAGTCTGGATAGTTGGCCTTGGTGAAGATTTGACGTTTTCTCCTCCCAAACAGTTTTTGATCCGGGCTTCCACTGAAATGAGGCTGCATTTTAAGTTGTATTTTAATCCTGTTTTTAAGTAGTATTTTAATCCATTGTTTTTATACTTGCTGTTAGCCGCCCCTGAGCCCGGTCTTGGCCGGGGAGGGTGGGGTATAAATAAAATTAAATAAATAAATGGCAATCATGGCCCCAGGCACTCACGGTCGCAGGGCCAAGTTGACACTCCTGTTGGATGGAACATGGGAAGTTGCCTTATATACTGGCTTGGAGCATTGGTCCATCTAGCCTGGTATTGTTAACACTGATTCACAGTGACTCTCTAGGGTTTCAGATGGGGAGATTTTCCTTGCCCTACTTGGAAATGCTAGGGACAGAGCCCGGTACTTTCTGCTGTAAGTCAGGTGATCTACCACTGTGGTCTCATATTTCCCAGAGGTGATCCAAATGGTGACTTGCAAAGCTGTGGTTTTCCCTGAAGCAGGGGTGGGGAACCTGAGGAACTTCAGATGTCACTGGAGTTCATCTCCCATCATCCCTGATGGGAGCTTGAGTCCAAGGACATTGTTGCAACTACAACTTCCATCATCCCTAACCATTGGCCAGTGCTGGCGTGGGTTGTTGAGAGTTGGGTTCCAACAACATACGGAGGGTCCTGGGCTCCCCATTCCTGCTTTACACCTCTTTAAAGGTAAAGGTAAAGGGACCCCTGACCATTAGGTCCAGTCTTGACCGACTCTGGGGTTGCGGCACTCATCTTGCTTTATTGGCCAAGGGATCCGGCGTACCACTTCCGGGTCGTGTGGCCAACATGACAAAGCTGTTTCTGGTTAACCAGAGCAGCACACGGAAACGGCATTTACCTTCCCGCCAGAGCGGTACCTATTTATCTACTTGCACTTTGAGGTGCTTTCGAACTGCTAGGTTGGCAGGAGCTGGGACCAAGCAATGGGAGCTCACCCTGTTGCAGGGATTCAAACCACCGACCTTCTGATCAGCAAGTCGTAGGCTCTGTGGTTTAACCCGCAGCGCCACCCACATCCCTTACACCTCTGTAGGTGCATTTAATATGTGATCCCTGATTGTTTGGGACATGATTGGTCAAAGGCAGTTCTACGCCATGACTGTTCAAAGTGGTAGCAATAGTGGTTTTCATTCATAGTGAATGTGACCTAGGGTAGGAGTGGAAAGTAATGGATTCCCTCCCAAAGAATGCTGGGAAACGTAGGTTGTTATGATGCTGAGAGGAGACTCCCTATTCCCCTCAGAGAGCTACAATTCCCAGAGTGGTTTATCAACCCCTCCCTCTTTCCAGAGATCTCTGGAAATTGTGAGAGCACTTGACAAACTATAGTTCCTACCATTCTTTAGTTGAAGCCATGACTTTCCTCAAATGATGTGATACTTCTTCAAATGTACAGTGCAAACGAGGCCTAAATATATAAGGTGGTTCTGGTCCCTGGTTCTTTGAATTTCACACCACTGAAAGTTCATGCATTGGGTAGTATTTTTGTTATTTGCAAACACTTCCAAGATCAATGCTGTATTTTAAATATATATATATATAGTATAGTATATGGGGTAACTGTGCCCCTGAAGGGACCAAGTACGCAGCCTGTGAGTCATTTTGGACTCACAGCTGTCCATGGAGGTGCAGGTCAATTCTGTGTCCAGGACAGCTGTCTAACAGCTCCATCTGGTACACAGGCTGAGACCCTACCTGCCCGCAGACTGTCTCGCCAGAGTGGTGCATGCTCTGGTTATCTCCCGCTTGGACTACTGCAATGCGCTCTACGTGGGGCTACCTTTGAAGGTGACCCAGAAACTACAACTAATCCAGAATGCGGCAGCTAGACTGGTGACTGGGAGCAGCTGCCGAGACCACATAACACCGGTCTTGAAAGACCTACATTGGCTCCCAGTGCGTTTCCAAGCACAATTCAAAGTGTTGGTGCTGACCTTTAAAGCCCTAAACGGCCTCGGTCCAGTATATCTGAAGGAGCGTCTCCACCCCCATCATTCTACCCGGACACTAAGGTCCAGCACCAAGGCCCTTCTGGCAGTTCCCTACCTGCAAGAAGTCAACTTACAGGGAACTGGGCAGAGGGCCTTCTCGGTAGTGGCGCCCGCCCTGTGGAACGCCCTCCCATCAGATGTTCAAAGAGAAGAACAACTACCAGACTTTTAGAAGACATCTGAAGGCAGCCCTCTTTAGGGAAGCTTTTAATGTTTGATGCATTATGGTATTTTGATGTTTTGTTGGAGGCCGCCCAGTGTCTGGGAAGGTGCAGCCAGATGGGCCGGGTATAAATAATAAATCGTTGTTGTTGTTGTTGTTGTTGTTCTATATTAAAGATCTCTCTCTTTGTCTTCCAGGCTTCTCTAAATCAGCAGAAGATGTCTTACCAAAGTCAGCAATGCAAGCAAACTTGCCCACCTCCTCCTCAATGCAAGAAGACGCCTCAGAAATGCTGCCCACCACCTCAGCAGTGCTGCCCCCCTCAGCAGAAGTGCTGCCCTCCTCAGCAGAAGTGCTGCCCCCCTCCCCAGAAGTCCAGCCCCCCTCCTCAGCAGTACTGCCCCCCTCCTCAGCAATGCTGCCCCCCTAAGCAGGACCCCCCATGCTGTTAAGCGACGTCTGCCACAGCCTACCCAGAGAAGTCCCCGCAAGGAGAAGGGTAGGAGGGAAGGAATGGAATATGGAAGCATGGTCTGATATTTATGACCCCATTCATTTTCCATCCATCTTTGCTGTCGGCTCCATTCTAGCAAATACTTTCCTACCTCTTTCAAAAAGGCAAGCTGAGAAGAACAGAAAATCTGGGAATCGATGTTTCCAGGGCACACAGGACCCCAGCCCATCTAGTCCTGTCAACATCAATGGACACTCATCTAGTCATCAGCTCAGAACATCGCTAGCCAATGGATGTCTGTGTGTCTCACCCTGACAGACCTTGTGAGCGCTCAGCTGAAGAGTCCTGTCTGGAAAAAAAACCTTCTTTGCAACCTAATTTCCCCTATATTTATGATGTATCCAAAATAGCACATTGAATCATCCAATTCACCCTTTCCCCCTTACAATATATATTTTCTTCCAATGTATTGCTCTGGGCTGATGGCAAGATATTATTAAAATTTATGCACAAGCATCAGTCTGCCTTCTCAAAGTCATTCTTCCCTGTGTGTTTTATTGCAGGATTTGTACTGCAATGGTTGCTCTGGTCTGACCAATGGGAGGTGGTCCCTGACAGGGAATCCTGAGAAGTGTGGGTCTAGTGCAGTGTAGTGGTTGGAGCATCAGGCTGGGAGCTGCAAGACCAGGGTTCTAGTCCCCACTCAGCCATGAAGCTCCCTGGGTGACTTTGGGCCAGCTGCTACCTCTCAGACTAACCTACCTCACAGGGTTTATGTGGGCATTAAATGAGGATGGGGAGAACAATGTATCTAGGAGACTATGGTCCTTCAGATCGCGTGGGCCTAACTGTACAGGGAAGAAGAAGAAGAGTTTGGAGTTGATATCCCGCTTTATCACTACCCTAAGGAGTCTCAAGGAACGCGGCTGGCACTGTGGGTTAAACCACAGAGCCTAGGACTTGCCAATCAGAAGGTCGGTGGTTCGAATCCCTGCGACAGGGTGAGCTCCTGTTGCTCAGTCTCAGCTCCTGCCAACCTAGCAGTTCGAAAGCACGTCAAAGTGCAAGTAGATAAATAGGTACCGCTCTGGCAGGAAGGTGAACGGCGTTTCCATGCGCTGCTCTGGTTCGCCAGAAGCGACTTAGTCATGCTGGCCACATGACCTGGAAGCTGTACGCCGGCTCCCTCAGCCAATAAAGCGAGAGGAGCGCCGCAACCCCAGAGTCAGCCACGACTGGACCTAATGGTCAGGGGTCCCTTTACCTTTACCTTTAAGGAGTCTCAAAGCGGCTAACATTCTCCTTTCCCTTCCTCCCCCACAACAAACACTCTGTGAGGTGCGTGGGGCTGAGAGACTTCAAAGAAGTGTGACTAGCCCAACGTCTCCCAGCAGCTGCATGTGGAGGAGCAGGGACTCAAACCCAGTTCACCACATTACGAGTCTACCGCTCTTAACCACTACACCACACTGGCAGAGCTTTCCAAACTGTGTGGCTTGACAAGTTAGTGTGTCAGCTGCAGTGTGTAGGTGTGTCATGCGAATGGTCCCTACGCTCCTCCCGGGACTGGAAAGGGGTTAGTTTAACCTCCAGTTAGCTAGTAAAACTGAATTACCATGTCACAATATGATGCACGTCTAAAAAGTTTGTCACCAACATGAAAAATTGGGAAAGCTCTGGTATAAAAGTAAAAGGTAAAGGACCCCTGGACGGTTAAGTCCAGTCAAAGGCGACTATGGGGTTGCAGTGCTCGTCTCGCTTTCAGGCCGAGGGAGCTGGCATTTGTCCGCAGACAGCTTTCCAAGTCATGTGGCCAGTATGACTAAACCGCTTCTGGCACAACGGAACACAGTGACGGAAACCAGAGCGCACAGAAGTACCATTTACCTTTCCGCCAAAGAAGTATCTATTTATCTACTTGCATGGGCGTGCTTTCAAACTGCTAGGTTGGCAGGAGCTGGGACAGAGCAATGGGATGGGAACTCATCCCCTCGCGGGAATTCAAACTGCCAACCTTCTGAATAGCAAGCCCAAGAGGCTCAGTGGTTTAGCCAGGCATGGCCAAACTTGGCCCTCCAGCTGTTTTGGGACTAAAACTCCCATCATCCCTAGCTAACAGGACCAGTGCTCAGGGATGATGGGAATTGTCATCCCAAAATAGCTGGAGGGCCAAGTTTGGCCATGCCTGGTTTAGACCATAGCACCACCCATATCCCGTGGTATAGGGCTTTATTGACCATAAGCAGCACTTTGAATTGTCCCTAGAAACAGACCAATAGCCAGTGGAGCTGTTGTAACAAGGGAGTCATATGGGCTTCTTGTAAAGCCCATGGAACTATAGGAATAACCACATAGCCTCCTACATTTCTCTGGTGAAAATAGGGATGTTCTATTCCAATAGTAACAATAACAACAATAACAACAGCAGCTATTATTATTATTATTCCACCCATCTGACTGGAGTATACAGGGCTGCCTTCAGACGTCTTCTAAAAGTTATATAGTTACTTATCTCCTTGGCTCTGGGGTCGCATAGCTCCATACCCTCCAACATTCTTCCAATGAAAATATGGACATCCTAAGGAAAAGGGGAGGGACGCGGGTGGCACTGTGGTCTAAACCACTGAGCCTCTTGGGCTTGCTGATCAGAAGGTTGGCGGTTTGAATCCCCACGATTGGGTGAGCTCCCGTTGTTCGGTCCCAACTCCTGCCAACCTAGCAGTTCAAAAGCATGTCAAAGTGCAAGTAGATAAATAGATACCGCTCCAGTGGGAAGGTAAATGGTGTTTCTGTACACTGCTCTGGTTTCGCCAGAAGCAGCTAAGTCATGCTGGCCACATGACCTGGAAAAACTGTCTGCAGACAAACGCCGGCTCCCTCAACCAGTAAAGCAAGATGAGCACCGCAATCCCAGAGTCGCCTGCGACTGGACCTAATGGTCAGGGGTCCCTTTACCTTAAAGGAAAAGGGGGACATTCCAGGATCAAATCAGAAACCAGGCCGGCTTCTGTAAATCTGGGACTGTCCCTGGAAAATGGGGACAGTTGGAAGGTCTGCAACCAGCATATCCAAGAGCCAAGAATGGCAGGAGTTGTGGTCCAGTAATGTATGGAGGGTCACTGATTTTCCATCTCTGCTGTTTAAGAACCCTCCCAGTACAGTGGTACCTCGGGTTAAGTACTTAATTCGTTCCTGAGGTTCGTACTTAACCTGAAACTGTTCTTAACCTGAAGCATCACTTTAGCTGCTGCCGCGCCGCCAGAACACAATTTCTGTTCTCATCCTGAAGCAAAGTTCTTAACCTGAAGCACTATTTCTGGGTTAGCGGAGTCTGTAACCTGAAGCGCATGTAACCCGAGGTACCACTGTAGAATCACATTACTATACCATATTGCAGACATCAATATATTTAGAGAAGGGCTGAAGAATCTGGTGCCCGCTGGAGGATAGGTGAAGATGGCACTGCCCCTCCAAATTCAGCCTGTGGTGTATGCCTTCTTATCTCACAAACAGTCCAGAGCGTTAACACCGCCTGTCAACTTCTGCTCCTTAGTCTCAGGGTTGTTCATTGTAGAACTCAGCCGGGAGGAAGACGGCGACAAAGCTAGAACCAGTTGCCTCTGCTTCTCGTTGGCTCTGTCTCCACAAAATGTTGGGCTCTTTGCCTTCCGTCCCACTCGTGCCTGAGGGCATCAGCCACCAATGATTTCTCATGGGCAACCCAGGAGCTAAAATCACGATCCGGTGGGAACGACTGCTTAGCCAGAATAGCAAAACTCGCAGTGATTCCCAGGCTCAATGTGCTTATTGCCAGATCCATTTCACAATCATGAGGACCAGTAACTCATGCATTTCCAGACAAATCCCTGCATGTAGAGAAATGCAGAGATGAGGCTCAGCTCTCCACTCTTTGGTCAACATCCAACAGGAAAAAAAGGAGTCTGCCAATTTCAGTGGCTTGTGAAAGAACAGTTCATAACAACCGCTCCTCACATTAAATGCTGGCACCCTTTGCGTGGTCACGCGCAGCCCCCTGGACCCCATGTGGCACCATTAACACAGGCTTGGCTTTGCCTTCCCCAGGTGGGATACCTGGAGGTCTCCGCCTACCTCAGCCAGTTGCCCAATCCCGCCTGGGGAGGCGTTGCCAAGGTGATCAGGCCAGGTAGGGGGAGAATCTTACCTGAGAATCCTCAGTTGGCTCCAGAGATTCTCCCACCCTACCCACCCTCAAGTTAAGACTTCTTTTGCAGGTTAACCTTTGCTCCACATGTACGCAGGCGCTGCTACGTCAAGATCGTTGTTGAAGGGCCGGAAAGGAATTCTCCTGCGTTGGCAGGTTTCCCTTTACCGTAGAAAAACATCACAACTTTGGCGGTATAGGGCCTTGGGTGGAATTCTTTAGTCTATCTTCTCTGAATTGGGGTGGGGGCGTACAGCAGTGACCTACGCCCCCCTCCTCTTTGTGGCGGCGATACCAGGGTTCCCCGTTAAAGGGGTTTTTGAAGGGAGGCTTTGGCCGTATGACTAAAGGTTGTCATTGCTCTCCCCTGCAATGGGGGTGTAATGGGGGCGGGCTCTCTCTGCTTCAGCGGCGTAGCGTGGGTTGTCAGCACCCAGGGCAAGGCAAGTAATTTGCGCCCCCTAACCCGGGGCAAGGCAAGTAATTTGCGCCCCCTAACCCATAACCTGCTGCCGCTGCCAGCTTCTTCTTGCTGCTGCCTGGGCTGGTCGGGTGTGGTTCTCTCCCGCGCTCTGCACTGTCCCTCCCCCAGATAGTCCCTCCCTCGCTCTCTCTCCGCTCCGCACCGCAATGCACTCCTGGCACCCTCCCCCTCCACAGTGGGCGGTGACCCGGCAGCTCGGATCGGATTCGCACAGCCAGCACTGCAGTGAGAGAGAGTGAGTGAGCCAGGTAGGGGCAGAGAGCTGCAAGTGCGAGCGCCCCCCCCCAAAAAAAAATGTTGCGCCCGGTGCGGCTGCCCCCCCCTGCACCCCCCACGCTTCGCCACTGCTCTGCTTGAACACATGTTCTCCAGAGCCAGCCCCCACACACTGGATAACCCTGATGTTCCCCAGATCCCTGGCGAAGGACTGGGAGGGATAAACGCCCAATGCCTGAGCCTAGGTCTACCCACATCTGAAGTTGTGGCCAATTTTAATCCCGTTGTCTTGCACGTTGTCTTGAGTCGTTATTCCACATGGGGGCTGCCCAGGGTTTGGGGGACAACTCCTGTCCACACAATCACTTGTTCCAAGTATTGCTGTTCTGCCCTGCAGATCACCCAGAAGGCAACACGTCATGCGTGTGGAGGGTGGTCAGGTGGCCTGGTGGCCTCTTCACAGGGTACAGTCCTCTATTTTGAAGGTGTCAGCTGTTTGAAAATTTCCCCCTTAGCCTCATCCTCCATGAATTTATTTTTAAATGCCGCCCAAGTTGCTTGTTATCACTGCCTCCTGTGGGAGTGAGTTCCACAGTTTAACACTGCACTGTGTGAATAAGTCCTTCTTTTATCTGTCCTTTTATCTGTCCTCTCACACTGAGAGCTAGTGTGGTGTAGTGGTTAAGAGCGGTAGTCACGTAATCTGGGGAACCGGGTTCGCATCTCCACATGCAGCTGCTGGGTGACCTTGGGCCAGTCACACTTCTCTGAAGTCTCTCAGCCCCACTCACCTCACAGAGTGTTTGTTGTGGGGAAGGAAGGGAAAGGAGAATGTTAGCCGCGTTGAGACTCCTGAAGGGAAGTGAAAGGCAGGATATCAAATCCAAACTCTTCTTCTTCTTCTTCTGAATCTTCCAACATTCAGCTTCTTTGGATGTCTATGAGTTCTAGTGTCATGGGGGAGAAAGAGAGAAACATTTCTCTATCCCCTTTCTCCATGCCATGTATAATGTTATAAACTTCTGTCTTGTCACCTCTTACTTTTTCTCTAAAACTAGAATGCCCCAGATGATGCAGTCTTCCAGCCAAGTAATGTGTACATTAAAAAATGCCTCTGCTGGCATAAAAATGCATTTACTGTGAAAAGAACGTTGAAAAACTGCTTTATTTGGGGGGGGGGGGAACAGCTGCATTAAAATGTGTGCATTTGGCAGAAATGTTTATAGCAAGTGCAATTTGCACAACCATGCAAATTTCCATGGAACCAAAACTGGCCGATTATCCTATCCATACCTCTTCAAACAGCTGAGCACTCATAAGTTCAGGCAAATGCCTGAAAATGCCTTAGAAAACGTCTGCAGAACATCTAAATATGGTAGCAGTTGGATATGGTATTAGGAAAGGGTTAGGGTGCCCCCTAGTGTCCAGCCATAGGGCTTCCGTACATCCAGAATTTCCCAGACAAAGCCGGAATACAGTGGTACCTTGGTTTACGAACTTAATCCGTTCTGGAAGTCTGTTCTTAAACCAAAACTGTTCTTAAACCGAGGCGCGCTTTCCCTAAGGAGGCCTCCCAGCGCTGGTGCCCTTCCACCATTCGGATTCCGTTCTTCGACCGAGGTAAAGTTCTCAAACCAAGACACTATTTCCGGTTTTGCAGAGTTTGTAAACCAAATCCTTCTTAAACCGGACTGTTCTTAAACCGAGGCACCACTGAATTGATCTTGGAGAATTTTCTTTAAAATATCTCAAACTTAGCCAAAAAAAAAGCTCAATAACTTCTGTGTCTGGATTTTCACTCTTTTTCCAGGACATGTCCTCTTTTTCAAGGGTATGTAAAGTGGAAAGTTGTCAGCGATCCATAGTTAAAAGTAGAAGTCGGCAAATGTGTCCTCTATTTTGCTCTTCAAAATATGGCAGCCTTACAGCCCAGAGCTTTCCAAACCATGTGTCATGACACGTTAGTGTGTCGTCTGCAGTGCATAGGTGTGTTGGCACAATAGCTCCTCCCGGGGCTGGAAAGGGGTTAGTTTAACTAGTAGTTAGTTCACTAGTAAAACTGAACGACTGTGTCACGAAATGATACATGTTTAAAAGGTTTGCCACCAACATGAAAAGTTTGTACAGCTCTGCTGGCCTAGCCGATGGTAGATGGCCTGTCACATTTTGTAGTACCAGCTCATCCCCAATTCCAGTGAGTGATCTTAGAGGTCCTGAATGGGGTAAGTGTGCCCCTGAAGGACCAGGTGCGTAGCCTGGGAGTCATTTTGGACTCACAGCTGTCCATGGAGGTGCAGGTCAATTCTGTGTCCAGGGCAGCTGTCTAACAGCTCCATCTGGTACGCAGGCTGAGAGCCAGTGTGGTGTAGTGGTTAAGAGCGGTAGTCTTGTAATCTGGGGAACTGGGTTTGAGTCTCCGCTCCTCCACATGCAGCTGCTGGGTGACCTTGGGCTAGTCACACTTCTTTGAAGTCTCTCAGCCCCACTCACCTCACAGAGTGTTTGTTGTGGGGGAGGAAGGGAAAGGAGAATGTTAGCCGCGTTGAGACTCCTGAAGGGAAGTGAAAGGCAGGATATCAAATCCAAACTCTTCTTCTTCTTCTTCTTCTTCTGAGACCCTTCCTGCCTGAGGACTGCCTCACCAGAGTGGTGCATGCTCTGGTTATCTCTCACTTGGACTACTGCAATGCGCTCTATGTGAGGCTACCTTTGAAGGTGACCCAGAAACTACAACTAATCCAAAATGTGGCAGCTAGACTGGTGACTGGGAGTGGCCGCCGAGACCACATAACACCAGTCTTGAAAGGCCTACATTGGCTCCCAGTACGTTTCTGAGCACAATTCAAAGTGTTGGTGCTGACCTTTAAAGCCCTAAACAGCCTCGGTCCAGTATACCTGAAGGAGCGTCTCCACCCCCATCGTTCTGCCCGAACACTGAGGTCCAGTGCCAAGGGCCTTCTAGCAGTTCCCTCACTGCGAGAAGCAAAGGTACAGGGAACCAGGCAGAGGGCCTTATCGGTAGTGGAGCCCTCCCTGTGGAACGCCCTCCCACCAGATGTCAAAGAGAAGAACAACTACCAGACTTTTAGAAGACATCTGAAGGCAGCCCTGTTTAGGGAAGCTTTTAGTACAGTGGTACCTCGCAAGACGAATGCCTCGAAAGACGAAAAACTCGCAAAACGAAATAGTTTTTCGTTTTTTGAGTTGCTTCGCAAGACGGATTTCCCTATGGGCTTGCTTCGCAAGATGAAAACGTCTTGCAAGTTTGTTTCCTTTTTCTTAAAACCGTGCATTCACTTCGAGGAGCAACTCATAGCACGCGGTGTGGTAGCCTTTTTTGAGGTTTTTGAAGACTTTGGTGATTTTTGAATCTTTTCCAAAGTCCGTGCTTCGCAAGACGAAAAAATCGCAAGATGAAAAAACTCGTGGAACGAATTAATTTCGTCTTGCGAGGCACCACTGTATTTGATGCATTACTGTACAGTGGTACCTCAGGTTAAGTCCTTAATTCGTTCTAGAGGTCCATTCTAAACCTGAAACTGTTCTTAACCTGAAGCACCACTTTAGCTTATGGGGCCTCCCGCTGCCGCCGCGCCACTGGACCACAATTTCTGTTCTCATCCTGAAGCAAAGTTCTTAACCTGAAGCACTATTTCTGGGTTAGCGGAGTCTGTAACCTGAAGCGTATGTAACCTGAGGTACCATTGTATTTTGTTGGAAGCCGCCCAGAGTGGCTGGGAAAGCCCAGCCAGATGGGCGGGGTATAAATTTTATTATTATTATTATTATTATTATTATTATTATTATTAAATGCACGCACAATATGTTTAACCTTGTTGTGCATGATGGAGTGTTACCGTAGTGCAGTGCCAGCTTGGAATACAACTTCTTAGTTGAGATCTGGCTGTGAAACTGATAGCATAGGTCCATGTGACGCTGTTCAGGAATGTTTCCAAGACAATGCGCCAACAGACAAGATAGAAGAGTGACAAGACCAGGCATGAAGGCTCAGGCATGATTCCAGCTGAACAACAGGGCCTCATTAAGAATTTTCACAGTTCAGTTAACTGACAGTACAATGGTGTATATGCCTACTCAGAAGTAAGTGCTCTTAAAGGTAAAGGTAAAGGGATCCCTGACCATTAGGTCCAGTCGTGGCCGACTCTGGGGTTGCGGCGCTCATCTCGCTTTATTGGCCGAGGGAGCCGGCGTACAGCTTCCGGGTCATGTGGCCAGCATGACTAAGCCGCTTCTGGCGAACCAGAGCAGTGCACGGAAACGCCGTTTACCTTCCCACTGGAGTGGTACCTATTTATCTACTTGCACTTTGACATGCTTTCAAACTGCTAGGTTGGCAGGAGCAGGGACCGAGCAACGGGAGCTCACCCCATCGTGGGGATTCAAACCTCTGACCTTCTGATCAGCAAGTCCTAGGCTCTGTGGTTTAACCCACAGCGCCACCCGCATCCCTACTTTAAAAGGGTAGATTGCTCCAATTGGTAGAAGATGAGATCAGCAGTGGCTATTAGCTACCATGGCTGTTTCCTGCTTCTATTATTAGTATATAGTAGTCCTCATAAGGGCAGAAGCAAGGTGTTTTGTTATACCTTGTCCTGTTTTTCTGCTAGATGCAGTTCCTTCAGAATCAGGAATGTGCCCAGCCTTGGTTTATCCATCAAAAGTGCAAGTCCCTACAAGCCTATGGTTTCAGCGAGAGAGCGAGAGAGGTGGTGGGATATCTTGGAGATCCAAACTGTGGTTGAAGAACCCATGGCTCTCCAGATGTTGGACTCTAAATCTCATCAGCCCCAACAGTCAGTCAACATTGCTCAGTTATCACCTGGGTGTTCGGGGGGGGGGGGAATACAGTGGATTCTTCTATTTCCTCTATGTGTTTGGGGAGCCAGATAATGGTTTTTTCCAGTGTGTGTGTGTGTATGTATGTGTGTGTGTGTGATTCTATTCCTCCCTCCAATTTGGTTGCCATTCCCCCTTTTCAGCAACTCAGCATACCACGCCATTGTGTTTTTATGGGGTTGTTATGCGAACACATTGATTTCGATGTGTCGATCTCACTTCTGTCCCCAGGAAGCATCCAGATGTTAACCAGTAAATTACATATCCATTAAATAGATTTCAGACATATTTTTTTTAAAGGAAAAATGACATGTAAAATAAATAAATGATAAGAGAAAAGCTGTGGTAGAAAGAAAATACTTTGGTTGGTTTTTTAAAAGAATTCCAAAAAATGTAAATAAAATACTTTTTGCAAATGAAACAAATGGAATGGAAATGGCCAAATTTACAAACCAGAAAGTTTACACCCTATCTATTGTACTCAGTTCTTGGTGGTAATTTAAGCTTTCCATTCCCCTATTTCTCTGATTCATCAACCTTCCAGTTCGACAGATAGAAAATTCCAAAAGGACCAGTGGAAGAGACAAATGTAGAAACAATTTCAATCTCCCTCTCCTCAATATGGACTAGCATCTTGCGCAAAGGCGTGTTTCCATCACGTATGGTGTGGCTTGGTAATGTAAGAGTCTTGACTGGTCAGGTGTGGAGGGAGGGATGACGGCCAGGTATTGGGGAAGAAGGGCAGCAAAAGAGTGGGAGTTTGGTGGGGTTGGCAAACACACACACAAATGCAAGTACATATTTATAAATGTGCGCACATATGTTTTTGCATGCGCACACTGGCTTTTCCTGTGTGTACCCTACTATTACAGTGTGATGCCAAAGGTATTTGTGTGGCTCCCAAGCACACACACCCCAACTCAAAAAGCATACGTCAATTTTATTTTATTAAAAAAATTCTTTTGCTGGCCGCTCCTTTGGGTCCCCTTAGAAAAGAAGCTTGAGAACTACAGTTCTCACCAAAGCCAGTTTGTCACATTGGCTGAAGGACCAGGTGCACAGCCTGGGAGTCATTTTGGACTCACAGCTGTCCATGGAGGCTCAGGTCAATTCTGTGTCCAGGGCGGCTGTCTACCAGCTCCACCTGGTACGCAGGCTAAGACCCTACCTGCCCGCGGACTGTCTTGCCAGAGTGGTGCATGCTCTAGTTATCTCCCACTTGGACTACTGCAATGTGCTCTATGTGGGGCTACCTTTGAAGGTGACCCGGAAACTGCAATTAATCCAGAATGCGGCAGCTAGACTGGTGACAGGGAATGGCCGCCGGGACCACATAACACCGGTCCTGAAAGATCTGCATTGGC
Source organism: Podarcis cretensis (assembly GCF_951804945.1). Lineage (NCBI taxonomy): Eukaryota > Metazoa > Chordata > Lepidosauria > Squamata > Lacertidae > Podarcis > Podarcis cretensis. Next base: position 8,287,996 of record NC_137186.1, read on the forward strand.
TCCCAGTACGTTTCCGATCACAATTCAAAGTGTTGGTGCTGACCTTGAAAGCCCTAAATGGCCTCAGCCCAGTATACCTGAAGGAGCGTCTCTACCCCCATCGTTCAGCCCGGACACTGAGGCCCAGTATACCTGAAGGAACATCTCCACCCCGTCATTCAGCCTGGACACTGAGATCCAGCACCGAGGGCCTGCTGGCAGTTCCCTCATTGCAAGAAGTGAGGTTACAGGGAACCAGACAGAGGGCCTTCTCGGTAGTGGTGCCCACCGTGTGGAACACACTCCCTTCAGATGTGAAGGAAATAAGCAGCTATCCTATCTTTAAAAGACATCTGAAGGCAGCCCTGTTCAGGGAAGTTTTTAATATTTAATGCTGTACTGTTTTTAACATTTGATTGGGAGCCGCCCAGAGTGGTTGGGGAAACCCAGCCAGATGGGTGGGGTATAAATAATAAATTATTATTATTATTATTATCATCATTATTATTTGGCAGTTCCCCATCGCTTGGGGGGTTGGCTCATGTGGCCTTTGGCTCAAAAAGGTTAGCTGCTTTTTGAGGTTTTTGTTTTTCTTCCTTCAAGTCTGCTCCCTCCTCACCCTCTGAATCTTACCCCTGGACTTGTGCCCCAGTGGTATTCCATGAACCCACCACTGAAGGTAATGGTTGCACCCCACCCCTGTTATAAATGGATTATTGCATCTCGCCCTCCCACTGCTCAATTTTTTTTGTGCATCGTAAGCTTTGGCACCCAAAGCAAACAGGATCACTGATTATTTGGTACAAGACGTGTCTACACAGGACTGCTGTCTCTCTCTCTCTCTCTCTCTCACACACACACACACACACACACGAGGAGGCACAACTGTTCTTTCCTATACAAATGTCCCCCACTTCCACAAAAGAAACAGATTCTTGACCACATCTCGTTGGTTGATTGTTTGGGTGACTTCATCCAGAATTTCCTCCAAGGAGCTCTGGGTCCTGCAAGAGAGAAAAGTGAGGAATCATTGCAAATGAGCGTGGACAGCGTGGCTCAAAATCGGTGCTGCTTCAACGGCCCTTTACAAAACTGGCATTTTCAATCAGTGAAAACAACAACAACAACCTTCCATGAGAAAACCACCCACTTCTCAACATATTGGAATCATTGATTTATTTGCTGTTGCATCCCACTTCAAGGGGGGATTCAAGAGGGTATACATAGTTCTATCCTCTCCCTGTTTTTCTCTTCAAAACAACCCTGTGAGGTAGGCTAGGCTGAGACACAGTGACTGGCCTGAGGCCACATCCAGTGGACTCCATGACCCAGCAAGTATTTCAACCCTGATCTCCTGGGTCCTAGCCCAGCACTCTAACCATGACCCAACTGTAGCTAATGCTAGTCCTACTGAGAGTAAGGTAAAGGTAAAGGGACCCCTGACCCCTGACCCCTGACCTCGTGACCGACTATGGGGTTGCGGCACTCATCTCGCTTTATTGGCCGAGGGAGCCGGCGTACAGCTTCCAGGTCATGTGGCCAGCATGACTAAGCCGCTTCTGGTGCAGCAGTGCAGCGTTTACCTTCCCGACGGAGCGGTACCTATTTATCTACTTGCACTTTGAGGTGCTTTCGAACTGCTAGGTTGGCAGGAGCAGGGACCGAGCAACGGGAGCTCACCCCGTCACGGGGATTCGAACCGCCGACCTTCTGATCGGCAATTCCTAGGCTCTTTGGTTTAACCCACAGCGCCACCCATGTCCCTCCTACTCAGAGTAGACCCACTTAAATTACTGGTCAATTTAGGCCCATTAATTTCAGTGGATCTACTCTGGGTAGGACTAACAACGGACTCAACCCAATGGAAATAACTGGTTTGACACCTTGCCTAGCTGGATCTGCTGTTGTCAACATAGCCTTTTGTTCTCAGGGCAGCTTATACCAAGAGAACAAATGAAACACAATGCAAGAAGTAGGTCAGCAATTTAGCACTTAAAAGTGTGTTTTGTCAAAAGAGTTCAGTAACAAATCTTACAAAACCACACCCTCTGTGAAGGTTTGAGGCTGGGAAAGAAACATGTTTGAAGCTGACAGTAGGGAAAATGGGAATCTCTGAGTTGTTAGGCTGGTTTGTTTTGGTTTTTTTTCCAGCTGATTGGTCTGAAGGTGATGAGGAAGAACTGTAGTTCAGTGGTGAGCATCAGATTTCCATGCAGAACATCCCAGGTCCAATCACTGGAATCTCCAGGTAGGCCTGGGAAATGCTCCCTGTCTGAAACCCTGAAGAACGGCTGCCAGTCTGAATAGGAAACACTGAGATAGACAAACAGTCTGACTCAAAATAAGGTAGATTCCGAAGTTCCTATGTTCAACAGTAATTAGTTGGTTAGGAAAGATGGGGGGGGTCACACCTGGCAACCAATGAGCCCCTTTCTGCAAGATCACTCCCATGGATTTAAAATTGTACGAAGACAGAGACTTGCTTTTCCCAAGAGCAATATTGTCTGGTTCCAGAATTAACACTAAATACATTGTTTCTGTTAAATGAGCCACTATAGCCTCTAGAGGGCCATGAAAATTTGTGTCCCGGGCTTTTTAGACTCATCTACCCATGTACTAAAAGGGACGCGGGTGGCGCCGTGGTCTAAACCAAAGAGCCTAGGGCTTGCTGATCAGAAGGTCGGCAGTTCGAATCCCCGTGACGGGGTGAGCTCCCATTGCTCGGTCCCTGCTCCTGCCAAGCTAGCAGTCTGAAAGCACATCAAAGTGCAAGTAGATAAATAGGTACAGCTCCGGCGGGAAGGTAAACGGTGTTTCCATGCGCTGCTCTGGTTTCACCAGAAGCGATTTAGTCAAGCTAGCCACATGACCCAGAAAAACTGTCTGCGGACAAACGTCGGCTCCCTTGGCCAGTAAAGTGAGATTTAGCGCCGCAACCCCAGAGTCGTCCACAACTGGACTTAAAAGTCAGAGGTCCCTTTACCTTTACCCATGTACTATCTGAAACCAAAGGGTTTCCCAATGTGAATACTGGCACTATTTTCCACTTTCCTACCTCACTATAATTGGAAACACCCTCAGAAAACAGCCTCAGCCTTAGTGTCTCTTTCTTGCAGTAATTTCAATAATAATAATAATAATAATAATAATAATAATAATAATAATATCCCGCCCTCCCCAGCCGAAACCGGCTCAGAGTAGCTAACAACAATAAAAGTAACACAGCATTCTAAAATCAATTCATTCTAAAATCAAATCAAAATCAAATCAATGGCAACCATTGGGCTAGAGTTCTATGAGGATTACAGAAGGAGGGGGTCAGACTGTGCCTTGGCCAAAGGCCTGGTGGAACAGCTCTGTCTTGCAGGCCCTGCGGAAAGATGTCAAGTCCCGCAGGGCCCTAGCCTCTTGTGACAGAGCATTCCACCAATTGGGGCCACAGCAGAAAAAGCCCTGGCTCTGGTCAAGGCCAGCCTAACCTCTCCGTTGCCCCTTAACCATTTGGGAGGGGAATATCCACCATCTAAATATATCCTTTGAGGTGACCCTTTGATGTGACGCTTTGAGGAAGGACCACAGTTCAGTGGTATAGCATCTGCTTTTCATTTAAAAGGATCCAGATTCAATCCCTGGCATCTTCAACTAAAACAGGAGCAAGGTTGCACTCCCCCTGTTCCTCTCTCTGCATAGGTCATCCATCAGGGCAACCAAAGCCAACTCAGTCCTGTGGACAGGACTGAACCCATATTGTCATTGACTCAAGTTCTACCCGTTGTCGGCTCTGGCTCCCCCTACTGTTGGGCTCCCAGCCTTTCACCCTACCAATCCCAACAGGTGCCAGCCACCATTATTGCTCATTTGGAAATATTAGAGCCACACCAATGCTCCAGTAATCTCTCTATTACGGAGGCTGGTTTTGCAATGGCTTCCAAGGGGAAAGGGATGCCAAAGGTTCATGAATGACTTTCCTACCCCGCAATTCTCTCCCCGATGCTTTTTAACATCTTTATGCGCCCCCTTGCCCAGATTATACGGAGCTTTGGGCTGGGCTGTCACCAATATGCTGATGACACTCAGCTCTATCTGCTGATGGATGGCCACACCAACTCGACCCCGAACACATTGACCAGATGCTTGGAAGCTGTGGCTGGATGGTTTCGTGGGAGCCGATTGAAACTAAATCCTTCGAAGACAGAGGTCCTATGGCTAGGTCGGGATGGTATGGGGATGAGGGACCAACTGCCTTCTCTTGCGGGGGCCCAATTAGTGCCATTGCCTTCCGTTAAGAGTTTGGGTGTAATCCTTGACGCCTCCCTTTCCATGGAGGCGCAGGTTACAGCAACAGCTAAGGCAACATTTTTCCACCTTCGCCGCATCAAGCAGTTGGTCCCTCATCTTTCCCGCCCTGACTTGGCCACAGCGATCCATGCGACGGTCATCTCCAGGCTTGACTACTGTAATTCGCTCTACGCGGGGCTGCCCTTGAAGCTGTCCCAGAAACTCCAGCGGGTACAGAATGCTGCAGCGAGGCTCCTCACGGGGTCTCTGCCATGGGAGCATATTCACCCAGTGCTTTTCAAGCTGCACTGGCTCCCGGTGGAGTACAGGGTCAGATTTAAGGTGCTGCTTTTGACCTTTAAAGCCCTTCACGGCCTAGGACACTCGTACCTAAGGGACCGCCTCTCCCGGTATGCCCCACGGAGAGCCTCAAGGTCCATAAATAACAACACCTTAGTGGTCTCTGGCCCTAAGGAAGTTAGATTGGCTTCAACCAGAGCCAGGGCCTTTTCAACTCTGGCTCTGGCTTGGTGGAATGCTCTGCCTCATGAGACCAGGGCCCTGCAGGATCTGATTTCTTTCCGCAGGGCCTGTAACACAGAGTTGTTCCGCCTGGCCTTTGGCTTGGAGCCAATTTGATTGCCTCCCTCCCTCTCTCTTTTTTTTTTTTCTTTTCCTTCTCCTCCTGCGATGAGGCTACATTTTAATATTTTAATGTTCCATTATTTTAATGTTGTATTTTATTTTTGTTTTTAAGTTGTAATCATTCATCTTGTTTTTATTATTGCTTGTAAGCCGCTCTGAGCCCGGCCTTGGCTAGGGAGGGCGGGGTATAAATAAAAAAATTATTATTATTATATTATTATTAATAGATAATGGAGCTGCAACAGAATACTCCATATGGAACAGTACCTTCTTTGAAGTCCACGCCAGGGACACAATCACCTGGGGCACACTTCAGTAAACACAGGGCACAACCTCCTTGTCATTCATCAATTCAACGTCGGAGTCGGGGAGATTCTTCATATGCTTGTACTTATTACTGGATGTCCTCTGGAGCCACAAAGAAGAGAAGAGGATGGAGAAGGAGATAAAAGATGTGAGGGATCACAGCTTCGGAGAATGAATCATATCTTACACCCACCCATGTTTACTTCTACAGGTTTTGATGGAATTCCTTTTCATATAGCAGAAGTCCCAACAGATTATGCGAACCAAATTGGATTAGCCATGGGAGCTGCCCATCCCCTCTGTAGACCCACCTGAATTCTTGGTAATTGGTTACAAGGCCAGATAAGGATATGCCAGCCTTTTGCCCCTTTCCTTAGAGTGAGAGGTGTTGGTTGCTTGAAATGCAAATTGGCCTGAGAGGAGTGTGGTGATTGGAGAAAGGTCAGAAAGCCACCAACGATGCCTCCATAGATACAGGCCTTGTTTGTACCCTACATTTAAAGCAGTATTATACCACTCTAAGAGTCATAGCTTCTCCCCACGAATTCTGGGAAGTGTAGCTTGTTAAGAGTGCTCAGCACTTTTAGAATACCCCCTATCCCCCCACCCAAAGCTACAATCCCCAGAGTTCCCTGGGAAGAGGGATTGATTGATAAGCTACTTGTCTAGATGATATTTCTCCATCTGCCTGCTGCTCTGGATCCATCTGTGTTGCTAGACCCCTTTCCCCTCAAACAAGGATTACCTTGACCGGTGAGAGTTCCTGGTGAATTAGTTTCTTAAACTCACTCTTCTGGAATTTCTCCGTCTCGGCCACCTTCTTGTGGTTTGCCTTGGAGTTGCGCTCAATCATGTTTGTGAAGGCTTTGTACAGGCTTGACATCTTGCGATGCTCAGATGTTTTCCTGCAAGTAGGAATGAAGGCTGATCACAAGAACATAATAAAAGCCTGCTGGATCAGGCCAAAGGCCTATCTGCTTCAGCATCCTGGCTCAACTGGTATTCAGCAAAGAGGGTTTATTGTATGAACCAAAAGCCGTAACAATTTAACTGGTAGTCAAAGACATATTGTGGAAGGGCTACGAGTCCCTTCCTAGTGCAGGAGACTGAATAGGTCACTGTAGGTCTTCTTTTTACAGGCCACCTTAAAATACCTGATGGCCTTGGAGGACCCATTCATGATTTTCATTCCATTTTGGAAGCAACTGCAATGTGCTTTGCTAGATGCTGAATTATTTGTAGCTGTCCTCTCGTTGCTTCTTTTATTTCTTATGTTGTATCTTCCTGTGTTGGAATCTGCACTCATAGATTTCAGATTGTAATAAAATGCAATAAAAGAAAGAAAAGATGCAATCGAAATGCAATGAAAATTCAACATGAAATTTCAATGCAGACATGCCCTGGACCACCTGAATGAAGCTCATGGATCACTGGTGCTCCACAGATTGCAGTTTGGGTACCACTGTTGCAGGGGTGCCACTGTGGGTACCCACTGCTGCAACTTGGGCACGCAACATCACACGCACTATGTGCAGGCGTTTGTGTGTGACGTCACACATCTGCGTTGCGGCGGCAGCGTTGACTCCTCTTCCTCCTCCTATCCACAGACAGCGAGACACCCTTTTCCATGGGGAGGGGCTTGGACTTGGAGACAGAGAGACCCACCAGCCAGAAAAGGGTGCATCGCTGGCTGGCAAAGAAGGGCAGAGCTGAGCTGCTTCCCTCTCGGAGGCAGTGTTGCTGCCGCCTCCCAACGTTTTTCATTGACTTTGTGGGCACCCAGCCCCCAAAATTATTATTTTTTTTCTATTTTATTGAATTTTACAAGAAAAGAAAGAGAAACAAAGAACAATACATAACACTGTAAACACATTTATATACACGTTTTCCAAAATGCAAACTAAAAAAAAAGACAAAAGAAAAGAAAATACTTTTCATAACCAATAATGTTACCAAATTCATGCTTCAAACATTACAATATATAAATCCTAGTCAAAATATTATAAAAGACTTCCGCCGCATTCACCACACGTTTTAGTTATCTTGCTCGCCTTTACATCTCTTCTTCAATCATTTCCCTTCCTTGGGTTCTTTCATAATCAGTCAAATCTTTATGTTCCCTATATTCTTCACAAGGCTAGTCTAAGCACAACCAAACTTTTGTATTTGAGCCCTGCTTGTATAAATAGTCATTTAAGCATTCCCATTGTTTCTGAATTATAGTTTTGGATTTATGCCTTATTAAATCCGTCAGGTACTCACATAGTTTACTTAACCATTCCCCTTTTGTTGGGATAGAATTTCCTTTCCAATGTTATATTATGATATAATTCCAACGTTAGATATTATATACGGATTTTCCTTTCCAAAATTATATTATTGTGGGTGCCCAAGCACCCATGGCCCCCTGGAGTTGGCTCCTGTGCACTGTTATAGCCATTTGATTTTCATGACCCATTTTTCTCCTGGCAAGCAAGCAAGTATCACCCAGGGAGCTACACCCCACGGCTGCAAATGAACAAAATAGGAGGCGGAGGAGTGAGAGCAGGATTTGACCCATGACTCACACCCAAAACTGCCCATATGTTCTCCCACACAAATCATGGGTGTCTGCTGGGACACTTGGGATTAACCTGGAGAAATGACACCTGTTGACACAACAGGTGCAATCCTAAGAATGTCTACTCTGATGTAAGACCCATCAAGTCTAATGAGTCTTGCTACCAATTAAGTAGGTGTCAATTTGCAGCCTCTCAGCTGTCAACCCAGAAGATACTTTTTTGTTTTTTCAGTCAATCTTTATTACGGTCCAGAGACCCAACAAATCGTTACAAAGCAATGCACAATTCAGACAGGCTACCTCCAGTTAAACAAGCATTTTGTTCAGACTTAAAGATAGGGATCGTTGGTTCTTGCAACCACCAATAAAAACTTCGCCACTGCTAATGTTCTAGCGTCTGGTCTTCCAATAGGAACCTGACACAGTGAGCCTCTGATTTTCCCGGGGAAAGGTACCAACAATTATTAATTATATTATTAATTAATTATTTGGTTTTTGAGGTTAAAATTTTACAGTCACATATACAACATAAAAACAAGATTCCAAGGAATATCTTGGACTTCCCTCCTCCCCCTTGTGGGTCCTATTGTCAATCATTTCCTCCTGCACAGGTTTCCTCAAACTCAGCCCTCCAGATGTTTTTGCGACTACAACTCCCATGATCCCTAGCTTGCAGGACCAGTGGTCAGGGATGCTGGGAATTGTAGTCTCAAAACATCTGGAGGGCCAAGGTTGAGGAAGCCTGCATCCTGCATCTTTTATGAAAGTCCTAATATTTAGAGAGCTATTGTGTCCAAAATTCACCAATTAACCACAATCTCCAATCCACCTAACGATTTTAACTATTTACAATGGTCTTTAAGATGGGTTATTTTAAAAATGCCCATTCCTTATTAAAATTTCGGCCTTCCTTATTTCTGATTCTTCCAGTCATTTTAGCCATTTCAGCATAGTCCATCAACTTGATCTGCCATTCTTCTCTGGTCGGGACTTTATCTTCTTTCCATCTCTGGGCCAATAACATCCGCGCTGCTGTGGTCGCATACATAAATAGTCTTTTCTGCTCCCTAGGAATTTCGGCATCAACCGGGAAGATTAAGGACAGTCCAAAGGAAGGACTTCCTCACACAATGCGCAGTTGAACTATGGAATTTGCTCTTCACAGGAGGCAGCGATGGGCACCAGCTTGGATAATAATAATATTATAATAATTTATTATTTATACGCCACCCATCTGGCTTAGTTTCCCCAGCCACTCTGGACAGCTCCCAATCGAGTGTTAAAAACAATACAGCATTAAATATTAAAAACTTTCAGATGTCTTCTAAAAGTCTGGTAGTTGTTGTTCTCTTTGACATCTGGTGGAAGGGTGTTCCCCAGGGTAGGTGCCACTACTGAGAAGGCCTTCTGTCTGGTTCCCTGTAACCTCACTTCTCGCAGGAAGGGAACCACCAGAAGGCCCTCGGCGCTGGACCTCAGTGTCCGGGCTGAACGATGCGGGTGGAGATGCTCCTTCAGGTATACAAGACTGAGGCCATTTAGGACTTTAAAGGTCAGCACCAACACTTTGATTTTCAAAGGGGATTAGACAACTTCATGGAGCAGAAGGTTGTCATGGGAGTTTTGTTCCATCTCCACAGTCCAAGGCTGGATGCCTCTGAATACCAGTCACTGGGCCTCAGGTTCTGCTCTGAGGCTTCCCAGATTTAGAGCAGACAAAACGAAGGGCTATAGGTCATAGGTGCCCAGCGCATGCACCGTGATGTCATGATGTCACATTGCAGCGTGATGTCATGACATCACGCGCCCTGCAGCCTCAGAACCTGGCTTCTGGTGCCACCAGAAGTCAGGTTCCAAGATCCTGCAAGGCTCAGAGAGCATCAGAAATTGCATCAGGGGGCCCTGCATTGTGGGTGCCGAGCTCAGGCCCCCGGGGGCCCCTATAGGAAAATCACTTCAAAATGCTTCATAAAAACTGATTCATATGGGGAAAAACAATAGGTTGCATTTAATGTTGAGGTAGACCATTGAAATTGATAGGCATGACAAACTTAGATCAATTAATTTCAAAGGGGGTGACTTGAAGATGTCTGCAAAATAATAATCATATACTGGTAATAATAACAAGTTCGAAGAATGGATGCTTTTGAATTATGGTGCTGGAGGAGACTCTTGAGAATCCCATGGACTGCAAGAAGATCAAACCTATCCATTCTGAAGGAAATCAGCCCTGAGTGCTCACTGAAAGGACAGATCCTGAAGCTGAGGATCCAATACTTTGGCCACCTCATGAGAAGAGAAGACTCCCTGGAAAAGACCCTGATGTTGGGAAAGATGGAGGGCACAAGGAGAAGGAGATGACGGAGGATGAAATGGTTGGACAGTGTTCTCGAGGCTACCAGCATGAGTTTGACCAAACTGCGGGAGGCAGTGGAAGACAGGAGTGCCTGGCGGGCTCTGGTCCAGGGGGTCACGAAGAGTTGGACACGACTAAACGACTAAACAACAACGAATCAATACGCATGCCTTATTGTAGAGCGAAATCATTGTACTCATCATCTAACACAACAAAATAATATGCATCTGAACAGTAAGTTACTAGAATGCAATAGTGGGGCAAGGCTGTTTGCTTCCTGCCCTGATTTTGAGCTTCCGAGATCATTTGGCTGTCTACAATGGGATAGGGCTGTAGCTCAGCAGTAGACATAGGTGCCAACTCCCTGGGGCCCTGGGTGCCTGAGCACCCACAAATTTCAGTGCCAGGGACATGCATGCTGCATGGCACCCATGGCGCTGGGCACCCACAGTCATGGAGCCAATTTGGCACTCCTGGATTTCGCCATACAGTAAAAACCATGTACAGAACAATTGCATATATAAGAGTAGTCAAACACACACACAAACATATTCAGATACCAACTGGAACCACCATCAGCCTCTCATCATCAATGCATTTCATAACATACCATTTTTCTATAAAGCACCAGTACTTCCACTGATGATGTTCTATAGTCTGAATTTCCCCCAGGTTGGTTTCAGGGGCTGGGGGCACTGCTAAACCACTGAGCCCCTTGGGCTTGCTGATCGGAAGGTCAGCAGTTCGCATCTCCGTGACGGGGTGAGCTCCTGTTGCTCTGTCCCAGCTCCTGCCAACCTAGCAGTTCAAAAGCACACCAGTGCAAGTAGATAAATAGGTGCCATTGTGGTGGGAAGGTAAACGACGTTTCCATGCACTCTGGCACTTGTCACAGTCCTCCGTGCGCCAGAAGTAGTTTAGTCATGCTGGCCACATGACCTGGAAAGCTGTCTGTGGACAAACGCCGGCTCCCTCGGCCTGAAGTGAAATGAGCTCCTCAACAGTCGCCTTTGACTGGACTTAACCGTCCGAGGGTCCTTTCCCTTTCCCTTACCCTTCATGCATGGTGAATCCTTACAGCAATGGAAGTGAATTGGGCTAAATGAGCTTTCAATACATGCCTCATTCCCAACTCTGCGGTCCTAGGACTGCATCCACACAATGTATCTAAACCATTTTTAATTTATTTTTAAGCACATTACTTTCTCCAAAGAATGCTGGGCACTGCAGCTAACTCCTCACAGAGCTACAAATTCCCAGCACTCTGAAGAACGTGTGCCTCCCCCTGGATTCTTCAGGTGAGTTTGCTTTAAATATGTATGCAGCCTAAACCTAAGACAGAATAAAATCCCAAGACTTACCCAGGTCAGCGCTGAGAAATTGGCCCGGGCAAATGCCGCATTCTCTTATGCTGAGCGGTGAGAGAAAGTGGGAGGCGGAGGGTGAGTTTCCTTCTGGCCAAACCTGCTCTGCTGTTGTTGTTGCTCCATTTCCCCTGCGTTCCTGCTGGAACCCTCCCAGATGATCATATGTCAGGAAGGTGTTTATCCACGTGGGTGAGGGACAGGTTGAGAGAGATGGGGAGCAGGTTAGCTCTCTGCAGGAGCTTGGGGTCAAGGGAATAAGAAGACCGAAAAAGAATGTTTCCTTTTTAAAAAATATATCTTTATTAATTTAAGATAAAGACATTTATGAGAAAGCAGTCATACATACAAGTAAACAAACATACAATCAAACAGACAAATAACAGAAAAATCAAACAAACCACCAGACTATAAGATAATTAATTAATATAATTATAATATGATTAATATAATTATCATTATATATACTCCTGATACTAAACACTATTATGAAACTTATAGAGAAGAAATTTAAAACTGACTTCCAATTAATCTCACTGTACTTTATCTATCCATTACTTTATACCGCACAGTTACATATTTCTTATATAATTTCTTTTTGCCTCCCTAGGAACTTATATTTATACAATACAGGGATCAGTCTAATTCTGCCAAGATGTTTCCTTTTATTCCATGGTTTTCTAAATATTCTTTAAAGATTCCCCAATCCTTATAGACTTTTTGTTTTGGTTGGCCTCTTACTCTTACTCTTACTCTTCCTGTCGCTTTCGCTAGCTGCAGATATTCTACCATTTTATTTTTTATTTAGAATATCTGTGAAAAAGAACGTTTCCTATTCGCTAGAAGAAATTATAGCTGTCCTCTGCCTCCACAGTCAGAGGCAGCAATGATTCTGAATACAGTGGTACCTCGGGTTACATACGCTTCAGGTTACATATGCTTCAGGTTACAGACTCCGCTAACCCAGAAATAGTACCTCAGGTTAAGAACTTTGCTTCAGGATGAGAACAGAAATCATGCAGCGGTGGCGCAGCAGCAGCAGGAGGCCCCATTAGCTAAAGTGGTGCTTCAGGTTAAGAACAGTTTCAGATTAAGTACGGACCTCCGGAACGAATTAAGTACTTAACCTGAGGTACCACTGTACCAGTTGCTGGAAACCACATAACGGGAAAGCGTTGTCCGGTTTGGTTCAGCTTATGTATTTCCCACTGGGGAACAGATGCAGAACTAAATCATTCATTCATTCATTTTTAAATTTGTATACAGTCCTTCACCCGAAGATCTCGGGGCATTTTGCAAGATGAGTATAGAAAACAAAAATACATAATGGAAACTAAAACAAAATAACCCCATAAACTCCGCTCCCACAAATACCGGTACATTGAAAACAAAAAATTATGGAAAAGTGGGATAGATATAAGATATATGTTCAAAAATACAGTCAAGGTTCGCTATCTATGCTAGTATTCAATTGACGTTGGAGAGAGACTGAGATGAGAAATAAGATAAGGGTACATATTGATATAGGAATGTATTAGATAAAATGTAAAGAAATATACTATAATAAGAGTACATTCATTTGTAAAAAAAGGAATATACAACGGGATAGACAGGAAGTCCTTGTCCCCCCCCCCCTTTATTTCTTTTAGTGTATAAACTTTGTATACATGTTGAAAATTATAGTACAATAAGCCTTGTGATGTAATATGATAATGTTTACCGATGTAACATAAGAACTTTAATAAATAAATCCAGATTAAACGTCTTTCTTTCTGCAGTGTTGGATGGCAGGTTGAGAGGAGTTCCCTACCAGGACAGACTTCACTCGTGTGCTCAAGACATTGATTCTATAAAACATATTTTGCTGCACTGTGAGAAATATGAGCAAGCCAGGGCTGAACTGATATTACCCTTGCTGGTACCTTTCCCAGGAAAATCAGAGGCTCACTATGTCAGGTTCCTATTGGAAGACTGGACAAACGCTAGAACATTAGCAGTGGCGAAGTTTTTATCGGTGGTTGCAAGAACCAATGATCCCTATCTTTAAGTCTGAACAAAATGCTAGTTTAACCTGGAGGTAGGCTGTCTGAATTGTGCACTGCTTTGTAACGATTTGTAGGGTCTCTGGACTGTAATAAATGAAGTTAATAAATAAATAAAATTCAAAATAAATAAATAAATAAATAAATAGTACAGTGGCACCTCAAGTTAAGTACTTAATTTGTTCCAGAGGTCCGTTCTTAACCTGAAACTGTTCTTAACCTGAAGCACCACTTTAGCTAATGGGGCCTCCTGCTGCCTCTGCGCCGCCGGAGCACAATTTCTGTTCTTATCCTGAAATAAAGTTCTTAACCTGAGATACTACTTGCGGGTTAGCGGAGTCTGTAACCTGAAGCATTTGTAACCCGAAGCGTTTGTAACCTGAGGTACCACTGTACCTGCCAAAACAGCCTAATGTGGGTCACCTGTGCTCTTCAGCCATGGAATGTTGATTGGCTGTTGGGATGAGAAGGGAAAATGGGAATGGCATGTTGTGTAGGATGGCTTGGCTGGCTGGAACTATGAGAGAACTGACACACTTCTTCATTCATCCGAAAGAATAATATAATCACAGTGTTGGAGGAGATCCTGTGTGCCGTGTGATTCAACCTTCCCCAACCAGATGTTCTGCAAATGAAGTTGAACCGTGACTCCCATCATCCTTTAACGTTGGTCATGCTGGCAGGGACTGAAGGGTGTTGAGGGTCCAACAATATCTGGAGGATGCCACATTGGAGAAGCCCAATCTAGCAGGACACTGCTACCCTTCTTGAAGGAGCAAATCCAGCATATGCGTGTTGGAAGATTCCGTTCCACCTTAAGGGTCAGGCATGATTGTTGTGTGTCGCATGCCTGTCTACACAGCTTGCTGGGAACTTCTGTTTGTGTATAGACTCAGAGAGCTCCAAGCAAAGAACCAAATATTTGCAGATAAAGTTACATCATGCAAGAAAGTGTATCCAGAAAGGGCTCATTCAGGTGTCCTACACGCCAGGAAACAAAATTCCTGCAGATCTGTTGTCTAAGGTTGTTAACAGAGAACAACTTAAGATTTATGTACAGCGGTTGCAGTTAGGTTGAAATACTGCAACACAGGTTACACGGAAAGGGGGAGGATGTTGGGATATTCTGTTCCACCTTAAGGAACTGGCATGATGGTTATGTGTCACATGCCTGTTTACACTCCAGCACAGCTTGATGGGAACTTCTCTTTGTGTATAGCTTTTGCTTTTGCTGTCTTGCTTTGGACACGAAGGAGATCAGACATGTTTCCTTTTGTCCTGCTGTGTGCTGAATAAACTGCTTGTAAATATGCTCACACAATTTCTCCTGCCACTTCTGTTGCGTAGTGTTTACTCTGCTGAGAAGCGTGCCCCAGCTTCTGAGCATAGCTGTCAACCGTCCCTTATTTGGCGGGAAAGTCCCTTATCCCAGCGCTGTGTCCTGCTGCTGTCCCTTATTGATGATGTCCCTTAAATTTCCCGGGTTTCAAAGGAAGCAGCTCCTCTCCCTCCCTCCCTGCCGGCCAGGGAGTAGGGAGGCTCCAATTGGGTTGTTTGGCTGCGTTGCTCAACCAATAAAGAGTCTAAGAATGACTGGGGGGTGGAGCTTGCATGCCTTGTGCCGATCAAATCGGCCGCGTTGCCTGGGGACTCACCTTTGCTCAGCGCTTCCCAGCGGAGAGGTGACGGTGGTTTTCCTTGCTGCATCCCCTTTGCTGGGTTGCTGCGCTGTAGGAACCACCACTTGAGGCTTCATTTGGCTGCTGGCTGGGCTTTCTGCCTTTGGCTTGGAGGGGCTCAGAAGTTGAACATACCTGTGCTTAGAAAATCCCTTATTTTGGCTGCTGATCCCTTATTTTCAAATCTGTAAGTTGACAGCTATGCTTCTGAAGCTTCTGAAGCTTGGGTCACTGATGCTGCACCAAGGACTGGAGATCACCCAGCGCACTGGCCAGTGGGCTGGAGTCAGCTAGAGGCCTGCCAATTGCCCCCATTTCCTTGGTTGCTTGCCAACAATGAGCATTCCCAGCAGAGCTGGATGTCCTTGAAGACTGAAGACCATTCTCTGCTAGATGTGGTGGTTATGTTCTACCTCCACCACCATAGGCAGTAGGTCTCTCCCTACCACTTGCAGGGCATCACAGGCTGGGAGGGTGTTGCTGTTGTGCTCAAGCAGAGACGGATTTAGGGCAGCGCACCCAATTCTGCCACACTGGGTGCTGAGCATAGTGTCAGAATGGAAGGCGAGAGGCAGTGGGGCACTGAATGTTGGCCTCCCCCAGGATGCTGCTGAAATTTGAAAGAGCAAAGTTTGCCCCGGGTCAGGTCCTCTTGTGAACTTCCCATTGGGGCACCTGGTCAGTGTCAGGCATCAGGAGATCTGACCCCCCCACGGTTGGCTACCAGGAATAGATAGACAATCAAAGTTCTTACCCCAAACTCGGGCCTTCAGATGTTTTGGAACTACAACTCCCATCACCCCTAGCTAGCAGGACCAGTGGTCAAGGATGATGGGAATTGTAGTCCCAAAACATCTGGAGGGCAGAGTTTGGGGTTGCCTGTTCTTACCAATGTATTTTATTCAATATTCACACAGAGTGGTTTAGAAATGCAGTCTCCTGGAGTAATGGCGTTGTTCTGGGTAATCTCCACTCCGCTTCTCTCCTCAATCGTCAACAGCACCTCACCTTAAAGTGACCGCTTAGGGGCATTTGTCTCTGAGATCTTTGCTCTCTTAATTTTAATGCTCACCAGGTTCTTGGAGAAGGGGTGGTCTGGAATGCTTTCTAGTGATAACGTGTCAGCCAGCTGCTCCAGCTCTGCCTCCTCCTCCTCCTCTCCCATTATTTCCCAACTTTAACCCCTCATCTGGCTCTGAGCTGTGACCTCCCGCAAACCACTGTTGTAAATCTAAACTAAGCTCTTTGTGGCTTAGGGCCCTCGTATTTACGGGACCACCTCTCCTGGTATTCCCCACAGAAGACCTTAAGGTCCATGAATAACCATCGTTTAGAGGTCCCGGGCCCTAAGGAAGTCAGACTATCCTCCACCAGGGCCAGGGCCTTTTCAGTGATGGCTCCGACCTGGTGAAATGCTCTGTCTCATGAGACTAGGGCCCTTCAGGATTTAACCTCCTTCCGTCGGGCCTCCTTCCGCCTGGCCTTTAATTTGAATTCAGCCTGATCTTTTATTCCCCTTCTCTTCCCTCCCCTTTTATGAAGATTACCCGCTCAGAGACCCCACAGCTAATTCTCCCCTGGCCTCCTCGCTGGCCCAAGTAGGACTAATTCAGCCAGCTAGCCCTGGTGACTATGTAATGCTTATTAGATGGATTTCCCCCAAATTGATTTCTGAACTTTGAATTTTATTGTTATTCATGTTTTTATACTGTATTTTATGCTGCTTCTACAGCATTGTTAGCCACCCCGAGCCCGGTTTTCTGAACCAGGAAGGGCAGGGTATAAATAAAAAATTATTATTATTATTATTATTATTATTATTATTATTATTCTGTCTTCCTCTTCTCTGGGAGGTTCAGGCTGGGGAAGTGATCTCCACCATTCCTCCCCTGTCCAGTGCCTGACAGTCGGCCACTGTGAGAACAGGATTCTGGACTAGATGACAGCTTTGGCTTAATCCAGCAGGGTTCTATCTAGACCAGCCTTTCTCAATCTGTGGGTCCCCAGATGTTGTTGAACTACAACTCCCATCACCCCTAGCTAGCAAGGCCAGAGCTCAGGGATGATGGGAGTTGTAGTCCAACAACATCTGGGGACCCACAGGTTGAGAAACACTGATCTAGACAAATTCACGGAGGATGAAGCTACCAGTGGCTACTACTGGTATGAAGGCTATGTCCGAGTCAGCCTCTGAATAGCACCACTTGCTGGGGGTTGCATCCAGGGCAGATCCTGTGTACTCGGATGCCACTGAGTTCAGCGGGGAGCTTACTCCCTTTTAATTGCGTATCAGATTGCAATCTCTGAGCTGTCAACCGGGAAAATCCAGGAGAGGCAAAAGGAAGAACTTCTTCACGCAACACATACTTAAAGTGTGCAATTCACTCCCACAAGATTGAGTGATAATGGCCATCAGCTTGGACAGATTCACAGCTGCCAGTGGCTTCAGGTTACCTCCAATCTCAGGTGGTGTATGCTTCTGAATGCCAGTTGCTCGGACCTGCAAATGGAGAGAACTGCTGCTGCACCCAGGTCCTGTTTGCCCGTTTTCCCTGGGCATCTGGTTGACACTCTGAGAACATGATGCTGGTCTAGATGGGCCTTTGACCCGATTCAGGATGGCCCTTCTGATGTTCTTATGTTAGGGAAAGGCTATCAACCCTTTAGGTCAGGCATGTCCAAAGTTTGCTTCAGGGGCCTAATCCGGCCCCCGTGGCAGTATATGTCCTGGGGTAAAATCCTTTTAAAAAGCTCAGCAACTTCAATCCTTCAAAAAAGCTCAACTTTGGCTGGTCCTCACACATGTCCACTTCATCAAAGCTGGCACTCTTTGAAAAAAGTTTGGGCACCCCTGCTTTAGGTACAGTGGTACCTCAGGTTACAGATGCTTCAGGTTACAGATGCTTCAGGTTACAGACTCCGCTAACCCAGAAATAGTACCTCGGGTTAAGAGCTTTGCTTCAGGATGGGAACAGAAATCGTGCTCCGGCGGTGCGGCAGCAGCAGGAGGCCCCATTAGCTAAAGTGGTACTTCAGGTTAAGAATGGACCTCCAGAACGAATTAAGTTCTCAACCCGAGGTACCACTGTAATTGCTTCCATTATCCAACTGCTCTCATCATCTCCTGGCATCCATGTGGAATTAACCCTTCTCCAACATAAGCTCATTAAGTCTCTGTACCGGAGGTGCCAGCTTGCAAGGGTGATTAGGGGGCCAATGTTGCTTGTGTGACGTCCTGATGTCACACGTGTGACGTCAGTCCATTGGGAGGAACCAAGAGTGGAGACAGATGTGGTGGCCCTGCAGCTTCAGTGGCCAGTGGCTTCTCCTCTGCCTCCTCCTGGTACTGCCACTGGCTGGAGGCTGCTTGACTCTCCTTCCCTTCCGTGGCAGGATGAGGACTCAGCCACTGGAGCCCGCACTGCAGTCAGCTCCTCACTTGGCCTCTGCACTTTTGGAACACTGGGGGGCAGGTCCTGGCTTCAACCCCAAAATATGGGGGGGGGGTGCCAAATGGACCCAGCCCCCTGGAGCTGGCCCGTTGCTTTGTATTCTTCTATGTGACAACTCTTCACTGCTCCTGAATACCAGCAGGACATGACTGGGAGAGGGCTATTGTTGACGACAGCATGAAATCATGAATCATACTGGGCTGGATTGTCCTGACTTCACAGGGCTGTTGTGACGATAAAGCAGAGGGAATGGCTTTGTTTGCTACCCTTAACCCCTAGAGAAAGGATCATCATAGGAACATAGGAACCTGCTTTATGCTGTGTCAAGTCATTGGGTCATCTCTCCCAGGTTTCAGGCAATTCCCGCCCCCCACTACTACCTGGAGTTGTTGGGGATTGGACCTGGGACCTTATACATGCAGAGCAGGCACTGTTCCACTGAGCTACAACTTTTCCTGAGTGTCAGGAATGAGCCAGCTCAAAGTGAAGGGTTACAGCCAACTGCAGAAAGCAGCCAGGAACAGGGAGGCTTTGATGTTAGTCAGGAAGGGGAGAGCCGGCAGCTGCAGAAATCGGCTCTTCCTGACCTTGACGGGCGAGCTGATAAGGCAGTAGCTGAGAGCAGGATAGAACACTGCCAAAGCATGCTGGAAGCTCAAATGGGCGTGAATAGACAAGGAGACAGTTTGTTGGAAAAGGAAGAGTTGGGCACTAATCTAATCTCTCCAAGGAGTCAGAGAATGGGAGGGCTTCTAGATAGGAAGCAAAACAAACGGTGCAAGGGTTGTCGTTTCAATATATTCTGCAAATCCCGGAAGGAATCTTCAGAAGGTTCATCATGAGTAATGATGCAAGAGGCTTTGTTAGAGCTGTCCGGAGCTTTCTGTTTGTTTTTGCAATAAACCCTCCTTTTTAATTATCTACTCTCACTGTATTATCAAGCTGGGAACCTGGACTCCTGATACTTAGCTGCAAGATGTCCATTACTTCTGCCAAGTGCTATTTTCTGGGGGGCGGGGGGAGGGAGGATGCCAGAACTCACCATGAATGCCTCTCATGTTCTCTTATAATGGCAATGCCGCCTGCCTGAAAGGTGCAGGAACTGAGTTCCAGTGAGTTCTGGCTGAAATAGAGCCCTGCATGTCCCACACCCAACCCAGGCTGTTTCCTCTCTGAGAATTAAGCAGAGCCACAGATTCCAAAACACAAAAGACTGTACATCTCTTTATTTACACCACAGCAATGCTGATTCTAAGCTCCCCCTTGTGGAATTTGTGTGTAAATATATTAACATGTTAACCAACCGCCATGATGCAACCCAACCATCTAGAGCAGGCACGTCCAACTCCCACGAGACTGTGATCTACTCACAGTATAAAAAAACTTGCAGTGATCTACCCATTGCCATTGGAGGATGGACCAAAGTTGCTGAGCTTTTTTTAGGAGCCAAAGGTTTTTTTTGGGGGGGTTACAAAACTCCAGGGGACAAAAGATAAACCAGCAACACCCCGCAATCAACCAGTAAGTCGCAATCGACCTGTTGGACATGTCTGATATCTGGAACACCCAAATCATATATGCTCAAAGCGAACTCACATTTTGTTGCCAAAACCGCACTGCACACATGCAAGAGGGAGACACCAGCAGGTTAAGGGGGATGCCAAAATTAGCAGAAGTGCAAAAGATCATTAATGAGAGAACCGCTAAAAAGAATTTTATTTTAAAACAGCACAGTACGTACCTGCTGAGCATGCTTAGCGGCCACTGAACAATGAGTGTCTTTTGGAGGGAGGAAATGGAAAACAGGGGAATGGTGAAATGAAATATCCTGGGGAAAGACATGTCTTAATGGATGGAAACCTCAACAGTTGCAGTCCAGGCTGTGGCATTTTGTTGTAAGGTCTCACTTGGAGCCACCCTCATTCCTCTCTAACACTTCCAGCACTGCAGCAGATGAGTGAAGATGTCTTCAGTTGTGCCTGTAATTGGGCCACTTGGAAATTTCCGAACGGATCGGCTCTCCGGGAGAAACAAGATTGCTGACGTCGCTGTGGGCTACTACGAGGTAATCTGGAGACAGGTACCCGACCTTGACAGAGAAGTCAAGCAGGCACTTCAAAGCTTTCCATGCCGCTGGGTTGGGAGACCTCTCTGGAAGAGAAAAGGATGGTGGCATGAGACTCCAGAGTTTTTACAAACACACCCATTAGCTATGCATATATATATATATATTTAGGAGCATAAGAAGAGTCCGCTGGATCAGGCCACATGCCCACCTGGACCAGCATTCTGTTCTCACAGTGGCCAACCAGATTTCCCTGAGAAACCACTGGTCTGATCCAGCAGGGTTCTAAGTCCATTTTCCAGCATCCTATTTCACCATAGCTAGCCAGATGTCTCTGGTTAGTCCACAGGCTGAAAATGAGTGCTATAGCGCTCTCCAACTCTTGTTTCCCATTGGCCGGAGGTGGACCACAGACATAGCTGTTGATAGCTTTATTCTCCATGAATCTGCTTAATCTCCTTTTTGACAAAGGGACTCAATAGATCTATGTGAATGGACTCAACGCTCTAGAACATTCTAGCATGTCTCTGCCCATGCGCCATGTTTTCAGAGCACACACCTGGAGGGCAGGTGGGGGAAAGCAGGGATGTTGCATCAAAGCATACAGTGGTACCTCAGGTTACATGCGATTCAGGCTACATATGCTTCAGGTTACAGACTCTGCTAACCCAGAAATATTACCTCAGGTTAAGAACTTTGCTTCAGGATGAGAACAGAAATCGTGCTCCGGTGGCACGGCAGCAGCAGGAGGCCCCATTAGCTAAAGTGGTGCTTCAGGTTAAGAACAGTTTCAGGTTAAGAACGGACCTCTGGAACAAATTAAGTTCTTAACCCGAGGTACCACTATACTTCAGTTTCTTCTGTGAAACAAAAACTGGAGAGCATTCACTTCTAAAAGATTGCCCTGTAGCAAGATTACTCTTTCACACACATCCAGGCCCAATTTAGGTATGTGTCACAGAGCAACCTTTGACTTCAGAGGACCAACACCCTCCCCTTCAGTACAAAGCAAACTGTCTTCCCTTGAGAACCTCCCAAGAGTGGCATTCATCCAAAGAAGCCTCTGCACCATCCCATACAAAGCATGCAGTCCAAAGGGTGAGGTCATAAGCGAAGATAAGCCTGGCTGCTGGATCGACCCAATGGCCCCATCTAGTCCAGCATCCTGTTCCCACAGTGGCCAACCAGATGTTTCCATGGGAAGCCTGCAAGTGAGACAACAGCAACTCCCCCGATTCTAGATTCCCAGCAACTGGTTTTGAGAAGCTTACAGCCTCCAACAGGGGTAAAACATAGAATAGAATTTTATTATTATGGTCACAGACTGTCAGGGAACTGCCATCGGAGCCAAGGGTGGAGGTAAGGCTCCCCAATGACGCCGGAGAGGGAACCAGCAAGGAGAGAGGGAGAGCTTCCGCTGGGGAAGGAAATAACCGTGACGCCAGGAAGAAAGGGGAGGCTGAGAGGGCTTCGGAGGGAGGGCTCCGAGACTCTTCCAGCGAGACCAGCGGGGAGAGCACAGGACCTCCGCTTGGCACGCCCACTCTGCGCAGAAAGCTTCCGCGCAGGGAGGCTAGGCGGAGACTTGGTGTTAAAGAACTTTTATGTTGGAAGAAGTTCAGGAAATGCCCACTGATGGATTCTGCCAGTGATTGAGACAGCCACGGAGTAAGGGCTGTCCAGCCAGGGAAAGGTTTGAGCCGGACAACCCAGCCTGGAGCAGTTTGCGGTTTACGCACAAGCAATCCCAATTCCCATTACACAGACCATTTCCGGGTCACTTACAATATCATGAAACTCATAAAACACAAGAGGAATACGTTAAATTGCAATTGGGTATAACAGAGACAATTCAGATATAGTGGCAGTTAAAATAAAATTATTAAATCTTGATCACTAAAATATAACCTAAAATTATCATTTAAAACCTTAATCATTTTGCTAGTACAGCTTGTTCCCTACGTTTTATGGCAGCCGCACCGAATTTGGCCACCCTTAGCGTGATCTCTAGATCCTTGTCCTCTACCAGGAGTTTTAGACATTGAAATTCGGACCCATTCGGAGATTTTTGTGTAACAAAAAATGATAAATACCGAGCGTATATCCCCGTGGAAACGGCAGCGTAACAAGACATGAGAGACAGTTTCTACCTCCATTAAGCCGCAGGGGCAGACTCATTCCGCGTATGGTTTACCCTCAAATCTGCCCTGCAATAAGGCAGGTGGCAGCACGTTGAATCTAGCGAGGGTAAATGACTGTCTCTATTTGGGTATTTGTAATTTTGACAAATAATTTGCTGGGGTGAATCCTCTCCCATTATCTTTTATTGCTGGGTGTTTATTCATCTCGCTCACGTGGCATTGCAGTTCCACATCCCAAATTTTTTGGCGGATTATTGCTCTAGCTTTCTCATAATTTCTCATAATTATTGCTCTAGCTTTTTCATGCAATGTAGCTTTCCATTTAGGTTGGTAGGAATCCAGTTAAGGGTGCCAACCCAACAGGGATAAAACAGGGGTAAAACATAGTCATTGTGGCTTGTAGCCATGGAGAGCCTTTTCCTCCATGATCCTGCTGGAGATGTTTGTCATTCTGAGGCTCAACGGTGGTGACTCTTGGGTCATTTGTGGGAGCCTCAGGTTGAGGAGGAGACCAGGGAACCTCCAGATTTTGCTGATCTACAACTCCCTGGCCACTGGGCAGTGCCATGTGTAGCTGATGAGAACAATATTATTGGGAGAGTCACTGGGAATCTATGGGCCCTTTCTATGATGGTAGATAGCCAGTGCATTTAGGGAGGAACCACTTATGGGGGAAGGAGATGAAGGCCGGCCAGCAACCCAGTGGGGTTCAGCACACTGACTTCAGCTTATCCTAGGGCTGCCATACGCCTGGGTTTTCCCGGCCACATCCGGGAATCAGGCAGTGAAATCAGGCAACTGGGTGGAAATGGCATCGGGGAAAACCCAGACGCATGGCAAGTAGGGCATTGTTTTAAAAGAAATGCTTAAAAAATCCAAGAAAGGCCCAAAACTTTGTTGTTGTTTTGCAGAGGGGGCAGGTGTTCCTAAAAAAAGCTCAGTGATTTTGTCCAGATCTTCACTTTGGGGAAAATGGCAACCCTAGTTCATCCTGTGTGCATCATTTGATGTTACCAACCCACTGATGGTGACATGTTTTCCTAGGCTGTGATGGAACACCCTTCCACAAATGAGACAATCCACTCACCAGGGATGCTGGCTCCTAGGGGCCTCTGAGCCCTTTTGGGCCCCCTATATTTGGGGGGGTAGGGGCTGGGCCCCTCCCCCCGATACCCCAAAAGTGCAGGGCCAAAGCACAGAACTGAGCACAGCATGGCTCCAGCGGTCATCTCCTTCTCCACCCCCAGCTCCTCCCGACGTCCTGACGTCACACGTGAGACGTGACCATCATAAACTGGCGCCTCTGCCACTCATTGAGCTCCCATGTAATGGAAAAGTAAACAAGGAGACAATGCCAGAAACAATGAGAAGCCCTTTTTTTGTGTGCCTCCTCCATGAGAGATCCGGAGGGTGGCAACATGAGAACGGGGCCTTTTCTGTGGTGGCTCCCCATTTGTGGAATGATCTTCCCAGGGAGGCTCACCTGGAGCCTTCATTACATATCTTTGGATGCCAAATGAAAACATTTTCCTTCTCCCAGGCCTTTGGCTAATTCAACAATCTACAGCCTTTTAAACTATGGGGAGGGGCATTGTTTTTGTTTGTTACCATGTTATGTTTTCCTGTTTTTTATATATTCTAAACCACCGTGTGATCCTCAGATGACAGGTAGTATAGAGATCAAATAAATAAATAGGGACCCTATAGTTTTGGCTCTAGTCCCCTGTATCATCAAGGTGCTGATGGGAGGGAGGGTGAAATGAGAGAGAGAGGAGAGAGAGAGAGAGATTTTTTCTCTTAAAAAATGTTTAGGGGTACTCTCACTTTCCTACTCATATTGAAATACTGCCCCTCACTGAGGCCAAATTAGATTCACAAAACGTTTAGGGGTATGCGTGGCCTGCGTCCCCCCAGAAAAAAATCACTGGTTAAATAATAATAATAATAATAATAATAATAATAATAATAATAATAATAATAATAATTTATTTATTTATACCCCGCCCATCTGGCTGGCCACTCTGGGCAGCTTTCAACAGAATATTAAAATACAATAATCTATTAAACATTAAAAGCTTCCCTAAGCAGGGCTGCCTTCAGATGTCTTCTAAACGTCTGGTAATTGTTTTTCTCTTTGACATCTGGTGGGAGGGCGTTCCACAGGGCGGGTGCCACTATCGAGAAGACCCTCTGCCTGGTTCCCTGCAACTTCGCTTCTCGCAGCGAGGGAACCACCAGAAGGCCGTTGGCACTGGACCTCAGTGTCCGGGCAAAATGATGGGGGTGGAGATGTTCCTTCAGGTATACTGGAGATAGATAGATAGATGATATAGATGATAGATATATGATAGATAGATAGATGATAGATAGATAGATAGATAGATAGATAGATAGATAGATAGATAGATAGATATAGATGATAGATAGATAGATAGATAGATAGATAGATAGATAGATAGATAGATGATAGATAGATAGATAGATAGATAGATAGATAGATAGATAGATAGATGATAGATAGATAGATAGATAGATGATAGATAGATGATAGATAGATGATAGATAGATAGATAGATAGATAGATAGATAGATAGATAGATAGATGATAGATAGAGATAGATAGATGATAGATAGATAGATAGATAGATAGATAGATAGATAGATAGATAGATAGATAGATAGATGATTGATAGATAGATAGATAGATAGATATAGATAGATAGATAGATAGATAGATAGATAGAGATAGATAGATGATAGATAGATAGATAGATAGATAGATAGATAGATATAGATAGATATAGATATAGATGATAGATAGATGATTAGATAGATAGATAGATAGATAGATGATAGATAGATAGATAGATAGATAGATAGATAGATAGATAGATGATAGATAGATAGATAGATAGATAGATAGATAGATAGATGATAGATAGATATAGATAGATAGATGATAGATAGATAGATAGATAGATGATAGATAGATAGATAGATGATATAGATAATGATAGATGATAGATAGATAGATAGATAGATAGATAGATAGATAGATGATAGATAGATAGATAGATAGATAGATAGATAGATAGATAGATATAGATAGATAGAGATAGATAGATGATAGATAGATAGATAGATAGATAGATAGATAGATAGATAGATAGATATAGATAGATAGATGATAGATAGATAGATAGATAGATAGATAGATAGATAGATAGATGATAGATAGATAGATGATAGATAGATGATAGATAGATATAGATAGATAGATAGATAGATAGATAGATAGATAGATATAGATGATAGATAGATAGAAGATAGATGATAGAGATTAGATAGACAGATAGATAGATGATAGATAGATATGGGTGATAGATAGATATAGATAGATATTCCTCTGTTCCTATTAAAGTTAACCCTTGATCCATCACCATGGGGACTGGAATGTTACTTCGTTTCTAGGCATGAGGGCATAGCTCAGTGGTAGAGCACTTGCTTTGCATGCAGAAGGTTCCAGGTTCAATCCCCAGCATCTCCAGGTAGGGCTGGGGAAAGACCGTTCTCTGAAACCTTGGAGATCCCCCACCAGTCGGTGCGGGAAATACTGAGTTAGATGGGCCAATGATCTGACTCGTTTAAAGGTCTCTTTCTTTAAGCAAGGATCTACTCACCTACGAAGGTGCCAATGAAAGCGATGCCAAGGGACAAATCGTTGTAGCCATAGGTGTGAGATCCAACATTGCGCCAGCCGCGCCCTTCATACACAAGCCCATCCTCACCAATCAGGAAGCTGGAAGGAAGGAAGGAAGGAAGGAAGGAAGGAAGGAAGGAAGGAAGGAAGGAAATAAATATATTCTTGTGAGCTGCTGTGACTCCTGTACTGCAAGACTCCAAAGACTAAGGATAGGGAGAAATCTGTATCTCCTCAAAGAATACACCATAATCGAATCCTACAAAATCTACTTTCTCCCCTGAATTTTACAATCCAGTTCTCCAACAATCCAGTTCTCCAATCCATATATATATATATATATGAAAACAACATACAAGAATGCATTATATTAAACTGTCTGCAAAGAAACAAAGAGCCAGGCAAAATATTGAAATTTAATGCTAATATTTTAATTAAATTTACATTTAATTAAAATAATGTTTTAATTAAAATACAAATTGTAACAAATGTTCGTGGTGGCTTTTTAAAAATAGCAGCAGCAGCAAGGCAAACTGAAGAAGTAGCAAACTGAACTTACGATATGGAAGAGACACAGAGAGAAATTGAACAGATATGGCTTCTTACATTGAAGGGTATCTGGTGGAAGAATTCCACGGTTTGTTCCCGGAGAAGCCCAAACCATTAGCTAGATTCTGGGAGGAAGAATTTGGACCCACAGACGACGAAGGGGACTTTGTGGGTTTCCCTGCCTCCGAAGCGGAGGAAGGGGAGGTGTCCGAGGGAGAAGGATCAGACTGGGAGGTTCAACCAGCAGGGAGAAGTCCAAGCGGATGGCAGGCTGGTTTTGAATCCTCAGGAGATGATGACAGTTCCTTCAGGGGATTCCCCACATCATTGACCGAGGAGAGAGAGGAGATTGTACCGGAAAATCACGCCGGGGGTGGGGGGTCCTGAGGAGGAGGTGGATGTCAGGGAACTGCCATCAGTGCCGGAGGGAGAGAGCAAGATCCAGAGGGATTCCAGAGAGCGTCCCGGGATTGGGAGAGGCAGCCCATCTTCTGGGGAAGAGAATCAGCGTAGCACCAGTGGAGAAGGGGGGGAGATGGGGGAAGCGGCGAGGCGGTCCCATGACTCCTTGCCGGGGACCAGCGGGGAGAGTAGAGGTCCTCCGCTGCCTACGCCCTCCTTGCGCAGAAGGCTTTCGCGCAGAGAGAGTAGGAGGAGACTAGGCGTCAAAGAGCTTCTTTGCTGGAAGAAGTTTAAGAAACGCCCACTGACTGATTCTGCCAGCGATTGAGACAGCCATGGGTGAGTGGCTGTCCGGACAGAAAAGGTTCACTCAGGCAGCCCAGCCAGGTGTTTGCACCAGCTTACGCACGAGCAACCCCTAGAACCATTACAGCTACTTTATTGTTAAGTTGATATTCGAAGCGGCTAACGCAAAGTCAAACAGCGATCTCGGCTAACAGAAATGCAGCAAGAAAAAGAGATAATTAAGATATTTTAGTACAAGAATAAAGAACAACGCTCTTACTTATAGGCCACATCGCACCACCCTTTGAGGCCCAGGTGATAATCCTGAGCGTTCCTGACTTCTCTGGAGCATTCGGCTCGCGTTTTGCACGGATTCTGAGCCGTGTGGATGATGATAACGTACTCAGGCGGGAGGACCTTCAAAGGTTCAGAGCAGTTGGCCGGCTTTGCACCCCACTTGGAGGGGGTGATGAGTTTGAAGCACCCCGAAGCTGGGAACACACAAAAGAAAAACTGTGAATTGGCACAGGTGTGCGAAACCAGGGCTCACAGAGTTCCTTCCAAGCTCTACCACTCCTCTTGATTCCAATGCAAGCCATCCGATGACTAAAATCCTAACTGAGGTCTGCTCAATGAATTATGGCAGTGCCGGATTTATGTGTAAGCTAAACAAACTATAGCTTAGGGCCCCACTCCCTTGGAGCCCCCCCAAAAAAATTAAAGGGAAAAAACCTGGATCTACATGAGAAGAGAAGACTCCCTGGAAAAGACCCTGATGTTGGGAAAGATGGAGGGCACAAGGAGAAGGGAGCGACAGAGGAAGAGATGGTTGGACAGTGTTCTCGAAGCTACAAACATGAGTCTGACCAAACTGCGGGAGGCAGTGGAAGACAGGAGGGCCTGGCGTGCTCTGGTCCATGGGGTCACGAAGAGTTGGACACAACTAAACGACTAAACAACAACAACACATTTCGAAAATATAAGATAAAAAACAAATAAAATAAAACCTACATATAGCAACAGTGTTTTGTGTAGGCTCCTATTTGTGATGTGCAAATGGCTTTAGATACCAATTACGTCCATAAATTACCATATATGGGACACGGGTGGCGCTGTGGGTTAAACCTCAGAGCCTAGAGCTTGCTGATCAGAAGGTCGGTGGTTCGAATCCCCGCGACGGGGTGAGCTCCCATTGCTCAGTCCCTGCTCCTGCCAACCTAGCAGTTCAAAAGCACGTCAAAGTGCAAGTAGATAAATAGGTACCGCTCCGGCGGGAAGGTAAACGGCGTTTCCGTGCGCTGCTCTGGTTCACCAGAAGCAGCTTAGTCATGCTGGCCACATGACCCGGAAGCTGTACGCCAGCTCCCTCGGCCAATAAAGCGAGATGAGTGCCGCAACTGGACCAAACGGTCAGGGGTCCCTTTACTTTTACCTTTAGGCTCCTATTTGTGATGTGCAAATGGCTTTAGATACCTATTAGGTCCATAAATTACTGTATAGCATATATTCAACACAAAAAACAGTGACAATTTGTCGTTGACAAAGGACAGGTGGACAGTAAAGGTCCTCATTACCTTCAGTAGCTTAAGGCCTCATGAAACCTAAATCCGGCCCTGAATTATGGTAACTCTATCTCCATGCATTATCAGGTGGTACAATCATGTTGATGATCATACCACATCCTCCTGTTATTTCGACTGACTTTCAAGCTTACCTTGTGACAGAGCACACAGAAAAAACAGAATAATCTTTTGGCTGGCCATCATCTTGCTATTAAAGACCTGTGGGAAATAAAATATTGAAGGGTTAAAGCTGGTCTAGACAACATTATATATAACCCAAGCTTGTGAGGAGAGATATTACAGTAGACAATGTTCTATGAAATAAAGAGATGGAAGGCTTACAATTAATCACAAGACTATTCATAATATATTTGCAGAATATTATTCTGATTTATATCAAATAACTGAACCTTTGGAGAAGAAGACTGGGTTATATTTGGGAAATGTAAGACTGCCATTTCAAAGCTGAAACAAAATAGATCCACCCCGTCCAAATGAGTTTTGCACTTATTTCTATTATTATTATTATTATTATTATTATTATTATTATTATTATTATTATTTGTATCCCACCCTTTATCCATAGATCTCTGGGCAGTACACAGCATACCTGATGTGACTAATTTTGTTTAATGAAGTTTGGCAAGGAAGAGGCACCCAAAAGACATTGAATGCTTCTCAGATTATTGTCGCACTCAAACCTGGACAAGATAGGCAGGAAGTGGGATCATACAGACCTTTCACCCTGCTTAATCAGGATTAAAGAAAATGATTATATCAGTTTTGGCATCTCATGTGTGCAGGGTGACTGCAACAATTATGAATTTAGATCAGACAGTATGCTGTTTATTAAATGTTACATTTGATTGTAGAAGGAAGCAAACTCCATTGGCTACAGATACCTATAAAGCATTCGATTCCCTGGAATGGTGTTGCTTGTTGGGTGTTTTAAACAAATACCAGTTGGAGGCTAAATCTACAGCAGCAACTGCTTAGTTGTATAAAGTGAATTATGGCACAGTGTGTACCCATGATCAAGATTCCTCACTGATTTTTATTTGAAGGGGTACTAAACAGAGATGTCCCTCGTCCACATTGCTCTTCCCTCTTTTTGCAGCTGCTGGCTGAATTTATATATCTCAGTTTTTATGAGTCTTTATGTTGAGTCTTTATGCTGATGATGCGGTGTGTATGCTGAGAGATCCTAACAGGGCTTTACTTGCAGCGTTACCAGAATAAATTACATTTTGATGAAGCGGTAGGCCTGCATACAGATTTGGATGAATCTATTATTTCCTCACAGATTGTCCTTTGCCTCAGACAGAGAGGGCAGGGGAGACAAGCACAGCAGGGCTGGATTTCCACGTTTGGAAGACACATGTACCATCTGAAGAGAGCATCCCCATAAGACCATTTGCAGGAATATACAGTGCCAGAGAAATGGGAAGGGGTCATACTTTCAGTCGTGTGGTCCTCCAGGTGTGATTGGCTTCCAACTCCCATCAGCACCAGCCAGCACGGCCAAGGCTCAGCAATGATGGGAGATGGAGTCCAGCAACTTCTGAAGGCTACATGTTCCCCATCCCTGCCATCTGGTTCATTATTGTCTGCATTGACAGGAAGCAGCTCTCCAGGATTCAAACAGGGGTCTTCCCCAGTCCTACCCAGAGAGACCTCCTACATCCATGTGTGCACTTTGCCATGGAGGTATAATCATCCTCACCTTCAAAAAAAAGAAGATGGGCAGATGCTGTTGGGTTCTACCTGCCAACTGCTCCAGCCAGCATGGTCAACAGTCAGGGTTGATGGAAGCTGTAATGGTCCCGCAAATGTTGCTGGACCTACCATCTCCTGTGAGCATAGCCAATGGCCAGAGTTGGCAGGTCTTGTAGTCCAAAAGAGGGCCACAGATTCCCCAGCCCAGCTGTAGCATCATTAGACCTGGGATAGCTCAGTCAGTAGAACTTGAGATGTTTAATCTCAGGGTTGTGGGTTTGAGCCCCATGTTAAGCAAAGGATTGCTGCATTGCAGGAGATTGGAACAGATGACCCTCGTGATCCCTTCCAATTCTGGAGTTCTATGAAGGGACGCGGGTGGGGCTGTGGGTTAAACCACAGAGCCTAGGACTTGCCGATCAGAAGGTCGGCGGTTCGAATCCCCGCGACGGGGTGAGCTCCTGTTGCTCGGTCCCTGCTCCTGCCAACCTAGCAGTTCAAAAGCACGTCAAAGTGCAAGTAGATAAATAGGTACCACTCCAGCGGGAAGGTAAACGGCGTTTCCGTGCGCTGCTCTGGTTCGCCAGAAGCGGCTTAGTCATGCTGGCCACATGACCCAGAAGCTGTACGCCAGCTCCCTCGGCCAATAAAGAGAGATGAGCACCGCAACCCCAGAGTCGGCCACGACTGGACCTAATGGCCAGGGGTCCCTTTACCATTACCTATGAGTCTATGAATCTAAAGCCCAGCAATAAGAACGGATAATCCAAAGAACAAAATTATCTATCCACACTGCTGCCTCCCATCAGCCAACAGTCAGAGATAATGGGAGCTGGAGTCCATCAACATCAGGGTGGGGAAGAAATGAGCTCCCCGTCCCTTGCCTAGCCCATTTCTTGAAAGCACAGAAACAATTGAGGACCTACCTGTGCCCGGTTTAAGCTTAGCCTTCCTTCTAAAAGCTGCAGGTTTTACCTCTCTCCCTTTTTAAAGGGAGGCGGAGGATTGTGGGGAAAGTCAGAATGTCGAAACCAGCCAGGAGCCTTGGGCAAGGTGTCGCCGGGCTGTGGATCTTGGCAGCGGCAAGGGCGTGAACAGAGGAATAATAAGCAAGGGTTATGAAACCCCCTAGTATTGGTGCGGATCCATCAAGTCACAGAGACAAAACCAGAGGAAGCAGAGGCTTTATCTCTTAGAGGGTTATGTAAGTGAAACGCTTTTGCAGAAGGCATCTATGCTGGGACAAGGGAAACCCAGCTGTTATGTTGTGTTAATTATAATATGAGTTATGATGTGTCACGCCACCTGCCTTAGAGATGTTTAATATCCCAATGACTCAAGGAGATTTCTGTTCAGACAAACTGTAAAAAAACAACAACACCAAGGTGAAATTAAGCAGGAAAGCACAAGCATTGCTTGCAAGCCAGTCATAGATTTCATCCTGGCATCTCCATGTATTATTATTATTATTATTATTATTATTATTATTAAATAAACAAATACATTTGTATATCACTTTACAGTGGTACCTCGGGTTACAGACGCTTCAGGATACAGATGCTTCAGGTTACAGACTCCGCTAACCCAGAAATAATACCTCGGGTTAAGAACTTTGCTTCAGGATGAGAACAGAAATCGCACCACCGCAGCGGGAGGCCCCATTACCTAAAGTGGTACCTCAGGTTAAGAACAGTTTCAGGTTAAGAACGGACCTCCAGAACAAATTAAGTTCTTAACCCGAGGTACCACTGTATACCTGCAAGTCTCGGGGGTGGTTCACAAGATAAAATCACAATACAGTGGAACCTGGGTTGTCAAACATACAGTATTTTTCTGTGTATAAGACGATCCCTATTTTGGGTGACTCAAATTCAAGAAAATGGGGGGAGATGGCCCAAAGTTGTTTAACTTGGGGGGCGGGCATTGCCCAAGGTTGTTGAGCTTTTTTTTAAGGGGGGGTGCAGAAAATCACTAACCCGACTTACAAACGCTGCCCATCACTCGCATCACTGACGCCAAAAAGCGTCTGCCCGGTCGCCAACAGCAGCCGGCAATCGCACGCCCAATTGCCGCAACGGCAGCCAATCCACAGCAGCCTTTGCCGCACCAACCAATCACCCACCAAATTACCGCAGCAGCAGCCAATCCACAGCAGCCCTTGCCGCAGCCACCAACCACCCCCGAAGCTTGCGACTGCAACCAATCACCCGTCCCCACATACACTATCCGTGTATAAGACGAGCCCCTTTTTTAAACATTATTTTAGAGTTAAAAAAACCTCGTCTTATACACGAAAAAGTATGGTAAATAATCGTTTTTAATATCATCTCATTGTCACGTGGGTTCCTTTAACCTTGGACTCGGCTACTCAGCTGCAAATAAAATGTTTTAAGTGTGTTATAAGTGCAACATACAATGTCACACTAGATGGCAATGGTGAGCCTTATGGAAAATTCAATGTATTTTTAAAAACACAAAAGCATTTTCAGAACAGTTGTGTGTGTGTGTGTGTATAATTTTTATTAAATTGTCTGTTTTACAATTTCAAATATTCATTTTAAACAATCTTAACATATCAGTGACTTCCCTTCTTCTCTTTCCGTGGTTCATTTTGCATACTATAAATCCCTGCGTATTTTACATAAACTAAAGCATTCAGTATTTCCATTATTACATCCATCAAAACTTGTTTACACTGTTGAATTTATCTTAATTCTGCCAACGTTTTCAAGTGTACACAATTTCTCCCCTTATACCTACGGGACTGCCTCTCCTGGTATGCCCCGCGGAGGACCTTAAGGTCCACAAATAACAACACTTTGGAGGTCCCGAGCCTCAAGGAGGTTAGATTGGTTTCAACTAGGGCCAGGGCCTTTTCAGTACTGGCCTCAACTTGGTGGAACGCTCTGTCACAACAGACCAGGGCCCTGTGGGACTTGACATCTTTCCGCAGGGCCTGCAAGACAGAGCTGTTCCGCCTGGCCTTTGGTTTGGTCTCGGTCTGACCCCTGTGTTTCCCTCCCCTTATGGCCTTGATTTATCGACTATTTTAAAATGAGCTGCATTTTAAATTGTATTTTAACCTGTATTTTAAATTGGCTTCCCCCCCCCTTTCTTCCCCCCCCCCCATTATGTTTTTACTGTGATTTTATTGGTGTTAGCCTCCCTGAGCCCAGCTCTGGCCGGGGAGGGTGGGGTATAAATAAATTATTATTATTATTATTATTATTATTATTATTATTATTCCAATAAACATGTTCCAATCTTCTCTAAACATATGTTCTTCTTGTTTTCTTATTTTACATGATAGCTCCACAAGCTGCGCATATTCCACCAGTTTAAGTTGCCATTCTTCGCTTTCCACTTTGGGGGCTAACAAAACACCAGCCGTAGAACGATTTTTTATATGTGTGCAGACTCCAACCTTGTCTTGCCTCTTCATTTGCAAGGCAGCCTGCTGAGTCCTATTGTGCCACAAGGTGGCAGCATGCAGCTCCAGGAACTTTGCCAAAAGGGACTGCCACCCTCAGTTTTGGTTCCTGCACATCTGTTATATATAGCTTTGTTTGGGTCCAAGTTAACTTCTATCAATGGTATGGTCTATATACACATAAAGTAATCTGATCTGATGGGGAGAAAGCAAAGCCACTTCCACCTTGAGGAGGAGGTGGGGTTGCGGGCTTCACGAGCCCAGCCCCGCGCGATTGGGGGGATTCCCGGCTGTGTCACCCCCTGGCCAGCCAATCGGCTGGCTCTGGGGGCGTGGCCTGCCCTATTTAAGGCAGGACGTGGCCGGGGATCTCCCTCTTTGCCACCTGCCAGCTGTTCCTGCTTTTCCCACCCTCCCGCCCTATAAGGTTTTCGTTCCTTGACCTTGCTATGGACCTTGGTTGGTCGCCGTTGAGGACCCTGGTAGGAATTTTTCCACTTGCCAAATTGGCACCAGCCACTTGGTTTTCGCGGGCCTCGTAGCAAATCGTCACAACTTTCTGGGTATTGGCGGTTAGGCATTGGTATTGTTCTGGAGATGGAAGAGGGGAGGTAGTGCCATCGCCGGCCCCACATATTGAAGGGTAGTCCGTTAAAGGATTCCGGGGGGCATGGCCCTGTCAGAAGACTGGTGAGGTGAGGGCCTAAAGCACGCCCCCTATCGGTGACCCCGGGGGAGTTCCTAGTTGATGTGCATCAGCAGGACTCCCCCTACTGTTGGTTAACCCTTCCTGGACTTCAAGCAGACGGGCTGAAGTCGGATATAGTCAGTTAGGACCAATGCCTAAGCCAATACTGCTCATCACCTGTAACCAATAAAGTTGCAGCCTTTTTTAGCCCATTAACCTTAATAATTGTGTCTTGTGTCATTATTTCCACGAGGGGGGGGGTCGGGAACTCGCCACCCAATCTCCACCACACCTGAAGGCAGCAACCTAACTTAGGAGTTATTCACCTTCAAGCAACTCCCATCTATCTTGGATTTCTTCTCTTTGAGTATTTCTGACCACGCTATCTCACCCGTTAGTTCTTTAAGCTTTCGGAAATTGACCTTCTTAAAGTCCAGAGTGCATGTCCGCCTTCACTCCTGCTCATGAGCCAATAGAGACCGCAAGCCGCTAAGTAGAACTTTGGAACCTTCTATGATTTTTTTGTACATTTGTATTATATTAATTTAAAATTGGTTTATTTTAATAAAGCTGACATTGTGGGCAAGGCCAGATTTAGGTTTGATGAGGCCCTGGGCTACGGAAGGTAATGGGGCCCTTTATATGTCCAGCTGTCCTTTGTCAACAACAAACTGTCGCTGTTTTTTGTGTTGAATATATGCTATATGGAAATTTATGGATCCAATAGGTATCTCAAGCCATTTGCACATCTTGCCATGCAACTGGTCCATGCAGAATGTAGGCACTCTATATATGGAAATGAGCAAACCAGTGATATTTGAGGGAGCAGGCTAGCAGGCGGGGTCCATTAATTACCCCGCCTGCTATTATCCATTAGGAGCCTACACAACGCAAAACACGGTTGCTCTATGTAGGTTTTATTTTATTTGTTTTTTATCTTATATTTTGGAAATGTACATCCAGGTTGCTGCTTTTCCTTTAAATTTTTTAGGGTCCCCCAAGAGAGTGGGGCCCTAAGCTATAGTTTGTTTAGCTTATATTTAAATCCGGCACTGATTGTGGGCAAAACCTGAGTGCTCTCTGATCTGCAAAAAATAGTATCTCCACTTGCAGAAAAACCTTGCATTCTTCGATTGTGCCACCAGGTGGCAACAAATATTCCCCAAATGCTCATCAAATTCTCTTTTCCTACAGGAAATAAAAAGAAAGAGCCTACAGTTTCTCCTCACCCACCCACCTCCAGCCACAATATCAGCCCCTCCAAATGTCCGTATTTTCCAGGGACAGTCCCAGATTTTCAGAAGCCATCCTAGTTTCTAATTTGGTCCCAGTTTTCCTTAGGACGTCCCTATTTTCAATCAGAGAAATGTTGGAGGGTATATAGTTATGTGACCCCTGAGCCAAGGAGATAAATAACTATGCAACCTCTAAAAGACATCTGAAGGTAGCCCTGTATAGGAAGGTTTTAAACATTTAATGTTTTATTATGTTTTTATATACATTGGGTGCCACCCAGAGTGGCTGGGGCAACCCAGTGTTATAAGAACTTTAAGGTCTCAGATATAGAATAAATATTCATAAATGCACACATATCAAAATACATGAACCATGTGTCTGAAATAGTACAAGAGAGCAATCCTGAAGCCATTTTTACTCTCCCATTGACCTCAAATATTCCTCTGCAGAAAGGGAGGCAAATGGGGAAAGCCTTCCCACTGTCTTTTTGCTTGCAAATCCTGTCTTAAGGATGTATTTGTATATGATTAGGGTGAGCCTGTGACCTGGATTCAGGAACTAAAGAATTAGCCATCACACAAAAAATGGCCAGGCTGCCCAGGTAATGCAATCAGTAACCATTATCAGGTATCCTGGCAGACAGGATTTCTGCTGTAGACCGTCTCCTTCTTTGATGGATGAATATGATTTTTGGGGGGAATGGTCTTGGGCTACAGGGTGGACAATTTCAAAAGTCTATATAAGAGCTTGCACACCACTGTTTGGGGTTCTTCTCCCTCCTGTGTATGGTGAGTAGGGACCCCATTGCAACTGTTCTTTGAATAAAGATCAGGCTTACTAGCCGCTTTGCTTCTCAGTATACTCTGGTGTATACTAGACAGCATCTTAAAAAGCAGAGACATCACCTTGCCAACAAGGTCTGTATAGTTAAAGCTATGGTTTTCCCAGCAGTGATGTATGGAAGTGAGAGCTGGACCATAAGGAAGGCTGTTCGCCGAAGAATTGATGCTTTTGAATTATGGTGTTGGAGGAGACTCTTGAGAGTCCCATGGACTGCAAGAAGATCAAACAGATCCATTCTGAAGGAAATCAGCCCTGAGTGCTCACTGGAAGGACAGATCCTGAAGCTGAGGCTCCAATACTTTGGCCACCTCATGCGAAAAGAAGACTCCCTGGAGAAGACCCTGATGTTGGGAAAGATGGAGGGCACAAGGAGAACAGGACGACAGAGGATAAGACCCTGGGACGGTGTTCTTGAAGCTACCAGCATGAGTTTGACTAAACTGCGGGAGGCAGTGGAAGACAGGAGTGCCTGGCGTGCTCTGGTCCGTGGGGTCATGAAGAGTCGGACACAACTAAATGACTAAACAACAACAACAGCAGCAGCAGCAGCACTCTGGTTGGCCTCTGTTATTTTCTCCTACTGATATAGAGCCCACTTAAAGACTCAATATGGGCTCCGGAATACGCCATAAGGGAAAGGGAGCAGTTTTTCTTATAACACCAGTTTATTTATATTAAGGGATGTGGGTGGCGCTTTGGGTTAAACCACAGAGCCTAGGACTTGCCGATCAGAAGGTCGGCGGTTCGAATCCCCGTGACGGGGTGAGTCCCGTTGCTTGGCCCCTGCTCCTGCCAACCTAGCAGTTTGAAAGCACATCAAAGTGCAAGTAGATAAATAGGTACCGCTCCGGCAAGAAGGTAAACAACGTTTCCATGCGCTACTCTGGTTCACCAGAAGTGGCTTAGTCCTGCTGGCCACATGACCCGGAAGCTGTACGCCGGCTCCCTCGGCCAGTAAAGCGAGATGAGCGCCGCAACCGCAGAGTCGGCCATGACTGGACCTAATGGTCAGGGCTCCCTTTACCTTTACCTTATTTATATTATTGTGTATTTTTTATGCTATTCAACGCCCTGCTTCTCAGACTGTGCCTACATTTCAAACATACATTTACATTGCATAAGGGCGTCTTTTGCTGAGCTGATTCACCTTCCAAGGACTGCTCTTTCCCTTTGCTCTCAAATCTGCCTCACTGAGGAATGTTGCCCCATCCAACTGATTTTTTTTATTATTATGAGAAAAACCGGTTAAAACTGGTGGCCTTTTGTTTTAAAACCAGCTTGCACTATCAAGGGAAAACCCAGCTTGAGGAAATTGTGCAAGAATGCAACACTATCCTGAGCAATCTGCAGTCTGTTTCCTCTTAAACCAGATTGCTGTGTGTGCACATCATAGAATCATAGAATCATAGAGTTGGAAGAGACCACAAGGGCCATCGAGTCCAACCCCCTGCCAAGCAGGAAACACCATCAGAGCACTCCTGACATATGGTTGTCAAGCCTCTGCTTAAAGACCTCCAAAGAAGGAGACTCCACCACACTCCTTGGCAGCAAATTCCACTGTCGAACAGCTCTTACTGTCCGGAAGTTCTTCCTAATGTTTAGGTGGAATCTTCTTTCTTGTAGTTTGGAACCATTGCTCTGTGTCCACTTCTCAGGGGAGGCTAAGAGGCCAAATTCTGGCCCCTTTTCATTACCCCAGCAAAACTCCCAGAGTAACCTTGTTACCATTGAACTGATGGGGAACTACCAGCCCACAGGCCTTGTTCAGCCCAGATTTGACCCATGAGGCTGTTCCTCACAAACGACACCCATAAACCACCAATACCTTTGACATCAGGTGTGAGACAAGTATTGAAAAGGCTACAAATGAATTACAGGAGCTTAAAATTGGGTGAGCTATGCCGTGCAGGGCCACCCAAGATGGACAGGTCATAGTGGAGAGTTTTGACCAAACGTGATCCACCTGGAGGACGAACCGGCAAGCCACTCCAGTATCCCTGCCAAGAAAACTCCATGGGCAAAGACAACAGGCATATAAAAGTTATGACGCTGGAAGATGAGCCCCTCAGGTCGGAAGGCGTCCAACACGCTACTGAGGAAGAGCGGAGGACAAGTACAAGTAGATTCAGAGCTGATGAAGCGGCTGGGCCAAAGCCGAAAGGACGCTCAGTTGCGGATATGCCTGGAAGCGAAAGGAAAGTCCAATGCTGTAAAGAAAAATATTGCATAGGAACCTGGAATGTAAGAACCATGAACCTTGGTAAGTTGGATGTGGTCAAAAATGAGATGGCAAGAATAAATATTGACATCCTGGGTCAAGAATAAATATTGACATCATAGTCAACAAAAGAGTGGCGAAAGCTGTACTGGGATGCAATCTCAAAAGTGATAGAATTATCTCGATACGAATCCAAGGCAGACCTTTTAACATCACAGTAATCCAAGTTTATGCACCAACCACTGGTGCTGAAGAAACTGAAATACACCAATTCTATGAAGACTTACAATACCTTCTAGAAATTACACCAAAGAAGGGTGTTCTTCTCATTATAGGGGATTGGAATGCTAAAGTAGGGAGTCAAGAGATAAAAGGAACAACTGTCAAGTTTGGCCTTGGAGTTCAAAACGAAGCAGGGCAAAAGCTAATAGAGTTCTGTCAAGAGAACAAGCTGGTCATCACAAACACTCTTTTCCAACAACACAAGAGACGACTCTACACATGGACAACACCAGATGGGCAGCATCGAAATCAGATTGATTATATTCTCTGCAGCCAAAGATGGAGAAGCTCTATACAGTCAGCAAAAACAAGACCTGGAGCTGACTGTGGCTCAAATCATCAGCTTCTTATAGCAAAATTCAAGCTTAAACTGAAGAAAGTAGGAAAAACCACTGGGCCGGTAAGATACAATCTAAATCAAATCCCTTATAAATACACAGTGGAAGTGAGGAACAGGTTTAAGGATTTAGATTTGGTGGACAGAGTGCCTGAAGAACTATGGATGGAGGCTCGTAACATTATACAGGAGGCAGCAACTAAAACCATCCCAATGAAAAGGAAATGCAAGAAAGCAAAGTGGCTGTCCAACGAGGCCTTACAAATAGCGGGGGAGAGAAGGCAAGCAAAATGCGAGGGGGTAGTGAAAGATACAGGAAACTGAGGTGACTGGGAGCGGCCGCCGAGATCACATAATACCAGTCTTGAAAGATCTACATTGACTCCCAGTACGTTTCCGAGCACAATTCAAAGTGTTGGTGCTGACCTTTAAAGCCCTAAACGGCCTCGGTCCAGTATACTTGAAGGAGCGTCTCCACCCCCATCGTTCTGCCCGGACACTGAGGTCCAGCTCCAAGGGCCTTCTGGCGGTGCCCTCACTGCGAGAAGCCAAGTTACAGGGAACCAGGCAGAGGGCCTTCTTGGTAGTGGCACCCGCCCTGTGGAACGCCCTCCCACCAGATGTCAATGAGAAAGACAACTACCAGGCTTTTAGAAGACATCTGAAGGCAGCCCTGTTTAGGGAAGGTTTTAATGTTTAACAGACCTCTATATTTTAATACTTTGTTGGAAGCTGCCCAGAGTGGCTGGGGAAACCCAGCCAGATGGGCGGGGTATAAATAATAAATTATTATTATTATTATTATCATGCTGCCCATTGTTAAACTATGGAACTCACCTCCACAGGAGGCAGCAATGTCACCAACTTACACAGTTTTCAAAGAGGATTAGACGATTTCATGGCTGCTAGCCATGACGCCTGGGTTCTACCTCCCCAGTTGGAGGCATCACTACTTCTGAGTACCATTGGCTGGAAAATGCAGGAGGAGAAAGGGCCATTTTGTCCAGGTCCTGTTTCAGAGCTCCCATATGCATCTGGTTGGCCACTTTGAAAATAAGATGCTGGACTAGATGGGCCTGATCCAGCAGCCTATTGTTATGTCCTCGCCTACTTCATGCACACCTGGGCTTCAGGTTAAGATGGCAACAGGCCAGGCAGCCAGCTCCAGAGCTCCGCATGAAGCCCTTGTTCAGGGAAGTTTACTGTGTATGGTGCTGTATTGTGTTTTTACTATTTTCTTTATCATGAGCCGCCGCGAGTGGCTTGTTAGAATTCCTGCTCTAAGATTGCAGTCATGGGATTGTTGTCTATCACATGACAGTATACGTTTTGACTCCACAGAGTGGGAAGTGACGGAGACAGGATGTTTGTGTTACTGTGTTCCGTGAAGTGGGATTATTGTTCTTTTTCTCTTTGCTGTCTGATGCTAGAGAGAAAGGGAGCCATGTTGCAGTGCTCAATGTGTGTTTATATGTAAATAAAGTAGATTAGACAAAATGCTGAGTTGCTGGGGTTCTGTCACATGAACTGTGCAGACTCTGCGGATCCCTGTGTGTGCCGATGTCTGTTGGCATCGATCGCTGTGATGTTTGGGCAGAAGAAAGCTTTTGAAGCTCCTTAATGATTGACCAGGAGGGAGAGAACATGCCAGTCGGGCATGTGTCTCTGCCAGGGTCCTACTCGAGTGTAGGCTGCACTCCTGACATGGCTGGGGCAACCCTATCAGACGGACAGCATATAAATATTATTATTGAAGAAGTAGTGATATGCAGTTGAAAATAGCATTAATAGGGCGCATGGAAGGGATGGGGAGGAAGTCAGGAGATTCAAAGTGATCTCGACATTAGGATTCGGAATTGTTTTTGTGGTATGTTTATATTTTTGGAAACCAAATAAAAAATTATTTCAAAATAATAATAATAATAAATAAATAAATATTATTGCTATTCTTACTATCATCATCATCCCCACCACCATCATTTCGTTCTGCTATGGCACCATGTCCGCTCTCACTTGCTTTGCAGGTTCAACAGAAGTATTCCTACAGAGCCCCCACAATTTCAGAGGGGTTCCAGAGTGAACATCAACTCCCCATACAATTCCACTGGGTGCATATTAAGAAGGGTGGCTGACGAAGAAAAATCAGGCCACGGCTGTCAAGTTTTCACAGAGAGAGAGGCACACCCGCTTCTCCGAACTCACCAGGGTGTACAGACATTTCCCCACTCCAGGACGAATCAGGGCTCATCTGAACTGAAGCCATGGGGTGGTGGCTATACCAGGTACACCAACATTTCAAAGATCAAAGAAAGGCATTGGTGTTGTAACCTCCCCCAGTTTTCGCTCTGAGGTGGAATGAGCCTCACTCACCGCCCATAACAGGGATCGGCAGCAAAAATGTTGCCATTGGACATGTTGCTGTTTAGCATACCAGCCGGAAGACATGCACTCTTTCAGAGTACAGTCCATACCTCGGGTTACAGAAACTTCAGGTTGTGCGTTTTCGGGTTACGCACCGCACTGAACCTGGAAGTACTGGAACGGGTTACTTCCGGGTTTCGGCGCTCGCGCATGCACAGAAGTGATAAATCAAGCTTTGCACATGCGCAGAAGTGCTGACTCGTGACCCACACATGCACAGACACGGCGGGTGGCAAACACTGCGGGTTGAGAACGTACCTCCTGCACGGATCATGTCCACAACCCGGTACAGTCGTACCTTGGATTCTGAAAGCCTCGTGAGTCGGACGTTTTGGCTCCCAAACGCCGCAAACCCGGAAGTGAGTGTTCCAGTTTGCGAACGTTCTTTGGAACCCGAACGTTCCGATTGGCTGCAGGAGCTTCCGAACGTTTTGGAAGTTGAACACGCTTCCGGAACGGATTACGTTCAACAACGGGGGTTTGACTGTATATTTGCGTGACAGGGCATGTCTGGATCTCTGGTTCTACCTGACAGCACACCTTTTCTGTGACTTCTCTATGATGTCGTGTTGATGCTTCTGGAAATGCATTATGGGAAACTTTGGGAAACTTTAAAAAAACAGATGTAACCATTGTCGGGGGCTTCTGGCTGCTTCATCTTTGTGGTAGTGAGAAGTCTTGTTGCGACAATAAAGATCAGGCCTACAGGCCGCTGTTTTGCTTCTATCTCCTGGCTGAAGTCTCTTGCTATGGGAGTCAAGGTCAGGCAATTGTGAGGTGCTCCAAGGACTCCCTTTTACAAGTGACATAAAGGTAAAGGGACCCCTGACCGTTAAGTCCAGTCACAGACGACTCTAGGGTTGTAGCGCTCATCTCGCTTTATTGGCCAAGGGAGCCGGCGTACAGCTTCCAGGTCATGTGGCCAGCATGATTAAGCCGCTTCTGGCAAACCAGATCAGCGCATGGAAAGGCCGTTTACTTTCCCACCTGAGCGGTACCTATTTATCTACTTGCACTGGCATGCTTTCGAACTGCTAGGTTGGCAGCAGCTGGGACCGAGCAACGGGAGCTCACCCCATCGCGGGGATTCGAACTGCCGACCTTCTGATCAGCAAGTCCTAGGCTCTGTGGTTTAACCCACAGCTCCACCTGCGTCCCTTACAAGTGACATACACAAAAGAAGTGCCATGGTCAGATCACTTCCTGGTGCAACTGGACTTCTCTGCGACCCATCCCCTCTGCAGGGAGGTGGGACCAATTCGGATGGTCCGCCCCCGCCACTTAATGGATCCAAATGGTTTCCAGAGAGTGGTAGGGGATGCTTTATCCCATGTTGATGGCCTTTCAGCTGATTCCCTGGTGGCCCGCTGGAATGCGGAGTTAACCAGGGCTATCGACTGTCTGGCTCCGAAGCGCCCTCTCCGATTGCATGGAGCCCGGACAGCTCCGTGGTTTTCTTCGGAGCTGAGGGCGATGAAACAATCGCTGAGACGGCTAGAGCGTCGGTGGCAAAAAACTCACTCTGAATCTGACCGGACACAGGTTAGAGCTCAACGTCGAGCCTACCAAGTGGCGATAGCGACGGCGAAGAAGACTTTCTTCGCCGCCTCTATTGCATCTGCAGAAAATAGTAGCAGGAGACTCTTTCAGGTGGTTCGTAATTTAACGGAACCACCTTTACCACCGGGGCCTTGTAAAGACCCCAAGATCTCCTGCAACGATTTTGCAAAGTTTTTTGCAGATAAAATCACTCATATTCGGAGGGAGCTAGACACCACCGTGGGAGCAGTGCCGGGGCGGGAGAGTGCTAGAGCTCTGTCTGGTCAAGTTGCATGGAATCAATTTCAATCCGTTACCCCCGAGGATGTGGACAGGCTGCTTGGACGCGTGAAACCAACCACCTGTCTCCTGGATCCTTGCCCATCCTGGCTAATAAAAGCAAGCCGGGAAGGGCTGGGC
The DNA here is from genome assembly GCF_951804945.1 of Podarcis cretensis. Lineage (NCBI taxonomy): Eukaryota > Metazoa > Chordata > Lepidosauria > Squamata > Lacertidae > Podarcis > Podarcis cretensis. The sequence goes on from NC_137186.1 coordinate 8,332,491, forward strand.
GATGGGCTCTGCGGGGTGGTGAATGCTTCCCTCTGTGAGGGAACATTCCCAGATCCGCTGAAAGAGGCGGTCATTAAACCGCTTCTTAAAAAACCGTCTTTAGACCCGGCCAGTATGGCCAACTATCGCCCAGTCTCAAATCTTCCTTTCTTGGGCAAGGTGATTGAGCGCGTGGTTGCTGAACAACTCCAGGCACGCCTGGAGGATGCGGACCATTTGGATCCCTTCCAATCGGGATTCAGGCCTCATCATGGGACTGAAACTGCCTTGGTCGCGCTGGTTGATGACCTCCGGCGAGCTAGGGACAAAGGTGAGAGTTGTTTCCTAGTTCTGCTGGATCTCTCAGCGGCCTTTGATACAATCGACCATAACATCCTTCTGGACCGTCTAGAGGGGCTGGGAGCTGGGGGCACTGTTATACAGTGGTTTCGCTCCTTCCTCCTGGGCCGTGTTCAGAAAGTGGTGGTGGGGGATGAGTGTTCAGACCCCTGGGCCCTCACTTGTGGGGTGCCTCAAGGTTCCGTCCTCTCCCCCATGCTTTTTAACATCTATATGAAGCCGCTGGGAGAGATCATCAGGGGGTTTGGACTGGGTGTTCATCAATATGCAGATGATACCCAGCTCTACCTCTCTTTCAAATCAGAACCAGTGAAGGCGGTGAAGGTCCTGTGTGAGTGCCTGGAGGCGGTTGGAGGATGGATGGCGGCTAATGGATTGAGGTTGAATCCTGACAAGACAGAAGTACTGTTTTTGGGGGACAGGGGGCGGGCTGGTGTGGAGGACTCCCTGGTCCTGAATGGGGTAACTGTGCCCCTGAAGGACCAGGTGCGCAGCCTGGGAGTCATTTTGGACTCACAGCTGTCCATGGAGGCGCAGGTCAATTCTGTATCCAGGGCAGCTGTCTACCAACTCCACCTGGTACGCAGGCTGAGACCCTACCTGCCTGCGGACTGTCTCGCCAGAGTGGTGCATGCTCTAGTTATCTCCCGCTTGGACTACTGCAATGCGCTCTACGTGGGGCTACCTTTGAAGGTGACTCGGAAACTACAACTAATCCAGAATGCGGCAGCTAGACTGGTGACTGGGGGCGGCCGCCGAGACCACATAACACCGGTCTTGAAAGACCTACATTGGCTCCCAGTATGTTTCCGAGCACAATTCAAAGTGCTGGTGTTGACCTTTAAAGCCCTAAACGGCCTCGGCCCAGTATACCTGAAGGAGCGTCTCCACCTCCATCGTTCTGCCCGGACGCTGAGGTCCAGTGCCGAGGGCCTTCTGGCGGTTCCCTCATTGCGAGAAGCAAAGCTACAGGGAACCAGGCAGAGGGCCTTCTCGGTCGTGGCGCCTGCCCTGTGGAACGCCCTCCCATCAGATGTCAAAGCAATAAATAACTACCTGACATTCAGAAGACATCTTAAGGCAGCCCTGTTCAGGGAAGTTTTTAATCTGTGATATTTTAGTGTATTTTTGGTTTTTATGGAAGCCGCCCAGAGTGGCTGGGGAGACCCAGCCAGATGGGCGGGGTACAAATAATAAATTATTATTATTATTATTATTATTATTATTATTATTAAATAGCAACAACCAATTTGGGAGCGGGGGAGAAGGTTATGGTAGAGCCCACTGGGGGTTCGATAAACATTCCCTCTCTTTTTTTAGCACAAAATAAAAAAATTGGATGTTATTTTCATGAATATATATATTTTTTGTAGCGAACACTTTGCTCTAGTATGTTCGAGATAGCTCTGACAGTAGAGAATGAGACTCTTAATTTCATCGTCATGGGTTCGAGCCCCACACTGGGCAAAAAAGATTCACGCTTTGCAGGGGTTTGGACTAGATGACCTTTGTGGCCCTTTCCAACTCTGCAATTGGCTGGGTCTATGATTTTTGTATGCACGAGTTGACAGGCGAACCGCATTGCAAAGTTCAGAGAAATGTAAATTTCAAAGGATGGCTCCCTCTATGTCTCCACGAGGTTTTGGAAACTGCGGATGAGGTGGGCTCACCTGTCAATCAAACTTCTCCCCCATCCCAACCCACTCGGATACATCCCTCAGTTCTTTCACTCCCGACTAGGTTGATCTAACGGTCCCACCAAGATGAGAACAGAGCATTCTGTGTCAACCCCAGGATCACAACATCCCAGCTTTTATTGCCAAAGACCTCTCGTTGCATCAGATATGCCCATTTCTCCTTTTCTTATGCTAGAATCAGACTCCACAGGCACTACTGGTTTGGGAGGAAACTTGAAGAGCCTCCAATAAAATCAAGTCTCTACTGATCAGCGCTACTGTAGAATGGGGCACCTCAGGGAATCCAGCTAATTAAAGAGGAATAAGGCCAGACAGAACATGCAACTATATCTTGCCACCCTGCTTCTGCTGGTAAGCAGCCAGAGGAGCTGAGAGATAACGGGAGCACCCCCCAAAATCGCCATCTTGCAGCAGCAGTCTAAATGCAAGGGAAGCATGAGAAGCAAAGGCCAAACTCAGGTTCCATCCGCAATATACATGTGAAGCAATATCACAGACCCTTCAACATTTTCCCCAATGGAATAAGGGGTGCCTTATTCCATAACAACAACAACAACAACAACAACTATTATTTATACCCCACTCATCTCACTGGGTTGCTCCAGCTAACCTGGGCAGCTTCCATGATCATCATCACACATTTTAAAACTTTCCTATACTGTACAAGGCTGCCTTCAGATGTCTTCTAAAGGTTGTATTGTTACTTATCTATACAAGGGGTCACATAACTCCATAGCCTCCGACATATTTCCGATGAAAAGAGGGACGTCCTAAGGAAAAGCGGGAGATTCCGGGATCAAACCAGAAACCAGGACCGCATCTGCAAATCCAGGACTGTCCCTGAAAATAGGGACACTAGGAGGGTCTGATATCATACTGCTTGGCTTCCCCCAAAGACTCTTGCAAACTTATTAAGGGTGTTGAGAGTTAGGAGACACATTTTCCCCTCAGCAGAGTTACAATTCTCAGAGTGGATTAGCAAGCAATACCTCTTTGACTGTAATAAATTATCTATCTATCCCTCCTCCCAGAGAACTCTGGGAACTGTAGCTCTGTGAGGGAGATATGGGGTCTCCTGGCAATTCTCAGCACCCTTAACAAACTGCAGTTCCCAGAATTCTTTAGAGGAAGCCATGCCTCTTTAAAGTGGCATAAGATTGCTTAAAACGTATAGTGTGAATTGGGCTTCATTCACTCAGTAGGGACGGATCTGTCAGTTTCACGTCTCTCATCTTTCCCCCACTTTAAAATCAGTTCTTTACAGTTCTGCAGAAAGGTGCTTCTATGGGGTTTTGTAATCCTCGTAAAAATTCACCAGCATTTTAGTGTGAATTTATCCCAATAAGGACATTTTTGTGTGCAGTTCTTAATATGGTGCATCTTTTTGCAAGCAATTCCCCCAGATGGAATGTATTTTGCATGTCGTTTTTGCTAATATATTCATCCTTATGGACACTTTCCCTTAATAGATTGTGTTTGTTTAAACGTGGTTTGGATGGAGAACTTCCTTGCAAAATCCAGAGAACAGCAAATGCAAAAGGGTGTCTGTGTTTTGGTTATTATTGTGTTTTGGGAAGGGCCATAATGTCGCTGGTCTCCAAATCCCATCATCCTCAACCATAGAATCATATAATTGCAGAGTTGTAAGGGACCACATTGTTTTGTGTTTAAGATCATTGAGCTCCTCTTCAAAAATGAATTCAAATAAATGAATACAGACAAACAGCAAGAATGGTATAAACATGAGGACTTATTTGTTTTTGGATACACTATGGACACATATGGAAAATGAATAACAAGATATAAAATGGAAGAAAATAATGTGATAAAATTATATGTGATATAAAAAACCAGAAGAAGGAAGGAGGAAAATCAGCTCTGAAGAGCAAGTATAAATGTAAAATGTAATACAATATGTGTATGTGGAGTACCTAATTGAAAAACTAATAAAGATTATTTGGAGAGAGAGAAAACCAATTTTGGCCTTTTCAAACTATGTCAGAAATACTTGCTATGCTCTAATGTTTATCAAGAAGAGCCAAGGGTGAGAGATCACACAGAGCACGCATTTGCACCTGCAATGTCATAAAATTTGCAATATCCACCAAACAGAGATCCCAAGAGAATCAGCCCCCTGGCTGTAGGAAAGAAAAATACTCACCGAGGAGGTAGCTTGCTCCAAAAGGTGGTCCATCAGTCAGGTGGCTGAATCTAAATCAGAATCAAATCAAGCAAGGGATTCAAGGATGATTATGGGTGTGCGATGCACTAGTCCTGTTGAAGGTCACCAAATAGAATCGTGCGGTGCTAATGAGCAAGGGTCAAAAAGCGTGGCATTTTTAAATTCTCCATGTTTGCTTGTATCTGAGTGTGTCTGATTTCCCCCCTACATAACTGGCTGTTGTAAGTCACCTGCACTGATTGTCTACCCATGTTTGGATTGGTTTGTTCTGGTGGGGGTGGGGATGGGATTCAACTGGTTATGTAGCATGTTGATGATGCAATGTTTTGTTGCCGTTGGGTCCACATTGTCATTGTAAGCTTCTGTAAAGGTCACACAGTAACATGATGTGGGCTCTAGCAAGCTTTTCTCCAGCTAATTTAGATGTTCAAGTCTGGAGAACTTCCATACATTATCAGCTAGCGCTGAGGACAATCGTGACAGTGGGCATAAGAAGATCTCTGCTGGATCACAATAATAATAATAATTTTTATACCCCGCCCATCTGACTGGGCTTCCCGAGCCACTCTGGGCAGCTTCCAACAAAATATTAAAATACAGTAATGCATCAGACATTAAAAGCTTCCCTAAACAGGGCTGCCTTCAGATGTCTTCTAAAAGTCTGGTAGTTGTTTTTCTCTTTGACATCTGATGGGAGGGTGTTCCATAGGGTGGGTGCCACTACCGAGAAGGCCCTCTGCCTGGTTCCCTGTAACTTAGCTTCTCACAGTGAGGGAACCGCCAGAAGGCCCTTGGAGCTGGACCTCAGTGTCCAGGCAGAACGATGGGGGTGGAGACGCTCCTTCAGGTATACAGGACCGAGGCCATTTAGGGCTTTCAAGGTCAGCACCAACACTTTGAATTGTGCTCGGAAACGTACTGTGAGCCAATGTAGGTCTTTCAAGACCGGTGTTATGTGGTCTCGGCAGCCGCTCCCAGTCACCAGTCTAGCTGCCACATTCTGAATTAGCTATAGTTTCCGGGTCGCCTTCAAAGGCAGCCCCACGTAGAGCGCATTGCAGTAGTCCAAGCAGGAGATAACCAGAGCATGCACCACTCTGGTGAGACAGTCCACGGGCAGGGAGGGTCTCATCGTGCGTACCAGATGGAGCTAGTAAACAGCTGCCCTGGATACAGAATTGACCTGCGCCTCCATGGACAGCTGTGAGTCCAAAATGACTCCCATGCTGCGCACCTGGTCCTTCAGGGGCACAGTTACCCCATTCAGGACCAGGGAGTCCTCCACACCCACCCGCCTCCTGTCCCCCCAAAGTACTGTCCCCCCAGTACTTCTGTCTCGTCAGGATTCAACCTCAAACACACACACAACTCTACAAAGGCTGAGGATCCAGTCATGGTTGACCAGATGCCCCCAAGGAACTCTCATGCAGGGCCTGAAGGCAAGAGCTCCCTTCCCCCTATTGTCTGCCTCCCAGAATTGAGTTTTCAGCGATATAATAATTGAACATGGGAGTTCTATTGTGTTCACTTATATTCGTACCACCACCACCAGACAGAACCCACAAAAAGCCCTTTGTTGAAGACGTGGACCATGGCTTCCAAAGAACAACACCAACAGCTGTAGTATTACAAAGCCCACCATGCAGCGCGACTGTGAATCAAGAGCAGATGCACAATGACAGACCCTGATTTGTATTAAATTCAGACGGGATTGTGCTGTAAAGGAAGAATCTGGAAAACCAACAGAAGGGAGGGGAGAACCAAGAAGTCACCCCCTCACACTGAGGCCACTTCATTTAAGGCAGGAGCAGAAGGTTAGTGTCAGGTGTGCGTGCAGGAGCCAGGCCCTGGGACCAATAGGACTTTGCAGGACTGGGGCCTTCCTAAGTTTGTTCTGGAGAGGCAAGGCGCGGCCGCACAGGTGAGGCCGATGGGTAACTCACAGCACCTGGTGGCAAGAGCCGGGAAGGGATATAAAGTCAGCCTTTCCCTTTGGCTCTTTGCCACAGCAACACGTTCCCTGCCTTGCTGCGTTTGGCTCCTTGACTCCTCGCTTCTTGATCCTCGGACCCCTGACTCCTTGCTTCCTGACCCTCGGACCCTTGGCTTCTTGACTCCCGGCTCTCTGACCCTCAGACCCTTGGCTTCTTGACTCCCAACTCTTGGACTCTCGGACTCTTGGCTTCCTGACTCCTGGCTTCTGGACTCCCGTTCCTGCTCCCACCCTGCCATCTTGCCCCCAGTCCTGACGTCCCCAGCTGGGACTTGGATCGCCCGTGAACTGGACCGTGACAGTTAGTGGTCTGGGGTCACGGCAGGATGAAGACCTGTTGCTATTTCTGCAGAAGGGTCCCTGTCTCCTGCAGGGGGCAAAACAAAAAAGTGCTAACCCCTGATTTAAGGTATGGCAGCAGATGCCTATGTAAATCAGTTCTTCGTTCAGAATTACGAAGGCTGGGGTCTGTATTTTTGGAGGGAGGGCTGTGGCTCACCGGTAGAGCACCTGCAAAAAGCCCAGCTTCAATCCCTGGCCTCTGCAGGCAGGGCTGGAAAACACTCACACCCCACCTGAATCCCTAGAGAGCAGGCGCCAGTGAATGCTGAGACAATACCAAGCTGGAACGATCAATGGCATGACTCAGCATGAGTCAGCTTCCTAGACTCTTTCCCCTATTCCTGGAGCCAACCCCTAACAGCATTTCTTGGGACGATAAGCACAAAGTGGTGCTTTTCTCAAAACTCTGCACGGTCCCATTCGGACAAAGTTTGGCCTCACCTCTTTCTTCCCAGGGAGACGGGCTGTTCTGTGCCAGCCCTTGTGTGTCAAAACCCAAAGGCAAGATATCTCGAGTAACCCGTTTTGCAAGAGGCAAGGAGGCAATTAGTCGGGGACAGGAGGGATTTTGCTGCTGGAAGTGTCTCAAGTTTCGACCAGTTTCTTAACAGGAAAGTTTAGAAAGAGCAGCCCAGCACAGAGTCGAGAGAAAAAGGCCAGGCTAGTGTTGTGTTTGCAGTGTCCCGTGCACAGCGGAATGATGAGGAATACGTGCACATACTCTATATTGCTTTATTTACGTTTCAAAGCTGGTAGATTACAGAAAAACATCTTGCCTCTGCCAGAGCAGAAAAAGCATTCTCTCTCCTCTAAAGCACGGAGAGAAACACTGACTGAGAACAGTGAAAAACAGGAAACCAGTGTACGTCACATCCAGTCTCCTTTCCCGTGAGAAACTCCAACAGCAACTCTGACTGGAATGTAAACATTGCCTCGTGACAAGCACTTCGCTGCACAGTGAAGCGAGCAGAAACCAACATCCTCCCCCTTTCTATGAACATCACTGGGCAGCGTGTTCGTACAATATCAGTACAAACCCAACTTCTGCACATAGGTACAGTGTTGAACCCTTGATACAATCTTGGACAATACATCAGCAGGAATTTCATTGCCTGGCATATAGGACACCGTTACGAGTCCCTTCTGAATACGTTCCCTAGCATGTTGCAATTTCAATTGCAAGTGCTTCATGCTTTGCTTATAACCTTCAGAATTCAGCAAAGCCAAACATGCTTTGTTGTCCTGGTAAACCTGGATTGGACATTTGACAGGAATTTTCATGTCTTTGCACAATTGTAACAACCATTCACAATCTTTGAGTGAATAAGACAGTGCATTCAGTTCAGCTTCACAAGTACTTAAGCTAACTGTTGTTTGCTTCTTGCATGACCAATCAAATAAACCCTGATTGTACATGTAGCAAACTCCAGACATGCTTTTCCTGTCTGTAGTGTCACTTCCAAAACTTGCATCTGCAAATATCTCAAGACCACCAGACTTCTGATTGTTAAATCTCAGTCTGTAATGCATAGTGCCTTTCAAATAGCGCGCTATGCGTTTCAGAGCTTTCCAATCCTTAACAGTAGGATTGTTGACTTGTCTGCTTAGCAAATTACAGCTAACAGCAATGTCTGGTCTTGAACATCTGGCAATGAAGTTTAGCTTGCCTAGCACACTTCTGTACAGTGTAGTGTCAGAAAATGCTTCTTCAGTGTCGTCTACCTGATAACCTGTTGTCATCGGTGTGTCTACAGGGTTAGCATCCATCAGGTTTAGTTTGCTTAACACATCAGCAATTTTCCGTGACTGGTGTACTAGAATGTTACCATCTTGATCTCTCTCTATTTCCAGAGATAGGTAGTTGTTTACCTCACCAAGATCTTTCATGTCAAAGTGTTCTTTTAGTTGAGCTAGGGTGTTATTGCACATTGTGACATCTTTCCAAAAGAATAATAAATCATCAACATTCTTTTCTTTTGCCCCTCCTCTTTGACAAATACACATGGATCAGCTTTCCCTTGCTGAAAACCTAGAGAAAACAATACTTCAGTGAGTTTTGTGTGCCAACACCGTGCACTTTGTTTGAGACCATAAAGGGACTTTTTCAGAGCACAAACAAATCCCTGTTTTACCTGTACGCCATCAGGTGGAAGCATATAAAGTGATTCACCTAGAGATCCGTACAGAAAAGCTGTATTTACATCGTGGTGACTAATGTGTAGATTCTCCTCTGCAGCTAGCTTGAGCATAAGCCTAATGCTCTCATACCTCACTGTGGGTGAGTAGGTCTCGTGATAGTCTTCACCTGGTACCTGTGCAAAACCTCTGGCTACCAACCTGGCTTTGTGTCTGACTATCTTGCCATTTTGATCAGTCTTCGCTTTGAAGACCCATTTGCTTCCAAGCAGTTTCATTCCTGGAACTATTGGAACAAGTTCCCATGTTTTGTTCCTTTCCAAGGAATCAAGCTCAGCCTTCATGGCATTTAACCATGGCTCAGCTTCCTTTGAATCCAAATCCTGGATTTCTTGGAAACTTGAAGGTTCAAATACCTTCTTGGAGCTTTTAACAGCTGTTACTGCTATCTTGGCAAACTCATCAGCAAATCTCTTTGGAGGTCTGCCTTTTGTGGCTCTCTGTGACCTGCGAATTACCCTTAAGTCTTCAACACTCTCCTCTTCCTTCTTAGGAGAAAAGTGACCTATTGTGAACAATGGTTCCTCCAATTCTTGATCAGAGCTTTCAGAGGGTCGCATAGAGGCTTTCGCACTCTTGAAATCCTCTGAATCACCTGATTCAGTTTCAGACTCAGAATCAGAACTTTCATCAGTGGGTGTGGGTTGCTGTGGTTGCTTTTGACTATCCTCAGTCTCATCACTGTCATCAGGGTAACATTGGAAAATTCCCACATTCTCCCCCCACTTGGCATTGTACTCAACACTTCTTGTGAGCTTAATGGTCTTAGAGTCAGTCATCATTATTCTGTAAGACCCTTTCTGATAACCTAGAAAGATACCATGCAAACCACGCTTGTCTAACTTGGAGCTTTGTGGTGAGTGAACCCACATGTCAGAACCAAAAATTTTCATGTGTTTGATGTATGGCTTTTTGCCAAACATCTTCTCATAGGGGGTACAACCAATCACTGAAGATAACCTGCGATTATAACTGTAAACAAAACACGAGAGAGATTCGGCCCAATAACTCTCTGGAAGATTGGCATCATGCAGCAAGGTTTTTAACCCTTGAAGCAATGTTTGATTTGCCCTCTCGTAAAGTCCATTCTGCCATGGCGAGCGAGGACTAGACAAATCGTGTTGAATTCCTTTCTCAGACAGAAAAGCTTCAAACTGCTGAGAAGTGAATTCCCCCCCCCCCCGCGATCAGTGAAAAGAATTTTTATCTTCTTACCATGCACATTTTCCAACCAAGCACAGAATTCCTTGAACCTAGGAAAAGCCTCTGATTTCTGCTTGAGATTGTACACATAAATATACCTGGAAAATGCATCAATGAGAACCATGAAGTACCTGTTTCCACCCAAATCAGCATGAACAACCTGGTATGGTTCTGTAGCTTGCCTACTAGACACCTTACCTTTCGCAGCCATTTTCACCTTGTTTGCTGCACATGCCTTGCACTTCATGTGGTACCTGCAGGGTTTAATAGTCATTCCTTCAACCAAGGCAGGCATTTTAGATACTGCCTCAAAATTCAAATGACCAAATTTTCGATGAAAATCATGAATACATCCTGCATGCAAACTTTTGTTAGAACCTGCAATGCAACAAGTGTCATCCTGCACAACATCATCATAATATAAAACATACAAACGATCAACATATTCAGCATGCAATACATAATCATTTTTCTTTGTGATGATGCACCTTTTGTTCTTAAAGGAAACGTCAATTTTCCGCTCATTCAGCTGTCCAACGCTTAACGTTGCACATGTGATGGGTTGCAGCCGAATCAACAACGAAGAAAGATCTAGACGTCTTCTGGACCTCTGCAACTTTTGGAGTGAAGCATGAGACCATTGCTTTGGATGCGTTGTCCTGGACACTGGACCTTTACCTTTGCTCTGGCCTTTTCCACGCGATGAGCTTTCGCTGTGCTGCTCTGTCTTGGCCCTGGGATATTTGCATTCCCTCTTCATATGGCCTAGACGTCCACACGAGTAGCATTTCACTGCCTTCAAAGCTTTGGCGCCATCTGGTGGTTCCACTGCACTCTGGGATGACGTCTGTGAAGACTCCCCATTTCCCATGCAGCTATCACCCTGGCGGTCTGCTTCATTCTGAATCATGGCAGTATCATGGGCTACTGTGAGCTGAGCAGTATCATGAACAGCAATCTGAGTGCCACAAGCATCAGCCAGCCTTCTGCAGCTAGCCATCATGACTCTGGCATTAGCCTTCTGCGTCATCTCTGCTGCTTTAAATCATGCTGCTTTATACAAGCTGCTTCTGTGCTGCTTCATTCCAAAAGTAAGTTCAAAACAGCCTCTGCCTGTGAGCCTGTGCCACTCTGCTTAACTGCGGCTGCCTCAAACCTCATTCCAAAGGCAAGTTCAAAAGTGCTTTCTCTCTGCTGCCTTAAATCATGCTGCGTCACTGCTGCAGCTGCTTTATTCCAAAAGCACTTTTAAAAGTTACTTTCGATTTCCCCAGCATAGGAACTTCAGCCTTTGATCCTTTGCCTGTGCCCGGCAAACGGACATAAAATTGCAAAGTCCAGCCATAAAGCCATTAATTAGATGCTGGCAGGCTGCCCGGAGCAGTAGCACATACCTCATCAATCATCTTGACGCGCAGAGATAGCGTCCGGTCCGTCTCTCTGCCGCTGTTCCGATTACCGGAGCCCATTCCCAAGATTGATTGCGTTCTTCTGGGCCCGGAACCAAAAATGTTGTGTTTGCAGTGTCCCGTGCACAGCGGAATGATGAGGAATACGTGCACATACTCTATATTGCTTTATTTACGTTTCAAAGCTGGTAGATTACAGAAAAACATCTTGCCTCTGCCAGAGCAGAAAAAGCATTCTCTCTCCTCTAAAGCACGGAGAGAAACACTGACTGAGAACAGTGAAAAACAGGAAACCAGTGTACGTCACATCCAGTCTCCTTTCCCGTGAGAAACTCCAACAGCAACTCTGACTGGAATGTAAACATTGCCTCGTGACAAGCACTTCGCTGCACAGTGAAGAGAGCAGAAACCAACAGCTAGAACCAAGAGTCGTTTTTCCCCACTATTTGACTATTGATCCAAAACCCTGAACTGTATTTTACATAACTGACTTTTTATTTGTACATTGTATTGTTGTTTTATTGCTAAGGCTGGTGGCTGATGCAAATAAAGATTCATTCATTCAAAACCAAGTGTTGTTATTATTATTATTATTATTATTATTATTATTATTATTAGCAGGCCAATGCTGTCTGCAAACATGACATGAAGGCTTGCAAAATCAACCCGGCTGGTTGGGAATCCCTTGCATATAACCGCAGTGCCTGGAGACAGGCAGTCAAGTCATGTATCGATAGCAGTGACCAGAGGAGACATGCCTGCTGGGAGAAGCTCAGAGTGACAATGCCATCGTTCATCTGCAATAGCACAACCAGATGCCTTCATTTGCCCCAGCTTCAGTGAAACATGTCTCTCCCGCATAGGTCTCTACAGCCACAGCAGGAACTGCAACCTTCCAACAGCTTGACCTCACCCCCAAAGGCACCCTCCTCCGTTGCCTCCTGAGATGACGGAGGCCAGCCATCATTATTAACATTTGTTGGCCTCTCTATGCAAAAGACAAGAAATGGTTCAGTAAGACAAAATAAGGATGACATTAATTAAAAGTGAAAGACACTTAGACAAATGCTAAATGGGTCTCCATTTGCACTGTACATTAAAAGCAGTATCATACCCCTTTATGGACTCATGGCCTCCCCCCAAAAAAGAATCCTGGGAACTGTAGTTTGTCAAGGGTGCTGAGAGTTGTTAGGAGGGCCCCTCCCAGAGTTCCATGGGAAGATGGACTGACTGTTAAACCAGTCTGGGAATTGTGGCTCTGTAAGGGGAAAGAGGTTCTCCCAACAACCTTCTGCATGCTTGGCAAACTACGGTTCCCTCGGTTCTTTATGGTGTCCACCCTCTTTCTCACCTTTCTTTGAAGGTGAAAGCAAGGAGTTTTCCAGGCAAGCAGTCATCCATTCCCCCAAACTGATTTTGCCCCTCTTGTTTTTGCCCAGGTTGTTTTTCTTTCTCCTCTTGGGTTCGGCAAGAGAAGCTGGGCAGGTTTGTTTGTCGAACTGATTTTCATTATTGCACAAGGTGGCAATTTTTAGACTAAGCAGTCGGCAGCTGGAAGCCCTTTCCTTGGCCCAAATATCAGCCCAAACTGGAAGCAAATGCAAAGGGAGAGACAGCAGTAAAACAGGCTTTTTCCTCAAGTGCCTTCTGAAAACACACATTCCATCAGACTAAGATGAGAGACTTCAGTGACTGTCAGCTCAGCTAAGAGACCAGCAATTTCTGACCCCTCCTGTCCTCTAGCTATTTCCGTTCAAGCTGGCCACTAAAGGGGAAAGGTAAAGAGTCCCAGGCTCTGTGGTTTAACGTGCCACCCATGTCCCTCCTCACTAAAAGGAGTATATAACAAAAGAACAAGTACCTGAGCTTGCCTTTCCACCTCCTCCTTCGAAGGCTGCATTTACACAGCTATAAAATACGCTCTGAAAATGCTCTGAAAAAACAGCAGCGCCACCTGGTGTCAAAGTGCAGTTGTCACATTGGGTTTCATTATCATTACCGTTACCGTTACCGTTACCGTTACCGTTATCGATATCGATATCGATATTGATATCGTACCGTTATCGTTATCGTTACCGATATCGTTATCGTTATCTACTGTTATCGTTATCGTTACCGATATCGTTACTGTTACTGTTACCGTTACTGTGATCGTGATCGTTACCATGGTCGGCATCGATATCGGTATTTGATATCGTTATTGTTACCGTTACCTATATCGTTATCGTTATCGATATCGTAACCGTCATCGTTATCGATATCGTTACCGTTATCGTTATCGTTATTTGGCGATCACTCATAGCCAAGTAAGATTGTCTTCCATAAACACAGTTTTAACAATGAGTCCGTAAGTGACTGTGGAGGCCAATTCTGGATCCACACGTCCTTCCACAGTGGGGACATTAGTTTCCGGGAGGGAGCTGATCATGGTGTGGATTTGCCCAGCGTGCCTTCCTCTTATCACATTTCTCCCTTGCGTCCTGAGTTTGAGTGTCTTCAAAGCCCATGACACCTTTGGTAAAGGCTGTTCTCCAACTGGAGCACTCGCAGGCCAGTGTTCCCCACTTGTCAGTGTTTATACTGCATTTTTCTAGATTTGCCTTGAGACAGTCTTTAAACCTCTTTTGTTGACCACCAGCATTACGCTTTCCATTTTTAAGTTTGGAATAGAGTAGTTGCTTAATAATAATAATAATAATTATCAGTTCCTGCCTCACGGGCCAAATTTGACAGGCGGGTGGCCCCCCACACTTGCCAATCAGCAGATGTTGCAAATGACCTTAGGTGATTTGGTGCTTGGAAGCCCCAAAGCGGGGACTTCATAGCATAGCCAAACTGAGCAGGCTCCAAAGCAGACCCTCCTTTATTCAGAGCTCAGGGGGAATGGAGAAGTGCTTGGGAAGATGGCCACAGCTACCGCCATTTTCACTACCCCATAATGCCTCTGGGCCCTGACCCAGAGGCATTCTGGGAAAATAACAACCACAGACCCCCCCCCCAGTCATGTTCCTGCCCTGTAAGATTACCCTTCCAAGATCAGACCCTCAGTCTCTGCGTTAGAGATGCAGTTGATGCTGGTGACTTCCAAGCCGAGGGCATCAAACCAGTCTAGCCCTAGGAGGCTTGGCCGCTGACCTTTGACCGCCACCAGTCGGAGCAGACCCGAAAAATCCTTGAAGGCTATCCGAAACCGGCCAACGCCTACCACGGGAATGTCGTTTCCCTGGTAGTCTCTCAGGTGTATGCTGTAACAGTCGAGTTGCCTTTTGGACACTCTGGGTACCAGATTACAGTTTACAATGTATATACGTCTGATATATCTAGGAGGCTTGGTTTGGTCTGAATCGAGTATACACTTCTGGAGTTAACTGAGCCACTGTGGCCGCTAAGGGGCTGTGAAAATTTGTGTCCTCTGCTTTTTAGACTCATCCACCCATGCGCTTGGGTAGCGGGTGGTGCTGTGGGTTAAACCACAGAGCCTAGGACTTGCCAATCAGAAGGTCAGCGGTTCGAATCCCCACGACGGGGTGAGCTCCTGTTGCTCGGTCCCTGCTCCTGCCCACCTAGCAGTTTGAAAGCACGTCAAAGTGCAAGTAGATAAATAGGTACCACTCTGGTGGGAAGGTAAATGGTGTTTCCGTGCGCTGCTCTGGTTCGCCAGAAGCGGCTTAGTCATGCTGGCCACATGACCCGGAAGCTGTACGCCGGCTCCCTCGGCCAATAAAGTGACATGAGTGCCACAACCCTAGAGTCGGTCATGACTGGACCTAATGGTCAGGGGTCCCTTTACCCATGTGCTATCTGAAACACATTGGTTGTCAGGTGTGACTGCCCCCCCCCCAGCTTTCCTACCCCACTACTGTTAACTCTTGAATAAGTAGGGAAGAGGAGGGTGGGGACAAAACTAGACAGGGCTCATCCAAACTTATCTTTTACCACTCTCTTTCTGGGCCTGCACTTTAAATCTCTGTGTTTGGGCACTTCTCACCCCCACCCCAAAGCTTTCGCCAGGAAAACCCGCTCTTTAACGCTCAATTGGAACAAACAGAAATTCAGGTTTTCCTTGTATTGTTGTTTGCTCGGATTCACTGGAGCAAAAGGCAAACAGAAATGCTCTGACACAGAGCCTAGATGTTTGGATGAGCCCTTAGTTGGTCTCCCTATTAATACATGTGTGTCCCATTTTTCCTTCCAAGCAGCTCAAAGCGGCCACACGTGGTTCTCCCCCTCCCTGTTATATCCTGAGAAACACACACACTGCAGGTTAGGCTGAGAGAATGTGAGTTCACATCCAGAAGGCATCAGGAAGACTGGGGGCTTTAAACTTTGGGGATTTAAGCTAGAATTATTTGGTTTAGCCTGCACTTGCTGCTAGCCCTATTGGTTGCAATGGGCACCAGCCCCACGGAACTCAGCAGAGAGGAGAAGTATGGGGAAGTCTTAGAATTAGTTGGTCCCACCTGCCTTTGGCTCTTAAGCTCAGGATGACCATGCATGGTTCTTCCCCTCCTAGTTATATCCTGACAATAAGCTGGTCTCCAACCGTAATAAAATTATCTACCATCTATCTACCATCCTGACAACCACCCATGCATGGTGGGTTCAGCTGAGAGACAGTGAAACAGTCCAGTGTCACACCCAGAAAGATATATGGCTAGGTGGACATTTGAACTCTAGTCTCCCAGGTCCTAAGATGCAACCACCACAGCAGGGGATGCTTCTGGGTATAGGGACCCTTCCCCAGCAAACTCTATGATTCTATGAGTCATAGAATCCCTTCCCCAGAAAACTCTATGGTTCTATGAATGAACTTATAAGGTAGGTGAAAATGCGACTCTCTTGTCCTCTCCCACAGAAGAGCTTGAATACCGTGCAGAAAAGCCCATTTGGCAACAGCTTGCCGAAGCTGGGAAGAAATGACACGTCTGAGGATTTCGAAGTGAAATATTTATTTCTTATTTTATTGTCAAAAGTTTCCATTCCTAGCTAGAGAATGTAGGAAGGAGGGGGTGGGTGTTAGGAGGGTTGTCATCCCACACGCCCCTGAGCACCATCTCCCGAAGGATTTCCTGGGTTTCCTTCTCACTGTTGTTGTGGCTGCTGCTGCTGCTGCTGCTGTCCGCCATGTTGTTGGTGGAACTTTTCATGGGAGCAATGGAGGAATCTTCCAACCAGGCGGGTCCATTCCTCAAAATTCACTACGTTATCCTTGTTTGTATCCAGCTCATTAAAGAGTTGCTCCTTCGCTTGTTTCTTACGTGGACACTGCAAGGATTGAGAGTAGAAGTTTATTGCTATCAGACCATCATAAAACAAAACTGTGGCCCTCCTGGCACTATTAGACTAGAATCATAGAATTGTAGAGTTGCAAGGGACCCTAAGGATCATCTAGTCCAACCCCACCCCCACCCCCCCGCAATGCAGGAATCTCAGCTAAAGCATCCAGGTGGCCCTCCAACATCTGCTTCCAAACCTTCAAAGAAGGAGAGTCCACAACCTCCTAAGGACGACCGTTCCACTGTCAAACAGCTCTCACTCTCAAAAAGTTCTTCCTTCTGTTTAGTCGGAATCTCCTTTCTTATAACTTGAAGCCATTGGTTCACGTCCTGCTCTCTAGGGCAGGAGAAAACCAACTACATCCTACCCTCCCTGGCCTTTAACCAACCTTACTGAGATGGATGGAAGTTGAATGTTCGGATTAGCAGAACGAAATTAACACAGAGTAACACCGGTGGAGGGACGCAGGTGGCGTTGTGGGTTAAAGCCTCAGCGCCTAGGACTTGCCGATCGAAAGGTCGGCGGTTCGAATCCCTGCGGCGGGGTGCGCTCCCGCTGCTCGGTCCCAGCGCCTGCCAACCTAGCAGTTCGAAAGCACCTCCGGGTGCAAGTAGATAAATAGGGACCGCTTACCAGCGGGAAGGTAAACGGCGTTTCCGCGTGCGGCTCTGGCTCGCCAGAGCAGCGATGTCACGCTGGCCACGTGACCCAGAAGTGTCTCCGGACAGCGCTGGCCCCTGGCCTCTTAAGTGAGATGGGCGCACAACCCCAGAGTCTGTCAAGACTGGCCCGTACGGGCAGGGGTACCTTTACCTTTACCTTTAACACTGGTGGGCGTTTAACTCAGAACCAGACTCACATCCGGCTTTCAGGCTTCCTTCCCATAGGCATATTTGAGAAAAGGATTCTAGACTAGACAGGCTTTTGGCATGATCCGGAAACCAGACTCTTCTCAGAGGCATTGTTTTGAGGTGGATGAGAGGTCCTGAACCCCGCTACCTCCTGCAACTTCCCCATATGTATCTTCCTATATAAAGCAAAATGTAGAATGTCGACATGCTCCGCCTTTAGAGCAGCCACTGATAGGGGGCCACACGAACTGCAGGGTGAGGAATGGCAAGCCAGCCCAGGTGAGCTGCTTAATGGAGTGGGGAGGGGCTTACCTTGCAGGTTTAGTAAGCCTGAACTCCCCTATTTTTTGCACCTTCCCTGTTGGGGGTGGAAGGAGCTGTGAGGGTTTGGCAAGATGAGTGAGCAGAGATGGAGCCGTGTGTATACAAGTGTGTGTGTGTGTATACACACACACACACACACACACACACACTTAGGGGAGGGGGAGAAATTTGATCCAATTCACATTTTAAGGCAAATCTACTAAACCAGCACTTTCCCAAGCAGTCCACAACTCAGAACCCAGGCATCACTTGAAATCCTCAGTTCTCTGGATTTGGCAGTGCGTTTCTCCAGCCAAGTAATAGGTACAAGTATATAAAAGTATATGCATTAAACTACAGTAACGTGAAGAAAAAAATGCATTCTAACAGGGAAGATTGTTTTGCAAAAAAAAAAAAGGTGTGTATTCTGCAAAAATGCATTTTAAAATGTGTTTATTGGTAGATAGCAGGAGAATACTTTTTAAAAGCTGGATGAAGAACTGAATTTCAGATTGGGAAAGGAGGACATGAGAGGGACTGAAATGGACATATCCACTCATCCCTAAGTAAACTTTCCTTTCATCTGAACATGCTTCAAAACACTGTCTTAGGGAGACGCTGGTCCCTCGCCATCTTAACATACCCAGCACCTTCATGCCAATGTGCCAGCTAGGGCTTTAAGTGCCCAGCAGTTGCCCATGCCCTTCTTCTCTCCACCTCACCTCAACGCAGTCGGGGAACTGCTCAAGGATCATCTTCTTGAACTCCTGCTTGTCGAGAGTGTCAGATTGCCCAGCATACTTGTGGAAGACGTCGATCATCTGATCAGCCAGGACTTGCATCTGAGTCTTGGACTTGGACATTTTGAAGGTTTTCGGTTGGCAACCTAGATAGACATATGAACGTAAGAAGAGCCTTATCAGATTCCACCAGAATGTCCACAGTCAGGCCATGAGGATGAGAGACCTCCTTCACTCTTAAAATGCAAGAGGAGCCCTGCTGGGTCAGGAATAGAGTGCTACATAATTTGATTCTTATTACTTAACTTGTTCGTTTAAGTTACTTAAAAGCTGCTTAATTCTCTAATGCAGACATGCAGTTTATATTTTGGGCTTGTCTTAAAATAATGAAATTTTGGGGTGTCGTAGTAAGTGAAATGGAAATAAAAACACGGGTGTTGGGCTGTCTCTCTCAACATCTGGAGAACACCCTGGTTTTGCCACCCCTGGTGGACGCACCCTTATTTCTGAATTCACACCAAAGCTAAGTCCAGCCATTTTGTTGCCACACACACCCTCTCAAATTGAAAGTGTCAAGTTTCCAATATCAGCTAATCAGGTGTAAGGAATCCTTCTCCCTCCAGATGTTTTTGGAGTCCCAGATCCAAAATCAAGCATGGCTGATGAACAGGGATAATGGGAGTTCTAGTTCAGCAACCTTTGGAGAGCAGCAGGTTGCCCACACCTGAGCTAAGATATTTGGGGTCATGAGGCAAATCATCTCACACTCCTCTCTTCCCCCTTTGCTGCCACCAGCATTAGCTTCTATTATCTCCTAGACTTGCAAAGAATCTGCTCAAGACAAGAGAATACAGAGAATGCTAGTTTAGTAAGGAAACGTAATCAGGAGAGCATAACCTCTTCACACCAGCTGCTAGGTATCCATCTGAATCCTTTTAGCACAGCCTTTCTGCCCTCCAGATGTTTTGGAATCCAGCTCCCTCCCATCAGCTCTGGCCAAGGGTCGTGATGTCAGGGCAGATGGGAGTTGTGGTCCAAAACAGTTAGAAGGCACCAGGTTAAAGAAAGGCTGTCATAGAGCAAGCAGAGTCAATTTGGTGAACCTCCAGATGATGTTAAGACTCCCAATTCCAATGATCCATGGTCAATGTTGATGAGTGTCAGAGTTCAGCAACATCTGGAGAGCACCAAAATGACTGCCTCTGCTCTAAGACAGCCTAACCCAACCAGGTGTCCTCCCGTCATTTTGGACTTCAGCTCCCATCATCCCTGGCCATTGGCCACAGTGTTAGGTCTGATGGGAGTTGTCATGCCAAACAGCTGGTGAGAAATAGGTTGGGAAGACTTACCTTTAAGCCAGGGTAGCTAGTATGGTGCCCTCCAGATGGGCTC
The DNA here is from genome assembly GCF_951804945.1 of Podarcis cretensis. Classification (NCBI taxonomy): domain Eukaryota; kingdom Metazoa; phylum Chordata; class Lepidosauria; order Squamata; family Lacertidae; genus Podarcis; species Podarcis cretensis. The sequence continues at coordinate 8,352,415 of NC_137186.1, forward strand.
ATCTCCCATCAGTGCCAGCCAGCATAGCCAATGGTCAGGAATGGTGGAAGATAGAGCCCATCAATGTTACCAAGTCCATCTAGGAGAAATATTCCTAACATGCTCTCTGCTATTCCTGCAGGGAGGACTATCTAGAGAGGGGAAGGCCTGGGTGTTGGTGTCCAACAGCATCTGGTATCCACAGACAGACAGACACGTGTTTTCCATCCCTGCCCAAGCTGCTACCCTCAAAAAGATTTAGCACCCAACGTCCAATGCAAAAGCTAAAACCTGAAACCAGCTTACCTCGGTCGGTGATCAACGAGAGAGCTAGGATGAGCCAAGGTGTGGTAGTGAGCCCTGTGACAGCCCCTCTTCTTATAGTCCCTGTCCAGATCCCTGCTCCCACCCACCCTAGTTAAAACCTTTGATCCTTCTCAAGCCATCTCCCTCTTGCACCACTCACCTCTTGCTTAAGATATCTGTGTTCTTCCTTCAGCTGCACACCGCTGTAGGGTTTTTCCCCCCTGCTACAGCCAGTCAGGCTCTGTCATTTTCCAGTACCCTGTTTGCACAGCCTGTGAGGCAATCCTTTTGAAAGCTTTGTAAAACTCCGACAAATCCGGCTGGTTTTTTCCGCACAAAAAGCAGTCAATAGGCAACTCTTCCTTTCTGGAAAAAGAAATAACAGTATCTGATAATGAAGTAGAGGAGGGTGGAATCTTGTGAAGGTCCTTTGTAGGTTCTTAAGATTCTTTTAAAAATATCAAAGGGGAACAAGAAATGAGTCAGATCAATGGAGCAAACTCTGGGTGAAGCCTCCTTTCAATTCGGTTTTAGTAAGGAACCAGGAATGGGTTTTGAAATTAATAAATCTGTGGAGTTTGGCCCCCTAGAAAGTTCACAGTGATTCGCCCAGGATCCTCACCAAACTGTTAGAGAGGATGCCACTCCTGTTACTTACGGTATTTCCATGCATGGTGGGATTGCCTAAAGGTGAAAGCATTTGGGTTATCCGTTTTCACCGAAATGAATAAAACAACAAAGCGACAGATTGAACCACAGTTGTTTTCACTGTGTTTTTCTTCAGAAGGCAACATAGACTTATGCAGTAAGGAGCATGCTGGACACCTGTTACAAGCTGCAATAAGTGTTATAGGACTTAATGTATTTTTAATCTTTGTTGGAAGCCGCCCAAAGTGGCTGGGGAAACCCAGCCAGATGGGCGGGGTACAAATAATAAATTATTATTATTATTATTATTACCCACACTTAGTTTGCCTCCACTCTTCCTGGACATGGTCCACACTTAAAAGCTCTGTGTCCAAGCACCCTTTATTTTTTTGCTATGAGGGCTTTCCCCACGAAAACACACTCTTTAAAGCTCAATCAGAGCAAACAGAAAACCCAAATTGAAGTTTGTTCCAATGGAACACTAAAGAGCAGTTTTTCGGCAGAAGCTGAGGGGCAAAAACAAAACGCTCTGATGTGGAGCTTCTAAGCACAGATCTGGGCAAATGGACAGTGTGGATAAGCCCATAGTTAGGCATTGAAAATATTTCTCAGGCGCTACACTGTCAAATTGGTACCAAGCTGTCTGGGACTGCGCAATGTGCTTTTAGGAAAATTAACAAACAAGATGAGGGTATACAGAGCAGGGTTGAATAAAAATACTGAACAAAATAAAATATTGGGGTGGGCCCCAGGTAAACCCCGCCCCACATTATCAATCGCATGATGTGGCGCATGCACACCATTTGAATGGTAATGCCCTTCAACCTAGGAGTTGGCTCTTACACAGGGCCGTCTTCACCCGGGGGTGCAAGGGGTGCAGGGCCCTCAGGCGCTGAATTCTGGTGGGTGCCAAATGTATACGTACTATATACTGGTCCCTCTCGATTGGCGGCAGTGAAGAGAAATGGAGCGAAAGTCCCCGCCCCACCTCCATCACTCCATTACTAGGTAAAGGGAAAATGACCCCTGACCATTAGGTCCAGTCGTGACAGACTCTGGGGTTGCAGCGCTCATCTCACTTTATTGGCCGAGGGAGCCGGCGTACAGCTTCCGGGTCATGTGGCCAGCATGACTAAGCCGCTTCTGGCGAACCAGAGCAGTGCACGGAAACGCCATTTACCTGGAGCGGTACCTATTTATCTACTTGCACTTTGACGTGCTTTCGAACTGCTAGGTTGGCAGAAGCAGGGACCGAGCAACGGGAGCTCACCCCGTCGCGGGGATTCGAACCGCTGACCTTCTGATTGGCAAGCCCTAGGCTCTGTGGTTTAACCCACAGCGCCACCCGCGTCCCTCACTCCGTTACTACGTAGCGTCAAATATTTCCTGATGAGTCTTCCACTGCGTCGTCGTTACAGGTGAGCAATTTCCCCCCTGCAAAAAGGTCAACAACCTCCCCCTCCCAAAAAAATCTCAATAAAAGTCAATTTGGGGGCGCTGGGCGGATCGTTGCACCCCAGCAGCGCATATGGTAAAGACAGCCCTGCTCCTACGGTACAGAGTCAGATTGAGAAAGATATGTTTACTGTGGTGTGGTCTGAGTTTATAGCATTTACTAATATTGAAGAGCAATATCAGCGTAGCTCAGCTGGTTAGAGCGTGGTGATGGTAACACCAAGGTTGCAGGTTCAATCCCCGTATGGGACAGCTGCATTGTATTCCTGCATTGCAGGGAGTTGGGGTAGAATGGATCCCCAGATGTTGTTAGACTACAACTCCCGTCATGCCTAGCCAGCATGACCAGTGGTCAGGGACGATGGGAGTTGTAGTCCAACAACATCTGGGGACCCACAAATTGAGAACCACTGGGCTAGATGATTCTCAGGGTCCCTTCCAACTCTACAATTCTATGATCCTCTGTTACAGCTATACAATAAGTTTTGTTTGATGTAGGCACACCTTTCCTTTTCATGTGATATATATCTAAAACAGTAAAATACATTTGAATTTTTATGTATAATTTTTGTAATTTGTTTTTAACTCATCCATCCTGAGAGAATGAATAACATGCTTACCTGCCTGGTGGATATGTTTTGGATATGCAATACACTACAGTGTTAGGGGTGTGTGTGTGTGTGTGTGTGTGTGTGCTTGATATATATAAAGGTAAAGGGATCCCTGACCATTAGGGCCAGTCATGGCCGACTCTGGGGTTGCGGCGCTCATCTCGCTTTATTGGTCGAGGGAGCCGATGTACAGCTTCCGGGTCATGTGGCCAGCATGACTAAGCCGCTTCTGGCGAACCAGAGCAGCGCACAGAAACACCATTTACCTTCCCGCCGGAGCAGTACCTATTTATCTACTTGCACTTTGACGTGCTTTTAAACTGCTAGGTTGGCAGGAGCAGGGACTGAGTAACGGGAGCTCACCCTGTCACGGGGATTCAAACCGCCGACCTTCTGATCGGCAAGTTCTAGGCTCTGTGGTTTAACCCACAGCACCACCCGCGTCCTTTTGATATATATATCTCCTATGGTACTTTTCTTCAGTTTTTTATCAGCTGCCGATCTTATGTTGTGTCAGTCCGTTTCTTTCAAGTGTATAACATACTTTCGACAGCCGCAATATTTTTTCTTTCTATGCTTCCTAGAATGTAATGAAGCTAAATTAATTAAAACGGTTTGCAGCTGAGAGCATGGGTGGCCCTGGGGCTTCTTGGAAGCAACACTAACCGTTGTGCAACCTTTCATGCTGGCTAAAAATTTTTGCAGCTGTGATGAAATGAGTTCAGTGGGTTATGTGCAACCAACTTACACTCTGTGGAAACCTACTGAAGTGAATAGACCTGAGTCATTCATGTCTATTCATGCCAATAGGCTTTCTCTGAAGCAAGAACAACTATTGGCTCCAACGAGGGATGGGCTTATCTACCAATTCCAGTTCCTCATTTCTCCAGTCTTCTATCCTGTATACCGTATTTCCACATCAGCGGGTGATTTATTGGTTTGCTGAAGCCCCCATGAAAACCCATCTCCATTTCTCCTAATACACCCATTGCTGAGTGCAGTTTGACCTAACGCACATATTATGGCCGAGCATCTTTCCCAATTCTGGGACGCGGGTGGTGCTGTGGGTAAAACCTCAGCGCCTAGGACTTGCCGATCGCATGGTCGGCGGTTCGAATCCCCGCGGCGGGGTGTGCTCCCGTCGTTCGGTCCCAGTGCCTGCCAACCTAGCAGTTCGAAAGCACCCCCAGGTGCAAGTAGATAAATAGGGACCGCTTTATAGCGGGAAGGTAAACGGCGTTCCGTGTGCTGCGCTGGCTCGCCAGATGCAGCTTGTCACGCTGGCCACGTGACCCGGAAGTGTCTGCGGACAGCGCTGGCTCCCGGCCTATAGAGTGAGATGAGCACACAACCCTAGAGTCTGGCAAGACTGGCCCGAAGGGCAGGGGTACCTTTACCTTTTACCTTTTTATCTTTCCCAATAGGAATTGTAAAGCTGGAAGGGATGTCAAGGGTCACAGAGGTCAACGCCATGCAATGCAGGAATCACAACTGAAGTATCCCTGACAGGTGACCATCCAACCTCTGCTTGCTCCATCTTCCATGAGATAGGACATCAAATATGTGAAGATGGCTATCATATCCCCTCTCAGTCTTCTCTTCTCCAGGCTAAAACATACCAAGCTCCCTCAACCGTTCCTCATAAAACTTGGTTTCCAGGCTCTTTGTAATCTTCGTCACCCTCCTCTGCACACAGTTTAGCTCGTCAACGATGATGCATTTTGGGGTGTTGCTTTCACTTGAGAGATTCAGGCACCAGCACGACTCAGGGTTGGGTAGACATTCCTGCCTGCAAGTCCTGGCCAGACATGGCGTGGCATTTACCAGCACCACATCAACATGCCCTGTGAGGAATGCGAGCAGTGTCAGGTTTACGTATAAGCTAAACAAGCTATAGCATTGGGGCCTACTCTCTTGGGGGACCCCAAAAAAATCAAAGGGGAAAAAACTGAATGTACATTTCCAAAATATAAGCTAAAAAACAACTAAAATAAAAACAGCATACAGCAACCGTGTTTTGTGTTGTATAGGCTCCTATTGTCAGGAGTGTGTGCAGGAGCCAGACCCTGGGACCAGGAGGACTTCGGAGGACTGGGGCCTTCCTAAGTTTGTTCTGGAGAGGCAAGGCGCGGCTGCACAGGTGAGGTGGTCGATTGGTAACTCACTGCACCTGGTGGCAAGAGCCAGGGTCAGTATTCCCAGCCCTGCTGTGTTTGGCTCCTTGACCCTCGGACCCCTGACTTCGTGACTCCTTGCTTCTTGACCCTCAGACCCTTGACTTCTTGACTCCTGGCTTCCTGACCCTCAGACCATTGGCTTCCCGACTCTCTGACCCTCGGACTCTTGGCTTCCTGACTCCTGGCTTTTGGACTCCCATTCCTGCTCCCACCTTGCCATCTTGCCCCCGGTCCTGACGTCCCCCAGCCGGGATTTCGATCACCCGTGAACCGGACCATGACACCTATAATGTAAGTGATGGGCCCCGTCTGCTAGCCTGCCCCCTAAAATATCACTGATTTGCTCATTTCTATATATAGGGTGCCTACATTCTGCATGGACAACATGTGCAAATGGCTTTAGATACCTATTGGATCCATAAATTACCATATAGCATATATTCAACACAAAAAAGAGTGACAATTTGTTGTTGGCAAAGGGCAGCTGGACATATAAAGGGCCCCATTACCATCAGTAGCCTAGGACTTCATCAAACCTAAATCAGGCCCTGGGAAGAAGGAGCCAACTCCTAGGGGCTGAGGTCCCTTTGCCTCCCCAATACAATATGTGAGGGGGCCAGCATGCACCCCAAGTCGACGGGCATTTCCATTCAAATGGTCTGCATGCGCTGTGTCATGTGATTGATTTTGCAGGGCTGGGCTTACCTGGGCCCAACATTTTTCAAATTCAAGTTGGCACTGTGAGGCACTCCTTATAGGTCTGCTTTCTGTGAGGTCCAGAACTACTACTTTTTTCCTTAAAAAAAGTTTAAGGGTACTCTAATTTTCCTACCCATATCGAAATACTGCCCCTCAATGAGGCCAAACTTAGATTCACAAAATGTTTAGATGTATGCGTACCCCCAGGAAAAAAGCACTGTCTAGAACTGTGGCAAATATCCCCAATTCTACATCCATTTCGGCTGGTTCCTTACCCCTAGGCAGCATTACATTTATTAAAATGGGAATAAAAGGTGTATTTCTATTTTTGTCCTGGCCTTCGGAGGGAAGTCACACTGGAACATCACTACTCCCTGTTCCCTGTCTTGAACCAATACCCTTATATCTCTTGTTACAAAAAGAATGTTTTGACTTGGCCCGACTTACTCTATCCCCTGCTCATAGATGAAACGAATGTTATTTTTCACCTGGATACGTTTAGCATACTCAAATGTGAGCCAAACACATTCTTGTACAACTTCGGTTTCGATAATATGTCTGCACAAACGCTTTATTAAAAGTAGCAACTGATACGCTTTATTAAAAGTAGCAAATGTTTGCATCTGATGTAGTTTTCTAAAGATGTTTCTAACATTATTTTACTTTGATGATAGTAGGCTTTGTTTAATCAAAGTTGTTGCAGAAGTTACAAGGTACGTATTTGGGGCATATGTTTTATCAAATCCTCACATTAAGCTGGATCTTTTGTGGCATGTGATCTTGTTTTTCTTTGATAATTGAGAAAGGTTAGAAAAAATTATATCCTTCAAAGGGGAAAAAATTAGTGTTAATATTGCTTCCTTTGAGCACAGCACCTTTTGCTTGTTGCTCAGTTCTAGCCTTGCTGATTTGGGTAATTATGATTTAATTAGGGTTTCTTAGCTAATCTAATATTTTGCTATTATAATGTCAATATTTTATAGGATCGTACACTATTAACTTCATGGTTCTTATTTTCTTGGGGGGGGGTAATTTTTATTAGTTTTCCATTTTAAAAATCCAATATTAGCCTTATCAATATGAATTCAAATACCAATCAATCAAATAGCCAATTACATAATTTAGATGGGCCCCCATGTGCTAGATTTCAAGGTTGAATAATTCCCTTTAATTCTGCTTTCAAATTATTATTCAATCCAATTACAGTCCAATCTTAATAGTAATCCCTTATGCAACAGCTACAATATTTTTAACTTCAATTCATGATGACGCATTTAATAATTTGTGATTCGCAAGTTCTTCTTCCTGTGTGCGGCGTTGATTTTAAGCATATTGTTATGTCTAACTCGGTTATTATGAGCAAAGGAAATGTATTTGCTGTGTGCCTGAAGAACCATTGAACAATGTGTTTTCTGTGCGCTGCTAGGAAGGGGGACTCAAGATATTGAAGGTCACATGCAGAGAGCTTCACAGCAGACCGGGAGCTTGAAACCTGGTCTGCCAGGTCCCATTCTGCTCTCAGCAGGCGTCTACTTGTGTTCTTCCTATCAACCAGCCCTGGGCTTTCTCCTGCCTGTCAACTGCCTCTTCTCTAGGTATCAGTGTTGCCCTTGGGGATGTCAGTAAGGAGAACGAGGATGGAGACAAAACTAGAATTCGTTGGTTCTGCCAGTTCTTGGATCTGGTTCCAGCTGCTCAGAAATGGAGGGAGGGAGCAGTTAACCAACAAAGGAAGAATGGCAGACAAAATTATATAATAATAATTTATTATTTATACCTCGCCCATCTGGCTGTGTTTCCCCAGCCACTCTGGGTGGCTCCCAATTGAGTGTTAAAAACCGTACAGCATTAAATATTAAAAATTTCCCTAAACAGGGCTGCCTTCAGATGTCTTTTAAAGATAAGATAGCTGCTTATTTCTTTCACATCTGATAGGAGGGCATTCCACAGGGCGGGTGCCACTACCAAGAAGGCCCTCTGTCTGGTTCCCTGTAACCTCACTTCTCGCAATGAGGGAATCACCAGAAGGCCCTCGGCACTGGATCTCTGTGTCCGGGCTGAACGATGGGGGTGGAAATTGATGGATTATGCAGAAATGGGAAGTTTAACCAACAGAACGAGAGATCAGGAAGGGGGGAAAGCATTTAAGGAAGAGTGGGGAAAATTTGTAGAATATTTGAAGGATAACTGTAAACAAGTTAAAACATTAGAAGGACTAGCAGTATATAATTAAGTTGTGAGATAATGAGAAAGAATTAATACGGAACGACTAGAACATAGGTCAGCAAACTTTTTCAGCAGGGGGCCAGTCCACTGTCCCTCAGACCTTGTGGGGGGCCAGACTATTTTTTGGGGGTGGGGAATGAACAAATTCCTATGCCCCACAAATAACCCAGAGATGCATTTTAAATAAAAGCGCACATTCTACTCATGTAAAAACATGCTGATTTCTGGACTGTCCGCAGGCCGGATTTAGAAGGCAATTGGGCCAAATCCGGCCCCTAGGCCTTAGTTTGCGTACCCATGGATTATAATATGCAGCAGCAGAGGATAACCAGAATGGACTATGGAAGGGGGGAAAGGAAGTTGATGGTGTATTGGTTTCTGTTGGTGAATGTAAAGGTGAAAACTTGTAAAAGTGAAGATTGCAAATAAAATTTATTTTAAGAGAATCTGGTTCCACCTGCTGCTGGTCTCCCAGATTTTACCTCCTAAGTAGCTCAAGGTGACTATAGTGGCTTCTCCTGCTCCCTGTTAAATCCTCATAACCCTCCCTGCATGCTAGGTTAAGCTGAGAGACCGTAGTGCCCCAAAGGTCACACCCACAAAGATTCATAGATGAGTGGAGATTTGAACCCCGGACTCTCAGGCAGTGGCATAACATGGGTTGCCAGAACACAGGGCCATGCAGAGTGGGAGAGAGGGAGGGAGGAAGGGAGACTGATGGAATACGCATATGCATTCCGCTGCCTAACAGCGTCTGCGTCAACCAAGAGATTGCAGCCGTAGAGATAAGGAAAGAAGAGTCGTTCCATTGTCTGGAAAGCTCTCTTCCTGGTTTCCATGGAGAAGCCGTTTTCAACGAAGCCCAGGAATGGAAGCGCACAGCTGTATTGAGGCAGCACTGGGTGTTGAAATTTTGTGCCCCCTAACAATTTTGCTCCTGGGGCGACTGCCCCATGCTGCACTGCTGCTCTTGGTTCCAACACTCGAACAATCACACCAAGGGTTGCTTATATGTATATTAGGATTGCCATATTTCAAAAGGGGGGGTGGGGGAGTTTTTAAGCTTTATTTGGTTGTGCAAGATCTCAAAAAAAAAAAACCTGAAGTCTTTGAGCTATTTTAAATTAAATTCGCCCAAATCGACATGGGTTGCCATACACTCTGACATCAGTGGTTTCCTCTCGGACACTGTTTCTGATGTCGAAATCCCAGCTATGTCTGGGGAAATTCAAATACTTGACCTAGATGGGAATGAACTTCTAAGATGGAAAGAGGTGTGTGAAGAAGCTAATCTTCCATCGTCTCCCAGGAAAGAGATTGAATATAGAAAAGCCAGTAAGACTGCAATTTGGCAGATTGAGGTTGAAATAAGACACCCAATGATTTTCAAGTAAAATGTGTATTTCTTATTCTTTTGCCAAAGCATTGCATTCCAAGCTGGTGTATGCAGATAGGAGTTTGTGAATATTTGGAAGGTTAGTATCCAACACTCCCCTGACGTCTCCTGAACAATTTGCTGGAACTATTTTTTCCAGTGGCCAAGGGGACGCCCTTCTTACTTGCGGAGTTTCTCATGAGTTTCAGCAATGAATTTTGCAACCAGGCGTCCCACTTCAGCAAAACTCAGTTTGCCGTCCTTGTTTATGTCTGCCTCCTGGAAGAGCTGCTCTCTCTTTTGTTGCTTCAAGGGAGACTGCAGTGTTAGGGGTGGGAAAATGGAAGAGAGAAGACTTCAGATCTGTTTGTTGCATTTCCCCAGCCAAATAACATGTATAAAATTTCATATGTTGCGGCAAAGTGTGCATATATATATATATATGCAATAATAACATACAAAAATGCAGAATATTAGGGAAAGGAACTTTGCAAAACTGTGTATATTGGGGGAAAACACTTACAAAAATATGTTTAATAGGAAAGAATTACAATAAACATTTTTTTAAAAAATGCAGCGCAAATGAGGAAAACGGAATTTGAAACTGAAAAGTGACTGAAACAGACATATCTGCCTGTCCCTAGATTTCAGAGTAGTTGAGCATCCTTCAAAGCAGAGACCTGGTGAGATTTCAGCCCCTCCCCATCTTAACTTGGCCGAAGGAACCCTGAACATTGGTGCCAGTAAGTGTCCCAGGGTCTTGAGTGGCCAGAATTTGCCCCTGCCTCTTTTTATCTCCCCCTCACCTCATCAGTGTCAGGAAACTGCTCCTCCAGCATCTTCTTAAATGCCTGCTTGTCAAGGCTGTCAGAATTCCCAGAATACCTGTAGTAGAGTTCTATGTATTGTTCAATAAGTTGTTGCAACTGAGTCTTGGGCTCGGACATTCCGAAGGGCTTGGTGGCAACCTGGGAATTCATAGGAACACATGAGCGGCTCTGCCTGGGAAGTTCAGTTGGTTAGAGTGTATTGCTGAAAACACCAAGGTTGCAGGTTTGATCCCCATCTTTGGACCAGATGATCTTCAGGCTCCCTTCCAACTCTGCAATTCTATGATTCTTCTGGATCAAAAATAAGGTGTCATGTGACCTACCTAACACAGGACAGCTCTCCTTTTGGATTCTATTTTTTATTTAGCTCGTTTAAGTGTTGTTCAGATGGCTTACATGTTCACCTACTTACATATTGATCAATTGCATTATCTACTTACCCAAGTTTCTACTGCAAACATGCAACATGTATTGCGAACTATCTTAAAAGAATGTATTTTTGCCATGATGCAATAAGGGAAATGGAAATAACCAGTGCTTTTTTTTTCTTTAAAAAAATTGTTTAGGGGTATTCTCATTTTCCTACTCATATTTAAATACTGCTCCTTAATGAGGCCAAACCTAGATTCAAAAATGTTTAGGGGTATGTGTACCCCTGTGTACACCCAGAAAAAAAGCACTGGAAATAATCCCAGGATGGGCACTCCCAACAGACCTCTCTGTTATTTTTGTTTTTTAGTTGGTTAAAGATCTGGCCATAAATTGCAATACACAGGGGGGTTTTGAGCCGGAACTCAGCAAAGGTTAGGTGGGCGCCATTGCCAGTACAGTGGTACCTCTAGATATGAACGGGATCTGTTCCAGAGCCCTGTTCGCATCTAGAATTAAATGGAACTAGCGACGGCGCATCTGCGCACGCACGAGTCGCTTTTCGCTGCTTCTGCTCATGTGCATGATGTCATTTTGAGCGTCTGCGCATGCGCAAGCGGCGAAACCCGGAAGTAACGAGCTCCGTTACTTCCAGGTTGCCGAGGAGCGCAACTCGAACTCGCACAACTCGAAGTGTATTCAACCCAAGGTATGACTGTATAAGAGAACAAGTGAGGCATTAAAGAGTTAAAGTTAGTTTTATTACGGCAAAAGCCAGCGACACAGAACACCACAAGGTCAAACAAAAGGAAATCAACAACAACATCAAAAAAAAAATACACAAGGGAACTTCGCAGTGTGCCATTCAACAAAAGAGATTTATGCTTCCTGATTGCTAGAGTGCAAAATTTGGCCACCTCATATGATATTGAGCTTGAGGAATCTTCCAGAAGGTATTTTCGTAGGATTTCGGGGGAGGATTCCAAATAATGTTGTAGGGGTATAAATTTTGATAAAAGCGGCAAAATAAGTTGAACTCGTTCTTCACTATAAAATTTGCAAAATAGAAGGATGTGAGTGACAGATTCTACCTTATTAGACATACAGGGGCAGAGACGCACATGCATTGGTGCCCGCGTAAATTTGCCGTACAGCACTGCTGAGGGCATTGTCTCAAAGCGGGCTCTGGAAAAAGCCCATCTATAAGCTTCGTTAGTGATGTTAGTTAAGTAAGGGGCAGCTGCAAAATTAGGCCAAGCTTTTAAACATCTTTTAAGCAGCTTTTAAGCGGCGAAACCCGGAAGTAACGAGCTCCGTTACTTCCAGGTTGCCAAGGAGCGCAACTCGAACTCGCACAACTCGAAGTGTATTCAACCCGAGGTATGACTGTATAAGAGAACAAGTGAGGCATTCATGGTGAGTTCCGGCACTACTTTTCCTAGAAAAAATAGCAAGGGTGATACATGCTTTCTGCCTAACTATCTGTCAAAACTCAAAAAAACTCAAAAATATAAAGATAAATATCTCAAGTAGATATGCAAAACCTGGAGACCTAGTAAACATGGCGAAATCGACTAATATAGCCAGGGGCAAAGAGAGTGGACAGCCTTGGAACTGTTTTCTTCAGAAATGGAGAGTTTTCATAATGTGTTGGTGCAACGGAGTGCAAGGAAATGGTAGCTATTAAATGTAAATCCAGAAGTGCTGCCAAGGATACTCTTAAATATCTTGGACTGGACGCAGCCATGTTGTTCTGTTAGCAGAAGAATCTCCACTTGCATAACTGAACTTTACCTTTCTTGTTTCCCTAGGCTCTCCACCCCTCCCCCCAAAAAAATATCTGCTCCAGAGGGTTGGGGAAACTTTCAGAACGATGGTCTGTATGGAAGGAGACAACCCTTGAGATAGTTAGGGAGTGAGACATCCAGGGCTTTAAACACCAATAATGAGCACCTTGAATTGGGCTGGAGCAGCTGCAAAATGGATAACTTACAATCCTCCAAAGGTTGCCGGACTTTGTCATCCTTGTTCATTGACCATGCTGGCTGGGGCTGGTGGCAATTGGAATCCAAAGCATCTGGAAAAACTACAAGTTTTTCATCCCTGCCCTAGCTGATAATCTCAAGAAGATTTAGCACCCTATGTCCAATGTATTACCCAACAAGAACCCAAGAAAGCTTCCCATAGCTTCAGCTTACCTTGGTGGTGGTGAACAAGAGAGTTTGAATGTGCCAAAGTTGGGTGAAGAGCCCTAAATCGCTCCCACCTCTTATACCCCATCTAGATTTCTGCTCCCACCCCCCACTTATGAAATCTTTGCTCCTTCTCAACTGTCACTCCCCAGTTACTCCCATTAACCCTGACCACCATGTGTTCAAGATATCTGATTAAGATCTTCCTCTGGGGGCTGGGGTTCCCTCCCTGCAACTTGTGTCGAATCACCGTCCATCATTTAGTAGCATCAAGTTCATACCATCTGTGCAACATTGCTTTCTTAGAATGCATGGATCATATTGCGGTTGAACTGTTTTGTGGATATAGGTGGGGCCTGAAGTTTCTCAAATCAGCATGCATTCTTGTGCAATATGCGTGCTGGGTGCATTTTTTGCTGCAATGGTTTGAATGATTTCGATGGGTCCTATGAAGCCAGCTTATACCCAGAGCAGCCCCCGCTAAAACACATTGAACTAGAGTTAGCCATGTCTATTACAATGGGTTTACTCTGAGTAGGACTCCCACTGGCTACAAGTAGAGATTGATGGATCTATCAATTTCAGTTCCTCATTCCTTCTTCACACACCTCTTCAGAGACACCCGATAAGTGACCCGATTTTGACGGAACAGTCACAAAAAAATGTTAAGCCACCATGGCTTTGAGACTTTGTCCTGAATGTCTCGATTCCCAAAGTGGTTAGAAAAAGAGGTGCCGGAACTCACCATGGACACCTGCCTTGTTCTCTTATATTGGCGATGGCAAGCACCAGAGGGGTGCCAGAACTGAGTTCCAGAACTGAGAGAGCCAGTGTGGTGTAGTGGTTAAGAGCGGTGGACTCGTAATCTGGTGAACCGGGTTCGCATCTCCTCTCCTCCACATGCAGCTACTGGGTGACCTTGGGCCAGTCACACTTCTTTGAAGTGTCTCAGCCCCACTCGCCTCACAGAGTGTTTGTTGTGGGGGAGGAAGGGAAAGGAGAATGTTAGCCGCTTTGAGACTCCTTAGGGTAGTGATAAAGGGACGTGGGTGGCACTGTGGGTTAAACCACAGAGCCTAGGACTTGCCGATCAGAAGGTCGGTGGTTCGAATCCCCGCGACGGGGTGAGCTCCCATTGCTCAGTCCCAGCTCCTGCCAACCTAGCAGTTCGAAAGCACGTCAAAGTGCAGATAAATAGGTACACTTCGGCGGAAAGGTAAACGGCATTTCCGTGCACTGCTCTGGTTCACCAGAAGCGGCTTAGTCATGCTGGCCACATGACCCGGAAGCTGTATGCCGGCTCCCTCGGCCAGTAAAGTGAAATGAGTGCCGCAACCCCAGAGTCGGTCACGATTGGACCTAATGGTCAGGGGTCCCTTTACCTTTTAGGGTAGTGATAAAGCAGGATATCAAATCCAAACTCTTCTTCTCTGCGTCTTCCATTAAGTTCCAGCTCAAAAAAAGCCCAAGGTACAGCCATTAGTACAGCAGCTCCTGCGACCATTTTTAGCACACACATGCACACACGCTCCTCCTTCTCCAAAAAATAAGGGTACCCCTGGCCACCCACTCCCTTCTCTTCCTGCTCCTGCTCCTGCGAAGTCCGGGAAGAGAGCAGAAAGGGAAGACCCTCTGACCACATTCACACCTGTGCATCAGCCTGCCATATTTCAGAATGGAGATTATTAAGATTTGGCCAGGGTGGCCCAAGGCTCTTGCTGATTCCCTCTTTGCAGCTGTCAGCTCAGGAGGCAGTGGAGATTTGAACCCGTGTGAGTTGAGCTGACAGAGCCAGTGTGGAGTAGTGGTTAGAGGGTTAGACTAGGCTCTGGAAGACCAGGGTTCAAGTCCCCATGCAGCCATGGACCTCACTGGGTGAGCTGGGGCCAGTCTCCCACTCCCAGCCTAAGCTACCTCACAGGGTTGTTGTGAGAGACAGTGAGTGCCCCAAGGTCACACCCACAAAGAATCATAGATGAGTGGAGATTTGAACCCCAGACTCTCAGCCAGTGGCATAACGTGGGTTGCCAGCACACAGGGCGGTGCAGGGAGGGAGGGAGGGAGTGAGACAGACAGAATACGCATATGCATTCAGCTGCCTAACAGCATCTGCGTCAACCAAGAGATTGCAGCCATAGAAATAAGGAAAGAAGAGTCATTCCATCGTCTGGAAAGCTCTTTTCCTGGTTTCCATGGAGAAGCTGTTTTCAATGGAGCCCAGAAATGGGAGCACACAGCTGTATTGAGGCAGCACTGGGTGTTGAAATTTTATGCCCCTTAACAATTTTGCTCCTGGAGCGACTGGCCTTGTGCTCCCCACCCCCAAATACTGCACCACTGCTCTTGGTTCCAACACTGCAACAATCACACCAAGGGTTGCTTCTAGGTAGAGTAGGGTTGACATATTCCAAAAAAAGTTTGGGGGGGTTGGGGGGGTTGTTAAGCTTTATTTAGTTTTGCAAGATCTCAAAAAGGAAAGGAAGTTTTTGAGCTATTTTAAATTAAATTCGCCCAAATTGACATTGGTTGCCATACACTCTGACATGTCAGTGGTTTCCTCCCGGACACTGATTCTGACATCAGAATTTCGGCTATGTCTGGGAAATTCAAATACTTGACCTAGATGGGAATGAACTTCTAAGATGGAAGGAGGTGTGTGTAGAAGCTAATCTTCCATCGTCTCCCAGGAAAGAGAATGAATATAGAAAAGCCAGTAAGACTGCAATTTGGCAGACTGAGGTTGAAATAAGACACCAAATGATTTCCAAGTTAAATGTTTATTTCTTATTCTGTTGCCAAAGCATTGCATTCCAAGCTGGTGTATGCAGATAGGAGTTTGTGAATATTTGGAAGGTTAGTATCCAACACTCCCCTGACGTCTCCTGAACGATTTGCTGGAACTATTTTTTCCAGTGGCCAAGGGGACGCCCTTCTTACTTGCGGAGTTTCTCATGAGTTTCAGCAATGAATTTTGCAACCAGGCGTCCCACTTCAGCAAAACTCAGTTTGCCGTCCTTGTTTATGTCTGCCTCCTGGAAGAGCTGCTCTCTCTTTTGTTGCTTCAAGGGAGACTGCAGTGTTAGGGGTGGGAAAATGGAGGAGAGAAGACTTCAGATCTGTTTGTTGCATTTCCCCAGCCAAGTAATACGTATAAAAATTCATAGGCTACAGTAAAGTGTGCTACACACACACACACACCATATAGCTACACTATAATAACATACAAACATGCAGCATATTAGGGAAAGGTGCTTTGCAAAAATGGGTATATTGGGCAAAAATGCATACAAAAATATCTTTAATAGGAAAGAATTACAATAAACATTTTTTAAAAAAAACGCAGCGCAAATGGGGAGAACGGAATTTAAGACTGAAGAGACTGAAACAGACATAGCTGTCCATCCCTAGATATGCTTTGTTTTCAGAGTAGCTGAGCATCCTTCAAAGCAGAGACCTGGTGAGATTTCAGCCCCTCCCCATCTTAACGTGGCCAAAGGAATCTTGCACATTGGTGCCAATGGGTGTCCCAGGGTCTTGAGTGGCCAGAATTTGCCCCTGCCTCTTTTTATCTCCCCCTCACCTCATCAGTGTCAGGAAACTGCTCGTCCAGCATCTTCTTAAATGCCTGCTTGTCAAGGCTGTCAGAATTCCCAGAGTACGTGTGGTAGAGATCTATGTATTGTTCAGCAAGTTGTTGCAACTGAGTCTTGGGCTTGGACATTTCGAAGAGCTTCTGGTGGCAACCTGGGAATTCATAGGAACACATAAGCGGCTCTGCCTGGAAAGTTCAGTTTGTTAGAGCATGCTGCTGATATCACAAAGGTTACAGATTTGATCCCCATATGGGACAGCTTTATATTCCTGCAATGCAGGGAGTTGGGACCAGATTATCCTCAGGGTCCGTTCCAACTTTGCAATTCTATGATTCTTCAGGATCAATAAGGTGGTGTCCATCTGACCTACCTAACACAGGACAGCTCTCTATTTGAATTCTGTTTTTCATTGAGCTCATTTACGTGTTGTTCATATGGTTACATGTACAACGACTTCCATATTGATTAGTTACATTACTTAAATACTGAAGTTTCTAACGCAAACAGGCAACATGTATTGGGGACTATCTTTAAAGAATGTAATTTTGCCATGATGCAATAAGAGAAGTAACCCCAGGATGGGCACTCCCAACAGACCTGTTTGT
Organism: Podarcis cretensis; assembly: GCF_951804945.1. Lineage (NCBI taxonomy): Eukaryota > Metazoa > Chordata > Lepidosauria > Squamata > Lacertidae > Podarcis > Podarcis cretensis. The sequence continues at coordinate 8,369,480 of NC_137186.1, forward strand.
TATTTTTGTTTTTTTAGTTGGTTAAGATCCGGCCTTAAATTGCAATACACAGGGGGTTTTTTGATCCGGAACTCAGGAAAAGTCAGGTGGGAGCCACTGCCATTCTAAGAGAACAAGTGAAGTATTCATGGTGAGTTCCCACACTTCTTTTCCCAGAAAAATAGCAAGGGTGGTACTTGCTTTCTGCCTATCTGTCAAAACTCGAAAAACTCAAAAATATAAAGACAAATATCTCAAGTAGATAAGCAAAATCTGGAGACCTAGTAAACATGGTGAAATTGACTAATACAGCCAGGGGCAAAGAGAGTGGACAGCCTTGGAACTGTTTTCTTCAGAAATGGAGAGTTTTTATAATGTGTTGGTGCAACAGAGTGCAAGGAAATGGTTGCTGTTAAATGTACAGCCATAGGTGCTGCCAGGGATACTCTTAAATATCTTGGTCTGGACACCTCCAAGTTATTCTGTTAGCACAAGAATCTCCACTTGCATAACAGAACTTCACCTAGGCTCTCTTTCCACCCCCCTGCTCCCACCCACCCCCCAAAAAAAATCTGCTCCAGAGGGTTGGGGGAACTCTTAGAACAGATTTGGTGGGGGTGATAGGGAGGGGAGAGGGAAGGCCACCAACCAAGCTCCAGAGAGCGATGGAGCTGCAAAGAGGGTCCCCTTGGCCAATCATTCCACTTGAGAGGGTCCGTAGGGAAGGAGGCAGCCCTTGAGATAAATAGGGAGTGAGACATTCAGGGCTTTAAACACCAATGTGAGCACCTTGAATTGGGCTGGAGCAGCTGCAACGTTGGGGAACTTACAATCCTTCAAAGGTTCCTGGACTTTGTGATTCTTGTCCGTTGCCATGCTGGCTGGGGCTGGTTGGAGTTGGAATCCTGAGCATCTGGATCCTTGCCTACAGATTTTTCGTCCCTGCCCTAGCTGATAATCTCAAGAAGATTTATCACCCTATGTCTAATGTATTACCCAACAAGAACCCAAGAAAGCTTCCCATAGTCTTCAGCTTACCTTGGTGGTGGTGAACAAGAGAGTTCGAATGCGCCAAAGTCGGATGAAGAGCCCTAAATCGCTCCCACCTCTTATACCCCACCTAGAAACCTGCTCCCACCCCCCTCCACTTGCGAAATGTTTGCTCCTTCTCAAATGACACTCCCCGTTTGCACACATTAACCACAAGCGCTCAAGGTATCTGTGGAAGATCTTCTTTCAGCATGACACCTTGGGGGGCTAGGGTCCCCTCCTTGCAGCTTGTGGCCAATCACTGTCCGTCATTTAGGAGCCCCAAGTTTACACCCTCTGGTCAACATTGCTTTCTTAGAATTCATAAAACATATTGCAGTTAAACTGTTTTGTGGATATAGGGGGGCCCGAAGTTTCTGAAAACAGCATGCATTCTTGTGCATGCTTTATCCTCATACGGGACAGCTTCTTATTTCTGCAATTCCAGGAGTTGGGACTGGATGATCCTAATGGTCCCTTCCAACTCGGCAATTCTATGATTTTTCAGGATCAACAATAGTGTCCATGTGTCCTACCTAACACAGAGCAGCTCTCTATTTGAATTCTGTTTTTTATTTAGCTCATTTAAGTGTTGCTCATATGGCTTACATATACAGTGACTTACATATTAATTATAGTATTTTTCGGTGTATAACATGCACCCTTGTAAAAGACCCCCCCTTATTTTTTGAGAATCAAAACTAAGAATATGCACTATGCACTATCAGTGTATAGGATGACCCCATATTTTAAACTTCAATTTTTTTTAAAAAAAAAAATATTGTCTTATACACGAAAAAATATGGTTATTTCATTACTTAGATCCTGAAGTTTCTAATAGTCAATGGACAAGGATGACAAAGTACAGCAACCTTTGGAGGATTGTAAGCAGCTCCAGCCCAATTTAAATTGCTCACATTGGTGTTTAAAGCCCTAAATGTCTCGTTCCCTAATTATCTCAAGGGACCCTTAATTATCCCTACGGACCCTCTCAAGTGACATGATTGGCCAAGGGGGCCCTCTCTGCAGCTCCATCGCTCTCTGGAGATTGGTTAGTGACAGTGACCTGGAGGAGGGCCTTCCTTCTCCCCTCCCTGTCACGTCCACCAAATCTGTTCTGGGGGTTTCCCCAACCCTCTGGAGCAGATGGGGGGGGGGAGCCTAGGGAGATAAGAAAGGTAAAGTAAACTGTGAATATTAAAGCAGCAACAAGAGAGATGTTTGGATCCCTTTCTGAGCTCGAAGCATGGGTACCCCCAACAAAATTTTAAAAATTTGGCTTTGTAATTTGGAATTAATGTGATTTGATTGGTTGTTAATAAAAATTATATTTAAAAAAAAGGAAAGAAAGGCAAAGTTCTGTTATGCAAGTTGAGATTCTTGGGCTAACAGAATAACTTGGAGGTGTCCAGGCCAAGATATTTAAGAGTATCCCTGGCAGCACCTATGGATTTACATTTAACAGCAACCATTTCCTTGCACTCTGCTGTACCAACACATTATGAAAACTCTCCATTTCTGAAGAAAACAGTTCCAAGGCTCTCTCTGCCCCTGGCTGTATTAGTCAATTTCACCATGTTTACTAGGTCTCCAGAACTGCATATCTACTTGAGATATTTATCTTTATATTTTTGAGTTTTTCGAGTTTTGGCAGATAGTTAGGCAGAAAGCATGTATTACCCTTTTCTAGGAAACCATGAATGCCACACTTGTTCTCTTATAATGGCAATGTCACCCACCTGACTTTTGCTGAGTTTCGGCTCAAAAAACCCCCTGTGTATCACAATTTAAGCCCAGATCTTTAACTAACTAAAAAATGAAAATAACAGACAGGTTTGTCAGGAGTGCACATCCTGACGTCATTTCCATTTCTCTTACTGCATCATGGCAAAATTACATTCTTTTAAGATTGTCCCCAATACATGTTGCGTGTTTGCAGTAGAAACTTGGGCAAGTAGATAATGCAAATAATCAATATGTAAGTAGTTTTATATATGTAAGTCATGGGTAGACAAACTAAGGCCCAGGGGCCAGATGCGGCCCAATCGCCTTCTAAATCCCGCCCACAGACGGTCCGGGAATCAGCATGTTTTTTCATGAGTAGAATATGTCCTTTTATTTAAAAGGCATCTCTGGGTTATTTTTGGGGCCAGCCTGGTGTTTTTACATGAGTAGAATGTGCACTTTTATTTAAAATGCATCTCTGGGTTATTTGTGGGGCATAGGAATTCATTCATTTCCCCCCAAAAAATATAGTCCGTCCCCCCCACAAGGTCTGAGGGACAGTGGAACGGCCCCCTGCTGAAAAAGTTTGCTGACCCCTGATGTAAGTCATATGAACAACACTTAAAGGTAAAGGTAAAGGTACCCCTGCCCGTACGGGCCAGTCTTGACAGACTCTGGGGTTGTGCGCCCATCTCACTCAAGAGGCCAGGGGCCAGCGCTGTCCAGAGACACTTCCGGGTCACGTGGCCAGCGTGACATCGCTGCTCTGGCGAGCCAGAGCCGCACACGGAAACGCCGTTTACCTTCCCGCTGGTAAGCGGTCCCTATTTATCTACTTGCACCCGGAGGTGCTTTCGAACTGCTAGGTTGGCAGGCGCTGGGACCGAGCAGCGGGAGCGCACCCCGCCGCAGGGATTCGAACCGCCGACCTTTCGATCGGCAAGCCCTAGGCACTGAGGCTTTAACCCACAACGCCACCTGCGTCCCTAATGAGCTAAATAAGAAATAGAGTTCAAATGGGGGATTACCCTGTGCTAAATAGGACACATGGACACCTTAATCTTGATCCAGAAGAATCACAGAATTGTAGAATTGAACTGAGAGAGACAGTGTGGTGTAGTGATTAGAGGGTTAGACTAGGCTCTGGAAGACCAGGGTTCAAGTCCCCACTCAGCCATGAACTTCATTGGGTGAGCTGAGGCCAATCTCTCACTCCCAGCCTAACCTAAAGCACAAGGATTGTGGTGAAGATAAAATGGGGAGAAGGAGAATTATGTACAGAACCTTGAGCTCCTTGGAGGAAAGAGGGGAGATAAATACCAGAAATAAATCAAACAAAGCCTCGTCTCCTAGACACCACACCAGAGGAGGTGTCTATTGATGGATCCCTGAGCAAGAAGCGCAGGACTAGATGTCCACACGTATCACGAATCAACCTGCAAGGTAGGCAGGGGTGTGTGAAGAAGCAAATCTTCCATAGTCTCCCAGGCAAGAGATTGAATATAGAAAAGGCAGTAACACTGCAGTTTGGCAGATTGAGGTTGAAATAAGACACCCAATGATTTTCAAGTAAAATGTTTATTTCTTATTCTGTTGCCAAAGCATTACATTCCAAGCTAGTGAACATGGAAACGGGTTTGTGTATGTTTGGAAGGTTAGCATCCAACACACCCCTGAGCACCGTCTCCTGGAGGGTTAGCTGGGCCATTTTTCCAGTGGCCAAGGGGACGCCCTTCTTACTTGTGGAGTTTGTCGTGAGTTTCAGCGATAAATTTTGCGATCAGGTGGCCCACTTCAACAAAACTCAGTTTGCCATCCTTGCTTATGTCCGCCTCCTTGAAGAGCTGATCCCTCTTTTGTTTCTTCAAGGGAGACTGCAATGTTAGGGGTGGGAAAATGGAGGGGGAAAAGACTTCAGATGCGATTGCTGCATTTCCCCAGCCAAGTAATATGTATAAAAATTCATATGCTACAGTAAAGTGAGCATTTCTTTCTTTCTTTCTTTCTTTCTTTCTTTCTTTCTTTCTTTCTATATCATCTAGGCAATAATAACATACAAAAGTGCAGCATATTAGGGAAAGGTGCTTTGCAAAAATGTGTACAGTATATTGGGCAAAAATGCATACAAAAATACGTTTAATAGGAAAGAATTACAATAAACATTTTTTTTTAATGGAGCGTAAATGGGGAGAACAGAATTTAAGACTGAAAAGAGACTGAAACAGACATATCTGCCTGTCCCTAGATATGCTTTGCTTTCAGAGTAGCTGAGCATCCTTCAAAGCAGAGACCTGGTGAGATTTCAGCTCCTCTCTGTCTTAACGTGGCCGAAGGAACCCTGAACATTGGTGCCAATGGGTGTCCCAGGGTCTTGAGTGGCCAGAATTTGCCCCTGCCTCCTCTTATCTCCCCCTCACCTCATCAGTGTCAGGAAACTGCTCGTCCAGCATCTTCTTAAATGCCTGCTTGTCAAGGCTGTCAGAATTCCCAGAGTACCTGTGGTAGAGTTCTATGTATTGTTCAGCAAGTTGTTGCAACTCAGTCTTGGGCTTGGACATTCCGAAGGGCTTCTGGTGGCAACCTGGGAATTCATAGGAACACATGAGCAGCTCTGCCTGGATGATTTGTTGGATAGCTCAGTTGGTTAGAGCGTAGTGGTGATAACAGCAAAGCTGCTGGTTTTATACCCATATGGGGCAGCTTCATATATCTGCATTGCAGGGAGTTGGGACTAGATTATCCTCAGGGTCCCTTGCAACTCTTCGATTTTATAATTCTTCAGGATTAAGAATAGAGTGTCCATGTGTCCTACGTAGCACAGGGTAGCTCTCCATTTGAATTCTATTTTTTATTTAGCTTGTTTAAGTGTTGTTCAGATGGCTTACCTGTACAACGACTTACATACTGATTGATTACATTATCTACTTACCCATGTTTCTACTGCAAACATGCAACATGTATTGGGTACTATCTTAAAAGAATGTAATTTTGCCATCATGCAATAAGAGAAATGGAAATAAGCCCAGGATGTGCACTCCTGACAAACCTGTGTGTTATTTTTGTTTTTTAGTTACCGTATTTTTTGCACCAAAACACTCACTTTTTTCCTCCTAGAAAGTAAGGGGAAATGTCTGTGCATGTTATGGAGCGAATGCCTACAGATGGCGGGGGATCTGCTGCAGTCGTGAGCAGAGGATCCATGGTTCCCCTTCCTTCCCTCCTCCGTGGCTTGCTTTAAAACAGCAAAGCGGGAGAAGAGCTGCTGAGTGGGGAGGAGAGAGGGACAGAGAGCCTGCTTGCTTTAAAGGAGCAAAGCGGGAGAGGAGAGGAGCCTTCTCCTCTTATACCCCTCTTCTGCATTATTAACAACATCCTTCTCCACCCACCCCACGTGTGTTCCTTGTCCCTTGAGTGCTTTTCCTTCCCTCCCCACTTAAAACGTGGTTACAAAGCACAGATCCACATGGATCCTCAGGATTTTTGCATTGGGCTACCCCCCAAACTCACCGTCAGATCACATGTCTGTGGCCACAGCATGAACCACAAAAATCATACATCCGCTGTTTCGTTTAGAATATTTTTTTTTCTTGTTTTCCTCCTCTAAAAACTATGTGCGTGTTATGGTTGGGTGCGTGTTATAGAGCGAAAAATACGGCAGTTAAAGATCTGGGCTTAAATTTCTATACACAGGGGGTTTTTTGTGCCAGAACTCAGCAAAAGTCAGGTGGGAGCCACTGCCATTCTAAGAGAACAAATGAGGCATTCATGGTGAGTTCCGGCACTTCTTTTCCCAGAAAAATAGCATGGGTGATACATGCTTTCTGCCTAACTATCTGTCAAAACTCAAAAAACTCAAAAATATAAAGACAAATATCTCAAGTAGATAAGCAAAATCTGGAGACCTAGTAAACATGGTGAAATTGACTAATACAGCCAGGGGCAGAGAGAGTGGACAGCCTTGAAACTGTTTTCTTCAGAAATGGAGAATTTTCATAATGTGTTGGTGCAACAGAGTGCAAGGAAATGGTTGCTGTTAAATGTACAGCCATAGGTGCTGCCAGGGATACTCTTAAATATCTTGGTCTGGACACCTCCAAGTTATTCTGTTAGCACAAGAATCTCCACTTGCATAACAGAACTTTCCCTTATCTCCCTAGGCTCCCCGCCCTACATCTGCTCCAGAGGGTTGGGGGAACTCCCAGAAGAGATTTGGTGGAGGTGACAGGGAGGGGAGAGGAAAGCTCCACGTGTGTGCCGACACGGCGCTGCAGGTTGCAGACATGCCTCCATCACGGATTATGTCCGCAATCCGAGGTTCCACTGTACTCACAAAGTACTGAGATTGTCATTATTCTTCACACTTTCCTGTAAGGTCCCAAGACAGGTTTCAACCTTAAAGCACCATATTAAAACCCATTTTAAGCAACTTACAAATGTCAAAAGCCAGCATAAAGCGGTGCATCTATACTGGAAGCTGTATAATGAAGGTGCTGGATGTACCAATGGATTCAAGTTAAAGAAAGGAGATTCCGACTAAACAGGAATAACTTTCTCACAGTAAGAGCTGTTTGACAGTGGAACAGACTCCTTCAGGAAGTTGGAGACTCTCATTCATGGTCATCTACAATGGATGCTTTAGCTGTGATTCCTGCATTGCAGGGAATTAGACGAGATGAACCTTGGGGTCCCTTCCAGCTCTAATATTCTACGATGAACCTCTTTGTGGAAGGAGATACACAACAAAGGGGCTGCCACAGAGAAGGTCTTCTCCAGGCCACCATCACCAACCGAACTCCAGAGAGTGATGGACCTACAAAGACCATATCACTTGAGAGGTTCTGCAGGGAACGAGTAAGACATTTAGGGCTTTAAATACCAATGTGAGCACCTTGAATTGTGTTAGAGCTACTGCAACCATGGGGAACCTACAGTCCACCAGATGTTGCCGGACTTTGTCATCCTTGTCCATTGACAACACTGAGTGGGGCTGGTGGGAGTTGGAGTCCAGAACATCTGGAGCCTTGCCTACAGGTTTTTCGTCCCTGCCCTAGCTGATAATCTCAAAAAGATTTAACACCCTATGTCCAATGTATAACCCAACAAGAACCCAAGAAAGCTTCCCATAGTCTTCAGCTTACCTTGGTTGGTGATAAACAAGAGAGTTCGAATGCGCCAAAGTTGGATGAAGAGCCCTAAATCGCTCCCACCTCTTATACCCCATCTAGAATCCTGCTCCCACCCCCCACTTATGAAATCTTTGCTCCTTCTCAAATGACACTCCCATGTTGAACCGTTTAACCCTGAGCACCTGGTGCTCAAGGTATCTGATGGAGATCTTTCTTCAGCAAGGCACCTCTGGGGGCTGGGGTTCCCTCCCTACAGATTGTGGCCAATCACTGTTCATCATTTAGGAACAACAGGTTTACACCCATGGCGCGGCATCGCTTTTCATTTCTTTCTTAGAACTCATTAATCACATTGTGGTTAAACCGTTTTGTAGATATAGGTGGGGCCCGAAGTTTCTGAAAACGGCATGCATTCTTGCGCAATATGGAACGCTGGGTGCATTCTTTGCTGCAGTGGTTGGAATGATTTCCATGGGTCATATGCAGCCAACATATACCCAGAGCAGCCCCTGCTAAAATACATAGATTGACGTGAACCATGTGTATTACAATGGGTTTACTCTGAGTAGGACTACCATTGGCTACAAGTAGTAATCAATGGATCTATGTAGAACACAGCATCCTCCTCCTGCCTTCCTCTTCATCCTTCATCCCTTTTATCCATCCTCTGGTTGCCTTCTCTGTCCCATCCTCCTTTCTCTTTCTCTTTCCCTCCCCTTCCCTTCTTTTCTCCCTCTCTTTCCTCAGCTCGTTTCCTTTATTCCATACACCTGCTTCTCCTTCCATCCATTACCATGATTGTCCCCTTACTCCATCCTTCCTCTTTATATTTAACCTACTCCTTTTCTCCCTACATCCTTCTCCGCTTTCCACCCTTCTCCTTCATCTTTCACTTTCCTCCTTTCTTCCCTCCATCTTCCCTTTTCACGCTCTTCCTCTCCTCCTCCAACCGGTGACCCTGCAGTAGCGCTTTTTCCTCCCCCATATTTAAGTACATATTTTGATAGGATTTAAAATTTCTGCCCGAGAGGGAGACCCACACACATACGTCCCTGTGTGTGTTCGTATGCTTCCCTTTGTTTTTGTCTTCCTCTTTTTATTCGGTGAGAGATTCTATTTTCTTCAAGCACCAGGTGGGGGCGGGGTTAATCTCATCCGCTGGCTGTTTTACAAAGAATCAACTTGCTTCTACATGTCTAAGTGAGCAACTGTAAGAAAAGGGAATGCGGCTGAAGCAAAGCCTTGCAAAGCCAGCTTTTCAGTGCCCGTTCCCTTTGGCCTCATCCAGTTTCTGAGCATCACTTGGCTTAATATTCGATTTTAGGTATTTCCTGAAAGGCCTCTGATCCCATAAAAACATTGCATACCCCCCAATATTCCTCAAATGCTGATGTCCCTATTATCATCTAAGAAAGTTGGAGGGACTCAGCAGAGAGTTCTACAAGGGCAACATACTTGGCAGAGGTGTGAGTCAAGTAGGAATGGAGTCACACTGAGGGGTTGTTGTAAAAAGGAGAAGTCGCAGAGATGAATACAGCAGGGAAGCCTGAACCAGAAAACGTAACACAACCTTCCCCCGCTGAACTCAAAACCTGTTTCAAACCGCCTTGTCACCCCAAAAAGTAAGACATCCTAGACTTTCCAAGTTAAATGATTATTTCTTATTTTATTGCCAAAACATTACATTTCAAGCCAGGGGATGTGGGCAGGGGGGCTTTGTTTGTTTGTTTGGAAGGTTGGTATCCAACATGTCCCTGACCACAGTCCCCTGGAGGACCTGCTGGGTCTCTTCTCAGTGGTGGTGGTGGTGTCCCTCATGCTGGTGGAACTTAATGTGGGCGCAAGAGAGGAATGACCCAACCAGATGGGTCCATTCTTCAAAACTCAGTTGCTTATCTTTGTTTTTATCCAGGTCTTTGAAGAGCTTGTCTTTCCCTTGCTGGTTTTGTGGGTACTGTAGGGAGGAGAAGGAATAGAGGAACAAAAGGTTTCAGGTTGAAATTTGTTGATATGCATCTAAGACATCAGACCATCGCAAAACAAAGGTTTGCCATAGATGGGGAGAACCTTCCAACATCATCAAGACTACACGTCCCATCCTCATCCATGGTCATTGGCCATACTTGCTGATAGGAGTTGTAGTTCAGCCACAACCGGAGGACTGAAAGTTTCCCCACTACCAGTTTAACAGAATGGTATTAATGCAAAGTAACATCAGCAGATGTTGAACACAGACCCAAATGAGCAGCAACATAAAGGAGTTCAAAATGCAGAATATTTAAAAAGGAGAAGAAAACTTTCTCTTTTAATACTCAGGTCATTTAAAGGGGGGTACATTCCTCTTTTAGTGCTCAGCTTCTGCTTGTAAGCTTCCCAGAGACATCTGGTCAGATGCTAGACTAATTGGGCTTGAGGTCTCATGGAGCATGGCTTTTCTGAGAGACTTTATCTGAGGATGACTGAGAAGCTTCAGCCCCCAATTCTCCTGAGATGTACAGTGGTACCTCGGGTTACAGACGCTTCAGGTTACATACGCTTCAGGTTACAGACTCCGCTAACCCAGAAATAGTGCTTCAGGTTAAGAACTTTGCTTCAGCATGAGAACAGAAATTGTGCTGCGGCGGCGCGGCAGCAGCAGCAGGAGGCCCCATTAGCTAAAGTGGTGCTTCAGGTTAAGAACCGTTTCAGGTTAAGAATGGACCTCCAGAACGAATTAAATACATAACCCGAGGTACCACTGTATATCTATTTTTCTGTATCTATCTACAGGGGAGAAATCCAATCCAGTTCACATTTGAAGCTCACCCTGCCAAATTCACATTTCTTCAGATTCTGGAATGTACTTATGCAGCTAAGTGTTAAGAAATGCATGTACTACTTTTTTTACTTTATTTTTACTATGGCGAAGTGTGTTTAAAATAGAATAGTGAAAATAGCATGCAAAAAAATAATCGTAAGGGGAAATTGCTTTGCCAAAAGAGGATTTTATTTTTTAAAAAAATACATAAATGTGCAAAATGTGGAGAACTGAATTTAAGAGAAAACGAGAGAAAAACGAGAAAATGATACCCACTGAAATGGACATATCCACCCGTCCCTAAATATACTTCGCTAACAGGGTAGCCTAGCTCAGTTCCAAGTGCTGCCTTGCTGAGCTGCCTATGACTATCTTAACATGCCCAGAGGCGTGCTGCACATTGATGCCAATGTGTCATCTCTGGCTTCAAGTGCCCAACAATTGCCCGCGCCCATCTTATCTCCACCTCACCTCAACGCAGTCAGGAAACTGCTCGTTGATCATCTTCTTGAACTCCTGCTTGTCAAGGGTGTCAGATTGCCCAGCATACTTATGGAAGACTTCAATCAGCCCATCGGCCAGAACTTGCATCTGAGTCTTGGACTTGGACATTTTGAAGGTTTTCTGTTGGTAACCTAAACAGACATAAGAAGAGCCCTGATGGATCAGAACCCAGTCCTGTATCCTGTTGTCACAGTGACAAATCAGAAGTCCACAGTCAGGGCAGGAAGGCACTAAGGACATCGGAGGAGCCTTCCTAGATCAAGCCAAATGGCCATCTAGACAAGCATCCTATTCTCACATTATATCACAGGATGTATATTTCTGATGGACCCATTAGCTATTTTATTTGGGTGGGTTAAAGAGCTGGCCTTAATAGATTATAGAGAATCTATAGAGAATTCAATAAATGCAAAAAGAAAAAAAATCCATTAAATGTCTCCTTTTATATTGATTTAATATTTAATAACTATCTGCTATGACTGGGAGAATAGAATGACTCCAACTATTGAAGATTGGATAAACGAAGTCTGGAGACAGGGAAGGAAGGAAGGAAGGAAGGAAGGAAGGAAGGAAGGAAGGAAGGAAGGAAAAATTGACTAATGCAGTCAGACACAGAGTGGAGAGACAGCCTTGAGAAATGAAGGAGTTTTCATGATGCACTGGTGCAACAAGATTCAAGAGAATGTAAAACCATAGGCACTGCTAAGTCTAGTCTGAAATATATTGCTCCAGATACAAAAAAGTTTTTCAGTTAGTGCAAGGATTACACTTGAATGATGGAACTTAATCTTCCTGTGCTCTTCCTGTGCTCTCCTCGGACCTCCTCTGTAGGGCTGGTAGAACATCCACAACAGGTTTGGTGGGGGTGACAAGTAGAGGAGAGGAGCTCCATTACACTAGTGGAAATCCTTGCACTAATTGAACAACTTCATTAGAGACAATCCCAGATAGATGGGCTCCCTAGTCTGGTGCAGAAAGTACTCGGCTAGATGGACCTGTGGCTTGGGACTCCAACTTGTATCAGCCCAAGCCACCGTGGTCGATGGTCAGGGGCAGAGCTGTAGCTACAGGGGAACTAGCAGGGTTTTTTGCCCTGGATGAAGCTTCCAGAAGGGTGCCACTGAGGCTTCCAGTCTCTGTGTCTGTGCGTGCACGCCAAACTGAGTCTCTGACCCAGGTGAAATAAAGATGAGTTTCACCCCTGGTCAAAGATGATGAATGGGAGACCATGCAGGTGTTCCTGTAGCATCAGCAAATACCCTGAAAAACAAGTAGAATCCTATCTCCAACACAAAGGCTAAAACCTACAAAATCAGACAAGGAAACCTCCCCGTTGTCTTCAACTTACCTCAGACGGTGATTAATGAGATTAACGAGAGAGCTAAGATGAGCCCAAGGTGTGGTGAACAGTCCTATGAAGAACCCACCTTTTATACTCTATCCAATATTTTGCTACCACCCCTAGTTGTGAAATTTTTGTTTCTTCACACATTGATCCCTCAAACCAGTCACCTCTTGCTCAAGATATATGGTGAAGTTCTTCCTTCAGCAGCACACCTAGGGGGCCTTCCCTCCCCCTCCCCAACAAACTTGTGATCATTCAACACCAAGTTTGCACATAATATGAAGAAATCCTTTGTATTCTTTACTTAGAGCCTCATAAAAATAATATGGAACCTGTTTTTGAGAATATGGGAAGGGCATAGAGTTTCCTGGAAGTGACCTAGATTACGGTGAAATATTGATGCCGGGGGCATTTTTTTGCAGCAATAGTGGAATGAGGCCAGTGGGTTATATGCAACTAATTTAGAGCAACATCTAGAGAGATGCAGGTTCACCACCCTTCTGGGATCCTACCTAACAGAATGCCTTTGTCAAAGGCAATCCTGGATAGATGATAGATAGATATAGATATAGATATAGATATAGATATAGATATAGATATAGATATAGATATAGATATAGATAGATAGATATAGATAGATCCTCATTTTAGACAAAAGAAAGAAACAGTTCATGTCTAGTTTAAATATTTGGTTTGAAAACACACACAAGTGAGTGCCTTCAAGTGGTTCATCCAGACTTAGGACCTGGACAGGACATCTGAGGAGATATGCAGGTCACCTGGTGAGAGTCTTTCCCCTCTACAGTAAGACACATTGTATGTTAAGATCTCAAATTTCTACACCCTTATTTAGTTATTATTTAAGCCACTTAATATTCTAAGCCACCCCTAATCCTAGACATCCTTGCCCAACTGAGTGTCCTCCAGATGTCTGGGTCTACAATTCCCATCAGCCCTGGCTATCGGCCACAATGCTGGGGCTGATGTGAGCTACAATACAAAACAACTGGAGAGCACCAGCTTGGGATACACTGTCTTAGAGCAGGGAGAGCCAACATCATGGCCCTCTGGGTGCTGTCAAGACTCCCTCACCTCCAGGTAGCATGGTCAATTATTAGGGATGATGGGAGCTGTAGACCAGCAACATCTGGCTCCCCGTCCATGTCCTAGACACATGCCCCGCCAATCAGGGATCACATATTAAAGGCACTTACAGAAATTTAAAGGCCAAGGTCCTCCAGATGTTGCTGAACTCCGTCTCCCATCAACCCCAGCCAGCCTGGCCAGTGGTCAAGGTGATGGGCATTGAGAGTCCAACAACATCAAGAAAGCACCACACTGGCCACCTCTCGGATGAGATCTCTCCCCTGGTTTCTATTGTTGCAGGGGAGACCATGCAGGTGTTCCTGTAGCATCAGCAGATACCCTGAAAAACAAGTAGCATCCTATCTCTAACACAAAGGCTGAAACCTACAAAATCAGACAAGGAAACCTCCTCGTTGTCTTCAACTTACCTCAGACGGTGAGTGATGAGAGAGCTAAGACGAGCCAAGGTGTGGTGAAGAGTCCTATGAAGCACCCACCTTTTATACTCTATCCAGTATTTTGCTACCACCCCCAGTTGTGAAATCTTTGTTTCTTTACACATTAATCCCTCAAACCAGTCAGCTCTTGCTCAAGATATATGGTGAGGTTCTTCCTTCAGCAACACACTTGGGGGGCCTTCCCTCCCCTTCCCCAACAAACTTATGACCAGTCACAGTCCATCATTTGCCAACACCAAGTTTGCACATAGTATGAGGAAATCCTTTGTATTATTTACTTAGAGCCTCATAAAAATAATATGGAACCTGTTTTTGAGAATATGGGAAGGGCATAGAGTTTCCTGGAAGTGATCAAGATTATGGTGAAATATTGATGCTGGTGGTATTTTTATGCAGCAATAGTGGAACGAGTCCAGTGGGTTACATGCAACTAACGTAGAGCAGAACAACTGACATTTATGGACCTGAGGTTAGCCATGTCTATTCCTCTCATGACTGTACCCTGAGAAGGACTAGAATTGCCTACAACTTGGGACAGGCAGATCTCTGCATTTTATTTTCTCTCCATTTTTCATTTTTTCCACTCTTACAGTTTTTCACATTTCCACAGCAGTTTGCAATTTCTTCCTCCTGGGCCGTGTCCAGAAAGTGGGGTTAGGGGATGAGTGTTCAGACCCCTAGACTCTCACTTGTGGGGGCCTTGGGTTTCTGCCCTCTCCCCCATGCTTTTTAACATCTACATGAAGCCTCTGGGAGAGATCATCAGGGGGTTTGGGCTGGGTGTTCATCAGTATGCGGATGATACCCAGCTCTACCTCTCTTTCAAATCAGAACCAGTGAAGGCGGTGAAGGTCCTGTGTGAGTGCCTGGAGGCGGTTGGAGTATGGATGGCGGCTAACAGATTGAGATTGAATCCTGACAAGACAGAAGTAATTTTGGGGGGAACAGGGGGCAGGCGGGTGTGGGGGACTCCCTGGTCCTGAAAGGGGTAACTGTGCCCCTGAAGGTTCAAGTGCACAGTCTGGGAGTCATTCTGGACTCACAGCTGTCCATGGAGGCGCAGGTCAATTCTGTGTCCAGGGCGCCTGTCTACCAGTTCCATCTGGTACGCAGGTTGAGACCCCACCTGCCCGCGGACTGTCTCGCCGGAGTGGTGCACGCTCTAGTTATCTCCCACTTGGAATACTGCAATGTGCTCTGCATGGGGCTGCCTTTGAAGGTGACCTGGAAACTATAACTACAGTGGTACCTCACAAGACGAATGCCTCGCAAGACAAAAAACGCGCAAGACGAAAGAGTTTTCCGTTTTTTGAGTCATTCCGCAAAACGAATTTCCCTATGGGCTTGCTTCACAAGACGAAACGTCTTGCGAGTTCTTGCGAATTTCTTTCCTTTTTCTTAAAGCCGCTAAGCCGTTAATAGCCACTAAGCCGTTAAGCCGCTAAAAGCCGCTAAGCCACTAATAGCCGTGATTCACAAGACGAAAAAACCACAAGACGAAGAGACTCGCGGAACGGATTAATTTCGTCTTGCGAGGCACCACTGTAATCCAGAATGCGGCAGCTAGACTGATTAATGGGAGCAGCCACTGAGACCATATAACACCAGTCCTGAAATACCTATATTGGGTCCCAGTACGTTGCCAAGCACAATTCAAAGTGTTGGTGTTGACTATTAAAGCCTTAAATGGCCTTGACCCTGTATACCTGAAGGAGTGTCTCCAGCCTCATCATTCTGCCTGAACACTGAGGTCCTGCTCCGAGGACCTTCTGGTGGTTCCCTTCCTGCGAGAAGTGAGGTTACAGGGAACCAGGCAGAGGGCCTTCTCGGTAGTCATGCCTGCCCTGTGGAAAGCCCTCCCATCAGATGTCAAGGAAATAAACAACTACCTGACTTTTAGAAAACATCTGAAGGCAGTCCTGTTTAGGGAAGTTTTTAATGTTTGATGTCTTATCATATTTTAGATGTTCTATTGTGAGCTGCCCAGAGTGGCTGGGATACAATTGTTGTTGTTCTTGTTGTTGTTGTTACTGTCCTCCTGAAAACTCATCAGCATTTTAGTGCAAATTTTTGCTAATGTACACATTTTTGTATTCAAAATGTTGTCTAAGATACACAATTTTCCCTAACACAGAGCATTCAATATGCTATATTTCCTAATATAGTTATGTTCACTAATTGCCCTAACAGGTGCAGTTTTTAAAACTTTACTAGGCTGGAGAACTGAATTGAAAAATTCACAGAATTGAGGGACGGCCGAGTTCTGGTTTATTTTTTCCAGAAGATTTGAATTAATTAGCTGTACCTTTAAATGCAACCTGAACAGCTTTTCTCCCCACAGTCCTTGTCCCCACCACACACACCAAACAGCTGCTACTCACTCTAATGTCCAAGTGTCTCAAGTCTCCATATCAGGCACCCCCAAACTCGGCCCTCCAGATGTTTTGGGACTACAACTTCCATCATCCCTGACCACTGGTCCTGTTAGCTAGGGATGATGGGAGTTGTAGTCCCAAAACATCTGGAGGGCTAAGTTTGGGGGTGCCTGCTCCATATGATTACCAGCATTGAGCACTACAATGAATGGTGAATGGTATGTGTGGGGGTCAAAAAGCTGGAGTTGTAGGTTAACCTTCTGTCCTACTTAAGAGAGGAAACTCCTCCCAGTGCAAGGATGCCTGATCTAAGTCTGACTTAAGAACATAAGAAAAGCCTTCTGGATCAGGCCAATGCAGTGCCGGATTTACGTATAAGCTAAACAAGCTATAGCTTAGGGCCCCACTCTCTTGGGGGCCCCAAAAAAATTAAAGGAGAAAAAAAAACCTGGATGTCCATTTCCAAAATGTAAGATAAAAAGCAAATAAAATAAAACCTACATACAGCAACAGTGTGTTGTGCTGTGTTGTGTTGTGTTGTGTTGTGTTGTGTTGTGTTGTGTTGTGTTGTGTTGTGTTGTGTTGTGTTGTGTTGGCTCCTATGATGTAAGTCGTGGGCCCCGCCTGCTAGCCTGCTCCCTGAAATATCACAGGTTTGCTCCTTTCTACATATAGGTTGTCTACATTCTGCATGTGCAACATGTGCAAATGGCTTTAGATACATATTGGGTCCATAAATCATCATGTAGCATATATTCAACACAAAAAACAATGACAATTTGTTGTTGACAAAGGACAGCTGGACATATAAAGGGCCCCCTTACCTTCAGTAGCTTAGGGCCTCATCAAACCTAAATGCAGCCCTGGGCCAATGGGTCATTTGTTCCAACTTCCTGTTCTCACATGGAACAAGCAGGTGCCCTCATGGGAAACTTTCCTTAAAGGGCTTAAGAATTTGAGAAAAGCCTTGCTGGGAAGGTGATGGATTCCCAGGGTGAAAGACCCTGTGTGAGAGGCAGGGAAGGGATGATCTCCCAGGGTGGGAGGCTGGGAAAAAGAAGGAAAGCTCCTAGGTAAGAGCTGGGAAGGTCCAACCCCTTTAATGTGACACAGCAGTTAAATTCTACCTCTAATAGAGAAGCATGTATGTATGTATGCATGTATGCATGTATGCATTCATGTACAGTATGTATGTATTTTTCTCTCTCTCTTTTGTGATTTAAAAAAAATTTTTTTTTTTATTAATCTGTTTTTGTTATATCGTATGCTGAAAAGTTTCAACAAAAATAGATTGAAAAGAAAAAGGAACTGGACTCCTTGGCAGGTTTTGAATAAACATACACAAATTTATTGTTACTAATATAATAGATAAGTTGAGGATCTTTACGTTTTTATAACATGCAGAGAATAATATGTGTTAAAAAATCAGGGAGAGGAGCTGAGGGTAGTCGTAGGGAAGATGGAGGGAGGGGGAGGAGGAAATGGGGGAAAACATAATGAAGATGATTTGTTGGAATAATTTGTTATGTGAAACTATTCAATAAAATTTTAAAAAGAAAGAAAAGAAAAAGGGAGGCCCTGCTGGTTGGGGCCATCTAATTCAGCATTTCCACGGACAATCATATGTCTTTGGGAAGCCCCCAAGGCAGGACATGAGTTCAAGAGCCAATATGGTGTTGTGGTTAAGAGCGGTAGACTCGTAATCTGGTGAACTGGGTTCGCTTCCCCGCTCCTGCACATGCAACTGCTGGGTGACCTTGGGCCAGTCACACTTCTCTGAAGTCTCTCAGCCCCACTCACCTCACAGAGTGTTTGTTGTGGGGGAGGAAGGGAAAGGAGATTGTTAGCCGCTTTGAGACTCCTTCGGGTAGTGATAAAGCGGGATATCAAATCCAAACTCTTCTCTTCTTCTTCTTCTTCTTCTTCTTCTTCTTCTTCAAGAACAACTCTCCCCTCCTATGGCTTCCAGAAACTGGTACAGTGGAACCTCCAGATACAAACTCAATTCATTCTGGGGGTTCATTCGCCCCCCAAAAAATTATGTAAGTAGAGGCGGGCTTTTGCGCACGCACGCGGCGCGATTGAGCGCTTCTGCACATGTGCAAGGCGCGTAGAGCACTTCTGCGCATGCGCGCCGGGCAAAACCCGGAAGTATACACTTCCAGGTTTGCTGAGGCTGTAACCCGAAGATTCCGTATCTAGAGGGATACGTAAGTAGAGGTACGACTGTATTCAGAAACTTGGCTGCCTCTGACCAATTTGGCCATGACAGCTAGAAGCTATTAGAGCCCTGCCCTCCATGAATTTGTCCAATTTTTTTTTTTTTAAAGCCACCCAAGTTGGCCGGCATTCCTGCCTCTTGTGGGAGGGAGTTCCATAGTTTAATGATGCACTGCATGAAGAAGTAAGTAAGTGAAGAAGCCTAAAGAGAAAGAACCTTAAGGACACTGTATTAGTTAGCCCTAGTGGTGGCTGGTGCCCATTGGAATTATTGAAGACAGGGAACCCTAATAATGTACAGAAATGGAATCAGTTAGGACAGATTTTTTGTATGCACAAAAAAAGTGTGCATTAGTAACAACTGCAAACAAACAAAAAGTGTTTTTAGGAGAAATTTGCACTTAAATGCTGGTGAATTTTCAGGAGGATTTATTAAAAGAAAGCAAACTTTTGCTACAGAAACGTGGAGATCTGAATTTACAACTGGAAAAATGAAAGAGGGGGGGGATATGATAGCTCAGGCTTCTTCAGCCTCGGCTCTCCTTTTTGGTCTACAACTCCCATGATCCCTAGCTAGCAGGACCAGTGGTCAGGGATGCTGGGAATTATAGTCTCAAAACATCTGGAAGGCTGAGGTTGAGGAAGCCTGTGGTAGCTGCATCCATCCATACCCCTCACCTAACTTTTTGGGGAGTTTTAAGTTGCCTCCACCTTGCTGGAAGATGTGGTTCTGAAATGGAATACTTGTCGGATTGTGTCTGTGTGTGTTGTGCACCCTCTTTGTGTATAATTTTGGATGGGTGACAAGGGATCAAATCCAAACACTGGTCACACCCAACCCCTTTGTATCGCTTAAGGAACTAGCGAGTTTGAGACATGCCAAATCGCCCACCTGTTATTGGGTTGTTTTCCTCCTGACTTTGACCAGATGTTGCAACAGGTAGAAGACAGAAGACTCTTCCACTTCATCAATGTCAGTAAATGGATCAGTTTTGCATTTTTTTAAAAAAAATGTTCTCGTTTTAGTGGAGGTGTAGGACGTTGGAAACACAAAACTGCATTGCTTTGACAATGACACACGGTCTCTGCCAAATGATTGCTATTGCCCTAGGGCATGGGAGTGTCTGTTTTTATGTGCGAATGTCTGGGTGGGCAGGTACACACGTGTCTTTGTGTGCAGAGTTTAATTGCTTCCTTAACAGCCCTGATGCAGGGTGTCCACCAGATTGTAACCATTGCTTTTGCAACAGTGAAGGCCATGGAAAAAAGTATTCATGCAGCTTTCCCAATGGGGTGCTTTATTGCTACAGCAGCAGAAGAAGAAGAGTTTGGATTTGATATCCTGCTTTATCATTACCCTAAGGAGTCTTAAAGCAGCTAACAATCTCCTTTCCCTCCCCCAGAACAAACACTCTGTGAATTGAGTGGGGCTGAGAGACTTCAGAGAAGTGTGACTGGCCCAAGGTCACCCAGCAGCTGCATGAGGAGGAGTGGGGAAGCGAACCCGGTTCACCAGATTACGAGTCCACTGCTCTTAACCACTACGCCACACTGGCTCACACTGGCAATTGACACCTTGTGTGCGCCAACAGAATACAAATGCCCTAGGCGTTGTGTGTGACACATGCACAAAGTTAACCGCTTGTTTGACAGCATTGGTGGCTGGTGGCTACTAGACTGTTGTCATCGCACCTGTGTTGAGGGGGAAGCACAGGAAATGTATTTGTGTGGTTTTCCCTTAGGGGGTGATCCAGTTGTGTTACCCCCATTGATCTAATCCACTGGTTTCTGGTGTATGTTCCACTTCTTTCCTGAATGAGCCTGAGACATTCAGCAAGGGCAGACGTCCGAGTTCTGTATCGCTAGACTCTGTGAACCCGAGCATCGGCCTGACCACCTTCCAACCCCAACCATGTCCTTGTTGAAGTAAGGATAGTGAAAATGCAGCTAAGAAGCTCAAATCATATACAGTGGTACCTCAGGTTAAGTACTTAATTTGTTCCGGAGGTCCATTCTTAACCTGAAACTGTTCTTAACCTGAGGTACCACTTTAGCTAATGGGGCCTCCTGCTGCTGCCACGCCGCCAGAGCACGATTTTTGTTCTCATCCTGAAGCAAAGTTCTTAATCCAAGGTACTATTCCTGGGTTAGCGGAGTCTGTAACCTGAAGCGTCTGTAACCCGAAGTACCACTCTACATGACTGACACCCTTCTTTGGAAATGAAACCGATATCCAGACTTTAACATTCAAAACTTTACTTGCAGAAACTTACAGATGAATTAAAACATAATATGTTTTATCCAAGCATGGGCTTAGAATCTCTCCCTCCCATAAAACAAGCTTCTCCTTGCGTACTTGCAAAACATTTGCTCTACTTAGCTGCCTACCTAGCTGGCTTGCCATCTCCCAGCTCTTTAGCATGCCTCCTTCCCTTCCCTTTGTGGTGCCCAGCTCTCTGTCCATGTTCAGTTCTCCTTGCCAATCTCTGAACGAGAAGCTGGAGAGTGGGGTTATTAAAAACTCAGCAATGCTTCTTTTGTACTTTCAAACTCCCCTGGCTTTTGAGCAGTTAGGGATCCTTTCACCCTTAAGAAGAAAGGTATGTGTACGTATTGAAGTAAAGGTAGCAAAAATGCAGCTTAGAAGCTCAAATCGTATATATGGCTGGCACCCTTCTTTGGAAATTAAACCAGACTTAACATTAAAAAACTTGACTTGCAGAAACTTATAGGTGAATCAAAACATAGTATTTACAGTCACATGCTTGTCCAAACCTGGGCTTAGAGTCTCTTCTTTTAACTTCCAAACTGTATTTTCCTCTTTCCAGAACTCAGCCCTCAGCCTTCCGTATCTCAGTTAGGCCATGCCTTGTAGCCCCTATGAGAGATTTCCATTTTTCCTTCTCCTGCAGCTTTGCTTTCTTTCTCTCAAGCTGAGAAGAAGCACCACAACGCTCCATTCGGCGCAGCAGTATTCACAGTGGATCCTGAAGCACAGTCATCTTGCTTCATGCAAAAATGTAGTCTCTCCTTTCCCAGATAACCTCCCATGTGGCCAGCATTAGGCCATCGCTTGAGAACTACTAGAGAACTCTCTAGAATTCAGTTACCAACCAATCAAATGTACATAGCAATGCATACTGGCATTTACAATTTCAGTGAATTAAATTACTCTACTTATCAGTCCTTGGTTCACCACATAGAAGGGCACAACCATGTTGACCTTTGATGCCAGCCATGACTCCTCCACAACCCAGTGACCTTTTGACCAACTTTGAGTACTTCCACCTATCCAGGCAAAGCGCAACCTGCACTTATTTCATCACCATTGCTGGGCATGTTTGCACACACTCGTTCTCAGATTAAGACTGAACAGACAAACGCCTTGAGAAACCCAAATGGAAGTGTTTCCTTCCTCTTCTAGCCATTGCAAAGGAGAAGCAAAAACCTGTATTTGGGCAGGGAAAATTGCGACATCGCTCGGAACAATTCCTCATTTCTGTAACACGGTGCTAAAACCATCTGCTTTGTATGCAAAGGTCACAGGTTCAGTCTCCTTCATCTCCAGGTGGGTCTGGGAATTACCTTTTTTAAAGCGGGAGTGGAAACATATTATATGACTATACACAAAAATACCCTAACCCATACATTCTTTTATAATTTTGATATTATACTAATGTAAATATTAGAGACCCGAGTGGCGCTGTGGTCTAAACCACTGAGCCTCTTGGGCTTGCCGATCGGAAGGTTGGCGGTTCGAATCTCCATGACAGAGGGAGCTCCCGTCGCTCTGTCCCAGCTCCTGCCAACCTAGCAGTTCGAAAGCACACCAGTGCAAGTAGATAAATAAGTACCACTGTGACAGGAAGGTAAATGGTGTTTCCATGCGCTCTGACACTAATCACAGTCCTCCGTGCTCCAGTAGTGGTTTAGTCAAGCTGGCCACATGACCTGGAAAGCTGTCTGTGGACAAACGCCGGCTCCCTCGGTCTGAAAGCGAGATGAGAGCCACAACCCCATAGTTCCTTTGACAGGACTTAACCATCCAGGGGTACTTTACCTTACCTTTACCGAATGTAAATATTAATAGCCTACTGCATTTTGTATACATTCGTTCCAAATATTGCCCTGCTTATCCACGCAGAGTCTATATCTGTAAGCAGTCCATTTGTTGGCTGTGGGTGTTATCATATTATTGTGTGTGTGTGTGTGTGTGTGTGTGTGTGTGTGTGTGTGATTTTCCATATTAAAATTGACATTCACATAACAGCATCTGTTTGACCACTGTGAGAACAGAATGCTGGACTAGATGGGTCACAGGCCTGGATCCAGCAGGGCTTTTCTTATATTCTTACTTTTTGCATGCTCTGTCATTGCATGATACCCCACCCACCACTGGATTTTTGGGGATTCAGAAGGAATATTCCAACACCTGCCTCCAAATTTCAGAGGAGTTCGAAAGCTGGCATTGAAATTTCCTGCGCCACCCACCGCCACCCTGGGTGCCCTGTAAACCACTGTGAGATCTTTGGATGAAGGGCGGTATACCAATTTAATAAATAAACAAAAATGTAATATAAACTCCACAACCCCGAGTTCCCTGCAAAAAGGGGATTGACTGTTAAACCACTCTGGGAATCATAGCTCAGAGATGGGAGTGTGGGGGGGGACTTTGTAACAGCTCTCAGCAGCTTTTAAAAAAACTACAGCTCCCAGAATCCTTTGGAGGATGTCGGGACTGTTTGAACCAGTATCATAAAGCTTAAGGTGAATGGTGCAAATGTGGCGATTGTTACCTCCACTGCCATTGTCGGTTGTGTCCTGTACTTAAAGTTGCGTCAGTAAGGACACATTCACACCCTACATTTAAAGCACTGTGATACCGGTTTAAACAGTTATCCGCTTCTCCCAAAGAATTGTGGGAGCTGTAGTTTGTGATGGGTGCTGAGAGTTGTTAAGGTAAAGGTAAAGGGACCCCTGACCCTTTAAGTCCAGTCGCGGACGACCTTGGGGTTGCAGCGCTCATCTCACTTTACTAGCCGAGAGAGCCGGCATACAGCTTCTGGGTCATGTAACCAGCATGAATAAGCCGCTTCTGGCGAACCAGAGCAGCACACGGAAACACTATTTACCTGCTCACCAGAGCGGTACCTATTTATCTACTTGCACTCTGACGTGCTTTCAAACTGCAAGGTGGGCAGGAGCAGGGACAGAACAACGGGAGCTCACCCCGTCGCGAGGATTCGAACTGCCGACCTTCTCATCGGCAAGCCCTAGGCTCTGTGGTTTAGACAACAGTGCCACCTGCATCGTTAGGAGACCCCTATTCCTCTCTCAGGTCTACAATTCCCAGAGTGCTTTTACAATCAATTCCTCTTCACAGGGTCTCCTAGCGAAACCAAGCACTCTTAAAAAACTAGTTTCCAGGATTCTTTTTGTGTGAAGCCATGGATTTTTAAAGTGGCGTCATAGAGAATGGCGTCACAAAATTCAGAGAAGCGAGAATTTCAAAGGATGCCAGTTTCGCTTTGCATATTGTTCTGAAAGCACAAGTTTGATAGGTTAGCCTTTAAATGCTGACCGAATTGAATTTATCCTCCATTCTTAGTTGGCAACAGACTGCCACCAGCACACAGGCAGTTTTCCACATCCGATTAAAGCAGAATGACTCGCCTAGGTTACCAAATGTTTGCTCTGCAAAAATTGCGCTGTGCTCTGAAGACACTCTCTGAAGAAATTTTGGTGTGAGGTGGCATAGAAGTCCGTGAAGCAAGGGAATGTGTGAGCAACAGGCCAGACCTCAAACCCCACAGCCTCCATGCGCAATGCAACCTTGTGAAATTAGCTCATGTTCGAAACAGGACACACACACACCTCTCTTGTTTTTCTTGTCTTTCTACATTCTCCTGTGTGTACATTGTAAAGGTATGTTGTGGACCTTCCCTTAATTGCATGGTGGGAGCAGGACAGATACAAGGGAAAGTACTGGTTGTGGCAGTTTAGCAACAATGGCTTGGGCGCTTTCTTCCTTAAGGCTCACACCAGAAGCAAGCACTCCTTTCTCTAATAATAGATGCATGGGGTGGACAAAGCAAATAGGGAGGCACTGCCCCACGTCGCCCCACACCCTGTCCAAGAGGATACCATGTTCAGTGGCATCAAAAGCCAATGAGACATTGAAATATTCAGACCAAATCCACATCATCATCATTTATTATTTATACCCCCCCCCTCCCAATCTGGCTGGGTTTCCCGAGCCACTCTGGGCAGCTTCCAACAG
The DNA here is from genome assembly GCF_951804945.1 of Podarcis cretensis. Taxonomy (NCBI): domain Eukaryota; kingdom Metazoa; phylum Chordata; class Lepidosauria; order Squamata; family Lacertidae; genus Podarcis; species Podarcis cretensis. The sequence continues at coordinate 8,394,404 of NC_137186.1, forward strand.
AATATTAAAATACAGTAGCCCAAACATTAAAAGCTTCCCTAAATAGGGCTATCTTCAGATGTCTTCTAAACGTCTGGTGGTGGTTGTTCTCTTTGACATCTGGTGGGAGGGCGTTCCACAGGGCAGGTGCCACTACCAAGAAGGCCCTCTGCCTGGCTCCCTGTAGCTTAGCTTCTCGCAGTGAGGGAACTGGCAGAAGACCCTTGGCGCTGGACCTCAGTGTCCGGGCAGAATGATGGGGGTGGAGATGCTCCTTCAGGTATACCAGACTGAGGCCGTTTAGGGCTTTAAAGGTCAGCATCATAGGTTTTAAAGCTCTATAATACCCCGTTAAACGATCATAAAAAGGTAAAGGTACCCCTGAATGTTAGGTCCAGTCGCGGATGACTCTGGGGTTGTGGCACTCATCTCACTCTATAGGTCGAGGGAGCCGGTGTTTGTCCGCAGACAGCTTCTGGGTCATGTGGCCAACATGACTAAGCCGTTTCTGGCAAACCAGAGCAGCACACAGAACGCCATTTACCTTCCCGCCAAAGCGGTACCCATTTATTTAATTGCACTTGACATGCTTTCGAACTGCTAGGTGGGCAGGAGCTGGGACCAAGCAACAGGAGCTCACCCCGTTGCGGGGATTTGAACCTTCCAATTGGCAAGCCCTAGGCTCTGTGGTTTAGACCACAGAGCCACCCACATCCCCTTAAACAATCATAGCTTCTCCCAAAGAATTCTGGGAGCTGTAAAAGTTGTTGAGATACCTCCCAACACGATTCCTCTCACAGAGCTATAATTTCTAGGATGAGGGATTGATGGTTGAATTATTATGAGAACCATAGCTCTGGGAGGGGAATAAGGGTCTCCTAACGACTCTCAGCACCCTCAACAAACTACAGCTCCCAGAATTCTTTGGGAGAAGCCATAGTTTGTAAAGTGGTGCCATAGTGCTTTCCATGTATGGACATGTAAGGAGTTTTAGTTTGGGGAGGGGCAATTGTAAACATTTCAGCCTTGCATGAAAATGAGCACCAAGTGGGCATCCTTGAGCAAAGGATGTAGATTTGTAGATTTTATTTTATTTGTAGATTTTTATTCAAGTTGGCACTTGTAGATTTGACTCAGGAGAAAGGATTCGTGTTAATTGGCTGGTGAATGCCAGCTACCGACTGTTTTATCATCTACAACAGTTAATTATGTGATCATTACCATTTGTACTTTTCATTTTTAATCTCACCACTTACAACACACACACAGCTGCGACTCAGAATAACACTTCCTGCAGCCATAGAAGTTTGTATCCTGGTAAATGTGTCATACCAAAGAGCTCTTCCCTGTTTGGATTAAATATACAGCCTGTCAGTCCTTCATTTTGTCCGGCTTCTCAGAGGCTTGCTGGACTTCAGTGAAAGAGATCTCTTGCACCAAACAGGACATCACATAATTTATTAGACCTGTTCAGATTTCAAGGAATGCACAGAAGAGGGATGGTGAATCAGTGTTGCCTATTTTACAAAAGTAAAATTTACATTAATTGCTCTGTCTATTTTTACATCATGTCCCGCCTATTGCTGGCATGCAGCCCCCCCTCCCCCCCAGAATATGGGCCATAAAATAATGCAGCTCTCAGGATGAGATGACGATGATTTCCACCCTTGGAACAGAGCCACCCAGGTCTGTAACTCCCTTACCCCCAGAGGGTCAAATTCAACATGTCAGCAACACAGGCCACCTGTCAATCACCTGATATCGCAGTGGTGTTAGGTGACATCATAGGGGCCAAGAGGTCTTTAGCCTGTCCCCTCAAAAATATTTGAGGGGGCCACCACCCAAGTAGATGGGCATTGCAATTCAAATGGTGTGCATGCACCGTGCTGTGTGATTGATTATATGGGGTGGAGCTTACCTGCCCCCTGCCCCAATATTTTATTCAAGTTGGCACTGGGTGATGCTGTGATTGGGATTTTGTTGCATAATTGGGAGTTACAGTCATACCTCATGTTACATTTCCTTCAGGTTGAGCATTTTCAGGTTGCGTCCTGCAGCAACCCAGAAGTACCAGAAAGGCTTACTTCCGGGTTTCGCTGCTCGCGCATGCGCAAACGTGCAAAATGACATCACGCTCATGCGCAGAAGTGGCAAATAGTGACCCACGCACGCGCAGACGCGGGTTGCGTTCTGTTCATGTTGTGAACGGGCCTCCGGAACGGATCTCGTTCGCAACCAGAGGTACCACTGCACTTGAAAGCCCTTTTGCAAAGAGCCCCGTGCTGCTCTTTAAACCTTTGAAAGCCAGAGATTTAAAGACCAGTGCAGGGCGGCTTGCAAAAAGGCTTTCAAATAGCCCTGCATTGCAGTTAGGCTATGCACAGCTGTTCTCAGCAAGCGATTGAGTGCACACAGCCAAACTGAGCAGGATTTTGACCCCATTCATCAGCTGATTTAAAAAACAACAACACCGCCACCAATAGCTGAACACCCCCATCTCTCCCCACCACCACACTTTTCTTTCTACATCTCAGATTGAGGAAAGCAATCAACTCAAGATTTGGGGTATTCCTTGTTCCATTTTGGTGCTGTATGGCTGCAGATTCACTTGGCTTGATCTGGACAGTTTCCTGCATGCCTTCCAACAGCCCCACCCAACAAGCCAAAACAGCCACAAGTCAATCTACATGGAGCAACCCTGCCTCTCTGCCTTCAGGACCTAGCATTGTGATTGGCGATGAGCGAACGACACCCATTTTCTAACTTCCGGATGACAGCTTCCTCTTTCTCTCTCTTCAGATGCAGAAGCATTGTGCAAGGATTCGAGGTTTCACCATCTGTCTGGGAGTGGGGGGGGGGTGACGCTTTAGCTCAAATTAGACATCATTTAAATCCAGCTGACATTTGGGCTGCTATCCAATACCCACAAGTACAGTGGTACCTTGGTTCTCAAACTTAATCCGTTCCGGAAGTCCGTTCCAAAACCAAAGCGTTCCAAAACCAAGGCATGCTTTCCCACAAAAAGTAATGCAAAATGGATTAATCCGTTCCCAGACTTTTAAAAACAACCCCTAAAACAGCAATTTAACATGGATTTTACTATCTAATGAGACCACTGATCCATAAGATGAAAGCAATAAGCAATGTACTGCAGTCACATAATCAATCAGTCAATCAGTAGCTGAACTGGATTCCACACAGTCACAAAAACAAACAAAAAGAGCCGCAAAAACAAAAATCCAAAATAAATAGCAAAAACAGCCAGACCCCAGTGTAACACTCAAAATGGAAGAGTAACACTCAAAACAGAGCACGTTCAGCTTCTCAAAAAAGTTTGCAAACTGGAACACTTACTTCTGGCTTTGCAGTGTTTGGGTTCCAAGTTGTTTGAGTACCAGGGTGTTTGAGAACCAAGGTTGCACTGTAGAAACTACCATAAGCTTACTTGAGCTTGCTTCTAAGTAGACATGCAGATGGTACCCAGTTCCATTCCTCTGCTTCACTGAATCCAGATTGACACTCCAAATCCAGCTGACACTGTGCAGATGGGAGGGGAAAGCAGCAAATGATGGGTTAATAAACACGCTTGGAAAGGTAGTGAATTATGGGGAATGTCCGAATTCCATAACAATTCTTACAGAAAGAAGTCCCAAGATGTTCTACAGGTGGTCATTCGTAACTGGCCAGTGAAGAAATCCAATGGAATAATTAAAACAGAATCTGAACTGCAAGCAGGAATTTAAGTCACTGGATTTAGAAAATGCTTTACATTGTAAATACCTGTCTAATTACGACCAGAGAAGCAGTATCAAGCTAACCTTTTAGGATACAGATCTACGAGATAAATCTTGGTCTCTAATTCATCCTCTGCTGACAAAAGGCTGCTTTTCAAATCAAAAGGTTGTGCAAATAATTCCCACCACCACCTCCAATTGCAAGTGAGATATCCCTTCAATGTACTTCCAAGAGAAAGATAATTGCAGTCTGGGAAAGACAACTGGAGAGGAAGGAGAAGACGGGTTCGAGCCATAAGCCTATGTTATAAGACTGTCATCTGGCCTAATAATATTCAGATACACTTCAACAGACAGGAAGGGAAGATTCATTATGCTGGCCTGAATGCAGGTATTGGAAGAAATATACCCAGGTTAGAGTCCCCAGACTCCTACTCTCCTAGCGATCTGTTCTCCAGAAACTTTCCAGATTATCCTTTAACAAATGCTCAAAATAAGCCCAGGTGTAGAGGTAACTATAGAAAAGCAAATCATGATACCTTTGGCTTGCTAAGAAGGTGAATAAGGATTTCATTTGTATGCTCCTGTATTTGGATATTATTATTATTATTATTATTATTATTATTATTATTATTATTTTATTTGTATATTGCCCTGTACCCGCAGGTCTCAGGGCAGTTCACAAGGATATAATATGTTCGCAAGAGACTTGGTCTCATGAACTTAACCCTTCCCCCGCCAACTTACACAGTTATAATTCTTTTTGCCAACCAGCTGTTAAGAAATATAAAAAGGGCCAAGGAAGTGGGAGTTCAACTTCCTTTATATCATCTGATTTAGCTGTGGAAGTCAGGATAGCAGGCTTTGGAATTCAAAATAATTGCATTTTTGCTAATACAAATCAAAACTGAATCGGGAAATTTGTTTTTCTGTATAAACATCTGCCTTCCCCCTACTAATAGTCTGGTCACTGACCACCAAGATTTGGTCAGATTTAACATCCCTATGGGAGCAGATCGGTCATAAATTCCACAGCTTTTATACATTTTTGTGGAAATTTCAATGCCCAAATTGGAGCGATTGTGGATGGTCTCTTGCTACCTTTCAACGTAGACTTGGGAGATATTTTCCTAACCTCTCGTTGTTTGGAGAAGCAAAGAGACTGAAATTGTTGGAATTTGTATCCCAACATAGTTTCTATATCCTTCATGGAAGTCTAAGGGTCAGTATATATTGTATAAGTGCTATCAATCACATTGTAGTCATTATTTACTCTTGCGAACGCTTCTGAAGTCTTAGAACAAACGGAAGGCAGCCACTTTGCAATACCAGTGACCATAAATCTTGTAACAGAATGCATACCGGCAACCGGCAAGCGTGAGTGGAGAAATACAGGACAGAAAAAGACTGAAATGGTCTCACAGATTGAGCTGCAATATTCAAGACACACTATTTAGTAATCATCCGACAAGCTTGCATCACCTTTTTATGAGCAAACCTTCAGATCCTGTTGATGTCTTCCAGCATATTGCCACAGCGCTCAGGCCCTATCTGATAACTTCTACAATTAATAATAATATTAGAATATTAAAATACTGTGATACATCAAACATTAAAAGCTTCCCTAAACAGGGCTGCCTTCAGATGTCTTCTAAAAATCTGGTAGTTGTTGTTCTCTTTGACATCTGGTGGGAGGGCGTTCCACAGGGAGGGTGCCACTACCGAGAAGGCCCTCTGCCTGGTTCCCTGTAACTTGGCTTTTCGCAGTGAGGGAACCGCCAGAAGGCCCTCGGTGCTGGACCTCAGTGTCCGGGTAGAACGATGCGGGTAGAGACGCTCCTTCAGGTATACTGGACCGAGGCCGTTTAGGGCTTTAAAGGTCAGCACCAACACTTTGAATTGTGCTCGGAAACGTACTGGGAGCCAATGTAGGTCTTTCAAGACCGGTGTTATATGGTCTCGGCGGCCACTCCCAGTCACCAGTCTGTCTGCTGCATTCTGGATTAGTTGTAGTTTCCGGGTCTCCTTCAAAGGTAGCCCCATGTAGAGCTCATTGCAGTAGTCCAAGCGGGAGATAACCAGAGCATGCACCACTCTGGCGAGGCAGTCCGCAGGCAGATAGGGTCTCAGCCTGCGTACCAGATGGAGCTGGTATACAGCTGCCCTGGACACGGATTTAACCTGTGCCTCCATGGACAGCTGTGAGTCCAAAATGACTCCCAGGCTGCGCACCTGGTCCTTCAGGGGCACAGTTACCCCATTCAGGACCAGGGAATCCTCCACACCTGCCCGCCTCCTGTCCCCCAAAAACAGTACTTCTGTCTTGTCAGGATTCAACCTCAATCTGTTAGCCGCCATCCATCCTCCAACCACCTCCAGACACTCACACAGGACCGTCACCGCCTTCACTGGTTCTGATTTGAAAGAGAGGTAGAGCTGGGTATCATCCGCATACTGATGAACACCCAGCCCAAACCCCCTGATGATCTCTCCCAGCGGCTTCATGTAGATGTTGAAAAGCATGGGGGAGAGGACAGAACCCTGAGGTCTGAACACTCATCCCCCACCACCACTTTCTGAACACAGCCCAGGAGGAAGGAGTGGAACCACTGTATGACAGTTCCCCCAGCTCCCAGCCCCTCAAGACGGTCTAGAAGGATGTTATGGTCGATGGTATCAAACACCGCTGAGAGATCCAGCAGAACTAGGATACAGCTCTCACCTTTGTCCCTAGCCCTCCAGAGATCATCAACCAGTGCGACCAAGGCAGTTTCAGTCCCGTGATGAGGCCTGAATCCCGACTGGAAGGGATCCAAATGGTCCACTTCTTCCAGGCGTGCCTGGAGTTGTTCAGCAACCACTCGCTCAATCACCTTGCCCAAGAATGGAAGATTTGAGACTGGGCGATAGTTGGCCATCGTGGCCGCATCTAAAGATGGTTTTTTAAGAAGCGGTTTAATAACCGCCTCTTTCAGCGGGTCTGGGAAGGCTCCCTCACGGAGGGAAGCATTCACCACCCCACGAAGCCCATCACCCAACCTTTCCCGGCTAGCTTTTATAAGCCAGGATGGGCAAGGATCAAGGAGACAGGTGGTTGGTTTCACTCGTCCAAGCAGCCTGTCCACATCCTCGGAGGTAACAGATTGGAATTGATCCCACGCAACTTGACTAGACAGGACTCTAGCACTCTCCCGCCCCGGCCGTGCTCCCACGGTGGAGTCTGCTTCTTCCTGAATCTGAGAGACTTTATCTGCAAAAAAAACTTTGCAAAATCATTGCAGGAGATCATGTGACCCTTCCTGGGCCCCGATGTAGCAGGTGGTTCCGCGAAATTGCAGACCACCTGAAAAAGTCTCCTGCTGCTGTTTTCTGCAGATGCAATAGAGGCGGTGAAGAAAGTCTTCTTTGCCGTCGCTACCGCCACTTGGTAGGCTCGACATTGAGCTCTAACCTGTGTCCGGTCAGCTTCAGAATGGGTCATCCGCCACCGGCGCTCTAGCCGTCTCAACGATTGTTTCATTGCCCTCAGATCCGTGGAAAACCACGGGGCTGTCCGGGCTCCATGCAATCGGAGAGGGCGCTTCGGAGCCAAACAGTCAATAGCCCTGGTTAACTCCACATTCCAGCGGGCCACCAGGGAATCAGCTGAAAGGCCATCAACATGGGATAAAGCATCCCCTACCACTCTCTGGAAACCATTTGGATCCATTAAGTGGCGGGGGTGGACCATCTGAATCGGTCCCACCTCCCTGCAGAGGGGAAGGATCGCGGAGAAGTCCAGTTGCACCAGGAAGTGATCTGACCATGGCACTTCTTTCGTTACGCTGTTACTTAGTGTCAGATCACCAACATCCATGGAGGTAAACACCAGGTCCAAGGCATGTTCGCGGCTATGGGTTGGGCCAAACTTATTCAGGGACAGCCCCATGGAGGCCATGCTTTCCACGAAGTCCCGAGCGGCCCCTTGTAAGGTCGTGTCGGCATGGATATTAAAATCCCCTAGGACAACCAAACTAGGTGTCTCCAGGAGAACATCCGCCATGACCTGAAGCAGCTCGGGCAGGGAATCCTTGGTACAGCGGGGAGGTCGGTACACCAAAAGGAATCCTGTACTGCCCCTATTGCCCAACTTCCAGAACATGCACTCAGAGAACTGGGTCTTCCCAATAGGACGCCTGGTGCAAACTTATGGCTTCCTAAAAATCACTGCAACCCCCCTCCCCGCCCCCAAGGCCTGGGTTGCTGTGCATAAGAGAAACCTGGTGGACAAGCAGCGGCAAGAACAGGCCCATCTGCTTCATCCAGCCAAGTCTCTGTTACACATGCCAGGTCAAGTCCTCCATCCATGATCAAGTCATGGATGGCAGTGGTCTTATGAATCATTGACCTGGCATTGCACAGCAGCACCTTCAGGTCATGTGGGTATCCCTTGCTGATTCTAGTATCCGTCCGGTCAGGACCAGACCCAGAGGCAGGGATAGTCCTCAGACAACGACTAAACCTGCCTCCTCTGTAATGACATGGTCTGGTCTTAGCGTAACTCCTCCTCCTACCCGTGATCACTGAGATCGGTTGTCCCAGCGCATCCCCCTCTGTGGAACATGCCCCAGCCATTTTGTTGGCTGGGACCCACTCCCCGGCAGCCCTGACCCCTCCCCTTAAGAACAAAATAAGACCTTAAAACAATAAAAACAAAAACAAAAACCCCAGAAAACAAAAACCAATACAAATAAAAATCTATAAAAAATACAAATCCATTAAAATCAAACAAATTCCCAACTAAACATCCATCCCACCCCCATCCCCGTCCCCGCATATACAAAATTAAAAAAAGGAAAAGGAAAAGGAAAATTTTAAAACATTTTAAAAAGAACTCTGCGCCCCTCCGGATCCCCCTGGGCCGCAGCAGCAGTGACAGCAACCGTCCCTGTGAGGCCTGCCAGGCCCCGCCCTGGGCCAGGTGGTAAGTGGCAGGAAGGAGCAGGGCCCCCAGACACTCACACAGGAGAGTCCTCCTGGGCAGCAGAGCGCAGCAGTCCCTGTGAGGCTTCAGGCCCCGCTCTACACACATTGCCTTGACGGTCAATGCAAAGCGGCTAAGAAAGTTCTGTTGTTGTTTAGTCATTTAGTCGTGTCCGACTCTTTGTGACCCCATGGACCAGAGCATGCCAGGCACTCCTGTCTTCCACTGCCTCCCGCAGTTTGGTCAAACTCATGTTCGTAGCTTCGAGAACACTGTCCCACCATCTCGTCCTCCGTCGTCCCCTTCTCCTTGTGCCCTCAATCTTTCCCAAAATCAGGGTCTTTTCCAGGGAGTCTTCTCTTCTCATGTTGTGGCCAAAGTATTGGAGCCTCAGCTTCAGGATCTGTCCTTCCAGTGAGCACTCAGGGCTGATTTCCTTCAGAATGGAGAGGTTTGATCTTCTTGCAGTCCATGGGACTCTCAATAGTCTCCTCCAGCACCAGAATTCAAAAGCATCAATTCTTCAGCGATCAGCCTTCTTTATGGTCCAGCTTCTTTATGGACCGTAAAGAAAGTTCTACTCGAGGCAATAAGGGATTAAGAATCGATCGGAGAAATCCATGGAAATATTAATCAAATGTAGGCTGGAAAACAAGATTCCGCTCAAAAAACAAGAAAGCTGAACATTCGAAAACCCAGCAGCGAGCATTGGTACTAGCAGTAATGGAACAGAGGGAAGACAATTTTAGGAACTGGGGTCAAAATGACATGAGAAGCCTTAGTTCCTGCCCTTGGTTGGGTTAAATGTTTCTCCAATATATTTGATTGTAAATCTGGACAGTCACATGTACCCAGTTCCGGATTTACATATAAGCTAAACAAGCTATAGTTTAGGGCCCCACTCTCTTGGGGGCCCCCAAAAAAATTAAAGGGGGAAAAACCTGGATGTGCATTTCCAAAATATAAGATAAACAGCAACAGTGTTTTGCATTGTTTTGTGTTGTGTAGGCTCCTATGATGTAAGTAATGGGCCCCACCTGCTAGCCTGCTCCCTAAAATATCACTGATTTGCTCATTTCTTTATACAGCAGTACCTTGGTTATAACATTTAATTTCATATTAATAAAGCTATTTATAACTATTAGTAGTTTGCATCATATATTTACTCCTATTATTTCATGTTATAGCATGTTATAGCATGTTATAGCAAGTTTCTAGAGACTAGATTATGAGTCTTTGTCAGTTGTGATTCTAAAGGAACTTTTGTTATTGCCAAATGACAATGTATTTGCATTATTAAGTTTGTTCCAATAAAAAAAATCATTTTAAGTTAGAGCTTAATAATTAAAGGTAAAGGTAAAGGTACCCCTGCCCGTACGGGCCAGTCTTGACAGACTCTGGGGTTGTGCGCCCATCTCACTCAAGAGGCCGGGGGCCAGCGCTGTCCGGAGACACTTCCGGGTCACGTGGCCAGCGTGACATTGCTGCTCTGGCGAGCCAGAGCCGCACACGGAAACGCCGTTTACCTTCCCGCCGGTAAGCGGTCCCTATTTATCTACTTGCACCCGGAGGTGCTTTCGAACTGCTAGGTTGGCAGGCGCTGGGACCGAGCAGCGGGAGCGCACCCCGCCGCAGGGATTCGAACCGCCGACCTTTCGATCGGCAAGTCCTAGGCGCTGAGGCTTTAACCTTTAGCGCCACCTGCGTCCCAGCTTAATAATTATTTCACTATTAATATACTTCTTAATTGTATTTCACTATTAATATACTTCTTAATGGGTATATACTTCTATTAATATACTTCTTAGTGGGACACGGGTGGCGCTGTGGGTTAAACCACAGAGCCTAGCACTTGCCGATCAGAAGGTCAAATGAGTGGTTCAAATCTCCACGACGGGGTGAGCTCCCGTTGCTCGGTCCCTGCTCCTGCCAACCTAGCAGTTCGAAAGCACGTCAAAGTGCAAGTAGATAAATAGGTACCGCTCCGGCGGGAAGGTAAACGGTGTTTCCGTGCGCTGCTCTGGTTCGCCAGAAGCGGCTTAGTCATGCTGGCCACATGGCCTGGAAGCTGTCTGCGGACAAACGCCAGCTCCCTCGGCCAGTTAAGCGAGATGAGCGTCGCAACCCCAAAGTCAGCCACAACTGGACCTAATGGTCAGGGGTCCCTTTACCTTTACCTTTTATACTTCTTAATTGTATTTTACTATCAATATACTCCTTCTTAATTTGATTTCAATTCAACAATTACTTTGATGAAATACATATTTTGTTATGTGCAAATGGATTTAGATACCTATTAGGTCCATAAATTACCATATAGCATATAGTCAACACAAAAAACAGCGACAATTTGTTGTTGACAAAGGACAGCTGGACATATAAAGAGCCCCATCACCTTCAGTAGCTTAGGGCCTCATCAAACCTAAATCCGGCCCTGCACATACCAGCAATGGGTAAGGATTTCTCAAACCTAGCTGAATGGCAACCAGTCTCCTATAATAAGATAAAGGCCCTGATTTATTGCCTGAAATCAAATAACATTCCATGAGACGATATGGTTTCACCTGAGCTCTATAAGGAATGCACAGAATGGTGGATGCCTATCCCAGCTGGCTTATTTGCTCCCAACACCGGCCAATTGCCCCCTGGATGGAAAACGAGCCTCATTTTCCCAATTTATAAGAAACAGAGTAGGAAAGATCCACAAAACTATCAGCCAGTTAGCTTGATAGACATCTCCTGAAAGCTGTATGCATGGTATATCTCCTTTAAAAGTTATCATACCAGTTGCAAAGGTAACAACTTTATTCATGAAGAACAAGCAGAGCTCGGAGGAGTGCCATTGATCAATATTAAAATAATCTTTACAAAGCTTTTATGGATCTTCCTGTTGCATTTGATTCTATTTATCGCAATAAACACTGGGAGAAATATCAGTTGCCAACAGCAACTGCATTCCTCTGCTGTTGATCCAAGAACTATACAGCAGTATGAAATGAAGGTCAAAGCAGGTTTAAATGGTGGTGTGACTGATGTTTCTAAAATGTCCCAAGGAGTGGACCAAGGCTGCATCCTGGCTCCAACTCTTTTTTAAAAAAAAATCGTATTTTTTATTAAATTTTCTGTTTTACAATTTAGAATATTCATTTAAACAACCTTAAGATATCAACGACTTCTTCTCTTTCCATGGTTCAATTTGCATAACATAAATCCCTGCATATTTTATATAAACTAAACCATTCAGTATTCCAATATTACTTCCATCAAAACTTATTTACACTGTGGAATTTATCTTAATGTTGCCAACATTTTCAAGTGTACACAATTTCCTCCCATATTCAATAAACATTTTCCGGTCTTCTTTAAATGAATGTTCTTCTTGTTCTCTTATTCCAGGCATGTCCAACCAGTTGGTCGCAATCTACCAGTTGATCGCATGGCGTCCCTGGTCAATCCAGATTTTTTTATAGTGGGAGTAGATTGCAGTCTCTTGGGAGTTGGACATGAATGTCTTATTCTATAAGTTAGATCTGCAAGCTGCAAATATTCCATCATTCTTCTTGAAATGGAACTTCACTCATTTTCCATTTTTGGGCTAACAAAACACGGGCTGCCGTAGTGGCATACATAAATAACCTTTTTTGACACCTTGGAATTTCAGTCTAAATTATCCCCAACAAAAAGAACTTTGGGTTTTTTATTTGGAAAAGTGCTTTTATACATTTTTTTTCCAGTTCATTTATAAACTATCTCCCAATACTCTTTTAGAGGTCCACCACATATGAAAGATCGTACTCTCAACCTCATTGCATCTCCAGCACTTATCTGATTCAGTCTTATACAGTGGTACCTCAGGTTAAGTACTTAATTCGTTCCAGAGGTCCGTTCTTAACCTGAAACTGTTCTTAACCTGAAGCACCACCTTAGCTAATGGGGCCTCCTGCTGCCACTGCACCGCTGCTGTGCGATTTCTGTTCTCATCCAGAAGCAAAGTTCTTAACCCGAGGTACTATTTCTGGGTTAGCGGAGTCTGTAACCTGAAGCGTATGTAACCTGAAGCGTATGTAACCTGAGATACCACTGTACATCTTAGCAAGCCTAAAAGGTAAAGGGACCCCTGACCATTAGGTCCAGTCATGACCAACTCTGGGGTTACGGTGCTCATCTCGCTTTATTGGCCAAGGGAGCCGGCGTACAACTTCTGGGTCATCTGGCCAGCATGACTAAGCCACTTCTGGCAAACCAGAGCAGCGCACGGAAACGCCGTTTACCTTCCCGCCGGAGTGGTACCTATTTATCTACTTGCACTTTGAGGTGCTTTCAAACTGCTAGGTTGGCAGGAGCAGGGACCAAGCAACAGGAACTCACCCCATCGCAGGGATTCAAACCGCCGACCTTCTGATCGGCAAGTCCTAGGCTCTGTGGTTTAACCCACAGCGCCACCTGCATCCCCTTAGCAAGCCTACTCAGAGTTTTACCATCTGTAAAACATTTTCAAGTTGTTCTCTTTCAAGGAATAACACGCTGTAAACTTCAGGTCGGTCTTCCAGAGTTTTCCCCAGAGATTAAAGTCTGTATTATTCCCTATATCTATTGCCCAGTGTGTCATAGCGACCTTGACAAGCTCGTCTTTTGTTTCCCAATCTAATTGTACATTTTGGATAAAAGCTTTTCTTTGTTTTGTGTAAGTTCTTTTTCATATTGTGAGCTTTGGTCCAAAAAACGATTTTTCCTATCTGTTTTAAACATTTCATGTAACTGATGATATTGTAGCCAGACTGTAACATGGCTCCTTACACTTTCCATTGATTTCAGTTTAGGTTCGCCCCCTCTGTCAAATGCAGCAATTCCCTGTTGAGTTGCCCATTGTCTATCCATATTAACTGAAGTCTCCAACTCTTTTTAACTTTTGTATTAATGATTTGGTGCCATTTTTAAGCAATGCAAATTCTCTCTCCCCTCTAAATCATTTCAAAATAAGTTATATTTACTGTACAACACGGCCAGAATTTTCAGAGCATAGATATCTTGCCCACCCTCGAAGTATTCTCACCTCCAAAAAGGTAGGCCCTTTGCTGCAAAACATTGCCATCCAGTGGTTCTTGAGGCAAGCTGCAACAAAGAAGTGCTAATTTCTCCTGATAATACACATTCTCTGTGCAATTTTGCCTAATAGACACATTTTTGCAAAGCAATGTTGCCCTAGTCTAATGCACAGCATTTTCACTAATAGGTGCTTCTTGTCCCTGGTATTTTCTGTACACAATACTTGGCCGGAGGAACAGCACTGGAAAGCCAGGACTACAATTCGCCAGCGTATCTGGGACGTAGAATTACAATGCCACATGAGCGAAATGATCAAATACCCAGCAATAAGGGACCATGGGAGAGGTTTCTCCCCAGCTAACTATTTGTCAGCTCTTCAGGTACCCAAATACAGACGGTCTTTTACCCTCGCCAGATTTAATGTTCTCCCTTCTGCCTTACTTCAGGGCAGATTTGAGGGTAAACCATACACAGCACGGGTCTGTCCTTGTGGCTCGTTGGAAGTTGAAACTGCTTCACATGTATTATTACGTTGTCGTTTTTATGAGGATATACGTTTGACTTTTATTACACCTGTTTTGCAAAAGTCTAGGAAAGAATTGGAATACCATAGTTTAAAACTACTGCTAGAGGACAAGAAGCAAGTGGTACCCCATAATGACCAAACCCCCAAATGTTAATTACAGGGGGCACGACAACAATTAATTTTTAATTTTTATATTTAAATCCTTGTTGTATTCATATTGTCCCTTGTGTTTTTGATTTTTTTTATGATCTGTGATGTTGTGTGTGTTGACGCTGGTCTGTGGCCGTATTAATAAATTCATTCATTCATTCATTCATTCATTCATTCCTGATATACACATTCTCTGTGCAATTTTGCCTAATAGACACATTTTTGCAAAGCAATGTTGCCCTAGTCTAATGCACAGCATTTTCACTAATAGGTGCTTCTTGTCCCTGGTATTTTCTGTACACAATACTTGGCCGGAGGAACAGCACTGCAAAGTTCAGAAGAGCACAAATTCTGAAGGACTGATGTTTTTCAATTTTGCATATTGTTTTGGAAGGTGAAGGTTATAGGTCAAAACCAGCACTTTGAATTGGTACCCCACTTTGCTTGGAATTAATAACATGACAAAATAGCATGATAAAAAAAGCAGTTTGGGGGCGCTAGCATGGCTGGAAGAGGTCCGTTTCTGGCTGTGGAAAAAAAATGGCCAGGCCACGCACACATACACATTGTTACTTTATTTGTCTTTGCACACCCTCCATTGTGAAACCTGAACTTTAAGATGCTGTAGGCAGCTTTTGAAATAGGTGAAGCAACGGGGATTTATTTCCTTTGTAGAAATCCTGACAGTTTCAGATACAGACCACCGTGGTGTGGTTCCTGTACAATCATGTCCCTAAAATGTGTCCCTTTGAAGTCGCTTGACTTTTACCCTCATAAAAATACCAGAACAGATTAGATAATAGCCTTCCAGCCAACCAACACCAACACCCCTTCAATTTCTTAACCTCCTTTCATAGGGAGGAAATTGGGGGGGGGGTAACTTCAGTGGTGTTTAAAGGTAAAGGTAAAGGGACCCCTGACCATTAGGTCCAGTCGTGGCCGACTCTGGGTTTGCGGCACTCCTCTTGCTTTATTGGCCGGGTCATGTGGCCAGCATGACTAAGCCGCTTCTGGCGAACCAGAGCAGCGCACGGAAACACCGTTTACCTCCTGCTGGAGCGGTACCTATTTATCTACTTGCACTTTGACGTGCTTTCAAACTGCTAGGTTGGCAGAAGCAGGGACCAAGCAACGGGAGCTCACCCCGTCACAGGGATTCGAACCACCAACCTTCTCATCAGCAAGCCCTAGGCTCTGTGGTTTAACCCACAGCGCCACCCGCATCCCTCAGTGGAGTTTGCTTTCAAGTAAATTTGTTTCCTGAACCTGCATCACAATCATGACTTTACTTGCAAAATATCCTGGGGGGAAACAGACTGCCCAATTGTTAATTGGCAAGAGAAATTGTTGGAGATGTAATGAGACTGAAGGCACGTTCTATCATGTGTGGTGGACCTGTAAAAGAGTAAAAGAGTGTTGGGAAATAATTCATAATGAACTGAAAAAATGTTGCAAAGTACTTCTCCCCCCCCCCCCCAAAAAAAAAACCAACCCCAGAGTCCTTTTTGTTTTGTTTTGTCTGTTTTGTTTTTTGTATAATTTTTATTTATTTTCCATTTAATGTTATACATTCACATCGTCATTATCCACTATACCATCCTGGCTCTTTAGATGTATTACAGTATATTAATATTTTTTTTGGAAGCCGCCCAGAGTGGCTGGGGAAGCCCAGCCAGATGGGCGGGGTATAAATAATAAATTATTATTTTTATTTTTATTAGAGCAGGGGTCAGCAAACTTTTTCAGCAGGGGGCCGGTCCACTGTTTCTCAGACCTTGTGGGGGACCAGACTATATTGGGGGGGGGTGAAGAAATTCCTATGCCCCACAAATTACCCAGAGATGCATTTTAAATAGAAGCACACATTTTCCTCATGTAAAAACACCAGGCAGGCCTTCTAAATCCGGCCCGCGGAAATGTTCGGGAATCAGCGTGTTTTTACATGAGTAGAATGTGTCCTTTTATTTAAAATGCATCTCTGGGTTATTTGTGGGACATAGAAATTTGTTCATTTTTCCCCAAAAAAATATGGTCTGACCCCCCACAAGGTCTGAGAGACAGTGGACAGTCCCCCTGCTGAAAAAGTTTGCTGACCCCGTTCTATCCCTATAATTCCCAGAATTTTTCTTCAGCTTGTCTTAATTTTGATGTTACTTTTTCCAGTACCACATAGTCCATTATCTTACCTATCAATACTCCTCTGGTTGGAACTTTTTCTGCCTTCCCTTTCTGCTCATATAGAATCCTAGCTGCTGTTGTTACATAAATAAACAACTTTAACATTTGGGGGTAGGGGAGAGATCTCTGCCCCTATAATAACTAAATAATGAAAGGTTCTACTCCCTGAGGTTCTGGAAGAAGCAGTGCCGGATTTGCATATAACCTAAACAAACTATAGCTTAGGGCCCCACTGTCTTGGAGGGCCCCAAAAAAATTAAAGGAAAAAACTGGATGTACATTTCCAAAATAAAAGATAAAAAACAAATAAAATAAAATACATACAGCAACAGTGTTTTGTGTTGTGTAGGCTCCTATGATGTAAGTCATGGGCCCCGCCTGCTAGCCTGCTCCCTAAAAAATATCACTGGTTTGCCATTTCTATATACAGTGGTACCTGGGGTTATGTACTTAATTCGTTCCGGAGGTCCGTTCTTAACCTGAAACTGTTCTTAACCTGAAGCACCACTTTAGCTACTGGGGCCTCCTGCTGCCGCCGCACTGCCGGAGCACGATTTCTGTTCTCATCCTGAAGCAAAGTTCTTAACCCGAGGTACTATTTCTGGGTTAGCGTAGCCTGTAACCTGAAATGTATGTAACCTGTATAGGGTGCCTACATTCTGCATGGACAACATGTGCAAATGGCTTTAGATACCTGTTAGGTCCATAAATGACCATATAGCATACAGTCAACACGAAAAACAGCGACAGTTTGTTGTTGACAAAGGACAGCTGGACATATAAAGGGCCCCATTACTTTCAGTAGCTTAGGGCCTCATCAAACCTAAATCCAGCTCTGGGGAGAAGGGGCTGGTTTAAATAGGAAGCTGGCTTATTTATACTGAGTCAGACCGTGGGTCCAACGAGCTCAGTGCTGCCCACACTGACTTGTAGAGCTCTCTAGGGTTCCAGGTTGTAGTGTTTTCCCAGCCCTAACTGGTGAGGCTGGGGATGGAACCTGGAAACTTCTGAGCCATGGTCCTTCCCCTGCATTTCTGCAAAATTCTGGACACTTTTTCCCTCTCTTCCAAATTCAGCAAATTGTTGCACATAGTTGTTTCGACAGCTTGGCGTGAGGAAGACAGGCAACTGCAGAGAAGACAGGCTTTATTGTTTGTTGTTTTTTCCCCCAAGCAGGTTTCCCAATGGAACAGTGGAAATGTACTGGGAGGGAAATATACAATGCTTTCTAATACCTCAGCAAGGCGATCTGCAAGATTAAACAATCGTGGTTCCTGAATTCTGCAGGGACGTGCCATTGTCTGATTCTGCTTCCACTGCTGCAAGTGAATGGCACAACTCTGTGTCGTTTG
Source organism: Podarcis cretensis (assembly GCF_951804945.1). Taxonomy (NCBI): domain Eukaryota; kingdom Metazoa; phylum Chordata; class Lepidosauria; order Squamata; family Lacertidae; genus Podarcis; species Podarcis cretensis. The sequence goes on from NC_137186.1 coordinate 8,412,332, forward strand.
GGAAAATGCACATATTGTGGACATAAAAAAAGACAAAGAATGTTAGAAGAGCCCGGTTGGTTCCAGCCAATGGCTCATCTAGTTCCATCTAGACAAGATGGAAGAGGAGCGCAACTGAAATGATCAAGGGCCTGGAAACCATGCCTGATGAGGAGCGGTTGAAGGAGCTGGGTATGTTTAACCTGGAAAGGGGGAGACTGAGAGGAGATATGATGTTGTTATTGTTGTTTAGTCATTTAGTCGTGTACAACTCTTTGTGACCCCCTGGACCAGAGCACACCAGGCACTCCTGTCTTCCACTGCCTCCCGCAGTTTGGTCAAACTCTTGCTGGTAGCTTCGAGGACACTGTCCCACCATCTCGTCCTCTGTCGTCCCCTTCTCCTTGTGGAGGAGACTGAGAGGAGATACGATAGCCGTCTTCAAATCTCTCAAGAGGGAACAATCTTGTTTTCTCCTGTTCTAGAGGGAAGGACTCAAACCAATGGCTTCAAGTTACAAGAAACAAGTAAATCGTTTCCGTGCCCCAACTTGCCAGCCCCTTTTCTGAGTTCCTTTGTTCCAAAAAGAAAAGAAAAGTTACCCTATTGGGCTGAATAGGGTCTTAGTGTGTTAATTCTATGCACCCCACAATACTCACCATATATATATATATATATATATATATATATATATATATGGCAGAGGGCCTTCCCAATAGTGGTGCCTGCCCTGTGGAACGCCCTCCCACCAGATGTCAAGGAAATAAACAACCATATGACTTTCAGAAGACATCTGAAGGCAGCCCTTTTTTAGGAAGTTTTTAATGTCTGATATTTTATTGTGCTTTTAATTCTGTTGGGAGCCGTCCAGAGTGGCTGGGGAAACCCAGCCAGATGGGTGGGGTAATAATAATAATAATAATAATAAGTAGTAGTTGTTGTTATATAATTTTTTATTACATTTTCTAAATTGCATTTCAAAATATTCATTGAAACAACCTTAAATCAATGACTTCCTTTTTTCTCTTTCCGTGGTTCATTTTGCATACCATACATCCCTGCATATTTTGCATGAACTAAACCAGGCATAGGCAAACTCAGCCCTCCAGATATTTTGGGACTACAATTCCCATCATCCCTGACCACTGGTCCTGTTAGCTAGGGATCATGGGAGTTGCAGTACCAAAACATCTGGAGGGCTGAGTTTGCCTATGCCTGAACTAAACCATTCAGTAATTAATTGTTACATCCAGCAAAACTTATTTACGCTGTTGAATTTGTCTTAATGTTGCCACCATTTTTAAATGAATGCAATCTTCACCCACATATTCAGTAAACATTTTCCAGTCTTCATGAAACGTGCATCCTTTTGTTCTCTTATTCTATACCAGGCTTCCTTTGAAGTAAGTTCCAAGAAGAGCGATTTTACGATCCGGGCGCGCAGAAGGGAGAGGGTCATAACAGCAACAAAATTGTAACCTGTTTGTTTGCTTGCCACACAAAGCAAAGTTTAGCAGGGAACAGGTTCCATTTACAAGAAAGCAAAAGAGATTGAGCCTGCTTGCTTTAGAGCACGTTGCATTGGTTTCGGTGAGATTTTCTCCCAAAGAAGTGTGCATGGATGCTAGCTTTGCAGCCCTGTGCACAGGGCCAGTTCAAGACTTTTTGGCCCCTGAGGCAAAGCATTAAATAGTGTCCTCCCTCCCATCAGGGAAGGAGGGGTGAGTGAAGATTCATATTGTGAACAAGAACCAAATCTACCTTAACCAACAGTTAAAGTGGGGACAGGGGCAGTTGTGGAAGGGAAAAGAGCCTGCTCTGAATCATGCTGGGTGGGTACAGACCCCAGGAGACCCCAGAGGGCAGGTCCCCACTATTTCCTCCCTAAGGGGGAGGCCAGCAGTGCCAAGAGGTCTCTGCAGAGGTGGCCACCGATGAGATCTGACCTCCAAGGAGTGTGATCAGTGCTGGATTTAAAGGGTAAAGGGACGCCTGACCATTAGGTCCAGTCATGACCGACTCTGGGGTTGCAGCGCTCATCTCACTTTATTGGCCGAAGGAGCCGGCATACAGCTTCCGGGTCCTGTGGCCAGCATGACTAAGCTGCTTCTGGAAGAACCAGAGCAGCGCACGGAAATACCGTTTACCTTCCCGCTGGAGCGGTACCTATTTATCTACTTGCACTTTGACGTGCTTTCGAACCATCGCGGGGATTCGAACTGCCAACCTTCTGATCGACAAATCCTAGGCTCTGGTTTAACCCATAGCGCCACCTGCGTCCCTAGTGCTGGATTTACGTATAAGGTAAACAAACTATAGCTTAGGGCCCCACTCTCTTGGGGGGGGGAATTAAAGGGGAAAAAACTGAATGTACATTTCCAAAATATAAGATAAAAAAACAAATAAAATAAAACCTACATACAGCAACAGTGTTTTGTGTTGTGTACGCTCCTATGATGTAAGTTATGGGCCCTGCCTCCTAGCCTGCTCCCTAAAATATCACTGGTTTGCTCATTTCTATATCTAGGGTGCCAACATTCTGCATGGATAACATGTGTAAATGGCTTTATATACCTATTAGGTCCATAAATTACCATATAGCATATAGTGAACACGAAAAACAGCGACAGTTTGTTGTTGACAAAGGACAGCTGGAGATATAAAGGGCCCTGTTAAATTCAGTAGCTTACGGCCTCATTAATCCTAAATCCGGCCCTGGGAAGAAGGGGCTGGTTTAAATAGGAACTGGCTTATTTATATCGAGTCAGACTGTGGGTCCAACGGGCTCAGTGCTGCCCACACTGACTTGCAGGATCTCTCCAGGGTTCCAGGTTGTAGTCTTTCCCAAGCCCTAACTGGGGATGCTGGGGATGCAACCTGGAGAATTGTAACCAAGAGAATTCTAACTGTAACCAAGGGAAGCAGTAACCCAACTGAGGAACGAACAACCTTCTCACCCTCCTCACTGTTGGCATGTCTGGAAGCTGGTCCTTTACCAGTTGACGCAGTCCGCTCTCACTCAGCCCAAGGGGTTCCTTATGCACTCTCTCGCATGCCCATTCTCTCTGGTTCTTCTGCATAACTATTGAAAACATCAATTATGTCATTAAAGGAGCGCTCCAGTTCAGTCCGGCTGCCTGACATGTTGAACCGTCAAGAGAACTTTCAGGTGAGTCAAGGAAGTGGAGGAAATGTGGACAGACTCCAGCCTTCCTCTTGAATGGCGATTAGTTGCCACAGAATCATATTTAAGCTCCATGCTCAGAGGGATTTGGCAGAACATCAAGCTGGGCAACCCATGCAGATGGGAGGAGTACAAGTAATATGTTTAATATAGCATCATCATCATCATCATCATCATCATCATCAAACAATCAATGTTAAGGAAGTGGAGGAAATGGGGTTAGACTAAAGCCTTCCTCTTGAATGGCAATTAGTTGACACTGGATCATAATTAAGCTCCAAGCTCAGAGGAGGGTTCCAGAGGGATTTGGCAGAACATCAAGCTCCCTTAAACGTCCAGTGATGCCACACCGTGAGAAGTGCTAAATTGTAATTTCTACAAAGATGGTAGATAAAGGGAGGACTCACCCAGGTCACCAGCTTTCCCAATTGATGCCCCAGGAGTGTACGAGGAGCAGAAGGTTGGAACTGCATCCTGTATACCTGAAGAAAGTCTCCACGCCTGATTTCAGACAAGACACCGAGGTCCAGGTCTGAGGGCCTTCTAGTGGTTCCCTCAATGTGAGAAGAGAAGTTACAGAGAGGGCCTTCATGGTGGTGGTGCCCACCCTGTGGAATTTCTGTCTGCAAGTTTGTGGATACAACTTGTGGAGTGGGGATAACTAGTAATAACTGGGCACAGCCGTCTCCCTGGGTTGTGGCTCTGAGTTCCCCGGACCAAAGGGAGTGGTGGCAGCCTTACCGGTTCTGGTTTGTTTTGTTTTTGTAAATGTAAACGTGCCTGCCAACCCTGCTCAAGAAATACCGTTTACCTTCCCGCTGGAGCGGTACCTATTTATCTACTTGCACTTTGACGTGCTTTCGAACCATCGCGGGGATTCGAACTGCCAACCTTCTGATCGACAAATCCTAGGCTCTGGTTTAACCCATAGCGCCACCTGCGTCCCTAGTGCTGGATTTACGTATAAGGTAAACAAACTATAGCTTAGGGCCCCACTCTCTTGGGGGGGGGAATTAAAGGGGAAAAAACTGAATGTACATTTCCAAAATATAAGATAAAAAAACAAATAAAATAAAACCTACATACAGCAACAGTGTTTTGTGTTGTGTACGCTCCTATGATGTAAGTTATGGGCCCTGCCTCCTAGCCTGCTCCCTAAAATATCACTGGTTTGCTCATTTCTATATCTAGGGTGCCAACATTCTGCATGGATAACATGTGTAAATGGCTTTATATACCTATTAGGTCCATAAATTACCATATAGCATATAGTGAACACGAAAAACAGCGACAGTTTGTTGTTGACAAAGGACAGCTGGAGATATAAAGGGCCCTGTTAAATTCAGTAGCTTACGGCCTCATTAATCCTAAATCCGGCCCTGGAAAGAAGGGGCTGGTTTAAATATGAACTGGCTTATTTATATCGAGTCAGACTGTGGGTCCAACGGGCTCAGTGCTGCCCACACTGACTTGCAGGATCTCTCCAGGGTTCCAGGTTGTAGTCTTTCCCAAGCCCTAACTGGGGATGCTGGGGATGCAACCTGGAGAATTGTAACCAAGAGAATTCTAACTGTAACCAAGGGAAGCAGTAACCCAACTGAGGAACGAACAACCTTCTCACCCTCCTCACTGTTGGCATGTCTGGAAGCTGGTCCTTTACCAGTTGACGCAGTCCGCTCTCACTCAGCCCAAGGGGTTCCTTATGCACTCTCTCGCATGCCCATTCTCTCTGGTTCTTCTGCATAACTATTGAAAACATCAATTATGTCATTAAAGGAGCGCTCCAGTTCAGTCCGGCTGCCTGACATGTTGAACCGTCAAGAGAACTTTCAGGTGAGTCAAGGAAGTGGAAGAAATGAGGACAGACTCCAGCCTTCCTCTTGAATGGCGATTAGTTGCCACAGAATCATATTTAAGCTCCATGCTCAGAGGGATTTGGCAGAACATCAAGCTGGGCAACCCATGCAGATGGGAGGAGTACAAGTAATATGTTTAATATAGCATCATCATCATCATCATCATCATCAAACAATCAATGTTAAGGAAGTGGAGGAAATGGGGCTAGACTAAAGCCTTCCTCTTGAATGGCAATTAGTTGACACTGGATCATAATTAAGCTCCGAGCTCAGAGGAGGGTTCCAGAGGGATTTGGCAGAACATCAAGCTCCCTTAAACGTCCAGTGATGCCACACCGTGAGAAGTGCTAAATTGTAATTTCTACAAAGATGGTAGATAAAGGGAGGACTCACCCAGGTCACCAGCTTTCCCAATTGATGCCCCAGGAGTGTACGAGGAGCAGAAGGTTGGAACTGCATCCTGTATACCTGAAGAAAGTCTCCACCTCTGATTTCAGACAAGACACCGAGGTCCAGGTCTGAGGGCCTTCTAGTGGTTCCCTCAATGTGAGAAGAGAAGTTACAGAGAGGGCCTTCACGGTGGTGGTGCCCACCCTGTGGAATTTCTGTCTGCAAGTTTGTGGATACAACTTGTGGAGTAGGGATAACTAGTAATAACTGGGCACAGCCGTCTCCCTGGGTTGTGGCTCTGAGTTCCCCGGACCAAAGGGAGTGGTGGCAGCCTTACCGGTTCTGGTTTGTTTTGTTTTTGTAAATGTAAACGTGCCTGCCAACCCTGCTCAAGAAACCTGGTCTGGCCGAAGAGAAAAGACAGGTGAGGGAGGGGCGAGTGGTTGGGGGCAAATTTAAAGGTAAAGGTACCCCTGCCCGTACGGGCCAGTCTTGACAGACTCTGGGGTTGTGCGCCCATCTCACTTAAGAGGCCAGGGGCCAGCGCTGTCCGGAGACACTTCCGGGTCACGTGGCCAGCGTGACATTGCTGCTCTGGCCAGAGCCAGAGCCAGAGCCAGAGCCGCACACGGAAACGCCGTTTACCTTCCCGCTGGTAAGCGGTCCCTATTTATCTACTTGCACCCGGAGGTGCTTTCGAACTGCTAGGTTGGCAGGCGCTGGGACCGAGCAGCGGGAGCGCACCCCGCCGCAGGGATTCGAACCGCCGACCCACACCCTTAAAGAAGGAAAGTTAATAACAGGAAGATTTAAATGAACTATTGGAAATTCAAGGCAGCAGAGATATAAGATGATCAGAGCTCCCCCAAACTTGAAGCATGGGAAGTCCCAATAAAAATTTATAATTTGGCAGAATATTCGGACTATATGATATGTATTTGTATAATTTGGAATATTTAATGTGATTTGATTGGATTGTTAAAATGGAAAATTTAATAAAAATTATTTTTTTAAAAAAAATGTCAGGCCCAGGGACTTGCACTATATCTTCTGCAGTGAAGGGTGAAGACTGATCCTAATAATTTATCCAGCTGCTCTACAATTTCCCTCTCTTCCTTTCAAACGACCTTCTGTTCCTCTTCATCCAAAATTCCAGCTCCCCACCCACCACCCAGAACCAGTTTCTTCCTTCTAACAAAAAGAAACTGTATGTTATGTTGGTCTTTAAACAAGATTTCTATTTTCTTACTAAAGTCTTTTTGACACTTCTCATTTATCCTACTGGAATCCTCTTATCCCTGAGTGGAATGTTCCTGACCTGCAGTTTTTGCTCCAGCTAAGATTCTGTTACTGTGCCTCTGAAAAACACCCCACAAAAGGTGATGGATCGTTGAATCAAATCTTTATTGTCTCAGGAGGACATGAGCTTTAGAGATGGAGTTGAGTTGATGGATTCTTCACCTCCAGGTTGGTTCTTCATGGTGTGGAGTTCTCATAGGACACGATAATTAATCTTCTTAATATATCCGTGAACTCGCAGAAGTCGACCTTGCCATCATTTCTTTCCAAAGCCTCATCAATGATGGAAGAGGCCTTTTTGTTGTGCAGTTGGGAGAGAATAAAGAAGGAAAGATGGTTACAGTGGCTGAAACCAGTGGAAAAAGCAAGCGGTCTTCTGATGAATTTAAGCACAAACAAGAGTATGATACATTTAGTCATCCTTCCTGGGATGTTCTAGGAGAGCTGTGTCTCTCCTAATGTCATGGGGCTCCCAACTCCCATTGGCCCCAGTTAGCACAGCCAACAGTCAGAGATGACAGAGGTTGTGGTCCAGACACTCCTGGGGGAAAACACAATGGGGAAAGCTGGCTCAGAAAAATCCAAGGTTGGAAGCAGTGTGTGATGGCCTGGGAATCTGATTCAGAGGCTGAACCTGAAGAATCCCAGCCTGCATAGGAGTCCCCGCCTCTAGGGCCGTCTGAGCCAGGGCAAGGGCTTGAATCAGAAGGGCCCCAGTTGTGGTCCAGAAACTCCTGGGGGAAAGCACAATGGGGAAAGCTGGCTCAGAAAAATCCAGGGTTGGAAGCAGTGGTAGTTTCAGCCCAATCCTTCTATAGTTAGCAGGCTGATAACCAAGAATAACTTACAGGAGGGGTGGGGAAACTGCCCCCCTCACCCGAATATTCCTGGACTCTCCAACTCACAGTGACCCCAGCAGTTGACAGGCCAATTCCTGCACTCAGGGACCAAAATGCATTGCAACCATTGGAACCAAGAAAACAGTAACTTGTAACATGGAATTTTTCACAGAGAACATTCTAATGCATTTTTTGTTTCCTCACTGCTACACTTCATAACACTTTGTTAAATTTTATGCCAGATTTATTCTAACAATGGTTTTCACTTTGTAAAAAGAAAGTTTGGTCTCATATTGGGTAAACTATTTAGAGGTCTTTATAGATTAAAGTGTTGCACCCAAGTGGGGTTTTCCTTTCCTTTTCTGTCTGTGGAACAACTTCTGCAAGCGTAACAGAACATCCCCTCCTTCTCCTCCTCAGCGCAGTCACAGAAAATCCATTCTGGAAGGCTGTGGAGAGGGAGCAGAGGGAGGAGAGAGGAAGGAGGCTTGGCTGCCCTTCTGCGGATCATTCTGCTAAATAAGTATAAAAATGAAAAAGTACTTTAGCAGGTGACTAGTACCAGCCAGGACAGGGGAATGGTAAGTAATGGCTTTACAACTGAAGGGGAGATAGCTTCAAAACAAGAAATTTCTTAATCCCGAAACAGAAAAGTAAAGGGCAATCTGAGAAGTGAGGATTTTGAAAAGATGAAGAGAACTGAAGTGCTTCCCCGATTGCAAGCAGTAACCCAACTGAGGAACAAACCACCCTCTCCTGCTCCTCACCATCGGCATGTCTGGAAGCTGGTCCTTTACCAGTTGACGCAGTCCGCTCTCATTCAGCACACGGCGTTCCTTAGGCTGAAGCATTGCACACTCACTCGTGCCCATTACCCGTACTTCTATTGCATATTTAACGAAAACATCAATTATGTTATAAATGGCGCGCTCCAGTTCAGTCCGGCTGCCTGACATGTTGACCTGTCAAGAGAACTTTCAGGTGAGTCAAGGAAGTGGAGGAAATGTGGACAGACTCCAGACTCCCTCTTGAATGGCGATTAGTTGCCACAGAATCATATTTAAGCTCCATGCTCAGAGGAAGGTTCCACCGGGATCTGGCAGAACATCAAGCTCCCTTAAACGTCCAGTGATGCCACGCCATGAGAAGTGCTAAATTGTAATTTCTACAAAGATGGTAGATAAAGGGAGGACACACCCAGGTCACGTTGTTCCCAATTGATGCCCCAGGAGTGTACGAGGAGCAGAAGGTTGGAACTGCATCCTGTATACCTGAAGAAAGTCTCCACCTCTGATTTCAGACAAGAAACTGAGGTCCAGGTCTGAGGGCCTTCTAGTGGTTCCCTCAATGTGAGAAGTGAAGTTACAGAGAGGGCCTTCTGGGTGGTGGTGCCCACCCTGTGGAACATTCTCCTATCATCTATAAAAGAGATAAACAATCACATGACCTTCCGTAGACGTCTAAGGCAGCCCCTTATCAGGAGGTTTTCAATGTCTGATGTTTCATTGTGTTCTTTTCTACTCTGTTGGAAGCTGCCCAGAGTGGCTGGGCAACCCATGCAGATGGGTGGGGGACAAGTAATATATTTAATAAATCATCATCAACATCATCATTATTAAACAATCAGTATATCTATTTCTAAGGGACTCTGGAAATTATTTATTGCTTTCATTAGATGGATCAATGGTCTCGTTAGTGAAATAGGGGTCTTTGTAGATTAAATAATAAAAGTGTTGTTGTTGACAAAGGACAGCTGGAGATATAAAGGGCCCTGTTAAATTCAGTAGCTTAGGGCCTCATCAATCCTAAATCCGGCCCTGGGAAGAAGGGGCTGATATAAATAGGAACTGGCTTATTTATATCGAGTCAGACTGTTGGGTCCAACGGGCTCAGTGCTGCCCACACTGACTTGCAGGATCTCTCCAGGGTTCCAGGTTGTAGTCTTTCCCAAGCCCTAACTGGGGATGCTGGGGATGCAACCTGGAGAATTGTAACCAAGAGAATTCTAACTGTAACCAAGGGAAGCAGTAACCCAACTGAGGAACGAACAACCTTCTCACCCTCCTCACTGTTGGCATGTCTGGAAGCTGGTCCTTTACCAGTTGACGCAGTCCGCTCTCACTCAGCCCAAGGGGTTCCTTATGCACTCTCTCGCATGCCCATTCTCTCTGGTTCTTCTGCATAACTATTGAAAACATCAATTATGTCATTAAAGGAGCGCTCCAGTTCAGTCCGGCTGCCTGACATGTTGAACCGTCAAGAGAACTTTCAGGTAAGTCAAGGAAGTAGAAGAAATGAGGACAGACTCCAGCCTTCCTCTTGAATGGCAATTAGTTGCCACAGAATCATATTTAAGCTCCATGCTCAGAGGGATTTGGCAGAACATCAAGCTGGGCAACCCATGCAGATGGGAGGAGTACAAGTAATATGTTTAATATAGCATCATCATCATCATCATCATCAAACAATCAATGTTAAGGAAGTGGAGGAAATGGGGCTAGACTAAAGCCTTCCTCTTTCCCAATTGATGCCCCAGGAGTGTACGAGGAGCAGAAGGTTGGAACTGCATCCTGTATACCTGAAGAAAGTCTCCACGCCTGATTTCAGACAAGACACCGAGGTCCAGGTCTGAGGGCCTTCTAGGGGTTCCCTCAATGTGAGAAGAGAAGTTACAGAGAGGGCCTTCACGGTGGTGGTGCCCACCCTGTGGAATTTCTGTCTGCAAGTTTGTGGATACAACTTGTGGAGTGGGGATAACTAGTAATAACTGGGCACAGCCGTCTCCCTGGGTTGTGGCTCTGAGTTCCCCGGACCAAAGGGAGTGGTGGCAGCCTTACCGGTTCTGGTTTGTTTTGTTTTTGTAAATGTAAACGTGCCTGCCAACCCTGCTCAAGAAACCTGGTCTGGCCGAAGAGAAAAGACAGGTGAGGGAGGGGCGAGTGGTTGGGGGCAAGTTTAAAGGTAAAGGTACCCCTGCCCGTACGGGCCAGTCTCGACAGACTCTGGGGTTGTGCGCCCATCTCACTTAAGAGGCCAGGGGCCAGCGCTGTCCGGAGACACTTCCGGGTCACGTGGCCAGCATGACATCGCTGCTCTGGCGAGCCAGAGCCGCACACGGAAACGCCGTTTACCTTCCCGCTGGTAAGCGGTCCCTATTTATCTACTTGCACCCGGAGGTGCTTTCGAACTGCTAGGTTGGCAGGCGCTGGGACCGAGCAGCGGGAGCGCACCCCGCCGCAGGGATTCGAACCGCCGACCCACACCCTTAAAGAAGGAAAGTTAATAACAGGAAGATTTAAATGAACTATTGGAAATTCAAGGCAGCAGAGATATAAGATGATCAGAGCTCCCCCAAACTTGAAGCATGGGAAGTCCCAATAAAAATTTATAATTTGGCAGAATATTCGGACTATATGATATGTATTTGTATAATTTGGAATATTTAATGTGATTTGATTGGATTGTTAAAATGGAAAATTTAATAAAAATTATTTTTTTAAAAAAAATGTCAGGCCCAGGGACTTGCACTATATCTTCTGCAGTGAAGGGTGAAGACTGATCCTAATAATTTATCCAGCTGCTCTACAATTTCCCTCTCTTCCTTTCAAACGACCTTCTGTTCCTCTTCATCCAAAATTCCAGCTCCCCACCCACCACCCAGAACCAGTTTCTTCCTTCTAACAAAAAGAAACTGTATGTTATGTTGGTCTTTAAACAAGATTTCTATTTTCTTACTAAAGTCTTTTTGACACTTCTCATTTATCCTACTGGAATCCTCTTATCCCTGAGTGGAATGTTCCTGACCTGCAGTTTTTGCTCCAGCTAAGATTCTGTTACTGTGCCTCTGAAAAACACCCCACAAAAGGTGATGGATCATTGAATCAAATCTTTATTGTCTCAGGAGGACATGAGCTTTAGAGATGGAGTTGAGTTGATGGATTCTTCACCTCCAGGTTGGTTCTTCATGGTGTGGAGTTCTCATAGGACACGTTAATTAATCTTCTTAATATATCCGTGAACTCGCAGAAGTCGACCTCGCCATCATTTCTTTCCAAAGCCTCATCAATGACGGAAGAGGCCTTTTTGTTGTGCAGTTGGGAGAGAATAAAGAAGGAAAGATGGTTACAGTGGCTGAAACCAGTGGAAAAAGCAAGCGGTCTTTTGATGAATTCAAGCACAAACAAGAGTATGATACATTTAGTCATCCTTCCTGGGATGTTCTAGGAGAGCTGTGTCTCTCCTAATGTCATGGGGCTCCCAACTCCCATTGGCCCCAGTTAGCACAGCCAACAGTCAGAGATGACAGAGGTTGTGGTCCAGACACTCCTGGGGGAAAACACAATGGGGAAAGCTGGCTCAGAAAAATCCAAGGTTGGAAGCAGTGTGTGATGGCCTGGGAATCTGATTCAGAGGCTGAACCTGAAGAATCCCAGCCTGCATAGGAGTCCCCGCCTCTAGGGCCGTCTGAGCCAGGGCAAGGGCTTGAATCAGAAGGGCCCCAGTTGTGGTCCAGAAACTCCTGGGGGAAAGCACAATGGGGAAAGCTGGCTCAGAAAAATCCAGGGTTGGAAGCAGTGGTAGTTTCAGCCCAATCCTTCTATAGTTAGCAGGCTGATAACCAAGAATAACTTACAGGAGGGGTGGGGAAACTGCCCCCCTCACCCGAATATTCCTGGACTCTCCAACTCACAGTGACCCCAGCAGTTGACAGGCCAATTCCTGCACTCAGGGACCAAAATGCATTGCAACCATTGGAACCAAGAAAACAGTAACTTGTAACATGGAATTTTTCACAGAGAACATTCTAATGCATTTTTTGTTTCCTCACTGCTACACTTCATAACACTTTGTTAAATTTTATGCCAGATTTATTCTAACAATGGTTTTCACTTTGTAAAAAGAAAGTTTGGTCTCATATTGGGTAAACTATTTAGAGGTCTTTATAGATTAAAGTGTTGCACCCAAGTGGGGTTTTCCTTTCCTTTTCTGTCTGTGGAACAACTTCTGCAAGCGTAACAGAACATCCCCTCCTTCTCCTCCTCAGCGCAGTCACAGAAAATCCATTCTGGAAGGCTGTGGAGAGGGAGCAGAGGGAGGAGAGAGGAAGGAGGCTTGGCTGCCCTTCTGCGGATCATTCTGCTAAATAAGTATAAAAATGAAAAAGTACTTTAGCAGGTGACTAGTACCAGCCAGGACAGGGGAATGGTAAGTAATGGCTTTACAACTGAAGGGGAGATAGCTTCAAAACAAGAAATTTCTTAATCCCGAAACGGAAAAGTAAAGGGCAATCTGAGAAGTGAGGATTTTGAAAAGATGAAGAGAACTGAAGTGCTTCCCCGATTGCAAGCAGTAACCCAATTGAGGAACAAACCACCCTCTCCTGCTTCTCACCATTGGAATGTCTGGAAGCTGGTCCTTTACCAGTTGACGCAGTCCGCTCTCATTCAGCACACGGCATTCCTTAGGCTGAAGCATTGCACACTCACTCGTGCCCATTACCCGTACTTCTCTTGCATATTTAAGGAAAACATCAATTATGTTATAAATGGCGCGCTCCAGTTCAGTCCGGCTGCCTGACATGTTGACCTGTCAAGAGAACTTTCAGGTGAGTCAAGGAAGTGGAGGAAATGTGGACAGACTCCAGACTCCCTCTTGAATGGTGATTAGTTGCCACAGAATCATATTTAAGCTCCATGCTCAGAGGAAGGTTCCACCGGGATCTGGCAGAACATCAAGCTCCCTTAAACGTCCAGTGATGCCACACCGTGAGAAGTGCTAAATTGTAATTTCTACAAAGATGGTAGATAAAGGGAGGACTCACCCAGGTCACCAGCTTTCCCAATTGATGCCCCAGGAGTGTACGAGGAGCAGAAGGTTGGAACTGCATCCTGTATACCTGAAGAAAGTCTCCACCTCTGATTTCAGACAAGAAACTGAGGTCCAGGTCTGAGGGCCTTCTAGTGGTTCCCTCAATGTGAGAAGTGAAGTTACAGAGAGGGCCTTCTGGGTGGTGGTGCCCACCCTGTGGAACATTCTCCTATCATCTATAAAAGAGATAAACAATCACATGACCTTCCGTAGACGTCTAAGGCAGCCCCTTATCAGGAGGTTTTCAATGTCTGATGTTTCATTGTGTTCTTTTCTACTCTGTTGGAAGCTGCCCAGAGTGGCTGGGCAACCCATGCAGATGGGTGGGGGACAAGTAATATATTTAATAAATCATCATCAACATCATCATTATTAAACAATCAGTATATCTATTTCTAAGGGACTCTGGAAATTATTTATTGCTTTCATTAGATGGATCAATGGTCTCGTTAGTGAAATAGGGGTCTTTGTAGATTAAATAATAAAAGTGTTGTTGTTGACAAAGGACAGCTGGAGATATAAAGGGCCCTGTTAAATTCAGTAGCTTAGGGCCTCATCAATCCTAAATCCGGCCCTGGGAAGAAGGGGCTGATATAAATAGGAACTGGCTTATTTATATCGAGTCAGACTGTTGGGTCCAACGGGCTCAGTGCTGCCCACACTGACTTGCAGGATCTCTCCAGGGTTCCAGGTTGTAGTCTTTCCCAAGCCCTAACTGGGGATGCTGGGGATGCAACCTGGAGAATTGTAACCAAGAGAATTCTAACTGTAACCAAGGGAAGCAGTAACCCAACTGAGGAACGAACAACCTTCTCACCCTCCTCACTGTTGGCATGTCTGGAAGCTGGTCCTTTACCAGTTGACGCAGTCCGCTCTCAATCAGCCCAAGGGGTTCCTTATGCACTCTCTCGCATGCCCATTCTCTCTGGTTCTTCTGCATAACTATTGAAAACATCAATTATGTCATTAAAGGAGCGCTCCAGTTCAGTCCGGCTGCCTGACATGTTGAACCGTCAAGAGAACTTTCAGGTAAGTCAAGGAAGTGGAAGAAATGAGGACAGACTCCAGCCTTCCTCTTGAATGGCGATTAGTTGCCACAGAATCATATTTAAGCTCCATGCTCAGAGGGATTTGGCAGAACATCAAGCTGGGCAACCCATGCAGATGGGAGGAGTACAAGTAATATGTTTAATATAGCATCATCATCATCATCATCATCAAACAATCAATGTTAAGGAAGTGGAGGAAATGGGGCTAGACTAAAGCCTTCCTCTTTCCCAATTGATGCCCCAGGAGTGTACGAGGAGCAGAAGGTTGGAACTGCATCCTGTATACCTGAAGAAAGTCTCCACGCCTGATTTCAGACAAGACACCGAGGTCCAGGTCTGAGGGCCTTCTAGGGGTTCCCTCAATGTGAGAAGAGAAGTTACAGAGAGGGCCTTCACGGTGGTGGTGCCCACCCTGTGGAATTTCTGTCTGCAAGTTTGTGGATACAACTTGTGGAGTTGTATTTATTGCTTTCATTAGATGGATCAATGGTCTCGTTAGTGAAATAGGGGTCTTTGTAGATTAAACAATAAAAGTGTTGTTGTTGACAAAGGACAGCTGGAGATATAAAGGGCCCTGTTAAATTCAGTAGCTTAGGGCCTCATCAATCCTAAATCCGGCCCTGGGAAGAAGGGGCTGATATAAATAGGAACTGGCTTATTTATATCAAGTCAGACCGTGGGTCCAATGGGCTCAGTGATGCCCACACTGACTTGCAGGATCTCTCCAGGGTTCCAGGTTGTAGTCTTTCCCAAGCCCTAACTGGGGATGCTGGGGATGCAACCTGGAGAATTGTAACCAAGAGAATTCTAACTGTAACCAAGGGAAGCAGTAACCCAATTGAGGAACGAACAACCTTCTCACCCTCCTCACTGTTGACATGTCTGGAAGCTGGTCCTTTACCAGTTGACGCAGTCCGCTCTCACTCAGCCCAAGGGGTTCCTTAGGCTGAAGCACTGCACACTAACTCGTGCCCATTCTCTGTGGTTCTTCTGCATAACTATTGAAAACATTGATTAAATGATCTTTGCCAATTAATTTGTCAGGCCCAGGCTGAGATGGGAGTAATCAGCCTCCCAAATTCTTCCTGGTGTAAGGGAAGATGAAGTCTCATCCGCGGATGCGCAGTTAACCACCCCCAAGTTTGTAAAGAAGGAGGGGTGTTGGCACTGGATGGAAAGCCCCCAAGGGAGTTTGGATCTCCTGGACGCTGTCCCCATTTCTTAAGATGAAAAGCAACAGTCTCTGGGAATGGCCATTCTAGTGGGACTGGAAGAAGCGCAAATCGATGCCGCCTACCCCTAATTCGGAGAGTTGCTCCAGAAGGAAACTATGGTGGATGGTATCAAAAGCTGCTGAGAGGTCGAGGAGAATTAACAGGGACATGTTTCTCTTCTCTCTCTCTCAACAGAGGTCATCATACAGGGCGACCAAAGCAGTTTCTTTGCCAAAACTGGGCCTAAACCCCGACTGAAACGGATCTAGAAAATCAGTTTCTCCCAAAAGCACCTGGATCTGGTCTGCGACCACTCGCTCCAGAACCTTGCTCAGGAAAGGGAGATTAGCAACTGGCCCGTAGTTAGTTAGGTTTTCCGAATCCAGGGAAGCTTTCTTAAGGATTGGTTTTACCACCGCCTCCTCCAAACAGGCAGGGACCACCCCATCTCGTAAAGAGGCATTGATCAACTTCCTGGACCAGCCAGCTATATTTCTTTTCCTTCGATGGACTTCCGACTTCACTCTTGCAGTTTAAATGGGAACACTTCTTACAATTTTTGTCAGTGTTTTTAATTAAAAGCTAATGGTGGGGAAATGCGCTCTACGTGGGGCTACCTTTGAAGGTGACCCAGAAACTGCAATTAATCCACAATGTGGCAGCTAGACTGGTGACTGGGAGTGCCCACCAGGACCACATAACACCGGTTCTGAGAGATCTGCATTGGCTCCCAGTACTTTTTCAAGCACAATTCAAAGTGTTGGTGCTGACCTTTAAAGCCCTAAACGGCCTCGGTCCTGTATACCTGAAGGAGCGTCTCCACCTCCATCGTTCAGCCCGGACACTGAGGTCCAGCGCCGAGGGCCTTCTGGCGGTTACAGGGAACCGGACAGAGGGCCTTCTCAGTAGTGGTGCCCGCCCTGGGGAACGCTCTCCCATCAGATGTCAAGGAAATAAGCAGCTATCTTATTTTTAAAAGACATCTGAAGGCAGCCCTGTTTAGGGAAGTTTTTAGTATTTAATGCTGTATTGTTTTTAACACTCGATTGGGAGCCGCCCAGAGTGGCTGGGGAAACACAGCCAGATGGGCAGGGTATAAACAATAAATTATTATTATTATTTCAGCCTTTTGAAGATCTTTGGCTAAACCTCAAAGTGTTGAACCGATACAGTCAGAAGGAAGCATGACTGGTTTCAAGAGAGATGACTCCCAGGAAAACACTGCATTGCGCTACCGCCAGGCTGTCCTAATAAATTGGGTAGTGCACTGATTATTGCTGTGTGTGTGTGTGTGTGTGTGTGTGTGTGTGTGTGTTTGAGTGAGTGTGTGTGTAAAATAATGGATCCACAAAATTCCTGGGCTCTTCTTGGTGGTGTTATCAGCACCTTAAACAATTCAGCAGCATCAAGAAACTTGGCTATCTCACTGCTCGCTCCTGACCCCAGGTTAACGTGTTTAAAAGCACAAGTTCCAAAACTGGCAAGAGTATTGTTAGCCCAGAAATGGAAACAAGAAGAAATTCCGATGAAAGAAGAATGGCAGACGAAATTAATGGACTATGCAGAATTGGACAAAATGGCAGGAAGGATTCGAAACCTGCGGGACCAGAGATTTACAGAAGATTGGGAGAAGTATATGAATTATTTGTAATCAACAAATTACGCTAGTGGGACTACAAGAAGTTTTGTAAGGAGAAATATACGAAGTGTTACAAAGTAGAAAAAGACAGAGATATTGGTTATGAGTTTGAAATGTAATAGGGAAAATAAGAAATGCATACTGAGAGATTAGATTGGAAAAATTTCAGACAGGATTGATGGAAGTCAAAAATTTGAATAAGGTGTAAAAGTGTAGGAGTGCTCTTATTAATCAGAGTTCAATCCTTCCTTTACTTTGAGAACGCCTCATAAAAGTATGTTTAATTACTGTTGAAAATTATATGTTAAAAAAGTAATAAAAAATTATATTAAAAAAATAATAATAATAAAGTACAAGTCCCAAAACCAATCCTTCTTGCACCGCTCCTTTGGAAGAACAGCCCATTAATCAAATGTCCTAGCCAAGCTCAATTCATGTACCTTTTGCACCACCTAGTGGCTCAGATTGTTGTCACGGTATGATGACAATCTTGCACAAAGCACCCAGTTTCCTTGATGCTTGTCATTAACCAAACGAACATCCTGATTTCCTGACCTGCAGTACACCTTCTGCCTGCTCTTCTGTTGCTCTTGGTCAAGGCTGGAGTCAGATGCAGGTCAGCAATAAAGGAGGAAGATCTCCATTGTCAGCGAAATTAACTCTTTATCCAAGGAAACAAACGTACCACTCGGCCTCATGGCCTCAGCAACATTTCTCAGTACAGTGGTGCCCCGCAAGACGAATGCCTCGCAAGACGAAAAACTCGCTAGACGAAAGAGTTTTCCGTCTTTTGAGGTGCTTCGCAAGACGAATTTCCCTATGGGCTTGCTTTGCAAGACGAAACATCGGGCGAGTTCTTGCGAGTTTTTCCCCTTTTTTCCCCTTTTTCTAAGCCGCTAAGCCACTAATAGCCGCTAAGCCACTAATAGCCGCTAAGCCGCTAAACCGCTAATAGCGCTAAGCCGCTAAGCCGCTAATAGCCGTGCTTCGCAAGACGAAAAAACTGCAAGAAAAAGAGACTCACGGAACGAATTAATTTCTTCTTGTGAGGCACCACTGTAGGTCTTGCCCCTATGGAGCAGTTGCCAGGACTGGAGGTTCTGGCCTTCCACACCTCCCTAAGGCTCTGTCTCTCCCAGATGTTTCCCTTTTTTATATATATAAATACATCTTTATTGGTTTAAAATTCAACCTTACAATAAAGGTAAGTACAACAAAGTTAAGCACAGAAAAGGAAAAGGAAAGGGAAAAAAAGAATTCTCCACATCAAAAACTACAAAAAGTTTAAAAGTAACAAGAAAAGAAAAAGAAAATAGCAATTAAAAGTACCAGATATTTATACAGCATCATGTCTTATCCAATAAAGTCTTCTGTGAAAAGCTTCCAGTCGTTCTCATTATACTTTTTCTATTGTCTTGATTTTATCACACAGTTTGTTTTATATCTTTTCCCATATATTCCTCTAAGATGTTTATTCCATTTATTATGCACAAATATCATTCAATTCTGCTAGGATGGTATCATTTTTATAATACAGTCTTAGGTATTCCTTAAATATTTTCCATTCTCCATATACTTATTGATTTAAGGTTCCCCTGACTTTTCCAGTTTGCTAGTTGAAAATACTCTATCATGAGTGTTTGCCATTTCTGTTATTGTTGGTGTTATTTCACCTTTCCAACTTCTGTCTGCCAGTATTCTCCCAGTGGTCTCTCTCAGATGTTTCCCAAGCAGCCTCAACATGTGTCTACACACCTCTGGTCCCTGCTCTGCCTTCCTCATTATCCTGCACATTCTTGGAGACCAGGGGGGAGAGGAACTTGTCTGTGCTGGTCCTGGGGGCTAACCGAGAGGCAAGTTTCGAGTCCAGTCCTAGGTCGATGGTGCGGTATGGAGGCTGTCCGTCAAAGCTGTAGCTGGTCCAAGGCAGGGAGTCGGGTGGGGTCAGGAACTCTGGCAGAAGAGCAGGACAGGGTGCAGGCAGGAACAGGCTAGCAACAACATTGCTCCCGCAACCTGGGACTGGGCTGACTGGCTTTTATCTGCCCCAAGGCATAGGGCGGCCCCGGTCCACAGGTGACTCACCTCTCCTGGCCTGGAGGTGAGCACTCCTCCTGCAGGAACTTAGTTCCCTCCGGCTCTCTGCCCTGAGCCTCTGCAGCTCAAGAGAGACTGGAGGGTTACCAGACCCAGAGGCAACCTCAGCTTCCTCTGACGGGGCTGAGAGTGGAGCACCTGCAGGCAATGGGTCCTCCATCACCTCAGGGGCCAGAGCAGACTCAGCTGGTCCCTGCACCTGAGGATCCAGCACAGGTGAGAACCCTTCAGGCTCAAGCCCCAGCCCCGGCTCAGCTGGTTCTGGAGGCGGGGACTCCTGTGCAGGCTGGGATTCCTCAGGTTCAGCCTCTGAGTCCGAATCCCAGGCCATCACACCGTCGCAGCAAGAGAGGGAGACTTCCTGGATTTTTTAGCAGCCCCTTGACCCACCCACCCCCTTCTCTTCTTCAGCCTTGGAGTCTGAACTGCTCCCTATCACAGGCTCTTCCCGCACACTTCACCCTGTTGCCCCTTCAAGTATCTGGCACCTCCTCCCAGTCTTCTCCCTCTGATCTCTCCTTGGTATCCCATTACCTCTGGGGATTCCCTTTGGGGTTTCCCTGCTGCTGCCTCCCACCGCTCCTCCTCGCCCAGCCAACTTGGACCGAGAACTTTGTGAACTTGGACTGTTGATAAGTGTAATAAGAATGCTAAGGTCTTATATATATAAGTTGGGACGCGGGTGGCACTGTGAGTTATACCACAGAGCCTAGGGCTTGCTGATCAGAAGGTGAGCAGTTTGAATCCCCGCGATGGGGTGAGCTCCCATTGCTCAGTCCCTGCTCCTGCCAACCTAGCAGTTCAAAAGCACATCAAAGTGCAAGTAGAGAAATAGGTACCACTCCAGCGGGAAGGTAAACGGCATTTTTGTGCGCTGCTCTGGTTCACCAGAAGCGGCTTAGTCATGCTGGCCACATGACCCAGAAGCTGTGCGCCTGCTCCCTCAGCCAATAAAGCAAGATGAGCGCCGCAACCCCAGAGTCGGCCACAACTGGACCTAATGGTCAGGGGTCCCTTTACCTTTTACTACACGAATCCTTCTTGAAATTTTGTCTTGCTTTTTGAGCAGCTGTTGATGGATGCTTTTTGCATGTCAGCCGTGATAGGAACTATTTCATGGTGTTTGGGAATTGTTCCAATAACCGTGTGTCTCAGAATGCCTCTGCGCTACATTGGAACAAGGCAAAGAATGAGCAAGGCCTTTGTGTAATGCAACTCTGCTACGGAGGCTTTCATCCTGACTTAAACATATCAGAAACTCATCCTCTTTGATGTGCCTGTTAGAGAATCATTCTTCCAGAAACAAGTAGAAGTTTCTAGAAGGTTCCAGAACATTCCTTTATATATGGGAGTGGCACTCTGAGCTTAATTAGCATCAGCTGGAAGTGCCAATAAAAAGAAGGCCACTTGGTTTCATTTTTGGCAGGCTTCTGACCAAAGAGTAAAAAGGTAAAGGTAAAGGTACCCCTGCCCGTACGGGCCAGTCTTGACAGACTCTGGGGTTGTGCGCCCATCTCACTCAAGAGGCCAGGGGCCAGCGCTGTCCGGAGACACTTCCGGGTCACGTGGCCAGCGTGACAAAGCTGCATCTGGCGAGCCAGAGCCGCACACGGAAACGCCGTTTACCTTCCCGCTGGTAAGCGGTCCCTATTTATCTACTTGCACCCGGAGGTGCTTTCGAACTGCTAGGTTGGCAGGCGCTGGGACCGAGCAGCGGGAGCGCACCCCGCCGCAGGGATTCGAACCGCCGACCTTTCGATCGGCAAGTCCTAGGCGCTGAGGCTTTAACCCACAAAGAGTACTGCCTGTAAAATCTGCTGAAGGACCGTTCCTTACAACATGCAGGAGATAAGAGAGACTTTGTTTGAAAGCGTGCTGTTAATTGCTGTTTATATTAACAGTTGAAAAATATCTTTGCTACCGTAATGCTTGTACCCGGTCAGGGAATAAAATCTCTTGACTGAGACGTCACAGAGTTTGGCGAGTCATCTTTAAAACAACTTCTGTTGTTGTCCACTGCTTCCGGGAAGATTACTCTGCTGAACAATTGAAAGAGGTTTTACCTACACACAAGTATATGCGCAGTGAGAGTGTGTGGACAGTAAACTTTTAATAGTGCCAAGTGTGGGGACTGTGGAGACGCAGAACTGGGACTGGAGAAGAAGAGAGATTCTGATGGGTTGGAAACTTGCTTGAAAGGAATAAGCTGTTACTATACAGTGGACGCTCGGGTTGCGAACGTGATCCGTGCGGGAGGCACATTCGTAACCCGCAGCGCCCCGTCTGTGTACATGCGGGTCGCGATTCGGCGCTTCTGCGCATGCGCAAAGCACGATTGTCGAGACCCGGAAGTAACCCATTCTGGTACTTCCGGGTTCGGCATGGTGCGCTACCCAAAAACGTGCAACCTGAAGTGTCTTTAACCTGAGGTATGACTGTACTGGGGTTGGATGAAAAGTGTTAATGTTTTTGTGGACATGCCCAAAGGTTAAGGCCTTCTGGGAAATGATCTATAATGAAATGAAAAAGGTGTTTAAGTACACCTTCCTGAAGAAACCAGAGGCCTTTCTCCTGGGCATGGTCGGCCAATTGGTGTTAAAGAAGGACAGAACATTTTTTATGTATGCTACAGCAGCAGCAAGAATCCTTATCGCAAAGTATTGGAAGACACAAGATCTACCCACCCTGGAAGAATGGCAGATGAAGGTGATGGACTATATGGAGTTGGCGGAGATGACTGGCAGAATCCGAGACCTGGGAGAAGAGTCGGTGGAAGAGGACTGGAAGAAGTTCAAAGAATATCTCCAAAAGCATTGTAAAATGTTTGAATGTTAAAATGAGGTTGGTTATAAAGAGAATAGGGCATCAGTGACATGGTAAAAAGAAATATGTAAAAGTGTTTTGAAGGAAAAAAAGGGGTAAGACCAGAGTATTATTATGTCGAGATCAAACAAATGATATAAAGGATTAAGTTATAAAAAACATGTGATAAATGGTTTTTAAAGTAAAGGAAACTAAAGGCATAATAGGTTGAAATGTATAATATTGAATAAGATTGGAAAGAGGGTAGGGAATTGCTGAATTTGATTGTGTAAAGGGGAACACAGAAAAGGGAGATGTGAGGAAGTCAGGAAAGAGGGTTATAAAGATAGTAAGTAACAAATAATCTTTTCTCTGGTTTTTTTGGGTTTTTTTATTACTTTTTTTTTTCTTCTTTCATTGTCAAACTGTGTTGTTTTTGATCGTCTTTTTTTCTTTTGTTTTTCCTGATTGTGATGTTTGTTTTGTTGTGCAAAACCTTAATAAATATTTTATTAAAAAAAAGAAAGAAAAGTGTTAATGTTTTTGATTGTGTGTGTGTTCTAATGCCTTTGTTAACTTACCTGTTATTGTTCTATAGAGAAGCTGCATTCTGCTGCCTGTTCATTCATCTAGGAACAGATACCTTGTTCTTGGAGAGAGGTAGTGTTGTTGTTTTGGGGGGGGGAGCGGGGAATCAGTTGTTATGCCTGTGGCCCCTTCTAAACTTTGCATCCAGCAGGGTTGCAATTTCTGGAATAGCCAGGCTAGCTTTCTGGTGTGGTAATGGCCTAAGTATGGGTTATTAACATAACAAAAGAAGTGGCTCAGCAACACAGGGCAAATGGCTGGAGGGGGCGGCCTTCCTCAACTAACTGGTGGAGAGAAAGACAAAGCAGGTAGCAGGCTGGGAAGCCAGAGTCAGAGCCATGCCTGATTTCGGCTTGAATCCAAGGCTGTGGCTATGTGAGAAGCAAGACCCTCTTGGGCTGTTAATGCTGCGAGCCCCTCCATCGTAGACTCAGCCAGGGGTCAGCAAACTTTTTCAGCAGGGGGCCAGCCCACTGAAGGGGGGGAAATGAACGAATTCCTATGCCCCACAAATAACCCAGAGATGCATTTTAAATAAAAGGACACATTCCACTCATGTAAAAACACACTGTTTCCAGGACCGTCCGTGGGCCAGATTTAGAAGGCGATTGGGCCAGATCCGGCCCCCGGGCCTTAGTTTGCCTACCCATGACTCAGGCTTTATATATGTGTGTGAATAATCCATGTATCTTAAAGAGACCACAGTCTCTGCCGTCCCTCATTCCAAGGAAACTGAACCCTGGGTAAGCTCCTGGAACCCCTGGAAATTGGGGAAATTGAGGAAATACGTTTGCATTTTGATTATTACAGAATTAAGCATTTCCTTCTGTAAAAAAATAATAATAACAATGTTACTTTTTATAGGCCGATGTATGTAATGGTACTGCTGGTTTTTCCTGTTATGATCAGCCATTCTATTCTGTGTGTGTTTTTCCTATTATGAATTCATGGTAATGGATTTTGGTTTTTTAAAAAGGTATGTTCCATTGAGAAGTGGTGAGATTACCATCATGGGAGGTTTTTAACAGAGGTTGGGCAGCCCACATTGCAAGGAGCCAGACTAGATGACCCCAGGGGTCCCTACCAATGCTACAATTCTATGAACAGATGCTTTAGGGTCACATGTCTCGGGCAAATCCTTTATTTGGCAGCTTTTACAACAGGCAATACCAATCTATGGGGGGAGCTCAATCGTGGCCTGGGCCACATCGGTCCTCACCGTGACTCAGGCGATGGATATCTTCTGCCAGGAGAGCAAACACTTTGGTGAACTCCTCAAAAGTCAGTTGTCCGGTCTTGTCAACATCTGCCTTTTTGAAGAGCTCTTTCATGTAGTCTGGGCGGTTTCTGTTCTGTAAGGGAAGATGGGGAGAACTAGATGAAACTTTGGTTGGCAAATGCTCCTCTGAAAACATCATGATCTGCCTTATTCTTTGACCTTAGGGGACCATATATGGCTGGACTACAATTTCCATCATCCATCACCACTTAAAATAAAAACCATGATATAGCTCTCAAGGCTATATCCATTGACGACAGATTGATGTTCTACAGCTCCCTCTGGTGTCACATTTTTATAACATATTTTTAACGTTTTAACTGACCATTGTAAAAAGCCCTGTTTAGGGAAGTTTTTAATATTTGATATTTTATCGCATAATAATAATAATAATAATAATAATAATTTATTTTTATACCCCTCCCATCTGGCTGGGTTTTCCCAGCCACTCTGGGTGGCTCCCAACAAAATATTATTATTATTATTATTATTATTATTATTATTATTATTATGCGATAAAATATCAAATATTAAAAACTTCCCTAAACAGGGCTGCCTTCAGATTTCTTCTCAAAGTCGTATAAGTTATTTATCTCCTTGACATCTGAGGGAGAGAGTTCCACAGGGCGGGTGCCACTACCGAGAAGGCCCTCTGCCTGGTTCCCTGTAACTTCGCTTCTCGCAGTGAGGGAACTGCCAGAAGGCCCTTGGTGCTGGACCTCAGTGTCCGGGCTGAACGATGGGGGTGGAGACGCTCTTTCAGGTATACTGGAAGATTAGTCCTGATTAGTCCTGTCAGTATTTTGCAGGAGGGATAAGATAAAATAAAATAAAATCCTTCCAGTAGCACCTTAGAGACCAACGTAAGTTTGTTCTTGGCATGAGCTTTTGTGTGCATGCACACTTCTTCAGATACACTGAAACAGAAGTCACTAGACCCTTATATATAGTGAGAGGGTGGGGAGGGGTATTACTCAGAAGGGTGGTGGGAATGGGTGATTGGCTGATAGGTGTGGTAAATCAGTTGACGACTGTTAACGACTGCAATTGGTCTTACAGGAAAAAGCAAGGGGTGAGATGGCCAAAAATAGCTTTATCATGTATAATGAGATAAGAATCCAATATCTCTATTCAGACCAGGTCTCTCCATGGTTTTGAGTTTGGTAATAAGTCCCATTCCCAACACCCTTCTGAGTAATACCCCTCCCCACCCTCTCACTATATGTAAGGTTCTGGTGACTTCTGTTTCAGTGTACAGTGGTACCTCAGGTTACAGATGCTTCAGGTTACAGACACTGCTAACCCAGAAATAGTACCTCGGGTTAAGAACTTTGCTTCAGGATGAGAACAGAAATCGTGCGGCGGCAGCGGGAGGCCCCTTTAGCTAAAGTGGTACCTCAGGTTAAGAACAGTTTCAGGTTAAGAACGGACCTCCAGAACAAATTAAGTTCGTAACCTGAGGTACCACTGTATCTGAAGAAGTGTGCATACACACGAAAGCTCATACTAATAACAAACTTCTCTAAGGCGCTACTGGAAGGATTTTTTAAAATTTTATTTAGCTATAGCAGACCAACACAGCTACCTACCTATATCTAGAATTGCAGGAGGGATGTAGGTGCATACTAAAAGCTCACCCGCCAGGCCTCCCCATTTGGCCCCACATGGCCTTTTGAGGGAAGCTATGCCCAGCAGCCCTGCAACCAAAATCATACATAATGTGGGGCATTGGTGTGGCAGGGAAGGCTTCAAAGGAAGAATCAGGGATTTGAAGTGGGCCCCCAATAGTTCCTTGGGGACCGCAGTTTGGTTAAAGGTGCTGAGAGTTGCTAGGGGACCCTCTTTCCCCCTCACAGCACTACAGTTCCCAGGGTGGTTTAACAGTCCATCCCTTTTCTTGGGGAACTCAGTAAAGACCAGGTCTCATCTAACCTCTGCATCACCTTTGTGCAAGCAAATCAGGATGAACTCTCGGCAAACAGGTCATCCAGATGGCCCCAACATTACAAGAAAGATAGCATCTTAAAAAACAAAGACATAACCTTGCCAACAAAGGTCTGTATAGTTAAAGCTATGGTTTTCCCAGTAGTGATGTATGGAAGTGAGAGCTGGACCATAAAGAAGGCTGATCGCCGAAGAATTGATGCTTTTGAATTATGGTGCTGGAGGAGACTCTTGAGAGTCCCATGGACTGCAAGAAGATCAAACCTCTCCATTCTGAAGGAAATCAGCCCTGAGTGCTCACTGGAAGGACAGATCGTGAAGCTGAGGCTCCCATACTTTGGCCACCTCATGAGAAGAGAAGACTCCCTGGAAAAGACCCTGATGTTGGGAAAGATGGAGGGCACAAGGAGAAGGGGACGACAGAGGACAAGATGGTTGGACAGTGTTCTCAAAGCTACCAGCATGAGTTTGAGCAAACTGTGGGAGGCAGTGGAAGACAGGAGTGCCTGGTGTGCTCTAGTCCAGGGGGTCACGAAGAGTCGGACATGACTAAATGACTAAAGAACAACAACAACCTGACTCCCGATTTTTTGCAAACACATTTGCACCACCAACAACGCCATTTCCTTTGGCTTCACTCACGCAGGCAGCCAGGAAAGTGGGAGCTTGGCTCTTGAGAAGCTCCGTCATGTCCTTGAGGCTCAAGAAGTCATTCTTGCCTTCCCGAGGAGCGAACTGATGGTAGATGTTCACAATGATCTCGAGCGCCAACTCCAGAGTGCAGTGAGGCAAACTATCCGATGTGGCTGGAGCCTTGGGATGGGTAACTGGAGGGTGTTGGTGGGTACTCGGAGGATGGGTTGCCATTATCTGCAATCTCTGCTGACCTGGAAGAGGCAGGCATATGCATGAAACTGTTAAGATATTCCGTTCCACCTTAAGAGGAACAGGCATAACTGTTGTGTGTCACATGCCTGTTTACATTCCAGCACAGCTTGCTGGGAACTTCCGTTTGTGTATAGCTTTTGCTTATGCTTCTTGCTTTGGACATGCAAGGAGAGCAGACATGTTTTTCTTTGTCCTGATGTATGCTAAATAAACTGCTGTGAATATGCTTTACATATGCCTCTATCTGCCCTTCTGTTGCAAAGAGGTTTTTTTACTCTGCTGGCTTGCATGCTCAGCTTCTGAAAGGTTTCTGAAGCCCTGAGTCACAGTTTGATGCAGAAGCAAGGACTGGAGTTTGACCAGCAACCGGCTGGTGGGCTGGAGCCAGCTGGGGGCCTGCCAATTGCCCCCGTTCCGTTGGACACATCTCAACGTGTTCATAATCATGGGCCTTTTCGGCCACTAAAGCTATGAAGAATTTAGGAAGCCGCAAGCCAGCAAGATATTCCAGTTCAGCCACCAGCAGCAGCTAAGGATGTGTGAATGTGTCCCTTTCGATTTCTCAGTTCTCCAAAAGACTATACATTGACAATACTATGATAGTACTTAGAACAGTCATGGCTTCCTGCCCATCGCCCCTTGCAAAGAAAGAACCATGGCAATTGTAGATTGTTAAAGCTGGAAGTCTCTCCTTGTTCCTATGTTTCAGTCATGTTCCACAGGAATACGTGGCAGGGCTGTCCACACCCAGATGTTGTTGTACAAACAGCTGTGGAGGCTGCAGGGCCCTAGAGGAACATGCCCAGACCCCTGGTCCCTCTCACAGAACTCTAGGTTAGGTAAAATCATCACCTAACTCTCCAAAATTATAAAGACCTCCTAAAGGACTCTGCATATGAGGCAGAAAAGCAGGAGCCTCTTTTGTTTGGCAAGGAAACATTTGAGAAACTATTACTACTATCATCGTCATAATCGCCACCACATTTATAACTCGCCCTTTACCACCAAGTTACAACCATTTAAGATTTAAAAAACAGTTAAATCAGATTACAGGCACCGGAACAGGTGGAACCAGAAAACACACACCTAGGGTGTCAAAGGCCAGGTGAAGAAAGCTGTAAAGTTGTACAGTAAGCCTGCAATTTACACAGGGGTTACGTTCCGGCGATTGCGCCTAAAGCCAAAATTACGTATAGTCAAAACACATTTGGTTCAATGGCAGTTGGGTTTGCCAAAGTCCCCTTTTGGCCACTTAAAAACATATTGCCAAAACTTAGAGAGCTTGAGGGTTTACCGGGAAGCAAAAAGCCAGATGAACCTCTGTGAGGCGGGAATTCCACAACTTTAGGGGCTGCCACAGAGAAGGCCCTCTCCTGGGGGACCACCACCCCAAACCTCTGAGGGAGGGGGGAGCTACCAAAAGGGTCACCTCTGCTCATTTTATTACCGGGGGGGGTCCTTTAAGGAGGAAGAGCGCCTTTCAGATATTTGGCGCCTAAGTCGTTTAGGATTTTAAACACAAATGGGCGGGCCCTGAATCGGGCACAGAAACAGACCAGTAGCCAATCCAACGCTTTTAGAACAGACCTTATGCGACATCTAAAGGCAACCCCAGCCAGCGGCGGAACATTTTACCCCGCTGCCCAGGGCGGGCGGGCACCCAAGGGGGGCGGGGCACGGAGGGTGCCCTCCCAGGCGCAGGATAGCCACTCTGGTGCATGGAGGGGCACGCGTACCCTGCAACCAGGGGCGGAATGAGTCACCGATGGCGGACATTTGGCATGCTGCCCACCCGAAACTGCCAAATGTCACCCCCCTCAGTGAAGACACCCAGGGCAGTACGCCCCCACTATAACCCCCTTCCTCCACCCTTGACTCCAGCCACTGTGTTTTGGACCTGTGGAAGTTTTCTGAGACATTTCCAGGGGCAGCACCATGTACCGGTTATTGCAATCACTGGAGGACAGGTTTTGGCGTAACATTTCTCTAAAGAGAGGTGTTATAAGAAAGAGACTCACCGAGCTTGCCAGCTGATTCCTAGCCGTGGATGTGATGTAGGGCTCTCCTGGCACTGTTTATATATACCTCCCTGAGTCTGGATTTCAGCGATGGTGATGACACAAGATTCAGCTGCTTATGAGGGAGTGATTGGGTGCCACCCAGGAATTACCATACAACCTGTTTCCTGATGGGAAGTCATTAATCCTAACCAAATTCGATATGCGTCTGAAAACACCTTTCATTTTGTCACCTTCCACTCTTGTGCAATGATTAAGAGCCAAAGTTGCCGTGATTGCAGTTGTGTTTCTTGTATCCATGCCTTCTAGCCTGCACTGCAACAGTCGAGGGAGGGCAGGAAGCCAGGCAGAGAAAGTTAGACTTCGTCTTTAGCTTCGCTGCCACCGCTAAACAGCCCTTTCAACCTTCTTGGACTAGAACTGGTCCAGCCTATTCCCAAGAGTGATTTGAGTAGGATGACAATCAGGTGGCGGCTTAATAACCTTTGAAGGTGACTAGGAAATAACTAATCCAGAATGCGGCAGCTAGACTGATGACTGGGAGCGGCCGCCGGGACCACATAACACTGGTCTTGAAAGACCTACACTGGCTCCCAGTACGTTTCTGAGCACAATTCAAAGTGTTGGTGCTGACCTTTAAAGCCCTAAACAGCCTTGGTCCAGTATACCTGAAAGAGCGTCTCCACGCCCATTGTTCTGCCCGGACACTGAGGTCCAAGGCTGAGGGCCTTCTGGCGGTTCCCTCATTGCGAGAAGCCAAGTTACAGGGAACAGGGCAGAGGCCTTCTCGGTAGCGGTGCCTGTCCTGTGGAACACCCTCCCACCAGATGTCAAAGAGAAGAACAACTACCAGACTTTTAGAAGACATCTGAAGGCAGCCCTGTTTAGGGAAGCTTTTAATGTTTAATAGACTATTATATTTTAATATTCTGTTGGAAGCTGCCCAGAGTGGCTGGGGAAACCCAGCCAGATGGGTGGGGTATAAATAATAAAGTATTATTATTATAATAATTACTATTATTCTGATCTTGCAACGCAGCTGTGCGATTTCATTTTGCAAAGGTCACCTTCCTGGGGCAGGTGATGATTAAAAGCAATATAAAGGTATAATTCCTGCAGCAAAGATAATCCTATGTAAATGCACCTGAGAGTAAACCCAATTGTATACAGAGACAGATTTCCTTCTAAGTGTTGCTGCAGGAAGGCATGGGATATGGGAGGGCGTGTCTGTCTGTCTTCTCTCACTGCTACCTCTCTCCCCTCCACTTCCAGTTTTATCTATTTATGCTAATTGAAAGAAAGCTGGTGTAAAACATGCCAGTAAAGGTAAAGGTAAAGGTACCCCTGCCCGTACGGGCCAGTCTTGACAGACTCTGGGGTTGTGCGCCCTTCTCACTCAAGAGGCCAGGGGCCAGCGCTGTCCGGAGACACTTCCGGGTCACGTGGCCAGCGTGACATCGCTGCTCTGGCGAGCCAGAGCCGCACACGGAAACGCCGTTTACCTTCCCGCTGGTAAGCGGTCCCTATTTATCTACTTGCACCCGGAGGTGCTTTCGAACTGCTAGGTTGGCAGGCGCTGGGACCGAGCAGCGGGAGCGCACCCCGCCGCAGGGATTCGAACCGCCGACCTTTCGATCGGCAAGTCCTAGGCGCTGAGGCTTTAACCCACAGCGCCACCTGCGTCCCCCAAAACATGCCAGTATAAAGGGACAAAAAGGGGCATGTGGATGGTAGGAAGTGGGAATAATAATAATAATAATAATAATAATAATAATAATTGAATTTTTGAATTTATATACCGCCCCATACCCCAAGGTCTTGGTGCACTTCACTGAATAAAATCAAAATATAAAACCACAAAATACATAATCAAAATAAAAACAACTGTAATAACCCCCCACCCACCCCAAAAAAACACATTTTAAAAGGGCATAGGATCATCACAACATTTAAAGTGAGACAATTAACCAAGCCACTTGTTAGAAAGACCATGATCTCAGAAATGTCTGCAGGAATATTTGGCTGGGTGCCTTTCTGATACAGTTAAGCTGCATCCTAACTGTTTACTGGATGAAGAAGAGTTTGGATTTGATATCCCGCCTTTCACTCCCCTTCAGGAGTCTCAAAGCGGCTAACATTCTCCTTTCCCTTCCTCCCCCACAACAAACACTCTGTGAGGTGAGTGGGGCTGAGAGACTTCAGAGAAGTGTGACTGGCCCAAGGTCACCCAGCAGCTGCATGTGGAGGAGCGGAGACGCGAACCCAGTTCCCCAGATTACGTGACTACCGCTCTTAACCACTACACCACACTGGCTCTTTGTTCATGTTTCCTGTTTTCTTTTCCCAAGCAGAGATAATGTCTTGGCGTGGTGGCAGCTCCCTAGAAAAAGGTCAGCAACTTTGGGGTTCCCCCCCTTTAAAAAGGTCAGCAACACTGGGAAATGGGGGGGTCCCTGCCGGAGGGATCTTTGCACCACAGCGCCGGATATGCAAACTGTTGTGGACATGCTGGGAGCTGGATTTGAGACGGGGGAAACAAATAACCGAAGGAAACAGAAGTAGACAAATCGGCCCATCTGTCCCTTTGATAGGCAAAATCCCATTAGCAAGAAGGTGGTGAGCTCAGCTGTACAGAAAGGATCCCCAGCTCCCAAAAGTTCCCAAACTTGTTCTACCAAGGGTTTTGCAATCCACTGTTGAGAACCCTTTGATTCCAGTACACAGAGAGGCGTCCATGTTGTTGAAATGTGGTACTCGGAAGGAGAACGAATGGAAGAGCCATCTCAAAAGTCCTCATCTACATCCCAAATCACTTACTGGAACTCTGAAACAGGTAGATCCTTTGCGGAGACTGACTCATCCTCAGGCAGCTTCGGCAATTATTTCCCAATCACGAACTTAGCGGAGTCTTGACACACCTCGATCAGTAGCATCAACACGGATTGGCAGCAGCTCTCCGTGGTTTTGGGCAGAGCCATTCTCAGCCCAGCTGGAAATGCCAGGCATTCGACCTCTGGCCTTTGTCCATGCAGAGAGGGCTCTACCAATGAGCTGTAGCCCTTTGCCAAACAAGCACATTTCCAAAATGCAGTCACAAACTAGACGCGTTTGTGGGGGCCATTCAAAGAAAGGAGGTGCTCTTTGTTGTATTATAGAATTGTAGAGTTCGAAGGGACCCTGAGGATCATCTAGTCCAGGCATGTCCGGGTTCAAGTAGGCTGTGATCTACTATCCAGTATCAAAAACTGGCAGTGATCTACCACACTCTCCCTTTGTCATTCTTCAACTTCTTCGCTTTAGGGGCAAAGGGTTAAGGCATTGTTGGCAGCCAGAGAAACCCTGAAATATACTCGGAGTCGAGTGTGGATTTCATGCTCTTTATTCAGCTCATAGTAGGGAGGAAGGCCAGTTTCCCCGAAATGTCTGCTTTATATACATTATTTACACAATGGGCCCCATGTGATTGGCTAATTCCGGGATTCTCCTGTAGATCAATCAGGTTGCGGATTCACTTCCACTTGGAGTTGGATTGGGTGGCTCCTGTGGACCAATCAGACTGCTGCATTTTGGATCCTATTGTTCTAGGACCAATCAGACTGCTGCATTTTGGATCCTATTGTTCTAGGACCAATCAGACTGCTGCATTCTGAATCCTATTGTTCTAGGACCAATCAGACTGCTGCATTTTGGATCCTATTGTTCTAGGACCAATCAGACTGCTGCATTCTGAATCCTATTGTTCTAGGACCAATCAGACTGCTGCATTTTGGATCCTATTGTTCTAGGACCAATCAGACTGCTGCATTTTGGGTCCTATTCAACTCAGTACATAACAGGATCCCTAACTGCTAAAAAAAACCAGGGGAGTTTGAAAATACAAGAGAAGCATTGCTGGGTTTCTAATAACCCCACTCTCCAGCTTCTTGTTCAGAGATTGGCAAGAACTGAACATGAACGGAGAGCTAGGCACCACGAAGGGAAGGAGGCATGCTAAAGAGCTGAGAGATGGCAAGCCAGCTATGTAGGCAGCTATGTAGGGCAAATGTCTTGGAAGTGTGCAGGTAGATGCATGCTTCTTTTTGTATATGGTGAAAATAATTATTTATTTGGATTTATGAAATCTATTTTTGAAAAAGAGGGCTTAATAGTTTAGCTTATTAAATGGCAATGTTATTAAATACACTAATGATGTTCATTGGCCCTTGGACATTTGATTAAGCTCGATGAGTTTACTTGCTTAAATACACAATGAGTTTAAAGGAGTAATAGAGTTGCCTGGAAGTTGCCATCAAGACAGACAAGGCGGTTTCTGAAGGGGCAGCAGCAAACCAGTGAGCATTACAAAGCCCAGCTACACTTGTAACATTCAATATTTTTCTTACACTCGTCCATTATAGTGCTTTTGTTATTTTTCTCGTTGAATAAAACACGGTGAACCATGTGTGTCATTGTCATGGATTGCTCTGAAGTCATTTCTTCACCAGGTAAAGTCATTTTAGCCCCCACCCCCTATTCCACCCCCAATCTGTCCTGTACTTTGCCTGGCCAAAGGCAGCAACCCTGAGTCAAGCCATTAGTCCATCTAGGTCAGTATTGTGGACACTGACTGGCAACAGCTCTCCAGGATTTGCAAGTGTTATGGAAATTACGGGGGGGGGTACATCTTTAAAGTTGTTAAATGGTACAAATATTATGCATAAATGCATCCTTTCAGCTTGACAGCTCAGGGAAGTTACCTAGCTTTAAAAACCACATAAAATCAACTCCTTTGCCAGTTTCCTTCATTCCACACCCAATTTGCTTCATTGGTCAAGGACTTGGAAACCACTTGATCCCCGCCATACTCCCTCAAGCAGGAGGTCACGTACTCACAGGAAGGTACTCATAGGTGTCAATCGCTGGGCAAAGGCACTCCTCCGGACTTGCCCAGGTGCCAGACTATGCAAACCAAAGTTCTATTGTCCCTTTGTAGTAGGTGCTTAGAATGTACTTCCCAATACATATCCTATATCCACCTGTTGCCCCAACACATCCCTCCTATATTAATCATGTATAACCCTCCCCTTTTCTGATATAGCAATGATGTAGTGAGGGTGCTTAATGAAGTGTATGCTGGGATAAGATTGTTGTTGTTGTTGTTTAGTTGTTTAGTTATGTCCGACTCTTTGTGACTCTCTGGGCCAGAGCACGCCAGGCACTCCTGTCTTCCACTGCCTCCCGCAGTTTGGTCAAACTCATGCTGGTAGCTTCGAGAACACTGTCCAACCATCTCGTCCTCTGTCATCCCCTTCTCCTTGTGCCCTCCATCTTTTCCAACATCAGGGTCTTATCCAGGGAGTCTTCTCTTCTCATGAGGTGGCCAAAGTCTTGGAGCCTCAGCTTCTGGATCAGTCCTTCCAGTGAGCACTCAGGGCTGATTTCCTTAAGAATGGAGAGGTTTGGTCTTCTTGCAGTCCATGGGACTCTCAAGAGTCTCCTCCAGCACCATAATACAAATGATACAGTGATCAGCCTTCTTTATGGTCCAGCTCTCACTTCCATACATCACTACTGGGAAAACCATAGCTTTAACTATACGTATGGACCTTTGTATGTTGGGAAAGATGGAGGGCACAAGGAGAAGGGGACAACAGAGGACGAGATGGTTGGATAGTGTCTTCGAAGCTACAAACATGAGTCTGACCAAACTGCGGGAGGCAGTGGAAGACAGAAGTGCCTGGCGTGCTCTGGTCCATGGGGTCACGAAGAGTCGGACACGACTAAATGACTAAACAACAACAACAACAATGGACATTTGTTGGCAAGGTGATGTCTCCGCTTTTTAAGATGCTGCCTAGGTTTGTCATTGCTTT
The DNA here is from genome assembly GCF_951804945.1 of Podarcis cretensis. Classification (NCBI taxonomy): domain Eukaryota; kingdom Metazoa; phylum Chordata; class Lepidosauria; order Squamata; family Lacertidae; genus Podarcis; species Podarcis cretensis. Next base: position 8,447,117 of record NC_137186.1, read on the forward strand.
TCTCCCAAGAAGCAGGCATCTTTTAATTTTGTGGCTGCTGTCACCATCTGCAGTGATCATGGAGCCCAAGAAAGTAAAATCTCTCATTGCCTCCATTTCTTCCCCTTCTATTTGCCAGCATGTGATAGGACCAGTGGCCATGATCTTCGTTTTTTTGATGTTGAGCTTCAGACCATATGTTGCGCTATCCTCTTTCACCCTCATTAAAAGGTTCTTTAATTCCTCCTCACTTTCTGTCATCAAGGTTGTGTCATCTGCATATCTGAGGTTGTTGATATTTCTTCTGGCAATCTTAATTCTGGCTAGGGATTCATCCAGCCCAGCCTTTCGCATGATGAATTCTGCATGTAAGTTAAATAAGCAGGGAGACAATATACAGCCTTGTCGTACGCCTTTCCCAATTTTGAACCTATCAGTTGTTCCAAAGTCCTTGTGACCCCATCCTCGGGGTTCAAAATTCCTCTTTGAACCTGTTGCGCAATAAACTTTGGTCTACAGCTATTTGCTCCGGTTGGTGGCTGGACTCCTTCCTTTATTCCGCAGGGACCCGCGGGCTCTGCCCAATGAGCTGGGTGACTGAGCAGCCTCGCACCTAGATTTTTCCGTAACATCAAGCAAGGGGTCTCTCTCTCCCAGCCCTACATGAGGATGCCAGGGACCAAACCTGAGACCTTCTGATTGCGCCAAACAATAGCCCTTCTCTATTTCCTGCTTGCACTGGCTCCGCCCACTGGCCCGCCAAAAAACCTCACTAAGGAGGGAATGTGGCCCTGGGGCTGAAAAAGGGTTCTCCACCCTTATATGCGCCATGAACCTGAAACTCGGGCAATTGTACTATGTTTCACAACACCCCATAGACTTCAGGAACGTTGTGAGTTGATCATGAAGGCAAACCTCTTTTCCTTGTCATTTGTTCCAAGCCAGCGCCTGGTATCTGCCTGTCCTTCCTGTTATTGCGGTTCCTTTAATTATCCACTGCTCTTAGCCATTGATATGCCAATCAAGTTGTTCTGTGGCCCCATTTGCACAATCCAGGTTACCAGATTCGACAAGCAATAGCTGGCTTTTCCAAAGCTTGCAAGGCGGCCTGAGTTATTAGTCGTGGGTGGATGGGCGTCACTGATTTCCGTGTTTTCATACCCCCAAAATGTTGGGTGTTCTCATAATGGACCACGTTGCACCAGCCACAATGCTGATGTTTACTCATAAGAAGAGGTTGCTGGATCAGGCCAATGACCCATCAAGTCCAGCATCCTGTTCTCACAGTGGCCAACCCAGATGCCTCAATGGGAACTCGCAAGCATGACTCGAACACAGGACCCCTCTCCCCTCCTGCGGTTTCCAGCCATTGGTATTCAGAAGCATTGCTGAGGCATAGCCATCGTGGTTAGTAGGCATTGGTAAGCCCTAAATCACATGGCGTTAAGTAAATTAAACTCTTTATTAAAAGATACAAGGCTGCTCAGCCCAGGCCTGGTGAGCACATCAATTCGTCCCAGTAGATCTTGCCCATATCAGGCAGTTGTGGGGGTCTCTCCCTTCCCATAGCTGCCTAATTCTCCTCCTCCCCCAAAGTTCTTCCCAAGCAATCTGAGACTCCATCGCTGTGCCTGTCTCTGTTCCACCCTCTGCATACCTCTTCTGGTCCTGGGAGACTGGGGAGAAGGGAGCTGGTCACAGCCAGAGGGGAAGGCACCTTGGCTTCTTCATCATCCTGACTCATTGCTGCCTCTTGCCCCCCCCCCCTCCAACTTCCACTTCTGCCTCTGATTCTGAACTGCTTTCTGCCACAGCCTCTTCCTGCTCACTAAACCCTGTCGCCTCTTCATCTTCTGACACCTCCTCCAAGTCTTCTCCTTCTGACCACCCATGGTTTTCCTACCACCCATCCCCAGGCATCCGGGGCAGTAGAGGCAGGGGGAAATTCCTGGCAATGCTCCTCGGGGGCTTCTGGGGAGTTCACTGCATCCCGCGGTGTCGCTTAAGCCCGTATCTGCCAACTTGAACGGCAGAACAGGTGCAACCTGGGAGTGTGTCCCTGCCATGGACGGCATGATTTGTGATCGGTTCCTCACTAATTTGGAACATTGGTGTTTATTATGCGGCGCTCATGAAACGGCATATTATAACAGGCTGCAATCAATCAGCTGCCGAGAAGACTGGGTTTGGCTCTTTGAATCATAGAATCATAGAATCATAGAGTTGGAAGAGACCACAAGGGCCATCGAGTCCAACCCCCTGCCAAGCAGGAAACACCACCAGAGCACTCCTGACATATGGTTGTCAAGCCTCTGCTTAAAGACCTCCAAAGAAGGAGACTCCACCACACTCCTTGGCAGCAAATTCCACTGTCGAACAGCTCTTACTGTCAGGAAGTTCTTCCTAATGTTTAGGTGGAATCTTCTTTCTTGTAGTTTGGATCCATTGCTCCATGTCCGCTTCTCTGGAGCAGCAGAAAACAACCTTTCTCCCTCCTCTATGTGACATCCTTTTATATATTTGAACATGGCTATCATATCACCCCTTAACCTCCTCTTCTCCAGGGTAAACATGCCCAGCTCCCTTAGCCGTTCTTCATAAGGCATCGTTTCCAGGCCTTTGACCATTTTGGATGCCCTCCTCTGGACACGTTCCACTTTGTCAGTGTCCTTCTTGAACTGTGGTGCCCAGAACTGGACACAGTACTCCAGGTGAGGTCTGACCAGAGCAGGTTACAGTGGCACTATTACTTCCCTTGATCTAGATGCTATACTCCTATTGATGCAGCCCAGAATTGCATTGGCTTTTTTAGCTGCCGCGTCACACTGTTGGCTCATGTCCAGTTTGTGGTCAACCAAGACTCCTAGATCCTTTTCACATGTACTGCTCTCAAGCCAGGTGTCACCCATCTTGTATTTGTGCCTCTCATTTTTTTTGCCCAAGTGCAATACTTTACATTTCTCCCTGTTAAAATTCATCTTGTTTGTTTTGGCCCAGTTCTCTAATCTGTCAAGGTCGTTTTGAAGTGTGATCCTGTCCTCTGGGGTGTTAGCCACCCCTCCCAGTTTGGTGTCATCTGCAAATTTGATCAGGATGCCCTTGAGTCCAGGTATTTGAATGATTTTTATGAAGCTTGAAAACCCTTACAACAGCTAGCAAAGAAGGAGGAGGGACAAGGTGCTTTGTGCTTTCATATGTTTTCCAAATGGTCTTTTTTCTTCTGCAAAATAAAGAGATGTGTGTAGTTGTAGCTATATTATTCTGCCTGACACCGAGGAAAAGAGGGTGGAGGCTCCTGATTTCTGCTGAACAAGGAATTTAACAATGCTTTATTATGCCCTCCCCCCTTGACTGAGGTTGAATGGACTTTATATAAATTATCTTTGGACTGGACCAGGAGTATGAGGGAGAAATTAAGAGCAAGAAGATGAACGGCTGCTAATTAAATCTGTCAAGAGGTTTCATTTGTGAAAAGGCTTTATCTTTTTGCTGCATGCCAAAGAAGAACCCCAGAGTAGAATTTTAATTGTGAAGAATGGACATCTTATCAGGGAGTTATTTGTAAACACAGCCTTGTATGCCACCTGGGAACAGCGTTAGGGAAGGAATGTGGCTTTATAAACATGGCAGTGAACTGGACAAAAGAAGAAAGCGATTAACACTCCCAACACAACAGGTCTGAGAACAACATTTATGAAGCACTACATGCGCTGTGGGTTAAACCACAGAGCCTAGGACTTGCCTATCAGAAGGTCGGCGGTTCGAATCCCGGCGACGGGGTGAGCTCCCGTTGCTCGGTCCCTGCTCCTGCCAACCTAGCAGTTCAAAAGCATGTCAAAGTGCAAGTAGATAAAGAGGTACCGCTCTGGTGGGAAGGTAAACGGCGTTTCCATGCGCTGCTCTGGTTCGCCAGAAGTGGCTTAGTCATGCTGGCCACATGACCTGGAAGCTGTACGACGGCTCGCTTGGCCAATAAAGCAAGATGAGCGCCACAACCCCAGAGTCGGCCACGACTGGACCTAATGATCGGGGTCCCTTTACCTCCTTACATGCGTGAAATGGATTTTATATTTATGAAAAACAACAGAGGTGCTTTATGTAAGGAAACAGTAAAAGTGAGCTGTAAGAATGGACTAACATCAAGAGAAGGATTATTAAATGGAGATCACAGAAGGATGAAGTGGCTACATGAGGAAGTAATGGACATATTTTTGCAACAGGAGCGGGAAACCTGATTTTACCCCCAAGGAATTGTATTAATTGTGTGATCAGGAGTGATTTGTAATAATTTGGGAAACTAATTAAAAATATTACTTAAAAAAAGAAATAAGTGTTACATTTAAGGATAAAGGATTTGAAGAGAAACACCAAGGATGGGAAGTCAAAAGGGTTTAAGGGAATATTGCATTGAAACTGAACTGAATTTGTAAAACTGTATGAAAATTAATAAAAATGGATGCAAACAAAACGAAAGACATAGGGAGAAGACCCAGAGAGTTCTCAATGAAGTGTGTTTTATTGTTCTTATGACAAGACTTTGAAGTCTTCTAGTGCCAATGATGTAGTCAGGCAGGGGTGCCTACAATCCATGGGAATGGATGACTCAAGAATGGAATCCATTGGGACTGTGGTTGCCTTGCAGGTTGGCCCTGGCTAACTCAGTGCCCCGTCTCGGGCAGGCGGTGGGATCTGTTGTGAGCATCTATGAGGGCAAGCTCCAGCACGGGCAAGAACTCAGTGAACTTCAGCTTCCCGTCACGGCTCTTGTCTGCTTTTTCAAACATCATCTTGATGTAAGCATCCTGGTTCATACCGGGCTGCGGATAAGATTAAGGAGGAGGAAGCAGGAAAGGGTTATATTTATTTGTTCATCATCATTATTAATTGCCCGCCCTTCACCCTAAGGTCCAGAGGCAGGTTACAAGATTAAAACACAACATGAAAACATTTTAATGCAACTTCCATCCACAGAAATAAGGTGAGCTCTTAAAATATGCATCTTCAGCTTCTCCAAAAGCTGTATAAGGAAGGCGCCAGGCTCTGGAGACAGAGTTCCACAGCTTTGGGGCCACAGCAGAGAAGACCCTGTCCTGCGTCACCACCGTCCCCTGAACATCTGAGGGTGGAAGAACTACCAAGAGGTCCCACTCTGCCGATCTCAGCACCCAAGAGGGTCTTGAGGGAAGGAGGTGGTCTTTCAGTTATTTAGGGACAGATTCCAGCTTCCATCAGCCCTATCAGTTGTGGCCAGTGAGCAGGGGGTTGTGGGAGTTGTAGTCCTGTCCCTGGCCTTAGAAGAAGGCAAGAGCTAAGATGGTGGTATCTCAGGCTCAGGAAAAGCAAGAGACGGTCTAGTTCAGGGTTTCCCAAGTTTGGTTCTCCAGCTGTTTTTGGACTACATTTCCCATCTTCCCTGGCTGCTGGTCCTGCTAGCTAGGGATGATGGGAGCTGTAGTCCCAAAAGAGCTGGAGAACTAAGATGGGAAAACTGGGGTCTAGTTAAAGGCCAAGGGAGCCACAAATGTTATTGCACTCCAACTCCCATCAGCTCTATCCAGCATGACTAAGGGTCAGGAGATGACGGGAGTTGGAGTCCAGCATCCTCTGGAGGGCCACGGGAACACACACACACACACCAGGACCAAGAGCTTTGCCCCCATCCCTGTGGCCACAGTTTTCCCAGCTGTCCATCAGTGCTTACAGGTAGAGTGTCCTTCAAGAAAGGCTGAGCTTGTTCCTTCAATAGCTTCTCAAACTCCTTGAACTGCAGGTAGTCGTCCATTGGGTTCTGAATGGCATACTGGTGGAAGATGTTGACTATGCACTCCAAAGCCTTCTCCAGGAGAGTTTTCATCTTGCTAAGCCTTTGGGAGGATACAGAGGAGAGGGAGGAAAAGGGGAGAGGGGTTCAAGGCTCAGCTCTGACCATAAGGGGAGTAAGAGGAGTAACCAACATGGCGGCCTCAAGACGTTGCTGATTTCCAGCACATATAATCTCTGTAGTTGGTTGGACTACAACTCCCATCATCCTTGTCCACAGGACTCTGCAGGTTGTGGATGATGGGCATTGTAGTCCACTCGCATCTGGGGACAACGAAGCCTGAGCTATGCTTGCTGGCCATGGCTCTCCTGGAATTCAGGTGGGTGACATTTTCAGCCCTACGTCCTCCAACTCAAGTAAGATTCTAGACCTCGTGATTTTGAATGAAGGGCTGATTTAAAGTGCTGGCATCCAGGACCCAGAAAGAACACATTAAAGCCCCTTGGAAGCAGCTTTTAAAATGAGCCCGCAAATTTGCCTACAAAACGTTTCTACTAGTCTACTAAGCAAGGCTGATAAATTTCCAACTGTGTGGCCAGGGCAGTGAAAAATAAAATAAGATAATTGACTTTCTAACCGAGCAGGTTGTCAGAAGGTGGAAAGAAGGTTCATTCTAGACTCCCTCCAGTAGCACTAGGTATTTCTGCATTGGTAATGGAGGAAGGGACTCTGGGTTAGCCCTACTCAGAGCAGACCCATTGTAATGGATGGACTGGGCTAGCTTAGCTCCATTGCTTTCAATGGGCTGACTCTGAGTATCCCTTAGTCAGCTACCGCCCTCTCCTTCCTTCGCAGCTAGCAGCAAACCAAAGCAGGCACAGGAGGAGAGCAGTTCCCATAGGAGGCTGCTTCCAAGCCACCTCCAGGTTGGCTGCCAAGAGATGAGGACTTACCTGAGTTTCCAAAGGGAGCAAGATCTGAGAAGAGACGTGATGTGATGTGAATGCAAGCATCAAGGCAGGCGAGTTTTTATAGCCTCCTCAGCTGCGGAAGAGTCTTGCAAATCATCCCGGCTTGTGCTAATTTCCTCTCCTCTGGAAATGACATCTCCCATTGCGAAATGTCAAATAAGCACCTGCCACGCCCGCCTTGATGAAATCAAGGATGCGTTTTGTCAGGTGTGATTTAGTTGAGATTCCTGCCTTGCAGGGGCTGGAATAGATGGCGCTCGGGGCCCCTTGAAACTCTGCAGTTCCATCATTTTATGTTTTAAGAGAGGCGGTTCAGATACATGTCTGTCAAGTGACTGATTGAACTGCTTGTTTTGCCTCCCAAATAATAATAATAATAATAATAATAATAATAATAATAGAATAATTTATTGTTTATAACCCGCCCATCTGGCTGGGTTTCCCCAGCCACTCTGGGCAGCCCCCAAGAGGATTGATGATGATGATACAGTTGTTACGGTAAAATCTGGGTGCGAGGCTGCTCTGCCACCCAGCTCGTCGGACTAAGTGTCCGCGGGTCCCTGCGGAGGAAAATGAGCTCAGCCGGAGACAGGAGCAAGCTGCGGAAGATCCAAGTTTATTGCGCAACAGGTTCAAGTCGAGATTGAACAGCGAGAAAGGGGTGACATGAACTTTTGAAACTTCCCTCCATGTCCCAGAATACAGTGCAAAATACATCCCAGTTACATCATGAATACATTAAGAAGAGGTTGGGTTACACAGGATTAACATATGGAGGAGGGAGGGGGGAATATGCAGAGCTGGAGATATGCGCATATAAGCACATCCTGAGTACCGGTGATGAGAAGACAATGGTCCATGTACGCATAGTCTGCCACCTGGCCTTGCCCGGAGGAAAGGCTTGGCAGAGTGAGGGATTATGGAGGACAGGGGAGGTGTCATGGAGTCCTAGAGAAATTGAGCAAATTGGCACGTTGATTTTCTATGAATTTTATAGATTTTAGTCCCTTTTGACATTGACAATTGGAAATAAATGGATATATTGTAGCGAAGAAGAAGGTGAAGAAGACATGCCCCCCCTTCCGTATCACAGGGAACGCTCAGGTTGGGAACATGATCCGTGCTGGAGGCACATTTGCAACCTGCAGGTTCGCAACCTGCAGCGCCGCTTGTGCGCATGCGCAGGTTGCAATTTGGTGCTTCTGCACATGTACAAAGCGCAATTTTACTGTCTTTGTGCATGCGCGAGCACCGAAACCCAGAAGTAACCCGTTCCAGTACTTCCGGGTTCGGCGCGGTGTGCAGCCCGAAAACACGTAACCTGAAGGGTTTGTAACCTGAGGTATGACTGTAATAATAATAATAAAACAATAAAACATCAGACATTAAAAACTTCCCTAAACAGGGCTGCCTTCAGATGTCTTCTAAAAGTCAGATAGTTGTTTATTTCCTTGACATCTGATGGGAGGGCGTTCTACAGGGCGGGCACCACCACCGAGAAGGCCCTCTCCTAAACTCTTTACAGTCTCATTGGGTCTTTGGGTTCAAATCAAGAAGGTAAGTGGGTCCCAAGTGGGCCACTTTTTTTAGGTTTGGGGTTTTCTGATTATTTTCCAGACTCAGGCACCCATGTGGCTGGCTGATTGGACCAGAGCCTTCAGTGCTGTGTAACATTTTGAGGGAGGAGTCTTTGGGCACGATGCCTTTGGGGTGGGGTGGGGATACAGGGAAGATTGATGAAATGTTGGGGGCAGCAGAGGCTAGTTCCTACGCAGAGCAGGGGGCTGGCTCAGCTGGGGATGCCCTCCAGACATCGCTGGGCTCCAAAGCTCATCAGCCCTGGGCAATACAGCCAATAGTCATGGAAGATGGGAGATGAAATCCATCAACATCTGGAGGAGCAGAGAAGCCACATCCCAGTGGTCGACAGCCAGGGCCGGATTTAGGTTTGATGAGGCCCTGAGCTACTGAAGGTATTGGGGCCCTTTATATGTCCAGCTGTCCTTTGTCAAAAACAAATTGTCCCAGTTTTTTGTGCTGAATATATGCTATATGGTAATTTATGGACCTAATAGGTATCTAAAGCCGTTTGCGCATATTGCCATGCAACCAGTCCATGCAGAATGTAGGCACCCTATATATAAAAATGAGCAAACCAGTGATATTTTAGGGAGCAGGCTAGCAGGCGGGGCCCATGACTTACATCATAGGCGCCTACACAACACAAAACACTGTTTCTGTATGTAGGTATTATTTTATTTGTTTTTTATCTTATATTATGGAAATGTACATCTGGGGTTTTTTCCCTTTAAATTTTTTCGGGGCCCCCAAGAGAGTGGGGCCCTAAGCTATAGTTTCTTTAGCTTATACGTAAATCCAGCACAAGACAGCACTGAGATAAGCAATTATAGACCCCAACAGATTCTCCTTGCTCACCAACTCCACATTACTCCCTACCCCTGCCAACCCCCCAGCTTTTACACCAGTGGTCCCAAAATGTTTTGGGGCCACCACCCTCTTGGTTCCTTCAACACATCCCCTGGTTCCGCCCTCTCTACCCTATGAAAAGCATTATTGAGTATAGTGCTTTGCATGACTCACAAAGAATGATAAGGACACAAGGTTCAGAACAGCAACCCACCCCCTTGCCTCTTAACACTGCCCTTGGTGATCCCACCTTGGGAATCACTGCTTTAGGTAAAGGTAAAGGACCCCTGGACAGTTAAGTCCAGTCAATGGTGACTGTGGGCACTCATCTCACTTTCAGGCCGAGGGAGCCTGCGTTCGTCCACAGACTGAGGCATCTAATCATAAGCCTGCATTTTTATCAAGCTTATATTTTGATCAGGGCCTGTATCTTAAAATGAGCTTAAAGATCTTCAAATGTTTCATGCCAGGCAGAAGAGCAGCTGCCTAAGAACCTTGGCAATGTTTTTCCTCCTAGACAAGGGGGCCCCCTGATTTATAGCAGAAAACAATTCTCAAAGTCAAAAAGGGAATTACAGGCTGAGAGCGAGGACACTGACCCTACATATTACAGAAGATAAAAAAAGCAGAGATAAACATAATTAAGAGTGGGTAAATAGTAAAATAAAACCATGTGCCTCCCATTAAACTTGAGCCATATTTTCCTAAGGTTGAAAGGTCAAGAGCAGTGAAAAAGGCAACTGGCTTGGCTGGAGAAGGTTTTCTTTCTATCTTATTTTGAGGCTGGAAACTGTTCCTTCTTTTTTACTTTGAAAAGGTTTATTCTTCTAAAAAGCTATCTATGTTATGTATTAAATATATTGGCTTAAATGTAATATGCAAAGGATTTAAGAAATGATGGATTCTTATTTCATATAGTTGTAAGAGTTGTAACTATCCTGAAATTAAGTCAGCCACCAGCCTAGCCCCCCCTGCCAAGCAGGAAACATCATTAGAGCATACATATGGTTGTCAAGCTTTTGTTTAGAGACCTCCAAAGGAAGGAGATCTTTCAATGATGATCCTTGACATCTGTTTAAGATAAAAATTTAAGATTAAACCATTTGTTTTGGAGGGCAATAGGGCGAGGTGAGCTGGTAATTAAGGTTCCTTGTTGAGACACATGTAAGATATATTACTACTTATTTGTCATTTATAGATAGAAGAATATATATCTTTTTGTTTCCCATAAAAGGACAAGAGGAAATGGGTGTATCTTTTGTGATTGGTTCTAGCAAACAACCAATAGGAATTTCAACCAGGCTGATTGGACAGAGGCAGCCACAGGAGGAGCAAGGGGGCTGGATTAAGGAAATATAAGTGCTGGCCAGAATGGCAGGAGGCCAGGCCAGAGCTTGGTAACCATATACCACTGTGCCTCTCATTTATTTGTCTGACAAATAAATTATTATTTTAATTTCTCTATTGCTGCGTTGAATATTTCATTCCAGCTAAGCGTTAACCACAAGCAGGGTGCTACAAGACAGCTTTCTGGGTCATGTGGCCAGCATGACTAAACCGCTTCTGGCATAACGGGACACCATGACGGAAACCAGAGCGCAGAGAAACGCCGTCTACCTTCCCGCCACAGTGGTACCTATTTATCTACTTGCCCCAGTGTGCTTTCAAATTACTACGTTGGCAGAAGCTGGGGCAGAGCAACAGGAGATCACCCCGTCACAGGGATTCGAACCGCCAACCTCTGATCGGCAAGCCCAAGAGGCTCAGTGGTTTAGACCACAGCGCCACCCGACTAATCCTTCAAACAACAAAGCGTTAACCACACTCTGAACCTAACCAGCTAGGGCCCCCTCTGCCACTGCTTTACACCTCACCCTAACCCCAAACCCCTTCATTGTTCACTCAGAACTTGCCCCCCTCAATCTTCTCACAACTCGCCCCAATCCTAAAATCCTCTTGCTGCTGCTGTACTCAGAGAAGAAAGGAACGAAGAGGTGAAAGTCTTTCTCCCGGCACTGACACTCATTTCCTTCTGTCGGAGGTGAAGAGAGAAGGGGAGAGAGATTTCATCCTCTTCATTCCCCTCTCCTCAGCGAGCAGCAGGTGATCTACAGTGTGACGCCTTTTCCCCTTGCAAAAATATTATATAGCAAGATAAGCAAGACCCTGCCTGCTTGCTCTGCTGGCCTGCGACCCCACACCTCCAGCCTGCCTGCTTCCCCCATTCTGCCCATTGTTGCCATGCTGCCGAGTGCATGGCCCCCTGCTGGCAGCTGCACAAACTACAGCGTGCCGACTTTCCCCCTTGCAAAAAATATCATATAGTAAGATAAGAATAATTCTTCATGGTGCTTTGGGAGTAGGGAGCTTGTGGGACAATAGGGGGGTCCAGCATCACCCAGAGGGCTTCAGGGTCCCTATCCATACAGGTAGAGAGTAGTGCACTTGATACACCAGTGATCTGAATCATGGTTGCTTCCTAAGCTTCTAAAGATGGCAAAATGGTGTCATCTCCAACTGTGCTGTCATTTACACTGCCATCTATAGTTGAAATAGCAATATAACAGTTAACTCGGCATCACACTTTCCGAATTTCTCCTACCTGACGCAGGATTCAGCAGGCGTGAAATACAATAAAGAGTGGAGGCAAAGGGCAATAGATGGGCAGGAAAGAGGAACTCAACCCTGGCTTAGCTGTCTGTTGCCAATGAGTCATTCTCCACTAGATCTCTTACCAAAAGCCCCACTAGTTTGTCCTGGATGACGGAACATGCCTCTGGCACTTTAGGGAAGCAACTCCCATGTTTTGATTGTGCAGGGTTGCAGCACATTAAAGGTAAATATAATCTTGGCCAAACCAGTTATGGAAATCCAGCTCCTGCAGCTAACACTTAGGCCAGGAAGAGTGGGGACCTTCCAGCCCATGTTGGTGCAAGGGGAAAATATAGATTTGGGGCAAATACTCTTTGGTGAGAAGGAACGTGGGGGTGGCGCTGTGGGTTAAACCACAGAGCCTAGGGCTCGCCGATCAGAAGGTTGGCGGTTCGAATCCCTGCAAAGGGATGAGCTCCCGTTGCTTGGTCCCTGTTCCTGCCCACCTAGCATTTCGAAAGCACGTCAAAGTGCAAGTAGATAAATAGGTACCGCTCTGGCGGGAAGGTAAACGGCGTTTCTGTGTGCTGCTCTGGTTCGTCAGAAGCGGCTTAGTCATGCTGGCCACATGACCTGGAAGCTGTACGCCGGCTCCCTCCGTCAATAAAGCGAGATGAGCACTGCAACCCCAGAGAACCCCAGCAGAGATTTAAAGTCACTAAATGTGCAGCAAAGTAAAGTGTGGAAATATAGGCAGTTAGATCTTTAAAATGTGTCTTTCCAAGTGAGTTCTGAAAGAGTCCCCTGTTCCCCCAGCAGAGGAAAAGAGCACGTTTCATAAGTTCAGCATGGTTTATATACAAACTCTTCAAAGGTCAGGTTCATGTGCTGTTGCATACATCAATCAGAAAGGTTGCCCAGGCAGTAAAACTTCGTTCAGTTCCAAAGTCATGAAAGTTCCTAATTATTGGTATAGGCAATCAAGAATGGTTTCTGAGAGCATGCAGTTAATCTGGAACAACCAGCTTTGCTTCTTCAAACTGAGCTTCTCAGGACAGCTCACTCTATGGTCTTAACTCCTTCATGCATTAATTAGACTTAAGCCTGTTGATTCTATGAAGTGGGCTATCCCACAGCCCTAGGCCTCTCTATCTGCACCTCAGAAATCTTTGCAGGCCACATCCTGCACAGGCCCAGCTTCACCCCTGAGTGTTTCTGCCTGTCTGCAATGTATCCATGAAACACCCTGATCATGCCCCTTGCTTGCCTGGGTGGAAGAGCAAAAAGGGTGTGTTCGTGTATGTAGTAACTATGCATGAAGGACCTATAAAGCCCTATGTGGCTTAGGTCCAGACTATTTGAAAGGCTGTGTACCCTCATACAAACCTGCCCAGGTTCTGAGATCTTAAATCGAGGCCCTTCGCTTGCTCCCACCCCCCTAACAGCCATGCTTGCTGGAGACACAGGGACAGGGCCTTCTCGGTGGCTGCTCCCCATCTTCAGAACTCCCTCTCTAGAAGTTAGGCTGGCTCCCTCCTCCTTGTCATTCCACAGGCAGGGGAGGGCTTTCTTCTTTTTTTAATTTTTTAATTTATTTTGACAAAGTAATAATCATAAATAAATAAATAAGAATAAAAAACGTGCACCCCACTACCAAGACCATTCCATTGTAACTATCCAGCCTCCCAAAATCTCAACACCTCTTGCGATGGTTTGACCCCTTTCCGTTTTAACAGTACAAATTCAACGAAAACCCTCCATATCTCCTCAAAATCAGTTCTCCTGCGTATTCCCCGTCTTACCTTAATGGCACATGTTAATTTATCATTAATAGTTATATCCCACACCTCTTTATACTATTTTCCCATTTTATATTCTGCTTGCCCCTTCCGCTTCCTAGCTATCATAATTTGTGCAGCTGTCAATAAATTTGTGAGCAAGCCCGTCATAGCCTGCAAACCTTCCACCCCATTGTAAACTGAGAATAAAGCTACCTCTGGACTTTAGGTCAGCTTTAACCCGGTGATTTCTGTCATCTCCTTAAACACCCTTTGCCAGAAAAATTGTACATATTTACACCCCCAGCACATGTGAACATAATTCCCTGTTTCCTGGCATCTCCTCCAACATACTAAACATTCCTTGTTTATTTGATTTAATCTGACTGGTGTTAAATACCATCTTCCAAACTAATTTATAACAATTTTCTTTGATTCTTATAGACAACATACAATTCTCCCATATTTAGGTGAAGGCTTTCTTCATCGCTTTGGGAACTAACTGTTGTTGTTTTTCAAGGAAAGGGCTGGTGCTGTGCAGTTTTCATTATAATTATCTGTACATTTTAAAAGATTTGTCCATATGTTTTATCAATGTTTTATTGTTTTTAAATTATTATTATTATTTTCCTGTTTTAGCTGTATAAACCACCTTGAGTCCCTGTCGGGGTGTGGGGAAATGTAGGATATACGCAGTGCAAAGGTACATTTCGCATTCCTTGCTTGTAAGAATGAAATAAGATAATAATAATAATAATAATAATAATAATAATAATAATAATAATTTATTATTTATACCCCGCCCATCTGGCTGGGCCTCCCCAGCCACTCTGGGCGGCTTCCATAAAAACCAAAAATACAGCAAAATATCACACGTTAAAAACTTCCCTGAACAGGGCTGCCTTAAGATGTCTTCTGAATGTCAGGTAGTTGTTTATCGCTTTGACATCTGCTGGAAGGGCGTTCCACAGGGCGGGCGCCACTACCGAGAAGGCCCTCTGCCTGGTTCCCTCTAGCTTTGCTTCTCGCAGTGAGGGAACCGCCAGAAGGCCCTCGGCGCTGGACCTCAGCGTCCGGGCAGAATGATGGGGGTGGAGGCGCTCCTTCAGGTATACCGGACCGAGGCCGTTTAGGGCTTTAAAGGTCAGCACCAACACTTTGAATTGTGCTCGGAAACGTACTGGGAGCCAATGTAGGTCTTTCAAGACCGGTGTTATATGGTCTCGGCGGCCGCTCCCAGTCACCAGTCCAGCTGCCGCATTCTGGATTAGTTGTAGTTTCCGAGTCACCTTCAAAGGTAGCCCCACGTAGAGTGCATTGCAGTAGTCCAAGCGGGAGATAACCAGAGCATGCACCACTCTGGCGAGACAGTCCGCAGGCAGATAGGGTCTCAGCCTACGTACCAGATGGAGCTGGTAAACAGCTGCCCTGGACACAGATTTGATCTGTGCTTAAATTTGACCCCAAATTTTTCATATATCAAGAATATAAGAATAGCCTGCTGGGTCTGGGCCCAAAAGGGTCCAACCAGCTCAGCTTCCTGCTCTCACAGTGGGTACCACAACAATGCCTCAATGGAAAGCCCTGCAAGCTGGACAGGAGTGCGAATCCCACCAGCCGCCATGGAGAGGCATATTCTTCCTACATTAAGACGAATTCATCTCTGCCCTTGCACAACAAATCCACTTTGGAAATGAATCAGATTTCTGGGCAATAGATATAGGACATAATATCTCTGGGGAAAACTTTGGAAAAGCGATTTGAAGTTCGCAGCATGTTATTCTTTGAAGGAGAACACAGTGGTACCTCAGGTTACAGACGCTTCAGGTTACAGAATCCGCTAACCCAGAAATAGTACCTCAGGTTAAGAACTTTGCTTCAGGATGAGAACAGAAATCGTGCTCCGGCAGTGCGGCAACAGCGGGAGGCCCCATTAGCTAAAGTGGTAATTCAGGTTAAGAACAGTTTCAGGTTAAGAACGGACCTCCGGAATGAATTAAGTACGTAACCAGAGGTACCATTGTACTTGAAAATGATTTACAGATGGTATTTAACTCCGAGTTGGCTTGCTAAGAGAGATGCAGGTGGCACTGTGGGTTAAACCACAGAGCCTAGGGCTTGCCAATCAGAAGGTCGGCGGTTCGAATCCCCGCTCGGTCCCTGCTCCTGCTCCTGCCAACCTAGCAGTTCGAAAGCATGTCAAAGTGCAAGTAGATAAATAGGTACCACTCCGGCGGGAAGGTAAACGGTGTTTCCATGCGCTGCTCTGGTTTGCCAGAAGCGGCTTCGTCATGCTGGCCACATAACCCGGAAGCTGTATGCTGGCTCCCTCAGCCAATAAAGCGAGATGAGCGCCGCAATCCCAGAGTCTGCCACGACTGGACCTCACGGTCAGGGGTCCCTTTACATTTACCTAGGTTTGCTAAGATATATAAGACTGAATCAGATAAGTGCTGGAGAGGCAAAGAGGCTGAGGGAATGTTTTTTCATATGTGGTGGACCTGTAAAAGGGTAAAAGAGTGTTGGGAAATAATTCATAATGAACTGGAAAAAAATGTTTAAAAGTACTTTTCATTTAAAAAAAAAAGAGTCCTTTTTGTTGGGGATAATTCAGACAGAAATTCCCAGGTGTCAGCGAGGTCCCAACTAAAGAAGAATGAGAACTTAAGTTGACAGAATATGCACAGCTTGCAGACAACCTATAGAATAAGAGAACAAGAAGAACATACGTTTAGAGAAGATTGGAAAATGTTTATTGAATATATAGGGGGAAATGGTGTACGCTTGAAAATGTTGGGAGCTTTAAGATAAATTTAACAGTGTAAACAAGTTTTGATGGATGTAATAATGGAATACTGAATGGTTTAGTTTATGTAAAATATGCAGGGATTTATGGTAAGTAAAATGAACTATGGAAAGAGAGGAAGGGAAGTCGTTGATATTATAAGGATGTTTAAATGAGTATTCAAAATTGTAAAATAGAAAATTGGATTAAAATTATATTAAAAAGAAATGGAAATGAATCAGATTTTATGCAGTCAGGAAACTGACAGGGACAGGCATGGGAAGAACCAACAACGAACAGGAAGATGTATGAACACCCCCAAGGGAAGCGCTATGAATGCTCATTGAGGTGTTATAGCAGGCAGCCCCAACCTTCGGCCCTCCAGATGTTTTGGACTACAATTCCCATCATCCCTGACCACTAGTCCTGTTAGCTAGGGATCATGGGAGTTGTAGGCCAAAACATCTGGAGGGCCAAGGTTGAGGAAGCCTGTGTTATAGGATAGGTAGATAAGCGATGGGGTAGTTGCTACTTCATCACACCACTAGATGGCAGTCTGAGACCAGCTCACTTTCCTTTCATTAGTTTTAAATAGATTTGGTTTGTGCCTTGTTTTCATTCCGTTGGAGTTTAATTGCTGTTTAACAGTTGTCTTTTGTATGTCTTAGCTCCCCACCCCCTATGTTATCTGTGTCATTTCAACTTGCGTAAGCCGCCTTGAGTCCCAGTCTGAGGAAAAGGCAGGATAAAAGTTAAGATAATATTGGTGATAATTCATGGGTCCTTTTCATATTCTGAGGTTGTTATCTGGTCCAAAAAAACACCAAGAACCAGGCCAAAGCTGCGCTGCCCAGGTTTGGAGCATTGCCTGTTAGGTGTCGTAAAGGCACATACAGTATGTAACCTTTGAAGTTACTCGGAATGTGTTTCCTACTGGGAAAGGAAGTTACTTTCCATGCAATGGGAAATTCCAGTTATATACTGAAGTTCTCACCCTGGGCCAGCAGGGGAATACTGTAGATAGTTTTCACTCAGGTCCGCATACGCAAATAAGGGATTGAAAGTGACGTTCAGTGATTGGATAGTTACAGAAAGTGGTTACTGTTGCGTTGTAATGGAGCTCTATATAAGCAGGCTGGCTGAACCCTTCAGTTCAGTTCTGTTCTGGCCTGTGAATAAACAAGAGCTGTCTGAAGAATCGCTGTGTCGTCTGATATGTTCACCTACAATTTAACAGGGAGATTATGTGGTTGGCATTGGAGAAGGGAAAGGAACGGCAGGGTGTGCTTGAGTGTGGACAGAGTGCTTTCCCTCCAGCGCTTAATCTCTGCAAAGAGCCTGCCACATACTTGAGGGTTAAGAATAAGGTTGGGAATTTTTTTTCTTGCAGTAAGGTTAAGGCTTACTGGGAAATGATATACAGCGGTACCTCGGTTGTCGAACGCTTCGGAAGTTGAACGTTTCGGCTTTCAAACGCCGACAACCCGGAAGCAAATGCTTCCATTTTCGAACAAGCCTCAGAAGTCAAACACCTTCCAAGACACATTTCTCCATTTTCTCAATGGAAATTGCAGGCCGCTCATTGCGCCTCGGTTGTCGAACATTTCAGAAGTCGAACGGTCTCCCGGAACCGATTACGTTCGACAACCGAGGTACCACTATACAATGAAATGAAAAAGATGTTCAAAATAACGTTTGAAACAAACAAACAAACACAGAAGCCTTTCTCTTAGGAATTATAGGGACAGAACTACCCAAATTGAATAGAAACTTATTCATGTACGCGACTATAGCAGAAGTCGCAGCAAAGGAAGAATGGATACAAAAACTAATGGAAGATGCAGAAATGGCGAAACTGACTGGAAGAATAAGAAATCAAGATAGCAAACTTTCAATAAAGGAGTGGAAATGGTTTGCTGAATATTTACAGATAAATTGTAAACAGATAAAAACACTGACAGGATTATTGAAATAACCTGCAGTTGCATAAGAGTTTATATTTAAAGTAGATAAACCAGTAAGTGAATTTGGACATGCAGAAGATATTAATAAATTTAAGGAACCGCAGAAAGAGGGAGAAGGAAGTCAAGTTTTAAAATGTCAAAATGATTGTGAAATCAGTGAAATGTATATATCTGGAAAATATAAATGAAAGATATTAAAAAAAAAAAAAAAGAATGAGGTTGGGAACAGTGGTGGCTGTACCATTTGGGTGTTTCTGAAAGACAGTCTTACTCGGCTATGCGTGATCGCCAAAGAAGAAGAAGACCATTTGGGTGGCCTCAGTCTGACCTCACCTGCCTGGCTCCTTTTTTACCACCAGATGCGGGTGGCGCTGTGGTCTAAACCACAGAGCCTAGGGCTTGCCGATCAGAAGGTCAGCGGTTCAAATCCCCGCAACGGGGTGAGCTCCCATTGCTCAGTCCCTGCTCCTGCCAACCTAGCAGTTCAAAAGCACGTCAAAGTGCAAGTAGATAAATAGGTACCACTCTGGCGGGAAGGTAAATGGCATTTCCATGGGCTACTTAGAACAGGATGTGATCCACACGACGGTCACCTCCAGACTGGATTATTGTAACTCGCTCTACGTGGGGCTGCCCTTGAGACTGACCCAGAAACTCCAGCGGGTGCAGAATGCCGCAGCGAGACTCCTTATGGAGTCTTCACTGCAAGATCACATTCACCCGGTGCTATACCAGCTGCACTGGCTCCCGGTGGAGTACAGGATCAGGTTTAAGGTGCTGGTTTTAACCTTTAAAGCCCTATACGGCCTAGGACCCTCGTACCTACCGGACCGCCTCTCCTGGTATGCCCCACAGAGAAACTTATGGTCTTCAAATAAAAACATCTTGAAGGTCCCAGGCCACAGAGAAGTTAGGCTGGCCTCAACTAGAGCCAGGGCTTTTTCGGCTGTGGCCCCGATCTGGTGGAACACTCTATCACAAGAGACTAGGGCCCTGCGGGACTTGACATCTTTCCGCAGGGCCTGCAAGACAGAGCTGTTCCGCCAGGCCTTTGGCCAGGGCACAGCCTGACTCCCTCCCTCGGCAATCTTCGCGGAGCTCTGGCCCAATGGTGGCCAGTGGCTTGAATTTAATTAATTTTATAATGAGTGATTTTAGAGTGTTGTTTGTGCTGTACATTTGTACTGTTTTATTGTTGTTAGCTGCCCTGAGCCCGGCTTCGGCTGGGGAGGGCGGGATATAAATAAAATTTATTATTATTATTATTATTATTATTATTATTATTATTATTATTATGTTTAGCCCGGAGAAGATAAGATGGAGAGGCGATACAATAGCCATATCTGAAGGGCAGTCTCATGGGAAATGGAGCAAGCTTGTTTTCTCCTGCTCTGGAAATTGATGTAAAAATTGGGGTTTGGCTTTTTCTGCCCAATTCCCCAAGGGACTCTGAGTCCCCGAATTCCATGATCAGTCAGAGAAAAATGGATAGAGGCTGGATCAGTGGAAAGCAAGGCAGATGTTTATTTTTCTGTTGCAACAGAGTTCCCTTCCAAGGAGGGAGAGACCCTGATTAAAAGTGTGCAGGAACCTTTAAAGACTATGACATTGCCCAACCCCCTTAGCCAAAGACCACCCCAAAATCTACCCACTCTGGAAGAATGGCAGATGAAGATGATGGACTATATGGGACTGGCAGAAATGACCGGCAGAATCCGAGACCAGGGAAAAGAGTCGGCGGAAGAAGACTGGAAGAAATTTAAAGATTACTTACAGAAATATCGTAAAATTAATGAATGTTAGAATGATGTTGGACAGAAATTAAGTGGTTTCCAGCTGTAATGCTTAAGAGATATGGAAAAAAAAGGTTTAGAAATAAGTAAAAATTAATGGTGAGGATTTGCTGAACTAACAATTTGAATTGGAATACAAGAAAGGGAGGTATGAGGAGGTCTGGAAAATAAGTTAAAAGAAAATAAGTAATGGAAATTCTATGTGTTTTTAATTATTTTTGTATTTTTGTATTTTTGTTATTCTTTCTTTTTTATTTTATATTGTATTATTTTTGAAAACCTTAATAAATATTCTATAAAAAAAAAAAAAGACCACCCCAAAATCAGCATACTAACATCATAGGAGATGGTCTACAGCAGAAATCCTGTCTGCCAGGATACCTAATAATGGTGACTGATTGCATTACCTGGGCAGCCGGGGCATTCTTTTGTGATGATTAATTCTTTAGTTCCTGAATCCAGGTCACAGGCTCACCCTATTCATACACAAATACGCCCTTAAGACAGGATTTGTAAGTGAAAAGACAATGGGAAGGCTTTCCCCATTTACCTCCCTTACTGCAGAGGAACATTTGAGGTCTTTGGGAGAGTCAAAATGACTTCAGGGTTGCTCTCCTGTACTATTTCAGACACATGGTTTATATATTTAGATATGTGTGCATTTATGAATGTTGTTGTTGTTTAGTCGTTTAGTCGTGTCCGACTCTTCGTGACCCCATGGACCAGAGAACGCCAGGCACTCCTGTCCTCCACTGCCCCCCGCAGCCTGGTCAGACCCATGCTGGTAACCTCGAAAACACTATCCAACCATCTCGTCCTCTGTCGCCCCCTTCTCCTCGTGCCCTCCATCTTTCCCAACATCAGGGTCTTCTCCAGGGAGTCTTCTCTTCTCATGAGGTGGCCAAAGTACTGGAGCCTCAGCTTCACAATCTGTCCTTCCAGTGAGCACTCAGGGCTGATTTCCTTCAGAATGGAGAGGTTTGATCTTCTTGCAGTCCATGGGACTCTCAAGAGTCTCCTCCAGCACCATAATTCAAAAGCATCAATTCTTCGGCGATCAGCCTTCTTTATGGTCCAGCTCTCACTTCCATACATCACTACTGGGAAAGCATTTATGAATATTTATCCTATATTTGAGACCTTAAAATTCTTATAACAGGAGGGTAAGTCCCAAACTGGATGCTGGTGGCGCTGTGGTCTATACCACACAGCCTAGGGCTTGCCGATCGGAAGGGCAGCGGTTCGAATCCCCACGACGGGGTGAGCTCCCGTTGCTCGGTCCCTGCTCCTGCCAGCCTAGCAGTTCAAAAGCACGTCAAAGTGCAAGTAGATAAATAGGTACTGCTCCGGTGGGAAGGTAAACAGAGTTTCCATGTGCTGCTCTGGTTTGCCAGAAGCAGCTTAGTCATGCTGGCCACATGACCCAGAAGCTGTACGCCAGCTCTCTCAGCCAGTAAAGCAAGATGAACGCCACAACCCCAGAGTCGGTCATGACTGGACCTAATGGTCAGGGGTCCCTTTACCTTTAAGTCCTAAACTGACTGATTCAAATGACAAGTGCCTATGCTACATTCTGAGGCCTGAGGCTGATGCCGGCAAGCTTCCTGACAGTCTTTTTAAAATGTTTTATTACTACTAGCAATTATTCCTGAAGGAACATAGAATCATAGAATCATAGAGTTGGAAGAGACCCCAAGGGCCATCGAGTCCAACCAAGCAGGAAACACCATCAGAGCACTCCTGACATATGGTTGTCAAGCCTCTGCTTAAAGACCTCCAAAGAAGGAGACTCCACCACACTCCTTGGCAGCAAATTCCACTGTCAAACAGCTCTTACTGTCAGGAAGTTCTTCCTAATGTTTAGGTGGAATCTTCTTTCTTGTAGTTTGGATCCATTGCTCTGTGTCCGCTTCTCTGGAGCAGCAGAAAACAACCTTTCTCCCTCCTCTATGTGACATCCTTTTATATATTTGAACATGGCTATCATATCACCCCTTAACCTCCACTTCTCCAGGCTAAACACGCCCAGCTCCATTAGCCGTTCCTCATAAGGCATCGTTTCCAGGCCTTTGACCATTTTGGTTGCCCTCCTCTGGACACGTTCCAGTTTGTCAGTGTCCTTCTTGAACTGTGGTGCCCAGAACTGGACACAGTACTCCAGGTGAGGTCTGACCAGAGCAGAATACAGTGGCACTATTACTTCCCTTGATCTAGATGCTATACTCCTATTGATGCAGCCCAGAATTGCATTGGCTTTTTTAGCTGCCGCTTCACACTGTTGGCTCATGTCCAGTTTGTGGTCAACCAAGACTCCTAGATCCTTTTCACATGTACTGCTCTCAAGCCAGGTGTCACCCATCTTGTATTTGTGCCTCTCATTTTTTTTTGCCCAAGTGCAATACTTTACATTTCTCCCTGTTAAAATTCATCTTGTTTGTTTTGGCCCAGTTCTCTAATCTGTCAAGGTCGTTTTGAAGTGTGATCCTGTCCTCTGGAGTGTTAGCCACCCCTCCCAGTTTGGTGTCATCTGCAAATTTGATCAGGATGCCCTTGAGTCCATCATCCAAGTCGTTGATAAAGATGTTGAATAAGACCGGGCCCAAGACAGAACCCTGTGGCACCCCCATCTTTCAGCCCAGACACTGAGATCAGCTCTGACTGTTTCCTAGTGGTTCCCTCACAATGAGACATGATGCTCCAGGGAACCGGGTAAAGGGCCTTCTCGGTAGTGGCACCTGCCTTGTGGAACGCCCTCCCAGGAGATGTCCAGGAGATAAGTAACTATGTAACCATTAGAAGACATCTAAAGGAAGCTTTTTTATGTTTGATGTTTTATTATGTTTTTATATCTGTTGGAAGCTGCCCAGAATTTCTGGGGCAATCCACTCAGATGAGCAGGGTACAAATAATAAAATTATTATAATAGTCTTCAAGGAACTCTGATCTACCTGGATATCCATGACCTCCACCTGCCACCTGACGACTTCAGGTAAGACTTGAACGTCTGGCAATAATAAGTTGTTTTAAGCATATATTTAATATTGTATTCTATGTAACATTTTCTTGTGTTTTACGTGATCGTTGTAAGGTGAAGGGTGGGACAACAACAACAACAGAATAAATAAATCTGGAGGTGCCTTATGAGGAACGGTTGAGGGAGCAGGGTTTGTTAAGAGGAAAAGTGAGAGGAGATATGATAGCCATCTTCAAATATCTTTTTTTATATATAATTTTTTTATTAGTTTTTCGACATATCATTTTCAACAGTAATTAAACATACTTTCATATCTTATACCATTTTTTGACTTCCATCAATCAGATCTGAAAATTTTCCAATCTATTCACTAAATATACATTTCTTACTTCCACAATTACATTTAACCCATAACTGATATCTCTATTCTTTCTCTATTTTGCAATGTTTCATACATTTCTCCTTACAAAACCTCTTGTAGTCCTACTAGCGTAATCTGTTGATTACAGTTGCTCTTCAAACAGTTCATATATTTCTTCCAATCTTCTGCGAATCTCTGGTCCCGCAGGTTCCGAATCCTTCCTGTCATTTTATCCAATTCTGCGTAGTCCATTAATTTTGTCTGCCATTCTTCTTTCGTTGGAAGCCAAATATCTTAAGGCCTGCCACACAGAAGAGGGAACAAGCTTGTCTCCTCCTGATCTGGAGGGTAGGACTCGAACCCAGGACTTCCAAGTTGCAAGGAAGGAGATTCCGACGCAACATCAGGAAAAACTTTCTGACAGCGGGAGCTGTTCCAAAGTGGGAAAAAGTCTCCCTCGCGAGGTGGTGGGCTCTCTCCTTCCTTGGAGGTTTCTAAGCAGAAGTTGGGGGGGGGGGCGCGTCTGCGATGGATGCTTTCAGCTGAGACTCATGCATTGCATTGCAGGGGGTTGGTCTAGATGACCCGGGGGTGTCCCTCCCCGCCACTCTGAGATCCTACGCTTCTATGGAGGGCGCCACAGGTCTCTCCCGTCCGTCCGCCCCCTCCCCTCCTGAATCCCATGCATCAAGGGCGGCGGGGGTGGGGTGGGGTGGGCTGAGTTCTCTCCAGGGTCCTCCTCTGCGGCAGGTGGCGCACTTTCCGCCTCTGCGGAGGGGGGAGGAGGAGGGAGGGGGGAGGAGGAGGAGCGGGCTGAGCAGCTGAGCAGCTGAGCGCAGGCAGGCCGGGCTCAGGCTATGGCGTGGGCTGGAGGGTAGCAGGAGCGGCAGCGCAGCCACCGCCGGAGTTTGCCCAGGTAAGGAGACGCGTGCACTGGTTGCAGTGCAATGCAAGGCGATGCTATGCGATGCAACGCGCCTCGCCTTTCGCCTCCTTCCTTCCTTCCCCTCCCTCCCTCCCCCTCAGCAGCGACCCCTTCATTTTCTCTCCCTCCCCTTCCCAAGCCCATCTTTCTCATCCCGGCCCTCCCCCCTCCCAACTTCTGACAGAGACCCCCACACCCCACCCCACCTCTCCCCCCAATCCAGCCCCTGCGCTCCCCTTTGAGGTCCGTTTTTTTTTTTGCATAGAGGAATTTGCCTTCCCTCTCAAAACAACACTCCCAACCCAACTCTGCTTCTCTCTCTCTTTCTCTTTTATTTTTAACACCCCCTTTTTTCTTGCGGGCACACTTTCCTCCCCCTCCCCCCTCCCCACCCCCCTCTTCTCCTCCCCCCCCCACCCCGCCATAAATAAGAATAAATTGGCAGTCCCAGCCAGTGATTGCATCACTTCTTCTCCAGGCAGGGGCCAATTCTGCTAGGAACTGGATCCTCTGCCGGTTCTCAGTGCGTCTTCCTGGGATTGCTCCTCCTGTCGTATTTTTACCCCCCTTTGAGTCTTATTTATCTCCCCCCCCCCCGCCCGGAAAAAAATGCACTTTCAGTCCTCTCCCCCCCCAAAAAAATCCCAATTTCTAGTCTGCTTTCCTCCTCCCTGACACAGTAGACAGGGGAGGCGACAGAAATTGAGACCTTGAACTGTTGTTTTGTTTGTCTGTTTGTTTGGGGGGGGCACTGCAATGGCTACTGGCTTTCCACCCACCCACCCGCTGTCAAAACCAGTTAGAGGCCGCAATTCTGGCTCGCGTTCCTTTATACCTCCTCCCCATGATATCCTGAACTAGAAGGCTTATATTTTTTAAAGGTAAAGGGACCCCTGACCATTAGGTCCAGTCGTGGCCGACTCTGGGGTTGCGGCGCTCATCTCGCTTTACTGGCCGAGGGAGCCGGCGTACAGCTTCCGGGTCATGTGGCCAGCATGACTAAGCCGCTTCTGGCGAACCAGAGCAGCACACAGAAACACTGTTTACCTTCCCGCCAGAGTGGTACCTCTTTATCTAATTGCACTTTGACGTGCTTTCGAACTGCTAGGCTGGTAGGAGCAGGGACTGAGCAACGGGAGCTCACCCCATTGCGGGGATTCGAACCGCCGACCTTCTGATCGGCAAGTCCTAGGCTCTGTGGTTTAACCCACAGCGCCACTCAAGAGAGGGGAAATTCCACATTTATTTTACCCCCACCCCCACTTTGCAACACCCACAAACTGCCTCGCACCCCCAACTCTTCCTGGAGCCCCTCACAATATTTATTTCTTCTTTTCTGCTGATTATTGTTTTCCGGTTTTCGAAAACCAGCATCAAATTCATTCAGATTTGCTTCTCGCAATATTTCGACTGGTCTTCCCCCCTCTTTCTCTGCTTTCACACACCCCACAGAGCTTCTCCTCTGCCGCCCCCCCCCCCCCGGCCCCAGTTAGGAGTTTCACAGCCTCCCATCCCTCTTGCTCCACCTCAGAGACGTGTTGTTCCAAATCTGGCAGGTGTCTGTGGGCTGAGGGGTGCGTGCCCTCTGTTTCCGGAGTGCGAATTAGATACTGCACTTTCGTTTTTGGATGCATGTTCCTCCGCCTATTATAATATTTTGGTGCTTTTTAGAACATTTCTGGTTTCTTCCTCTGCGGTTCTCACTTCCCGATACTCGGGGCAACACCTGGCTTCTCTGACACAGCCAACAGCTGCCGCAGAATTGTTTTACTGTTATTTATTGAATTTATATATGTCTCACTCCCCTTTCCCCTTCTTGCCCAGAGCTGAGCTGTATCCCCTCCACTCCGCTTCTGATGGAGGGGGTGCCAAGACCTCTTCCCAGTTCTCAGCATCAGCATAGAAGCAGCAGAGACCGGCGGCAGGATCAGGCCTAAGGCCCATCCAGTCCAGCATCTTGTTTTCGCAGGGGTCAACTAGATGCCTCAATTGGAAACTAGCCAGCAGGATCCGATCGCAAGAGCACTGTCCGCCTTCCTGCGGTTTCTCATGCAACACGTTGGCCATTAATATACACAGAACAATAATTATACATACTTTATCAACCTTCTGAGAAAAATGCAAAACATTAAACAAAGCCACAAAGACTCCAGCCCAAAATGAACTTATAATGTCTGGTTTCAATAGATTTCTCAAATGCTTAACTTAGTCTTTTAGGTAAGTTCATGAAGATACCAACAAAAGGTAAGTTTGGTGATATTCACAATACCGAGAGATGCTAGTAGAGTTGTAGATAGAGACAGGGTGCTGGCGTTTTGCACCTGTTTCGCCCTGGCAGTCCAAGTAATCAAAAGGCCGCTGTTCGCCCCTGATGGCTAAGCAAATCAGTCTCTTAAACTTAAGCCAAGAAAGAGTATTCTCTATAAGGTTGAATATCAATATACGTATCAAGACTTTGAGCTCAGACCACTGAAGAAGCCCGGAAAACTATCTTGGGAGTGTGCTACCTGCAAGCCCCATTTAAAGGGCCCCATAGTTATTATTAATAATAATAATAATAATAATTGTTTATACCTTGCCCACCTGGCTGAGTTTCCCCAGCCACTCTGGGCGGCTTCCAATCGAGTGTTAAAAACAATACAGCATTAAATATTAAAAACGTTCCTAAACAGGGCTGCCTTCAGATGTCTTTTAAAGATAAGATAGTTACTTATTTCCTTCACAATTGAAGGGAGGGAGTTCCACAGGGTGGGCGCCACTACTGAGAAGGCCCTCTGTCTGGTTTCCTATAACCTCTCTTCTCGCCCCCGATGGCTAAGCAAATAAGTCTCTTAAGCTTACGCCAAGAAAGAGTATTCTCTATAAGACTGAATATCAAAATACGTATCAAGACTTGGAGATTAGACCACTCAAGAAGCCCGGAAAACTATCTTGGGAGTGTGCTACCTGCAAGCCCCAGTTAAAGGGCCCCATCGGGGGCAAACAGCGGCCTTTTGATTACTTGGACTGCCAAGGCGGAACAGGTGCAAAACGCCGGCACCCTGTCTCTATCTATAACTCTACTAGCATCTCTCGGTATTGTGATTATCACCGAACTTACCTTTTGTTGGTATCTTCATGAACTTATCCAAAAGACTGAGTTAAGCATTTGAAAAATCTATTGAAACCAGACATTATTAAGTTCATTTGAGGCTGGGTAGTTCGCAAGTCTTTGTGGCTTTGTTTAATGTTTTGTATTTTTCTCAGAAGGTTGATAAAGTATGTATAGTTATTGTTCTGTGTATATTAATCGCTGACGGGTTGCATGAGTCGCACTATGTCTCAGCAGCACAGGTTGCATTTTTCTAGCATTCCTGCGGTTTCTAGCAACTGGGATTTAGAAGCAGGGAGGTTATGGGATTCATAATGGCTACTAGCCTGCTCCTCCATCCATCTGTATCGTCTTCTGAAAGCCATCCAAGTTGGGGGCCATCTTCCTGTAGCTGTGAGTTCCGCAGTTGCACGAAAAAGTCCTTCCTTCTGTTTGCCCTGAAACTTCCCTTTTCAGCTTCAACAGGTGCCCCCTGAATTCTAGGGCTCATGAGATAGGGAGGAAAAGTTTTCTCTAACTGCTTTTCCCCTGTGCCAGGCAAAATTCTATAAGCTTCTGTCCTGTCTCCTCGGTTCTCTAAACTGAAATCACTTAACTCCTATCCCCAGCAGTGGCATCTCGCCATCTAATACCCAGATTAATATCTGACCCGATCTGTTCCATGGCTTCTCCCCAGACAGCTGTTGTCTCAGGAAAAATATTGGGGGCGAGGGGGGTGGCTGCAGCTGCACAGAGAGCCCATTGTCGTCGTCCTCCAGCTGCGTGTCAGTTTCTTCTCTGCAATTTCTTTATTTCGTTTATTCCATAAGATGCATTTATTTATTTATTTGCCTTCACGAGAAGGTTCCAAGACGGGATGCGGCAAATAGAAAATGCAGCTTATAAAACAGTTATTTCAAAAAATATAATAAAATGCAATTTTTTAAAAAATAAAATGCATAAAAAGCCGTTCCAAAAAATGGAACGGCGTACAGTGGTACCTCTGGTTACATACTTAATTCATTCTTGAGGTCCGTTCTTAACCTGAAGCACCACTTTAGCTAATGGGGCCTCCTGCTGCCGCCGCACTGCTGGAGCACGATTTCTGTTCTCCTCCTGAAGCAAAGTTCTTAACCCGAGGTATTATTTCTGGGTT
Source organism: Podarcis cretensis (assembly GCF_951804945.1). Taxonomy (NCBI): domain Eukaryota; kingdom Metazoa; phylum Chordata; class Lepidosauria; order Squamata; family Lacertidae; genus Podarcis; species Podarcis cretensis. Next base: position 8,475,653 of record NC_137186.1, read on the forward strand.
AGCGGAGTCTGTAACCTGAAGCGTATGTAACCTGAAGCGTATGTAACCTGAAGTGTATGGAACCCAAGGTACCACTGTAATATAAATTCAGCAATGGAGGTGGGCCGCTTTTCACAGAGGATGAGGTTTCTTCGCGCAGCGTGTTGTTAAACTGCAGAACTCACTGCTGCAGGGCCACCGACTTGGACGTGAGAAGGCAATGCTGGACTAAACCAGGCCATTGACCTGATCTGGTCAGCCACTGTGAGAACAGGATGCCTAACCCAGCTGGGGTTTGGGCCTGATCCAGAACGGTTACTCTGATGTTCTTCTTTTGTTAATAATGATACTTGAGGAAGATGATTGAGGAAGGGCAGGGCGGTTGTTCTTAGTGGTTTCCTAAGGGGTTTTTGTACTTCTGCAAACCTCTGGGTTCTCCCCAGGTGTCCTCAGCCTAACAAACGGCTGAGAGGGAAGAGGTTCAACAGCCGTGTTAGAAACTCAGATATATAAGCTCGGCGCCAAATACAGTGGCACCTCGGGTTAAGAACTTAATTCGTTCCGGAGGTCCGTTCTTAACCTGAAACTGTTCTTAACCTGAAATAGCACCACTTTAGCTAATGGGGCCTCCTGCTGCCACTGCACCGCCACCACACGATTTCTGTTCTCATCCTGAAGCAAAGTTCATAACCCAAGGTGCTATTTCAGGGTTAGCGGAGTCTGTAACCTGAAGCATATGTAACCCGAGGTACCACTGTAGCACTGTAGCTCCTTAAACCAAGGTTGCAGTCCCCAAAACTGAATGCCTAGTTGCAACATTTTGGGGTAGACAACCCTAAAGTCTTATTTTTCAAATGATGGACTGGCTGTGATTGATGATCAGTTAAACATCTGGCTAGTTCAGATGACCGCCTTGAGCAAGGTTAAGAGCTTTGAGGACTTAAAGAAGAAAAGTCACGTGATCCAGGGACAGTCCACATATATATTGGTCTTTTCCAACCTCTTTTTATTAATGGTGACACGGACCATTAATAACGTAGGGATATTCTTCACAACCGTAAGCAGGGCAGAAGGGTGAGGTAAGTGAAGACAAGCGACAACAATTAGCTATGAGGTTGTTCACTGTTCCTGCTTAGGCTGCACAGAAAAAGCATTTTGGTTCCTGAAATTCATTCCGATTGTGCAGATAAAATATAAGGGATAGAATTCTGCAGGATGTGATGCTAGTGTGCGAAAACAGTCAAGATCCAGTGATCCCCAGGGATGCACCTCCAGATGGGGGATATGTCAGGCCCAGGAATCTTAACTTGGTCACAAATGCGCCTAAAGGTAAAGGTAAAGGGACCCCTGACCATTAGGTCCGGTCGTGGCCGACTCGGGGGTTGCAGCCCTCATCTCACTTTATTGGCCGAGGGAGCCGGCGTACAGCTTCCGGGTCATGTGGCCAGCATGACTAAGCCGCTTCTGGCGAACCAGAGCAGCGCATGGAAGCACCGTTTACCTTCCCGCCAGAGCGGTACCTATTTATCTACTTGCACTTTGACATGCTTTTGAACTGCTAGATTGGCAGGAGCAGGGACTGAACAACAGGAGCTCACCCCATCACAGGGATTTGAACCGCTGACCTTCTGGTCGGCAAGTCCTAGGCTCTGTGGTTTAACCCACAGCGCCACCCACGTCCAAAATGCGCCTTGCGCCTGGCTAATTTCAAACACTGCCTGTTTGTGGAGTTCCCCTTGGGGCATCTGCTGGGCTGCTTGGCCTGATCCAGCTATAGGACTCTCACGTAGAACCTCCAGGTCCAGTCTATCCTGATTCCTTGGTCCTTAGGCGCAATTGTCCGCTGTGAGGGCAGGACGCTGTGCTAGACGGGCTCCCTTCAGCACTTTGCAAAGCGCGATTCAGGCCTCTTTTGCATTGGCAGGATCCTGCTTTCCCTCTGGGCACAAAGAGACCCTTCCTTTCGCCCTCTGCTCAGCAAGAAGCAGAACCGGGACTTCCCAGTTTTCTTCCCCTCCCTGGCTTCTGCTCAAAGAGGGTGTCTCCCACCCCGGTCTTCTCCGGTCACACTTCCCTTTCCCAGAGCTCTGGGAGTTTTCGCTTCCTCCCTTCTCCCTCACTTTCTCTGCCCTCATCCTGGCACCGCAGACGGGAAGTGCAAATTCTTCGCTCCCTTCCTGAGTTGGAAGGCAGCACTGAGTGTTCCTCCGCTGGCTGCCCCCCCCGCCCCCCGCTTTCAGCAGTGCGATTATCACGCCTGCGGTCCCGAGACTTCGGAGAAGTTTGGTGCCAGGGACGGATCCTGCAGTTAAGTCGCCCCTGTCGGAAGCCACATCCCTGCTGGGCGAGTGCTTCTCTGCGTTGGATGGCTCGCTCCCTGTTCAGGAGGGTTGTTACAGCTGGGAGAGGGGCCGTTGAAGGCTGGATGCGGCCCTCCGGATCCCCTCTCTGGTCCTTGGGACCCTTCTCAGGCCACACCCCTCCCTGCCTATTAGCACTGCCCAGAATGTAGCCTGTAATATGGAGCTGTTACTCTGCCCACCAGTGGCGTGTGGACCCCAGAACGTTGCTTAGAAAGGATTGTGGCCCTCGGGCCAAGAACGCTTCCCCACCCTGTTGTCTGGGGGTGCTTATGGGGTATCCCCTACTCTCTTCCAGGATCACTTTCGCACTGAAAGTTGGCCTAATTTTCCCCCTCTCTTTATTTATGAATGCGCATATTGAAATATTTCGGATGTTTTTGCCTGCGCCCTGAGGCTTTCGAGGAGCTGGCAGCGCTGCTGCTGTTTGCTGAAGGCGCCTTAGCTCAGTGGTTGAGCCCCTGCTTTGCTGGCAGAGAGTCTCAATCCCCAGTGTCTCCAGGCAGAAATTTCCCCCTGCCCTGGAGAATAGCTGCTGCCAGTCAGTGTATACAGTACTGAGTGACGTGGCTCAACCACCCGACTTCGTGCAATACATTCTTTTGCTCAGATTCATGAGGACTAGAACCTTGCGTTGCTTTTTTAGACGGAGGCTGCAGTTCAGTGTGTAGAGCTCTGCGTGCAGGTGGTCTCAGTCTCCGACATCTCCAGGCCGGGCTGGGAGAGAGCGCCGCCTTGGAAAGGCGCTGCCAGCCAGTGTATGCAATATTGAGCTAGGTGGGCTAAGCGCCTGACTGCTGCATGCATTTTCCCAAGGTCCCGTGAGAAGGGAGCTCAGGCAAAGACTTTTGAGTGGTGTTTTCGACAGCCATCTGGTGCATGGAAAAAGCGAACCAGGAACACTCGTCTCCTGCTGTTTCCTGTTGTTGTGCTGGGTATCTGGATGGTGTTTTTTTTTTTTGTCTTTGGGGGAATGGATGGGGACGGTTGTCAGAAGCAGAGTAGAAACAGGGGCTTTGCGGGGCAGGCACTGCTTGTTTCCATTAACTGGCCTCCCTGGTGCTCTCTCCCTGCTGAGCTGCATGTTCGGTGCTTGCCAAGCCTTCTCCTTGACATGCTAGCTTTCTGCATGCAGGGGCTTTCCCCATTCTATATGCATGCCTGCAGCGTGGGAACATTTAATAGAATCCTAGAACCGAAGAGTTGCAAGGGGCCTGAGAGTCAACCCGCTGCAAGGAATCCCAGCTGGAGAATCCCCTACAGATCCTGCCTCTGTTGTTGTTGTTAATTGGATTTATATAATCTGTTTTAAAATCTCCGGCGCAGGAGAGCCCACCGCTTTCAGAGGCAGTCCGTTCCACTGTCTGTTCAACAGTTCAGCTCCTCTTCCTCCCAAAAGTGGTACAGTCCGGGCAGGCCTTTGCTGAACTTTTCGCCTTTTAAGAGGACCAGAGAGAAAGCAGTTCTCTGGAAGGGGGCAGCGGAAGCAAAGGGACAGTTGACCCCACACCCTGATTTGACCCAGCCGTCAAATCCTGGCGGGGCCCCCTCCTCGCAGGTCAAAATGTTGTTTAGAAACAAAAAAGGCACTTCCGCAGGGGGAGTAGCCACCAACAGCTGTGTTTGGGGGGAACCGGACAGGGGACCTTTCACCCGAGTTGCGAAACGCCTTTTAACTTTCGGTTTTAGGGCAGAGAGATCGTGAGCCGCGTGCTGTCGAGCCGTAAACCAGTGTGTGCGTCCCATCTTCCCTCGGTCGTGGTTGACAGGCGGAGAGGTACGTTGGGGGGCAGCGAGTGCGGGGCAGCCCTCGGGCGGGCCTGATCCGGATGCCTGCCTGGCTGCCTATCTGACGGCATTCAGAGGAGGTATGTCCTTTCGAGGCCTTGTCCAGAAGAAAAATAAGGAGAATCGGCTGCCCCCAACCTTGGCAGATGCTTCCCCAGCCCCACACCGGCCCAGAGCGGCACAGCTAGGTGGTGACAGAGGTGGGAGTCATGTGTGTGTGTGTTTTTGTGTGCAGCCAAATCTAAAAATAAACCAGCTGAGCATTGGAGGGAAGGCAGGAGAGACCAGCTCCTGCGTCGGAGGGCATTTGGGAAGGACGCTGAACTCCTGAGCAGCTGGATATCAGCCAGGCGGGGAGTTGTGGGTGGGGGGCTCATCTAGGTCCACCTTTCCCACGCTCCCCCCCCCGCCATTTCTGTACAGGAGAGAACAGCTGCGAAGGGAAGCTGTCAACCCATGCGTTTATATGCATGCCATCTCAAAACCCGTTTTTTGCCATGTGAGAGGGGGAGTAAGGTAAGGGGGGCTGCAAAACCAACACACACGCCTGCTGCAGCAGCAGCAACAACAACAAAAAGCATCTCTTCATTTGGGCTTTTGACCCTTGGCTATATTTCTCACTGAGGTGGCAAACCAGCGTCTTTGACGGGCACCAAGTTCAGGCGGTTCCCGCAAAAGGGACGGTTCCCACGTGTGTTAATAATAATAATAATAATAATAATAATAATAATTTATACCCCGCCCTTCCCAGTTCAGAAAACCAGGCTCAGGGCAGCTAACAACAAATTTAAAACACTTAATTGTGATACAACAAAAAAAACCAGCACAAAATACAAAATAAATTCAAAGTTCTAAAATCAATTTGGGGGAAATCCATCAAATAAACATTAGATGATCACCAGGACTAGTTTGCTAAATTAGTCCTATTTGGGCCAGCGAGGAGACCAGGGGAGAATTAGCTGTGGGATCCCAGAGCGGGTAATCTTCATAAAAAGGGGAGGGGGAGGGAAGGAAGGGGAATAAAAGATCAGGCAAAATTCATATTGAAAGCCAGGTGGAATAGCTCTGTCTTACAGGCCCTGCAGAAGGAGGTTAAATCCCGAAGGGCCCTGGTCTCATGGGACAGAGCATTCCACCAGGTCGGAGCCATCACTCCGATGGGATGGGAGGCGAAGAATCCCCGTGCACGTGGAAGCTAGCATTGCTGGAAATGCGGTGCTCCGACGTCATTTGACCCAGCAGCCATGTTGCAGTGGAGAAGTGCCGCCTTGCAACTGCGGTCGCAGCAGGAAACTCTTGAGTCTTCCCTTCCTTCCTCTTTCCTCTCTCACGGCACACAGATCTTGGGTCTGTAATATGCCTAAGAACAAGGTCATGGAAGCTGGAAGGGGTGGAATGAGACCGTACACTTCAGGCTGCGGGTGGGAGGGGGCGATGCTGCTTTTGAATGCTCCCACAGTTACTGATACCATTTTTTTATTTTATATCCTGCAAGTAGAAAGCTAGCACATCAGGGGAGAAGGCTGGCCGATATACTCGCTTTCTGCTTGTGGGGAGGTTTGAGGGCGTGGTTTCCCTACTGTCCCCTACATCTGGAAGTGGGGGGGGGGGCATTCTTAGCACGGGCAACCATGTTATAGCCAGTGTTTATGCCTTTGCTTGACTGTGTTTCTTGCTTTTCTGGATGCTGGACAGAGAGAGGTCTGAGAGTGAGTGCAGAATCTAGCCTGCTGTTGTCCTGCCCACTTTTGTCCTTGGCCCCTCCCACTACCGCTCTGCCACCCTGTGTCCCGGACCACCACGCCCTCTCTGAGCATGTGCAGAGTTGTCACACCGCCACCGCCACCGCCCCCCAAGAATTAGCACAAAGGTCGCCTGCAGGAAGTGGCATCCGTGGTGAGTCCCTCTTGGGATTTTTTAAGAGCTGTGAGTTGCACCCACTTCCCTCTCTTTGCTTCTGTAGGCCCCAGCACCCGTTTCCTCCTGAAAGAGCCCCCGCCCTATGGGTTCCACCATATCAGCAGAAACGTGACCGCTGACGCCCCCTTCTTCGGATTCCTCCTTCCCCTTTCGACCTCAGAGACCCAGAGAGACACGCAAATACACAAACACATCTACACACATATGAACACCCACACACAAACCTGTCTCGCTCTCTCTATACAGTGGTAAAGGTAAAGGTAAAGGTACCCCTGCCCATACGGGCCAGTCTTGACAGACTCTGGGGTTGTGCGCCCATCTCACTCAAGAGGCCAGGGGCCAGCGCTGTCCGGAGAAACTTCCGGGTCACGTGGCCAGCGTGACATCGCTGCTCTGGCGAGCCAGAGCCGCACACGGAAACGCCGTTTACCTTCCCGCTGGTAAGCGGTCCCTATTTATCTACTTGCACCCGGAGGTGCTTTCGAACTGCTAGGTTGGCAGGCGCTGGGACCGAGCAGCAGGAGCGCACCCCGCCGCAGGGATTCGAACCACCGACCTTTCGATCGGCAAGTCCTAGGCGCTGAGGCTTTAACCCACAGCGCCACCTGCGTCCCCTATACAGTGGTACCTCGGGTTAAGTACTTAACTCGTTCCAGAGGTCCGTTGTTAACCTGAAACTGTTCTTAACCTGAAGCACCACTTTAGCTAATGGGGCCTCCTGCTGCTGCTGTGCCGCCAGAGCACGATTTCTGTTCTCATCCTGAAGCAAAGTTGTTAACCCGAGGTACTATTTCTGGGTTAGCGGAGTCTGTAACCTGAAGTGTATGTAACCTGAAGCGTATGTAACCCGAGGTACAACTGTATATATACTCTGTAGCTGTGAATTATTATTATTATTTTATTGTTATAACTTATACCCCACTCTTCACCGGGTTAAGACAATTTAAAGGTAAAGGGACCCCTGAAGGTTAGGTCCAGTCGCGGACGACTCTGGGGTTGCGGCGCTCATGTCGCTTTATTGGCCGAGGGAGCCGGCGTACAGCTTCCGGCTCATGTGGCCAGCATGACTAAACCACTTCTGGCAAACCAGAGCAGCGCACGGAAACGCCGTTTACCTTCCCGCCAGAGCGGTACCTATTTATCTAATTGCACTTGATGTGCTTTCAAACTGCTAGGTTGGCAGGAGCAGGGACCGAGCAACGGGAGCTCACCCCGTGGTGGGGATTTGAACCGCCGAACCTCTGATCGGAAAGCCTAAGGCTCAGTGGTTTAGACCACAGCGCCACCCGCGTCCCTAAGACAATTTAAAACACAACGTTAAAAACAATTTTGAAAAACTTAACAATTGGACAAATGCACGATCACACACACCCGCTAATAAAAATAACAACACCTAATGAAAAGTCACAAAAGTTCACGCAGTTGCCTATCCTAGGTTTAGATCTCCAGTCTTTTTGCATTAGAAATCATGAGAGAGAGAGAGAAGGGGGCAGGAACCCCACCCTTCCCAGAGGCCTTCTCCAACATCTTTCTCGAGACTTTGGTTGCTGTGGCTGGGGGACCATTTCTGGCCAGGGTGCTTCCACCCCCGCAGAACACGTCACTGGTTTTCATTCTTTTAGGGAAGTTTTCTACATACCACTTTTCTGCGCAAACGGCAGAATCGAGAACTGCACGTAACGTGGACGTCAGTCGCCTTGGGGGGGGCGATGGTTTTTGTCACCGTTGGCACGGCCGAGGCTCCTGGCTGGCACCTTTCCCTCGGAATGGCTTCTGAAACACTTCCGTTTCGCTGCCCTGCCAGTTTGTTTTGCTGGTTCTGGCATTACGAGAGACGGGGGACACGTCCCAAGGCTGTAAAATGGCACACGGCAGAGAGGAATTCTTCCTCCCTCTCTCTTAAGGCCACAACTCGGGGGCATCTGATTCAGAACAGGTAAAAAAGCTGTCCTTCTCTTATCTGTTCAACGGCGGAACTCCCTGCCACAGAAGGCAGGGTGGCCGCCATTTTGGATGGCCAAGGCACAGTCTGACCCCCCTCCTTTGGTAATCCTCATAGAACTCTAGCCCAATGGTTGCCATTAATTTGATTCTGAATTGATTTTAGAATGAATTGATTTTAGAATGTATTTCAACTGATTGATTGTGATTTTATGTAAACTGTGGTACTTTTATTGTGGTTAGCCACTCTGAGCCCGGCTTCGGCTATGGAGGGCGGGATAGAAATAAAATTGTATTTTATTATTTCATTATTACAGTCATACCTCGGGTTGAAGTAGCTTCGGGTTGAGCATTTTCGGGTTGTGCTCCGTGGCGACCTGGAAGTAACGGAGCACGCAGATGCTCAAAATGACGCCATGCGCAGAAGCGGCAAATCGCGACCCGTGCATGCGCAGGTGCGTGGACGCAGGTTGCGTTCGCTTCAGGAGGCGAACGGGGCTCCAGAGAAGAGCGTTGGACAAATTCATGCAGTTCTCGCCTAGCAATGGTACACGATGGCCATTCTCCGCCTCCGCAGGCTTCCTGTCTCTCGCACCATGGCAACGGGCCGCCGAACATTCTGCGCAGGCCGCCATTGGCTGGGAGCTTCCCGGGAGGCGGGGCTTCTCACCTGGCTCTTCTTCATATTCCCCTGTTGCAGATGCCGTGAGCCGCCGCCATGACGGACGAGTGGGCCCCGCAGCTGGTGGACTACTTTGTGGTGGCCGGCTTGGCGGACACTTCGGCGCCACTGGAGGATGAGAGCCAGCCGCCTCGCCCGTCCCGGCCCAGCGAGCCCATCGTGGACGTGGCCGTCATCGTGCGCTCGCAGGGCGAGGAGGTGCCTCACGGCTTCACCTGCATCGACCGCACCACCTCCGGGAACCCCGTGGAGCTCAACGCCGGGCTGCTCAACAACCCCCAGATGTACATCTGCTACAGGAGGGGCCGGGACAAGCCCCCCATTGTGGAGCTGGGGTAGGTGACTCCAGTCCGTTTCACATAGGGCCACCTCTGAAGATGGTTCAGAAACTTCAGCTGGTGCAGAATCCAGAGCAAAACGGTTTGAGCCTATTGCACCGATCCTGGTCCGACTGCAGTAGCTACCGATCAGTTTCCGGGCCCAATTCCAAGTGCTGGTTTTGCCCTGTAAAGCCTTAAACGGCTCAGGACCGCAATACCTCAAGCACCGCCTCTTTCCGTATGAACCTACCCGGACCCTGAGATCATCTTCTGAGGCCCTCCTTTGTGTGCCTCCTCCGAGAGAGGTCAGGAGGGTGGCAACACAAGAACGGGGCCTTCTCTGCAGTGGCTCCCCATCTGAGGATTGCTCTTCCCAGGGAAGTTTGCCTGGCACCTTCATTATACACCTTTAGGCGCCAGGCAAAACTGTTCCTTTTTAACCAGGCCTTTGGGTGATCTGATTTACATCTTATGCCCTTTTAAACTGTGCTTCGGGGGGGGGGGCTGTTGGGTTGTTGTTGTTGTTTTTATTATGTATTTTGTGTTTTAGATCTTGATTTTTTTTCTGTGAACTGCCCTGAGACCACTGGGTATAAAGCGATATATACTGTATTTTTCCTTGTATAACATGCCCCCAACCAATCACCCGTCCCACATATGCACTATCCATGTATAAGATGCCGCCCCCCCTCCCGATTTTTAACATTATTTTAGAGCAGCCTTTCTCAACCTGTGGGTCCACAGATGTTGTTGAACTACAACTCCCATCACCCCTAGCTAGCAAGGCCAGAGCTCAGGGAAAACTACAACTAATCCAGAATGCGGCAGCTAGACTGGTGACCCGGAAACTACAACTAATCCAGAATGCGGCAGCTAGACTGGTGACTGGGGGTGGCCGCCGAGACCACATAACACCGGTCCTGAGAAATCTGCATTGGCTCCCAGTACGTTTCCGAGCACAATTCAAAGTGTTGGTGTTGACCTTTAAAGCCCTAAATGGCTTCGCCCCAGTATACCTGAAGGAGCGTCTCCACCCCCATCGTTCTGCCCAGACGCTGAGGTCCAGCGCCGAGGGCCTTCTGGCGGTTCCCTTACTGTGAGACAGGGAACAAGTTACAGGGAACCAGGCAGAGGGCCTTCTCAGTAGTGGCACCCGCCCTGTGGAACGCCCTCCCATCAGATGTCAAAGCGATAAACAACTACCTGACATTCAGAAGACATCTTAAGGCAGCCCTGTTCAGGGAAGTTTTTAATGTGTGACATTTTAGTGTATTTTTGGTCTCTGTGGAAGCTGCCCAGAGTGGCTGGGGAAACCCAGCCAGATGGGCGGGGTATAAATAATAAATTATTATTATTATTATTATTATTATTATTATTATTATTGGTTGGGAGACAGTTGGGAGAGCATGACACTCTTCATCTCAGGGTCGTGGGTTCGAACCCCACGTTGGGCAAAAGATTCCTGCATTGTGATGACACTGGGTGTCCCAACTCTGCGAATTCGCAGAGAAAGCTATCGACAGCTACTGTCTCGGGTGGCTGTGTTCTGCCTCCACTGTCGCTTCTGAATACCAGTGGCCAGGAATCTCAAGGCAGGGAGTCCTTCTTGAGAATTTCCCAATGGTTGTCCATTGTAGGCTTGGTGAGCCCCTGGCCTCATCCAGCAGGCCTCTTCTGATGTCCTTAGGTAGGGTGGTTGGTTGGGTATGTGGGCATTCAGCACGCATGAGATGGGCCCCAATATATTTCAGAATGCCTTTCCCCTTATGAAAGCACACGGACCCCGTTAGATCTTCATCTGAGGCCCCCTCCCCTTCTTGAGAGAGGTTGGCAACAAAGGACAGGGCCTTTTCAGTGGTGGCACCCTGCTCGTGGAAAGCTCTCCCTATCAATAATGTCCTTTCAGTGCCAGGGCATCTGGCAGATCAGGGCAATTTGCTGTCTGGTATGTTTCCCACTGAGCTCCTTGGAGGAAAACGGAGATATAATATGGAAAATGATCACAGTCCCAGCCAAAGAAGAAATGCAGCTTAAGCTGACAGAATATACACAATTTGCAGACTTGACATAGAGAATAAGAGAACAAGGAGAACATATGTTTAAAGAAGACTGGAAAACATTTATTGAATATGTGGGAAATAATTGTGTACAGCTGAAAACGCTGGCAGCGTTAAGATAACTTCAACAGAGTAAATTGATGGATGCAATAACGGAAAACCGATTGTTATAGTTTTTGTAAAACATGCAGGGATTTAAGATATGTAAAATGAACCGTGGAAAGAGGAGAAGGGAAGTCATTGCCATCTTAAGGATGTAAAATGTTTATTTGAAATTCTAGAACAGGAAATTTAATAAGAATTATATTAAGAAAATAAACGGAGCTGTAAATACGATAAATAAAGGGAAAACGTGGAACTGAGAGTACCGTAAAGGACAGGTCCTTAGAATCGTATCGTTGGTAGGGGGCTCCAGGGGTCATCTAGTCCAACCCTCGCAATCCTTATTCCTCATTGCGAAACGCACACTCTCTTTTGCCGTCCGCCTAGGGTGCACTACGACGGAAAGGACCACCCGAAGCCCGGCTACAAAATCATCGACACGACTCCCTATAGCCATTCGGCTAACCTGGCCTCAGGGGCCCCCGGACACCAGCGCACCTTCCTGACATACCGGCGAGCCAGCGAGAGCCAGGCCTACAGCACGCTGGGCATCACCGACATCTGCCTTATGATGCCCAGCAAAGGGGAGAGCCTCCCGCACACCTTCTGCCGCGTGGACCGGAACCTCAACGCGGGCATGGTGAGTACCGAAGCTCAGCTGCTGCCCTGGCGCAGTGGCAGAACTCATGGCTTCGTACCCAGGAGGTCCCTGGTACGGTCCCTGGCATCTCCAGGGAGGGCTGGGGGTTCCTCCTCCTCTCCCATCTGAAATTCTGAAGTGTGGCTGCTGGTCAGTGCACGCAATACTGATCTGGATGGAGCAACGAGCTGGCAAATTGTCCCAGCTCCGCTCAATTCCTGTTTTGTCCTTTATTCAGAGTTGGAAGGGACCACAAGAATAATCCAATCCAACTCCCCTTCAATGCAGGAATCTTTTGCCGAATGTGGGACTCGAACCCACAACCCTCAAATTAAGAGTCTCATGCTCTGCCAACTGAGCCATCTCATTGCTCAGAACCAGGAGGGCTGGAACCTTCCTGGAGAGGAGGGCAGCCGAGTGCAGAAGGTCCCAGGATCAGTCCTTGGCATTTCCAGTTGAAGACCCGGGGAGCAGGTCACAGGGAATTTTTTCCTGCTCTTCTTGAGACCCTGGAGAGCAGCTGCCGGTCAGTGTAGCCAGTATTAGGTTAGCTGGACAAATACCCTTGACTCGGTCCAGGCAGATTTCTCTGTTCCTGAGGCTGCTTTTTCTGTGGTCCAGCCAGTTGCTTTCCTCCACCTTTTCTTGCCTATCTCTTTTCTGCAGTGGGGACCAGCCCTATACATCTGCTACAAGATGGCGTTGGCAAAAGGAAACACTCTGGTTTACCAAGCAGGTATGTCTCGGACAGAGGACACGTGGCTCTTGGGGGCCTTACTGAGCTCCCTGTGTGTGTTGACTTATCTTTTTTAAGAAACTGCCATCCTGTCGCCCGGCTCTAACACAGGGGCAGGGAGACATTTGGCCCTCCAGGTGCCAGTGGATTCCAATTCTCCTCCTCTGCACTGAGGATGCTCAGATCAAAGTGCCGTCAATCTCCCGAGAGAGGCCCCCGCCTGAAACCCTGGAGAGATGCTGCCAGTCCGTGCAGGCAATACTGAACCAGGTGGATCAGTGATTGGAGCACTCACTTTATATTGCCAGCTTCTCTTGATATACCAGGTGTGACCGGAAAGTTTGGTGAACGGTCACAGAAATCGGACAGCGAGAAATATTCGAGCATAAAGTCGGCATCGGAAACCCACAAAATGCTCACAGTTGTGTACAGAGATGAAGCTGCAACTCAAAAGACAGTGTGTGAGTAGTTTAAACGTTTCCGTGAAGGGCAGCAAACCATCAAAGACGACCCTCAGACCGTTGACAAGCAGAACGGCAGCAAATGTCGACAGAGGTTGTGAGTTATTGATGCGGGATCAGCGTTTGTCCGTCCAAATGATGGTGAAAGAATTTCATGTTCCACGTGAAATTGTTACTGAGTTTGTCCCACCCTCCATATTCTCTCGATCTGGCCCCACCGGATTTCTTTCTTTTTCCAAAACTGAAATCGTCACTGAAAGGGCACAGATTTTCCAACATTCCACACCTCCAAGCGGCTGTGACGAGGGAACTGAAAGCAGTACGGAAAGAGGACTTCTCCAGAAGTTTCCAACAGCTCTACGAACATTGTCAACGGTGCATTGTAACAGAGAGGGCCTACTTTGAAGACCTGTAAGGCATGTATGTTCTTGCTGTCTGATTTCTGTGACCGTTCGCCAAACTTTCCGGTCACACCTTGTATATCGGCTGCCACGCTGATGGAGTTGGTCCTGATTTTTGAGGAGCATCCCTGTCGGGAGAGATGGCGTGGGGGGAGGACGTATTTGAGATTTGTGGGTCCTCGGATGCTGAGAGCTTCTCAGGTTAAAACCAGCAGCATGAAACTCAAAGCCTGTGAACTCAGTCGAAATCTGATTGCACCTCCCCAAGGTTCCAAAGGAGTCACAAAACATCTGAGTAGTCTTCAAGGGCAGGTCCCATGTAGCGCAGAATGCAGTAGTCAAGCCTGAAGGTTGCAGGGAATCAGTGGATCAGGATCCCCTCTTCCTGGGAATGGGTAGACCCTGAGGGATAGTTGTAATTAATTGACGGGGAGGGACCGAAACAGCTTCCTCCCATTTCCCTTCCCCTTCCAGGTCTCCTCAGTCGCTACCCAGAGGAGGACAACGAGGCGTTCCCGTTGCCGGAGTCCGTGGCTGTTTTTTGCCTGCCCATGGGGGCGACCATCGAGAGCTGGCCGGCCGACACGAAATACCAGCTTCCTGTCTTCTCCACCTTCGTGTTGACCGGGGCTTCAGGAGACAAGGTAGTCGGATTGCATGGTGGTGGGAACTACGTTTTGGGCTGGGTCAGAGAACCTGGGGTGGGTGATAGATAGATAGATAGATAGATAGATAGATAGATAGATAATTTATTACGGTCAAAGACCAGCTTGCATAACACAATAAAAACAGCGTTCATAAAGATAAAATATACAATCAGAGCAGATTGCAGCAATACCTCATGAGTTAAAATTGAGATACAGTAGATTAAAATTGAGATACAGAGAGAGCCAGTGTGGTGTAGTGGTTCACAGCAGTAGATTTGTAATCTGGGGAACCGGGTTCGCGTCTCCACATGCAGCTGCTGGGTGACCTTGGGCTAGTCACACTTCTCTCAGTCCCACTCACCTCACAGAGTGTTTGTTGTGGGGGAAGAAGGGAAAGGAGATTGTTAGCCACTTTAAGACTCCTTCGGGTAGTGATAAAGCGGGAGATCAAATCCAAACTCCTCTTCCTCTTCTTCTTCTTCTTCACCCCGGAAAAGAGGTTAAAAAGTTGGGGATTGTCTTGTACACCGGCAGAGCCCCCCCCCCCACTGCTGCGGCTGTGGCTCCGAGGCAGCGATGGCGGGCTCCGCTCCGTGCCGGGAGAGAGCCGCCTGGCGCAGAGCCCGCCCACTGCTTCTTCAGAAGCAGCAGCAGGGGTGGCAGGCTCCACTCCGCGCTGGGCGGCTTTCTCCTGGCGCAGAGCTGCCCACCGTATTAGGCGACTGGGCTTAGAAGACGAACCCCCAAATTGCAGCTGCCAATTTGAGGGGTCGTCTAATACGCCCAGTCGCCTAATACACTGGAATCTACGGTATATACATACAGTGATACGTCGGATTAAGTACTTAATTCGTTCCAGAGGTCCGTTCTTAACCTGAAGCACCACTTTAGCTAATGGGGCCTCCTGCTGCTGCCGCGCCACCGGAGCACGATTTCTGTTCTCATCCTGAAGCAAAGTTCTTAACCCGAGGTACTATTTCTGGGTTAGCGGAGTCTGTAACCTGACGCGTCTGTAACCTGAAGTGTATGTAACCCGAGGTACCACTGTACACCCGTACAACTAAGATTTGAGCTACCATAAAAATTGACCCTTAGGCACCCCAAAGGGCGACCAGCATTTCCCTAGTTCCCTATTCTAGAGGATGATCTCTGCCTACAAATCTGGGCGCAGAATCCGGCTGCCAGCCAGGTCGACTCAGTTTGACTCAGTTCCCAGAACCAGACTCTGGGACAAGCTTCGGGCCACTACCATCGATAGAAGGCTACTACATTTAATTCAGGTAGTACATTCAAATACGGCCCTTAGAGTCAGGTGCAGCCGGCTAGGGCACTTAACAGACGCCATTAAAACATTTAAGGGTGTTAGGCAAGGGTGCCTTTTGGCCCCTTGATTATTTAATTTTTATTTAAATAACCTGGTAACCACTCTCCATAACCTCGACTACCACCCTCCGAAGTTAGCAAACCAGCACATCATGGCTCTGCTTTACGCAGACGACGTGGTAATACTATCCTGAACCCCCATAGGGCTTAGAAGAGCTCTAAGAAAATTAGCTGCCTATTGTGAGACGGAATGTCTGGGGTGAGTGATATCACCTCTCAGGGAGCAATTGGATATTTGGGATAGAGGGCTGTGCTACTTGGCAGGACTGTACCAAATTAGTGCATGTGTGTGGGTTTTGTTGCAGACAGGTTAGGGCAAGTATCTGTTTTATTTGGGTGCTTCGGCAACAGAGGTGTCTGGCAATCTACGTGAAAAAATGGTTATTTAAAAATGATTGGTTGGTTGCATTTATCACCTCCCTCTCCTGCCAAAGGAGCCCCAGGTGGCAAACAACAAATAATAAAAACATATTTAGACATCATAAAAACATTTCCAAAGAAGATGCAAACTAGGAAAGATCTCAACTTAAACGTGACAAAAAACATGAATCATAGCCCAAAAACCAATAGCCAGAGAGTTAACAACCTATAAAAACAGTCTTTAGAAGACCAGCGTCATAGGGTGGATCTTAAAACATTCAAATTCCAGAGTTGGAAATCTTTAAAAGACCAGCAAGTGAGCTATTCTGGTTAGCGTTCATTTTTCATGTTAGCATCAATATGTGTGCACAGCATGGCAATTGGCAAAAGTCTGCAGATGTTTCTAGTCCACAATATTTACCGTATTTTTTGCTCTATAAGACTCACTTTTTCCCTCCTAAAAGTAAGGGGAAATGTGTGTGCGTCTTATGGAGCGAATGAAGGCTGCGCAGCTATCCCAGAAGCCAGAACAGCAAGAGAGATTGCTGCTTTCACTGCGCAGCAAACCCTCTTGCTGTTCTAGCTTCTGAGATTCAGAATATTTTTTTTCTTGTTTTCTTCCTCCAAAAACTAGGTGCGTCTTGTGGTCTGGTGCGTCTTATAGAGCAAAAAATACGGTATTACAGAAACCTGTCCCACACACATAACACACCTATAAACATAACAGTAGCAAATACCCTTTGTTTGGCCAGGGAACAATAAGAAGAAGAAGCATTATTCCTGTTCTCCAAAGATTCCCTTCCAGATCGCTTGGAGTTACTCCTCACTCACCCTAGGTGAGCGACTGTTTCACCAAGGTCGCACAGCGCTCTGACCTTCCCCCTTCCCTTCTTCGGCTTCTCTTGCTCTCACTCCCAGGTGTACGGCGCTGCCATCCAGTTCTACGAGTCCTTCCCGCGGGAACGACTCTCAGAGCGGCAGTGCATGTGGCTGAACCTCCTCACCGTCGTCGACCGGCGCCCCATCACCAGCAAATCGGTGCAGACACGCAAGAGCATCTGCGTTCTGTCCCACTGGCCCTTTTTTGACGTCTTCCGGAAATTCCTCACTTTCCTGTACCGCTACAGCATCTCGGGACCTCACGTTCTTCCGCTCGAGGCGTAAGTTGGGGAAGCGGCCGATAGGATCGGGGCCTCTGTGTGTGGTTGCGAGGCCTGAAATGCAAGCAGAACCTTAGCTAGATAACGGCCACAGCTCCCTCTAATCTGATGTGGTAGATGGCAGAATGTCTCTCCAGAGTGGTGCATGCTCTGGTTATCTCTCGCTTGGACTACTGCAATGCTCTCTGTGTGGGGCTGCCTTTCAAGGTGACCTGGAAACTACAACTAATCCAGAATGTGGCAGTTGACTGGTGACTGGGAGCAGCCGCCAAGACCATATAACACTGGTCCCGCAATACCTACATTGGCTCCCAGTACGTTTCCGAGCACAATTCAAAGTGTTGGTGCTGACCTTTAAGGCCCTAAATGGCCTCGGCCCAGTATACCTGAAGGAGCGTCCAGACACTGGTCCAGCACCGAGGGACTTGTGACAGTTCCCTCACTGTGAGAACTGAGGTAGCAGGGAACCAGGCGTAGGGCCTGCTCGGTAGTGGCGCCCGCCCTGTGGAACGCCCTCCCATCAGAGGAATAGACAAATTCCTGGAGGAGAGGGCTCTCAGTGGCTTCTAGCCACAATGTTGATGCTCTGCCCGCACAGCTGGAGGGCAGTAATGCTTCTGAATCAGGCGGATGGTTGGCCAGATCCACCAGAGCTCTTCCTATGCCTGTAAGCTGCTGTTACAGGGCAGAGATGGCAGTTGTGGTTTTATTTAGGGTGTGTGTGTGTGTGTGTGTGTGTGTGTGTAGGGGTGTTCTTCTTCCCTGTGACTTCTCTGTTGCTCTTTCCAGGCACATCTCTCATTTCATGCACAATGTCCCCTTCCCATCTCCACAGCGGCCTCGGATCCTGGTTCAGGTAAGCAGAAAGCGGAGGAACCCGGAACCTTTGCTCATCCTGTTGTTGGCAGCGGGGGGGAAGGGGTTGCAGGTCGCACCTTCCCCGGGTGATGGGGAATCAGCTGGGCAATTCCATTACTGATTACTCCAGCTGTTTTGGGACTACAACTCCCATCATCCCTAGCTAACAGGACCAGTGGTCAGGGATGATGGGAATTATAGTCCCAAAACAGCATGAGGGCCAAGTTTGGCCATGAATGGAGCCTTAAAAGCTCCCCTTTTCATGCTGGTTGGCTGCCTCTAGGATGCTGTGAATTGACAGATCCTTTGCTCATCCTGTTGTTGGCAGCGGGGGGAAGGGGTTGCAGGTCGCACCTTCCCCGGGTGATGGGGAATCAGCTGGGCAATTCCATTGTGTTAGCAGTAGTGTTGTGGCAAACTCAGAGGTGCACATTGCGTTCATAACAGTCACAACTGCACTTCCTTGCCACTGTACCCCCTTCTAAGATTATACATAAATATGCATTGTTATTATTGTTATATTATTTCAATTTATATAATGCCCAAGAGGTCCCAGGACGGTGCACAACATTATAAAAACATATTACAGAGCATCAGTGATAAAAACATAATGAAAAGCATACCAACAGACAGCCTAATAATAAAATAGTCGTCATACTAACAGTCCTCTCCCCCACGGTTTCACAGGCCATAGATCAGGCACAGGCAAACTCCGGCCCTCCAGATGTTTGGGACTATAGTTCCCATCATCCCTAGCTAACAGGACCAGTGGTCAGGGATGATGGGGATTGTAGTCCCAAACATTTGGAGGGCCAGAGTTTGCCTATGCCTGTCATAGATGGCCATCGGCCTAGGTAAAGAGGAATGCTTTCGCCTAGCGCCTAAAGACATGTAGTGATGGCAGCAGGTGAGCCTCTCTCCACAGTCGGGGAGCTGCCACAGAAAAGGCCCTAATAACTAGGGATGTTCAGTGTAGATCCCCATGTGTTTGCCTTTCGGTTAGGTTTACTATTTTCTCCACATCCAATGATATGGAGTGCTCCAATATCGTATTATGTTGTGTTTTCCTTGAAGTTCCACTGTACACAATGGAACTTGCCTGCCGTCCTCTTGAAACTGAAGCACCTTGAGATTTCAGTGTTCCTTAATGCTTAGCTTTGGAGCATACATTAAATCTCCTTGGTGTTGTTCCCACACTCCTCCAGAGTGACCCTGGGAGCCGATCCTCAGGGGCCGTCTTACCTCTTTCCTCTCCCGATTGGCTCTAAACAGTACAAAGGGTGAGGAGACTTCTTCTCATTGGCTTAAAACAGGCATGGCCAAACTTGGCCCTCCAGCTGTTTTGGGACTACAACTCCCATCATCCCTAGCTAACAGGACCAGTGGTCAGGGATGATGGGAATTGTAGTCCCAAAAACAGCATGAGGGCCAAGTTTGGCCATGTATGGAGCCTTAAAAGCTCCCCTTTTCATGCTGGTTGGCTGCCTCTAGGATGCTGTGAATTGACAGATCCTGCTGCTAAAACAGTAATGGGTCTTTGACACACCCCCGCAACCCTAGACCGCTACACCTCTGTCTGTCAGGCAGCTGAAGAACGAGCCATTAGTCAAGAAGGACCTTCTACGTAATAACCATTTGCTCAACCCCTGAGTGATGCTTGGAGAGAGGCCCTTAGTTCTTAGCTGGTCAGTCAGGCTACCTCGCATTAAGGAGGTCCCAGGCATCTCCAGGTCAAACCAGGAATTGTCCCCCTGTCTGAAACCCTGGATAGCTGTGCTGCTAGTCTGTATAGGAAATTCTGAGCTGGATAGATATTGAAAGTATAAAACAAGGCTAACTGGAAGAATCCGACAGCAGGGCGATGAGAAATTCCAAAAAGAATGGTCCAAATTTATGGTACACTTAGAGAAAACTGTACATAAATAAAGACACTCACAGGACTGAAATAAAACTCATAACGTTTATTGTAAACATTTGGTAAGGCCACAAGATGTAATGCTGTAATGTATGTCTAAAGTATAATACAAAAATTTATTAAGGAATTATAGACATTTATAGAATGTATATATAGTAATCACACTTAAGTAAGAGCAATGTAGAGAAGCCAGAAGAGGAGTGGAGGGAAGTTAATTCGGATAAGATATAGATTGAAAGGAGAATAATATTGTTAAGCTGTATTGTGTTTAAGACATTTGTAAAAAAATAATAAAAATTATTGGGGGGGGGAGAAAGTATAAAACTGGGAATCTGAAGATTATGGTTCATCTGGGGCGGAGGATTGAGAAGTGAGAAGTTTTGCAGTACAGCGGTACCTCGAGTTACAAACACTTCGGGTTACAGACTCCGCTAACCCAGAAATATTACCTTGGGTTGAGAACTTTGCTTCAGGATGAGAACAGAAATCGTGCAGCAGTAGCAGGATGCCCCATTAGCTAAAGTGGTACCTCAAGTTAAGAACGGACCTCCGGAACGAATTAAGTTTGTAACCAGAGGTACAACTGTGTCGCGCTAATAAAGGACAACTTTTAGTCTGCACTGCTGATTGTTTGGGCTGTATCTAAAGCTGTGTTTTCTCTGTAAGGAATCACTCAGGAGTCGGTTCTTCTCTGTCTCTCTCCCCTCCCTTCTTTTTGCCTGTCCAGATGTCTTCCTACGATAACATGCTCCTGTGCCAGCCTGTTTCATCTCCTCTGCCACTCAGGTATGCTCTTCTGATGGAATTAGATCTGCTGCTAGCTTAACTCCGGTTTCACCCAAGGGAACTTCTGCCTGGGCTCATGCGGGACCATGTTCAAAGTGTAACTCTTAGTTAATAATAATAATAATAATAATAATAATAATAATAATAATAATAATAATTTACTATTTATACCCCGCCCATCTGGCTGAGTTTCCCCAGCCACTCTGGGCGGCTTCCAATCAAGTGTTGAAAACAATACAGCATTAAATATTAAAAACTTCCCTAAACAGGGCTGCCTTCAGATGTCTTTTAAAAAGAAGATAGCTACTTATTTCCTTCACATCTGAAGGAAAGGTGTGCCACAGGGCGGGCGCCACTACCGAGAAGGCCCTCTGTCTGGTTATAAACAGCTTGGGATGACTTTGCCTGTGAGATTGAGTTATCCCATGCATGCCTACTTGACCACTGCAATCTGAAGAACTGGGACTGTTGCAGGTGCCACGTAATACCACTATGTGTTTATAATAAATTGATATCTCATCGTGGCAGCACACGAACCTTGGAACTCCCTGCCTATTGACAAGCACCTTCGCTAGATTCCTTTCAGTGCCTGCTTAGAAACGTTTTAAGTCAAGCCTATCCTAGACATGTGGGACGCGGGTAGCGATTTGGGTTAAACCACAGAGCCAAGGTTTGCCAATCAGAAGGTTGGCGGTTCGAATCCCCATGACTGGGTGAGCTCCGGTTGCTCAGTCCTTGCTCCTGCCCACCTAGCAGTTCAAAAGCACAAACTGCAAGTAGATAAATAGGTACCGCTCCGGTGGGAAGGTAAACGGCGTTTCCGTGTGCTGCTATGGTTCACCAGAAGCGGCTTAGTCATGCTGGCCACATGACCCAGAAGCTGTACACTGGCTCCCTCGGCCAGTAAAGCGAGATGAGTGCCGCAACCCCAGAGTTGTCCACGACTGGACCTAATGGTCAGGGGTTGTTTATTGCCTTGACATCTGCTGGGAGGGCGTTCCACAGGGCAGGCGCCACTACCGAGAAGGCCCTCTGCCTGGTTCCCTGTAACGTTACTTCTCACAATGAGGGAACCGCCAGAAGGCCCTCGGCGCTGGATCTCAGTGTCCCTGCTGAACGATGGGGGTGGAGACTTTTAACTGCTTTTAAATGCTTTTGTTTCCACTGTGTACATTTAAAGGTAAAATTAACAGTAAGCAAAGATGAAAACATATCTGCCTCCACATGGCTGCATAGGCTTCCCTAAACAAAAATGTTTTTGTTTAGGTGCCAAAAAGTTTTAAATTAAATTCAGTACAGTGGTACCTCGGGTTACATACGCTTCAGGTTACAGACTCCGCTAACCCAGAAATAGTACCTCAGGTTAAGAACTTTGCTTCAGGATGAGAACAGAAATCGTGCTCCGGCAGCAGCAGGAGGCCCCACTAGCTAAAGTGGTGCTTCAGGTTAAGAACAGTTTCAGGTTAAGAACGGACCTCCGGAACAAATTAAGTACTTAACCCGAGGTACCACTGTAGTAGTAATTTTTTAATATGGAATTACTGGGGGCTGGTGGAAAAGCTGCCTTGGTCTTCGCCTCAGGTGTCAAAATGCCTTGGGCCGGCCCTGTTATTTGTATATAATGTGGGGGAATGTAACCAGACTAGCGTTCCTGGAATGGTGGAACTGAGCGCGTTGGGTTCTTAAAGGGCTTGAGGAGTCAGTTGCCTCTTCACCGACCACGACCTTCTTTCCTTACAGTGGCGCCAGCTTCCTCACTTTGCTGCAGACACTGGGTCCCGAAAACGCCGTGGCCCTCCTGGTGGCGGTTCTCACGGAGCAGAAGCTGCTCATTCACTCTCTGCGGCCGGACGTCTTGACCAGCGTGGGCGAAGCCTTGGTCTCTGTGAGTCAGGGCTCACAGAGGTTCAGGTGGGGTGGAAGATTGGGGGGGGGGGGGGCAGCAGTAGGCAAAGCCAGGAATAGGTGGAGCCAAAGACCATGACAGGCAGAGCCAGCTAAACCCACATTCACCCCATACTTTTAAAGCTGTATGATGCTGGTTTCAACCGCTGTGGCTTCACCTCAAGAATTCAGCCATGATTAAATGGGCCCAAGACTTCGGGAATAACATAGATATGAGCCAATGGGAAGAATAGAAGAGAAGAGAAGAGAAGAGAAGAGAATTTATTATTTATACGCCGCCCCTCTGACTGGGTTTCCCCAGCCACTCTGGGCGGTTTCCAACAAAGTATTAAAATACAGTGGTCTGTTAAACATGAATAGCTTCCCTAAAGAGGTCTTCTAAAAGTCTGGCAGTTGTTCTTCTCTTTGACATCTGGTGGGAGGGGTGGGTGGGAAAACCTATGGAAAGTAAACTGGAAATTTACAGTGTGCTAAACCAGTGAGCCTCTTGGGCTTTCCGATCAGAGGGTTGGCAGTTCGAATCCCCGCGACAGGGTGAGCTCCCGTTGCTCTGTCCCAGCTTCTGCCAACCTAGAAGCACGTCAAAGTGCAAGTAGATAAATAGGTACCACTCCGGCAGGAAGGCAAACGGCGTTTCTGTGCGCTGCTCTGGTTTCTCCAGAAGTGGCTTAGTCATGCTGGCGACATGACCCAAAAAACTGTCTGCGGACAAACGCCAGCTCCCTCGGCCTGAAAGCAAGATGAGCGCCGCAACCCCAGAGTCATTCGCGACTGGACTTAATTCTCAGGGGTCCTTTACCTTTTTTTATACTCTAAGGGAGAACCTTTTAAAAATGTTATATCGTTCGTATTTGACCCCTGGAAACTATAAAAAATGTATAGAAGTGCCCTCAATACCTGCTAGAGATGTGGAGAAACAGACAGTACCATGTATCATATGTGGTGGGTGTGTAAAAAGATCAAAGCCTTCTGGAATGATATTTATGTAGAACTTTAAAAAATGTTAAAAGTAAAAGGTAAAGGTAAATTCTGCATCCTTGTTGGGCAACTTTCCCCCTCTCTGGTGTTTCTGATACAGGAAAATTCCTCTCACAGGTCTACAGCCCCATTTAAAGCACCATGACACCACATTAAACAGTCATGGCTTCCCCCCCAAAAATAATTCTGGGAGCTGTCATTTCTTAAGAGTGCTGGGAGCTGTTAGGAGACTCCTTTCCCCTCATGAAGCTACAATATTTATTATGTATTGTTTATACCCTGCCCTTCTGACTAGGCTTCCCCAGCCACTCAGGGTGGCTTAAAAGGTAAAGGTACCCCTGCCTGTATGGGCCAGTCTTGACAGACTCTAGGGTTGTGCGCTCATCTCACTCTAGAGGCCGGGAGCCAGCGCTGTCCGCAGACACTTCCGGGTCACGTGGCCAGCGTGACAAGCTGCATCTGGCGAGCCAGCGCAGCACACGGAACGCCGTTTACCTTCCCGCTGGTAAGCGGTCCCTATTTATCTACTTGCACCTGAGGGTGCTTTCGAACTGCTAGGTTGGCAGGCGCTGGGACCGAGCGACGGGAGAGCACACCGCCACGGGGATTCGAACCGCCGACCTTTCGATCAGCAAGTCATAGGCGCTGAGGCTTTAACCCACAGCGCCACCTGCGTCCCTATCAGGGTGGCTTACAGCACATTAAAAAATTGCAATACCCAGAGTGGTTTAACCAGGCATAGGCAAACTTGGCCCTCCAGATGTTTTGGGACTACATCTCCCATCAAAAAATATTTCTGGGAGCTGTAGTTTCTTACGGGTGATGAGAATTCCCGCTCACAGAGCTACAACTCCCAGAGTTTCCTGGGAAGAAGGGTTGTTAAACCCAGGCATAGGCAAACTCAGCCCTCCAGATGTTTTGGGACTACATCTCCCATCATCCCTGACCACTGGTCCTGTTAGCTAGGGATGATGGGAGTTGTAGTCCCAAAACATCTGGAGGGCTGAGTTTGCCTATGCCTGGGTTTAACAACCCTTCTTCCCAGGAAACTCTGGGAGTTGTAGCTCTGTGAGTGGGAATTCTCATCACCCGTAAGAAACTACAGCTCCCAGAAATATTTTTATGGGGGGGGGGAGGGAGAGAGGTTTGAATTGGGATAGCACTGCTTTAAATGTGCAGTGCGTATGGGCCCCCGGTCTCATCCATCTAGGCCTCGCAACGTATTTCTATTCCCCTGCCAGATCCTTCCAGGCCTTCCAAGGCCCCCAGCCCTCACCTCTGCGTTTGCCCCCCCAGATGATATTCCCGCTGCACTGGCAGTGCCCTTACATCCCCCTCTGCCCGCTCACCTTGGCTGACGTGCTGTGCGCCCCGGTTCCCTTCATTGTGGGGGTCCACTCCAGCTACTTCGACCTCTACGACCCGCCACACGATGTCATCTGCGTCGATCTGGACACCAACACCATCTTCCAGTGAGTGCCGCAAGCGAATGGGGGGGGGCGTGACCTGCTCCCCACCCCCCTTGCAAGGACTCCCCGCCGCCCCCTTATCTCTCTTTTTAAACCTGTTCATTTTATTAAATTTTAAGAGATCGGCACAAATCGTCCCTGCAGCTATATAAATGACTTTCAGGGCTTAAGATTCACCTCATTCGTATTACAGTAATTAGCAACAGGTGCCCCCCCCCCACTTTGCATGGAGCAGTGGTTAGAGTGTCGGGCCAGGTGCTTGGAGACCAGGGTTCAAATTCCACTTGATCACGAGGCTCACTCCCTGGGACAATTCACTGCCTCTCAGTCTAAGGTACCTCACAAGGTTGTTTGGGGGAATAAATGAGGAGAACCGTGAGGCCATCTTGAGCTCTGTGGAGAAGAAAATGAGGTGGTATATAAATGCTACAAATAAGTAAAAATCACAATTATAATAATAATTTAAAGACGCCTGCTCCTTGGGGGAAAGGCGATGGCAAACCTAGACAGCATCTTAAAAAGCAGAGACATCACCTTGCTGACAAAGGTCCGTATAGTTCAAGCTATGGTTTTCCCAGTAGTGATGTATGGAAGTGAGAGCTGGACCATAAAGAAGGCTGATCGCCGAAGAATTGATGCTTTTGAATTCTGGTGCTGGAGGAGACTCTTGAGAGTCCCATGGACTGCAAGAAGATCAAACCTCTCCATTCTGAAGGAAATCAGCCCTGAGTGCTCACTGGAAGGGCAGATCGTGAAGCTGAGGCTCCAGTACTTTGCCCACCTCATGAGAAGAGAAGACGCCCTGGAAAAGACCCTGATGTTGGGGGAAATGGAGGGCACAAGGAGAAGGGGACGACAGAGGACGAGATGATGGGACAGTGTTCTCGAAGCTACCAGCAAAAGTTTGACCAAACTGCGGGAGGCAGTGGAAGACAGGAGTGCCTGGTGTGCTCTGGTCCATGGGGTGACAAAGAGTCGGACACGACTAAACGACTAAAAAACAACAATTTATTATTTATACCCCGCACACCTGGCTGGGGTATAAATAATAAATTATGGGTTAAAACAGTTGTTATTTTTTGTTAATTCAAGGTTCTTCAGCGGCCATTCCTCTATAGATAAATCTGTGGGTCTCTCCATTAGTATCCCACTGTTCCTCCAAGGAGCTCAAGGTAGGGAATACGGTTTCCCCCCTTATTTTTTCCCCCCTCTGTGACGTAGGGTAGGCCGAGAGTGAGCGGCTGGCCAGAGGTCACGCCCAGCAAGGTTCGTGGCTCAGGGGATTCGAACCCTGCTCTCTCCCAGCTTCTAATCCAGAAGTCTGGCCACACTGGATCTCACTCCCCACTTGCTGTTTGTCTTCGTGCAAGGTTTCCCTGATGGGGAATCAGTGCAGCTGGGGAATCTGTTTTCAAAAGAGCAACTTTGGGAAGGGGTCCACTTTGCAAGTGGGGAGCAGGCTGGGGGGGGTGGGGGAACACCGTGGCTGCAGGGCGGGCCAGCAGGAGGCACTAACCGTAAAGGCAGCTTTGCTCCATGCGCAGGTGCGAGGAAAGGAAGCTGCTGTCGACACGGTCGCTGCCTCGGAAACCTTGCAAGGTGCTCTTGGCTTGCTTGAACTCCCTGTACCATCAGCTGGATGAAAGTGAGTAGTCAGTGCATGCAGTGGAGGGAATTAGGATGAGAGGGGATGCAAATGATGTGACACGAAACCATGGCTAACGCTCCTCTCTTTCCTCCATCCAAACAAGCAAGAGGCATAACCATGGTTCATGGACATATTCCACCCCGGTAGACGCACTCAGGGAAGGGGTGCAACAGGGTCTGTGTGGGAATCTGGCCAGGGGAAGTCCCAAGAGAAAAATAGAGAGGCCTGGAAGGCCCTCCCCTAGGTCTGCGGTTCCCTGTTGTTAATGCAAGCCAAGGTTTATAAACCAACAAACCGTGGTTTAGGCCTCTCTGTCTGGCCCTTGGTACTTTCCCCAGGCCACACCCCTCAGAACTCTCCTCTGCCACGCCCCTTTCCCCAGGCCACACCCCTCAGAACTCTCCTCTGCCACGCCCCTCTCCCCAGGCCACACCCCTCAGAACTCTTCTCAGCCACACCCCTCCAGGCCACACCCCTCAGAACTCCCCTCTGCCACGCCCCTCTCCCCAGGCCACACCCCTCAGAACTCTCCTCTGCCACGCCCCTCTCCCCAGGCCACACCCCTCAGGACTCTCCTCAGCCACACCCCTCTCCCCAGGCCACACCCCTCAGAACTCTCCTCAGCCACACCCCTCCAGGCCACACCCCTCAGAACTCCCCTCTGCCATGCCCCTCTCCCCAGGCCACACCCCTTATAACTCTCCTCAGCCACACCGCTGTTCCCAGGCCACACCCCCTCATCACCAACCCGGGTGCCTGGGTGGATGATAGAAAGACGAGTCTGTGTAGAAACTAGCCTACTGTACAATGCCGTACAACTTTTCATTTTGTTTCTCCAACCACTTTTGCCCTCAGAAGGCTACCCATAACAGAATGCGGCCCAGGGACGGAGAGCGTCTCCCAGCCCCCTGGGCTGGATCTGGCCTTGTACGAGTGAGGTTCCTTGGCTCCTCTTTCCCACTAGCAGAAGAAGCATCCCTTCCACTGCCAGAGGCAGCGATGCTTCCAATACAGTACCAGTTCCCGGGAGTCATATCTGTGGAGAGTGTTGTTTTACTCAGGGGCTGCGCATTGGGGAATCTGGTTGCAGTGAGAACAGGATATTGGACTGAGACAGCCAGACTCTTCTGATGTTCAAATGCTTGTGTGCTTCCTGTCCCAGAAGACTGGGCCCCGCTAGTACCAAACTACCTGTTTTTGTAACGCGGTTTCTATGCTTTATTTCTGCATACTCTTTAGGTATTCTTTTTTTTGGGGGGGGGTTGTAATATTAAGAGACATGGGTGGCGCTGTGGGTTAAACCACAGAGCCTAGGACTTGTCCATCAGAAGGTCGGCGGTTCAAATCCCCACGACGGGGTGAGCTCCCGTTGCTCGGTCCCTGCTCCTGCCAACCTAGCAGTTCGAAAGCACGTCAAAGTGCAAGTAGATAAATAGGTACCGCTCCGGCGGGAAGGTAAACGGCGTTTCCGTGCACTGCTCTGGTTCGCCAGAAGCGGCTTAGTCATGCTGGCCACATGACCCGGAAGCTGTACGCCAGCTCCCTCGGCCAATAAAGCGAGATGAGCGCCGCAACCCCAGAGTCGGTCACAACTGGACCTAATGGTCAGGCATTCCTTTACCCTTAATATTAAGAGACTTAGAAATGCTTAGAACAGGGTGTCCAAACTTTTTTCAAAGAGGGCCAGATTTGATGAACTGAACATGCACGAGGGCCAACCAAATCTGTTGAGCTTTTTTCCCAGCATTTTGGGGGATTTTACAACAGGAAATAAACTGCCACAGGGGCTGGATTCAATCAGCAGGCAGGCAGGATTAGGCCTTCGGGCCGGACTTTGAACATGCCTGGCTTACAAACAAATTTCATTGCAACCTTTTCAGAATCATAAAATTTGGGAGTGATGCCCATACGAAGATGGGTCCGAGCCCCACGTTGGGCAGAAAAAAACTTCCCGTATTGGACTAGATGAACCTTGCGGTTCTCCTCCCAGCTCTACAATTCTGTGATTCTGTGAAGTAATCCTGCTAACAGGATCCCTGATAGGTTGGCCACCCAGCCTCTGCTTAGAAACCACGAGGGCAGCCTTTCTCAACCTGTGGGTCCCCAGATGTTGCTGGACTACAACTCCCATCATCCCAACTAGCAAGGCCAGAGCTCAGGGATGATGGGAGTTGTAGTCCAACCACATCTGGGGACCCACAGGTTGGGAACCGCTGCACTAGGGTAAGAGAGCTTGAATACCTCTCCTGAACGCCCTTGTCGCCCTCTCCTCCGCAGTGTACAACCGGCCCGTCGAAGAAGCGACCCTGGAATTCCTGCTGACGGACTACGACCTCATCTACGGCCGGCGGAAACAGCTGGAACTGGACATCCAGGGGGCTTTCCTGCGCTTCATGGCCTGCCTCCTCAAGGGCTATCGCTGCTACCTCCTGCCCATCACACAGGCGCCCTCTGAAAAAACCCGCGACTCCAGTAGCCTCTTCAACCTCCAGGGTACGGCAAGAAAGGGGAGGGAGCTGTCGCGGCACCCGGGTCCTGCGTGGACAGGAGGACAGGATGCTCGGCTAGAGGGGCCACGGGCCTGATCCACCAGCCAGGCTCTTAGAACCGTAGAATTGTCTGGCCCAGCTCCCTGCAGTGATAATAATAATAATAATAATAATAATAATAATAATAATAATAATAATAATAATTTATTATTTGTACCCCGCCCATCTGGTGGGTTTCCCCAGCCACTCTGGGCGGCTTCCAACAAAGATGAAAAATACACTAAAATATCACATATTAAAAACTTCCCTGAACAGGGCTGCCTTCAGATGTCTTCTGAATGTCAGGTAGTTGTTTATCGCTTTGACATCTGATGGGAGGGCGTTCCACGGGGCGGGCGCCACTACCGAGAAGGCCCTCTGCCTGGTTCCCTGTAACTTGGCCTCTCGCAATGAGGGAACCGCCAGAAGGCCCTCGGTACTGGACCTCAGTGTCCAGGCAGAACGATGGGGGTGGAAACGCTCCTTCAGGTATACTGGACCAAGGCCACTTAGGGCTTTAAAGGTCAGCACCAACACTTTGAATTGTGCTCGGAAACGTACTGGGAGCCAATGTAGGTCTTTCAAGACTGGTGTTATATGTGCTGGAATCTATCACCCCACGTGGGGCTCAAACCCACAACCCTGAGATTAAGATTCTCATGCTCTTCCGACTGAGCTATCTTCTTATGTTCCAGTGAGGGAGGGCATATTCATGGAGGATATGCTTCTGGTCGCAGGGACTCTATTCTGCCTCCCAAGATGACATAGACCATCGAGACGTATAAAAAGTAGACATGTGTTTTAGTTTTATTTTCAGCTTTGTCGTTGATCTTTTCTTTTGAAATCTTCAAACAGTTGTTTTTCTGATAATTTCGTCACTTTATTTTTGCAAAACCTCTTTGAGGTTTTCTGCTTGTTTTCTGCAATCATACAGTAGATAAATTTTACGAGATGCATACGTAACAACAACCAAATGTTTGAGGCTTTTTGCTTTTTTTTTTATAAGCAGTATACAAAGCGGTATACACAGCGGGTGGAACTGTGGGTTAAACCACAGAGCCTAGGACTTGCTGATCAGAAGGTCGGCGGTTCGAATCCCCATGACGGGGTGAGCTCCCGTTGCTCAGTCCCTGCTCCTGCCAACCTAGCAGTTCGAAAGCGCACCAAAAAGTGCAAGTAGATAAATAGGTACCGCTCCATCGGGAAGGTAAACGGCGTTTCTGTGCGCTGCTCTGGTTCGCCAGAAGTGGCTTAGTCATACTGGCCACATGACCCGGAAGCTGTACTCCGGCTCCCTTGGCCAGTAAAGCGAGATGAGCACGGCAACCACAGAGTCGTTCACAACTGGACCTAATGGTCAGGGGTCCCTTTACCTTTTTATACAAACTTTATGAAATGTGTTTTATGATGCGTGTTTTGGCCTGGTTTTTAACTTTGGCGTTGATCTGAATTATTTTTTTCCAATGTTTAAAACAACTGTTTCGTCGCTTTATTTTTTTGCAAAACCTCTTTGAGGTTTTTTGCTTGTTTTCTGCAATCATATAGTACATAAACTTCATGAGATAAGTAGATAACAACGGCAACAACAACGACAATATCTTGAGTGCAGATTTGAACCTGAGTCTACCTGGTCCAGTGCTCTAACCAGTACACCACCACTGCCTCCCATTCTCCCCCCTCCCCAATCCAGGCTTCCTGAAGTCACGTGACCGGGCGTATCACAAGTTTTACGGGCAGCTCCTCCGCACCCAACTCTTCACGCAGTTCATTGAGGAGTGCTCCTTCGTCAACGACCGCCACACGTCCCTAGAGTTCTTCGACTCCTGCGTAGAGAAGGTGACAGGAAGGGAGCTAAATGTGGGTTCAGCTGGGGCCCAGGAAATGGGTGCTGTACAGATCAGGCTATTGAACAGTCAAAATGAGATTTGGTGAATTTCATCTGTCGAGTGCGCTACTTAAAGCAGTGGGGGGATACTTCAGTCAAGGGTGGGTGGCTGCCCCCGCAGACCTTAATCCAGTCCCAGTACAGTGGTACCTTGGTTCTCAAACACATTGGTACTCAAACAACTTGGAACCCAAACACTGCAAACCCAGAAGTGTTCCGGTTTGCGAACTTTTTTGAGAAGCTGAATGTGCTCTGTTTTGAGTGTTACGCTTCCGATTTGAGTGTCATGCTTCCATTCTGAGTGTTACACTGAAGACTGTCTGTTTTTGCTATTTATTTTGCTTTTTTGTTTTTGCGGATCTTTTTGTTTTGTTTTTGTGACTGTGTAGAACCCAGTTCAGCTACTGATTGTGTGACTGCAGTACATTGTTTATTGCTTTCATTTTATGGATCAATGGTCTCGTTAGATAGTATTCATGTTAAATTGCTGTTTTTAAAAGTCTGGAATGAATTATTCCATTTTGCTTTACAATGGTACCTCGGGTTACATACGCTTCAGGTTACAGATGCTTCAGGTTAAGACTCCGCTAACCCAGAAATAGTACCTCGGGTTAAGAACTTTGCTTCAGGATGAGAACAGAAATCGTGCTACTGCTGCATGGCGGCAGCAAGAGGCCCCATTAGCTAAAGTGGTGCTTCAGGTTAAGAACAGTTTCAGGTTAAGAACGGACCTCTAGAACGAATTAAGTACATAACCAGAGGTACCACTGTACTTTCTTTGGGAAAGCACGCCTTGGTTTTGGAACGCTTTGTTTTTGGAACAGACTTCTGGAACGGATTAAGTTTGAGAACCAAGATACCACTGTAAGGCTTTTGCAGTCTACAAAAGCTCCTTCAAATGGTCATTAAATTAAAAAAGGGACTTTTTTAGATCCCCTGATGTGAGGCCATGATGCCACGTTAATGCACATCACAAGACCTCTCTCTCTCCTGCCATCGCTGTTCCTGCTCAGGTGCAGGTGGACCTGGAGAAGATGGAGGAATCTCCCCTGATCGAACTAGACGACACTCATGGCAGCGAACACACCGTCTTCATCATGCCCCCGGAGGAGCCCACCGGACCCAATGGCGCCGAGCTGCCACCATGCTACCAGTGAGTTCTGCTGGAATCACAGCATGGCAGAGTTGGGAAGGGGCCCCTCAGGAGTCATCCAGCCCAGCCCTCTGTGATGCAGAAATCACAGCTAAAGAGTCCCCAGCCGAACAGCTCTTACTATCAGGACATTCCTCCTAACATTTAGTCGTAACTTCTTTTCTTGCAACTTGAACGCCTTGGTTCAGGTTCTGCCTTCTGGAGCAGTGGAAATCTAGCTTGCTCTACCTTCAACGTGACAACCCTCCAAGTGTTTGAAGAAGGCTTCTGTGTCACTTACCATAACACACATTGATTCTGTGTGTACAGTGGTACCTCGTGTTACATACGCTTCAGGTTACACATTCCGCTAACCCAGAAATAGTGCTTCAGGTTAAGAACTTTGCTTCAGGATAAGAACAGAAATCAGGCTCCGGCGGTGCAGCGACAGCGGGAGGCCCCATTAGCTAAAGGGGTGTGTAATGGTTATAAGGGGTTGCTCGTGCGTAAGTTACCGCCACTACTGGCTAGGTTGCCTGGTTAAACCTGTCTTGGCTGACAGCCCCTTCACTCCATGGCTGTTCAGTTGCTGGCAGAATCCGTCAGTGGGCGTTTCTTAAACTTCTTCCAGCACAAAAGCTCTTTGACGCCAAGTCTACGCCTACTTTCCCTGCGCGGAAGTCTTCTGCGCAGGGTGGGTGTGGGCAGAGGAGGATCTGTGCTCTCCCCGCTGGTCTCCAGTGAAGAGTCCTGGAGACCCCTCTCCGATTCCCCCAACCACCCCCCTTTATCCCTGGTGTTACGCTGATTTCCTTCCCCAGCCGATGAGTTCCCTCTCTCCCTGCTTGGCCCTTCTCCGGCATCGCTTGGGAGCCCTGCCTCCACTTCTGGCTCCGATGTCAGTTCCCTGACAGGGTGCTTCAGGTTAAGAACAGTTTCAGGTTAAGAACGGACCTCTGGAACGAATTAAGTACTTAACCCGAGGTACCACTGTATAAATTGGGGTGTGGGAGAAAGATAAACGGTTTAGATAATTTTGTTCAAATGTTGAGAGAGAGCATAGCTTGAGATTTCATTTTTGGGTTTTTTTGGGTTGCATCAGAATGTTGACCCTACTCAGATAAGACCCTTTGAAATTAATTAGTGGGCCTGCAGTCATCCCGGTCACACCTTGAGGTGACCAGCGGAAACCAGGATGGGGTTGCACAAGTAAGCATGTTGGTACATCAACTCTTGACATGGAGATGAGAGCCTCTTTGGGGAAGGGTTCTAACTCACCAGCAGAACAACCCCAACTTGCAAGAAGAATTCCATCCCAAAATCTTCAGTAAAGATGCCTGTCTGAAATCTTGAAGAGCGCTGAAACCAGTCCGTGTCAGCGATATTGAGCTAGATGCACCAACCGTCCAACTCAAGTGACCCATTTTCCTATTTATTCAGAACAGTGAGGACTAGAATCTTACTTTCCTTTTGCAGGAAAGGGCTGCCACTCAGTGCTATAGCATCTGCTTTGCAAATTTGCATGAAACCCCGGAGAGCTGCTGAACGTCAGTGTGGTCTGTGCTGAGCTAGGGGGACAGTGGTCTGACTCTGTATATGGCCGTTCCTATGTGCCTGTTTAGAACTATTCAGAAGCAGGAGGTCTAGAAACTTTATTTTAAGGGGGAAGGCCACAACTCAGCCAACCGCCTCCTTCTCTCTCTTCACTCCAGGTATGACGGCTTTCCCAGGCTGCAGGCCAAGCTTTTTGAGCGGCCCCAGGACCAGCTCATGCCCTCACTCTGCCAAGCCCGGACCAGCGCTCCCAGCAGCCCAGCTCCACGCAGGACCAAACAGGTAGGGTTTGCGCCTAGGCTTGCAGCAGTGGTTACAAGTGTCCCCAGCCACTCTGTGCCTTATAGCACATAAAAAATTGTAAAACATGAGACATAAAAAATTTCCCAATACAGGGCTGCCTTCAGATGTCTTCTAAAAGTCAGATAGTTGTTTATTTCCTGGACATCTGATGGGAGGGCGGTCCACAGGGCGGGTGCCACCACCGAGAAGGCCCTCTGCCTGGTTCCCTGTAACCTCACTTCTCGCAGGGAGGAAACTGCCAGAAGGCCCTCGGAGCTGGACCTCAGTGCCTTGGCTGAACGATAGGGGTGGAGTCCTTTAAGGGCACTTTCACATTGCACATTTAAAGCCCTGTGTGTGAAATATCATTTTAAATAGACACGGCTTTCCCCACAAAGGATTCTGGGGACTGTCATTTGTTGAGGGTGCTGAGAGCTGTTAGGAGACCTCATTCCCAGAGCTGTTTTGTCATTCAATCCCTCTTCCCAGGGAACTCTGGGAGTTATAGCTCTGTAAAGGGAATAGTAGTCTCCGAACTCTCAGCACCCATAACTGACCACAGTTCCCAAGAGTCCTGCGGGGGAAGCCATGACAGTTTGAAAAGATACCACAGGGCTTTAGTAGTAGGGTTCAGATGTGGCCTAACCCTGGTTAATTAACTTTATCAGGTCTGCTCTGGGTAGAAATAACCCTGGCGAATCCCTGTTGGGGACGCGGGTGGCGCTGTGGGTTAAACCACAGAGCGTAGGGCTTGCCAATCAGAAGGTCGGCGGTTCGAATCCCTGCGACGGGGTGAGCTCCCATTGCTCGGTCCCAGCTCCTGCCCACCTAGCAGTTCGAAAGTATGTCAAAGTGCAAGTAGATAAATAGGTACCGCTCTGGCGGGAAGGTAAACAGCGTTTCTGTGTGCTGCTCTGGTTCGTCAGAAGCGGCTTAGTCATTCTGGCCACATGATCAGGAAGCTGTACGCCGGCTCCCTCAGCCAATAAAGCGAGATGAGTGCCACAACCCCAGAGTCGGTCAGGACTGGACCTAATGGTCAGGGGTCCCTTTACCTTTACCTTAATTCCTGTTGACCTTGGGCTACAGTGCAGTTGAGAAATAAATTGTTCGAGTTCACTTGTGACCTTCTCTCTTTCTTCTCCCCAAAACCCCACAAATCTTCCCCACTCGAGGGACAATTCCAACAGATTCCACATAAAAAAGTTTATGTCCCCGTGGAGATGGCAGTACCAAATCGGTGGCGCATGCCCTTCTGGCTTGCACTCTTTATAAAGGAAGGAGATTACCACCCCTCTTTTATTGTCCATTCCGGGTCGCCCAGCCCTTTCTCTTGGCAGATCATCAAGATGAGCAGGTGACAGCAAAGGTTGCAAGGGGTTTTTTTAGCTGGGGCAATCAGAATAAGATCCACTATCTTATTGATTCAAAACCCTAAAATGTGTTATATATAATTGACTTTTTATTTCTATTTTTTGTCTATCTTATTGTTGTTTTATTGCTACGGCCGATGGCTGACGCAAATAAAGATTCGTTCATTCATTCCCCACCCCTTCCAGGAAATGAAGGTAGCCCAGCGGGTGGCTCAGAAGTACTCTGCGATGCCCGATATGTGGGCGAAGTGCCTGCTGGGGCACTGCTACGGCCTGTGGTTCATCACGCTGCCCACCTACGTGCGGGCTGCAACCTCTAAGGTGCGGGCCCTGCAGACAGCCTATGAGGTGCTCAAGCAGATGGAGACCAAGAAGGTGGTGCTTCCCGATGAGGTAGTTGCTGGAGCCTGATGCCGTCTCCCCGATGTCTAGTGTGCAGAATTGGTTCGGTCCTTTGAGTTCATCTGAACCTGCTGCTTATAATAAATAATAATATTTTTTTATTTATACCCCGCCCTTCCCGGTTCAGAAAACCGGGCTCAGGGCGGCTAACAACAGATTTAAAATACTTAATTGATGCAACAAAAAAACAGCATAAAATACAGTATAAAACATGAATAACAATAAATTCAGAATTTAGGGGGGAAATCCATCCAATAAACATTAGATGATCACCAGGGCTAGCTGGCTAAATTAGTCCTATTTGGGCCAGCAAGGAGACCAGGGGAGAATTAGCTGTGGGATCCCAGAGCGGGTAATCTTCATAAAAGGGGGACGGAAGGAAGAGGAATGAAAGATCAGGCTAAATTCAGGTTGAAAGCCAGGCAGAATAGCTCTGTCTTATGGGTCCTGCAGAAGGTTAAATTCTGCAGGGCCCTGGTCTCATGGGACAGAGCATTCCACCAGGTTGGAGCCATCACTGAGAAGGCCCTGGCCCTAGTGGAGGATAGTCTGACTTCCTTAGGGCCCGGGACATCTAAACTATGATTATTCATGGACCTTAAGGTCCTCTGCGGGGCAGACCAGGAGAGGTGGTCCCGTAAATACAGGGCTGCCTTCAGATGTCTTCTAAAAGTCTGGTAGTTGTTGTTCTCTTTGACATCTGGTGGGAGGGTGTTCCACAGGTGCCACTACCAAGAAGGCCCTCTGCCTGGTTCCCTGTAACTTGGCTTCTCACAGTGAGGGAACCATCAGAAGGCCCTCAGTGCTGGACCTCAGTGTCCGGGCAGAACGATAGGGGTGGAGATGCTCCTTCAGTTATACTGAATTGTAGGTCTGTCATGTGGGATTCTCCCTTGGCAAGGGGTAAGGCAGGGAAGGGGATAAGCAACCCACAACTGTTCATGCCCTCTCTTTGCTCTCCCGCTTCTCAGGTGTGCTACCGAATCCTGATGCAGCTGTGTGGTCAATACGGCGAGCCTGTCCTCTCCGTCCGAGTGCTGCTGGAGATGAAGCGGGCTGGCATTGTGCCCAACACCATCACCTATGGCTACTACAACAAGGTACCTCGCTTGCAGACCTCTCCACTTTCCCTCGTGCTGCCTTGGCTTTGCCAGAGGGCTTTCTGCTTCAACAGGGCACAGGGTATAAGGATGTGTGTCCGGCGTCTGCTGTTCCCCATGGGGTTCGGGGGACCTGCAGAGAGAAGTGGTGGTGATTATGAGAAGCTTTCTGGCCCAGAGTCTGGTCTGAGGAGTTGAAAAGACAGATCAGGACCCTGGAGAGCTCCTAGCAAGCCCAGCTGGCTGAGTTATGGAAGATGTTGTCTCAGCGCAAGGCTGAGAGGGCTTGGAACTGCTACCTGTGCTCCTATGTGGTTCTGGAATGGAAGATGCTGTAGGGAACTTGCCCAGGGGACTCTCAGGAAGATAGAAAGAGCCACATATTCAGGCCAGGGAACTGCAGAAGGATGCTCATGCCTAGTTTGGCCCCTAAGCATTATTTCTCACCCAATTTAGGGAGGAGACGAAAGCTTTATAACTGTGGATCAAAATCCCTTGCTGATCTTCGGCAAATTGCCCTGAGATCTACCAGTAGTAATAGCAATAGTAATTTATTATTTGTACCCCGCCCATCTGGCTGGGTTTCCCCAGTCACTCTGGCCGGCTTCCAGCAAAGATTAAAAATACATTAAAATGTCACACATTAAAAACTTCCTTGAACAGGGCTGCCTTCAGATGTCTTCTAAATGTCAGGTAGTTGTTTATCTCTTTGACATCTGGTGGAAGGGTGTTCTACAGGGCGGGCGCCACCACCGAGAAGGCCCTCTGCCTGGTTCCCTGTAGCTTAGCTTCTTGCAGTGAGGGAACCACCAGAATGCCCTCGGAGCCGGACCTCAGTGTCTGGGCAGAACGATGGGGATGGAGACACTCCTTCAGGTATACTGGGCCAAGGCCGTTTAGGGCTTTATAGGTCAGCACCAACACTTTGAATTGTGCTCGGAAATGGACTGGGAGCCAATGTAGGTCTTTCAAGACTGGTGTTATGTGGTCTCGAGATCCTGAGAGCTCCCTTCCGCCCGCCACTTGCTTTGTTACCCTCTCACCTCCTCCATAGGCCATTTTGGAATGCAAATGGCCGTCTGGTACCCAGGGAGGCCGCCTCCGCTGGGCCAAGCTGCGCAACGTCGTCCTGGGGGCCGCCCAGTTCCGCCAGCCCCTGCGGCAGCGGCAGCACGAGGCAGAATCCCAGAGCGTCAGCAGCCAGTCAGGTATGGAAACCTTGCCTTATGAGGAACGGTTGAAGGAGCTTGGTATGTTTAGCCTGGGGAAGAGGAGAGTTGATGTTCTGGTCCTGGGGAGTTACCGTGCGGCGTGGTCCGAGTCCAGTCCGAGGTCGAGGGTGTGGTATGGGGGCTGTCCGTCAAGGCTGAAGCGGGGTGAGGCCAGGAACTCTGGCAGAAGAGCAGGACAGGGTGCCGCCAGGAACGGGTTACCAACAATGTTGCTCCCGCAACCTGGGACTGGGCTGGCTGGCTTTTATCTGCCCCAAGGCATAGGGTGGCCCCGATCCTCAGGTGACTCGCCTCTCCTGGCCTGGAGGCAAGCACTCCTCCTGTGAGAACTTAGTTCCCTCCGCCTCTCTGCCCTGAGCCTCTGCAGCTCAGGAGAGGCTGGAGGGTCACTGGACCCAGAGGCAACCTCAGCTTCCCCTGACGGGGCTGAGAGTGGAGCACCTGCAGGCAATGGGTCCTCAATCATCTCCGGAGCCAGAGCAGACTCAGCTGGTGCCTGCTCCTGAGGATCCGGCACAGGTGAGGGCCCTTCAGGTTCAAGCCCCAGCCCCAGCTCAGCTGGTCCTGGAGGCGGGGACTCCTGTGCAGGCTGGGATTCCTCCGATTCAGCCTCTGAATCCGATTCCCAGGCCATCACACATGATAGCCATCTTCGTATAGCTAAAGGGCTGCCCCATGGAAGATGGGGCAAGCTTGGCAAGCCGATGGAAGGGGCCTTGCTACCTCAGGTGTTGCCTGGGAGAACGGTCCCTGGCGGAGGCAGTTCAGGGAGAGAGAAAAACATTGAGGAGGGAGAGTGTTGATGGTTGAAAGGTGCCTTTGAAAGTGTGATTTGATTTCCCCAAACTGCTTTGAGGTGGGGTCTGGGTGAGGGGACATAAGCAGGTTCAGAAAAGTGTCATCTAGAGCTCATTGGGATGGATATGCTAGCAGGTTAATCATAATGCAAAGGACTTAAAAGGTTTGGTCCGAGCTGGCTGCAGGAGACGGCATTTTTCTTCCTGCTTCCGTTGGCAGAAGGCAGAGGCATCAAGATGCCAGGCTCCCGGTCCCGGTCCCGGTCCAATCTGCAGCGGCAGACGACTTGGTCTGGGGGCAACGTGACCGAGAACCTTCCGTCCACTTCACTGGTGAAGAGCGGCAGCCTCAGTTTCCCTCAGCAGGAGCCAGAAGCTGGAGTGGCTCATGGTGAGTTTTGGAGGTGGACGGAGGGGTCCTTGGAGAGGGGCAACATCTCCTATTTCTTTTCTTCCTTCCTTTCTTTTTTAAAATGGGAGATGGGCGAAATGCATTAAGGATCTCGAAAATAGTTGCAACAGGATCAATATATCCAACAGGGGGAGGAGGGAGAACCTAATAAGAGCCCTTGGATCAGTTAGACCTGAGCACAAGAGCATCGTTCTCTCTTGTGGCTTCCTGCAGCTGGTATTCAAAAGCATCACTGCCTCCGACTGTCGAGTCAGAAGACAGCTGTCATGGCTATTGGCCTTGATAGCCTTCCCCTCCGTGAATTTGCCCAGTCCCCTTTTAAAGCCATCCACCTTGGTGGCCGTTGCTGCCTCCTGTGGCAGGGAGTTCCACAGTTTAACGCTGGGTGTCCCCAAGTTCTGGTGTTCCTCTTACTTGCTTTTTCTCTAAACTAGGCCAACATTCAGCAATACCTTTCTGCCCCGCTGTATCTGCCACATTCCCTCGCAGGTTTCCGGTGGCCATGTGCCAGTGGCGGGCGGGGCCAGAGCCCAAAGTGGGAGGGGCAATGAACATTCCAAGGGCCGTGTGTCATGGTGGGTGGGGCCAGAGCCCAAAGTGGGAGGGGCAATGAACATTCCAAGGGCTGTGTGCCAGTGGTGGGCGGGGCCAGAGGCAAAAGTGGGAGGGGCAATGAACATTCCAATGGCCGTCTGTCGTGGTGGGCGGGGCCAGAGCCCAACATGGGAGGAGCAATGAACATTCCAAGGGCTGTGTGCCAGTGGTGGGCAGGGACAGAGCCCAAAGTGGGAGGGGCAATGAGCATGAATTTTATTTCTAACAGTAGGACACTTCCTTACACACATTTGCCCACCCTACCTGCTTTACCCGACATTAAGGCAGGCCGAGACTAGGGAAAAACCCTCAAGGAGCTAGGCAAAAACCCTCAAGGAGGGTACAAAGCAGGGACAGTGCTTGGCATGCCCTGAGGGCCGGATAGCATGGCTTGGAGGGCTGCATTTGACCCCACGCCCTGGCCTAATAATAATAATAATAATAATTTATTATTTATACCCCACCCATCTGGCTGGGTTTCTCCAGTCACTCTGGGTGGCTTCCAACAAAGAATAAAAATGCATTAAAATATCACACATTAAAAACTTCCCTGAACAGGTCTGCCTTCAGATGTCTTCTAAAAGTCATATAGTTGTTTATCTCTTTGACATCTGGTGGGAAGGCATTCCACAGGGCAGGTGCCACTACCGAGAAGGCCCTCTGCCTGGCTCCCTGTAACTTGGCTTCTCGCAATGAGGGAACCGCCAGAAGGCCCTCGGAGCTGGACCTCAGTGTCTGGGCAGAATGATGAGGGTGGAGATGCTCCTTCAGGTATACTGGACTGAGGCCATTTAGGGCTTTAAAGGTCAGCACCAACACTTTGAATTGTGCTCGGAAACGTACTGCTGTAACCCATATCAGTCCTTTCCTGTCCTCTCCCGCTTTGCAGCGACCAAGGGCCTGGGCGCCACAGACCAGGGCGGCAGCAGCACGCTCCCCGCCCTGCCCCACTGGCTGCAAGGCCAGGCCGGGAG
Organism: Podarcis cretensis; assembly: GCF_951804945.1. Classification (NCBI taxonomy): domain Eukaryota; kingdom Metazoa; phylum Chordata; class Lepidosauria; order Squamata; family Lacertidae; genus Podarcis; species Podarcis cretensis. The sequence goes on from NC_137186.1 coordinate 8,516,414, forward strand.
CTCCGAGGACGGGAGCCTGTCGGACGTCAGCAGCTTCTTGACAGACGAGAGCGACAGGTTGACCCTGAGCAGCGTGGACACTCAGCCGGGCCCGGGGCGGTTGGAAGGCTCCACCACGGGGGCGGAAAACCGCGGCATAGGGAGCGGCACACCGCGCAGAAGCCTAGCCGCCAAACTCCAGCAGCTGCTCTCGCCCATCAAGCGGCCATCGCTGAGACACGGCACAACCGCGGAGCATTCGCACGCATGCCGCGGGTCCGAGCAGCGGGACCTCCCACCTCGCCGCAGCCCACTGGAAAGCCGCTTGTTGCTTCCACGCGAGCGCCCGGGCTCCACTGCCTCAGAGGTAAGGAGGCCTGAGCGACAGGCTGTGCGGTAATCGTGCCAGAGGTGGTTCTGGAACAAAGCAGGTTTTGGAATAAAGGCTTCTGGCCTGTTTAGGCAACTCCTCATTTATGTGTGTTCAAGGGCTGCGTCTCGCCAAAGTAATTATTATTCTTATTCTTATTCTTATTCTTATTATTTATTTATTTATATCTCGTCCTCCCCGGCCGAAGCCGGGCTCAGAGTGGCTAACAGCAGTAAAATGATACAACATTCTAAAATCATTTCATTTCATTATAAAATCAGTTCAAATCAGATTAATGGCCACCATTGGGCTAGAGTTCTGTGAGTATTGCCAAAGGAGGGGGTCAGACTGTGCCCTGGCCAAAGGGCTGGTGCAACAGCTCTGTCTTGCAGGCCCTGCAGAAAGATTTCAAGTCCCGCAGGACCCTAGTCTCTTGTGACAGAGCGTTCCACCAGATCGGGGCCACAGCCGAAAAAGCCCTGGCTCTGGTCGAGGCCAGCCTAACCTCCCTGTGGCCCGGGACCTCCAAGATGTTTTTGTTGAAGACCCTAAGGTCCTCCGTGGGACGTACCAGGAGAGGCGGTCCCGTAGGTACGAGGGTCCTAGGCTGTATAGGGCTTGAAAGGTTAAAACCAGCACCTTAAACCTGATCCTGTACTCCACCGGGAGCCAGTGCAGCTGGTATAGCACCGGGTGAATGTGATCTCGCAGCGAAGACCCCGTAAGGAGTCTCGCTGCGGCATTCTGCACCCGCTGGAGTTTCTGGGTCAGTCTCAAGGGCAGCCCCACGTAGAGCGAGTCACAGTAATCCAGTCTGGAGGTGACCGTTGCGTGGATCACAGTGGCTAGGTCAGGGCGAGAGAGGTAAGGAGCCAACTGCTTAGCTTGGCGGAGATGAAAAACAAACCCGGAAGTGGCATGAAAAGGGGCGAAAATGGCCCTGAAAGAGCGCAAAAAAACTATGTTTAGCAATCCCATAAGCCGTTGCAAGTGCAATTCCATGAGCCTTTGAGGCCTGTGGAGGGTCGGAATTTGAGCAAGGAGGTTTGGAGGGAGCGATTGTGGTGTTTGCAGGTCTCTTTAATTGTGTTCCCAATAAACGCAATTTTGCTTACATGTGCGCTGCCTCGGGACTTAACCCCCATGTAAATGGGGAGTTGCCTTTACCCGGGATCCTATTATCGCCCTTCCTCCTTGCTTGGTTACTCGATTCACTGTCTGCGTTTGAGGCCTGCGTTATTTCTTGTTACGATTTATGCTATAAAATTCCAACAAATATTCTCCACCCCACTTTTCTTTGCAACAGAGTTCCGTGTCCCTGGGCAGCGAGTACGATTATTCGAACAGCTCCTTGTGCAGTTTCAACCTCCGGAAATCCACCGATCTGCTGACAGAGTCTCCGGCGGTTGAGGTATATTCCAGCTTGCCCTCCCTGACTCGTTCTGCCTGCATCCCTCAAAAGCTCCTCTCTCCACCATCCGTAAATTAATGTGCTGTAGGTGTACTCTCCAAGCATCCTAATTAAGCCTCAGTTATTTGCAATGCAATCAAAACACTGGTTCAAAACACTGCAGCTGGACTGTTTAAATTCATTTAATTTAGTGTTACATTTCTACTGTGCCTTTTCTCCCTAGGAAATCAAGGGTTCCCCCCCTGCCCCAACGCCAATTCATCCTTGCAACAACCCCAGGAGGTGGGTTAATCTGAGGGCCTGTGAATGGTCCAAGGTTAGCCGGTGAGCAGAGAGACTAGAACTCGGGTCTCGCAGGTCCAAGTCTGTCACTGTAACCCCTACACAACGCTGTCCTCCACCTTCTTCTGAAATACGAGCTCCATTAGGTGCCTCCCGCTCCTGAGTTGTTCCTATGCCACAAATAAGAACCGGTTCTTCAAGAGCCAATGCCAGAGCTTGCTTTTTTCCTCTTCCCTCCCTGTTGCTTTGTCCTTGTGTGCCATGACTTTAAGCTTGCAGGCCGGGAACTGTCTTATTTCAACGGACAGTCTGCAAGCGACTCTTTGGCCTCTGTGATTCTATGGGCCTTTGCCAAGCAACTTTCTTTCCTGAACTTCCTCAGGTCCTGCTCTCTAGCTGTTCCCGGTGCCAGGCCTGCAGCTCGCTGGTGTACGACGAAGAGGTGATGGCCGGCTGGAGTTCGGACGATTCCAACCTGAACACCACCTGCTCCTTCTGCGCCCGACCCTTCGTGCCCTTCCTCAGCATTGAGATCCAGGATTTCCAGGCAGCCCCCAGGTCAGAACCCCGGGCGGTTCCACTCCCCTTTCATTGTAGGGGTGGCCTGGTCAGCAGCACTGGCTGCTGTCCATTGGGACTGGTGGGGCGGAACTTAGGGGACCCACCACTTGGTGACACCAGAGGCAATGACAGGCAGTGTTTACAACCAATGAAAGGCTCCTAAGACTGGTGGGGCAAAAGTCAGGGAGCCACCAGTAGGTGGCGCCAGAGCGGATGGCTGGCAGAGAATTGGAGAACTGAGACAGTTCTTAGGATTCCAGAGACAAGAGGTTTAGCCCTTTGCAAATAACAGCAAACTGTGGTCAGCCTGGAATTGTATGCAATACTGGGCTTTTTTTTCAAAGAAGAACCGTTGAAATGAATCAACATAACTAATTTAGGTCCGTTTTCAATAGGTCTTAGGGACGCAGGTGGCGCTGTGGGTTAAAGCCTCAGCGCCTAGGGCTTGCCGATCGAAAGGTCGGCGGTTCGAATCCCTGCGGCGGGGTGCGCTCCCGCTGCTCGGTCCCAGCGCCTGCCAACCTAGCAGTTCGAAAGCACCTCCGGGTGCAAGTAGATAAATAGGGACCGCTTACCAGCGGGAAGGTAAACGGCGTTTCCGTGTGCGGCCGGCTCTGGCTCGCCAGAGCAGCGATGTCACGCTGGCCACGTGACCCGGAAGTGTCGCCAGACAGCGCTGGCCCCTGGCCTCTTAAGTGAGATGGGCGCACAACCCCAGAGTCTGTCAAGACTGGCCCGTACGGGCAGGGGTACCTTTACCTTTACCTTTTACCCTGGAGTAGAACTTGGTTGGATACAGCCTTCTGTGTCTGGGTTGTGCCATTTTTACCTTCAGAGGAGAGCTCAATTCCTCTCTCTTTTTAAAAAAAAAAAGTCCAAAAAACAAAAGCAAAAAAACCCCTCCAAATATTCCATGCACCTACAGGATGATGGAGTCCAGCAGCATCTTCTCCAGCATTCTAGTTTTCTAGGTGCAGGGATTTATTTATTACACATACGGACATGTGATTTTCCCTTCTTGCAACGCAGGCCGAGAAACAGGTTAGCTGTCTTGGCTTGTTTTGAGTGCGGGGCTGAAGGAAGACGCTTGGTGCTTGCTTTTTTTAAGTAAGGCTCTAGTCCTCATGTTTGCCAAAAAAAAACGGGGGAGGACTAGAATACGTTGGCGTATATATTGAGTAGATGTTTTTCTCTCCATCATTTCCGCCTCCCCAGCATCGCCGACACCTCGGACACCAGCTCTATCTCCTCCGATTGGCCGCGGGACAGTGAAGCCCCCGCCCCAGGGAGCCAGGGCCCCGTCCTCAGCGACCGCTCCCACTGCCTGTCTCTGGATGAAGCTGAGCCGGAACCCGGAAGGGAGTCCAGGGCTGGGTCTCTGTGCAACGGCTTCACCGAATCTCCGGTGTGGATGGGCTTGGGGAAGAACCTTCTGGGTCTTGCAGCTAGAAAACGGGGAAGTTGCGATGAGAGGAGGAGCAACACGGAGAGCCCAAGGGCCTTATTCCCGTTTGGGCAAGCCCTCGAGGGCCGCGTGATGCCAGTGGTGGGCGGAGCCAGAGGCAAAAGTGGGTGGGGCAACACATGTAAATGGCACCTTTGCGCGATGGGGCTAGTTCCTGCTACAGGCAATAGACTCATCCAGGGAAGCCAGAGGGCATAATCAGGGTTCAAGGGAGGGTAGGACTCGAACCCCTGGCTTCAAGTTGCAGGAAAAAACACTTAGGATACAAAGCAGGCCTAGCGAAGGGTGTATGTGGAGGGCCACATCTGGCCCCTGAGCCTGTGGTCCCCACCCTCCCCTCCCCTCATTCTAGCTAGACAGGCCTATTTTGAACCCAGGCTCACCCCCTTGGCATTAAATGCTGCGGACTTGCTTCTGGAACATTGGCTTGATGCTGTATGGCCACGTTCGATCCCTACCAAGCATGGCGCGGGTTCTGCGATTTAGCTTCTTTAAAGTAAAATTAAAAAATCAGCTTTCTAGTCCTCACCCAAATCTGATACTGCCTCTTGCTTGCCTGGTGTTTGTATGAGTGTGCATGTAGAAATTTATTCATACCCCACCTTTTTACCTGATGGGGCTTAAGCCTGCTTACGGTTAAGAATAAGAACTGCCAGAAACATACTGTTACAGAGGTGAAATTCAGATTAATCTCTTGTCCTCCTGTTGCCTCTGGGCCCTTCCCACTGTTGCAATGCGGCCCCCAGAAGCTTGCCAGGAGGGCAAGTGGAAGGCAGTTCTCCGTCCAGAGAACTGAACCAAGCATCCCCCCTCTGTATAAGTCAGCTTCCTGTTTTCCTACCTATCCATTTTTTTTATCCTGGCCCCTTTTTTATATTGTGGGGTCCGGCGGTAAAGTTGAAAATGGGCGAGAGCAACGCAAGGGTTGACGTCTGTCGCGACGCCTTCCTTGTTCTTACCTGTGCTTCGTCCCCCCCGCTTCCAGGTTCCTCAGGGTCCGGCCCCCGAAGTGGAACACCTGGCCTTTGCCTACCTGAGCCCCTTAGTCCTGCGGAAGGAGCTGGAGACCCTCCTGGAGAACGAGGGAGGGGACTTCCTGTCTCAGCCGGAGCTGGTGGACAACCACCCAATCATCTACTGGAACCTGGTGTGGTACTTCCAGCGCCTGGATCTGCCCAGCAGCCTCCCCCAGCTGCTCCTGGCCAGCAAGCACTTCCGGTCAGCGCCACAGGTGACGCATCTCCCCTTCCTTCCTTATCCTCACAGCAACAACCCTGCGAAGTAGGTTAGACCAAGAGAGGTGGGAAACTTCTATGGCCCTTCAACACATTGTTGGACTCCCATCAACCCCAGGCAGCCTGGCCCAATGGTCATGGGTGATGGAAGGCCAGCAACATCTAAAGGACCAGAGGCTCCCTGCCCTGGACACACATCCCAACCAATCAGGGATCATATATTAAATACAATTGCAGAGGTGTAAAGCAGGGGCACAGAGCCTGTTGCCCTCCAGAAATTGCTGGACTCCCGACTCCCAGCAGTCAGGGGTGATGGGAGTTTACACCTCTGAAAGTGCATTAAAGCCCTATGCAGCCTAGGACCCACGTACCTATGGGACCGCCTCTCCTGTTATGCCCCGCAGAGGACCTTAAGGTCCACAAATGACAACACCTTGAAGGTCCCAAGTTGCAAGGTGGCTAGATTGGTCTCAACTAGGGCCAGGGCCTTTTCAGCACTGGACCCGACGTGGTGGTACGCTTTGTCACAAGAGACTAGGGCCCTGTGGGACTTGACATCTTTCCGCAGGTCCTGCAAGACAGAGCTGTTCCGCCTGGCCTTTGGTTTGGACTTGGTGTGACCCTTATGTTTCCCTCCCCTTATGGTATTGATTTATCAGCTATTTAAAATGAGGCTGCATTTTAAATTGCATTTTAAATTGGTTGGTTTGTTTTTCTCCCCCCCCCCTCTCTTTTCCCCCTATTATGCTTTTACTGTGATTTTATTGGTGTTAGCCGCCCTGAGCCTGGCTCTGGCCAGGGAGAGAGGGGTATAAATAAAATTTATTATTATGATGATGATGTGATATGTGATCTCTGATTGGCTGGGGCATGTTTCACACAGTGAGCCTGTGGTCCTGCAGGTGTAGCTGGACTGCCACACACATTAGCCCTGGCCATCCCTGGTGATGGGAGTTGTAGTCTAGCAACTTCTGGTTCCTTCCCATTGCCCTAAAGCAAGTTGTCCAGAAATTGTCCTGTGACTTTCTGACCGTTAGAGATCTGACAGTAAGAGCTGCTCAGTAGTGGAACCGTCTCCCTCGGGAAGTTGGGGAGAGATTGGATGGTCATATGTCCTGGATGCTTTATCTGAGATTCCTGCATTTTGGGGGGGGTTGGACTAGATGACCCTCGGGGTCCCTTCCAACTCTACAATTCCATGATTCTGTTACCAGGGTTGGGGAGGAGCCAGGGTGTGACCCTCCAAGTGTTGCTAGACTCCAACTCCCCTCATCTCTGACCATTGGCTTCTCAATACGGCTTATATTTAATAATAATAATAATAATTTATTATTTGTACACTGCCCATATATATTTAAATAGTCACAGAGGAAGATACCTTATATTAAGTCAGACTGTTGGGATTTGGGGCAGACATACCTGGAGATGGCGGAACCGGAGGCCTTCCTCATCCAAGTGCCCTGTTGCTTTGCCTTGATCCTTTCCCTAAAGGCAAGCCAAGATTCCAGTCCGTATGAAAAAAGGGGTGGTTTAATAATAATAATAATTTATTATTTATACCCCGCCCATCTGGCTGGGTTTCCCCAGCCACTCTGGGCAGCTTCCAACAAAGATTAAAAATACATAAAAATGTCACATATTAAAAACTTCCCTGAACAGGGCTGCCTTCAGATGTCTTCTAAATGTCAGGTAGTTGTTGTTCTCTTTGACATCTGATGGGAGGGCGTTCCACAGGGCGGGTGCCACCACCGAGAAGGCCCTTGCCTAGTTCCCTGTAACTTGGCTTCTCTCAATGAGGGAACCACCAGAAGGCCCTCAGTGCTGGACCTCAGCGTCCGGGCAGAACGATGGGGGTGGAGATGCTCCTTCAGGTATACAGGGCCGAGGCTTACACACTGCAACTATGATACTTGGCTTATATTTCAGCTTCCGGCCCATTCCGGCCCATTGTTTTACTGACTGATTGGTTAATTATGCAATGTGACTTAAGTTGTACCTGTGGTGTTTCATTACGCCATTGTTATTTATTGTCGGTAAGATGCTTTGGGATCGGTATGAGCGGACAGCAACATAGAAAGACAGATTATTTGTTTTGCGCTCTCTGACCTTCCCCAATGACTGCCCTCCCTCTCCGCAGGGCTTGCCTCAGGAGGGGCTTCTCGTGAACGTACGTTTGGTCTGGGATGTGTTGACGCCAGACCCCGACAGCTACCCCCCACTTTACGTCCTCTGGAGGTTCCACGGTAAGAACGGTGCATTCTGGCAATAGCAAGACCACGGGTTACCTTTCCGTGGGGTTGCTACGGGGAGGGGAGGGACCATACCAGGAGATGGCCTGCCCCCGCCATGTCCTGTGAGGCTTCCCTCAGTGTGTCTTGTTTGTTCGCTATGCAGGAAAACCCCACTGAGCTAGATAAGCTTGATCCCACTTAGCCTTTCACTAGCCGTGTTCGTGAGGAATGGAACTTCCATGTTCAAGAGCAGTCTGCTTCTCTGTTCTGGGGACAAATAGCAGGGGAGGGCTATTCCATCCATCCATCCATCCATCCATTCATTCAACTTGTATAACTACAGTGGTGCCTCGCAAGACGAAATTAATCCGTTCCGGGAGGCTCTTCGTATAGCGGTTTTTTCGTCTTGCGAAGCAAGCCCATTGACAGCTTAGTGGATTAGCGCTATTAGCGGTTTAGCGGCTTTTAGCGGATCAGCTGATAAGCGGCTTAGGGCTTAGGAAAAGGGGGGGGGGAGGGAAAAATCCCTGCAGGAACTCGCAAGACATTTTCATCTTGCGAAGCAAGCCCATAGGGAAATTTGTTTTGCGAAGCGCCTCCAAAACGGAAAACCCTTTCGTCTAGCGGGTTTTCCGTCTTGCGAGGCGTTCGTCTTGCGGGGCACCACTGTACTTCATATTTCAGCAGAAATGTCCCAAGATTGAACTTGCAAAGGCTTGTTGGTTGTTAGGCTCTGTTTCTGCACCTTTTCTGCCCTTTCTACGCTCTTTTTTAGGGTCCTTTTTTTGCCACTTCTGGGCTTGGGGCAATGCGCGCTCACTCATGCCTTGAACACACATATTGATATATTGCAATGTCAGAAATAATGATGGAGCTATGTAGAAGCATCGGCTGGCTTCACGGTTTTTCCCACATTGTGATTTTTTTGCATAATATACACACACACATCATGATTCATGATATATTGCCAGGGCAAAAATTATAAAACCAATATCGCAATATGGACTTCAGACTGATTTTGGACGATATATCGCCCAGCCCTGACATGCATCATGATTTGCGATATATTGTACAGTCAAACCTTGGTTCCCGAATGGCTTAGTTGCTGAACAAATCAGCTCCTGAACGCCACACACCCAGAAGTAAGTGTTCCAGTTTGTGAACGTTTTTCAGAAGCCGAACGTCGGACATGGCTTCAACTTGAGTGCAGGAAGCTCCTGCAGCCAATCCGAACCTGTGCCTTGGTTTTCGAACGGTTTCGGGAGTCAAACGGACTCCCGGAACAGATTAAGTTCGAGAACCAAGGTACCACTGTATTGCCAGGTCAACAATTATGAAACCAATATCACAATATGGACTTCAGACCTGTTTTGGACAATATATTGATATATATTGAGACCTCCGGGTATAGGGCGGTATATAAATTCAACCAATAAAATAAATATCGTCCATCCCTAGCGCAGTCACACGGCAATTGGATGTGCATAAACACAGTACATACTTAGGCACACACTCTCTGTTTCTCACACCCCATATAGTGCAAAATTCACAGAGTACCAAATACTGTTACAACTAATAATAACAGCACGAAATCCACATTTTGTGCAACACAGTTAAGCAGCAGCAAGTGGCTCAAAGCAATATGCATAAGTCCGCTTGCAGACACGTAACCGCCTTTCTTCGCACCCCACCCAGGTAACATCCCGACCCGCCTCCAGTCCTGGCGCCGACACAACCACCCCTTCTCGCTCTCGTTCCTGGAGGCTGTGCTGAGCTCGGTCGGGATGGGCGAGATGCACAAGGCCATCTCTCTGTTCCTGGACACGGTGAAGGAGCAGTCCGGCACGGCACACATGCCCAGGTACGATTTCTCCTCTCCTGCCCCTCTGCCCACCCACTCCTGCACGTCCCTGCAGCAAGCTTGGGCCCACCTGGCCCAGTGTTGCCTACACTGGCTGGCAGAGGCCGTCTGGGGTTTCAGGCAAGAGTCTTTCCCCTGCCCTGCCTGGGCATGTCAGGGATTGAAGCTTGGGCGTTCTGCATGCAAGGCAGGTGTCCTGCTACTCTGCCATGGCCCTCTCCTCTAAATATGAAAGTAAGATTCTACTTCCCGTGCTTCTGCCTTGATCCTATCCCTAAAGGCAAGCCAAGATTCCAGTCCTTATGAAAAAAGGGGTGGTTTAATAATAATAATAATAATAATAATAATAATAATAATAATAATTTATTATTTATACCCCGCCCATCTGGCTGGGTTTCCCCAGCCACTCTGGGCGGCTCCCAATCAAGTGTTAAAAACAGTACAGCGTTAAATATTAAAAACTTCCCTTAAGATGTCTTCTGAATGTCAGGTAGTTGTTTATCTCTTTGACATCTGATGGGAGGGCGTTCCACAGGGTGAAAAGGCCCTCTGCCTGATTCCCTGTAGCCTCACTTCTCGCAATGAGGGAACCGCCAGAAGGCCCTCGGCGCTGTATCTCAGTGTCCAGGCTGAACGATGGGGGTGGAGATGCTCCTTCAGGTATACAGGACTGAGGCCGTTTAGGGCTTTCAAGGTCAGCACCAACACTTTGAATTGTGCTCGGAAACGTACTGGGAGCCAATGCAGATCTCTCAGAACCGGTGTTATGTGGTCCCGGTGGCCACTCCCAGTCACCAGTCTAGCTGCCGCATTCTGGATTAATTGCAGTTTCTGGGTCACCTTCAAAGGTAGCCCCACATAGAGCACATTGCAGTAGTCCAAGCGGGAGATAACCAGAGCATGCACCACTCTGGCGAGACAGTCCACTGGCAGGTAGGGTCTCATCCTGCGTACCAGATGGAGCTGGTAAACAGCTGCCCTGGACACAGAATTGACCTGCGCCTCCATGGACAGCTGTGAGTCCAAGATGACTCCCAGGCTGCGCACCTGGTCCTTCAGGGGCACAGTTACCCCATTCAAGAACAGGGAATCTCCCACACCCACCCGCTCCCTGTCCCCCAAAAACAGTACTTCTGTCTTGCCAGGATTCAACCTCAATAGGAACATAGGGAGCTCCCTCTCAGTCTCTTGGACCATCCAACTCAGTGCTGTCTGCACTGACTGGCAACAGCTCGCCACAGTTTCAGGCAGCCATACCTGGAGATGCTGGGGTTTAAAGTGGGGGCCATGCAAGGCAGGTGCTCTGCTGCCAAGCTACAAAATTCCCCGCGGTCCCATGGGCACCTTCACAGGGACTACTGCGCTTCTCTGATTCCCACTCTTCGTTCTCTTCTTCTCCTTAGGAGTGTTTACCACGAGATCCTCTTCTTGAAGCTGGCAGCTCTGGGCAGAGACCACGTGGACATTGGTAAGTGCAAGGCCCCTATATCCCGGAGGGGATTGAATGGCACAAGCTACTTGGAGAGAGGGAGGATGTCTGGAGAGCTGCTGCCGGCCAGTGTAAGCACTGCTGAGCTGGATGGGCCTGTGGTCTGTATAATAATAATAATTTATTATTTGTACGCTGCCCATCTGGCTAGGTTTCCCCAGCCACTCTGGGCGGCTTCCACAGAGACCAAAAATACACTAAAATGTCACACATTAAAGACTTCCCTGAACAGGGCTGCCTTAAGATGTCTTCTGAATGTCAGGTAGTTGTTTATCTCTTTGACATCTGATGGGAGGGCGTTCCACAAGGCGAGCGCCACTACCGAGAAGGCCCTCTGCCTGGTTCCCTGTAGCTTTGCTTCTCGCAGTGAGGGAACCGCCAGAAGGCCCTCGGCGCTGCACCTTAGCGTCCGGGCAGAATGATGGGGGTGGAGACGCTCCTTCGGGTATACTGGGCCAAGGCCGTTTAGGGCTTTGAAGGTCAACAGCAACACTTTGATTGTGCTCGGAAGTGTACTGGGAGCCAATGTAGGCCTTTCAAGTCTGGTGTTATGTGGTCTCGGCGGCCGCCCCCAGTCACCAGTCTAGCTGCCGCATTGTGGATTAGTTGTAGTTTCCGGGTCACCTTCAAAGGTAGCCCCACGTAGAGCGCATTGCAGTAGTCCAAGCGGCAGGGGAACTGAGAAAGAGATCTCCGCACCCAGCAAGTCATTACCCACACAGGCTGCATCCATGAGGTCTAGGAACTTGCTTGTTTTTCTTCCCCCCCAAAGGAAAAAGCCTAACATTCTTAATAATCTTTTTGGCACTTTCTTTGCATCCATGAAGTTTGAAAATGTGCTTGCGTTGTACATTTTTTGAGATATGTTTTTCCTTACCCTCTTAACACTTTGATTTCAAAGTCTTATCTTTGTTCTGCATTTCTATCTTTTTAAAAAATATTTCATTTACTTGACAATACTGAAACCAATCGGATATCCATTCTCTTCTTGTTTTTTTAAGGTTTACAACCACCTTCAGAAAAATTTAATGTAGCCCATTCTGCCCCCATATTTATTTTCTTTTGTGGGAAATAGCCCCAGGGGCGTTTTTCTTTCCATATAGACTGCTTCTTACAATAGGATTAAAAAAATTATTTGTCGACTTTTACCTCCTAAATCCTCACGATGCTGAAGTGCAAATTCAAGGCGCTTTCTTTGTGTCCATGAGGCCTAGAAACCTGCCTGTGTTCATTTAAAAATAGGAAGACGAAAAAAGCTGAAAAAAGCTGAAATTCTCAGGGTGCTGAGATCCAGCTGTCAGGTCCTTCTGCTTCTCCCACAGCAGTTCTCAAGCTGTGGGTCCCCAGATGTTGTTGGACTACAACTCCCATCATCCCTAGCTAGCAAGGGCAGAGTTCAGGGATGATGGGAATTGTAGTCCAACAACATCTGGGGACCCACAGCTTGAGAACTGCTGTAAGAAGAAAACTTGAGAGGAGGGAGCGTCTTCACTTTCTGCCTCTTCCCCTCTCTGCAGCCGACTTCGACAAGAAATACAAATCTGCCTATTCTAAGCTGGCCAGCAGCATGGGGAAGGAGACTCTGAAGCAATGGAGAGCCCAGCCGCTCACCTCCAAGGCCATCGACTGCCGGAAAAGCTTTGGGGCCAACCTGGAATGCTAGCGGGGGTCACCCGTGCCGCCGCCGCCAACCTTCCCCCCCGCCGTTTCACCTCCGGCACCCCCACCCTCCAATTCCTGAAACATAGGAATCGCCAAGGACACAACGGGAGCTGATAACCAAATCGCGGCGGGAGCCAGTCGCTGCCACCGCAGGACCTCCTCTGGGGCAAACTAGGGGACCCCGGAACGAGAGGCCCATCGCTGTCCTCTCCTCAGAGACCCCTCTGGTCCCTGTGTCCCCCCCGGAGCTGGGGCAAGGCGTCCCAACGCTTGCCGGCAGTGGGGAGACGGCGGGTCTCAGGGACCACGTGCATATTGAGGTTTCGGGAGCGCCTCTCCCCATCCCTCCCGTCCCAGCACTGCACTCTGCACATGCATGAGAACACCTGGACGCCGTCCCCTCCCTCTCCCGTCTCCCCCCTTCCTCCACACCCAGGTCGACCCCTCCCAGAGCTCCTCTATATTTTTGTGCACTGTGTTATTTTCTGGAAGGCAAGTCTGCCCATTTCTTCCCGCGACACATCAGGGTTCAATTCAGGAAGAGGGCAACCCATCTCAAAGCCAAGTTGGGTTTTTGTTTTTTGTTTTTACCGTCAGTGTTTTTTTTCCGAGGTTGGGTGGGGGTGGGAAAGGGGGGGAGGGAGAGAGAGAGAGCTATTTTATAATTTATTTATTGTTGAGACCTTTTTCGTTGTTGTTGTCGTCGCTTCTGCTTTAACTGCCGAAAAGAGGAGCCCGCTAGCAGGTGATGGGGTGGTAGGGGTAGAAGAGCCCATTCTACAAGTCCACCTCCCTCTTTCTCTGCTTTGCCAGCCCCTTCCCCAAGGGAAGGGTTGTCTCCAGCTAAGTTCTGCTCAGGCTTGTTGAAATTAATGAAGTTGGGCCCCATCCGCACTACACATTTAAAGTTGTATCGTACCGCTTTAAACAGTCATTGCTCCCCCCAAAGAATCCTGGAAGATGTAGTTCGTCAAGGGTTCTCAGAGTTGTTAGGAGACCTCTCTTCCCCCTCACAGAACTATAATTCCCAGAGTTCCCTTAAGGAGAAAGGTTGGTGGTTAAACCACTCTGGGATTTGTAGCTCTGGGAGGGGAACAGGGGTCTCTGTGCAACTCTCAGCACCGTTAACAAACCACAGCTCCCAGAATGCTTTGGTGTGGGGAGCCGTGACTGTTTAAAGTGGTATCGTAGGGTTTTTAATGTATGTTGCGGGTGCAGCCTAGCTTAGGCCCGTTAATTTCAGCGAGTCTGAGCAGAACAAACGTTCGGTGCAACCCGGCGTGTCGTCCCGCCACCCCACTTTCTCCTCAGGGCTCGGATTGTGCAATATGGAGGCTGATCTCCATCAAGACCCTATTTGTTGTATTCTTCATTTTGTTGGTTTGTCCGTTTCAATGTTCCCGGTTCTGTAAATAAAGAGGCTTCTGTATTTTCCTTCCGGGGTACTGCACATGCGTCTTCGATTGGGGCACAAGAGGAGGCCGGGCTCAGGTTCGCCTCAGAAACCCAAGTCCGTAAATGCGACGACGGAACGTGAAGATCTGCTTTAATGTGTGATCCCTGATGGGTTGGGATATGTGTTTGTGGGGCCCCCATACATTTAAAGTGCTGCGAGACCACTTTAAACAGTCACGGCCTCCCCTAAAAGATTCTGGGACCTGTCGTTTCTTAAGGGAGCTGAGAGTTGTTAGGAGACCCCAGCTCCACTCATAGAACTACAATTCCCAGAGTTCTCTGGGAAGAGAGATGGCTTGCTAAACCATTCTGTCTCAAACCCCGCAGAGTCAGGACAGACAGAAGTAAACTACATGGACCCAATGATCCAAGCTGGAGGTATAAAGCCACTTCCTACATTCTTCAGATCGTTCGGAGCCATGAGGACTGGAATCTTAACATTCGTTTTAGGGGAAAGACCACCACTCTGTATTGCAGCACCTGCTGTAAGTGCAACAGAGCCCAAATCCCATCTCCAGCTTTTCAAGATGGGATGTGTCCAAACCCCAGAGAGCTACTGGCCAGTCCATGCAGAGGAGCGATGGGGAAACACTGGCCCTCCAGATATTCCTGAACTTCACCACTTCACTCAGCATGGCCAGTGGTCAGGAGTTGTATTCAAGGGGTGTCTAGGGCAGCCTGTCTCAACCTGTGGGTCCCCAGATGTTGTTGAACTACAACTCCTATCACCCCTAGCTAGCAAGGCCAGAGCTCAGGGATGATGGGAGTTGTAGTCCAACAACATCTGTGGACCTGCAGGTTGAGAAAGGCTGGTCTAGGGAGAGGTTTGCCCCCCCCCCCCCGGTATAGACAGTCCTAAGCTAGATGTACTGGCAGGTCTAACTCAGGAAGTGGCAGTTTTTTAATGTTTCTAAGGCCTCATCTGTGCCTTACATTTAAAGCCATTTTAAGAGCCGTGACTCCCCCAGCCTTGCCCCCAAAGAATTCTGGGAAGTGTAGTTGGTTGAGGGTTGAGCGCTACAATTCCTTGGCAAGAGGAATTGGTTGATAAGAGCCAACTAATTCTGGTTTTGTCTTCGCCCTCCACAAAGGCCACGTGGAGACTAAGGAGGTTGCAGGGAGCCAGGGTCACCCACCGGAACGATTGCAAGGCCACAAGCGCACCGTCCATTTAAAGCACTTTTAGCCAGTCATGGCTCCCTTCGCAGAATTACGAAGGGTCCTGGGGATTTGCTAGGAGTCCCTTCTATTCCTCTCCCAGAGTTGTAGCTCTGAATGTGACTTCATTAAGGAGGTGGGCAGGTGGAGCGGCCCCAATGGACCAGCCTCCACTATCTGGTGTCAGCAGTGGGGGATTCAAAATGGCGCCCCAAGAGCATTATGGGAAACGCAAAATCTTGGCTCACGGACCCAGGGCAAGTTCTGGTGGAGTCTCCTGGGCTGTGAGGCTCCAGACCTGTCTAACAGCACAACCTTGTGCAAGTTTGCTCAGAATTCGCCCCCGCTGTGTTTAATGGGGCTTACTTTCCCCACATGCGTGGAGGACCGCCATCTGAGACTAGACACTCCATGTTCTTATAGGGCGGAGGACGTCACACCAGGAAAACGAACCTCAATTGTGTTGTTTTGTTCTTTAACGGGGACGGAGGGAAACAGCCAGGAACTGAGTCGCCAGCCTCCCCTGGGATGACCTTGCCAGACATTTGGCGCTGGGGCTTGCCAGAAATAGCCTGTTTAGGAAATCAATACTTCCCTCGCTTTCTGTTTTGGGTGGCAGAAGATTATTGGCCCCAACTGCTTCACCGTCATCCGTACTTGTGGGGAGGGCCCGGAGCCTGTCAGTCGTGCTGCCAGCCAATGAGGGGCAGAGAAACAGAAGGAAGCCATAGATCCAGGCTGGAATCCCAACTGGCGCCCTGCCATCTTTCCTTTTGTAAACTGGCAGCCATGTTGAGTCCTGGCGATATCTGGGCTTCGGGGACTGCTGTACAGGGGTTTTTTTAAATGTTATTTTAGACTTGCCGCTACCGCCACCTGTTCTTTTCTCTTTTCTTGCATTCTCTTTGATGAAGAGCCACAACTCTGGGCATGCTTTTTCTCCCCAAATTTATTTATTTGGTTTTCAAATTACAGAGATATATCAAACATAGATCATAAAAACAAGGTTCCAAGGAATCTCCTGGACTTCTATCCTCCCCTTTGTGCGTCTTATTATTAATCATTTCCTCCCAGATCTTTTATGATACTCCAAATCCTTTACCTCTTCCAGTATGTCCAGAATTCAGCCTTACGCTACAAGTGTTACTCCAATCCTCCTAAGGATTTTAACTGTTTACAATGGTCTTTAAGATAGGTTATAAATTCTCCCCATTCCTTATTAAAATTTTGGTCTTCCTGATTTCTGACTCTTCCGGTCGTTTTAGCCATTTCAGCATAGTCCATTAATTTCATTCTTCTCTGGCTGGGACTTTATCTTCTTTCCATCTCTAGGCCAGTAACATCCGTGCAGCTGTGATCACATACATAAATAGTCTTCTCCTTTGGGATTTCGGCTCCTAGAATTCCTAAAAGGAAGGCTTCAGGAAAGTTGTTTTAAACATTTTTTTCAACTCATTATATATCATTTCCCAAAATCCTTTTACTACCTTACAATTCCACCACATATGATAAAAGGTGTCTTCTAAAACGCATGCTTTTCACGTAGAAGGACTCGGGTTCGATTAGCAGCAAGACTTGGACACAGCCCTTGGAAATTGAACTCCTGGAGTCTAGACAATATTCAGATAGTTGAACCAAACCAGATCCTCCAAGTGTTCCTATTTTCCAAGGACAGTCCCAGATTTACAGAAGCCGTCCTGGTTTCTGATTTGATCCCAGAATGTCCGGCTTTTCCTTAGGTAAGGGTAAAGGGACCCCTGACCATTAGGTCCAGTCGTGGCTGACTCTGGGGTTGCGGCGCTCATCTCGCTTTATTGGCCGAGGGAGCCAGCGTACAGCTTCCAGGTCATGTGGCCAGCATGACTAAGCTGCTTCTGGCAAACCAGAGCAGCGCACAGAAACACCGTTTACCTGCCCGCCGGAGCGGTACCTATTTATCTACTTGCACTTTGACGTGCTTTCGAACTGCTAGGGTGGCAGGAGCTGGGACCGAGCAACAGGAGCTCACCCCGTCGCGGGGATTCGAACCGCCGACCTTCTGATCGGCAAGTCCTAGGCTCTGTGGTTTAACCCACAGCGCCACCCGCGTCCCTCAGCTTTTCCTTAGGACGTCCCTATTTTCTTTGGAGAAATGTTGGAGGGTACAAAGCTCTGACTCGGAGTAAGTCAGCATTGCATATTTAGTATTTAAAATAGTTTCAGTCCCCATTAACTCTGGGTAGAAAATTCCCTGCTTGGAACCCTGGAATGCCACTGCCAGTCAGTGTAGACAATACTGGACTGAATGGGTCCATGTTCTGACTCCATGTAAGACATTTTCCTGTGTTCCTTTCCGAAACATTTTGGTTTGGTTTGAAGGCAGAACCTTTGGCAGTGTAGCTTAGGTGGGCAAAGGTCCTGACTAGGAAACAGCTGATTCTGGGTTCAATTCCTGATGGTGCCAAAATCCCTCCCATAATAATAATAATAATAATAATATTTATTTATACCCTGCCCTCCCCAGCTAAGGCTGGGCTCAAGGCGGCTAACAAGCAATAAGAAAAACAAGTTGAATGGATACAACTTAAAAACAAGATTAAAATACAACATTAAAATATTGAAACATTAAAATATTAAAATGTAGCCTCATCGCAGGAGGAGAAGGAAAGGGAAAAAGAAAGAGAGGGAGGGAGGGAATCAAATTGGCTCCAAGCCAAAGGCCAGGTGGAACAACTCTGTCTTACAGGCCCTGCGGAAAGAAATCAGATCCCGCAGGGCCCTGGTCTCATGAGGCAGAGCGTTTCACCAGGCCGGAGCCAGTGTTGAAAAGGCCCTGGCTCTGGTTGAAGCTAATCTAACTTCCTTAGGGCCCAGGACCACTAGGGTGTTGTTATTTATGGACCTTGAGGCTCTCCGTGGGGCATACCGGGAGAGGCGGTCCCGTAGGTACGAGGGTCCTAGGCCATGAAGGGCTTTAAAGGTCAAAAGCAGCACCTTAAATCTGACCCTGTACTCCACCGGGAGCCAGTGCAGCTGGAAAAGCACTGGGTGAATATGCTCCCATGGCAGAGACCCCGTGAGGAGCCTCGCTGCAGCATTCTGCACCCGCTGGAGTTTCTGGGACAGCTTCAAGGGCAGCCCTGCATAGAGTGATTTACAGTAGTCAAGCCTGGAGGTGACCGTCGCATGGATCCCTATGGCCAGGTCGGGGCGGGAAAGGTAAGGGACCTAGGAGAGGCAGAAGCCTCCCATGGCAGAGGTGCACAAAACCTTGCACTATAATCTAATGGGGAAAGCTTGCACCATTTTAAGTGCAGAGAAACTAGGTGGTGACCTAACAGAAGTTTACAAGATTATGCATGGCATGGAAAAAGCATATAGAGAAAATACTTTTGTCCTCCCTATTTCATAACACTAGATATCCAATGAAAGCTGGATGTTGGAAGATTCGGGACAGAAAAAACAGGAGTTAACTTCTTCATTCAGCCAAGCCTTGTGAAGGATAAGAAAGAGGGATTTATATCTAGATGCTAGGATAGAGATGATAAGGAAAACAGGAAGACATAATGAGAGGTGGTGTGGGATTGGTGGGAGTCAATGTTTGTTTTTCTTTTTAGTGTTTATATTATTAACTTGTAAGATATGGATTTGGTTTTTTTCGTATGTTGGTTTTTGTGTATTGTTATTTTTCTGATATTTTTGTGTTGTTGTTGTTGTATGGAAAATACTAATAAAAATCAAATTAAAACAAAAAACTTCTTCATGCAGCCCAGAGCAAGAACTATGGCACTTGCTCCCGCAGTAGTCAATTATAGCCACCATCGTGGAGGGCTTTAAAATAGGATTACATACCCGCCAACATTTCTCCAATGAAAATAGAGACATCGCCAACCTAGCAGTTCGAAAGCACCTCCGGGTGCAAGTAGATAAATAGGGACCGCTTACCAGCGGGAAGGTAAACGGCGTTTCCGTGTGCGGCTCTGGCTCGCCAGAGCAGCGATGTCACGCTGGCCACGTGACCCGGAAGTGTCTCCGGACAGCGCTGGCCCCTGGCCTCTTAAGTGAGATGGGCGCACAACCCCAGAGTCTGTCAAGACTGGCCCGTACGGGCAGCGGTACCTTTACCTTTACCTTTTATTCAACAACAACAATAACACATTTTATTTTTATTTTATTTATACCCCGCCAATCTGAATGGGTTGCCCAGCCAATTTGGGTGGCTTCCAACATTTAAAAACAATAAAACATTAAACATTTTTTTAACTCCCCCATATAAGGCTGCCTTCAGATGTCCTCTAAAGGTTATATAGTTACCTATCTCCTTGGCTCTGGGGTCGCATAGCTCCATAACACCCAACATTTCTCTGATGAAAATAGGGATGCCCTAGGCCAAGACAAAACCACAAAAGACAAGGCTATGAATGACAACTAGCCATGATGGCTGTGCTCTGCCTCCACCGTCAGAGGCAGCAATGCTGGGAGTCACAATTGAGGAGACTGCTCTTACACTCAGGTCCTGCTTGTAGGCTTCCCATAATAATATTATAATAATTCATTATTTATACCCCACCCACATGGCTAGGTTTCCTCAGTCACTCTGGGCAGCTTCCAACAAAATATTAAAAATACAATAAAACACCAGACATTAAAAACTTGCCTAAACAGGGCTGTCTTCAGATGTCTTCTAAAAGTCAGATAGTTGTTTATTTCTTTGACATCTGATGGAAGGGTGTTCCACAGGGAGGGTGCCACTACCGAGAAGGCCCTCTGCCTGGTTCCCTGTAAGTTCACTTCTGGCAGTGAGGGAATTGCCAGGAGACCCTCGGAGCTGGACCTCAGTGTCCAGGCTGAAAGATAAGGGTGGAGACGTTCCTTCAGGTATACAGGGCCGTAGAGAACTTTAAGGTCAGCATGAACACTCTGAATTGTGCTTGGAAATGCAGTGGGAGCCATAAACTGGAACAATGTGCCTCAGTTAAAACTATAATAAACACAAGTCGCAAGGTGGCTGTGGCAGTTGCTTAGGGGGCGGGGAGTGGCTTTATTTATTTATTTTGAATAATCTTTGTTGCATTTTTAAAAAAAATACAAGATGAAAATTAATTACTCCATACACCCACTTGTACAAAAAAGAAAACAATACATAAGAGAAAGTATGAAAACAAACAAATCAACAAGAAACGAAAAAGATAATTATCAAATACACAAAAATATTTAAGAAGCACAAACCATAATTTGGATATTCTATACACAAAATTCCTAAAAAGACACTACCCTCATATTCCATATTTTTCTATTTTCCTTTACCATTACACTCTTTCTGTTCCACTAAGCTGGTTTGAGTCCCGTATATGTTAGTTGACTTCCCTCTTATCTCTTTGCGGTTTCCATATTTCTCTTACATTTAGGTAATCTGTGTTCCATTATTCAATATAAAAATTCCCTTATGTCTGTGAAGTTAGTGTAAGCACAACCAAGTGTTGTTACTGGAACCATATTTTGTCAGATGCGGAGTAGATTCTTTCAGGAGCCAGAGCCTATGTGTTTCCAGGGCTGTGTGAAGATTGACTAATACACAATAAAATATTTTTGCATAAGCATTTGTGTGTGTGCACAAATTTGCAATGTGTGTGTGTGTAACACGTTATCTGCTTGAAACTTAAGTGCAGGATGAAATCTACCTGAACCTGTTTACTTAAAATGTTTCATTTTCTGCCTTCCTTAATAATATATTTGTTACAATTTAGTAATGATGGGAGCTGCTAAGAGGATCAGAGCTAAGTGGTTTCAATAGCTCTTCCCAGGGCATTCTGGGAACTGCACCTCTGGGAGGAGGCGGGGGGGGTCTCCTAACAATTCTTAGCACTCTTAACAAACTACACTTCCCAGAATTCCTTGGGGGAAGCCAGGACTGTTCATAATGGTCTCTTCTTTCTTTGGCGATCACTCATAGCCAAGTATGATTGTCTTTCATGGACATGGTCTTAACGGTGTATCCGTAAATGACCACGGAGGACAATTCTGGATCCACACGTCCTTCCACGGTGGGGAAATAGATTTCTAGACGGGAGTTGATCACTTCTCATTTGTTGTTGTTGTTGTTTAGTCGTTTAGTCGTGTCTGACTCTTCGTGACCCCATGGACCAGAGCACACCAGGCACTCCTGTCTTCCACTGCCTTCCGCAGTTTGGTCAAACTCATGCTGGTAGCTTGGAGAACACTGTCCAACCATCTCGTCCTCTTTCATCCCCTTCTCCTTGTGCCCTCCATCTTTCCCAACATCAGGGTCTTTTCCAGGGAGTCTTCTCTTCTTATGAGATGGCCAAAGTATTGGAGCCTCAGCTTCAGGATCTGTCCTTCCAGTGAGCACTCAGGACTCATTTCCTTCAGAATGGAGAGGTTTGATCTTCTTGCAGTCCATGGGACTCTCAAGAGTCTCCTCCAGCACCAGAATTCAAAAGCATCAATTCTTCGTCGATCAGCCTTCTTTATGGTCCAGCTCTCACTTCCATACATCACTACTGGGAAAACCATAGCTTTAACTATATGGACCTTTGTTGGCAAGGTGATGCCTCTGTTTTTTAAGATGCTGTCTAGGTTTGTCATTGCTTTTCTCCCAAGAAGCAGGTGTCTTTTAATTTTGTGGCTGCTGTCACCATCTGCAGTGAGCATGGAGCCCAAGAAAGTAAAATCTCTCACTGCCTCCATTTCTTCTATTTGCCAGAAGGTGATGGGTCCAGTGGCCATGATCTTAGTTTTTTTGATAGAGTGATTTAAATGCATGCTGTGAATTGGGTGACCTTGGGGAAGTCCCTGCTGTCTCTTCCAGCCTAGCCTACCTCACAGGGTTCTTGTGAAGATAACAGGGAAACGGCCTCATTGGGCAGTCTTGAGATCTTTAAAGAAAAAGTGGGATATAAATGTGACAATGAACGAAGGAACAAACGCAACCCAGAGGGAAACCTGTGGCCCTCTGGTTGTTGCTGGACTCCAATTCCCATCAGCCCTCAACCAGCATGTTCAATGGTCAGGGGTGATGGGAGTTGTAGTCCGTCAAGTATCTGCCTTAAAACTGCCAACTGAAAGCTTTTTAAACTCTGTGTTTGGGGCCATTCCACACACAAGACTAGCAATATAAACACCTTTATTCATTATAATGTGACTGTTTGGCAATTTTGGAAAGAGCCACTCCTGCCAACCTGACTCATTCCAGCGTGGCTTGAGGCCTAGTGCAGGCCAGAAGCCCAAAGACTCCTGCACTTCTTTCCCTTTTTCTTGGCTTTTTATTTTATTTTAATTCATTTTCAATGCCAAATTTGAGGAGGGCAACAAAGGCGAGGGTGGCCAATGGGGGCCAAAATGCCCTGAGGGAAGAGGACGGAAGCCAATCAGGCCTCCTTCCTCCTCCCTCGCCCCCGCCCCTTTATTTTTTTGCCCGCCGACACATCCATCCATGAGGCGGCCGGTTACCCGGATGTGGCGGCTAAAAAGGGGACCCATTAAAAAGGCGCCCCGCGGGGAACTCCGCCGCCGCTCGTTGGCCTCACGCGACGCCACTCACCCGTCCGGCGGAGCCAATGGGCGCCGCCGGGCGGGAAACCCCGCACCCGCCTCGCCGGACCATTGGCCCGAGCGCTCGTCGCGCAAACCGCGCCGCCCAATGGGCGTCGTAGCTGGCCGTTGGGAGGCGGGCCGTGCCCGGCGGGGCCCGCTGCCCAATCAGGAGCATTGTTTGTGGTGGGTGCCGGCTCCGGCGGCGGCTGCTGGTGGTGGTGGTGGTGTCGGTGGCGCCGCGTCTGCTGTCCGCCGCCAGCCCACCCCTTCCCCTCCCGGCTCCCCGCGCCGCCCTCCGCTCGGCCTGAGGGGCCTCGAACTCCACACGCGAACACCCCGTCAGGTGAGGGGGGAGAATGAAGGGGGCGGGGCTGAGGCGGTGACTGACAGGGGCAGTGCCCTATGGGGGTCCCCAGCGGGGGGGCCTTCAAATGAGGGGGGGGTTGTGGACCAATGGGGGGGGGGTCAATTCGGATATTAGGGTTGAGGGGTTTTGTCTGCCGCCCTGGGTTGCGAGTGGCCATCCCCGTGGCCTTTGGGCTTGTGGGGGGGGGGGAATGTGGGGGTGCAGTGAGAAAGAGCTTCAGTTTTGGAGGGGGGAGGGGAGGGGTGCCATCTTGAATTTTGCAGCTTAAGGGTGGGTGTCTGCGTGGCGCGATATTGGGGGCGCCACCCACGTGACTGGTGGGGAGGCTGCCCTTTTCAAGGGGTGCCTGTAGGGCCTTCCTTGGATTTTAGGGTTCAGAAGAAAGCAGTCTGGGTTTTCTGGGCGCGAGTGTGTGTGTGTGTGTGTCGCCTATTGCCAAACAGGAGCTGCTGCACCATCCCTCTGGGGGTTGGGGTCACTTTATTTGTGTTGGGGGGGGATGTCATTTTAAATATTTGGGTTCAGTCTGGGGTCGTCCGTGTGGTTTGGGGGATGCCTTTCAAACGGTCTCTCTGCTGAAATACGAATTGTGTGGTGGTGGGTGTTTGGAGGAGCCACCCTGGATATTGGGGTTCGGAAGAAGGGGTGTCTGTGGAGCTTTCCTGTTGCAGTGAGGTGAGATGCCGTCACAGTGGCTTTTGGGCCAGGAGGTGTGTGAGCCCAATGAGGTGTTTTTTTTAAGCTGGTGCTATCATGGAAATTGGGGATCTGTCTGGCAAGGTATATGGGGGTGCCATCCACGTGACTTACGAAGCTGGAGGATGGGTGCAGAGGTGGCCTTCCTTTGATGTGTCTGCTGTCATGCGTCCTGGCTTTTGGGGTTCAGAAGAGGGGAGTGTCTGGAGCCCTCCTACTGCAACAGGGAGGGCCATGTGCCATCCTGACACCCTCAGGGTTGTGGTGGGCGGGAGTGAAGCCTTTTTTTTTTTTTTTAGGGAGTGCCGTTCTTCATATCGGGGTTCAGGAAGAGACGCTCATTTCTTGTAAGGCATTTACATTACGTTACTTTCTTGTGAATATTAAGCTAGGTAGTCAATAGGTCCTAAAAGATTTGGGGAGGCACTCCTTTTGGGGGCAGTTGTTAGGAGCTGCCCTGAATATTGAAGTTTGGAAAGTGGGGGGAGGGTGTCTGTGGGGCACAGCTCATGCAAGCCATGGAGGTACTGTACCTTTCTAGTGACAGGGGTATGTATGGGTCACAGGAAGGGGGTGAGTATCCATCCCCTGCCATCCTGAATATTGGAAGTTCCAAAGCAAAAGAAAGGTGGGGTGGATTATGAAGGCTCGTCTGGTGTGGGGTGAATATGATGCTGTGGATCCAGTTGAGAGCTCTTTTGTGAGGTGTTCTGTCTTGAATATTGGGGCTCAGTAGTGGGTTGTGCCATTCTAGTGGATATCCATCTGGGGTTTTATGTGGGTTAGATGGAGGGTTAGGATCTCATTTCACAAAAGCCTGTCATCCTCAGTCATTGATACAGAAGGAGATGCCTGTGGAGATTTATCTATTCTGAAATGTGGGGGTGCTGCTGTGAGGGGGGCTTTGGCTGTGCGAGTCAAATGTGCAGTGGAGCTGTCCCTTTTATTTTTGCAGGGGTGCTTGGGAGATGGGGGCATTTGGTTGAGAGTGGTGCTCCTTTTTCTGGGATGGGAGTAAGTTTTCAACAATAAAGTTACCGGGGACAACCTTAACGAAGGGAGCCTGAAGTGGGGGGTATTTTGGGGGTGGTACAGCAGAAACTGGGGGCGGTGATGGAGAATCTTTGGAAGATCTTTTTTGGACTGAATGGAAGAAATGGCAGAGATTAAATACTGATGGGGAGAAAAAGCTGCAAAGGAGTTCCTCTTAGGGAAGGTGAGTCTTCAGGGAGTTTTTCTGTGGCGTTACTTGCGGATAGGGGAGAGAAAATGATAAGCCTAGCCTAGCAGCAAGGCCCTGAAGGGTATCTCCTGCTAAGGGGTGACAGCACTGGCAGGGACAGAAGATAAAATGGGGGTGTACACCGGGCCTTAACTGCTAGTTTTCCTGATGGGAGTGGATTGAGGTTTTCGGGTGTCGCTGGCTAAGTATTAAATTGGCATGTCTTGGATCAGTAGACAATGCAAGGATTGCAAGGAGCTTGTTTTAATGATGAATTAAACGTGGCACCGAGTCAAGAGGGTGGCAGTGTCTGTGTGTGGAGTTGGGGTACCTACTTTATAAATTGCAGCCATCCTCTCAGGAGAAGATGTGGGGCTTGTCTGTTGCTCCTTTCCACCTTTGGGGTAGGATGCTTGAAACCCTGAACCCTGCTTTGGATTTGCTGCCGGGGGGGGGGGCGAGCCAGAGAAAGCAAATCCACTCTCATGCCCCCCTTCACTCCTTTTTCACCTCCAGGCAGGCAGGGGCACGTGGAGAAAGACAAGCCTCTCCCCAAGAGCTTGGGGTGTGTGGTGGGGGGAGTTTGTCGTCTGTCTAGTCATCACATAATCCTGGCGAAGGGTTTGAAGTGGGGCTGGGGCAGGATCATTTTTTTAAAAAAAACCCAACAACAACAACCTAGGGTTGTCTTCCCTCCCAAATCTGGACTGCGTGAGTATCTTAGGGCCCCCCCTACCCCACCACCGGTTTCTCATAGATTTAAGAATTGGGAGGAGGGAAGCATGGGCACCCCCTTATGCCTTTTCTTCACAGAGCCTAGAGTGAATCTGCTTTCTCCACCCACTTAGCCGCTGCTGGTGCCGCCACTGCCTCCCCTGTGGGTGGTAAGAGCAGGCTACTTGCATCCTTCACATTAAAATAATAATAACAATGATGGGGAGGGGGTGACTTCGCTCTCTCTCTCTCTCTCTCTCTCTCTCTCTCTCTCTCACCCTGGACGCATCCTTCCTAGCCAGTGGGGCAAAGGTATGCCCTAAGGATGTTTCCTAACTGGAGAGGCACATGCCGGCACTGTCTGAAGAGCCCTGTGGGGACAGCGGGTGATGCGTAGGACTCCTTCTCTCCCCCCCCCCCTTCTCCTCGGAGAGGACATTTTATTTGGGAGTGTGCTGCTTTCTTGTTCTTCTGCCAGAGTGGAGGGTTAATGCTTCGGAAGCTTTGACCGGAGATGGTGGAATCGACTGTGGGGGCGGGGTGGAGAAGGCGGCGTCTGGACGGAGATGCTGCCTTATTGATCGCCTCCACCTGACGGTCATCACCAGTTGTTTTTTTTTGGGGGGGACACAATTCCACTTTCTCCCCATCCCGCCCAGCTGGGCTAAGGGGAAGGTTTTGTCAGCACAGAAAGTGGGTGGGGAAGGGGTCCAGCCCCTCATCTGGGATTGCAGGGGGGGGGGGGGAGAGGACGCATGGTCGTAACAAGCAACCACTTAGCGAGGACAATGGTTATTAAGCATCATGCGCAGCTGATTGGAGGAAACCGAGTCTAATTTTTTGTGCGTTTTGGGGTGGGGTGGGGGCACTGCTTGCAGCTCCGACTTTCTCGGTGTGCCAAGTGGTGGGTGGGGAGGACTCCCCTCCTTTGGAAATTTGGAAATAAAACCCTCCTAGCTTCGATCCTCAAGGCAGATGGGTTTCAAACTGCCTGAAGAAGAAGCCGCTTTGCTGGATATTGGCGCCTTTTTTACTGGAATGCCAGAGCACCACCCTAGCCCAGGGCCACAGTGAGGTGTGTGTGTGTACACCAAATTACTGTGTTGGGCACATAGGTAGGTTCCTGAGCTAGGAGGTTTTTTGGTTTGGCGCTCCCTGGCCCGGAGCCCTTGCGGGACGCCTCCTGATGGAGCCGATGGGAGGAAGGGAAGTTGAACGTTGTCTGTATAAACTGGAAAAACCAATAAAAAAGTTCTATTTTAAAAAACAAACACATACACAGTCTGGGCCATTGTGCAAAGCTCTTTAGTTTGCTGCGGCAACAACCTGGTTTTGGAAGATCTCTGGGCATGGCTGCTGAGCCCTCATTGTCATGCCTTGACGCGGTAGAAATCTTATAGCTAGTTCTTCGCTTCTGTCGGATTTGCGCCCGCAAGTTGAGAATTCCTTTCCCCACCCCATGTGGGTTGCTTAGGACTGGGCTTTGGAACACCTGATTTGTAGGGCTACTGCCATGAAGAGAACAGGATGTAGCCCAGTGTGATACAGGGTACCTGTTTTGCATGCAGAAGGTCCGAGGTTACGTCTCTGAATAGGGCTGTGAAAGATCTGCGTCTAAGGCCCTGATGTGTAGCTAACATAATAGTGTTATTCAGAAGTTGTTGGACTCCCTGGTCCCAGCAGCCTTGGCTGGGATGGCCAGTACTCAGGCTACTGAGAGCTGCAGTCCAGTAACTATAAGGCATCATGTTGGTTCCCCCTGGTGTAGAAATTGAGTTTAAAAGAGGATTAGACACATTCACAGAGGATGAGCCTATCAATGGCTACCATCCACAATGGCTATGTCCCACCTCCCCTCTTTGGCCAGTATACTTTTGAACACCACTTGCTAGAAGCCATAGGAGGGAAGGGTGCTATTGCACTTAGTTCCTGCTTTTTCAGGCTTCTCCTTAGGACATCTGGATCTGTTTGGCCAATGTGGGAA
Source organism: Podarcis cretensis (assembly GCF_951804945.1). Classification (NCBI taxonomy): domain Eukaryota; kingdom Metazoa; phylum Chordata; class Lepidosauria; order Squamata; family Lacertidae; genus Podarcis; species Podarcis cretensis. The sequence continues at coordinate 8,544,089 of NC_137186.1, forward strand.
CAGGATGCTAGACTAGATGGGCCTGATCCAATAGGGCTCTTCTTAGGTTTTTGATACTGTGCTAGATGGACTGATTCCCTGTGAGGCAACTTCCTGTGTTCCTAATTTAGGTGAAAACCTAGATTTTAAAACTACTTCTGTCCCGCATCTGCCACTTCCCGCCAACCAGTCACGACTGGGATTGGTCCGATGCCAGTGGGCTGGGCCCTTGCTGATCTTTGTTGGTGATTTCTTGCGCACAGTTGGCTGGGTCCAGCTCAGGGGTAGGCAACCTAAGGCCTGTGGGCCGGATGTGGCCCAATCGCCTTCTAAACCCAGAATGCAGACGGTCCAGGAATCAGCGTGTTTTTACATGAGTAGAATGTGTCCTTTTATTTAAAATGCACCTTTGGGTTATTTATGGGGCATAGGAATTCATTCACACACACCCCCAAAAAAATATAATTCAGCCCACCGCATACTCTGAGGGACGGTGGACCGGCCCACAGCTGAAAAAGGTTGCTGACCCCTGGTTCAGCTCAACAATCTGTGATTGGACCCCATGTTGATTTTACTTTTGCTGTTAAAGCAGTTGGAGGGGATAGGTGGGTGGGCTCCAGCCTGATTAGACCAGTGGTGCTGGGGAGCATTTAAGCCTTCTCCTTTAAGCCCTGCCATGCTTTGATTCTCCTTCCAAGATGCTGTCAGTCCCCGGGAACACAATAAGGGTTTCTGGCCCTGATCCTCACTGTTCATCATCCCAGAATGATTTGAGAGGAGGAGCCCTGTCTTAATACAAAGTCAAACCCATCAGTGTTGTCTACTCCAAGGGTGAGGAACCTGTGCTTCCCACCCCCCATTTGCTGCTAGACCACCAACTCACTTGAGTCCCAGCCAGCACATTGCCTCACCCATGGTTTCCCAAACTTCTGAGTTCATTGAACCCCTTCAATGAGTCATCATTGAGCCCGAACCCAAATTTTTAGGGATGTGCATGAAATAAAGCCAAGAAATTACAATATACAATCAACATTTATTAATCGTTGGTCACCATTACTGGGAATCATAACACATTAAAAAAGAAATATCTTATTAAATTCAAAGCTTCCTCGTTGGCAAGGGAAGTGCGCTCTGTGCATGCTCATGACCTTTGTTCTGAGGCTATTTTTGCGCAATATATCATTAACTTCTTTCCCACTCCTAAGCTGTTTTCAGGCTCTTAAGTTTTTTTATTCCCCCACCTCACAATCCCATCAACCCCAGGGGGTCAGTATTGACCTCTTTGAGAAACCCTGGCCTGGCCAATGGTCAGGGGTTATAGAGTTCCAAGGGAAGCACAACATAGGAAGTCAGGCCATTGGTCCATCTAGCTTAGCATTGCCTGCACTGACTGGCAGCAACCCCAGGATTTCAAACTGGGGTCTCTCCCATCCCTACATGGAGATACCAGAGATTGAATCTGTGACCTCCAGCATACAGTGCAGTTTCTCTGCCATTCCCCAAAGATTTCCTGTTCTACTCACACACAATTTATGCAGTGCATCCACAAAATTAGGGTGCTGTTCTCAGTGCCAATGCCTCTAGATGCTATGAGGATTAACCACAGAGAAGTGCTTTCTGGGGTCTCTTTTGCCCCCAGAAATTGTTGGGGAGGGCGAACTTTTGAGAAAAGTTTTTGACAAGGCTATGAATGGCTTTTCCTCTGAATGCCTGAATACCCCTTCTTCCCATTCTGCAGTGTGGAGATGCAGTCAGATACTTAAATGTTCCCACAAGCTGCCTTTCCTGTTTTAATAGAATATGATGCAATTCCAAGCTCCTCAAAACATTTGTAGAGCTCAGCTTGCTAGGCAGTAGAAAAGGGGGGGGGGTACCCATGTAACCTCTCTTTCCCCTCCTGACTGGTTTTCTATGGGGTGGGGACACCCATATTTAGCCTGCAGGTGCCAGAGCATCAGCAAAGGGTGATCAAAGTCAAACCTACCACGTGGGCATGGTGACAATAAAATGGATGGGGAGAATCATGTCCTACCCCTCGAATTCCGTTGGAGGAAGTGCATAATTTTTTTGTTTCATTTTTAAACTCCATTTAAATTCCATTCATTTCAGAGGCCATTAAATACCCGGACAAAAAGAACAGCTTTGTCCAGATGGCTAACTGCTAGCAAAGTAGACATCTGATCAGTAGATATGCAGAAAGTCCTTGTAGTGAGCACAGTCCATTAAGAGCACCCCATCAATTTGTTCCCTGTAAAAGGACTCTCTTAAATTTGCTTTTTCCACCATCTGTTGTTCTATTCCCTTTCTTTCTGCCTTAGGTGGGGGTTGTTCTTAACCTCCTTGCTCGTAACATAGGCACCCTGGTTCTAGCAGCAGAGAGCGTCACAGCACTTTCACTGGGGGTCTCCAGCTTTCTTAAGCCCATGGGTATGTCTTGGATGTTTTAAGTGAGTGCCATGGGTGCCACACAAAACCTGTTCCCTTCTCTCCCGCTTCCCAAGGATAGTGCCCCCCACTTCCAAGAGATAGAAAATGCACATACCCTCCCTTCACTTCCCCAAGAGATCTGAGTAAAAGTCAGATCCGATAGAATTAACCCAAGTCTTGAAAAGCACGCAGAGCTGAAAGAGGAAGTGGGGAAGGACGTCACTCATCCAGCTTCCTCATTCAGCTGTGTACTTTTTAAGGGAGATGATGGGAACCACCCACACTACCTGATGACCTAGGGGACAGTGATTAGTGGGGGGGGGGAGGCTCAGAGGGTTTGCCAGCACAATGGGAGGGCCTCAAGGCCACCATTGCACCCATGGGCACCACGCTGACAACCCCCTAAGACACTGTGCACCACAAAGCTATAATAATGAAACTATTTCAGGCTTTATTCCATATGTAGGGACACAGGCAAGAGTTATACCAAAGGCTCGGGGAAAGCTTCTAGCTATCAAGTCTTAAAAAACATGGAAGCTGTTGTGTGACCCTCTTTTCATGTCCAAAAAGGTGGGTGGGAAATTGAACTGCCTGCTGTTCCTGATGGGGTGGAGAGGACTTCCTGCATGAAAATGCCTGTTTAGACTAGTGGGGCTTCCCAAAACTTTTTGATGGCCATCAAAGACATGGGGGTCCTCTGCTTCAGCCCATTGTGGCCAGCATTGATGGCTCATATTACCACCACCCACCTGCAGGTAGCCTGTAGTGCGGGGAATTGATCAAGGGGCAGGTGTATATCCCGTCTTTCCTCCAAGGAGGTCAAGGTGGCATGCATTGTCCTTCCGTTTCATCCTCCACAACCCTGTGAGGTTGCTTAGGCTGAGAGGCGGTGACTGGCCAAAGGGCGTGCCCACTGAGGACCTCATGGCTGAATATGGATTTGAACCCTGGTCTGCCTAGTCTGACACTCTAACCACTCAGGAATTTGGGGATCTCGCCCCTGCCCCCAGCCCCTTTACAAAGAGCATAGTACCAACATCAGGATCAAAAGGACCTCCTCCAAGGGTGGGGTCAAAGGGGAAGAGGAACATGTTGATCTTGTCGAAGCGAATGGAAGGCGGATACTTCTCTCTCTTTTTAGCTGAGGATGACGAGCTGTGCCTGGGCAGAACAAGGGAGCTCCAGTGAAGGTGTCTGGAGAGAGCAAAGGGGAGGAAAATGCAGAATGACCCTTTTAACTGCACCATCCCTCGTTTTACTGAGGAGGGGTCTCATAGCGATGGCAGCTGTGCCTCCATGTGAAAATACCACAACATGTACACCTTATTTAAAAAGTACGGGCACGCCTTTAAAATGCTAGATATTTTTTAGGATATTAAGACAGAAATGTGCCTCCAGTTAACTATCAGTAGTTTGAGAAACAGTGTTGGGCTTTTGACTTAGGAGATGGGCCCCCACCTTTAAATCACACTTCTTCTCAAGGTCCCATGTCCATTTCTCCTTCTTTTAGTCAAGTGGGGGAATTCAGGCCCTGGAGCCAATTGCAGCCCAGGCCAACTTCACTGCCTGGACCTTGGGACTCTCCTCAGGTTGCACACTCCCGACTCCTCCCCTCCTGCCCCCCCCCGAGTGTTTTTTCTCACTGGAATGTGCCCTTGAACTCTGATAATGCTTCTTGCTTGCCTGCATAGAGGATTAGAGAGGGGTATGTGTGTAGAAACAAGCCAACTGTAAGAAGGTAAAATTTAAATTTATTGCTCCTCCCACTTTTGCCTCTGGCCCTGCCCACCACTGGAACTCAGCCTGAAAAGGGTTCCCCCACCCCTGGGCTAAGTTTTGGGAAATCTCAGGTACCCAGTTAACTAGGGTTCCCCCCCATCCCCCGATCCTACCTTTCTAGCAAACTTGGGGTTATTTTTCTCCTAGCTTCATTTGGAGCCAGCTTCTAAAAATTTCCTACTGACGGCTTTAAAAATTTGAAGTTGTTTCCTGGCCCTTGCTCTTTGTCCTTGCCAATAAAATACTAACTTTGCTCTTTTGGTAACAAGGCACATTCTGTGAAGTCGGTAGACATTTGCCAGATTTGGAAAGCATTCGGAGTGTGGAACTGGGTGGTGCGTGTCTGTTTGTTTTAGGCCGGGATACTGTCCCGTTGGAGTTAAAGCTTTAGGCCAGTGTTTCCCAAATGTCTTAACCAGCCTAACTTTTTAAAGAAATAGTTGTCAAACAGTAGCCTTCCATTAACATGGGTGTAGGGAACCTTTGACCCTCTAGATGTTGCTGAACTACAGCTCCCATCGGACCCAGCAATGGCATGGGGTGATGGGAGTTATAGTTCTCCAGCATCCGGAGGGCCAAAGTTTCACCACACTTTTAAGTTCTGTTGTGTCAAAAAAGGTGTATGTTTGTTCACTGTTTCTCCAGAGGGCAGGACTAGCACCAGTGGCAGTGAGGCTGCATAGGATACATATATCTATGAGTCTGGACTGTCGATGACTTGACAAAACTAAACCAGTTCCCCACCACACCAAAAAATGCATGTTAGAAAGAAGAATTGAAGCATATTCAGCCTCCTCTCTCAGAGTCATTACGTGCCTCTGAATGCCAGGTCCTGGGAATCGCAAGTGGGGAGAGTTGCTGTTGCTTCCCATCGGGGCATTTTGTTGGCCACTGTGGGAACAGGATCCAGCAGGGCTCTTCTTACTGTATGTTCTTAACTTCATTCTTACTAAACTACCAATTTTATGTGCAGAATGTTGGGGAGCAGGGCTTTGATGTACATTTAGCCATGCAGACATTCCCCACTGTTCCAGTTCTGAAGTGGCATAGTCAAAACACAGGTATTTATCACCCCACTGAGAACTAAGATCCTAAGTGGAACAATGTAGAGCTACCTTTGGTTAACAGCTAATTAGACCAAAGGCGGCCACAGGGTAATCTCCGCTACCGCCTCTCCCCAAAAAATGATTTGAAAGAAGCAGTCTTTTGTAGCCAATAGAATATTGTGCTGCTTCAGAAGGTGGTAGGCACTCAGACTACAAGGATCCTGTTTTGAGCAGGGAATCAGACTAGATGAGCTCTTACGCTCCTTCTAGTCTTCTGGCATGCTTTTAGTTTTTACAAAGTTACAACCCATCCTGGGACATTATGGTGAAGGGCAGTGAAGAAATCTGATAAATAGTAATACTAGTAGCCCCCGAACCCAGGGCAGCAACTCATACAGAGCAGTGATGGGAAAACCCCCTCTGTGGGTGAGGTTCCTTGAGTTTTTCTCTCTCTCCCCGCACCGTAATTTGACTTATTTCTCTTGATTGGTCATTGATCCCACTGCACACTTTTGAAATTTACTACAGCAGAGCAAGTTCACATGGCAACTCGTGTCCCCCCCCAAAAAAGAGAAACCCCCCCCCAGCTGTTTCTCCACTTGCTTCCTTTCCTGCTCCTTTGTTAGGCTCATTTATGTCACTCGGTGGCACCCATCAACCAGCCACTCGGGGCGGCTCAGCCTGCAGAGTCTCAGTTGGCGGTATTGAATCCTGCTTCCGAGAGGAGCGCGGACGACATTAAGTGAGATGGATAACTGGGAACTGTTCGGGAGACAAGATTTTTACTGCTGACTAGCTCTCTCTCCCTCTCCCTCTCTCTCGCTTTGAACGGTTTGCTTGTTGGGGTTTCCATCCTCTCTTCTCTCCCCCACCCCTTACAGCCTCAGTCTTGTTTGCATGAGGAACAAGATAATTCACTTTAATGAATTATAAAACTTGTTTCACTGCAGTGGGTCTTCGTTTTTCCCCACCCACCCTCTTCTCGCTGCCACAGATTTACTGTTTGGGAGTGGAACAGTATTAAGTCAGATCTCATTCCACTTGTTTCTAAAGGCCACAATTCCCTGGCTGGTATGTGCAGTGGGAGCTCCTGTGAGATATTTCACGTGGATGAAGGGATGCTTGCTAGGGGAGAAGGTTGAGGTGTGAAAGAGAGTTTCTCGGCCCTTAGCAAGGATTGGGGCTCGGGCTCTAGAGAAGGGATGGGGAACCTTTTCCAGCTCGGGGGCCGCATTCCCTTCTTGGCAAGATATTGAGGGCCACTTTCTAGTGGTGGGCAGGACCAGAGGCAAATGTGGGCAAAACAGGGAATGAAAATTTTCCCTTTGTGTAGTAGACTACTACACACACACTTCATTCATACAACTACAGTGGTACCTTGGGTTAAGTACTTAATTCGTTCCGGAGGTCCGTTCTTAACCTGAAACTGTTCTTAACCTGAAGCACCACTTTAGCTAATGGGGCCTCCTGCTGCCACCGCACCGCCGGAGCACAATTTCTGTTCTCATCCTGAAGCAAAGTTCTTAACCTGAGGTTCTATTTCTGGGTTAGCGGAGTCTGTAACCTGAAGCGTATGTAACCTGTAGCGTATGTAACCCAAGGTACCACTGTACTGTTATCAGAATTCAAGGACAGAGGGTAGAACCTAGCAGAGTCCCAAGAGCCCAGACAGAGAGGCTTGGAGGGTCGTATTTGGCCCCTGGGCCTCCCCACCTTAGATGTCACTAAAGCTGTTGTGGCTGTTTCAACAGATGTCCTTCCAAGGTTACATAGTGAAACTAGCTGCCACCCCATTTGCTGCCTAGCAACCTGAAGCCAGGTAATCCCAGATCTTACAGTCCTTGGGATATCTCATATCGGCACTGGGACAGCCTGAGAACGATGACGCATGTCCTTTCCCTAGGTCTTAGTTGCTGGTGGATATTACTTGAATATTTGATAATATCCGAGCAGCCCATTTTTTTTGCAGGGGCAGGATTGGTAAAATGCCAATCCACTCTGGGACTGTGCAGCCATAAGATTGCCCAGTCTCCTAACCCAAAGGCTTTGTGAGCAACTTCCCTTCTCGGACATAAAATCCCTCCCCCTTGCATTTTTAAGAGCTAACTGTGGTTAGCGTTAACATGTGCACCAATCTCAACACCAACCATGGTCAGTTGCAAATTTAAAGATGGAACCAGGTTTGCAAACTCTTGGTTTGAACTTAACCACAGCTAAGACAAATTGTGCCCATGGAATGCCAACCATGGCTAGCTCTGAAAAGGGTAGTTGTTTTACACATGAGAGAAGAAAGGGCTTTAAAAAGAGAGTGTGAGCCCAAGGGATGCTGCTTATATTCCCTAAGTACAGTTGGGTCAGCCTTGCATTAAGCACATACCTGTTAGCCAGGGGCAACAAAGGATTGTATGCAGGCAAGCGAGTCAGCTGGTGGAAGATGACTCTAGTGTTCTGCCCCTCCTCTGTGCCTAGCATAGAAACCAAGGCCACATCCGCGCCAAACAGTTAAAGCGCTGTGATACCACTTTAAACATTCATGGCTTCCCCCAAAGAATCCTGGGAGCTGTAGTTTATTAAGGGTGCCAACCTCTATTTCTCTTGTAGAGTTACAATTCCCAGAGTTCCCTGTGGAAAAGAGGGAAATGTAGCTCTGGGAAGGGGACTCCTAACAACTCTCAGAACACGTAACAAACAGCAGCTCCCAGAATCCTTTTGGGGGAAGCCGTGACTGTTTAAAGTGGTATCATACTACTTCAAATGTATGGCACAGATGTGGCCTTAAGTCACGTCCATTGGTGTCAATGGATATACTCTGTGCATGACTTAGTTGGAGACAACCCAAGAATTTTCAGCTCGGTTCCACTAGAGTGCAGGAAAGGCACAGAATATCAGCTTTTAATTTCAGTTTTTTATAGCTCTTGTGGGCTTATTTACAAGGCTGGGTTAGGGGACCAGACTGTGTCGTCTATGCTCGGCCTTGGCGGTTCCAAAAGCCCTCTTTAAAAGTTTCCTGTTTTCATCCCTCAAAACTTGGCTTCTCTTCTTGAAGTTGTACACAGAGTTGCAGTGCTTTGATTTTGGCAAATCTGGAGGCCGCCTGTATGGAGACACTGTTCAGTTGCATTCTTCAGACCATCTTAAATTGTCTCGGGAAGCAGTGCAGGTAAAGATGGCTACTACATCTGTTTGCTTTGGTTTTTTTAAAAAAAAGATAATTGGGAAGCTTCTGCCGTCTTTTTTTTTTTCTTTTTTTTGCCACAAGCAAACTCCTCGCCCACATTCGGAATGAGGGCGGCTGTAGCGCGCTTCCCAATTTTTCCTCCTTTTTGGAAGAAGAAAATCCATCTGTTCCGGATGCTGGCACTCAAAATGGTTGCCTGGAAATGGGCTCCCCTCCTTCCCCCCCCCTCACTGAACAAGACCGAATCGATTACGTATCTCTCTTCCGACACACACACACACACCCCTTTTCACCTCTCTCCCTGAGTCATTCTCTAACTCAGGCAAGTCTCCCATCCTAATTCAATCAGGGGCGGAGTGTGTGGGGGAGCAGACTTCACAGCGGTAAAATACTTGAGGGCCTTCTTTTTTCAATAGCTTATTGTTCAGGTTTTCTCGACCATTATGGGGAAACAAACAGCCACAAGGGGGGCGGGAATCTGGGCATTCAAATGGGTGCTACCCAAGAGAGGTGGGAGAGAATACCTCACATTCCTATGTTTCAGAATCAAATTCTCAAGGCACCTGGGTTTGGGGCTCTTTCCCTCCCCCCTCCCTTTCTTTCAGCCCAGGTGTCTGGTATACTTACCAGTTTGGCAGTATGGTTGGGTGGCAGAGCTCCACCGGTGCACAGAAAAGTCACAGAATGCCAGTTCTCCAGTTTTATTTTGATTTTTAAAAAGGGTTTCTAGGCCTTATGGCTGCAGAGGTAGACTTGATTGTTTGTGAGCAACACCAGCAGAAGCCTCAGGCTCCCCCTATTCCAAAGGTGCCTGAATAAAGGTTGTATCCAACTAAGTCTTACTCAGACCTATCAATATCAATTGACTTAAACGGGGCACATTCACACTGCTGTAACAGCACTTTAAACAGTCCCTGAAGAATCCTGGGAACTGTAGTTTGTTAAGGGTGCTGAGAGTTCTTAGGAGACACCCATTTCCCTCATAGAGCTACAATTCCCAGAATGCACTGTGAAGAGTGATTGATTGTTAAACCACTCTGGGAATTGTAGTTCTGGGAGCGCAAAAAGGGTCTCCAAACAACTCTTGTCACCCATAACAAACTACAGCTCCCAGGATTCTTTGGGGTAAGTCATGACTGTTTAAAACGACTTCATAGGTCTTGACATATACAGTGGTACCTCAGGTTAAGTACTTAATTCGTTCCAGAGGTCCATTCTTTTTTTTGAATAATATTTATTCAGGTTTTAAAACATTACAAAAAAAAAAAAAAACCAGAAAACACAATACAAAAAAACAAGACATTTCCAAGAAAAAATGCAAAGAATAAAAAAAACAGATAAAAAGGAAAAAAAATAATTAGAAAATACATACAATCAAAACAGAAAAAAAAGTTAAACCTTTACATAATTTTCTTTCTATGACTTATTTCCTTGACCTCCTCTCACCTCCCCTCTTTGTTTTCTAGTTTAAATAGATATTTCAGCAAATCCTTCATCTTTATTTTTATCCTAATAATTTATCTTAATATACTGTGATTTTCCATTCTCTCTTTCACCAATTAGCCATCCACTTTTACTTTATTTAATCTTATTTCTCATTAAAACTGATATATTTAAACCTATTCTCTTAAGACATTTCCCCTGGGTCATAAAAATTCCATTCCACGATTTTTCCATCTCTCATTAAAAGCAATTTTTTTTAAATAAAAAATCTCAATATATACACTTTAAATTCCCAATTTTCTTACACCCTCTCCCCTCCCCGGTCTCGGCCCCTGCCAACAGTTCCATCGGCTTACAACAGTCCATCAACCTGGAGATCTCAAATCCGAGGCTCTTAAGTCTTTTTCATGTCCCATCTGCCGATCTTCTTGATAATCTTTAATATTAAGAAACAGTTCTCGGGGGAGCTCCAACCCAGCGATGGTCATATTCCTTCTTATCAAGTCTGCCAGATTTCCATAATTAAAGATAGGGCCCATAAAGTATTCCCGATCTTGTTTCACACTTCTTCCGAGTCCAAAGGCCCCAGAAACTTCGGTCCCCTCCTGGCTCAAATTCATATCCCAAAAGTCATTTGATCCCCACATAGGGTGATGTCTCCACTTTTCATTTTCCAAATCAAGCCAGGCTCCCATCTCCAAAAACTGGCTTCTCCTAATTACAGTCATGTAAGGCCTCAACTTGTAATCCTCCAATTGTCTCTGTAGGGTTAAAGCTCCCCCTTGCATCACTTTAACAACAACTTTCTCCTTCTCTGGTTCTTCAATTTGTTCAATTGAGAAAGATTCTTGTGCCGGATTCTTGTCGACTTCTTTACTGATGCCTACTTTTGTTCCCAAAATATCCACACTGGTAGCCATGGCATCTATCTGTTCATGCAGCTTTCCCAACAGATAAAATGTCCTATTCAATTCAAGCGTAACTTTTTTCTCCGCCGACATCCTTGAAATATCCAAGGTCAAAGCTAATTTCTCAGAGTTTTTATCTTTAGGCTAATTTCCCAGCTGCATTCTTATGACCATGTCCCAAAACTCCCTCTAGAGGAAAGCAGACTATCAATCCTTCCAGCACAGTCCCAAAAGTCTCAAAAGTAAATTAATAACAATTCCAGTTACCTTTCCTTCTTTTTAGACGCAGAAATGGACAATGGAAACAGAGTCTTTCTTTGTATCTTAACAGCTAGCTGTCAAATTTGACAGCTGTCAAACCTTTCTATTCACCGTCGATGGGCTCCTCGCGGACCTCTCCCGGGTTTGGAGACGTGATGCTTCAGTTCCTAAATTTTACCTTCTCCAGCAGGCTTCCCCTGCTTCCAAAGGGAGTATAAGTAATAGTTTCAATCAGTGAAGTTTTAATCCTTTATGTAGAACTTTCCAAAACCTTAATTAACAAACTCTTTGCTTCAGTCTATTTACAAAAGGGGGAGGTGGACTTCCTGTTTAGACCTTCCCCCGTTCCTTGCCAAATTAAATTGTTTTAAAAACCTAATTTCCCGTTCTACTCACGGGTTGTTGTTTGAAATCCAATTGTCCACAAGAAAAAGTCAGCGCTCTCCGGCAACGGCTGTGCGACTTCACTCCGTAAAAATAGCGGTCGATTCAAAACACCGCGCCGCTCACCCCATGTCGTTTCGAAGCCCCCAAAAAGTGGTTTCCCTGCGGTAGGGGGGCCGCTCCTGGTGTCAGCCAAATCCCACGTTCCCAGGCTTCCTCTGCCTGGGATTTTTGAAGGGTCTCCGCCTTCGCCGCGGCGGCAAGACCCGATTTTTGCGGAGCGGGTTCCTCTAAGTCAGAGGAGTTCCGCCATTGCCGATGGCGCTAACCCGGAAGTCCTCCCGGAGGTCCGTTCTTAACCTGAAACTGTTCTTAACCTGAAGCACCACTTTAGCTAATGGGGCCTCCTGCTGCTGCCGCGCCGCCGGAGCAAGATTTCTGTTCTCATCCTGAAGCAAAGTTTTTAACCCGAGGTACTATTTCTGGGTTAGCGGAGTCTGTAACCTGAAGCGTATGTAACCTGAAGCATATGTAACCCAAGGTACCACTGTATATCAATCAATCTCCTTTACAGTGGAACCGTGGGTTACAGCGGGGATCCGTTCCAGAGGCCACAACGCAACTGAAAGTGCTGAGTCTGCGTGTGCACGATTTAGCGCTTCTGCGCATGCGCAGATACGATTTAGCGCTTATGTGCAGGCACGAACAGCGCGAACCTGGAAGTAGCCCATTCTGGTCTCAAGCTGAGGGTGACATAACCCGAGGCTTCACTGTATTGGCATAGAAAAAGTGCATCATATACATGGATCTTGACATATACAGGATGTGAATGTGGCCTTTGTCAAGTCCATTGATACCAATGATTCTACTCTGTATCAGATGTAGTTGGAGACAACCTGAGGATTTTTTGCTCAGTTCTACCAGAGTGCAGGAAAGTCACAGAATATCATATTTTAATTTTATTTTAAAAAGTTTCTAAACCTCAGGCCTTCAAATACAGGCTTGGACGTGTGTGTGAAATGCCTGCCTAAACCTCAGGCTTCCCCAAAGGGTGGATGCATAAGATTTTCCAGCTATCAGCAGAGTAAAAAAAAAAAAAAAAGTAAAGGTAAAGGACCCCTGACAGTTAAGTCGAGTCACAGACGACTCTGGGGTTGCGGCTCTCATCTCGCTTTACAGGCCGAGGGAGCCGGCGTTTGTCTGCAGAGTACCTCTTACGAATGTTTTAATAACTCCCCTCCCCCAATATCTAACAGTAGCAGCGCTAATTATATGCAAGCAAGCATGGAAACAAACATCATTTTATGCAGGTTGCAGAATTAAGGCTTCCTGAGCACAGAATTTGGATTGGCTCGGGTAAGGATTTTGGTTTGTGTTTATGCATACAGGGACGCAGGTGGCGCTGTGGGTTAAAGCCTCAGCGCCTAGGGCTTGCCGATCGAAAGGTCGGCGGTTCGAATCCCTGCGGCGGGGTGCGCTCCCGCTGCTCGGTCCCAGTGCCTGCCAACCTAGCAGTTCGAAAGCACCTCCGGGTGCAAGTAGATAAATAGGGACTCCTTACCAGCGGGAAGGTAAACGGCGTTTCCGTGTGCGGCTCTGGCTCGCCAGAGCAGCGATGTCACGCTGGCCACGTGACCCGGAAGTGTCTCCGGACAGCGCTGGCCCCTGGCCTCTTAAGTGAGATGGGCGCACAACCCCAGAGTCTGTCAAGACTGGCCCGTACGGGCAGGGGTACCTTTACCTTTACCTTTTATGCATACAGGCATGCATAACTTCAGCACAAAGTAGAGTATCTGCAACCTGTTCTTAGTGCAGAGAGACTCTTTCAGGGAATGTAATTATGTAAAGTGCGCTACAACGGGAGGGTGCCCATTAAGAACACAAGAGCCCTCCTGGATCAGAACCAGTAGCCCTTCTAAGCCAGGATCTGGCCTCCCATAGTGGGCAGGCAGATGCTGCTGAAAGCAGAGCAATGAAGATCATAGCTGGCCCCCATTTCCGCCTAGCCGCTGGTATTTGGAGAGAGAGTGCTTCTGATCCCAGAGGTTCCATTTAACTATCACTCCCTCTAATAGCAAACTTGGGATGCTGAGTGTTGATGGCTTTGTGGTCAATATGAAGTGACTGAGTAACTAGAGGGGAGGTATTAATATGCTTAGGGGAGGACCACAGAATGGTGAGTATCTCCTGGCAGGGGTTGGGAAGTGGAAACCAAGAGGGTAGAGGATTGGAATTAGAGTGTCCTGGAAGACATTGTGGTGGGCACCTGAACAGGAGCACTCCATACTGCAACATTTTGTTGCAGCTCCAACTTATCATGGAGACTAGCCATTGGCAGAGTTCTCCATTCATTCGTCCTATCCCCGTTTAAAACCAGAGACTATCACCACATCTTTTGCCAGGGAGTTCCATCAGTTAATTCCATGCTGTTAGAAGAAGCACTTTCTTTTGTCTGTCCTGAAGCTGCTGATGGATTTCAGTGAACCACTCTGAGCGTTATATAAGCTTTTCTTGATAATAATAATAATAATAATTTATTTATACCCCGCCCATCTGGCTGGGCCTCCCCAGCCACTCTGGGCGGCTTCCATAGAAACCAAAAATACAGTAAAATATCACGCATTAAAAACTTCCCTGAACAGGGCTGCCTTAAGATGTCTTCTGAATGTCAGGTAGTTGTTTATCGCTTTAACCTCTGCTGGAAGGGCGTTCCACAGGGTGGGCGCCACTACCGAGAAGGCCCTCTGCCTGGTTCCCTGTAGCTTTGCTTCTTGCAATGAGGGAACCGCCAGAAGGCCCTCGGCGCTGCACCTTACCGTCCGGGCAGAATGATGGGGGTGGAGACGCTCCTTCGGGTATACTGGACCGAGGCCGTTTAGGGCTTTAAAGGTCAGCACCAACACTTTGAATTGTGCTCGGAAACGTACTGGGAGCCAATGTAGGTCTTTCAAGACGGGTGTTATATGGTCTTGGCGGCCGCCCCCAGTCACCAGTCTAGCTGCCGCATTCTGGATTAGTTGTAGTTTCCGAGTCACCTTCAAAGGTAGCCCCACGTAGAGTGCATTGCAGTAGTCCAAGCTGGAGATAACCAGAGCATGCACCACTCTGGCGAGACAGTCCGCAGGCAGATAGGGTCTCAGCCTACGTACCAGATGGAGCTGGTAAACAGCCCTGTCTGGAATATTTAAACCAGCCTTACAAATAAGAAAGTCTTGATGCTCACAATGGTTGTTGTGTTTGTTTTTAATAGCTGCCCTGCATTGTGTTATTAAAGGAAGGGGGGGGGGAGATCCAAGGTTTTAATGAGGTCTTCCTACCTGTTGCCCGGAGGCAAGTCTGACTCACCATAGGCGAGTGAGCTACTTGCAAACTTTGCATTGGTTGACTGGGATATTCTTGAAGAAATCTTTCTAAAGAGACCTTAATTTCCCTTTTTTTAAAAACAACAACCTCAAGCTGCATGTTTGCTATGAAACTACAGCATCCATAAATCCATGTACCTTTAAAACAGGCATGTCCAACAGGTAGATCGTGATCTACCGATAGATCACTGAACGTCTGAGGTAGATCACTGGTAGATCACTGGCTCCCCCCAAAGAAGCTCAACAACTTTGGCTCCCCTAAAAAATCTCAACTTTTGTGCCCTGCACCCCTAAAAATGGGCCTTTGTCCTTTTCCTTCCCAAAAGAAGCTCAACAACTTTGACCTGAACCCCCCAAAAGGGGGGTAGATCACTCCCAGTTTTTAACTGTGTGAGTAGATCGCAGTCTCTTGGGAGTTGGCCACCCCTGCTTTAAAAGAATGGGAATGGAGTCTGCTTTTTTCCTTCCCTGGTTTTTCCCTTTGCTTGCCCTCCCCCTTTTTCCTCACCAGAGCTTCTCCCCGCCAGCCACACCACATTCCTTCATAAACCTTAACACCTTAGAAACAGAGTGAATTATACAAATTAAATGTAATTGACTTGATTTGCATAGTTCTAAGTAGAAAATTCGGAGTGTGTGGAGTGTGTGGAGCGGGAGAGTTAGGATTTCTGAGAATTCCAGTGTGAAACGGACCTGATTTGCACCCCCAAGACTAAAGTGTGGATTGGAACATAACTTTGCCCTTGCCCGAATTTTGTGATGCAATTCTCGGCTTAAAAAACAAAATTGCCAGGAATGCTTTCAAAATGCGTATATTGAGATAAAACCCATTTAGAAATGTGCCCATTGAGATGAACGATGCAAAATTTAGTGGCAAAAAGGTTATTTAAATTTGTGTTTGAACTTGTACTCTAAACATGAATTTTATTGGAGTTTTCTACAAATAAAATTTATCGATTAACGTGAAGTCTGAACTGGGCTTAAAAAAGAAGCTCGTGTCTGGTAGGCCAGGACTGCAGAGAGACTGATCCATCCATCCCTAGAGAGGAATGCACCCTGCCCTCTGCATAATTACCCATTAATTACCTTCCTTGTTTCTGTTGTGGGCCAGATTGGGCCACTTTTCCTAATAAGCTCAGCTTGGTTGGCGCCAGGCTAGAAATTCTACAGTAATTATCAGTTTGAATTAGGGCCACATCGTTTTAGTTAGTTAAGACTAATCATTTGAAAACATCTTTTGATCAACCAAAAAGCTCTTCCGGTTAATAAGCAGGCAGGGTGAAACCATTGCCCCACAGGCTCAAAGGGAGTCTCCCTCCGAGTACCATTGATTGGGGAACAAACAGAGCCGCTCTTTGCTGTGCTAGAGGGCTTCCCACTGTTGGCATCTGGAGGGCCACCGTTGCTCTGTCTTGACCAGTAAACAGGACCCAGCATGATGAAAGGGCTGGATTCTGTGGGACTCATCAAGCAAGATACCATTTTTGGCACAGATGTTCCTGCAAACTGGGGTCATCTAGGGTGCTGTTAGCAACCTTCCCAACAGTGTCCCAAAACTGACAATTTTGCTATCATGTATGTTGATGGTTGCCATATTCCTCTACAGAGGAAAGAGTACCGGGGGGGGGGCAGTTTTGGTACATGGTGGCATCTTGGCCAACCATCCCTTGTCTTGGATCAGCCTTTAGCAGCAGGCATCCCTGGGGTGGACAGAAGGCAAGCTGCTCCAATAATCAGTCATGCATTCCCAGCTGGGGATGCGCAAGAAATTCAATCCAGGTTGGGTTTTGAGGCGAGCTTGCGTAATTTGCACTGTCCGAAACAACATGAGAACCAAAGGACACAGCCGTCCTCTGAAATCCACACTTCGACGAATTTTGCAGTGCACTTCTCCAGCCTAGCAGCCCAGAAATGCAGGCCCTGGGGTTAAGGCATGAATGAAAATTCATATATCATTGAAAACGCCATTTCATAATGCATTATATTAAAGGAAATTATTTGCTGGTGGGGGGACGGGGATGTTAGGCAAAATCAGCATATAGTAGGCATGTCTATTAGGAGAAATTCGCACTCAGTTACTGATGAATTTTCAGGAGGACCATTTTCTTTGAAAAATCACAAACTGATGGGGGGAGCTCACAAACTGAACTGAACTCGAGAAATGAGAAATGAAATGGGACAACTTTGCCCATCCCTACTCCCATGTTGAGGGCAGCTTGCGTTGGGGATCATGCCGGTGGGAAGGGGACTCAGCTGTTGGAGTCAGCCATGGTAGTACATGTGTTGCATTGCTACCTGCTGCAGTAGAAAGCTCCTGCCCACTTACACACACACATTTGTGCATTTGCTCGCTTGGAAACATTTACTTTGGGGTGAGCCACCGGGCGCTTTGAATGCACATCCTCTGAGTTTGAATTAGTCTGGACATATTTGTGACTGAACCTTGTGAGGGTGGGAGGCTGGTGGCTTATCTACCATGGATAAATTCTCTTCAACGTAGAACGGATGTGGGGAACCTTTCACCTTCCAGAAGTTGCTGAACTATGACTTCCATCATCCCTCACCATTGCCCATGGGTGTAGGGGCTGGTGGGAGTTGTAGTTCAGCAATGTCCCGAAAACCTAAAGTTCCCCCACAGTTGACGGAGAAACAAGGGAAAAAGACCTGAGCAACGTGTAGGCTGAACTTTGGGTACTAAATTGAAAGCCGCCATGAATCTCAAGATGGTATGGTGAGCATGTTGCTCTGTCTTTACAACTCTATGGTGAAAGGCTGATATTCCTGGCATAATGCCATTAGAGTGCCAGCCACTTCCATTTAATACCCAAAGTGCTCCTAAGGATTGGACTGGGACTAGGCCCCTGGCTTTCTACGCTGACCAATGGCCCAGATAGACCCGGTCAATGGTAGGTTGACAAAGAGTCTGGCCAATCAGACAGGGCATGTTGATCAGATTTCCTGGTTTGTTTGCTCTGTTTGCATTTGGGCATGTGGAAGCCTTGGGGAAAGAGATGTGTCTGTCGGAGCACTCATCACTGCAATCATTCCTCCAATAGCACCTGCTGAGGGCAGGCCGCCTCGGAGCATTGGAGCCTAGCAGCAAAAATTGGTTCAGAGACCGTCAGACAGAGCGGTTTGCCCAATGGCCGAAACCAGTCTTGGAGGCGGCCCAGGAAAGTTGGAGCTGAGGAGGTTATCTTGGTTAGCATGTCTACATGGCTTTCCGGCCTACCTCGCGTGGCCTTGTAGCAAGAACCAAGAGTGTGCTGGCCTTGACACTTTTAGCACTTAGGTCGTCATAGTTGGCCTTGGGTTGGAAGATGGCATCTGCAGCTCACAGCTGACAAGGCGTTTTGCAACAGCAGATTTCGGAGGCAGGTTTTTGACCCATCATACTCAACTGAGCACCCGTGACACATCTTGTGACCAGTATACAGCTGTGAGGGGTGGGTGAGCGTGCCAAGGCTTCTCCCTTACTTGAGTTCTCTTTCACCCTCTCATAATATTGCGCACCTTTTTCTTTTTCTTTTTTTACAATAATAGGCTGTGCATTGGTTAGACCTTCCTGTTTTCACTTGATTCCCCTCTTCACGAGATGTTCTACCTTGGGTGCTTCAGGTCAAAGGTGCCTCCCGACGGGACATCTTTTTTAAAAAAACCAGCCAGCCAACCCACACCCACCCAGGGAACTTATTCTCAGCAGCTAAATGGTTAAAAGACCCTTGGAAGCCAATGCTTATGAATGAGAGAGGCAAAGTTTGGCCAGGTGCCAGGATACGCTTTAAGGAGTGGGGGCAACCCAGCGAGAGCGTGAGAGAGACCTGATGATGGGATCCTTGCGGGGGGGGGGGGAGGCAGGGAGGGGAAGAGGGGGCGCCCGCACAAGCCACACAGCCGACTGCCTCCGATGCCACAACCAACTTAATTTTTATATTTATTTATTTTTTTCTTAAGCGATAATTCCATGTCCTGAGGTTACAAACCGGCTGCAACTGGTTTTATTTTTTTTTCCTTCTCTCCCCTTCCCTTCCCCTGCCCCCGCTAAGCATCATGGGTAAAAGTAAGCATCCCCCCCTTTTCTTTTGTTTAATATAACGGCACCACAGATGATTGGCAGGGACGTGCCCGTTCCACGACTGGGCTCCGGCAGGTCCCTGGAGGGGGATGGCACGCCGCGGCCGTCCATGTTCCACCGAGGGGGCTTCTGGTGAAAAAGCACCCTGGCTTTCCCCCCTACCCTCCTCGCGGGCTGGCGAACCGACTCCCCCTCCATCCGTCTGTCTCTCCCCTCCTCTTGACAAGTCAGGGAGGGAGTGGGAACACGCTACCTGTAAGTATATTCCTCCCTCTTTCTCCTTTTTTTTTAACTGCCTTAAAAAAAAAATCTCTTTTTAAAATTATTATTCAAACAAAAGGTTCTTTAGGGAATAGCTAAGTCCTTTTCTCCCCCAAAAAAATTTCATCGCTCTCAAACGTCGGGTTTTGTATTTTTATTTATTATTTTATTTATTTATTTTTAAAAACACCCTTACTGTCTTGTCTAAATGCGATCATGGATTAATTCATTGATTTTTGGCTTTCGCCCTCCCTGCCCCCCCTTTTCTTCACATGGCTACCGGTCTGGAGCCACAGAGGAAGAATATATTTTGTGCTGGGGGTGGCACGGGCGGCAGTGGAGGAGGCGGCAGGAAGGTGGCTTATTTCGGAGAATGTGGCAAAGGCATTCTATTGTCTCTCTGGCATGCTGATAGTTTGATCGAATACCCGAACCTTCTCTCTCTCCCCCGTCTCTCTCTCCCCCCCTTTCCATCTCCACCCCCCCTTCCTTTTCATGTCAGCTACAACCCCACTCTGTGAATGGAGGCAGCCAGCTGACGAGGGAGCGCGCTGGCACGGTGCCAAGGGCTGGGAGACGCGTTTGCGCGTGTGTGGAGCTTATACGGCGAGCACAAAGCAGTGGCAGGGAGGTGGAAGCGGCATGTGGGGGGGGGAGAGAAGAGAGAGAGAGGCCTTCCTTGCGGTCTAGGAAATCGCAGCCTATTATATAAGGGAGTCTGCGTCACTCAGGCTGACGGGAGGAGAGTCGGGGGAGAGGAGAGAGAGAGAGGCTGGTCTCTTAAACCTCCTTTTGTCCCCCCACCCCTCTTTTTTCATTCTGTTTACAGTGATCACCGAGTTAATGCTGATGGCTTATATTAACCCCCCCCCAAAAAAAAAATTAAAAACTTCCTCTACCCTCTCGCTGAAAGAAAGAATGAAAAAACCTCACAGCTTCTAAGCAAGCCAGTGTTCCTGGAGGATTTCTTTGCCACCTTTCCTTGCAGAAGGGAGGAGGAGAGGAACTCTTAGACATGCACTCCCCACCCCCTTAAAAAAAAATGCCCTCTCTTTCGTCTCTCTACGAACTGATCCACTAAATTCGACAAATGAGGCATGAAAGGTTCCTGGATTCCTCCACATCCCTCTGAGTCAAAGATTTCGTTTGGTGATGTTGCTTTCGTTTGCTATCGCGTAGCGGCTTTCATCACCTGCTTCTTAATAATGTTGTCTGCTTCGGTTTGTTTGGGGCTTCA
Source organism: Podarcis cretensis (assembly GCF_951804945.1). NCBI lineage: Eukaryota > Metazoa > Chordata > Lepidosauria > Squamata > Lacertidae > Podarcis > Podarcis cretensis. The sequence continues at coordinate 8,564,429 of NC_137186.1, forward strand.
AAAGGGATGAGCCACTGTGGTGGGTCAGCTCCGGCATGAAGGTATCCCATGTTTATGTTTTGTTTTACTGGTGTGGGTTTTTTTTGTTTTGGTTTGGTTTTTTGCACCCTCCGCTTTGAGAAGCCGCAAAGGTGTGTTGGCCAGCAGGGGTTTCTCTGTTGGCAGGGAGAAAGGCACTCTGTACCTGCTCAGTGTATGTCTTTACGCGCTGCAAGGTTTCCGTGGCTAAGCGCTAGGTGAAAATTCACGCCCAGGGGAACCGAATTCAATGGGAACGAAGAGTTGTGAGCCTGCTCTTGCTCAAAGCCTTCCTCTCTGTCCATGGCTGAAATGAAACCCAAGCCCCTAAGATCAGGAGCGGCTAATGCCTGTTGGGACTGGCAGGACAGAAGGCAGAGAGGCCAACCGTACCTGGAGCCAGAACCAACCAGAGGCAAAGCCAAGGGCAGGCTGTAATCCTACAGTGAACACAGTGGGACTTCCTTTGCTGGTAGACTGCTCAGGCAGGGACAACAGTAGTGGCTGGTGCTCATTGGGACTGATGGGGTGGAAGACCAGGTGCCCAAAAGTAGGTGGTGCCAGAAATAATGAGTGGCAGAGCCATCCAGTTCAAGCTTTGTCCCCATCCCCTTCTTGCTAAGTTCTACAAGGGTCAACACTGAGACCAAGAAGCTGGCAGGCAGGGCTACCGCTTGGACTGGTTGTTGTAAGCAGGTAGGTGGGGGCTGGCTGAGGGCAGATAGAGGTTGGTGGGGCTGTGCAAGGTTTGCCCAAGTTGACCACCCTCCACTGCATAAGAAGACCCCTGGATCTGTCCCTTTGGGCATTCTGTTTCCCACAGGGGCTGAGCAGTGGCCTCTGGAAAGGCCCCAAGTGGACCATGAAGGCCATAGCCCATTCCTGTACCTGTGACACACACAAATACACCCCCGGAACTGATACTGGAGGTAAACTGCCTCTGAACCTAAAGGTTCCATATAGCTATTGTGAAAAATCACATCTGATCAGCTTACCCGCTCTGAATGTATCTCACCCTTTCTCGAAAGGATGTGGAATCTGCAAAGGACTCCCATCCAAAGGACTCCCACCAGCCCCAGCTAGACATGGTCAGCAATGTAGGAGTAGCCCTGGTGGATCTTCTTGCCCAGCATCCCTTTCTCCTCACAGCGGCCTGCCAGGCCCTTCTGGGAAGACCACATCCGCACATGAAGGCAGCACTTTCTGTTTGACTGTGGTCGTTGCCAAGCATTTGAAGGAATATCGCTGCTAAACCTGGTGGTTCTGCTGAGTTATCATGGCGAGCACCAATTGATGCTGAACTTTAACCCTCTATGGTGCATGGAGATGGTTGGTGCTGGTAAAGTACCAAGTTAAAGCCCCTAGGTGACTGCCGGAAGGAGTTGTAGCTCAGTGGCAGAGCAGGCAGCTTGCATGCAGAGGTCCCGGGTTCAATCTCCAACATCTCCGGGTAGGGGCTGGGAAGGATGCTCCTCTTGAACCCCTGAAGAGTCACTGCCGGTATGTGTAGACAGTACTGAGCTAGATGGACCAACAATCTGACTTTGTGAAAGACCGCGTCATTTGAGGCACTGAAATTTAAATGAAGTCAGACCTAAAATGTGTGTGCTTTCTGTATGAAAGATCCCATTTTCAGACCTCCAGTATCTCCAGTTACGAATTGCAAAGACTCTATTCTGAAATCTGGAGAATAAGGTCAAACAATACTAAGCCGGGTGGGCAATGGTTTGGCTTGGTATAAGGCAGCCCCCGACAGGACTTTGTGTGCCCCCAAGGGACAACTCTATCCACTTGAGACTCCATGTTCCAGTGGGAGTGAAAGGACTTCTCTGAATGTTGTCTGCAGTTGCTCTCCTGCCTTTCCTTTCTCTCTCCCTCCTCTCCGCTCTCCACCAGTGGGAGTTAGAGGACTGGCCTGTGCTCCCTGGCCTACTGATGGAACAGAGTTAGGTGGTCGAATCCTGAGCTGGTAGAATAGACTGTACCACTTTGGATTGCAAGCAGGGGCTACTGCTTTCAAGCATTCCCCCATTCATTTATTAAAAATGAAAGGCACCTAGCATCAGAAATGACTGTATCAGAGGAAAAGTTCCAGCCCAGCCCAGCCTTCCCTGGTTGTGCTTATTCCCCCTGCCATGTAAAAAGCTTTCCAAGATGTAATCCACTCCCTTCAATCTGACTTGGTACAGTCCAGGTTTTTTGGGTTTTTTTTAGCCACCACCTTATAAACCAGGCCTGTTCTGTAATGTGGTTAAGAACCCTAAGCTGGTAGAACAGACTATAACGTTTTTTAGACTACAAGTCTGGCAAAGCATAGATCCCCTCCCCTGCATTTAAAGCACAAAAAGATATTCCTTGCAAGTAGAAAACAAACGCAGCAAGGAGCTTCCTTCCTGGGAAGGAAGGAGGCCCGGCTCCTTGCTGTTCTAGATTTATAGTTTGGGGAAGTATAGGTGTTTGGGGCTTGGGTTGCTGTTGATGTTTGGGGCTTGGGCATTTGTCCTTCGCTTGCAGCCTGAAATGGCGCAGGGACTAAAGGGTGGTCATTAAGAAACCCCCTCCTGAACACTCCATTCTGACTCTTGCCGTCTCCGGACAAGAGAACTGCAAGAACTGATGTGAGAACCCAGGTAGAGTTAGGAGCTAAGAAGGTGAGCCGTGAGTCTGGAAGGTCCCCGATAAAAATGTTTACCCTCTGCTAGAAAGCCTTTGACTGGCCTATGGGCAAAGCTGGCTTTTGTTTAGCAAACTGCTTTCCCCTCACCTGCAATAGAAACATAACAAGAGCCTGTGGGAAATCTTCAGGCAGGACCTGAGCAATAGCAGCTCTCCCCCGCTTGCGGTTCCTAGCTGCTGATAACCAGAGGCCTCCTTCCTTCCCACGGTGGAGTGAGAACATAGCCATCATGGCTGGCAGCCACTGATAGCCGCATCCTCTGTGGATTTGTCTAAATCTCTTTTAAAGCCATCCAAGTTGGCGCCCAGCAGTACCTCTTGCAGGAGTGAATTCCATAGTTCAACTGTGCTTTGCATGGAAAAAGTAGTTCATTTCATCCCAAATCTTCCAACAGCTTCATTGGCTGTCCCCGAGTTCTAGTATTAGGAGTAAGAGGTGTATACAATGATAAATAAATATATGCAATAATTCATGGTGTAGAGAAAGTGGATAGAAAGAAGCATTTCACTTTCTCTACACCATGCATAATTGTATATAGCTTATTATGTTTCCCCACCCCACAGGGGATAATAATACAAGGGAAGCCCTGCTAGTTCACTTCATCCAGTGCCTGCTGTTCCCCTAAAGGCCCAACAACCCCCCCTTGCCAATGGATCCCCTCCCAGCAACTAGTATTCAGGATTAGGCAGCCTCTGAACAATGCAGGTGCTGCTTACAGCCGTCAAGGCCAGTAGGTATTGATAGGCTGCTCAACTCCCGCAGTTCCTTTGGCTAATACCCATCGCCACAAACAGAGCCCAAGGAAGCTGTCCTCTAGCCCAGTAGTGGCTACTCTGAGTAACAACGACTCTCCAGGGTGTTGGGCAGAGAAAGGTCTTCCCTCTGTTACCTGAACCTCTTTAGCTGGTGATGCCTGATACTAATCCTGGCACCTTCTGTGTAAGCACACTCTCTTTGTCATGTGACAGTGAGTTCCGTAGATTAATTTGGTGCCGCATGCAACAAGTACTTCCTTTGCGTGCTTGGAATCTGCTGCTAGTCAGTTTTGTGGGGTGACTCCCAAACCCCAAAATTTCTCCATCCATAGTTTTATAAACTCTCTCTCTGTGTGTGTGTGTGTGTGTGTGTGTGTGTGTGTGTGGTGTGTGTGTGTGTGAGAGAGAGAGAGAGAGAGAGATGGCATTGTGTTCTTCATCATTGTCTTTTCGTCCCTTTTCCCCAGAGTGTGGAATTTGCCAGCTTCACCCCTGCACACTGGGTTGAGATGTTTTCCATTGTGTGTTGGACCGCCTTAAAGGGCTGGTGTAAGGATTAATGTGGCCATACAGAGGAAAATGCTGTGGAGCCTCCCCCAAGTTCTTTCATGGATGCTAAGTGTATACTGTGTATACCTTTTGAAGCAGGATAAACTGCCCTCTGTATGCAGCTAGGTAGTCAAATTTCATGTACTGTTCCTTTCAAATGATTTCACTTCCTTCAAATCCCAGGTAGCCAAAATTTCCCCCGTCCGTCCTCTGTTCATTTTGCTTGCTTGATCCTCCCTGCCCTACCTCTGATGTTCCTCTGGGAGAAACCATGCAGTGGTGGGAATGTCCCCAGTCTAAAACCCCAGACGGCCGCTGCCAGTCAGTGTCAGCAGTACTGAGCTAGATGAGCTCAGCTGGTCTTACTTGGTATAAGGCTGCATCTTACGTTCCTATGTTATGGGGAAGGACTGTAGTTCAAGCATCTTCTCTGTATGCAGAAGGTCCCAGATTCAGTTCCTGGCACCCCACAAGTAGGGCTGAGAATGTTCCATTCTGAAATCTCAGAGAGCGGCTGCAGGTCTGTGTTGACAATACTGAACTAAGTAGTCGGTATAAGGTCGTTTCCTGCATTCAACAAGCCCACTTTAATGCCGAGAGCTGTTGCAGTGTCTTGCGGGCTGGGCTGCTTTATTACAAGGGGAGCTTTCCAGCATCTTTGGATAATTTGCTTCCGACGAGCTGTAAGGAAGATGCAGGGTGGGAGAGCCATTTCAATGAGCTTGCGCCGAAATGGCTCCTACGGATAACTGCGCCGGCAGCTGTTCTCTCTGCTTCCTTCGAAAACAAGAGTCCGGTTTGTCTGGGGACATCTAGGTCTCTCTCATCGCCACTTCTCCGTACGCACTTTCTGAGAACCGTTGTCTTGCTGTCGTTGGGGAACGTGATTTGTAATCCTCCCCCCCCCCCACAACTGCAATGGATCGCGGTGGAATTTGGATCGCGGGCTCCTTGGAAGAAAGCTGTGGTTTGTTTGTAAGGCGAGCTTCTTTTCCTTCTCCTCAGTCTCCAAACTCACAAGGCACAATTGCTGCGGAGAGTATCTCTTTTTGCCAAGCTGGGTGCGGAATGAGAAAGGGGGGGGGGAGAGTGTTGTGCCAGCATAAGCACTGGAAGGAAGAGGCAGGGTCTGAGCCAGTCTGAGAAGGGGGGCTGGGAATGGCTTGATCTTCTCGCATCTCTCCTCCCCCGTCCTGCTCCTCGGACCGCCTGGCTGTCAAGTCCCGGTTTCCTTTTTTGGCGATTGTCCTTTTTATAGCATTGTATGGAAACGTTTCGTCTTGGGAGACAGCCATTTTGTGCATGTCCTGTCTCGAAACGCATCTCTCTTTCATTTCTTTTTTTTTTTTTTTCTAACAGCAGTGACATCCGCTTCGCTCTCGGAAAAGCTCGAGGCGGAGCAGCTTTTGATGGTGGTGGGTGGGTGGGTGGGAGAGCTGACAGTATTGAGCCAGCACCGGCACCCCTTTCCCAGACCCAGAGGGTGCGGTGGGGGCAATAACCTCTGCAGGGTGGGCTCAGAGCAAGGCAGAAGAAACTGTGGCAAAGACAGGGACCACGTGCACCCGTGTGATTCTTAAGATTGTGAAATTTGGAATCTTGATGATCTTGTACAGTACAGTCTGTTGTAGGCTGAAGGTAAAGCAGGATGGAGACTGTCCTGAGCAGAGAAGTATTTCAACAGCTTGTTAGCCAGCATGCTACGTAGGTGGTGCTTTCCACGTAACAGGGGCAGTGAGCCCCAGAATGCCAAATTCTAGGGACAGACAGGAGGTGCCCTGCTAGTGGGATTCCCAGGGGCAGCTGATGGGCTGCTGGGGTGAAAATAAGATGTTGCACTAGATTGGGGTGGGGAACCTTCCTCAGCCCGAGGGCTGCATTCCCTTCTGGGCAGCCCTTTGAGGGCCATGTGCCAGTGGTGGGTGGGGCCAAGGGCAAAGTGGGCGGATCAACATATGTAAATGTTACCTTTGTGCCATAAGTCAGTTTCCGCACATGCTCACACGCCCTTCTCTGTCTCCATCCAGGCAAGCTAGCATCATAATCACAGAGTTCAAGGAGAACTTCCAGGCAGGCAGAATCCTCTCTGAAAGGGGGTACAGCAAGGCTGGTGGGATGTGTGGTCTGAGAAAAGAGGGTGTGGCTCATGGAGAGGTATGGCCCAGGGAGATTCCCGAGGGCCAGGTGCAGAGGCCTGGAGGGCCACGTTCAACCTTCCGCCCCCCCCCGCCCCCCGCACTGGGCAGACATTTAGTCTGACCCTAGAGGGCGCTCTTTGTGTTTTCAGATGACCGGGAGTTGTCTCCATGCTCTGAGGGTGACCTTTCAGGGGTACTGTGGCTGTCCAGAGTTTGGAAACAGAAGGAAGGACTAAAGCGCCCCTTGATCTGCTTTGGCAGGGCAAAAAAAACATCACATTTCTACAGGGTATGAAGTGCCCTGTTTCCAGCACTGGGGATCTGCAGCTGGCAGTCCCTGGGGACAAATGCAACCCCTGGCGGAGTATTCCTGTCCTCTCATTTGCCCAGCATCAGTGAGGGATTTGGGAATGGTGGGGGTTCGATGTTGCAGGATTCTTTGGCGGTGGTAGGGTTGGCGATTGGGCCTTCTTCTCAAAGCAGCCCTCCAGAAATACTCAGTTGCCCACCTCCCTCTGGAACAAGAGATTTGTGAAACCTTGCACGTTGTTTTCCTGTAATACTTGCTGTCTTCCGGAGAATGAATAGCAAGCAAGAATAGAATCCTGAGATATCCATAGATGGGCAGACCTAGCAGATGACCATGCTGTGAGCTTGCAGTGGAGTAGTGCACGGTCTTCTCTCCAGGAAGTGGTAGCTGAAAGAGTATGTTGCTACCTCTGGAGCGGTCAGGCTCTGGGACCAAATATTCAGATCCTCCTATGGATCCCAACATCTTGAAAGTGCTGCAGTTCAGTGGTAGAGCATCTGCTTGGCATGCCGAAGGTCCCAGGTTCAATCCCTGGCATCTCCTGGTAGAGAACCGTCTCGGAAAACCTAAGAGAGCTGCTGCCAGTCAGTGTAGACAGTACCAAACTAGATGGACCAATTGACTGATTTGTTATAGGGCAGCTTCTTAAATCATCCTGTTATTCAGAAACATGAGGACTGGAATCTTGGTTTATTATTGAGTAAAGGACTATAACTCACAGGGATAGTCCCAGGCAGACTCAGTCTCTAGGTAGGGCTGGGAAAAGACTCTGGTCTCAAATCCTGGGGAGCCTCTGCCCATCAGTGTAGGCAATATGAAACTAGATGGGGAAAGAGGCAGCTTCATGGAGTTCCTATGGAATACACTGGCTTGGGAGCAGGAAGAGGGCCTTTTCCATGGCCGTGCCTAGGCTCTGGAACTTTCTCCCAAGGGAATCATGTTTCACCCAAAACATAGTCAAAACCTTCCTTTTTTAAAGATGGCATTTGACTCATAGATGGCTGTTTTGTCTTTATTTTAGTTTTTTATTCAGGGTTTGATCTGCTACTCTGGTGGTATTGGGAGTGGAGTTGTTCGGTATTTAGTGTCTTAATGTCTCTGTAATTGATATTTCAAATTGTGCTTTGATCTTATTAGCCTCCTTGCGTTTTTAAATAAGGAAAGGCAAGGTGTAAATGTGTTTAAAAGAAAGCAGAGAAATTTACCACCACCCAGAATGGCACAATTATGGGGCACTGACAGCAGCCTTCTGGGCACGGCATATGACACCCCCAAGGGGAAGAGTGCGTAACATTATTTTAAGGACTCGAAAACATTTCTTCATCTTTCCAGTGAAAACTGCGGTGGGGAAACACTCCTTTTTTGCCGCCCCTTAATTGAAACCCAGTAGGCCCCCAGAGGAGCAGACAGAGCAGGTAAAATTTGCTCTTGTAGTCCATCGCCAACCACAGCAAGGGTAGGAACAGGGCAGAACGATGTCTTTGTGGATCTTTTGTTGCTGACGACTCTTGCTGGAGAAGGCCTAAATGCCTGCAGTTCTTCTTTAGCAGCTAATTAAAATGAAAAACAAAATTGGAACAGGAGCCAGGAATGTCGACTGCACCCACTGTCTCCCATGCAAACCTTGCCACGGGCACAGGCAATGGCCTCCGCAAAGACCCTCCCTCCTGCTGTTGGCTGCATCTTCATGCACCTTGGCTGCTGGGTTTATCTGTAGGCCGAGACTCAGGATTTGAGTAGCTTTGAGTCATGTAGGAAAAGAAATCTTGAGAACATCTGGTGGTGGTGGCAACCCAGGACAGAGACAAATAAGAGAGTCCTGATCACCCAAAGAAAAACGTCTGCTAAAGCCTTTGTTTTTTCCACTCAATAACTTATTAAGATCTTTTGTCTGCGGGGGTTTGGTTGGCTGGAGAAAGAAGCCACAATGAATAATAGGGGGATCCTTAGGCTTTGGGGGCTAGGCAGACAGGGGGCTGGTATCAAGACAGGCATCTGAACTGAGGTTGTCTCTACTTCCCTATCATATACAGCAGCGATGGGAAATCAGGCCCTCCAACTACTACAGTGGTACCTCGGGTTACATACGCTTCAGGTTACATAAGCTTCAGGTTACAGACTCCGCTAACCCAGAAATATTACCTCGGGTTAAGAACTTTGCTTCAGGATGAGAACCTAAATCGTGCTCCGGCGGCGGCAGGAGGCCCCATTAGCTAAAGTGGTGCTTCAAGTTAAGAACAGTTTCAGGTTAAGAACAGACCTCCAGAACTAATTAAGTTCTTAACCTGAGGTACCACTGTACTGCTCTCCAACTCCCATCATCCCCAACTGTTGGCTGTGCTGGCTGGCAATGGTCCAAGGCCACATGCGCATTGATTACCCAATCGTAGAGCCCACCCATGCTAGAACGCTTCTCACAACATGGGTTAAGGCAGCTCAACACTCCATTCTACTGAAGGGAACCTTTTACCCCCTCTCCGTTGCTTGCGCACCATGCAGAAATGTGGTGTGTAACCAACTGCCCTTGGGCGACTTTATCGAAGAATTGGATTTCTTAAAGGAGCACTGAAATGGCAGCAATTGGAGAAAATCATAAGAACATGAGAGTAGCTGGATCAGGCGGGTCCAGCATCCTGTTCTCACAGTGGCCATCCAGATGCTCAGTGGGAGGCCCACGTAAGACCTGAGTGCAGAAGCAACTCTCCCCTCCTGTAATTTCCAGGAGCTGGCATTTCCGGCTCCAGCTCTGAAGGCACAGCATAGCTGTCATAGCTAGTAGGCACTGCTATCGTTCTCCACAAATTTGCCTCATCCTCTTTTAAAGCCATCCAGGGGCCATTGCTACCCCTTGTGGGAGTGAGTTCCATAAGTTTAAATCCACACGCAGAGTCAGTCTGCCTCTCTATATGCATCGGATACTTAATGGAGGTGAACAAAAGAGAGAGCGAGAAAGAGAGAAGGCCACTACCTTCATGTTGTGGTTGTGGGTTTCCAGCAGGCCTCTCTGGTCAGAAGCCCAGTATTAGATAAAGGACTAGGTAGACCTTTCAGTCTGAGCCCAAGGGTGGGGAACTTCAGGCCCAAATGTGGCCCTCCACACCTCTCTCTCTGGCCCTTGGGACTCTCCCTAGACCACCCCCCTTCCCATGCCATAACTTTTTGGGTTTTTTGCCTGGCTGGAATGTACCCTAAGCCTGTGATCATGTCTCGTGCCTTGCCTGCATGGAGAACAGAGAGGCTTGTGTGTGGAAGCCCCTGTCATTTGCATGGCTGGAACATTGCCAACTTCCACCTCGAGTCCTCGGATGCTGTTAGGCTTCAACACCCACAATCCACCGCCAGCTTAAGCAATGGTCAGGGGTGATGGAAGTTGTAGTCCAACAGTATCAGGGAAGCCAGGGTTTGAAAACACTGGCCTAATCTATACATCCATTGCTCCACCCACTTTTACCTCTGGCTGTCCCTGCCCCTGGCATACGGCCCCCAGCAGATGGGTCACGAGTGAATGTGGACCTCAAGCTGAACAAAATTCTCCACTCCGGTCTGACCTATAAGGCAGCTCCCACCCTCTTGCAATCAATGGGTCGCTCAGAGCACAGTCTGAGTGTGTGTGTGTGTGTGAGTGAGTGAGTGAGTGAGTGAGTGTGTGTGTGTGGTGTAGCTTGAAACAGAACCAGATAAACGGCATGCCAAAGCCCTTTGGGTGAGATGCTGTCCAGCCTCCTACATGTCAGCCACGTGGCCTCTCCTCATTCCCAGAAGCTTTGCTTTGCAGGCCACAAATCTATCTGTACGGATAAATCTGACTTACTTGATTTCTCTCAGATTGCTGTGACTCCAGGCCTGCGTCGGATCAGCTGGCTGTCCCTTGGGTTTTGTTCCAACATTCTACTTTTTCGCTTCTCCCTCCTCCTTCCCCCTCGCTCTGCATCTCCATTGCTTTCTTGGTACCTTCACCGCTCCTGTTTGCCTGCTGCGCTCCCCAAGGGTTTTACAAGCCCTCATGGAGCTTCCTGGGGAACTGATTTGGGGAAGGGGAGGGCACAGATTCTGCCTCTGTGGGATTTTAAAACCAGCACCTCCCACAGATGAAGGACCTGCTGGATCAGGCCATCAGCCCATCTTAGTCCAGCATCCTGTTCTCACAGTGGCCAACCAGCATCCCTAATGAGAAGCGTGAAAGCAGGACTTGGAGCGCAAGAGCACTCTCTCCTCTTGCGGCTTCCAACAACTGGTATCGAACAGCAGTACTGCCTCCTACCATGGAGGCATAGCATGGCCACCATCGCTAGTAGCCATTCATAGCCTTCTCCGCTGTGAATGTGTCAGTTTTTCTTTTAAACCCATCCACGTTGATGGTCATCACTGCCTCCTTTGGGACCAAATTCATAGATAAACTCTGCACTCCACGAAGAAACACTTTTTCCTGTCCTGAATCTTCCAGCGTTCAGCTTAATTGAATATCCATGAGTTCTAGTGTGGTGAGAGAGGGAGGAGAAAAGCTTTCTCCTGTCTGTTTTCTCCATTCTGTGCATAGTTTTATAAATTCATATCAATCCTATCTAATAAGTGGTGGTTTACCTATTCATTTTTCCCTAACCATGTTTGCAATAGTTTTCTAGTCTTCATGTTGTCCCAAAGCATGAAAATTAGTGCAAGTTTGTGGTGGTGGTGTTTCCCACCTGGGAACCATGGCTTTCCTTGGAATCTTTTCAGGGTTACACTGTGCAGAGATAGATAATGCTTAAGGCAAGAATGGGGTAACCCAGACCTGTGGGGGATGCAGGCCTGGGGTCCGGTTGTGCTCCTCTGACCTCTCTCAGAGCTTTCCCCAGCCCCTGCGTCGTGCCCCCCCCCCTTAAATGTTTTTCCCTATCTGGGGTGACTCCTTGGATTCTGATTGTGCCTCTTGCTTTCCTTGATGGAAGATGAAGGGGAGTGTAGAAATTAGCCTATGGTACAAAGTTAAAATTTTCATTCATTGCTCCACCGATTTTGTCCTCTGGACACGGCCACCAATGGCACTTGGCCCCTGGAAGGTTGCTCAGGCAGGGTTGTGGCCCTCATTGAAGAAGGTCGCCCAGCCCTGGCTTAGAGAATATCTTTCTCTCTGTCCAAAGCAGGGTCGCTGAGCATGTGAGACAGGGCCTTCTCAGTTGTGGCTCCCAGACTTCAGTATAGCCGCACTCAGGAGGCCTGTTGAACAGTGTTTGGAATTCGCCAGGCACATTTTGCACCTGACTATCGGCCACTTGCGACCAAGTGAAGATGCCCGGGTGCCAGGATGGCGCCTGACATCTCTGGAGGTACATGCCTGGGGATCCTTGGATCTTGACTGTTTTCACACACTAGCAACACATCCTGTAGAATTCTATCCATTATATTTTATCTGCACAATCAGAATGACTTTCAGGAAACAAAAAGGTGTATTGAAAAATTCAACACTTGAACCATCTGACCCAAAATTGGCAACTAGGCATTTCATTTTGGTGACAGTAACCCTGGTGATGTGGGTGGTGCCGTGGGTTAAACCACAGAGCCAGAATTCTGTGGTTGGTGGTTCGAATCCCCACGACAGGGTGAGCTCCCATTGCTCAGTCCCAGCTCCTGCCAACCTAGGAGTTCGAAAGCACATCATAGTGCAAGTAGATAAATAGGTACCGCTTCGGCGGGAAGGTAAACAGCATTTCTGTGCGCTGCTCTGGTTCACCAGAAGCGGCTTAGTCATGCTGGCCACATGACCCAGAAGCTGTACACCGGCTCCCTCGGCCAGTAAAATGAGATGAGCGCCACAACCCCAGAGTCGTCCACGACTGGACCTAACGGTCAGCGGTCCCTGTATCTTTTTAACCCTGGTTTAAGGAGGCGTTTGGTGCCTAGCTTATATATCTGAGTTTCTAACACTGCTGTTGAACCTCTCGCCTCTCGGCCTTTTGTAGGCTTCTGCAGACCACCTTGTTTAGATGGGCCTTGGGTTTGGATAAAAACCACCAGGGTGGTTTTCATTTGATTCAGTTTATGTTTTGTTATCAAACTCCCCCCACCTTTGTTATTCTGTTGTTTTTCCTAAATCTCACCATGAGAACATGGGGAACTTTTTTATGCGCAGCGAAACCTTAGCTCAGTTATGTCTATGCTGGCTTCCCAACCCTCCCTGCATGCAGGTCCCAAGCTCAATCCCTGGCATTTCCAGAAGGGACCAGAAGAGACTCTGTGCCTGACAGCCTGGGGAACTTCTGCCAGTCAGTGTGGACAATGCTGTACTAGATGGACCAGTGTTCTTAGTCAGTAGAACACAGCTTCCTGTGTTCCTATGTGGCAGGTATAGGACCTGGGACCTTTGCCTGGCAAAGCACTTTGAGCTACAGCCCCACAGACTCCTGTCTGAAACCTCAGAGAGCCACTGCTAGTCAGTGTATAGATGATACTTATCTGAATGGACCAATGGTTTAACTTGTTATGTCAGGGATGTGGAGAATGTGGCCCTCCAGGTGTTTCCAAATTCCCACCATCCCCAACCATTGGGCCATGCTGCCTGGGGCTGATCGGAGTTATAGTTCAAAACATCTGGAGAGTACTAGGTTGCGGAAAGCATATTTAAAACAACAACTTACCAGCCGGTATAAGACATAATAATTGTGGCTGGGTGAACTGAGCTGAGGTCTTAATTGAGAGGAGGCGTCTGCCGTGCTTGCAAGAGGAAGAGTGGAGGTTGGGCAGGAGCCAGAGGGCAGGTTAAGTGGGGTCGTGCCAAGTGGGGACTGGGACAAAGGGACGCTTGTGCCAAGGACAGCCAGGTCAGCCCTGAGGCCACAACGTTTGATGCAGAGCCTTCCAAACAATGGCTTGTGTTTGGACGTAATGCTCAACCGCAGATCAGCGCCATGGGAATGGGCCTTGGCAAGCACCCTCTCTCTTTGCTTCTGGTGCAGCCCCAGGGACCAGATCAGAAGCTCTCGCTTAACCACAGTTACTCATTCCACCCAAGCTGAGTCACTTTGGTAATCCAAACAGAGTGGCAAACAAACCAGGATTGTGAACCGCAGGTTGAAGCTGGCTTCTTTCACTAAGCCAGCCTTCCCCAACATCAAACCCTCCAGGGTTTCCCACAGCATCCAGTTATAAGAACAGGACTACATGGGCCATTGGCTCTTCTTATGTCCTTGTGACGTTGTTGGACTCCCATCAGCCTCAGCCAGCATTGCCAGTGGTCAGGGATGGTGGGAGCTGGGAGTGAAATTGGGGGAAAGTGCTCTAAACCATAGTTAAGACTAACCACAGTTTATGCTGGTTTGGGCATAGTGAATAACTATGGTTATTTGAAAACCAAAGCAAATAATTCCTGTTTCCTCACAGCCTTGCCTGAGGAGTGGAAGGGAAGTTCTCAAGCTCTGAAGCTGATGCACAAAACTTCTTGCCCATGGTTTAGTGTTAGGTGCAAGCTCGGCCAGTCAGGCGGCCAGGATAAAAACCAGTAGGGGCATGAGCCTTGAATGGCAGGAAGCCCCTGTGGCTTTCTTTAATCACTAGGCTCTCCTGTAGGCATTGAAGACCTGAGTGCTGACCTTACCAGGGATCAAACACATGTTTCAAGAAAGTGCATCTGTGGGTTCTTGGATACCTTCCTTGGCATCCCAAGGTCAGACAAAGCAAACAGTCACTTGCCAAGTTCTGGGTTTTTTTGGCGGGAGGGAGGGAGAGAGAAAAACCCTATTTGTATCACTCCCAGTCCCTGCCAGAATTTTGTCCCTGGAGATCTTGGTCACATTGGGATTAAAGGAGAACATAGATGCGCCCCTCGCCGCATGCTCCCTAACCCCAGATGATGCAGTCAGAACAAACTTTGGTTGCAATTAAAATAACTTTGCACAGCAGCGGGGTGTTTGTACTGAGGTTTCTGTAGTCCCCATTAAAGCAAGGGTTTTCTGTTGGGAACTGTTTGCATAACCATCTCCTCTGGAGTCTAGGAAGGGTCTTTTTCACAGGTATAGAAACTTACTGGGGGGGGGATATTTACCAACCTGCCAAATTATTTGGCTGCAGGCATCTTTGATAAACAGAAATGAAGGTCACTTAGGAACATAGGAAGCTGCTTTATACTGAGCAACTGTTGGTCCATCTAGCTGTCTATATCGATTGGCAGTGACTCTTCTGGGTTTCAGGTAGGATATTACCAGCCCTGCCAGGAGATTGAACCTCTTGGCCTTCTGCATGCAGAGCAGATGCTCTCTCCAGTGAGCTGTTGTGGGTCTCTGAAATACAATAGTAAGATCTCACGGTTGTGAAGAAATGGATGGTTTTAAACCTGGGACCTTCCGCACACAAAGCAGATGGTCTTCGGCCCTTCCCCAGACATTTACCCGGGAGCAACCCCAAGTTTGCAACAACTGAGATAAAGAACTCCCCTACATGAAAAGGTTGAAGCATTTGGGACACGCTAGCTTAGAGAGTAGGCGAGTAAGAGATGACATGATAGAAGTTCGTAAAATTATGCATGGCATGGAGAGCGTGGGTAGAGCAAAGTTTTCCTCCCTCTTTCGTAATCCTAAGAAACATGTGGGTGTCCAATAAAGCTGAATGTTGGAAGATTCAGGACAGATAGAAGAAAGTCCTTCCTCATACAACGCATAGTTAAACTACGCCCGCAGGAGAAAGTGATGGCCACCAACTTGGATGATTTTAAAAGAGGATTGGAGAAATCAGTGGAGAATAGGCTTTCAGTGGTTAATGGCCACAGTTGCTGTGCTCGGCTTCCGCTGTAAAAGGCTTATTAAACTTGCTGGAAACCACAGGAAAGAAGAGGGTTCTTGTGCCCAGGTCCTGCTTGCATCTGGTTGGACTCTGCAAAAACAGTGCATTGGACTAGTTGGGCCATTGGCCTGATCCAGCAGCCAGGCTCATCTTATGTTCCTAAGACTACAGACTTAATTTGTCATTTAAATTGAGCGTGAGCCCCCTTGGACTCAGTGAGAATTGCTTCTGAGCAAATTTAGGATTGATCCAGCAGCACATTTGCAAGCTTTGAAATGTGTAATACAGTAGCTGAGGTACAATTCTACTCTGTGATGCTGAATTTTAGCTTGTGGGGCTGGTGTTAAGTACCCACATGCCAGTTTTTGTTAAAGGTATTGTTTCATTCTAACTCAGAGTGGTGGGTTTTTTTAAAAAAAAATACTCCTTTTTTGTTAAGCTTCTTTTTCTTTTTTAAAGAAGGCTTCTGTGTTGGAATTTTTTTGTCAAAAAGGCAACCTTATCAAAATGGAATCAATGAATTGGTTAGACAAGGAGGTGATTAATCAGCAGTGGAATGATTTAATCACCTGACAAGGACTGGTTTCTGAGACATACACTTAAGTGTGCGCGCACACACACAGTCTGCAATGCACATCTTCCCTCTAAACATGTCCCTGCATGCCTGACTGTCTTCTGGCTCCGGGCTTGTCCTCCAAAATGCGTTCCCAGCCAAGCCTGCTCCGGAGGTGGGGGAGGTTTGCCTTCAGGGCTGTGATAAAAAGTTGTCTGAGGACAGATGAAAGCATGCCAACGTATTGTTTATTGAGCCGGTTTTGCTGCTCGTGAAGATTTATACCCCACTTTTCTCACAGAGGCTCGGCGGCAGCTTTTGATGTGTCCTGGCGCTACCAGTCTGCTTACTGGACCAGGAACAAAGTTCTTCCGTTAATTCTCAGAGCCCTAAACAACTTGGGCACTGAGTGCCTTAAGGACAACCTGCTTCTGATAAGTCACTTATGGTGGTCCTCCGTTACCCTAAGGTTCTCTGGTCTATACCAGGGGCTGAGCCTTCAGTGTCATAGCTTTTAGCATCCATCTCTCATAACACTAGAGTGGATGGCACATCCTGAATGATGCAAGATTCGGGGCAGATAAAATACCTTCACACAACGCATCACGGGAGGCAGTAATGGCCACCAGCTTTGGCTTTAAAAGAGAATTGGACAAATTAATGGAGGAGAAGGCTTTCAACAGCTACTAGCCATGACGGCTATGTTCTCCCTCCACCGTCAGAGGC
Organism: Podarcis cretensis; assembly: GCF_951804945.1. NCBI lineage: Eukaryota > Metazoa > Chordata > Lepidosauria > Squamata > Lacertidae > Podarcis > Podarcis cretensis. The sequence continues at coordinate 8,580,906 of NC_137186.1, forward strand.
AGTAGGCCTCTGAATACCAGTTGCTGGAAGCCACAAAATGGGAGAGTTGTCCTGCTTTATGGTTTCGCACAGGCATCTGGTCGGCCACTGTGAGAACAGGATGTTGGACTGTATGGGGCACTGGCCTGGTTCAGCAGGACTCTAATTATGTTCTTGGGTTCTTATTAATCTCTTACTGCAGAAGAGCTGTGTCTCTTTGGTCTGGTTGCACTGAGTCATCCATGGAACCCCCGAGATCAAAGGATGGTAGCCACAATGTGGAAAATCCTGCTATCCTCTGCCGAGGCTCGGTGTATTGTTTTTATTTCTCCCAGCCTTCCCCAGCCCCTCTGGATCTTGCTAGGCTCCCAGCTCCCATCATCATCCCTGACATCTGGCCATGCTGACTGTTGCTGGGACTAACAGGAGTTGTGAGTTCAGCAGCATCCAGAGGGTACCATGTTAAGCAAGACTCGGATCAAGAATGAGGATGTCCTGAGCTTCAGCAGAAGACCGCATAGAGTTTTCTGAGCCTATTCAGCAACATCAAATCATTAGGAATCTATTTTTTGATTGCATGTTATGTAATGCACTTGTAAATGATTGTCAAGTGAGAAACCTTCACTATAGAACACAAAGAGGTGTGAAAAGTATACACTGAATCCCATCAACATTGGGAGCAAAAACGGGGAAGGGAGATGAGATAGAAAAATGGAGGGACAGGCACACTGCTCAGTTCTGGAGCACAGGATTTGTCAAATTCATCCTCTGGCATCTCCATTGAAACAGGCATTTCTGGGAAAGACCTCCAAACCCGAGACTGCTGGCAGCTCCCACCAATCAGAGGAGACAGTCTGATTCCCAAGCATCTTCATGTGTTCTGATTAGGGATGTAAGAACGAGGGTGATTTCTGTTTCCACCTGCCTTTGTCACATTCAGCATTGTTTCCATTCCACTGCAGTTCAGTTTCTGCCGAATATTATGTTACTCGCCTTGCTGTGCACTGTTTAACATACTTATTTAAGTAATTTATGGATTTAATGTTGTTAAGGACTTGTTTCCACATCTTTCTTATAAATGCTAGGGAAACACAGTATGAATGATGAGGAACTGCTCATTTATAAATACTTTGTGGGCTGAAAATGGCGAATACATGTTGTTGTTTGATGGATTTAATTTCTATTCTGGGCATGGGACGAATAAGCAGGCACCAGCAATTTCTGTTTCCATTTTCGATGGACTTCTCTGACATCTCTAGTTCTGATACACTCATTATGAGTCTGCTACACTCCTGTCCTCGAAATCCTGTCTCAAATGTCACTGTAAAAGCAAGCTGCTTTTTAAAGCTACTCGTTTATCCACATCATATACAGTCACTCACAAAGCAATAAATGTCCAAACTCCCATTCCAGCCCAAGAGGAACCCAACAATTCTCTATAAAGGAAAACAGATACAGTGGTGCCTCGCAAGACGAAAAGAATCCGTTCTGCGAGTCTCTTCGTCTAGCGTTTTTTTCGTCTTGCGAAGCAAGCCCATTGACGGCTTAGCGGATTAGCGCTATTAGCGGCTTTTATCGGCTTAGCGGATAAGCAGATAAGCGGCTTAGCGGCTTTGAAAAAGGGGGGGAAGGAAAAAAACCCCGCAGGAACTCGCAAGACATTTTCGTCTTGCGAAGCAAGCCCATAGGAAATTCGTTTTGCGAAGCGCCTCCAAAACGGAAAACCCTTTCGTCTAGCGGGTTTTCCGTCTTGCGAGGCATTCGTCTTGCGGGGCACCACTGTAGTGTATCAGGACTAGCGTTCTTCTCAAAAGCTTCCCAGGCATATGTAGCACCTTGGCTCGTCTATGGCAAACAAGTGGTTGCTTCCAGCAGAAGCTTCACTCATTTAGACTGCTGAGTGCCTAAAAAATATGTGGGCAAGTGATATAGTGAGAGATTTTTGTGGATTAGTGTCTTCTAAGGACGTGCATGCAAGGCTGTCAAATGTCAGTACATGTCCAAAGAACTGTATTTTACTTTTTTTCTGAAGGGAGGGGGGAGAGGCCATTAGGGATGAGGGACAAATTCTGTTTGGTTTGCATTTAAATTGCACTTTCTGAAACAATACGTGAATCAAAACAGCCGTCTTGCAAAATTCACACCTCACTGAATTTTGCAACACAGTTCTCTGGGCAAGTGGGGTCAAGTGTGCATAAAAATACAGTGGTGCCTCGCAAGACGAAATTAATTCGTTCCACGAGTCTCTTCGTCTTGCAGTTTTTTCGTCTTGCGAAGCACCCCTATTAGCGGATTAGCACTATTAGCGGCTTAGTGGCTCTAAGCAGCTTAGAAAAGGGGGGGGAGGGAAAAAACTCGCAAGACTCGCAAGACGTTTTCGTCTTGCGAAGCAAGCCCATAGGGAAATTCGTCTTGCGAAGCGCCTCGAAAAACGGAAAACCCTTTCGTCTAGCGAGTTTTTCGTCTTGCGAGGCATTCGCAAGTGAGGCATTCGCAGTGAAAATAATATACAGGCATGCATATTAGGGGAAGTTGCTTTGCAAATGTGTGTATTAGGCAAAGTTGCATCCAAAACTGTGTATACCGGGAGCGGTGCACGCTAGAATTCTGATCTGTTTTCGTGAAGGCAAACCACAAAGCAATGTGAAAATAACTGAACTAAGGATTAGAAATGAAAGAAACTTGAAAACTGCTAGTTTCCTTGAAAACTCCTCTCTCTTTATTCATTCATTTTCCTACCTTTATATCCTCCCATTCCTCCAGTCCTGGAACCCAAGGCAGCTTGCATGTGGTTCTCAGGAGGTATCCCATCCAGGCACAGACCAGACCCAGGCCTGATTTGCTTCTGCAAAGTGGAAACCGTGTGCCTTCAAACCATAGCCATGCAAATGGCATTTTGCACGGTGGCCCACCAGGTGCCTCTGGAAACCCCGCAAGCAGGGTGTGGAGGCAGCAGCCCTCTAGGGTTTGGTTTGGTATTGTTCCCAGCAATGAGTATTGAGAGGTTGACATATTTTGCACTTTGGGGGGCGGTGTTTTTAGCCATTGTGGCCAATAGCTACTGATTGGACTCTCCTTTTCTGTAATTTTTCCTAGGACAGGGCGTTGCCCTCTAGTTATTCTTGGGCTCCAACTCTCACTCATCCCCAAATAGCATGGCCGATGGTCAGGAGTGAAGGGAGCCATAGTCCAACAACATCTGGAAGGCCACATGTTCCCCTTTCCTGGCTTTGGAGGTGTGATACTGAGTGTCACATCCTTGCCATCATTGTTTCCCCCCTGACGTATCCTCTGCTCTCCCTTACCATGGCAGGATGGACCGTATGACAGAGGACGCCTTGCGCCTGAATCTCTTGAAGCGGAGCCTGGACCAAGCCGACGAGCGGGATGACGTCCTGGCCAAGAGGCTGAAGATGGAAGGGCATGAGGCCATGGAGCGCCTCAAGATGCTGGCACTGCTCAAGAGGAAGGACCTGGCGGGCATCGAGGTGCCCCATGAGCTGCCCGTCAAGCAGGATGGCCTGAAGGTCTATGAGGAGAAGCTGAATGGGAACATGAGGCCCCACACGGACAGCCGGTCTTCGGGGAGGCCGGGGAAGGAAAACATCAATGAGGAGCCAGTGGACATGAGCGCAAAGAGAAGGTAGGGAGCCCTTTTGTGTTTGCATGTATATCTTCCTATATAAATAAATATGTAAGGCTGTCATCATGCCTTGGAGGATTTGTAGTGCCTTATCCTGGGTTTCCACGAAGAAAAACCAAAGAGACCAAGAAAATTGAGTTTAGTGGTTGCATGGGGTAGGAAGGGGAAGCACTAGGGAGTTAATGTGGGGGGAATGGCAGGGGGTCTTTGCTGGTGAGTGGAGCAAGCCAGTGAATGAATGAATGAATGAATGAATGAATGAATGAATGAATGAATGAATATCTATTCCACCTTTCATTCTACAGTCATAGGGCTCTGTACTGAAGATAAAATAAAAACTTCAGTACACTGAGTGGGGTGTAGCGGTCAGACAGTGTTGGACTAGGACCTGGGAGAGACCAGGGTTCAAACCCTTCACTCAGCAATGAAGCACACTGGGGTGACATTGGGCCAATTGATATCTCTCCACCGAGCCTACTTTGCAGGGTTCTTGTGAGGACAAAACGAGGAGGGAGAAACCCACATATGCCACGTTGAGCTGCTTGTGGAGGGGAGAGAGCAATACAAACGTAACAGTGAGCAAATAATAGAAATGACAGCAACGTTTTAAAAAAAGCAGCACCATAAAATGACAGTACAGTTGGGGGAGAAATTCATCAAATCCATCCAAACCATACTACCCTCTCCCTCCAAATGCTTGGCAAAAGAGGTATGTCTTTGCATGTCATCTAAAAAGAACAAAGCAGCAAGACATAACCTGGTATGGAGGGAGTTTCATATTTGTCATTAAGAAGGATAGGAGCACCCTTGGCTCAAGGATCTATTTATTTCCCCTTTTTGTTCTTGTCAATACCGTGCAACCGTGTGGAATGTCTTAAGACTGTGAACATTACGTGTCTGAAACTTTGGCAAGCCACTGCCAGCCTGTGTAGACAGCACTGAGCTCAATGGACGAAAGGTCTGACCTGCCTGATGTGGCAGATTCCCATGTTCCTAACTAGATGAGATTTTTTTAATGATGCAAATCTAACTCATCACTTTAGAATAGCCACGCTTACAATAATCACGGTCTGCTTATTTAATATATTTGCTTTGGGTGCCCCTTCCTAGGCCTTTCCTTTTCCCAAAGGCAATGAGGGGAGTTGTTGCCAATCACATTCTGTTCAGTTTTCTTCTTCTTCAGAGGAACACAGTAATTGACAAAGCAGATGTGTTAATGGATCTGGGTCAGGCTTATTAATTTCAGTGGGACTACTCTGAGTAGAACTTATTTGTATAAGACCCAAGGGGCTTCCTCCAGAGCCAGTATTTTGACATCCATCCTTTGTCAATTTCACCTGATTCCAATATGCTATGAAATGTCTCTGAAGTTGTGGTTTTTATATAATTCATTTCACGTGGTGTTCTCTGCGCGCACACATATCTCCAGCCCTACCGTTATTTATTTATTTATTTACTTACTTACTTACTTACTTACTTACTTACTTATTTATTTTATTGAGTAAATGTCTATGTCGCCCTTCGTCTGAAGATGACAGGGCAGTTTGCAATATAAAAACACAAAAATGCATACCATAATAACAAACGAAAACAGTTAAAAAGGACATAGAATAGGCTGTCTCAGGCTGGGCAATAGCAGTGAGGTCCTGGGAGGGGACAGAGTCATGCCTCCTGTGTGGGCCACACACTGCACCCCTGAGCTGACGCGGTGCCCTCAGATGGAAGCTGACATAGGAAGCTGCCTCATAACGAGTCAGGCCCTTGGTCCATCTAGCACAATATTGTCTCCACTGACTGGCAGTGGCTCTCTGGGGTTTCAAGCAGGGGGCATTCCCGGCCCTACCTGGAGATGCTGGGAATTGAATGCACGACCTTCTGCACAAAAAGCTGGTGCTCTGTCACCGAGCTGCAGCTCTTCCCTTCACCCACAGCCATACCCTGGCTTAGTTCAGTCATGCTGCCGGTAACAGAGGAAGAGGCATTCCAGCCGGTTTCTCTGTGCGAAAGGGGGACATTGCCACCTTGTCCATTGCCTCAGGTGGCAAAAGGCCCTGGACTGGTCTGGCATCAGCATCCCTAAGCCAGTTCTTCTTTAGTGAAATCTCAGTTGCTCTGGTATTTTGCTGGAAGTGTTTGCTCAAGTTGATTGCTTTGTTTTGAATGCTGTGCTCAGTGGGCATTGCAGAAAAGCATGAGCCCTTGCTTGCTGGATCAGGCCAATGGCCCCTCTAGTCCAGCATCCTGTTCTCACACTGGCCAACCAAACTGCGAACAGTTGTTCTCCCAGGAGGCCGCATCCGTAGTCTCTTTGCCCCCAGTGCATGGGGCCCTCACTACATCCTTCAATCTGCCCGCCCGCCCGCCCCTGCCTTTATCACTGGTCCAGGGGGAGGGAACAGGTGTCAACCAGCCCCAAGGTTTGACTGACATGGGCTCCATCTCAAGATGTGAAATCCTGAGTCACTCGCGCAGCTCAGAGGCGCAGTGCCAGCCGTGGGAGGGAGCAAAGCGTCTCTAAGGCAGGAAGCGCCACGGGTGCCACTCTGTTTGGCGGGTGGCAGCGCTGATGGCGGCAGCCCAGGCTGCCTGCCTGCCATCTGCTCTTCCGCCCCTGCTCGCCGGTCATCATCATCCTCTTGTTCCCTTTGCACTCGAACAGAAGGATCTTCCGGGGAGCTCAGGGTGCGGGGCTTGGTTAGCAGAAGGCTGTTACCGACTGCTCAAAGAGGACCCCCTAAGAACATCAGAAAAGCCCTGCAGCTTAGAGGAGGCAGAGCATAGCCATTATGGATGGTAGCCTCTTTCCTCCTCTTTTAAAGGCATCCACCCGTAACCCCTCTCATCAGGCAAGAGGAGGAGGCAGGCGGAATTGGAAGAGCTGGACAGATCAGACCCAGGGGGACTGATCCGCCGCAGAGGATCTTGCTGAGTTGTGTCTCTGTGTTAATCGGGGGTTAGTGGGGTAGTCTTTATTTTCCACCCTAGGTAAAATAATGCCTGTAGCAACACTTCTGCATACGCAACCTTTCCCCAAGACCCCAAAGAAGTGGGGAGAGAAGCTTTGCAGTCTCTTTACACTAGGGGTGTGGAAATCTGTGCACTTCCAGAGGTTGTTAGATTCTGGCCGACAGCAGCTAGCATGGGCAGTGATTAGGGCGGATGGAAGTTAAGAAGCAGGAGGACAGGCGTTGCATTGATAAAGAACATAAGAAGGGCCCTGCAGGATCAGGCCAGTGGCCCATCTAGTCCAGCGCCCTGTTCTTGCAGTGGCCAGCCAGATCCCTGTGGGAAACCCCCAGGCAGGACCCCGAGCATGAGAGCACTCAGCCCTCCTGCATTTTCCAGGAACTGGGATTCAGAAGCACTGCGGCCTCTGGCCATGGAGACAGAGCACAGCCATTGTGGGTAGTAGCCATTGATAGCTTTCTCTTTCGTGAATTTGTCCAGTCCTCTTTTAAAGCCGTCCTGGTTGGCGGCCACCACTGTCTTCTGTGAGAGCAAGTTCATGGCTCAGCTATGCACCATGTGAAGAAGTTGTAGTGGAGGGTTGCTTTTTGAACTCAACAATATGGTGCCCTCCAGGTCTGCCTGGAGTCCCATCATCCACAATGACCCCTTGGCTCATGCTGACTGCTGGGGCTGATGGGAACAGGGAATCCAGCGTGCTCCAGAGAGCCACAGTTCTCCCACCCCCTTGCAAATCCCTTGCTTTCTGTGAAAGGCTGAGGGTTACAGAGCAGGTCGGGATCTGTGTGAACCTATGGGTTCTGAAAATAGCCTTTTCAGGCACTCAGTCTCCTTTCAGAGTGGCATTTTCCCTCGCTTGAGATTGATTAAAGTTTAGCGTGCTTGACGCTTTGTTCCACCCGCCCCCCTCCTGAAGTGTGACATAAAGCCATCTGTGCTGGGGGAGAAATGTGCAACGTTGGCCACACCAATCCCACTTTCCTATAGAGAGAGGGAGGGAAAAATCTAAGATCCCTGTCAAAGGAAGAAATAATTGTAAGGAGTTGGTTCCCTCCCCCCCCCCCCCCGCCCAAAAAAAGCTTCAACAAAAAAATGATGACTGAAAGGCTAAGGATCTGATTACAGTTTTCATAAACCACGAAGTGATTTCATGGCATGAAATGAGTAGGCAAAGCTTATAACACAGATTGGGATTGAAGCAGGCCAAATCCTACTCAGAGTAAGACCGTTGATGGATTCTAGTTCATCATGGCTGTGATTTTGATGGGTCTTGTCTAGAGTAGGATTTAGCGGGATGCAATCCGTTATACCGAAACGTAATCCGTCTCATTGCTCGTGGAGCTTCAGTGTGCTTGAAGTTGTGTCCTTCTTCTGAGTGTACAGAGCTCTGTGTGTGCACTGGCGTCCTCTTGCAGTTTCATACCTGAGGCACAGTGCATGCTAATGTCTTGAAGCCGAGGCCTGTTGCTCTTGTCAGGATCCTAAGAAGTGCAGCTCTCATCTAGAGGCTTACAAGAGCCCCTCAGGCTTCCATCCCTCATTGTGTCAGAGAAAAGTTTGAAAAGCATGGAGGGCATCATTTGGGCCTCATGGTGGCAGAGGTTTTGAAAATGTATGGCCTCTGTATCAGTTGGTAGAATATTGCGCGGGGTTCCTTATAACATGGAATTCCACCTTTTCAGAATTCCCTCTTTAATGGGAGCATGTATCTAGTCCTCTTGGGAATGCTGCAAATGTGTAAAAACAGAAAAGTTGTGGCTTTCGAGGCTTAGTACAAAGGGAATATGTGGCCGTGTGCACATTACCCTTTACTCCTCGTCCACTGCTCTCCCACTGCTGGTTTCTGAAGCCGAGCACACATGACATGAGCCAAATGTATCCTGTACTGTCTTGAGAAGTCCTGTTGTTGGGTGTGCTTTCCCTCAAACCTGCTTCCATCCGATTTGAAAAAGTAACTCACCGTTAAGCTTGTGTGTCCATTTGAGACAGCCATTGAGCATGCTCAGATGACAGCTTCACTTAATAGGAGTTTTGGGAGGAGTTGCAGGCCTAGGGAAACAAATCAGGTAATGCACATCAGGTGAAGGCACCCCTGTCGGCGGCCAGCTGTGTATGACAGTGTTAAAATGTGACTTGAAATGTGGAGGGGGGCAGGGAGAGAATGATCTCCCTGTGTTTCGGTATTCTAATGTGTACATTGCCTGTGTGTCTGATGCTTAGTGCATGGGGGGATATGCATGTTCACAAGCACACTCTGCCCAGCCCTCCATCTCTCCTTTAGCCCCATTCCTAGTTGTTCTGCTCCTCCCTTTCAACTGTTCCTCTCTAGTATTTGAGGCACACACACCCTCCCAGCCTTAATTTTACAAAAGCCCTAGTCGTATGCACAAAATAAACTGTGCCAATAGCATAAATTTACACACAATGCCCATTGGTCAGCCAAAGTCAAGGGCAGAGACAGTTTTCCTGTTACAACGCTGATTTTGGGAGGGGGGGTTAGTTGCCAACAAAAAAAGCCCTGTGTGATGTCATAAAGCATGGCAGCAGCGCTTGGTTACCGCTGGATGACATCGCCCCGTCTCCAAGTGACAGGAAGTGGCGGCCGCTGCTGGTTGCCCAGCGATTCCACTTCCAGGTCACTGTTTGACCCAGACCCTGCTTACAAATCCCTTCCTGAAAGGGAGAATCTTTCCAAGGTTGTGATGAGTATGGAGTTCAGGTAGATCCTCTTTCCCTGTGAAAACTCTGGGGCTTCTCTTATATCTCCCATTTTCTTTATTTTGCAGTCTCTCTAGTTTAAAATTTCTTGCCATACGCCCTTTCTGGCTTTTCATGGAGCATTCCCTTTAGAATCAGTCTTCCTCACTGCTCCCTCCCCCCGTTTTTGTTGTGCAGCTCCTTCGCAGGGACCAGAAATATTCGTGGTGCCTGGCTTGTTCATCTCCTAGAAAATCTAATTCCCTGCTTGAACCAAATTAATTGGCCAACTACATGTTAATTGAGGATTAGAGGTTGACCTCCTGTCAGTTAATTGGTGGGGTTAACAAGCAAACACCCCTGAATTCAGGACACACTGGCTTGTCTCCCTCTTGCACCAAGTTTTAATATAAAACAGGATCTTGAAAATGTGACTTTTTATTCCTGTTTGAATAAGAGTAGCAGCTAATTTTCCCTCTGGGAAGAGCCTGGCTTGCAAACAAATCCACAAGCGTCACTCTCCTACTCAGCTAGGCTAGCAATATGTGGAGTGACAGAAAGGAGCCATTTTTGGTCACACACACGCACACACACCTCTGATTGCCTGAAGGCCACACTGACTCGCCACAGGTGACTAGCTTAAATGACAGTTTGCAAGGCTGGTTTTCTTTCAGTGCAGTGAAATCATGGGCAGCCAAAAATCAATGGGGCTCAGCTGGCAATAGGTTGGCTGCCTGATCCAGCCTTAGGGCTCTTCTCATGTTATTCATGGCTAAGGAAGGGATTTCAGCCCTTCCCCCTGATTTGCTAGCTTTCTACATGCAATGCAGGCTTCTGTGTTTTCTTATTGAACGCTGTGGCACTCACATGGGGCCTGCAGTCTAGAACAGTACCAGCCCAATATGCCTCTGAATGACAGGTGGGGAAGGTGGCCGTTGAACTTGGATCCTTACAGCCAGCTTCCCACTGTGATACCTGCTTGGCTGCTGTGAGAGTGGGACACTGGCCGAGATGGGCCCCTTTTGGCCTGATCCCAGCAGCAGGGGTCTTCTTAACATTCTTAGAACCTGTTGTGATTCTGCACGATGTGCGCAGGAAAGCTCTTAGCGTCAGAGAGTGTGTGGTGCCTCTGACATATCCAGTGAGAGCATCTCAAGGCTAGGAAGGATCCCTGTCACGGGGCCACATTCGCTGCACACACCGCCAGCATACCCATGTTGCTTTCTCGCTGTCAGATGTTTACAAATTCAGCCTTCTTGATCAGACCTTCAGTCCACCCACCGATGCAATTGAGTATCCCAGTCAGTATTGCAGCAGAGAAGTGTAAGGAAATAGACACGGAAGAGAAGGCTATAGAGCCAATGATCTGTCCTGGGTAGAGATGAGCCCCAGTGTTTGCTGTCTCCATGGCTTTCTGCATCAGGGTTGGGCAGCCTCGGGCCTGGAGAGGGGAAGGAAAAGTGGTCCCCAAGACTCTTCCGCAACCACACACTTCTCCCTGTGCAATGCCCTGGGCCTTGCTTCATTCTCTTTGAATGTTTTTGCCCAGCTGGAATATCTCTTTGAACTCTGAAAAATTAAAACAGGGATGGAGAACTTGTGAGGCCTTCCAGGCATTGTCAGACTCCCAGCTCCCACCAGCCCCAGCTGATGTTCGGCATTAATAACGTCTGAAGGGCCAAAGGGTCCCCTTCCCTGCGTTACAGACTGTGGGTCACTTTGAGAGAGAGAGATGTGCAACTCAGCATCTTTCTCATAATTCCCCATCCTTTTCTTTTTTAATTCAGCAGTGACCAGGACAGGGGACGGCTCACCCCCTCGCCAGACATCATTGTCCTTTCTGATAATGAGGCCTCCAGTCCCCGTTCCAGTTCCCGCATGGAAGAGAGGCTCAAGGCTGCCAATCTGGAAATGTTCAAGGTAAGTGGCCCCTCAGGCCAAGGGACTGAGCACATCCTTAAGGTGCGAAAGAGTGTGTGCGAGCTCTCGGGCCACACAGAATGCTTCTTCAGGTGGCTGTTTGTTTCTCATTTTGAAGCTACCACAGCAAAGTGTCTTTGCAGGCCACATTCATGCAACAGATTTAAAGTGCTGTGACACTACTTTAAAATGGCTCCCCCGGCCCAAGAAGTCTGGGAGCTGTAGTTTGTTGAGGGTGCTGAGAGTCATTAGCAGGCCTTAACAAGAGCTACAATTCCCAGTTTCCTGAGAAGAGGGATTAATTGTTAAACCCCTCTGAGAATTGTAGCTGCGTGATTCCTGGCAGAACAGGGGATGTGTCCGTTCTCCAAATGGACTGCAAATCCCATCATCCCTGACCATTGGCCATGCTGCCCGGGGCTGATGGGAGCTGGAGTCCAAGAACGCTGCTGAACTACAACTCCCATCGTCCCTGGCCATTGATCGTGGTGGCCACTGCCGAAGAGTGGTGCTTCCAAACCAAGCAGTCCTGCTTGATGGGTGTGGGCTGGCAGCCGAACTGCAAGTGTCTCTTAACCCTCCTTTCTTTCTCCCTCTCCTCCACCACAGGGCAAAGGCATTGAGGAGAGGCAGCAGCTCATCAAGCAGCTGCGGGACGAGCTGCGGCTGGAGGAGGCCCGGCTGGTGCTGCTGAAGAAGCTACGGCAGAGCCAGCTGCAGAAGGAGAATGTGGTGCAAAAGGTAAGGCTTGGGTGGGGCCATTCTGGCGAAACACAGGAGGACTCCCAGGCTTCCCACCAGGGCACAACACTGCGCCTTGGAAATGTCAGCTGCCGCATTGGATCCGTCCTTCACCCTTTGCTCATTGGAGCAAGGAGACCATGGGTGTGTGACGCTGATTTCCCTCTCTGTATACAGAGATTCTCAGAGGCATCACCCAGAAGTGTCCAGGGACCATTGGGGACTGGTAGGGCAGAAGACAAGGAGCCCAACAGCAGGTGGCACCAGAGAGACGGGGGCAAGCAGAGCCATCAAATAATAGTTTTGTTCCCCATCCTCCTCCTCTCCTCCCTGCTGAGTTCTACAAAGGTAGAATGGAGACTGGGGAGGAGGAAACAACCAAGAATACCCCCTGGGCTTGTTGTGAGGCTGGGGGCTGGCTGAGATTGGGGAGGGGGGGCAGTGCCCCATTTGCCCAAGCAGACTTGTCTCCACTGGCATCGCCAGTCCCTGCAATGCATGCTCTCCCGCAGTCTCTGAGACCTGACTGACAGGGCATTCCAGGGGCCTATTAACTGGGCTGCCCCCCACCATTGCAAAGTGGGTGCACCTCCCCATTACTCCAGAAGTGTAAGTTTTATCTTTGCGTAAAGTGAACATTGCCTCCAGTTTTGAGCCAACAAAACTCTGCTCCAGAGATGGAGAGCTTTAGAGCATCCCAATCATTCTAGTCTCCCTATTTTCTTCCTCTCCTCTAGACTCCAGTTGTCCAAAACGCAGCATCTATTGTCCAGCCATCTCCTGCCCATGTTGGACAGCAGGCTCTGTCCAAACTTCCCTCCCGGCCTGGAGCTCAAGGGGTTGAGCCCCAAAACCTCCGAACATTACAGGTAAGAGGCCTGCAACATGGCAGCGTGTCCCTTTCTGTGTCCCATCTCTTGAGCGCCTCTTACCTGGCTGTAAATGTGGACCTGGCTGTAAATGGAGGTGGTGTGGTGCCTCATTTGTTCCTGCCTCTTCTCTCATCTACCATGCCGTAGAGCAGCAAAGTGGATTTTTCCATTTAGCGCAGGGTTAACAAACTTCCATCCCATGAGTCTGATTGGGCCTAGACATGCCCACCTGCCCTAGAGCATCTGGTATAAGGGAGGTAAAGGCAGAGCTTTTCCAGATCGACTGCTCCCCTCATAAAGCAGTTCCCAGGAAGCCTTTTGCCTGTGCTGTTCAAACCAGATCAAATCCTTTATTATGCATTTGCAGACCCACTAAGAGCATGCCGGAGATAAAAGCATGAGCAGGGGAACTTGTGCTTGCTTAAAATACAATATAATGCAAGTGGTAAAAGCATACATACATTTAAAATACTATAGGCTGCAAATGATGAAAAACGTAAGATGCAAATTGGAATTAAAATGAAAGTGTCATCTTGTGAGAACTTTGAACCCGAGCAATTTGATTTCTAACCGTACTGGGGGAGTCCGTTGATTGACAGGTGGTTGGCTCCGCCCACCTGTCAGACTTGATGCACTGGGGCATAGGGGGATATAAAGGATCTGGCCTGCCAGCCAGATCCAAGTGCCCACCCCTACTTCATAGGTCTGTCCAGCTGCTTCCAAGAAATTCCCCCCCTCCCTCCGGCATCACTGTCGCAGTTCCCAGAAGTCCATCAGAGCTGTGCTGACCTTTATTTTTCTGTGCAAACTCCACCAAGTTGGAAGAAGGGGCCATGACCCTTTTTATTGAAATGGAGACCGTGCCAAGTCGCTCAGGAGCAGCACAGGGGCAGCTTTCCTGGGAAGTTATTTTTCTTCAAAAGTCAGTTTATGAAGACCTACCTGCGCACCCATGCCTCTTGCTGTCCCTGTAGAAAATGCCACAGTTCAAAGGACTGGAAATCAGTAGCACAGTTTTCATTTTCGGGAAAGGTTTTTAATGGAGTTTTGGCTCACGGCCCTGGCCTGGCATGGGGATAGGGGGTTAGGGCACCTATCCTATGAGGAAAGGGGGAGCTGCTGTATACCTGAATCTCCCAAGTAAAGCTGAGAAAGAGCTACTGTCCGTCAGCGTCAGCAACACTGAGCTGCATGGACTCAGGATAAGGCAGATTCCGATTTAAATCAGCCAGTTTTCCAATGAGGGCTAGAATAGTAGCTGTAGTTTGGATAGATGCACATGCTTTGCAGACAAGAGGTCCCAAGTTCAGGCTGGGAGGGACCCCATCTTGAAACCTTGGAGAGCCTCTGCCAGTGGGGTATAGATCAGCCTTCCCTAACCTAGTGCCCTCTGCCTGCTTTGAGCCCCAGGTCCCAGCTACGCCCTACTGGGAATGACATGGGGGTGTGCTTTGTAGATGCAGCACCGCAGAAGAAGTTGCAAACCTCGCCTTTGTTCCATGCTCTCCATCTCTCTAAAACACACGCTTTTCTCCTTTTTGGAGCAGGGTCACAGCGTCATCCGGTCCGCCACCAACACGACCCTCCCCCACATGCTTATGTCGCAGCGCGTCATCGCACCAAACCCTGCCCAGCTCCAAGGGCAACGTGTCCCTCCGAAACCGGGCCTCATCCGCACCACCACTCCGAGCATGAGCCCCGCCATCAGCTACCAGCCAGTGAGTAAAGCAGCCCGGAAAGGGTGGGAGGGCCAGTGGGCCTGATTTTCTTGCACGGCCACCTTGCCCACGTGGCAGTTTTAAACTTTTGTTTTTGTGGTGACAAATTTGGGGGTGGGGCTTTGTGGAGCCGGAGAACAGCATTTCCACATGGGTAACCTCAGCGGCTGGAAGGCTAGAGACAAAAGTGGGCCGAGCAATGGGTGCGTAGATCACCTTTGTACAGCAAGTTAGGTTTTATTTAAACCACTGAGCCTCTTGGGCTTGCCAGGTCAGAAGATCAGTGGTTCAAATCCCCACGACAGTGAGCTCCCATTGCTCTGTCCCAGCTCCTGCCAACCTAGCAGTTCGAAAGCACACCAGTGCAAGCAGATAAATAGGTACCTCTGTGGCGGGAGGGTAAACTGTGTTTCCATGCTCTCTATTTTCCGTCTTGGTGTCCCGTTGCGCCAGAAGCGGTGTAGTCATGCTAGCCACATGACCTGGAAAGCTGTCTGTGGACAAACGCTGGCTCCCTTGGCCTGAAAGCGAGATGAGTGCCACAGCCCCATAGTCTCCATTGACTGGACTTAACCGTCCAGGAGTCGTTTACCTATTTATTTATTTATTTTTATTTTAGCTATTTATTAAGTTTGTGTGATCCGTTGAAGGCCACATTCCAGACAGGCAAAAGCACTCAAGGAGGGTGTGAAGCAGGGCTGCTGGTGAGGGGGCGTGACCAGTAGTGAAGGGGTGTGGCCTGGAGAGAGTCCCAAAGGTCAGAGAGAAAAGTCTTGGAGGGCCACACCTTTAACATTTTCTTTCTTGTCCCCTCTACTCTCCTGCACCTTTCCTCCGCAGCAGTCCAGCTCGGCCGTCCCCTGCCAGCGCACCACGTCGTCGGCCATCTACATGAACCTTGCCTCCCACATCCAGCCGGGCACGGTGAACCGGGTGTCGTCGCCCCTGCCCAGCCCCAGCGCGCTCAACGACGCCGCCAACTCCCAGGCGGCCGCCAAGCTCGCCTTGCGCAAGCAACTGGAAAAGACCCTCCTGGAGATCCCGCCCCCCAAACCGCCTGCCCCGTTGCTCCACTTCCTGCCCAGCGCAGCCAACAGCGAGTTCATCTACATGGTGGGGCTGGAGGAGGTGGTGCAGAGCGTCATTGACAGCCAAGGTAAAGGCAAGGGCCGCAGCATAGGCGGTGCAACTGGGTTGAAAGAGGGTGTCAGAGGGAAATGAGCTGGAAATCCCGTTTCCCATGCCTCCTGATTCAGGGGACATGGGGAACTAGCCTATTGCTGTCCGCCTGATGGAGCCGTCCAGTCACAGATAAAAGTGTTTTAGTTATTGGTACGCTTTTAAGATTTTTTTAAATCCAAAAACATTATTATTCTGCTCCAGGGTAGCCTGACAATAGAGGCAAACTGGGCCACACTCACTCGCGTTTCTCGCCCTCCCCCCTTTTTCTTTGCATAAATGAGGCTGCATTTTAATGTTTTAATGTTGTATTTTAATCTTGTTTTTAAGTTGTATTCATTCAGCTTGTTTTTATTATTATTTGTTAGCCACCCTGAGCCCAGCCTAGGCTGGGGAGGGCGGGGTATAAATAAAATTTATTATTTATTATTATTATAAATGAATGTTTAGCTTGTGCTAAAAGTCGTTGAAATTCTGAACCCTGGAGGTCTTCTCCGCACCTCCTTGGCCTGGAACGGTTCCTGAGAGAAAGGTCCCCCTTCCTTTGTGTGATGCATCTTCTTCTACCCCCCTTTCCCAGGCAAAGGTTGCGCTTCCCTCTTGCGAGTGGAGCCCTTTGTTTGCGCCCAGTGCCGCACAGACTTCACCCCGCACTGGAAGCAGGAGAAGAACGGTAAGATCCTGTGTGAGCAGTGCATGACCTCCAACCAGAAGAAGGCGCTTAAGGCTGAGCACACCAACCGGCTGAAGAACGCCTTTGTCAAAGCTCTGCAGCAAGAGCAGGTGGGTCCCTGTTGCCCTGTCGGAGCGAGGGAGGGAGGGAAGCGGGGTGAATCCAGGTGAACTGGAAGAGGTGCGTGAAGAAGAGACATAGCTCAGTGTCAGAGCTCTGCAACTAGAAGGTGCCAGGATCATTCCCCAATGGCACCTCCACAATGGGCAAAGAGGTTTCCTGAATGAAACCCTGGCAAGTTGCTTTCCCTCAGTTCGGGCAACACTGAGCTCAGTGAACTCAGTATTAGGCAGCTTCCCATGTTCCTCTTTGCTCAACATACATTTTGAAGGGCTGTAGCTCAGTGGTAGAGAGTCTGCTTTGCACGTGGAAAGATCTGGGTTCAATCCTCAGCGTCCCCGGGTAGGGCTGGGCAAAGATCTTTGTCTGAAACCATGGAGAGCTAGTCAGTGTCGGCAGCACTGTGCTAGGTGGATCCAATCGTCCGTTGACTCTTTATAAGGCAACTTTACAAGGTCCCTGTTGAATTCTTCGCCGGTGTTTTCCCCGTGCACGATTATTCAGCACGAATAAAGAGTTTTGGAAACCAACTTTGAAACAGTCATCATAGCTTCCCCTTCCTATTCTCGACCCTGACCCTTTGGGTCTCTGGGAATTGTAGTTTGGGGAGGCAGCAGTCCCCTGAAATGAATGCACGGGGTTAGATCGGCAAGATTCACTCCCAAGGAAAACCAGCAGTGGAAAGCCAAGTTTTTCAGGCCTTCTCGAATGTCGGAACTGAGCAAGTGTTAGCTGGAAGAGAGGCCCACCAGCAGGAAGGCCCCGTCTCATGCACTCACCAAACTAGCCAGTTTCAGTGGCTGGCACACGAACCGGGCCGTGGGTATTGGACTGCAGGCAGGGTCATCCGAATGCAGGTTGTTTGTGGGGTGGGCAGCCTGTGTGCCGCCAGATGACAGCCACACGGCCCAACTCACGACCAGCCTCTTCTTTTTCCCTCCGGCAGGAGATAGAGCAGCGGTTGCAGCAGCAGGCAGCGCTGTCCCCCACCGCCACTCCCGCCAGCGTGTCCAGCGTTAGCAAACAGGAAAGCATCATGCGACATCACACACTCCGCCAGGTGAGAAGACCTTCCTTGCCCAGCCCCTTCTGACAAAGTGGCCCGTTTCGCATCCCACAGCCACCAGCTGTTCGGCTACCCCCTCCCCTCAAAACAGCCTTCTGATCTTGTCTCCAGGGCAGCCCATTCCCCTTCCCTCCAAAAGCAAAAGGCTGTTCTCATGTGATGTGGGGGGAAGAGCATTCAATCTGAACATTCAGCTTCTGAAACTTGGCTAGCCGCTCACTGGCAGACTCCCTCAAAACAACCTTCAGCGAAGAAACGGAGGACAGCAGGCTGGTCCTGCTGTAACAATAGTTAAACGGACAGGACTAGGTAAAATGAAGCGAAGGAAGGTTTGAGAGATCATGAGATACGTGATTTATGATATGTATGAAGCAGCAGAGTTTTTTTAATACCACCTCTCTCTGCTGCAAGAGTTCCATGTTTTGGAATATTGGAAAAACCTATCGGAAAATAGATTAAGTTTAATAATGCACCGCCTAGTAATACAATTCAATGTATCTAGATTCAGATAGGTAGCTGTGTTGGTCTGATGCAGTCAAAATAAAAAATACTAAGGTGCTACTGGACAATTTTGTTATTATTATTTCGAATTTAGTGTATGTTTGCTTTTATAATGATGATATAATCATCATTATTCCTACCATATTTTTGTGATTGTCAGTTGTTTGGAACTTGTTTTAATCTTTAATTGTTGTCAACCCACCCTGTGGCCTTAGGTAGGGTGAAGGGCAGGTAATTGATAATGCATTTTGTGTGTGTGTGTGTGTGAGAGAGAGAGAGAGAGAGAGAGCGTGCGAACAAACACTGGAGGGTGGTCCATTAAAGTGAATGGGGTGCTGTCCCACCAGCTTCAGCCAGCCCCCACCTGCCTGCCTTCACAACCAGTCCAGGGGTAGTTTGGCTCTGCCAGCCATTGGCTCCACTTACTTTTGGTTCCCTTCCTTCTTCCCCACCAGTTCCAGCAATCACGCCTCCTTTATTGGATGTATTTGCTAAATTGAGTAGCAATAGTATTATTGAAAAACCAAATGCAGCAGAGCTTTGAAAACCCTGTGTGTCTTATGCAAACATTTATCTTAACCCTCCACACAAAATTACTACACAGTCGTCTTATTCCTGTCCACTCAAAACACGTCTGGTTGCGTGCTGAGTAATTCTTGTCGGCAGAAAATGAATCTGCAAATCAGCACTGTGAAGCGCTAAACACTGAGTGGAGTTTGGACCCGATACTTTTATTTGTTTGTGCCCCACTCATTTTCCTGATGTTCTGTTTCCTCTGTCCCCCCCCCCCCTTCTCTCTCCAGGCACCGCAACCCCAGAGCACCCTGCAGCGTGGGATCCCCACCTCGGCCCGCTCCATGCTGTCCAACTTTGCGCAGGCCCCGCAGCTTTCTGTGGCGGGAGGCCTTCTCGGCATGCCAGGTAGAGTCTTCCAGAATTTGGGGGGTGGGGGCAGAGATGCGCAGAGGACCCTGCCTCAATATATATCCTGCCCTCTGCCAGCCGATCCCAGGAGAGGTACCACAGGAAGGGATCATTCAGCCCCTGGAAGAGAGTTGCCCAGATTGGGGGGGGGGAGTTTTCGGGTGGCTGGTACACATTCAGACCACATGGCTGAACCTTTGCAATGGGCCAGGGGGCATCCATCATAGTGAGGGCCAGATAGGGTTGGAAGGGAAAACCAGTGTATTGCAAGACACACAGAGACATAAATCCCTGTGCCTCGGGGCAAGTGGGGAATCAGTCTCTCTCTCTTACACGCAGTGAATAATGCAAATGACGTGGACGATTTTGTTGAAATATCGCATCCTTTTATAGAGTACTTTGCCAATACCCCTGAAGAATGGCAGCTACTGCAATCACAGATTGGACTTTAGCAAACTTAACTAGATGGATCTATCCTGGAGTGGGGAGTGGGAGTCAAGTTGGGGTTCTGTTCTTGTATCTTTTTGCTCTTTTCTATAATTGTTATATATCGGAAATTTTAAAAATTTATTCTTTTTTAAAAAAGACATGAAATGCAAAGGGGGCACGTTTCAGCCAGGCAAAAGAAGGGTGGAAATCGGGGCTGGCGATGAGATTGGGAGGGGCCACATTTGGCCCCTGGCCCTGAGGTTCCCCACCCACGCATGAGACACGTTCCCAGGAGAGGAATCGGCTGCCTGTGCCTCATAGCAGAAACGTTCCTACCTCTTCCTCTTCCCAGGTGTCAACATCGCCTACCTGAACGCCGGGATCGGGGGCCACAAAGCGTCGAGCCTGGCAGATCGGCAGCGGGAGTACCTTTTAGATATGATCCCGCCACGCTCTATATCGCAGTCCATCAGCGGGCAGAAATAACGCCAGCTGCGCCCCCCTCCCCACCCTTTTCCCACCCACCTGCCCCCCCCCCTCATCCGTCGCATGCAGTGCCTGTACTGGTGCCTACCATATGTGGAGGAAAAGACAAAAAACGAAAAAAGACAAAAAAGAAGACGACAAAAAAACCACGAAAAAATGAGAAAAAAAAGACAAGAACATTTTTTAAAAAACACTTCAGTGACCTGCCCTCTTCCGGAACCAACTCTCCCTCCCGCTTCTCTTCTCATCTCCGGATTTTGTTTGCGGGGAGAGGCCAGGCGCCCCCGTCCCTCCTCCCTCCCTCCTTCGCTCCGTTCCCGAGGTCAGAACGCGTCTGCTTGGATCCTGCACTATACACTATGTTAATGCTTTGTTTTACGCTCCCTTTTATTTTATTTTTGAATTTGTAATGATAACGCGTAGAATTTTTAAACTTGTTGTGTTCTTATTTTTATTTCCCTTTGGCTTAAAACGGACGGCTGAGAGAGAGAGAGCGCACCTTTTCTTTTTTGTTTCTTTTTTCTAAAAAAGGAAATCTTTCTTAGAGACTTTGAAAGGCTCCTCCTCCCGAAAGCTGATCGGGGCTGACTCAGGGCTTTCGGCAGGGTTGTTACAGAGGCACCCCAAGGTGGGGAGGTGTAGGCCACCCCCATGGGTGTGGCCGATCATCTAGAAGCCACAGCCCTGGAAGCCGACGGCATCTCAGAGAGTCCTCCCTGGTTTGGGTGGGTTTCTTTGTTTCCAAAGGAGTGGGCTAGAGGGGCATGAGTTTGCCGTTGACAGAGCAGGGTATGCTTCTCTGAAACGTCCATGCCAGGGATCTATGACGCCTGCGCCCTTGGAGACGGGCCTCCGAAGACGAACTGTGCTGGGTGCTTTCAAACGCTCTTTGGCTCACCCCTCTGAGCTGTTGGCTTCCCCCAAGCCTGCCACCCTGTCTGGTCTCCGTTACGCCACCCCTTTCCCAGACCAAAGGAGCTCCAGGCTTCACGTCGGTTCCCCAAAATGTTTCTCCGCGGAGCCATCTCTTCGCTCGTCTCTCCTGCACCGTTCATGCTGTGGAGGCCGCCGTTGACGGGCCAGGAACATCTTGCAGCGTTGCGTCAGCGGAGGATACCAGGACGTGTAACCGGCCTTCTCTGCCCACCCTTCAGTTGCCGGGGGAGCTTCAGCGAGAAAGAGAGTGCCAAATGTTTCAAGGTCCGCCACTGCCACCAGAGCCCTCGAGATCAGCCCCGGAGGCGTTTCCCTGACATCGGACCCTCGCGAGCGGAGAGCGAATTGCTCAGTCACACTCCAGGCGGCTGTAGGAGCTCTTTGAGCTGTACTCCACCCTGCTCTGCTTTGTTTAAATTTTCTGCTTTTTCTGCTCTGCTCCTCCAGTCTGAAGCGATGGGGAGGGAAAGGGAGCGTCCCTCTCTCCCTCTTGGGGTTCCCCCTCCCCGCCGGTCTTTTTTCACTCATGTCCCCCTTTCGGAAGCACTGAATCAAGGACCCCAAAGCCCCCTGAACTCGCGCACACAGGCATCCCAGCCGGCACTCTCCACCAGATCTGCGGTATCCCCTCCCCTCCCCACGCCTGCGCTTCCTCTCCCCCCCCCCCCCTCCAATCACTGAGCACTTAACAAAGAAACAGAGGTGGGGGGAACTGCCCATGCACTGGGAGGGGCCGCCAGATACTTTTCATAACCTAGCAGCAGGTTAGCCTTGCAGGTGTGTGTAGATCAGGATAGCTAACTCTGGGGTTCCCCCTCTCTGATGTTGCTGGGCCAATTGTTCCATCATCCCTGGGTTATGGTCCAAGCTCCCTGGGGCTGGTGGGAGATGGTGTCTGGCCGCATCTTTGAGGGCCACAAGGTTAACTATCAATATATACATGCATATGTACACAAACGCTGGACACGCAAACCAATAGTTTCCGTTTCCCTGGAAAGCTTTTTCTTTTCGCTCCAGGATCCTTCCGACTGTCGAGATGCCAGCAGGAAGGTTTCCTTTGAAAACAAAAACAAAGTTTGGCTGCATCTTAAGATATCTCCTCCGTGTGCTTACACCCTTCCTTGCCTCCTTGAGGACCCCGAACCCTTGCCCACCCTCCCCAATTTGCTTAAATTCGATCTACGATCTTCCCTCACCCCAAAACAAGTGCCATTGTCCTCCCCGCACCCCTTCCCCCTTTAGAATCGGGCGTTGCCAGGTGTGAACCAGTTCCAGCCACCTAGTGTTATTGGGGAGGGGGCAGGTATCCTTTTGGTCTTGTGTTGTTGTTTTCTATTAAAAAATAATAATACGGTGATGTAAGAAATGTGCAATAATTATTGCCTCTGCCTTTCAGGGCCCAGGCAGAGGCTTTGGTGGCAAGCATTGAATGGTAGCAAACCAGCCACTACTTTGGAGTTTTGGGGGTGGGGGGGCAAGGATTAGCCACTCCCCCCCTCCCCACCACCATCACCACACTGGGGTGGCATATATGGCTTTGGCAGTAGGGCAGAGGACTCCCCCCACCCCCCGGAAGAATCCTGCCTATTGAATCAGTGCTTCTCTCATTCTCTGGCTCTGCCAGTCTTTTCCTACCCCAAAGGGTGACCTCCAACGAAGTTCTGCTCCGATGAGGCGCCTTGAAATGAATGGACCTAAGCCAGTCATCTCCCACCCACCAGGGCTGTTCTAAAAACTAGTAATGACCCAAAGTTTGCCGTTCTAGATCAGCCAGCCAGAACTTGTTCTCTTCCACCCTGTTTCTGTTGGGACCACCTTGTCCCTCTCCTAAAGGAGCCTGGAAGTCTGCTCAGCAGACCAGCCCAAGGACCACAAGTGGTGTTTTCTCATCTTGTCCCAGAAGAGGGTCTTCCCAGTGGGATTAGCAGCCAGCCTCCTTGCAGAATAAATTCGCTCCTGGCTCAAACTTCCCAAGTTGGCAAAGATTTCTCTTTTTTTGGACGCAGGTGTTTTGGGATGAGGGAAAGGCACTGATCTAAGAAGGGTTTCTTCTTCACCTCTTCTTTTTTCTCTCCCTCTCTTTAGCACAGAGAGAGGAAGAGTGGAGGGGGGGGCATCTCTATAGGGGAGAGTGGGGAGACTGCCCTTCCATGCGCACTCAGGCAGGTAACTCCACTTTCGCTTCCCCTGGGAGCTCGCCTCTTTAGCATAGAGCAGGATCGTGGCCCTTTGGCACTTCTGCACGGTGGCTGGACCTACTCAGCCAATTTGGAGCAGGTTGGGGGGGGGCTTGGCTCCCCACCCCCTCAATCCCCCTCTTTACAACAATGTCCCTTCCCAGGGTGCAATATTTGCCTGTGATGGACACACAGCCCCATAAATCCCTTACTTTAAAATTGATTCCCATCTTCCTGCTTTCCTAAAGCCCACAAATGTCTTTCTCTCACATATACACACACAAACCCATTTCTCTCTTTGTTTTTCTGAGGGGGCGGGGGGGGGTGTAATGTAGAAAACCATCCTTTTTCATGGTACAGAATTAAGGGTTTCCTTTTCCATCTTATGGGTTTTTTCTCTCTTTTCCAGATTAGTCATATGTGCTTTGCGGTTGATGCTGTTTTTATTTTTCTCCCGCGTTTCTTCCATGGGGGGTTGGGGTTGGGAGGAGAAGCGTAACTCGCCTCCCTGGGCCTCTGTTTCACTCCCCCCGCCCCACAACCTCGGTTTCCTCTCCTTCCCCCCCATTTTTTTCGCTCCCTTTCTCCTCCCCCACCCCCACCCCCAACAAGCTCTTCTTAGCTTAACAATACTTGCTGCCGAAACGTTATAACTAAAGACTTTTCTTCGTTGTATATAAGCTATTTCTTGACACATTTAAAAATAAAAAAAAATGAAAACTGAAAAAAAAAGAAGTTTGGGGGCGGGTGTACGGAAAAGCCGACAACAAAAAACAAACAAACCGGGGGGGTAAATTGTACATTTGTGTAGAGAAAACAAAAACGACAAAAAGAGAAGACAGCTTAGCCATGAATATTGTGAAAGTTGTTTAACGTCCTTTTTGTAGTGTGACCTTCTTTGTGTACGGCGTTTAAAATGTGCAAAAGGCAGTTTCCTGGAGATCGGGGGGGGGGGAGGGAAGAGGCTGGGGTGGGGCGCTATGCAGCTCATGTCACCCGCCCCACACTTTACCCACCCGCACCCCCCCAAAAAAGCTGAAACGGACTTGGTGGTAGCCATCATTTCCCCAAAAAGGTGCCTTTTCTTTCCCTTGTGTCAGTAGCAAGGAGTCCCACGAACTACCAGCATGCACACGGACTTTGAGCCTTGGTAGAGGCCACAGGCCCAGGGGCTCCCTCCCCATCCCTCTAACCCCCCCCCCAAAACCCCAAGTTTTCACAAACGGGGGAATCAAATACTAGTATTAAACTATCAATGTATTTGCACTGTTTGTAACGAATGCTTTAGGCTTGAGACAGCGTACACTTCTCTCGACTGTTCCTCATCCGGCGTCCAGACACTCAGCTCCCACCGACCCCAATTTCCAGGGGGAGATAGTACTTCTCCCTGCATCTCCCCTTTCAACCATTTGCTGATCCCTCTCAGCTTCATCGCCTTTCATTCTTTCCGCCTCTCAGTGATCCGCTTTCTATCATCCCCGCCCCCCCAAAAAACCCCACTCTTAAATATCCGTGACATTCTAGAGACTGTTTGATATTCTTTCCCCTGCGCCCCAAGAAAGTGCATCCAGGATTTGAGTTCCTGAAAATCTTGGGTTGTTTTTTTTAATTATGTGGACCGTGCATCTATCCCTCATGGTTACAGCACACAGGCGACACTTGCGAAGGTTTCCACCATCCAGGCAGGCAGAGATTGTGCTCTGCTTAGCTAAGCTGTTCATCCATACGTGTGAGTGTGCATGCATGTACATACAGGAAGGGAGAATGTGACTCGTTCCACATCAACCGGCCATTGCCAAACAAGTTCGAAGCCCATCAGCACAGTGGGGAATATCAGGCTTCATGTCTCTCGTAGAAAGCCTCCGTCAGCTTCAGCTTCCTGAGGTTCTTAACGTGGGGATGGAAAGTTGTAATAGATTCTCTACGAAAGGCAAGCACTCCAATACCTTTGAGATCCGTTGAGTGTGAAGAGAGCCGCTTAAAGGTCTTGTCCCATCTTAATTGGAAGCCTGAAGTCTTTGCATGCCGGTACGTTCTGAGTAGAGTCTCTTCTTAACTGTCAACCCCACCAATTTAATTGAGGGCCATCCTTAGGAGCTGTCAGACCCTCTTATGGAGGGCTCTTCAAGAAATGGGCCTTGTCTCTTATCTACTTTGGAGAACGACAGTTCCAGAAATGGACCAAAGTGTTCGCATCTTGTGCAACCCTTCTTAATGCCTTTTGTTTATTTGCCCTTAAGATTCCAGGGCGTCTGGTTCCTAACACTCCAGGGAAAGTTTGGCTCCTTTTACCAATGCTATTTCATTTCCCTTTGGACCAAGTTGGGCGTTTGGGAGTAGCTTTCTGACTTCTTGGTCAGTGTGCTCACTTCTTGGTTCTTTTTATAAAGCTATGCTTCTAGTCTTTATGACATTACTAAACTCAAGAGGACTCCAGCGTTTAAGGGCTGTGATTTTTGCAGCCTGCCATTACGGGTGCATTCTTTGTGACCTGTCATGCACCCCAATATCACCTCTCTTGGAAATCTATATTCAAACCCCTAGGTGTGGAGGCTTCGAGGAAAATCTGAGCAAAGCTGTTGTGAAACCAGAATGTGTTCACCATTGATTTGAAAGATCGTGTGTGTGTGTGTGTGTGTGTGTGTGTGTGTGTGTGTCTGTCCTGAGAGACAGAATCACGTTTTTAAATTTTGGTGTCACATGACGAGCCCCCAGAGCTGACTTAATGATCCATCCCACATTTGATCTGCAGCATGCTGGATAACATTGACTGGACTTGATGGTAGCCAAAAAGCACTTTCTCACCTTCCCATACTTCCCGGAGTGTAGCCCTCCTGGTGTGCAGGTTGCATGCAGTGCTGTTCCTACTCGGAGTAGACCCATTGAAAGCAATGGACGTGACCAACTTAGGCCGCTTTTCATTTCTGCGGGCCTGCTCTTGAGTATACCTTAGGTGCACACAACCCTGCATCTTTACATCTCTGGTCCCAGACCTCTCTCCCTCCACCATTCAGCCGATGGCGTGGTCCCAATTCCCCCCTCTTCTGTCTCCTGGCCTGAATTCAGGAACCCGCACCCCCAGTTGAGCAAAGTGCAGAGGCTTCTCCCGCAAAGAGGGTAGGAGAGTCAACCAGATGAACATCAGATTGTCCCTTTGCTGCCATAGGGGTGGTTGGCTGCATGGGGAAGGAACGTGTGGGAATCCTCTGTCCCTCCTGATATTGCTAAGCAACAGCTCCCACCCCTAGCCATTGATCTTGCTTGCTGGGGCCGATGGGAGTTGTAGTTCAGCAACATCAGGAGGGCCAAAGGATTCCCACTTGTGGGGTGTGGACTCCTGGTGCCCTCCCTCACCTGAGCACTTCTTCCTTGGCCATCTCTTTTTCTGTAGCCTCTTGACCTGCAGCCATGCTCACCATTCCTTGCACCAGGCTGTTGACCATGAGTCAACCTTACTCTAGTTCTTGGGAACCAGCCACCACCTCTTAATACGGTCATAATTTCCCCCCTACTCAACCTTCACCTTCTCTCCCCCCCCCCCACTCCCATTGTGGATCCTGTATCTTGTAGGGGTCCCCCCCCAGCACAACATGATATCTCTTGCAAGGATCACGGCAAATCCAGGAAGGTCAGTTGCAGCCGTCCTACAGCCATATGTTACAGAGGCAGGGTTCAGCTTCACCCCCCTATCTCTTCGGGTCAAGAGCAGTGGTAGTCCCCTTGCTGGGGCTGCTGGCTATCAGATCAAGGGCCTAACTTGCCAGAGAGGCCCTTCTTCCTCTCCTCCCCACACCCCAAAAACATCCCATTTTGCCACTTTCCCTCTTCTGCCTTCAATTCCTCTAGCTCAGGTGGGAAGCTGCAGCCCTCCAGATGTTGGAAGCCTGTGGCCTTCCAGATGTTGCTGCAATACAGCTCCCACCATCCCTGGCCGCTTGGCACACAGGCTGAAGCTGATGGGAGCTGGAAGTCCGGCAACAGCCAGGGGGCCACCAATTCCCCTTCCCCACAGCACGGGGGGCTCGTTCCGTTGCAGGAGTAGGGTGTGCTTGTGTTAAAAAGACACAAAAATTCATGAAGCTTAGCACACACACACACCAATTTGAAACCTGGGGCAGCAAGAGACAGCTGAGCTCAGGAGGGATCAGAGAGAATTGCAGCTGCAAATTATCGGGGTGAAGGGGGGGAACCTTGGTGGAAATCGGGCCTTTTGCACAATTTTAAGAGGGCTTTTAATTTTAATTTTCCGCATTGTGTTTTTGAAAATCCGGTTTAAAAGGAGAAGGAAGGAAGGAAGAAAAAAAAAAAGCTGTTTAAATATTGCCAATTGATTATGCAGTGACCTGATTAAAAATAATAATAATAAGCTAATTTTTGGAGAAAGGATTAAAAAAAAAACTTTGTAATATTTATCACTTGCAAGCTATGTTTAATAAAGAAAGGAATGGTTTATACATTTTGATGTGACTGGCGCATTTTGGATTTGCTGTCGGGGAGATCCGGGGAGAGATCTATGGAGGCAGTACCGTAGAATTTTTTAAATAACACTTGTGTTTGCATATGGGTCACCGATCAGCATCCTTGGGCGGGGGGCGAAATCTTCAGGGATGACTCGGCCACTTGCCCAACTCCTTGGGCTACTCCCCCTAGTGGTGAGGAACAGCTAACACTGCCCTTCTAGCATTTGGGACTTTCTGGTTTAGAGAAAAGGTGAGTTAAGAATCTCCGGCCTGCAGGACCTCTCTTACAAACTCGCCTCCGCCAGTTGTTTGTGGATGGATTTGTGAGCATAGAGTGTGTGCATGCAAATTTGATGTGTGCACAGCTTTGACTCCGCCCATGGTTGGCTTTGGCCCCGCCCACCACTGGCACAAGCCCCACCCATCTTGGGGCTGAAAAGGCTCCCCCTGACTTAATCCGTATTCTCCCCCAAGGTCATGGAACCAAAGTCCCTTCCCAGCCTTGCAGCTGGAGAACTCCTTAACCGGACGGGGGAAATGGGGACCTTCAAAAGAGGTGCTGAGGAGCCACTAAATTTATGCCTCTTCCCCATAACTTCAGAATTGTGTAAAAAAAATTAATAACACCCTTCAAATACTATTTTTAAAAAGCTTTTCTCATCTTAAGGCATTTTTTAGTCTCTGGAAGTTGCATTCCAAACTAGCAGTGAATGCCAGCTTTTTCAGGAAACCCTCCAAAATTTGGGGTAACTGATGGGTGATTAGGATATTAATAATAATAATAATAATAATAATAATAATAATAATAATAGAAGTTCCTATCTCGCCCTTCCTCCCAATGGAGCCCAGGCTGGCAAACATACAGTGCATAAGGGTTAAAAATGAAATGTTTAAACGCTGTCAAAACTTTTATCTGGGAGCAAACCACAGGGATGTTTTTGACACTTGAAGTGTATGTTTTTTAGGCCCCAACTTACAGTTGTAAGTGGTTTTAATACTGTGTTTTAGGGCTGTAACCTGCCCAGGGACCTTAGGGGGAATGGCAGGAAATAGATGATTAAAATAAACTCAGGCTGCAGTCCTGTGCTATGTGTTTTATACATTTAAAGCAGTATCATACCACTTGAAACAGCCACAGCTTACCCCAAAAGAATCCTGGGAACTGTAGTTTGCTAGTGGCTCTGAAAGGTGTTAGGAGGACACCCTGCATTTATCTTAAAGGTAAAGGATCCCTGACCATTAGGTCCAGTCATGACCGACTCTGGGGTCGCGGCGCTCATCTCGCTTTACTGGCCGAGGGAGCTGGCGTACAGCTTCCAGGTCATGTGGCCAGCATGACTAAGCCGCTTCTGGCGAACCAGAGCAGCGCACGGAAACGCCGTTTACCTTCCCGCCGGAGCGGTACCTATTTATCTACTTGCACTTTGACGTGCTTTCGAACTGCTAGGTTGGCAGGAGCTGGGACCGAGCAATGGGAGCTCACCCCGTCGCGGGGATTTGAACCGCTGACCTGATCGGCAAGTTCTAGGCTCTGTGGTTTAACCCACAGCGCCACCCACGTCCCTGTCTTTATCTTACAGAGCCACAATTCCCAGAGTGGTTTAACAATCCATCCAAAGAAACAGTGGGAATTGTAGCTGTGCTAGGAAAATAGGGTGTCTCCTGTAACAACTCTCAGTACCCTAACAAACTACAGTTCCCAGGATTTCTTTGGGGGAAGCCGTGACTGTTTATAGTGCTGTGGTTTAAATGTATAGTGCAGATGGAATCTACTCAGAATATCCATTGCATGTCCTGTCAAAAAACAATACTAAGAAAAAGCCAGACTCACTTTAAATTTCATTCTGTGTGTTTCAAATTCATTGCCCAATGTCAATCTCTGCTAATGGGTGAAAACTTCCATTCCTCCTGCCCCCTCCCACAAAAACAAAACAGTAGAACCAAGGGTTGTTTTGCACATTGGTTTTTTTTTTAATTTTCAACACAAGACAAGAAAGATTTCCAGACATCAACCCTGCATCCTTGAGGTTTTGAAACCTTCGGTGGCTACCTCTCTTTGAACCGAGCTGTAAAATTGGGGCCAGTGCAGAAGGTGCGATACAAACAAGTTACTCTTGGGTAGGAATAGGAGAAATCTCTCCTGGCAATTCATTGGTCTAGTTTGTTTTAAATCACAAAAACAAGGGGACAAGTTCACATGATGGTGTAACTTGAAATAAAAAAAATCATGGAAAAAATCATTTTCAAATTCAGAATGGAGTTTTTTTTAATTTTAAAAAAACCTTCAATAAGGTGAGTTTTTAAAATGATGCTGTACAGTACAACATATGGTATTTTCAGTTTTTCCACCTTAAAAAAAATTCAGCAGCATAAAAAAGGGGAAATTTAGAATTAAGTGAAAATTTGCAGGCCAATTTAAAGTGAGGAGAATGTTCTGCCAATTCCAACTTTTCCCTTCCATTTACACATTAAATTCCCCCGTGGTGATAGGAGGGAATTCAACATTTGGTATCATCCTCCCAATTGCTTTGGATGCCTTGTGATGCCAGTTAAAGCTGTCTCCGCCCCCTCTCGCCTTTTAAACCCCGATCTTCTTGACACCTAGTTAATTCTTTGAATCAGCTGAGGAGCCCCCTGGAATTTCAAAACCACAAGTTGCCTTTCCGTTTGTAACCACCAAGCATTGAACAGTGATGGAGAAGATTTGGGGAGTCCCTCCTGCATCTCTCCACCACACCCCCCCAAACAAATATTTATGATGGTCCCACTTCTCTGGTCCTCTCCATCACCTTTGGGCTGTACTCTCTCTCTCGCATAGGACGTTAGCTTTTCCGCAGCCAGGGCGTCTCCCTTCTCCAATAATTAATCTTCCAGGAGGACCCCGGGCCATGGCTTCTTAAAGCTTGTTTACTTCGTTTCACAAAACACAAGTTTTTTTCGTAACAAATTTTAGGTTCAAAAGCATTTTCTTGTCTCATTGGTAACTAGCCATTTCCTCCCCCCCTTTACAAAGATGGGCATAGTCACAGTGGTTCGTCGGAAGCGGAGGCCAGGCTTCAAAACTAGAGAGTGCTGTTGCTAACCCAACAAATCTCACAAATATGTCTTTGGAGTGTGTTAAACTTTTCAAGACAAGGGGTGTTTTTTAGGCTGTGAAAAGCTCCTGGCTGGGTGTGCCCCTTCAGCTCAGAATATCCACCGTGATGAACGCGTTTGGGTTGCTTTTAAAGTGGGTTCGTGTTCTGGGAGCTGTTGAATTTTTGGTCCGAAGTGTCTGTGCTGGA
The DNA here is from genome assembly GCF_951804945.1 of Podarcis cretensis. Classification (NCBI taxonomy): domain Eukaryota; kingdom Metazoa; phylum Chordata; class Lepidosauria; order Squamata; family Lacertidae; genus Podarcis; species Podarcis cretensis. The sequence continues at coordinate 8,611,678 of NC_137186.1, forward strand.
TGGACGGTGACCTAACATCGTAGACTACACTTCCCCAACCTGGTGCCCTCCAGATTTTTTGGGCCACAGCCAAGCACAGTCTGTCATCAAAGTTGGTGGGACTTGGAGTTACCCAACAAGGCAGAAGAGGAGCGTAACCGGGCAATTAGTTGACAAGAATGTTAATTTTTAATATGTCGTAGCATTGGGAATTTGGTTTACCGTAAGTTAAGCAAGGTAGCTGGTCAATTAGTCACCTATGGTGAGCCAGAATCTCAGCCAGGCGTGGAACCTTTAAAACCTGACTCTTTTTTTAAAAAAAAAGCAATAAATGGGAAACCTTTTATATGTAAACAGGTAAGACTTTGCAATCCAAAGTGGCTACCACTTTTTGCCTGCAAATGACATTTTTTTTTTTGTAAGTTGGCAACGTTTATTTGCCAGCCTGAAGTAGAACAGAGTGGGGGGAAGGTGGGATGGTTTAATTGTTGGAGAAATAATGTTCTATCTGGAGGGGGGCTCTAGAAACAGGTCGTCCTTCCAAGAGGTCTTTGCTACAACCCTCCACATTTTCATAAGAGAAAGATGTTCAGATATATATTAGGGCTGCCGTGTTTCAGCTGGTTAATCGATTAATCCAGCTTGAGAAAGAGGAAGGAGGATGCCTCTTCTGAGATGGGGTGGGAAGAGGACCAAGAAAGGGAGTGGGATACCTTCATCTGTGAACTGAAAGGTTGGAATACCTCTTCCGAGATGACATTGAAAAGCGGATTCCTTCCTGCGTGAGCAAGAAGGACGGATGCTTCTTCCGAGAAGATACAAGAAGAGGGATTCCTTCCTGCGTGGGGAAGATTAAGGGCAGGTGCCTCTTACTGGAAGGAAGGGAAAACAAAACAAAACAGGTTTGGAAGGAAGGAAAAACAAAATAAAACAGGTTGGGGGAGGGCGTTAGGGTTAGATTTAATTGGTCGATTCATGTGTTCATGGTCTTTAATCATGTGATACCCCCGATAACGGATTATGGCCAGTATTCACAGAATTCTGAAACGAGTTCCTCCATGAGCAAAGGAGGCTTTTGACTTGGCTTATAACAAAAAGGTTTTGAAAAAGGGTGTTTTGTCCTCTGACATCAAGCAGAGTATACTGACTTGCTTACAGAATGGAATTCGTCAGTTCCACAGAGGCCAACATGTCCCAGATCTGGGTCTAATTTGTTTGTATGAAGCTCTGTGAGCCGATATTTACTGGAGGGTTTCTTGTATCTGATTTTGCCACCACTCTGTGTTTGTTAGGGGAGCACTTTTAGATCCCAGGGCACTGGAGAAAAGAAAGAAGGGTTTTTGTAAGGAAACTTCCGATGTGAACAGGTTATTTTTTATAAGCTAAAGGCAGTGCTTCTTGAAAAGCTCGTTTATTTGCAAGCAAGTATTGTATATTTCTTGCTGCAAGACCTTTGGGGCACAAGATTTCCCATGATAAAATGGGGAGAAGATCAGGCAAGATCCATTCCTGAAGAAGTTTTTCTATGTCTGTGTCCATATGGAAAAAGTATTTTGTGAAATACTCGGAACTCAGCATACCTAGTGACATTATGTCACATGGAGATATTTTAAACCTCTTTGATTCGGAATATAAATTTCATTGGCTGTGTAATTCCTGCAAAACAGATTTGTGCACATCTGTGTTGTGGGTAATTTGAAGGATGTTTTTCAAAGAGATAAAAGAGTTATTTCAGGTGTTTGCGTTCGCTGTTGGAGCCTGGCATTGTGCATTTACTGGCATAACTGAACAGATTTGTTGGCAGACAGCTCACTAGTCCTCAAGGTTATCAGCAAATCCAGATTAGCTGATAGCTTGCTCGGAAATAAGTTCTGCTGATCAGTTTTTGTTTTGTTTTTTAAAGAGTCCCGCAGTTGGCCTTGTTCCTAACATGTGTGGATTTCATAATGTGCATTCTCAGAGTTAAGCTTCCTGTACATTTGCGCTTGATGAAGCTCTGGCACATTGCCCTGTTGGTTCACATTCAGAGGTAGTTGACCTCACACCTGGAAACATTTAAAATGGTCTTTCCCAACCTCGTACCCTCCAGATGTTCCTGGACTACAAAACCCATCATCCCTGACAGTTGGCCATAATAGCTGCAGGTGATGGGAGTTTGAGTCCAACAACACCCAGAGAGTGTCAGGTTGTGGAAAGCTGGCTTAAAGCAATAGGAGAAGCTGCTGTTGACTTCTCAAACTTACTTCAGTGAATATTTCACTGTATATTGGAAATATCAGTAGTAGTCTGTCATGCATGAAGTTAAATATTTCTTTTCTCCTGCGTTTCGGTTTGTGCTGCTTAGATTACCCTTGACTAACCTCAGTCTCCTCCATTGTGCATCTATGCCGAATGCGCAAAAGCCGCTGGAGAAATATTCCTACTAATTCTGTTGGTCGAGCTCTGCCAAAGTTCAAGATTTCCCTGGCAAATCTGTTGCCAGAAATGGGATTTCCTTGGTTCCCTATGTGGCCTTGCCTCTAAGGTTACCAGACTTTTTTCAATTAATCCGGGGACACTTTTTAACTTCAGTCGGAATGATAGTGGACATGATAGGAGACTGATTTGTAAAATCCGGGGACTGTCCCCGGAAAACGGAGATGTCTGCTAACCTTACTTGCCTCCGTTTTCCACTGCTTTCCCAGTTATTTAAGTCTATGGTGGTTCTCACTTCAGCAGTAGTTTTGGGTGTTGCAGGTTTGTTTGTTTATTGATTGATTTGGGGGCACAGCTCAGTGATAGAGTATCTGCTTGGCACACAGGAGGTTCCAAATTCAATCCCCAACTTCTCCAGGTAGGGCTGTGAAAGACTCGCTTTGAAATGCTGGAGGGCTGCTGCCAGCCAACAATAGATCATGGTGAGCTAGATGGATCACTGGTGTGACTTGGTATAAGGCAGTTTTCTATGTTCCTGCATCAGAGCTGTGCCATGGGTTTTGTAGTCTTTAAAGCTGTGTCGAACCCAGCATCATGGATTTTGTGGTCTGTAACAGGGGTGTCCAACTTCTAAGAGACTGCGATCTACTCCCACTATAAATAAACTGGCAGTGATCTACCCATTGGATTGACCAGAGTTGTTGAGCATTTTGGGGGGCAATCGCTGGAGATCACGAGATCGACCAGGATCAACCAAGGACAGCCCATGATCTACCAGTAGATCGCGATCGACCTGTTGTGTGAAAGCTTAAGTTATCTTTTCACATTTATGTTTGGCCTCAATTATGCTGCAAGTTGGGGGCGGGGAGGGTGTAGTTTTAAAAATGTGTGGTGAGCCAATGGAGCAAACATTTCCATATTTTAACAGGTGCAAAAAGGTGATGCTTGAACAATTCTACAAGAGATGGCTTGTTTTGAAAGTTAAAACAGTTTGAAAAGTGGCTTGTCCGTAGTGTAAAGTGAGCAGGGATTGGGTGGGGCTGGATATGTGGGTTTCTCAATATGGGACATGTTTTGTGCTTAACTAAAGTGTTTCTTGTGTTACCTCCTGTAAGAAGCAGTAGTTTGGTGTGTTAACTTTACAACCATGGGGAACATTGTGATCTTTGTGGTAGGAGGAGCCTCATGTATGAACAAATACGCCGGAGTAGTGATGAATTCATCACAGCTTCACAGCTCTTAATTAAAGCAATTTTTGAAGGGGGAAACCGCCACTAGGTTTATGATTACTGAATCATATATATGAATACACTGAGAAACTCAGAAACCAAGCAGTAACTGGGCAATGGGGGAAAAGGAAGATGATGGCAAAGGGGAATGCTGTGATTTTCATCCTCTACACCAGGGTTTCCCAAACTTCGGTCCCCAGCTGTTCTTGGACTTCAACTCCCATCACCCCTAACTAGCAGGACCAGTGGTCAGGGATAATGGGAGTTGTAGTCCAAAAAAAACCAGCTGGAGACCCAAGTTTGGGAAACCTTGCTCTGCACATGTATTTGAGAATTGCATTGAAATGTGGGACTTGCATCCGAGAGTGAAAACATCTGCAGGATCAGGCTGCAAACAGAAGATCCACTAAGGAACATTTATGCATGCTTAAGCCTGGGGAAACTTGGGTGGGCGAGAGGGGATCCTCCATATGTCATTGGACTCCCAACTCCCATCAGCCCTAGCCCTAGGACTGATGGGAGTTGTAGTCCAGCAATGTCCAGAGGGATGCAGATTCCCCACCCAGGGGAAGTTAAATATTTTCCGAAAAGGTTCTTAAGGAGATAAGTCGAAATAGGACTGAGATCTGTCATTCAGTGCCACTACTGGCAATGAATGGATAAGAAGCTGTAAGACTGTTGTAAGAGCGGATCCGCAGATGAAGGAACTGTCAAGGGTAGCAGTAGAAAGATTGTAGAGGTATGCAAAGCTTAGGGACCGAATATTCTACCTTGGGATGTCAGGCAGGTGGTGGAAGAAGACTTCTGTTCAATGTTTCCTGAAACGAGCAAACACTTCAGTTGGGCAGCGACTTTTGACATCTCAATTAAAAAGTGGGGATCTTTGGTGAGGATGACTCAGTCCTTGTAAGAAGATACTTTAATGAATGTGGCTTCCTGCAAACAAGGGTGGTGGGCGCCAACCCTGAAAGGGGGCGTGGCTTCTGGGACAGGTGGAGATTTCTCAGAAGTGGGATTGGCTGGCACTCGGGTGGCCTTGTAGCTTCTTACAAGACCTCGGCTGACATTAATAGATCTCAAGAGCAAGCTGGTGGCCATTAAGATGAGCTGCATGTGAGGAAACGGGCTCAGAGAGAGTTTGGATTTGGATTTGATATCCCGCCTTTCACTCCCCTTCAGGAGTCTCAAAGCGGCTAACATTCTCCTTTCCCTTCCTCCCCCACAACAAACACTCTGTGAGGTGAGTGGGGCTGAGAGACTTCAAAGAAGTGTGACTGGCCCAAGGTCACCCAGCAGCTGCATGTGGAGGAGCGGAGACACGAACCCGGTTCCCCAGATTACGAGACTACCGCTCTTAACCACTACACCACACTGGCTCTGAGAAATGAGTTCAGTTGGCATTTTAACACGGACTGACCCGATTCGCGATTCCTGAATCAGAACACAAACTGAAATGCAACTCCCTTTCCAAATTCTGCAAACAAGGATGTGTGTGTTTGCAAAAGCAAAATCCCAGAGTTCATTGTTATATTTGGGAAAGTCGCTTCCAAATAAGAAGCCTGTTAGCTGCATTTTCTTCTACGCGGTTTTTGCCTGATGGTAGAATATCTATGGATCTTAATGCAGGCTTCTTTTTTAAAAAAAGAATTGCACAAACCGACACAAAAGTGAGCTTAAGGTTGGGATAATGTGAAATGAAGAGAAAACAAAAGGGGGGCAGATTCAGCCCCCCGCCAGCCACAGAGACACGAGTGGAGTCGCTCAAGTGGTTTCTTAAAGCTATATAGTAAACGTGTACCCATGTGACCAGAAATTAGGCCACCCATGGGCATCTTTGAAGATCAGCTGCAACGGTTTTGAAAAGCACCTTTGGTTATGCTTGAATCAAGGTGGGTAACGGTGGGTATGTAAAAACCAAAAGAAATAAAGGAGGAACAACAGACTCTGGGTTGGGCCCGTTTTGAATGGGCAGTTAATTTTGACAGGAAGTGGGGTGCCGTTGGAAAGCTCCCCGTTTCCTGTCGGCCTCTGGCGATTCCATAGAACCACTGTGTGTGTCTCCGCTATCTGGGAGACACTCGTCTATCAAAGGGAGGTGGGGAAATCTCAACTCTCATCAACTAGGAAAAGAGATCATTTTTGCCTAAAGCACTAAAAATAATCCGAAAGAAAAAGGTTGAGTATTATTAATTTTTTTTCATATTTTTTTTTTGGTAGGGGAAAAGGGAAGAGGGAAAAGTAAGGGGGATATTTTGGTTATGATTCCTAGAGAAGGAACTAGGGTGAAAAATGGGGAAGAGGGGGTCAGCAAAGCTTTAGGAAACGTCTACCTAACAGTACTTTTTTTCTTTTCCTCTCATACACAAAACTTTGGGTCGACAGGGTTTCGTTTTTCCGCAAGCGCACAGAGAGAATCACACCTGCATGAGGCAAATTTTGAGGTCACTCGGACATGCGCTCTCTCTCACATACAGTCTAACGCTGGCCGACTGTGCTTTTCTTTGTTTTGAAAGAGCTGACAATCAAAATCAGGAAGAGAAGGAAAGGACAGATGGAAAGGACACCAGCCTGGGCACTGTGAGGCCATGTTCACACGGACAAAGCTTAGGGGGCTTTTGCTGGGATCATCTAGACCACGTACGTCCACCTCTACAGTCCGAGTGGCTAAGGTGTTTGGTCTAGGACCCACGAAACCAGGATTCCTGCTCAGCCATGAATCTTCAGTGGGTGTGACGTTGGGCCAGCCAATCTCTCTCAGCCTAACCTACCTCACAGGTTTGTTGTGAGGATAAAATGGGTAGGGGAGGAGAACCATGTTTGCCACCTTGAGCTTCTTGGAGAAGAGGTGGGGTGGTTGTCCTCTTTGGGCATCAAGAATATCACCCTGCTGGAGCAAAGACAGCAGTTGAAGCCAAGGCTAAAGTTGGAACCGGCAGAATTTGGAGAGTGCTTTGGGGTGGCCCCAGGTGGCGCTGTGGGTTAAACCACAAAGCCTAGGACTTGCTGATCAGAAGGTCGGCGGTTCGAATCCCCACGACAGGGTGAGCTCCCGTTGCTCAGTCCCTGCTCTCACCAGCCTAGCAGTTCAAAAGCACGTCAAAGTGCAAGTAGATAAATAGGTACCACTCCGGTGGGAAGGAAAACGGCGTTTCCGTGCGCTGCTCTGGTTTGCCAGAAGCGGCTTAGTCATGCTGGCCATATGACCCGGAAGCCGTACGCCGGCTCCCTCGGCCAATAAAGTGAGATGAGCGCCGCAACCCCAGAGTCGGTCACGACTGGACCTAATGGTCAGGGTCCTTGGGGTGGCCCTAAGGCGAGATGGAAGCTTCAGTGGTTTACGAGTGGAGGCCACCAAGGTCTGAGACACAATGTTGAGTGTGCTGGCTTTCAGAGACCCTGATACCAATCGGTCGATAGATCAGTGTTATCAATCAAGCCACCAACTCATTGGCAATCGAGTTCTGTACATGCTGTTTCCAGGTTTCTACCCCTAAATGTTTAACGTTTAGGCTGAGACTGCCCTACTCAGCGTAAACCCATTATAATTAATGGCTCTTAACCGGTTATGCCCGTTAACTTCAACCGGTATGCTCTGAGCAGGAGTAGCGTTTGTGTACTTATTCAGAGTAGCAATTCTTTTCTTTTTGGCACCCAGAGGAATGCTGAGCTTAGTCCACTCCAAACAATAAAAAGGAGAAGAGGGGAGATGTGCTGGACTTTTGTGGCTGTGAACTTCATGGCCGAGCTTCCGGTTCGAGTTAAAACCCCGTCCATATTTTTTTTAAAGCCGCCTGAGGAGGATGGAGCTAAGCTTTCACCACATCTTGATATGCCGGCTTTGGTGTCCAAGAAAAGAGAAAGAGGCCAGGAAAGGAAGGAAAAGAAGAAAAGGAGGCAGGCGCTGGTGTAACCATAGTGTCTGGTCCCCTGATGTGGGCACACTATGTCGGCCTCACGGTCGAGGCTCTTTAGCTCTAAGGGAGGTTCTGGAGGTAATTCTGGTTTGGGAGTAATTTGGAGAGCTAAGTCACTGAGCCTCCAACCAAATCTTGGATGGCCTCCCTCAGGGGACTGAGGGAGTCCGCCCACAGCCAGAATCTGGGTGGGACATTTTGGTTCTGTCAATAAATACGTTCCCCCTTACAACTGAAGAACCCCACGGCAGTCGGGCGGGAGGTCCCAGCTGCCGTGGCTGTTTCCAGAGGGCTAACAGCGGCCCCCTACGCCTTGTAGGCCGCCGTCCTCCCACTTCTGAGAAACGTCAAATGCTAAGGCTCTGTCCTCACACGCGGTTAAAGCTCTACATCTTTGGAAAGCAGTTCAGCAAACTTTTGTGTATCATCTTAAAAAATATTTGGATAGAGACGTCATATATATAATATATATATATCAAAAAAAAGACACTCTGTAGGAAGCAGCAAGAGGAGCTATGGAAAAGGGGAAAGGAACGTGAGGCTTTGGGTGAAGCGTTTCCCCCCTGCCCACGCCATTGCCCCCCTCATGACAGAGGACGGAGGTGGGTATTTGGGAGAGGGGGGGTCCGCTGCTGCTGCTCCCACTTTTGGTTTGGCGATATTTGGTATGCTGGTGCCGAGCGCCCAGGCACCGTGGGTGGGAGGTGTCAGAAAGGGACGGTCCTCATCCCACCCCAAATGGACCACATGACTCATTAGGGAGTAATTTTGGAGCCTCAACCTCCCCAAAGCCCCGGTAATTCGTTGGGGGTTTAGCTTCGGCACAATTTGGGCAGGGGGAGATCAGCATCCACATCCATTCTTGAGGCAGCCAAGAATGAGAACGGGGAGAAGTTGTCTCTTTCCCCCCGCTTTCTGGCTTCTCAAGATGGCTGCCTCAAGTTCCGGAATCTTCCGGTTGCTGTGGAAAGCTGCTCCCTGTCACCCCACCTCTCTGCCACTACCCCTTCTCCCTTTTGGCAAGAGGGGTGAAGTGGGATTTAAGCAGCCAGAGGGTGGCTGGCAGGTTGAGGTAGTTTTGGTATTTGTATCAAAAATAGATCATTCGGGAGAACTGGGGTGGGAGTAGGGCTCAGGTGGCGGCTGGACTGGACGCTATGGAGCTGGCCGTCCAGCGGAGGTGAGGTAGATTCTTTGGAGGTTTGCGGTTGGAATCCTGGATGGGTGGTGGGAAATTGGGGGCAGGGGAAGGCCCTGCCTCAACAGAGCTGCCACCGGGCTCCGTCGAGGGGCCTCCCCCTACTCCGTTCCCACCAGGCATTGGCTTAACCACTGGGCTGTGAAGGAGGGCAGCGCTCGACGGTCACTTCAAAGTGGGGAGTGTCATGGGCGGTCAGTCCATCGGAGGATGGGGGGTTCTGTGAGGAGAAAGGAAGGCAGGTTAACCGCATTGCCCTTTCGGACGCCGCCTTTTGGCCCGCAAGCTTTGTTCCTCACTCCCAGGGTGCCCTGCAGATATATCAGACCCTGCTGGCCATCTCCCCGGCCCCCGTTTGACCCTCCGAATATAAGCTCCAGAGAGAAAATATGATGGAATTGAGGCCTTATTCACACTATGCATTAAAAAAAACACTTTCGGGGAAATTCTGAAGAATTCTGGGAGCTGTTGTTGGTTCATGGTCTGACAGCTGCTATTCCCCTCCCAGAGCAATTATTGTTATTGTTGTTGTTGTTATTCATACCCCGCCCATCTGGCTGGGTTTCCTCAGCCACTCTGGGCGACTCCCAACAGAATATTAAAAACACAGTAAAACATCAAACATTAAAAACTTCCCTAAACAGGGTTGCCTCCAGACGTCTTCTAAAAGTCAGGTAGTTATTTATTTCCTTGACATCTGATGGGAGGGTGTTCCGCAGGGCGGGCGCCACCACCGAGAAGGCCCTCTGCCTTCAGCTCCCGGAGTTTCCCAGGAAGAGGGATCGATTGCTAAAACACTCTGGGAATTGTCGTTCCAGGAGGGGAATAGCAACTCTCAGCACCATTAACAGCTCCTGGGTTTCACTGAAGGAGACCCTGACTGAAGCGATATCACAGTGATTTACATCTTCACCCATGTAATCAGCAGGGCTGCTGCTGTGGCCCTTCCTCCTGGGGCACCTTGGTTCTTCCTGGGACAGCTGCTAAGCTAAAAGCAGGCATATACACACACACACATCCCTCCTCACCTGGGTAACCAGTTCCACCATCTCTGAGGGTTTTGCCCCAACCTCCAGCTTCCGCTGGTTCCGGGGAGGCTCCCGCGTGGTGGTCTGCACCGGTTCTGTTCCCTGTGGGATGGTCCAGCTTTCTTGGGTCCCTTTCTTACAGAACAGGCTGTAGAGGGAAGACGTAGAGAGAAGGGGTTCTTTCCTGAAACATTTCTTAAATGGTACTTAGGAAATCTGCCCAGGGTGGTGATGATGATGATATTTTGTTTTTAGTCTATTTTTAAATTAAACCTGTATATTTTATCTTTCTATATAATATTATTCCGTGAGCAGGGGGCAACAGCCCCTAGTACTGTCATACCTCATGTTATGTTTGCTTGATGCTACGTTTTTTCAGGTTGCGACCCGGAAGTACCAGAAAGGGTTACTTCCGGGTTTTGCCGCTCGTGTATGCGCAGTAGTGCTAAATCACGTTTCACACATGCACACAAGCACCATATCACGCCGCGCACCTGCACAGATACGGCGCTTCAGGTTGCGGGCTTTTCACGTTGCAAACGGGCCTCCGGAACGGATCCCGTTCTCAACCAGAGGTACCACTGTACAGTCAAACCTCGGCAGTCAAACAGAATCAGTTCCGGAAGCCTGTTCAGCTTCTGAAATGTTTGACAACTGAGGCACAGCTTCTGATTGGTTGCAAGAGCTTCCTGCACTCAGCAGAAGCCGTGTCGGACATTCGGCTTCCAAAAAAACGTTTCAAAACCGGAGCATTTACTTGTCGTCATTCGGGAGCCAAAACATTCCATAACGGAGCTGTTCAGGAACTGAGGTTTGACTGTAATACATTTTAAACTAGGATATCATGGTATAATAGCATAACATCATCTCTTAAAGTTTAAAAAAAAAATATTACAAGAAACATATGTAACATCAGGGTCACAAAAGTTAGAAGCAATCATATGAGTCACAAATACATGGTAGTTATAGTTAAGGAGACTGGGAGGGGACACTTGGAATAAACATTTCAGGAAACTATTACTTTTGTGTTTATATCCTGTCTTTCCTCTAAGGACATGCTTCTCCCCCCCCCCCCATTTTATCCTTACAACAACCTTGTTGAAGTTGGTTAGGAGGAGAGGCAGGGACCAGCCTAAGTCATCTAGCAAGCTTCATGGCTGATTTGTGCACCTTGGGCTCCCAGGTCCTATCCCAACACTGACTCTACCCATCATGGCTGCAATCTATTTATGTACATAGTTAGGGCCTAGAGGGAGGTGGTGGAAGGAATTTCAGGAAGATCCACTGGGACATAAAAAGAGAAGGGCTAGGGCATATGATGTTCCTCTAGGAAGGAACTGCGGCCGTACCTTGGTTTTCTAATACCTTAGTTCTTGAACGTTTTGGCTCTCGAACGCCGCAAGTCCCAGAAGTGACTGTTCCGGTTTGAGAACTAATTTTGGAACCCGAATGCCCGACGAGGCTTCCGATTGGCTGCAGCAGCTTCCTGCAGCCAATCAGAAGCCGCAATTTGGTTTCTGAAAGTTTTGGAAGTCGAACGGACTTCTGGAACAGATTCCATCTGACTTCCAAGGTACGACTGTACTGTGAGTTTTGCAGAGGGTCCTGGGTGAAAGAATATGGGCAGCTGTGGGTTAGGATTGAAAGTTCAGCAGGTTACATGGCACTTTTCCTGTGGTGTACCCCTTGGAAGATTGTGCATGTGGGAATGGGGCCCTTTGGGTGGATAAGGTCCCCCCCCCAAAAAAAAAACCCTGCTGCTATATTTGGGTGTCTAGGGAGATTAGGGAATGCTGAGAGGTCCAAGTGATTCGTTCAGAGCAGCCTTCACATCCTCACCTCTTGCGGTAGCCGAACATAAGGAAGAGGACACAGAATATAATGCACGCCATGCCAATGTGGACGCCAACCACGATGCCAGCGAGGGAACTCTCCCCATCCTGCCCACACTGGCACACTGAGTTGGCATCTGTGGGACAAAGCACAGTCGTTAGAGGATGGAGGTCCCAGATGTGGAGAGGCGAGAGGGTAGAGATCAGCAACTGGAACGCTCCAAAAGCCCACCTAGCCTTGCCCTCTAGGCAATCAAGAAGTTTTGGGGAACATTGCAAGCCTAAAGCTACCCATTTCCGTTTCTCTTCATTTCTTGTTTTTCCAAAGATTCAGTTCTGTTCACATGAATTTATCACAGACCAAAATTGTGGAAACCTTTAGGAAATGTTGAAATTCTAAGGTTTGGTGGTTCAGAACACCAGTCTTTTTTAGAATGACACCATAAAACAATAGCATAAATACCATGTATCAATAGAAAGATAATGTAATGCAGAAGATAAAACACAATAAACTGGGTTGAATTGTTCTATCTAAAGTTACAGCTAAACAGAAGAGGCAGATTTGCATAAAACTGACAAAAGACTGATGTTATGAGACATCAGACTCAGGAAATCCCAAAGGTTTCCACAATTTTGGCCACTCTAGTGTGTATAAGTGTGTGTTTAGAAGAATCCTCATGAAAATTCATTAATGAAAATTCATTTTAGTGTGAATCTCTCCCAATAGACACACCTTTGTAATTTTGCCTAATTATCGACATTTATGCAAAACAGTTTTTCCTTACGGAATGCACTTTTTCTGTTATTTTCACTAGTATATGTGTTTTTGTAGGGAAGTATGAATTTTGAAGGATGGCCCCATTCCAATTTGCGAATTGTTTCGGTAAATGCAAATTAGGTACATTTGCCTTCAAATGCGAACAGAATTGAATTTATCCACATTGCCAGAAGTGTGTGTGTGTGTTTCCGCTCCTTACCCAGCCTCTCAGAGTTCTCCTTGAGGGAGACAAACCGCACACTGCTGTTCCCATCGCCATTCCCGTTGAAGGCCTGGAGTTTGATCTCGTACATGGCAGATGGTTCTGTGGGAGAGAGTTTGGAAAGGTGAGTGGAGTGGAGGTCAGGTTTACGGAAGCCGACACTAGGGGGCAGCATTGATAGAGAATCTGAGGGCTAGCTAGCGGGGGAAGCTGAGGGGTGGCGGGATTTCCCGCTGCGCTCCGGGGGCTTCAGGCGGCTTCAGCAAAAGCAACACGAAGCCTCCGTAGCGCGGGGGAAGCTCTCCTTCTGCGCTTTGGAGGTTTCGCGTTGCTTTCGCTGAAGCCAAGGAGCCTGCATTCACTCCATTTCCCCTTAATTTTTGGAGGGGAAAAAGTGCGCCCTATAGAGCGAAAAATACAGTAGTTCTGCGTTGTCTACTCTGACCAGAAGCAGCTCTGCAGGGCATCTTCCCACAACCACTGGATCCTGGAGACACCAGGGAGCTGAAGCTATGGTCCCCCTCGCAGGAGGCCCAGGAGGAGACTCACCCAAGTTGCTGAACGTGAAAGAGTTGGCCATGCCGGATAAGAGCTCTGGGCCCTCGTAGTGGGCGCTGGGTAGCTTTCGGAGGTAGAGCTTGAAGCCTTCGATTCGGCCCGGCTTGGCAGGCAGCTCCCAAAAGACGTGGACGGCACTGTTGTTGAGGATCTTGGTGAAAAATCCCAGTGCTGCGGGGACTGAGGAGACGGGGGGAAAGGTGAGTGACTGTCCTTCCCACCCAGATGGAGAGAAGCAGGGACACAACATCTCCCGTACCTGGGGGTCTCTCTCAGTCCCATGCTATTGTCAGGAAGCTGTCAGCGGCTCCCGGCTGGTTGCCCAGGAATTATAAAGACAAGGGAAAGTTTCTTACAGTCCTTTTTTATTTCAGTCTTTACAGAGAGAGGCTTTGGAACCCAGCCTCTTGGATAATGGTGTTGTCCCGAATAGATCTCTACCCCTGTCTGTCCCACTTCCTCATTCGTCATCATCATAACCTCCTCTACGGGTGCCGCTACATGCCCTCTATCTTTGAGCTCTTTGCTCTCATTATTATTATTATTATTATTATTATTATTATTATTATTGACTTCTTGGTTTACAAAAGTATGTACAATGTCTCGTTTTTCAAGTTACGTTTTCTATAGGTCAGTTTCATTTGTTGAGACATTAGGGTTACATTAGGAAGAAAACGGGAGGAAGAGGTGGAGGGGGTCGTGGTGAGTCAGGGTGGGGTCGGGTGGCGATGTTTCTAGTTTGCTTAATGTATGTGTGGGTTTTCGCGCCAGCGCCGCTTGTGCAGGTTCTGTTTGCTATTAACTTGCGTTCCTTTGGTGGTGAGAGAGGTTGGGGTTGGCCTAGGGCAGTGTTTCTCAACCTGTGGGTCCCCAGATGTTGTTGGACTACAACTCCCATCATTCCTAGCCAGCATGACCAGTGGTCAGGGATGATGGGCGTTGTAGTCCAACAACATCTGGGGACCCACAGGTTGAGAACCGCGGGCCTAGGGTGTGGTTGCTTGTTTGTGATTGGCTGTGGTGAACTTTGTTTTTGTGTGTGAGTGGAGTGGGTAGGTGTTTTTGAATCAGCCATATTGATTCGTATGCTCTCCTACCTTTAAGGATCGCCAGGTTCTGGGAGATGGAGGGTCTGGGATGCTTTCTAATGACAATGTGTTGTTCTGGCTCTCTCGTGATTTCCCAGGTTTCCCCCTCATCTGCCTCTGAGCTGCGACCTCCATCAGACCCCTCTTGTAAATCTGTACTGTCTTCCACTGGAGGGGTCAGGATGGGGAGGGGGTCTCTGCCATTCCTCCTCTGGAGCCAGTGTGGTGTAGTGGTTAAGAGCGGTGGACTCGTAATCTGGTGAACTGGGTTTGATTCCCCGCTCCTCCACATACAGCTGCTGGGTGACTTTGGGCCAGTCACACTTCTCTGAAGTCTCTCAGCCCCACTCACCTCACAGAGTGTTTGTTGTGGGGGAGGAAGGGAAAGGAGAATGTTAGACGCTTTGAGACTCCTTCGGGTAGTGATAAAGCAGGATATCAAATCCAAACTCTTCTTCTCTGCCCAGTGCCTGACACTATTACCATTTGTGGCTGGTGCCCAGTGCAGTAGGGATCAAAGGTTGAGGTGTGTGTGTGTGTGTGTGTGTGTGTGTGTGTGTGTGTGTGTCAAACACCTGTGACTATTTCTGCAACATCGTGCCTGTCTCCGGTGTCCTATACCTGCCCAATCAGCATGAAAAGGGAGCCTTTGTGCCAACGGGAGTCAATCAGTGAAGGAAGGTGACTTGGCCACTGAGGATGGGCTCCTAGGGCCACTCTGGAGAAGGTGCGAGGGGAAACGGTGAGGAGTTGTTGTCCCATATGCTCCCAAGCTAAGCGTTTAGGAGCATTAAAGACACAAAGTGCTTTGGTTCCAAGGGAACGGCGTGCATTTCAGTTACGTACAATGGAACGTCAAATGAAACACAACTTGAGTCGTTCCAGATAGCTCAGTTGGTTAGAACAGGGGTTGTCAACCTGGTCCCTACTGCCCACTAGTGGGCGTTTCAGGACTCTAGGTGGGCGGGAGAGGGTTCTACGGCACAAGCTGAATCTTCCTTCCATCAAGCACTGGTGGGTGGTAAGGAAATTTTACCATCAAGAAAGATGCATTAGTGGGCGGTAGGTATAAAAAGGTTGACTACCCCTGGGTTAGAACATGCTGCTGATAACACCGAGGCTGCAGGTTTGGTTCCCTTATGGGACAGCCGCATATTCCTGCATTGCAGGGGTTTGGAATAGATGATTCTCGGGGTCTCTTCCAACTCTACAATTCAATGTACTAAAAAATATATACTGGAGCACACCATGTTGTTTGCATAGAAAAGAGCGCATCTAGCTGAAAGGCCACACACAGAGATTTACAACAGTCATTGCAATGCATCCCTAATCGTGACCTCTGTGTAGCTATAAGGTTATTGCACTTCTGAATTTGCCAAACCAAGAATGGATAATAATAATAATAATAATAATAATAATAATAATAATAATAAATAATAATAAATAATAATAATAATAATAAAATTATATCCCGCCCTCCCCAGCCGAAGCCGGGCTCAGAGCGGCTAAGAGTAAAATGATACAACATTCTAAAATCATTACATTTCATTATAAAATCAGTTCAAAACAGATTAATGGCAACCATTGGGCCATTGGGTTCTGTGAGGATGACAGGAGGATGGGGTCAGACTGTGCCTTGCCCAAAGGCCTGGTGGAACAGCTCTGTCTTGCAGGCCCTGCGGAAAGATGTCAAGTCCCGCAGGGCCCTAGTCTCTTGTGATAGAGCGCTCCACCAGATCGGGGCCACAGCCGAAAAAGCCCTGGCTCTGGTCGAGGCCAGCTTAACCTCCCTGTGGCCTGGGATCTCCAAGATGTTTTTATCTGAAGACCGTAAGGTCCTCCATGGGACATACCAGGAGAGGCGGTCCCATAGGTACGAGGGTCCTAGGCGGTATAGGGCTTTAAAGGATGGGGAGGAAGTGGAGGTACCAAGGGCAGGTACAGCCGGAGCCAACGACAGGCACGGCCAACAAATGCTGGTCTCACCCCCATTTTCCTCATCTACAAGGAATGGCACTGAGATGGAGGAGGAGGACGACTGCTCCAACGGGTCTACTCACTGCTGCCCAGAGTGGTGGCCAGGATGGGCTGGGAATCCTGGCTGGCGCCCAGGGGTGAGTAAGCCTTCAGGTAGATAGAGTACGTTGTCGAGGGCTCCAGGTTTGTGAAGACGTGCTGGAAGGTGGTCTTGCTGACGGCCTCCTGGAGCTCCCGGCTGTCGGACTCTGCAGGAGGTGCGAGGAGGAAGAGAGGTCAATCGGTGATGCTCCGTTTTTCAGATGGGATCAGGATGGAACCTCCCGGCTCAGACCAAAGGCCCACCTCGCCCAGCATCCTGTTCTCCCAAAGCGTCCAATCAGGTGCCTTCAGGAAGCCCACAGGAAGGGCGCAACATCAACAACCTTCCCCTTATCCCCAGCAACGGAGGTTCCGTTCTTAACCATTGGGGCTATTCGCGTAAGAGCATTCCTACTGGATCAGAGCAAAGACCCCCCTCACACAACTTACTTGTGGGATCACCTGACACCATAGCTACCCAACCACCTGCTCTGATCTGGCACCGTTACAATATGCCTTCCACATTTGGAAGAAAACAAAATATTTTACTGTAGCACCATCCCTGGTGTACGTAGTCTACCAAACCTGCACCAGGAAAGTGAACCTTGGGTGGGAATTTAGGGTGAGGCTCACCACTCACCTCCCGCCTTGCGAATGTGCAGCACATAACCGATTATGGCCTCTGTCACTTCCATGGGGGGCTCCAGCCAAGACACCTGGATGGAGGTGGTGGAGAGGGCAGTGGCCTGGACCCCTTCTGGGGAGCTGGGGAGCTCCTTGGACAGGGCCACAGCTAGCCGGGCGCTGGCCTGGTTGGTCCCTGCGCTGTTTTCTGCAATGCACTGGTAGATGGCTTCGTCCGCTGAGGTAATCCGCTGGATCATCAAGGTGCTATGGAAAGGTTTTTTTGAGGGGAAAGAGGCATTAGCAAGACAAAGACAGAAGCTGCTGTGGCAGAAGAGGTGGAAAGTCTTCTCTTTTGTTTAGAAAAAGGCACAACTCTGCTGGTTTTCATTTTGAAAACACCTGGTTCGGCAGGTGCAGGCTTTAACCACTGTTAAGGAACTCATCTGCCTTGACTGTTGTGAACATGGCACAGAATTTTGAATTATTAGTTTTTGTAGCCTGACAGTCAGTGACAGAGGAAAGGGAGGTAAATGTCCCTAAATGAATAAATGAGTAATTTGAATATGCAGAAAATATAAAAAAAAATAAATTTAAGGAACCACAGAAAGAGGGGGGAAGGAAGTCAGGTTTCAAAATGTTAAAATGATTATAAAATTATTGAAATGGATAAAATTGAAAATTGATAATAATAATGGCATGCTGCGACCGTCCTATGCTTCCAGGATTTTTTTTAAAAAATGTTTTATTGTTTTACTAAGTATACAACATGACTAACAGAGTATTCCTACAATTCAACAGGGGGGAAAGTAGAGCATGGTCAGGTATAAGGTAAGGAGATGAAAGACAGAAAGAAAAAATATTAAAAGAAGCCTGTACAACAGAGGCAACATGGCAGTATTCCAAGATAAGACACACGGAGTGGATCAGAAACTCATATAATCAAAAACAGCAGCAGATGAAATCATATTTGGATGAAATTTGCCATCTGCGTTGTTTAACAAACTGATGGAGAAAAGGGAGATAAAGAGTTCTTAATGGCTGAGAAATGTTCTCTGTCTGTCTGTCTCTCTCTCCCTCCAGCCTTTGGAAAGTTACACTCTTCCTGTGTTTCCTGAATACACACAGACACAGACACACATCCCTCTCTCTACATAGGGCTCCTTCAACAGGAAGTAGGATGGGGATAAAACTAGAATTAGTTGACTCTCCTCTGGTTGGCTCTGGCGCCCCCTACTGCTGGGCTCCCTGCCTTCCATCCCACCAGACCCCAAAGGGCACCAGCTGCCACCACTACCCAGCCCTGGCTTAATCCTTTCTAAGTGTGTTCCCTGAGGACGTTCCCGGTCTCACCTGTTGTTGTGCGTCAGCTTGATGTTCTCGCCGGGCGCCAGGACCTTGCCATTCTTCAGCCAGATCAGGTGGGGTTCCGGCACGCCTTGGGCCACGCAGGTGAAAATAGCGCTGCTGCCGGGGGGCTTGGAGACAGATTGGGGCCATTGCACAAACTCCGGCGGGGCTGAGGGGGAGAGGAGAGGAGGAAGGGAAGTTTAGTCATGGTACCAAGCCAACATCTTAGGGTCGTGAACATTACTGGCAATGGCTGGTTTGAAAAAAGCAAACCTAAGGGCATAAGAACATGAGAAGAGTATCATCCTTCTCTAAACTAAATGAACACTTCAGCAAGACCTCTCTGCCCTGCTTGATCTGCCTTATCTAATTTACTGGATCTGTCTATCCACCCATAAATGTTCAGAGGAGGGTGGCCAGGGTCGAAGCGCCCAAGCTCAGAGATTTTGCTTTGTGTGCAGAAGGGTCCTTGACAGGGCTAGATTTAAGTCTAATGAGGCCCTAAGCTACTGAAGGTAATGGGGCCCTTTATATGTCCAGCTGTCCTTCGTCAACAACAAATTGTCGCTGTTTTTTGTGCTGAATATATGTTATATGGTAATTTATGGACCTAATAGGTATCTTAAGCCGTTTGTGCATGTTCCCATGCAACCAGTCCATGCAGAATGTAGGCACCCTATATATATAAAAATGAGCAAACCAGTGATATTTTAGGGAGCAGGCTAGCAGGCGAGACCCATGACTTACATCAGGGGTCAGCAAACTTTTTCAGCAGGGGGCCAGTCCACTGTCACTCAGTGCTTGTGGGGGGCCGCACTATATTTTTTTGGGGGGGGGGATGAACAAATTCCTATGCCCCACAAATAACCCGGAGATGCATTTTAAATAAAAGAACACATTCTACTCATGTAAAAACACGCTGATTCCTGGACCATCTGCGGGCCGGATTGAGAAGGCGATTGGGCCGGGTCCAGCCCCTGGGCCTTAGTTTGCCTACCCATGACTTACATCATGGGTGCCTACACATCACAAATCACTGCTGCTGTATGTAGGTTTTATTTTATTTGTTTTTTATCTTATATTTTGGAAATGTACATCCAGGTGTGTTTTTTCCTTTAATTTTTTTTGGGGGGCCCCCAAAAGAGTGGGGCCCTGAGCTAGTTGTGACTTGGTATAAGCTCCTATTCTGAAGGGGGCTATAGCTCAGCAGATCAAACATCTGCTTTGCATGAGCTCCTTAGAGAAAAATGTGTGGGACATAAATGCAAAAAAAATAGAAGGGGGGGTTGGAGTCATGTGCTTGCATAAACACGCATGGAATTGCGTGTGCGCACCCCATGTCTCTCCCCTCAGTGCATCCACACTCGCATGGCGCTCTGTGGACCAACGCCACAGTTTCTCGTGACCCTTTCCGAATCTGCCCTTGCCCTGCTCCCTTCTCTTCCGGCTCCGAGGACTCAGATGTGCCAAAAATAATGTCCATTGCCCATTTCGCAGCCTCTCTCTCCCTCAGGATCTGGTTGCCGGGGTCACCTCCCTCCCCCCCCCCCGCCCCAGGGGGTGGGGGGTGGGGTGGGGCAGAGTTACCGCTAGACACAATTACAAATCCACTCAACCCTGTCAGACGCACGAACTCTCCCTCTCCCTCTCTTTGCAAATCCTGCATTATGCAGAATGCACACAAACTGCACAGAGATGAGGCCCTGGAAATTTTGTACTGTTCACTTAAAAAAAAAAAAAAAAGTTTTCAAAGAAGAGGGAGTTACACACACACACACACACACACACACACGAGCAAAACAGCTCTCTGCAATGGGCAGAAAATAAAATAAAATAACCCCCTCACTTATTAGATTTCCCACATCGTTCTTAGTTTCTGACCCTCCTCCCCCCTTCTCTGGATCCACCAAAATGCTTTCCTGGTTCTCCTTCACTAAGAAACTAAAAAAAATCATTGTGTTAAGCGAATGCAACTCGTCCTAAATCATCTCTCCCCCCTCCCCCCCCCGTCCTGAATTGGTGCTTCCGTTTGCTCCGAAAGCAGCCAATTTCTCTCTCTGGGCTCATCCACACAGTCGTTTAATGTGGGCGGTAATCTTCCGGAACCTCCTTTTATTCTCTGTTGTCCTTATGACACTCTAACCACTACGCTACATTTAGTTGGCTACGACCCACATTCAAAGCATTGTTATACCACTTCAAACAGTCACGGCTTCCCCCAAAGAAACCTGGGAACTGTAGTTGGTTAGGGATGATGAGAGTAGTTAGGAAGTCCCACTCGCAGAGGTCCAGTTCCCAGAATTCCCTTGGAAAAGGGATTGACCGTTTGACCACTCCAGGAATTGTAGCTCTGTGAGGCAAACAGGGGTGTCCCCACAACTCTCAGCACCCTTAACAAACTACTGTTCCCAGGATGCTTTGGGAGAAGCCAAGACTGCTTGAAGGTGTATGCATATCCTTCAACCTTTCTCCGATGAAAATAGGGGCGTCCCCTTCCATAATGATAATTTTACAATATACCCCACACATCTTACTGGGTTGCCCCAGCCACTCTGGGTGGCTTCCAACACATATAAAAACATAATAAAACATTAAACATTTTTAAAGCTTCCCTATACAGCACATCAAAGTGCAAGTAGATAAATAGGTACCACTCCGGCAGGAAGGTAAACGGCGTTTCCGTACGCTGCTCTGGTTTCACCAGAAGTGGCTTAGTCATGCTGACCACATGACCCAGAAAAACTGTCTGCGGACAAACGTCGGCTCCCTCGGCCAGTAAAGCGAGATGAGCACCGCAATCCCAGAGTCGTTCGCGACTGGACATAACTGTCAGGGATCCTTTACCTTTACAGTGGTACCTCAGGTTACAGATGCTTCAGGTTACAGACGCTTCAGGTTACAGACTCCGCTAACCCAGAAATAGTACCTCAGGTTAAGAACTTTGCTTCAGCATGAGAACAGAAATCGTGGGCTGGCGGCGCAGCGGCAGCAGAAAGCCCCATTAGCTAAAGTGGTACCTCAGGTTAAGAACAGTTTTAGATTAAGAACGGACCTCCAGAATGAATTAAGTACTTAACCCGAGGTAACACTGTATACAGGATTGTCTTCAGATGGTTCGAGGGGTCTGATAACTCCATACCCTCCATCATTTTAGGACATTCCAGGATCAAATCAGAAACTGGGACGGCTTCTCTAAATCAGGGATGTCACTGGAAAATAGGGACACTGGGAGGCTCTGTGTATGTTGATGTTTTAAGTGCAGTTTGCTAAGGGTGATGAGTGTTGTTAAGAGACCCCCTCTTCCCCTCCAATACCCAGAGTTCCCTGGGGTGCTAAACCACACTGGGAATTGTAGCTCAGTAGCAAACTCCAGTTCCCATTATTCTCAGAGGGAAAGCCAAAAATTTTAAGGCAATATGATACGGCTCAAAGGCATGTGGCCTCCTTTAAGTTTTGAACTGGACTTTTTGGAGCCATTTTCGAAAGACATCTAAATCCCTCTTTGCGGTGCAGGCTGGCTGCAGAATGAATCAGGCTCAGGCGCCACAGCCCCATGGATCGGTCCTGGTCCCCCAGCTGCGCCACAGCCGAGAGGAGCCCCTCTCAACATCCCCCCACCCCTGGCCACAGCGTGGGAGCGGCCTCGGAGGCAGATGTCACATTGAAAGGCCTGACACCCTCCAGAAAAGAAGCTTTAAGCTTGCGAGACGGGCCGCATCTCATTAGCTCGCCAAAGGGCTGGGAAGTGAACAGCGGCCCCCTCCCCGCCTCGCCCCCCAAACAAAGGAGAGGAGAGACGGCCCCTCACTGGAAAATGGCTTTGTCGTCCAGACGGGGCCGGCATGGCAATGGAGGGGGGCAGGAGAGCGAACTCTGCCCTTTCCCTGAGCCCCATAGAACGCGCCAGAGGAATCTGCGCACCCTCTCACACGCCCAGCAACCACCCTGAAACATATGCTCGCTCGGACCCTTGCTCTTGGCGGAGCTGGGAGATAACTGGAGGTCAGGAAGCAGGGAGTTTAAAAGAATCTGAAGGGACATAGAGATACCCCCCGGCCTTCTGGATAGCCCCCTAGCCATTGCTCAGGAATACAGCACCTGCCTTGCAGACAGAAGGTCCCAGGGTCTCCAAGTAAGGCTAGGAGTTGTCCCACACCTGAAAACCTGGAGAGCCACTGGCCTTTGTTCAAAAGTTTGAGGACTAGAACCTTGCATTCTTTTTAAGGGAAGAGTTGCAGCTGGGTGGGAGAGAATCTGCTTTGCCTGCAGAAGGTTCAGTCCCCCAGCCTCTCCAGGAAGGCTTGAGAGCCGTCCCTTCCCTGAAACCTTGGGCTGCCGGTCAGTGAGGACAATGGTAAGCTAGCTGGGTCAAGAGCCTGACTGGCTTTCTCTGCTCCGAATGCCACAGAACACCTGCTATGAATGCAGAAGATTCAATCTCTGGCATCCGTGGTTAGAAGCAGGCAGGCAATGGGGAAGAACCTTTATAACCTGAGCGCCTAGATGGATGCTGCCAGCCAGAGTAAGCTATACTTGCCTAGGTGAATAAATAGATCAACCCCACAATCACCTCATTACATAAATCATGTTCAGAATACCACAACACACACTTAACTGGCTGTAAAGTAACATAACATTATATACAATAAAACTGTAACTGTCATATCAAAAAATTGCAAAGCACAGTTCCTGGTGGCAATAACATATCATATCACTATTATTATGTTTTGTGGTATTCTGAACATGATTTACGTAATGAGGCGATTGTGGTGTGTGTTGACCTAGTCATTTGCCATGGCTGTTTCTATTGCTATAATTTAGGTAATTAATGATGTTACATGTTAATAGTTTGATTATTACAATATAAAAAGTGGAAGCAGCAATGACTATGTGTTGTGGTATTCTGGAGGTGAAGAAATAGCCTGACATACTCTAAGTCACCTTCCCAATGTTCCTTTCATCTCCGCAGTATATCGGTTTTAATGCCACCTTTTCCTTCAGAGAGCTCAAGGGCAGCTGCATGGCATAGGGGGGATTCGAACCCTGATCTCGCCCAGGTCCTAAGCTGATGCTCTAACCACTGCGCCACACTGGGAGAGGGACCCACTGTCCCAACAGCCTAACACTCTCCACCTCCTTTTTAATCTAAGCAGCGGACCTCTAAGCCAGCCCATTCTGCACCTGAACACTTCTGTTCGCTTAGGGGGCTGACCCCCACGCTAAACACCTCTTTGCCTCTTAACAATGGACTGATCCTCCTATTTTTCCATTTTCGCCTCCAAGTCCATATTCATGTGTCATCCTAGAGAGAAGAAATCGAAGGGGATCTGGCAGCAGTGTGTGTGTGTGTGTGTGTGTGTGTGTGTGTGGACGAGGGGGGTCATGACCTCTGCCCTTTCACCCCGCAAAGTCAAGTGTGCCATTCCCAGCTGGGACGTGCTGGCCAGACCTCGGAGACTCCATCTTCACCCACCTTCTCGTCACACCCTTGACCTCTCCTGCGGACCCTCGAATAGCCATAGCTCATGTGCTGGAGGGGGTAGAGGAAGGCTTGACGCCTGTACCCCTTGACTCCCCAACACAGACCGCTGCTTTCTTCACACACACACACACACACACACACACACACACATACACACACACACCTTTGTATGAAAACGGAGCCCTGCCAATTCTGAATTCACCGCCACCGCAAGGGGTCCATTTGGCCGACGCTGTTCTCCTGACAGGGTTGTGGGGTGGCTGTTTTGGGTTTTTTTGCTCCCATCAATCACCCCCAGGCCCTTTTGTCCTCAGCGCATGGGTCATGGAATCGACCCCACATCTCTTTATCTGAGCCACGGCCCAGAATCGATGGCCGCTCTGGGGGCTGGTTCGATCCTGCCTCTCATCAACCCTTGAGATGAGAAAGCGGCGGGGCGAGGGAGAGAGGCAAGGAGAGGGGGCAGCGAGATGTTCTGAAATGAAACTGATATCGGGGACAAAACACCTTGAAGAGAGAGAGAGAGCCAAGACAAGGGGACATTGCAATTTCTGTCGAGCAGAAAATTGAGGAGAAGAGCCGTTCATGGTGAGGCGTCCAGGACTTTGTGTCCGGGAGGCAAAGGTCACTGGGGTTTGTAGCCAGACTTAGGAGGCCTTACGGACTCAGAGATGTTTTTACCAGCGTAATCAGGGATTTTTCATAGGCAAAAACATGGTGGCGGGTCAGGTCACCGGCCGACAGATTCAGAACCCCAGTAAAACATTTATGAGGCTCCAACGAAACTGCTTCACCCCTCTTGATGGCTTGTGTTGACATTGATGGTGGTGATTACTGGGGGGAAGATTAATCAGTGTTAGGGTGGGGGGGTGAAGGCTTGTCTGTTGCAAAATCCCAAGGGGAGGGGGAAACCTCTTGCCCCGACGCTCACATAGGCGAAGAGCCTTGAGGGGTTAAACTGAAACAATCCCGCTATCCCCAGTATCCTGATTCCGTCAGCGTCCAGCCCGATAGTCCACAAGCACAATGGTAACAGCTCTCCCCATGATCTGGCGTTCAGAGGCAGGCTATACCTGAACATGGAAGTTCTGTTTCCCACCTACGTCGGCTATTAAAATAAGCATGATAAGGAAGGTTTGGATCCTGCATAGCCATTCTAGTCCACTTAGTGTCTAATCAGATGTCTGCTGGTTTTCTGGATTCCTCCACCAGGCATAACCCACATGCTTTCAATTCTACCATAGGGACTAGAAACCTGGGGATTTTTTATATAAAAAAAGCTGCCAATTTCACTTTATCTCATTTTATCATTTTTTCCCAAACAGTTGCAATATCTCCATATCTCCACATCACTTTGAGGTGGGCGTGTTACTGGTTTTTTAATAATAATAATAATAATAATAATAATAATAATAATACAGTGGTACCTCGGGTTACATACGCTTCAGGTTACAGACGCTTCAGGTTACAGACTCCACTAACCCATAAATATTACCTCGGGTTAAGAACTTTGCTTCAGGATGAGAACAGAAATCATGTGGCAACAGTGTGAGGCCCCATTAGCTAAAGTGGTACCTCAGGTTAAGAACAGTTTCAGGTTAAGAATGGACCTCCAGAACGAATTAAGTTCTTAACCTGAGGTATCACTATAATCCTCAATGGGGATTTTAACCTAGGTTCTAGCCTGGCACTTTAATCAGTACACTGCACTGGTTCTGGACAAACTAGGTGTGCTGAGAAAAGGGCATACGCTTTGCACATGCTCAGAATCGCATGCTTCCCTTTAATTTCTGCTCCATGCAGAACGCCGCACACCGCCCGACACTCTCCCCACCGATGGCAGAAAGGACAAGGAATGCAACGCAGGCCAAGTACTCTAGCCAGACACCGCCACCCTGGTCCGCTGAGGCCCACACTCACCTTGAACCATGAGGATGCCCTGTGCCGTACGGCGAACCCTGGTGCCAGGCCGGTTGGCGGCGCAGACGTAAACTCCAGCGTGCTTCACGGACACGTCTGAGATCATGAGGTTCCCAGTTCCCAGGACCTGGATCCCTTCGACGCCGATGGAACGTCCGTCTGTGAGGAGAGAGAGAGAAGGCGAGACATTAAGATTTATAGGGACGGCGAGTGTGCCAGTGTCACGCAAACACGGACCTCCACAGAAAAGCTTCTCTCTCCCTCCATAATGGCATGAGGTCTGGTTACACAAATATGATTACTCTCTCTCAATTTCCCCACTCACCCAAGCGACTCCAAGACACGATCGGCCGAGGGTTGCCAGTAGCGATGCATTCCAAGATGGCCGTCTGGTGCACCGTGATGGTCAGGTTCTGCGGACCGGAGAGGATGACCGGCTCCTTGTAGAGCTTGGCCACTGAGACTGGTGAGAGAGAATGGAGGGAAAATGAGGTGGGTGCCTCGTCCCCCTGAACTTCTGAGCCCATCATTTCCAGAGGCACAGAAAGCAATCCGAGCTTAGCATCCGAAAGAGGCAGCTCTTACTAATCTGCCAGTTATGGTTTCCCTCGGTTCCTCGTTTTTCCTTGATTCACCCATTAGACTGGCAACTTGGACCTTTATTTAATTAATGCTGTTTGTTCATTTTGGCTTCTTGTTTCCCCAGAGTTCAGTCCAGTTCTCCACATTTCCACATCAGCTTGCAAACTTCTTTTCTAATCCCTCACACAAAAAAATTCTCAGTATTTTAGCGTGCGTTTCTCCTGATGGACACACATATTTTTTCTTTGCCGTTCTTCCTAATGCAAGGCATCTTTCTGTGTTATTTGTATCCATTCTTAGCCCTGCTCAGAGTAGGCCCACCCAAGTTAACACACATGCATCTCTTCCACATATAATGTTCAACTGTCCCTTACATAGCATAAAGGTAAAGGTAAAGGTACCCCTGCCCGTACGGGCCAGTCTTGACAGACTCTGGGGTTGTGCGCCCATCTCACTCAAGAGGCCAGGGGCCAGCGCTGTCCGCAGACACTTCCGGGTCACGTGGCCAGCGTGACATCGCTGCTCTGGCCAGAGCCAGAGCCAGAGCCGCACACGGAAATGCCGTTTACCTTCCCGCTAGTAAGCGGTCCCTATTTATCTACTTGCACCCGGAGGTGCTTTCAAACTGCTAGGTTGGCAGGCGCTGGGACCGAGCAGCGGGAGCGCACCCCGCCGCAGGGATTCGAACCGCCAACCTTTCGATCGGCAAGCCCTAGGCGCTGAGGCTTTAACCCACAGCGCCACCTGCGTCCGTTACATAGCATAGCTAGGACTAAATTCCTGGGTCCTGCTTTACTGCACTTGGTTGGCAGGCCTGTTGAGTCACATGCCGCACTGCTTTTGCAGGATACAGATCCTTCTGTAACTCTGCAGGTGGCGAGATTCCTGAATGCGGTTATCTCACACACAAAAACCACCAAAAAACAACAACAACAACAAAAACTAATCGGACAGTTATAATAATAATAATAATAATAATAATTTATTATTTATACCCCGCCCATCTGGCTGGGCCTCCCCAGCCACTCTGGGCGGCTTCCATAGAAAGCAAAAACACAATAAAATATCACACGCTAAAAACTTCCCTGAACAGGGCTGCCTTCAGATGTCTTTTAAAGATAGGATAGCTGCTTATTTCCTTCACATCTGAAGGGAGTGTGTTCCACACGGTGGGCACCACTACCGAGAAGGCCCTCTGCCTGGTTCCCTGTAGCTTTACTTCTCGCAATGAGGGAACTGCCAGAAGGCCCTCGGCGCTAGACCTCAGTGTCCGGGCAGAATGATGGGGGTGGAGACGCTCCTTCAGGTATACTGGACCGAGGCCGTTTAGGGCTTTAAAGGTCAGCACAAACACTTTGAATTGTGCTCGGAAACGTACTGGGAGCCAATGTAGGTCTTTCAAGACCGGTGTTATATGGTCTCGGCGGCCGCCCCCAGTCACCAGTCTAGCTGCCGCATTCTGGATTAGTTGTAGTTTCCGAGTCACCTTCAAAGGTAGCCCCACGTAGAGTGCATTGCAGTAGTCCAATCGGGAGATAACCAGAGCATGCACCACTCTGGCGAGACAGTCCACAGGCAGATAGGGTCTCAGCCTACGTACCAGATGGAGCTGGTAAACAGCTGCCCTGGACACAGATTTGATCTGTGCCTCCATGGACAGCTGTGAGTCCAAAATGACTCCCAGGCTGCGCACCTGGTCCTTCAGGGGCACAGTTACCCCATTCAGAACCAGGGAATTCTCCACACCTGCCCGCCTCCTGTCCCCCAAAAACAGCACTTCTGTCTTGTCAGGATTCAACCTCAATCTGTTAGCCGCCATCCATCCTCCAACCGCCTCCAGACACTCACACAGGACCTCCACCGCCTTCACTGGTTCTGATTTAAAAGAGAGGTAGAGCTGGGTATCATCCGCATACTGATGAACACCCAGCCCAAACCTCCTGATGATCTCTCCCAGCGGCTGCATGTAAATGTTGAAAAGCATGGGGGAGAGGACAGAACCCTGAGGCACCCCACAGGTGAGAGCCCAGGGGTCTGAACACTCATCCCCCACCACCACTTTCTGAACACGGCCCAGGAGGAAGGAGCGGAACCACTGTATGACAGTGCCCCTAGCTCCCAGCCCCTCAAGACGGTCCAGAAGGATGTTATGGTCGATGGTATCAAACGCCGCTGAGAGATCCAGCAGAACTAGGAAACAGCTCTCACCTTTGTCCCTAGCCCGCCGAAGATCATCAACCAGTGCGACCAAGGCAGTTTCAGTCCCATGATGAGGCCTGAATCCCGACTGGAAGGGATGATGAGAGTGCATGATGGATCTCGTCTCCAGTTCTCCTTTTTCTGTGAACCGTCCCTTGGATCTTTCCGGGCCCCAAGCTGTTATTTGTCACTGCTCAATGACCCACCCTTGCATCGTGGTGTTCCCCTTCTGTTGTTAGATGTATTGGTTTTTTATGCTTCTGTGCTTTTATGTTTGTACATATTTTATGGGCTAATAGCCGTAAATAAATTTGAATTTGAATAACACACATGCCCGATATAGGGTTCTACATAGCAGTTCTATGTAGAACGTCATAGAATCATATCATTTTAGAGTTCAAAGGGACCCCTATGGTCATCTAGTCCTGCAATGCAAAGGAATCTCAGCTATCGGAATCTCAGCTTCGTCAGATACAACCTTTACTTTCAAAAGCACCTCAGAGAAACCCCTGCCCCACCTTGCCAACTCCATGCCCTCCCTCTCTAGCTCACTAGACCAGCGGCCAATTTTCCAAATACCCCCCAAGGAAAATCAGCTGGCTTTCCTGCCTCATCCCAGATGTGATTCAGCTGTGGGTCCTGTATTGCAGAGAGCTGTATGGCCCTCGGCTGATTCTCACCGCTAATGCTCAGCATGGCTTCCTGGCTGTAACGGGTGTTGGCGATGTTGCTGGCCACACAGCGGTAGGTGCCCACGTCGGAACGCCGCACGCCCGTGATCTGAAGGATCCCAGTGGGGAGCAGAGTGTACCTGGCAGAATTAGGAAGAGAGAGAATGAAACAGAGAAGAGGTTGGAAGTGGGTCTCCCGCCTCCCCTGGGCCAGCGGGGGAGTGGATCCCCTTTGAAGGAAGGCTGCAGCCTTTGGGACTTGGAGATGGCTTATGATGCCCAGTGAAATGGATAACATGGATAGGGGGGAAATGGAAGGGAAGAAGGGAAGCAGGACAAATCCACCAACTCTGCTAAGTGACCGGCAGCTGAGTGAGGGCCAGGTAAAGGTAAAGGTAAAGGGACCCTGATCATTAGGTCCAGTCGTGGCCAACTCTGGGGTTGCAGTGCTCATCTCGCTTTATTGGCCAAGGGAGCCGGCGTACAGCTTCCGGGTCATGTGGCCAGCATCACTAAGCCACTTCTGGAGAACCAGAGCAGCGCACGGAAACGTCATTTACCTTCCCGCCAGAGTGGTACCTATTTACCTACTTGCACTTTGACATGTTTTCGAACTGCTAGGTTGGCAGGAGGTGAAGTTAAAGGACTTTGCCCCCAAGTCCTGCCTTGGTTTTATATATATATATATATATATATATATATATATATATATATACACACACACACACACACACACACACACACACACACACTTTCATTAAATTTTCTGTTTTACAATTTCAAACCAACATTTTACAAACTTTAAACTATACAACAACTTCCCTTCTTCTCTTTCCATTTTACATATCTTACATCCATCTGCATATTTTGTTATAACCATTCAAATCAATTTTCCACCCTTACACCCATCAAGAATTATTTACTCTGTTGAATTTATCTTAACGCTGTCAGTGTTTTCAGCTGTATGCAGCTATTTCCCATGTACTCAATAAACGTTTTCTAATCTGTTTTAAACTGTATTTTTCCATCTATAAGACGCCCCCATATATAAGATGCGCCCTATTTTGGGGGACTCAGATTTAAGAAAATGAGGGGAGATGTATCCGTGTATAAGACACCCTCTAATTTTTGACTTTATTTTTAAGGAGAAAAACCTAGTCTTATACACGGAAAAATACAGTATGTTCTTCTTCCTCTCTTATGCTGTATGTTAAACCTGCAAGTTGTGCATATTCTATCAACTTGAGTTGCCCGTCCTCTTTAGCTGGGATGTTGCTCCCTTCCAAAGTCCTGCCTTGTTGGTTATTGCTGATTCCGGGGATGCTTCCTTCCCTCACCTTACACTCACTCACCACAAACCAAATCCGTAACACACAAGCGCACCAGTCCCCTCCAACCGTACCACCAGCACCCCAGGCCCTTTCAAGAGCTCACCGGTAGTCATCCGTCAGCAGGGCTGTGCGGTTGCGCTCCCAGGTTATTGTGGCTTCGGGGACGCCCTGGATGAAGCACTGGAACCGGGCGACGCCTCCCTCTTCTACGGCCATGGATTCCGGGTGCATGTGGAATTTGGACAGAGCTGCGGGGAGAAACAGGGCGCAATCACCACCGCCACCCCCAAGACGCATGCGGAGCTCCCCCCAGCAATGTTGTTGGCATCATCTACAGTCGTACCTTGGGACTTGTATGTTTTGGCTCCCAAACGCGGCAAACCCAGACGTGAGTGTTCTGGTCTGCGAACGTTTTTCGGAAGCCAAACAAACTACACAGCTTCCCACGGCTTCCGACTGAGCGCAGGAAGCTCCCACAACCAATCGGAAACCAGGCCTTGGCTATTGAACGTTTTCAGAAGTCAAATGTGTGGGGATGATTAGGGAGGCAGGAGAGGATATATTATTGAATGATATCCTTCCTAACTTGCGCTAGCAAGTTCCGTATTCCAGCAGAGTTCCAAACATCCCACTTTTTAAATTATGCAGCAATCAGCTTGTTCCTGACTCATCTGAGTCTTGCTATTAAAGATCCCTTCATGGTAAAATCCCTTCTAATCCCTCTTAAAAAGAATAAACACAAGAATCTGATTAATGTTAATATAAAAGTAGTTTACTCACAGATTCATTCAGGTTCACAAACATATCCCTGAAGGCAGGCTTAGGTTACGTAACAACTAGAACTATTCCATAAAGGAGTTGGTCCCAACAAGTGACTGCGACTAAGCAGTCACTTCTCCAAACACACAGCGACATACAAAATGGAGAGCACACACCGATCAGAACATGGAGGCCATGTGCTCCTCCATGCTAGTGCAACACAGCACACCCTCTTCAAGTCACATGCAGTGGAAGTCTGTTCCAACTCAGTCAGAATAGGAAGTCTTCTCCTGAGTGGTACAAAACATCTCCTAACATGTCCACTGTAGGATTGTTGTACTTGACTGCTATAAGTTTTGCATCCTACAGAATGGACTTCCGGAACGGATTATGTTTGAGAACCAAGGTACAGCTGTACGTAGAACTGTCAGCATGCATGGCACTTTTGGGAGCAGAAGCCCCTGCCCCAAGGACATTACAGTTCGTGTGGTGTAAGAGATGGAGGAAGAGATCCCAGACCCAAGGACGTTACAATCCAAACTTGGATTGGTGGGAGAAGAGTAATCATGGTCAGCAAGACATTGCTGAAATAGATAATAGACCTAGAATACAAAAAAGGGAGGTGTGAGGAGGTCAAGGAAATAAGCTAATGAAAGAATGGTAATGAGGAAATCTGATGCATTTTCTTTTTTGCGTTTTTGTTTTTGTTTAATGGGCTTTATTTCTCTGGTGTTTTTTTTTGTTTCCCCCCCCCCCTCTTTTTTATATTGTGGTGTGTTGTTTTGTTTTTGTTTAATGTGGTATGTTTATTTTTTCTTTCTGTAATTGTTGAAACTTTAATAAATATTATTTAAAAATAATAATAATAATGGTCAGCAAGACAGTTGGAACAGAGGGAGCTGCCTCATATGGAGTCAGGCCATTGGTCCATCTAGTTCAGTATTACCTACACCAGGCTTCCTCAGCCTCGGCCCTCCAGATGTTTTTGGCCTACAACTCCCATGATCCCTAGCTAGCAGGACCAGTGGTCAGGGATGATGGGAATTGTAGTCTCAAAACATCTGGAGGGCCGAGGTTGAGGAAGCCTGGCCTACACTGATTGGCAGTGACTCTCCAGGAGGCCTCTCCCAGCCTTGCCTGGAGATGCTGAACATTGAACCCAGGTTCTTCTGCCTGAGGAGATTTCTGAGGGCCAGACAGAAAGGTCTGGAGAGCTCCCTCAGGCCTGAGCACCTCCACCCTGATGTATAAATTACAGAGTTAATAAAAAACATGGAAACAAAACAAGAAAACACTCCCACCAGGGTGGACTTGGTTAATTTTTTCGTAATATGGTACCCTGCGCAAGGCCAAAATTTGGCACCTTCCCGTTTTGGAACGGATCTTCCCAATTTTGGAACTTCTCCATTTTGGACCCTCTGGGCTTGGCACAAATTTGGCACCCCCAAATGGATCTTCTCCATGATGGATCTTCTCAGTTTGGAGCCCTCTTGGCTTCCTTTCCCGTTGCTGGATAACTTCCCGCACCACCCTAAATCCAGCGCTGCTCCCAGCCCACCCGCTGCACCCTTTTTGAACCCACAGAAGATAGCGCCAAACGGCGGCCATCTTGGCCAGCCCAAACTCACTCGCAATTTGCACTCGGGCCTTGCGGCTGACCAGCAAGCCGTAGCGGTTCTGGGCAGTGCAGCTGTAATCTCCGGCGCTGGAGTCATTCGTGACGTTGGCGTCCGCCACTCCGCCTCCCCGGGGCCGCCGGTGCACGCTTTCCAGCCGCAGGGAGCCGTTGGACAAGATGGCGGCATGGCTGTCGTTGGAGAGGGCCGCCCCATTCCGGTACCAGGTGATGGCGATGGGCGCCTCACCTTCCACTTGGCAGTGCAAGAGGAGCGGGCGCTCTCGGATGGCGATCACGTCGCTGGGCTCCAAGAGGAACGCCAGCTCTGAAGGGTAGGCCAGGCCTGTGAGAAAGAATGAGATTTACAGGCCTGGTAAGCCAACCTCCACCATCCATGGTGGTTGTCTGTCTGTTGGTTTTTGCTTTAAAAGCAGCATGGTATTTTACTTATTTATTTATTTCATAAAATTTGCTTTGAGGGTTGTTGGGTTTCGTTTTGCTTCGTTTAAAACCAGGCGGCGTACACGTTTTATGAAATAAATAAAACTTGTATACCGTTTGATCGGAAAGCAGAAAACCCTAAGCAAAATCTGAAAGAAATTTACAAAAAAAGAGAAGAAAACAAATACAAGTATTATTTATTCGTTTGCCAAAGCCATTACCGACAACAAAATACATTGCACGGATAAGACAATTGTCGAAACCAGGCATTCCGTCAGAAAAGAGTTGCTCCCCAGAAGAATTTAACTGGTCGTCTCCACAAAATTTATATACTACCGTACTTGATTGTATAAAAACAACAACCCAAAGAAACCTCAAAGTGCTTTGCAAAATGAAGAATAAAATTATCAGTAAAAACAGCTATTTGAAACATTTTGAAAAATAATTAAAATCAATGATAAGCTTTTTTTTTTTTTAAAGGCACTCTGCCTCTGAGTTACAGCTCTTGCCCTTGAGAGAAAAACAGAACTTCTCTGTACTCAAGCAAGAACAAAAACACCTCTTATTTTCAGACTCTTGGGTGTATCTAGCTCAATATTGTCTACACTGACTGACAGCAGCTCTCCATGTTTTCAGGAGAGGGGACAATTCCCAGCCCTACTTAGAGATGGCAGGGATACAACCTGGGACCTTTTGCACGCAAAACAGATGCTCTACCCCTTCCCTTAAATAAAATAGTAAGATTCCAGTCCTCATTGTTCTGAACTAAGAGATGATTTTTAAAAAGAGCAGAGGAAGCTGGAGGGAGGAAAAAGTGAGATATAAATGCAGTAAAATAAATAGCAAAAATGTTTATTAATAACCAACAATGATTATTATTATTTAATAATAATAATAATAACAATCCAGAGTCAATGCAAGGATGCAACAACAACAAGCAAAGAGGTGACATTGCTCCTTCTCATCCTGCAGTTCTCGTGCCAAGACCCCGTCTTCACTGCTCTCCCTCCCCACACACAAAAAACCCTCATCCCCCTCCCCTTATGTCCCCAAATTGCCTCTGACTGCCAAAGAGCCTTGAACGGGAGTCTAAAATTAGCTGGGGGGACTTGGGGAAGAACAAGGGCAATTAAGAGCCTCTTGGCTTCCGAGTGGGGCGATTTCTATAGCTTCAAAGGGGCTAATCTCGCTTCCTTTCACCCTCACTTCCTGGCCCATACCACACCCCATTGGGGGTCGTCGCCCCCCTCTTCTCTCCCCCCCCCACCCGCCAAACACATCCGAAAGGCATTTCATTCACAAGCCGTGTTTTTTGGCCGCAGACCAAAGAGGGCCAACTCTGTCTCTGGCCACACCCTCCGGCAGTCGGGGTGTCTGTCAAAAAAAGGGACAAAAAAGGAGGAAGGAAGTTGGATTTGGGGTGAGGGGTGGGTTGGCACCACGCCGAAATGATGCGTTCCCAGCACGCTCTGCCACACGTCGGCTTGCGTCGCGGACTTGGAGGGGTTGAGGGCATGTGGGCAAGGGCTCCAAGTCATGCACAGCTGGGGCCAGTGTGGTGCTTGTAAGGCAATAATAATAATAATAATTTATTCTTTATACCCCACCCATCTAGCTTCCCCAGCCACTCTGGGCAGCTTCCAATCAAGTGTTAAAAACAATACAGCATTAAATATTAAAAACTTCCCTAAACAGGGCTGCCTTCAGATGTCTTTTAAAGAGAGGATAGCTGCTTATTTCCTTCACATCTGAAGGGAGGGTGCCACTACTGAGAAGGCCCTCTGCCTGGCTCCCTGTAACCTCACTTCTCACAATGAGGGAACCGCCAGAAGGCCCTCAGAGCTGGACCTCAGTGTCCGGGGAGAACGATGGAGGTGGAGACGCAATGGGTTTTAGGGCAGAGTTTTGGGGGGCCCCACTCAGCCAAAGGGGACACAGGTGGCGCTGTGGGTTAAAGCCTCAGCGCCTAGGTCGGCAGTTCGAATCCCTGCGGCGGGGTGCGCTCCCGCTGCTCGGTCCCAGCGCCTGCCAACCTAGCAGTTCGAAAGCACCTCCAGGTGCAAGTAGATAAATAGGGACCGCTTACCAGCGGGAAGGTAAACGGCGTTTCCGTGTGCGGCTCTGGCTCACCAGAGCAGCGATGTCACGCTGGCCACGTGACCCGGAAGTGTCTCCGGACAGCGCTGGCCCCTGGCCTCTTAAGTGAGATGGGCGCACAACCCCAGAGTCTGTCAAGACTGGCCCGTACGGGCAGGGTACCTTTACCTTTACTTTTACTCAGCCAAAGAGCAGGAGGGTCCTCAGACACAGTGGGACGGGCTGGCAGTAGGCGTTGCGCCCTCTAAACATGTGTGAGTTGGCGATGGGGGCGCCATCATACCTGGAGCATAACAAAGCTGACTTATAGGTGTCACACACACCCTGGGTCTGCCTAGGCCCGTTCTAACTCACCTGCCTAGCCATGACTCTCCCAGGGTCCCAGGCACGGAAAGATCGTTCCAAAACCCCCAGCTCAAAATCCTTTTCTAACTAGAGAGGTCCAGGATTGAACCCAGGAGCTTCAAATCTTGTGCTCTACCACTAAGGAACACTGGTATTGGTTTTCTACAAGTGCATTGGCCTCCTGAGCCCAGTGTTGCCTACACGGACTGGCAGAGGCTTTCCAGTCTTTCTCCAGCCCTAGCTGGAGATGCCTGGGGTTTTCTACATGGAAAGCGTGTGGGTTAGCCCTGAGCTATGATCCTTTCCCTCACTAGGTAGAGTGTGAGACTCTTAATCGCAGGGTTGTGGGTTTGAGCCCCATGTTGGGCAAGGGGTTGCTGCATCCGCGATTCTATAAAATACATTCAGATCATGGTCCTCACGTTTGTAAAGAAAGGGATGGTTTGACCAGAACAAAAGGAAGCTACTTCATCACAAAGTTAGCCCATTGGCCCAGCTAGCTCAGTGCACTGACTGGCAGCTGCTCTCCAGGTTTTCAAGCAGGGTTGCTACCTGGAGATGCCAGGATTTGAACCCGGGACCATCTGCATGCTCTGCCTACCTGCGACAAAATAAATAAATAAAGTCAGATTCTACTTCTGAGGGGAGTTCCTGGTTCACTCCTTGGCCTCTCTTGCCTGAAACCCAGGACAGCTGCTGCCAGTCAGTGTAGACTGACTGTAGACTGTAGACTGACATTGTAGACAATGTTGAGCAAGATGGGCTAAAGCTTTGACTCAGAATAAGGCAGCTTCCAATTTAAGCCAGCCGTTTATCCATGAGGACCAGAATTTCATTTTAATTTATTGAATTTCTATGCCACCCTTCCTCATCATAAGATCTCAGAGCGGCTCATAGCATTTCACTTCACTTCTGGGGCCTGAGCTCAGCAGCGGTGCCTAAAATTCCTGAAAAGCAAAGTCAAGTCGCCGAACTTTCTCCTCAGGTTCCCTCCTCAGGCTCAGCCCAGGGGAGAGGACCTTCTTCTCCGCAGGATCCCTGGGGAGTCCACACACGGGTGCTGCCCACGTGGCCGCCCCAGACAACCTCCCTCTCTCCCCCCCCAAACCCCATAAGCTCCCAAACCAAACAGATGGAAACTGCTGTGCGAAGTGGGGGGAAATAAATAAAGAGACTTTAATCCCCTCAGAGAGAGGGCCGCTTGCTCAGCCGGCTGGCCAGCACAAAGTTAAACTCCGGGCGATGACAATGGGCTCTGTGGAGAAAAGGGGGGCGAGGGAGGTGGGGAGACGGGATTGTCCCCCCCCCCTTGACATCTTGATGGATGCCACCATTCAAGGCCGCCTTAGCAACTGCATGGCTGACTGGGGAGGCCCCATAGCCTGGCTGTTGAGAGACGCTTTGCGGGGGGCCCGGCATGGCGGACAATGGGCTGGGTCAGAAGGGGCCGAGGCAGGCCCTATTGTCCCGTCCCCTGCTCGGCAGCCCCCCGCCTTCCTCGCGCCCCATCTGCCGGCCCACGTGATGGGCTCGGGGTGAGGTTCCCATGACTTGCCCCATCACTCATGGACGTGGGTCTCCATGTCGGACCCTCGCCTCCGCCCCGCCATCGGTCACGGGCCTAGGGCCGGCCACCCCCCACCCACTGTTCCTCAGGCTGGGCCATAGAAGGGGGTTACGACCCCCAGGTTTCATCTCCTTTCTAAGTCCCCTCAGGCAAATTGCCTTTGGACTTGACATCGGGGCGCAACCGTTCGTGAAATGGAGTCGACGGGCCTGTGACGAGGAGAGGGTGCGAGGCTTGGCGTGAGCTGGCCATAGTTGGGGGGCTGCGTACACACACACACACACACACACACACCCGCATTCAAAGCACATTTGAAGTGCAGGCAGATGCCCTAAGGATCCTGGGAATTGTAGCGTGCCCAGTTCACAGCGCCCTGACCCAAGTAAATATGGTAGGCTGTTGCACTCAATTCTGCACGTCCCACTAGTTCCCTGGGAAGCCTAAGGTTTCCTTGGGCAGCCTACACACTGTTTATTTCAAGCACAATATTTCCTCCAACTGTAGCTTGCCCCTCAAAGAGCTACAGTTCCCAGCACCCTCAGCAAACTAGAGTTTGCGGGATTCCCCAGTTCTGCTTGGAAGAAAGGGGGTTCCCTTAGAATAAGGGTCAGGCTGGGAAACACAGTTTTGTACTAGGAGCTCATGAAAGAAGAGTCCAGGAGTCAATGTTCTTCTGCCCCTGCTATTAATTCCCCATAATACTGTACAGTGGTACCTCGGGTTACATACGCTTCAGGTTACAGACTCCACTAACACAGAAATAGTGCTTCAGGTTAAGAAGTTTGCTTCAGGATGAGAACAGAAATCGTGCTCCGGCGGCGCGGCAGCAGCAGGAGGCCCCATTAGCTAAAGTAGTGCTTCACGTTAAGAACAGTTTCAGGTTAAGTACGGACCTCCAGAAGGAATTAAGTACTTAACCTGTGGTACCACTGTATATCCAAACAGCTGAGGAAATTCTCTCTCTCTCTCTCTCTCTCTCTCTCTCTCTCTCTCTCTCTCTGTTTCTCTCTTTCCAGGGAAGTTTGGCAACTTAAATACGAGTTTGCCTTGTTCTATCTCTCTCTCTCTCTCTCTCTCTAGCCCAGAGGCTTCTGCCATAAGATATTGGCAATTGTGGGATGGGCTGGTGGGGAGCAATTTGCCATGTCTCTTAGGGGCCCCTATGTATCCTGTGAGGGCCCCACACAACCCACAACAAACAGGGGTTGGAAAATATGGCTTGAACCGGAGCTGAATTTCTCATCACCACTATACTACCGTGCTATACATGATTATCTCTCCACTATCACCTTTATTCTAAATCATGCTTTAACTTCATCTGCCAAAATACAGGGGGCTGTTTCAAAGGCCAACCCATCCCTGTTTTTGTGTTGTGGCTTTTTTAAGGGTGCAAATTGAAGTGGAAGCAATGTTTTTGTGTGTGTCTAATTCTGGTGCAATCAACATTAACAATAATAAATATATATTGGGCAACACCCCTGGGGGAGTAGGAATTTGCTCCCCGATCCCTGCTCCCATTTGAGTTTGGTTGTCTCTGAT
This sequence comes from Podarcis cretensis, assembly GCF_951804945.1. Taxonomy (NCBI): domain Eukaryota; kingdom Metazoa; phylum Chordata; class Lepidosauria; order Squamata; family Lacertidae; genus Podarcis; species Podarcis cretensis. Next base: position 8,650,482 of record NC_137186.1, read on the forward strand.
GGAGCATCTCAGGGTCCTGAAATCAACTGATTTAGTGATAGGGCATTCCCCCCTTTCACCACAACTGATGCCATGAAAATGCACCAGTCCCAAATGTTGCCTCTTCCACCATCTGTCTTAGCTATAAACCATTGCAGATTATTATTATTATTATTATTATTATTATTATTATTATTATTATTACCAGCTAATAAAACACGTCATGTGTAAGATCACTGAACTCTAGTTTTATTGAGATCATATCCAAGCTACAATGACTTTGGAAAAACTTTGCTCTAAGAGCGAATGCCTTATATACTGAGTTACATCGCTGGTCCATCTAGCTCAGTAGTTATCCACCTTGCTTAGCAGCACCTCTCTCCCGACGCTACCAGGAGATGCTCACTGATTGAAATTGAAACCTTTTGCATGCAAAGCAGATGCTCTCTCACAAGGCTACAACCTTCCCAAATGGTGTGCAGAAACTTCTAACAAGAGAAATCTGTTTTGTAGATTCTGCAAGGCTGCTTGTTTTCCCCCTGTTGGGCTCGTGAGGGGCAACCCTTTTGGAATTTGCGAACTTCCACGATGGCCTCTTTCAAGCATCATGCTGCCCAGCCAAACAGATCACTTGCTTAAAGTGGGTTAGTTTTAAGAGTTAGGTGGGTGGTGGAAGTACAGTAGCTGACTCCAAATATGTGTCAAATTAAAAGTTTAGCAGTGCAGCATTTCAGATAAGTGCCTTATTTCAGCTGCAAATAAAGCTCAGTTTCGGGGGTTTGATGAGCACTAAGGAACTTTGGATAAAAGAAGAAAAAAGGGAGCAGGTTTTGGCACATATATACATGAGACAAGATGGGTTGGTAACAAATATTCATTAATATCTTTTTAAGGACCAGTAACAAACTGCATTAACTTACGAATTTTATTATTTGTGATAGACCAGTTCCAGCCCACATACAATATCAAGGAAGTCATAAAACACGATAGGGATACATTTGAATTTGCAATTAACTTATTTGCATTTCAAAATCCCAAAACTGACATCTATTTTTAAGGCCTTTGAAAGTACTTAAAAACAAAGCAAAACTACACCCACTTCTGACCAGAAATATAATTTTCTTCTTCATGTCCTAGACTAAGAGTTCCCAAACTTTCGCCCCCTCCACAGACCACTTAAAATTGGTTGAGTGTCCTGGCAGATAAACTTAACGATTGTTGCAGCAATTGCAACGTGGTGCTGGATGATTTTGAATTGTATTTTTTTACAGACACACCATGGACCATTCAAATGGAATTTGTGGACTGCTGATGGTCTACAGACCTCAGTCTCGAAACTCCTTTTCTAGACACAGAGCATTTTTCCAAACTGGTGGGAGGGCAAATGATAACGGTTTTCAGGAAGGTGACTGTATAGTGCAATGATATGGGTGCTTGCTCAGATATATGGTAAGTCCCACTGTGCTCTGCAGGGCTTGATCTTAAGAAAGTGCACATGAGATTTCAGCCATAGCTGTGGCAAATTTCCCCTTGCCTCTTGAAATCTGCTTCAACTTTTTTTAAAAAAAGAGCGGTGGTGGTTAAACAAACAAGCAAATGTGTGTTTAGGGTGAAACAGGGGGTCAAAATATGAAGGGATGTTTCGGTTTTCTCCAGTGTCTCTGTGAAGAAGAAAAAAAAACACAATAGCACCATAGCATGCCCCAATAAAACACACTAGAGAGTTAGGATCCATTAACTCTCGTGAGTTACAGCCTGCACCAATAGCCCTATAAAATGTGCCGCCAACAAACATCTCTGTGTAGGAGCTCCCAAGTCCTGCTCAGGCAGAGAAGTAAACCTAGAAGACCTCTGTTTCCCCAGCCAGCTCTATTAACCTGCGTTAAGCACCCTTCTCCTTCCTGTACCCAGAGACGATCCACTGTAGGGTCATAAATTTCATACAGGGTGAGGTTCCTGTGTGCCCGGGATTGAGTTGAGACACGACCAGACTTTAAACCACAAAAGCAAGATGAGAACGCTCAGATCAACCCTATCCCAGTTTCCAAAGCACTGAAACAAATTTGTGAATGGGCTACACAACCAGAAAATAAAACCCCGAGACCTAGCTTTCGGGAGGGAATCCTTGTTCAACCCCCAAACAATCCAATCGGCTTTATTGCCACCTTCAAAAACCCAACAGCTTCAAGCTCCAATTGTCCTGTCTTGAGCAGACATCTGGGAGACAGCGAAACAACCCTGTCTAGGACTTGAAAAGAAAGAAACTCTTGCAACTGGCATAACTCCGTCCCATCCATAGACCCTCCTTCCAAATTTCTGGTCCATCCATAGCTTGATTTACATAGCAGGGGATAAATGAACTGTTTCCTGTACTGGGATTGCCACTCTATTGATGCTTATAAACCTCGGTCTTCCCCCACTCCATTTGAACGTTCAGAATCTGAGAAAGTTGTCCTGTCAGAGAAGAAATATCAAAACAGAAAAACACAAAATCATCTATTCTCCTCTCATCCCTCCATGCACACAACTGTCAGACCATCAACTCTTGGTTTGGCAAACCAATCTGTGAACTCAGCCATAGTAGACTCGGTTTCCACAATCTCCCAGTCTCCCGCTCCCCAGTTTGCAAATGAATAGAGCTCTCCCAACTCACTAGAGTGGTATTATAACCAGGGGGAAACCTATGGACTTTGAGATTTCACCCAGACCTAAGTATCCAAGATTTGACAATATGACAAACGCAAATTAAATTTAGACCCAAAGTGACTTGAGATTGCACTGCTATTTGGGAAGGCAGGGGGAATAATTTGCTGAAGTTTTTGCAATGAATGCGGGGGGGGGGGACACACACAACAGAATCTCTAACCCATACCCCATCTCCATCCTCACTGATTTCTCCCAAATCCAGAATCGCTGCACCCGCCCCAGAATGGTTCGATTTCACACCACGGAGGAGAAACAACAGAAGTCCAACTAAGATATTGTTATCCATACATATACAGAGCTACGTAGTAAGGTGGATTCAAAGTGAATTAAGGAAGATATATATATATGTCTGAAAACCCACTTACCCCAATCTTGCAGAAACAGCCCCAAGACCAACCAACCGCTCCACGGTGACATCCCCCAAAATTTAGCACGCCGGTGGGTAAAACCATGAAAATAGGGAAAAATCCACTTGTATTTCTGAACAAAATACGCCAAAAAAGGGGGAAAGTTTCTGCAGGAACTTTTTAAGAAAAAGGGTGGTCAGGAGGTAATTCCATGTATGAGTTTTGGGCGATCTCTTCCAATTCAGAAAAGCACACCCCCCCCAAAAAAAAAACCACAAAAATTATTAGTCTTTGGCCTAAACTTGTATATATATTTATCTGTATGTTTTGCACTAGTCTGTGATCATGGCCCGCTTTCTAGTTCCACCCTCCCACCCACCCACCCCAATTTTCCTGACCCCTCAATTCCGCTGGCTTCTAACTTTGCTGGCCAGTGGCCTCGCTCAGTGCTTCTGCCGGACAGGGGGCGAGCTGGCTTATTATTATTCCCATTGTTTGGCCTCTGTGACGGCCACAGACACTGATACAATTGGACTGGGGTGCAGGGGGGGGTGCTTGCAGGCTTGGGTGTGAAAGGCAGCTGGAGGCAGCCCTGCCCAATTACAGCTCAGCATAAAGATGAGAGGCAGGGACTGCTCGCTCCCCACCCCCCTCTCCTCCCACCCCACCCCCCAACACCTCACCTCTCTTGGTAAACATTGATGTGTGTCCAATGCCTCGTTCTATAGCCCTTTTGCTGGGTCATAATATTGGGGAGGGGGGAAACTGTGCTTGATTTGCAAGCTGCTGAGAATGGTAAGTCCTGTTCGTGGCTAGGATTTCATGAGCAAATGTCCCCCACTCCTTTAAATTTTAAGGGCGCAAAATAAGGACATCAGAAGTGACCAAAACAGATGAGCTCTCCCCTTCATGGAAAGACCACAAGAGCATCTCTTTTGTATATGTTTATCACCAGTCCTCACCCCACAAATGCTGGGCCCCTTTCCAAGTTGTTCTCTGCCAGATTCCATGAGGTCTAGAATCTTCGGCAATTAAGACAAAGTTCTGCCCCAAAAAGCATAGCATTAAATCAGATCATGTTCTGTGGGATATACGTTTGGTTTTGTGTGTTTTTTAAAGTACCTTTTGAGTGACGCTTAACCACACTCAACAGAAGTCAGACCTATGTTGGCAACAGAAATGGTCAGAATGTGTAATTTGTAAAGGAGATGATCTTGACTGTAGAAGAACCTAGAAGTTGTTTGGGAGAATTTGTAATTTTATCTTATTTGACCGCTTGCCCCTGTATTATTGTTGTTGTAATGAAAGTGAAAATAGAACCAAACCGCATGAGGCAGATTTTTGCATAGACTCAGGGGTGCGTTATCAGCAGCCTGTGGGCCAAATCTAATCTTTCTTCCACTCAGCCTTTGAAAAAACAACATGGAACACTCACCTCCATTTTCCCACCATTTCCATGAGGTCTAGCACCCCTGCTTTAAATAAAGAAAAACGAGCGACATTCAGAGAATCATCGCTTTCTCTGCATTCAGATGTGCCTGAAAGATCTTGAACGGATGGGAAGTGAGGTGGGTGTTTATTGACACCGTGTGATATCTGCAATGGCCTATTTACACAAGCAATTCATCCCTTGATGGCTGCAGTCACCAAGTGACAAAAATGCATGCCTAAAATCTGCGTATCTCCTGGGTGCTGTCCCAGGTACTGAAGGCCCAATATCTGGGGCTGATGGAGGGGGTGGGATTCTCCTTTGCTGCCCACCCACCCACCCACTCCAGTCACTCTTGCATCACCCCACAGACTGCCCCAAGCCATTTCACCGCATGGAACCCAGGCATTTGGTTCCTTCCTTTCCCATCCCATCCCACAGAGCTGTGGGCAGAAGCTCGACTTTCTCAGATTATAGAATATATCCTTCCCATCACGGGACCTGAGAGGGAGACCCCAAACATCCAGCAGGCACCCCCTCCCAAAAAAACCCCTCCACTGAATTTTCTAGTATGTTCCATATGCATGCCTGAGCACACATTTCATGCATATCTCCAGTACGATAAGGGATGTGAGACAGAGTCAATGGGGAGGGGTGTTTCTGAGGCCTAAAGCACCCCCACATCCCCCAATCTTTGGGGAGGAGGGGGTTCTGGCGACAACCGTTGGAAGTGGTTCCTCTCTGTGCCCAACTGCTCCCCCTTTCCATCTCACCCCCCCTTTCCTCTCTCGCTCCCAGCCCCTCTTATCCTATTAGCCGCACTTAGAGCTCCTGTGGTTACCGGGGCTACGGGGCCTACCCCCTTCTCTGCCCGCCCTCCCAGCCCCATTCATGGTATCACTTTCACAAGCTGCTGGCCCTATTATCCCCTCACAATGGGGCACTGAGCCACAGGCCCCTCTTTATGGCAGAGGTGAGAGGGAAGGAGGAGGGAGGGGTGTCTGGGGGATGACAATGGCAGAGAAAGAGAGAGAAAGGCCTCCGAGAGGAACCCCCTAGTTTCTCTCGGCCTGCACCCCCAAACTGCAATGGGTCATGGTTGTATTCTTTTAGTGGGGCAATGCCATAAACCCTCACCCTATGGGTTGTTTCCACAGAGGCATCCGCTCAAAGCAGACCCATTTATTTGTTTGTCCATCGGCCTGTTCTCTTTGGGTTTTCTGACATCTCTCAGGATGTTGTCATGAAACTTGGCGTGGGGGGTTTCCCCAAGATGGGGCAATTGCGAACACCAGCTGCCATTTTGGAACAAGGCAGGGGAACCAAAACATCACCTTGGCGTGACTATTTTTTGGCACTGGTTCAGCCGTTTCTTGAGAAGTCGCCGCCAAGTCCAGCATGGGCGTTCAGGAGGGAGGGGTGCCACATTTCAAAAAGTGGAAATCCAATGGAAACAAGGCAGATATTTATTTTTCTGTTGCAACAGAGTTCCCTGCCCTCCTTCCAAAGAGGGAGAGGCCTTGAAGAAAATTGTGCAGAAACCTTTAAAGACTTTTGACATTGTCCAACCCCCTTAGCCAAAAATTAAAAAAGTGGAAATCCAGACACACAAAAGTTGTTCGACCTTTTTTTCAGTTTTGCTCACCCAAAGTTGTTGTTTTTTGTTTGATTGCAAAATCTCAAAAACAGAGGAAGAAGTTTTTGAGCTACATTTTAAGGAAATTCACCACAATCTACACTTCCAACATGGGTTGCCATACTGTCCAGGCATTAAGTGATTTCGGCCCACATTCTGTTTCCAATAGCTGAATCCCAGCAAAGTCTGGGAAATTCTGGGGGTATGGCAGTCCTAAGCATAGGGGGGAAAGTGGTCTTCATCAAGGTTTGGCATGACAGGCTGAAACTCATAAGTGACACTTTTGACATTTAATAATCACAACATTTTTTGGTTCCTACAAATTCCTGGGGAGCGCTGGGCACTCCCTGATAGTTGTAAAACAATGTACATAGCACAAGGCCATTCACTTCAATGGATCTATTCTGAAGTTTGGTACAACCCGACAGATTGGTTTTATCCAGCTATCTTCCCATCCATCTCACGTGTAATTATTGCGCCTTGTTGTTCTCTATAATTCAGGCTTAGCATCTATTATTACCAAGCGTTTAAACAGGCCCAGTAGGCCAAAGCCACAAAATGAAATAAAATAAAAATATCAGTTAGTACAGTGGTACCTCGGGTTAAGAACTTAATTCGTTCTGGAGGTCTGTTCTTAACCTGAAACGGTTCTTAACCTGAAGCACCACTTTAGCTAATGGGGCCTCCAGCTGCTGCTGCGCCGCTGGAGCACGATTTCTGTTCTCATCCTGAAGCAAATTTCTTAACCCGAGGTACTATTTCTGGGTTAGCGGAGTCTGTAACCTGAAGTGTCTGTAACCTAAAGCATCTCTAACCCGAGGTACCACTGTACCACTACTACTACAACATTATCATCATCTGAGTGTGTGTGCGCATTCTCTCTCTCTCCCCTCCGAGAAGCTTAGAGCAATGCACACCCCTCGCTTCGCCCTCACAACAACCCTGTGAGGTGGGTCAAGATGGCAACTGACTCAAAGCTAGCTCATCCCCCAAGGGAGTTGAATCTAGTAAGGCTTTTGGCTGCAATGCTCCAAAACCACATTACTTTTTCCCTTGCCTTTCCCACTTAAAAACAAACAGCTGCTTGAGCACATTGGTATGGTCATTAGGGGGTATTGTTGTTGTTGTTATCTGAATTTATATACCACCCTATACCCAAAGGCAAGGGATGCGTGTGGCGCTGTGGGTTAAACCACAGAGCCTAGGACTTGCCGATCAGAAGGTCGGCGGTTCGAATCCCCGCGACAGGGTGAGCTCCCGTTGCTCGGTCCCTGCTCCTGCTAACCTAGCAGTTCAAAAGCACGTCAAAGTGCAAGTAGATAAATAGGTACCATTCTGGCAGGAAGGTAAATGGCATTTCCGTGAGCTGCTCTGGTTCGCCAGAAGCGGCTTAGTCATGCTGGCCACATGACCCGGAAGCTGTACACCAGCTCCCTCGGCCAATAAAGTGAGATGAGCGCCACAACCCTAGAGTCGGCCACGACTGGCCCTAATGGTCAGGGGTCCCTTTACCTTTACCCAAAGGTCTCAGGGCGGTTCACAGAATAAAATCAAAATATAAAACCACAAAAAACACAATCAAAATAAAAACAACTACCCAATAACCCCGCCCCATTTAAAAAGGAGCTGCAGGAAATCAATTTAGAATATTATGCTTTATTGTTATTTAATTGCAAATATGTATTTGCCTGTCTATTGTCTTTGTCCATGGAGTTTTCTTGGCAGGGATACTGGAGTGGCTTGCCGGTTCCTCCTCCAGGAGTTTGACCAAACTGTGGGAGGCAGTGGAAGACAGGAGTGCCTGGTGTGCTCTGGTCCATGGGGTCACAAAGAGTCGGACACGACTAAACGACTAAACAACGACAACAATATGCCTGTCTGTCTTCAAGTTATATGGAGAATCTTACGTTTGTTTCTCAGCACTTAAATCCCACTGCAGCTGGGAATGGCACCAGGGCAGGGTTCAGTTGTCCGGGGGGGGGGGGTCAGCAACCCAGCCAGCATGCCTTATTTAGTGGGGTCCTGTTGTCAAGCTTTTTAACACACGTTTCGGGATGTGGGGGACATTTCAAAAAGCAACGGGGGTAGGGTAGTGGAGCCCTTAAAAGTGGATAGTGCAAGGGACCCCGTCTTTATTTCTTCCACGTCTCAGATTCAGAGTTGCTCTCTCTCTGTGTGTCCCTAAGCAAAAATAATTTTGTTTTTGCTCTCTTGCAAACACACCAGGATACTGGCGTATTTGTGTACGTCAAGTTCCTGGGTTGATGATTTCTGGGTTGTTGCTCCCCCCCCTTTTTTTTTTTTAGGGAGAGGAAATTCTTTCCCACCTTAATGGGTTAGGGTTGGCTTGACCCTCTCCCCGCCCCCAACTCTCCCAGACTGCCACGGGAGGATTAGTGTCTTATGAATAAAGATGCAGTAGGGGCACAGAAGGCGCTCATCATCTCTCCCCAAAAAAATATTTACTTGGGCAAGTCAGGCCTTGAAGACTCTGTGTGTGTGTGTGTGTGTGTGTGTGTGTGTGTGTGAGAGAGAGAGAGAGAGAGAGAGAGAGAGAGACAGACAGACAGACAGACAGACAGACATGTGAGGACATCTTCCTGCTTTGGTTAGGCAGTGTAAAAAACGGCAGAATTTTGTGAGACCTTAAAGACAACGGCCTAAGCTTTCGTGGGCTACAGCCTGATTCTAGTGGCTGTCCAAAGCATCACCCCGGTTGTAAGCCCCAAAAGAATCACAAGGCCGCCACCCCGGAAATGAGTTACCTAATTCATGTACAGTGGTACCTCGGGTTACAGATGCTTCAGGTTACAGATGCTTCGGGTTACAGACTCCGCTAACCCTGAAATATTACCTTGGGTTAAGAACTTTGCTTCAGGATGAGAACAGAAAGAACGGTGGTGCGGCGGCAGCGGGAGGCCCCATTAGCTAAAGTGGTGCTTCAGGTTAAGAACAGTTTCAGGTTAAGAACAGACCTCCAGAACGCATAAGTTCTTAACCTGAGGTACCACTGTACAGTCCACCAAACGCAAGCATAAAACGTTAACAGTACGTAAGATTGTTTGAAGGGAAGCAGGAGTACGGGATAATCCGAAAGCAGGCAAGGGATTATATCAGGGAAAGCACAGAAACGCTTCAACGTTTTAGTAAAGTTGAGTCCTCCAAGAAAATGGACCACAGAGACTCTGGTCAGGCTAGAGGGCTCTCTGAATACTTAGGAGCCCCAAGCAAGTTCCTGGTTGTTCCAGATGCTGCTGCCAACAGTACTGCTACTCCTTTATAAAACAAAAACTACATCGTGGTTCAAAGCAGAAGATAACAGGGTGAGGAGGCAGCTGACGTGCACTCAGTCATCTCATATAACGCCCCCTTAGATGCAGGGGTTAAAGACTTGGAGGGTTTGTGGGGTGCTGTAGTTTCCAAGCTCCTTCCTCCCTGTTCCCTGCCCCCAATGTGGCACAGCTTAATAGGACCCTCAGCCTTTCAGATGATTGAGAAAAGATCAATATAATGTATTCAGCCCTTTGACCCAGACTAAACTGAAAGGAGAGAAACCGACTGACCCTCACTAATGATGGTTTGCAAACCTTCATGGTTGCTAACACAAATACACACACACACACACACACACACACACACACACACACACACAACCTGCCTCATTTCAAGCTTTAGGAAGATATTCTCTCTCTCTCTCTCTCTCTCTCACACACACACACACCCCAGCACCTGATCTGCTATGGTCTCATGGTCTACAACTGGGATGGGAAACAGCCCGAGGGCCACACACGCCTCGGGGCAACCTTCTGAGGGCCACATGCCATTGGTGGGCAGGACCAAATGCAAAAAAGGGGGAGGAGTAACAGATATGACTCTGTGCCTTTGCACAGGAGGCTACTTCCATGTCATACAAAGGTCAGAGGTTTTGATAAACACACACAGGTCCCTGGCAAGCCCAAGGCCACCCTTCTACCTAGCAAAAGCATTCAAGGAGAGCAGCTTGGAGAGAGTCTCTCAAGGGCCAGACTGAGAAGCCTGGAGGGCCACCTCTTCCAACATTCAATGAAGCTGATCGTTCCTAAATTTGACTCCATGTGATGATGGATACCTCATGTTAGCCATGTGGGGGTTCCCTTCTCAAGTTAGGCTCTTTCCACACACAGCCCAAATCCAGGCAAAGACCCAAACCCAAAGCAGATTTATACCACCCCATCCCCAAAACAGATTTCTTTCTGGAACAGAGTTGGTGAGAGGATTTCCTGCTGAAGCAATAAAGACCACAGTTCGGCTGGTACCAAAAAAAAAAAAAAAAAGGAACTTTATTTGATACGAAGAATAGAAAAACCCCAACCCATAGTTCCCTCACAAGCCCCTCACCTTCAAACCAGGCCTGCTAACTCCTAAAAGCAGACCCACTGCCTGCAAACACCTCGTCGGCAGAGCAGAAGAGCACCACCACCTCACAAAAATACCCCGCTTCTCATCCCAGCCCAGAGAACATCGTGAAAATAAGACTTGATGTGGTTTGTCCAGTCCGTGTGTGCCGCATCTGTTATTTCAGCCATTCGCACAACAGTCTTGTAAGGTGGGCTGGTGTTCCGTTTCTCCCTATTGCAGATGGGAGACCAAAGTATCTGAGGCACAGCAGCTGGGTGGCAACCACCAGATGATTTGACACCAGGACTGGAGGACGGATCATGGTTTTAACTGCTATGGCCCGTCAGCCTCCGCGATCTGCTTTGCAAGTTTTCCCAAAGGCAACGAGGTTGGGCACTACTGGAAATAAGTTAGCTGCTGGGCCACAGCATGGGGACCGAGGAATTTCCCATCAGCCCCTGCAACCAGCATCGCCAGCCATCAGGGCCAATGGGGGCTGTTGAACCATGATGCTCTAGGACTGCAACTCCCAGCAGCCCCGGTCAGCACAGCCAATGGCCACGAACGATGGGAGCTGTCGTTTGACTTCAACTCCCAGCAGCCCCCACAGCCAGCGGGTCAGGGATGATGGGAGTTATAGTCCAACAACAGGGCCCCCAGCCCTGCCTTAGCCCAACCCAGGGAGGGAAATTCTTACAGAGGAAGAGAGCAACCACAAGGGAGGACAGGACAAAAACGAGGATCTGCCGGTTGATTTCCGGGTGATCTGCAGTAGATCAGTACGGGCGGTGGATTCCCAGTGGCTTAACAGCAGCAAGATTGCAAAACACCACTGGACAAAAATAAATTTCTACATGTACAGAGGTGTAAAGGAGGTGATGGACTGGGTCAAGGACAATCGGAGGTTGAGTCCAGTAACATCTGGGCAGGAATAAGTCCCCCCTCTTCGTTTGCATGGAGGGGCTAGGAGGGCGCATCACCCCACTAGCAGAGGTGTGGGGTCACCCTGGGGCAAAGCTAGGAGAGAAAATCCGGGGTGTAGAAAGAGGCACAAGAGCCTTTTAAGGCCAAGGTGGAAACGAAGGAGGCTAGAGTTTTCAAGCACACTCTGCAGCCCCCAGCTCAGAGTACTGGGGTTCGGGTACGAATCAGGAAAACGGGGTGCAGGTTATAACCGGACGTGGCCAGCAGCTATCCCCTCCCAGACGCTGTGGGTCAGAGGAACGTACGACTTCGCAGCGTCGTCCAGAAAGAAGAGGGGGTCCGAGATCAGCGTCGGGTTGAAGCCTTCGTCTGCCAGGCGGACCTTCTTCTGCTTGAAGGTGTCCGTCACCTCCAAGTGTTCCTGGCAGGGAGGAGAGAGAAAGGACAGAACTGAGGGGTCGGGACCTCGGGAGGTCATCCAGGCCACCCCGCCGAATGCAGGAATGTTGCAGCTGGCAGCATCTCTGACAGATAGGCAGCCTTCTGGGGGCCGCATAGCAGCGGTGGGGAGGGCCAGAGGCAAAAGCTTAAATTGACTCCAACCCGAAGAATGGGTAAGTTAATGGACAATGCAGAATTGGTAAAAATCAACCACAAAATTAAGAGAATCTTTTATGGGAGAATGGATGCCTTTTTTGGACTGTTTAAAGATATATGGTATGATGAAGTCGCAAGCAGGATTTGAGCTATGAGTGACAGAAGCATTTAGATTGTAATATTGTGGCTGTGATTCGACGGACGGAAGATCAGGTGCGGCAGAACGGGAGGAACAAGAATGGAAAACGGGGTGGGAAGTTGACAAAAACAAGAGAAAAGACGAATTTGCATTTTGACTGTATGTGTTAAATAATAATAATAATAATAATTTATTATTTGTACCCCGCCCATCTGGCTGGGTCTCCCCAGCCACTCTGGGCGGCTTCCAACAAAGATGAAAAATACACAAAAATGTCACATATTAAAAACTTCCCTGAATAGGGCTGCCTTCAGATGTCTTCTGAATGTCAGGTAGTTGTTTATCGCTTTGACATCTGATGGGAGGGCGTTCCACAGGGAGGGCGCCACTACCGAGAAGGCCCTCTGCTTGGTTCCCTGTAGCTTCGCTTCTCGCAGTGAGGGCACCACCAGAAGGCCCTCGGAGCTGGACCTCAGTGTCCGGGCAGAACGATGGGGGAGGAGACGCTCCTTCAGATATACTGGACCGAGGCCGTTTAGGGCTTTCAAGGTCAGCACCAACACTTTGAATTGTGCTCGGAAACGTACTGGGAGCCAATGCAGATCTCTCAGGACTGGTGTTAAAAAGGTTGAAACTTAATAAAATATAAATGGGGGGGGGGATGAGACTGACCCACACCCGCCCCTCTCTCTATCCTCCATCCTTGCAAATGGGTAGCATGGCAGAGTTCAGAAGCCCCTTTCAGCCAGGGAACAATACCCAAGGGAGGTGTGAAGCTGGGGCAGCAAGGGGTGTGGTCTGAGAATAAGGGGTGCAGCCTGAGGTGAATCCCAAGGGGCCAGAGAGAGAGGTCTGGGGGGCCGCGAGGCTGACGTCCACCTTTGGCATGCTTAATGGCCCTTCAAGTATCTAGTGTGTCTTCCCTTTTTTAAAAAATAAAAATCATTTTTATTGATTTTCCGATTAAAAACATCCAATTAAATATAATACTTCAATTAAAATTAAAAAAACTAAAATGAAAAGAGATCAAATTATGGTCCAAATTATATTTATTATAATTATAAACCATTCCTCGGTCCCTGCTCCGGCCAACCTAGCAGTTCGAAAGCATGTCAAAGTGCAAGTAGATAAATAGGTACCACTCTGGCGGGAAGGTAAACGGCATTTCCGTGCGCTGCTCTGGTTCGCCAGAAGCGGCTTAGTCATGGTGGCCACATGACCCGGAAGCTGTACGCTGGCTCCCTCGGCCAATAAGCGAGATGAGCGCCGCAACCCCAGAGTCGGCCACGACTGGACCTAATGGTCAGGGGTCCCTTTACCTTTAATAATTATTAATTATTAATTTCTGGCGTGTCTTCCCTTAGCTTCCTATACTCAAGGCAAAGCTACACCCATCTGGGAAATGTCGCCTCCGGGGGTGCGGCAGAACCAGGGGAAACCAGGACAGTGGAGAGGAGCCACTCTGGTGCAGTTAAGCTAAGTCTGGGCTTTTACCCGGCTAAAAAAAATCACAAGCAGGGAAGTCTCAACAGGGCCTCTTTTCACTACAGACCTAAGCGCTGAGACTACCAAGGGACTACAGTGGTGCCCCGCAAGACGAACGCCTCGCAAGACGGAAAACCCGCTAGACGAAAGGGTTTTCCGTTTTGGAGGCGCTTCGCAAAACAAATTTCCCTATGGGCTTGCTTCGCAAGACGAAAATGTCTTGCGAGTTCCTGCGGGGTTTTTTTCCTTTCCCCCCCTTTTTCTAAGCCGCTAAGCCGCTTATCAGCTGATCCGCTAAGCCGCTAAAAGCCACTAATAGCGCTAATCCGCTAAGCCGTCAATGGGCTTGCTTCACAAGACGAAAAAATCGCTAGACGAAGAGAACCGCGGAATGGATTCTTTTCGTCTTGCGAGGCACCACTGTACATTCCGCCACAAGATCTTGCTCATCACCGCTTCCCGGCACCGGGAACCCAGCCTCCAACACTCACACACACACCCCTCTTTCCTGCATGGCTGTGGAAGAGGCGCAGGCTGCATGGAGGGGCTCCTCGTACCTGGATGCGCAGAAATCGAGGGCGGGCGAAGGGCGGGAGAAGTTCCACCATGTGCGTGTAGACCTGGGGACCGTCAAACTCCTGTCCTGGTTTCAGCACCACGGTCGCCATGCCTGCTCGGCCTTCGTGCCCTAGGGGAAGAGATAGGGAGAGGAGAGGTGAAGCCCAGGTCTCACTCTGGAATGAGCCACAAGCGGATATACAGTCATACCTCATGTTACGTCCGCTTCATGTTATGTTCTTTCAAGTTACATCCCGCGGCGACCCGGAAGTACCGGAAAGGGTTACTTCCGGGTTTTGCCGCTCGTGCATGCGCAAACGTGCAAAATGATGTCACACTCAAGCGCAGAAGCGGTGAATTACAACCCGTGCATGCGCAGACGCGCCGCTGTGGGTTGCGCACTTTTCATGTTGTAAACGGGCCTCCAGAACGGATCCAGTTTGCAACCGGAGGTACCACTGTGTATTCGTATGGGAACCTCTGGCGAGCAGGGGCCTAGTTAGGCTTGCCTGAGCATCAGAATAATAATAATAATAATAATAATAATAATAATAATAATAATAATAATAATCATTATCATTATCATTATCATTATCATTATCATTATCATTATCATTTATTATTTATACCCCGGCCATCTGGCTAGGCCTCCCCAGCCACTCTGGGCGGCTTCCAACAAAATATTAAAATACTGTAATGCATCAAACATTAAAAGCTTCCCTAAACAGGGCTGCCTTCAGATGTCTTCTAAAAGCCTGGTAGTTGTCTTTCTCATTGACATCTGGTGGGAGGGTGTTCCACAGGGCGGGTGCCACTACCGAGAAGGCCCTCCTCCTGGTTCCCTGTAACTTGGCTTCCCGCAGTGAGGGAACCGCCAGAAGGTCCTCGGAGCTGGACCTCAGTGTCCAGGCAGAACGATGGGGGTGGAGACGCTCCTTCAGGTATACTGGGGCTTTGAGGCCATTTAGGGCTTTAAAGGTCAGCACCAACACTTTGAATTGTGCTCGGAAACATATTGGGAGCCAATGTAGGTCTTTCAAGACCGGTGTTATACGGTCTTGGCAGCCACTCCCAGTCACCGCATTCTGGATTAGTTGTAGTTTCTGGGTCACCTTCAAAGGTAGCCCCACGTAGAGCGCATTGCAGTAGTCCAAGCGGGAGATAACTAGAGCATGCACCACTCTGGCGAGACAGTCTGTGGTCAGATAGGGTCTCAGCCTGCGTACCAGATGGAGCTGATAAACAACTGTCCTGGACACAGAATTTATTTATTTATTTTTTTAATAATATTTATTAAAAATTTTCCAGAATAAAAAGGAAAGATAGCAAGAAAGAAAGAAAAAACAGATATGATTTACACTTGGTTTCAGTGGCATCTTTCCCGGACTTTCCCCCCCTCCCCCTCTTGTATTCCATTTCCCTTAAATTGATTCCACAGATTCTTACCCCCAATTTTAAAACCTTATTTGTAATTTTAAATAACCCATTTATTCCAAATTAATTTATCTTATTTATCTTAATGAACCATTTCTCCTTATATTTTATATAATTCCCTAAGATCGACCCCATTTCCCTTCCACGAATTCCCCTATTTTCAAACAACAGACATGAAAAAAGAAAAGAAAGAAATAATATATAATTTTACAGCCTTTGGATTCCAAATCTCTCCCCCCCCCCATTCCCCGGTTCCAATCCCCAAAGTTCATCCATTGTCTACTGCCAGCCTGGTGTATCCACGTCTATATCTCAACTCCACTTTGCCGTCTTTTGATAGCTTTTAATTTCAGAAAGTCCAATCTCGAAAAAACTCTCAGAAAAAGTCATTGTTCTTCCATCCAGACCTCTATGTTTAAGAGTCTAACTTAAATTCTATTTCTTGGTCCTTTTAAAGTCTGGATGTTCCAAATACTCCGGCTTCAAATTTGGTCCAGCTCTTATTCCTCAGGTTGCTTTTTCCTGTTCTGCTGCAGAAACCTTCTAATTCAGAAACTTCTTGTTCTCCACAGAGGCTTTTGTTATTCAGGAACATAACTTGCGTCAAGTCCCTTCCTTTCTTCAATAGATAAATCCATTGTCTCCTTTAGTATAGAAACCTCTGTAGACAAAATAATGCTTCGTTTTTGCAG
Organism: Podarcis cretensis; assembly: GCF_951804945.1. Taxonomy (NCBI): domain Eukaryota; kingdom Metazoa; phylum Chordata; class Lepidosauria; order Squamata; family Lacertidae; genus Podarcis; species Podarcis cretensis. The sequence continues at coordinate 8,666,785 of NC_137186.1, forward strand.
CTTTCCCAAGAGATAACAGATCCTGCTCAAATTCATAGTATTTTTCCACTTACTGCTACTGTTGCAATGTCCCAGCCTCCCTCTAGAGGGAATATGGTAACTTAATTTCTTTCAAAATCAGACCCAAAAGTCAAATAACTTGTTGCCTTTATTTCCAATAATTTATGTCCAAATTGTAACAAATCTAACCAGCAAAGCCATCGTAACAAAGTTCTCTTTTATTTTCCTGCTTTGACAGCTACTTTGACAGCTGTCAAAGTTTCTGTGTCTCTTCACCAGTCTCTCATAGCGGATCGTTCCCGGTTCCCGGGGGGGTTGCACTTTAGTTCCCACAAATCAGTCTTCTCCTCCAGCACAATTATTGTAATTTCCCTTCGTGAAGCTAAAAATTTTTTTCAGGTAAACAAGTTCATCTCTCGATCTTAGTTGTCAAATCCTTGCGTTGAGCCATCTACAACAGGGGGGGGCGGACTTCCTTTTTGCACTCCCCCCGCTCACTCCAAATTCAAAGATCAAATTTCCCTTTTAAGTCCAATCAATTTACTCACGGGTTGTTCCTTTTAGTCCAAATCCGAAATTTTCGAAGAAGAAGTCGTTGCTCTCCGCCGAATGGCATGCAGCTTCGCTGGGCAGGGGAAGCATTGGACTCACAGCACCACCACCCCCCCGTCACCCGCTCCGCAGCCTTTAAAAAGGCTCCTTCGCGGGTCGGGGGGGTGCAAACGGTGCCCGCCGAGTCACCAAGTCCATGGGCATCTCCGCCCATGGTTTTTGAGGGTCCCCGCGTCGCCGGCACGGCAGGACCCGACCCCTACCCAGCCGACTCCCTCCGGAGCTCGGAGGGAGTCCGCCATTCGGCGATGGCGCCGACCCGGAAGTCTGCCCTGGACACAGAATTGACCTGTGCCTCCATGGACAGCTGTGAGTCCAAAATGACTTCCTGGTAGCCTGGCAGCCGGAACAGGCCAATGGGCCACCTAAGTCCAGCATCCTGTTCCCACAGTGGCCAACCAGATTCCTTCAGCAAGTCCCCAGGTAGGGTGCTTAAGGCATCGTTGTTTGTCTCCGGCATCTACTGTTCAGAGGTAGACTGCCTTGGGACAGGGAGGTTCTTAGAATATTAGAATTATACAGTTGGAAAGGACCACAAGGGGTAAAAAAAAATATGGATGTACCACGCTATATTAGAAGCAAAAAAAACTTGTTTTAATGAATTGGAAGAGCCGCAAAAATATTCCATTGAGCACATGGATTGATAATACAGACAGATTAGCTACATATGAACGAATTGCATGTCAACGCAAATTAAGAATGGATAAATATGAAGAAATCTGGAATGAATATTTAAGCGATAAGGTGGATAGTGGTGGGAAGTGTGGGGAGGAGATGAGAAAATATTGTTAAAAGGGTGCAGTCATATACCTATCAGTGTATTTAAATCTGAATTGTCAAATTGTGTTGTTATTGTTATTATGGTTTTGTTGTAGTGTCTTTTGCGGTTGTTTGTATCGAAAAAATGATTATATAATATATTTTTTAAGGGTCATCTAGTCCAACCCCCTTCAGTCTTTTGCCCTAGGTGGGGGCTTGAACCCGTGACCCGAAATTAAGAGTTCCATTCTGAACAATCACGGCTATCAGCATCAGAAGAGCCCTGCAGGATGAGGCCAAAGACCCACGAAAGTCCGGCATCTTTTTTTCTCACGGTGGCCAACCGCCTATTGTTCCCAGAGTGGTTTGAACAATCCACACCCCTTTCATCCCAGGGAACTCTGGGAATTGTAGCTCGGCGAGGGGAACAGGGGTTTGCTAACAACTCTCGACACTCTAAACGAACTACACTTCCCAAGATCCTTTGGGAGAAGCCATGATTGTTTAAAGTGGGGTCGTGGGGTGAATGAGGCTACAAACACACACAGGTCTAAAACAATTTGGAAACATCCAGCAATTGAAGAAACACTCTGGATATCTTCTGAAGGGTTTAGGAGGCAGGAGATCAAGCTATCACACTGCTATAATTTCCAGAGTGGTTCAGCGCTCAATCCCTCTTCCCAGGGAACTCTGGGAATTGTAGGCCTGTGAGAGAAATAGCCCCCTCAACAAACTACACTTCCCAGAATTCTTTGGGGGAAACCGTGGCTCTTTGAAGTGGTATCTGTGGTAAAGTGGAAGGTGTCCTTAGTCCCGTCCATTAGCTTTGATGGGTCTACGCTGAGTAGGACAAGAAAGGGCAGGCTGACACCCTGGGACTATAGCTGTCAACTTTACCCTTTTCTTGCAAGGAATCCTATTCAGAATAAGGGAATATCCCTTAAAATGGGAAAATGTTGACAGCTATGCCTGGGACACCCTCTACCCAAATCCCAGCCCTTTCCTGCACAGTGGTACCTTGGTTTGCAACCGCTTTGGATTACAACCGCTTTGGATTACAACCACGTCAAATCTGGAAGTGCGTGTCCCTTTTTTTGGATTACAACCCATAATTGTGGATTACAACCAATTTTTGAGGGGAGACCCCATTGGCGAAAGAGCGCCTTGGGTTACAACCTTCTTTGGTTTACAACCCGACCTCCGGAACGGATTGTGGTTGGAAACCCAGGTACCTCTGTAATATGGTTCCTAGAATTTCATTATTTTTGTAGTTGGTTTGTATGCCTAATGTTTATTTTGATTACAGGACGCTCCATTTGAGCTGTTAATTGCGTTTGATAGAATGCGGATGTTCTCTGGTGGTTTAAAAAAAATGCTGTTTTGCGTAAGATGTTTTAACCTTAGAGTTCTGTTCTTTAAAAAAAGTGGCATATAAACCATCCAGATAAGGAAGTAAAATAATAATTTGAAAAACACATTCTAGAGCCCCTCATTTCAAGAGTACCTGGAACCGTGACGCCATAAACAGTGACCTCCAACAAGCTGTCGAGGCTTCCCAGGATCTCGCCTACTTCTGTCGTGGCCACGTTCTCCCCTTTCCACCTAGGAAAGGGCAGGGAGAAAATAGAATTAAAGGGTTAAAGGGATGTGGAAGAATCTGGGGAATCGCAGGGCGTAGTCCCGGGAGCAGAGGCTGGCAAGGTGGCTCTGTGCCCAGACATGGGGAGGGGATAAAGCAAGCATTATAATACGATCAGAGAATTACAGAATTTGAAGGTACCCCAAGGGTCATCTAGTCCAACCCGCGCAAAGCAGCCATCACAGCTAAAATTAAAAACGCTAATGATGAAAAAGGTGGAGGATATAGACTCCCAGAGCCACAGAGTTGGAGGGTTATTGTTCTTCCCTGACCGTCAAGTCCAATTTATTGCCCAACACATGACGTCCAGAGCTAGGAGATGGCTGGCTGTCCAGATTCTGCTCAAAATCCGCCCAGCAAATCAGAGCCCAACCTCCTGCTGTGTCATTGATCCCGTTTCTCTTGCTCTCAAAATGGGGGGATCTGTGGAGTAAATATTTGAACTGTTTGAAGAGCAATTGCAATAAACAGATTACGCTAGTAGGACTGCAAGATGTTTTGTAAGGAAGATCAAGTGAAATATTGCAAGGAAGACTATGAAGAGAATAATTAGTTAAGGACAATTAAAAGTAACAGAGAAATTAAGAAATGCTGATTAAGTGATAAAGAAGGGGAAATCTTCAGAGGTAGTTGACGGAAGTCTAAAATATTGTATAAGATAAGAATGTATGTTAAATGATAAGTTAAAAAACTAATAAAAATGTATAAAAAATAATACCTCGGGTTACAGCCGCTTCGGGTTGTGTTTTTTCGGGTTGCAGACTGCCGAAACCTGGAAGTACCGGAACGGGTTACTTCCAGCTTTTGGCAGTCGCGCATGCACAGAAGCGCTAAATCATGCTTTGCGCATGCTCAGAAGTGCCGAATCGCGAGCCGCGTGTGCACAGACATGGGTTGCGAACGCTGCGGGTTGTGAACGTGCATCCCGCACGGATCACGTTCACAACCCGAGGGTCCACTGTAATGGGGGAATCTGGATTCCAACTCCCATCCGCCCCAGGCAGCACAGCCAGTGGTTCATCAGGGATAATGGGAGTTGGGAGTCCAGTCGGCTAGAGCGTGCTGCTGACAATGCCAAGGTTGCAGGTTCGATCCCCACAAGGGACACCTGCATATTCCTGCATTGCAAGGGGGTTGGGCTAGATGATCTTTGGGGTCCCTTCCGACGATTCTATTAAAACATCCACATCAGCCACCTCTGCTTCGGGAGGTTCCTTCATGGCTCTCCTTGTTTCCCCCTCCAGAAAGTTTTCTTTAGCAAGGAGCGCCCTCCTGTGGCCAGCTCCGTGTTGTAAATAGCAGACCGGCTTTCAAAAGCGGCTTAACTTGAGAAATGTAGGTCAGGCCACATGGGGGCGCCTTTGCATCAGAAGACAGGGCAGCAGGAGAATGCAAAGCAGTTGGCGATTTAAAATAAGAGGAGGTGAGAGTCTGATGGGCAGGAAAAGCCCAGGACCAGCAAAGAAGGTGCTATGGGTGTTCTTAACATTTCCCAGTGGGCGGGTGGGGTAGCTCAATGGAGAGGAAAATGCTCCCTCCAGCCAGCTTGGAATAGAAGAGCAGGCCGGCCGGCAACTGGGAACAAAGGGGGAGAAAGGAAATAGACACCTAAAGAGAAACCGAGGCAGAAGGAAAGGAAAGGATGGAGATTCCTGCAAGGAATTTGAGGCAGAGAAGTACAGAGGAACAGCTGAAGGGCTCTGCAGGCCAAAGTTCAGCATCCTTCCCTCACAGTGCCAGCCAGATACTTTTTCTGGAAATCTCAGAAGCAGGACCTGAGTGCAATGCTGCCCTCCACCTAGAGGGAAACTGAGGCATGGAGAGACAATATCTTGACTCAGGGAACAAGATTTCTGAGACAGTTTCCAGGTCAGTTTGAAACTTGTGAAGTCATCGCAAGGGAGTGAAGTGTCTCCAGCCTCCTCACTTCCACCCCGACAGAACCCAAAAGCTCTCCTGCATGTCTCTCCTTGACATCCTCTTGACAAAGTTTAGACTGTAAGCTCCTGCAGGCAGGGACCTGCGCTCTCTAAACCAGTGGTTCTCAAACTTTTTTCTCTTTTGGAATAAAAACTTGCCTCCTCTTTCTTCTTGACAAAGTTTAGACTGTAAGCTCCTGCAGGCAGGGACCTGCGCTCTCTAAACCAGCGGTTCTCTAACATTTTTCTCCAGGCTGCACTTTTGGAATAAAAACTTGCTCTTGCCACCCTCTTCATATCCAGAGGAGTTCCTGACCCACAACTTCCAAGAGAAAAAGGAGGAGGAGGAAACATACCGGAATGTGTCTCCGGTGCGATCCCAGAAACTGACGAAGCCATGCTTGTCCTGCACCATCAGGTCGCCGGTGTTGAAATAGGTGTCCCTGTCAGCAAAGACCCCATGGAGGAGCTTGGATTCCGACAGCTCGCGCCCTCCGGCGTAGCCCTGGAAAGGTGTCTGCGGAGTCACGGGAGAGATCAGAAGGCCGGGCTCCCCTGACGCAAAAACAGAGAGACGTACAGTCACCGACCTGGAAGCGTGGGGGCGCCACGGTGGGACGGAAGGCGGCTCTCTCTCTGCCCCCGACTGAACAGACAAGACCTTGCTCACCTCTCTTAACACGCTGGCACCGTCCCGCCTTGTCCCGGAAGGGAGCACCTCGAAGCACGTCGTAACGGACCAGTTCAAAGGGGACGAACTTCTGCAGAGAGTAGGGGTGCAAGTGAAGCCTTTCAAAAAATATATTGAAATGGGAGCAGGGGCTAAAGCAGGGGATTCAGCTCCTGACATCACCCCTGGCCTTTAGAGATGATGGGAGTTGGGAGTCCAGCTGTTAAGTTGTGGGTGAACATATCCGACAACACAGCGATTCTTCAGACAGCTCTTGTTTATTCAGAAGCCAGAACTGAACTGAGTCAGGCTCAGTCAGGCTCAGTCAGCCTGCTTATATAGAGCTCCAGTACAACGTAACTGTAACAATTTTCTAAAACTATCCAATCACTGAACGTCACTTTCGATCCCTTATTTGCATAACTATCTACATTATCCCCCTGCTGGCGCAGGATGAGAACTTCAGTACATAACACCAGCGATTTCCGGGGGGACACAGCCTCCCATCTCCAGGCTCAACCCTATCTGGAGGTCCCTACAAAGTTTAAGCCCAGGCTATCTGAGCAGCAAGAGTATTGTTAGCCCAGAAATGGAAGCAAGAAGAATTACTGACAAAAGAAGAATGGCAGACAAAATTAATGGACTACGCAGAATTGGATAAAATGACAGGAAGGATTTGAAACCTGCGGGACCAGAGATTTACAGAAGATTGGAAGAAATGTACGAACTATTTGAAGAGCAACTGTAATTAACAAATTACGCTAGTAGGACTACAAGAAGTTTTTTTAAGGAAAAGTATATGAAATATTGCAAAGCAGAGAAAGAAGAGAGACATTAGTTATAATATTTAAATGTAATCGTGAAAGTAAGAAATGTAAACTAAGTGATAAGATTGGAAAATTTTCAGACGTGACTGATAGAAATAAAAAAATGTGTATAAGATATAAAAGTATGTTTAATAATTGTTTAAAATGTTATGCTATAAAAATTTTAACAATATTTTTTAAAAGGAAAGAAAGTCCGTATCCTCACATACAAACCTGCCCAGGCTCTGAGATCCTCATGTTGAGGAAGGTAGGAGAGGATATATTGATTAAATATTATCCCTCCTCGCTCACACTAGTGAGCAAGCAGCAGAGCGCATTCCCTTGCACATTGCTAGAAGCAAGTTGATGGATTCGTTAAGTTAAGCAATCCGGTCTGGCTTGTCCAGACTGGATTGTTCCTGGTAAAATTCCCCCTTTATTTCCCTCATAAATAATAACAACACAACAGCCTTGTTTAAAGTACACTTTTTTCAGGTTACGGACCGCCGAAACCCGGAAGTACCAGAACGGGTTACTTCTGGGTTTTGGCAGTCGCACATGCGCAGAAGACCAAATCGCAACCCGCGCATGCGCAGATGCGGGTTACGAACGCTGCAGGTTGCGAATGCACCCCGCACAGATCATGATCGCAACCGGAGCATCCACTGTAGTGGTAAAGTTTACTTACATTCAGTTCGCAGTAGAATCCTGAAGGCAGGCTTTAATCTTGTGGTTACAGTTACATTTGTAGTGAAAAGAAGTCTGAGTTAAGCCTCAGAGTCCCATGGGTAGGCAACCTAAGGCCTGGGGGCTGGATCCGGCCCAATCGCCTTCTAAATCCGGCCCGCAGACGGTTGGGGAATCAGCCTGTTTTTACGTGAGTAGAATGTGACCTTTTATTTCAAATGCATCTCTGGGTTATTTGTGGGGCATAGGAATTCGTTCATTCCCCCCCAAAAAATATATAGTCCAGCCCCCCACAAGGTCAGAGGGACAGTGGACCGGCCCCCTGCTGACCAAGTTTGCTGACCCCTGGCTTAGGGCCTCATAAACCTAAATCCAGCCCTGGCCTCAGGTATCCTCTTTGCCACATCCTGATGCCCCGTACCTGCTCCACAAACGCCATCTGCTTCCTCGGAGAGACCCTGTCAATGCTCACCTTATAGAGCCAAGAGGCGCGACCCACAGCGCCCACTGCCCCCGTGTAGTTGAAGAGGCTGACGCTCCCTTCGGTCATGCCATAGGTCTCCACGATCGTCAGGTTGCCAAAGCGGCGCAGGAATTCACGCCAGACATCTGGGCGAAGGCCGCTGCCCACAGCCATGCGCAAGGTGTGCTCCCGGTCACTGGGGCTCTGGGAGGGAGGGAAGGAGGGAGGAGGAGGAATAAGCAGAGAGCAAGGAGGAGAATTCGGCCGATGCTTGGAAATGGCTCCAGGGTAGTAGATTCATTTGTAAAAAAGGAATATACAACAGGAAAGACAGGAAGTCTAGTGTGTTGATATGTATATGATTTTGGAGGGATTTTTTTTTTTTGTTTTTTCTCTTTGTTCTTTCTTTTTTTCTGTTTCATTTTCTTTCTAGGTATATAAAATCTGTATATAATTTTTGTATGCATGTTGGAAATTATTTAATAGTAAGTCCTGTAATGTAATATGACAACGTTTACCGATGTAATATAAGAATGTTAACAAATAAATAAAATGCAAATTAAAAAAAAAAGGAAATGGCTCCAGGGGCCATGAGAAATAGGATCAAATCTCAAAAAATAAAATAAAAAGTAGTAAAAGGGGTGCGGGGACAGCTTAGCAGATCCCACAGGAGGTGATGTTGCCCCTGATTTGGGCGGCTTTAGAAGACAATTAGACAAGTTCATGGAAGATCAAATAATTCTGGGACCTATCGTTTGTTAAAGGTGCAGAGAGTTGTTGGGGATATTAACACGAATATAAGTCGCAAATATTGCAGTTTTCGTTTATGGGATTATTATTATGATTGGAATTTAAATGACATTAATAAGATGTTGGAACGCAGATTAAAAAAACAACAACCATCAAACCATCAGATCTAGCACGCTGGGGGGGCACCTAAATTATTTAATATGGTAATTGAAAGTTTGGTATGAGTAACTGTATTGTAATTTGGTATTGTTATACAGTGGTGCCTCGCAAGACGAAATTAATCCGTTCCGTGAGGCTCTCCGTCTAGCGGTTTTTTCGTCTTGCGAAGCAAGCCCATTGACAGCTTAGCGGATTAGCGCTATTAGCGGTTTAGCGGCTTTTAGCGGATCAGCTGATAAGCGGCTTAGGGCTTAGGAAAAGGGGGGGAAAAGGGAAAAAACCCCGCAGGAACTCGCAAGACATTTTCGTCTTGCAAAGCAAGCCCATAGGGAAATTCGTTTTGCGAAGCGCCTCCAAAACGGAAAACCCTTTCGTCTAGCGGGTTTTCCGTCTTGCGAGGCGTTCGTCTTGCGGGGCACCATTGTAATGAGGCTATCCCTGGGTTGTAATTGAAAATTAATAAAAGTTATTATCGTGAGAGTTGTTGGGGTGCCCCGCATAGAGCTACAATTCCCAGAGTGGTTTAACAATCAATCCTTCTTCCCAGGGAACTCTTGAAAGGTCCCCCCTTTTTTAAGAGTTGGAAGAGTCACACATCTCTCTTCAGATTTTGGAGAAGAGGGATGACCGGCTTGCGTGGCAATCTCTCCTGTCACCAGCAGAGGGCCTCCATCCCCCAACACTCACCTGTGGCTGGTTGACCAGGTAGCGACACAGCTCCCCAATGTACTGGAAAATGGTGACGCGGTGGCGTCGGCAGTCGGGCCAGAACTGGCTGGCAGAGAATTTCTTCTTCAGAACACAAGTAGCCCCTAGAAGGAGATGGGGTTCCTTGAGAAAGAGAGAACGGCTGGGAGCCACAAGATGCCCAAGCATAACTCGCACCACCACCACCACTTTACCATTTCTTTTTCTACATTTTAAAGCAAGTTTCTAGTCCTTATTACTTACTGCATTTTTTTATTTCAAAGGAAGTTTCTAGTCCTCATTATTTATTGCACTTTCTTTCCTTTCTAAATTCTAAAACAAGTTCCTGGTCAGTATTTATTGCATTTTCTTTTATTTTTCAACTCGAAATCATATTTCTGGTCATTCATTGCCTTGCATTTGCTTGTTGTGTCATATTTTTAAAAAGCAGAGGTCTAGCTGTGGCTATTAGTCAGGACAGAAAAACAGAGCCTGCAGGTTCAAGGGAGTCTACCTCTGAATACCAGAACGCTGGGGTGGTACTAAGGAACAGCGGAGGCCTATTGCCCCTGTGCCTTGCCTTGGAGGGGCTTCCTTGGCTGTCCACAGTTGTAAGCAGCATTCTGGGCTAGACTGACCCTCGCCCTGATCCAGAAGAGCACTTCTCGTCCCCACTTATTGTGGGGAGGGAAATAGCCTAGCTGGTGAAAGCAATGACACCAGGAGGACTTTGAGCACCCAAAAATCTGGAGTGATTCTGTGTCAATTTGTTGAAGCTGCACAATTGCACCCGAGCAGTAGCAACCGGCCAGAAAATAAGCTGAAACTTGCAAATTGGGGGCAGTGCATCCTCTGTCTCTGATATCCTAACACTCGGGACCTGAAAGAGGTCAGGCTGAGTCTTTTCTGGGCAGCCCAGAAGTCAAGACTTTCAGCACAGGCACATTGAACTGGCTAGATTAACAGAGGCAATTAGAGATCACCCTAGACAAGAGTTTCAAAAAGCATGGGGATAATGCAGAGAATACGTCACAAAACAGTGCCCTAAAATACATACTTGGACTTGTTTTGATTAAAGTCTGCAGGAGACTTTGTGGATATTTAAGTTATAATTAGAAAAATCTTAATAATTATTCATAAAGGAAACAGCTTATAAGAAGTAAATAAGGAGGCCAGATACAGGATAAAGAAAGTCTTTTATTTGGTTGTTTGTATTGTTGTATGTTATGCTTATTGTATGTTATATTCATGTATCATGAGGGTGGATTTCTGTATTGGGGGTGGGGGGTTTATGTTATGTTGTTGTAAATAAAATTTCCAATTAAATTTTTTTTTTTAAAAAAAAGACTTTCAGCAGAGGCCAGGGAGGTCAGGACCACGGACAGCTCCCCGAGTCTCACTCTCCAGAGCCAAAGGGTCAACCACAGATGACGGACTGGTGCTCCACCATCTCGTGGAAAAATATGCCTCAATAAAAGGAGGGTCTCTTTATGCAGATTTTATAAATTTTAAGTCTGCCTTTGATCTTATACCATGAGAAAGGCTTTGGAAAAACCTAAGTGATACAAATATAGACAGACGCATCTTGATTCTTATTCGTAGCTTGCATGAAAACACACGACTTCAGATCAGATGTGATTGGCAGGGGCATTTAACTAAGGAAATCCAGACCCACACTGGAGTAAAGCAAGGCTGCACCCTTGCACTCCATTTTATTTAACTTTTATATTAACTCCCTAACTGAAAGTCCATCTGCCAAAATTGGCAAATATGTCCCTTCCGGTCCTTCTCTATTCTGATGGTGCAGTTTTAATTTCTGAATGGCTGAATATTCAATGTACATTTCCTAAGGTAAAAGGTAAAGGTACCCCTGCCCGTACGGGCCAGTCTTGACAGACTCTGGGGTTGTGCGCCCATCTCACTTAAGAGGCCAGGGGCCAGCGCTGTCCGGAGACACTTCCGGGTCACGTGGCCAGCGTGACATCGCTGCTCTGGCCAGAGCCAGAGCCAGAGCCAGAGCCGCACACGGAAACGCCGTTTACCTTCCCGCTGGTAAGCGGTCCCTATTTATCTACTTGCACCCGGAGGTGCTTTCGAACTGCTAGGTTGGCAGGCGCTGGGACCGAGCAGCGGGAGCGCACCCCGCCGCAGGGATTCGAACCGCCGACCTTTCGATCGGCAAGCCCTAGGCGCTGAGGCTTTAACCCACAGCGCCACCTGCGTCCCCGTACATTTCCTAAAGTCCACAATAATCTCTTTTGTTTTCTTTAAGTTAAGGAGTAAGTTGTTTTTCCTGCACCACTCCCCCAACTGCTCAACTTCTTTCCTACAGGCTGCCTCCCCCTCTCCAGCTGTGATTAAACCAACCACCGTTGTACCATCTGCGAACTTAATGACCCAGCATTTGCAACCACAAGCCAGCTTCCTCCCACCAAAAAAAAACCCCCAAAACAAAAGCCACTCCAAGGGCTCCACTCCACCGAGCCCCCGAACCTACCAAGGCCAAGAGTGCCGATGACCCCCAGAAGACTCCCCGCCATGTGGTAGAGGGGCAAGGCCACATAGATCACGTCCGACTGGGATGCCCCCACCAGCTGGTAGAAGCCCAAGCACATGATGGATTTGAGGTGGCTGATGCGAGCTGCCTTGGGGAGACCTGGAACAGAGAGGAGGGAAGGAAGAGTTCAGCTGTTCCCTCTCCCTTTTTGTCATTTCTACCCCCCCCCCCCCCCGCACACCAATATTTCAGAACCATAAATTTCAGAAGTACAGTGGTACCTTGGTTTAAGAACAGCCCCGTTTACGAACTATTCGGTTTACGAACTCCACAAAACCGGAAGTAGTGTCCTGGTTTGCGAACTTTACCTCAGTCTACGAACGGAAGCTGAATGGTGGAAGGGCACTGGTGGCAGGAAGCCTCATTAGGGAAAGTGCGCCTCGGTTTAAGAACGGCTTTGGTTTAAGAACGGACTTCCGGAACGGATTAAGTGCATAAACCGAGGTACTACTGTACCTTCTCCTTCTCCTTCTCCTTCTCCTTCTTCTTCTTCTTCTTATTATTATTATTATTACTATTGCTATCACTATTATTATTATTGGGGTGATCCTCTTTTGCATACCTGGATAAGTATGTTATAATAAGTGTTGCAGCGTGAAATGTTCTTGGCCAGCCACTCCCTTTTGCTGAATATTCCCCTCACAACCCTCCTCCCCTTGATTTTCCATTTTCCCCTTTTGGCGGTCAACATTTTCTTCAGTTACAGGTAACTTACAACTTACATGAATTTAACTTGCGCACATTCAGCTTTATACATGCTTGGCAATTTTTAAAAAATCAGAAAGGGGATGGACATCTGGCGGAGGGTGGGGAGACTTTGGCAATCTCACCCACCACTGAACCCTGTGTGCTTTGACTATATGGGATTTTGGATTTAGGCACTATCCTCAGAACGAGCGTCGCCTGTATTTCAGAAGCAGAAGCTCCAGAAGTTCCACATTGTAACTGTTGTTGTTGCTGTCGTTGTTGTTTGGTGTAGTGGTCCTCTTTTGCATACTTGGATAAGTATGTTATAACTGGGATACTGCAATGAAATGTTGCAGTGTAACATGTTCCTGGTCAGTGCTCCAAGGCAGACAGACTACCCTTTTGCCGGATGCTCCCTTCCATGACCCTGCTAGCCTGATTCCCCCTTTTCTCTGACACCCAGGCAGCATTCCATGGCCAATGAGCACGCTTTGTCCCCACTGAGCTTTCCTCATTTTTCTGGAGGGCATACAGTGGTGCCTCGCAAGACGAAATTAATCCGTTCCGTGAGGCTCTTCGTATAGCGGTTTTTTCGTCTTGCGAAGCAAGCCCATTGACAGCTTAGCGGATTAGCGCTATTAGCGGTTTAGCGGCTTTTAGTGATCAGCTGTTAAGCGGCTTATCAGCGGATCAGCTGATAAGCGGCTTAGCGGCTTAGGAAAAGGGGGGAAAAGGGGGGGGAAACCCGCAGGAACTCGCAAGACATTTTCGTCTTGCGAAGCAAGCCCATAGGGAAATTCGTTTTGCGAAGCGCCTCCAAAACGGAAAACCCTTTCGTCTAGCGGGTTTTCCGTCTTGCGAGGCGTTCGTCTTGCGGGGCACCACTGTAATTCTGCAAACCTTGGGGTTCCCTCAAACCCGCTGGGACCTCCTGCTTCTCCCGATGGATGGTGCTGTTCTGCCTTCTCATCCATATGAGAACAAGTTCACTCTTAGTACAGAAGCAAATGAATCTGCTCCTGGAAAAAGCATTTGCTTTGCATTCCAAAGGTTCCAGGTTCCATCCCCGCCATCTGCAGGTAGGGTTGGGACTGTTCCATATCTCAAATCCCAGACAGCCGCTGAGAGTCAGAATAGACAATACTGAGCTAGGCAGACCGAAGTGGTACAGTCCGGGACTTAAATTTCTGGACCCCACCACTTCTGTTTGTGTGTGCTTGGAGCTGGAGACACCATTAGTTTCAGCCCTCCTCCACTGGATAGGTAAAGGTAAAGGGACCCCTGACCATTAGGTCCAGTCGTGGCCGACTCTGGGGTTGCAGCGCTCATCTCGCTTTATTGGCCGAGGGAGCCGGCGTACAGCTTCCGGGTCATGTGGCCAGCATGACTAAGCCGCTTCTGGCGAACCAGAGCAGCGCACGTAAATGCCGTTTACCTTCCCGCCGGAGTGGTACCTATTTATCTACTTGCACTTTGACATGCTTTCCAACTGCTAGGTTGGCAAGAGCAGGAGCAGGAGCAACGGGAGCTCACCCCGTTGCGGGGATTCGAACTGCCGACCTTCTGATCAGCAAGTCCTAGGCTCTGTGGTTTAACCCACAGCGCCACCCGCGTCCCTCCACTGGGTAGATGGGGAATAAATTCCTTACGGGCAAATGCACTGATTACCATTTACTTATTGTGTTGATATCCCCCCATTTTCTCCAAGGAGCTCAAGGTACTTGGTTCTTCCCTTCCTGAATTCCATGCCAACAGCTTCTGGGAGCCAAAGGTGAGAGCTGAGTGCACCAAAGGTGGACAAACTGCCCCATAATAAAATAATAATAATAATAATAATAATAATAATAATAATAATAATATATTTATTTATACCCCACCCATCTGGCTAGGTTTCCCCAGCCACTCTGGGTGGCTTCCAACAAAATATTAAAATTACAATAAAACATCAAACATTAAAAACTTCCCTAAACAGGGCTGCCTTCAGATGTTTTCTAAAAGTCAGATAGTTGTTTATTTCCTTGACACCTTATTATAGGTTGGTTAATTAACCTGTGAGGTTGGCTGGGCTGAGAGGCCGTGACTGGACCCAGGTCACACCTGGTGAGTTTCACAGCTGGATTTGAACCCTGACCTCTCCCAGGTCCTGGCCTGACACTTTGACCGCTACACCAGAGGTGGCATAGCCTAGGTTTCTGCTGACTGTACAGCCTGCCCAGTTCGGACTATACCTGTGGTCCCCGAGGTGAAGATGTAGAGGCAGGTATCCGACAAGCTGTCAGGAGTGGAGAGTTCAAAGGGGACGGGATCCTCAGACGCTTTCTCCAACAGATCCTGGAGCCCAGTCACGTTGGGAGGATAGGGCCCCTTCCCCAACACCCAGACCGCCACGCCCATTTCCTCCAAGCTGGGAAGGATGGGCTCCACAGCTTCAAAAAGCTCTGCAAAGAGACAGAGAGACGGAAAAATGCAAGTAAGCGTCAGTATACAATGTTGGCTGACCAGGAATCGCCTAACTCAGCTAAGGCTGCAGCCTCCTCCATATGCACATTTAGGCGCTACGCTACCACTTTAAACACTCCTAGCTCCCCCCACCCAAAAATATAATAATTCTGGGAGCTGTAGTTTGTTATGGGTGCTGAGTGGTGTTAGGAGACTCTCAAGTTCCCCTCATGGAACTACAACTCCCAGAGTTCCCTGGGAAGAGGGGCTGGTTGTGAAACCACTCAGGAAACTGTGAGGAGAAGGCGGGGGGTGTCTCTCACAACTCTCAGCACCCTTCACAAACTATACTTGCCAGAATTAGTGAGGGGAGGGAGCCATGACTGTTTTAAAATAGTATATTTAAAATGGTAGCCACAGCCCGAGATGAAAATGACCAGCTGTGGCTCATGAACTCTTGAGTTGGCTGTTAACTCCTGGATAATACAAAGAAATAGGATGAAACGTGGAGAGCTGCTGCCTGTCTGTGTAGACAACATTAGGTAAGCTGGACCAAAAGTCTGGCTCACGATATGGCAGCTTCCTATATGTTCCTATTTACTCATATCATGAGGACTGGAATCTTAAAAATTATTTTTAAGGGTAGGCCATAGCTCAGGAATAAGAACACCTGATTTGCTTTGAGAAAATGGTGAGGATTGAATTGGGATTTAGAAATTGAAGAAGAGGCATGGAACAGACTGTGGACGAAAGCAATGCATAAATACATATCGGCAACAGACAGAGAAAGAGCCCTTAAAAATCATGCATGGTTGGTACTTAACACCTTGACGCCTAGCCTATATAGACCCAAACAGTTCTCCCCTGTGTTGGAGAGGTTGTCTCTCTATAGGGACATATTGACACATGTGGTGGAAGTGTCCAAAAACATAAATGTTCTGGGGAAATGTTTTTATAGAGATCTCTTTGATCACAAGGCAGACAGTACCAACAATTGGCTTTGCTTAACTTGTATAGTCAGGATTAGGGCTGGGCGATATCTGGTTTTCAACATTGTAATATATCACCAGCCAAACATTGCGATGTACTGACATATCACACTGTCTGAAATAAGGATGGAGCTAGGAGCTGGCTGGCTTCACGGTTTTCCCCGCATTGTGATTTTTGCATAGCACACAAACACATATAACGATTTGTGATATATTGCCAGGGCAAGAATGATGAAACTGGTATCACGATATGGCTTTCAAACCAGTTTTGGACAATATAATCGCCCAGCCCTGTCAGGATATGCCATAAATTAGAAACAAAGAACTCGTACGCCTTCTGTTAACTACAGCAAGAAAGACCATTCCCAGGGCATGGGAATAACTGCAATTATTGATTTGAAAAGCTCTTATGCGCCTTTATTTTCCCATAATTAAGATGGCCATGCCACCCAAAACGGGTATCATGACCTTCTAGATCTAAAGTATCCCAATTTTTTAATGTACACCAATCTTTCAACCAGAGAAGACATGAGGCTTCGTAATATAACTTCAAGCCCAGTAACCCGTAGCCACCTCTTTCTACAATATCTATTAATATCTTATGCTTTACTCTTGGTCTTTTACCCTTCCACAAAAATTTAGAAATTTCTTTTTGCCACTTATCAATACAGCTGGTCTTTCCTATAATTGGAATCATTTGGAATAGAAAGAGTAGCTTCGGCAAAACTATCATTTTAATTACCGAAATACGGCCCAAGAATGATAAATTTAACCTAGTCCATGTCTCCAACTGTCTTTTGATATCTTTCCAACAACTGGTATAATTATCTTCATATAAGTTAATATTCTTTGGGGTTATCCGTACTCCTAAATACTTAATTTTGGGGTAGATTTTAATTTGTATTATTTTTTCATCTGGCGACAGATTTTTAACTAATAGTTTTGTCTTGTTTAAATTCAGTTTAAACCCCACGACTTTACCATAACCATTGTTGGGGAAACCCGACATGGAAATTGCAGGTAGCAAGAGGACGGGGGAAATATGGTAACTTTTACGCAAGTCTGGGGCGACTTTATAGATTATACAAATAATGAGGCATATGGCAGAACGGTGCCTAGGGTCTACAGCAGAGCTTGGCATGCGCAAAGCACACATTTCAATTAGTATTTGTTGTTCTTCCCTCCTGCCTTTGTATAAACCCTGTAGAGCATCACTGCTGCGGATACAATATATCTTTTCATTTGAGGAAAACAGTCCAAGCGATAGAGATTATCGGGCATCCTTTCGTGTTTGTTAAGATTGCGATGATTTCAGCATATACAGTTCCGACGAGGTTCTGCAGCGCATTTGGAGATGACTCTCCGATTGCGTGTAGCTGTTTTTATCTTTAATATTTATTCATTTCTCACCTGGCCACAGTGATCCATGCGACGGTCACCTCCAGGCTTGACTGATATAATTCGCTCTACGCAGGGCTGCCCTTGAAGCTGTCCCAGAAACTCCAGCGGGTGCAGAATGCTGCAGCAAGGCTCCTCACGGGGTCTCTGCCATGGGAGAATATTCACCCAGTGCTTTTCAAGCTGCACCGGCTCCCGGTGGAGTACAGGGTCAGATTTAAGGTGCTGGTTTTGACCTTTAAAGCCCTTCATGGCCTAGGACCCTCGTACCTACAGGGCCACCTCTCCCAGTATGCCCCACGGAGAGCCTCAAGGTCCATAAATACCAACCCCCTAGTGGTCCCGGGCCCTAAGGAAGTTAGATTAGCTTCAACCAGAGCCAGGGCCTTTTCAACACTGGCTCCAGCCTGGTGGAACGCTCTGCCTCATGAGACCAGGGCCCTGCGGGATCTGATTTCTTTCCGCAGGGCCTGTAAGACAGAGTTGTTCCGCCTGGCCTTTGGCTTGGAGCCAGTTTGATTCCCTCCCCCTTTCTTTTTCCTTTCTCCTACTGTGACGAGGCTGCATTTTAATATTTTAATGTTTCAATATTTTAATTGTTGTATTTTAATCTTGTTTTTCATTCAACTTGTTTTTATTATTGCTTGTTAGCGTCCCTGAGCCCGGCCTTGGCTGGGGAGGGCGGGGTATAAAAAATTATTATTATTATTATTATTATTATTATTATTATTATTATTAAAAAGAGCAACCAATTTGCAGGCCCAAGGTCCCACGTTCGATTCCCAGCGTCTCCAAGTAGCATTGGTAAGTGTCTCCTGCCTGCAGAGCTGCTGCCAGTCAGTGCAGGCTATATTGAGCTAGTCGGATCAAAAGTCTGGCTCAGCAGAAGGCAGCGTTCTATACGGCCAGCTAACCTCAGTTTCCCCACAGAGAGCAAGGGCAATCTGGGCTGGCTTCCTCGGTCCCACTCCAACCTCCCTCGCTAGCCGGAGAACGCAGCCATTAGTCACACACAGGGAAGGTCCATTTGCCGGCCTTTTGTCTCCGCTGCCGCCCCTGCCCCCACCCCAAAAATGATGACAGCCCTCCACAAATTGAATCAATCTGGCAGGCAGCAGCAGCAGCGATGCGTTAATCACCACAAAGGCCTCCCAGTTCCCTGCGATGTGGGAAGCAGGCTTTGGTTCAGGTTGGGGTATTAATTAGTGGTTCAAAAAGCAGCCTTGGGAGTCTTCTCACGCTGCAGAAGGACCGACAAACGAGGAAGTGGTTTGTTGTTGTTGTTGAATCCCCTTATTATCCCTCGAGAGCACATCTGAAGCATGCAAAAGAGCAGGCTGCCGGATCCGGCCAAACAGGACCCATCCTGCTCTCCTTCTGGCAAGTCCACAAGGAAGACCTGAGCGCAACAGTAAATCTCCCCACCTGCAGCCCGCAGCCTCTCGTATTGAGGTAGACTTGCTCTGAAGCTGGAGGTTCTAGGCAGCCATTTTGCCTCCAGCGAGGCTTCCCTTCCATGAATTTGACTAGTCATCTTTGAAAGCCACCCTGAGGTGGTTTTCGGCACCTTCAGAAGAGTCTGCTGAAACCCATAGCAGGACCCGAGTTCAAAAGCAACTTGTGATCCCAGCAGCATCTGTGGCAAATATTCTCCCTTCTGCACCCATTCTGCTCCGTTTCAGACACACCGAAACAGGCCCCATAAGCCGATTTGCCTTACTCCAACGCAGCCCATTTATTAAAATGGGAATAAAAGGCATCTTTCTGTGATTGCAATGTCCTTCGGAGACAGGCCAAACTTGAATACCACACATGGAAGGCCACAACTCCCCACTCCCTATCTCAAACCGATACCTTTATCTCTCCCGTTATAAAAAGAAAACCTTGAGTTGGCCTGAGTCAGTCAGTCCCTCCTTGTTAAGCAAGTCGTGTTCACAGCGAAGGCTATTTTTAACACGGATGCTTTACACATGTTCAGATGCAAGCCAAACATATTCTCATATAATTTAGGTCTGTGCAACTTCTATCCAAATTCACTTCTTCTTTTTAAGACAATTGTTTGTAATTGATGTGGTTTTATTAAAATTATTTCATTATGGCGGGCGTTGGCACATCTGGGGTGTATGATTTATCAAGCCCCAACATGAAACTGAATATTTTGTGGAATGTAGTCTTGTTTGATCATTGAATTCTAACGTATCCCTTTCAAAAATGGGTATAAACATCCTTTTCTTGAGATACATATGACCTTTGGCCTGCTACCCAACTCTAGCCTTGCTGATTCAGCTAATTATGATTTGATTAGGGTTTCTCAGCACCGCATCAATAATCAATACCAGCTGATTATAGGTCAAAAACACCATATCAACATTTTAGATTTGCAAAGCTAGCACTTTGCAAAGTTTTTATGCTGTAATCTCATTTTATCTTCTTTTCTGTGGTGTTTAAGTTAAGGAAATGTATTTGCTATGAGCCTGGAGACACATCTTGGAACAGAGAATTTCCCCATGTGCGGATACGAAAAAGGGGGGTGGGAGGCTAACTGACCCTCTTGGCTCTGTAATTGTTCAAGAAGGAACTATGGTGAACAACTTCACGGCCGGCGTCAACTACAAAGAAACCAGTCCAACAACAACTGTTGTTGTTGCATCCAACATTAGCCCTACTCAGAGTAGAACCGTTACAATTAATGGACAGGACTAACTTAGATGAATTCATATAAATGGGCTTGCTCTGAGCAGAAGTTAACTGGAGAATGACCCTCTGTATAAAACTCTGGAGTCCCCATTCAGAATTTCGGGTAGTGTAAAAGCTGTTATTTCGGGCCAAAGCGGATGAAATTTACAGGCGCGGGAGACTTTCCAGAGTTTTAAGGCCACTTAAAAAAAAAAAATTAGGAGTAGCGGCTCCTATAGCCATAGCTATTTATCTAGCACAGGGAGAAATGTCCAACAGGTCGATTGCAATCTATTGTTAGATCCCAGGGAGATTTTGGTAGATCGCGGTTGATTGCTGGGTCTCTTTCCTTAGTGTTAATAAAATACAGTCCAGCTTGCCCCCTTGCCCCGCCCTCCATTGTTTCACGATGGAGTTTACTCATCAAGGCTGTGAGTTTCCCCAGCGATCCGTTGATGAGTGGCTGTTCCCCTTTCTCCCTTGAGCATAGGCTTGGATTCTCAAAAATCAGGGCTTTCCTCCTCCCTAAAAAAAGCTCAGAAACTTTGACCTGAACCCCCCAAAAAGAGGGTAGATCACTGGCAGTTTTTAATTCTGTGAGCAGATCGCAGTCTCTCAGGAGTTGGCCACCCCCTATCAGTATGTATATCTCTATGTGTAATCCAATTTTATGCACATATAATCCTATCTCAAGAGTAGACCCATTGAAATTAATCAATTTGTCTCACTTGGATGAATTCAGTGGGTTGAATCCGAGTAGAATTTAGTTGAGAAACAACCCTTGGGAGGGTTAGCGTTAAGTGATAATTTCCATCAGGCTGTGCCCCTCAACTCGGATCAGCAGCCATTCCATCAGGCTATGTAGGAGAGGAAGAGATTGGACCGCAGGGCCTCTGCCAAAAGACCAGCAACTTTTAGCTCCTCCTCTCCTTGAAATCTTTTTTCTTCCCCATTTCAGCTATTCATGACAAGAACTCCACAGCTAAGAAACTGGGTCTGAGATTTCTTACTTCCTTCCCCCTCCCAAACCCGTTTTCCTTTTGTGCCGTGGCTCTTGGTGCGGAAACCTGAGGGCCGGAACGGTCTTTAATCGCTGACTTTTGCAAGCTGCTCTCGGAAGAGACAAACACTGTAAATAAAGAGCCCTGCTAGATAAAAATAAAAAGTCTGTGGCGTTTTGCATCCTGTTCCTCCCCTTGCCCCCCAAATCCCTGGCCAGAGGTTCCAAGGAACCCCACAAACAGGGTGTGGGGGCGTTTTGATAGCTGAAAGGTATTTATTGTGAGCCTGCCTTTAAAACTGCAAATTAACCCAAATTTATTTGGAACTGCACTACTCTCGTTGATGCAACCTGCCCTGGGATAAAGGATAAAAAATAATTATAATAATTAAATAATAATAATAATAATAATAATAATAATAATATCCTTCCCTGCCCTCTGCCCTCCAGTGTCTGGACTCAAACGTACACTGCCTTTGTTTTGTTTTTTTTTTAAGAATATTTATTAGGATTTTACAAAATCATAAATGCCAAAAATACATAATAAAACAGAAAAGAAAAAATTACAAAATACAAAAAACAAAAAAATGAACAAAAAAGGTTAAAAGAAATCCACTTTTTTTATAACTTTAAATTCATAAGCTTGTTTCTTTGACCTCCTCACACCTCCCGTTTTTGTATTCCCATTAATATAATCAGATCAGCAAATCCTTATCCTCTTTCATTTATCTTAACTCTATATCTTAACATGTTAGAACTCTATGTTTTCACCCATTATCAATTCACTTTTGCATATTCTTTTTAACTTTGTTGCTACTACCACTTATTTTCAATCCAACATCATTTTAACATTCATTAATTTTACAGTGTTTCTGCAGGTAGTCTTTGAACGTACACTGCCTTTGAACCTGGAGGCTCCACTCTTCTCAGCCATCATGATGGCTAGCTGCTCATATCTAATCCATTATCAGTGATGCCTCGCTGGATCAGAGCAAAGACCAGCCTCCTGTCTCCAACAGTGAGCAGCAGCCAGGAAGCCTAGAAGCGCAGCCCTCCTTTGTTGTGTGTTCCTGGTATCTGGCATTCAGAGATAAACTGGGTCTGAACAGGGAGGCTCCATTCCTAATGGCGGTGGCTGTTTGTGCCTTGCCCAGTCCAGCCTCTTGTCTCACCCAGTTATCAGGCAGATGCCCTAATGGGAAGGGCACTAAGGCACGGCCAACAACTGCTATTCTAAGTTAGACACCCTCTGCATCTGGAAGTTCTCTTTAGCTAACCATCCTGAATGGAATGTTTATACTTCCTTAGCGAATGATCAGAAATAATCACTAAATATGCCCACTATTTGCGTGCAATTTTTTTTTTAAAAAATAATGAGACCCATCTCCTAAAGCAGATATTATTATCATTACCTTTATAAGTAATGGTTTTATTTGTATCCTCCCCATCTGACTGCGTTGCCCCAGCCACACTGGGCGGCTTCCAACACATATAAAATAATAATAAAACATTAAACGTTTAAAAACTTCCTTATACAAGGCTGCCTTCAGATGTCATCTAAAGGTTGTACAGTGGAACCTTGGTTCTCGAACTTAATCTGTTCCTGGAGTCCGTCCGAATCCCAAAACCGTCCGAAAACCAAGACGCATTGGACGTTTGGCTTCCAAAAAACTTTCAAAAACCGGAACACTTACTTCTGGGTTTTCGGGAGCCGATTTGTAGGTCAACTAAGCTGTTTGAGAACCAAGGTTCCACTGTATTGTTGCTTATCTACTTGACATCAGATGGGAGGGCATTTGAAAGGGTTGGCGCCACTACCAAGAAGGCCCTCAGTAGGATCAGATATGGGGGACCTCCAGGGGCTGTTGGGACTCCAAGTCCCATCATGGCCAACCATTAGGCATGATGGGAGTTGGAGTCCAGCAACGTCTGGGAGGCCACAGGTTCTCTGCCCCTCTCCTAGACATATGTCCCAGCCAATCAGGGATCACATATATAAAAAAATTATTGACTCTTTTTTTCATTCAACATGCTAGCATTAGAGAAGAGAGCAACACACCCAGCACCCTACAGAAAAGCAAAGAGTGACAAATTCTCCTTGCTATGGGGCAGAATGTTGCCAAACTGGTTGCATTGCGCCCTGGGTTGGGGGGTAGAGGTGACACAGCCGCTCAGGACTGATTTGGCTGTATTCCTGAATAATCAGCTCATTCTATCACCCTTAGCAATGGAAAGACCAGTGAAACAGCCACCCATCGATGAGGCTGCCTGTTGCAGCTCTGCGTGAGTCCCTGCGCTGGGCTCGCCTCCTTGCATTCAGGCCCTATCAGGGACAGCTAATGCTACCATATCTCTGCAATGTTCCAGCCATCTCAAATTCAGAGACGCAGCACAATGGCCTGCTGTCAGAGGAGGCTGGCTATCCTATCTCTGTTTGAGTTGCTGCTCACCTTCTTCCAAACTGTCTCTACGGGTGGAGGAGAAAAACAGGAGGTAATTGCACTCTCTCTGTACACACAGTTAGAATATTCTCTCGTTCTTAAGGCAAGAGCGAAAAAAGAGTACTTGTTCTCCAAAGAGGGTGCCTGCCACGTCTCTGTAAGAGTAGCTGCTCTGGGCTCATTTCCTTTCAGTGTGTATGTGTGCAAATTCTGAAACCGATGCGACCGTTGGCTTTTTTGCAGATTAGTTGGGCTGCGGAAAGTGTGCTGGGGAGACCACACGTTCAAGAAACGCAAAAGTAACTTTTGCTTGGTTTAATAACAAATAACAAAAACTCCTTTTACACTAAATTACATTATATCAATAAGTGGAACCCATCCATCAGGGTACTGAGAGAGCTATATGCTGCTCTTTATATACTATACCCAACAGCTTCATTAACACAACTTAACAGCACCTGCTGTGCTGCTTCACAGCTGTAAAACCGGGTCATGTTATTTGCTCTGGCCCTTAAAGACATACTTGTGGAACAATAACGAAACCTAAAACTTAAAGAAACCATCCAACAGCGACTGGAACACTTCAGACATTCCAAACACAGAAACAGAGGATTTAAACGTTTTTGTATTGCTACGTTGTGAACCGCCCTGTGATCTTTGGATGAAGGGTGGAATAAAAATTGAATAGGCAAATAATAAGGATTTGCCCACCGCAAAACTGGTTCCTACGGTGGGCTTTGAACCAGGAGACACAACCCAGAGGAAGCCAGAAACCAGGTTAAAACCCACTAAGAAGCAAGCAAGCCCATGTTTAGTGTAATCCTGAACAAACATGCAGAGAAGTCGATCCTGCTATTCTCAGTGAGGAAGGGGAGCAGCACAATGGTGGGTCATCTGCCCTGCATGCAGAATGATCCTGAGTTCAATCCCCAGCATCTCTGGGTGGGGCTACAAAAGACTCTTCTCTGGAGACCTGTTGCCAATTGATGGAGGCAGCGCTGAGCTAAATGGACCAGTGCTCTGACTCTGCAACATAAGAAGTGCCTTCTGGATCAGGCCAATGGCTCATCTAGTCCGGCATCTGGTTATCGCAAGGGCCCACCAGATACCTATGGGAAACCAGCATGCGGGATCCGAACCCAGCACCCCTCTCCCCGCCTGTGTTTTCCAGCAAACTGGCATTCAGAAGCAACTGCGGAGCCAATGTGGCTGTAGCCAGTCTTAGTCCTCTCCCCCATGAATCCAATTCCCTTTTAAAGCCGTCCAAGTTCATGGCCATCACTGCCTCCTGTGGCAGGGAGTTCCATAGTTCAACCCTGCGCTGCTTGAAAGAGGACTTCCGTTTATCTGGCCTGAAACTTCCAACAAAGCCTTTTCCTCTATCTGTTCTCTCCATGCAGTGCATAATTGCATAAACTTCCATTGCGGTGCAGCGATAAAACCACTCGCGCATTTGCAAAGCTAAGCAGGGTCTGGTACGGGTTCCAATTGGAAGGGGATGATGCTGTGTTGACATTTCTGCATTGCAAGGAGTTGCACTAGATCAGGGTTTCCCAAATTTGGGTCCCCAGCTGGTTTTGGACTACAATTCCCATCCTCCGGTCCTGCTAGCTGGGGATGATGGGAGTTGTAGTCCAACAACAGCTGGGGACCCCAAGTTTGGGAAACCCTCGGGGGTCCCTTCCAACTCTACACTTTAATGAGAAGACCCAAACACCCCAACCTTCCTCTATAAGGGAGTCACTTCCTCCCTTTGAACCCCTTGAGACGACAGCCTGAAAGCTGCTGCCAGTCCGTGTCTACAGTACTGAGCTAGATGGACCACAATGGGTCTGATTCGGTCTAAGGCAGCTTCCTACGTTCCCACGGAGCAGCGGTCTGATTTGGGAAGAGAGCGCTTAGCCCTCCCTACCTTCCCAAATAGGGGTTTACTCCCAAGTAACGCGAGCCTTGGATCTCAGCCTCTGCAGACCCCCAAGTCCCTTTTACAGACCCGAAAGAACAAACGGCGACGGGGTGGGGAGTGGGGGGTATCCAACTCACCGTGCGCCACCAGGACCGCCCTGGCGCCGCAAGTGCGCACGCAGTGGAGCAGCGCCCCTCGGCGGAGCGCGGTGCCCAGGAAAGCCGGCACGACGCCCAGCTTGGCCAAGCCGATCCAGGCCCAGATGAAGGGGGGTTCGTTGCCCACCAAGAGCGCCACCGTCTGGCCGGGCAGGAGCGGCGGCTGCCCGTCGGGCAAGCGGAGCAGCGCGTTGGCCACGCGGTTGCTCTGGCGCTCGGCTTGGCCGTAGGTGAAGCTGCGCTCCTGGAAGCGCAGGAAGACGCGCCGGGGCCGCGCTCGGCACAGGCGCCCGAAGCGCTGCGCCAGGCTGAGCGCGCCCGCCTTGCCGTGCAGGAGCCGTCGGCGGCAGCGCCAGGCGCGCACCAGGAAGGCCAAGTCGGCCAAGGCGAGCGGCCGCCGACGGCCGGGCAGCACGGCCAGCAGCAGCCCCAGCAAGCCGGCGGCGGCCAGCGCCAGCGCCGAGGTGAGCCACATCGTGGCGCGCCGGAGGAGGATGGAGACGACGGGGAGGACGGCGCGGCGGCCGCGATGGCTGGAGCTAGAAGAGGAAGGAGGAGGCGGGCCGGGGCGGACCGCCGAAGGAGCCTCGGCCGCCAGCCAGCCCCGCCTCCGCTGCGAGGCCCAGGGAAGGAGGGGCGCCCGCCGCCCCTCACCAGGCGCCCTCGGCGGCCGGAGGTGGAAGCAGCCCGAGGAGAGAGCCAGGAAGCAGGCCAGGAGGAGCTGGAAGCCGTCCGGGCGCGGGGAAGAAAGGGGCCTCTCCATAGCAGTGGCTGCTGGGGAAGGCGAGCCGGGAGGGCTGGCCGTCGGGGCTCCTTTGGGAGGGCTGATCCGAGCCTCTTGAGGACCCTTGTCAGTGGGCAAGGCGCACGGCCGAGGAGAGCTTTCCATGCCACAAGCTGCCCGGTCTGGTGGTGGGATCCGTCGGTTTTTGGACGCGGAGCATCAGAGACCGTCAAGCACACGAGTCGGATAGATTTCATGGAGGTCCGTCTAGCGCCAGTTGGGCTAAATGATGGCTAAATGGAGCCTCTCGCCTCAGGGGCAGTCTATCTCCACGGATCAGAGGGGAGCAGGGGTGCCTTCACTTACTACTGGTGAGCTTTCTAGCTCAACGGAAGAGCATCTCTGCCCACGATGCTGAAGGTCGCAGGTTTAAGCTCCAGGTTTGACTGAGAGACTCCATGTCAGGCAATTGCATGCCAGGCAATTCTGTCTTTCACTGCCTCCCACAGTTTGGTCAAACTCATGTTGGTAGCTTCGAGAACACTGTCCAACCATCTCGTCCTCTGTCGCTCCCTTCTCCT
Organism: Podarcis cretensis; assembly: GCF_951804945.1. Classification (NCBI taxonomy): domain Eukaryota; kingdom Metazoa; phylum Chordata; class Lepidosauria; order Squamata; family Lacertidae; genus Podarcis; species Podarcis cretensis. Next base: position 8,693,492 of record NC_137186.1, read on the forward strand.
TGTGCCCTCCATCTTTCCCAACATCAGGGTCTTTTCCATGGAGTCTTCTCTTCTCATGAGGTGGCCAAAGTATTGGAGCCTCAGCTTCAGGATCTGTCCTTCCAGGGAGCACTCAGGGCTGGTTTCCTTCAGAATGGATAGAGTTGATCTTCTTGCAGTCCATGGGACTCTCAAGAGTCTCCTCCAGCACCATAATTCAAAAGCATCAATTCTTCGGCGATCAGCCTTCTTTATGGTCCAGCTCTCACTTCCATACATCCTCCACATGCAGCTGCTGGGTGACCTTGGGCCAGTCATACTTCTTTGAAGTCTCTCAGCCCCACTCACCTCACAGAGTGTTTGTTGTGGGGGAGGAAGGGAAAGGAGAATGTTAGCCGCTTTGAGACTCCTTAAAGGGAGTGAAAGGCGGGATATCAAATCCAAACTCTTCTTCTTCTTCTTCTTCTACTACTGGAAAAACCAGAGCGGACCTTTGTTGGCAAGGTTGTGTCAGCAATACTGAGCTTAAATGGACCAAAATGCTACTTCTTTAGGCTCCCATTTAAAGCAGCTTTCATAACAACCATGAGACCCTGGAATTTGCGCTTTAGAGGAAGGACTGTCACTCACTGGTAGGGCATCCGCCTTCCATGCAGAAGGTTTCAAGTTCAATGCCAGCATCTCCCAGTAGGGTTGGGAGAGACCCCATCTGAAATCTCAGAGAGCTGCTGCCAGTCCGTGTAGACAATACTGAGCTTGATGGACCAATGGTGTGGACTATGCAGAGTTAGACAAATTAACAGGAAGGATTCGAAACCGGCGGGACCAGAATTTTACCAAAGACTGGAGTAAATTTACGAACTAGATGAAAAGTATTTGTGATGATCAGACGACGTTTGTAGGTTTGCAAGAAGTTCTGTGAGGAGTATTGTTGGAAATATTGTAAAAATGGAAAAGGGGAGATGATAAGTTAAGGGAGGTAAAGACAATATAAAATTAAGTAATGCATAAAAAGAGGTTAGGACGGAAGATCATCGGAGGTGCTGATGGAAGTCCAAAAAAAGTGTATTTGTAATAATTTGTGTGGTACGTTTTATAATTTGTATGTTAAAATTAATAAAAATGTATATAAAAAAATAGATGGACCAACGGTGTGACTTCCATGTTGAGTTGGAAGTAGAATGGACTAGGTGGACCTTTGAAGAACAGGCCTCCTCTTCTCTCCTCAAAACCACTTGACATTTATTTTAGAGGAGGGACAGGGGACTCCTCCGGGTAGTGATAGACAGCAGCTCCTAGCCAGCACGCCTAGTGGTCAGGAATGGGCTCCATTGGGAGGAGGGGGTTGGATATAAATTTATTTTTTTTAAAAACTAGCAACACCTGGAGGGCCGCAATATTCCCCCACCCCCTGGCTTTGGAGAATTCAAACCACTTCTGTGCATCAGTTCAGCAAGTCTTACAACGAGCCTGCAAGGTAGGCCGACGGGATCCAATATCCGTGGGAGGAGAGAGAAATTGGGTGCTACCTTGTGGCTCCAGGCAGAACAACGCAACCCTGGGTTTAAGGTGGAATTAAGCCTCGGGTTTCCAAGCTAGACATGTGGAGAGGCATAAGTCAACATTCGTTCCTGAGGGCAGCCCTGTAAAAACTCTCAAGTGGCAATTTATTTTAAAGAAGGGAGGGAGGGTGCATGCCAGAGAGATCTAGGGCACCCTTCCCCAGATGTTTCCAGATGTTTGGGGCTACAGCTCCCGTAATTCCTGGCCATTAGCAGCACTGGCTGGCGCCAACAGGGAGAACATTCCAAGACCTATGGAGGGCACTGGGTTATGGAAAGTGGTGCCAGGGCGTTACAGAAACCTATAGCTATTTGCCCAGACTGCTTGAACAACATACGGAAGTTTGCCTCTTTTATATACTGAGTCACACGGAGACTCTGGTGCTATGAGCCTTTCCTTAAAAGATCCAGCAAGATTGCAGTCCTCGTGAATAATTGTTGGCATCTGTCTGTCTCGAGAGACAATGGAGTGCACCTCCAGGGGTGAAGTCTAACCACTGGAGAATCTTGGCCTGCTGTGGCTGCAGAGACCAGTAACTCAGAACTGCTGCCTCCTGCGTTGTTTTTGCTGCTTTAGCAGCACGAGAGTGACTGCCCCGAGGCACAAGCCTGGGCAGTGTGTCTGGAGGTCCTTGGGCTGACCAAACGACAAGACCCCCCTCTCAGCCTCGCGGATGTGGACCAAAGGAAAGCAGAGCAAGACATTTGGGCACCAGCTTGGCTGCAGGAGTTGCCGAAAGGAGGTGTACAAGACACCGCTCAACAGTCTTAGGGACTCCACCCTGGATTTGTGTAGGGTTTTCTCCTGACAGCAGCTACTACTATGCCATAAGATCCACTGTCCTGTGAGCTCGTATATGAGTTTGTACTACTGATGAGGCCCAGGACGGCGAAACAAGGCTAATATTCCAGAAATCCTTGTCTTAGACTCTGTGAAAGGATTCTGTGGAACTGCAAAGACCTTTCGTGTGGAATGTTGGACACTATGAACAGACAGGTGGAATAGACACTTACACATATATGGACCGTATGCATGAACTGATTAGAGAATGAACTGATCCACTGGGTCTTCTACTTTTTTCGTTGAACTTTATGAGCTACTTCTGTTGAAATCTACAATTCAATACAATGATTGTTGTTGTTGTTTAGTCGTTTAGTCGTGCCCGACTCTTCGTGACCCCCTGGACCAGAGCATGCCAGGCACTCCTGTCTTCCACTGCCTCCCGCAGTTTGGTCAGACTCATGTTAGTAGCTTCGAGAACACTGTCCAACCATCTCGTCCTCTGTTGTCCCCTTCTCCTTGTGCCTTCAGTCTTTCCCAACATCAGGGTCTTTTCCAGGGAGTCTTCTCTTCTCATGAGGTGGCCAAAGTATTGGAGCCTCAGCTTCAGGATCTGTCCTTCCAGTGAGCACTCAGGGCTGATTTCCTTCAGAATGGATAGAGTTGATCTTCTTGCAGTCCATGGGACCCTCAAGAGTCTCCTCCAGCACCAGAATTCAAAAGCATCAATTCTTCGGCGATCAGCCTTCTTTATGGTCCAGCTCTCACTTCCATACATCACTACTGGGAAAGCCATAGCTTTTACTATACGGACCTTTGTTGGCAAGGTGATGTCTCTGCTTTATACAATGAATAATATATATTATTTTTTCAAATGCACAGCCGGTTACGTATTGTGTGTTTATTGAATGTTTCACGTAACCAGAGGTTTGTTGTTGTTTTGGGTTTTCTCCTGAGCCTTTTCTTCTCCTGAAAATATCCCGCAAGGCAGCGGAGGTTTATGATCAGAGTTTTTCTTCTTCTGGATGGGCTACTCTCCCAGGTCAGCAAGTCCTTTTTGCCCCTCACTTCCCTCTACAGCACGAGCAAAAGCCACCTTCTTGACCGTTGGACCCACCATTGCTCTCATTCGCCCAATCCTCCTGTCTTCGCATGCAGGGGAAGCCCCTAACTCACTGAGGGTTTGAGGTTCATTGGCTCTGCTCACCTGGTTTAGCCAGTCAGTCGAAGCTGTTTCCCAGGGTGTGGGTGCTGTCGCATGTCGACAGCTTCTGGGAGCCACAGGTGAGAGCTGAGTGCACCAAAGGTGGACAAACTGCCTGATAATGATAATGATAATAATAATAATAATAATAATAATAATAATAATAATAATAATTTATTATTTATACACCGTCCATCTGGCTGGGTTTCCTCAGCCACTCTGGGCAGCTTCCAGCAGAACGCTAAAATACAATAACCTATTAAACATTAAAAGCTTCCCTAAACAGGGCTGCCTTCAGATGTCTTCTGAAAGTTTGGTAGTTATTTTTCTCTTTGACATCTGGTGGGAGGGTGGGTGCCACTACCGAGAAGGCCCTCTGCCTGGTTCCCTGTAACTTGGCTTCTCGCAGCGAGGGAACTGCCAGAAGGCCCTCGGCGCTGGATCTCAGTGTCCGGGCTGAACAATGGAGGTGGAGACGCTCCTTCAGGTATACAGGACCGAGGCCGTTTAGGGCTTTAAAGGTCAGCACCAACACTTTGAATTGTGCTCGGAAATGTACTGGGAGCCAGTGTAGGTCTTGTGTTGAGTATGACATGTCCCCCACCAGAGGTACCGTCCCTCCCAAGAAAAAGAAAAGGCTGATTTAAATAGGAATCTAGTCAGGTCCATTTCATTAAGCACTGCTTACATGAACTGGCACAAGCTCACCAGGGTTTCAGAAATGAGCTTTTCTGGGAGCTGGCGCTGTGCGGACTACAGGTGGTCAGTGGGCTGGTGGGCACTGGGTGCAGAGACTGCTGCAAAGACGAGGACCAAGTGGGCGACAGGGGTCTTTGAGGGACCCAGCTGGGCTGGACTCTCACCCGCAACATGCACACTCGGTCCAAGCGCCCCCTGAGAGCCAGTGTGGTGTAGTGGTTAAGAGCGGTAGACTCGTAATCTGGTGAACCGGGTTCACTTCCCCGCTCCTCCACATGCAGCTGCTGGGTGACCTTGGGCCAGTCACACTTCTCTGAAGTCTCTCAGCCCCACTCACCTCACAGAGTGTTTTTGTGGGGGAGGAAGGGAAAGGAGAATGTTAGCTGCTTTGAGACTCCTTCGGGTAGTGATAAAGCAGGATATCAAATCCAAACTCTTCTCTTCTTCTCCCGAACCGCAGCCCGTCCCCACGCACTTCTCATCTCTACGGTTTGCAAAAGTCAGAATAAACCAGCTCTCTCCCCATAAAGAGAGAAAAAAAAGAAATGAGCTTTTCTTGCCCCTACCTGAAGATGCTGGGGATTAAACTTAGGCCTATTTGTGTAGAAAGTACATGTTCTGCCACTGGGTCTCATTTGGCCTGTGCCCTAGAAAGAAAATTGAGATTCTAGCCCTCGGGGTTGACTTAAAACAGGAAGAAAAGGAGCTTCCTGATAGAGTACATTAACTGCAAACAACTCTCCAGAGTTTTAGACAGGTAACCTGTCTCACGGCCTACCTGCAGATGCCAGGAATTGAACGCGAGGCCTTCTGCATGCAAAGCAGGGGTTCAAGACCCTTCCCTTGAAAAAGAATGTAAGGTTCTAGTCCTCATGTTGTTCTGAATAATGGGCAATTGGTCTTCGGGGTTCCAGGCAGGGGTCACTTCCTAGCCCTATCTGCAGCTTGAACCTGGAACCTTCTGCCTCTGAGTTTTGGCCCATTCCTAAAGATACAACGAGGCCCTCGCATTTCTGGATAAAGGGCCGATTTAAAAAGGAATAGAGGAATCTGCCTTATACCAAACCAGGCGCTTAGTCTAGCTTAGCTCAGTGTTGTCTACGAAATGGCACCGTCTCCATGTTTTCAGGCCGAAGTCTCTCCCAGTCCTACCCGGAGATGTCGGAAATCGAACCCAGGACCTTCTGCATGCAAAGGAGATGCTCGGCGGCACTTCCCCACTGACCTGCCAGCAGCGCGAAGAAAACAACCAGCCCTAACCTTTCCCCTACTTAAAGGCAGGTTGGGGAAGTTTTTTTGGTTCCCCGCCGCCTCTGGGCAAAGCTTCCTCCATCACTATGAGTTGCAGATGTTTTGAGGAATGGATAGCAGGAACCGCAACAGAAATGCCCACATTTCCGCCCTTCCCCTGCCGCCTCCTTAGGTGTTTCCAGCAGGGAGACATTCCTTGAACGTTTGGTACAAATGACTTGCTTGGCGCAAGCCAGAACTCGCTGGGAAACTGGAAAGCTGCGGAAAGTGTGAAGCTTTCCCCCCTTGGCCATAAAGCTGGAACTTAGAGCAAAAGATACAAGAAGAATCTTCTAGGTTCTGCGAGATCACATTCACCCGGTGCTATACCAGCTGCACTGGCTCCTGGTGGGGTACAGGATCAGGTTTAAGGTGCTGGTTTTAACCTTTAAAGCCGTATGCAGCTTAGGACCCTCGTACCTACGGGACCGCCTCTCCTGGTATGTCCCACAGAGAAACTTACGGTCGTCAAATAAAAACATCTTGAAGGTCCCAGGCCACAGAGAGGTTAGGCTGGCCTCAACTAGAGCCAGGGCTTTTTCGGCTGTGGCCCCGATCTGGTGGAACGCTCTGTCACAAGAGACTAGGGCCCTGTGGGACTTGACATCTTTCCGCAGGGCCTGCAAGACAGAGCTGTTCCGCCAGGCCTTTGGCCAGGGCACAGCCTGACCCCCTCCTTTGGCAATCCTCACAGAACTCTAGCCTAATGGTTGCCATCATTTTGAGTTGAATTAATTTTATAATGAAATGATTTTAGAATGTTGTACTATTTTATTGTTGTTAGCCGCCCTGAGCCCGGCTTCGGCTGGGGAGGGCGGGATATAAATAAAATTTATTATTATTATTATTATTATTATTATTATTACTATTATTAGGTGCTGCAGCCGATTTAAGAACACAGGTTGAGCCAGGCTGGCCAAAGAGGCCAGCATCCTGCTCCTAAGGACCTAGGAATGTAGATAGACTGCCCCTGGAGCTGGAGGTTCTATAAGAGCATCGGAAGAGCCCAGCTACAGGATCAGGTCAATGGCCTGCCTAGCCCAGCATTCTGCTCTCTCACAGTGGCCAAATGCTGCTAAGGACCTAGGAATCTTAGATAGACTATCTCTGGAGCTGGAGGTTCCATAAGGAACACATCAGGAAAAGCTTTCTGATCGTAACAGCTGTCCAACACCAGAATGGACTCCCTTGGGAGATTGTGAACTCTTTTCCCCTTGGAGGTTTTCAAGGCCATCCATCATGGATACTTGAGATGAGATTCCTGCATGGCAGGGGGTTGGACTAGATGAGCTTTGGGGTTGCTTCCAATTCTACGATTCTGTGTTTCTAAGAACATCAGAAGAGCCCAACTGCTGGATCAGAGCTCAGCACCCTTCTCCCGCAAGTGGTCAAACGGATACGCCAATCGGAAGCCCATTATCGGGACCCAGGCACAAGAGCGATGCTCCACCCGCTTGCGAGTCCCAGCAACTGATATTCGGAGGCATATCACTGCTTCCAACGGCAGAGCTGGAACGCAGCCGTTGTGGCTGGGAGCCGAGAAGCGATGTGGTAGGCGGGCAAGCTCCCTGCCTTATTTACGACTCGGGCCTTGAATCCGAGCCAGCTCCGAAGAAACCGCTCTGGGCCAAAACCTCAGGAATGTAAGGCGATACAAACCCGAGAGCTCGTCGGAGGGTGTGCAAAGCGGACAAGAAGTTCTGTCGCTCCAGCATTTTCCCACATGGCACGTAGTAGGTGGGAAGTTTAATCCCATGGAGGTTTGATCCCATGCATCTCCAAGGCTGGGGGTGTGGTGGGAAGCAGGTCTAAAAACCCCAGAGAGCCACTGCCAGCCTGTGCAGACAGTAATGGGCTAGATTGGCCAATGGCCTGACTTGCCCAACTTCCCATGCCCCGATTTAAATCAGAACCATGAGGACTGGGTCCTTGTTTTGTTTTTAAGGGGAAGGTACAGAGCAAAGAAGGGACGCGGGTGGTGCTGTGGGTTAAACCACAGAGCCTAGGACTTGCCGATCAGAAGGTCGGCGGTTTGAATCCCCGCGACGGGGTGAGCTCCCGTTGCTCGGTCCCAGCTCCTGCCAACCTAGCAGTTCGAAAGCACCTCAAAGTGCAAGTAGATAAATAGGTACTGCTCCGGCGGGAAGGTAAAAGCGTTTCCGTGCACTGCTCTGGTTTGCTAGAAGCGGCTTAGTCATGCTGGCCACATGACCCGGAAGCTGTACACCGGCTCCCTCAGCCAATAAAGCGAGATGAGCGCTGCAACCCCAGAGTCGGACACGAATGGACCTAATGGTCAGGGGTCCCTTTACCTTTACCTTTACCTTTACCTTTACCTTTACCTTTACCTTTACCTTTACAGAGCAAAGAGGTAGAGTTGAGCTGGGTTCAATCCACTTCTGGTGGGAGAAACTTTTGCCTGAAACCTTGGGCGACCCCCTACCAGTCAGACACCTTCCGGACGGCCAAATAACCCCCCCCCTTCCGTGACGATTGGATGTGGGGAAAGGCACCCAGCTCTGGAAACAGTAAAAGGACTTAAGATAGCCCCTGCCCAAAGACCGCAACCCCCCACCCCTGCAGGGCAGCACACAAACACGAGTCAAAAACAGGTGAACTTGTACAAAAAACATGTTGACAGTTTTTATTGTCTCTTTTAAAAACCACTTAAAAATGATAATCTCTCAGTGGGTAGGCGGGGAATTAAAAATATAACTACCATCTCATCTCGCTCGCCTGTCGCTGAGTCGGTTGCTCCCACCACTACCACCACTGCCTCTCCTTCCCGCCCCCCCAACCCTGTGAGAGGGGGTTCTCAGGAAGGAGGGGGGCCGCTTCTCAAAAAGCTGGCCGGGAGGATGTGGGGCAGGGCCGGGGGGGGGGCCTTCCTTCATGCCGACAGCCTAGCAGTCATTTCTTCGTATGGCTGGGGGGGGGGTTTGTCGTTTTGAGGCAGGAACGGGGCAGCGAGGCTTCTCTGGCCGTCGTACGCGGAAGGGCAGGGAGGCCGCAGAAAGGAAAGCCTCCTTGCCCCCCCAACCTCCCCGGGAAGTGGGGTGGGGGGAGTGTTTGAGGCTTTGGGGTGGTTAACCGGAATGTTCTCTGTGTGGAGAAAATGGCCTTTCTTTTTCTCTCTCTCTCTCTGGAGGTGGAAGGGCACACACACAACAAGCTTGGGGTTGGGTGGGGAGGAAGGGCCCCTGGCGCTTTGGGGGGGGGGAACGATGCCAGGAAAAGCCTGGCCCAGCTCCGAGATAACCCCCCTCACCCCTCTTCACATTTCCAGCCCCCCAAGCCCTGCCCCACTCCCGGTTCTCCCCGCCGGAAGCAGCATTGACGGGAGTAACGCCGGTTCACACCATTTATTTACATTTCGGAGAGAAGAGGGGACCCTTCTCTCTGGCGCCGCTGCCCACGGAATGAAGTGGCCCCCGCACCGCCAAGGACAGGCCTGAGGAAAACCACCCGCGTCGTCCCTTCCGCCCGCGGCCACCGTACAAAAGGCGGACAGGCGAGGATGGGTGGTGACGCCGGGGGGCAGAGAGTGTCTCGCAGGCACGGGGAGCGGGGCAGAGGCTGTAACGGTGCCAAGGTGGGGGGGAGGGGGCGCCCAGGCGTCCCAAGTCCCGCCGGCGCCCCTCTTTAGAGAGCATTGTCCTCGCTGCCGATGGTGACTCCGGCCGGCCGCTCCAGATCCGCTCTCTGCCGCTGCCTGCGGTCACCCTGGGAGCCGCTAGCGACAAAGCGGTCTTGCCCGCCCCCCTCAGTCACTGTCCGAGCCAACCGCTGAGGAGCCTTTCCTCTTCCGCTTGGTGGGTTTGGGTTTTGTGTCTTCCTCCTCCTAAGAGCAAAGAAAGCCGTGTTTCAATGATATGTAAGTGGTATCTTAAACACCAAACAATCTGACTAAGGTGCACAAGTAATTGTTGGAAGCGTAAACATATTGCATTTATAAATTTTAAATTTATTGTTGTACATTGTTTTAAATGTTTGCTTTCCTTCTGGGATTGTACCCCCAAGTGTGTTTTATCAGTTGGTCTCCAACCGTAATAAATTATCTATATCTATCTATCTATCTATCTATCTATCTATCTATCTATCTATCTAACTACCAAAGGTCTGTTTTTTTCTCTTTCCCCCAAATATGGTGGACATGCAGAAATGAGAGATAAAAGAGGCAAGCTGTTCATGGAAGAGTGGAGACCCTTTTCGGAATATTTGAAGAACTGTTACGAGTCAAATGAAAACGCGGCCAGGGTTCGAATTATGAGCAGGGGAACGAAAACAAGGAAAAGTGAGATAGAGGATAACTGTATTGAAGTATGTCATATAAAGCAGTAGGAACAAGCTAGGAATAAAAACATCATGGAAATAAGGGTGGGAAGCCAAAATTTGAGAGAAAGCAGAGATTGAAATGTAAGTAAATTTGTAAAACTTGTGAAAATCAATAAATATGAAAGAGAGAGAAGAAAGAAAGAAAGAAAGAAAGTTTTGTTTCAGGGGGGTGGGAGAAAGAAACTCTTTTCAGCCCGAGTCTCACATTCCCTCGGAGGCAAACAGCCTTTCCACTGCTTTAATACAATTATTCTGGATCTGCATTCCAGCCACGGAACAGTCAAGGGGCTTCTATACATACAGACTGCTTTCTCCATGCAATAACTGGCATGATCACAGGCCAAGGGCACATTCCAGCCGGGCATGAGCGCTCGGGGATGGTGACGGGAAAGTCCCAAGGGCCGGAACAGAGAGGTTGGGGGCCGCATTTGGGGACTGGAGGTTCCCCACTGCTGCTATGTTTGTTTATGAAAAGCATTTGCACACCACAATATATACACCGCCGCATCAGGGCACCATGCAGCAACAAAACATCCCGTGTACCCACGTAACCCAGCCCCTGCCGCAAAGGCTCCGCTCACCGAGGCGCTGCTGGAGGCAGACTCCTCCTCGTTGTTGGCGGGCTGTGCCGCGTTCTTCCGGCTGCGGGGGCTGGAGACGGTGGCTTTCCGGCGGCTCTTTGGAGGCTTGCTGGAGGAGTCCTCGTACTCTTCGGCCAGGGAGAAGAGGTCGCTGAACCTGGGGAGGGGAGATGGCACAGGGTGGGTCCACGGGCTGTGCAAGAAGCTCTGCACCCAAGAGCATTTTCAGGTTTGGGGGTGGCGGCAGGTCAGGGAATGCTGGGGTCTCCCTTGACCTCAACCCGGAAGCTGCGGCGAGAACGCCGCAGGAGGATGCGAGGCCTTCAGCACCTCAGCTCAGAGATCCACACCGGTTGTCAATTTGCTGTTCGTATACAGTCATATGGGACGCAGGTGGCGCTGTGGGTTAAAGCCTCAGCGCCTAGGACTTGCCGATCGAAAGGTCGGCGGTTCGAATCCCTGCGGCGGGGTGCGCTCCCGCTGCTCGGTCCCAGCGCCTGCCAACCTAGCAGTTCGAAAGCACCTCCGGGTGCAAGTAGATAAATAGGGACCGCTTACCAGTGGGAAGGTAAACGGCGTTTCCGTGTGCGGCTCTGGCTTGCCAGAGCAGCGATGTCACGCTGGCCACGTGACCCGGAAGTGTCTCCGGACAGCGCTGGCCCCTGGCCTCTTAAGTGAGATGGGCGCACAACCCCAGAGTCTGTCAAGACTGGCCCGTACGGGCAGGGGTACCTTTACCTTTACCTTTATACAGTCATATACATATACAGTATACAGAGGGACGCGGGTGGCACTGTGGGTTAAACCCACAGAGCCTAGGACTTGTCAATCAGAAGGTCGGCAGTTCGAATCCCCGCAACGCGGTGAGCTCCCATTGCTCGGTCCCTGCTCCTGCCAGCCTAGCAGTTCAAAAGCATGTCAAAGTGCAAGTAGATAAATAGGTACCACTCTGGCGGGAAGGTAAACGGTGTTTCCGTGCACTGCTCTGGTTCGCCAGAAGCGGCTTATTCCTGCTGGCCACATGACTCGGAAGCTGTGCGCTGGCTCCCTCGGCCAGTAAAGCGAGATGAGCACCGCAACCCCAGAGTCGGTCACGACTGGACCTAATGGTCAGGGGTCCCTTTACCTTTACCTTATACTGTCATACCTCTTGTTACGTTTGCTTCAGGTTAAATCTTTTCAGGTTGAGTCCTGCAGCAACCCAGAAGTAACGGAACAGGTTACTTCTGGGTTTCACCACTCGCACATGCGCAGATGCTCAAAATGACGTCACGCGCATGCGCAGAAGCAGCGAATCGCGACCCGCGCAGACGCAGGTTGCGTTCTGCTCAGGTTGCAAACGGGGCTCTGGAACGGATCCCGTTCGCAACCAGAGGTACCACTGTATTTGCTTAACAATTTGGGGGCTGTCTATGTGGAAGGCAGCCTTTAAGCCAACTTGACTACAGAACTGGCACCATCCCAGGTGCCACATAATCCTCATTCCACATTGGTAAACCATCAATCCTTTAGCAAGGCGGCACCTACACTTTGGAACTCTCTGCCGATTGACTGGTGCTGCCTTTTGCTTTTCTGCACTTGCTAAAAACATATTTTATTTTATTTTTATAAATATTTATTAGAGTTTCCAAATTGTTACAATAAACAAAAAGAAAAACAAAAATACACAAAAAGTGACAAAAATACAAAAATACAAAGTTAAAAGAAAAACAAAAACAGTTAACACATATATAATTTCCATTTCTTATTTCCATTAACTTGTTTCCCAGACCTCCTCTCACCTTCCCCTTTTGTATTCCAGTTCAATCTTAACTCAGTAAATCCTTATTATAACTTGTCATAACTTATTATAACTTATTACTCAACCTTTACATTACAGCTGGTAACCACTTAATTTCTGTCCAACCGCTAAATACATATTTTTTGTACAGGCAAGTCTGTCCCGACGGGCAGAACGTTGACCCGTGTTTTAATCTGGTTTTTAAGCCTATCGTTGGTTTTAATTAGTATTTCTTTGAACATCTTAAATTTCTGCTTTTGCTACTAATTTCGTTGTGTCGTTCTTTGGGGAAACTGCTTTGAGGTTGTTGGTTTTTTAAAAAACAACAACAAAGAAGCGGTAAATAGATTTTACAAAATAAAAATACATAAGTGAAAGATTAAGGTAAAGGTAAAGGGACCCCTGACCATTAGGTCCAGTCGTGGCTGACTCTGGGGTTGCAGCGCTCATCTCGCTTTATTGGTCGAGGGAGCAGGCGTACAGCTTCCGGGTCATGTGGCCAACATGGCTAAGCCGCTTCTGGTGAACCAGAGCAGTGCACGGAAACACCATTTACCTTCCCGCTGGAGTGGTACCTATTTATCTACTTGCACTTTGACGTGCTTTCGAACTGCTAGGTTGGCAGGAGCAGGGACCGAGAAACGGGAGCTCACCCCGTTGCAGGGATTCGAACCACCGACCTTATGATCGGCAAGTCCTAGGCTCTGTGGTTTAACCCACAGCGCCACCCGCGTCCCTGTAAGTGAAAGATTACTTGCTCCTTTTTCTGGCTTGCTTGCTTGAAGAGTGAAACAGCAGCAGCAGCAGCAGCAGGGCTCAGGGATTGTGGAACGATGCCACCCCACATGCTGCCCCTGCTTTTGGGGGAGAGAAGCAAGTTCTACACCCTTCCCTTCCTGTCCTACAAGCAAACCTCGGCTCGGCTCAGTCTGCAGGGCGAAACTTTCTTCTCCATCTCTCTCCTGCTCACTTGCTCTCCTTTGGAAAGGAGGGCACCCTCTTTTTCCTGAGCCCCATACAGTACCAAGGAAAGCCTTCGCCCACCCCTCCCACAAATGCAAACCACAAGAGACGGGCACTCACTTCATCTTGTGGGCTTCGTCGCAGCTGGCCTGGACGTGCTGGAGGGCCTGCAGGATCGGGGTTTGGCTGAAAACTGCCAGGAATAGGAAGGAAAGAGCAGCAGGAAGTCAGTGAAATGAAATTTTAAGAAAACATGGCGGCGCCACATCCTTGGCACATGCACATCAGAGAGGACTGCAGGATGAACGGCATAGATGGGGTCGGGGTCGGGGGGGGTTTAACACCAAGTCACTTTCATGCGTAAGAACCCAGGCAATCTGCCCTCTGCCAAGTCAGGACTCCTGGTCCGGAATTCTTGTCTACACTTAAGGGGCAGCGGCTCTGCGAGGTTTCAGATGGGAAGACTCTCCCAGCCCTAACTGGAAATGCCATCAGGAACAGAAACTCTCTTTCTTTTTAGCTATTTTCCCTTCTTTTTTATTTAATAATAATAATAATCATCATCATTTTTTATTTATATCCCGCCCTCCCCAGCTGAAGCCGGGCTCAGAGTGGCTAACAACAATAAAAGTAACGCAACATTCTAAAATCAATTCATTCTATATATCATATTCATATATATCATATTCATATGATATAAATGTGATAAAGGGTTCCCCCTCCCCCAATTATTTCTTCTCTGTTCTTTCTTTCTCTTTTTAATACAATTGTGTTTGGTAAGGATAATGAGTATTCTACATTTTTCTTTTTTCTTCTTTTTTGATTTACTGCTTTTTATAAATGTGTTTGGATTTTAGTGCTCCATGTGTTAAAAACCTTCAATGAAATTCTTTTTCTAAAAAATAATGTTTGATTTAAAAAAAACACAGCTTATTCTGGGAATTATGAGAACTACCTAAACTGTATAGAATCTTATTCATGTATGGCAGAAGTGCCAGCAAAGGAAGAATAGATACAAAAACTTATGGAATATGCAGAAATGGCAAAACTTACCAGAAGAATAAGAAATCAAGATAATAAACTTTTTTTATTATAAAAGAATGGAAATGGGTTATGGAATATTTACAGATACAATTGTAAACAGGTATGAACATTGGTAGGATTACTGTAGTAACCTGCAGTTTAATAAGAGTATATATTTAAAGTAGATGAATAAATGAGCAAATTAAGTTAATTTGGATATACAGAAGATATATAGATAGATAGATATTAAAGATTTCTTGGTTTACAAAAGTATGTGCAATGTCTCTTTTTTCAAGTTACATTTTCTACAGATCCGTTTCATTTGTTGAGACATTAGTGTTACCTTAGAAAGAAAAGGGGGAAAGAGGTGGGGGGCATGGTGGGCGGAGTCGGGGTCAGGTGGCAATGTTTCTATTCTACTTAATGCATGTGATATGCAGAAGATATTAAAAATAAATTTAAGGAACTGTAGAAAGAGAGGGAAGGAAGTCAAGTTTTGAAATGTTAAAATGATTGCAAAATTAATGAAATGTATAAACCTGAAAAGCATATATATATATATATATATATATATATATATATATATATGGAATCAAACCTGGGACTTTCTGCCTGCACTCAGCTACGGTCCTGCACTTACAATTCAGACAAGAGTCTAGTCCTCATGATCTTAAATAAGAGTGCTGGTTTAAACAGGAAGCTGGCTTATACGGAGTCAGGCGTTTGGTCCACCTAGCTGAGCGCTGTCTACATCAGGCATAGGCAAACTCAGCCCTCCAGATGTTTTGGGACTACAACTCTCATCATCCCTAGCTAACAGGACCAGTGGTCAGGGATGATGGGAACTGTAGTCCCAAAACAACTGGAGGGCCGAGTTTGTCTACATCGACTGGCATCAGCTCTCTGTGGGAGAGTCTTTATAAACCCTTCCTGCAGATGCCACTGGGGACTTTCTGCCGGCAGAGCAGGGCTCTGGCACTGAGCTTTAAGGCCTCATCCCCAAAGGGAAAAGATGCACTTACAGTTCTGTTTGGTGTTGGTGAGGTTCAGGCGCAGGTTATCTAGGTGCTCCAGGATCTGTTCCAAGGTGAGCTGGGCGAGTTTGCTGCTGGAACTGCGCAAGCTGGAAGCAAAGAGCCAGAGAAAGGAAGGGGGGAAAGAGAGAGGACGCAGGCAGGGTCATTAGAAACGGGCTTCTAACGTTTTGCATGGAAAACAACGGCAAAGACTCAGAACCCTGGGAGCGTCTGCTTGCTTTCCCCTCCTACAACTTACAACGAACGCACCAAGTATCTAGCCCTCATGAAGGCATGAGTTAAGAACGCAAGAAGCGCTTTGATGGCCCATCTAGTCCAGCCGCCTGTTCCCACAGCGGACACAGAGGGGCTGCAATGGAAGCATGCGAGCGGGGCCTGAGAGCAGCACCACCAGCAGCAGCGCTCTCCTCACTTTCAATTCTTAAAGGTAAAAGGACCCCTGACCATTAGGTCCAGTCGTGGCCGACTCTGGGGTTGCGACGCTCATCTCGCTTTACTGGCCAAGGGAGCCGGCGTACAGCTTCCGGGTCATGTGGCCAGCATGGCTAAGCCGCTTCTGGCGAACCAGAGCAGCGCACAGAAACACAGCTTACCTTCCCACCGGAGTGGTACCTATTTATCTGCTTGCACTTTGACGTGCTTTCGAACTGCTAGGTTGGCAGGAGCAGGGACCGAGCAACGGGAGCTCACCCTGTCAGGGGGATTCGAACCGCCGACCTTCTGATCAGCAAGCCCTAGGCTCTGTGGTTTAACCCACAGCGCCACCTGCGTCCCTCCGATTCAATTCTTAGGAGCTAGGGGGAAAACTGGGCAGGAACAGTAGCCGTCCTCCAAGTATTTGCTTTCCAACTTGTCTGTGGTTTTCCCACTTGCTTATTTTGGCTTCTTATGTTTGGGGGAAGGGACGCTGTCCGTTTTTAAAATAAGCTTCGGTCCGGTTGCTTAGTGTTGATGCTCAGATGCTGGAGAAGGAACTCCACTAGATGTCGTCCTTGCTCTGTGAATGTTAAGAAGGATATCCTTGTTCTCTGAATGAATGGCTACATGCCGTGTGTGTGTGTGTGTGTGTCCCCTGCTTTGGGAAATGTCTTGCCACGAACCCAGTAAGCTGCCTGGTACCATGCAAAGGCGATGTTCTAGCTCTGAGCGGTGGAGGAAAAGGTTTTCCTCCCTCCTAACACTAAGGTCCGTATAGTTAAAGCTATGGTTTTCCCAGTAGTGATGTGTGGAAGTGAGAGCTGGACCATAAAGAAGGCTGATCACCGAAGAATTGAGGCTTTTGAATTATGGTGCTGGAGGAGACTCTTGAGAGTCCCATGGACTGCAAGAAGATCAAACCTCTCCATTCTGAAGGAAATCAGCCCTGAGTGCTCACTGGAAGGACAGATCCTGAAGCTGAGGCTCCAAGACTTTGGCCACCTCTTGAGAAGAGAAGACTCCCTGGAAAAGACCTTGATGTTGGGAAAGATTGAGGGCAGAAGGAGAAGGGGACGACAGAGGATGAGATTGTTGGATTGTGTTCTCGAAGCTACCAGCATGAGTTTGACCAAACTGCGGGAGGCAGTGGAAGACAGGAGTGCCTGGCGTGTTCTGGTCCATGGGGGCACGAAGAGTCGGACACGACTAAACGACTAAACAACAACAACACTAGGAGAGAGAATCTGATGAAGCTGGACGTGGAAGGCTCAGGTGAAAAGACTTCTTCACGGGGCGTGCAAACTGCAGAACTTGCTCCTATGGGAAAGGAGCAACCAGCTGGGATGGCTTTGAAAGAGGACTTGGTGGGGGCAGCGATCAAGGGCAGCTACCAGCTCAAGGCTGCACCTGCGGTTCTCCTCCCACTCTTCTTATACTCACAACCCCGTGCGGCAAGGCTAGGCTGAGAGGCAGCGAGTGACCCCAGGGTCACAAACACTGAAATTCATGGCTGAGCAGGGATTCGAACCCGGGCCTCTCCCAGGTCCTAGTCTGGCACTTAAGCACTGCACCACCACAGGCTCCTTTGGCATCTGTCATAGGGACGCAACCTGTAGCCAGGCTCTGAGCAGGCAGAGTGAGATCAGAGTCCTCTTTTGTATGAGCAAAAAGAAAGAGCCCTCCTTTTCCAGACATTACATGGGAGCACAGACACGAGTTCCAAAGCGTTGCTCCTATGATGCAGAGGGAGATGGTGGAGGTGAGGGATAGCTCTAGGTTCCCAGAAGGGGGGGGACATGACCCCCCTCCCGCCCTTGAGCCAAGCAGAGAGCATCAGATCTGCCTTGCCCCCTCCACAAGGCAGGTGAAATCGACTCCAGGTAGCCCAGAGAGGCCGAAGCCCTCCTCTCTGCATCCTTCCAAACCTCCCCAACATGCAAAAACTTCCACTTGGCTCTAATTGGGCTTGGGTTCCTGGCACAGGACCTGTCAGTCACCGCTGGGCTTGCCCCCCCCCCCCACAGGGAAATCTCCCAGATAAATTGCCCTGGGTTTGCAATGCAGATGCGAAGGCGGCTCAAGGAAGTGGGTCCAATTAGGAGAAGCAAAGCGAGCGGCTCTCTGCTCTCTCGGGATAAGACGATGAAAAAAGAAACACGATAGGAGGTGTGATTTTTGTCCTTTTGGAAGGGGTGGCAACAGAGGAAGATGGTGGCCGCCTTTAGGTGCCTCACCCACGCCCCACATGCTCTCTTTGCTTGTGCAGATTGAGGTTTACAGCTTTCAGTATTTTTTTAAAAAGAGAAACGGGACAAGGTTCTAGTCCTTATGACAGTGACATCAGACGATTGGGCCCAATATACTTTTCTTGATCCACTCAACAACAAACGTTCGCTGGGTGGTTCTTGATTCGGTTGCCCTCTCTCAGGCTAACTCAGTTTGCAGGCCCATTGTGAGGATAAAACAGGACAGTCCTTTGTTGTTATCCTTGGTAAGAAGGGCAACACAAGAAACAGGCACCCATGTGTTGTATGGAGGATAAAATTATATGTAGTTCCGACATGCAGCAAAATCCCTTTGAATAGTGCGGGGGGAGAGATGCTTTTTGAACACCCCTCCCATTTTGTTTTAAACTCCTTGCATGCAGAAAGCTAGCCTCTCAAACACGTGTGCCTTTTCCCTGGCACACTGTTTTTCTAGGTGCAAGCTGCATTGAGCAGATGGCCTCTGCCTGCAGCTGCAGCAGACCTGCAGCCAAATACCCCACACAGGCAGGCAGGCAGAGCAAGAACTTGAACAGAGGTTGCCCATGTTTGCTGGAACTAACACAAGAAGAGCCTTGCAGGATCAGGGCCAATGGCCCATCTAGTCCAGACTCCTGTTCTCACAGTGGGAAGCCCTCAAGCAGAACCCTTGAGTATTAGGGCAGTTCTCCCCTCCTGTGGCTTCCAGCAGCTGGAACATCTGTCTCCGACTGCGGGACAAGAGCATAGCCATTGTGGCTAGTAGCCACTGTTGGTCTCCTCCTCCTCCTCCAAGGTTTAGATGGCATGCCTACTTCTGGTATGGAAAAGCAAAAGTACAAAAAGGATTCCACAACTGTTTAATAAGAAGGTCCCTGTTCAAAGTATGGGAGAAATATAAAGATTTACTAGAACCAAAAACACCCTGGTGGCTATCACCTACTGAAGCACTATCACTTAAAATATTGGGGGGCAAAGGAGAGTGGCCAACATATAGAGAGCTGCAGGTTGAAAGAAAGGGAAAGTTAACTTTGAAAGAATATGACGAAGTAAAAGAACCTCTTCAAAGCTGGCTGCATCATAGAGAATTAAAGCATATCTTTAAGGAGGATAATAAAAAAGGCTTCTTATCTTTGGTTTCCAGATTCCAAAAGGAAGTGATAGAAGAAAATACAAAATTATTTAAAAAAAGGCATATAACGTTCTTTTGGAGTGGGAAACCAAAGATGAAGAAGTAAAACCGGTAATGATTAAATGGGCACAAGACATGGGCCATAAGATACGATTTCAGGATAGTCCAATCTGCTTTCAAAGCAGATTGAAATAGCAGGCTGGCGGCCTGCTATTGCTGATGTTTTCGGATGGTGCAATAAAGTTTACGACGAGGTTGGCGGCTGTCACTGCATCTTGTGGTGGCGAGTTCCACAGTTTAATGACGCCAATGGGAGCTGCAGTTCGCAGCAACTCCTGCAGTTCGCAGCAACTCCTGGAGGGTCGAAGTGCCCCTCTCTCCTGAGCCAGGTGGAGGGAACAGCCTTATTCTTGCTGTCGGAAAACCCCGGCTGACCTACTGCAAAATCACCCAGAGATCAACCGGGAAGTAGATCCCAATCTACCTTCCGCTCCCTGCTGGGCTGAAGCAACCTCCTCCTTCCTTCCCAGCCCATGTTTACCTTTGGCGTTTTCGGGGAAGGCTGTTGTTCTTGATCAGGAGGGACTTGATGTGCTCAGCCAAGAGGTCGTCGTGCTTGATGCACCAGTGCCGGAGGATGCTGGTGGTGAACTGGTCGTCTGGGTGGCACGGCCGGCTGAGGACCATCTTCACCATGTCTTCGCTAGGCCTGCGGCAAAATGCACGGCTTATTGTTATTCCTGCTTTTTGTTTGTTTTTCCAAGGGGCAAGAAAACCAGGAGAGCGGGAGAAGACCCATTGTCGTGATTTAATAAGAGAGCTTCGGGCTTGGCAGCGGAATGTGGCCCTCCAATCCTCTCTGCCTGGCCCCTAAGAGTTCTCCGCAGGCCACGCCCCTCACAAGACTCCGCCCCCCTCAGAGGCTTCTACTGTTCTTGGAGCTCTAATCCATGTTTCTCGCTTGTCTGGACAGACCGACAGGGGCGTCTGCTTAGAAACCAGCCTACTGTACAAAGATAACGTTTATTTGAACTGATTTTATAATGAAATGATTTTAGAATGTTGTATTATTTTACTGTTGTTAGCTGCTCTGAGCCCGGTTTCGGCTGGGGAGAGCGGGATATAAATAAAAAAATATTGTTGTTGTTGTTGTTGTTGTTGTTGTTGTTAGCTCCGGCCACTTCTGCCTCTGGCAGCAGCCTTAGCCGAATTAAGACCTGGATCCCGGCCAGCCAACAGGTATTCTGGCTGTCATAGTTGAGCCAGCCCAGCGCAAATCCCTTAAAAATATCCCACGGAGCCAAAGCCTGCCTCAAAGGGAGGCCGGATTTCCCCAGCATGCCCCTGCTGTTGAACACGCAGCCGGGGAGCTGCCTGAGTTTTCCTCAAGGCAGCAGGAGGCGCTGGGCTCCGGGCGCTGCCTTCCTTTCCTGGGTTCCTTCAGCGTGGCAGGTCAGAGGAAGGGAGAGGAGAGACAGCCTGCTCCCTCCCAGGCCCCATATGAATAGAAATTAAGGCGCTCTCTGCGGGGCCATTGGCAAAGGTCACGCTGGGACACTGCAGCCTCCCTGAGGTTCTGAGTCAGGGAGGAGGAAGCACAAAACAGTAGCCAGTTTCGGGAGAGAAGTCACAGAGGCAGTAGCTGGAAAAGCAAGGCGCTGGTGGATGCTTGGCCTCTGCCTGAAGAAGGGATTGCAGCTAAAAAAACCCTACTGGATCAGACAAAAATAAAGCAAAACAAACCATCCTGTTTCCAACAACCGTACGCTGGGGGGCTCCAAGAAATCCAGAATGGACAGAGCTTATAGTACAGTGGTACCTCGGGTTAAGTACTTAATTCGTTCCGGAGGTCCGTTCTTAACCTGAAACTGTTCTTAACCTGAAGCACCACTTTAGCTAATGGGGCCTCCCGCTGCTGCCGTGCCGCTGCCGTGCAATTTCTGTTCTCCATGATCAAGGTGTCTCCCCTGCCAGGTAAGTTCTCATCCTGAAGCAAAATTCTTAACCTGAGGTATTATTTCTGGGTTAGCAGAGTCTGTAACCTGAGGTACCACTGTATTACATGGTTTGCCCTCTCTCTCTGAAATTAACGGAGCTTGATTCATATCAGTGAGTCTACTACGACCACCACTGGCTACAACCCATAACTCCCCATCGTCACCTTTTGTCCTGCCACCTCGAATTCAGTTATGAGCGGCCCCAGTGCTAAATTAAGTAGCAACTGAGTTCCTTGCTCATCTTGGGGGTCTTCAGAACTCTTTCTGCCCAGCCCGGTGCCCCTCAGGGAGATGCAATCTGGCCCCTTTGCTGCCGCAAAAATCTATCATTAGATGAGCGGGGGGAAAGCGATAACCTCCCCACCTGCAGCTTGTTTGCAGGGATTGGCTGAGGAGAGGGACTGAGTGCCAGCACATACGCCAGCCGCATCCACCGTGACCCGGTGAAATAAAAAGGTTAGCTGCCCCGGCTTTTAAATCTTGGCGTTTTTGCAACAGAAGGAAACTGAAGTTCTCCGATATCCGCACTGGAACCTGCATACGGGGATGCAGAAGACCCAACAAAGCCCCTGGCTGCAATTATCAGTGCCGGCTGTCGGAAAAGGCACGGACACCCTCGACCGCTGTTTGCTGCTGCCTCTGGGCGGGTGTGCTGGGTCCAGGCAGATGATGTCTTGCCTTAATCTGAGCAGCTGCGCAGGAAATTGGGAGCCAGCTCAGGTCAAACCAGCAACGAGATGACACACCTTCCCCGGCGCTTGGATCGCCAATTAACATTTTGGAATTGCAAGTCGGGTGCGGGGAGGGAACGCACTCTGCCTTTCGGCTTCTGATAGCTCCCCAGCTGCCGTGGCCACACAAACCCTGTCCATAACTCACTGCAATGCCGTCCGCAGCCCTAAAGGGCGATTACATAGAGCGGGGAGGCGAGAGGAGGCAGGCAAGCGATTTGCTCTGTGTGTTTGTGAAATATAGCTTTAATTTCCCACCCTCAGCTGCCGTGTGTCAAAAGTTTGGGCTTATTAAAAGCTGGAAGGCTCAGAGAGCTCTTCCCATCATGGGTAAAAGTTGCATCAGGAGACGGGGAATGTAGGAAGTTGCCTTAGACCAAGTCGGGTGAAAACAATCCTGGAAATTGCAAAGGAGAACCTTAGGAGGGCCAGGTGGAGAGGAGTAGAGGTCCGTGTGTGGCCCTTGGTTCCCTGCCCCTGCTTAGGAACACACCCAGGAGAAACATAGGTAAAGGTAAAGGGACCCCTCACCATTAGGTCCATTCGCGGCCGACTCTGGGGTTGCGGTACTCATCTCGCTTTATTGGCCGAGGGAACCAGTGTACAGCTTCCGGGTCATGTGGCCAGCATGACTAAGCCACTTCTGGAGAACCAGAGCAGCGCACGGAAATGCTGTTTACCTTCCCGCCGGAGCGGTACCTATTTATCTACTTGTACTTTGACGTGCTTTCAAACTGCTAGGTTGGCAGGAGCAGGGACCGGGCAACGGGAGCTCACCCCGTTGCGGGGATTCGAACTGCCGACCTTCTGATTGGCAAGTCCTAGGCTCTGTGGTTTAACCCACAGCACCACCCGTGTCCCATAGGAGAAACATGGGAAGTGTTAAAAGCCCCGACTGATGCCTTCCTCCTGCCTGATTTCTTTCTCTCTCCATCCCTTGCCTCGCTACCCCTGTATTTTGGCGGGCGCCAACCATCTCCCTGAGAGACCCTTTTCTTCCCATGCAGCCCTGAAGCCAGGCACCTCCGCTCGAAGCGCACTTGAGGCAACTGTGACATACAGCGTTTTGGATACTTACTTCTCCCGTCTCAGCTGCAGCAATAAGCAGGAAAGCGCCTCAGGGTGTTCTGAAATGCAGAGAGAGGTTTGCTAAGCAGCTGCTAACCAACTCTGATGCAGAGCTCTGAGCTTCTGGGCAGCATATATCTCTATATTTGCCACTGCATCAGCAGAGCTGTGGCCTTCAGCCTGGGCCCAGTATGTTAGTGTCAGCACACAGTTTTGGATTCTTGTAATTTATTATTACATTCATATGGGTGGCCTAGGACCCACGTGCCTACGGGACCGCCTCTCCTGGTATGCCCCACGGAGGACCATAAGGTCCACAAATGACAACACTCTGGAGGTCCCAGGTCACAAGGTGGTTAGATTGGTCTCAACTAGTGCCAGGGCCTTTTCAGTACTGGCCCCGGCTTGGTGGAACGCTCTGTCACAAGAGACTAGGGCCCTGCGGGACATCTTTCTGCAGGGCCTGCAAGACAGAGCAGTTCTGCCTGGCCTTTGGTTTCAACTCAGTCTGACCCTTATGTTTCCCTCCCCTTATGGTTTTGATCTATGGGCTACTTTTAAAATGAGGCTGCATTTTAAATTGCATTTTAACCTGTATTTTAAATTGCCCCTCCCCCCCCCCCGCATTATGTTTTTATTGTAATTTTACTGGTGTTAGCAGCCCTGAGCCTGGCTCTGGCCGGGGAGGGCAGGGTATAAATAATAATAATAATAATAATAATAATAATAATAATAATAATAATTATTATTATTATTATTATTATCCCACCCTTTTCTCCAAAGAGCGCAAGGTGGTGAACGCACTTCTCCCCCCTCTCCATTTATATCCTCACAACGACCTTGTGAATTAGGTTAGGCTGTGAGAAAGAGTGTGACTGGCCCAAGGTGAGTTTTATGGCTGAGTGGGGATTCGAACCCCAGTCCCCCTGGTCCTAACCAGGGAGAGGATAGAGAGTTTAATTAGACAGATAGGTAGACATGGACCCTGCAATGTCTCTGTTTCTGGAAATTAAGCTAGGGAGAGATGCATTTCTAGACACCGAGACTCAAGACGATCTGAAAAGGAAGACCACATTATATGGAAACCTGTGGCTCTTAATCCATGACATATCAGGATGCATGAGGAAAGAAACACACACAGTGTCTCCTCAGGGAAAACCTGAACCGTTTCTTCCTTCAAGTATTCTGGAGCTGAGCCCTGCCTCTGAAAACCACTACGCCACACTGGCTCTCGGTATGAAAACATAATAAATAGAATAAATAGCGGCAAACGCACACGCTTGTTGGTGCCATTGGGCAGTGTTTTCCAATGTGTGACTACATCCTTCTTGTCAACCACTGTCAGCGAAAAAGGACTTGCTCACATGAAAGGAAAGGGCTCCATGAAAGGAAATCTAGAGTAACGGATCCCAGCAGGTCTCAGGATCCCTCCCAGGGTGCGAGTTTTTTTTGGGGGGTGTTCTGCCAGTATGTTTGGGCACCAGGTGGATGGAGTCAGGGTGGATGGAGTCCTGCGTAAGAGGCCAGGAGATTGAGGAGGTGCGTCCAAAGGAGTATAGCTTTATTTGTAATTTGCATTACCGTATTTTTCGCTCTATAAGATGCACCCGACCATAAGACGCACCTAGTTTTAAAGGGGGAGAACAAGGGGGAAAAATTCTCTCCCTCTCTGCACAGTGCCCCTTCAGCGAAGCGGCAGGAGAAGCGGAGCCCCTTCCATTTCTCCTCCCGCTTCGCTGAAGGGGCGCTGCGCAGAGAGGGAAAACTGTGCAGCGCCTCTCCCTTGAAGCAAAGCCTGGAGAGCAAGAGGGATCAGTGCGCACCGACCCCTCTCACTCTCCAGGCTTCAGTGAAAGCAACGCGAAGCCTCCGGAGCACAGCGGGAGCTCCTGCTGCGCTCCGGAGGCTTTGGGCAGCTATCCCTGAAGCCTGGGGAGCAAGACCCCTTTCACTGAAGCCACGGAGCCTGCATTTGCTTCATAAGACGCACACACATTTTCCCTTAATTTTTGAAGGGGAAAAAGTGTGTCTTATAGAGCGAAAAATACGGTAATTGTTTTATTGGGTGTTTTGTGCTGTTCCTGCTTTAGTTTGTCACATGCCGCTTAGAGAGATATTCCTATACTAAGTGGTACAGAAATGGTCCACGCAAGCAAAGCCCTAAATGGCCCGGGACCCAAGTACCTATAGGTTAGCCTTCCTCAATGAGGACTAGAATCTTCCCCCAATATCAACCATCTCAGACCCTGCAATTAGTGAGTGAGCAACCTGGTTGGCATTGACCTGTGACAGGGCCTTCTCGGTGGCGGCTCCCACATTTGCAAAACGGCCTGCCCGGTGAGTTCTGTCCACCTCCCTCATTGCTGGCTTTTGGGAGGAATTTAAAGAGGGTGGGGAAACATTCCTATTTTGCCTGGCTGTGCATCCCTCCTAACTCTGTAATGGCCAGTGGAGAGGATGCTTGTGCGACGCTCACCTTTATACTTGAGATGCTGGAGGATGGGGATGATGGTCTCCAGGGGGATGTTGTGGGCCAGAAACAGCTGCCACGTGCAGTATTGCTCAAAGGTCTCCCACTCCAAGCTCTGAACTGGAAAAAGTGGGCAAGGGGGAAAGAGGGAAGGCAGGAAAGAGCCTGGCTGTCAAAAACGTGGCATGGCAACTCAGTTCACAGTGTCTTGCATTGTTTCATGCATAATTGTAACCGCTCTGGTTTTTTCTTTTTCTTTACCAATAGCAGCATATGAATATTTTAAGGAACAATCATTATTATTAACATCATCATCATCATCATCATCATTATTTAATGCAGGGCTCCCAAACCTTTACAGGTCCACTGTCTACTTGGTTCCATAAACTCACCCCCAGTGTCCCCTACCCTATAAAAAGGATTCTCTGGGTTTGCATGTCCCACTAAGGAAGATGGTAACGCAATGAAATTCGAAACAGGGGCAATTAATTGTGCATTCATTCAAAATCCAATTCACACTGAGGTCCAGCGCCAAGGGCCTTCTGGCGGTTCCCTCGCTGTGAGAAGCAAAGCTACAGGGAACCAGGTGGAGGGCCTTCTCGGTAGTGGCTCCCGCCCTGTGGAACACCCTCCCACCAGATGTCAAAGAGAACAACTACCCGACTTTTAGAAGACATCTGAAGGCAGCCCTGTTTAGGGAAGCTTTTAATGTTTGATGTATTACAGTATTTTAATACTTTGTTGGAAGCTGCCCAGGGTGGCTGGGGAAACCCAGCCAGATGGGAGGGGTATAAATTATTATTATTATTATTATTATTATTATTATTATTATTATTATTATTCACACAATTTAATTTAATTCAACAAACCAGATGAGCTTGATTCAGTGATACGATACCAGCTTTTTCAAGTCTGATAAGTCATTGGCACTTCTGCTGCCCTCTCCCACCCGCGTGCCTCTTAGTGCCCCCCCCCAGGTAATCCCACCATCCACCCTGGGAACCAGCCTGAGAGGCTCAGAGATGGTAACTGGACCCCAATGTCCTCCCAGTGAGCTTCACGGAAGAGGGAGGATTCTAGCCCAGCACTCCAACCACTACTATAGAATGAGTGGGTCTATCTAAACACACTCCTTATCCCCCACCCCCTTTTAACCAAGACTTCGTTTTTTGGCACCTCTCCCCCGCTGAGCCCAACTCACTCAGAATATTGAGGACTGAGTCCTTCCGAAACATCACCAAGTTCCCCATCATAACGTGGCAGACCAATTCCTGGAGCTGGGGAGAAGAGAGAGCGGGAGTCAGACTCACAGATTTAGGAACAAGGCCACCAGGCGCAGGTCGCAACGGAAGAGAAACGCAGGAACGTGAAATATGCATTAGGAAGATAGGGCGAAACTAAAAGCTGCCCTATACGGTAAATGAAACATGCATCTAAAAGTGGAACCTTGACTCGAGGGGGCTCACACCACCTTGCCTGAGCCGAGCATTCTTCAGTGTGGATTTACCATAGTTTTTAGAGGGGGAAAGGGGGAAAGCCCCATTTTTTGGGGGGAAAGCCCCATTTTTGGGGGGATAAGCTCACAGTTGTGCAGCTTCTTTTGCAAAGGGGAAAATCCCTGTGTTTTTAAGGATCAGCTCAAAGTTGTTGAGCTTACTTTGCAAAGGGAAAAAATCCTGTTGTTATGGGGTTCAACTCGCAGTTCTGCAGCTTCTTTAGGAAAGGAAAGGGAGCCGTTTCTACAGTTTCCAGACAGATATCAGCCAGTCACATGTCGCTGGGGAAACAAACAGCCTCCATCATTCAACAATGGAAATAAACCACAACCCTGAGACCACATTCACACCTTCCATTTGAAGCGCTATGATACCCCTTTAAGCAGTCATGGCTTCCCCCAGAGAATTATGGGAACTGTCCATTGCGAAGGGTGTTCAGCATGGGTAGGCAAACTAAGGCCCGGGGGCTGGATCCGGCCCAATCGCCTTCTAAATCCGGCGCGCGAATGGTCCAGGAATCAGCGTGTTTTTACATGAGTAGAATGTGTGCTTTTATTTAAAATGCATCGCTGGGTTATTTGTGGGGCATAGGAATTCGTTCGGTTTTTTTCTTCAAAATATAGTCCGGCCCCCACAAGGTCTGAGAGACAGTGGACCAGCCCCCTGCTGAAAAAGTTTGCTGACCCCTGGTGTTGAGAGTTGTTAGGAGAGCTCCCTATTCCCTTTACTGAGCTACAATTCCCAGAGCAGTTCCCAGGGAGCTCTGGGAATTGTAGTGCTGGGTGGGGACTCGGGGTCCCCTAAGGACTCTTAGCATCCTAGACTAAAGGCAGCTCCCAGAATCCTTTGGGGGGAGCCATGACAGCTTAAGGTGGGCTCATAGTGCTTTAAATGTACGGTGTGAATGCAGCCTAAGTCTTCTTCCTCGGCTCAGAATTTAGATGCAGGGAGAAAATGCTACAGTATGAATACACCGCGTGTCCACAAAGTCTTCTAACACCCTTAATTTCCACCCCCCGCCGCCCCTTCCACCTTTCCCCACTGGCCCCACAATGCAGCCAAGGAACCAACGAAGCAGGATGTGGGGGGAAATGAGAGAAAGGGACGAGTGATGGAAACTGAGGCAGGGCTGGGAAAGGCACCAAGGTGGACGGGGGTTAGGCCGGGAACATCCGGAATGGGGCAGGAGCCCAGCAAGGGGTCAGATCAGGTGGGGGGGCCCTCCCACCCACCCTTTCCCACATGCGATACCATCTCGCTGTCTGCCCTGGCCAGGAAAACCTGCCCAAGAGACCCAGCCGTCCCAAAGCTGGCATGGGAAACGGAGCGCTTGATGAACGAAGCTGATACGGATATATTAGGGGAGACATAGGTTTATTTTGGGGAAACAGCCTGTATGTAGGCCCAACCAGGCTCAGAGGCAACACGCATGAGGCAAAAGTACTGCCTGCCAAGACACACACACACACACACACACACACACACACAACCTCTCCCACTTTGGCTATTTTTGGGTCACTCCAAACGGGCACCATGGCAACATATTAGCATTGGCACCACACGCCAGCCCTGCTCTCTCAGCGGGCTCTTTAGCCCAAAGCTTGTTGTGGCACTGTTACAATTTCTGGGAAATGGGGAAGAGGCCTGCAAGGTGGATGTCCTGTCCTGTGGCCTGGAGATCAGGGCTGGGGGAAGAAGAGTCGGCTGCAGGGTCTCCATGGCAAAAAGAAGGGTGCCTGGGGCATGTGCAGAGGCCCACGCTTTTTTCTTTGTTTTTGACAAGGCCATGCTCTGGGTGTCTGGAGAAAGGGCTCCCGTGTAGCCCCGGACTGATGCAGAGCTGAACCAGTCGCCATCAGGAGAAGATCTCTCCCTATGGCTCTTTCTGTGGCTGTGTTCACACCATGCCTTTAAAGCAACCACACACACCCCAGCGAAGAATCATGGGAATTGTAGTCTATCTCTTACATACAACTGCCAGTACCCCTTAAAGGTAAAAGGTAAAGGGACCCCTGACCATTAGGTCCAGTCGTGGCCAACTCTGGGGTTGTGGTGCTCATCTCGCTTTATTGGCCGAGGGAGCCGGCGTACAGCTTCTGGGTCATGTGGCCAGCATGACTAAACCGCTTCTGGCGAACCAGAGCAGCGCACAGAAACGCCGTTTACCTTCCCGCTGGAGTGGTACCTATTTATCTACTTGCACTTTGACGTGCTTTCGAACTGCTAGGTTGGCAGGGGGAGCTCACCCCGTCACGGGGATTCGAACTGCTGACCTTCTGATCAGCAAGTCCTAGGCTCTGTGGTTTAACCCACAGCGCCACCCACATCCCTGCCACCTGCGTCCCTTGTTAAAGGGTGACAGCACCCTTTAGCAAACTACAATTCCCAGGATTCCTTGCTGGGGTGTGCCTGGGTGCTTTTTATGGTGCGAATGCAGCCAGAGGTTAAGAAGCAACATAGTGGTTAGCGTGTCAGAGTGCGATCCGGGCGCACAGGGTTCGAATCCCCACTCAGCCATGAAAGATGCGGGGCAATTTTGGGCCAGTCGGTCTCTCGCCCTAACCTAACAAACAGGGTTGTTTGTGCAGATAACATTGGGGAGGGAGAACCTCGAGCTCCTTAAATGAAAGGTGGAACATAACTGCAATAAATAGAATGGATAAAAACACTGCTCATCCACACAGCAAGGCAATGCAACATCTGTCCGTGGTTCGGGAGGCTGGCCGGGGCTGGGAGTGGGAGAGAGGAGGCCAATCTAGTCTGATCTACTCCCAGAAAGAACAGGCCCATCCTAGTCATCAGTCTCTCCACCCACAGAGACAGGCAGCGCTCCAGACGCTGTTTGACTCCAATGCCCAATAACCAGCATGGCTGATGGTGGATGATGGGAGTTGCAGTTCAGAAACATCTAGAGCAGCGGTTCTCAACCTGTGGGTCCCCAGATGTTGTTGGACTACAACTCCCATCATCCCTGACCACTGGTCATGCTGGCTAGGAATGACAGGAGTTGTAGTCCAACAATGTCTGGGGACCCAGAGGTTGAGAAACACTGATCTAGAGGGCCCCACAGGCTCCTAGACACATGTCCGAACCAATGTGCTTAGAGGTGTTAGCAGAGAAAGGAAATGTGTGGCCTTTCAGATATTATTGGATTCCAGCTATCATCGGCCCCAGCCTGCAGGGCCAATGGCCAGGATGATGGGAGGTACAGTCCAACCACATATGGAAGACCACATGTCCTCTATCCTTGCTTTGGAAGAGAGGATGGGGCTGAGCGCTAATCGCATGTCTCTGTTTGGAGGATCTCCTCCCAGTTCTGCCTCTGAAACAATGCAGTGTGCCTGGCTGCATTGACACAATACCTGGAGGCAGCTCTTGAAGGAGCAAAGGACAGCAAGCACACAGGCTCCCCCAGCTCTGACCTATCGTTCGACAAGGAGAGGCCTTACCTGAGCTGAGTCAATGACGGCCACAATCATGTTCAGCAGCTCCCCGCTCCGCAGGGTCTCGTCTGGAAACTTGAGACAGAGGGAGAGGCAATCAGGGGAAAGCAACAACAGACCTAATGCTGCTTTTCAGTCTAAGGAGACAGCGAGTTACAACTTTCTGAAGCTCGGTTTATGCAGGCAACCGAACTCAGGCAGGGATATTGTTTTCGTGAATGTTAAAAAAACGTACAAGCACTTCCTCGCAGTCGTGGAGGATACAAAGCCCTATGCGGTCTAGGACCCACATACCTATGGGACCGCGTCTCCTGGTATGCCCCATGGAGGGCCTTAAGGTCCACAAATGACAACACTTTGGAGGTCCCAAGTCACAAGGTGGTTAGATTGGTCTCAACTAGGGCCAGGGCCTTTTCAGTACTGGCCCCGACTTGGTGGAATGCTCTGTCACAAGAGACTAGGGCCCTGAGGGACTTGACATCTTTCCGCAGGGCCGGCAAGATAGAGCTGTTCCACCTGGCCTTTGGTTTGGACTCAGTCTGACCCTTATGTTTCCCTCCCCTTATGGTTTTGATCTATGGGCTACTTTTAAAGTGAGGCAGCATTTTAAATTGTAGTTTAACCAGTATTTTAAATTGTTTTTTTCCCTTTTCTCCCCCCCCCCCATTACGTTTTTATTGTAATTTTACTGGTGTTATCCGCCCTGAGCCTGGCTCTGGCTGGGGAGGGAGGGGTATAAATAAATTATTTTATTATTATTATTATTATTATTATTATTATTATTATTATTATTAAAAAAAGGTCCTGAACCAGCAAAACCAGCTTCTCGATATTTAAAAATGGTTAAAACTGGCCAAAGCACCCAGCCCAATCCCGGACCACACAGAGGCCTGTGATCCTGTCCACTATGTACAGCAGGGGGCGCCACAGGCTGGGTGTAGCTGGCTTGACCTTGTATTGCAATAGGGGAGAGCAAGAGAGAGAAGAAATGAGAACCGTGCAGGGCAAAGCCCAAGGCAATTTGTTGGCAAAGCTGCTTCACTTTGTGAAACAGGTGCCAGAGACAGGGACGGGGCTGGGGGGGGCAGGGGACTCTTGACACTTGCAACTCCATTCGAAACAGGAAGCGCAACACCAGCAACGCAAAGACAAAAAAACGGTTTTAGATGTGGTGACAACTCTCCCGCTTTGCAGAGGTCGTCGTTCTCTCCCTCTAGATTGAGTGGCTGAACTATGTCGTCTTCCCATTGTTTTTAGGGGGTTCGTGGGGTTCTGGGGTAGTATTTTGTATATTGCGGATACCATCCCTTTGTCGTATCCTCTAGTTTGTCTCGTATGTCTTGTGTTGACAAGGGTTTGTTATTTTTATAGAAGTCTGTTAGGCGATATAGGCCTTTGGTTCGCCATGTTTTAATCTGGAGGTTTTGTGCTGTGTAATGCCTGGGAGAAAGTCTCTCAGGTTAAGTGGAGGAAATGGATGGGACAAATCTCTGGAGGCTATCGAGGGCCACCCGCCACAATGGCTAGGCTCTGCCTCCATGGCTGGATGAGAGTCATTCATTCTAAGATGCCATGGAGCCACAGCCCTAAAAGAAACCCAAACCCTGAGCTTCTAGCCAAGAGGAACATAGGGAGATACCTTAGACCACTGGGTCCATCAAGTTCAGTATTGTCTCTGCTCTCCAGGACTTTCCAGCAGGGGACATTCTCAGCCCTACCTGGCAATGCCAGGGACAGAACCTGGGACTTTCTGTGTCCAAAGCAAATGCTCACCCACTGAGCTACGGGTCCTTCCCCCGAGGACCAAAGAGAACAGAGTGATAGACCGGCAACGGGAAGGAAAAAGGCAACGAGGTTCCCGTGCTGAAAAGGGGTAAAGCCAGTGGCTGCAGAGGATGATGTGGTCTGGTTGTTCTGGGGGAAAGGCCTCTGGCAAACAAGGGCTTCACCCCGCCCCGCTGGCCTGTCGGCTGCTGAGCGATGGAAGCAATAAAACGTTTCATTAAACCTAACGGCCTGGAGAACAGGCAGCATAAAACCTCCCCGGAGCCCGGCAGCGTCCAGAGATGGCTCGGGGTCTGCGAGGCATATGCGATCGCTCAAGGAGCATGTGAGAAAAACACACCGGGGGAAGCAGTGTAGGAGGGTGGAAGGGAAGCAAAGGTCCTGGTAGAGGAAAGGGGAGAGGGCGGGGCCTTAAAGAGACCTGCCTCGAAAGAAAAGGCAAGCATGAAAAATGCTAGGGGTCGCTGTTATCTGGGGAGGCCTCTGGATGCTGTCGGACTCCAACTCCCATCAGTCCCAGAAACTGGTGCTGCCAATGGTCAGGGATGATGGAGTTGGGAGTCCACAGTTCTCCACCCTCGCCTAGACACCTCTATCAGCCAATCAGGGATCCCATATTATTAATAATAATAATAATAATAATAATAATAATAATAATACCCCACCCATCTGGCTGGGCTTCCCCAGCCACTCTGGGCGGCTTCCAACAAAACATTAAAATACTGTAATGCATCAAACATTAAATGCTTCCCTAAACAGGGCTGCCTTCAGATGTCTTCTAAAAGTCTGGTGGTAGTTGTTCTCTTTGACATCTGGTGGGAGGGCATTCCACAGGTGCCACTACCGAGAAGGCCCTCTGCCTGGTTCCCTGTAACTTGCCTTCTTGCAGTGAGGGAACTGCCAGAAGGCCTTCGGCGCTGGACCTCAGTGTCCGGGTAGAATGATGGGGGTGATTCGCTCCTTCCGAGATACTGGACCGAGGCACTTACAGTGCAAAGTAGCGATGGGGAGACCATGGCCCTCTCTAGCTGTTACTGAGACTCCAATTCCCATCAGACCCAACCATCATGGTCATGGATGATGGGAGTCCAGAAACATCTGGAGGGCCACAGGTTCACCATCCTTTCCTAGACCCCTGTCCAAGCCAATCAGGGATCACGTATTAAATGCACTTACAGAGGCGCAAAGCAGGGATGGGGAGACCGTGGCCCCCTCTAGCTATTGTTGAAACACCATCTCCCATCAGCCCCAACCAGCACGGTCAAGGATGATGGGAGATGGAGTCCAGCAACAGCTGGAGGGCCGCAGGTTCTCCTTGCTCCTGGGGCAGAATGTTACCAAACTGGTCGCATCCATCTGTGATAGGAAGCTCGCTTTTTTTCCTGTTGCACAACCAGAGTGAGATGACGGGGTAGCAGAGCCGAGTCGAGTCTGAGTTTCCAAAAGGGGTGCAGAGATAGGGCAGCCTTTGCCACCTCTCCCTCTGGGTCTCACCTCAGTGTATATGGAAGGAGTGAGGAAGCAGAGGAGCCGGACATCATCCTCCTGGCAAGCCTTCATGTCCATCATCAGGCAGGTGTGCAGGTCGCCCAGCTGCGTGGCCTGGGCAAAGGACTCGTAGAGGTTCATCTTGCCGGCCGCTGCTTTGCTGAAATGTTTTTTAGGAGAAGAAAATGGAGGGGGAAGAGACAAGTGAGCCAGTAAAGGAGCACTAATCGCAAGCAAGAATTTAAGAGCTGTGTGGAGTGAATTATTGAGTGGAGAGAGGACTGGTAAATATGGAGTGTGGAAGGAAAATTCTATGACGCAGTTGTTAATGGCGTCTTGCTAAGACAGGCTTGTCGAAGAAAGACGAGGGAAGGAGGACCAGGGTCAATGGGATGTAGATGATGGATTGAATGTGATAACCTGGCAGAGCCCCTTTGTGATATATGTGGCAAGCTTGGGAAAATTAATAGGACGGACCGAGGATAAATTTTTGAAGATGGGGAGGAATGGCGGCTGTCCTTATGAGATATGACTTTTGGAGTGTGCAAAATCCACGCAGATGTTGTTTGTTCCTAACCTGCTTGCGAAGATTATCAGAGATTGCAAAGAAAGGAATACATGATAACAAGAAGAAGATGAAGAAGTAATAAAGAGACTATCTGGACAGAGCTGGATAGAATCGTTTGATAAAAGCAGTAACAGAAGTGATGTTTTGATTCTCGTTCGGAGCTTGATGTAAGGGTACCCCCAACAAAATTTAAAAATCTGGCTGTATAATTTGGAAGTAATATGATTTGGAAATAATGTGATTGGATTGGCCTGTTAATAAAAATTATGTTTTTTTAAAAAAAGGAGCAGAACCCGTTCCACTGTGCGGAAGGAGCAGGTGCCTGAGACGCGAGAGCTCTAGCCTTGATCCCGAGCTGCGTGGAGCCCTGCCTGCCGAACTTCTGGTCCTCTCTGAACTCTCCACCCCAACCTTGTCTTCTCCCTTGCTTCCAAAATGGCAGAACGACGCCGTCTAGGTATCATTCAGGGATACCACATGCTGCAGGTGGGGGGCATCCTTTGGCTTTTTGTACATTGCTGGAACACCGTATTTTTCGCTCTATAAGACGCACTTTTTCCCTCCTAAAAAGTAAGGGGAAATGTGTGTGCGTCTTATGGAGCGAACGCAGGCTGTGCAGCTATCCCAGCTATCTCGCTGTTCTAGCTTCTGGCTTAGCCGCACTCTGTCCCTTCCCCCACCTCCTGCAAAAGCCAGCAAGAGCCGAGCTCCATTTAAAGAGCCGCACAGAGCATATGTGCGGCTCTTGGGGGCTTTTTCCCGAGGAGGGAGAAAGGCGACCTGTCAGTGAGGGGCTGCCCTTCTCCCTCCTCGGGGAAAAGCCTGCAAGCGCCGCACACATGCTCCACGCAGCTCATTAAAGGGAGCGCTGAGCAGAGCCTGGGATGCATACATGCTCTGCTCAGCGCTCCCTTTAAAGAATATTTCTTTTCTTGCATTCCCCCTCTAAAAACTAGGTGCATCTTATGGGGCGAAAAATACAGTACATCACAACCATCATTCCTGGGCCACCAGCTGCTGGA
Source organism: Podarcis cretensis (assembly GCF_951804945.1). Lineage (NCBI taxonomy): Eukaryota > Metazoa > Chordata > Lepidosauria > Squamata > Lacertidae > Podarcis > Podarcis cretensis. The sequence goes on from NC_137186.1 coordinate 8,728,586, forward strand.
GGTTCAGCAACATCTAGAGGGTTGGAAGTTCACCCCATGTTTGCTGTATGGGCTTTGCCTGGGGATTGCGATATAACGGGCCAAAGGAAAATGTCTCGTCCACACCATGCATTAAAGCACACACCTCCCCCCTGCAAAGAATCTTGGGAACTGTAGTTCGCGAACGCTGAGAACTGTTGCTCTGTGAGCGGCAAACTACGGTTCCCAGGATTTATTGGAGGGGTGTGGGAAGCCACACCCTCAAAATGCATGGTGTGTGGATGTGACGGCACATAGTGGAAAGCGGTGAGATGTGAGGTTTCCTCCCCACTGCCTGTCCCAGCCACGATCTCACTAGATGAGGTTGAATGCGGCCCTCCAGGCCGCTCTGTCTGGCCCTCGGAACTCTCCCCAAGCCATGCCCCTGTCTCTGTTTGGCGCCAGTCTCTTGCTTTCCTGGACGGATGACAGGGAGGGGTGTGCATGTGTGGAAATGGGTGTGCTGTGCATTTACATACAACGTCCCCCATCCCTGACTTAGGAAGTTTCCCAAGACTTCCCTCTTTTCCAGGCTCGCTGATTGTTTGTGCTCTCACCTGGCTTTTAGGTAGTAGAGAAGGTGGTAACCGATCTTGGGCTGCTTCTGGTAGAGCTCTGACAACAGATCCAGGAGCACGGAGAAGCTGCTGTTATCCTCCTGCATCTGGCAGAGGTTCCTGGAAGGGGGCAGGAAGGGAGGCTGATGCTGTACTTGGGTTAGGTTCAAAGACAACCCCACAACCACAGTGTTTATGTGTGGGTGTGTTGTGCTTTTACAGTCCAGGCTGAGATTCCAAAGGGATATGCCATTTTGTGCCTTAAGCACTGGGGACATCTATCCGGCAGGTTTCACACCCAGACCCTTGCACTCTCGCACCCAGGGCCCTTACAACCGAAAACAGCTACAGTGTGCTACAGCCATGCTCCATCGGGGGGCTACTCTCTCCATCAGGCTGCAGAAATGGGAGAGAAGGGAAGCAGGGCTGCTCCATCAGCTCTGCTGACTGTCGCTTGGCAGCAGCTAGTAGGAAGAACAGCTAGCCATGGTACTCTTGAAGAACAGCTAGCCACGGTATTCTTGAAGAACAGCTAGCCACGGTACTCTTGAAGAACAGCTAGCCATGGTATTCTTGAAGAACAGCTAGCCATGGTACTCTTAAAGAACAGCAAGCCATGGTACTCTTGCATTTTTGAGATCATGGCCACAAGAAATTGGAGAAAACTCTGGTTTGTTTTTATTATTATTTAAAAAATGAAGTACTGGGGGGTGTTCAAGTCTCCCCTGGAACCCGGACTCCCCCAATCTTGGAAGCCCACCTGTACCCAGTCAAAGGGGCACCTGAAGAGCCCCCTGCTGGTCAGACCAAAAGTCAACACCTAATCCACCCGCAGCAGCCAACCAGATGAAGAGGCCGCGAAGAAGCAGCCCTTTTCTGCTGCCTGCCCTTCGGCAACTGAAATCGAGGGACATGAGAACTAAAGAAGAGCCTGGCTGCAGGATCAGGCCAAAGGCCTGTCTAGTCCCCCATCTAGGGCTCGGCGGCTTCTAAATCAGAATGGAGAGGACAGAATGCATGAGACTCACCTAAATATTAGGTAAAGTGGCTTCCCCACGGATTCCTCTAGAGACCTGCAGGGAAATAGAAATAGGCACACCAGGTCAACCACAGCCAGTGTGGTGTAGTGGTTAGAGCGTCAGACTAGGACCTGGGGGAGACCAGGGTTCAAATCCCCACTCCATAAGAAGAGTTATGGAATATTACTTCAATATATGATTAGAGCAGCGAGATTGTTACATACATAAAAATGTCCAATAAGTCAAAATATGTGATGTGGAAATTGGTATGATTGGAGTTTCTATGGGAAAATTTTAATAAAAATCTTTGTAATCCAAAAAAAAATTAAAAAAATGGAAAGATACAGCCCTACCGACTATGGAGGAATGATAAAATTATTGGACTTTGCTGACTGAGATGGCAAATTTAACATGTTTAATCAGAGAAAAATAATTACAGACATTTATTAAGGACTGGAAACGTCTTATGGACTTTTTGTGTGAAAGAGAAAATGAACTTGTAATAACTGGATTTGAAGAGTGAAAAAATATTGGTTTGTAGAAAACAAAACAGTTGGATGCCAAGTTGAGTGAATACTTTGAACAGGTTATTATATTTAGCTGAAGGGAATCAGAAGCCTTGTCACCTTTTTCTTCCCTCCCCTTTCCCACCCCTTTATATTTCATTTTCATTTTCTTTCTTTTGTTTCTCTTATTCCTTCTTCCTTCTCTCTGCCCCTGTTTCTTTTTAATAGATTTTTAAAATATTTCTTTTATTCTGGTATTGGGTATAAACTTTTGCATATCTTTTTGATGAGTATCAATAAAAATAAAATGTTAATAATAATAATAATAATGGCCTCAGAACAGCCGAGCTGCTGGAGACAATGGCCAGCCAGGTACCTCTACGATGTCCATAGGCAAAATGTGAAGGCCAGAACCCTCCCTCACTGTTACTCATGAGAAATCTAGAAAATCTCTAGACTTCCGGGTTAGAGGACTTCCGGGTTAGCGCGATCCGAGTAATGGCGGATTCCCTCCGAGCTCCGCAGGGAATCGGCTCCATTGCAGACGGGTCTCACCGCGACGGCGACGCGGGGACCCTTAGAAACCGCAGGCGCGGAAGCCTGCGGACCTGGTGACTCGGCGGGCACCTAAAGCGCCCCCCCGACCCACGAAGAGCCTTTTTAAAGGCTGCGGAGAGGGTACGGGGAGTGGCGTGGTGCTGTGAGTAGACCGCTACTGCAGTGGAGCGAAGCCGCGAGCCATTGCCGGAGACCGCTGACCTTCTTCCCTGAAATTCGGACTTTAATTAATCCGTGAGTAGATTGGAATTTGGACTTTAAAAAGTTTATCCTTGAATTCGGCACGATCGGGGGATGTGCTAAAGGGAAGTCCGCACCCCCCTGCCTACAGAAAATTTAAAGCAAAGATTGGAGAACTAAGGTGGAGAGTTCTTTCTTTGGTGTTCTGTAAAAGATAATATTTGCATGAATTTGACAGAAGAAGATGTGTGCTGGAGAGTAAGAGTGGATTTTTAGAAGTTTTTATTTGAACCTCCCCGGGCCCGGGGGTGTCCTTTATGTGAGCTGGAGAAAAAGGAACGAGGAGTTTGACAGCTGTCAAAGGAGCTGTCAAACGGGCAGCGAAAGTTAAAAACTCTATTATTTAACACTTTTTGGACTTAATTTGTTATATTTGAACTAAAGTGGTTGGAAATAAAGTAGGGAAATAACAAAGTAAAGGACTATTGGAAAAGACTATTAAGTAACTAGAATCCCCCTAGGGGAAACATTGAAACATTGCAATGGCTGCAGATGGAAAATTACAGGCAGAGTTAGAAAGAATGTTTTTTCTTGTGGGAAAACTGGAGGAGCAGACTACGGTCATGAGTAAACAACTCATAACCTTGAACTCTAAAATAAAGGACTCTGCTGAAGGTACAATGGACTTGACTGGGGAAAAATCTGCAGCTGAATCAGAAGAGATAGCTTTGGAACAGGGGGAGAGAGAGCAAGGACTAGTACAGATGGAGACTACCAACCACAAGCCTACATTGTTAGAATACAAAGAAGAAGACCCTTGGACTACAAATCTGCGAAAGATGCGAAAGAGGAGGGAGGAAGCCCCTGGAACGTCTGGAATATCTGAATTTAAAAGAAATAAGAAATATGATTGGGGCTTCCTATTTGAGTATGGACTGGTTGATCTTCTGCAGCAGCTGGTGTCAAGTACTTTGGATGGAAGAAATTCTGATGAGACTGAGCTGGAACTTCCCCGAAACCTGAGGACCAATGAGGAGGGCTACCAACAAGATCAGCAAAGAGAGACTGACAAGGACTTAAAGGCCTCAGATGTGAGGAACCCAGGCTAAAAACTGTTGTTATGGATGTGGGGATATTTGGAAGGGACAGAAACCGGGGCTGGGGGGGGGGGAAGGAGAACTTGTTTTTAAATCTTTATGACTTTTGTGTTTGATTACTATGACTTATTTTTAAGATTAAAGGGAAATTCGTGGAAGGAACTCGAGTCGACCTTAGAAAAGGCTTTAACATTTATAAGAAAATTGGATAAGTAAAATCTGGCCAAGTAAATGGTTTTTTTTTTTCAATATATATATATATATATATATACACAATAATAATATGCAAAGGATAAGAGATATGAATTTGCTGAGTTAATGTAACTGAACTAGGATGTATGAAGGGGGGGTGGGGGGAGGTCAAGAACTGGGGTTAGGAAAGTAAGGTTATAAAATTTTATACGTGTTGTCTTTGTCTATGTGTGTGTATGTTTGTCTTCATAAAATGTGAAAATTTAATAAAAATATTTTTTTTTTTAAAAAAAAGAAAATCTCAGCTGTTGGATCAGGCCAGGGGCCCACCTAGCCCTGAATCCTGTTCTCACAGTGGCCAACCAGATACCCCACAATGAGAAGTCCCCAGGTGCAATTTGGTCCATGCCTGGGCTGGGTCCTTCAGGAATTCTTTTGCATTCTTGCAGAACAGAAGGACCAGCTAGAACAACCGAAGAACAGAAAACTGCCCCCCCTTTCCCCAAACCGCTTACTCTTCTGTGATTTCTTCCGGCAGGACCTCTCCGCGGAAGTGAACTTTGAAGAGCTCCTGCAAGCAGGAAGCGAGGACCGACAGCTGCTCCTGATCGAAATCCTCCTGTGCGGAAGAGGAAAATGGAACGATGTGAAATTTGGCAACAGGCCAGGGCACTGCCACCGTCCCCACTGTGACGCCTGTTCAGACTGGGTGGGGGACGGCGGCGGCGGCAGCAATCAGGTGTCACTAAAGCCTAGCCCAATATTGGGATGAGGAGCCATTTCTCTGCCGGCGCTCAGGGTGGATGGGTTTGGGGTGCCATTAGAAAATGTTGCAGGCACGCTTTAGAAAAGCAACCAGTCCCCATCTGCTAATTTAGAGACTGAATACACCCATTCCCCCTGCAAAGGATCCTGGGAACTCGCCCCTCTCAGAGCTCCCATTTCTACCTACCACCCTTAAACTACAGTATCCCAGGATACTCTGGGGAGGGGGCATAAATGGGCTTTAAATGCATGGCATGTAGACCAAGTCAGGCCAGACATTTAAAGTGCCATACCACTCTCAACAGTTGGGATCCTTCCCCACCCAGAATCCTGGGGTCTGTTGTTTGTTAAGAGTTGTTAGCAGACCTCTATCCCCCTCACAGAGCTGCAATTCCCAGCATGGCTTAACAGACAATCCCTCTTCCCAGGGAACTCTGGGAATTGTAGTTCTGGGAGAGGAATGGGGTGGTCTCCTAGCAACTTTCAGCACCCTTAATGAACTACAGCTCCCAGGATTCTTTGCAGGGGAACACGTGCCTGTTTAAAGTGGTATCATAGCGCTTTAAATGTGCCGTGCGAACACGGCCCTTGTCTCCCTTCTTCTGTTTTTTTTTATAATAATATTTATTAAAGTTTCGAAAATGTTACAAAAATGAAAAAGAAAAAGAAAATAAGAAAAATACAAAATACAGAAAAATAAAAACAATTAAAAACATTTCAGTCTTTCCATGTCTTGTCTTTCATTTACTTGTTTCCCTGACCTCCTCACACCTCCCTTTTTTGTATTCTAATTCAATTAACAGTTTCAGCAAATCCTTTCCATTTTTGCTTTTATCTTAATAATTTATCTTAATATATTATAACTTTACATTCTCACCCATTCATAATCCAATTTTACCTTATTCTATAACATTACTGCTAAAAATTTACGTTACTTTGTTTAACCTTATCCTGCCGTAAAACAACTTAAAACTTAATGCTTATTTATACATAACTCCTTATATCATTTCTACTAAAGCCAGACAATTTCATTCCAACATTTTCCCTAATATTCATTAATTTTACACTAATTCCCCAAATTAAATTTTTTTCTTTATAGACTTTCCAATTTTCATCCAACGTCCCTTTTTCCTGGTCTCGGGTTATGTCAGTCCTACTTCTGATAGCAGTGAGAAAACTTCACCGCAGTGTGGCTGCCACGAACCTCCCCTGGCAATTCCTGGGCTGAACTAGTGACTGGAGGGGCAGATGCCACCGGCCTTATTATGGGCACCCACCTAGCATTTGTCACTCCCTATATGGGTCCCTCCAGGAGCAACACCCACCCACCCACCCAATGTTCCCCCGAGAGGAGAGGAGCTGTTACCTCCAAGACTTGGTCCACGATTTCCTGCATGACCTCACACTGAGCTTCTGTGTCGCTGCAGGCCGAGAAAAGAAGAGGAAATCCAAGTTAAAGGAGAGAGGGTGAGAGATAGCAAGGGAGGGGAAAACACTGGGGCTTTGTACGCCAGGCGAGCTCGGAGCACAGTGAGAGCATCTTCAAACAGCGTAAGCAACACCCAGCAAAACCGACGCAGAAAGCTGCCCAGCTTTTAACAGCTGGACATCTTCCACCAAAGTAAGATCTAATAACCTGTGCACGAGACAAGCCTGGTTGCTGGATCAGGCCACAGGCCTGTCTAGTCCAGCATCCCATTTTCGCAGAGGCCAGACGGGATGCAGGACCTGGGAGTGCAACAGGAGTGCTCTCCCCGCTTGTGGTTCTCAGGAGCTGATAGGGAAAGGAGGGGAAAGGCAGCTGCGTCGGCTAGAAGCCATTTGCAGCCTCCATGAGTTTTCCTAATCCTCCTTTAAAAGCCATCCAAGTTGTTATCGGCTCCGCTTTGGAGGCCCATCATCGATGAGAGACATGGTCGTGAGCAAGTGGAGGTCTCGAGCCAGCAGCCTTGGCCCCACTTGCTGGCAGCCCAGCTCCCGCGCTTTGGCAGACGCCTCCCCGCGTTTTGGACCCGAAACGCTAGGTGTGAGACGTGGGCAGGAAGGGGATTGGATTGAGAAGTAAACCTCTGCTTAGGTTTCGCCTGTCCTGCACATCCTTCTCTGTCGCAGTTGCAGGTGCCAGAGGCAGCGATGCCTCCGAATATAGGCTGCTCCCCGTTTATGTGCACCATTTCTGCACTGCCGGGAACCCGGAAGCAGATCCTGGAAATGCGGAGCACCCTGGAGAGTCCTCCTGGCTCGCAAGCAGACCCTCACCAGAGCCCGGAGAGGACGTCCTGTTTGGGATTTTGGGAGGGTCGCCTCCGAAGCTGGAGGCACGGCAGGGATTTGCTGAGGCCTGCCAACTAACAGCTGATATGCTCTTCTTACATCAGCCAGAGAGCATGGTGTGGAGAGTCCCAGGGGCCTGACAGAGCAGCTTTGAGGGCCGCATCTGGGCCCTGGGCCTGAGTTTCTCCACCCCCGCTATAAACGCTCATCTAAGTACAGTGGTACCTCGGGTTACAGACGCTTCAGGTTACAGACGCTTCAGGTTACAGACTCCGCTAACCCAGAAATAGTGCTTCAGGTTAAGAACTTTGCTTCAGGATGAGAACAGAAATTACGTGGCGGCGGTGCAGCGGCAGCAGGAGGCCCCATTAGCTAAAGTGGTGCTTCAGATTAAGAACAGTTTCAGGTTAAGAACGGACCTTCGGAACGAATTAAGTACATAACCAGAGGTACCACTCTATAATACATATTTGTACTCATTTTAATATTTCTTCATGGGTTTTTTTGGTTGTTGTTCATACAGTGGTACCTCGGTTGTCAAATGTAATCCGTTCCGGAAGACCATTTGACTTCCGAAACGTTCGACAACCGGGGCTCAAAGGGCGGTCAGCAAAGTCAGTGGAGAAAGAGGGAAAAAACCACACAGCGGAAGCCGTCCGACTTCCAAGGCGCATTCGAGAACGGAAGCAATTACTTCCGAATTTTCAGCGTTCGGGTTCCAAAACATTTGGGTTCCGAGACACTCGGAAACCGAGGTACCGCTGTGTATTGTTGCAAGCTGCACTGACATTTTTTATTGTCGTTTATTTTAAAGTAATCGTTTTATTGTGACATTTTTTTCGTATGGGATCAGGTTATCAGGCACATCTGTTTTGTCATTTTCTTCAGCTTGTAAACCGGCTTGTGAACAGCAGTATAGAAAGGTGCCATACAAATTAAAAGTGAAATGAAACGAAATCTAAGAACAGGATGAAAGAAGGATAAATCCTGCCCCTCTGAAAAAATGAACACTGCAGCAGATTCACACAAAGCTACGATCCAGCAAGAAGGGCCAAATGCCAGGGGGAAACAGGAATGCCTGAGCCAGGCACCCAAAGCCCTGTAATGATGTTGCCAGGCATATTTCCTTGGAGGGAGCATTAAACAGTAAAGTTTCCAGCAATTGCGCCTGTGAGGGTAGCCTTGAGAGCGCATGAGCAAGGTGATCTCATATGCAGGAAGTTGCCCACACACTTTAAAAGCTCCTCTGTGAACCCATAAAGGAGGCAACACTTATAATTTATTTTTTAATACGAAAGTCGAGAGCCTCGAAGATAAGACTGCATCACCAGCAGGGCCAGGGGCCAGAAGAAACTGCCCCACCTGCCACACAGAAACGAGCAGAGGACTAATTATATTGTACCTTAATGTGGATTTTAATTGCAACCAGTTTGGGCTAAAAAGCAAGGGCGTAAATGCAACTGGTGGGAGCCAGGATTAAAAGCAGACACACTAGAATCCATGGGACCTCTCTGTCTTCACTTGAAGCCTCGTCATTTGCAATGGGTCCGACGCTAATCAAGACCAGCAGTCAAGCAACGGGTCTCTCGAACCAGAGATCCCAGAGGGGCGGGGGAGTTTTGCTATCCCAAAAATTCTGAGGAGTGAAATTATCTCTACGGGAAGCACATAGCAGCATGGAGAGATTGGCAAATGGCAGGGATCTGGCCCAACGTCTCCCTGCAAGCAGCCAAGTCTCTCCCCGCCCCCGCGCCCCGCCCCTTTGCCACGGGTCTCCCTCCTCCCACCCAGCCATAAAGAAAGGAGAAAAAATCCCAAAAAACACAAATATGCATCCTGCAGACTCTGCGGAAAACAAACCTATTAAATGCACTTAGTCATGACATGCAAAATTAATGGGAAGTGCAGGGCCAAAAGCCTCCTGCTCCAAAATCCCAGCTGTGTGCCGCCCGATTCCAAGGAGAGGGCGGACTGATTCTGCACTCATCCTTCTTGAGCAATATCTACGAATGGCACTCTGGGAAGGAGAAAACTGGGAGGTCCCAGGTCTTGTGGGGAGAGGGAAGGGAAACATGGCTGAGACAATTACACACACACACACACACACACACACACACAGCCTGCCTTGGTGGTCTTAGGAAAGCTGCTTCCCCGAGCAGCCAACTCCGCAGGGTTGTCGTGAGGGCACGGGAGGAAAGGGTTGACACAGAGAGCCTGCCTTTAACGCTGACTAATGCTATGGGATGCAGGTGGCGCTGTGGGTTAAAGCCTCAGCGCCTAGGGCTTGCCGATCGAAAGGTCGGCGGTTCGAATCCCTGCGGCGGGGTGCGCTCCCGCTGCTCGGTCCCAGCGCCTGCCAACCTAGCAGTTCGAAAGCACCTCCGGGTGCAAGTAGATAAATAGGGACCGCTTACCAGCGGGAAGGTAAACGGCGTTTCCGTGTGCAGCTCTGGCTCGCCAGAGCAGCGATGTCACGCTGGCCACGTGACCCGGAAGTGTCTCCGGACAGCGCTGGCCCCTGGCCTCTTAAGTGAGATGGGCGCACAACCCCAGAGTCTGTCAAGACTGGCCCGTACGGGCAGGGGTACCTTTACCTTTACCTTTTAATGCTATGGGAGTCCTAGTAACAAACAGCAGTAATACATGCCCAGGACTGACAATAAGCTGTTTGACAGTGGAATGGTCTCCCTCGGGAGGTTGTGGACTCTCCTTCCTTGGGGGGGTTTTATAAGCAGAGGTTGGGTGGCCGTCTGTCGTGGATGCTTTAGCTGAGATTCCTGCACTGCAGGGGGTTGGACTAGAAATCAGTGTTTCCCAACCCTGGGTCTCCAGCTGCTTTTGGACTACAGTTCCCATCATCCCTGACCACTGGTCTTGCTAGCTAGGGATGATGGGAGTTGTAGTGCAAAAACAGCTGGAGACCCAAGGTTGGGAAACACTGGACTAGATGACCCGGGGTCTCTTCCAACTCTATAATTATGTGATTCCATCACTAGTGACTGGGAAGTCACATCAAGGCTAGAAATGGCACCCAAGAGGCCCAGCTGGAGAAGGCTTGTTCCCGCACAAAATGATGGAGAGGGCAGGAAGGAATGAAGTTTGGGGGCGGGACTGTTCGGTGGTCATGTAGGGAGGGCGATAAGCTTTAAAAGGAACAGGGAGGGACAGAGAGGCACTGCAGTTTAGGGTTCAAAAATTCATGTTTTGTCACCAAACGCTCGCTCGGGCAAGTCACACGCTCTCAATATACCGTATTTTTCGCTCTATAAAATGCACTTTTCCCCTCCTAAAAAGTAAGGGGAAATGTGTGTGCATCTTATGGGGCGAATGCAGGCTGCGCAGCTATCGCTGAAGCCAGGAGAGTGAGAGGAATCAGTGTGCTCCGATCCCTCTCGCTCTCCTGGCTTCAGCGATAGCCACGCAAAGCCTATTGCTGCGCTCCTCCCGCCGCGCTCAGGAGGCTTTGTGTTGCTTTTGCTGAAGCTTTGCTGAAGAGGCACTGCCCAGAGAGGGAAAGCTGCGCAGCGCCCCTTCAGCAAAGCGGCAGGAGAAACGGAGCCACTTCCCTTTCTCCTCCCGCTTTACTGGGGAGGCACTGTGCAGAAAGGGAGAGAATATTTTTTTTTCTTGTTCTCCTCCTCTAAAACTAGGTGCGTCTTATGTTCGGGTGCGTCTTAGAGAGCGAAAAATACAGGAAGCTGATTAGTGAGTTAAGAGAAAAAGCCCTAGACCTGGGAAAGGGAACCTCAACATCCATCATCACCTCTGACCGCAGCCTCTGCTGGCTGCTGAGAGTTGAAGTCCAGCTGCATCAGGAGGGGACACAGATACCAGTCTCTGGGAAACACAGGTGGGCTTCCCATTGAGAGATCTGGTCCATGACAGGAAAAGCAGGGTGCTGGGCTGGCTGGGCTGCTGGCCGGATCCAGCAGACTCGTCTTCTGTTTTTGGGTGTCTGCCCACAACTCTGCCCTACGTAACCACATGCTCCTCAGACCCACAGCCTCTGTACTGACCTCCCCTTCTGCAGCACGAGGACTTTGTCCTTGAGGGTCTCGTCCAACTGGTCCAGGAAAGGCGTGATGTCCACCGGCTCTTCTACGATGGCCTCTTTGATCGGGTGGAACCGGAACTCCCGCTTTTTCCCTGCGAGGGAGGGAGGAACGCCAAGCCGGGTTCAGAGACAACGAGGCCACAGAAATACACACGAGAAACATTAAGCCTCGCTTAACCAGAAAGGCGGATTCCGCAGGGATATTTGCTTGCGGGATTCCCAGAGGTTGGCCCCTGTGACAATAGGATGCTGGACCAGGTAAGTGTTTGGTCTGATCCCACAGCCAGACTTTTCTGATGCACTTATCCTGCCTCCCTGCATATTCAAGGAGTCGAACCCCAAACAAGGAATGCCCTCATTCTGTCAGTGGGATAGCGGGAGAACACATTCAAAAGGAAGCCAGACATTCTCAATGTTTTGGGCTTAGATCTTAGACTTCAGTTCTTGCTGGTACAACAACCCCTCCCCACATATGTGGGGCCGGACTTGAAAGGCACAAAAGACCTCTCAGAAACCGCAGACAAGAGTCACCAAGCAAGCCAGCACAAAATGCGAGAGAGCAAACCGCTCAACCAGGTTTGTCCTCTTTAGCCGTGGTTATGCATTTCTTTCTGAACACCTAAACCATGGTTAAGGAGTGGATGAAAACGATGCTCTCAAATGGCTTTGGCCTATGCCCTGGTTTGTGTTAACCATGGTTGAGTGTTGCGCAGAGCAAACCATGGTTTAGATAAGGCTTCTTTTCCTCTCTCTCTGCCCTAAACATGCCCGCTGGGGAACAGGCGTGGTTTGGAATCTTAAACCAGGGATTCATTCAACATTTAGGTTAAGACCCAAACTATAGTTTGCAGAAACCATTGTTGCTGTTGTTCTTGTGTTTGCCCAGGGCCACAGTTGGCTGGAAACAGACTCCTTGAAAAACAAGACCGTGTGTGAGCGTGGCGGCTCCTCCTCTGTTGCATTTGCAAGAACCTTTCCACATGGACCACACAACTGCGTCCCAGGGAGCAAGAAAGTTGTGCGGACGCAGGGCAACTTTTGCTGAAGACTTCCTCACCTTTGCTGTTCAAGTCTTCTTCGTCGTCGCTGAAGGCGGCCTCTGCGTTGTCGTAGCAACTGTCATCTTTGTCGGACATGTGATTGTCCATCTCCATGGAAACCGGCTCCTCAATTTTCACTGCTAGGAGGAACGCAAAGAGAAGTGGCTGAGAGTGGGGCAAGGAATGCTGGCTTCCCAGAAGCTGTTTTGTCCTGTTCCACGCTGCAAGGCTTTCGTTTAGTGGTAGAGCGTCTGCTTTGCACACAGAAGGTCCCCGGTTCAATACCCGGCATCTCCAGGAAGGACTAGGAATTATCCCGCTCAAATTCCCGGAGAGCTGCTGCCGGTCAGTGTTGACAGTATGAGCTAGAATGGACCAAAGGCCAGACCTAGTATAAGTCAGCTTCTCCTATGGAAAGCTGCCCTCCCCCCAGCCCCGACTTCAATGTAATTTTCAGAGGCACTTGCCCAATTCTGAGCCACACCACTGCTCCACCTAGTCCAGTGCTGTCTACTCAGGCTGGCAGCAGCCCTCCAAGATTGTGCATCAAATTAATAATAAATAATAATAATAATAATAATTTATACCTCGCCCATCTGGCTGGGTTTCCCCAGCCACTCTGGGCGGCTTCCAACAAACACTAAAATACAATAACCTATTAAACATTTAAAGCTTCCCTAAACACTGCTGCCTTCAGACGTCTTCCAAAAGTTTGGTAGTTATTTTTCTCTTTGACATCTGGTGGGAGGGCGTTCCACAGGGCGGGCGCCACTACCGAGAAGGCCCTCTGCCTGGTTCCCTGTAACTTGGCTTCTCACAGCAAGGGAACCGCCAGAAGGCCCTGGGCACTGGACCTCAGAGTCCGGGTAGAACGATGGGGATGGATGAAGACGCTCCTTCAGGTATACTGGACTGAGGCCGTTTAGGGCCTTAAAGGTCAGCACAATGAAACAGGGACCGTAGACCACAAAGAACAGGTGCCATGAATCTATTTGTTCTGTCCTTAAGCTGCCCCCCAACTCTCAGCTGTTTGGCAGGTGGTTTTACCCTTCATCAGGAATGGGCCACCCCTGGACGGCTTTCCTTCGCACCCATGGGTATTGTAAGCAGCATGGCCTGGCATTAAATGGCTCGTATTGTCGTGTGAATCCGGAACGTGGTTGATTTGCGTTGGCCAAATAAGGAAGTTGTAAGCCAGAAATAAACTGAGGTTTGTTCTTGGCCTATTCCTGGGCTACTGCTCTGGGCTCACCACAAGACCACAAGTGAGGTGGGAGAGATGTTGATAGTTAAGCCACAGTTTTAAAACAAACTATGGATTAGTGCATGGATAGGCAAACTAAAGTCCTGGGGCCGGATCCGGCCCAATCACCTTCTAAATCCGGCCAGCGGATGGTCCGGAAATCAGCATATTTTTACATGAGTAGAATGTGTCCTTTTATTTAAAATGCATCTCTGGATTATTTGTGGGGCATAGGAATTCGTTCACTATTTTCAAAATATAGTCCGGCCCACCACATGCTCTGAGGGACGGTGGATCGGCCCCCTGCTGAAAAAGTTCGCTGACCCCTGGGTTAGTGCAACATGCTTTTGCTTCAACAGAGCCACATAGCTCCTGCCCGGAACTTTCAGTCACGACATCTAATACATGATCCCTGATTGGCCGGGGAACTCAACGCCTACCGGATGTTGCTGGACTACAACTCCCATCATCCCCCAGACACTGGGCATGCCGGCTGTTGGCAGTCGGGTTCTGCATCCCTGACGGACTGCCTTTCTTAGTAATTCCTTAGGATGCTGATAGGCTATGCTGAGGCAGCCCTGAAGGTGTCGTATAATTCAACCCCCTCCACCTGTCTGCCTCAATTCTACCTTCGACGGGAGGCGAAGGGGAACTGCAGAACTCTGGAAATTTCTCTCTCAGCATGGCCCGGAGCTCTTTATCCAGCTTTGGGTTGTCAAAAAGTGGAGCCAGGTGCCTGCAAAAAACGGAGAGTGATAGTGGTGAAGAAACATGCAATGCTTTATTTATTACGTTCATATCCCACCTTTCCAACCAAAGGAGCCCAGGAATCAGGGTGAATAAAAATCAATGATTTTTTTAAAAAAAACAACCCCCAAAAAACCCATTTTTTAAAATTTAAAACAATTTTTTTTAATTTAAATTGGATATTTAAAATAAAATGCTTTTGGAGGAAAAAATGTTTCTAAAGACAGTTTTCTATTTAAGTTATAGTCCAAAGGCTATTCATCAGGAAATAAGGATTTGTTTTTCATGTGTGCTGCAACTCCGTCTAAGTTGGTTTTTTTTTAAAAAAATGTTTAACCACATCAGTTAACAAACATGGATACATATGCTATAATGTTACTGTTTTAGTTCCATAAATTGTTCAAATTGTTATTAAGGAAATGAAGTACAGCAGAAAAGCTGTCCAAATATAAACAGTTAACTTATTAAACCCCACAATAATTTCATAATTATCTATGTATTTCTAATAGTATAAGCAAATCAGTAATTTCTGATATACCGTATTTTTCGCTCTATAAGACGCACCAGACCACAAGACGCACCTAGTTTTTGGAGGAGGAAAACAAGAAAACAAATATTCTGAATCTCAAGCCAGAACAGCAAGAGGGATCGCCGCGCAGTGAAAGCAGCAATCCCTCTTGCTGTTCTGGCTTCTGTGATAGCTGCGCAGCCTTCATTCGCTCCATAAGACGCACACACATTTCCCTTTACTTTTTAGTAGGGGAAAAGTGAGTCTTATAGAGCAAAAAATACGGTAACTGTAAAAACTACTCTGGAAAAATGAAACCTTCATCTGGTTGTAAATATTAAGATTATACCAGCAGGTATGTCTTTCGGTAAAAAAAGAAGATTTAAATGAAGTCTTACTGACTAGTGATTTAAATTGATTTGATTTAAATCAAATCCACCTGCCAGAAATAAACGCAGCAAAACATTAGAATCATGGAACCGAAAGGGACCACAGGGGTCATCAAGTCCAACCCGCTATGAATCAGGAATATTTTGCCCAACGTGGGGCTTGAACCCACGGCCCCCAAGATCAGGAATCTCATGCTCTACCAACTGAGCTATCCACAGGGGCTAATTAAGTTAGGCAGGGAGCAGCTGGAACCCTGGCCCATTGGAAACCTAAGGTTCCTTGGTGACAGAAGCAGTCAGCCTCTGGAGGGAACTGGTGGCTTGAGGACTGGCAGGGAGATTGGGGTCTCATGTCTGTGCCAATAGCTCAGAAAACTGGCCGTCTCCTTACGCCAGGACTCGCTTCTCCACGATGTGGGTGAGGGAGTTGAAGACTCCTTGCCGCACGTGGGCCTCCAACGTGGGGTAAAAATTAGGAATGATCTGAAAAGAAGGAGAGAAAAAAATTCATTTTATTTACGAGATTTTTTACAACCTCCCCAGTAAAGAACGTATGAAGAGTTTCAAGAAGTGGCAGAAAGATATATCTAAATTTATCTGGCAGGGCAAAAAGCCCAGAATAAAATTTAAGATACTTACTGATGCAAAAGAAAGAGGGGGGTTTGCCCTGCCGGATTTGAGACTGTACTATGAATCGGCAGCTTTCTGCTGGTTGAAAGATTGGCTACTTCTTGAGAATGCAGATATTCTGGATTTGGAAGGATTTGATAATAGGTTTGGTTGGCATGCATATTTATGGTATGACAAGGTTAAAGTTCACAAGGGTTTCAAAAACCATATTGTTAGGAAAGCATTATATAATGTTTGGATTCGGTACAAGGATTTGTTGGAAAATAAAACTCCTAGGTGGTTATCACCTATGGAGGCTAAGGAGGTGAAGAAACTTAACATGGAATCCAAATGGCCGAAATATTCTGAAATCTTAGAACAGGAAAGTGGTGAATTTAAATTACAGAGTTTTGAGAAATTGAAGCCCAAGGTGCGAGATTGGCTTCATTATTACCAAATAATGGAAACTTTTAAACAAGACAGGAAAATTGGCTTCCAGGTGGAGAAATCGAAATTGGAAACAGAATTGTTAGAACCCAATACTAAGAATGTATCAAGAATGTACAATTTGTTGCTGAAGTGGAATACAATAGATGAGACAGTTAAATCAGCCATGATTAAATGGGCACAGGACATTGGTCATGACATTATGTTTGTTGACTGGGAACAGTTATGGACCACCGGTATTAAATTCACGGCATGTAATGCTCTAAGAGAAAATATTATGAAAATGATTTACAGGTGGTACATGACCCCAGTCAAACTTGCAAAGATTTATCATTTGCCCAATAATAAATGTTGGAAATGTAATGAGACTGAAGGTACCTTCTTTCACCTTTGGTGGACCTGCCCAAAGATTAAAGCCTTTTGGGAAATGATCTATAATGAAATTAAGAAGGTACTCAAATGTACTTTTCATAAGTACATTTCTCTTGGGCATTTCTCTTGGGCATGGTCGGCCAATTGGTGTCAAGGAAGGATAGGACTTTTTTTATGTACGCCACTACAGCAGCAAGGATCCTTCTAGCAAAGTATTGGAAGACACAAGAACTCCCCACACTGGAAGAATGGCAGACGAAAGTGATTGACTTTATGGGATTGGCAGAAATGACTGGCAGAATCCGCGACCAAGAGAAAGAGACGGTGGAGGAAGATTGGAAGAAATTCAAAGCTTATCTTAAGAACTGTTACAATATTGATGAGTGTTAAAATGTCAAGGGGAAGGAAGATGCAGAATTACAGCCGAAAATGTTTGATGATTTAAGGTAAAATTGAGAAAGATAACAAATTTAAATTTAATTGGCTAAAATGGTTGCTAAAAAATTGTAAAATAAGGATGTAAAAAGGGTGAGGTATGGGGAAGTCCGAGAAAGGAGGCTTATGAAAATGAGGTTAAGAACCTATATTTGTGTGCTTGTTTGTATTTGTCGATGTTTTTATGTTGTTGTGGTTGTTTTGTTTTAAAATTGGAAAACTAATAAAAATTATTATAAAAAAAAAAGAACGTATGAAGAACCCAGACCAGGTGCCCAACTAGTCCAGCATCCTGTTCTCACGTTCGCCAACCAGATGAGAAACCGTCACGCAGGAACCTGAGCAAAAGAACAACTCTCCCCTCCTTGGATTTCCAGTTGCTGCTATTTCAAAAGCATCACTCCCTCTGACCGTGCAGGCAGAGCACAGCTATCACGGCTAGCAGCCATTGATTAAAACAATGAAGCAAAGCAAAGATTGCATGTAGAATCATGGACGACCGAAGTGGTGTCACAAAGGCAGCACAAATCTCAAAGGCCAAAGACTGGTGACTGGGAGTGGCCACTGGGACCATGTAACACGGGTCCTGAAAGGCGTACATTGGCTCCCAGTACATTTCTGAGTGCAATTCAGAGTGTTGGTGCTGGAATTTAAAGTCCTCAACGGCCCTGTATACCTGAAGGGGAGTCTCCTCACCCATTGTTCAGCCTGCACACTGAGGTCCAGCTCTGAGGGACTTCTGGTGGTTCCCTGCCTGAGAGAAGCGAAGGTACAGGCAACCAGGCAGTAGGTAGTAGTAGCGCCCGTCCTGTGGAACGCCCTCCCATCAGATGTCAAGGAAATAAACAACTATCTGACTTTTAGAAGACATCTGAAGGCAGCCCTGTATCGGGAAGCTTTTAACGTCTGATGTTTTGCTGTGCTTTTTATATTCTGCTGGAAGCTGCCCGGAGTGGCTGGAGCAACCCAGTCAGATGGACAGAATAGCAACAACAACAATAAATTGATATGCCATCCGTAGGGCTGCCTTCAGATGTCTTCTCAAAGTCGTATAGTTGTTTATCTCCTTGACATCTGAAGGGAGGGCGTTCCGCAGGGAGGGTGCCACTACCGAGAAGGCCCTCTGCCTGGTTCCCTGTTCTCCGGGATGAACAAATATTAGGATAGGATAAAAGAGAAGCATCGTCAGCAAGAGAGAAAATATATAATGGAGACACATTGGCTGCCTCTGTGGGTGCTTTAATGGGGGACCTGTGGCCTGCCAGGTGTTGCTGGACTACAACTCCCATCACCCCTGACCATTCGCCATGCTGGCTGGGGCTGATGGGAAATGTAGTCCAATCAGGAGGCCACTGCTTTACTCTACTAGGGATCTGACTTTGAAATGAGGCCAAGGGTGGACCACACATCACCTTGACTACCATCAGATGTCCTGGGGTGGGGTGGGTGAAGGCTTACCCGACACATGAAGTCCAGCAGAGTGGCGGTGATGGCCGGGTGAGGTTTCATGGAATGGTGCATGACTAGGATGGCTGGCTCTGCAAAGGAAAAGAACAGCCGGCGTTACATTTGAGGAGTCAAATATAAAGGCTTAATTCTTTTCTGAACACCGCTGCCTGTATTAGAAGCACAAAGGGCTGGCGGTTTTGCTCACGTCAATATTTAGGGCACAGGGTAAACATAATCAGTTTCAACATGGAATGAAAATACAGTGGTGCCCCGCAAGACGAATGCCTCGCAAGACGAAAAACTCGCTAGACGAAAGAGTTTTCCGTTTTTTGAGTCGTTCCGCAAGACGAATTTCCCTATGGGCTTGCTTCGCAAGACGAAACATCTTGCGAGTTCTTGCGAGTTTGTTTCCTTTTTCTTAAAGCCGCTAAGCCGCTAAGCCGTTAATAGCCGTGCTTCACAAGACGAAAAAACCGCAAGACGAAGAGACTCGCGGAACGGATTAATTTCATCTTGCGAGGCACCACTGTAGTGAACTAGATAAGCAAGTACCGTACTTTTCTGTGTATAAGATGCCCCCATGTATAAGACGCCCCCTATTTTTTTTGGGGGGGGGACTCAAAATTAAGAAAATGTGCGGAGATTGAGCTTTTTTGGGGGCGGGGGAGATTGCTCACCCGCCTGGCCAATGCTGCCACTAGCACATGTAGCAAAAGCCAAAAATCGTCTGCCGCCAATCACCTGCCCAATTGCCGCAACAGCCAATTGCAGCCTCCAATCACCAGAAAAACCACCACTGACAATCACCCGTCCCCACTCTGAACTACCTATGTATAAGACGACCTCAATTTTTGAACATTATTTTAATGGGGGGAAACCTCGTCTTATAGACAGAAAAGTATGGTATATGCCCTTCCCGGAGCTACAATTCCCAGAGCGGATTAACAATCAATCCCTCTTCCCAGGCACCTCTGGGAACTGTAGGGGAACGGGGTGCATGTCTGCTACCAATACTCAGCACCCTTAAACTACAATTCCCAGGATTCTTTGCAGGGGGAGGGAGTCATGGTTGTTAACATGGTACCATAGCGCTTCAAATGTACAGCACAGATGGGATGGGGGTCATGTTTGGCTTTTTAAGTTGTTTTGGGTGGCTTCCTATGGAAAAAGAGACAAATACCTAATAAAATAATAATAATAATAATAATAATAATAATAATAATAATAGCTGTTTTTAAGGATGATGTTGATAATGATAATTTAGAGAAGGTGACAACATTTGCTACGCATCCCTTGGAAGCCACTTGCAACAACCTTCCCGTTCTAGATTGGGCTGGAAAGAGGCAGGAACCTAGTTGTGTGAGAGAGAAGGGACACAAGCAGCCGCAAGGAAGAGAGAAAGGAAAGGACTTCTCTGTACCGATGTTCATGATGCTGTCCTTCTCGGGGTTGAAGAATAGCCAGTCGTAGAACAAGGCCAGCTTGGCGTTGGAGGCAGCAACGTTGGACTGGAAGGGGTGGAAAAGAGAGACTATGAAGACAACTGCGACACCTGTTTCGTCTGAGCCTGCCAGATCAGCTGCACAGTGTGGAGGGCCTGAGGGAGCAATCCTGGGTCCCAGAAATTAAATTCCCCCTCTATGGCCAGCGCTAAAGGCTGCAGAGCTAGACGGTTAGTTCTTTTGTTTCCCCTTTCAGCTTTTTATATTCACATTATTTCCATACACTCCAAACATTTTTCATGTATACAGGACTGGGATTATACAAACCCCTCACACTTCCCCCCACCCCCACTGGTTTCCATATTTTACCCTCTTTTCTTGCATATACAGTGGCACCTTAGTTTAAGAATAGCTTAGTTTATGAACGACTTGGATTAAGAACAGTGTTTCGGTCTCTTGGGATTTCTTCTCCTGTTAAGCCTAGTTAAAAAGCTTCTGGTTTTTTTAGTAAACGTTATCTTTTTTCAATTCATTATATATCATTTCCCAGAAGCCCTTTACATGACCACCACATATCCTTACATTTCCAATAAACACACAAGACATAACCGGCTGTACTTTTGAATAAATATGGTATACTGTTCATTGTATCAATTGTAGATCTCAACGGAAGTACAGCCGCTGACGTCTTGTGTGTTTATTGAGTATGTTTCACGTAACCATAGGTTTGTTGTTTTGCTATCCTTACATTTCCAGCATAACTTAGATGGATTTTTGTACATTTTTGCCAACTTTACGGTTAGTTATTGGAGATGCAGGGACAACACTTGCACACATCCCACAGGGCTTGTTTCTGTTTCAGGATAAGTGATGCTGCTGCGGAACAAGGATGTGCAGCCGCTTATTCACCCTTCTCCAATTGCCAGCTGAGCTAAGCCCCAGTTGCCTTGAGGGCAGCCACCAAGACGGCAGAGCCTGGGCCTCGGGAAACCACACCGGAGTTACCTTCAGAGTTTGTGAAAGTAAAAAAATGCTCAAAGGGTTTAATAGTTTTCATGAGTGGTGCCAAAACAAGCCCCTCTCCTTTCCGGCAATGTTGGGAAAGAGGTTTACTTATTTAAAATGCCCTCGGCGAGGACACTGTGTCGCCGAGTCTGACTCAATGCTCAAGGGAATGCATCAGGCGATGTCTGATGATGTCATTGCGTCAGGCATGGTGGCATCATGACATCACACACACACATTCACATGATCTCAGACAGATCCTGGATCCTGCATTGCTTGTGCTGTCGATTTTTCATACTTTTTTTAATGTGGTTATTTCTACGGATGGTATTGTTCTAATTTATTTATTTCTCATAAGTTTTATTGAAGTTTTGTTAAGCCGCTCAGAGGATCAATGGATGGGGGGAAGCGACCGAATAGAAGAAGTAAAATAAACAGTGCAGGAAGGAATAAGAGTTGGAGGAAGGGAGACACACACCTCCGAACGGCACTGTGAAAGGTGGCTATTCACATATAAGTGAGTCTTTTGTTTCCAAGGGAAAAAAAATCTACTCTTGAGCAAACTGGGCTGCTTTCCACAGAAAAACCAGAGTTGGCAGGAATCAAGGGCAGCCTCATCCCCAAAAACTGGACAGGAGTGAGGCCTGTAAGGGCTGGAAAGATTCAAAACTATCACACAGAACATCTCTGCCTGGTGACTAAATCTATTTATTTTTATTTAAACAACTGATATACCACTTAACCACAATGGTTTCCAAGTGGTTTACCAAAGTACAGTGGTACCTCAGGTTACATACGCTTCAGGTTACAAACGCTTCAAGTTATAGAATCCGCTAACCCAGAAATAGCGCTTCAGGTTAAGAACTTTGCTTCAGGATGAGAACAGAAATTATGCTCCGGTGGCGCAGCAGCAGCAGGAGGCCCCATTAGCTAAAGTGGTGCTTCAGGTTAAGAACAGTTTCAGGTTAAGAACGGACCTCCGGAACGAATTAAGTACTCAACCTGATGTACCACTGTACCAAGAATTTTAAAGTGTTTAGTAGGCGTCAGAAGTTCAACAGAGAGAGGGGAACGGCCTGACCTAAGCTACAAGGGAGTTTCATCCAAGTGGGACCACAATACTAAGCACACAGCAGATCAGAGCCGTGTACGGGGCCAATAACGACGACCCAACCTCAGAGATCGGCTGGGGACATGAGGGGTTAGCCGACCCTTGTGGCTTTCTGGTCCCCAATCGTTAAGAACCTTCTAAGGTCATGCAACGCCCCACAGATGGAGCCATGGAGCCCCTTCCAGGCAGCTCAGTGGCTTGACCACTGGACTTCCGAGGGAACATGGGCCTGGCGAGTAAATCCTTGCTGGGCTCCAGGCACGCTGGGCAGCTGTAAACTAGCACCTGCGACTTCTCAGTTTCAGGTTCCAGATCTGCGAAATGGAATATCGGCAAGCTCTCCTGTAGCAGGGCTGCCAAAGTGCACTCTGCTCAAACAGTCTGCGATGGCAATCCAGAGCAGAGGGGCAGTGTGCCAGGTGTCCTCGAACAGGACTGCAACAGCAGAGAGCATGAGGTTTCTGCGGCTAAATTGTCATCAAGTGACTCGAGCGAGTGGCCGAGGTCAAGAGGCTACAGCCAAAGTCGGCAGCCAATTTGATTTGATTTGGAAGAGGGGAACCTTATTTCAAAGCCTCAGAAACGGCAACCTGCTCATAAACATAGCAGGAAACCCACCCGCTAATTTCCCTGGGAGAGAGGCAGTTTATTAGGGATATCTATCCTCCCGTTAAGGAAAGGAGGAAATGCCTTATGCAGGAAAACAAGACCCTTCCCTTCCTTCTACAAACCCCCGCAGCTCTACAGGTTTGCAAGGGGGGTTCAAGAAAAAAACCCTTAATAATAATAATAATTTTATTATTTGTACCCCGCCCATCTGACTGGGTTGCGCCATGCCACTCTGGGCGGTCTTCGCCTCTCCCCTAGAAGCAGCGCCCTGCCAAACTTGTTTAGAGAGGCCGTTCCAAAGCCCCAGCTTTTAATTCCCTTTGTTCATTAGCTGCCTCGCCTCCGTCCCTTCCAATAACCATCAGGCAAATGAAATGTGGTCTGCGTTGTCGGCGAGTCAAGCCAGGCTGCAGACCTTAATTAGCTGGGAAGCCAGTGGCAATTAAGCGGCAGAGTCAGAGGGGCTGGGAATGTTAATGTGTGCGTGTGTGAGAGCGAGCGAGCGAACAAGAGGGGACAAGACAACAGATCTGCCACCGGCAGAACCAGGTGATGGCCACGTCTCTCCCCGCCGCCCTCGCCCGCAGGAGGCGGCAATGGCTACCAACTTGGACGGCTTCATGGAGGGCAACACTGCCAAGGGCTACAGGCCACGATGGCTATCTTCTACCTCCACCGCCAGAGGCGGTGTTGTGGCCATGAATGCCGGCTGCGGGAAACCACCGAAAGGAAATGCATCCTTGCGTTCGATTCCGCTGGTGAGCTTCCCATTGGGGCAGTGCTTTCGAACTGGTGGTCCACGGACCACAGGGGCAACACACACCCATCAACTGTCTGGGACATCCTGTCTTTGGGGGGCTCCCCCAAAAATGAGATCGTGGCGCCCCCAAATGCACTGTGCTCTCGTGCGGGTCATGTGATTTGTGCGGGAGCGAGGCCCGGAAGACGCATGTCCCGGTTTTACTCTGGGAAATGTTGAAGGGTACGGCGGCACCGTCGACGTAACGAAAACTACCGCAGAGATATCAACGTTTTCAAAAGTAGGGGGGTCCACAGCACTTAGGTAAAAGTAAAGGGACCCCTACCCATTAGGTCCAGTCGTGACCGACTCTGGGGTTGCGGCGCTCATCTCGCTTTATTGGCCGAGGGAGCCGGCGTACAGCTTCCAGGTCATGTGGCCAGCATGACTAAGCCGCTTCTGGCGAACCAGAGCAGGACACGGAAACGCCGTTCACCTTCCCGCCGGAGCGGTACCTATTTATCTACTTGCACTTTGACGTGCTTTTGATCTGCTAGGTTGGCAGGAGCAGGGACTGAGCAACGGGAGCTCACCCCGTCGCGGGGATTCAAACCGCCGACCTTCTGATCGGCAAGTCCTAGGCTCTGTGGTTTAACCCACAGTGCCACCCGCGTCCCTTCCACAGCACCTAGTTAACTGGAAAATATTGCATTTGGCACTTGGCTTGCTGCAGTGAGAGCAGGAGGCTGGACTAGGTGGGCCTCTGGTCTGACCCAGAAGGGCTTTCCTGGTGTACCCTGAATGGAAACTGGCTCGTTCAGGTGAGGGCACAGATGCATTTGCAACTGGATGCCATCGCAGGTAGCAATGCAGCCCTTGTAAGGTGCTAGGCCCAGGTTAGACATCTCTGCTGCGTTAAAGGAAATAAATAACACAGGTTGGATTTGGAGAGCTAAAAATACCCACTCTTGAATTTCTTGGAAATCTATTATTGCTGTGATTATTATCACCACATATATTTTTTTGCAGCAGCTGGTCTCGACGGTGTTGTTCTTGGCTTCCCAGACACAAACCTCATTTCAAAAGAACAGGGAGATTATAGAAACTAGCAGTAGGATCCAGAAACGATTCCTGGGGCATCACGGCCAGAGCACCTTGAGGAATGAGATTCTGAAGAAAAGCTAGGAGGGGTTGGTGTTCGAGTAATGAATGTGGTTTTAGAAAAAATAGCGGTGTTGGATTGTAGCTAATCACATTTTAATCAGAGTAGATCCATTAAATTCAATAGGCCTAAGCTAAGCAGGTCCATTAATTTCAATGGGTCTACTCTGAGTAGCACTAGGTCTATTCTTGCCACTGTTAAGGCTACCAATGGCCTCGGCCCTGTATACCTGAAGGAGCGTCTCCACCACCATCGTTCAGAAGGCTCTGAGGGCTTTCTGGCGGTTCCCTCACTGCGAGAAGTGAGGTTACAGGGAACCAGGCAGAGGGCCTTCTCGGTAGTGGCACCCTCCCTTTGGAATGCCCTCCCATCAGATGTCCAGGAAATAAACACCTATACAACTTTGAGAAGACATCTGAAGGCAGCTCTGTATCGGGAAGTTTTTAATGTCTGGGGTTTTATTCTGTTTTTTATATGTGTTGGAAGTCTCCCAGAGTGGCTGGGGCAACCCAGCCTTGCAGGATCAGGCCCAAAAGGGCCCATCTAGTCCAGCACCCTGTTCTCACAGTGGCCAAGTGGATGGCGCGATGGGAAACATGCAAGCAAGATTCAAGCTTAAGAGCAGCTCTTTCCACCTGTCGTTTCCAGCTACTGATATTCAGAAGTGCTGTTGTCTCTAACTGTGGAGGGCAGAGCATAGTCAATAGTCATCAAGAGCCCTTCCCTCCACGAATTTGTCTAATCGTCTTTCGGAGACGTCTAGGTTGGTGGCTTGGGGGTTTCCCACTAGGGCTACGTGGGTGGCCCCTGTGGGAACAGGATGCTGGGAACAGCAAGGCAGCCAACAGGTGCTCTCTGGGCGATGCAGAATGTTCACAAACACCCACATGCAGCTCTTCCGGTTCGACGGAGCTCTGCTTGAAAAACCTGGGAGGAACCCCTCCGGTGTTGTCTGCGCTCTCGTTCCCAGTGAGCCTCCTTACCGTGCAGGTGGTGAGCAGCCAGCCAATGATGGCCCAGCGAGGGAGGATGTCGGAGCTCAGCACCTCGTTGGACGGGTGGACCACCCCGCAGATGTAGCGGATGAGGTCGCAGCGCAGGGACTGGCTGTCCGGGGTGGAGAGGTACTGCCGCTGGAACCAGTCTTGGTAGCGTTTCTGCTGGCCAAAGCGCACCTGGAGGGAAGAGAGGGAGAGAGGGAGAGAGGGAGGTCGGAAGGTGCCATGCCATTGGGCCCATCAACGCCTGAACTCTCTCTTTTTTTTTTTTAATAATTTTTATTAACTGGCCAATCACATCAAATTAAATCACATCATATAAATTCCAAATTACAAAGCCAATTTTTTAAATTTTGTTGGGGGAACCCATACTTGAAGATCCAAAGGGGAATTCAGATTATCTTCTTATTACTGCGTTAATGTCCAAATCAGTCCCAATCAGTCCAAACAAAGTTCATAATTCTATCCGGTCTTATCTTGGTGTTGCCACATCATATCTTGTTCGTATAGTTTCTCTTTTTCCTTTACGATCTCTTCTGTTAGTCTCCTTAAGCCGATAGCAAGTGTAATAATCCTGTGTGGATTTCCCGTTCCTTCACTAAGTCCAGATGGTTTCCATATATCTCCTTCGTAGATAACATCACTTTATCCATCGTAAATTTTGGCATTTGTCGCTCTTAAGTCCCACCGAGGAGTTGATTCACGATATGTAAACAACTCTATTTCTCTCTTTCTCCTCCCAGACCCAAGAGCTCCCACAATGCCTCACAAAATGGCGAACGGCATTTTTTCCTGACTGCGTCACTCCAAAACTCTTAGCTTTCCAGCTTCATCTTGAAACATTGCTTTGGATCGAAAGTTTATCTCCACACAGCCTTAAATCCACAGCTTAAGTCCTTAATTTCTGACTCATTAGGGGAGGGGGATTCTTGTTAAATCACATAAAAAGGTAGAGGCAGGTTTTTCCCCCCCTCCCCCCTCAGTCATTACCGTATCTTGACGTTCTTCTCGTATTTTATTGTTGTCTTGTTATCAGAGACCTCTTCTGTCAGCAGTATTTACTCCCCTTTTTCCTTGATGTATGTGCAATTAATCATGTCCAAATTATTTCTTTTAAAGATCATTGCAACCAGTGGCGCAAATCGGGGACGGCGTTGAGGAGTGCCGAAAATCCCACAGGAGGGCTTTGTGCCTAGTGCCCCCACCCCCACAAATTCGGGGGTGGTATAGGGCACAGCAGGCAAGGGCCGTCCCCCCCATAATCCTGGGGGGGTTAAGGAGGCTAATTACCCCCATCATAGCCTCCAAATTACCTCGTGTGGGTCGGAGAGATGTTATTGTCAGCCATCTTCCGATGCGCCACCTAGTGGCCCCCCTCATCAACGCCTGAACTCTTAATTCAGGCATCCTTCTACGTTTCCTGGTTTTTCACCAGGCATAATCCACACAATTCCATGAATAGTTCCCAGCCACGAGGGCTAGAAACTTGCACAAAGTTTGAATTTGATTTTTTATTTTTTAAAAAAACCACACAGCCTATTGGAAAATGGAATTTTGCAGCTATTCCCTGGAAAAACAGTGTATGTCCGGCACTGTTTTGTTCTCTGCAGTGCTTGGAAACAACCGTTTTTGGTTGGTCGGTGTGAAGGCGACAGCAGAACTGCCTTTGGTGTCTGTTGTTAACGGAAAAATCCGAGGGCTCCCTTGGACAAAAACAAAGACACCAACCAGGATAACTTGGAGCAAAACAGCAGCCTGTAGGCTTGGCCTTTATTGAACTGTTGCAACAGGGTGCTCCCCTCACTTGCAGGAGAGAGGAGGGACCCAGAAAAATGGTGTGCAACTTTTGAAATTGCCACCCTGTAGATCAAGACCACCCCCAGAACACCATACATACATCACAGAAGGGGTGTAACCTAAGACCACCCCTCAGATACATCACACCTACATCACAGAAAAGGCGGTCTAAAACAGAAATTTTAATATTGTTTTTCTCCTGTTGTTGTTTATCTCCTGTCTGGCAGGTTATTTGATTGGATTTCCTGGGTAGCCTGGCCAGTCTTTTGTAATGATAAATACTTAGTTCCTGAGCCAGGTCACAGGCTCACACCCTATTCAAACACAGACATACCCTTAAGACAGGATTTGTGAAGGAAAAGACAATGGGGAGGGTTTTCCATTTTGACCTTGCAGAGAAAAGATTTGGTCAGTTTAGGAATCAAAATGGTTCCAGGTTGGCCTTCCTGTGCTGATCTATGTATGTCCTTGGTTGGTACACTTATGAACATTACCATATATCTAAGACCATAAAATTCCTATCACACTGTAGATGGGGAAGCAGATGATTAGCAGCCTTTAGGAAGCTGCCATATACTGACTCAGACCATTAGCCCATTTAGCCTACTGTTTATCTACTCGAACTGGCTTCCACCTCGCCTGCTGCCTAAACCCCTTTTAACCACAGATGCCAGGGATTTGAATCTGAGACTCTCTGTTTGCAAAAGAGGTGCTCCAGAACTGAGCTATACTCCTCTGAACTCAGTTGGGGTGAAGATGCGAAGGGAAATAAGAGGGGACGGAATTCGTGGTAACCACATAAGGCCAGGGGTTGACAGAGTGGCACCCATGGGCGCTACGGTGCCCTTTTGAGATCTTCCCCTGCTCTGTAAGTGTTAAATATTAATAATAATGGGTTGTTGTAAACTGTTCTGGGAGGCCTGCATACCCAAAAGTGCAACCGACAACAAAAAAAAGGTGTTACCCGGGATGTCATGAAGAGCAGCTTGGTCTCCATGTCGGGCGTGAGGCGGCAAGCCAGGAACTTGCGCGAAGTCCGAGACTGCAAGAGTTGCAAAACGCCTGCGTTGGGGAAGGCAGGAAAGGGGAGTGGGGAGTGGGGAGAGAGAGAGAGAGAGAAAGAAAGAAAAGGAAAATTAGATTTACGGCACACTGCCAGCCACAAAAGCTACTAAATCAGCAGGCGTCTCGTACAGCGAGGGACGCATCTTTACACGCAAGGATCAGGCCCAGAACACAGGTCATAAGCTCATAAGAAGAGCCCCGCAGGATCAGACCAAAGGCTGATCCAGCCAGCCTCTTGTTTCCACAGTGGTCAGCCACTTGTGATCCCCAGCGACTGGTCTTCAGAGGCTCCCAACAGTTCCACTATAGTCATCATGTCTAGCAGCCGTCGATCGCTTCATCGTCCGTGAGCTTTGTCTTTTAAAGACATCAAAGTTGGTGGCCGTCACTAAACCAGGTTTAACGTTGCAAATTCCACAGTTTAACTTTGTGCCAACGCTTTCCTGTAAGACAGAGTTGTTCCACCTGGCCTTTGGCTTAGAATCAGTTTGATTCCCTCCCCCTCTTTCTTTTTCCTTTCTCCTCCTGTGAAGAGGCTGCATCCTAATGTTTTAATGCTGTATTTTAATCTTGTTTTTAAATTGTATTTTAATCAACTTGTTTTTATTATTGGTTGTTAGCCGCCCTGAGCCCGGTCTTGGCTGGGGAGGGAGGGGCATAAATAAAATTTATCATTATTATTATTCCTTTCGTCTATCCTGAATTTTCAACCAGTTTCCTTGGATGACCCCAATGGATGGGATGGGAAGGCGGAAAAATCTATCCCTATCCACTGTCTCCTCAGTGTGCATCGTTTTATGCATGGTTCTCTCCTCGCTCGCCTTCGTATGAGGGTCTTTCGCTCACCTCCATTTCCCACCTGGCTCAATACATAAAACAGTGGGAGCTGACCTGAGCCGACACGTTAGTGACAAAATCTGCAAACCCAATTCTCCCGGTCCAAGGGAACACCACGTTTCCGTCAAGACTTGCCGTGGGCCTCCCACCCCATCCGGAGGGCTGTCAAGAGCAGGGGAAAGTTCTGCGTGCTTCAAAGCCGAACCGGCGGTATTGAAACCATTCCACTTGTCGACAGAGGGCCATGTGGGAAGGAGCTCCTTGGATGAAGGACGGCCGCCTCCCCTTTAGAAAACTTGCTTAGTTAAAACGCTTCCCGTGGAGAAAGAAACAAAAACTACCCGTCGGGAGGAACGCGGAGTGAGATCTCCCACGGGTCGACCCCTTCTAGAATGTCTTGAATATGGCCCTTCCAAGAAGCCCCCCAGAGGCGCAATTCAGAGAGTGCTGCTAAGGGCTTTGCATCTTAATTTGCCTGGAATCAGGCCAAAAGGCAGCCAGGGGCGGATGGTTGCTAGAGGTAACTGATGGCCCTTGGGGCGATGATTAAGAAGTTCTCCACAGCCACGGGAGGCGGAAGGGAGGAGCAGCCTAAATTGCCTTCTCTCTCTCTTGGGTGGAGGAATCTTCTCTTCGAAGTGCAGCAAAGATGCACTGAACTCTGATCTGCCAGACCAAAAAGCTGTATGTCCCCTGCGCAGGTGAGGCCAACCCACTAGGCCTCACTGCCAGCTCCCATCCTGGAGGCAGGGATGCTTCAGCTGTGATTCCTGCTTGAGGGGGGGGGGGGTTGGACAGAATGAAATTTTGGTTCCCTTCCAGCTCTACATTTCTGTGATTCTCCAGGGGGTGGCACTGCCTGTCAGCTTCTTCCTCCTTAAAGGTAAAGGGACCCCTGACCGTTAGGTCCAGTTGTGGCCGACTCTGGGGTTGCGGCGCTCATCTCGCTTTATTGGCCGAGGGAGCCGGCATACAGCTTCCGGGTCATGTGGCCAGCATGACTAATCCCCTTCTGGTGAACCAGAGCAACACACGGAAACGCCGTTTACCTTCCCACCAGAGCGGTACCTATTTATTTACTTGTACTTCAATGTGCTTTCAAACTGCTAGGTTGGCAGGAGCAGGGACCGAGCAACGGGAGCTCACCCTGTCGCGGGGATTCGAACCCCCAACCTTCTGATCAGCAAGTCCTAGGCTCTGTGGTTTAACCCACAGCGCCACCTGCGTCCCTTCCTCCTTACTCTTTTTCAAAACCTCTTTGAGGGTCATTGTCCCCCCCCCCCTTACAATCAAGTGGTACATAAATTTTGTGAAACAAATACATAAATTTGCTAACCCCTCT
The DNA here is from genome assembly GCF_951804945.1 of Podarcis cretensis. Taxonomy (NCBI): domain Eukaryota; kingdom Metazoa; phylum Chordata; class Lepidosauria; order Squamata; family Lacertidae; genus Podarcis; species Podarcis cretensis. The sequence continues at coordinate 8,759,152 of NC_137186.1, forward strand.
AAACTAGTAGGGGCTCCTTTTCCAGAACAAGGCACAGTGGGCAGCAGAGAACTTTGGTTACGGGGCGGCACAGATACACCGGGTTGGACCCAACTACGTTCTACTCAGGAGTAGACCCACCGGACCTGAGCTAATCATGCTCATCTGTTTCAAAGGGACTACCACAAGCAGGACTGACATTGGATTCAACTCACTGTTGACAAATAACAGGAAAATTTTAAAAAAAGCACTCAGCCTCTGGAAGGAGCTAGTCCATAATGTTCCGGAACTTCATCACCTACCTGTGAACTGGGGGCTCAGCACCTGTGGGTTGTGGATAATGTCCTTCCAGAGCTGTTCGAACTCCGGTATCCTAGCAACGTTCTGCAGGAGCCTCACCAGATCTCGGCCAATCATAAGGCAATCCATAAACTTGGGGTAGGGAGGAAGAGGGAGGAGAAGGGGGGGGGGAGAGTCATTATTGTTCTCAGGCACAGGGATACGGACAGAGTGTGCGCTTTGGGGAACGTTCAGTTCCGAAAACCCTGGCAAAGCCCAAAAAAAAGATGATTCATCCCACCCGTCGGCTGAAAAGGCCTTTCCTCGGGCAGATGGTCTTGCCCCCCTTTGAAGATAGCAGGTTCCAAGGAGGCAGGGTGACAAGCAAGGTCGGCTGCCGCATTAAAAAGATAAAATAAATTTAAAAAAAGAAATGGTTGCTGTTGTACAAACAAACAGGCAGCGCTATAAATTCTGAGCCTGACCCTCGATCACGACCTGGGAGGGAGACTCAAAAGGTGGACTTCTCAAAGCTCAGTGGCCAAGGCTGCGTCTTTTCTAACTCTGGCCGTCAACACCATCGCAAACGGTAATCGGGATCTATGGCTGCCAGCAACAGGGGCGCGATCACATTCACGGGCCGCCATCAATAGGGGTGCAATTGCATTCAATGGCCAACAGCAACAGGGGTGCAATCATGTGCGCTACTACTATTGCTAGCAGCACTGGAGAGTCAGATCAGATTCCTGGCTGTGCTTCTGGCAATATGTGAGCATAACTTGCTCTCCCCGACTGCAGGGCCTTTCCTGCAGCTGCCCCACAACTCTACGGCAAAGCATGAAACTATTCCTTCCCGCTCGACTTTCCTGCAAGGGTTGTAAAAACAAGGGTGGGAAACCTGCAGCCCCTCCAGATGTTGCTGGAACCAGAGCTCAACAGGGATTTTGTTGTACTGGGTCACCTGGGTTGCTGCGGGCAGGGGTTTGGACTAGCACAGGAACCCATGGCCCTTCAGATGTCGCTCAACTCCAAATCCCATCACCCCTGACCATCGGCTATGCTGGCCGGGGCTGCTTGGTGTTGAAGGCCCGCAAGATTTGAAGGGCTGCAGTTCTCCCTAGCCCAGCTTCACTCTTCTGTTAAGTGCATTTTAATGTGTGATCCCTGATTGGTTGGGCTTTCAGCTCCTTAAGAGGAACAAGCAGCAAAGGCACAAAACGCGAAGAGAGAAGCTCATCCGGGTGGGAGTCACAATGGGCTGCGTTGTTTCGAAGTCGGCCCCCACAGAGAAGACAAGGAGAGTGGGGGCCGAGTGTGTCTGCGGCGACAAAGGAGGCTGTCTGGAAAGTGGCTGTCACTTGTCCCTCAAGTGCCTTCCTCCGAGATGGCGCCCGCCCACACGCCTTCAGGCAGCTAAACACTTCCCAGATTCCCTTACCCGGTCGCGGAGCAGGGAGATGCAGAATTCCACCTCCTTCTGCCTTAGGGCGTGCAGGGGAGGCGAGCCATGGTGGTCGACGATCAGGCGGAGGTAGGTGTACACGGACATGGCAATCAGCATGGCACTCTTCAGAACCCACTCCCTGCAAAGAAGGGAGAATTTAGTTCCACGCCACAACCCGGTGCAAACGCCGGCCCTTCCGACTGCTCAGAACCAGTGTGGGCGTTGAGAACATGTACAAGTAGCCCCGCAGGATCAGGCCCGGCATCCTGTTCTCACAGCAGCCCGTCAGATTCTCCCAGGAAGGCCCCCAGGCAAGAGCCCTGTTGTTTGTCTCCAGCATCGAGCATTGAGAGGTAGACTGCCTTAGGACATGGAGGTTCTGTTCTGAACGAATATAAAGAGCTCTGCTGGATCATTTTGCCCAGTGTCCTGTTTTGACGGAGGCTAAGCAAATGCCTGCAGAAAACCCACAAGCAGGATCCGATCACAAGAGCCCTCTTCCCCTTCTGCAGTTTCCAGCAACGGGTATTTGGTTGCTGAAGGTGGCAAATCTTAAGAACCTGGGAGGAAGCCTGAATTAAGATTTCAGACTGGGGGGTGGAGGGAGAGGGGAGGCTTTGATGCCCTCCATGGTCAGATCTGCAAGAAGATCAAACCGATGCATTCTGAAGGAAACCAGCCCTGAGCGCTCACTGGAAGGACAGATCCTGAAGCTGAGGCTCCAATACTTTGGCCACCTCATGAGAAGAGAAGACTCCCTGGAAAAGACCCTGATGTTGGCAAAGATGGAGGGCACAAGGAGAAGGGGTGACAGAGGACGAGATGGTTGGACAGTGTTCTCAAAGCCACCAGCATGAGTTTGACCAAAGTGCGGGAGGCAGTGGAAGACAGGAGAGCCTGGCGTGCTCTGGTCCAGGGGGTCACGAAGAGTCGGACACGACTAAACAACAACTACATGGTCAGATCATCCTGCCCTCCCCCCATCCTGACCCTAGCAAGGCTACTAAGCAGAGATCTGTTTTAGTTATGCTTTTTAAAATATCTCAAAGAGGAAGGTCTTTGCGGGGCAAAAGGGCTTCCGGTCTATTTACTGGATGTGCAGCACAACAGCAGCAGCAGCGAAAGGGCAGGAGTGGCAAAGGAGGGGGCAGCCAATGTCAGGGGGTCTGTGCATGACGCTGCCCTCCAGCCTGAGCTCGGGAGTAATTGATCTGGCAGGTGACGCAGAGGAAAGGTTTAAGGGTGCTCCAGAGGCAGCTCAGGGCTCGTTATGCCACCGAGTGCCGGAAAGGGCCAACGCGCGACGTGGTGGGCTTGGCTCACCCCCCCGATCCGGATGCTTGAGCAACAACACCTTCTGCTCCCAATTAAAGCAGCCAAAGCGGGAGGGTTTTGGTTTCACATTTTAAAAAAAAACCACAACTATGCTGCTTAATTAAAACCTCGCTTTCCATTCTGCCGACCTCAGTTGAGTTTCCCCCTCAATCCTCGAAATTCCCAGGCCAGGACCCAGCCCCTAGAGCAGTCAGTGCTTCTCAAACTTGGGTCCCCGGCTGCTGTTGGACTACAACTCCCATCATCCCTGACCACTAGTCCTGCTAGCTATGGATGATGGGAGTGGTAGTCCAACAACAGCTGTGGACCCAAGTTTAAGAAACACTGGGGGAATGGGCCTGTTTCCTCGTTCGTCGTCAACCCCTGAGCAACACTGCCAATGAGGGCCTGGGACTTTGGGTAGGGCCTTTTCTGCTGCGGCACAAAGCCCCCCATGTGGGGGCATTCAGCTTTTGAGGAGCAGCCTTCCCCTCCTTGAAATGTCCCAGGCTCTCCCCCTATCAATCCCCCACAGCCCAGTACAAGCCGCAGGAGAAACTGGGAAGGTGACGTTCTTTAAGGCAGGGCTGGGGAATCCCAGGCTCTAATGCAGCAACTCTCCCCAAGCCACGCCCCTGGCTGGCCTTGCTTCACGCCCTCCTTAGCCACACCCCCTCTCCCCAGGCCACACCCTCTTGTAATTCCCAGCAACTGGAGTTCAGAGGCGTATTGCCTCTGACAGTGGAGAACACAGCCATTGTGGCCAGCAGCCACTGACAGTCTCAGCCTCCTCCATGGATTTGTCCAATTCTCTTTCAAGAGCGATGAAGACGGCATCCCAGCCATCTGTACGGCTCCCTGTATTTCGCCTCGGAGACAAATGGCAGCATCGTGTGTTCCTACTGAACCCAGTATTGTCCACTCTGACCGGCAGCAGCCCTTTGGAAGCCACAGGTCCTCCTGCTAAATCTTCAAAACTTCTCTCGTAAGGAGATAAGAAGACATCTGTTCGGTCAGACCGAAAGTCCAGCAACTCTACCATCGTAAGGGCTAAGTACTTGCTTAACTGCTGGACCACTCGGGGCGCCCAACTCTGTATGCGAGATGCCACTAGGCAGTCACAGGCCAAGAAACACAATCTTGCCCAGAGTTTTGCTACATCCCATTCCTCTTTCCTCCTTGCCAACATAAATTCCAAATGTGCCCAACAAATGGGAGGCAGGAGAGACTGTTGCAAGTGCAAAGTCCCTCTGAGCACAGAATTTGGACTTCTTTTGGCATGGAACATCACACTCAAAGACCAAGGAAGGAGAGGGAAGCCTTCAAGTGGGCTAGAAACTTGACCCTGTGTGTGTGTTAAGCCTAAGATGAGGGTTGTCAGGAATCCGTGTCAGGTAAGGCATTGCAGAAGACAAACAAAATGAACTACTAGGTAAAGACTGTCTAGGCAAGAACCAGCAGGCAGAAAGCAATGATTTACAGCCCCCTGGCTCTTCCAGCCACGGAAAACGTGCTCGCTCTCCGAAGAGCGCACTAGATGGCACTGTGGGGCAACGCAGCTGGAATCAAACTGTTACTTGCCAAAGGGAAATAAACACACTTGAAAAACTCTTTATGTGTCCGTCCGTCCCCCGTGAAGTAAAACGCTTTAACAACTTGATTGTTCACCACAGCAATAAGCAATTTCAAAGAGACACTGCAGCTACAACACATGCCATCCTAAGAGAGGGAACCGCGCATTGAAATATTATGACAGATGCACTCGGGATGCATCCGTGCAAAGAAAAAGGGGCTGCAGAAAAGGAACGGCGTGGGCAACCGAGACTCAGTGTAAACAAAGTCAGATCAGCCTCGGTGACTCAAGCCTGTTGCTGCGGGTGTCTGGAGAAGGTGGCCGGGTTCGTACCAAGGTAATAAATATTCATCGCTCCTAGCAATAAGGCCCAGCAGAAAGCCATGCCCCATTAATTGCGCGGTCTCTATGCAGGGCTGCTTCGGGGCTCTCTTCATCTTGGTCACAGGGGAAGTCAGGACTGATCAGCCCTGGCAAGGCTCGGTAGCGTGAAAACGAACTTCAGAGTCCACACTGGACAAGGTCAGACACTGCTGAGCCCGGCCTTAAAAGGCAACACAAAGCTACTAGCCAGGGAATCCACCTGAACAAGCCTTCAGAGCAAGTCTAAGCAAGCGCCGTCCGTTTGCTCCATTGTGAGCAGGCCATGACCCCTGGCTGCCAGCGATGGCCGACTAACCAGGCATACATACCTCTGCTCAGTAAGCATATCGAGGATGTTTTCTGCCAACCAGATATTCTTCGCCGTTACGTCTCCGCCTGCAAAGAGACAAACAGGTGACGAGAAGGTTGGAAGGAAGCCGGTTCAGACTGCGGATTGCACTTTCCTCCAGCATAAGGTTTGCACCAAACTGCCCTCGATACCTTTCAGCTAATCAAACTTTTTGCTGCTGTTGTGTTTGCCCAGTACACCGATAAACCCACCCACCCTAGCAGAACCCTGTCCTCCTTTGCTCAATGGTGTAGCTCAGGTACTTTCTGGAAACCAATGATCAAACGGACATTGGAAGAACCGTTCCAGATCAGGTCAAAAGCCTTTGACACCAGCCACTCAAGATTCCTCTAGGAGGTGAACAGGCAGGGTGTGAAGACAAGAGCCCTCCCTCCCTGTAACCCATAAGGATGTAAAAAGAGCCTGCAGGATCAGGCCAATGGCCTGCCTCTTCTCACAGCAGCCAGCCTGGTGCCTCTTCTGTAAAGGCCTGCAGGGAAGACCTGAGCACAACAGAAGTACACCAGCAGTCTCCAGCTCAGCTGGTTAGAGCGTGGTGCTGATTAACGCCAAGGTTGTAGGTTTGACCCCCATACGGGACAGCTGCATATTCTGGCATTGCAAGGGGTTGGACTTAGATGATCCTTAGGGCCCCTTCCAACTCTATGATTTTATTCAGACGCATTTACTACCTTCAAACGTGGAGGAAGAGCCAGTAGCCACTGACCGCCTTCTCCCCCATAAATTTGACTGCAAACCCCAAGATCAGGCCAATGGCCCATTAGGGAAACCAATCAGGGCAGGACCCAAGTACGAGAGAGCTCTCCCCTCCTGCGGCTTCCAGCAGCTGGTATTGATTACTGATGCAGCGCCGAGGGACCCAAATTAAATGACAGCGGCCTGACTCAGTGAGGCCAAAATTGGGGAGCAAGCGAAAGGTCACCTCGGCCTGCCAAATGGAGGAGTGAGAGATGCTCAGCGGAAGGGATATTTACACCCAATTTTGACCTTTGAAAGCAAGGCCTGAGCACAACAAGCAGGGCTTTCTCCACCCGTGATGCCAGCCAGAAGACAGCAAGGAGGGCTATTTGGCCAGGGCACCCTCCCCTAACTCAGCTCCCCCACCAGGTGTTAAAGGTAAAGGTAAAGGGACCCCTGACCATTAGGTCCAGTCGTGACCGACTCTGGGGTTGCGGCACTCATCTTGCTTTATTGGCCAAGGGAGCCAGCGTACAGCTTCCGGGTCATGTGGCCAGCATGGGTAAGCCGCTTCTGGCGAACCAGGGCAGTGCACGGAAATGCCATTTACATTCCCGCCGAAGTGGTACCTATTTATCTACTTGCACTGTGACGTGCTTTTGAACTGCTAGGTTGGCAGGAGCAGGGACCGAGCAATGGGAGCTTACCCCGTCGTGGGGATTCAAACCGCCAACCTTCTGATCAGCAAGTCCTAGGTTCTGTGGTTTAACCCACAGCGCTACCCGCATCCCGCACCAGGCATTATTGGGCTCCAATTTCCATCAGACCCCCACCCCTGGCACGGGTAACGGCTAGGGATGATGGAGTCCAGTAAGATCTGGAGGGCCGCAGGGGCCCCCCAACTCTAGACTAGGGGCACCCAAGGTCAGGCTGTCATGCAAGCTAGCTAACAAAGAGCCCCGAGGCTTGTAAATTCCTGGTTGCTGTGAGCGATTGCGGGGCAAATTCCTTTCTCCACCAGAGTACTCTTTAAAAATTCAGGCTGAGCCATTCTTGGATGCCTGTCCTTGAGAAGGGAGATGGGGGGGCCCTCAAAAGATGTAGTCATGGCAACCGAATCCTCGTAAAAAGAAGAAGAAAAAACCTTATCTGGGTGAGGGGGCGGCAGAGGTACCTTAGGAAAAGAAGTTTCCCGTAAGTTAGAAGTCTGCAAACACTTGGCACGGGTGCCAAACAAAGGAGAAAGACAGTAGTTTGCTGGTCCACTATGGTTTTGTCCTTCCTGCCCCCCCCCAAACAAATAGCTTTTAGAGCCTGTCCTTCGGGTGAGGGGGGCGGGAGCTGGCAAGCTCTGAACTCATACAGGCCCAACTCCACATTGCAGATGCAGGCGGTTAAAAAAACAAAACGACAGATTTTCCACTGCGGCAAATTCCTTATGTCAGCCCGGCACCAAAGTGTGCCAGAAGTTCTCGAGATCCCTATCAAGACCATACCTGATTTGGTAGGGAAGGAACTGGTGGGGCGGAGAGATGAGGACTGTTTGGCCAAGAGGCATCCTATTACTGCAATTTAATGAGAGATGCCTGATTGGCTGGGAGGTGTGACCAGGATAGGGGTGCGGGACCTGTTACCCTCCAGATGCTGCCAAACTACAAGTCCCATCATCCCTAATCGTAGGCCGTGCAAGCTGGGGCTGATGGGAGTTATAGTCCAGCCACAGCTGGAGGACCCCCTGGTTCCTCAGTCCTGCTATATACAAACTCGTCTCTGGCGACGAGACTTCTTTATAACTTTAAAAATCGAAGTTACACACACTTTAATGTAAAGTGAAAAGGAAATCTTCCAAGAGTTATTGCAAAAGTTATTGCATCTTTTAAAAACAAAAACAGGTGTCCCATAATTGCATAAAAAATGGTTTAGGGATAAATCTGTTTTATTAAATTGGACAACGTTCTATATCTGCAATGGCACATGAACAATTTAAGGCAGCTGCATTACCAAACTCTTCCTTTTTAAAAAAGGATATATAATTACAGAATAATGTTCCCGAGTAATGGTTGTTCTCTACAAAAATAAAATAAAACGACCCTAAACACACCAGGGATTTTTTAAATTGGGCGTAATCAAAACATGCGGAATAAAGAAACTCTGCACCCACTGCAAGCCCGCTTAGAGAGAGCTGCTCCAATATACCTTGCTGCTAATTGAGCAACTCATTTCGTCCTTCGTTACCTGAAAAGGGCAACCCTCCTGCCATCAACCACCCCTCCCTCTCTCCTGGCCCTGCCTGGCTCCGGTTTAAGGCAGCTGTACACAATTAAACCAGTGCTCTCCCTTGTAGCTGTTGGCAACCTGGACCTTCAGCACCTCAGCTTTACATGACAGGCGGTTCATTTGGAACATGCCAGCATTACCATAGGCAAACAGTGACTGCCACAATATGCTCCCTTCATTAGACACAGGCAGCAGCAAAAATAACAGCTTAGTGACAGGGTCGGGTGCAGTGATGCTCAGGAGGCTACTCAGAATGGCCTGATTGCTTGATGAGAAATGGGCAACTTAAGAAATTAGTCATATTGGTTGCATCTAGCCCAGCTTCCTGTTTTCACAGTGGCCAACCAGACGCCACAATGGGACGCCCCCAAGAGCTCTCCCCCTGCGGCAGTTTCCAGCAACTGGTACTCAGAAGCATTTCTGCCTCTGCCAGAGAAGAAGAAGAAGAAGAAGAAGAAGAAGAAGAAGAAGAGGAGGAGGAGGAGGAGGAGGAGGAGGAGGAGTTGCTGCTTGGATTTTATATCCCACTTTATCACTACCCGAAGGAGTCTCAAAGCGGCTAACATTCTCCTTTCTCTCCCCCCCCCCCCCCCACAACAAACACTGTGAGGTGAGTGGGGCTGAGAGACTTCAGAGAAGTGTGACTAGCCCAAGGTCACCCAGCAGCTGCAGGTGGAGGAGCGGAGACGCAAACCCGGTTCCTCAGATTACGAGACTACCGCTCTTAACCACTACACCACACTGGCTCCCTTATGAAAAACCAAGCCTTAAGAGCAGTGCCGGATTTACGTATAAGCTAAACAAGCTATAGCTTAGGGCCCCACTCTCTTGGAGCCCCCCAAAAATTTTAAAGGGGAAAAAACCCTGGATACTTCTTAATTGTATTTCACTTCAGCAATTACTTTGATAAAATACGTATTTTGATATGTGCGAATGGCTTTAGATACCTATGAGGTCCATAAATTACCATATAGCATATATTCAACACAAAAAAGTAACAATTTGTTGTTGACAAAGGACAGCTAGACACATAAAGGGCCCCATTACCTTCAGTAGCTCAGGGCCTCATCAAACCTACCGCATTTCTCGCTCTGTAAGACGCACTTTTCCCCTCCTAAGGGGAAACGTGTGTGCGTATTATGGAGCGAATGCGGGCGGGAGGCTCTGCTCAGCACTCCCTTTAAAGAGCCGAGTGGAGCGTGTGTGCGGCTGTTGGGAGCTTTTCCTCGAGGAGGGAGAAGGGCTGCCCTTCTGGGATTCAGAATATTTTTTTCTTGTTTTCCTCTTCCAAAAACTAGGTGCGTCTTATGGTCTGGTGCGTCTTATAGAGCGAAAAATACGGTAAATCTGGCCCTGCTTATGAGGAATGGTTGATAGAGAAAAGGCACTCACTCAGGCTAGCAGCCATCAACGCAGCCTTCCTCCACCTCCTACGGGATTCTTTATGGGGCTACCTTCTCCAGCGATACTGCCCCCCCAACGCACTCACCTGCGATCTGCTTCATGAAGGTCATGCAGACGCCTTCGATGCCCAGAATCCCGCTCCGCACTATCTCCCGCACCAGCCAAACCAACTAAAGCGTGGGAGAAAAGAGAATTCAGGGCTCCTTCAAACGACCTGGACAAAGCCAGCCTCTCCCGCCTCTTTGACGCCTTGTCCAGGCAGAAGGAAGGCATTGCATGCAAGCATTTGCACCAGCCAGATGATGGCATGGTCCTAACAACTCGCTGCTCATAGAATATGGTTCCTTCATAGAATCATAGAATCAAAGAACCCGCGATCAGGATTTTTCCCTGCTCTCTCATTTTTTTAAAAAAACAACATCCTGCAAGTTTCTAGTCCTTGTGGTTGCGGAGGGAACCCCAAACACCACTTAAGTTATAGAATCGTGTCCATGCGGGGATTCCCGGGGTTAGCAGCAGGGTAGAAGGTTTGGATTACAAACACAGCCCACCTACCACAAATTTGTTTTTCGTGACCCACCCCCAAGCTTACAGCACCGTACTTCCCTTGATTTTCCCCGTATGCCTCAATGCACCTTTTCCATATAAAAATTCTAATTCTGGCACTGGGGCTTGGGAGCAAGGGGCCGGGGGGAGGAAGTACCCGCAACTGCAGACCGCATTACATATGTCCCTGAAACCCAGCTTGCAGATTTGCAGGTGTGCTGCCGATTGCGGAATCTGGGTTTTCAGGTTGCAGAATTCAAAATGCTGCACAGAGATGCCTTTGGCAGCACTGCACTCCGGGCTTGAGACAAACAGCGGGCTGATCGCAGCTCCTGCTTCACACACACACACACACACACACACGGTTCTTTAAAGTACGGAGGCACACAGAGAAAAGAAAATGCGCATAGGCAAGACGCGGCGCATAGCACATGGCCCACCTGCGTACGGCACGTGTCCTGCAGCTTCAGATACTTCTCCATCAGAATCTGGTTCATCTTGTTCAACACGGCACTCATCCCGTCGCGGCTGACCAGCACCAGGTCCCGGTAACACTGTGGCCAGGGAGGAGGGCAGGGGAGAGATGAGAGAATGTGTCAGCTGAACAGAGTGCAGTCACAGCATATAACTTAAAAAGAAACTGCTCTGGGGTGGGTGGTGGATGGCATACAGATTCTGTAAACAGGGGTGGGGAGACTCCATCCCAGGGGCCAAGTGCAGTTCCCTGGAGAGATGCTGCTGTCAGTTAACAGCACTGGGTTGAACGGATAACTGGTTCGGCACATTGAAGGCTGATTCACATTACCCTGATCACCATCATCATGCAGGAGCCCTACAGCATCTTAGAAGGTCTGCTCCCATTGGCTGGACTCCAATGGGACTCTAGCTCCCATTGGTTGGACTCCAGTGGGACTCTAGTCCCATTGGCTGGACTCTAGCTCTCATTGGTTGGACTCCAGCAGGACTCTAGCTCCCACTGGCCGGATTCCAGCAGGACTCTAGCTCCCATCGGTCGGACTCCAGTGGAATTCTAGCTCCCATTGACTGGACTCCAGCGGGACTGTGGTTCCCATCAGCCACAGCCAGTGCAGCCAATGGTCAGGGCTGATGGGAACTGCAGTCCACAAGGCCCTTCAGAGGCTCATGGGTTCTCCACCCTATTCCAGACACACATCCCAAACAATCAGGGATCACGTATTAAATGTGCTTATAGAGGTGTAATATTCTATTACCTAGAGCTGGGATGAAGAACCCGTAGCCGCCATCCAGGTGCTGTTTGACTCCAACTTCCATTTTCCCCAGCCTGCAAGGCCAATTGGTCAGGGGTGACGAGAGTTGTAGTCCACCAACATCTCTGGGAGGCCACGGGCTCTCCATCCGTGCTCTAACAACAGAAGGAGACAGTGCCTGAAGCCAAGCTGGTACATCGGGAATAGCCAAAGCACTGGTTGCTTTGGGGGTGAGCTGCTCCCCGCCACTGGCGACCAAAGGAAAGGAATAGACATATATACGCATCAGTAACCAGAAAGCAGCGAAAGGGGTCGCTGCTTCTATATGGCACTGCGAGCCCAAGCAACTGACATATGAAAATAATTCCAGGCGACACATAATGCAGAACATACACGAAGAGTACGGCCAAGTGTTCGGACGGTCGTAAATCAGCTGGGACTCGGCTCGTCCAAAACGTACAAGCAGAGAATATATTCCCCATGTCCAAATTTTGCTCGCTTGTCAAGTTCCAAGAGAACAACCCCCCCACCCCCGGGACTCAATCTGCCAAAAACTGGCAAGGAGATGCTTGCGGAAGAGGAGCCTGTGAACGGCCGTGCAAACGTTTCGGGAGCCAAAGGCAGAGCTTGGGGAGTGCAGGCGGTGTGGGAGAAGTTTGGGGGGTGCGGTGGAGGGATGTGGGGGAGGAAGGAGGCGGTGGAAAGTGCTCAGAGGCTCAGATTTGGGAGGACTTGGAGCAGATCAGCTGATCATGACCCACCAACATCCTGAAACCAACATCTGAGGTCCTTCTCTATGGGCCTGGGAGGTCTGGAGTGTGATGACATGAGAAAAGGGTCTTTTTGGTGGTGGCTCCCTGCCTTTGGAACATTCTCCCCAGGGAGACTTGCCTGGTGCCATCAATGGCTACTTTCAGGAGCCCAGCAGTAACACTACTTTTCAGCCAGGTTTTTGCCCTTTATCTTGGGAGAGTTTTAGATACTGTAACTGCTTTGTGGGTTTTATTAGACAGCCTATTTACATCCATCCGTGTTTTGAGCTCTCGTTTTGTTTCAGTTTTATACTGGTTTTAATGCTTGTGGTATATAGTAAAATGAGTTTACGTTTCATTTTTCAAAAGCAACTAGCAAGTCCAGTTAATAATAAAAATAATAATAATGAATAGTGAGGCTTCTTGCGAAGTTTTGCGGTATTCAGACGCAAGATGGGTGGGATGGAAGAGAGGTGAGATCTCTTGCCTGTTCCCTCTTGTCCTGTGAGGTTGGCAGAAGGGAGGGAAGGGGAGAGAGGAACCAGGAAATCATCTGTTAACTCACTTCTGCATGGATGTTAATTTGTGCTGCTAAATGTCACGCCGCGAAGGCAAAGAGGGATCTGCTCTCCGCGTTCTCCCTCCGAGAGGCTAATGAGGCCCCTGAAAGCGCCCTTTCGATTGAACTCGCAAAGCACTCAGCAACCTCTCGCTCGCAACAGGTGAGGTCTCTGGCTTGGCCTTTTGACGCTTTCCAAATGTTAAAAGGCGCACTTGGCCGGCGAGCAGGAGGGGTGAAATAACCCCTGACCCGGTGCCGCGTGGTACAATTGGGGCCAAGGCGCCCTGGCGCCCTGGGCAATTCTCCCGAAGCCACAAAACGGGGATCACAGAAGGCGTTTCAGAGGGCAGGAGGAAGGCAGCGGTGAGGGTGAGGAAGCAATGTCACTGCAAAAGGGTCCAGTCCCTCCAGGGCTAGGTAAAGCACTCTGCCCATGTTTGAAGGTGCTCTTATCTCCCGTGTTTTGAAAGGATAGAGACGCTAGTGCCGAGGCCCCAAGATTTTGGCCTCCTATTTCTTTTCCTAGGAACCAATGGGGTTTATAAGAGGTGCTCCGTTTGGGGTGTCTTATTATCACCAAAACTGCAAAAGGCTATATAAAGGCAGTGGCGTTCTGCAGGTGAATCCTGGCTCAAATTCTGGCCCCTTGCAACAAAACGGTGCTCCTGTTCAGGGTCCCAGCCAGCTAGCCAGTCAGCCCTTTCCCAGGATGTGCCATTCCATTACAATAATAATAATAATAATAATAATAACAACAATAACAATAACAATAACAATAACAATAATAATAATAAAATATTTATAACCTGCCCTTCCCGGTTCAAAAACCGGGCTCAGGGCAGCTAACAACAAATTTAAAAAACTTAATTATAAAAGCAGCATAAAATACAGTATAAAAACATGAATAACAATAAAAATCAAAAATCAATTAGATAATCCCCAGGGCTAGCTGGCTGAATTGGTCCTTCTTGGGCCAGCGAGGAGGCCAGGGGAGAATTAGCTGTGGGGTCTCAGAGTGGGTGATCGTCATGAAGGGGAGGGGGGAGAGAAGGGAAATAAAAGATCAGGCTGAATTCAAATTAAAGGCCAGGCGGAATAGCTGTGTCTTACAGGCCCGACAGAAGGAGGTTAAATCCTGAAGGGCCCTAGTCTCATGGGACAGAGCATTCCACCAGGTTGGAGCCATCAGTGAAAAGGCCCTGGCCCTGGTGGAGGATAACTTACAAGCCCAAACAAGTTTCTTATCCACATTACGATATTCACAAGTGTGACAAAATGCTGCTGATGTGGAGTGCTCCAGTTCAGGGTTCCAACCAGCTACGCCCTTTCCCAGGATACTCCATTCCAGCCCAATCCCAGGCAAATTCTTATCACTGTGATGTCATACAATATTCATAGCGTTACACCTGCAACAAAATGTTGAAAACATGAAGGGCTCCAGTTCATGGTTCCAACCTGGGAGGCATTTCACAAACAGCGAGAAGGTGCCAAGAAGGACCTGTCAATGCCAGCCGGGCGCAGCCACCCACAGGGCCTCCGCTGCCAATCTTAAGGCCCCAGATGCTTGGCATATAATATACTGCAAATGAGACAGCTGATATAATAACACAGCAAAGGGGGAGATGGGCAGAGGGGGAAGATGGAAGGGTACAGGAAAATGCTGTGCATTTATTTCAGCTGTCCCCAACCTGGTGCCCTCCAGGCCTTTTGGCTCCCTCAGCCCCAGCCAGCAGTTGTAGTCCAGAACAACACCTAAAGGACAGCAGGTTGCAGAATGCTGAAGGAGGGTGCAGGACCATAGGAAGAAGGGGAGGTGCCTATCAAATTAAAACCTGATCTAAGGCACCTTTTGGAATCTGTCCTCCTAAAAAGGACCTGGGGTGGCAGCAGAACCAGGGTGGCAATGCAGGGCAGGACGACTCAGATGACTTCCTTATAAAGGTAAAGGGACCCCTGACCATTAGGTCCAGTCGCGGACGACTCTGGGGTTGAAGCGCTCATCTCGCTTTATTGGCCGAGGGAGCCGGCGTACAGCTTCCGGGTCATGTGGCCAGCATGAATAAGCCGCTTCTGGCGAACCAGAGCAGCGCACGGAAACGCCGTTTACCTTCCCGCCAGAGTGGTACCTATTTATCTACTTGCACTTTGACGTGCTTTCAAACTGCTAGGTTGGCAGGAGCAGGGACCGAGCAACGGGAGCTCACCCCGTCACGGGGATTCGAACCGCCGACCTTCTCACAGCAAGCCCTAGGCTCTGTGGTTTAACCCACAGTGCCACCCGCGTCCCATGGCTTCCTTATACTTGACAGTAAACCATTCTTATTTTTGCCACAAGCGTCTAGCAACACGACCCATGTCACTGACAAGGAAAGAGTCTGTAGCCTGATGAAAATGTGTCACGCCAATGAATAAATCAGCACCCGCCAGCAGACCCCGCCGGCGTAAGGCTCCGGAGATGGGCACAAGAGGCAAGCAGCAGGGAGATGTCAAGGAGACAGGAGGCTTTTAAGTCTGGGTGAAAGATAAAAAGCTGGAAGGGGGGTGGGAGAGAGCAGAAGGCCCTCCCTCCATACTTTGGGAAGGGAACTTTAATTAAAAGCAAGAGCCAGCCGAGCGGAGGAGGCAGCCGCCTCGCACACTCATCAGCTGGCTGTCACCCCGGCGGCCCCGACGCAGCCAAGGGTCTCCAGCGCACAGCTGGACGGGCTCGGCACGCAGCTAATTTCCTGCGAGGGGGGCTAGGAGAGGCATTCTTTGAGAGGCTTCGGAAGAGGGCGGCTCCTCGGCAGACCCAATCCGCGTCCAGAGCAAGGAGGGCGAAAGGGGGGAACACGGCTCAGCGGCATAGCATCTGACTTGAGCCCAGAAGGTCCCAGGTTCAAGAACCCCAATGGCATCCTCTGGGAGAGACCCCCTGCCTGAAGCCCTGGAAAGCTGTTGCCTGTCAGCGTGGGTGATACTGAGTTAGAGAGGCAAAATTGTCTGCTTTGCTAAAAGGCAGCTTCTTCTGAAGTCAGCCCTGTTTGGGGAAGTTTAAATGTTTGATGTCTTTATCGTGCTTTTAATATTCTGTTGGGAGCCTCCCGGAGCGGCTGGGGAAACCCAGCCAGATGGGCAGGGTATAAATAATACATTATTATTATTATTATTATTATTACTACTACTACTGTCCCTAAGGGAGAGGAGTGCCCCTTCTCTTAGTAGAAGAGGCAGTGCTCAAGATGTAAGAAGTAAGCACACCAAGAACTCAGGCCAATGTAAGTTTCAATAGTGGGAGTGGTCCCTACTCACAAGTCAATAGTCAATAGTAACAAAAACTAATCCATTCAAAAGTATGTATTCCGACAAGAATTACAAACTCAGAGGTTACAAACTCAAACTCAAACTCAAAGATATGTATAACACAATAATTTGTTACAAAGATTTTCTCTTTTTCAATCGACATTAATGTTGATCCTTATAATTTATCAGCTTGCAGATGGAGACTCAGTTTCAATCATAGAGCAGAAGTCAGAAGTCAATTATGGATTAGAGTTTATGAGTGTGAGTTTGTAATCTCTGTTAGAGTTTGTAATCTCTATTTGAGTTTGTAATTCTTGTCAGAATACATACAGTGGTACCTCAGGTTAAGAACTTAATTCGTTCCGGAGGTCCGTTCTTAACCTGAAACTGTTCTTAACCTGAAGCACCACTTTAGCTAATGGGGCCTCCTGCTGCCGCTGCACCGCCAGAGCACGATTTCTGTTCTCATCCTGAAGCAAAGTTCTTAACTCGAGGTAATACTTCTGGGTTAGCAGAGTCTGTAACCTGAAGCGTCTGTAACCTGAAGTGTATGTAACCCGAGGTACCACTGTACTTTTGAATGGATTAGTTTTTGTTACTATTGACTTGTAAGTAGGAACCACTCCCACTATTGAAACTTACATTGACCTGAATTCTTTGGTGTGCTTTTTTCTTGGTATATTTAATAACAAGATGTAAGAAGAGCATGGACTGGTGGATCAGGCCAAAGTCCACCTATGGCCAGCATCCTGCTCTCACAGTGGCCGTCCGGAGGAGGAGGAGGAGGAGGAGGAGGATAACAACAACAACAACAACAACAACAACAACAACGTCTCAACAGCCTTATCTTCCAAGGTTGTGCCTAATCCTCTGTTCAAGCTGTTGGGATAGCTCAGTCGGCAGAACACGAGAGTCTTAATCTCAGGGTTGTGGGTTCAAGCTCCTCGTTGGACGAAAGATTCCTGCACTGCAAGGGGCTAGACTAGATCACGGTACCCCAGACTTGGGACTACAGCTCCCATCATCCCTAGCTAGCAGGACCAGTTGTCAGGGGTGATGGGGAGTTGTAGTTCAAAAATAGATGGAGACCCAAGTTTGGGAAACCCTGGGCTTGCAGTTCCTTCCAATGCTACAATTCTATGTTTCTGAGTCTGTGGCCATCCCGTGACCAGATGCTGCCGCAGGAGTGATGGCCACCCACTTTGATGACTCTTTTGGTTAGCAGACTAGGGCAGGGAGCTGAGTCAAAACCAGTTTGACTGAGATGTTCACTGCAGGAATTATACATCTAGATAAAGGTAAAGGTACCCCTGCCCGTACGGGCCAGTCTTGACAGACTCTGGGGTTGTGCGCCCATCTCACTTAAGAGGCCAGGGGTCAGCGCTGTCCGGAGACACTTCCGGGTCACGTGGCCAGCGTGACATCGCTGCTCTGGCCAGAGCCAGAGCCGCACACGGAAACGCCGTTTACCTTCCCGCTGGTAAGCGGTCCCTATTTATCTACTTGCACCCGGAGGTGCTTTCGAACTGCTAGGTTGGCAGGCGCTGGGACCGAGCAGCGGGAGCGCACCCCGCCGCAGGGATTCGAACCGCCGACCTTTCGATCGGCAAGTCCTAGGCGCTGAGGCTTTAACCCACAGCGCCACCTGCGTCCCAGAGCGCCACCTGCGTCCCACAGCGCCACCTGCGTCCCACAGCGCCACCTGCGTCCCACAGCACCACCTGCATAGAAATGCAAACATTTTGACTAATGGGCTTACACCGCATAATCTTCAATATCTCGGTTGCAGTGTTCCCAGGATCTGTTAAACCACTTTGGGAAGTGCACCTCTGGGAGGGGAATGGGGGGGTGGGCGTCTCCTAACCACTCTCAGCATCCTTAACAAACCACAGCTTCCAGGACTCTTTGCGGGGAAGCCGTGACTCTTCAACACAGTGTCCTAGTGTACAGTGGTACCTCAGGTTAAGAACTTAATTCGTTCTGGAGGTCCGTTCTTAACCTGAAACTGTTCTTAACCTGAGGTACCACTTTAGCTAACGAGGTTTCCCGCTGCCGCTACGCCACTGGCGCACAATTTCTGTTCTCATCCTGAAGCAAAGTTCTTAACCCGAGGTACTTTTTCTGGATTAGTGGAGTCTGTAACCTGAAGCGTCTGTAACCCGAGGTACCGCTGTATTTGGTGTGGATGTGGGTGGCTGGCATCTTGCCAGCGCTGCTCCCAGCCACTGTCTAAACCAGTGTTTCCGAAACTTGTGTCTCCAGTTGTTGTTTTTTGGACTACAGTTCCCATCAGCCCTGACCACTTGGTCCTGCTAGCTAGGGATGATGGGAGTTGTAGTTGGGGGAAACAGCTGGAGACCCAAGTTGCCGAAAGCCTAGTCCAAGCATTTTTAGAGTATTGGTGTTTTTGTTGTTGTTTTTAAAAAAGGAGGGGATAGGAAATTTGAGGTTATGGGGCTCAACCCAACCCCAACCAGGCCCTTTCCCAGGGTGACCAAAAAGAAAGACATATGCAGAAACCCTAACTTCAGCAGCACGGTGGCGCCATCAGGGCAGCAGCAGGAGGAGCAGGGGTCCCAAATGCAACAGTGGGGCTGGACTATCACTTTTGAAGGAGGTGAAACAAAACAAGGGAATCAGAAGCGGAAAGGTACCAATCCTGTCTCCCACCTCTCCCAGCCTTCTGGGCACAGGGTTGCATCCAACTAAAATATCTACTCATTGAGTAGGCCCATTGAAACCAATGGAGCTAAGTTAGTCATGTCTGTTGAGTTCCATGGGTCTGCTCTGAGTAGGACTGGCATAGGATACAGCCCCCTAAGGCATTTCAGAGCGAAAAACAAGGGCCCTTACCTTCTGCGCTTGAGCAGGCTCCGTGAGGATCAGCATGAAAAGGCCCAGGCATATCTCCTCGTGCTGAGGGGCTCCTTTGCACACCTGGAGGAGCAAGACCGGAAGGTTTATCTAACGGCAGGCCAAACCTCAGAGGGAAGGTGCAGCGAGAGGGAGGAAGGAATCCGTAGAGCAAGCAAGGACTGCCAAAGCAGCAACAATTTAAAATAAAATCAAGATGCTTTCAGAGTCCTTCCAAGCTGACTTCAATTAAGGATGCCTGGAAGCAAATTGTTTATTTTTATTTATTTAAATAATTTTTTATTTGCTTTTCTGTTTGATCATATCATCAACACCTACTGTGTTACAATCAGACACAGGATAATAAGAGAAGGCGGAAATAACATAAATATAAGACATATGTATTTAAATAATAATTTATTTAACTCTCATAAACCTTAACTTGTACTCCCCACCCATTCTTTCCTTGGTTTCCTATCTGCTATCTTTTCAAATGCTATCTTTTCTTACTCCATTAAGTTGTTTTCATTACCTTACACTATCCCACTTTGCAACATCTACCGCCAAGTATTTTTCGTCAGCCTGTTACGCTTATTTTCTTGTTGTAATATTTTTTTACATATAATCTAAATATATAATGTCTGTCTTCTTTCAAATTCTTATCATCTTTATTTCTTAATCTGTTTGTCATGCTGGCAAGTTCTATATATACTCTCGTATTTTAAGGTGCCAATCATTTATTTTATTTAAAGAAGTTGTAAACTGGAAAAATTGTGGCGGCGGTACAAAAAAAAAAAAAGAGGAGAAATTAAAAACAGAACGGAAAGCTAAAACAGTTAAGAACGCGTTAAATCCATCTGTTAAAGCAGCAGGAGCAATATTCAACCCTGAAAATAGTCCGGCTGAATTTTCATTATTTTAAATAAAAAGCCTTAAGGAGGCTCCATAAAGAGTTTCTCCGTAAATAGCTTCCCCAATGGGACCTGAGTGCAGCAGCAGCGCTGCCTGCTTGCAATTCCCAACAGTTGGTATTCAGAGGAAGAGGAACTCAGCCATTGCGGCTGAAAGCCATGGACAGCCTTCTGCTCCACCACGAACTTCTCCGATCTGGTAAGAACACAAGAGGCCTGCAGCTGCATCAGGTCAATGGCCCATCTAGTCCAACATCCTGTTGTCACAGGTTCGCCTCCCCAGTTGCAAGACCTGAGCACAGCAGCAGCAGCAGCAGCAGCAGCAGTTCTGCCCACTGGCGATTCCTGGCAACTCGTAGTCAGAGGCAGGCTCCCTTTGACATCGGAGGCAGAGCACAGCCACCGAGGTTAGCAAGTGCAGCCATCAGCCCCTCTTAGATGCAAGAGGCAGGGCTTTCGAGGACCCTCTGAAAGGTGAGACTCCAGCACTGAGATACTCACGTGAGCATTCAGGGCGTCGTTGGCTTCCCTCTCGGAGACCCCGCCCGTCAGCGATGTTACGGTGCCCATGCATCTTTCGAGCCTCTGAAAAAATGGATAAAGGAAAAAATGGGTGAAAGGTGTTGAAAAGTGTAAATGGAGAAGCCCAGGGGTTGACCAATGGTTTGTCATCCCAGGTGAGTGGGGGGGGGGGGGAGAACAGCAGGGGCAGCCCTGTTTTCCTGATCAAACTCTATCCTAACATCTAGATATAAATCCCTCTTTCTTATCCTTTCCCTTCACAAGGTTATTCCAGACTCAGCCAGATTTCTGTTCTCGAACCTTGACTTTTAAGGTATTCATTTAGGCAATCCCATTCTTTTTTTTTACTTCACTTTTTGGTTTTTGTCTTATTACGTCTGTCAATTTGGCTAATTCTAAGTATTCTGAAAGCTTACATAAATACTCTCCCCTAGTGGGTAACTAATTCCCTTTCCAATACTTAGCCACCAGGATTCTTGCTGCAGATGTCGCATATAGGAAAAGTTTAGTTTTGTCTTTTGGAATATCATCATTTAAAATTCCTAAAGGGAATGCCTCTGGCCTTTTACTATATGATATTCTTAGTATTTTATTTCTTCGTGGATCATGCTGCAAAATTTCCCAATTTGGGGGCATGTCCACCACATATGGTAGAAGGTTCCTTTTTGTTTCTTACAGACAGCTACTTCTGCTCACCTGGGGCAAGCAAAACTTGTCTCCAAGCAACCAGACAGGGAAGTTTCATCCAAAGTTAGTTCTTTTAGGCTACTATAAATGATGAACACAGGGAGGTTTTTTTTAATGTTTATGTTTTTTCAAGTATAAGGGAAGAGTTAAAGGGAAAAGAAGAAGTCCTAGACACACCCCATGGGAACAATTGCAAGAGATATTCAATAAAAAAATATTTATTAAAACATATGTTAAATAAGAGAATCTGTCCATAGCCTTCTTTAAGTTATGGTTATCATCATCATCATCATTATTAATTAAATTTCCATACTGCCCTTCATCTGAAGATCACAGGGCAACATAAAAATACAAAACAAGAACACAAAATACATAATAAAACAAAAGCAAACCACAAATGCATAGAACGGTTCTAGAGAAACAGCTCTGCCTGGTGCCTAAAGATATGGATGGGGAGAGCATTCCACAAATGGGGAGCCCACCCAGAGAAGGACCATTCTCGTTTTAACGCAATCCGGTCCTCTCGTGGAGGAGCTAGACAAAGACCTCAGGTGATGATCACAGGTCGGGGTTGTTGCATATGGGGAGATGTGGTCCTTGAGCTATTGTTGTCCTGAGCCATTTAAGGCTTCATATGTCAGAGCCAGCACTTGATATGGGTCTGGAAACTGTCATCTAGTGCGGTTGGACCAGCATTGGCATTTGCCACAGTGAGCAACCTGGCTGATGAATTCTGCACTGGTTGAAGTTTCCAAACTGTCTTCAGATGCAATAATCTAGCCTAGAGCTTACCAGAGCAGAAGTTAAACGATCAGAAGTTAAACGATCCCTCTCCAGATAAGAAGTTAAACGATCCCTCTCCAGATAAGCTGGGCCACCAACTGAAACTCATGGAGGGCACTCAGTGCCACTGAGGCCACCTGAGTCTCAAGCAACAGCAAAGGTTCCAGGCTACATACCCCCACTTTCAAAGGGAGTGTAACTCCATAAGAGCAGGCAAGCTCCCACCCATGCAGTCTAGGAAACCACCCACTAACTGTGCCTCAGTTTTATCTGGATTGAGCTTCAGTTTGTTGGCTCTCATCCAGCCCATTACCGAGGCAAGACAATGGTCAATGGTCCAGCACTTCCACTGCCTCACCTGTAGATATAAAGGAGAAGCAGAGCTGTGTGTCATCAGCTTTATTGCTGATGACAAGATACTCCAAAGCTCAGCAGTTCCATGTGGATGTTAAAGAGCACAGGAGATAAAACTGAACCCCACATTGAAAGCTCCACAGAGCTGAAGAACACTCCCCAAAAATCACCCTCTGGAAACGACCATCCAGTAGGGCTGGAATCACCGTAAAGCACTGCCACACACTCCTAACTTGGACAGCCTCCCCAGAAATATACCACGGTCAATGAATGGTATTGGCAGCTGCTGAGGGGTCAAGGAGAATTAACCTACAATCCCACTGTCTCTCTCCCGACAGAGGTCATCATACAGAGAAACCAAAGCAGCTTCTGTGACAAAACCAGGCCAAAACCCCAACTGAAATGGCTCTAGGAAATCAGTTTCATCCTACAGTGCCTGGATCACCTGCTCAAGAACCTTGCCCAAGAAGGGGAGACTGGCAACTGGTCAGTAATTACTTAGATTTTCTGAATCCAGGGAGGGCTTCCTAAGGACTGGTCTTCTCGTTGCCTCCTCCAAACTGGGAGGGGACCACCACCTCAGACAAGGAAGAATTAATCATGTCCCTGGCCCAGCCAGCTATCCCTTCCCTGCTGGTTTTTATCAGCCAAAAGGGGTGAGAGTTCAGAGCGCAAGCGGTCCGACTGAAGCACCTTGTCCACAACTTGAGCCTTGCCAATCAAAACTCACTCAACAAGACCAGACAGTGCTTGAGACACCCTTGAGATTCATCTGCTGAAACAACAGAGTCAAGGTCTCGATGGATGCAAGCAATTTTACCCTCAAAGTGCTTCGTAAACAAGTCAAAGCCTTCGGGCCTGACTGTTAAAGGCCCCGCAACACCCGGAAAAGCTCTGCCAGACGGAACAATGAGGATACAATGGAAGCAACAACAACAACAACAACAACAACAATTTATTTATACCCTGCCCATCTGGCTGGGCTTCCCCAGCCACTCTGGGCGGCTTCCAACAAAAGATTAAAATACAGTAATGCATCAAACATTAAAAGCTTCCCTAAACAGGGCTGCCTTCAGATGTCTTCTAAAAGTTTGGTAGTTATTTTTCTCTTTGACATCTAGTGGGAGGGCATTCCACAGGGCAGGTGCCACTACCAAGAAGGCCCTCTGCCTGGTTCCCTGTAACTTGGCTTCTCACAATGAGGGAACCACCAGAAGGCCCTCAGTGCTGGACCTCAGTGTCCGGGCAGAACGATGGAGGTGGAGACGCTCCTTCAGGTATACTGGACCGAGCACAGTACACCTTATATGCTGCCTTGACTGCCACTAGGTAGGCTCGATGGTGAGCCCTCGCCAGTGTTCGATTACATTCAACCAGAGTTTTTCTTCAATCGTGTTCAAGCCGCCTCCCAGCTTGTTTCCTCACTCTGAGCTCTGAAGTATACCAGGGAGCCAAGTGGGCTCCACAAAGAAGGAGAGGGTGCTCAGGCGGGATCATGTCAACAGCATGAACCATCTAGATGTTCTACAAGTCAGCCAGGGTTTTTAAAGCAGCATCAGTCGTATCAGCCGAGAAATCACACCAGGGCCATCTGGAAACCCAATGGCTCCATCTGCCTCCGAGGGTGGACCATCCCCAGAGGTTCCCCACCTCTGCAAATGGAGAAAGGTGTTCAGAGCCAGAATCTCAACAGGAAGTGATCTGACCATGACAAGGGACTGATGCAAATACAGTCATACCTTGGGATGAATACGCTTCAGGTTGAGCGTTTTCGGGTTGCGCTCCGCGGCGACCCGGAAGTAATGGAACATGTTTTGCCGCTCGCGCAGACGCTCAAAATGATGTCATGCGCATGCGCGGAAGTCGCGAAACGCGATCCGCGCACACGCAGATGTGCAGTCGCATCTTACATTCCTTTCAGAATGCGAACAGGGCTCCGGAACGGATCCCGTTCACATCCAGAGGTACCACTGTATCCCCCCACTTTCAGATCACTCTCTTCCCGCCCAGCCAAGAAAACAAGCTCCAGAGTCAGGTGCGTTGGGCTGATGACGTGTTGGGATAGCCCCATGGTTGTCACGGCTGCCGTGAAGTCCTGAGCCACCCAGGAGCTAACTGCTTTGGCATGGATCTTGGAAGCCCCCCAACACCAGCAGTCTGGGAGTCCTCAACACCAGCTGTCAGCTCAGGCAGGCAGTAAACCAGCAGAATTGCCCTGGCTACCCAACACCAGGAACGAACACTCTGGACTCAGCTGGGCAGAGAGCGCGCAGAATCTCTACAGGGCTGCATCAACTACAGTCTGTTAGTTTGCCCGTTAAAGCGAATTCCCATAAAATGCTGCCCAGAAATGGACACAGTATTCGAGGTGGGAACTGACCAAGGCAGAAGAGACGAGTACTATTATTTTCCTTGCTCTGGAGACTCTACTTCTTCTGTTGATGCAGCCTAGAAATGCATTTGCTTGTTTTTGCTCCCTGGGATGAAGAGGAAGCGACTCTAGTTTCCCAGCCCTTGTGATCTCAGCCATTGAGAATCAAGCCAGTTTCTCTATTGGGGGGGGAGTGGGTTTGACAGGGGAAACACCACGTGCATGCCAAGAGCTAGAGACATATGTCATTTGTCACCCGCGTGTCTGTGTTGGGAATGGGGGGGGGGGGGTGTTAGCAAATCCAAGGTCTTTCCCCATAGATCTTTTTCCTGCTGCTGGAAGCGCCTCATGAAAGCGCCCTTTGATGTCCCTAAGTTGTGACAGCTGAAACGAGAGAGGACACCCAAAGTCCCTGCCATCTCCTCCTCAGGAGACCCCAGGGGCCGCCGTAATTTCAATGTGGCCCCTCCTCCGAGTCACACTTCCTAACATCCAGAGATGGCTTTCATCCTTTCAAAGGGGGTGCGGAAAATTCTCACCAGGGACAGTAGGGCTGCCGGCTTTGTTGAAAAGGAGCAGCGAGCAAGTCTTTGCCTCCCACCCCAGCTAGCCAGCCTGCACACACACACACACACACAGGCCCATTAATATTGCAGAGTGTGTGCCCTGCATGTCGTGGTCAGAGCATGCAAGGAAAGGGGTCAGGGGCAGACCACGGGGTGACACCCCCCTCTGTGTGAGTGATGGTGTTCGCAAGCTTTTAAGTCACTTCTCGCCGCAATAGCGGTGCGCGACGAGGGAATGTTATTTGCAAAAAAGACCAGGAGGAACTAAGAAACACGAAACCTGATGCCACGCCTCTGGAAGAAGAACCTAACCAGCCTGCTGTGGATTTGTCTAACCTTCCCTTAAAGGCTCACAAGTTAGCAGTGGCAGTGAATCCCACAGTTTAGTTATGGACTGTGTGTAGAAGGACTTTCTGTAATCTGCCGACACTCAGCTGCTAGTGCTATGAGAGAGACGAACTTTTCCCTATCAACTTTCTCCATGCGGTGTATAATTTTATAAGCTTCTATCATGTGACATACGCATTGTTTCGAATGTAGAATTGCAAGGAGAACCCTGCAGCTGGGAGTCAGCCAAAGGCCCATCTAGCCCAGCATCCTGTTATCACAGTGGCCAACCAGGTGCTGCAATGGAAAGCAATACCTAAGTTATCCTCACCTGTGATTGGTACTGAAAGGTATACTGCCTCCGACAGGGGAGGAAAAGCACAGCCACTGTGGCAGAAAACTCTGATCTAGTCTGGCATCCTGTTCCCACAGTGGCGAGCCGGACACTTCTGCAGAGAGTTCCCTGGGAAGTGGGATTGATTTTTAAGCCATTGTGAATTGTAGGTCGGGGGGGGGGGGAGATAAGGGTCTTGTAACAACTCTCAGCGCACTTAACTACAACTCCCAGAATTCCTTAAGGGAAGGCACAACTGTTGAAAGTGGCACAGTGGTGCCTCGCAAGACGAAATTAATCCGTTCCGGGAGGCTCTTCGTATAGCGGTTTTTTCGTCTTGCGAAACAAGCCCATTGACAGCTTAGCGGATTAGCGCTATTAGCGGTTTAGCGGCTTTTAGCGGATCAGCTGTTAAGCGGCTTATCAGCGGATCAGCTGATAAGTGGCTTAGGGCTTAGGAAAAGGGGAAAAAAAGGGGGGGAACCTGCAGGAACTCACAAGACATTTTCGTCTTGCAAAGCAAGCCCATAGGGAAATTCATTTTGCAAAGCGCCTCCAAAACGGAAAACCCTTTCGTCTAGCGGGTTTTCCATCTTGTGAGGCGTTCGTCTTGCGGGGCACCACTGTATCATCCCAGCACTTTAAATGGATGGTCTGAATGCAGCCTAGGTTCCGCTCAGTCGACCCATTGAAATGAATGGACATGACTAACTTAGGTCTATTAATTTCAATGAAGTCATGTCCATTCATTTCAATGAACCTATCCACACTGAGCAGAACAATGGTCACATTTTAAGCACCATGATACCATTTTAAACAGCCATGGTTTCGCCCAAAGAATTATGGAAGGTGCAGTTTGTTAAGGGTGCTGAAAGGAGACCCCTGTTCCTCTCCCAGAGCTACAGTTCCCATAGTTCCCCGTGAAGAGGGATTGACTGTTAAACCACTCTGAGAACTGTAGTTCTGGAGGGGGAATAAGGGTCTCGTAACAACTCTTGGCGGCCTTGACAAACTACAGCTCCCAGAATTCCTTGGGGGAACCTGTGACGGTTTATAAAGTGGTGCTTTATCTGCACGGACTAGGTGGTGCTGTGGGTTAAACTACAGAGCCTAGGACTTGCCGATCAGAAGGTCGGCGGTTTGAATCCCCGAGATGAGGTGAGCTCCCCTTGCTCGGTCCCTGCTCCTGCCAACCTGGCAGTTCGAAAGCACAAACTACAAGTAGATAAATAGGTACCACTCCAGCAGGAAGGTTTGCCAGATGTGGCTTAGTCATGCTGGCCACATGAGCCGGAAGCTGTACGCCAGCTCCCTCGGCCAATAAAGCAAGATGAGCGCCGCAACCCCGGAGTCAGCCACGACTGGACCTAATGGTCAGGGGTCCCTTTACCTTTACCTATCTGCATGGGGTGAATGTGGCCTATGACTCCTCCTGATGCTGGCCACTGGGGGCAGCAGACCCACAGCTCCTGGAGGGCTGGAGATTCCCTGATCCTTATGCTTTCTCCAGTCAGCACACACTCATGGCAAGCCTTTGATGGTCTCCATGCCTCCATCCCCCAGCTGTGCAAAGGGGAATGCTTCCTTGGTGACGTTTCAAGGTTCCATCCCTCTGAAGTTCCAAGAGCCTTGACGTTTCCGTCTATCTCCACAAGCCAGCCCAAGGCCAAGCTGACATCCGTTTTGGAAAGCTGCGCTGAGATTCTGGAGGTGGCATTTATGCCCCTTGAGTCAGGGCCAGGAGAATTCCAGGGGGAGAGAAAGAGAGCGAGAGAGATAAAATACCCCACCTCCCTTTGAAGACCACGTTTTGATCACTCCACACCACACGGCAGATTTTCAAGGAGCCTTTGGGCCACGGCTGTTTCAGAGGCATCTGTTTTTCATTCACGCCAAGTTATTAACGCACCGGGTCCAGGAAGGTCAAGAAGAGACCAGAGCTTCTTTGAGTCTTGTCACCCAAAGGAAGTGATAGGTAGGAGTGGATAACTGGGGGAAAGCTGCAGCTGGGTGGGTAGAGCAAATGGTTTGCACGCAGAGCCTCCCAGGACCAGCCGACAGCAGTTCCTAACCCAGCTGGGAGAAAAACTGGAGAGCCACTGCCAGCCAGTGCAGGAAGTACTGAGCTAGATGGACCAACAGTCTGATTCAACATAAGGCAGCTTTCCATGTGCTAGACCTGGCCATAGTTTGAGGGTGAGAGAATGTGAGCTGATGTGGAAAGATAAGCCTCTGGGCCTCCTCCTCCAACCCATTCCATTATCACAGGTCTCTAGCCTGGGGTAGCAGCCAGGACAGCTGGATTCTGCACACAAGAACCACCTTCCTGGATCTGACCAGAGGCCCATCTAGTCCAGCATTCAGTTTCCACCAACCATACGTCTCTGGGAAGCCCACCAGAAGGACATCATAATCATCATCAAATTTCTTATACCCCTCACATCTGACTGGGTTGCCCCAGCCACTCTGGATGGCTTCCAACAAAAATACGTGCGGGGGAAAGGAGAAAGAAACAACAACAACATTAAACATTGAAAGCTTCCCAAAACAGGGCTGCCTTCAGATTATGTAGAAAAAATTATATAACTCTTTGACATCTGCTGGGAGGACATTCCACAGGGCGGGTGTGACTACTGAGAAGGCCCTCTGCCTGGTTCCCTGTAACTTGGCTTCTCGCAGCCAGGGAACCGCCAGAAGGCCCTCGGCGCTGGACCTCAGTGTCCGGGCTGAACGATGGGGGTGGAGACGCTCCTTCATGTATACAGGGCCTCTTGGGGCTTTAAAGGGGAGCACCAACACTTTGAATTTTGCATCCTGGATTAGTTGTAGTTTCCCAGTCACCTTCAAAGGTAGCCCCACGTAGAGCGCATTGCAGTAGTCCAAGCGGGAGATAACGAGAGCATGCACCACTCTGGCAAGCCAGTCCACAGGCAGGTGGGGTCTCAACCTGCGTGCCACACAAGACCTTCACCGCTTTCACTGGTTCTGATTTATATGAGAAACAAAGCTGGGTACCATCCAAATCTTGATGGATACCCAGTCCAAACCCCCTGGTGATTGCTCCCAGTGGTTTCATGTAGATCAGGCTTCCTCAACCTCAGCCCTCCAGATGTTTTGAGACTACAATTCCCATCATCCCTGACCACTGGTCCTGTTAGCTAGGGATCATGGGAGTTGTAGGCCAAAAACATCTGGAGGGCCGAGGTTGAGGAAGCCTGATATAGATGTTTAAATGCATGGGGGAGAGGATGGAGCCCTGAGGCAACCCACAAGGGGTCCGAATACTCATCCCCGACACCACTTTTTGGACACAGCCCAGGAGGAAGGAGCAGAACCACCATATAACAGTGCCCCAATATGCTGTGGGCTGGACAGGGCAGATGTCCAAGCCCGTTCGATTCAGCACACTGAAGTCAGACAGAAGTGGGTGGGAATACAGAACCACTACACTTGGGCCTCCCCTGAGCTAATCTCCGAGTCCCAGACTCAAAACATTTGTTCTGGCAAGCCGGCCTCCACTTAACATCACCGCTTGTGACATTCAGTTGGCACAGTGGTTAGTAACACACACTTGGTGACACCACCAGCCTGAGCCCACCCACCCTAAATCATATACCCACCTCCCAAATCAAGATATCACAGGTACAACCAATCACTGCTGAGGCCTGGTATTCTACACGGAAGAAAGTCACGGTGTTGACATGGCCCTTTCTGGCCTAACCTACTTCGCAAGGTCGCTGTACACGCAAGCCAGCCTTGCAGTTAAGTCCGGGACATTTATGAGCAAACGGACCCCTAGCCCTCGCGGAAAAGCAACAGCAGAGGTTGTGGCAAATTGAGTGCCTTGAATTGCATCATTTTCCATGTTTGTCAATCTTGTTACTATTTTAGGAACGAAATGTGTTGTACTGTACCCTGGGTTTGTTTTTGTTTTTTTTAAAAAAAAGTAACAAAAAATAATTCAGGACCATGAGACAAACAATCCTCCCTCTCTAAAAGGTTGCACAATACTTTTTTTAAAAAACCCTTTCTTATACAGCAATACTGCAGTGAGAGCCCTGCAGGATCAGGCCAAAGGCCCATCTAGTCCAGCATCCTGTTCTGACAGTGGCTAAGCAGAGAGACCTAAGCACAAGTCTCTAGCTGTGGAGGCAAAGCATAGCGGTCCTGACTAGTAGCCACTGACAGCCTTATCTCCCATGAATTTACAGTGGTGCCCCGCAAGACGAACGCCTCGCAAGACGGAAAACCCGCTAGACGAAAGGGTTTTCCGTTTTGGAGGCGCTTCGCAAAACGAATTTCCCTATGGGCTTGCTTCGCAAGACGAAAATGTCTTGCGAGTTCCTGCGGGGTTTTTTCCCTCCCCCCCCCTTTTCCTAAGCCCTAAGCCGCTTATCAGCTGATCCGCTAAAAGCCGCTAAACTGCTAATAGCGCTAATCCGCTAAGATGTCAATGGGCTTGCTTCGCAAGATGAAAAAACCGCTAGACAAAGAGCCTCACGGAACGGATTAATTTCGTCTTGCGAGGCACCACTGTATCTAATCCTCTTTTAAAGTGGCTGGGGAAACCCAGCCAGATGGGCAGGGTATAAATAATAAATTATTATTATTATTATTATTAATAATAATAATAATTATCCTCTTTCCTATTTCCTATTTCCCTAAATATATTGTAGGGAAGGGCCGCAGCTCAGCATCAGAACATCTGCTTTGAATGCAGAAGGTTCCATCTTCAATCCCCGGCATCTTCCAGGAGGGCCGACAGACAGACCCTGTTATAAAACCCCTGGAGAGCAGCTGCCAGTCTGCATAGGCCGTTCTGAGCTAAAGGGACCGGTGGTCTGACTCTGTAATAAGGCAGCTTTCCACGTTCCTCCTCCAGTAACTTGTGCCCAGTGTTAGAAACTCATCAGCTAAGTACCGAATGGCACCTTCAACCTAGGAATGCCTAGGCAGCATTTTTATTCCAGAGGAGTTTATTCTAATTCTTATTATTAACTTCATTTATATACAGTGGTACCTCGGGTTACATACGCTTCAGGTTACATACACTGCAGGTTGCAGACTCCGCTAACCCAGAAATAGTACCTCAGGTTAAGAACTTTGCTTCAGGATGAGAACAGAAATCGTGCTCCGGCGGCACGGCAGCAGCGGGAGGCCCCATTAGCTAAAGTGGTGCTTCAGGTTAAGAACAGTTTCAGGTTAAGAACGGACCTCCGGAACAAATTAAGTACTTAACCTGAGGTACCACTGTAGCGCTTTCTATTTTAAGGGGGGGGGAATCTCATAGCGGTTTCACAACACACTGAAACACCAAATAAAACAAATTCAAACAAATTCATAAAACAAATTCAAGCTTCAAGGAAAGTATTTCAGATCCTTCCCTATGTGGCATATTGCTTTCCCCATATTTATTTACCTACCGTATTTTTCTGTATATAAGACTAGATATCCTCCAAAAAAAATTAGGTATAAAATTGGTCTTATACTTGGGTAGTGCTGAGAGGTGTTTTCTTAATTGGTGTCACCCCAAATAGGGGACGTCTTATACATGGAGGCGTCTTATACACGGAAAAATACAGTACTTCATTTATACAGCTGCCCCATAGCATAAGGACTCTAGGTGTGTGGTGTAATGGTTAGAGTGCCGGACTAGGACCTGGGAGGCCAGGGTTCAAATCCCCGCTCAGCCATGAAGCTCACTGGGTGACCTTGAAGTCAGTCCCAGCCTCCTTTTTACCTACCTCGCAGGGTTGTTGTAGGGATTAACTGAGGCGGGGGGTGAACCATGGGTGGGAGATCAATGCAACAGACAAGCTCTTCTCCTCACCAGCTTAAGAAAGCTGGAGGGGCCAGCCAGATGGAGATGTCAGTCACCCAAAGATCTCCATGTGGTTGCAATTGGACCTGCGCCTGTCGCAAATCGCACCTGGCTGATTTCTTAAATTTCTTGCGACACCGCCAAGATCAACTGCAGTCTACCGGGGGCTCAAGGCACCTCCTGGTTTTCCTGCCTGCCGGTGCAAAAGGGGGGCTGTCCATCACCTGGCAAAACAGAACACGGCCAATGGCTGCTGTTCTGCATTTAGCTTGGCAAGTCACATCACTGCTGGCCTAGCACGGGGGTCTCTGGGCCCGCCTCCCCCTCTCTGCACTCCTGCTGCCTGGCTCAGCGAAGAATATTCAATGGCACATTAAGAGGAGGGCCCCTGCATCGGTACACTAGAGAAGCATAACAGATCTGGCTCGTGACGGCGTTGTCAGGAAGAATAAAACTGGCCACACACAAGTACCGCTACCAAAGACAACACAAATCCAAGACTCTGCCGCCCTGTGACATTTTACATGCTTTTCCTCACCGCTGAACTTTCAGGTGATAATTGATTCGTACATAAGAGGTGCTGAGGGTGTCCAGCAGTGGCCAAGACACCTCTGATTGCATTTCCTAGCAGAGATGCCTTTACTGGGAAGGAAGTCTGAGAAATGCTTTACCAGGAAATGTTCCCAAAGAGGTAAATTGTTAAGCGAGACACATGCTGCACCCCTTACAGACACTGCACCTGGGGGAGGGGGGTAAGGTGGCCCAACGCTGGATCTGGGCCCAGGAAACGTGGCAATGCGGAAAGGATTCTGAGCATGTGCAGGTGGCTGAATTGGTCTCAGGGGCACTAATTCTGTACACTTGACAGATGCAAAGGCAAGTTCCATAGAAGTCATGCACTGCCTATGATCACACACGGGGCTAAACCATAGTTAAAGGCAGTAAACTCCCCATGATATTCTTGTGGGAAAGCTGGTAAAATGTGGACTGGGCAAGATGGATTTGTAGCTGGTTGATTGACAGAACCCAAACAACCCTGAGTGCCACAGGGTTGTGTTCTGGGCTCGTTGTTGTTTGACGGTTTTATAAATGACTTGGATGAAATGTGTGCATTTGTGTGTGTGTGTGTACATGTGCATACACACGTACATACACATATACCTTTAGGCTTCAATATGACCTTGCAGAACTGGGCCAAAACTAACACAATTAATTTCAAGAAGGACAAATGTCAGGTTCTGCACGTAGGCAGGAAGAACCAGCTGCACAAATCTAAGATGGCATACACCTGGTTTGCCAGTAGTACACGTGAAAAGGATCTAGGGGTTTTAGTAGACCACAAGCTGGACATGAGTCAACAGTGTGATGCAGCAGCCAAAAAAGGCTAATGCTATTCTAGGCTACATCAACAGAAATATAGCATCCCAATCAAAGGTAGTCATATTACTGCTCTGTTCTGCCTTGGTCAGGCCACACCTGAAGTCCTGCGCCCAGTTCTGAGCACCACAATTTAAATAGGATATTGACAAGCTGGAATGTGTGTGGACCAAGGAGGGCAACTAAGATGGTCAAGGGTGTGGAAATTAAGCCTTATTAGAAACAGGGAGTTGGGTATGCTCAGCCTGGGAGAGACTGAGAGGAGCTTTGATAGCCATCTTAAGATCTCTAAAGGGCTGCCACATGGGAGATGGGGCAAACATGTTTTCTCCTGCTCCAGAGGGTAGGATCAGAACCAATGGATTTAAGTTACGAGAAAGGAGATTCCAGCTGTACATCAGGAAGCACTTTCTGATGGTAAGAGCTGTTCGAAAGTGGAACGGACACATTAGAAGGTGAGGGACTCTCTTCCTTGGAGGTTTTTAAGCAGAGGTTGGGTGGCCATGTGTCGTGGATGCTTTAGCTGTCCTGCATTACAGAGGGTTGGACTAGATGACCCTAGGGGTCCCAACTCTACAATTCTATGCCTCTAAACAAACCATGGCTAAAGTGCTGAGCTAGCAAATTACGCAAAACCAAGATTCATTAACTAAGGCTTACTGAAACCATGGTTAAATGTTATGAGCAAACCAGGCCACTATCCCTGACATTGGTGAGGGCAGGGATGAACAGGAGAAGAACCCAGCTGGATCAGACCAAAGGCCCAGTGAGGTCGGCATCCTGTTCTTACAGTGGCCAACCAGATGTCTGTGGGAAGCCTGAAAACAGGACCCAAAAACAGGACCTGTAAGCAACAGAGGCACATTGTCTCTGATAGTGGAGGGAGAAAAGAGTCACCGTGGCCAGAAGCCACAGAAAGCCTTATCCTCAATGCATTTGTTTAACGCCCTTCTAAAGCCATCCAAATTGATGGCCATCGGTACATCTTTTGGGAGGAAATTCCACAGTCTGAACATGCATTGTGTATAGTTGTAATTTATTCTGTCGGTCCTGAATCTTCTAGCACTCAGTTTCATCGGATGACCCTGGGTGCTACTGTTATGAGGGAGAATCTCCCTCCACATGAGGCAGAATCTTATACACCTCTATCAAGGCCTCTGCTACTTGCCTTTCCCCGCTCCCCCAAACATAAAAAACAAGATTTAATCTTTTGTAGAGGAGTTCCTGCAACCACTTGATCATTCTGAACACAGAAAATAGCCATCGTGGCTAGTAAACACAGGCAGCCTTAAAGGTAAAGGGACCCCTGACCATTAGGTCCAGGCATGGCCGACTCCGGGGTTGCAGCGCTCATCTCGCTTTACTGGCCGTGGGGGCCGGCGTACAGCTTCCGGGTCATGTGGCCAGCATGTCTAAGCCGCTTCTGGCGAACCAAGGCAGTGCACGGAAACGCTGTTTACCTTCCCACCAGAACGATACCTATTTATCTACTTGCACTTCGTGCTTTTGAACTGCTAGGTTGGCAGGAGCAGGGACCGAGCAATGGGAGCTCACCCCGTTGCTGGGATTCGAACCGCTGACCTTCTGATCGGCAAGTCCTAGGCTCTGTGGTTTAACCTTAGCCTCCATGAATTTGTCCAATTCTGTCTTAAAACCATCCAAGTGGTGGCCATCACTGAACTATGGTACTTTGTGAAGATGTCCTTCCTTTTATCTGTCCCCAATCTTCCCACATTCAGCTCCCCTGAGTGTTCACAAGTTCTAGAGTTGTTATGGGAGAAGGCCAGAACTTTTTCTCTATGCATTTTCTCCAAACCATGCAAACTGTTATAAACTTCTAGCACCTCTTACTCACCTTTTGTCTAAACTAAAAAAAGCCCCAAACACCGCAACATTGATCATTTTGGCCGCCCTTCTCTGAACCCTTTGCAACTCCATAATATCCTTTCTGACTTGTCCCAAACTGCACACAATATTCCAAGAGCAGTCACACCATAGACTTGGAACGACGGCATCTGTGTAGCAGCAACTTTCTTCTCAACCTCTTTCCTAACAATCCCTAACATGGAATTTGCCTTTCCCACAGCTGACGCACACTGGGTTGACATCTCCACTGAGCTACCGTCAAGGACCCAGCTCTGCGATTCTTCAATTCTATGACCCATTCCTGGCACCGGGAGCAATCCTCAGGCAGTGCAGAGGCTACAAAGCCCAGTGGAAAAAGTATTGCAGCCACGCAAAGGCGTGGGCCACATCAACTTTCCAAAAAAGTCCCTGCAAGTTACCAAGCCAGAAAAAAAGCCACCAGGCCATCTCTGTAAGCCGCTCTGGGCACAGCAACCTCAGCTCACCAGCTAAGAGTGGAAGCTGGCCTATTAGGGCAAATGGGGCACTGACCGCAGTCATTCCCCACCTGCCTGTGGTCGGACATATATCACCAGTAAGGGGGCAGCTCTGGCCATCATTGTCTCGACTCCTGGTCTCTCTCACTTCTGCCCCACCAGTCCCATAGGAAATCTGCCACCGCTGCTAGGCAGCCCTCAGAGAAGCTGCTGCAGCCTCACTCTTCCCAACTCTGAAATGGGATCTATATTCCCCCTATTGCCCTGAGGAACCGGCAGACTCAGAAAGCAGCCTGCAGACCTCTCAACACTTTGTCAATGTTAATTATAGCCACAGTCCCCAAACCCAGGAAATAACCCACAAGAGCTCCATAACTTATGGTTACCGAAGAGCACATTCTGCATTCCGCCAGCCAGATGCCGTCAGGCCACATGGGAAGAGCTTGCTGGGTCTGGCCAATGGCCCATACTGGACTAGGTGGGTCACTGGCCTGACCCAGGAGGCTCTTCTTATAGATACAGCATCCTGTTATCAGAGCGGCCACCCAGACGCTGCTGGGAAACCCACGATAGGGACACAAATACAAGAGTGCTCACACCTGCCATGATGGGATATTCAGAAACGTAACTGCCTCCGACTATGGAGACTGTTGCATAGCCATCGTGGCTAGTAGCCATGAACTGGCCGAGGCTTTAAAAAAGCACAATTAGGAAGACAAATGCAACTTTCTATGTCACTTGCCTGGTGCTGTGCCTAGGAAGACAAATGCCTCTTGTTACTCCAGCGGCATAGCAGGCCCACTTTTTATTTTAAAAATTATTATTTGTATGCCTTCTAAGGAGAAGCACTGTCCCACACAGTCACCCACACCCTCCCTTCACCTTCACCCCCCGGGCACCTACCTCCTCTAACTCATCCTTGGCATCCAAGCTGGTGTAGATCAGCAATTTCCCTCCACCTCCTCCTGTGGTTGCTGCACCCCCTTTCCCCTTCTCCATAGCAGGTGGGGTGGGGTGGGGAAGACACCCCCTTGCTCCCTCCCTCTCTCTCTCTCTCCCTTACCAAAGTGGGGCGGGGGGTGAGATCAATGGGGAAGCCCCACACTCACCCCCCCTGGACTTTCCTCAGTGCCCTATTTGGAGGCAGGGGGAGAGAAACAGATGTGGGGAGGGGGGCTAAGGGGCAGGGGGATTAGCTATGGGGCAGGTGGAACTGACTCTCTATTTAAAGTCACCACCACAACACACAACATGTGATAGGTGCCCCACTATTTAAGGGGAGCACTTTGTGGGGGGTGAGGAGCGGGGGGGACTTTTAAGTCTCCCCCCCAAAAAAAAAAACCTATTGTGGGGAGTGGGGGATCCCTGCAGCTCCAAATTTGGAGGGGGTACTTTTGCTTGACCAATGAAACTCTAAAGGGGGAAAAGTGGTCAGACTTGAGTGGGGGTTAAGTGGGGAGGTGAGTTGGGGGGGGGCCCTCTCCTAGCTCTGAGGGGCGGGGCATAAGGAGTGGGAGGGGGTCTTCTGGGGGCGGGGCTTGAGTCCCAGGGGGCGGGGCTTGGGGCAGCTAAGGGTGGAGGCGAGGGGTGACACTCTTTTTATAGGCGTGTCTCTCTTTCAGGGACAAATTTTAAAAAATAAAAAGGTGAGGGGGGGATATATATAGAGATAGGGGTGGGGGGGGAGTCTCTGCTACGGTGGGGGGTAGGGAGGGGGGAGCGTGCGCACCTCCTCGCCCCCCACCACCCAGCCGCACAAGACCGGAAGTCGGTGCTTTGGGATGAGCGAGTGTGTGAAGGGAACGGGCGGAGGAAGAAGCGCAGCCCTCCAAGCACAACCGGAAGGGCCCGCCTCTCCTCCTGCCTCGTCTTCGCTCTCGGCCTATCAGGGGCCAGGGAGGCCGGTGAGTGGCAGGAGCCGTCCCAGCGGGCCAATGATTGGGAGTTCGGGCGGGGAGGAGGAGGAGGAGGGAAGGCTTGGAGTCCGGCCCCAACCTTTCAGCGGAGGAAAGACTTAGTAAAAAAGGTCAAAGTGACACGGCTGCTTGTCGCTTCCGGGTTGGCTTCTTGCGAGGCCTCCTGGTTCAAAGGCTCTTGTTTGGGGGTGGGGAGGAGCAGAAGTAAGCGCTCTGCCCATTGGGTGGGAGAACGGCCGGGCAATGGTAGCCTGGCTGCTATTGGGCAGCAGCAACCGGGTGCACTTCTGGCCCCCGCCTTTCCACAAGGCCAGAAAGGAAGACAAGGAATTGGTTTTTCTTTTTTATGATGTCCTGCCTCTTACTCGGAGTAGGTCCACTGAAGATAATGGAATTATACAGGCCCACACCTTTTGCTTTAAAACACCCTTTCCAAAAAAGAACTGTGGTTTAACACTCACAGAGCTACAATTCCCAGCACCCTTGGAAAAACTATAGTTCCCAGGATTACTTGGAGGAAATAATGCCGTTTTAAAAGGATGGTGTGTGCGTACCATTAAAGCACCACGATGATGTTTTCAACAAGCGTAGCTTCCTCTGAAAAAAGTCCCAGGCACCATGGTTTTGTTGAGGGTGCTGGGAAACTACAACTGGGCAAACTACAGTTCCCCGAACTCTTGGGGAAGCTGCGCTTTAAATGTACATAGCGGAGCAAACCCATGGAAACAAACAGACTAAAGTTAGTTGTGCCCATTGACTTCAGCTCTTGAGGTCTGATAGCTGATGCTAGCTGTCGCCTTATTCTGTTCTCATGCTACAAGGCAGCGATGACCATTCACGTGCCAAAGAAAGAAAGGGCAGGTAAAGGTAAAGGTACCCCTGGCCATACGGGCCAGTCTTGACAGACTCTGGGGTTGTGCGCTCATCTCACTTAAGAGGCCAGGGGCCAGCGCTGTCCAGAGACACTTCCGGGTCACGTGGCCAGCGTGACATCGCTGCTCTGGCCAGAGCCAGAGCCGCACACGGAAACGCCGTTTACCTTCCCGCTGGTAAGCGGTCCCTATTTATCTACTTGCACCCGGAGGTGCTTTCGAACTGCTAGGTTGGCAGGCGCTGGGACCGAGCAGCGGGAGCGCACCCCGCCGCAGGGATTCGAACCGCCGACCTTTCGATCGGCAAGTCCTAGGCGCTGAGGCTTTAACCCACAGTGCCACCTGCGTACACACATTTAAATAAATAAATAAGTGGGGGTTTATTTACGTGCTATTCGATAGTAATTTGAGCTGGTTTTCGCTTTGAAACTTTAGGATAATTGTCCTGAAGACTGCCAAGGCCTATAGTTATAATTATTCCCACGTAATAGGTCCCTTCATGGTTACCAAGTGACGCGGGTGGCGCTGTGGGTTAAACCACAGAGCCTAGGACTTGCCGATCATAAGGTCGGCGGTTCGAATCCCCGCGACGGGATGAGCTCCCGTTCTTCAGTCCCTGCTCCTGCCAACCTAGCAGTTCGAAAGCACGTCAAAGTGCAAGTAGATAAATAGGTACTGCTCCGACGGGAAGGTAAACGGCGTTTCCGTGCGCTGCTCTGGTTCGCCAGAAGCGGCTTAGTCATGCTGGCCACATGACGCGGAAGCTGAACGCCGGCTCCTTCGGCCAATAAAGTGAGATGAGCGCTGCAACCCCAGAGTCGGTCACGACTGGACCTAATGGTCAGGGGTCCCTTTACCTTTAATAGGTTCAAAGTGGAAGGCGCTAGAGAGAGGGAGAGATTACAGCCTGGCAGGGTAGTTCCCACATGGTTAATATTGCAGTTACAGGTGAGGCTGAGACAATAACCCTGGTGTGTACTCCAGTCATGTTGCCTCATTCATATACGATATGAGGGAGAGACTTACAACAACTTTGCTGTGTATTCCCCAAAGCTGCAGCCCAATCCTTCCCATGCCCACTCCGAAGTTAAGTCCCATTGAGTTCAATGAGGCCTACCTTGCAGGGCTGTCATTGTACAGAATCATAGAATCTTAGAGCTGGAAGGGACTCAAGGGTCATCTACTCCAACGCCCTGCAATGCAGGAATCTTTGCTAAAGTATCCATGACAGATGGCCATCTAACCTCTGCTTAAAAGGTCCACCACCTCTGAAGGGAGATGATGTTTATAAGTCTAGCTTGGACAGCATTTTAAAATAGGGAATTATTATGCACGCAATATATACACCCAATATCTGCCCAATTTAGTGTAGATTTGGTGGTTTGGAAATTCCGCCCCATGCAAAAAATAAATCCGCTTTTCTGAGTGCAGTAGAATTTAGCCAGAAGAAAATCCACAGCGAACCCGGAAGCTAGAACGCTTGGACTTGTGTATTCGAGTCTTCATTTTCTTAAGTCTATATGGGGGAAAGGGGAAAGGAAGGGTGGGGGCGGCGCGAGGCAAAGCAGCCCAACGGCAGCGCGACTCGAGGCCTAAGGCGCTCTTGGTGTCCCTCCCGTCTTGCGCAGGCGCAATGGTAGCTCGCCCTCAGCGGCCCTCCTCCCGCTCTTGCTTCTGGACGGGCTTCGAGCAGCGAGGCGCTCACGCCGTCGCAGTGCTCCCTCGCGCATGCGCCCTCCGCATCTTGAGTCGGCGGCTTGGTTTTC
This sequence comes from Podarcis cretensis, assembly GCF_951804945.1. NCBI lineage: Eukaryota > Metazoa > Chordata > Lepidosauria > Squamata > Lacertidae > Podarcis > Podarcis cretensis. The sequence continues at coordinate 8,799,006 of NC_137186.1, forward strand.
CCGCGCTGTCCGGCGAAGGCCCCTCCCTCCCCGCCTCTTCCTCTGAGGGCGCCCGTTGGGCCTCGTCGTCCTCCTTGGCCTGTTTTATAAGTACGCCAAAGTAACGCCCCACGAACACAAAGAGTGCCGTGCGTGCTTACTCCCGAGTAAGTTGCGCTCGGAGGTCACAGGTGTGAGGAAACGTTTAGCCGCCTGGTTGTTTCTCAACTACAACTCCCATCAGCCCCCGCGAGCGTGGCCAATGGCAAGGGATGATGGGAGATGTAGTTCTGCGACGCCTGGCGGGTCAAAGTTTCTCCACACCTGACAGTTGACATCTTTTTATTTTATTTATTTCACAATATTCACATCCTGCCTGATTCTTTTTTAAAAAAAATCCAACACACACACCTCAAAGTGGTTTGCAGAAAGAATAAAACAATAAAATTATAATAATAAAAACATTCAGAAAATTAAAAACCAGCAATGAGCTAAAAACAACACATTAGCATTGCAGATATTTAGGTAGGCTTGTGCTTGCCTAAACAAAAATGTTTTTTGCAGGTACTGAAAAGAATACAGTGAAGTTGCCTGCCTGGTGTCAATAGGCAGGGAGTTCCAAAGTGTAGACTCCACCACACTAAAAGACTGGATTCTTACCGATGCAGAATAGGTATGTGGAACAACGCCAGTTGCACCGATCGAAGTGGTCAAGTGGGCGGGGGGGGGGCACCAGGTGGCGCATTGGAAGATGGCCGACAATAACATCTCTCTGACCCATAAAGGTAAAGGTAAAGGTACCCCTGCCCGTACGGGCCAGTCTTGACAGACTCTGGGGTTGTGCGCCCATCTCACTTAAGAGGCCAGGGGCCAGCGCTGTCCGGAGACACTTCCGGGTCACGTGGCCAGCGTGACATCGCTGCTCTGGCCAGAGCCAGAGCCAGAGCCGCACACGGAAACGCCGTTTACCTTCCCGCCGGTAAGCGGTCCCTATTTATCTACTTGCACCCGGAGGTGCTTTCGAACTGCTAGGTTGGCAGGCGCTGGGACCGAGCAGCGGGAGCGCACCCCGCTGCAGGGATTCGAACCGCCGACCTTTCGATCGGCAAGCCCTAGGCGCTGAGGCTTTAACCCACAGCGCCACCTGCGTCCCTTCTCTGACCCATACGTGGTAATTAATAATAATAATAATAATAATAATAATAATAATAATAATATCTTTATTGTCATTGCCCCCTCTCAGGGACAACGAAATTTACTTGGCTGCTCCATCCACCCAGGTAGGGCACTCCACACAAAATCAGAACAACTATAAGAGGCGATTCTTCACACAGCTCTTGTTTATTCAGAGGCCAGAACTGAACTGAACTGAAGGGTTCAGCCAGCCTGCTTATATAGAGCTCCACTACAACGCAACAGTAATAACTTTCTGTAACTATCCAATCACTGAACGTCACTTTCAATTCCTTATTTGCATATGTGGACCTGAGTGAAAACTATCGACAGTATCCCCTTGCTGGCCCAGGGTGAGAACCTCAGTACATAACAGGCATGCCATGGGGCAAGGCGATCTTGCAAGTTGTAAAGGGGTTTGTGTACTAATGGTAACACCTTGAACTTGCCCCGGTTGCAAAACACCAAGCAGTGCAGATCTCTGAGCAGAGGTTTTAGATTCTGACAGGGTTCCTCGCTCCGGTCAGCAATCATGCCACAGCATTCTGCCCTAGCTGCAGCTTCCGTATCAAGCACAAGGAAAGCCCCACATAGAGCGCATTGCAATAATCCAGTCTTGAAGCAACCATAATTTAATAGCAACAAAAAATATATACTGTATATAGCTCAGAGACAGCTTCTGGTTATAGGCGTATAATGCAGATTTTCATCATCACAATTTTTCAAAGCAAACTAACAAATGGTGTACTAACTTACTGTGAAATGTGGTATGACTTTCTTACAGATCTCATTATATTAAAGAAATTACATAATGTAGCTACGTACTGAATACAGACAACAATGGCAATAAAGGGCAATCATCACACCTTGTTCCTCTTTAAATCTTGGTGGCATACACTAGAATCACAGAATTGTAGAGCTGAGAGTCATCTATTTCAAACCCCTGCAATGCTCTTAGCTGAAGAATCCCTGGCGGGTGAGCATCCGAACTCTGTTTAAAAACCTCCAAGGAAGGAGATTCCACTCTTCACAGCTGAACAGCTCTAACCCTCAGAAAGTTCTTGCCAACGTTTAGTCGGAATCTCCATCCTTGCCATTTGAATCCATTGATTTGAGTTCTACTCTCTGGAGCAGCTGAAAGCAAGCTTGCTCCACCATCCATGTGACAGATCTTCATATATCTGAAGTTAGCCATTGTATCATTTCATAGTCTTCTCCAGGCCACAACACCGTGTTGGAATAAAGCAAGCAAAGCAACCCATTTTTCAAAAGCACCTCCTAAATATTCTTGGTAAAAAAAAATCTGATTCTGTCAAAGGCTTTCTCTGCACTTAAAAAGAGGAAGATTAGACGGTCCCCACCACCCCATTTTGGGCATATCTCAATACAATCTGTAGCTTTCCTGACATGTTGATCGTTGTTTTCCGTTCCTTATAAAGCCTTTTGGTCTCGTTCTACATATCTCTGGGTTTATTTAGCCTCTTTGCTAATATAGCGCTCCATATTTCTGCATCCCGGTTTACTGGGGAGTTTGGCCTGCGAGGCCGTGGGATTGTCATAACTTTTCCTGCCTTTGAAAGCACCTTTACGACTGCCTCTGACCACAACCTGGGCAGTTTTCCCAATTTGCAAGGACTCGTTTATCATCCTTACATAGCATGCTATAATTTTGTCTGAGACCATTATATAAAACTTGGCCGCCACCCCTGATTGACATATTTCTGTCTCTAATTCAAACCACATTCGTGGCTTAAAAGCCAAACAGAAAACGAGATGTCGAATAAGCAAGGTGTTTCCTTCAAGGAGCTCCAAGTGGTATATGCCCTTCATCTTTTATCTTCACAACAGTCCTTTAAGGGAGTTTAGGAGTGCCTTTGTGCCTGGGTTTCATGCAGGAATCTGGTTGGATGCAGTGAGATGTTGGTCACTAGATGATCCAGAAAGCTCTTCCAAAGTTCGTAAGATGGGCCCAAGGCCTCACACAATCAGCTTCATGAGATGAGTAGGAATCTGAACACGGGTCTGCCAAGTTCTTAGTCCAACACACTATCCACTTAACATATTGTTAAGTTGTGGGTGAACATATCAGACGACACAGCGATTCTTCAAACAGCTCTTGTTTATTCAGAAGCCAGAACAGAACTGAACTGAAGGATTCAGTCAGCCTGCTTATATAGAGCTCCAGTGCAACGTAACTGTAACAATTTTCTAAAACTATCCAATCACTGAACGTCACTTTCGATCCCTTATTTGCATAACTATCTACAGTATGCCCCTGCTGGCCCAGGGTGAGAACTTCAGTACATAACACATATCTGCAGATCAGCCTTCCCCACCTGGTACCCTCCAGATGTTAAGAACACAAGAAGAGCCTGCTGGATCAGACCAACGGCCCATCTAAGAGGAAAAAGAAGAAGAGGAGGAGGAGGAGGAGGAGGAGGAGGAGGAGGAGTTTGGATTTGATATCCCGCTTTATCACTACAGTGGTGCCCCGCAAGACGAATGCCTCGCAAGACGAAAAACTCGCTAGATGAAATATACTCAGAGTCGCAAAGTGATTTCATGCTCTTTATTCAGCTCATAGTGGTGAGGAGGAATGAATGTCCCCTCAAAGTATCTGCTTTATATACATTATTTACACAATGGGCTGCACATGATTGGCTAATTCCGGAATTCTACTGTAAGCCAATCAGGTTGTGGATTCACTTCAATCTGGAGCATGACTGGGTGGTTCCTGCCAACCAATCATACTGCTGCATTGTTCTAGGACCAATCAGACTGCTGCATTCTGAATCCTATTGTTCTAGGACCAATCAGACTGCTGCCTTTTGGATCCTATTGTTCTAGGACCAATCAGACTGCTGCAGTTTGGATCCTATTTGACTCAGTACATAACACCCCTCCCCTCTAAGTTCCAGTCCTGCCCGGGAGGTCGCATTCATAGTCCTCAAGGTACGCTGGCGGCCTACGTGTGCGTTGCGGCCTGGGGTGTTCCCTGGTCCGGGGTTCAGGTTCTGGCTCGTGTTCCAAGGATGCTGGCTGTGATGGGGCTGTTTGGTCTGGCGCAACCGGCTCGCTCGGTCGTGGTTCTGGTTCCGGTGTCCTTTCAGCCTCACGGGTCCTCTCTGTATTTACTGATTCTGCCTCTCCTGCTGGCCCCTGCTGCTCTATGGGCCTCACTGCCCCACTGTTCCCTTGGGACTCCTCTGACCTGTCCTCCTCCTCCTGGTTTTCTCCCGGGAATCGTCGGCGTATCTGGTCGCAGTGGCGGCGCCAGCATTGCCCCCCATCTGTTAGCACCTCGTACGACACGGGGCCAGTGACCCTGGTGACTGTGGCGGGTACCCATGCAGGGCCTGCCCCAAAATTCTTTGCGTACACTGGGTCCTGGGCCTCGAAGGTCCGGGGGTTCCTGCCTTCCCCCACCACTACCTCATCCTGAGCTCTATCGGGGTGAAGGCGGTCCAATCTGATTGCAAGGCGCCGACCCATTAGTAGTTCAGCGGGGCTCCTGCCAGTTGTTGAGCTGGGGGTGCTGTGCTGTGCTAGAAGGAATGTGGCAAGGCGGTACTCCCAATCCCCTTGCGTCATGCGGCGAAGGGTTTCCTTGGTGGTCCGCACCATGCGTTCTGCTTGGCCATTGGTGGCAGGGTGGAATGGCGCCGAACGGATGTGGCGGATGGCGTTCTGCGCTGTGAAGGTTTGGAATTCTCCTGATGTAAATGCAGTCCCGTTGTCTGAGACGAGAGTGTCAGGGAGCCCGTGGGTAGCAAACAGCCTGCGTAGTACCCGGATGGCTGCGGACGTAGAAGTGGACGGTACCAGTGCGACTTCCAGCCATTTGGTGTAGGAGTCCACCACTATGAAGAATGTTTTCCCCTGAAAGGGGCCAGCGAAGTCCACATGCAGTCGTGACCATGGTGCTCGGGCGGACTCCCAAGACTGGACTGGGGCCCTTGGGGGATCTGGGCGGGATTCTTGGCAGGCCTGGCAGTGTTTGACCCAGGCCTCTATCTCTCCGTCAATCCCCGGCCACCACACATAACTCCTGGCAAGGGCCTTCATTCTTACTACCCCAGGGTGTGTCTCGTGTAGGGCTGTGAGGACCCTTTTTCGGAGGGGCTGGGGAACAACGACCCTGCTTCCCCATAACAGGCACCCCTTGTGGGCCGACAGTTCATGTTTGCGGGTTGTGTAGCCGGCGAATTCTGGCCCGGGGCTGCTGCTGGGCCATCCCCTCCACACCCAGTCCAGGACCCGGGAGATGACCCTATCTTTCTTGGAATGGTGTGCAACTTCTTGTGCCTGAATGGGGCGGTCAGGAAGCAGCTCCAGGCTCATAACCTCTTGTGCAGGTGCTGGGTCAGGGCCTGTTTCCGGTAGTGGCAGCCTGCTGAGGGCGTCCGCATGGCCCATCGCCTTCCCAGGGCGGTGAATCAGTGCATACTGGTAGCTGGTAAGGAAAATTGACCACCTGAGGACGCGAGGAGACAGCACTTGGGGGGTCTGCTTTTCGGGGGCAAACAAGCCAAGCAACGGTTTGTGGTCAGTCACCACGGTGAAGGGCCGCCCGTACAAGAAATCATGGAATTTTTTAACTCCCTTCACGATTGCCAGACCCTCCTTGTCAATTTGTGAGTAGTTCCGCTCAGTTGCGTTGAGTGTCTGGGAAAAGTATGCCACCGGTACCTCTCTTCCATCTGGGAGTTGGTGTCCCAGGACAGCGCCAATGCCATAGGGTGAGGCGTCGCATGCTAGCACCACCGGCAGCCTCTCGTCGAAGTGTGCCAAGACCGAGTTTGAGACAAGCAAGTCCTTGACTGCCTGGAATGCGGCCTCCTGGCGCTGGCCCCACACCCAAGGGGCCCGCTTGTCCAGGAGTCTGTGTAGGGGCTCCGCTACCGCCGCCTTGTGGGGAAGGAAGGAATGGTAAAAGTTCAATAGTCCCAAGAAGGCCTGAAGTTCAGTCTTGTTCTTGGGCGCTGGGGCATCACAAATGGCCCGTACCTTGTCCCCAGTCGGGTGGACCCCTTCTGCGTCCACCATAAATCCCAGAAAGTCCACCTGGGGCACTCCTAGTAGACATTTTTCCCGCTTCACCTTGAGACCTGCTGTCTGGAAACGGTGCAGAACGGTGCGGAGGCGGTCCTCAAACTCCTCTGGTGTGGGCCCGGCAATCAACACATCATCGAAGAAGGGGGTGACGCCAGGAATCCCTTTAAGGAGAGAGTCCATTAGATTCTGGAATATGCCTGGTGCCACGCTGACACCGAATTGCAGCCGCTTTACCCTGAATGCTCCTCTGTGCGTCACAATCGTCTGTGCCTCTGCTGTGGCCTCATCTACTGGCAGCTGTTGATATGCTTGGGCCAAGTCCAGCTTGCCAAAAATTTTCGACCCAGCCAGGGTGGCAAGGACATGGCTGACCACTGGCACTGGGTATGCATGGGCCGTGAGGGCCTTGTTTATAGTACATTTGTAGTCTGCGCAGATGCGGACTGAACCATTAGGCTTGACAGGTGTGACGATTGGGGTTTCCCAGGGGGCATTAGGCACCGGTTCCAGCACTCCTTGCTCCATGAGCCGGTCCAATTCCTCATCTATACGGGGTTTCAGGGCGAACGGGACCCGGCGGGCCTTGAGCCTGACCGGTCGTACTGCGGGGTCAAGCTGTAGAGCAATGGGGGGGCCCGTATACTGTCCCAATTTCCCATCGAAAACCCCCGGAAATTCCTTGCATATGGCGTCCACGTCCACTTGTAAGCTAGTGTGGTTCACCCCGGTGACAGCTAGCCCCAGTGGTCCAAACCATGACAATCCCAGTAGGCTAATGTAGGGGCCCTTGACCACAAGTAAGTCCAGTTGCCGCGTCCGCCCTCGGTATTGCACCCTGAAGGTCCCCACCCCCATTGTGGGGACCTTACGTTTCTGGAAGTCCCGGAGGGTGAATGGGGCCGGCCTGAGTTTGGGACCCCCAGTAGGACACAGTTTCCTTAAGGTCCTTGCCGAGATTATGGATAGAGTTGAACCCGTGTCAAGCTCCATGCGGCATGGGGCCCCCTCTATCTGTACCTCTACATAAATTTTTTCTACGTTGGGGTGGGGCAACTGGTATACCTGGAAGTCCGTGAGCTCCGTCGAGTTGCCTTGGTGCGTTGGGCCCCGGGACCTGGGGTTCTTGGATTGGTCATCTGATGCCTGGCATCGGGTGGGCCGAGCCCGACACACCCGGGCGATGTGTCCCACTTTTCTGCACTGCCTGCACTCTGCGTTGCGGAAACGGCAGGTCCTCCTCTCGTGACTTTCTCCACAGCTTGCGCAGTTCCCTCCTTCTCGTCGAGGCAGCTGTGGTATGTGGGCTGCTTGAGTGCGCTGCTGTACTCGGTGCACCTCCTCCCTGTCAGATCCTGAGTCGTCGGTGAGGTCTTCGTGGTGGACCCTCGGTTGGGATGGCTGGCTCGGCCGTGCCTCTTGCGTCGACCTCTCGGCAGCTTCCGTTGCCAGGGCCTCCTCCAGAGCGACCTGGAACGTTAGGTTCTTCTTAGCGTAGAGGCGTCGTTGCAGCTTCTCATCCCTCAGGCCACCGACGAGGCGGTCACGAAGCATGTTCTCCAGCTCTGAGAAGTTGCAGAACCGGGCGGCTTGGCGGAGAGAGGTCACAAACCCAGTTATGGTTTCCCCAGGGGCTTGCCGCTTTGCATAGAAGGCATTTCGACGAGCTACCACTGAGGGCTGTGGCGAAAAGTGCCCCTTCAGCTGTTCCATTATTGTTTTGTATGGAACAGTAGCAACGTCTTCAGGCGCAAGGAGAGCCCGGGCGATTTCAAATGTCTCCTCTCCGCAAACGCTGAAGAATATTGCCCTCTTCTTGGCGTCTTCTTCATCGGTGACCCCTTTGGCTTCTAGGAGGAAGGTGAAACGGGAGGCGTACGCTTCCCAGTCTCCGGATGCTGGGTTGAACGGCGAGAAGCTGCTGTCGGTTGCCATTCTGAGTTCCTTGTGTCCCGGAGCTGAAGCCTGGATACACGGTGCGAGGCAGCGGTGCGGCAGGTGGCGGTGCTGCGGTGCTGTGTGTGGCAGTCAGCTCAGCGGGATCCCACCTTCGTCGCCAGTGAAATATACTCAGAGTCGCAAAGTGATTTCATGCTCTTTATTCAGCTCATAGTGGTGAGGAGGAATGAATGTCCCCTCAAAGTATCTGCTTTATATACATTATTTACACAATGGGCTGCACATGATTGGCTAATTCCGGAATTCTACTGTAAGCCAATCAGGTTGTGGATTCACTTCTATCTGGAGCATGACTGGGTGGTTCCTGCCAACCAATCATACTGCTGCATTGTTCTAGGACCAATCAGACTGCTGCATTCTGAATCCTATTGTTCTAGGACCAATCAGACTGCTGCCTTTTGGATCCTATTGTTCTAGGACCAATCAGACTGCTGCAGTTTGGATCCTATTTGACTCAGTACATAACACTAGACGAAAGAGTTTTCCGTTTTCGAGGTGCTTCGCAAGACGAATTTCCCTATGGGCTTGCTTCGCAAGACGAAAACGCCTTGCGAGTTCTTGCGAGTTTTTTCCCTTTCCCCCCCTTTTTCTAAGCCGCTAATAGCCGCTAAGCCGCTAATAGCGCTAAGCCGCTAATGGCCGTGCTTCGCAAGACAAAAAAACCGCAAGACGAAGAGACTCACAGAACGAATTAATTTCATCTTGAGAGGCACCACTGTACCCTAAGGAGTCTCAAAGCGGCTAACATTCTCCTTTCCCTTCCTCCCCCACAACAAACACTCTGTGAGGTGAGTGGAGCTGAGAGACTTCAAAGAAGTGTGACTAGCCCAAGGTCACCAAGCAGCTGCATGTGGAGGAGCGGAGACGCGAATCCGGTTTCCCAGATTACAAGACTACTGCTCTTAACCACTACACCACACTGGCTCTCTACTGTAGTCCATCCTCCTGTTCTCACAGGGGCCAAGCAGATACCTGTGGGAAACTCATAATCAGGACCTGAGCACAAAAGCGCTCTCCCTTCCTATGGTTTCCAGCAAGTGGTATTCAGAAGCACTGCTGCCCTCGACAGTGGAAGCTGCTACTATTGGCTACTAGTAGCTGTTGATAGCCTTTTCCTCCCTGTGTTTGTCCAATCCACTTTTTGTCTAAAACCACCCAACCTTGGAGGGTTGATAGGAAATAATATTATTTATTTATTTATTTATACCCCGCCCATCTGGCCGGCCTCCCCAGCCGCTCTGGGCAGCTTCCAACAAAATATTAAAAGACAGTGATGCATCAAACATTAAAAGCTTCCCTAAACAGGGCTGCCTTCAGATGTCTTCTAAAAGTCTGGTAGTTGTTGTTCTCTTTGACATCTGGTGGGAGGGAGTTCCACAGGGCGGGTGCCACCACCAAGAAGGCCCTCCGCCTGGTTCCCTGTAGCTTTGCTTCTTGCAGTGAGGGAACCGCCAGAAGGCCCTGGGTACTGGACCTCAGAGTCCGGGTAGAACGATGGGGGTGGAGACGCTCCTTCAGATATACTAGACTACTTGCTGTGCTTTAAAAGAGAACTCTATGAAAATGATGCATAGATGGTATTTAACCCCTGATAAATTATCTAGAGTGTATAAGAAGGTTCCTAATAACTGCTGGAATTGCAAACAAACGGGTGGCTCTTTTTCTCCACATGTTGGTGGACTTGTAAGAAAGCAAGGGTATTTTGGGAAACGATATACGATGAGATTAAAAAAAAGATGTTTGACGTGACTATACAAAAGACAAAACGCAAAACAACCCTGAAGCTTTTCTGCTAGGGATTATAGGGACAGAAGTTCCAAAGAAAAGATGGTTAAGTTGTTTATGTATGTAACTACAGCAGCTAGGATTCTTTACGTTCAGAAACGGAAAGGTGAAGAAGCTCCCACCAAAGAATGGATAAGTGATGGACTGTGCTGAATCAGCAAAGTTAACTGCTAAAATAAGAGAGTGTAATGAAGATTGTTTCATTGAAGAATGGAAATGCTTTAAAGAGGGATGTGGGTGGCGCTGTAGGTTAAACCACAGAGCCTAGGACTTGCCGATCAGAAGGTCGGCGGTTCGAATCCCTGCGATGGGGTGAGCTCCCATTGCTCGGTCCCTGCTTCTGCCAACCTAGCAGTTCGAAAGCACGTCAAATGCAAGTAGATAAATAGGTACCGCTCCAGCAGGAAGGTAAACGGCGTTTCCGTGCGCTGCTCTGGTTTGTCAGAAGCGGCTTAGTCATGCTGGCCACATGACCCAGAAGCTGTACGCCGGCTCCCTCGGCCAGTAAAGTGAGATGAGCGCCGCAACCCCAGAGTCGACCACGACTGGACCTAATGGTCAGGGGTCCCTTTACCTTTAACTTTAAAGAAATGCTATGATATGGTGAATTCGCGAGCAGGGTTTGAACTATGAGCAACAGAAAGAATGAGAGATTACCGAGTTACGATTATGATATGAAAGGAGAAAAATATCGCAGATGGGATGGGAAGATGAAAATAAAAAATAATTAGAATAAAATAAAACCAACCTGGCACCCATCGCAGCCTCCTGTGGAAGCGAGTTCCATAGCTTATGCACTGCATGAAGAAGCCCTTTATCTGATCTCAATGATCTCAAATTCAGTTTTGTTCACACAACACACACACACACACACACATATTTACACAGAAAGTCCACAACAGTTCCTTCCGAGCAATTTAAAAAATATATCTAATAATGCAATCTCATGCATGTCTACTTGTGTTCAATTGGGCTTAAGCAATATTATGCACCATATAATTCACATGCTATTTTTTATAAAGTGCTGTAAGACTCTTGGTTGTTTACACAGGAAACTGAAGCAGGCGCTCCATCAAAATAAAATATCGGTCTTTTCCTTTCCAAGCCGCCTGTGTCGTTTTCACGCTCCTCGGTCGTGACTCATGGTTCTAAGGTATCAAGCGTTCTTTCCGCGTACGAAGGGGAAATAAATTTGATGCAAGACACTAAGTCGTAAGATTGTGAGCAGCCCAGAGGAAATGAGAGGCCGATCTGTTAATTACCCTTTCCTCGTAGCCACATCCGGCTTTTTTTTCTCCTGGAGGCAACAGGCAGGAGATTAAAAGAATTTTTTAAATAATAAAATAGTAGTTCCCTGCTGTGTACACCGTACGATGGGATGACTGACGTAAAATATGTTAGGGTCTCGAGTGATGAAACGCTTTGTACGTATAGATCTGGCACGGGCGATGCGGGAATCTTGAGATTGGATCTCCTGACATTTTTTAATTTTGTTGTTGTGCTTCTAAAGCAGCACCAAGGGACTGGAAATCAGGAGTACAGGAAAGCCAAGCCAGATGACTGGCCCACCTTTCCCTACAATTATTTATTTTGCTATTGTACGTGTGCGGCTGCAGTTTCAATTCCCTCCGATGCTTCTGATGTCTTTGGAGGCATTGTAGGAACTTGAAATACCAGGCAGCCCCAGCTTCCCAGTGTTGCTCAGAGTACTGGACTTATTTTTAAAAGAAAGAAAAAGAAAAAGAGGGTATCCCCCCAGCCAGTCGTCAGTGGTGAGCCCTGACAGTTATCCCAAGATGCCTGGGGCCAACACCAGTTCTGGTTTCCAGTTCATGCCTTGGCAGTCCCCGGGAGTGGAGAGGGCGCTTCCTTTCTGTGTGAAATTTGGGAGACTTCGCTCGTATTCCCACAAACACCTGCTTTTTCAGAGTGTTGTTTAGTAGTAAGGCCAGACTGCATTCCCCGGGGCCCAGCTCCTGTGGTTCCTTCCAGAAGGAGGTGAAGCCGGAGAACAGGAACTCACAAAGAGACCAAACAGGTTGCCTCGCCGAAAGGGCTCACATGTCAGCCTTTATTTACGTTATTCACGGCGTCAGACTCACAATCCCCCCACCCCCGCGGTCCCCTGTTTGCACATGACCAGTGGAGAGGACGGATTTCATGCTGGCCAGCTCCGGCAGTTAGTTCATAAAGGGCTGAACTACACAATAGGTTGAATTCGTTATCACAATCATAGGCAGCTGCGTCATTGGTTTTGTAAAATGGCGGGCATGGCGAGGAGTGGGATGGAAGTAGCTTCCCCAAACATCATAGCCCTGATGAACTCTCTCTCTTTCTAAATGGTCATTGCTAGGGATGGAAGCTGGTATTTGTGTCAACAACAGCTTTTCCTCCAACGCAAAGGGCATCTGGAAGGTGATTTTTTTTGCCATAATGTGCGTGCACAAAGGGTTAAGCCAAAAAACAAAACAACCCTCCCCTCGTTTCTCTCCCCATCTCTGCTTTTCATAACTTGCTTAACATAACTCGCTCCAGAAACCATACCTCCCTATCTCTCTCTCAACACATGCACACAAACACCCCGTTTTAACAATATAGTCTATTTTCACTCCCAGCGATATGCGAGGTAGCAATAACAAGTGCCTCTGAGCATGTGAAGAGCGCCATTCCCCCTCCGCGACAAAGTCATCACAACCAGATTATATGTATCCGGGGGTGCGGGAGGCAAAGAGATCAACATCAGAGGAAGGACTTTCAATACGGTTCTACAGATCGCATCTTGTTATTCAGGGAAGGCAGAGAGTGACGCATACATTCATTTTATTATAAAGCTAGAGCTTTTTTTCAGGGGGCGGGGTGTGAAATCAGCAGCGGGTCATATACAGGCACGAGGTCTTGCGAGATGCTTAGACGTCCTTGCTCCAGATGCCAAATTCACAAGGGAGCGTCAGATGTCCAACCAGCTTACACAGAGGGAGGGCCTGGTGCAGTTTGTTGAGTCTACCAGGCATCGTGAAGGACTATGTCTGGTTGACGTGGTCAACAGGGAGCTGACGTGAAACAGGGAAAAAGGAGACAGGGGACACACATTCGTAGCGATGGCTGCTCCAGGCCACGGGTGTCCAGTCTTTGGGGGCTCAGAGCTGGGTCAGAGCAGCTGACCTGCTCAAAAGGCCCGAGGTGGAGAATTTTGGGAGTGCTCCAAGGGAGTAGGGTCCTGGGGGCTCAGTCCGGGATCCCCCTGACCCCCGGAGGGTGCCCTGAAAACAGAGGGTCTTTGGTGGCAGGGCAGAGACGACGGACGTACCCGCCTTCAGGAAAGCAGGAGGGTTAGGAGATCTCCTGGGAATCCTGGAGGAAGGCCGCAACTCTTCAGCCCCGTGTACTGCTCACACGCTCCCCCAACAGCCAGTAGGTCCGGAGTTTGCCCTTCCCCTGGAGAGATGAGATAGGAGGGCTGTTCAGACATCAGACACCAAACCCAGCACGATGTCCCCACCTGCCGCCCCAGGGCAAAGAACAGAAATCTGGCGCATAGATACACTCAGTGGCGGCTGGTGCCCGTTTAGGCTATATTGGGGTACCCAGACTGGTCTCAAGCTTTGAAGACAAAAAGGCAAAGGTTAACAGAAGAACTTTGCCAAGTTCCTCACCTTCATCTCCACATCCCCACGGAGCTCCAGATCAAAGCACCCAAACTCCTCCAGGATGGACTTGGTGGTTCCTGACAAGTGGATCTTCAGAGCTGGAAGGTGCAGACAGAAATTAGCGGGTTTGCACTGTTTCAGCCAAACCTTTGCATACATGTGAGGTGGGGAGGGCCTCTTTTAAAGCCGTCCCAGTCGGCGTCCAGCACCGCATGAGTAAGTTCCAAAGTTTCACTGTGACAGCGTATCGGTGAGGGAAATAAGGTGAGGTGGGAAGCTGCGCGCAGCATCTCAAAATCCAAATTCAGAACACCCAGTTGTGTGACGGGGCGGGGGCTAGATGGTGAAAAGGATCTGGCCCGTGAAGCCATCAAAGATCGCCTGCCCCTGCCCATCCCACCCAAAATAGCAGCTCACCTTCCCCGTTGGACTCCATGCGGGAGGCTGTGTTGACTGTGTCCCCAAAGAGGCAGTAGCGAGGCATCTTCAGACCCACAACTCCGGCACAGACAGGGCCTTGGGGAGCAAAACACAGCAGTCGTTGGGGATGGGGTGGGATGAAGACACGAGTGTGGAGCTTTTCAGCTCCCATCCAGTGATGGCTAGTGCCCATTAAGACTGGTGGGGCAGAAGAGCCCAATAGCAGAAGGAACCAGAGCCAATGGCAGGCATCTTCTTCCCTTCTTCTACACTGAGACTGAGGAAGAGGAAGCTGCCAGTCAAGGCCGCCGCCCCCCCCCCGCCCCCTAGACTGGCTGTTAGGCAGAAAGGCAGGCAGGTGGAGACAGGCTGAGCCTGGTGGGGCACTGCCCCCTCACCCAAATGGGTCAGCCTCAGCCGCTCCCACCACTTTTCCCTGAATTGCCAGGATCAGGCCCTCTCCGCCCTGGAAATCAGTTTGTGCAGACCTAACGACAAGACCATGTGAACCATGCTTCTGACTGTATACGTGGAAGGCAAATCTGAACTGTAGATAGCGCAAACCATGGTTCATCAAACCGTGCTACATCCTAACCAGCCCACTGACAACCGAGCCAGCCTCTAATTCGCTCATACAGTCGTACCTTGGTTTTCAAACGGGATCCGTTCTGGAAGTCCGTTCAACTTCCGAAAACGTTCGAAAACCAAGGCACGGCTTCCACTTGGCTGCAGGAGCTTCCTGCTGCACTCAGTCAGAAGCTGCAGAAGCAACATCGGATGTTCATTTTCCAAAAAACATTTGCAAACCAGAGCGCTCATTTTTTGCAGCGTTCAGGAGCCAAAATGTACGAGTACCAAGGTGTTCGACAACCAAGGTACGACTGTATATCATTTTTGTTAAAAACGCAAAATGAAGTATTCCATTGCAATTCCAGTTTCTCTCTTCCCAAAGGAACACATTCCCAAGATCAGGGTGAAGCAACACCTCCAAGTGTGAATGTAAAGCCAAACACTGCCTAAACCGTGGTTTGCAAACCACTTTCAGATCCCGTTGTTTTTTTTACCGTCTGTTCTCAAAACCATGGCTTATCAAATCACAGCACTACATCAGACGTCACAACAAACCATGGTTTGTTTGTTTTTGCCTAAGCCATCTCAGCTTTGAAGCAAGCATGGCTGTCCTGCCCGTGACCAAGGCGTCTTAAAGGAGGTCCCTCTTTTCACACTCCCACTCATTTCTCACCGCTGTGGATCCCGATTCGCAGTTTGAGCTGCTGGTCCGGCCGATGGTGAATCTTGAAGTTGCGGACAGTCTCAAGAAGCGCCAGCGACATGCGGGAAATCTCACGGGCATGCAGCCGTCCGTTGCGCACCGGGAGGCCCGACACAACCATGTATGCATCGCCGATGGTCTCCACCTGGGCAGACATGGCAGAGAGAGGGATTCATGGAAGGGACAAGCATTTCTGTGCACTCAACACAGATCAAATGCCCCCTCCTGTAGGTCAGTCACCTGATCCGCTGACTTCATGGCCAAGCCCATTTGCTTATCCCCTCCCTGCCCAATCTCTCTCCCTGCCCCGCAGTGGCATGTGGGCTAGTCCCCTAGATGTTCCCAGCAAATTAGAGTATTACAGTATAAAAGCCTAACACCTCCTTACCAAGGCCCAGGAAGCTTCTGCCTGGTTTAGAGAGGCATGATGCTCACATGAATGACATCATGATGTCCGTCCCCACTCCACAGTCTCCCTCACAAGTTGATGCCTCTAGCCCTAACCCTACGAAAAATTTCACTGCACATCACTGCTGCCCCGCAACCTCAAGCTGGCCAGGCCAAGAACCTCTCACCTTGTAGACATCAAAGTTATCAATGATGGCATCAAAGCAGGTGTACAAGTCGTTGAGCAAAGCGACAACCTGTGAATGGGAAGTAAAAGGGGATTGATCTTAATGACAGGGCTGGGGCTACGTTGCGCTAAGGGCGGAGGGGGTGGGATAAAAGATTCTCGATTCTGCAGCTTCAAATGAAGTATGATTTTACATGCCCTGCTTGGGGCCTTCCCACAGGAGTCTGGTTGGCCACTGTGGCTATGGACACACCATATCTTTAAAGGATGTAGCTTCCCCCTAAGAATTCTGGGAACTGTAGTTTACTCCTCAAAGAGCTATAATTCCAAGCCCTCTAAACAAACAGTTCCCAGGATTTTTTTAGAGGGATGCCGGTGATTGAATCTGTTTTCAATAGGGATGGGCAACTGTCTGTTTCGGTTCCTCTACGTTTCTGAAATTTTCAGTCACCCCAGATTACCTGAACATTTGTTCCCCTCCTGCTCAACCCAGTCACCTCCATGACATGCTCGTCTCCCCGGTGATTGATGCCTCCCTGTGCTTCGCTGTTTTGGTCACCCACCGTCCTTCTTTCCCTTGTTACCTCCGTGAGCTAACCGCCGTTGTCCTGGTTACCTGAGTTGCCGCAGCACCTGTGAGGGCAAGGCTCGGTAGCCGTTGATTACCTAATTGATTCCCTCTCTGCCTACCGAGGGATGAGGCTGGGGCCAAAAGTGCAGAAAGGCAGGAGGTCCTGTTGTGTTGATCAAGCGAGGGCAGGAGACCAGGCTCCTAGTACTTCTACAAGGCCTAGCTGAGGGATGGGGAACTCCCCCCCAAAAAAAATTCAGTGCTGCATCCAGCAGAAGGTACCGTATTTTTCGCTCTATAAGACACACCAGACCATAAGATGCACCTAGTTTTTGGAGGAGGAAAACAAGAAAAAAAAATATTCTGAATCTCAGAAGCCAGAACAGCAAGAGGGATCACTGTTCTGGCTTCTGGGATAGCTGCGCAGCCTGCATTCTCTCCATAAGACGCACACACATTTCCCCTTACTTTTTAGGAGGGAAAAAGTGAGTCTTATAGAGCAAAAAATACGGTAACCCCCCATCCCAAACTGCCATGCTGTTCTCTCTCCTCATCTCATTCCCTCTTTTCTGCCACCCCTCTCCCCTCCCTGTCTCCTCACCCAGTGGACTGATGCATCTGTTTCTCACCCCACCCCACCCCCTTCCCACTGCCCCCACCCGGCATGCTCCCCCCACCCACATGAAATTAGGCCAAGGGCAAATGCAACCCTCAGACCTCAGGTCGCTTATCCAGTCCGGACACTCCACACTTCTGGGGAACCCCAGGTGCTGATGTTGCATCCCCTTCTGTGCACAGGTGCCCAAGAGCAGGCCATCAGCTCAGCCTAACAGTTTCAGAGTTTGAAACCCAGGGTCCCTGACAGGATACCAGTAACTAGGTATTGCGGGGATGGGGGGTGGGTAGTTTAATTCAGTTCATACTTCAAGGTGAACCTACCTAACTCCCACTTTCTCAAACAGTACACAAACCGAAACAAAGCCATCCTTTGAGTCACTCTCACACTTCTGAATTTTGCAAGCACTGTGTATGAAAAGGCATACACTCTCTTATGGCCAGAGTGTTGAGTAACTTAGTGTGACAGAAAAGAAAAGAAAAGAGAAAAGAAAAGAAAAAAACATTTGATTGAGAGGGATGAAATTGGGTGGCAACACTTCTTAAAGGGGCATACTCTTGGCAGGTATTATTTTTTATTCTGTCATTATAAGATTTTATTGAAGCTTTTTCATAATACAATAGAATAAAAAAAATTCTAAATGAAAAACAAAACAAAAAAGAAAAAGAAAATGCACAGTCCTTTCTCACTCTCTTTCTCTATATACGGTATATGTTAAAAAAAATGCAGATTGATGTGGAAATGGGGAGAATAAAATTGAAGACTGGAAAAATGAGGATTGGAAAAGAACTGTTGTCCCTATTAGAAACACCTTCTCCTGTTCTGCAACCACTGCCTTGGTCCAACCCATTTACCTGCATGGGGGTGCTCTCTGCCGACAGGGCAGTGAAGCCCACGATGTCGCTGAAATAGATGGTGACGCTGTCAAATGCCTCTGCTTGCACCGTCTCCCCGCGTTTCAGCTGCTCCGCCACTGAGCTGCACCAGAGGGAAAGTAACGCACATCACTGCATTTCCACATACCAATTGATTAACCACAATTAGGAGTGAAGGCAGACCTGATTCATTTTGTGTCCACTGGAGAAGTGGGGCTCACTGTATAGCTATCGCATATACAGGCCTTCTTTTGCAGATTGGGCTCAGAGCAGGGACCTGTGCAGAACACGAGTTATTTTTGTTTAGGGCACAGACCGGACTGTTTTGCTGGCCTTTGTTATCAGTCACAAAGGAAACCTGCTCCCACAACATTTTTAAATTGCTGGGCTGTGTGGAGTGCTGATTGGATGGGCCATGCAGAGCGCTGATTGGCTGGGCCCTTGTGGTAGGCAAAGAACGGAGCCAGGCTGCACAGTGTGCTGATTGGCTGGGCCCTTGGGGAAGGCAGGAAACAGCTCGGCTGTGCAGAGTGCTGATTGGCTGGGCCCTTGTGTATACCACTTCTGAACATGGATGCTCCACAGAAGGAGCATGGCTAACAGATACTGGTAGAGGACTGGTGTGGGGCAGACTTACTGGGGCAGAATCTGGTAGAGCAGGGCCTCTGCCTTGCGCTTCTCCTCCAGGTAGGCCTGTGTGCGCTCCTCCACCAGCTCCTCCAGGTTGTTGGCGTACTGCTCCATGCGTGACAATAACGTATCCAAGAGGTTGCAGCTGTTGCCCCTGCCACACAGACAGTCAAAGATGAAAGCAACCGAGATTCTAGGCCGCCGCCACCTCTGCCAAGGATATTCCGGGGGGCCCTTCTCTGCATTTCCAGCTTTCATTTAGAAGAAAACACAAACCAAAGTTTCTAGTCCCTCTGTTTTGCGGAGGCAGGATCCTACACCCTAAGAAGCAAACCAACTCCTGCCTCCCAGTTTTCTAACCAATTGGTCAGTCAGTGGGAAAAACTGAGGTTTCCACACATACATCCCCAAACCTCTCTCCATCCTTCAGCTAAGCAGAAGCACTCAAGGAGGGTGCAAAGCAGGGATGCCGGGAGGCGTGGTCTGGGGAGAGGGGGTGTGGCCTGCAGACAGTTCTGAGGGCTATAGAGGATTGGAAGGACACATTTGGCCCCAGAGCTCCCAGGCCCTTGCTGGAAGGAGGAGGGGGACATTTTGGGTAGCATCCAATGCTAATTCCATTCAGAGCAAGCCCACAGAAATTAAAGGGCCTTCATTTCAATGGGTCCACTCTGAGTAGTACTAACATCAGCTACAACCCTTCACTGTTGTGATAGGAATTTTATGGTCTTAAAGGTAAAGGTAAAGGTACCCCTGCCCGTACGGGCCAGTCTTGACAGACTCTGGGGTTGTGCGCCCATCTCTCTTAAGAGGCCAGGGGCCAGCGCTGTCCGGAGACACTTCCGGGTCACGTGGCCAGCGTGACATCGCTGCTCTGGCCAGAGCCAGAGCCGCACACGGAAACGCCGTTTACCTTCCCGCTGGTAAGCGGTCCCTATTTATCTACTTGCACCCGGAGGTGCTTTCGAACTGCTAGGTTGGCAGGCGCTGGGACCGAGCAGCGGGAGCGCACCCCGCCGCAGGGATTCGAACCGCCGACCTTTCGATCGGCAAGCCCTAGGCGCTGAGGCTTTAACCCACAGCGCCACCTGCGTCCCTTTTTATGGTCTTAGATATATGGTAATGTTCATAAGTGTACCAACCAAGCACGTACATAGATCAGCACAGGAAGACCAACCTGGAACCATTTTGATTCCTAAACTGTGTAAATGTTTTCTCTACAAGATCAAAGTGGGAAACCTCCCCATTGTCTCTTTCCTCACAAATCCTGCCTTAAGGGCACATTTAAGATATGAATAGGGTGTGAGCCTGTGACCTGGCCCAGGAACTAAATATTTATCATTACAAAAGACTGCCCAGGCTCCCCAGGTAATCCAATCAAGTGACCTGCCAGACAGGAGATAAACAATGACAGGAGAAAACAACATTCTAATTTCTGTTTTAAGACCGCCTTTTCTGTGATGTAGGTATGATGTATCTGAAGGGTGGTCTTAGGTTACACCCCTTCTGTGATGTATATATGATGTTTCTGGGCGTGGTCTTGATCTACAGGGTGGCAATTTCAAAAGTCTTTATAAGGCCTTGCACACCATTTTTCGGGGTCCTCCTCCTTTCCTGCGTGTGAGGGGAGCACCCTGTTGCAACAGATCAATAAAGATCAAGCTTACTAGCTGCTTTGCTTCTCAATATTCTCTGGTTGGCCTCTGTTATTCTCTCCTACCAATAGGGAACTTATGTAAGGACTCTATATGGGCTCTTGGATACCCCATAAGGGAAAAGGGCAATTTTTGTTTACAACACTGTTCTCAGAGATTGCTGAGGGCCGCAGGAAATCAGGTCAAGGGCCGCATGCTGCATACTCCCGCCATAAGCCCCTCCTTCACATTTCCAGGTAAATGCCCTGATTTTCGGGCTGCGCCTTCCCGCTTTTCATCAGGGTGGAATGATGAATTTAATCATCACACGGCTCCTTTCTGAAAAGGCGCCTGTGCACATTGGGGTGAAAACAGGTAACGACGGCCGCCTGTCAGGTGGTGCTTGTGGGGAGGGATGCAGTGAGGTACCTGTCAAATTTCCGCAGCATGCCTTTGATGTGGTGGAAGTCGGGGCGTTCCTGGGGGTCTTCGGCCCAGCACCGCTGCATCAGTAAGACCACCTCCTCAAGGTTGGACGGCAAGTTGACTGAGGGGCGGAAGGGGGGGCGCTCGCTGCTCTTCACTCGCTCGATGATTTCTGAAAACGGCACACGGGCAGGGGAAAGGGGGACCAAAAATAAATTATTGCGAGGGGACATGTGCATGGGTAAGAAAGAGACATTTTAATGTGGCAGCACCTGCACTTTGGAATTCCCTGCCTATTGTTACCAGACAGGCTCCCTTCACTGCACTCTTCACTGCCTGCTGAAAATGTTTTTGCTTAGACAAGCCTACCCAGATGTTCAGAAAATTGATGCAAGCTTTCACATATTGTTATTTTAAGATTTAATGCATTACTGTGTTTTTATATATGCTGGAAGACGCCCCCGGCAGCTGGGGCAACCAAGTCAGATGGGCAGTGTACAAATTATCATCATCACCATCATGATTATTATCAGTGCTTTTTTTCTGGGGGGGATGCAGGGGTATGCATACTCCTAAACATATTGTGGATCTTTGTACTTTTGCCCATTTACTGTATTTATTTTCCTGATTTAAGCTATAAAATGGTGATTTTCTTGAGTCAAAATGAGAGTACTCCTAAACATTTTTTAAGAAAAAAAGCACTGATTATTACTACTATTACTTTTGAAAGTCTTAGGTAAAGGGACCCCTGACCATTAGGTCCAGTCGCGGATGACTCTGGGGTTGCAGCGCTCATCTCTCTTTACTGGCCGAGGGAGCCGGCGTACAGCTTCCGGGTGATGTGGCCAGCATGACTAAGCCACTTCTGGCAAACCAGAGCAGTGCACGGAACCACTGTTTACCTTCCCACCAGAGTGGTACCTATTTATCTACTTGTACTACGTGCTTTCAAACTGCTAGGTTGGCAGGGGCAGGGACCGAGCAACGGGAGCTCACAGGATTCGAACCACCGACCTTCTGATCGGCAAGTCCTAGGCTCTGTGGTTTAACCCACAGCGCCACCCGCGTCCCTTGAAAGTCTCAAATTATGGCTAATTTTTCTTACTGGTGATTTTGTTGTTTCATCTTTCTTTATAATGTATATATCGCTTGATTGAAAGAAACAACCCTCGACATTTTATGAAGCAAATACACTGGAAAAGTGTGTAAAACAACTTCTTTACCAGTTGCGCAGGGGAAGCTGTGGAGGAATGTGGCTGGATCCCAAAAGTCAGAGGTGTGGGGAACCTGCAGCCCTCCAGAGGTTGCTGAACAACAGCTGCCATCAACACATTGGCCATGCTTGCAAGGGCTGATGGGAATTGGAGTCCAATGACATCTGGAGGTTCCTGCACCTTGGCAGTGACCTGGAGGAGAAATTGGCATTTTCCGTTCACCCAATTTCTTACCTTTGGGGCTCAGATCCATGCCTTCCACGTAGAAGACACTGTTCCGCAGGGCAATCTCCTGCAGGATAATCCCGAAGCTGTAGACGTCGCCTTTCTGGGTGCCCAGGAATGGGTTCGACTCCATGCGCAGGAGTTCGGGGGCCGTCCAGAGTTTCTCTGGGGGAAAGGGGGTGGGAAGAAGCAGAGTCAAGCAGGGCAAGGGAGCAGGAGTCAGTCGCTATCATCTTGACCTGGAAGGAGACCCATGGTAGGCCTGGGGAGGCCAAAGGCCAGAGTTCTTTGAGCCAGGACAGTTACAAAAGGTCACACGGCTTTTCAAGCATCAGAAGCTATGGGCTAAATCCTTCTCAGCACAGACCCACTGAAGTTAATGCACCAGTTTCCAAGGGGCTAGTAACACTGCATACAAATTGCAGGATCACCTTATGCCATATGTGTCCACTCGACCATGTGGAACTGTTAACAGGCAACACACTTGTAAGAAATCCATCTTTTACTGCGGCGCCACCTGCACTTTGGAACTCTGCCTATTGACATCATGCAGGGACCTTCTTTGCCTTACTGATTTTGGTACCTACTTAAAAGCTCACACCCTCCAACATTTCTCTGATGAAAATAGGGACTTCCTATTCAACAACAACAGCAAAACAATTTTATTATTAATATCCCATCCATCTGACTGGGTTGCCCCAGCCACTCTGGGCAGCTTCCAACATACAGTATATAAAAACATGATAAAACATTTAAAAACTTCTCTATACAGGGGTGCCTCAAACGTCTTCTAAAGGTTGTACAGTTACTTGTCTCCTTGGCTCATAGGTCACATAACTCCATACCCTCCAACATTTCACTGATGTAAATAGGAACATCTTAAGGAAAAGTGGGACATTCCAGGATCAAATCAGAAACCAGGACAGCTTCTGTAAATCTGGGACTGTCCCTGGAAAATAGGGAGACTGGGAGGGTCTGAAATCATTTTAATGTTAGGGTTGGCCTATCCAGGCTTACAGAATGCCAATGTGCATTTTTAATCTCTTCTTAGCTTACTGATGATTTTAAAAGTTAATTGTTTAGCTATTGCTTGAAAATTTCCCCAGATGCTTTTACAATTCCTGTTTTTATGTTTCCTTCTTAAAAACCACTTTGATCTCCCCTCCCACCCCCACCCCCCACACTTACAATCAAGTGATATCTGCATTTTGTTAATAAAAATAAGAATTTCAGAAACCCTAACCCCCCACACCTGACCCCTCCCCTCCCCTCCCAGCCGTATCCCTCACTGGCAAACAGTGCGTGGGAATCATCCGTCTCGGGCGCCTGACGGAAGCTCTCCAGCCCGTAGTCCGTGATCTTCAACACGAAGCGACTGTCCACCACGCAGTTGGAGGACTTCAGGTTGCCGTGGTAGCTTATCACACTGTTGTGGAGGAAAAGCATCCCCTGGTTGGAGGAATAGGGGGGGAAACATTGGAGTGGAGGGAGAGAGAGAGGTCTAAGAGCCCTGAGGCTTGCGTGGGGCAGCAGGCCCACTCTGCTAAGTACAGTGGTACCTTATGTTAAGTACTTAATTCGTTACGGAGGTCCGTTCTTAACCTGAAACTGTTCTTAACCTGAAGCACCACTTTAGCTAATGGGGCCTTGCGCTGCCGCCGCACTGCTGGAGGACAATTTCTGTTCTCATCCTGAAGCAAAGTTCTTAACCCAATGTACTATTTCTGGGTTAGCGGAGTCTGTAACCTGAAGCGTATGTAACCTGAAGCATATGTAACCCGAGGTACCACTGTATGAGGAGTGCAGATGAAATATACTGAGAGTCGCAAAGTGATTTCATGCCCTTTATTCAGCTCATAGTGGTGAGGAGGACTGAATGAATGTCCCCTCAAAGTATCTGCTTTATATACATTATTTACACAATGGGCTGCACATGATTGGCTAATTCTGGAATTCTACTGTAAGCCAATCAGGTTGTGGATTCACTTATATCTGGAGCATGATTGGGTGGTTCCTGCCAACCAATCATACTGCTGCATTGTTCTAGGACCAATCAGACTGCTGCATTCTGAATCCTATTGTTCTAGGACCAATCAGACTGCTGCAATTTGGATCCTATTGTTCTAGGACCAATCAGACTGCTGCAGTTTGGATCCTATTCAACTCAGTACATAACAGCAGATCTTGCATGGGCATTTTGTGTTACACTGATTTAAAATCATAGAATAGTAGAGATGGAAGGGACCATGGGGGGTCACCTAGTTCAACCTCCTGCAATGAAAGAATCTTTCACTCAACATGGAGCTCAAACCCACAACCCTGAGATTAAGAATCTCATTCTCTACAGACTGATCTATTTTGCGACTGAGCTATGTCTTCTGCCTTCAGTCCGAAATCTAGGGACGGGCAAATCCATCACTTTCCCTTTCTCTCTTTTCTTCATCTTTTCCAGTCTTAAATTCTCCACATTTCTGCATCAGTTTGCAAAGTGTCTCTTAATGGAAATTCCTCAGCCTTTCAATGCAAATGCATCCTAATGTACACAGATTTGTAAGCAGTTTCCCCTGTTTTACACACTTTTCTTGCAAAACAACTTCCCTTGATATGATGCACTTCTGTATTTTAATCTCTCTAATATGTGCATAGTATTTATAATCTGCCTTTCTCTCAAGCTGGGTGGCTTACATTTAAAAACAACATTATAAAATGCAAGGTAATAAAAACGAACTAGTTAAGAGAATAATTGCGATACATCAGAAGACATTTAGACCCTGCAATTAAAATGCAGTTTGCCCTGACAGCAGCCCAGTGATCAACATCATCTGCTCCAGAGTTTCCAAAATCCTGTCTGGACTAATATTAAGGTCTTATCCTGCCGGTGGAAGGCTAACACAGAGAGAGCCTGCCTGACCTGTCTTGGGAGGCAATTCCACAATATGGGAACAGCCACACAGAAAAGATTGCTTCCCATATATGCATTTTCCTACGTTTTGCTTGGAGAACTGGACTGCAATATTTTGTAGGAAAGTTGTGCTTTGGCTCAGAAAAAGTGTGAATTAAATAGGTTCTCCTTTGAATCTAAACTGAAACATTCTCCATCTCTACTCCCCTGTTGCTGTTGGTATACAATTACCACCATCCCCAGCTGGCTTAGCTCTAGTGGCGGCTGGTCCATTAGGGTCAACTGCCCCACCGACCTCTGCCTTCAGCCAGCCCTGCCCCCCCAGCCCCCTCCTTACTTGCTACCTGTCTATGGGGGTGGCCCTGCCTCTCAGCTTCCTCCTTATTCTCAATCTTGCCCCTTGTAGAACTCAGCAGGGAGGAAGAGGATGGGGACAATACTAGAATTAGTTGGCTCTGTCTCTCATTCATTGCTCTGGCGCCACCTACTGTTGGCCTCCCTGCCTTCTGCCCTACCAGTCGCAATAGGTATTCTTTTGCTATTTTCCTACTGAAAAACAGCTCCCCACAGATGCTGCGGCCCTCCCTGAGAAAAAGGTATGATGATCTGTAGGTTTCCCCCAGTACAGAAAACGAGATTTGGAGAGTCCGTATGTTTGCAGGATGTGTGTGTGTGTGTGTGTGTGTGTGTGTGAAATTAAGATCAGGGAAATGGAATGGGGAGAACGGGTTCAACCCCTGCTCCCTCCCTTGCCCCACAGCAGGAGGGTTTGCGTTCAACTTAAAAATAGAAAGCTTGGGAAATCACGGATTTCCTCCATTTCGTGACATTTTGGCCCTTTGGTCTGGTGCAGAGATAGCCGCTAGTAACCTCCCTCACGTTCAGAGGCAGGATGAGTACCAGATGTTGAGGGGAAAGGACAACGGAAGGCTTCGCATGCCAGCTTCACATTCCCCTCGCAGAGCTACAATTGCCAGAGTGGCTTAACCATCAACCCCTCTTCACGGGAAACGCTGGGAATTGTAGCTCTGTGAGGGGAATGGGAGTCTCCTGACAGCTCTCAGCATCCTTTGCGTAGGGCGGTTCCCATAATTCCTTGCGGGGGAGCCATGACCGTTCAAAATAGTCTGGCCGCGGTTTTAAGGTGTGGGTGGCCTGCATCCACCACCCTCCTGAATTTCGCCTGCCTGCCCCTCAACTGGACCCCAGCGGCAGCCCTTCTTGAAGCTAGGCCGAGACATGACAAGCGCTGGGCGCCAGTTGCTGGGAGAAGGAGAGATGGCCATGCTTGTGCCCTGCTTATGGGCTTCCCAGAGGCAGATGGAGGCATTATTAAAATTACCTTGACGATGTCACTGGTGAGCGAATAGCGGAACATCCAGTCCAAGGTGATGCTTTCATTCTCCAGGATGTCCTAGGGTGCAGCCAGAGGTGGGGAATATTGGGTTAGATTTTTCCTGATTATAATTCCAGCGCTTCTGTTTCCCTTTTCCAACCATGGGCAGTACCTGTTGTGTTATGGAATGGTGGCTTTTTGGCCTAAATATTGGCCTGTCGTGCTGAATGTTATTCAGGCCAGAGGGCGTGGTGTTACAGCGATGAATGTCACTGGAAGACGTCCCCTTTCCTCCGTCCTTTCCGCAAATGCATGCATCCATTCCCCACACAATTCCCCCATGAAGACGGCAAAAAAGAACCGCATGCTGGTACAACCACCCCAAATTTTGTCACTTGAGTCTGACATATTTTCCAAGGTTAAGAGGGCTGGAAACGTTATCCCCAACCCCTGGGAATCAAATAAGACAGAAATGAGCGCTAAACATGTGTGCCATATTCCATTGGTTTTTCAGCTCACATTTCTCGCGTGGAGGAAGCTCAAATGTAACGTGGAAATTAACAGGAAAACAGAGAAATGGAATGAAGTGATGTGTGAATGAAGCCAGAAAGATGGAGGCATCGACACAAGTTCAGGAGGACTGTCTTGAAGATATGCTGCTGAGGGCACAAATCTCTTTTTGCACACGCAGCCCAGTGCATTCCGATCCATGGCTTTTTTATGCTTAAGGCCTTCGTCCCGCAAATTCAAAACCTAGCGCCGTTTGCAAATAACTAAACCTGAGACTCCACAGTCCAACTCTTGATTTCACAGCATGTTTAGAAATTTTAGGTTTGTCTATTTACAGTATTTTTTAAACGTTCAGTGTGAATTTTTCCAAACTCAGCACTTTACATATCCTGCTTGTTTGGGGAATTTTCTTTTTCTTTTATGAAAACAAAACAGGAAACTCAAGTCTCAACAACATCCAGTTTCTCAAACAATCTCAGCACACACATGCTAGGAGACTACACATTGAAATATTCCCCTCTATTAAATTTGAGAATATCTTTTATTTCCCATAACCCCACCTTTCAGTACAAATGCCCTGAGGGCATCTTGACAACCCAGTTTATTTTTGTAGTTGTAAGTTGTTTTAAAATGTTGTGGTTTTTTTTAAGGTTGTGTTTGAAAGTTGTAGCCCATCCTGGGACCTCAGGGAGGCGGGAGAGTCAACAACAACAACTCTAAAATTTCTCTCCCACCTTTCCATTTATCCTCACAACCTCGTAAGGAAGGTTGCAGCTAAGAGAGAGAGGGAAAGAGAGAGAGGGAAAGAAAGAGAACAAGGGAGAGGGAGATAGAGCACAACCAGCTCAAAGTGGTTCAGTTAATGCTTTATGGAACTGTAAGTGTTTAGGGCAGAATTTGAACCTGAGGACTCCCTGGTCCTAATCCAGCTCTAACCACTACACAACATTGTCCTGCACCTTCCAGTCCCTCTCCCCATGCAGAGCCCATCCCGGTTCCAGCCGCCTGACCATTTTCTCCCCTTCTGCTCTTTCTTTCTTTCTTTCTTTCTTTCTTTCTTTCTTTCCTTCCTTCCCCTCTTTCCTGCCTCCCCATTTCTGCCTCCTCTCTTTTATAAGAGGAAATGCTTATCTTCAGCAGGCAGCCAGGAATCTAGGACTGTCGAAATCTCCCTATCTCCCACCCCCCGCACGCCGCCAATTCTTCTCGCTCATCCACCGCGCTATAAATCATCTCTCTTGGAATCGGCTCTGCCGAGAGGCCTGCAGTGCCCCCTCGGCGCTCCTTTTAATTAAAGGCTTCGACTGCCCCCGCCTCAGCCCTCGGCAGGGCTGCGGCCGAGGTGGCGGGTGCGGAAGAAACGCCGCCACGCCAGAGGACTTTCCGGCCCTACACACAAGAAAGAGGCCTGATCCTGAGCCTTGTTCTCTGCAGCACAATTCCCGCATGGAATAGCCACATGTCAAGGCCACGCATGTGCACAGCCGACGTTCTCCACAAGCAGACACGCAATAAGGTTTCCGTTCTCCTCGCAATCCACGCTCTTTCCGTTCCACCGCGGTTTGGTTCCTGCTACGCCTTTCGTCCTGCCACCCGCCATTTAGCGTGGTTTGTTTGGTTATTTATGCAATCTATGTAGATTGTTTACATAAATTGTGAGTTTAACGGAAGAAGTGGCCCACCCATTTATTTATTTCATTTCATAAAGCTTGTATTTATTTATTTCATAACAACCGCTTGATTGTGAAAGAAAGAAAGAAAGAAAGAAAGAAAGAAAGAAAGCCTCAAGGAGCTTTACGAAAAAGATAAAACGATAACATTATCAACAGGAAAAAAACCGACAACAATAATTTAGGGCATTTGAAAAGTTAAAACGGCAATAAAAACAGATTAAAACTAACATCAACGTTCTAAACACATATCGCTCGACTGTAAAGAATTTTTTTTTAAAAAAATGAACATCTCAAGGTAGTAAGGCCTGAGGTCTAATTTCAATGTAAAGGAAGTCTTAAAATAATGGTGTTGTGTTTTTTTGATTTGTTTTTTTTAAAAAAACACATTAATTACGCATTGATTGGAGGCTTTTAAAAAAACCCAACAACTGATTGTACTCGCTGGATTGATACTGATTACATCTGCTGGTTTGATTTTTATTCCTGTTGTGGGACAAAAACGCCAACGGTGCCAATTCCCACTTCTCTTGCCAACAGAATCCTCCATCATCCCTGCCAGCGAGACGCATTTGGTTGCCGCTTGGCAACACACAGCCAGAGCGATGCCCGAGGATTGAGGCTGGCTGGCACAGGAGGCTTGCAAAGCTAAAAACGTGATTCCTTTTACTGCTCTAGGTGGCAGCCCTCATGACAGCAGTGTGGGCAACGATGGCCAGCGAGCACCAGACTCTCCTCAGGCCTACAAAATGGCCACCCTGTGGCCAAGGGAAAGACTAAGGGGAGTGTTTGTCTTACCCATTGCAGACCCACAAACACAAATAACTCAGGCCCATTAATTTCACCAGACCTACTCAAGAGTATGCCCGCCAAATCAACAAGCACCATCATTAATGAGGGCCTAGGCTCTCTCCGAGTCTACAAGATGGCTGCCCTGAAAAAGAGGGAAAGCCTCCGTTTCCAGCACCAAAGTTAATGCAGGCTAAGCTTTCCTCAAGTCTACATGATGGGTTATCCGTAGCTGAGGGAACAGCCTATCATCTTCCATTGCCAGCACCATCGATAATAAAGGATAGGAAGTGCAAGGCTTCCCACAGGCCTACAAAATGGCCGCTCTTTTGCTGAGGGATTGGCCACATTATTAGCCTCCACGGCCAGCAGCATTAGTAATTAAGGCTGAGGGACACTACGCTCTCCTCAGACCTGCAAGATGGCTGCCCCATTGCCAAGCGAATGGCCAGACTGGTCTTCATTGGCAGCAGTAATAAGAAAAGCAAGTGCCTTGAGTGTGGGTTCAACTAAGTAACCCAGTGGTTTTCAACCAGTGTGCTGTGGCACCTTGGGGTGCCTTGAATGATGGTCAGGGGTGCCGCGGGCAACACTGGCCTCTGTCCCTCTTTCCTTCCCTCCCTCCCATGATACCCTCTTGGGTCTCTGTGTCCCAAAGGCTTGTGCAGCTGTTTGTTGCGGCAGCCCTGGCTACAAGCTCTGGGGCTGGCCAGGGGGTGCTTCCCAGGCCCCTGTGGGGCAGTGGCACCTCTCTTTGGGGCAGGAGGGAAGTTCAGAGACCAGGGGCGCCAGCTTCAGCTGCCCAGATGACTCCCAAGGAGAGGGGAGAGGAGAGGAGGCTGAGGGAACACTCCACAAAAGGAGGGTGTTCAAAAAGGGGTGAGGGGCTGCTGTCTCTGCAGGCAAGGAGTGACATAACTGGGCTCCTGAGCCCCATAGGGGTGCTGCCGAAAGAATATAGTTGGTCAAGAGAGCCATGGACCCCCAAAAGTTGAAGTACAGTGGTGCCTCGCAAGACGAAATTAATCCGTTCCGTGAGGCTCTTCGTATAGCGGTTTTTTCGTCTTGCGAAGCAAGACCATTGACAGCTTAGCAGATTAGCGCTATTAGCAGTTTAGCGGCTTTTAGCGGATCAGCTGATAAGCGGCTTAGCGGCTTAGGAAAAGGGGGGGAAAAGGGGGGGGGAAAACCCGCAGGAACTCGCAAGACATTTTCGTCTTGCGAAGCAAGCCCATAGGGAAATTCGTTTTGCGAAGCGCCTCCAAAACGGAAAACCCTTTCGTCTAGCGGGTTTTCCGTCTTGCGAGGCGTTCGTCTTGCGGGGCACCACTGTATTATTATTATTATTATTATTATTATTATTATTATTATTATTATTATTTTATTTATACCCTGCCCGACTGGCTGGGTTTCCCCGGCCACTCTGGGCGGCTTCCAACAAAATATTAAAATACAATAGTCTGCTAAACATTAAAAGCTTCCCTAAACAGGGCTGCCTTCAGATGTCTTCTAAAAGTCTGGATTTAGGTTTGATGAGGCCCTAAGCTGCTGAAGGTAATGGGGCCCTTTATATGTCCAGCTGTCCAGCTGTCCTTTGTCAACAACAAATTGCCGCTGTTTTTTGTGCTGAATATATGCTACATGGTAATTTATGGGCCTAATAGGTATCTAAAGCCGTTTGCGCATGTTGACATGCAACCAGTCCATGCAGAATGTAGGCACCCTATATATAGAAAGAAGCAAACCTGTGATATTTTAGGGAGCAGGCTAGCATGCGGGGCCTGTTACTTACATCACAGGAGCCTACACAACACAAAACACTGCTGCTGTATGTAGGTTTTATTTTATTTGTTTTTTATCTTATATTTTGGAAATGGACATCCAGGGTTTTTTTCCCTTTAATTTTTTTGGGGGGCCACCAAGAGAGTGGGGTCCTAAGCTATAGCTTGTTTAGCTTCTACGTAAATCTGGCACTGGCCTCACCTACCTATAAGGAGAGAAGTTGAACAGGGCAGGAGTTGTTAACATCCAAAAGATATGGAAAATAAGGTCTTGAAATAATTAAAAGAATCAGTGGTGAGGATTTGCTAAACAAACAAATTGAATTAGAATATAAGAAAGGGAGGTATGAGGAGGTCTGGAAAATAAGTTAAATGAAAATAACTAAATGGAAACTTTATGTGTTTTTAAATTGTTTTTATTTTTCGTATTTTTGTATTTTTGTTTTTCCTTTCTTTTTGTTTTATAATGTATTATCTTTGAAAACCTTAATAAATATCTTATAGGAGTTGTTAACATCCAAGCATGCTTTTTCGCCACAACTCTCACGTACCTGGAGACTGCCACGGGTACAATACTCTGTCAAGATGCAGATGTTTGGGGGATCAATGCAGGCTCCGATAAAGCGCGTCAGGTGCTTGTTCTGAACATCCCGCATCTGGAGAGAACATGGAGGTGTGGTTGAAGTGCCCAAATCTTGCCGGGGACCCAAGCAACATAAACACACACACAGAGCAACTGCAGAAGCTACTTAACCCTAGCCAGAGGATTAAAATTATACAGGCAATGACCGTTTTAGGAAGGTCTGATATGTGTGCGACTGCGTAGGCGTGCATCGCGCTGAACCCAGAAATGACCCAAAAATGTCACCAAAAGGGGTGGAATAGGGTGCAGGCTTTTTCAATGGTGTTTCCAATATATGCCATTTCACTTAAATGTGTGGTGTCTCGGAACGTAAACCCCACATAAATGGGGAGTTGCCTGTATGAAGAAAAGAAAAAGCGCCACATTTTTCTGAAATCACTATTGACTGCTGCTATTGCAAACGCCCCAATGTGAGGTGCATATCCCATGTTTTGGGGACTCGTTCATTCAAAAGTATTGAGGTTTTTCTACATTTCGACCGAAAACAGAAGTTTTTGTAAAATCTCATATGGGAGCACCTTCATAATTTTAATACCCCTCTGGCTGGGTGAAGGCCAAGAACCCTTCAAGTGCAGCTCCTGAACATTTAACTAGATCCAGTGATATGGTGCATAGACTCGCAGATGTAGCAGTGTGCATTTTGACAGCATCCCTACTGAACCATCTCCCTGTCCAGCATTAACAACCGAAGACTTATTTTCCCCACGACTTAGCAGGCAGCAGAGGAAAAATTAAATCCAGGAGATTTACTGACAATGAGACCTATGATAAAGCACAATGTAATTTATTCAGGGACGGGAGGCAAAGCGAAGGATTTTGTGCCCCTGGGGTCCTTTCCATCTAGGATTTCCAGAACTGGTGCAAGCACATTCTGCTCTCCCCGCCAAACAAAAACCCACCAGAGAGCCAGTATGGTTAGCGCTGGACTATGACTTGGGAAACCAGGGTTCAAATTCGCCACTTGGCTACCAAGTTCAGTCTTGGGCCAGTAACTGCCTCCCAGTCTAGCCTACCTCACAAGGTTGTTGTGAGGAGGGGGAGAACCATGTACACCAGCCGGGGCTCCTTGGAGGAAAAGGTGGGATACGGATGCAATAAACAAAGAAACAAACAAATTCCACAAGTTTAGCAACCCAGTGCAGGATTCCAGAAGGCATCATAAGCAAACAAGCAAATGGGAGACTTCACAAGGGAGTGTGATGTCCATCCGTTCCCCACAAATAAAATAACTGGTTGCTTCATGTGGAACCTCTCCTGGCACACAGGCAACATGGTTTTAAAAATAGAAATTTGGAGGAATCCATAAACAGGAGTCCACAAGAATTTTTCAGCAGGGAAGGAGGAATAAAACACTGGAAGAGGGAGATCAGGCTACTTAAGTCTTTTTTTATTTAAGGCAGCTGAGAATCTGGAGGTTTGGGGTCATCATAGGGGTGGTAGGGAAAGGAATTCCCCCACTCAGCGGACACCCATGGGCATAAGCGCCAAGAGAAGCAGAGGGGGAACTTGGGACAGAAACATCCCAATTCCACGAAGCAGGGAAAGCATCAGTTTGGGACGGAAGGAATTTGCGCCGTGGGGAGCTGAGCACATGACAGAGTGTGCGCATGTGATTGATGTGCGGACGCCTTGCCAGAGGGAAAGCATGCTTTCAGACACACACACACACACACACACACACGCACACCGACACGTCAAAAACAAGCAGGTTGCAAATATCTCTTCCTCGCCAGCTATTATCTTTGCTTGCTCAGATGCCCCTTTCGTGAGCCAAACCCCTTGTTTATCTTCTCCTTCGCACACACGTAAATTCCTGTTGCTTTAAGCTGCTCCGGCTCTTAATTAAGGAGGAGCAGATGGCCGGCTCTTTGCCGCTTCCTCGCTAATGAGTCATTAGCCCTCTGCGCTGCTGTAGCAGCACCCGGGTGCCACTCTGCACCGCTCTCTGCCTGCTCCCTATGCGCTTTCTCTCCCCGCTAATGAATCTACCACCCGCTCCCCCCAAATACCCCAGCAGCTCAATGACCCTTGCTGGTGCCCCACTAAATTCATAAAATCATAGAATACCGTTGGAAGGGATCCCAGGTTTCATCTAGACCAACCCCCTGCAATGCAGGGGTCTCAACTAAGGCATCCATGACAGTTGGCCATCCAAACTCTGCTTAAAAACCTCCAAGGAAGGAGAGAGCCCACCACCTCCCAAGGGGGACCGTTCCACTGTCAAACGGCTCTCACTGCCAGAAAGTTTTTCCTGATGTTTAATTGGAATCCCCTTTCTTGTCACTTGAAGCCATGGGTTCGGGTCCTACCCGCCAGATCAGGAGAAAACAAGCTCCTCCATGGGACAGCCCTTAAGGTTGTTTGCCCTTAAGGCAGGGGTCAGCAAACTTTTTCAGCAGGGGGCCAGTCCACTGTCCCTCAGACCTTGTGGGGGGCCGGACTATATTTTGGGAAAAAATAATAATGAATGAATTCCTATGCCCCACAAATAATCCAGAGAGGCATTTTAAATAAAAGGACACATTCTACTCATGTAAAAACACGCTGATTCCCGGACCGTCCGCGGGCTGGATTTAGTAGGCGATTGGGCCGGATTCGGCCCCCGGGCCTTAGTTTGCCTACCCATGCCTTAAGGTATTTCAGGATGGCTAGCACATCTCTCCTCTCAGTCTCCTCTCTTCCAGGCTAAATATACATAAATTGCCTTGAAAGGAGAAAAACAACAACGAAGGACCCATCTGCATTTGTCCAACAACATCGGGAGACCAAAGATTGAGAAAGCCTGGGCTAGAGTGTCGGACTGGGCAAGGGAGTGGCTAGAACCACCCCTCAGGTTGGTCCCGGGTAGGGAGCTCAATAAGAAACTCAACCAAGATTCCTACAAGACCATACCCTTATATTAATTTTACTGCAGTAAAGTGAGCACAGGTTTAACACTTATACACAAACAGCTTAAAGGTAAAGGTAAAGGGACCATCAGGTCCAGTCGTGACCGACTCTGGGGTTGCACACTCATCTCGCTCTATAGGCCGAGGGAGCTGGCATTTGTCCACAGACAGCTTCCGGGTCGTGTGGCCAGCATGACTAAGCCGCTTCTGGCGAACCAGAACACTACACGGAAACGCCGTTTACCTTCCCGCCGGAGTGGTACCTATTTATCTACTTGCACTTTGACATGCTTTCGAACTGCTAGGTTGGCAAGAGCAGGGACCGAGCAACGGGAGCTCACCCCGTCATGGGGATTCAAACCGCCGACCTTCTGATCTGCAAGTCCTAGGTTCTGTGGTTTAACCCACAGCGCCGCCTGCGTCCCTCACAAACAGCTTACATCATGTTAACTGCATAACTAGATCCACCTTGGGCATTCCACGTCAGCCAGCCACGACATGACATATTCAGGTTCTGATCCAAACCCCAGTGGCGTAGCACAGGGTGGGGGGCCACGGACCCAGGCACAAAATTCTGAGGGGGCACAACAAGGTGCCCCCACACAGGTGCTGGCTTCCACAGGGATCCCTGCCCCACCCTGGCAAAGGGGCAGAGCAGCTCAGGCCCACATTGAGTGGGTGTGCGTGGACAGGCAGGTGGAGCAGGGCGGCCCCACTTGGCTCCAGCAAAGGGGCATTTCAGTGGTGGCAGTGTCTCGCCCACAGCGGATGCTGGCAACCCACGCTATGCCACTGTCAAACTCCTTTACAGGTCATTAGCTGGTACAATAAACTAACTTCAGATCAGGACAGTGACAGCAAACAAAAGCAGATTACACAAAGGTTGCTCTTTAAATTTAAACATCCAAATCTTTTATCACCCTTTTCTCTTCAATAGGCATAGTCACACATTAGCGAGGGGCCTCTACACCTCTTCCTTGTAATAATCAGGTTCAAGCTAACCGATGCTTAGCAAATATGAACGAACGTGTATCAAGCAACAGGATATATGCTCATACGTTGAATTATCTGAAATATTAACAATCTCTAATGACTTTTTATTCCTAATCCCATTAGCTCCTTTGCTACCATTTGCGGTGCTTCTGCAGCAGACGCGGCATTAAATCAACAACTCTGTGCTCACCCTTGTGTTTGCAAGAGCAAGAGCAAATGCCCTTTGTCCTGAACAAGGTCAATCCATAGTTTTAATTACTTTTGTTATAAGTGTCTATTATGCAAGGGGTTTTAGAGGGAAGCAATTCCAAATAACAGGGGAGAAGCATTTTTTCCCTTCACACTAAGACCTGGGAGAGACCACCAGTGGCATAACGTGGGTTGCTGCTCACACTGCCAGAGTGACACCCCCCCCCCAGGAGCCCCACTGGCCCTTAAGACCCAAGTTTGAATCAAAGAACTGTAGAATTGAGGGGGACCATAAGGGTCATCTAGTCCAACCCCCTGCAATGCACAAATCCTGCTCACAGCCATCCCTGATTGGGCTCGAACCACCAACCTTCTGTTTAACAGCCAGACGCACAGACCCACTGCAACACTGAGGGCTGTTATTATTATTATTACAGGCCTTATAAATTAATACAAGAACCTCAAACCTGGTGTGGGCGGGGCCATGGCCCCAAAGTGGGAGGGGCTTGCCAGAATCCATAACACTCTTTGTCTCCTTGCCACCCCCTTTTCTGTCTCTCCGACATGCCCCTTCACACACACACACACACACACACACACACAGCATGGAAGGAAATGCACTTTCTGGAGGGCTGGTCTGGACGACAAGAGGAGTCTCACGCTGTACAGAGTTACAGGTTGCTGTATTTATAAAGGCACAAAGAGGAAATCATGGTTTTCATAAGAACATTAGGAGACCCTGCTGGATCAGGCTTTGGAAGATAAGGGATTAAAAAAAGAAAAAGATCTTATCACAATTCAGATAAATGTTAATACAGTGGTACTTTGGTTCTCAAACGCCTTGGTACTCAGACAACTTGGAACTCAAAACACTGCAAACCCAGAAGTGTTCCGGTGTGTGAACAGTCGAACGTGCTTCGTTTTGAGTGTTACGCTTCCGATGTGAGGTCCACACTTCCATTTTGAGTGTTACGCTGAGACCTGTCTGTTTTTGCTACTTATTTTGCCTTTTTGTTTTTGCGGCTCTTTTTGTTTTGTTTTTGTGACTGTGTGGAACCCAGTTCAGCTACTGATTGACTGAGTGATTGTGTGACTGCAGTACATTGTTTATTGCTTTCATTTTATGGATCAATGCTCTTGTTGCTGTTTGAGGGGTTGTTTTTAAAAATCTGGAACGTATTAATCCATTTTGCATTACTTCCTATGGGAAAGTGCACCTTGGTTTTGGAACGCTTGGGTTTTGGAACGGACTCCCGGAACGGATTAAGTTTGAGAACCAAGGTACCACTGTAAAAGAGTATTGTGCACACTGTGTGGCTGTTTGCTTAGAGAACCTTGTTCAGCTGAAAAGGAACTGGTGCATGCACAAAATAATTGCAATAATCTTGAGGCTCCATCAGCAACCCCTCCCCATTCTAGAGGGACAGACACCACCCAGGCCCTCCACCACCAGCCATTCTGGAGTCTTTGCCACGCTCTCAAAGGGCATTACAGCCAGCTGCTTACATGTTTCAGCTCGAAAAGCACCTTCCGCGTCAAATCGATCCGTTTCCTGTTTACATGTTTCACGGCCACGAGGTTCCCCTGAAAGGAGACGCAGAAATCAGGGAGGAGGAGAGAGGGAATCGTGCTGCTGAGGTTGCAGGGGGAAAGAAGACTGGCCAGTTCGGCCGCTTTGCAAGGAAGCCGTCTGCCTACCCATTGACTCATCCACCTGGGCCAGCTCAATGGTTAACCTCAGAAAGTTGAGCCTGTTGCAGAAGGCCAGTGGAGGCTCACCATAGTCCAGCATCCTGTTCTCACAGTGGCCATATGCCCCAAAGAACCTAGGGATCCAGATAGACTGCCTGTGAACCTGGAGGCTCCATTAAAGACGTCAGGAGAGCCTGGCTGCTAGATCAGTGTCCAGCATCCTTTTATCACAGACGTAGCTAGTGGCCATTGATGACTTTATCCGCCAGGGGAGGAGCAAGAGGCGCTATGGCGGGGGTCAGCAAACTCTTTCAGCAGGGGGCTGGTTCCACTGAATCTTGGACCTTGTGGGGGGCCAGACTATATTTTTGGGAGGGGAAATGAACGAATTCCTATGCCCCACAAATAACCAAGAGATGCATTTTGAATAAAAGGACACATTCTACTCATGTAAAAACACCAGGCAGGCCCCACAAGTAACCCAGAGATGCATTTTAAATAAAAGGACACATTCTACTCATGTAAAAACACGCTGATTCCTGGACCGTCCGCGGGCCGGATTTAGAAGGCGATTGGGCCGGATCCGGCCCCTGGGCCTTAGTTTGCCTACCCATGCGCTATGGGTTGGCCCTACCTGGTCCACGAGACCTGCAATGAACACCCCCACCCATAAACATCGGCGTGTCCTGTCTTCCAATAAGGACAGAGTCTTCTTTCCAAGGTTTACCTTATAATAAGCTGTCTTGGCATACACCTGGAATTGTCCCTCTGTGGTGAGAAGGGAGCCATAGTTCGAGCCTCTCTGAGGAAGGAAAGCAGAGAGGGAATGTCTGGTGGCAGAGCAAAAAAACCCCAAAATACCTTCTCACCCTCACCCCAGATCTTCCTTTGCTGGACAAGCACAGCCTGAACAGAGTTAAAACCTACAAATCTGCACGTTTCAGGTGTGAGGATCCGAATTCCCAGAGAGGTTTATCCACCAACCCGTCTCTGCAGGGATCTTTGGGAATTGCAGCTCTGCAAGGGGAATTAGGGGAGGGAGGTTCTCCTGATAACTCTCAGGACCTTTAACAAGTGAGAGTTCCCAGAATCCTTTGGGGCAAACCGTGATTGTTTAAAGTGGTGCCAAAGTTGTTTAAGCAGAGTGCAGAGCCTGCATGGTGCAGTGGTTACTGCTGGAGGAAGACGGGGGAAAAGACCAGGGTTCACATCCCCATTCGGTCATGAAGCTCTTGGGCCGGCCCCTCCCTCGCAGCCTAACCTGCCTCAAAGGGTTGTTGTGAGATGGGGAAGAGAACCACGAATGGAGGAAAAGGCGGGATATAAATGGAATGAAGGAGGAGAAGAAGAAGAAGAAGAAGAAGAAGAAGAAGAAGAAGAAGAAGAAGAAGAAGAAGAAGAAGTTTTTATTTATACCCTGCCCATCTGGCTGGGTTTTACCAGCCACTCTGGGCAGCTTCCAACAAAATATTAAAATACAATAGTGCGTTAAACATTAAAAGCCTCCCTAAACAGGGCTGCCTTCAGATGTCTTTTAAAAGTCTGGTAGTTGTTTTTCTTTTTTGGCATATACCGTATTTTTCCCATGTATAAGACGCCCCCTATTTTGGGGGACTCCAAATTAAGAAAACACCCCCTCAGCACTACCCGTTTATAAGATGAGCCCCAATTTTAACCCTAATTTTTTGGTTAAAAAACCTAGTCTTATACATAGAAAAATATGGTAAATAATATTGGTTTTAAACAGGAGGAAGGGATTTCTGGAAGATGGATGGGACCCGGGGATAGCTCATTCGGTAAAGCATGAGACCCAAGGCCTCAAGGTCTTGGGTTCAAGCCCCACATTGTGCAAAAGATTTCTACATTGCAGGGGGTTAGACTAGATGGCCCTTGTGGTCCCTTCCGACTCTACAATTCTAGGATTTGATGACTCACCAGGGAGAGAGTGAGTTTGCTCCCCATGCTGCGGAGGTTCTTCTCCAAGTTGCTGGACTGGACGTCCTCCCATTGCACCCGCCACAGCTCAGAGGCCAGCTCCTTCTCCAGCTTCAGTTTCCTGGGAAGGGAGGGCAGCGGCAGAGGTCAGGGATCACGCACTTCTGGCCTGGCAAGCTTCCCACCCACCCTGCTGCCTCCTTCCTCTTTTATCACTACAAATGCACAACCGCAAACGTATCGCCTTGCAGAACTGAGTTCTTTATCTGAGGTCCTGCTCTGTGGGCCCTCTCCCATGGTGGCGACACAAGTAATATAATAATAATAATAATAATAATAATAATAATAATAATAATAATGTATTATTTATACCCAGCCCATCTGGCTGGGTTTCCCCAGCCACTCTGGGCGGCTTCCAACAGAATATTAAAATACAATTATCTATTAAACATTAAAAGCTTCCCTAAACAGGGCTGCCTTCAGATTTCTTCTAAAAGAACAGGCCTTCTCGATGGTGGCTCCCTGTTTAGGGAATGCTCCACCCAGGGAAGCACGTCTGGCGCCATCATTATCTGTTTTAGGCACCAGGGGGGAATTCATATTCACCCAGATCTTAATTTTCTGCCGTGCAGTGGGCTTGCATCTTATAAAAGGTAAAGATAAAGGGACCCCTGACCATTAGGTCCTTTCGTGGCTGATTCTGGGGTTGCGGCGCTCATCTTGCTCTATAGGCCAAGGGAGCCGGTGTACAGCTTCTGAGTCATGTGGCCAGCATGACTAAGCCACTTCTGGAGAACCAGAGCAGCACACGGAAGCACCGTTTACCTTCCCACCAGAGCGGTACCTATTTATCTACTTGCACTTGGACGTGCTTTCGAACTGCTAGGCTGGCAGGAGCTGGACTGAACAACGGGAGCTCACCCCATCACGGGGATTTGAACCGCCGACCTTCTGATCAGCAAGTCCTAGGCTCTGTGGTTTAACCCACAGCACCACCCGCGCCCTTGCATCTTATACACACACAGAAATTCCTATGTATTAGGTTGGTTTATCCTTGTTTTCCATGTTCATTTTTGTAAGCTGCACTGAGTTCCATTTTTAGGAACCACCTTACTTTTTATGTTTGCGAGTTGTCAGACACAGAGGATAAAACAAGTTAGAAGAGGAATAGGCACCAGGTGGCATCCATTTAACTTCTACTTAGATATACTGAAATTAACAGAGCTGAGTTAGCAACGTTAATTGATTTAAGTGGGTCTACTCTGAGTAGGACTAGCCCCCGAATACAACTCATTACTTCCCAGCAGGGCCTGTGTCAAGTAGCTGGCCAGCAAACAAACAGGAGGACACCAGGTCGAATCCAGCAGGGCCGTTCTTACTTTTGGCAGCACCTGTCCACAGACTCCGCCCAGCCACTCACCTGTACACAAAGAAAGCTGTGACAATGATGATGGACAGGACCAAGGTCATCGTGAGGGATAGGATCTCCAGCAGAGAGAAGGAGGCTGTAGCCAAGAGAAGGAAATGAAGGGAGAGGGAAGGACAACCATTAGCCAGCCATTTCCCCTTAAAACTAGGGAGAAGAGCCTTTTCCTAAAGCCCAAGGGCCAGATATCTTCTTCTGAGCAGCCTTCCAAGGGCCACATGCTTGGCCTCTGAAAAACAGGGGGTCCACAGTCCTTAGCTAACTGGGAAGCACTGGGTTAAGCCCAACTGGATCAGTCCCCACTGGAAAACCCACACAGCCAGCAGAAGGGGCCTTCTTGGGATCGCCTCCAGTACATAGCTGTCAAGTGTCCCTTATTTGAAGGGACAGTCCCTTATTCCAGCGCCATGTCCCGCTGCTGTCCCTTTTTGATGGATGTCCCTTAAATGTCCCTTAAATGATGTCCCTTAAATTTCAAAGGAAGCAGCTCCTCTCCCTCCCTCCCTGCCGGCCAGGGAGGAGGGAGGCTCCAACTGTGTTGCTTGGTTGTGTTGCTCACCCAATAAGAAGTCTAAGAACGACTGGGGGGTGGAGCTTGCATGCCTTGTGTGTGGCTAGTTAATGCAAGCTGAGGAGGTTTTTGAATGCTGGACACCATTTTGTTGCATGTGCTGCTGCAAACTTTGCAGTGCAAAGCCAGGCCGGGGAGCCATCTTAAGTTGAGGCTGCATAGGCCTTGTGGTGCATGTGATTCAGATTCTATTCAGTTGAACCTCTGGTTACAAAGTTGGTTGGACAGTGTTCTCGAAGCTACCAGCATGAGTTTGACCAGACTGCAGGAGCACAGGAAGACTGGAGTGCCTGGAACAGGTGAGGCTGCAGGTCCCTTATTTTGGCTGCTGGTCCCTTATTTTCAAGGCTGCTGGTCCCTTATTTTCAAATCTGTAAGTTGACAGCTATACTCCAGTACCTTTTTGGCAGGCTGGGTTGGTGTTCTCGAAACCACAGAAGGGCACATCCCTTGGGATGCCATTCCCTGGCCAGTGGATATCCTTTCCAGGAACCATCTTGATCTTCTTGGTGATCCCGTTGTAAGTGGCGACGATCTGTGGGAAGAAAGGGGTCGGGGGGAGGTGGAGAGAAGGGAGAAGAGAAGGAGATGGAGGCAGGGTACCATTTCCCCTCGTTGGTGAGGATGAGGAGCCCGAGGGCCGCATTCCTTTCTGGGAACCATGTTGGGGGCCGCACAGCAGTGGTGGGGGAGGAGCCAGGAGTAAAATGGGGCAGAGCCACAAATGTAACTTTTGCCTTTGGACAGTGGGCTGGTTTCTACACACAAACACACACAAATACACAAGCACGCACACACACACATCAAGAAGAGGTAGACTTCAAGGAGGAGTGGAAACCTTTTGTTGAATATTTAAAGAATTGTTGTAAACATGTTAAAACGTACATAGGTGTTATGTACTGAGTTGAATAGGATCCAAAATGCAGCAGTCTGATTGGTCCTAGAACAATAGGATCCAGAATGCAGCAGTCTGATTGGTCCACAGTAGCCACCCAATCCAGCTCCAGGCAGAAGTGAATCCGCAACCTGATTGGCCTACAGGAGAATCCCAGAACTAGCCAATCACGTGGGGCCCATTGTGTAAATAATGTATATAAAGCAGATAATCTGGGGGAACTTCTATTCCTCCTCACCACTATGAGCTGAATAAAGAGCATGAAATCCACTCTCGACTCCGAGTATATTTCAGTAGGATTTGAATGAATAACAGCAGTTGAATATTTGTCGGGGTAGAGTGTGGAAAAGATAAAATATAGAATATTTATCATATGCAGCAAATTTAGAAACTGCAGGGTAATCCACAGAGGGGTTGAGGGGAAGTCAAACGTGAAATGGATGTGTATTTGGATTGAAAACTTTTGAAATTTAGAAATAAAATTCAAAACAAACTCGAACACACACACACCTTTGCATCCTCTATCCAGGCAAGCAAATGGCATGGTCAGAGTTGAAGGACAAATTCCAAAGAGGCAAAAGTACCCAAGGAGGGAGTCTGCAAAGCAGGAATGATAAAGGGTGCAGCCTCCAGAGTGGGGCTGGGGAAGAGTCCTGAGGGCCAAATAAAGAGGCTGCAGGGCCACATTTGTTCCCCATGATGGAGGACCCCTGCTCTATGGACGTGGGTTAAGGTCCTCAAGTCTGACAGCATGGATGAGCTTCTTCACACAGCATGCCCCACCAGCGGAACTCACTGCCACAAGGGCATGGTGACAATCGCTGGCTTAAATGACTCTGAAAAAGAGATGGGGGATTTCTGTGGGTGAGGGGTCTCTTCACTGGCTCTTACCCATGATGCCCCCATGTTCAGGGAGGGGTCTACCTTTGAATACATGTTGTGGGGAGAACAGACAGTCAAACAACAAAAGGAGCAAACCTCAAACTCCCCCTCCGTTGGGTTCATGTCCCAGAGGGAAAAATCCATTTCCCGGTCACCGCTCTCGTCGATCTTCAGGGTCCCTGTGACCCCTGCCGAAAGAAGGAAGGAGAGGGGGAAAAACAGCAGTCCCACACTGGTCCTTGAGGAGAGGTGAACATATCTGCCACACGCATCTTAATGGGTCTACTCTGAGTACATTCTGACACATCCAACCTCTGTTCAAAAACCTTCACGTTTCTTCTGACTTGGTTTTTCTTTCGAAAGGAAAAGCATCACAACTGGAGAGATAGGGCTTCCTGGCTATAGAAGGCAATGTGGTTGCACCCACGCCATACATTTATAAACTATGTAAGGTAAAGGTAAAGGGACCCCTGACCATTAGGTTCAGTCGTGGCCGACTCTGGGGTTGCGGTGCTCATCTCGCTTTATTGGCCGAGGGAGCCGGCGAACAGCTTCTGGGTCATGTGGCCAGGATGACTAAGCCGCTTCTGGCGAACCAGAGCAGTGCACAGAAACGCCGTTTACCTTCCCGCTGGAGCGGTAGCTATTTATCTACTTGCACTTTTGACGTGCTTTCGTACTGCTAGGTTGGCAGGAGCAGGGACCGAGCAACGGGAGCTCACCCCGTTGCAGGGATTGAACCGCCAGCCTTCTGACTGGCAAGTCCTAGGCTCTGTAGTTTAACCCACAGCGCCACCCATGTCCCTAATCCATCTCTATGTAAGGTAAAGGTAAAGGTACCCCTGCCCGTACGGGCCAGTCTTGACAGACTCTGGGGTTGTGCGCCCATCTCACTTAAGAGGCCAGGGGCCAGCGCTGTCCGGAGACACTTCCGGGTCACGTGGCCAGCGTGACATCGCTACTCTGGCGAGCCAGAGCCGCACACGGAAACGCCGTTTACCTTCCCGCTGGTAAGCGGTCCCTATTTATCTACTTGCACCTGGAGGTGCTTTCGAACTGCTAGGTTGGCAGGCGCTGGGACCGAGCAGCGGGAGCGCACCCCGCCGCAGGGATTCGAACCGCCGACCTTTCGATCGGCAAGTCCTAGGCGCTGAGGCTTTAACCCACTAGCTTCCCACAAAGAATGTAGCTTCCCACAAAGAATGCTGGGAACTGTAGTTCCCCTCTCGCAAAGCCAAAATTTCCAGCACCCTACAAACTACAGCTCCCAGGATTCTTCCAGAGGAAGTAATGTGCTTTAAATGTATGAGGTTGTGTTTGGCTATGTTCTGCTCAGAGGAGACCCACTGAAATTAATGGCTCTACACAATAACATAAGGAGAGTCAGCTGGATCAGGGCAATGGCCCATCTAG
Source organism: Podarcis cretensis (assembly GCF_951804945.1). Lineage (NCBI taxonomy): Eukaryota > Metazoa > Chordata > Lepidosauria > Squamata > Lacertidae > Podarcis > Podarcis cretensis. The sequence continues at coordinate 8,843,574 of NC_137186.1, forward strand.
TCCGGCCATCCTGTTCTCATAGCAGCCCACCCGATGCCTATAGGAAACCCTTGAGCAGGATTGGACCACAAGAGCCCTCTCAGAAACATCCCTGCCTCTGACCATGGATCTTCTCCATGGATTTCTCCAATCCTTTTTAAAACCATCCTGGTTTGTGGCCATCCTCACCACATCTTGTGGCAGCGAGTTCCACAGCTCAGCTATGTGCTGCACTGAGATGGATTTTCTTTCACCCACCCTGAATCTTTAACAGGAGATGGCGGGGATTGAACCCATGACCCCTCTGCATGCGAAAAGGGAGTTCTACCGCTGAACTACAGTCCCTGACCAGCAACCATTTTTTTTTTTTGTGGCATAACAGTTTGAGTAGGGTTTCCTAAACTTGGGTCTCTGGCTGTTTTGGACTACAATTCCCATCCTCCCTGATCCACTTGTCCTCCTAGCTAGGAACGATGGGAACTGTAGTCCAACAACAGCCAGAGACCCAAGTTTAGACCAGGACCTGGGAGAGGCCAGGATTCGAATCCCCACTCAGCCACAGAACTCACCTTGGGGGTATGTCCCTTCCTCTCAGCCAAGCCTACCTCACAGGGTTGTTGGGAGGACAAAAGAGGGGAGAAACATTAAACAAAAAAACCCAACAGCACAAAACCTGGGAGGGATGAGAGGTACTGACCATAAAAAGTCCGGTTCTGCATCTGACGGGTGGTCAAGGTGGCGTTGGAGAAAGATCCCTCCTGCTGCAGCATCTCACTGGCTGCTTGAGCGTAGAGCATCACCCCGTCGTGAAATGCAGCAGCAATGAAGTTTTTCTGGAAAGAAAGTTAGATTTGCCTCTGCGCCACTCAGCCAGGGGGGAGGAACAGGGCGGGTGCCACCAGACCGGGAGGGAGTCCTTTCCGGCCACAGCACCAACTTCAGAATGCCAACTCATCAGTGAGGTTAGAATCAATGGGGTACGTACCTCCGCTCACAGTGGGACCGCGGTATTTGGGTCAAAAGGTTTGGGGGGTTCGGTTTATAATAAACAGGGTGCCGGCGTGGTTTATCACAATGGAGAGCCAGTAACGGCCTAGTGCGTGGGTAGGCAAACGAAGGCCCAGGACCAGATCCGGCCCAATCATATTCTAAATCTGGCCCGTGGACGTTCTGGGAATCAGTGTGTTTTTACATGAGTAGAATGTGTCTTTTTATTTAAAATGCATCTCTGGGTTATTTGTGGGGCCTGCCTGGTGTTTTTATATGACTAGAATGTGTCCTTTTATTTAAAACGCATCTCTGGGTTATTTGGGGGGCATAGGAATTCGTTCATCCCCCCCCCCAAAAAAATATATAGTCCGGCCCCCCACAAAGTCTGAGGGACAGTGGACCGGCCCCCTGCTGAAAAAGCTTGCTGACCCCTGGCCCAACAGGGTTGTTATGAGGGAAAAATGGGGAGCGGAGAACCATGCAGCTCAACTCAGAGACATTCCTTGGCTTGTTTACCCAGAGGTCAAACCTGTTTCCTACAACTTTGCTTCCCCTCTGAAGTTGAGAGTCAGCGTTTCATCCCAGCCCGAGGGCCAAATCCCCTCCGGGGCAACTTTCTGGGGGCCGCATGCCTTCGGTGGATGGGCCAGAGGTGGAAGTGGGTGAGGGGGGAGGTCAGTGCAGGTGGGTCAATGGGTGAGACCATCACCTTAGTACGGAAATCTCTGAAATGTCCTTTTTTCACACGGAATGCAGTGTAGCGGTTAGAGTGCTGTACTAGAACCCAGGAGCGGCCAGGGTTCGAATCCCGCTTGGCTGAGTGAATTTTGCTGGGTGTGACCTTGGGCATGAATCTCTCTTAGAAGGGGAAGAAATGGAGGCAGTGAGAGATTTTACTTTCTTGGGCTCCACGATCACTGCAGATGGTGGCAGCAGTCACAAAATTAAAAAACGCCTGCTTCTTGGGAGAAAGGCAATGACAAACGTAGACAGCATCTTAAAAAGCAGAGACATCACCTTGCCAACAAAGGTCCGTATAGTTAAAGCTATGGTTTTCCCAGTAGTGATGTATGGAAGTGAGAGCTGGACCATAAGGAAGGCTGATCGCCAAAGAATGGATGCTTTTGAATTCTGGTGCTGGGAGAGACTCTTGAGAGTCCCATGGACTGCAAGAAGATCAAACCTCTCCATTCTGAAGGAAATCAGTCCTGAGTGCTCACTGGAAGGACAGATCCTGAAGCTGAGGCTCCAAGACTTTGGCCACCTCATGAGAAGAGAAGACTCCCTGGAAAACCCTGATGTTGGGAAAGATGGAGGGCACAAGGAGAAGGGGACGACAGAGGACGAGATGGTTGGACAGTGTTCTCGAAGCTACCAGCATGAGTTTGACCAAGCTGCGGGAGGCAGTGGAAGACAGGAGTGCCTGGTGTGCTCTAGTCCAGGGGGTCACGAAGAGTCGGACACGACTAAATGACTAAACAACAACAACAACTTCACAGGGCTGTTGTGAGAATGAAACGGGGAGGGGGAAACCACATACGCCACCCCCTTGGAGGAAAAGGCAGAGCATTGATTTAAATAAATGAGTAACAAAAACACGCACCGTTGCAAAACAATGGATTGCGCGTTGCCCTAAGTTGACGCTGTTAAATATTTCCAGGGAAGGCAATGATGCTTTCTTAAGGAAAGGAAACAAAAGCAACAAAAGGCAGGCATTCCCAGCCAATAGACCTCCCCCAGACCCTCTTTGACTCCTGTGGGGAGCCGGGAAGGCAAATCTACCAGTGCTGCTTCCTTACCAGCCCATCTTCCATGGTGAAATTGAACTGCGCTTGAGCCCCTTCCTTGACCTGCTGCAGGAACGGCCTGTATTCCGGGTTGGTGGGCTCTGCGTACGTGATGATCATGATGGCCTAGCGAGGGTGAGAGGGAGACGTGCGCTCAAAATCACTTGGAATCATCACGGAACGGTAGGGACCAACCCCTCCACAATTCAGGAATCCCAGCTAAGGAACCCCCCTGATTGTCGGCCACCCAACCTCTGTTTAATAACCTCCAACGAAGGAGAGTCCGCCACCATCTGTCCATTGTCAAACAGCTCTTGCCTTCAGAAAGTTCTCCCTAATGTTTAGCCGGAATCTCCTCTTGGAAGTTCGGAAGCAGGGGGCGATGGGAACAGCCCTCCCTCCGTGATTCACCCACCAAAATCAGGTCCTTGAAGGTACACTGCTCCTGTCTATGGAGTTTCCACTTAGCTATTTTGCTTTATAGCAATTGAGAGACCTTCATGAACATACTGTACCTTAAGCCCCTCGTTTCAGTTTAACCCAGGGGGTGGCAAAACTGTGGCCATACAAGGTTGTGTCAAACTAAGTTATACTCAGAGTAGACCCCCTGAATTTCATGGGCCTAAGGTAGTCATGGCTGTTAATTTAAATGGGTTTAACGCTGGATATAACAGCGGGCTTCAAAAAAGAAAACTAGTTTGTATTCAGGATTTTCTTGTGTTACAAAACAAATAAAAAAGGGAAAATACATACAGTGTCTCCATTATTCAGCTCATAGAATCTTTTTCACAGTTTGTGAAAACCCTCTGTTTTTAAAGCCTTCTAAGCCAGAGGTGGAGAACCTGGGACCCAACAGCTCAAAGTGGCCCCCTAAGCCTCTCTCTCTCTCCTCGAACTCAGATCCTGCCTTTGGGGGCGGGGGCGCAAGTGTGTGGAAATTAGCCCTATCGAACCACAGGTGAAATTCCCACCTGTTGCCCCGCTCACTTTCCCCGCTAGCCTTGCCCACCTCTGCCGTGCGGCCCTCGGAAGGTGTCCCTGATATAAATGTGGCCCTCAGATTGAAAACAAAGTTGTGTGTCTCCCAACCACCAATCTAAGCCAACAGGCATTGAGAGGCAATGAATCCTGCCCCTCTCCCCATAGATATTCAGGCCGGCTCACAGCTCCCTGGGCTATTAATAGCCTATAACTTGCCCGCTACTCCGGGGGAATTATCTTGCTTCCTTCCTCTCACGCCGGAGAAAAGCATAGCCGGCGAGGTCTGGCCAAAGTCATCGCCTTTCCCCTCCACCCTAAACCACCCTCAGCACCTCTCTCCACGGAGGGGAGGGAAACCAGTCCAAAAAGGCATGACAGGGGCGCCGGGTGGGATTCGAACCCGGTACTCCAGGAGTTAAATGGGTGGGTGGCAGGAAGGAAGGAAGGAAGAATAAAGAATTTGCCGAGGCCTGAGAACACAATCCATCGCCTTCGTGCCCATAGGAAGTTGCCTCACGCAGACTGACCGTTGCTCCAGCTAGCGCAGGGTTACCTACACTGACTGGCAGCAGCTCACAGGGAGCCTTTCCCAGACCTACTTGGGGCCTCTTACACACAAAGCAAGAGCTATAGTCATTCCCCTGATTTAAGTAAGGTTCTACTGCTCATTGTTCTGAATAAACACCTGGTTTCAAGCAGTGCCTTAGACCGGCTGTAAGGCCCAGAGCCTGGCTTGCAAGATTCCTAGCCAGGCTTGACCAACCCAGAAACTTCATTCCGAGGTGCAGATACACACAACTCTTTTCTCTTTGGCAGGTTGAGAGGAGTTCCCTACCAGGACAGACTTTACTCGTGTGCTCAAGACATCGATTCTATAAAACATATTTTGCTGCACTGTGCAAAATATGAGCAAGCCAGGGCTGAACCGGTATTACCCTTGCTGGTATCTTTCCCGGGAAAATCAGAGGCTCACTATGTCAGGTTCCTATTGGAAGACCGGACAAACGCTAAAACGTTAGCGGTGAAGTTTTTATCGGAGTTTGCAAGAACCAACGATCCCTATCTTTAAGTCGGAACAAAATGCTTGTTTAACCTGGAGGCAGGCTATCTGAATTGTGCATGGCTTTGTAACAATTTGTTGAGTCTCTGGACCGTAATAAAGATTGATTGATTAATTTTCTCTTGTAAGCAGGATGCTGCCCGAACTGCAGCTCCCTTCTGTGCCTGAAGGGGGCGTCGTGATTCCCAAGCGCAGAACTGAGGCCTAGTAACTTGAGACCCCGGCAAGTCTTGACAATGGCCAACTCAGCTGCCAACCTCGGCCCGCCTCGGCCTCAGGGCAGCTTCCAAGTCCGTCACAAAGCCTCATTGTCATGCCCGTCCCCGATGCTCCCAAGGCGCTGGGCTCCCCGCCAGGCACTCGCAGTTCCCCCACGGAAGCACAGCAACCTCCACAAGGCCTCCTCTGCCAGGTGCTCTTGGCACAATGGCCACATTTCTCTCTTTCTCTCTTGGCGGCCACTTCCTGGCAAAGCATCCGCGCCTTTTAACGGCTTCCTGACCGGCAGAAGTTCCAGAAGTCCAGCTTTCCCTGTCACCTGCCGTTGCCAGGAAGAAGCTTCCCCAGTTGAATTTCTGCCTGTCGCTTGGCTTTTTTCCCCAGCCCGAGGGCCGCTTCCCCTCATCGGTGACCTTCCAAGGGCCACGTGCCTGTGGTGGGCAGGGTAACTGAAGGCTATATTCAGCCAGAGGTCTCCCTTCCTGGGCATGGGGAGTGGGGCATATGCCGCACAGAGGCCCAAGGGCCAGTTAGAGAGGCCCCAAGGGCCACATTCCATCATGGGCGGGGCCAGAGGCAAAGTAGGCGGAGCAACAGACGGGACCCTGACACTGAACAGAGGGAAACACCGAGAAAAGTCAGAATTTTCCACACACCGCCTAGTAAAAGACTACAATTCCCAACACGGTTTATCAATCAGTCCCGGGGAACTCTGAGAACTATAGCTCTGTGATGAGAATAAAGGTAAAGGTAAAGGTACCCCTGCCCGTACGGGCCAGTCTTGACAGACTCTGGGGTTGTGCGCCCATCTCACTTAAGAGGCCAGGGGCCAGCGCTGTCCGGAGACACTTCCGGGTCACGTGGCCAGCGTGACATCGCTGCTCTGGCGAGCCAGAGCCGCACACGGAAACGCCGTTTACCTTCCCGCTGGTAAGCGGTCCCTATTTATCTACTTGCACCCGGAGGTGCTTTCGAACTGCTAGGTTGGCAGGCGCTGGGACCGAGCAGCGGGAGCGCACCCCGCCGCAGGGATTCGAACCGCCGACCTTTCGATCGGCAAGCCCTAGGCGCTGAGGCTTTAACCCACAGCGCCACCTGCGTCCCTGCGTGATGAGAATAGGGGCCTCCTAATAACCCTCAGCGCCCTTTCACAAACTACCATTCCCAGTATTTGGGGGGGGGGAGCAATGGCTGTTTAAAGTGATATCAGAGCGCTCTTAAATGCATGGTGTGAATGTGACCCAAGTTAGGTCCATCAATTTCAACGGGTCTCTACTTTGAGTGGGGCTTAATTGCCACGGCTTCCCCCAAAGAATTATGGGAGCTGTAGTTTGTTAAGGGTGCTGAGGGTCGCTAGGAGACTCCCCCATTCTCCTTCACAGAGCTACAATTTCCAGAGGTGGCTTCACAATCAATTCCTCTTCCCAGGTTTAAAGTGACATCGCAGCGTTTTTAAAGTACAGTGTCAAAATGGACATTAATCTCAGCGGGTTTCCACTCTGAGAGGGGCTTAATTGCCTACAACCCAGAAGTCTGCACTGCGGGGGGGCGGGGGGGGAGAATGGACAAACTCTGTCAAATAAGTACAAATGCATATTTGTTTCAGCTCAAACCACGTGTGGTGGAGAAGGGACCGCCCGCCAGGCTTGGCGTTGACAGCTGCACGGGAGCCTTACCTTGTAGGCCTCGCGGGCAACAGTGTCGTTCCCATCGCCCCGTCGCCAGGGGAGCTGCCGGTCGGGGAATGTGGAGCTCTGCAGGCTCGCCCCAAAGAGGTCGATGTAGAGGAAGGCGTATTCGCCCGCGGCGAGCCCCTCGCGATGCGCGTGGACCATGAGCTCGCGGAAGATGTCGGGAGCGCAGCAGACGAACACGACTGCAAGGCAGAGAAAGGGAGGCTGTGAGAAGGGCGGCCACCACGGTCGCAAAGGCGTCTCAACTCACCGGTGTGGGAAATTTGAAAGGCGGCGCCCCGCTTTGGGATAAGAGAAAGCAAATCACTAACATGTTGGGTTATTTCATTTCGTTTCATTCTTTAAATTTAGTTACCGTGTTTTTCGCTCTATAAGACGCACCAGACCATAAGACGCACCTAGTTTTTGGAGGAGGAAAACAAGAAAAAAAATATTCTGAATCTCAGAAGCCAGAACAACAAGAGGGATCGCTGTGCAGAGAAAGCAGCGATCCCTCTTGCTGTTCTGGCTTCTGGGATAGCTGCGCAGCCTGCATTCACTCCATAAGACGCACACACATTTCCCCTTACTTTTTAGGAGGGGAAAAGTGAGTCTTATAGAGCAAAAAATACAGTATTTCTTTTTTTGATGGCACAGCTCCTGCCCACCTAGCCGTTCGAAAGCATATCAAAGTGCAAGTAGATAAATAGGTACCGCTCCAGCAGGAAGGTAAACGGCGTTTCCGTGCGCTGCTCTGGTTTGCCACAAGCGGCTTAGTCATGCTGGCCACATGACCCGGAAGCTGTACGCCGGCTCCCTCGGCCAGTAAAGCGAGATGAGCACCGCAACCCCAGAGTTGTCCACGACTGGACCTAACGGTCAGGGGTCCCTTTACCTTTACCTTTAAGAATACATCCATAACCCACATGTATGAAATAGAACAGCAATCCTGAAGCCATCTTGACTCTTAATGACCCCAAATATTTCCTCTGCAGAAGGAAATATCTTAGGGAAACCTCTCCCAATGGTTCTTTTCACTTACACATCCTTCAGCTCTTGTCTTAAGGGCATCTTTTGTGTAAGAATAGGGTCGGCCTTAGACCTGGATTCGAGAACTAAAGTATTTAGCATCTCCAAAGAATAGCCCAGGTAATGCAGTGACCATTGTATCTTGACCAACAGGAGACAAACCACACGCTCAAATTTCAGTTGTATTTCACCACCTCTTTCTTTTGTGCTTTCGGATGGCCTTTGGTTAAGGGGCTGGGCAATTTCGAAAAGCCTTAAAAGTTCTCGCACAATTTTGTTAGGGGTCCTCATCTTCTTGCAAGATGTTGGGGACGCCCTCTGTTGTAACAGAAAACTAAAGATCCGCCTTGCTTTTTCTTCTGCAGGTTCCTGCCTCCACTCATTTTCCTGTGACAGAAAACTGATTTAGGGGACACTGAATTCCTTGGTGGAGAGTTGGGCTGTAAAGGTAAAGGTAAAGGTAAAGGTACCCCTGCCCGTACGGGCCAGTCTTGACAGACTCTGGGGTTGTGCGCCCATCTCACTCAAGAGGCCAGGGGCCAGCGCTGTCCAGAGACAATTCCGGGTCACGTGGCCAGCGTGACATCGCTGCTCTGGCCAGAGCCAGAGCCAGAGCCGCACACGGAAACGCCGTTTACCTTCCCGCTGGTAAGCGGTCCCTATTTATCTACTTGCACCCGGAGGTGCTTTCGAACTGCTAGGTTGGCAGGCGCTGGGACCGAGCAGCGGGAGCGCACCCCGCCGCAGGGATTCGAACCGCCGACCTTTCGATCGGCAAGCCCTAGGCGCTGAGGCTTTAACCCACAGCGCCACCTGCGTCCCATTGGGCTGTAAAAGCCAACCCCAAATTTTCCTGTAGCAGTTGCAAGTGCGGATGGAAGCCATTTCAAAGCACGGCCGCGTTCGCACCCTCCAACCTTTTGCCAACGAAAACAAGACTGTTGACATGTGTTCTCTCTCTGCCAGTTGACAGGGCTCGGAGGCGGGCAGAGGGATTTATGGGCTCAGGTCTTGCTCGGTACAGTGTGGTATAGTGGTTAGAGCGTCAGACTAGGACCTGGTGAGGACCAGAGTTCAAATCTCTGCTCGGCCACATAGCTCACTGGGTGTGAGCTTAGGTTGGTCACTTTCAGGGAATGAAATGGAGAAGGGATTAAATAAGGAGGCAAGAAACCATATAGGCCACTTTGAGATCCTTGGAGAAAAAGGTGGGTTCTAAATGCAATAAATCCATCAATCATAGGGGAATCTGGTTGGCTGCTGTAAGAACAGGATGCTCAACAAAAGCAAGGTCTTTTGAGGTTCCTGAAACAAGGAAGGGCCTTCTCCACCCTGATTCACCCAAAGATTTTGCTGCCTCCTCCAGATGGTCCATTCATTTATTCAGTGGGTGATTTTAAACACCTAGAGGTCAGTCGCCCTTATTCTATTTCCCCCCCCCCCGCCTCAAAAATTTTATTAGTTTTCACAATATTATAAACAAACAAACACACAAAACAAACAAACAAAAATCATAGCCTTATTGAAAATTACAGTTATTAACTTTGTTAAGTGACTTCCTCGCTTCCCCTTAGTTGAATTTCATTGCATGTCCTTTTAACGGTTTTCCAAATCCCAATTTTTATGAAATTTAACTTAAACCTTAACATCCTTAGATCTTCACCTTATGGAATTAAACATATTAATTCATCACTTAACATAAATAAAATCCTAAGACTCAAAACAGAGCATGTTCGGCTTCTGAATAAAGTTCACAAACCGGAACACTTACCGTATTTTTCCGTGTATAACACACACACACACACACACGTGTATAAGACGTCCCCTATTTTTTGGGACTCAAAATTAAGAAAATGCACTGTGCGTGTATAAAACCCCCCTTATTTAAAACTTCAAAAATGTAGGAAACAATATAGTCTTATACACTGAAAAATACGGTACTTCCGGGCTTGCAGTGTTTGGGTTCCAAGTTGTTTGAATACCAAGGCGTTTGAGAACCAAGGTACCCCTGTACAAAAAACAGCCTTTTTTCTTCCACCCTCCCTGCTCCCCCTAAAAAATAAATAAGCTGGGCTGCGCACACCCAAGTCAGCAGCCAAATCCTCTCCGCTGGGAGCCATCGGCACTTCTGGGAGGTTGCGAAAGGCGAGTTGGCTGTCTGCATTAAAAAGGTCTTTCCCATTTCTTGATCATTAGCACCAAGGAATCCAGATTCTACTCCTCTTGCCTCCTCCTCGGTGGGGGGGGGGGAGAAGAGAGCAAACTGGAGGAAAAGGAGTACAAATAAGGCATCCGTCAAAAGACCGTCTCTCCCCTTTGCTGATTTGCATTTGGGGCACACAGGTAGGACTAGGACTTGGGAGAGCAGGGTTCGAATCTCCACTCAGCCAGAAAGCGTACTGGGTGTGAGATTGGGCCAATCACCATCTCTTAGCCTAATCTACATCACAGAGTTGTTGTGAGGATGAAATTGAGGAGGACTCTCCATGTACACCACCTTGAAAGATAAAGGTGGTATATAAATGGAATAAATAATAATAATGCGCTAGTCCTCAAGGGAGTCTCCCTGTTGCCTCTCTGCATGAGCAGCATTCCCTCATTTAGCCTCTGAAAAGTATTCTCCTGCACGCCTCTGTAATCAGCTCCAACTGGATTGTTCTGTCATGAAGGCAAGAAAAGAGGGCAAAATTTGGGGTTCTGGAACCCCAGTATCTGGAGCGGGTGGCGCTGTGGGTTAAACCACAGAGCCTAGGGCTTGGCGATCAGAAGGTCGGCAGTTCAAATCCCTGCGACGGGGTGAGCTCCCATTGCTCGGTCCCAGCTCCTGCCAACCTAGCAGTTCGAAAGCACGTCAAAAGTGCAAGTAGATAAATAGGTACCGCTCCAGCGGGAAGGTAAATGGCGTTTCCATGCGCTGCTCTGGTTCGCCAGAAGCGGCTTAGTCATGCTGGCCACATGACCCGGAAGCTGTATGCCGGCTCCCTCGGCCAATAAAGCGAGATGAGCTCTGCAACCCCAGAGTCGGCCACGACTGGACCTAATGGTCAGGGGTCCCTTTACGGAAAACAGATTTGAAAAGCAAATAACTTATTTCTCTTATCTTTCAAGGCTGTATTGCCAAATCCCGGGAGAGCTTTAATATTAATGATTTTGATTGCTGGCATTCAAGGGTTTGGCAGATTGCCCAGCTGGAAAAGATATCTCACAAACTGAAAAGAGCTCAAACACTTTCCCCCCCTTCCAAATATGCCATGATTTTATTTCTTCTACAAAATGTTGAGGCGCATGATCGCTCTGGGCAACCAGTCTATGCAAACCTATAAAGAACCTTTATTCTCAGGAAAGATGGAACTCACAGGTGGGGAAACACTTTTATTTTTTTAGCTATTAATTTTTAAAAGGATCTTTGCAGGAGTTAATCCTTCATTATCCCTTTGGAGCTGTGCTGTGTTTTCGTACTTTTGCACTTCCGGACTGCGAGGCTAAAATGTTCGATTCATGGTTTCTCTTCTGTTTGTTATGCTGGAACTTTTGTGTTGCTGCTGTTAATAATAATAATAATAATAATAATAATAATAATAATAATAATAGACAAGGGATAAATGGGCTGATAAATCACCGGAAGAGAACCGACTGCGGAGTCAATGAACTGCAGGCCGCAACAGAGAGAGAAAAGATTTGGGGAGTTGGCAGTGGGAAACAGATGAGTCTCAGGGAGGGGGCCAGCGACCCACGGAGATGGGTGCTAATATGCACAAGGGAGTCGGGTGAAGTCAGGAACAGGCATGCAAGCAGGGAGCCAGGGCGGGTCAGGAGCTCCGGCAGGATAGCAGGACAGGCTTCAGGCAGAAACTAGCAACCAACAAAGTTGCTCCCGCAACTTGGGACAGGGGCTGGCCGGCTTTTATCTGCGCTGAGGTTCAGGGCGGCCCCGATCCTCAGGTGACTCGCCTCTCCTGGCCTGGAGGCGAGTACTCCTCCTGCGGGAACTTAGTTCCCTCCGCCTCTCTGCCCTGAGCCTCTGCAGCTCAGGAGAGGCTGCAGGGTTACTGGACCCAAAGGCAACCTCAGCTTCCCCTGACGGGGCTGAGAGTGGAGCACCTGCAGGCATTGGGTCCTCCATCACCTCAGGAGCCAGAGCAGACTCAGCTGGCGCCCGCACCTGAGGATCCAGCACAGGTGAGAACCCTTAGGCTCATGCCCCTAGCCCCGGCTCAGCTGGTTCTGGAGGTGAGGTGTTATGTACTGAGTTGAATAGGATCCAAAAGGCAGTAATCTGATTGGTCCTAGAACAATAGGATTCAGAATGCAGCAGTCTGATTGGTCCTAGAACAATGCAGCAGTATGATTGGTCCACAGAAGCCACCCAATCCAGCTCCAGGTGGAAGTGAATCCGCAACCTGATTGGCCTACAGGAGAATCCCAGAATTAGCCAATCACGTGCAGCCCATTGTGTAAATAATGTATATAAAGCAGATATTGTAGGGAACTTTCATTCCTCACTACTATGAGCTGAATAAAGAACATGAAATCCACACTCGACTTCGAGTATATTTCACTGGGAATCCTTTGCAGGTTGGGATTCCTCAGGTTCAGCCTCCGAATCCGAATCCCAGGCCATCACACCTTCTCCCTTTGGGATGGGGCCCAGGATAAAGGCACCTAAGGATGGAGGCCAGTCCTGGTCACTGAACCGCACTCTGAAAAAAACGCTCTGTCCGACCAGGATCAGGAAACGGCGACTCAGCAAAACAGGAAAACGCTGGCTCAGGGGGGCCAAGCTTGCGGCGGTCACCCCTCCCCGTGGACAGAACGCGCCCCTTGACCTCGGCAGCCGGTGGAAGGGGGGGAGTTCGGGCGGGAAGGACGCTCAGCAGGAAAATAACAGGATGTCTCTTGGCCGGGGGCCCAAGAGAGGGTGAAAATTAGTGAAAGGAGCCCAGGCTAAGCCCCGGACACCCTGCCCTTCGCCACCACTGCTTCCGCCTTCAGTTGGGCACAGAAAGTCCTGCCACCTATTTTCTCCCAGTTGGGAAAGGGCTCCTGTGCCCTGGCTTATTCTTGCGAGTCGGGCCACAGGTCCACCTCGCATAGTGCTGCCTACTCAGGCTGGCAGCAGCTTTCTCTTTCCGTATCGTAGAATCACAGAATGGAAGGCGTGTACTTTTGTAAACCGATAAAATCTTTAATAAAAATAATAAGAGTTGGAAGGCACCACAAGGGTCATCTAGCACAGGGATCAGCAAACTTTTTCAGCAGGGGGCCGGTCCACTGTCCCTCAGACTTTGTGGGGGGCCGGACTATATTTTTTTTTGGGGGGGGGGGAGGGAAATGAATGAATTCCTATGCCCCACAAATAACCCGGAGATGCATTTTGAATAAAAGGACACATTCTACTCGTGTAAAAACACACCGATTCCCGGATGGTCCGTGGGCCGGATCTGGCCCCCAGGTCTTAGTTTGCCCACCCATGGTCTAGTCCAGGAATTTTTTGCCCAACGTGGGGTTTGAGTTATAGCATAGAACACAACTGCTTTATAATATAATCACGAGTCATCTAGAAAGGATAAAACGACGCAGCTACACAAGAACACGACTCATTCCCAAAATAAAATTATAAACGAGCCTCTTACATAAGTACCTTAAGCATGCTTACAATGAGAGGTGTGAGCTTGCAATATCTATTGATGCTCTCGTTTCCAAAAGATATCTCTCCACATTCTGCAAATAAAAAATATATTTATATTGATACTATACTATGCTGCACTGAAATGTCTAAATGTTTCTGTGATTGTCCTTGAATCTTCCCAGCCTTTCTTGCCACACCCTTTGAGAAGCACTGCTCTAACCCCGACACCATGTTGGCTGTAAAAAAGAACATTTTTGTTGAAATGCAATCATGTGGGAGGATGGGGCACACCTGGGCATCAGAGGAGCCTCGGTACTTAGTATTTTTGGTCCGAATCTCTGTTCTCAGCAGTGACTCAGCCCAGATCAATAACACATACAGAGAAACAACAGGGAAGCCCCTCCCCCCCTAAGGCGAGTCAATCTGACGCACCTCTGCTTGAAGAATCCAGTCACACCCAAATGCAATATTGGAGAGTGTTATGAGAATTATAAGGACTAAGATATAAAATATAAACCATGTGTCTGAAATAGTATAGGAGAACAATCGTGAAGCCATTTTGACTCTCCCAAATTGATCTCAAATATTTCTCTGCAAGGGCGAAGGAAATGTGTCTTTGCTCACAAATCCTGTCTTAAGGGCATATCTGTGTATGAATAGGGTGAGCCTGTGACCTGGATTCAGGAACTGAGTATTTACCATCACAAAAGAATAGCCAGACTGCCCAAGTACAGTGGTACCTTGGGTTACATATGCTTCAGGTAACAGACTCTGCTAACCCAGAAATAGTGCTTCAGGTTAAGTACTTTGCTTCAGGATGAGAACAGAAATTGTGCTCCAGCAGCGCGGCAGCAGCGGGAGGCCCCATTAGCTAAAGTGGTGCTTCAGGTTAAGAACAGTTTCAGGTTAAGTACGGACCTCTGGAACGAATTAAGTACTTAACCAGAGGTACCACTGTAGTATAATCAGTGACCATTATCAGGTACCCTGGCAGACAGGTTTTCTGCTGTAGACCACCTGTTCTGTGATGTATATATGATGTATTGGGGAGGTGGTCTTGAGCTTGTTGTTGTTGTTGTTTAGTCGTTTAGTCGTGTCCGACTCTTCGTGACCCCATGGACCAGAGAACGCCAGGCACTCCTGTCCTCCACTGCCCCCCGCAGCTTGGTCAGACTCATGCTGGTAACCTCGAAAACACTATCCAACCATCTCGTCCTCTGTCGCCCCCTTCTCCTTGTGCCCTCCATCTTTCCCAACATCAGGGTCTTCTCCAGGGAGTCTTCTCTTCTCATGAGGTGGCCAAAGTACTGGAGCCTCAGCTTCACAATCTGTCCTTCCAGTGAGCACTCAGGGCTGATTTCCTTCAGAATGGAGAGGTTTGATCTTCTTGCAGTCCATGGGACTCTCAAGAATCTCCTCCAGCACCATAATTCAAAAGCATCAATTCTTCGGCCTTCTTTATGGTCCAGCTCTCACTTCCATACATCACTACTGGGAAAACCATAGCTTTAACTATACGGACCTTTGTTGGCAAGGTGATGTCTCTACTTCTCAAGAGGGTGGATAATTTCAAATGTCTATATAAGGGCTTGCACACCATTGTTCTGGGTTCTCCTCCTGAGTGAGGACCCTGTTGCAACAGATCAATAAAGATCAGGATTACTAGCCACTTGGCTTCTCAATATTCTCTGCTTGGCCTCTGTTATTTTCCCCTCCCGATAGAGAACCTACATAAGGACTCTATACAGGCTCTTGGGTACCCCGTAAGGGAAAAGGAGCAGTTTTTTCTTATAACAGAGAGAATAAATCATGCTACACTTTTCAGGCTGCATCTGGGATTTGCTATGCCTGGCTGTGGGCACCACATCGAATCGGAGAGTTGGAAGGGGCACCCCAGGGGTCATCTAGCCAGACCCCATGCAGTGCAGGACTCTAAGGAGGGCACTAGCAAACGGCTCAGAGGGGAAGTCCCCAGTGCTCAGTAGCCAGGAGAATCGAAGGTTTTAAAGAGAGACATGATGCCTTCAAGTATCTTATGTCTTGCACAGGCTTGTCTCTTGTTGCTCCAGTGACTTGCACCATCCAAACATCATTCCACTTTAGCAATTGATGAAATAATACCAATTGTTCCACTTTACTGGGGTGCATTCAGACACGGGGGGATATTCACAATAATAATTTAGTATTTATACCTGCCCATCTGGCTGGGTTTCCCCAGCCACTCTGGGCGGCTTCCAACAAAAGATTAAAAATACATTAAAAACTCTCCTAAACAGGGCTGTCTTCAGATGTCTTCTAAAAGTCTGGTAGTTGTTGTTTTCTTTGACATCTGGTGGGAGGGTGTTCCACAGGGCGGGCACCACTACCGAGAAGGCCCTCTGCCTGGTTCCCTGTAACCTCACTTCTTGCAGCGAGGGAACTGCCAGAAGGCCCTCGGAACTGGACCTCAGTGTCTGGGCAGAACAATGGGGGTGGAGATGCTCCTTCAGGTATACTGGGCTGAGGCCCTTTAGGGCTTTAAAGGTCAGCACTTACACTTTGAATTGTGCCTGGAAACATCCTGGGAGCCAATGTAGGCCTTTCAGGACCGGTGTTATGTGGTCTCGGCAGCCACTCCCAGTCACCAGTTTAGCTGCCGCATTCTGGATTAGTTGCAGTTTCCGGGTCACCTTCAAAGGTAGCCCCACATAGAGCACATTGTGGTAGTCCAAGCGGGAGATAACCAGAGCATGCACCACTCTGGCAAGACAGTATGTGGGCAGGTAGGGTCTCAGCCTGCGCACCAGATGGAGCTGGTAGACAACCGCCCTGGACACAGAATTGACTTGCGCCTCCATGGACAGCTGTGAGTGCAGAATGACTCCCAGGCTGCGCACCTGGTCCTTCAGGGGCACAGTTACCCCATTCAGGACCAGGGAGTCCTCCACACCTGCTTCCCCCCTATCCCCCAATAACAGTACTTCTGTCTTGTCAGGATTCAACCTCAATCTGTTAGCCGCCATCCATCCATATTCAGATGTGGGGGATATCGCTAGTGTGTCCCCTCCCATTTTCTGCTGTTTGTTTCAAACAACAACAACAACAACAACAACAACAACACGTCCTTCTGGCCTCCAGATATGTGGGGAAACAGAACAATGGCAGAGTAAAACAGCTGGTGGAAGACAGCCGTCCACAATATGTTTTCAGAGAGGAGGGATGCCCCCCCCCCCGGCACTGAACTTTAGCCCAGGGATAGGTGCTGCAGTTTGCAAGCAAAGGTCTATTTATATCCGGGGTGGAGTGGAGAGCTTTGGTTCTTCTTCTGGTTAAAGATAAGCTTTAGAAGAAGCCTGGAGCGTCCTTCACAAGGTTATCAGCTGTTCAAAACGGAGATATTGAACCCGAGACCTTCTGCACGCAAAGCAGGTGATGTGCCGTCAAGTTCCATCCCTTGGTAGGCCACAGGTGTCCGATGGCACGAGATGCTGCCTGGGATGCTGAAGAGACCCTGCCGGTCAAAGCTGGTCATATGAGGCTAGTTCAGAAGTGGGGACCTGTGCTTCTGTAGACGATGGTCACCTGTTAGTTCTTGGGACTAATAGAGGCCGCCTTATTCCGAGTCAGGCCTTTGGTCCATCCATCTCAGGGGTCAGAAACCTTTTTCAGCAGGGGGCCAGTCCACTGTCCCTCAGACCTTGTGGGGGGCCGAACTATACGGGGGGGGGGGGAATGAACGAATTCCTATGCCCCACAAATAACCCAAAGATGCATTTTAAATAAAAGCACACATTGTATTCATGTAAAAACACCAGGCAGGCCCCACAAATAACCCAGAGGTGCATTTTTAATAAAAGGACACATTCCACTCATGTAAAAACACGCTGATTCCCGGACTGTCCGCGGGCCGGATTTAGAAGGCAATTGGGCCGGATCCGGCCCCCGGGCCTTAGTTTGCCTACCCATGATCCAGCTCAATAGTGCACACACTGAGTGGCAGCAACTGTCCAGGGCAGGCTTCCTCAACCTCGGCCCTCCAGATGTTTTTGGCCTACAACTCCCATGATCCCTAGCTAGCAGGACCAGTGGTCAGGGATGATGGGAATTGTAGTCTCAAAACATCTGGAGGGCCGAGGTTAAGGAAGCCTGGCCCAGGGTTTCATACAGGACATTCCCAGCTCTGCCTGGGGATCGAACCCGGGACCTTCTGCACTCAAAGCACGTGCTCCTTCACTGAGCTACGGCTCATCTCCGATCTAAGGAACAGGAAGGCCTCGTGAGCCCTTCCTGGCAGTGCCAGCCAACCGTTTTATTGCCGTTCCGGAGGCACTGGCTCTATGTTTCTCTCGGCGGTGAGAAACTCCGGGGAACATTCCTGACGGAACGCAGAGCAGCCCCAGAAATAGCAGCCGCCCTAGACAACAACAAAGACCTACACCAGGCTGAGAAAACAATCTCGAGCAAAAAGGGGGGGGGGAGGCCAAACAAGCCCCTCTGGGATCCCAGCCATTTTGGGTCGCATCCACACAGTGCATTCCTTGAACGCGGCTTCCCCCCAAAAAAATCCTGGGTACCTTGCCACAGAGCTACAGTTCCCAGCATCCTTATACTACGGTTCCCAGGATCCAGGAGAGTGGAAACGTGTGCTTTTAAATGTGCATTACGTGTTTGGTGTGGACGTGTCCTTTGTTGCAGGGGACCATTCCAAAACAGAAAGGGTCACCCCAAAGGTGAAAAGTCCAGGTCATATCCACACATGGATATAGGCAGGGGGGCAGCTGCTCCCCCCGCCAAATCAAGTAAAATAAAAACACTTAACTATAAGGATGAATATTTGAAATATTTGAAATGGAAATGAGGTCACTTGGAAGATGCTGTGGCAAATTCTAGCAACCCAACCTGCAACCCAACTGAGCGATAGGCTCAGTTTCCTGAATAAAAGGGAAGTTTTTAAGCCACTGAGAAGTCTTCTCGCCCTTTGTGTTGGCTGGGGCCAATCAGAATGGAAGGAGGGGAGTCGGCCACTGAGGATGGTCACTCCCGGGGTTACTCTGGAGAAGGTGCGTGGGAAAAACACAGGAGGAGTTTGTTCTGCACGCTCCAAAGCTATGTGTTGTCAGGACCAGGTTAGCAATAACTCGCACAGTGCCAGGGAAGTTCTCTTATTCAAAGAAACAAAGCGGCTCTGGAGGCCAGGCCTAATGAGCACAGCAGCTCTTCCCGGTAGAGTTGCGAGGACTGTAGGTCTCCACCTTTCCACAGCTCCCTAAGTCTCCTTCTCCTCCAGTTCCTTCCCAAGCAATCTGAGGCTCAAATGCCTTGTCTGCCTGTACTCGGCCCTCTTCAGACCTCTCCTGGTCCTGGGAGACCAGGGGGCAGGAGGAGAGCTGCCCATCAGAGTGGGAGACCTACTGGATTCTTCGGCAGCCTGCCTCATCTCGGCCTCTTGGCCCCCTCCTCTCCAGCCTCTGCTTCTGCCTCCGATTCTGTACTGCTCTCTGCCACAGACTCTCCCTGCTCACTAAAGCCTGTTGCCTCTTCAGATTCCAACACCTCCTCCTCCTGGTCTTCTCCCTTTTCTCCCTCTAACCACTCCTTGTCATCCCACCACCACTCCCCTGGCTCTGAGCACTGAGATATCACTTTGACTCTCCCGGCTTCCAAAAATCCTGGGAGCTTTAGTTTGCTAAGGATGCTCAAACATTGGTAGCAATGAACTGGAAAGGTGGAAATGTTCCAACCCTCTCGGATTAGCAATGTAAATTACAGGAATATGCAGAAATGGCGCAATTGACTAACAGTTTGAGAGGTAATACAAGACAAGTGTTTGTTCAAAAATGGGATAAATATAAGAGATATCTACGAAACTGTAACAGTGGTATAATGTCTATGGCAGCATTCGACCGACCCTCGTCTAAAGAAACCCATAAGAAACAAGACAAAAGGTACGAATTGTTGTAAGAATGTATTAGAAAATATAGAAAGAGTCAGCTCATAATGATAGGTATATTCATCATCAGAAAAAGGGTATGCACTGGGAAATGATAGGAAGTCTATTCTCATTTATTTTAATTGATGCTAGTAAAAAGATAAGGATGAAAAAGAGACAGCATATATCTTTTGTAAACATATAGAAGACTATTTGTATATGGTTTTTGTTTATACGGTTCTGTTTATATTTTTGTTCATTCAAGAATGTGTACATTATCTATGTTATATACGAATTTCAATAAAGTATTTCTTTAAAAAAAAGGAGAGGGGGGGGAGAGAGTTGTCGGGAGACGCTGTCTCCCCTCGCAAACCTACCAAAGTTTTACAGCCAATCCCCTGCTTCCCAGGGAACTCTGTACATGGTAGAGGTCTCAGGTCTGACAAATTTGAATGGTCTGCACCCCTGCGGCTGGGAGATCCTGTTGTCTTGCTTTTTCCGGCCACATTAGCTTCTCCATCCATTTGCAACTTAACAAGGAGGCACAGAAGGAAAACCAGAACCAGGCTTCTTATTGCAAATTGCAACAACCACCGATCTGAGTATCAGGAAGACCCGGCTTACGTTCTCTGCTCTGGCTCTTGTGTGAGAGACAGCCCTTTGTTTGAAGGCAGCTGCCATGCCCCCTCTTAAATCTTCTCTTTGGCAGGCTAAACATACCCAGTTCTTTTCAAAAAAAATGTCACACACATACAAAACCTGCTGGATCTAGCCCTGCGTCCTGTTCTCACAGTGGCCGACCAGATGCACCCCACTAGCAGGAATTAACTGCAAGCGTAAATGTGTATCTGGTATAGCCATTCTTTGCAGGACAGCAGGCGTTTCCAGACAACCTCTTTATGCAGCAATCGCCTTCATTTCTGAGCAGGGTGATGTGATGAGCTCAGCTGTCAGAGGAGGTTTCATTCCGATTTGTTGGCAGGGAGGTGAGGTGAGGTTGCCTCAAAGCAAGTTTATATCCCACACTTCCTAGCGCAGCTTCCCCATCTCTCCCCTTATGGCAAAAAGTCCAATAACTTAAGAGGAAGAATCTCTGCGGCGCAAGACCTCCCAATCAACTGCGAATAAGAGGCATTGTGACAGGAACAGTGTTAGAAACTCATATTTATAAGCTAGGCACCAAAGGCTCCCATTTTGGGGCAAGGCGGTTCTCGCTTTGACTACTGCAATGCGCTCTATGTGGGGCTACCTTTGAAGGTGACCCGGAAACTACAACTAATCCAGAATGTGGCAGCCAATAAAGCGAGATGAGTGCCGCAACCCCAGAGTCAGCCACAACTGGACCTAACGGTCAGGGGTCCCTTTACCTTTACCTTTAGGTCCCGTCACGGACGACTCTGGGGTTGTGCACTCATCTCGCTTTACTGGCTGAGGGCGCTGGCATTTGTCCACAGACAGTTTTTCTGGGTCATGTGGCCAGCATGACTAAGCTGCTTCTGGCAAACCAGAGCAGCGCATGGAAACGCTGTTTACCTTCCTGTTTACCTTCCCCCCATCCTCACATGGCCCCCAGGAAGTTACTCAGAATGGGGTGTGGCCCATCGTCTGGAGACAGAGAGGAAAGTTTCTCTGTCACTGTTTCTGAGCCTCCTAACATCACCTCTGCTCCCAAGGCAGGCAAAGGGCACCTGCCTTCTTAAAGGTAAAGGTAAAGGGACCCCTGACCGTTAGGTCCAGTCGTGACCGACTCTGGGGTTACAGCGCTCATCTCGCTTTACTGGCCGAGGGAGCCAGTGTACAGCTTCCAGGTCATGTGGCCAGCATGACTAAGCCGCTTCTGGCGAACCAGAGCAGGGCACGGAAACACCGTTTACCTTCCCGCCAGAGCGGTACCTATTTATCTACTTGCACTTGGACGTGCTTTCGAACTGCTAGGTTGGCAGGAGCCGGGACCGAGCAACGGGAGCTCACCCCATCGCGGGGATTCGAACCGCCGACCTTCTGATCGGCTGATCGGCAAGCCCTAGGCTCTGTGGTTTAGACCACAGCGCCACCCGCGTCCCTTTGACTACCAACCTAGATGACTTTAAAAGAGCTGTAGGTAAATTCATGACGGCTGAGCTCTATGGATGGCTGCTAGCCAGGCCGGCTGTGCTCTGCCTCTGCAGTTGGGGGCAATAACGCTTCTGAATACCATTTGCTGGAAAAGGCCAGAGGGGAGAGTGTTCCTGTGTTCGAGTTCTGCTTGTGGGTTCCCATTGGGGCACCTGGTTGGCCACTGTGATGAGAGGACACTGAACTGGATGGGCCATTGGCCTGATCCAGCAGCCTCTTCTTATGTCCTGGATTTAGAATCATAAAATTGTTGAGGGACCCCTGAGCGTCATCAAGTCCAACCCGCAGCAGTGCAGGAATCTTTGGCTCGAACCCACGACCATGGAAATAGGAGTCTTATGCTCTGCTAACTGAGCTATGCCAGGATTGGAGGGGGAAAGGGCGTGGGATATACCGTATTTTTCACTCCATAAAACACACTTTCCCCCTCCTAAAAAGTAAGGGGAAATGTGTGTTCGTCTTATGGAGAGAATGCAGGTGGGAGGCTCTGCTCAGCGCTCCCTTTAAAGAGCCCCGTGGTGCGTGTGTTTGGCTCTTGGGAGCTGCCCTTCTCCCTCCTCGGGGAAAACCCTCCAAGAGCTGTACACATACTCTGCATGCTCTTTAAAGGGAGTGCAGCTCTTGGGGGAGCCTTCATCCCGCTGTCCGGAAGAGGCTGCGCGCGGCTATCCCAGAAGCCAGAACAGCAAGAGGCTATCCCAGAAGCCAGATCTGGGATTCAGAATATTTTTTTTCTTGTTTCCCCCTCCAAAAACTAGGTGCATCTTATAGATCTGGTGCGTCTTATAGAGCGAAAAATACAGTAAATGCAAAGGTACCAGGGTAAATGAAGCCAACGCACCCCCAATCTGGGAGAGGAGGAAGAAGTCAGACAGCCAGAGCCAAGCACAGGGTCAGGTTTACTCCCTGCACAGCTCTCCTGCCTTGGCCAGAATCACTGACCCTCCTGCTATGGGGCAGCCCCGCTCCACCCGCCACCTTTGACAGGAAAAGTAAGATAGCAGAGCCAAGCTCTTCCGCGAACAAGGCCCCTTTCGAAACCCCAAACGCCTTCCAAAACCCACACCCCGCTGCGGAGACGTCCCTGTTCCTCTCCCAGCTGTTATCAGGCGTGCTGCGGTTAACACCCATCTGAGGTCGGGACCCCGTTGCTATTAAAACTCCGCTCTGGCAACCAGGGCAGGCGGACGGCAGGGGCGAGGGGGGTGGAAAGAGCCTCTTCCCCCACGGTTCTCGAAATCTGCCAACCTTTTTAAAAAAATTAACTTTCACCCATGGCAGGGACCATCAGTCATGCGATTCAGCGCAACGCCCCAAGGTCTTAAAAGTTGAGGCACAGCCCTTTAGCGAACGCCCACCGTGGCTTTGGGACGGGAGGCTAAGAAGCAGGTCTCCAGAACATGTGCAGAGTGCTCGTTTGGGGCCGGGTTGCAGAGGTGCTTTGCAGGCAGCGCTCTAGCACTCCAGTTTTTATTTAATTTTTTAGCTCGAAAAGCCCAGCGCGTCCCTTTGGATCAATAGAACATAGCCAGCTGCGGATTATAGGGGCAGAAAAAAAAGTTTAAAGTTTTTAATGTATGTGTAACAACGGTAGCTTGGATTCTTCATGCGCAGAAATGGAAGGAGGAAGTCGCCACTAAAGAAGGACGGATAAGCAAGATAATGGGCTATGCGGAATTAGCAAAATCAACAGCAAAATTAAGAGACTCCATTGATGAGTGTTTTGTGGAAGAATGGATGTTTTCCTCCACCAGACTGCTAAGATACTACAGCACGATGAATTTGCGAGAAGGGTTTGAACAACGAGCAACAGAAGCCACTAGATTATAGAATGGCGGTTATGATTTAATAGTCTTTTACAGGGTTCAGCAGCACAGGGAAAACAACAGCTCCATGGAAAGCGGGGTGGGAAGTCAACAAAAATAAAAGAAAAAATGCAGTTGTGTATTGGATCATTTAAAACGTTGAAATTTAATAAAATACAATGGGGGGAGGGAATATATACAAAGAACATAGCCAGCTGCCTTATATTGAGTCAGACCCATGGTCTATCTAGTTCAGTATTGCCTGCACTGGCCGCCAGCAGCTCTCTGGGGTTTCAGGCAAAGAGTCTGCCTCTCAGGCAAAGAGTCTTATCACCCACCTACTTAAGTAAGATTCTAGTCCTCATGGTGTTGGATAAAAAGACTGCTTTCAAGAGCAACGTAGGGAGCTGTCTTCCAGAAGTCAGATCTAAGCAAATACAGTGGTACCTCGGGTTACATACGCTTCAGGTTACATACGCTTCAAGTTACAGACTTCGCTAACCCAGAATTAGTGCTTCAGTTTAAGAACTTTGCTTCAGGATGAGAACAGAAATCGTGCTCCGGCGGTGTGGCAGCAGCAGGAGGCCCCATTAGCTAAAGTGGTGTCTCAGGTTAAGAACAGTTTCAGGTTAAGTACGGACCTCCGGAACGAATTAAGTACTTAACCCAAGGTACCACTGTATACACTGGCAGGCAAGTGAGTCTTTGCAGTTTCAAGTGCAGAAGTTGGGGGCTGAACCCAGGACCTTTGGCAGGTATCTAGGGCCTCTGGCGCTGAGCCACACAAACCGACTGGACATATCTAAATATAAATGCATCTCTAAGCAGCTTGCACGACCCCTTTCTCTGCCCTCTTCTTACAACCAAAGGATAATTTTTTTAAAAAGCAACAGGTTACCATCAAGCATAGCGGTGACGTCCCTGAGCTATGAGCCAGAAAACTTCCTGGTTCAAATATGACTTTGGCTGCAACTTCACTCATGCAGCCCTGTTTAGCTGCCCACCCCCCTTGCTGCAAAATGGGGAGGAAACGGGACAGCGTTGGCCTACCTTCCAGGGTCGTTGGAAAGGAGTGCAGAGCACGTATACACAAAACATTCCACGGGGCTGCAGCAAAGTGGATTTTATGGCCTCTCCCCCATCCCTACGGCAGGGATAAATAAGAACAAGGACCTGCTTTTCAGGGTTCTTGCACAACAACAACAACAAAAACAACAACAACAACAACAACAAAAACAACAACAATTTATTATTTCTACCCTGCCCATCTGGCTGGGTTTTGTCAGCCATTACCGAAAACAGACATGAACCACGGTATAAGTGCGGTTTAAGTGTATTATTTGGGTGAGAGTGTGTTTGTTTTGCAGTGAAATACCTCAATCTCTCCTACTTCAACTCACGGGCTGCAATGCTCTTCCTCCCATGTGAAGATAAACTTGTTAACACGCACGGTTTGCTGTTTTTCGGCATGTACGAACTTACAAAAACACCTTGTCCTTGGACCGGCAACTGAGCTAAACACACAGTGAGCCGTGAGCTGTTCCCTCACCCCGGACCCAAAATACTCTCACCTATTTATTCTACTGCTCGACACTCCCATGCAGAAACGCATACACACGAGGTCAGAGCAAAGCCGGCCCTCCACTCTGCAGGCTGTGTGCTCCTGGACCTGTGCGTCCAGCTGCTTAACAGGAAAGGAAGGTCCAGACCCATCTCAAAAGGAAAAGCGAGGCTTCATTAAGAGCAGCGAGCTCAGATCCCCCCAAAAAACGAGAACAGAAACATCAACAAATGACGGCGGAGCTGGAAATATCCGCAGGTTCGCCAGACAAAAAGTGTGTGCACCATGCAGGTTTAACTTACGGAACTCACCGCTACAATATGTCTGTGCGTATATAACTAACTAGGCACATTCTGGGAAGATGATCTAATTGCAGAGATCAGGCAGGGTCACCTCAAAGAGAACCTCGAAGCAGCCTACCTCTGATTATATCAGGTTTTTTTTCCAAGGGGGGAGTATGTAGGTGCCCCCTTTGTCCCCCAACTGTGAGCCTCTTGGACGCAACGGGGTTCTTGCCCAAACAGCAGCTAATCGGCAAACATTCCCTGCAAACACTTAGATGCGCGGAACCACGGAGGGCAGTTCCCACCTCCATCCATCACCCTGCATAGCTAAGTGTGGACTCCAGATAAAGCCTCAATTTTCAGGGGCAGTCTACCTCCGAATACCAAAGAGGCTCAGATGACAGAGGAGGCTGTTGGCCAAAAGAGGAGCGTGGCCCCAAAGCCGGATTCTGGTTAGGGAAAAGAACGACCCCACAAATACCATAGCGGATGCATCCTATAGGAGGGTGTCAGCGTTCTTGAAATGGAATCCTACCAGCACGCTTAACATGCACACATTTAAGAGGCAGGGAGAAGCTGTTTTCTTCCGAGAAAAATCCTTCCTTGCTTACCTACCGCAGCGGAACAGCAGGAGACCCCCGTGGGAGACTGGATTAATTACTCTGCTTGGGGACAGAGGAAAATGCTTTATACTGAGCAAGGCTGCTGGGGAAGGGATGTGGTTCAGAGGCAAAGCTTCCCCCTTCCATGCCGAAGGTTCCAGGTTCAATCCCCGCCGTCGCCAAGCCGAGCTGGGAGAGATTCCCTGCCTGAGAGTTGCTGCCAGCCAGTGTAGAGATTACAGAGAGCTAAGTGCCGCAGCAATCCGAACCCAATAAAAGGCTCCTTTAAGAACATACGGATCAGGGCAAAGGGGCCCATCAAGTCCAGCGTCCTGTTCCCACAGCCGCCACCCAAATGCCCATAGGAAGCTTGCAGGCAGAATTCGAACACAAGAGCCGTCTCCCCAATCCGGCTTCCGGCCACTGGCTTTCAGAAGCGTAATTGCTTCTAACCAGAGCATAACCATTGTGGCTAGTAGCCCTTCTGCTTCGTGGATTCGCCCAAACCTCTTTGATGCCCATCGCTGTCTCCTGCAGAAAGGAGTTCCACAGTTTATTTTTATTTTACCTGCCCTGAATCTTCCAGCAGAATCTGATTCCCGGAGGCGATGTGGGAATTGAACCCGGGACCGTCTGTATAGATAGATAGATTCTTTATTGTCATTACACAAGTGCAACATTGCACAGTGCAACGAAATTGGATGTCATCCCTTAAAAAAAACAACAAAAGCAAAACAGCAACAACAACCAAACAAACCACATTCCAGCCACACCCACACCCACACCCATCAAACTCCCAGGTCACACTATCGAGTTACAGCATTCAAAAAGGCCACAGCTCTTGGATAGAAACTATTTTTCAGTCTATTTGTCCTTGACTTGATGTTTCTATATCTCCTGCCAGAAGGCAGTAGTGCAAACAGACTGTATCCCGGGTGAGATGCATCCTGCAGGATGTTGTTTGCTTTCCTAAGACAACGGGAACCGTACAGTTCTTCCAAAGATGGGAGAGGATGACCAATAATCCTTTGGGCTGTGGTTATGACCTTCTGGAGCACCTTCTTCTCCCTAGCTGTACAACTGGAGAACCAAGCACAAATACAGTATGTGAGAATGCTCTCTATGGAGCCTCGGTAGAAGGACACCAGCAGTTTCTCACTCAGATTGTTCTTCTTTAAAAGTCTGAGGAAATAAATTCTCTGCTGAGCCTTCTTCACCAGAGCAGTGGTATTTGCGCTCCAAGTCATGCCCTGATCGATAGTCACTCCCAAAAACCTGAATTCCGCCACCCTCTCCACCCGTTCCCCGTTGATATACAAGGGCTGAATGACCGCCTTTTTTGTCCTGTAATCCATCACCAATTCCTTGGTCTTAGCTGTATTAAGAGCCAGATTGTTCTCTCCACACCAAACACAGAGCCGCTCCACCTCGTCCCGATAGGCGGACTCATCCCCTCCTGAAATGAGCCCCACCACCGTAGTGTCATCAGCAAACTTGATGATTTTGTTGCTGGAATAGATGGCTGTACAGTCATACGTATAGAGAGTAAAGAGCAGGGGACTCAACACACAACCCTGTGGTGAGCCGGTGTTAAGACTAAGGGCTTTGGACATATGTGACCCTACTCTAACCCTCTGAGAACGTTCTGACAAAAAATCCAAAACCCAGAGACAGGTGGAGTTGGAGAGTCCAATCGCCTCTAGCTTGGACACCAGTCTATGGGGGAGGATAGTGTTAAAAGCAGAGCTAAAATCCACAAACAGCAGCCTCACATAACTCCCCGGCTGCTCCAGATGGGACAGAGCAGCATGGAGAGTGGTGGTGATAGCGTCTTCTGTGGATCTATTTGCCCTGTATGCAAACTGGTAGTTGTCAAAAATTGGTGGAAGACAGGAAATAATGTGACGGCGCACCAGTTTCTCAAAGCACTTCATGATGATTGGAGTCAGTGCAACTGGTCTGTAGTCATTCAAACTACTGATTGTGGGTTTTTTAGGCAGAGGAACAATATGCAAGGGGAAAGGCCCTGCCACTGAGCTACGCAGGTCTCCCCTCGCTCCCCTTCCACCACCCGACATGACGCCAGCCCAGGCTTATGAAAAAAGAGTGAGCGTGTCTACTTCAAAATAAAGAAACAACCGCAGGGGAAGTTCAGTTCCACCCCCACCCAGCTAGCCAAGGATTGGGGAAAGGATCTGTGCAGTGGATTCAGCCAAAATAAGCCGGTGCATTGGAGGAGCAGAGTGGTGTAGTGGTTAGAGCAGGGGCCCTCCAGAGGTTGCTAGATCCCCAACTCCCGTAAGCCCTGACTTGAGTCTAGCAACATCTGGAGACGCAGGTTTTCCACCTCAGGGAGGAGCAGGATTCAATCCCTCACTTGACCTCGGTGACCCTGAGCATACCTCACAGGGCTGTTGTACAAGGATAATGTGGAGTATGGGTTTTGCAAGCGACCCCAAGCTCCTTGAAGGTGGCTGGGATTTTATGAAATGTACAAAGGGAGGACAAGGGGAACGCTAAATTGTTTAACTTGGAGGTGGTGGGGGTTGAAGGTAGGAAATCTAGCAGGGAAAAGAAGGGTTTAAAATTGGCTCAGTTGAAGTTGGCTCAGTTCTGCCAATGCTGTCCCTGAAGTGTTTGCCTCAGGGTGAGAATTCTTGCCCAGGAAGGGAGAAAGGGAGATTGAATAGGGAAATCTGGGGTGGAAAATCAGTGGGGCTGAGGTGGGCAAGGAGTTTTGTTTTGTTGATGGGGATCTGTAGTGGCAAAAAATGATTTACATGAGGGGGGGCAGTTGCTAAAGTAGAGAGGAGATAATGGCAAACCCATTTCTAAACAGGAATGTGCCCCCTAAGGAGCTGGGCTCCCAGCAGCTGTGAACGTTCTCAGTCTCTGCACATGCCCAGAGGCACTCATTTTGGGTACTTCCGAGGCTCCAGGAAAAGGCTCTGCAGTCCATCTCTCAACCAAGGGAGCAGAGTGTCCGGGACACAGAGGCACCCAGAGCTTCACCCAAATCCTTACAAGATTTTGGGCTCCCCTCAGAACAGACCGAAAAGAGGGCATGCGGAGATTTATTCAGTCACTACATTCCCACCTGCCCAAGGAAGGCGCTCGAGGCAGCGCATGGCGTTCTGCCCCCTCCCCATTCTGCCAGGACAACAACCCTGAAAGGTAGGCCAGGCTGAGATTGAGCAACTGGCCCACCCGGCAGGCTCTGTGGCGGAGCGGGGATTCGAACCCAGGCCCCATGCTCTAACCACTCCACCGTACTGTCAAGGAACCTCTCTGCCTCCTGAGGTGGACGCAATGCACCTGGTGGGTCCTACAGGTATGAAAACCAAATCTCAGGTGAGGAACAAGGATATAGCGGAGCGACTCTACTTACTCCGGGCTTTTCGCTTGATGTCGCGTATCAGCGCGGTGTAGTTCGCCCCCAGGAAAGGAATGTCCTCCATCGTCATGTTCATCAAGGCTGGCAGCCTGAGGTACAGACCCTCCACAGCGAAGAAACAGGGCCGGTCGTCATTTTTGTTGTCCCAGTAGAGGAGCATGGCATGGCGCGTCCAGTTGAAGTGTTGGTTCAGGTAGGCCGCAAACTCGCCCAACTTGCCGTGGCTCGGCCCGGTGCGGGTGGTCAAGGCGTACTCGCTGGCCTTGTTGGCAAAGCCCACGGCCTCGGCCCCGGCGGTCACCAGTGGCAGCCCCCAGTGCCGGGTAAAGCGGGCAACGGGGGCTGCGGTGTAGACGCAACCGGGTCCCACAAACAGGTCCGGGTTGGCGCTCATCTGAAGGTCCACAGCCGACATGGGCGCCAGGATGTCCGAGCAGACGCCGTGGTCGTCCTCGCTGGTGCCGAAGACCAGCTGGACGGTGTAGCCGGGCAGCAGGTCCGGCCGAGCGTTGACCTTGCGGACGGCGAGCCGTATGGCGGGCGCCACCCGTGGCCAGGCCCAGGGATACGTGGTGTTGCGCTCCGGAAGCACCACGGCGATGGTCAAGTTGGCTGCGCCGGCCGGGCCCAGCTGGCAGAGGGCCACAAGGATCCACCACACGAACGCCGGGCCGTGGGGCGACGCCGCTTTGAGCGGGGTCCCCGGGTAGAGCCACGGCCCGCAGAGGGCCACCCCGCGGCCGCCACGACGCCAGGCCTTCATTCCCTGGCCTCGCCCCGCGTGCCACCCCGATGCCCCCAGCTTCCTCACCCCTTCAAAACCCAACCGACGCCCAAAACCCTGCAGAAGGTGGCACGGGGTGCTGTGCTAAAGCGTGCCAATCTCAAGCGTGCCCGGTTATGCCCACTGTGCCAGCTCCCCGCATTTTGGCGCTTGACCCTTTCCCTTCCGCCTCTCTGCAAACTCTTCTCCTCTCCAGTGGTGCAAAAAACCCAAAACACAACCCACCCCACAGCTGTCTTCTGCCAATCTCTGCTCCCTAAGAAGTTGTGCTGAGTTTCGCTGAGCTCGTCTGCCTGGCGTTGGGGGTCCCGCCCCGAGTTCGCGTCCGCCTCTGCCCGTGCTGCCTGCCGCCTTCCTTGCAGTAACTCAGCCTGGAGTGGAGAGAGAAAGAAGAGGAGCAGAGGTTTATCTAACTGCAGGGTCCAGAGTTGCTTCTTTCCTTCTTCTTCGCTTCATTCAATGACAGGGCGGCTGCGATCATCATCAGCACCACCGACAAGGCGCCTTAACTCCTTCCTGCCCGCGACTCACCCCCCTCTCCTTCCCATTAAAAGCAGGAACACGGGATTTTCCAAACAAAGATCGCCCAGCAAAGGATCCACGACGATGGGTTGTGGGATTTCAAGTCCGGACATCGCAGTGGCAACTGCCAATATTTATATGCCGCTTAATATGCAGAGTCCCCGAGTGGTTTAACCTAAAGTGGGGGAATTAAAGGAAGGGAGAAGTACCTGCGAGTTGGGAATGCAAAGAAATACGTCAGTAGCAGCTCAGCTAAATATCAAGGAACAATAAAACAGCCTGAGAGAGGAGAGACAAGATTTTTTAATCCTTCCCCCTTGTTATTATTAGCCGTCCTCTTTTAAATTAATTGCCATAATTTTTAGATTGTTTTAGTTAGTTTTTTTTTAATGTCACTATATCCTGAAATGTTTTAATCTGTTTGCCCCTTAGGGTTTCTCTTTTTAATTGCACGTTTTGTTTATTCGTTTCGTAAAAAGTTATATACCACTCGGCAGTGGGAAAAACTTCCGAGTGGTTTGCAAAAGGAATAAAACAGTAAAATTATTGGGGATTAAAAACAACTATTAAAAAACACACACGCACAAAAAAAAAATGTGAGTCTGGGTTTGCCACCCTGGGCTCCATGGGTAGGAAGGTGCAGACCTAAATTCAATAATAAATAGAGTAATAACAAGAGTTACTGTTGTAATTAATAATAATAATAATTCTTCTAGTAGCAGTATTTTAACTTAGGACGAATCAAATAACACTGTTGATGTATTATGATTGTCATTAACATTCCAAATGAGTGCCAGGCACTGTGTAATTTTGAAGAAGAAAAATCTTGCCAGTGGCATCAAGCAATTTGCAGATTTATTTTACCAAGTCGAATCTCAGATCTACAGGTTTCCATCCTGCTGATCTGCCAAGTAGTTCAAGGCTGCCTGTATGATTTCTCTCCCCCATTCTTTTTTCTTTGGGCTTCACAAGAACCCCGGCGAGGGTTCGAGCCCCACGCTGGGCAAAATATCCCTGCAGTACACAGGGTTGGACTAGATGACCCTCGGGGTGTCTTCCGATTCTATGATTCTTCACAACAATCCGGTGAAGTAGGTTAGGAGAGAGAGAGTTAGAATGACATGGGTTTAGAAATTAAGTGGTTTTCAGCGGCAATGATTAAATAAAAACAAAAGAAAGGTTAAAAATTAAATCGAGAACAGGGGAAAGGATTTGCTGATTTAATAAATAGAAATTGGAATACAGAAAGGGGAGGTATGAGGAGGTCGGGAAAGTAAGTTACAAGAAAAAAAAAGAGATTGAAATTATACTTGTTTTTGTTTGTGTTTGTATTGTTGTTTGGTTTGTGTGAAAAACTTAAAACTTTAATAAATATCATTTAAAAAAAAAAGAGCAAGAGAGAGACTGGCCAAAAGTCACACCCAGAGTGCTTCATGGTGGAGTTCAGGATTTGAACCCTAGCCTCTCCCGGGTCCTAGTCTAAGCACTACATCCCCACAGCCTCTCTATGTAGAACACGACATTTCTTCCTCCCCCCCCCCCTTTATATATAATTTTTATTAGTTTTTTAACATATAATTTTCAACAATAATTAAACATACTTTTATATCTTACACAATTTTTTTGACTTCCATCAATCACATCTGAAAAATTTCCAGTCTATTAATTTGCATTTCTTACTCTCACTATTACATTTAAATCTCACAACTGATGTCTCTATTTTGCAATATTTCATATATTTCTCCTTACAAAACTTCTTGGAGTCCTGCTAGTGTAATTTGTTGATTACAGCTGCTCTTCAAATAGTTCGTAAATTTCTTCCAATCTTCTGTAAATCTCTGGTCCCGTAGGTTTGGAATCCTTCCTGTCATTTTATCCAATTCTGCGTAAAACACGACGTTTCAGAGCCTTCTGTGCAAAAGTGACGGTCACACCCATTGACCCACCTACGAGGTGCGGCCCCCGGAAAGCTGCCTAGGAGGGGTTTTGGCCCTCAGGCTGGAAAAAGTTTCCCACTCCAGGACTGGGTGAAAAGCTGACTCTCAACTTCAGAGGGCTGCGCTGCTAGGCACCCGTTATCTGGGGAAGTTAAGTTGTGGCAAACTGACTTTACCTCTGAGTAAACATGGGAAGGAATGTCTCCAAGCCAAACACAATGATCAGGGCGATAAGTCACAAACTGAGTGCCCTCCTTGACCTTCCACTTTTGCAGCGCACCCTGGAGGCATCGGGGAATTTTAGCGTTGGAAGGGCGCATGCCAGGCGTCATCTCATCCTTAAACTACAGTTCCCAAGGTTCTTCGGAGGAAGCTGTGGGCATGACCTTTTTCTTCTTTGGCGATCCCTCGTAGCCGACTAAGATTGTCTTCTGTAAACACGGTTTTAACAATGAGTACGAAGACTTGTTGCTTTTGAATTCTGGTGCTGGAGGAGACTCTTGAGAGTCCCATGGACTGCAAGAAGATCAAACCTCTCCATTCTGAAGGAAATCAGCCCTGAGTGCTCACTGGAAGGACAGATCCTGAAGCTGAAGCTCCAAGACTTTGGCCACCTCATGAGAAGAGAAGACTCCCTGGAAAAGACCCTGATGTTGGGAAAGATGGAGGGCACAAGGAGAAGGGGATGACAGAGGACGAGATGGTTGGATGGTGTTCTCGAAGCTACCAGCATGAGTTGGACCAAACTGCGGGAGGCAGTGGAAGACAGGAGTGCCTGGCGTGCTCTGGTCCAGGGGGTCACGAAGAGTCGGACACGACTAAACGACTAAACAACAACAACAAACGTAAGGGACTGTGGAGGCCAGGCATAGGCAAACTCGGCCCTCCAGATGTTTCGGGACTACAACTCCCATCATCCCTAGCTAACAGGACCAGTGGTCAGGGGTGATGGGAATTGTAGTCCCAAAACATCTGGAGGGCTGAGTTTGCCTATGCCTGGTGGAGGCCAATTCTGGATCCACACATCCTTCCACAGTGGGGACACTGGTTTCCGGACAGGAGCTGATCACAGTGTGGATTTGCCCAGCGTGCCTTCCTCTTTGCATGTTTCTCCTTTGCGTCCTGAGTTCGAGTTTCTTCAAAGCCCATGACACCTTTGGTAAAGACTGTTCTCCAACTGGAGCGCTCGCAGGCCAGTGTTTCCCAGTTGTCTGTGTTTATACTACATTTTTTAAAGATTTGACTTGAGAGAGTCTTTAAACCTCTTTTGTTGACCACCAGCATTACGCTTTCCATTTTTAAGTTCGGAATAGAGTAGTTGCTTTGGAAGACGATAATCAGGCATGACCAACACCTCGATAAAAACTACCTTGAAGTCTGGGCTACTTCATACTTTTCTGTAAAGTTTTTTTTTATAACAAAAATCATTTTATAATGAAAATACTGACCTGGTAAGGAGCAGAGGGGTCCGAAAGGTCTTAGGGAGTCCATTCAGAGTGCCTTGCTCTCTGCATGCCTCAAAAGTAGGGGCCTAGCATTATGCTCAACAGGTGAGCACCGAGTGCGAATTTCGCCATCTGAAGGACAACACTGCCACCTGTAGGACTGAATAATGCTTTCTCCCTTGCCTGCTCCAGCAAGTACCAGCTCAAGCCAAAAAGAACACACAATGAGAGTTGTAGAATATAACAACCTTTGATTGATAAAGGTTGATTGATTGAATATAACAACCAATTGAAAGGGATTTGAAAACTGAGCAATGGGGGGAAATGTTAATATATGAAATAGAGGAATATGTTGGCTGAAATGTGTGATGTAATCGAGGAATATGTATGGGTGAAAATTGTGATATTACACCGTAGGTAAAAGGGATGGCTATGAAAACAGCACAGAAGGGAAGATGGGAGGTCAAATTATAAGACGAATGCATAAACAATTTGAAGTTTGAAATTAATTGGTCAATTTAATAAAAATCTTAATAATTAGAAAAGAGAGTTGTAGAATTGTAGAGTTGGGACGGGACTTGTTCCAGCCCATGTTCATGGCAGGAATATTGCAATGGGACTGTATGCTAGAGACTTTGCATGTAGGCACCAGGTTTAATTGCTGACATATCCAGGAAGGGCTGGGGAAAACCCCAGGAGATCTAGACTGACCAATGGTCCGAATCAGTATAAGGCAGCTTTCCATGTTCCTGATATATGGGTAAAAATTGTAGGAGAGAAGGACCTTACTGAAATCAAGATACGCTACAGAACACTTATCAAAAAAAGAAAGAATATTTGTCTGTTTTTGATAAACCCATGCTGGGTCTTAGTAATCACACTGCTGCAAAATAATGTGCTGCGTTGGCTTCAATAGATTTTTCAAAAATTAATTTAAATATTTTCATTAAAATAATCCAACTCGCACTAATTTTAAAAATACCGGGCTAGCAGAGGATGGTTTCGATCCATCGACCTCTGGGTTATGGGCCCAGCACGCTTCCGCTGCGCCACTCTGCTGCTTGGGAACAAAATGCTTCATTGATGCTCTATAAGTGCCGCACAATGTTCTGCGCGTGCGCGCTAAGCACTATTGTCTCCCTCTTTCGGCGTCCTTCTCTCCCTCTAGCGGTCTCCCAAGAGCTCCGCTGCCCAGAAGCCGCACATGCGCCTTCCCCACCTCCCCTTGCGCGGTCCCTCCTCCCCTCCCGCTCCCACTAAGCCCTGCCCTATTGGTCACACTACCCGCTGCCAACTTTGCCATTGGCTCGCCGCTCGCGGGGGCGTGCGCGTGTCTTCCGAATGACAGACGGTCCAAAGGAACCAATGAGATGACGGAAGCTAAGACGCGGGCGGGAAGCCACTGTGGGGCACGAGGATGGGATTGGCTGAAGGAGGGGAGCCGCGGCGGCAGCCAATAACGGCGGCTGCTACTGCCTAAGGGGACCAATAGCGGTGCAGCTTGTTGCGAGGTGCGCAGAGCGGCGGGCGCAAGTATAGGCCGGGCGGCTTTTCTTTCATATTTCCTCGGCCGCCTCCCCCCACATTCGCTGCACCGTTTCTTTCTTTTTTTTTTAACGCCTGAGGAGCAGCGACGGTTATTGCTCGTCGGAATCATGAGGCGAGTAAAGGGAGGGGGGGGGGAGAAATGGGGGAGGGGCTGGCACGTGGCGGGGGAGGGGAATTGGGGGCAGGGAGAAGGGAATGGAAGGATTGGGGGTCATGGCGGGCGCTCACTTTTTGTGAGGAGGGCGCTTATTTGGGGCGAACTGTGCTCAGAAAGCAGGACAGGGAAACCCCCGAACCTCCAGGGACGGAAGGAGTCTGCTTTTCTACCAGAATATAGAATGGCGCGCGCGCGAGAGAGAGATAGACTGCTGCTGCACTTGGAAGCTCCACCTCCGGCTGTCGTCTGCCTGCCCTATCCCGCCCCTGCCAAGTGCCATATAACGGGGAGGGACAGGATGGCTAAAGATGGAATTCCCGTTGCCCCTCTTAAGGACACATGGGAGATGGAGCCAGATTGTTTTCTCCTGCTCTGGAGGGCAGGACTCGAGATTCCAACAGGGGTCGGACTAGATGACCCTTGGTGCCCCCTTCCTACTCCCACAGTACAGTGGTACCTCGGGTTACATACGCTTCAGGTTACAGACGTTTCAGGTTACAGACTCCGCTAACCCAGAAATAGTGCTTCAGGTTAAGAACTTTGCTTCAGGATGAGAACAGAAATTGTGCTCCGGCAGCAGGAGGCCCCATTAGCTAAAGTGGTGCTTCAGGTTAAGAACAGTTTCAGGTTAAGAACGGACCTCCGGAATGAATTAAGTACTTAACCCGAGGTACCACTGTACTATCATTCCATGAACAGAAGAAGAGCTGGGCTGCTGGATCAGGTCCCAATGCCCCATCTTAGTCCAGCATCCTGGTCCCACAGCTGCCCCAAAGGGAAGCACACAAGCAAAAATCCCCACAACACAAATAGCTGCCTCTCCCTTTCTGGCCACTGGCATTCAGAGGCATCCTGGCTAGTAGCCATGGGTACTTCCCTTCCCCCATGAATTTGCCAAATCTACTTTGATAGCCATCCAAGTTGGTGGACACCACTGTCCTCCTATGGGAGAGAGATACAACAGCCAAAGGGTGGACTCCCAGGTACAGAAGGAGTCTACTTCTCTGAAAGGGTCAGATAATGGGTGGGGAGAAACAGGATAGCCAAAGGATGGACCTCCATGTACAGAAGTAATCTACCCTCCCTACATCAGATAACAGAGAGGGGTGAGGTAGCTGAAGGTGAGGCTTCCAGGGGCAGATGCAGTCTACCTCTCTGCAGTCAGCAGATAATGGGGAGATAGACTTCACAACAAGAGCGGGTTGGGCTTGGGGCTTCATGGGCCTTGGGTGTTATTGAGCTTCGAAAGAAATATGTGACTTCACTGGATAGTTACAGGTAGGTAGCTGTGCTGGTCTGCTGTAATTGAAATAAAACAAAATAAATAAATAAATTCCTTCCAGTAGCACCTTAGAGACCAACTAAGTTAGTTATTGGTAGTTATAGCAATAACTAACTTAGTTGGTCTCTAAATAAAATAAAAAAATCCTACCAGTAGAATCTTAGAGACCAACTAAGTTAGTTATTGGTATAACTAACCAATTGTTGGTCTCTGAAGTGCTATTGGAAGGATTTATTTTATTTTATTCACTGGATAACAGAAGGAATTGAACTTAGGATAGCCGTTGGTCTGCCCAACCTGGTATTGTCAACCCCACACGTGAGGACCCTGCGGCCTGGCAGATGTTGCTAGACTCCAACTCTCCAACTCCAACTCTCATCAGCTCCAGCCAACATGGACAATAGTCATGAATGATGGGCTTCCGGATGGAGAGCACCAATTGCCCGATGTTTAATGTAAATGGGGGGAAGGGTGTAAGGAAACAAACCTCTGGGAACAGCTGATAGCAGATTGTGGCTCTTGCTTGTACTTATGACTTTCCCCCCTCTCCTTCCTTGATTTCTTTCAGGGGTGACAGAGGCCGTGGTCGTGGCGGACGCTTTGGTTCTCGGGGTGGTCCTGGCAGTGGGTAAGTCCCACATAAAGTTAGGCGTCTATCCATTTCTAGCAGCACAAACACAGGAAACTGCCTTATACTGTGCAAGGCCATTGGTCCATCTACCTGCTCAGTATTGTCTCCAGTAACTGGCAGCAGCTGTCCAGGGTTTCAGGCAGGGTTCTCTCCAGGGAATACTGAAGGAAGCCCACTGGTCTGTTCAGCAAAGTTTTACCTGCAATGACTAGAAGCAGGCAGGCGTTCAGACAGGAGACATTTCCATCCATACAAGGCCAAAATGGAACAACCGAAACAGTGTGTCTCGGTAGACGGAACACACTATGGTTTAGATGGCCAAGTTTTCTAGGCAGGAAGCCTCATTGGTTCTGCTGCTGTGGCTTCCTCCCAAGCATAGGTGTGCCTACTTGGGAGTAACTCACTGAATATACTGGGGCTGAATAATCACACATAGGCTTTTGGTGTCTTTCTTATAACATCCCTTAAGTAAAGTCAGGATAAGCTAAAGAACATGATCAAACCTGTGACATAGATCTTGAATGTACTGTAAACTCTGGCAAGCGCAAAATCAAAGCTCACCTTCCTATATTAACTGTGTTTCAGGTTCCGACCCTTCGTGCCTCACATCCCTTTTGACTTCTATGTGGTAAGTAGGCCTGACGGGTGCTTTTGAATGTGGCTGGCAGTCCTAAGTTTGAGAAGTTTGTCTTGGGAAATTAAAAATCAACCCAGCAAGCTGTGGGATTGGAGAACTTGGAAGCTTTCTGGATACAGCCACGAAATGGTGCGCCTGCATTCTCAAAATATGCTAGGAAAAAAGTGTGCAGGGTTGGCATCAATTTTTGTAATGCCTTGGAGCAGGAATCAGACTTTTAGACCCACGCGTAAGTACACATAAAGAGATGGGTGAGATCAAGTTGGAGGCCCTACCTTGCCTTAAAAAACAAAAACTCCTGTTTGTTCAAAACCTGCCTGTTGTTGGTGGCTGCATCATGTGCACAGATTGCTGTTTGGTGGTGCTGAGTGGTGAAACCCAGTGGCGTAGCGTGGGGGGTGCAGGGGGGGCCGGCCGCACCAGGCGCCACATCTGGGGGGGCGCGCTTGCCGCCTCCGGAGTCGCCAAAGAGCCTCGGGCGCAGGCTGTAGCAGAGCCCCATGTCTCGCGGAACCAACGAGCTGTGCGCACGTCGGGGCTGAAGGCGTCTGGCAGGCAGCGGCTCTCAGCGCTCGCCGCGGTCCCCGCGCGTCAGGGCCGCGGAGGGCGCGCCAGGCAGCCCCTCCTCACAGCCCCGCTGCCGCTGCTGCAGCTGCTGGGCCATGTTGCATTTTCCTCGCCTTTCTGCCCTCCTCCTCCGGGCAAGCGGCGTCGTTTGGGCGGCAGCGCCAGCGGCAACTCGCCTCAGATCACCTGACACGGACCCGCCCCCGCCGTGGCTACCTTACCGTAAATACCCCAGCCCAGGCAGCAGCAAGAATAAGCTGGCAGCGGCGGCAGGTTAGGGGGCGCAAATTACTTGCCTTGCCCCGGGTGCTGAAAACCCACGCTACGCCGCTGGTGAAACCACATATATGAACACTGCTAAAATGGGACCACTGAGGATGAACATAGTGCACTGTGTGTGTGTGTGTGTGTGTGTGTGTGTGTGTGTGTGAAAGTCTTCATAAAGGTCATTATGAAAATGATCTACCGGTGGTACATGACCCCAGTCAAGCTTGCAAAAATTTATCATTTGCCTAATAATAAGTGTTGGAAATGTAATGAGACTGAAGGCACTTTTTACCACCTTTGGTGGACCTGCCCAAAGGTTAAAGCTTTCTGGGAAATGATCTATAATGAAATTAAGAAGGTTCTTAAGTGGACTTTTCCTAAGAAACCAGAGGCTTTCCTCTTGGGCATGGTGGGCCAAGTGGTGTTAAGGAAGGATAGGACATTCTTTATGTATGCCACTACAGCAGCAAGAATTCTACTGGCAAAGTATTGGAAGACGCAAGAACTACCTACTCTGGAAGAATGGCAAACAAAGGTGATTGACTTTATGGGACTGGCTGAGATGACGGGCAGAATCCGGGACCAGGGGAAAGAGACAGTGGAAGAGGACTGGAAGAACTTCAAGATATATCTTAAAAATAATTGTAAAATTGAGGAATGTTAAGATGTCAGGGGGTAAGAAGTAAAGAA
Source organism: Podarcis cretensis (assembly GCF_951804945.1). NCBI lineage: Eukaryota > Metazoa > Chordata > Lepidosauria > Squamata > Lacertidae > Podarcis > Podarcis cretensis. The sequence continues at coordinate 8,883,057 of NC_137186.1, forward strand.
TTGCAGCAGTAAACAAAAAAAAAAAACTTAAGAAATATTTATGAAAAAGAACTAAGACAATGGACTTAAGGGTTGCTAAAGAATCTTAAACAAGGATGCAGGGATAGGGAGGTATGGGGAAGTCAAAGAAAAAAGGCTATGAATTGATGATTATGAAGTAATACTGTGTTACATTGTTCTTCATTTTATGTGTGGAAAATTAATAAAAATCATTATAAAAAAAAAAAAACATAAAGGTGTCCTCCTTCCTCCAGTGCGAAATGGCTTTCCCCCGTGTGAAACCAGCCCCAGATGAGACTGCCTTCAGCGAAGCCTTGCTAAAGAGAAACCAGGACCTTGCTCCCACTTCTGCTGAACAGGTGTGTTCTGCATGATTGCTGCTCTCTCCCCGGTAGAATTAAGAGGTTTCTGTCAAGGAGGTGGGATAGGAACCCTGGATAAAATTATTCAGTTGCTTTTCCTACATAGGGGTGGACAGACCTCTGTTTCCTCTAGGAGTTAAAATAAAACAATAATAAATTAAAAGGCAGTAATGCTCTTTGAGCTAAAAATTGAAAGCAGTAATCGTCATTAAACGTCACATTGCCTACAATTTCTTAGAGGCCTTTCACCACCCGTTCTCGAAAAATAAGCCACGTTCCTGAATTTAAGACTTAAATTATTCCCGAAATAATAGTTACTAAATCTCCTAGTTAGGATACATTGCAGTCCTTCCTTGATATACGAACATAGTCTTGTCTTTTTTACTTTAGACATTGTAATATGAAGGGCAAAGGATACAGTTAACTGCTATTGTGTAATTTTTGGTTTTGATTGGATGTTTTATTTATTAGTATGTTAAATTTTGCACAGCTGCGTTGAACCGCCATTTGCACATTAAAATACAGTATATAAATCAGGTAATAAGCCAGTGTGGTGTAGTGGTTAAGAGCGGTAGACTCCTAATCTGAGGAACCGGGTTCACATCTCCGCTCCTCCACATGCAGCTGCTGGGTGACCTTGGGCCAGTCACACTTCTTTGAAGTCTCTCAGCCCCACTCACCCCACAGAGTGTTTGTTGTGGGGGAGGAAGGGAAAGGAGAATGTTAGCCGCTTTGAGACTCCTTAAAGGGAGTGAAAGGCGGGATATCAAATCCAAACTCTTCTTCTTCTTCTTCTAATAAACAAATAGCTACATACTACTCTATTTCCCCCTTCTGTACTAGGCTTCTATCCTCTCTCTGGTGACCAAGATCAACAATGTGATTGACAACTTGATTGTGGCTCCAGGAACATTTGAAGTGGTGAGTCAGTCTTCACCAAGAAGACATTGAGAGAATACTCATGTTTAGCAAGGGAGTATGTGTTTTCATCTGAAGGGTTGTGGTTTGCTGTGAGACTTCTCTCAGTAGACACAATTGCTAAACTGGGATTGAAACAGAATCTCCGCTGAGCCAACCTCCAGGCAGGATCGCATCAGTCCCTCTAGCCTAGATTTCAGAGTGTCACAGGCAACAGCTTTTTCAAAGTTTACATTTGAATTTCTGACCAAGTGCTGTGGGCACCATCCTCTCCATTCATCTCTCTCCCCACTCCCCGGATCAGCCACCCCAAAAGTGACAGTCTCTGAGCCTGTAAAAAACATAAGAGCTGAAAGAGGAAGTGGGAAAGAGTGTCACTTTTCCAACTTCCTTTTTTAGCTCTATGTTCTTTTCAAGAGAGAAGGGCAGTGGGCTTGGAGACTTTGTGGGCCAACTTGGGAAGATCTGAACAGCATATTTATGTGTACATCTCTCTCTCTCTTTCTCGCTGTACCAGCAAATCGAAGAGGTTCGCCAAGTGGGATCCTACAAGAAAGGAACCATGATGACTGGCCACAATGTGGCAGATCTAGTTGTGATCCTGAAAATCTTGCCTACGTGTAAGTTTTTCTATTCGCAAAGGGAAGGGGAAATGGCAGACTGGGGTGGGGAGTGTGTTCTAATGGAGCCTTCTGCAATGAATTTTGACTTCTGCTTCCATCCACAGTGGAAGCTGTTGCCGCCTTGGGAAACAAAGTTGTGGAAAGCCTGAGGACGCAGGATCCTGCTGAAGGTGAGCAGCACGTTTTGTCTGCCATTGCCCTGTTCTATGCATCAGCACACTCAGTGCTGCATTCCAAGCAAAATAACCCCAGGGGAAAAGATATATGCTAGTGGCACAGCCAGGAAACAAACACTCAGGAAAACACCTGTCTTTTGCCTCAAATGCAATTTGCTGGATTTGGGATGGGAAGACTGTGGCATTCCAGATACTGCTTGACTGCAAGTCCCATCATCTCTTATAACTGCTGGGAGTTGGAGTCCAGCAACATCTGAAGGACCACTGATTTGGGCAAGATTCACTACTGGGGTCCAGAGTACTACCTGTTCCACAGTACAGAGAGAAATCTCACCAAGCATTGAGATCTGTAGCTACTCCTCAGTCACTTCCTGGCTCATTTCATCCCTGATTTTTTCTCCCCTTAGTATTGACCATGCTCACCAATGAGACCGGCTTCGAAATCAGTTCTGCAGACGCAACAGTGAAGATTCTTATAACCACTGTGCCCCCCAACCTCCGCAAACTGGATCCCGAGCTGCACCGTAAGGAAATCCAGGCAGTTTGTTTTCTCTGCAGTGGAGGGGCAGGGGGAAGGGCAGGATAGATGGAGGTTGACCTTGCTTAAATAGGTTCTGCTTTTGGTAAAGGTAAAGGGACCCCTGACCATTAGGTCCACTCGTGACCGACTCTGGGGTTGCGGCGCTCATCTCGCTTTATTGGCTGAGGGAGCCGGCGTACAGCTTCCGGGTCATGTGGCCAGCATGCCTAAGCCGCTTCTGGCGAACCAGAGCAGTGCACGGAAACGCCATTTACCTTCCCTCCGGAGCGGTACCTATTTACCTACTTGCACTTTGACGTGCTTTCGAACTGCTAGGTGGGCAGGAGCAGGGACTGAGCAGCAGGACTGAGCAACCTTCTGATTGGCAAGTCCTAGGCTCCACAGCGCCACCCGCGTCCCTTATGTGCTTTTGGTAGAAGAGTAGAAAAGAGCAACCTGCCCAGAGGGCCTTGTGTGCTGTTTTAATTGGGTTGAGGTATGTGTGCCCAGCATAGAAGGCTGGAGTGTTTCCTTGCTGAACACAGTTTCCCTAATGCCGCCACTTCTGTCGTCTTCTCTCCACTCACCAGTGGATATCAAAGTGCTTCAGAGTGCTCTGGCAGCTATCCGACATGCTCGCTGGTTTGAGGAAAACGCGTCTCAGTCCACGTAAGTTCAGTCCACGTAAGTCTCTCTCCCTTTGTGCCTGGAGAGCCACCTTTGCTCCTCTTGCAGAGGTGGCCCTCCAAGACTTTTAGCCTTGCTTTTGCCCCCAAGGTGTTTTTTTAAAAAAACAAACACCTAACTGCAGTGTGTCCTTGAGCTCTGATAATGTCGCTTGCTGTCTGCATGTAGGACAGAGAGGTGAGTGCAAGAAACTAACCTATGGCATAATGGTTATATTTACATTTGTTCCTATGCCCAATTTTGCCTCTGCCCCCCGCCCACCAGAAGGGAATGCCGCCTTCAGGCTCAAAAAGGTTCTCCTGCCCTTGTGGAAGGACATAGGGGAGGAAGCTCCCCAATCTGTAAAACTTAAGGCAGACTAGGGTCAACCTTAGCTCTTACACTGGGAAACATCAAGGCTTTGATGCATCTCTGAGTTTGGACTTGCTCCAGCTGCTTGCTTCTGGTGCTCTTGGTCCAGGTCCTAACCCCTGGCAGAACTCCCATATCTTGGGGACGTATGTCTATTCACAATGCGCCTCCTTCTGATTCTCCGGACTCTGGCATGGGGGCAGTTGAGGCACAAGGATGAGGTGTTTTTTGTGTAGATTTGCTCGCTTCTAGTGCTGCTTGTGCAAGATTCATGCCTTTGCAGTTGGATCTCTTAAGCTGGCATAAGAGCAGAGTAGCCTTGCTGGATCAGACCAAAATGTCAGTTTAGTCCAGCATCCTGTTTCATAGAGTGGCTCACCAGATGTCTCTGAGAAGCCCACAAGTAGTATATGAAGACAGAAACCACACTTACACACATAATTTGCCCCCTTGCAGATGTCATTCAGAGGTAAATGCCTCTAAATAGGGAGATTTCATGTAGGTTTTGTGGCTAATCCACCAATGAACACCCTCCTCTTTAGTAGTATAGAGTCCAGTATCCTAGAGAAAACCATCACCACCATTTGTTTTAGAAAATTTATAAACGGCTTGATCCAAACACCCCCCCCCCAGCATGGTTCAAATAAAAAAAACATGGCTACAGCCCACAAGCTAATTCAAAACAAATACACAAAAAACTATCATTTTAAAACAAAGATAGTATCAACAACACAATAGATAGATACATACATATTCTGGGGATGACATTGTTACCTTCTTTCAGAGTGAAAGTCTTGATCCGTCTGCTGAAGGACCTCAGGTTGCGGTTCCCAGGCTTTGAACCCCTCACACCCTGGATTCTTGACCTGCTGGTATGTGAAGAGATCAAGGGCAGGTGCTTGGCTTCCCCTGTGGGCTGATTCTCTAATGGTGGCTGCTTCATGTTATGCTTTCTTGATCAAAACATTCAAGGATCCTGTTTTTGCAGTTGGGAGAAGCTTGGCAGCAATCTGCATCCCTTTTTCCTGTGTGACAACACTTTGAAGTTGTAGATCAGAACTAGGACTGATCTTTTTTTAAAAAAAATCATGAATTTAAAACAGTTAAGGAAGGCAGAGACGATGAAGAAACAGGAAATGAATGTGGAGACTCCATTGGGTCAAAGACAGTCTCCTGAATAATTTAATCCATAATGTAGTGCATACTTAGAAGGGTTGTTTTTCATTTGCAGGTAATTACGTAAGATTGAGGTGCTCCTTAACTTAACTTTTTTCCCATGCAAATATAAATATTCTGCAGGGAAGGAAATGGTGACAACATATTTACTATATATATTGGAAAGTTGTGTGCTGTGCATTTGGGCACCTCTTTAGGCAGTGGAACCAATTTGCTGCATGTTGTCTCCTGACATCAATGAGCAGCTTTTCACTTACCTTTGGATCCAGTTGGGTGCCATTTTGAATCAAGTTGGTAGACTGAACCTTGCCAAACCACTGATTTCAAAACTCGACTGGCTTTTGTTTGTTTCCTAAAATTCCTGAGCAGCTCCAGGTATGAGGCTGCCAGTGCTTAATAAAATAAAATGTTGAACTGTCTTCTCAGTAAGCCCAACTGAATTTAGTTGGAATCCTTTCCCAAGTCAACACAGACAGAATTGTATTGCCAGTTACTGGGTAAGCAGGACGGACAAACAAAGCTCTACTATTTGCTCTTCTCTTTGGTTCTAGGGACACTATGCTGTGATGAACAACCCCACACGGCAGCCCTTGGCTCTCAATGTTGCCTATAGGTATAGTCAAAACACTTTTAAAATTCAGGGGGGAAGAAGAGAATTTGTGTCTTCCAAATGCTACATGGCGGGGGTCTTATTATTTCTAATCTTGCTGCTGCTTCGCAGGCGCTGCCTTCAGATCTTGGCCGCTGGGCTCTTCCTTCCTGGCTCTGTCGGCATCACTGACCCCTGTGAGAGCGGGAACTTCAGAGTCCACACAGTTATGACCCTGGAGCAGCAGGTAACCCATCCCCCTCCTTCAATTGAGATACTATATAGTGCAAGGATTTAGGTTGAGGGGGACATCTGTACAAGAATGTACAAGAGGGGTTGAGGACCTGTGGCTCTCCAAGTGTCGTTGGAACCACAACTCAACATCGTCCCTGGCCGTTGGCCATGCTGGCTGGGGCTGATGGGAGTTGGGAACCCATTAACAACTGCAGGGCCACATGATCCACACACACATGCACCAGTTACATCTGCATGCACATTGATATGTGATCCTTGATCGGTTGGGATATGTGTCTGGGAAAGGGGGTGGGGATCCTGTGGCCCTCCAAATGCTGCTGGACTCCCAGCTCACATTATCCCTAGCCACTGGCCCTTCTGGGGCTTATGGGAGCTCAACACCACATGGAGGACCATCGCTGGTATAGTGGCTATAAACATGAGCTGAAAACCCTTGCCTCTGCCACAGACTTAGTATACATGGCTTTAGCCAAACCTCTACTCTTAATAACATTGGCCTGCCTGCCAGGGCTGTTTCAAAGTAAACTCTGTGAAAGATGTGTTAACTATTCAAATACAGTGGTACCTCGGGTTACATATGCTTCAGGTTACAGACTCCGCTAACCCAGAAATAGTACCTCGGGTTAAGAACTTTGCTTCAGGACGAGAACAGAAATGGTGTTCCAGGGGCGCGGTGGCAGCAGGATGCCCCATTAGCTAAAGTAGTGTTTCAGGTTAAGAACGGATCTCCGGAACAAATTAAGTACTTAACCCGAGGTACCACTGTACTCTTTGGGGGCAAGATAAGCACCACGCCTCCAGCTTCTCTGCAGATTTTGGCTTCCTACAAAAAATTCTAATCCTCATGGCTAAAATGCTTGCATACGATTGTCAGAGTTGGACCCATAGGTTTCACACCTCCTTTGAGATGCTTTGCAGATTGCAGAAGCATGAAGTTCAACTACTGTGTGTCCTGCACTGTTTGAAGAGGCAGGCGTGTGTGCCCTTGCTGTTGCTCAAAGAGAAATATGTGCAGGTGGATTTGCAGCCCAGAGAGGTCCTGAAAGTGCAGGGAGGGGACGATGTGTGACTGGTCTCTCTATTTCCATCTAGGACATGGTCTGCTACACAGCCCAAACCCTGGTCCGCATTCTCTCTCATGGCGGATACCGGAAGATCCTCGGGCAAGAAGGAGATGCCAACTGTAAGTAGGAGCTCTTGGAAGGAGCTGTGGCTCAGTGGCTGGAGCATATGTCCGGGATCTCCTTGTTGGGCTGGGACACACTCCAGACGGAAACCTTGGAGAATGTCAGTCAGAGTAGACGGTATAGAGCTAGATGGACCCAAGAGTCTCACCGGGTACAAGGCAGGTTCCTATCTTGGAAAGACAGATGGAAAGTGGGGCTCTCAAACAGCTTTGCTGGGACAGGTCTGCTCCATCAGGCCTCCTCTCCTTCAGCTGTCACCTGGGAGCAGGTGTTTCATCAGACTGCCTCCATGGGAGATAGGAAGAAGGGTTCGCTCACTCCTCTGTTCCATCAGGTGCCTCCTACCCCTGAACTGGGCCACCCAGCCATTATAAAAACAACTGTTTAAGAAGCAGTGCCCAAGTTTTTGGGGGCCCCCTTCCCTTTGTGTGCGTCGTTCCTTTAAATTGCAAGCATACAGGCAGGGTCTGTCTTGTTTTAACTGATTGTACATAAGCCAATCTGGGAACCTTTTTGGCTAAAAGTCAGGGTGCAGATATTCTAAATAAATAAAAACAATGAATTGGGGCACTGGCACACATTATCACTCAGTTATTGTAACCAAGGAAGTAACTAGTCTTTACCTCTAGGCAAGTGAGCAGCAGCAGCCTCAGGTGTTAAAATAATACTGGCTCCAAATCTTGTTGTAGAGGAATCGGATGGTCTACATATAGAAATAAGGCCACACTTTGTTCTGCTACATTGCAGCCTTTGGCTGTAGTTGAGGTGAAAGAAGTTTAGAAATAGGCAGCGAAAATCCAACAGGAGAGTTATCTTAGGGGAGATGTGCTATAGCCGACAGATGGCTTGTCAGCAGCATCAAACAACAATCCTAATCACATTTATCCTGAGTGTAAGCCCCATTGAACTTGATATGACTTAAATTCAGAATAAGACGAGCATAGGATTGCATGCTGGCCCTCGGCTGCTCGTTCCTTGGTGCACTTAGCCCAGGTATTTGGAACCCATGGCCTTGCGGGTGAACTACAACCCCCCTCATTCCTGGTCAACAGCTGGGAGTTGTAGTTCAGCAACATCTGGAGAGCCAAAGGTTCCTGCTCTAGTGCAGTTTTGGTTGTACAGGCTTAACTACCTGACTCACCACCACCCTGGAACGTCCCTTGTTTCGCAGACCTGGCTACCGAGATGTCTACCTGGGAAGGTGTGATCGTGACCCCGTCGGAGAAAGCCTACGAGAAACCACCTGAGAAGAAGGAAGGGGAAGAGGAGGAAGAGAACCAGGAAGAGACTGCTACCGGAGAAGAGGAAGAGAGCATGGAAACCCAAGAGTGACCTGCCAGGTGTGATGTGGCGGATTCAAGGGGGCAGCCCTCTCTGGTTTCTCTCACCCCTGACAGTAACACAGCTCTCCCAGCACACCTGATTGATAGCTGGTTATGCCAAGAGCTCCACTCCAGCCACCTTTATTTCCTCTTCCTGGCTTCCCTTCCACTGAGCCCGTTGACTTGGTGTCTATTCTGGATATGTTCACCCTGGTGGTGAGAGCTGCAGATGGCACTCTGTCCCACACCCTCTTGGAGCTGTGTGCTTTCCAAGGCCGAGGTTAAATTTCCTAGGTCATACTTTTTACCCAGGACCCCTTGAAAGTTGGTGTGCCTGCTTGTTTTATTTGACTGGTGGGGGGTGGGGTGGATCAGTGATTAGTGACTCCTGGATAATTATGGTGTGGAATACCTGTGTTGCTTAGAATGCTGATTTAGAAGCAAAGAACAGGAGAAATGGCCTGAGCTGGTGTTCAAGAGCTGTTTTGCTTCTGTCTTTCAGTGACCTCTCCCCTTGCCTCTACTACTGGTGGATGAACAGCTGAAGAAGGCCAAACCTGACTCCCTTTTCTGTGTGTTATTCTAATTGTCTTGTTTTTTAAGATTCTTGCTATTAAAATTGTGTTTTCCTTTTAAAAGCTGTTAGTTGGTTCGTCTGTTTGGGTGCTGGATCTACCAATTGGTTACTTCAACTGATAAGAACTGGGATCTGTTACAAAAGTGACCTCCAGAAAGTGGTCAGGCTCCTAAAATGGCAACTTTTTTTGATGAAAAGGTTAGCAACTCTTAGCTATCTCTCAGCAGGGCCTCCTTTATTTAGATCAAGAGTGAGAACTAGGAGACTTTTTTTTAGCAGAAGAAATAGTAAACGGAGCTGAAACCAAGCTCATTGGGCACTGAGCACCAGGCTTGGAACTTCAGGCCAGGGGATGCTCAAGAAAAGCAGAAAATCTATTTAAAAGTAGGACCTCCAGTGTGTTGCTATTCCCAAATACGTCCCTTAGCTTGGATCATCTTTGTTCCCATTTGCTTTTCCTTTGCATGAAAAGTTTCCGTGACTTCTTTAACCCCGCATTCTCTACAACAGCTTTCAGAAACCCCCAAAGTGCAACAGACTGAGCACAGGAGGCCTTGTCCCATGTTAACTAGCAGTGAACTTTTATTGCACAAGCAAGAGGCACCATTCTCGGCCACGTTCTGTGTCACTCTGCAGCCATAATCAGGCCCAATTGTACCAACTCCATCTGAAAGAGTACCTCAGCAGGGGGAAGCATGATAGGAAATTTGTGCCCAAAACCTTTCTTTCTTTATGAGATGAGGAGTCTTCCATATGCAGGAATTCCTGTCCGCGGGGCAGGAGCTTTTCCTAGCACCATGCAGTGCCCAACAGCCCAACTCTTTATCTTTCTCCGTGTTGTGCTTAGAAGCTGGCAGCATCCGTAAGGAAATTGCAGCTCTGGAAATCGCACCACTTTTCCCTTAGGAAAGGTCCTCTCATTTGCTGGGCGAGCCTTGGGGGTAGCTACCGCCAGCTTCAAGTATGGCTTTTCTGCGGGCAGTCTCCTTCGCTATACCATGGCTGAGCCTTCTCAAGCGCTCCTGTAAAGGAGAGGAAATGGTTTCAGCAAGAGTTTCATAAGCAGTGAAGACAGCTCCATTTAAAAGTTCTAGAGGTGCAGGAGACCCTCGCCAACTGGGCAGAGCTACATTGTTGTGCTGCCAGTCCTTTGTACGATAGGTTTTCAGTCAGGACCTACACCTTCCAACAAGATCTTTGTGAAAAAATGAAGGGTCAGCATTCTAAATAGCCTGCCTGCTGGTCCTATAGTCCAAAGGCGAGGGAAAAAGAGTATCATAGCAGTTAAATCAATCCATAGTGTTAAGTGCCATCCATAATATCTGGAAGGCAGTGGGTTACCAAAGGAGACCTTCAAGACTTCTTTTTTCCCCAAGCACATACTGACACCTCAGCATGTTTCTATAATTACTGGGGCTGAAGAGGACTATAGAAGATGTTGAGCATGGAAGCAACTGAACAACCAAAACTAGAACAGAATCAGTGTAATGTGCTTCTAAATGCCCAACCTCTAGGTCCCGATTGTCACAGTTAAATATTTTAATATTGCAAATCACCCTGTGACCCTCAGATACTAAGGGTGGTATATAAATTTAATAAATAAATTACAGTCCTGAGTTTCCAGGTAGGAACGTAGGAACCTGCCTTAAACCAGGTCCAATCACTAGTCCATCTGGCTCAATACTGTCTACTCTCCCTAACAGCAGCCCTCTGGAGTTTCAGGCAAAGAGCCCCCCCCCCCTTTTCCCCCTTCCACCTACCTGAAGATGCTGTGGATCAAATACAAGGTGTGCAAGGCAGATTTTCTACCACAGAGCAGTGAAGGCCTATTCTGGCTGCCAGCTCCAGCAACTTAAAAGAGCTGTAACATGTTACACAAGAGGAAGGCTGGTATAAAAAGTCCATCCCTCTCTCTCTCACACACACAACACACACCTGAGCATTTTGCAAGATGTTATTAACAAGGACAACTCTGCGCCGGGCATTGAGCAGCTTCTTGACGTAAGGGTCCAGGTCGAGGGCTACCTTCTGGTCTTCGTTGATGCGACACAGCTCTAGTTGGGGAAGAGAGAAGGGGGAAAGGTTTTTAGGCACGAGTCCGATCGGGATTTGAACCATTAATTTCCACATCACCCATGGCGGAGAAGACATCAGCAAATGACCTACAAGGCAAGATATAGGATTTTACCCACCTTTCACCACAGGTCCCAGGGTGGGTTCCGACAGTTTGAAATTCAGAATGTAAAACAAATTAAAGCCGTAGGAATAAGGTGGGCCCTGAAAACACACATCTTGGGCATCAAAAGGCCCTGAGTTCAATATGAAATAGTGCCAATTTGCTACTAACATGCCCTCCAGCAACTATCAATCACAGCCAGCAGGGCCCAACAGAAAGGGGTAGATGGGGAGTTGTAGTCCAGCGACATTTGGAGGGCCTCATTTTTCCTTCCCCTAAAATAAAAGATGCCACACAGATTTAACACTATTCCCTGGAGGTGTATGGTGGGGAACTATCTCAGATTGTTTACAGGAGCACTATAATGTATTATTGGCCCTCTGCTGAAGGCCAGAGTGCATATCCTTGCCAGTAAAGGTAAAGGGACCCCTGACCATTAGGTCCAGTCGTGACCGACTCTGGGATTGTGGCACTCATTTTGCTTTACTGGCCGAGGGAGCCGGCATACAGCTTCTGGGTCATGTGGCCATTCTGGCAAACCAGAGCAGCACACAGAAACGCCGTTTACCTTCCCACCGGAGTGGTACCTATTTATCTACTTGCACTTTGATATGCTTTCGCATTGGCTAAAATTTAAAAAGGGGATAGGGCCCATTTTAGCAGTTTCTGCTTTCAAGGAGATGCTGAGTCTTAACAATGGGGTGACTCCATCTTGGAATCAGGGAATGCTACATGTTATTGAAAAGTATGACCTTTCTTTGAACATTCTGAGTTTGTTAGACTTTGAGATGGCATCTTGCCACATGAAATCTCCTAATTTAAAGCATTGTTTTTGTGCTGATCACACTTCTGCCTGGTATGCCAAACTACCCATTCAGACCCCTCGCCCTCACTACGTAACCAGCACCACAAATATCAAACAGAGAAAAGCCTTTACAGCTCTGCAGCTCCAGTCTATGTACGCTGCCATAGATGAAAGATGCTATTGCCAGATCTCCCTATGAAGAGAGTGTTTGCCCATGTGCCTGAAGACTTACCCCATTACTTACTGGTTTGCCCAGTCTACTAGGACTTAAGAGCAGCTTCGTTCAAAGCTAGACTTAATAAATAACAATTTTAACAAAATTGGCCCTTCAGGACAGAAACTGCTGCTCAGAGAGGCCTCTTCTAACAAGACACTGCAGAATCTTTACTGCTCAGTGAATATGGGGCAGTCATTGCTTCATTTCTTAGCAGGTGGGACAATGCTTAAATCCCCTTGGATATGATTCCAATGAGCTTATGCAGGAATGAATGAAATATTTTACAAACCAATATTGAAGTTGCTGTTACTTCCTGGTTGGGAGAAAAAGGGGTAAAGTATTTAACAAGTCCCAGAAACAACCAGTTCCTTCTGCCCTCCCAGTTATGTTCTCATCAAACATTCTTCCTGCTGTGCAGATATTTTTACCTGTGGCCAGGCTGTCGATGTGTTCCCGCAATTCCACTTGACTCTCCCTGAAAGGAAAAACAAGAAAGGAATATAACAGCCTGGGAGTGGGGTGGGGGGAATGCCATGGAAATTTACTAGCTCACAAAAAATAACATTCATGCCGGAGGACCGGGCTCCAAAAACCCCATGCAGCCAGGAAGCTCATTGGGGTGACCATCTCTCCCAGCCTAACCTACGTCACAGGGTTGTTGTGAGGATAAAATGGAAAATCACATGCACCACCTCGAAGGAAAAGTGGGCTAGAACAGTAATAAGGAACTAAAATACCAGAGGGAGGTTCGTTCCCTCTCACCAGGAATCCCTGCTTCTGGAAATCGTGTGTGAGGGGGCCACAAATAATACCAATCAAAGGAGTTCGGAAAAGAGCCACAGCTCATGGATAAAAGTGTCTGCCTTGCAAGCAAAAATTCCCAGGTTCAACTGCATTTTCCAGGTAGGCCTGGGAGAGGCTCCCTGGTCTGAAGCCCCGGAGAGCCAGGTGGACAATACTGAGCTAGATGGACTCTGTATAATCAGGGCCAGATTTAGGTTTGATGAGGCTCTAAGCTACGGAAGGTAATGGGGCCCTTTATATGTCCAGCTGTACTTTGTCAACAACAAATTGTCGCTCTTTTTTGTGTTGAATATATGCTATACGGTAATTTATGGACCTAATAGGTATCTCAAGCCATTTGCACATAACAAAATATGTATTTTATCAAAGTAATTGTCGAACTAAAATACAATTAAGAAGTGTATTAATACAGTGGTACCTCGCAAGACGAATGCCTCGTAAGATGAAAAACTCGCAAGACGAAAGAGTTTTTCGTTTTTTGAGTTGCTTCGCAAGACGAATTGCCCTATGGGCTTGCTTCGCAAGACGAAAACGTCTTGCAAGTTTGTTTCCTTTGTCTTGCAAGTTTGTTTCCTTTTTCTTAAAACCGTGCATTCAGGGGGTGCAGTTGCGACTTGACTTCGAGGAGCAACTCATAGCAAGCGGTGTGGTAGCCTTTTTTGAGGTTTTTGAAGACTTTGGTGATTTTTGAAGCTTTTCCAAAATCTGTGCTTCGCAAGACGAAAAAATTGCAAGATGAAAAAACTCGCAGAACGAATTAATTTCGTCTTGCGAGGTACCACTGTAGTGAAATACAATTAAGAAGTATATTAACTGTAAAAAAATTATTAAGCTCTAACTTAAAAATGATTTTTTATTCATAATAAACTTAATAATGCAAACTATTTTCCTTTAAATTTTTTGGGGCCCCCAAGAAAGTGGGGCCCTGAGCTATAGCTTGTTTATAGCTTGCACGGTATAATCCGTTTTCTGTCTTCAGATATGGGAACGCCTTCCTCCCTTGGAAGACAGCAGCAGGGCTTGTTCTCTGCTGCTGCAGAACTTATGGATGGAAATACAGTGGTACCTCGGGATAAGTACTTAATTCGTTCCGGAGGTCCGTTCTTAACCTGAAACTGTTCTTAACCTGAAGCACCACTTTAGCTAATGGGGCCTCCTGCTGCTGCTGCGCCGCCAGAGCACGATTTCTGTTCTCATCCTGAAGCAAAGTTCTTAACCTGAAGCACTATTTAACCTGAAGCACTATTTCTGGGTTAGGGACGCAGGTGGCGCTGTGGGTTAAAGCCTCAGCGCCTAGGACTTGCCGAAGGGTTGGCGGTTCGAATCCCTGCGGCGGGGTGCGCTCCCGCTGCTCGGTCCCAGCGCCTGCCAACCTAGCAGTTCGAAAGCACCTCCGGGTGCAAGTAGATAAATAGGGACCGCTTACCAGCGGGAAGGTAAACGGCGTTTCCGTGTGCGGCTCTGGCTCTGGCCAGAGCAGCGATGTCATGCTGGCCACGTGACCCAGAAGTGTCTCCGGACAGCGCTGGCCCCTGGCCTCTTAAGTGAGATGGGCGCACAACCCCAGAGTCTGTCAAGACTGGCCCGTACGGGCAGGGGTACCTTTACCTTTTTACCTTTACTATTTCTGGGTTAGCGGAGTCTGTAACCTGAAGCGTATGTAACCTGAAGCGTATGTAACCTGAGGTACACTTTAAAAAGCTGCATCCCTACTGATCTACCAAGAGGGGCCGGGCAGGGTAGAGGAGCTGCACCTGGCTGACTTCTGCCTGCCAAGGCGCACATCTCTCAAGGGATGTCAAGAGGGAAGGCTGCGTCCCCCGCTCTCCGCAGGGGCGGGGCTGGCGTGAAGCAGCTGCACCTGGAGAACTTCTGCCTGCCGCGCAGCAACTTGCCTGACGGCGTGGACGTGCGTGTCCAGCTGCCGCACGGCCGGCCGCAGGAACTCCAGCAGCCCCTCCGCGAAGAGGTCTCTGGCCGCGGGGCCAGCCGGGCTCGCCGGACCCGAAGGAACCGGAACTGCCGCCGCTGCCGCCGCCGTTGTGGTGGTTGTTGTCGTTGCCGCCGCCGCCGCCATCGCGCTTGACCTGACTGGCCGCCGCAAGGCCTGCCGGGACAACTTTGGTCAAGGGAAGCGAGAGCGACACCGCAAAGGATCACGGGAGGGCAGAGAACGGCAGAGGAACAGGGCGGGGGAAGGAGAAGGCGGGATAGCTGAAGTCTCGCGAGATGTTCCCATGGAAGGACGGGAACGCCGTCAGTGGGATTGTGGGAAATGAAGTCCTCTGCAGGCAGCTGGGAAATGTATTAATTGTGAAGTTTTTTGTGCTTCGTTTTTTTAACAGGGTTGTGTTGTTGTTTTTTAAAGTAGAACATAGAGAGAGGGTTGCACTTTTTTTTGGCGGGTGACTCAACTTGCGGCATGTATCATTCTTTACTCAGACTGGAAATAAGTCGCCTTTTATGAACGCTGTGGGATTCTCAGTGCAGTCCATATATATATATATATATATATATATATATATATATATATATAATATTATATTATATATATATATAATTACATATATATATATATACACACACACATGTATATATATAATATTATATATATATATATATATATATATATATATATATATATATATTGCAGTTTAAATCTGTTGCTGCGACTTTTATGCGTAGCTTAAGCCCTGCTGGAATCCGTGGGCTGTGGCTGTTTGGCACACACTCCCCCCTACATATTAATACGTGGCTGTCATGAGGATAAAATGCCCCCTTGAGCTCCTCGGAGCAAAGGCGAGAAATAAATGCAACAATGCAGGTAGGGAGAGCTACGTTAGAAGGGGGGAAAAAACCCATTCTGTTCCAAATGATTAATAAGAAACAACCCCTTTAAAGTGGGAGGTCGGGAACACACGTTAAAAGAAATTCTGTTCCACAGAGACTCAGATTCTGCATTAAGAATTCTGCAACCTGTATATATCATGCAGATTAACCCGATGGGAGGATGGGTCCAGATACAGGCGGTTTCCGAGGGCCTTTCCTATCACCTGATGCCCAATCAGTTTAACCAGACCTGCTTGCCTTTATATATATATATTTCTGCCAATAACCAGTAGAACTGCTTGCCAGGGATTGAATCCTCTGCCCACAAGTCTTGTGTTCTACAGCCTCTCCCTCTTCCACGATCCTGCATTGAGAGAAAAAGCTGGGAAGTCACTTAGGCTGGCCGCTTCTCCACCTTTTCTGCTTCCTCCAGCCTGTACACGCATTTTAAACTCTTCTCTTAAGGACTAGAAACTTGCATTCAAAACAAAACGGTGAGATTTTCGGGATATAGGATTCTGCACCCACTACCACATACGTATAAAAAAGGTACTGAAAATGCTTTTTTTAAAAAGCGTTTTTAAAAATACATTGAATTTTCTATAAGGCTCACCATTGCCATCTAGTGTCACATTGTATATTGTGCTTAAAACACACTTCAAACGTTTTATTTGCTGCTGTATAGCTGAGTCCTCTCTCTCTCTCTCTCTTTCACACACACACATTCACATTCACGGAACAGCCACAGCTATTCCCATAAAATAAGGAACCTCAGCTCCCAAGGCTCAAATGTGGCCCCCAAGCCTCTCTGTCTGGCCCCAGTGACAATCTCCCCACTGCGCCCTCGAGTGGGCCTGCTTCACACATTCCTGTGTTTTGGGCTGTGTCCCTGAACTCTGATATTGCTGCCTCCGTCTTCCCTACATGGACAATAAGGAAGGAGTGTGAAGGGTGAAGAAGCTACCCTAGTGTACAGAGGTAAAAAAAATAAACAAATCTACATTTGTTGCCCCACCCACTTTTGTTGCCCCGCCCACTATTAGCATATGGCTCCCATAAGGTCACCCAGAGGCGAATTTAGCCCCTGGCCTGAAAAAAAGGCCCTTTGCTCCTGTCGTGAGAGAACTTGCTTGCACTACTAGGCAAGCCAGCTGTTTTACTTGGCACACACCCCCTTACCCCAGAGGCTCCCCACCATCTTGAAGGGTCAATCTTGTTTTGAGCAGAGGCAGAAATCCAAAGGTAAAGCCCAGCTGCCTTTTCGACCATGAGAAGCAAAACACAAGCAACATGAAAAGCAAAATCTCCTTTAAATAACGGTTACTAAAAATGACAGAACTGTCAGAGGCGAAACAAGAGCAATCAAACAAGTGCATTACAGAGGAATGTCAGTGCGAAATAACAGGCCCGAACCACAGGATTGGGGCAGGATTGAGCCCGGGACTGGAGACCCTAAGCCAGCCTTTGCTGACCTGATGCCCTCTCCAAAAGCGCTGGCTGGGCCTGTCAACAAAACCTCTTGAGAGGGCTCCCGCCGCTTTGGCAAAAGCTGTCTTAATCTGTTCCTGGCTGAGTGCTGTGCCCCGTGTCCTCTTACCTGGAATACAGTGGTACCTCGGGTTAAGTACTTAATTCGCTTCGGAGGTCCGTTCTTAGCCTGAAACTGTTCTTATCCTGAAGCACCACTTTAGCTGCTGCTGCCGCGTCGCTGGAGCACAATTTCTGTTCTCATCCTCAAGCAAAGTTCTTAATCCGAGGTACTATTTCTGGGTTAGCCAAGTCTGTAACCTAAGGCATATGTAACCTGAAGCGAATGTAACCCAAGGTACCACTGTATATAAAAACCATTCTGGGGATCCCACTCCTGCACCTCGCCTACAGAAACGTCAGTGAAACGTCCTCACGGCACAGAAATTAAGAAAAACATCAGCTGCAGTGTTTTATGTGGTTTGTTCGTTTCAGATCAAGCCATGGTTAAAAGACGCAGCTACAAAGGCCAGTCGGGAAGTTGGCAACATTGTTGAGTCAAGAAACGAGGTGATCACACCCGATCTTCCCAGTGGATCTCCCTTGGCAAATCCGGTTCAGCGTGGCACCGTTCCCCTCTGTCCTCACAACAAAATGGCGGATGGGGCGTGTTTGGTGCAGTCTTTTGCAGGGGCGTTGGCAAGGTATCAGACTTCCCTCTGAGGAGGGAACAACAACATATGCTGTTTCTTGTGCTGGGGGTAACCAACATGGCGCCCTGCAATGTTGTTGGACTACATATCCCATTAGCCTTCCCGAGCATGGGATTATAATCTTGCCACATCTGTAGGGGGCTATGCTAGCTGCTCCTGGATTTATGCAGTCCAGGATCCAGCTACCAAGTGGTTCTGCTCTACTGTAAGTGGTCCCAGATGGACAGGGAGATGTCACAACAAGAGTGACATCTGTTGGAAAGACCTAGGCAGCCGTCACACAGGTCTATGGAGCAGAGGAGCAGAATGAAGATGGCTACTTTCCCTCCATTTTCAGGGCTCACGTGCCTTTTTTGGTCAGAGTGGCAGGCAGAAGTGCAACAGGTACAGCTTTTACACACACACACACACACACACACACCTTGCCTAAGGAGCAAAGCTGCTGCTGCTGAATTTTGGCAAACTAGACATCTGTTAAAAAAAAAAAAAAGGAAAGCGATCCCGCTACATCAACCCCTCCTGGCTTTCCTGACAGCCAGAAATCTATACGAGGCTTTGCCCCCATAACCTCATCTCCCTGCTAAGAAAAAGGGGCTGCACCAGTTGAGCTGGTGCCTGTCGCCACCAGAGATTGGTGGTTGGCTGGCAGTCTGTCATGAGCATAGAAGCAATTCCATAAGTCAGTCTGGATAGTTCCGTTGGTTAAAGCGTGGTGCTGATAATGCCAAGGTTGCAGGTTCGATCCCCGTATGGGACAGTTGCATAGTCCTGCATTGCAGGGCGGTTGGACTAGATGATCCTCAGGGTCCCTTCCAGCTCTGTGATTCTGCTCCCAAGCCAGTCAAGAGCCTGCAATCTTCATATAAGGTCATGCAACTTAAAACACCGTTCCCCACCCACCGCTGCTTACCCTCACAGTCACAAAGGGCTAGAAACTTGGCCACAAAAGATGAATTTATCCAGAAATGCTATGCCTGATACCACGTTCAACCTATTTTCCTGAGTTCCTGCAGAATTGGCCCCACGCACATAGCTCCAGTTAAGTCTGCAATGGCACAGGAAGGGACCAACCAGCTAGCCAACGGATATGTCGTGGGGCAGAATTTGGGGGCCAAGGCTGACAGCTGCCTCCCACAGAGATAAGAGGTCCAGTTTGGGTGGCAAACCCCAGAGATTTGAAATGGGTTGTTTGATCAGTTAGGCTTTTGGTCCCCGCCCCCCAGCACAATTATTTGGTGTTTTGAACTACAACCCACTAGATTCAAGACATCTAGATTAATAGATCCTGCGACATTCACTAGACGGAATCCGCACGGGGTAGGGAAACACTATTTCTGAGTCAAGAAGCAAACATTTTGGCTTGGTTTCCAGATGATGCACGGCCGCATCTTGGCTGACAACATTTTCGAGGTTTCGTTACGACGTGACTGTGCTCACCACCTGCAGATGTGGGGGGATACAAGTCCCACGGAAGAGTAAGACCACTTGAAATCAACAGGAATGACAAACGAAAGCCCACAGATTTCAACGGACCTACTCTGAGTTGGAGTTCGTTGATTGCAACCCTTTATAACAGGTGTGTGTGGAGGAAAATCTTTGACCTTCCAGGCATTGTTGAACTACAACTCCCATCATCCCTGGCCACTGGGCCATGCTTGCTGGGTCAGGTAGGAGTTGCCATTCAGCCTCAGCTAGACGGTCAGAGGTTCCCCAGACCCAAATTTGCAAGTGCTTCATTTTGGTCCTTTCCGAGTTGTCAGGGGCATCGTTTGACTCGATTACTTTAACTGATTAAAGTCATATATTGCAGCCTCCGTTTGGGGATTTAAAGCATAAAAATCAGAGCTGGCCAAATATGTCCTTGCACATCAGGGCAAAGGACAATATGGCTCCCTCCATTTCGTGTGCTGGGAAACATCACCGTTGGTTGGATTTCTCTTCAGTGCCGGCAGTGGGACACCATCCTCTCCTAGGGCACCAAACCAGCTTGGGGGGGGGGGGGCTAGCTAAGGGGCTGCGAAGGAGCCCAGGCTGCAAGTCCAGCTCTGCCCTCACACATCCTTGCTGCCATTCCCCGCCTCCCAGCATTTGCCACCTGAGAGGCACCTGCCTCCCTCCACCTAGCGGTCGGACCAGCTCCTAGAAGAACGTCTCTAAGAGCCAGATTTTCAGATGTGGGGGGTGGAGATTCTCCGGCGATTCTCAGCTGCTCAGCCGAGCTGCAACCGGGTCGTTGGCGTTCAGAAGACAAAAGCTGATAAGAAAAGGACCAGTCCTTTGAGATGGTTAGAAAGGTGACCCCTTTGAAGTCATTCATTCCGCCGCTGGTGTGGGAACAGAGAAAGTCGCGGCACCCCTTCGAAAGGCGGCAGGGCATGTTCAAGGGCAAATTCCGCCGTCTCCGTCCTTTCGGGGACCCCAGGGAACTTGCCCCCACTGCTTTCATGAGCGTGGGGGCCAGAGTCTCCTTCGCAGTGCCGGCGGCATTCCCCGCCCCTCTGCAAAACCCAGAGGCTGCGGGATCAGCGAGAAACTCTCTGTCTTCCTTGCCTCGCAATTTCATCTAGTTGACGGAGCCCGGGTCAGCCAAGGGCATGGTGTGGAGGACTTCATCCAGGAGCTGCAGAGCTCGGTGCAAGTGGACTTCGATCCAGCAGGGGGTGTGCTTGATGCTCTGGCGGGGGTAGTCCGGCCCCCAGCCCTTGACGAAGCTCAGACGGAGGATGCACAGGCGGCGGAGGTCGTCAACGCCAATGCCAGCCGCAGCTGAGAGGCCTGGGCAGGAGAGAAAGGAAACAGTGGAAGGCTTGGCTGTGGCTGCGGCTACTGCAGCACACCAGGGGCTGAGTGATACCTGTTTTTCAACATCGTGATAGATCACCAGGTAAACATCCCAATATACAGCGGTACCTCGGGATGCGAACGGGATCCGTAAGATGCAACTGCATGTCTGCGCGGGTTGCGTTTTGCCGCTTCCGCGCATGCGGTCATTTTGACCATCTGCGCATGCGCGAGCGGCGAAACCCGGAAGTAACACGCTCCGTTACTTCTGGGTCGCCGCGGAGCACAACCCAAAAATACTTATCCTGAAGCGTATTTATCCTGAGGTATGACTGTACTGATATATTGCCATGTCTGAAATAAGGACGGAGATCCATAGAGGCATTGGCTGGTTTCATAGTTTCCCCCCGCTTCGTAGGGTTGCCATACGCCTAGGATTTCCCAGACATACCCGGAATACTGCACTCGGAAGCAGTGTCTGGGTGAAAACCGGTGAAATATTCGGGAAAACCTAGACATGTGGCAACTCACGTCGGCAGTGCCATTTTTGCCGATTTTTCTTAAAGAGCTCACCAACTTTTGTATCCATATTATCACTTTTTGAAAACTCTGCACCTTGTGATTTTGGTCGGCGCCTGCGCTTGCGATTCGTTGGCCCCCTGCAGGAGGCAGCAGGGGAGAGCTGAGCCAGCCGAATTAACAGGGGATGCAGGAAATGAAAGAAGCATTGGTTGTCTTCATGTTTTTCCCCGCATTGTGATTTTTGCACCACACACACGCACATCATGATTCGCGATACATTGGTGGGTTAAAAATTATGAAACTAGTATCACGATACGGTTTGGGACGATATATTGCCCAGTCCTACTGTGTGAAGAAGGGACGCGGGTGGCGCCGTGGGTTAAACCACAGAGCCTAGGACTTGCCGATCAGAAGGTTGGCGGTTCGAAACCCCGTGATGGGGTGAGCTCCCATTGCTCGGTCCCTGCTCCTGCCAACCTAGCAGTTCGAAAGCACGTCAAAGTGCAAAAAGGTAAATAGGTACCGCTCTGGCGGGAAGGTAAACGGCATTTCCGTGTGCTGCTCTGGTTCGCCAGAAGTGGCTCAGTCATGCTGCCCACATGACCCGGAAGCTGAACGCTGGCTCCCTCGGCCAATAAAGTGAGATGAGCGCCGCAACCCCAGAGTCGGTCACGACTGGACCTAATGGTCAGGGGTCTCTTTACCTTACTGTGTGCAAGGGGCGGGCAGGGCCAGGAGCAAAAGTAACATATGTAGATTCTGTATTTTAACCTTTGTCCAGTAAACCAGTTTCTACTCTCCGTCTTTCTCTCATTCACACCCCTTGCTCTCTATCCCCCATCCAGGCAAGCCAGAGGCATTATTAGAATTTAAGGACACATTCCAAGGTGGGGAAAAGGGATACTGAAGGGCGTGGCTCTGAGAGAGGGTGTGTGGCTGATGTGGTGCACTATAGGGACAGTCTCGAGAGGCTGGGCGTGTGTGTGTGCATTTGTCCCCACTGGGACCTGCGGTTCCCCACTCCTTTAAAGGTAAAGGGACCCCTGACCATTAGGTCCAGTCGTGGCCGACTCTGGGGTTGCAGCGCTCATCTCGCTTTATTGGCCGAGGGAGCCGGCGTACTGCTTCCGGGTCATGTGGCCAGCATGCCTAAGCCGTTTCTGGCGAACCAGAGCAGCGCACGGAAACGCCGTTTACCTTCCCGCTGGAGTGGTACCTATTTATCTACTTGCACTTTGACGTACTTTCAAACTGCTAGGATGGCAGGAGCAGGGACCGGGCAACGGGAGCTCACCCCGTTGCGGGGATTCAAACCGCCGACCTTCTGATCAGCAAGTCCTAGGCTCTGTGGTTTAACCGACAGCGCCACCTGCGTCCCA
This sequence comes from Podarcis cretensis, assembly GCF_951804945.1. Taxonomy (NCBI): domain Eukaryota; kingdom Metazoa; phylum Chordata; class Lepidosauria; order Squamata; family Lacertidae; genus Podarcis; species Podarcis cretensis. Next base: position 8,905,493 of record NC_137186.1, read on the forward strand.
CCCCACTCCTTTAAGCGAATGTTAATTGGCTCTTTTTCAGAGAGACTTCAGAACTCATTATCCACAGCAACTGCCCACACATTTTAATGGCTGGCGTTCATTGGATGGTTGGACGCAGACGAATGGTGGGAGGAACCAGCTGGGGAACCCCCCAAGGGAAGAAGGCTCAGATCCTGGGGGTTAGTGGTGGGACAACGGTGAGTGGTTAGAGGGAGAAAACTGAGAAGAGAAGGTGTTGGGAAATGAAGAGGCAACAGGGCATAGTGAGCAGGGAGATTCTGTGGCAGAGAGAAGTCCAAAATCAGAGGCAGAAGCTGAAGCAGGGCTGGATAAGAGTCCGACTGGTGAAGAGTGTCTCCCCCTCCTGCTACAAGCTCCCCTCCTCCTTGGTTTCCCAGAACCAGAAGAGGCATGAAAAGGGCAGAGGAGCAAAGACAGGCACACAGACACAGTCTAAGATTGTTTGGGAAGGACCTGGGAGACATAGACAACTGTGGGGTGGCGGGAACCTTTAGTCTCGGCAACTGATCCATGGGGCAAAAAAGACCTACTGGGTCCCTGTGCTCCTTAGGCCAAGTCTGTGCAGATCCTGTTCTTTGCTAATAAAGAGTTAACTCCAACATGGTCAGTGTGATTTACTGCCGGCTCGCTCCAGTCACTGGGCCCAGCACTGTCTAACAGCAAACTCTGGTGCTGGTGCACCTCAGTGGGGGTGAATCCACTTGGCACTTACCCACAGCTGGCGCGATGCCCCCCACGGAGCCAGGCCCAGGAATGCTCCCTGACACAGCGGCCGCCTGAGCCGCCGCTGCCGCCTGCGCTGTCGCTGCTTGTTGGTGCATCTGGCGGTGGCACTGGCGGAGGTCAAAGACCTGCATGGAAAAGCAGGAGGGAGCACTCTGCGTTAGAAACTGCAGCACCTGCTGCGAGCCATGCTCAGGAAGGATGGCAGCTGTCAACCCGTACCACCAGGAAGGTGGCAAGGTGATAATATTAATGATAAGATGATGATAATAATTGAAATACTTTATTGTCACTTGTACAACTTGTATACAGTGAGATTATACGAGCTCCCCCCACTCAGCTCTCTTAGTCTTAATTCCCCTCGTTTACTGACGCACACCCACCAAACCCGAAAGTCAGTTGCCCTGTTGTTATCTTTTCATTCAGCAGCCCACGGATAGAAGCCGTTCTTTACCCTGTTGGTGCGACTAATCAGGCTTCTATATCTTCTGCCTGAGGGCAGGAGATCAAGAAAGTGTCGGCCAGGGTGTGAATCACCCCTGAGAATTTTCCTCACTCTCCTGAGGCAATGTTCTTCCGCTATTTCATCCAGTGGATTCACGGGACAGCTCATAATATCTTGTGCTGTATTCACCACCCTCTGTAGGCACTTCCTATCAGATGATGTCAAACCAGCGTACCACCCCGTGTTGCAGTAGGAAAGGACACTTTCTATTGTTGAGTGGTAGAAGGAGATCATCAAATGTTGATTGACATCGTTCTGCTGCAATACTCTGAGGAGATGGAGTCTCTTGTTGGGCTTTCTTAACCACCTGGGTTGTATTTATTTTCCAAGTAAGGTCTTCACTGAGATAAATTCCTAGGAATTTAGACTCTCTCCACAAAGCCCTCCCCAATGTACAGCGGGGCTAGTTCTCCTCTCTTCCTCCAAAAGTCCAACACCATCTCCTTTGTCTTGCTGATATTAAGGTGCAAGTTGTTCCCTAGGCACCATGTAGATATTTTTTGGACCTCCCCTCTATACGCTGATTCGTCTCCACCTGTTATTAAACCCATTATGGTGGCGTCATCTGCAAACTTAATAATTGCAGTAGACAATAATTATAATATTATAATAATAATTAGACAGGCAGAGGTACTTGTGGTGTGCACAGACATCAGCAAGCCTATTCAGACACAGGATTCAGTTACATTGCTTTTAAATTTTCTTTATTTTACACTGAGTCAAACCAACAGCCCTTGCAGCTTTATGCCGCCTACACTGTCTGGCAGCAGCTCTCCAGGGTACCAGGCAAGGGACAATTCCAAGCCCTATGCGGAGATGCTGGGGAATTGAACATTCAGTACACAAAGCAGATGTTCAGAGCTATGGTCCTTCCCTGTTAGATTTGTCCTTGGCAACCCTCTTGTTCCCAGGCCCTAAAAAAAAAAACAAACCAAAAAACAGCACCCGCCCTGACCTTGATGTAGGCGCCAGGGTAGATCTTGTGCACAGCATCCCCCGGAGCACGCCCGGCCTCCCGGTCCAGGTAGTAGCTCTGCACGAAGACGGCGTGGTCGCTCAGACACCGCATCCAGACATCGCCTTCACCACGGCACTGCAGCTGAACTCCTTTCCCGATGTGCAGCCTGGAAAACAGAATACTCCAGTTCCCCTTCCTGTCTGGTTCCCTGTCCCCCACTGTCAGGGGTAGGTCAGCAACAGTAAACAACAACAAATCACTCAGGGCCAGTGAAGTTAAATCTACCTTATATTCAAGGAGACGAACCACAGCTTAGGCCTTGCAGTTTCAGCAACTCTTCCTAGGAGGTCTTGCCCCAATGACACAGTTGCAAAGACTTCCCATCCCTCTCTAAGGCTCCTCCTCTCTCGGGTTTTTTCTGTGCCGTCTCAAACCATGTCTGCACACAACTATCTTATCTTTTCATTTCTGTGTGTGTCGCAGTAACCTGCCCCAATTCCTCTCCGACCTCCGATTCTGGACTGCTCTCTGCCACAGAATCCACTAAAGAGTGCCACAGCAATTCTTCTTCGGTGGGTCTTGCCCCTAGGAGGCAGTTGCAGGGACTGAAGGCCCCCTCTTTCCCACAGCTGCCCTAAGCCTCCTCCTTTCTCAGGTTCCCCCCCAAGCAATCTGAGACTGTGCCTGCACAAAGCTAACTTCTTCTCCACTCTTTTCATGCCTCTTCTGGTTCTGGGAGACCAGAGAAGAGGGGAGTTTGTTGCAGCAGGAGAGGGAGGCCAGCCTGACTTCACCAGCCTGACTCATCTCTGCCTCTTGGCCTTCCTACTCTCCAGTGTCACGGTCTGGTTTACGGGCGGTCAAAGTCCTGGTGGAGGATGTCGGGACTGGGGGCAAGACGGCAGGGTGGGAGAAGGAAGGAGAGTCCGGAAGCCAGGGGTCAGGAAGCCAAGGGTCAGAGACCCAGGAGTCAAGAAGCCACGGGTCTGAGGGTCATGAGTCAAGGAGCCAAACGCAGCAAGACAGGGAGCGTGTTGCTGTGGCAAAGAACCAAAGGGAGATGCTGACCTTATATCCCTTCCCGGCTCTTGCCACCTGGTGCTGTGAGTTACCAATTGGCCTCACCTGTGCGGCCGCGCCTTGCCTCTTCAAAATTAGGAAAGCCCCAGTCCTGCGAAGCCCTACCGGTCACAGGGCCTGGCTCCTGCACGCACACCTGACATCCAGTTTCTGCTTCTGCTTCTGCCTCTGCTTCTGGACTCCTCTCTGCCACAGATTCTCCCTGCTCGCCAAAGCCTGTTGCCTCTTCTGCTTCCAACACCTCCTCCTGCCAGTCTGCTCCCTCCAACCACTCGTCATCACCCCACCACCAATCCCTGGGGCTCTGAGCCTTCTTCCCCTGGGGGCTCCCTTGGGGGTTCCCCGGCTGGTACCTCCCACACCTCCTCAGCACCCAGCTGGTCAATGACTACCGCTTCCTGCAACAGCCACGGTTCTGTGCTGCTTGGTGTTTAGCTAAAGCTGCCGTTCCGCAAACCTTAAATCTTCCTCCCCAAACCCTGCAGATAAACCCCATTCTGTGCCCGGTTGCTGCCACTTAGGCACTCAGCCCCTCGACATCAGAAATAGCGGGAGGGTTCTTTTGCGATGGAAACCCGTTGTTCTCTGCGTGCACGTTTCACATTGAGGTCCAGCGCCAAGGGCCTTCTGGCAGTTCCCTCACTGCGAGAAGCCATGTTACAGGGAACCAGGCAGAGGGCCTTCTCGGTAGTGGCACCCGCCCTGTGGAATGCCCTCCCACCAGATGTCAAAGAGAACAACAACTACCAGACTTTTAGAAGACATCTGAAGGCAGCACTGTCTAGGGAAGCTTCTAATGTTTAACAGACCACTGTATTTTAATACCGTATTTTTCATTCTATAAGATGCACCAGACCACAAGACGCACCTAGTTTTTGAAGGAGGAAAACAAGAAAAAAAATATTCTGAATCTCAGAAGCCAGAACAGTAAGAGGGATTGCTGCGCAGTGAAAGCAGCAATCCCTCTTGCTGTTCTGGCTTCTGGAATAGCTGCGCAGTCTGCATTTGCTCCATAAGACGCACACACATTTCCCCTTACTTTTTAGGAGGGGAAAAGTGAGTCTTATAGAGCAAAAAATACGGTACTTTGTTGGAAGCTGCCCAGGGTGGCTGGGGAAACCCAGCCAGATGAGCGGGGTATAAATAAATAATTGTTGTTGTTGTTGTTGTTGTTATATCTCTCCCTCCCCACTGCCCTGACCTGGCGCGCTCGCTGGTGTCGGTGCGGTGAACGTTCGAGAGCTGCCCCAGGCAGAAGCGGTCGCCGCCCGAAGGGTCCACGTATCCGTCCACAGTGACCACAGCGCAGTTGGCGGGCACCTTGAAGATCTCGCCCACTTGCACGTCCATCTCGAAATAGGCAATTGAGCACCAGAACTCAGGACCTGGGGAGAGCCGAGCATTCAACTTAAAAATCTGGGCCGTTGTGGGAATGGGGGAGAGAAAAAGTCAAATGAGGGAGGTTGTGCCCCTTACCAGGGTGACTGGAGACTGGCGGCTGGTAGGGAGGCGAACCGTGATGAGCAGGCCCTGAAATATAAGGCAAGGAGGGGTTTTGCAGGAATGCCAAGACCTTTGCTCTTCTGTTTCCTACATTCGCTATACAGTGGTACCTCGGGTTAAGTAATTAATTCATTCTAGAGGTCCGTTCTTAACCTGAAACTGTTCTTAACCTGAAGCACCACTTTAGCTAATGGAGCCTCCTGCTGCTGCCGCGCCACCGGAGCAAAAAATTCTGTTCTCATCCTGAAGCAAAGTTGTTAACCTGAAGCACTATTTCTGGGTTAGCGGAGTCTGTAACCTGAAGTGTCTGTAACCTGAGGTACCACTGTAACTCATTCCACTTCCCAGAGCAGAAGTTTGAACCCAGGACTCCTGGCCCACAGACGCTCCCTAAACCACCTGTGAGCTTCAAAGCTACTGTTGGACTCCAACTCCCAGCAGCCCCCAGTCAGCATGGCCAATGGTCAGAGATGATGGGAGTTGTAGTTCCAACAGTGTTCTTGGACTCCAGCTGATTCCTGGGAACCTGTAGTTTTGTCAAGGGAGCTGAGAGTTGCTAAAAGGAGACCTCAATCCCCCCCCACACACACAGAGCTACATTTCCCAGAATTGCCAGGGAAGAGGGACTGACTCTTAAACCACTTTGGGAATTGTAGTTCTGTGAAGGGGAACAAGGGTCTCCTAACGAGCCCCAGCACTTATAAAAACTACAGTTCCCAGAATTCTTTGGTGGAAGCCAGGACTGTATAACGTTGTATAACCGCAGGTGCAGTTATGTGATTTCGCCACAGGGGACAGCAAGATGAATAATGCCGTTCTGGGGGTGAAGTGAACTGCAGTGGAACCAAAACGGTGCTGCAGACACCCAGGGCCCTCCTTTTTTTGCTTTGCTTTGCTTGCCAAGACGCACAGTAATGGTTTGAATGGTGAAGAGGAGGCTGAGGGTAACTCCGTCCGTTCTGCTGCTGCTGGGGAGCGGGGAGCGGAGGCGGGGTGGGCTCCTGGCTCCTCCCACCGGAGCTGTAGCTTGGGGTGCCGCCGTTCCCTGTCCAGCTGGTTGTCGAATCTTCCAGAGGCCCAGGGAAGGAAGAGAAGAAACAGGTGAGAGCTTATCATTTGAACGCCTCTGTCCTGCACCCGGCCCGATAATGGCACCCTATACTTACTCTGGTAGGGCAGTTTGGGGGCGCACCCATTTTGCTGGGAGCTCGGGGGAGCCGGAGAAGGGACTGGGGGGTGCGCGGGGCTGGAGATCTGAAGAAGACCCTCACCATGAAGGAGAGGGAGCAGGGGGCCCCCAGGAGGGCCTAAGAGTAAGCATGAGAGAGAGAGAGAGATCAATTTTATCTGCAAGCTACTATTGCAGATTCATTTCATTTCCCCATCACATTGCATTTCTCTTTTACATTTCACAAACATGCCCATTGAATTGCTCCCATCATATTGCATTTCCCCGTTGCAGATCCACCACATTTCCCCAACATATTGCATTTCCCAGTCACATTGCATGTCTCCACTGCAGGCCCATTGCATTGCCCCCATCATATTGCATTTCCCTGTTGCAGATCCACCACATTTCCCCAACATATTGCATTTCCCCATCGCAGATCTATTGCATTGCCCCCATTATATTGCATTTCCCAGCCACATTGCATTTCCCCATCGCAGATCTATTGCATTGCCCCCATTATATTGCATTTCCCAGTCATATTGCATTTCCCCATCACAGATCCATTGCATTGCCCCCATCATAATGCATTTCACCGTTGCAGATCCAGCACATTTCCCCAACGTATTGCATTTCCCCTTCACAGGTCCATTGCATTTCCCCATCACAAATCCAACCCATTTGAGAGGAGGTGAGAACAGTTCCTTTACCTTTCACTTATGTCTCCCTTCCTCACTGCTGCTCCCCCCCAAAAAAGAAAAAGAAAGAACTTACCTGGGGGAGACAAAGGCAATGCGGGGTAGATGCCAGCAGTAGGATGGGGTGGTTCCGGAAGCTGCAGGGGCGATAAGGGCTGGTAGGGCTCTGCCTGAGGGTGGCCGGCCTTGATCCCAGGGCCGGGGTGATCTGCCGGCGGAGGAGGCGGGACCTCCATCTGGATACAGTCGGGAATGAACTCCTCTTTCACGAGCCGCGGGGGAGGCGCTGCAGGGGGGCGGAAAGAGGAGGCGGCTCAAACACAGTGAAGAGGGGAGAAAACAAGCCGGCTGAAGCAGCAACTGCTGTTCAGAATGACATCTGAAGGCACAGGGAAGCTTTTCATAGAATTATAGCATTGCAGAGTTAGAAGGGACCCGAGGGTCATCTAGTCCAACCCCCCTACAATGCAGGAAAATGCAGGTGTCCGTTGCGGGGATCAAACCTGCCACCTTGGCATCATCGGCAGAACGCTCTAAGGATGTGATATTCTGTCGTGTTTTTGTATACCGTCGTACCTTGGTTCTCAAACAGAATCTGTTCCAGAAGTCCATTCGACTTCCGAAAACTGAGGCACGGCTTCCGGTTGGCTGCAGGAGCTTCCTGCACTCCATCGGAAGCTGCGTCGGACGTTTGGCTTCCCAAAAATGTCCGCAAACTGGAATGCTCGCTTTCGGGTTTGCGGCGTTCAGGAGCCAAAACGTTTGAGTCACCAGGCATTTGAGATCCAAGGCACGACTGTATTCTGCTGGAAGCTGCCCAGAGTGACTGGGGAAACCCAGTCCGATGGATGGCATATAAATTGTTGTTGTTGTTGTTGTTAAGCAATACCTGGAAGGTCAGAGGTCCGCCCCCAGTCCTGTCCTAGCCATCACCCAGAAAAACAAAGCAGGATTGTATCTTACCTGTATTCTGGATGTTCAGTCCTGTAAAACGAGAGAGAAAATCAAGTGGGTGTGTTCTATATCCTATGAGTTCCAACTGACATTCTCTGAGGCCAGAAATGTTCTGAACATCTTTTAAGATGGCCGGCCTAGAGGCTCGATTTGACTAAAATTTCAATGAGGAACCTGCGTGGGACCCTTTCTGGTCCAACCCCCTCCCTTCTCCCCAGCTAACCTCCTAGGACGAATGACATGGGCTGACATCTTTTCTGCCACCCACCCCTCACCCGGTGCCTCGCAATGGGTGCCTCTGACCATGTGCAGAGTTGGCTTGGGAGCCCTTTCAGGGCCCCCAAAGTAGGGTTGGGATATTCAAAGGTTAAGAAAGGGAAACAAACTCTCCCTCAGGGAAACAATAAAAAATTACATTCCAAGTCGAACTGTGGTCGAATTGCCTCTGAGCATGTCCAGACAGCATGCAACAGAGAGACAAATGTTCCGTGTGTACACATAGCTAAAGTTAAATACCTTCCAAGGGCATGCAAAGTACATTTTCTCTCAGCGGAGCAATTAATATTTTGTTTTGAAAAGCAGCTACAGTCAAGTTGCCTCAGAATGTGTACACTGCCAATTTTCATCTGAATGAGGTGGTTTGAAAAAGCAACACCAGAATGAATTTAAGGACGTAGTGCCTCCGGGCAATTGAAGAGATTGTCTCATCCAGAAAACACCTTATGTAGAAAATCTGTAAGTTAAGATATTATTGCGGGGGGGGGGGGGCAGGGGAGATAATGAAAACACGGAGCACACAATGTAGGTTATTATTATTTTAATTCCTGCCCTCCTGTTCTGGCAAATCTTCAGTCGGTGGAGATGCCAGGCTGGGCGTAAGAAATTTGGATCGGTTGGCATAGCAACCTGCTAATATCTACTGTGTGCTCTGTGGAGTCGAATATTTCCATTTACAGATAGGTAAGAAGGCAGGTATGGGACGCGGGTGGTGCTGTGGGTTAAACCACAGAGCCTAGGACTTGCCGATCAGAAGGTCGGCAGTTCGAATCCCCACGACGGGGTGAGCACCCGTTGCTCGGTCCCAGCTCCTGCCAACCTAGCAGTTTGAAAGCACATCAAAGTGCAAGTAGATAAATAGGTACCGCTCTGGCGGGAAGGTAAACGGCGTTTCCGTGCCCTGCTCTGGTTCGCCAGAAGCGGCTTAGTCATGCTGGCCACATGACCTGGAAGCTGTACACTGGCTCCCTCGGCCAGTAAAGCGAGATGAGCGCTGTAACCCCAGAGTCGGTCACGACTGGACCTAACGGTCAGGGGTCCCTTTACCTTTACCTTTAAGAAGGCAGGTGCCCTTTGCCTGCCTTGGGAGCAGAGGTGATGTTAGGAGGCTCAGAAACAGTGACAGAGAAACTTTCCTCTCTGTCTCCAGACGAAGGGCCACACCCCATTCTGAGTAACTTCCTGGGGGCCATGTGAGGATGGGGGGTGGTAGAGGCAAACGGCGTGCAAAATTTACCTTCATACAGTAGGCCACACACATTCACACAACCCTCACTTTCCTCTATCCGAGAGGCATGATCTAGCCATGCAAGGAGAGAGTGCAAAGCGAGAGCCGGTGAAGGAGTGTTCTGAGGGCCGGATGGAGAGACCCAGAGAGCCGCATTGGGTTCCCGAACTTGAGTTCCCACTCTTGGCACCCCAGTGGCCTATTCCGAAATAGATCCACTGAGGCAGCTGTGGGGGTACTCGGCTTCTGTAGGCGCCACCCACGAGGGACCCACTCACCGATGCCCGGAGACACCACCCGCTCGTAGTGGTAGGGGTTGACGCAGACGCTGTCGTACTTGAGGTCGAAGGCGAACTGGCAGAACTTCATGTGCTTGAGCTCGTTCTTGTGCAAGTCCGGCCAGCGCCACAGGCGGGAGTAGATCACGTGGGGGAAGCCTTTGCGCCCGGCCACCTGGTTGTGGGGAGAAGGGAGTACGTGGAGGGGGGAAAGATGGCAGAGGACACCATTAGTGCAGGAGCAGAGATGGCGAGGGCAGATGCAAACCCTCCAAGTCTCCCTATTTTCCAGGGACCGTCCAGGATTTACAGAAGCCGTCCTGGTTTATTATTTGATCCATGAACGTCCCACTTTCCCCTATTTTCATCACAGAAATGTTGGAGGGTATGGAGTTATGCGACCCCCGAGCTAAGGAGATAAGTAACTATGCAACCTTTAGAAGACATCTGAAGGCAGCCCTGTATAGGGAAGTTTTGTTTTTTTTAATGTTTAACGTTTTATTACATTTTTATATACCTGAAGGAGCGTCTCCACCCCCATTGTTCTGCCCGGACGCTGAGGTCCAGCGCCAAGGGTCTTCTGGCGGTTCCCTCACTGCGAGAAGCAAAGCTACAGGGAACCAGGCAGAGGGCCTTCTCGGTGGTGGCACCCGCTCTGTGGAACGCCCTCCCACCAGATGTCAAAGAGAAAAACAACTACCTGACATTTAGAAGACATCTGAAGGCAGCCCTGTTTAGGGAAGTTTTTAATGTGTGACATTTTAATGTATTTCTAATCTTTGTTGGAAGCTGCCCAGAGTGGTGGGGTACAAATAAATTATTATTATTATTTTATATATGTTGGAAGCTGCCCAGAGTGGCTGGGCCAACCCAGTCAGATGTGCAGGGTATAAATAACATCATTATTTTTATCATGGAATAGGACATCCCTATTTTCACTGGAGAAATGTTGGAGGGTGTGTTAAGAGGAGCCCAGCTGGAGCAGATTTAAAGGACAGGAGGGCCTCTGCTGTGCGGCAGGGGGTTATTTACATATTCATTATTACATTTTTATGCCACTTAAGGGCTCAACACGACCCAAGGGCTTTCCCCGCTCTACATTTCATTCTCACAGCAACCCTGAGAGGTATCTTCAGGCTGACAGACAGGGACTGGCCCCAAGTTGCCCAGCAGGTTTCATGACTGAGAGGGGTCTCGAACCCAGGTCTCCCAGGCCCTAGACCCGACATTGCTTCACATGGGCTCTCAACTCACACGCAGCACAGATATGGACCGGGGAACCTCTGACCCCATAGAGAAGAGTCAGGGAATTTTTTTTTTTCAGACTGAGGGCCGTGTTCCCACCTGCAGAGGGCCACCTTGCAGTGGTGGGCGGGGCCAGAGGTCCAAAGTGGGTGGGGCAATGGAGGTCCATGAATGTAGATGTTGCCTTTGTGGAGTAGGCTGGCTTCAACACATTCACACATCCTGCAGCCAGGCAAGGAAGAAGCATGATTCGGGGTCAAGGAGCCGCTCCGGCCAGGGTGGAGTTGCACACTCCTCCGCTGAGTTCCCTGCCAAAAGCCCCATAGGATTTCTCTTCCTCCTCATCATCATTTTATTATTTATACCCCAACCATCTGGCTGGGTTTCCCCAGCCACTCTGGGCGGCTCCCAACAGAACACTAAAAACAGAATAAAACATCAAACATTACAAACTTCCCTAAACAGGCCCGCCTTCAGAGGTCTTCTAAAACTCAGATAGTTGTTTATTTCCTTGACATCTGATGGGAGGGCGGTCCACAGGGTGGGTGCCACCACCGAGAAGACCCTATGCCTGGTTCCCTGTAACCTCACTTCTTGCAGGGAGGGAACCGCCAGAAGGCCCTCGGAGCTGGACCTCCGTGTCCGGGCAGAACGATGGGGGTGGAGACGTTCCTTCAGGTATACAGTGGTACCTCTGGTTAAGTACTTAATTCGTTCTGGAGGTCCATACTTAACCTGAAACTGTTCTTAACCTGAAGCACCACTTTAGCTAATGGGGCCTCCTGCTGCCGCCATGCCACCGGAGCACGATTTCTGTTCTCATCCTGAAGCAAAGTTCTTAACCTGAAGCACTATTTCTGGGTTAGCAGAGTCTGTAACCTGAAGCGTATGTAACCTGAAGCGTATGTAACCCGAGGTACCACTGTACTGGGCTGAGGCTGCCTAGGGCTTTAAAGGTCAGCACCAAGACTTTGAATCATAGCTGTGAACTTTTCCCTTTTCTTGTGAGGAATCCTATTCGGAATAAGGGAATTTCCCTTAAAAAGGGGGAAATGTTGACAGCTGTGCTTTGAATTGAGCTCGTAAACGTAATGCACAGGCACTCCTGTTGCCAGAGCTGCAAATTCCATGTATCTCACAGCAGAGAAGGAATCAATTTCCCCATTTTCCTCCAACTCGATGGAAGAAAATACAAAACAAACAGGCATAGTTTTATCCCCTCCACCCTCTGCAAGAACCTTCCTTTCTTTCCTGGGGGGCGGTGCATGCGTGTGTTGTGGACAGGGCCCTCGCACTCATTTTTGGCCCTCGCACTCATTTTTCCCCACACGGTTTTCTGGCTGACGCTGAATTCAGACATAACAACAGCCCCCACCCCTTTCCCCGCGGCTTCATGAACCAGACAGTGACTCATCCTCTGGGCAGACAGGGGGGGGGGCACAGCGTGGCTAGCAGAGAAAAAGAAAGAGATTTCTTTGGGGGTGAGGGTTAAAAGGGATGGGGTTGGTGACCCCCACCCCCCAAAACGAAACCTCAAGAGTCCTCTTTATCTGGTGATCTGTTGGGCAGGGGTCAAAAATGGGACACGCACACAAACACGCTGCTTCCATCCAAGTCAGCAATAATCCCTCCCAAATTTCAAGGCCTTTTGAGAAGGATTTGCTTTTCGCTCTTTGGGTGGGCTCCGATTTAAGGAGACAAAAAAAAAACGGACACAGCTGTCGCCTTTCCTTGTCCTGCCCCCCAATATTATTCTTAATTTAATACATTAACCCTAACCCTTCACCCTAAGGTCCTAGTTCTGGGTTGTATTAGATTAAAAAAAGCAAACACTTACAACGGCAAAGAATAACAACAAATAACTATAAAAGCAACAAAATCCAGACATATATTTAGATTTTCAATGGTTCTGTGTTAGAAATCTTCACTGCTGTTTTCTAAAGAGAGATTACTTGTACCTCATGGGATGTGTGCGCGCAGGAATATAATTGGTTTAATACTTCAAACTGCCTCGAAACCTCTTTGCCAATCGATAGTATATTCAAATCACTGCTACCCCACCCCAATCATGGTAATTATTATTTTGTCCGATTTCAAGAGGCAAAATCCTAAGGCAAAAAAGTAGGTCGACAAGGGATTCAACAATCCCCAGGAGATGTGGGGCAGGGGCTCCTGGACTTTAATCCCCTTCCTTATTTGTAGAGCAAGGGGTTGTAACACACACCCACACACCCACTTTTCTAGCCTTGGCCAAACTCTGCTCTGAGGGTTTCCCATTGCAGTCTTTCTCAACTTGTAGGTCCCCAGACATTGTTGAACTACAACTCCCATCACCCCTAGCTAGCAAGGCCAGAGCTCAGGGATGATGGGAGTTGTAGTCCAACAACATCTGGGGACTCACAGGTTGAGAACCGCTGCATTAGGGCATCCGATTGGCTGCTGTGAGAACAGTGTGCTGGGCTGGATGGGCCGCCATTGGCTGGATCCTCTCCAGGACTCTTCTGATGTTCTTATTGTCCCGCCCCCCGCACTGGGTGTTTTGCACTACAACTTCCATCAGCCCCTGGCTAGCACAGTCAATGATCAGGGATGATGGGAACTGTAGTTCAAAACATCCGTAGGTCTTGGCAGTTCTGAGTCACTCATTGTTTAAGACGGAAATGCGGGGAGGGTGGTCAACAACTTTATCCGGACTCTCACTTTGGGGAATATGGCAACCCCAGCCATGATAGCTGGGGCTGATGGGAACTGTAGTCCAACATCATCTGGAGGGCCTTGGCCTCCCCAACCCTGCTTTATACCTCTGAAATGTCCATTAATATATGTCAGAACGTGTATTAATATATGTTAATATAAATCCAGACGGTGACAGCAGTCACGAAATTAAAAGACGCCTGCTTCTTGGGAGAAAAGCAATGTCAAACCTAGACAGCATCTTAAAAAGCAGAGAGATCACCTTGCCAACAAAGGTCCGTATAGTTAAAGCTATGGTTTTCCCAGTAGCAATGTATGGCAGTGAGAGCTGGATCATAAAGAAGGCTGATCGCCGAAGAATGGATGCTTTTGAATTATGGTGCTGGAGGAGACTCTGGAGAGTCCCATGGACTGCAAGAAGATCAAACTTCTCCATTCTGAAGGAAATCAGCCCTGAGTGCTCACTGGAAGGACAGATCCGGAAGCTGAGGCTCCAAGACTTTGGCCACCTCATGAGAAGAGAAGACTCCCTGGAAAAGACCCTGATGCTGGGAAAGATGGAGGGCACAAGGAGAAGGGGGCGACAGAGGACGAGATGGTTGCACAGTGTTCTCGAAGCTGGTTATTGGCCGAAATAAATTAATGCAACCATTCAAATCACCATTACGTCACTTTAAACAGTCATGGCTTCCTCCCCGATTCGGGGAGCTGTAGCGTGTTAAGGGGTGCTGAGAGTGGTTAGGAGAACACCTGTTCCCCTCACAGAGCTACAATTCCCAGAGGGTCCTGTGAAGAGGGAACTGTAGCTCTGGAAACTATAGCTCTGTGGGGAGAATAAATGAGGCCTCTTCGCAACTCTCAGCATCCTTAACGAACTACAGTTCCCAGGATTCTTTGGGGAGGCTAGAACTTAGTTGAATACAACTGTACAGTGCATTTAGTGTGCCCCTGGGAACCGTAGTTTGTTAAGGGTGCTGGGAGTTGTCAGGAGACCCCCTGCTCCCCTCAGAAAACCGCAGTTCCCAGAGTTCCCTGGGAAGAGGGACCGACTCTGGGAGTTGTAGCTTTGTGACAAGACTTGACAACAACTTCCACCAACCTTAATAAACCACAGTTCCCAGAATCCTTTGGGGGGGAAGCCATAAGTGTTTAAACTGCTACCAAGAAGACAAAAACTTCAAGAAAGAATGGGAAAAATTTATAACTTACTTAGGAGACCGCTGTAGGCAGATGAAAACATTAGCAGGATTTTAATCACACACAGTTAGAACTGGATATGGAACAACTGACTGGTTCAAAATTGGGAAAGGAGTACGACAAGGCTGCATTTTGTCTCCCTGCTTATTTAACTTATATGCAGAATTCATCATGCGAAAGGCTGGGCTGGATGAATCCCTAGCCGGAATTAAGATTGCCGGAAGAAATATCAACAACCTCAGATATGCAGATGACACAACCTTGATGGCAGAAAGTGAGGAGGAATTAAAGAACCTTTTATTGAGGGTGAAAGAGGAGAGTGCAAAATATGGTCTGAAGCTCAACATCAAAAAAACGAAGATCATGGCTCCTGGTCCCATCACCTCCTGGCAAATAGAAGGGGAAGAAATGGAGGCAGTGAGAGATTTTACTTTCTTGGGCTCCATGATCACTGCAGATGGTGACAGCAGCCACGAAATTAAAAGACGCCTGCTTCTTGGGAGAAGGGCAATGACAGGCCTAGACAGCATCTTGAGAAGTAGAGACATCACCTTGCCAACAAAGGTCCGTATAGTTAAAGGTATGGTTTTCCCAGTAGTGATGTATGGAAGTGAGAGCTGGACCATAAAGAAGGCTGATCGCCGAAGAATTGATGCTTTTGAATTATGGTGCTGGAGGAGACTCTTGAGAGTCCCATGGACTGCAAGAAGATCAAACCTCTCCATTCTGAAGGAAATCAGCCCTGAGTGCTCACTGGAAGGACAGATCGTGAAGCTGAGGCTCCAATACTTTGGCCACCTCATGAGAAGAGAAGACTCCCTGGAGAAGACCCTGATGTTGGGAAAGATGGAGGGCACAAGGAGAAGGGGGCGACAGAGGACGAGATGGTTGGATAGTGTTTTCGAGGTTACCAGCATGAGTCTGACCAAGCTGCGGGGGGCAGTGGAGGACAGGAGTGCCTGGCGTTCTCTGGTCCATGGGGTCACGAAGAGTCGGACACGACTAAACGACTAAACAACAACAACAACAATCACACTTGCAGTTTAACAAATACGGTAGATAATATGGATAGATATAAAACATAGACGAGGATATAATATGCAGGTGAAAACGTTGAAATTAGGACCCACTGACGGGATGAGGGGAAGTCGCGAGATTCAGAGAAATCTCAAAATGTGGCTATGTATTTGGTACAGTGGTACCTCGGGTTACATATGCTTCAGGTTACAGCTCCGCTAACCCATAAATAGTGCTTCAGGTTAAGAACTTTGCTTCAGGATGAGAACAGAAATCGTGCTCCGACAGTGCAGCAGCAGTGGGAGGCCCCATTAGCTAAAGTGGTGCTTCAGGTTAAGAACAATTTCAGGTTAAGTACGGACCTCCGGAACGAATTAAGTACTTAATCCAAGGTACCACTGTATTGTTAAAAATCCAATTAAAAAAATAATTTTTTTTTTTTATTAGTTTTCATTTTGGAAAATGTGTATGTAAGTGTGTTTACAGTGTCATGTAGTGTTCTTTGTTTAATTTCTATTTTTGAAAAAATTAATAACAATTAAGTAAAAAATATAAATAAAGTGGTATCATAGTGCTTTAAATGTTTCGTGTGAATGTGGCCTCAGTGGGGAGAGGTGAGGTGGTGAGGCGGCGGCGGCGCTGTTGTTCCCATGCGCCGGCTGTGCCACCCTGAATAACCCCAGTGCCACGGGTTTACCTGCAGGCGGCCATCGAGAGTGCGCTGGATGGTGACACACTTGCTGGGATGAGCGCCGTTGGTGGTGATGGCCGTGATGAGGGAGTCTAGCTCATCCTTCTTCTCCTTCAGCTTCTTGACCAGGCTCTCGATGGCCCGCTTTGCAAACGACTCGTTCTCCCCACCCTGCCGGTGGCACATCAGGCTGTGCACAATGCTCAGGCACGCATCGCTGCTGCTGGGCTGGCTCAGGGACATGGCGGGAGCAGCGTTGTTCTGGACGGGGGGGGGGGGGGGGAGAAGCCAAGCAGACAGCCATCAGCCTCCCCCATACCAAATAATAATAATAATAATAATAATAATAATAATAATAATAATAATGGAGATACACAATTTGTCAAGTTCCCCAAGGAAGAAATTGATCTTTTAATGCAGTGTCACCTTTGGAAAGGGACGCGGGTGGTGCTGTGGATTAAACCACAGAGCCTAGGACTTGCCGATTGGAAGGTCGGCGGTTTGAATCCCCGCGATGGGGTGAGCTCCCGTTGCTTAGTCCCAGCTCCTGCCAACCTAGCAGTTCGAAAGCACGTCAAAGTGCAAGTAGATAAAATAGGTACCGCTCCGGTGGGAAGGTAAA
Organism: Podarcis cretensis; assembly: GCF_951804945.1. Lineage (NCBI taxonomy): Eukaryota > Metazoa > Chordata > Lepidosauria > Squamata > Lacertidae > Podarcis > Podarcis cretensis. Next base: position 8,922,351 of record NC_137186.1, read on the forward strand.
CGGCGTTTCCGTGCGCTGCTCTGGTTCGCCAGAAGCGGCTTAGTCATGCTGGCCACATGACCCGGAAGCTGTACGCTGGCTCCCCCAGCCAATAAAGCGAGATGAGCGCCACAACCCCAGAGTCGGTCACGACTCGACCTAATGGTCAGGAGTCCCTTTACCCTTACCACCTTTGGAACTCACTGCCTCTTGATATCAGGTAGGTCCCTTCCCTTCTTTTCCGCATCAGCTAAAAAGGTTTTTGTTTAGAGAAGCCTGCCCAGACTGGTGTGTGTTTTAATCTGTTTCTAATTCAACTTTTTTTGAATGACGTTATTCATTTTATTTCAAAGCAGTTTGCGGGAGCAGGGAGATAAAGCAATGAAATCGTCAATAGGAAAAAATGACCACAACAGCTTAAGACTTTTGAGAAGTTAAAATTACAATACACACACAAAAAAAGAGAGATCATTTTATTAGAATCATAGAATTGGAAGGGAGCTTGAGGATCATCTAGTCTGACCCCACTGCAATGTTGCTGTCCCATATGGGAATCGAACCTGCGACCTTGGCATTATCAGTACCAAGCTCTACCCAGCTGAGCTACCTTGGATTTCTTTATTTCTTTCTTTATTTTTTACAATTGAGCAGTGTCTAAATTTCACAAAATAAAATAAATAAACAAACAATAGGTTGTCCGAATCTTTCAAGCTACGGGGCGGGAACACTTTATTCAAGGGCTGCTCAATGCTCCAGGCAGTATTTCAAAAGGCTGGCAGCCTCCAGACTTAAAACACCATGTTGTGTTTTATTAGATTATAAACCTGAGGACAGAGAACGGGTTTCTTTTCTGTTTTTAGTGAACTTGTAAAATGCTCCGGGAGCCCTTTTTTTTTTTTTTTTTTTGGCTGATGAAACTCTTTTAGTCAATAAACTTACAAAATAATTTTAGTAAACAAACTTACAATAATAATTTTTCCTTTAAAAAAACAACAACCAGATTCAGGAAAACTGGTGGAAAGCCTTGCTGAAGACAGAATCACCGTATTTTTCGCTCCATAAGACGCACCTGACCGTAAGGCACACCTAGTTTTTAGAGGGGGAATACAAGGGGGGGAAATTCTTTAAAGGGAGCGCTGAGCAGAGCCTGTATGCATCCCAGGCTCTGCTCAGCGCTCCCTTTCACGAGCCGCGTGGAGCGTGTGTGCGGCGCTTGCAGGCTTTTCCCTGAGGAGGGAGAAGGGCAGGCTTTTCCTCGGGGAAAAGCCCCCAAGAGCCACACACACGCTCCGCGCAGCTCTTGGGGGCTTTTGTGGGAAGTGGGGGAAGTGAGAGAGCCTGCGGAGGCTTTGCGCAATGCAGCGCTCCCTCTAGAGCCAGTGTGGTGTAGTGGTTAAGAGCGGTAGTCACGTAATCTGGGGAACTGGGTTCGCGTCTCTGCTCCTCCACATGCAGCTGCTGGGTGACCTTGGGCCAGTCACACTTCTCTGAAGTCTCTCAGCCCCACTCACCTCACAGAGGTGTTTGTTGTGGGGGAGGAAGGGGAAGGAGAATGTTAGCCGCTTTGAGACTCCTTCGGGTAGCGATAAAGCGGGATATCAAATCCAAACTCTTCTTCTTCTAGCTGTTCTAGCTTTTGGATAGCCCCAAGAAGCCTCTGCAGGGCACGGGGATGAAGGCTCCCCATGCCCTGCGGAGGCTTCACGTGGCTAAGCCAGAAGTTAGAACAGAAGTTCTGGCTTCTGGGATAGCCCGCAAAGCCTGCATTTGCTCCATAAGACGCACACACATTCCCCCTTACTTTTTAAGAGGGGAAAAGTGCATCTTATAGAGCGAAAAATACGGTAACTAGCAAACAGAAGAAGAACAAGCCTTGCTAAAGCAGAACCAGCAAGGCTGCTTGAAGGATGGGTCCCGTCACACCAACCCGAGAGAGTTTTGAGAGTGTCAATAAGCTTATAGAGGTGGTAAGGTAAAGGTAAAGGTACCCCTGCCCGTACGGGCCAGTCTTGACAGACTCTGGGGTTGTGCGCCCATCTCACTTAAGAGGCCAGGGGCCAGCGCTGTCCGGAGACACTTCCGGGTCACGTGGCCAGCGTGACATCGCTGCTCTGGCGAGCCAGAGCCGCACACGGAAACGCCGTTTACCTTCCCGCTGGTAAGCGGTCCCTATTTATCTACTTGCACCCGGAGGTGCTTTCGAACTGCTAGGTTGGCAGGCGCTGGGACCGAGCAGCGGGAGCGCACCCCACCGCAGGGATTCGAACCGCCGACCTTTCGATCAGCAAGCCCTAGGCGCTGAGGCTTTAACCCGAGGTGGATCCAGTCATTATTGTGGGCTCAAAAAAATAAAAGACTTTTGATAAAGTCCTGCACACCAAAGACTCCTGATTATTTGGGAACATGAGATGAGAGGGCTGGTGGGTCAGCAACTGGAGAAGGAACAGAGAGAAGAAATAAATGGACAGTGCTCCCAATGGAGAGACGTGGAAAGCAGAGTCCCACAAGGGCTGATATTGGGACCTGTTAAGGGTGCTGGGAATTGTAGCCCTGCGAGGGGCAAACTACAGTTTCCAGGATTCTTTGGGCAAAGCCACATGCTTTAAATGTATGGTGTGTTTATGGGACCCTCAACAGTTCAGGGAAATGTTTTAGCACACGTAAACAATTTCAAGCTGTTGGGGGGGGGGGGGGACCTGGTAAAACCTGCCACAGTTCAAGGATTCTATAACATTGCTTTAAAAAATTCACGTGATTGCTTTTTGTGTGTCAAGGGCAAGTATGAACTGGGAGGGGGGGGATACAAAACAACCCCCTCCCAAATGATTCAAACTTATCTCCATTGCCTTGAGAACTAGAAATTTGCTCGTTTCTTTTTTAATGAAAAGGGATGTCCTTTGGTGGATGAGCTCTGTGCTCAATACCAAACACTTTGTCACAAATACTGATAACACACACAGAGCGCAGGTTTTACAGAAAATGTGCTCCTGCAAAACAGTTGGATGGATAATTTGGAAGAGGATTAGGCAAATGAACGCAGGTTAAAGCTACCAATGGCTATGCTCTAACACAGGGGTCAGCAAAATTTTTCAGCAGGGGGCTGAACCACTGTCCCTCAGACCCTGTGGGGGGCCGGACTATATGGGGGGGGATGAATGAATTCCTATGCCCCACAAATAACCCAGAGACGCATTTTAAATAAAAGCACACATTCTGCTCATGTAGAAACACCAGGCAGGCCCCACAAATAACCCAGAGATGCATTTTAAATAAAAGGACACCTTCTACTCATGTAAAAACATGCTGATTCCTGGACGGTCCATGGGCTGGATTTAGAAGGCAATTGGGCCGGATCTGGCCCCCGGGCCTTAGTTTGCCTACTCGTGCTCTAACTACACTGTCGGAGGCAGTATGCTGGGAATCGCATGCGGGGAGCACGCTGCTGAGCTTAGCCCTCGCTTGTGGGCTTCCCATAAAGATTTATGGCTGGCCAATGCGATAACAGATGGCCCTTGGGCCTGGCCCAGCAACTCTCGTGTTGTTATATTATTGCTCTCCACTACCCACTGAGGGCCAGAAACTTACTCGATCCTTTTTAACCGAAAGGGGGCATTCTTAGAATGCTTGTAAGATTATGCTCACATGATTACAGCGGTACCTCAGTTTCCGAACGGAATCCGTTCCAGGAGACCATTTGCGTTCCGAAACGTTCGAAAGCTGAAAACTCAGTACGGAAGCCTCAAAACGGAAAACTCAATATGGAGGCCGCGTTTCATGTTCAACTTCTGAGGCGCGTTCGAAAACCGAAGCATTTGCTTCCAGGTTTGCGGCGTTCAAAAACCGAAACGTTTGTCAACGTTCAGAAACCGAGGTGCCGCTGTGTTTTATTATTATTATTATTATTATGCTCTGTAAAATGTGTTCTTAATGTGGTAAAACGCCCGGGATCTTTTCATAGAGTCATAGAATCACAGTTATAAGGGACCTTAAGGATCATTTCATCCAACCCCTCACAATGCAGGAATAAGCAACTGTCCCATATGTTTACCAGCTCCACCTGGTACACAGGATGGTACCAGCTCCACCTGCCCGTGGACTGTCTCACCAGAGTGGTGCATGCTCTGGTTATCTCCCGCTTGGACTACTGCAATGCGCTCTACGTGGGACTACCTTTGAAGGTGACCCAGAAACTACAACTAATCCAGAAAGTGGCAGCCAGACTGGTGACTGGGAGCGGCTGCCAAGACTACAAAACACCGGTCTTGAAAGACCTACATTGGCTCCCAGTACGTTTCCAAGCACAATTCAAAGTGTTGGTGCTGACCTTTAAGGCCCTAAACGGCCTCGGTCCGGTATATCTGAAGGAGCGTCTCCTCCCCCATCGTTCAGCCCGGACACTGAGGTTCAGTGCCAAGGGCCTTCTGGCGGTTCCCTCGCTGCGAGAAGCCATGTTACAGGGAACCAGGCAGAGGGCCTGCTAGGTGGTGGCACCCGCCCTGTGAAACACCCTCCCACCAGGTGTCAAATAGAAAAACAACTACCAGACTATTAGAAGACATCTGAAGGCAGCCGTGTTTAGGGAAGCTTTTAATGTTTAATAGACTATTGTATTTTAATATTCTGCTGAAAGCCGCCCAGAGTGGCTGGGGAAATGCAGCCAGATGGGCAGGGTATAAATAAATTATTATTATTATTATTATTATTATTATTATTATTAGGATCGAACCTGCAACATTGAAGTTATCAGCACCGCGCTCTAACCAACTGAGCGCTGTATAAATTGAAATCATCATAATATCTGAGCTGAATACCAGATTACTCACTGCAAACACTGATGCACTCAGCACTGGATTTTGGTGGGGGGGGGAGTCTCTTGAAACATTTTGGGGGAAGTGCATGATGGGAAATATATGCTAATAGGTGAACAAGGGCGGTCATTGGTTTGCTTCAGAAAGAGAGGTCAACAGCTGGGGGTGGAAGCCACATGGGCCCGCGAATAAACTGAGCTTCCCAGTCAAGGGACAGTCTACCTCTTACGTTCCTGTCCTGGAGGGAAGTATAAACAGTGGGCTTCCTACAGGAATCCTGGAAAGAGAGACGAGTTAAGCCGATCCAGCAGGGCTCTCCTTACAGAAATAGCCATGGCTGTTGAGAATGAAGCCTCCCTATTCAGGCGCAGTCTACCTCCAAAGGCCAGGTACTAGGAAGAGAGAGCAGGGGTGGGCTGTTGCTTGTGAGCTTTGTGGCTTCTTCCTTTCAGAGTCAGGATATCGGGCTAGATGGGCATTTGACCTAACAAAGATCTTCTTAGGTTCTTAAGGACTGGAGCAGAGATTTGGGTCAGGGCTGGCAACGTTCCCATTTATATATATCTCCCTCCCCTACTAAACACACACACAAAACGGGGTCCCTTCAGAGTACTACAACTCAGGAAGAAGTTTACGTTATGCAGATTTCCAGCAAAACCTCTGTTGCCTTGACCCAATTTATTATGCAAATGCTTTTACTGCTTTCCAGGAATGATTCTGGAATTCACAGAGAGCAGAGATAAGGGGCCATGAGCAAGGCTCTGAAGTATCCGCCTTCTAAAGCCGGACAGGGAACTCTCCAAATATTGTGGGACTCCACCTCCCATCATGCAGCGCATACAGCGGTCATGGATACTGGGAGTTGTAGTCGAGCGATGTCTGGAGAGCCACTGATTCTCTCCTAAAGGATGGGCACCTCATTCCGAAACTTCCCGAGACTTTCTGAGATTCCACCCGCCTATCTTCTATCATTGCTTAGAACCATGAGAGCTAATAAGTTTGCCCGGCTTAGAAAGGAAAGAAAGCAAAGGTTCTTTGGAACGCAACTGACCGGCCTCGCTGGTCAAAGATATATCTGAGCCAGAAACGAACCTACATGAGACATAAGACAAAAATCTCTGGAAGGAGTGAGGTGGAAAAACAGTCACTGCTGAGCCGGACGGAGCAATGGTCTGAGTCAGAACAAGGCGGCTTCCTACATCCACATTTAAATCAGGCCTTTATTAGAATTGTAGATTTGGGACCCCAAGGTTCATCTAGTCCAACCCCCTGCAAGGCGCGAGTGGTGCTGTGGGTTAAACCACAGAGCCTAGGACTTGCCGATCAGAAGGTCAGCGGTTCGAATCCCCGCGACGGGGTGAGCTCCTGTTGCTCAGTCCCTGCTCCTGCCAACCTAGCAGTTCAAAAGCACGTCAAAGTGCAAGTAGATAAATAGGGAAGGTAAACGGCGTTTCTGTGCGCTGCTCTGGTTTGCCAGAAGCGGCTTAGTCCTGCTGGCCACATGACCCGGAAGCTGTACGCCGGCTCCCTCGGCCAATAAAGCAAGATGAGCGCCGCAACCCGAGTCGGCCATGATTGGACCTAATGGTCAGGGGTCCCTTTACAACACAGAATACATTTGACCATGAGGACTACAAGCTTAGCATTACATTTAAGGGAAAGGCCACAAAGTCACTGGTTGAGAATATACTTTGCACATACAGAAGATACCCAGAGTCTGAAGAGTCACTGCCAGTCCGAGCTGAACAGACCAACATTTTGACTTGGCGTAAGGCCACATTCGGGGAGGTGACCGTCACCCACCTAATCCTGGAATAAAACAAGAACGGATGTAGCAGCAATAAAGGAACTGCTTGTGCCAGGATGACGGGAGTCATGTGAGGGGGAAAGTATTCCTCCCTGTAACTTTGGAAGGAGGGACAGGGAGGCGTGACGCCCAGCCATTGCGGCAGAAAAACTGGAGACTGTGGGTGGGTCACTTGCAAGATTCCCTGCCCTTTAATAAGTTTCAGAAGAGAAGGATATTTATTCACCAGCCTGAGCTCCCTGGGGAAAGAGGAAAGGAGCAGATCGACTAGGGGTTTTGTTTTGTTTTTATTTTCCATGTTCTGGGTGGGCAGATAAAATAATATTGGGGTGCAGTGTTTACCCTACGCCGAGTAGACACACATTGAAACGGGCAGTTAAAAACTAGCCTGCTTTGTTTGACTGTGTCTGCTCGGGGCCGAAAGAGCATCAAACTCAACCCAGCGTTCTTTCGCTCAGAAGAGAAGTAGAGCCTAGTGGTTAGAGGTGAGCAGAGGGAAGACTCATGGTGCCGAGGAGGGGGGGAGTGGAATGTGAGGTCCCGGACTCCTGGGTTCTTTCTCTCCCCGCAGTTTCTCTTTGGGCCCAAGCATGGGTCAAAGCTGGTTGGGGTAATGTAGCCCAGTCAAACATATAAATGTCCCCCGAGCAGCACATCTAGGTACAGAGACTTAGAGGGGGGAATCTTGAAATGACACAGAAACACAAAAAACTGCCTTGCACTGAGTCAGACGGTTGGTCTATCTAGCGCAGTATTGTCAACACGGGCCGGCAGCAGCTCTCCGGGGCTTCCGGCAGGAGGGTGTGTGTGTGTGTGCATCTCTCCATGCCCTACCCGGAGATGCCATCGTGAATCGAACCTGGCACCGCCTGCGTGCAAAACCACCGCGCTGCAGCCTTTCCCCACAAACAATGCAAGTTTCTAGTCCTCATCGTTTTGAACAAAGCACAAGCCCTCTCCGGGGGTTTCAGGCAGGGCCCTCTCCTCCCAGCCCTACCTGGCGATGCCTGGGACCTTTGGCAGGCCAAGCAGATGAGCTGCTACGGCCCCTCCCGGAGAAGTGGGGTGGGGGATAGGGAAAGAGAGGGGCAGCGATCTGAAGCTGGAGGAGAGGAAACTCCGGACCCCGGTGCCCAGAAGTGGCATGGAAAGGTTGGGGGGGGGGCAGCGACGCGGGAGACCCTCCTGCCAAATCAAACAGGGGGGGAAACTCACCGGCTATGGGCGATCCCTCTCCGGGGTGCACGGATGCTCTCCGCGGGGTTCAGGCATGCTCCCCTGGAGGTGGCAGGCGGATTAAGCCCCCCTTGAAGGCGGCGGGACGCGCGTCGGCGGCGGCTGCTTTTGGAGAGGAGCGCGCGCTCTCTTTGCGCTCTCTTCTCCAAATGGGAGCGAAAGACGGGGAAGGAGGCGGCGGCGAAGGCGCAGACTAAACACAGCCGAGCCAGACAATCGCCTGCCTGCTAGTCATGCTGTCAGCCGCAGCTTCGCCTCGGGGGGAGAGAGAGGGAGGGAGAGGGAGGGAGATGGGAAAAAGCAAATAGCGAATTCTCCACGGGGTCAGGCTGAGCGCAGCCCCTGCCGCCCTCCCGCTTCCCCATCTCCCGCCTCTCTCTTAAGCGAACGAGATATTTATTGACATTTCCACCCCCGTTTTTCTTATCCCAGGAGATCTCCCTTCCCTGTTTGGTCCTTACAACAACCCTGGGAGGTAGGCTGGGTGGGGAGCGCGCAGATGGCTGAGTGGGGAGGATTCGAACCCTGGACGTTGCCATCTCTGTTCATTTTGATTTGCACACCGCCTTTCCAGATTACTACGCGCGAGGCGGGTTTGCAAAGCCGGAGAAACAGCAAAACAGGCGGCAGAGATCACACACGCGCCTGATCAATCTGATCCAATATGAAAATGTCATAATAAAGACCTAACTTTGGAAGAAACAGCTTATATCCAAGAAAGCGATGTTCAGCAATCCATTAGAATGTAACAGTAAACGGCAAATTGAAAATCAGAAAATGATAATTAAGCAAATCCAGCCTTGGCAATTGCAATAATTACTAAACTATAATCAATGGAAATAACAGTAATGCATAAAATGCATAAAATACAAGGACATATAAAACCATGTAAAAGGCTCAAATTGATAAACAAGGACACAAAACTTAATTTTTTATTTTTTTTTTAAAAAGATATCCCTGAATTCCCAGGCACTGTAAACTCCTCGAACCTGTAAGCCAGGGCTGAGGGTGGGAGGGACTAAGGGGAAGTAGGCAGGGCAACAGATGCAAATTTCACCTTTGTATGGCAGGTGAGTTTCTACACCTGCAGCTACCTCTCTATCTGTCCAGGGAAGCGAGGGGCATGTGCAGAGTTTGAGGACACATTCCAGTCAGCCTCCTTCAAAAAACCTAGCATGAAGTAGGACCGGTGAAGGCCTGGGAAATGCCCCGAGGGCCAGAGAAAGAAGTCTGGAGGGCCACATTCAGTGCCCAGACCTGAGGCTTCCCATCCATTCTTTATTCACCAGATCCTGCTTCCTTTCCCAATCTGGGCAACCATAGTTAGGATTATCCCTTTACCCCTTCTTCTCTCTTCCAGAACTTAACAACAATAACTGAGCAGCTTCTATTCCTCGCTCTCCCCTGTAATAAAAAGATAAAGGGACCCCTGGCCATTAGGTTCAGTTGTGACCGACTCTGGGGTTGCGGCGCTCATCTCGCTTTATTGGCCGAGGGATCCGGCGTACAGCTTCCGGGTCATGTGGGCAGCATGACTAAGCCGCTTCTGGCGAACCAGAGCAGCACACGGAAACGCCGTTTACCTTCCCGCCAGAGCGGTACCTACTTGCACTTTGACGTGCTTTCGAACTGCTAGGTAGGCAGGAGCAGGGACTGAGCAACGAGAACTCACCCCATTGCGGGGATTCAAACCGCCGACCTTCTGATCGGCAAGTCCTAGGCTCTGTGGTTTAACCCACAGCGCCACCCGCGTCCTTCTCCCCTGTAATATCCCCTGGTTATTACCTCTCTCCTGAGACTTATAAAAGATCAGTGCAGTCTCTCCTTCCTCCCACCAATTCACAGGCCTTGGCTCCCCACATTGTCCTATCCCAGGTCAGGGGGTAGAATTGGGAACCGCGCCTGTTGAGTTTCAGCCTTTCGGCATCAAAATCAGGCAGCAGAAACCTTGACTTGAGCCAGAAAGTCCATATCAACATTTCCCAAAGTGCGTGCCAGGCACAGACTAAAGTGTCAGACTGACTAAATGTGTAAAAGTCTTTCATTAGGCAAAAACCCCCCAAAAATACTAGCTGTGGAGGCACCTGTCCTCTGTATCTCAGGGTGATTCACTGCCCAAATTTTGCCTCCTTCATTTATTTAGTATCTGTTACCTTTTCTTTTTTTGCTCACCCTTCCAAAAGAATGAAGGATTCAGAAAATAAAGTCCAAGGTACGAGATTGGCTCCATTATTTTCAAATAATGGAGGCCTATAAACAAGACAGGAAAATTGGTTTCCAGGTGGAGAAGTCGAAATTAGAAACAGAACTGTTAGAACCCAATACTAAGAATGTATCAAGAATGTATAACTTGCTGTTGAAGTGGAATACAATAGATGAGACAGTGAAGCCAGCTATGATTAGATGGGCACAAGACATAGGTCATGACATGATGTTTGCTGACTGGGAGCAGTTATGGACCACAGGTATTAAATTTACGGCATGCAATGCCTTAAGAGAAAACATTATGAAAATGATTTACAGGTGGTACATGACTCCAGTCAAGCTTGCGAAGATTTATCATCTGCCCAATAATAAATGTTGGAAATGTAAAGAGACTGAAGGTACCTTCTTCCACCTTTGGTGGACCTGCCCAAAGATTAAGGCCTTCTGGGAAATGATTTATAATGAGATTAAGAAAGTACTTAAATGCACCTTTCATAAAAAAACAGAGGCATTTCTCTTGGGTATGGTTGGCCAATTGGTGCCAAGGAAGGACAAAAACTTTTTTTGTACGCTACTACGGCAGCAAGGATTCTTCTAGCAAAATATTGGAAGACACAAGAGCTACCCACGCTGGAGGAATGGCAGGCGAAAGTGATTGACTTTATGGGATTGGCAGAAATGACCGGCAGAATCCGTGACCAAGAGAAAGAGACTGTGGAGGAAGATTGGAAGAAGTTTAAAATATATCTTAAGAGCTATCATAAAATTGAGGAGTGCTAAAATGTAAAGGGAGAGGAAGATGTAGAATTACAGCGGTAAATTTTGTTTGACTTAGGGTGAAATTGAAAAGGAGAATGAATTTAAATTTAATTGGTTAAAAGGGTTGTCGAATAATTGTTAAAAAAAAAAGGATGCAAAAAGGGGAAGGTATGGGGAAGTCCGAGAAAAGAGGCTTATGAAAATGAGGTTAAGAAATTTTGAATTTATGTGTTTGTTTGTATGTTGTTCTTGTTGTGTCTTTTAAAAATTGGAAAACTAATAATAAAAAAAAATTATAAAAAAAACAAAAGAATGAAGGATTCTCCCCCTTCTTAACCTGCACAACAACCCTGCAAAGCACCGTATTTTTCATTCTATAAGACACACTTTCCCCCTCCTAAAATGTAAGGGGAAATGTGTGTGCGTCTTATGGAGCGAATGCAGGCTGTGCAGCTATCGCTGAAGCCAGGAGGGCAAGCGGGATCGATGCTCTCCTGGCTTCAGCGATAGCCACACAAAGCCTCTTGAGTTCAGCGGGAGCGCTCCTGCCTCTTCGCTCAAGAGGCTTTGCGTTGCTTTCTTGTTTTCCTCCTCTAAAAACTAGGTGTGTCTTATGGTCAGGTGCGTCTTATAGAGCAAAAAATATGGTAGTTCAGGCTGAGGGCTCTCTCAAGGCTGCACCCGCCAGACTATTGTGTACCCCACCAGCCCCATCCAGCATTGCCAAAGTTCAAGGATGATGGGAGTTGTAATCCACAATCTCCGGAGGATAACCAATCACACTGATTACCCCAGGTCAACTGTTTTGGGGAGATGCGAGAGTCACAGGCAATTCCGATTTTAATTCAGAAAATAAGCATCCTTCTTTGGGGGGCGTTAGAAGTTTAAGGGGAACACAGGAAAAGCCTGCTAAATCAGGCCAATGGACCATCTTGTCCGGCATCCTGTTCTCACAGCAGCCACTGGGGGACCAGGAAGCAGGATCTGACCACAAGAGCAACTCTCCCCTCCTGTGGGATTCGAAAGCATCACTGCCACTGGCAGAGCCATTGATCATAGACATCATAAAATTGGAAGGGACCCTGAAGATCATCTGCATTGCAGGAATACACAGCCACCCCTTATGGGGATCGAACCTGCAACCTTTGCATTATTAGTACCATGCTCTAAGCAGCTGAGTTATCCAGGCTGTTCAATAGCTTTGTCCTCCATAAATCTGTCCAATCCTCTTATAACGCCATCAGAGTTGGTGGTGGTGGGGTTAGGGGAGATGTATTACCTCTGATGGGATGTGGGTGACGCTGTGGGTTAAACCACAGAGCCTAGGACTTGCCGATCAGAAGGTCGGCGGTTCGAATCCCCACGATGGGGTGAGCTCCCGTTGCTCGGTCCCTGCTCCTGCCAACCTAGCAGTTCGAAAGCACCTCAAAGTGCAAGTAGATAAGGTAAAGGGAAGGGAAGGGAAGGTAAACGGCGTTTCCGTGCGCTGCTCTGGTTCACCAGAAGTGGCTTAGTCATGCTGGCCACATGACCCGAAAGGTACGCCGGCTCCCTCGGCCAATAAAGCGAGATGAGCGCCGCAACCCCAGAGTCGGTTACGAATGGACCTAATGGTCAGGGGTATCTTTACTTTACTAGTGCCTCTGATGGGGGGCACACCATGCTCCTTCTGGGGCAGTTTGTCCACCTTTGGTCCCCACCCTGCACTCAGCTCTCACCTGTGGCTCCCAGAAGCTGTCGCCATGTGACAACACCCAAACCCCGGGAAACAGCTTTGACTGGCTGGCTAAAGCAGATGAGGGGAGTCAGTGGGTCTCAAACCCTCGGTGAGTTAGGGGCATCCCCTGCATGTGAAGACAGGCAGATTGAGCAAATGAAAGCAATGGTGGGTCCAACGGTCGAGAAGGCTGTAGAACATGAGTAGGCAAACGAAGGCCTGAGGGCCAGATCCGGCCCAATCGCCTTCTAAATCTGGCCCATGGATGGTCAGGGAATCAGCGTGTTTTTACACGAGTAGAATGTGTCCTTTGACTTAAAATGCATCTCTGGGTTATTTGTGGGGCCTGCCTGGTGTTTTTACATGAGTAGAATGTGTGCTTTTACAGTGGTGACTCTGGATGAGAATGGGATCTGTTCCGGAGCGAACGCAACCCGAGTCTGCGTGTGTTGCAATTTGCCGCTTCCGTGCATGTGCGTGACGTCATTTTGAGCGTCTGTGCATGCGTGAGGGGCGAAACCCAGAAGTAATGCGCTCCGTTACTTCCGGGTCGCCGCAGAGGGCGACCCGAAAACGCTCAACCCGAAGCTACTTCAGCCCAAGGTATGACTGTATTTAAAATGCATCTCTGGGTTATTTCTGGGCATAGGAATTTGTTCACCCTCCCCCCAAATAGTATGCCCCCCCCCACAAGGTCTGAGGGACAGTGGACTGGCTCCCTGCTGAAAAAGTTTGCTGACCGCTGATGTAGAAGGAAGTGTGGGGCAGATGGGGCTCGTGGGAAGGGAGCCCATCTAGAAGAAGGAAAACTCTGATCCTAAACCTCTACCTTTGGGAAAAGAAAAGGCTCAGGAATAAATTCTACACAAATCCAGAGTGGAGCCCCTAAACGGTTAGATGGCGCCTTGTATGCCTTGTACGCCTCCTTCCGGCAACTCCTGCAGCGAAGCTCATGTCAAATGTATTGCTGTTTTATTTTTTTACTACATCAGTGAGGCTGAGAGGGGGGTCTGTGCAGCCCAGGACCTCCAGACACACTGCCCAGGATTGTGCCCCAAGAAGGTCACTTTGGTGCTGGTTTGACTCCCCTCCATTGTCTCTCAAGACAGACGGATGTCAACAAACAGAGTTGGTGGCCATTGCTGCCTCCGGTGCCCATGAGTTCCACAGTCTTAACTAAGCGCTGAATGTTTATCTGTCCCGAATCTTCCAACATTCAGCTTCACTGCACTTCCACAACTTCTGGTGTTATGAGGGATAAAAGCGTTCCTTTCCTCGCTTCCTCCATGTCACACATCGTTTTATAAACCATGTCGCCTTTTCTCTAAACGAAAGAGTCCCAAACGTGGCAATCTTTCCTTATAAGGGAGAACATGGAGCTAGTGTTTTTCTGAAAGGAGCATTTGCAAATGGGGGGAAAAAAACAAACACCAGAATTCATGGGGCAGAGTTGGAAATATTGCGTGAGGGGCAGGTGTGGGAACACAAATCCTCCCTCCATATAACACACTCTTGTTGTGCATTGCTGTGTCTCAGCAAGCTGATTTCCGAGCACACTCTGGGAAAATCCTTGGCGGTTCCGCAGACACAACAAAAAGGAGGAGAGAAATTAATCTCTTGCGAGCCTGGGACACTATAAGATAGCAGACACAATGTTTTCACACCCTATAAACCCTCCTCCCTTCCAAGACAATAATAAAAAAGTCCCACAAACTACACATCTGTTGATTATAGTTATGCTTTGTCTCTGCCAGAGGCAGCAACAAATCCAAGTTCCTGGAAAAACACAGCAGGGAGGGAAAAGTGAATAAAAGATTTCCCCCCTCCCTCTCTTATAACACTGGAATTTGGGGACGTCCAATGAAGGTGAAGGTTCAGGTAAGGTAAAAAGGTAAAGGACCCCTGGACGGTTAAGTCTAGTCAAAGGCAACTCTAGGGTTGTGGCGCTCATCTCGCTTTCAGGATGAGGGAGTCGGCGTTTGTCCACAGACAGCTTTCCGGGTCGTGTGGCCAGCATGACTAAACCGCTTCTGGCGCAACACAACACCGTGACGGAAACCAGAGCGCATGGAAATGCCGTTTACCTTCCCACTGCAGCAGTACCTATTTATCTACTTGCACTAGTGTGCTTTCGAATTGATAGGTTGGCAGGAGCTGGGATAGAGCAACGGGAGCTCACCCCATCGCGGGGATTCAAACCGCCAACCTTCTGATCAGCAAGCCCAAGAGGCTCAGTGGTTTAGTCCACAGTGCCACCCACAGATAAGGACCAGCCGCCAGAGAAACAGTATCTATTCAAATGCGATTTTGGTTTTAAATGCAGTGTTAGCAGCTTAGTCATGCTGGCCACATGACACAGAAGCTGTACGCCGGCTCCCTTGGCCAGTAAAGCGAGATGAGCGCCGCAACCCCAGAGTCGGTCACGACTGGACCAAATGGTCAGGGGTCCCTTTACCTTTTAAGGTGGTGTCTATGGGAGTATATTATATTTAATTATGGGGTATCAGAGTTTTTAGGGGGCTAACCAGGCTGGGATAGTTGGGACAGCAGGCTTGTTGGTTCCTGAATGTCTGATGTAGATTTTCAATTTCCTTCTTCTGTATGGGACAATGACAATAAAGATTATCGTATCATATAAAAGAAAAGCCCTTCTTCTCGCAGAGCAGCTAAACTGCGGAACTCTCTCCCACAAGGTGTACTGATGGCCACCAGCCTTGTGTGACTTTAAAAGTAAAGGTAAAGGTAAAGGGACCCCTGACCATTAGGTCCAGTCGCGGATGACTCTGGGGTTGCGGCGCTCATCTTGCTTTATTGGCCGAGGGAGCCGGCGTACAGCTTCCGGGTCATGTGGCCAGCATGACTAAGCCGCTTCTGGCGAACCAGAGCAGTGCACGGAAACGCCGTTCAGGTTCCTGCCGGAGCGGTACCTATTTATCTACTTGCACTTTGACGTGCATTCAGACTGCTAGGTTGGCAGAAGCAGGGACCGAGCAACGGGAGCTCACCCTGTCATGCAAGAAACCGCAAGAGGCGAGAGCCGCTCTTGTGTTCAGGTCCTGCTTCAGCTTCCCATTGGGGCGTGAGGCTGGCCACTATGAGAACAGGAACCTGGACTAGATGGGCTGCTGGTCTGATCCAGCAGACAGGCTCTTCTAATGCTCTTGTGGAACCTCCAGCGCCAGGGCCAGTCTACCTGATTCCTGGGTTCTTACGGGCATCTGGACGCTGTGAGGGCAGGGTGCTGGACTAGATGGGCTGCTGGTCTGATCCAGTAGGGTCCTTCTTATGTTCTTACGGGCTCTGGTGATGGTGCTGGGTGCAGGGAATTGGGGAGGGAGGTTAGTTCAGATCTGCCTTTCTTTAGACAACCAGTTGACAGTCGGGCGATCCAGCTATTCCTGGACCCGGGCAGAGGTGTGCGCATCAGTTGCGGGGTGCAAAGAAATCATATATGGGGTGGATCATAAAATAATATGCACCAGATCTCTAAAGCGAGGGGGGATCCTGATTGCTCCTTTATTTTTTATTTTTTGGCGCAGGGGGAGAAAAAATGGAAGCCGTTGGGAATGAGCTAGGTACTCACCCCATAGGCGCTGGTTGGTCCCTCCTGCTCAGCAACCCACCCGCCTTCCCAACACTTGGAAAAACAAAATCAAAACCAGCCACTCCGCTTTGCAACTTGTTCACAACAATAACATAAAGAACAGCCTTTGGGAACGTGTGAAAGCACACAAAGGCCGGCAGCCAATGGGAAGCGTCGGCACAGGAGGCAGCCAAGATCCCGACCAATAGGCGCCTCGGGCCCATCAAAGCTTGGGGAGGGGGGAAGTGGGGCGGGGCCAGCCCGTTCCATGAAAGGCAATATATACGTTCGGCGGACTCGAAAGGGAGCAAAAGCTTTTGTTTTGGGCTGTACCACTTCCTTTCACAGAAAAGGGGGGGGGGGTTATTTGAGGCTTTGCGAGCTCTGCAGCTGATGCAAATATATATACAGTATTTGACTTCTCAGCTCAAGAAACTGGCTTGAGACTCATTCTCCCGGCAGAGCAGCATAAAAATGTCATGAAATTGATAATAAACCCTGAACCACACGCACCATTTTACATGTGAACAACTAAATTAAAATCCCTGGGGCGGGCAGAAAGAGAATCTTCTCTTAGTTCTGGAAATAAGGCAAGACACATGTGCTGGTAGTTTAGGTCAGGTCAAGTGACAGGTTTTTGAAGGTGTTTTCTCTGGAGGCTAAGCAAGGCTGCAAGCAATGGGCACTGTTGTTGTTGTTTAGTCGTGTCCGACTCTTCGTGACGCCCTGGACCAGAGCATGCCAGGCTCTCCTGTCTTCCACTGCCTCCCGCAGTTTGGTCAAACTCATGCTGGTAGCTTGGAGAACACTGTCCAACCATCTCGTCCTCTGTCGCCCCCTTCTCCTTGTGCCCTCCATCTTTCCCAGCATCAGGGTCTTTTCCAGGGAGTCTTCTCTTCTCATGAGGTGGCCAAAGTCTTGGAGCCTCAGCTTCAGGAACTGTCCTTCCAGGGAGCACTCAGGGCCGATTTCCTTAAGAATGGAGAGGTTGGATCTTCTTGCAGTCCATGGGACTCTCAAGAGTCCTCCAGCACCAGAATTCAAAAGCATCAATTCTTCGGCAAAGCTACCAGTCCTCATGGTCCTGAATGATCAAGGGGTGTGTGTGTGTGTTGTTAGAAGCAAAGGAAGATGCTTCACAGAGTCAAACCGTTGGTTCATCTAGGTTTAGTACCATCTACATCAGGGTTTCCCAAACTTGGGTCTCCAGCTGTTTTTGAACTCCCATCATCCCTAGCTAGCAGGACCAGTGGTCAGGGATGATGGGAACTGTAGTCTAAAAACAGCTGGAGACCCAAGTTTGGGAAACACTGGTCTACACTGTCAGTGGCCGAGGATTTCAGACAGGTGTATTTTCCCACCAGTCCTACCTGGAATTTGAACCTGGGCCCTTGTGCATGCAAAAGCAGATGCTCTACTGCAGAGCTACTTCCCATGCTTTGCTGCATCAGTAACACTCCTTGCTCAACACCTCTATAGATGCTACCAAAATAAAAACATGAATGCATTTCTGCAGGACAAGCACTAAAGTGGCTAGGCCATTTTTTTTTTTAGCATTAATGGGGTATTCTTCCAAATTCCCAGAGGGCAGCAAATACCATCACCTCTGCAAACATCTCACAACTCCAGCTATTTCTGAAGAGATTCCCCATGGATCAGATATTTAAAGCCAGCTGCTAACAATGCTTCATAGCAAACTACATTTATTTAAAAAATAACAAGCTTAGAGGATGTATTCTAAGCCAGAGGGCATTTGTGGTCCTAAAATCTGCTCCCGTAACCACGGTTACAGCTGAAGCAGTATCCCCACACATAATCACAGGCTTGCACCCCACTGCATAACCACTTGTCTCTTACCTGTGTCTCTGGTCTTCCCATCTTAAGCTGCACTCTTTTCATGCATACCCTCATAGCTGCTTTAAATTTAATGGTGGATGGAAAACAAAGGCTGCCCAGAGGTGTGTAACTAGTAAAGAACTTTCCTGCGACCCCTTTGCTGGTATCAACAGGCAAAGAAATATTTGAACAGCTTGCATTTTCACTAGAGGGGGTACCACTGACTCCAAATATGAAATATTGATAGCGCATCTTCTTTCTTTCACATTCTGTGTTCTGCAAGTTTCAAAACTCCAGAGATGGACAATTTTTATAGTTTTGGAGGAATTTCCGGAGGGGTAAGTGTGTTAAGGGACTATTTGTTTTTCTGCAATCACCTGAGGATCTTGTGGCATAAACTTTTGTGGACCTGGGGCCAGAGATGCACCTAACAAAAGCAGACTTGAGTCCAGAAGAAATCTGTTAAATTGTTTGTTTTTGGTAGTCTGGAGAGCAGCAGGTGGCTTGTATCTAAAATTTGTACATATGTCTAAAAGTGACATATGTACAAATCCATCCATTTCTGCATCTTTTCCTCCCCGTTTCAGACACTATAAACAAGCTGGGAGACAGATACTTAAATTGCAAAACAATGCTCATCTCTATGCTTAGGGACCCAGAGCCAAGGTTGTTTCAGAAATGGTGAAAGGTAAAGGACTTCTGGACGGTTAAGTCCAGTTAAAGGTGACTATGGGGTTGTGGCGCTCATCTCGCTTTCAGGCCAAGGGAGCCGACGTTCGTCCACACACAGCTTTCCGAGTCATGTGGCCAGCATGACTAAAGCACTTCTGGCGTAACAGGACACTGTGACGGAAACCAGAGCGCATGGACACACTGTTTACTTTCCCGTCGCAGCGGCACCTATTTATCTACTTGCACTGGCGTGCTTTCGAACTGCTAGGTTGGCAGGAGCTGGGACAGAGCAACGGGAGCTCACCCCGTTGTGCAGATTCCAACCACCGACTTTCCTGCAGCTGCTCTTAATGTTGTGGAGTTTCCTCCAAAGAGAGGTTAAATTGGTTGTGTTTGTTATCCCTCCGTTTAGACAGGCCTCTAGCTCATGCAGACAAAGCTGATCACTGGGCTGCAAATTTTATTTTAGTGGCTGGTTTTCAATATGTTATAATGTATATTCATTACTGTTTTAACTAGTGTGTTTTTATCACAGTGGTACTTCTAGTTACGAACTTAATTTGTTCCGGAGTTCCGTTCTTAACCTGAAACTGTTCTTAACTGGAGGTATGCTTTTGCTAATGGAGCCTCTTGCTGCTGCTGCGCCGCTGGCACACGATTTCCGTTCTCATCCTGGGACAAAATTCTTAACTCTTCCAGGTCAGTGGAGTTTGTAACCTGAAGTGTTTGTAACTCGAGGTACCACTGCATTCTGTATTATTCTGTATTTGTAATTGGTGTATTTTAAGTGCAGCAAGCCTCCTTGAATCCCAACTTGGGAGAAAAGTGGGATACGAATATATAAAATGAAATACCGTATTTTTTGCTCTATAAGACTCACTTTTTCCCTCCTAAAAAGGGGAAATGTGTGTGCATCTTATGGAGCGAATGCAGGCTGCGCAGGTATCCCAGAAGCCAGAACAGCAAGAGGGATTGCTGCTTTCACTGCGCAGCGATCCCTCTTGCTGTTCTGGCTTCTGAGATTCAGAATATTTTTTTTCTTGTTTTCCTCCTCCAAAAACTAGGTGCGTCTTGTGGTCTGGTGTGTCTTATAGAGCGAAAAATATGGTAAATACACCAGGGCATTTCCTGCAGGGAACACACTGGCAAAGTAGATCCCTCCTCCCAACCGGTGGGTTAACTTTGGCAAGTTTGTAGGACTGCCCATCTATCAGTCAGCTGACACTCTCATGATATGAAATGATAGGCAGCTAGGTGCCCCACCTATCTATTAAAAGATGACCAAAAAGGTCATAGTAGTAGCGGCTTCTTCAATTTACTGTAAGTTTCCAATAACAGTCCCCGCACCACCAACCAAAAAAAACCAAGACAAAGGCATTTTTCCCCCTTTTCCCTGCAATTGTTTCTTATGGTAAACCAGAAAATACAAGATGCCGTTCAAAACCAGAACAGAACAGTTGAGCTCACAAGACACTGGGCGGCAAACAGAGAAAAGAATCTGCCTTCCTAGTGTCTTCAAACACACACAAACAAAATACCAACCAGCAGGCTGGCCACAAGAGCATAAACATAAAAATGAAAAGTTTGCTGCCATTGTTTATTATTATTTAAAAAAAAAAATCTGCTTTCGGCCACAACAGGTTTGGTGAATTAAACACTAGTTGGGCCTGATCCTTTTTTGGGGGAGTGGGGGGTTGGAGGAAGGAGAGGGGCAGGGAAGGAAGAACTCCACTGATTTGTGCTCACCATATATAAAAGTCACAGAATTATTTGTTGGGCCTGGAGTGTGGACGTAAGCAGAAACATCAGAAAGGAAGTATGGGATTCAGCATCACTGTGCATGAGCAGCCACCTTGAAAGCCAACTCTTACAGCAGCTGTAGCTGCCGAGACTGCAATTTATAAGCACCTGAGACCTTCTGTCTACAGCAAGGTCAAAAAAAAATTTTTTTGGGGGGGGGGGGTTGAGGAATACAGGAGAGGAAGGGGGACAGTCATGCATGTAATGTCCTGTTGAGGAGCTTCAAGATGATGCCATCTGCAGACAGCAGGTCAGTCACATTTGTTTTTGGAAGTCGTTTAAGAAATGTATGTGTGTGTGTGTGTGTGTGTGTGTGTGTGTGCGCGCGCGCATGTAGATAAACACACAATTCTCTCCCGCCCGCCCGTTTCATACAACGCAGGAGTATCAAAATGCAAGAGAAACCCGTGAAAGTTATTGTCTCCTACCCCTCCCCACGCCGTCAGGGCGGCTGTTGCCGGTCATGGCTTACAGGAGAGGGCTTGGGTGGGGAAGGACCAGCGCACAGAACACACAACCTCAGCGAGTGTCTACAGCAAGGGTGGGTCAGTCGTTGGCTTCGGGGTCTGTCTGGGCCATGTAGGCGTCCAGTTCGGCATCCAGGTGTCCTTTCGTTTTCGACATGTACGCGTCAAGCTGGTTGTCGAGCTGCTCCTTGGTCAGGGCGGGGCGGGGGGCGCCTCTGCCTCGTCCCCGGCCTCTCCCACGGCTGCCAAAGCCGCCTCGTCCCCGGCCCACCATGCCACGACCTGGGCGGGAGAGGAGGAGGAAGAGGAGGACAGGGTTAGGCACTGCATCACTGGAGCTCAGCTGCCTCCTCTTCTAGGATAAAGTTCAAACTGCCCCCCGCTCCCGCCCCATAGCCTCTCCAGTGCAAAAGATGCCTAAAATGTGATCGGAGGGCTGCCGATAATCAGAGTAGACACAGAAAGCTTCCTTTGACTGCACCAGGCTATCGGTCCATCTAGTTAACTCAGCATTGCCTAGACCAGGGTTCCCCAAACTTGGGTCTCCAGCTGTTTTTGGACTACAGTTCCTATCATCCCTGACTACTTGTTCTTCTAGCTAGGGCTGATGGGAGCTGTAGCCCAAAAACAGCTGAAGACCCAAGTGTGAGAAACCCTGGTCTATATTGATTGGCAGGGGGCTCTCCGGTGTTTTGAGGAAGGGGATATTCCCACCCCTTCCTGGATGTCAGTGATTGGATCTTTTGCATTCACAGATGATGTTTATCATTTAGTTATTGCTTGTCTCCTAAAGTTAAAGCAAGATCCCAGATCTTAGTTTTCCTGATTAAATGGCAGATTCTAGTCCTCATAGAAAGCTGCCTTATGTTGCATAATAATGTTTGTCTATCTGACAGAGGCAGTGGCTCTCTTGGGTGTCAATGTTTTTCCTGTGTTTGATTTTAACGGTTTTTTTGCTATTCCTGCTTATTCATTTCAAGTTGCTTCGAAATACTTTGGTGTAAAAAGCGGCAAACGAATAGAACTGACCTCTCCTGTGCTGTGGTTTTCACACATGCAGTAAATCTACTGATTATTTTTGGAAAGCTGTTTGTTCCTTCGCTAAGCATTTAGATGCCTCTTAAAGATACCGCAACCAAATTTGGCATGCCGGTTCCTGAGGTGACGGAGCAGGTTTTCGTCTTAAGTTTGGAAACAGCTGGGTGCCATTCTGAATTGAGATGGCAGACTAAACCTTTTCAGTATGGGACTGATGTTTTCGCTTCTTTGAATTTCTCTGCAATGCCAGGTACGAGGCTGCAGGAATAAAATGAAAGTGAGTGTAACATCCCAAGTTAGTTGTGCTCACCTCTGCCGCCAATGCCACCCCGGCCCATGGCTCCTCTGCCAAGCCCTCCTCTGCCAAGCCCACCCCGTCCTCTAAGGCCTCCTCTTCTCAGGCCCATTCGAGCAGCTATGCCGCGTCCTCCCCGAAGTAAACCCTGTCCTTTAAAGGGAGAGAGAGAGAGAGAGAGAGAGAGAGAGAGAGAGAGTCAACCATCAGTTGAGTTTTTGAAGAAAAGGTCTTGCCAGCAAACTCAGGATATTTCTGAACTACAGGTCTACTTTCAAATTCTACAGTGGCTTAATAATAATAGTGTCTCCAAAGCACATTTTGCTTGAGAATTCTCTTTTGGATCCTAGCCCCTTCACTGGTTGTCGGCGTCCTATTTCAAAAAAAGTTGCAACAGCCCAGGTAACTGTTATGCCAAAATGTGCTATGGCAAATGTAGGGAGGCTTTGCAGCCTGACAGTTGATGTTGGACTCCCCTGTCCCAGCAGCCGGCATGGCCACAGTCTGGGATGATGGGAGTCATAGCTGAAAGTTCACCACCCATTACCTATGGGCTTCAAAGCCTAGCAGCCTCGTTTTCCATTTCCCAGGCTTCTCTCTGCAATTACAGAAGCTAGGAACTTAAAAAACAAAACAAGCAGAGCTTACTCCAGGATAGCAAACTTAGCTGAAGAGAAGCATAGCTCTGCCAAAGGCCGCTGAGTCTTTGGTAATATGGTGCCCTGAACAAAGACAAAAGTCCACCCCCCAAATATCTTATTTTAATAATACTTCCTTTTGGTACAGTTGCATTTCTATGGATCTTAGTAAATACAGGTTTTTAAATTATTATTATTATTATTAGCTCCCTTGGTTGTATATCCTATATCTGGCGCCGGAAACTGTTTCATCTGTTGGGGGGCAGGCTCCCTAAGTTTCTCTTTCCTCAACTCCTTGCTCTCCCACCCCTCTCTCAAGTTTGCACCAAGTATACTAAATCCACTGAAGTCATGCCATGCAATCAGACTCATGTAGATTAACATGTGGACTACGTCAAAGTTTATGTACTGAGCCCCCAAACTGGGGAAGCAGAGCACACAGCAAACAGGCTGTGTGAAGCATGGACATCAGTTCTGCCCCCCCCCATAGTATTAATGTTCATCAGATATATCTTTGGGGGGTGTCAAGTGATATTTGGCAAGTGGAGTTTGGGGAGCCTCAGGCCTGGGGGCTGAATGTGGCCCTCAAGGTCTCCCTATCTGGCCCTCGGAACTCTCCCAGGCCCCACCCCTCATGGTCCCTGCTTCACACACTCTCCTTGAGTGTTTTTGCCTGGCTGGGATGTGCCTTTGAACTCTGGCCATGCCTCTCTGGGTGGGGGATGGAGAAGGGAATGCATGTGTATGTGCAGAAAGTAGCCTATGGCACAAAGGTAAAATTGGCCTTAACTTTTCCACCCATTGTTCCTCCTTGCCCTGCCCAACACTGGCATGTGGCCCTTCTTGGAAGGGTACCCAGAAAGGATTGCTGCCTCCAGACAGAAAACGGTGCTGCCTCCCCCCCAGTCCTAAGTGAACTAATTCACTGACACACTAACCTCGGAGGGGAATTCCTCCCCGTAGCAACGCTCTGGCGCCACGTCCGCCGCGCATGGCTCCTCGGGGCAAGCCTCTTTGACCCATGGGCAAGCCTCGGCCCCCTAACGCACCCCGGGCCAGGGGTCCCGCCGGCCGGCCTAAGCGTGCCTGGATGTTGCTCTTCCCCAGGCGTTGCTTCAGGCTCTTCTGGAAGAAGAGAGTGTTAGACAGGAAAACGTCGCACAGAAACAAGCAGAGAGCAGCTGGCACGGAAGGGCGGGCACAAGCTGCTTGAGATGGGAGTAATGGGGGGGGGGGGGGAAAGAGAGAGAGAGAGGGTCACATGTGATCACCACGGCTCTTGGTTCAATGCAGGAAAGGTCTGGGGAAGAAAAAGGGTGAAGCAACATGGTTTGGTTTGAGGAGGGAATGAAGATGTGCCCAGAACATTTTGAGAGATGCACTGCATTTTTATTTTAAATACCATTACATAAAAACTATGCAATGGTCTTATCACATCAGCAGACCAGTGCATAATGGATTCTTCTGTGAGCGGCTGTAAATATACGAAATGTTAAACATGGTTCTCCAGCTCTCACAACAAGTCACCTGGTAGCTCATGAAATGATACCAAGGTACATCCTAACTAGATCAGACAAAGGGAAAGGAGGTGACCGCAGATGCACTCTGAGATGAATCAGAGCCATCTTTTGCAAGTAGGGGATGACCATGCCTCTCTTTCAGGACTCTACTGCATTTTAGCTCCATCTGCCAAGGCTATAAAAAAAACTAGGTTGTGGGATATCGAACGCCAAGAACTAACAGTAGCAGCAGAGAGAACATCTTCCCCTCTTTATTTTCAACTTTCTTGGGCACATGAAACCAACCACAATTACCTTGAATTTCTGCTTAACCCTCAAGAAAGAAGGGCATTTTTGCTGGCCAGGTTTAATTTAAATCCATCAAACCTCCTTTGGGGAAGGTTCTCAGCCAGGGTGGAATGAGAAAGAACTTGCCCATGTGAAGACCACCTGGTGGAAACCCTTACACATATGGTTCTCAATTGTAAACTATATGCTGACCTGTCAGCAATTTCTAGATCAACTCTGTATTCCCAAATGAAAACCAGAGTTGGAGGTCATACATTTTCTATTACTGGGGAATGATCAGGAGCTCACCAAGTTAGTGGCTAACTCTATTTGGTTTTTTGTCGTCGAAATACACTGCAGACGTCTGATCTCCCTGGAGACCAAGAGATGTGACGATAGACTGCTCTGCCTCCTTTCTTTTAGCAAATGTTTTGTGCCAATGGGGAAGTGGTAATTCTGTATTGATTTGTTTTGGATGTTTGGATGCGATGCCAATAAAAGGTTTGATGATGATGATTTTAGCTCCTGCCATATGTTCTCATTTAAAAAAGGCCATTTCACACAAGTCGTCCAATGGAGCAGCACCCACTACACATGTGTCACGGCTGCCTGCGCCACCATGGGGCCCAAATGTAGACTAAAGCTACACAGGGGGAAAACGATTGCATGGTCAAAACCAGCAAAGCTGCACCACCACCCTGGTCCTCTGAGGCCCAAACTCAGAAGGGCAAACTCTCCCAGAATGGGATTTCGGTCACAAGCCTGTAATCTTCTGGGGCCTGCCTCAGCGAGGTGCAAGGGAACCTCCTCTGCTGTAGCCAAGTCCCTGAGATCAACCCATGTTGCTTTAACCTTACGCAGCACAATTACATAGAAGGGCATTTTCTGTTTCTGGGGTGACATGCAATCGTTCTTGTCTTTTGTGTGGTTGTGTTTGTGGTTTCTTTTTTGTTATTTTTCACACAATGAATACTAGAAGTAAACAAATAATGGGTACGTCTATGTGGTGCCTTCCAGATCTGTCGTGAACAACAGCTCCCATCACACACACCCCATCACTGACTGAACTGGGACTGATGCAAGTTGCACCCGAAACAGGTGGAGGGCACCAGGTTAGCAACCCCTGAGTGAAGCTATATGGTGATTGCTATGCAACCCTTCCTTAAGAGCTCTGGTGGATCAGACCACCCGGACAAAGGGTTACTTCCTAGAAGGCAGCAGGAGGTGTCGTGGGATGTGGCTCACCAGCAGGAACATCAACCAAAGATTTGCATAAGGAGAGCCTTGCTGGGTCAGGCCAATGGCCCACCTAGCCCAAAATCCTAATCTCACAAGAAGACCACGCTGTGGGAAACCTGCAAGCGGGACTCTGTGGTTTCCAGAAGCTGGTATCCACCTATCACACCCCGCCTGTGTTTCCCACCCAAAGGAAGCCCCCGGCTGCCAAGGCTCCATCGCTGGCTCTCCTGCGCCTCTCTCACCTGCTTGAGCTTTAACGCAGCCTGCACAGAAGGTCTGTTCTCCATCTGCTGGGCCAGCCTCCTGTTCCGGGCACTGGCTAGCTGTTGCTGCTGCATGGTGGCTCGAATGTTCACGGGGATCGGCTGTTTGTTCTTCAGCATATTAGTAAAGCTTCAAGGTCGAACAAAACGGGTGTTTAAACAAAAGCTTGTCATTACAAAAGCATCTCAACTGGCATTTCATGGCCCTTAAGAGTGGGCGGCCGCGGCCCACAATTTTTTTAAAAAAAATGCCAACAACGTGGTACACATTTTAATTTATCGCAGGTTAATGAGCTACAGACTTTTCCTCGTTTTCCAGAAGACGTGCAAGGACAGGACATTCAAAAGGGTGTGGATTAGTGCAGTAAATTTAAATCAGAAGTGATTTTTTAAATAAAAAAAATCAAATTTCATGTGATCTCAAAATGAAGAAGCAAAGATGGAAAAAAGCACACAAAGCAGTTAAGCAAGATGGAGAGAAAGGTGAAGGGAAAGCAGTGCTGGTTGCAAATGGACTGAATCAATTGGCCAGCAAAGGTAAGTTAAGAGAGGAATTGCCAAATCAAGCTGCTTTGAACCACTAGGTCATCTTGAAGCTGCAACAGACCTCTCCTCCCCATAGGAACCAGCCCAGACCCTGCAGTCTTCATCTGAAGCCCTTCTCATAGTGTGTCGCACCTGGGGTGGTACGGAGGGTGATCACACAAGAACAGGCCTTTTCTAGTGGTGCCATGCTGCCACCCGCTGGTCCCAGGAAGACATGCCTGATGCCAACCTTGCCAATCTTTAGGCATCAGGCCAATACTTTTTAACTCAACCAGGCCTTTGATTAATTAATGTTGCCATCTGTGGCAGTGCTCAGCTTTAAGAAGGGCAGGTAGGCCTTGGTCCTTATTTATATGTAGCTATATTTTGGTATGGTTGATGGTTGATGGTTTCAGAATCCAGTCGTTGGTGGGAAGTGTTCTCTGCTCATGCCGGGGGCATTCAAATCCTATGAGTAAGGATCTCAAACAGCACACAGGATGTGCTTTCAAAGTCAAGTTTGGACCTGGCTCCAGAAATGGACCCTTCAGCAAATAACTGGCCATGCTGGCTAGGGCTGAGGGAAATCGGGAGCCCAACTGCAGCTGGAGGGGCCACAGGTTTTCCCCACATGGAGACCCCTCTACCCACCAACAACTCCATGCCCTGGCAGGTGCAGGGACAGAGCAATGAATCGGAGCCTGCTGCCCAATCTAGGCCCAGAGCCACAAGGTCAAATGCAGACAGGACAAGGGCACACTGGTGAGCAACTGTTAAAAATGAGTCATAAATCAATCACATTATGGGAGGGGTATTTCTCGGACTACGGTGAAACTATGAAGCTCCTTTGCCGTTTTTGCTTTTGGCTTTCTGGATGCTGTTTAAGTAATATTGTGATGTTTATAGTATTGAAATGTGGGGTTTTGCTATGTTATTATAATCGTTAATGTTTGCTAAGTTATTGTAAAAATAGCATTCGTTTGCAACGTGTTCCCGTTTTCTTTGTTATAAGCCGCTCTGAGCATGATTTATTTTGTGGAAAAGCGGCATACAAATTAATTGAGTGACTGAATGAAATCAAACGGATTTTCTCTGGGCAAGGACCTCGCCCCTTTCCACGTCTATGATGCCACTCACCCTACCAAGTTAGCAAGGGCTCAATATCAAATAGTACTAATACAACCTTCAAAATACGATGGGAAGCAACTACCCCTTGACGGCGGAGCCCAATATAGTTGGTGAAGCCTTCTAATAAATCCAAAATATGAGCGCAATGTCACTAATATACAGGAAGCCCCCTAAAGTGTGGTGTGGCCTGAGCACTGGTTCCCCAATTGAGGAGTCCAGCATGGGAGAGATGGCCACAAGTGCAAACCTGATGCTATGGAATAGAGCAGAGCTTTCCAAACTTTTCAAGTTGGTGACACACTTTTTGGAAATGCATCATTTTGCAACACAGTAATTCAGTTTTACTAGCAAACTGGAGGTTAAACTAACCCTTTCCAGTGCCAGGAGGAGCGCAGGGGGCGTTCATGCAACACAACTACACACTGCAGCTGACGCACTAACGTATCATGACAAAGATTGGAAAACTCTGGAATAGTCTACAGCAGGTGTGGGTAACCACTGGCCTCCCAGATGTTACTGACTGCAAGTTCCATCAGCTCCAGCAAGCATGGCCAACAGCCGGGGATGATGGGAGTTGTAGTCCAGAAACATCTGGAGGGCACTAGGATTCACAACTCCCAGGGTTTAACAAAACTCACACACCTACAATTTTGAGAAGGGGCAAGAAATAAAAAAAAATTCAAATGGAAAGTTAGAATTCATTTTCTGAATGTCGAAAGGCATGTTTCCCACTCCTGGTCTACAGCATAGCTAGCAGGCTCCCCCGATTGTTCAGAAAGGCTGCAAACCCTACTGCCTGCGTGTGTGTGTGTGTGTGTGTGTGTGTGTATTCCTATCCAATAATGCCATAACGCTATGAAGATTTACTTGGAAGTGCACTTGATTGAGCAAAGTGGGACTTAATTCCAAATAAGCTTATGTAGGACTGCACTGTTTATTAAATAGTATTCTGCAGATTGCAAAAGGACTATCCCTACACCCTCAAAGAACGCCTGATGAAAACGTTAGACGCAATGAAATGCCAATCCAAGAAGTGGAGATATGCTATTCAGCAACATGGCTGTAAAAAGGCACAATTTATTATTTAACAGAACAGACATTTGGGACGCGGGTGGTGCTGTGGTCTAAACCAGAGCCTAGGACTTGCCGATCAGAAGGTCAGCGGTTTGAATCCCTGCAACGGGCTGAGCTCCCGTTGTTAGATCCCTGCTCCTGCCAACCTAGCAGTTTGAAAGCACGTCAAAGCGCAAGTAGATAAATAGGTACCGCTCCAGCGGGAAGGTAAATGGTGTTTCTGTGCGCTGCTCTGGTTCGCCAGAAGTGGCTTAGTCATGCTGGCCACATGACCCGGAAGCTGTACGCCAGCTCCCTCGGCCATTAAAGTGAGATGAGTGCTGCAACCCCGGAGTCGGCCATTACTGGACCTAATGGTCAGGGGTCCCTTTACCTTTAGAACAGACATTATGTAAGGCTAGAAAGAATTTTTTTGCAATTGTAATGTCATGCATTTACATCAAAGGTGGGGGGATCCCTTGGTCCTTCTGGCGTTGCTTGACTACAATTCCTTGTCCACTAAGCAGGCTGGTGGGGCGGATGGGGAACTGGAAGTCCAGCAACACCCAGAGGTTGACAGGTTCCCCATCCCTGATCAAAGAGCAGCTGACTGTGAGTTGTATGGTCCTCTCAGAGCAGACCTACTGAAATTAATGGACAGAAAGGATGTAGATGCCCAAGTGTTTCAAGGGACCAATTCCAAGTACAACTAATATTGGAACCACCCCTACAGAGTAGCTCAAAGTTTCTCAGATAATCCAAGCCTGCCATACCTCTGTACACTAGATCCCTCTTCTCCTGGCCTGCCATTGAAACCAGCTGTGCGTTTCCCAGAGAGATGACCAGGTTTTAAGATTACCAACCCTCTTAACAGAGACAGAGTACACAAGGGCCACACAATGTAAGCACCACCTATTAGTTGGAAATTTTACATTTAGGAATGCACTGGAGAGGAGAGGAGAGAAGAAAAAGGAAGGAGAAGAGAGGGCATGCAGAGGGCAAAGGAAGCAGATGATGAATGGAGCGGAGCACTTGCCTCTTACAAGGTCCAAGGACTGTGGCCAAGGAGCCTTCGGGCTGATCAGAGCGGCCAGCTGCCTGCCTCTTACAGGCCAGACCACACAAGGATGTGTGTCCGCCTTGGACACCGCAGCAAAGCCTCCTGCAGCTTAGGTCACATGCTACCGCACTGCAGGGGTCACCTATATAATGTGAACACATGTGGAAGAAAAAAAGGAGGGTGCGAGGTTTTCCTTAGAACACATCCCACCAGATTACCGTTTTCAGCTTTA
This sequence comes from Podarcis cretensis, assembly GCF_951804945.1. Classification (NCBI taxonomy): domain Eukaryota; kingdom Metazoa; phylum Chordata; class Lepidosauria; order Squamata; family Lacertidae; genus Podarcis; species Podarcis cretensis. Next base: position 8,952,478 of record NC_137186.1, read on the forward strand.
TCATCAGACAGACAATTTTGGCCCTTTTAACCTTGTGTACCATCGCTTGCTGTAGGATTTAAGGCAGAAGTAAAGCTGCCCCCTGCTTCTCTGCATCTGGGTAGGTTAAAAGCAGGGCAAGGACCATGTTGGCTCTGGATATCGAACACAGTGATAATTAAGCAAAAATAAAAATTAAAAAAAAATCTTATGAGCTGAAGTTGGCCGTTGGGCTCCTCACCGCTCGTTGAGGGACATCTTGGTGGTGCTCTTAAGCACGACTTTCGGTGCTGACTGCGCGGCCATCTCAGGTCCCCAGAATCTGCAAAAGAAGAAGACAGGGCCAGTTCAGAAAAAAGAAAACATTAACTGTTGCTAAAGGAAGGGCTTCTTCACACAGCTCACAGCTAAATGTTGGCATTCACCCACAAGAGGCAGTTACGGCCACTAACTTGGCTGGCTTTAAAGGAGGATTGGAGAAATTCATGGGGGATAAAGGCTATTGATGGATACTAGCCATGATGGCTTTTTGAATTCTGGTGCTGGAGGAGACTCTTGAGAGTCCCATGGACTGCAAGAAGATCAAACCTCTCCATTCTGAAGGAAATCAGCCCTGAGTGCTCACTGGAAGGACAGATCCTGAAGCTGAGGCTCCAATACTTTGGCCACCTCATGAGAAGAGAAGACTCCCTGGAGAAGACCCTGATGTTGGGAAAGACGGAGGGCACAAGGAGAAGGGGGCGACAGAGGACGAGATGGTTGGATAGTGTTTTCGAGGTTACCAGCATGAGTCTGACCAAGCTGCGGGGGGCAGTGGAGGACAGGAGTGCCTGGCGTTCTCTGGTCCATGGGGTCACGAAGAGTCGGACACGACTAAATGACTAAACAACAACAGCCATGATGGCTAATTTCTGCTTTCATGATCAGAGGCAGTAATGCTTCTGAATACCAGCCCTGGGAACTGAAGGAGGGGAAAGCACTCTTGCACCCGGGCCCTGCTGCTTTTTGCTATCTGGTTGGCCACTATGAGAACAAGTGGAAGGACTACAGGGGTCTTTGGCCTGATCCATCGGGCTCTTATGTTCTGGGAAGCAGGGAGTTCATTGGTCCTCTTGCCAGTAACAGAGCATCTGCCTCACAAGTCAGTCTCAAGGAACTTTCCCCCCTCTTTTTAAAAGAGCCAAGCAAGATTCCTCAATACAATTATGGAGGAGAAGGCTATCAATGGCTACCGCCTGCACCTGTCTTCACATGCAGGATAAGTTCCTAACTCACTGAGGGTTTGAGACCTATTGTTGCCCTCGCCTAGTTTAGTTGGTCAAATTCATTTCCCAGAAGGAGCATTACTGTGCTACAGGAGGAGTCTACACTGTGCTGCATTCATTGGTGTTTCAGGGGCCTAATCTGGCCCGCCAGTCGATTTAATCTGGCCCCCATAGCAGTATATGTCCTGGGGTAAAATCCAAAAAGAAGCTCAACAGCTTTGGTCGGCCCTCATACATGTTCACTTCATCAAATCTGGCCCTCTTTGAAAAAAGTTTGGGCACCCCTGGACTAGGACCTGGGAGCCCAGAGTTCTAGTCCCTGCTCAGCCAGGAAGCTCATTGGGTGACCTTAGGCCAATCACTGTCTCTCAGCCCAACCTACCTCACAGGGTCATTGAGAGACCAAAAGGGGGTGGGGTGGAGAACCAAGTTCACCACCTTGGCGAAAAAAATGGGATATAAATATAATACAGTAAATAACAATAAATAAGGGAGGGCAGAGTAGAGCCAACATCAAGAGTGATTTTGCACAGGTTTTTTTTTAAAGCAGGAACTCAGGGGAACTGAGTTCCCTGACCTTTTAAAAATTAAATCTTTTTTTTTCGTCCGGCGGGGCTGATATGGATATACACCCAATGCCTGAGCCAAAAACCCACCTGCATCTGCAATCAAAAAATTTGTGGCCATTTCTAATCCAGATCCTTGTCTGCTTGAGTTGATTAATCACAACTTAACATTTAGCCACTGCTGGAGAGAGTGTGTGTGTGTGTCGGTACTCCGACTGGGCCCGCAATAAACTTCGCGGTAACTTCCCCCACCTCTCCGCTCCGCCCCCCCCCCCAAAAAAGCACTGATTTTACAGGAGACCCATTCATTCATTCATTCTGGAGAGAAGGGAATGCATGGGAATGCATTGGAGTCGCCCCGCCCACCACAGAACCCCGCTGCATCCGGGCATTCCCCCGCTGCTCGCCAGGCTTCTGAACCGGTCACGTGCGCGGCCGGGGCGAATGCCTCCCTCCCCCCCCCCCGGCGCGGCCTGCTGGAAGGCGCCAACGGTCCTCGAGGCCCCGCCCCCTCCGCGCGCGGCCTACACGACCCAACGGTCTCGCCACTCACCGCCGGGGGCGGGGCTCGCTCTGCTCTGTCTGCGGCTCCGGCGGGGCCAGCGGAGGCGGCGGGAGGCTCCGCTCAGGCTTAGCCCGGCCTCCCCCGTCAGGCGCCCCAAACGCAAAGATGGTGGCGGTGGTTGGTTCCCCCCTCAGCTTCCCCTCCTCCTCCTCCAACCTCCCGTCGTCTCTCTCACGGGAGGACGACGACGGCGACGACTCTCTCTCACTTCAGCCGCTCGGAGCCTTCCTCGCTTCAAATTCCCCTTCAGAAAGGAGCCCGGCAAAATGGCGGAGCTTTTTTTTTTTTTTAAAAAAAAAAATTAATATATATATAAAAAAAGGCCGGAGCTGCGCACGCGTCAAGCAGCGGTCGCGCGTGCGCCAGCAGGTTGAGGCGAGGCTTCCTCTCTGCGCATGCGCGGAGAAACGTCCTCTCCGGATGGGAGGGGGCGAGACCCGGAGCGCCGCCGTGGTTACGTCTCGTAGAAAGAGAGGGAGAAGGCGGGCTCCGACGTGCTGCGTAGAGTGGTTGGCCGTTCGTCGCTTTCTGAGTGGTTGGAGCAGAGGGAGGGGCGTGGCTCTGCCGGGGCGACGCTCATTCTCAAGAGGGGAAGCTTTTTTTGTGAATGGATGGAGTTGGTTTAGAAGCGGGCGCGGTTTAAAGGGGCGCGGCTGCTTTTAAGTGCGAGGGGGTTTCGGGTATGTTTCGGAGCGAGGCCTGCATACAGTTGTTTGAGGTTTGTGCATAAGAACAGAAGGTGTTTCCTGTTGGAGTAGGTGAACGGCCCATCTAAGTTATAGAATCTCAGAATTGTAGAATTGGAAGGGACGATGGAGACCATCTGGTCCAGTCCCCTGAAATGCAGGAATCGTTTGCTCAACTCACAACCCTGAGATTAAGAATTTAATCCTTTACCGATTGAGCTATCTAGCATCCTGGTCTCACAGTGGCCACCCAGATGGCCTCAGTGGCAAGCCTGCACACAGGACCTGAGCACAACAGCACATACCCTGCTGAGGTTTGTGCTAGGCTGCCTATCTGCATGAATACTGTACAGTGGTACCTCGGGTTACATACGCTTCAGGTTACAGACTCCACTAACCCAGAAATATTACCTCGGGTTAAGAACTTTGCTTCAGGATGAGAACAGAAATCGTGCTCCGGCGGCACGGCAGCAGCAGGAGGCCCCATTAGCTAAAGTGGTGCTTCAGGTTAAGAACAGTTTCAGGTTAAGAATGGACCTCCGGAATGAATTAAGTACTTAACCCGAGGTACCACTATACCAACAACTCGTATGCAGATGCATCCTGCCTCTGAGGGTGGAGGTGGAACAGAACACCAACACCACAAACTGGCTTATGAGTATAAAACCAAATTTACTAGAATAACAACCAGAATAGACTTGTAACCATTCAAGCAACAAACATACTAAGGTGCCACGTGCAAAACAAATCCTGGAGATACTGTAAACATGGGAGTGGATAAATGTACAACCAGTTCTGTGGTTGGACTTACGCTACTTGTTGAACGGTTCATTTATCCAGTCTGTATAACGTTTATTTATTGCACATCTAACTTGTTAAGATACAGCTGTACATTTATCCACTCCATGTTTACAGTATCTCCAGGCTTTGTTTTGCACATGGCACCTTAGTATGTTTGTTGCTTGAATGGTTACAAGTCTATTCTGGTTGTTATTCTAGTAAATTTGGTTTTATACTCATAAGCCAGTTTGTGGTGTTGTTTTGTTGCATTATTATTACTGTCACCACAATTGATACTTTGTGTATATACTATGGAGGTAGAACAGAGCCATTGTGGCTAGTAGCCACATATAACCTTATTCTCTGTGAATTTGTCTAATCCTCTTTTAAGGCCATCCAAATTGGTGGCTGCTGTTGCATCTTGTGGGAGCAATTTTCATCGTTTTAGCTATGTGCTGTGTGAAGGAGGTCTTTATTTTGTCTGTTCTGAGTCTTTATTAACTTCTCAAACACATGAGCTTTGTCTATGCTAAGGGAAATTGGGAACTCTGAAAGCGTCTTAGGAGAGGATATTTGAAAGGCCCAGCACCTTATATTCCCACACTTTACTTTCCTGCCTGTTTTGTGGTTTTAATTTAAATCTCTGCTGGGGCTCTCTCACCAAAGAGTACCTGCCCCAAACCTGGATCTGTGCATCCAGGAAATTCTCCTTTTACCATATCTGTTATCCTTTAAAACCAACAGTGTATGCAGCCCATAATCTTAAGCACCTCTATCATGTCTTCCCAACTTGCATTTCCCTCCTAAAATAAAAAAGCTCTAAATGTAATCTTTCCTAGTAGAGGAGTTGCTTTAACTCCTTGATCATTTGGGTTGTTCTTTTCTGAAACTTTCCAGCTTTACAATACAGTGGTACCTCGCAAGACAAATGCCTCGTAAAACGAAAAACTCACAAAACGAAAGAGTTTTTCGTTTTTTGAGTTGCTTCGCAAGACGGATTTCCCTATGGGCTTGCTTCGCAAGATGAAAACGTCTTGCAAGTTTGTTTCCTTTGTCTTGCAAGTTTGTTTCCTTTTTCTTAAAACCGTGCATTCACTTCGAGGAGCAACTCATAGCACGCGGTGTGGTAGCCTTTTTTGAGGTTTTTGAAGACTTTGGTGATTTTTGAAGCTTTTCCAAAGTCCGTGCTTCGCAAGACAAAAAAATTGCAAGACGAAAAAACTTGCGGAACGAATTAATTTCATCTTGCGAGGCACCACTGTATCCCTTTTATGAGTAAAAATGCATAGGATCAAGATGTATCATTTATTGGTTGACCACAAGGTGGCAGTCCTCTACAGTCATCAGAGAGGTGCTCTTCCACTCCCAGATCAAGGTTTTCTTCACTTCCTGCAGGTCCTATCCAGGTTTTCTCAGAAGTAAATCTCACTGAATTTAATGAGATTAATTCCACAGTGTGCATTGTAGCCTTACAGCGCTATCTTGTACAAGTCTGCTCAGAATTCATTCCCATTGAATCAAATGGGACCTCACCTTTTTGGGAAATTGGGTAGGACTGCAGCTTTGAAGATGGAAGGTGCTGAAAAATCTTGGGCGCAATATATGAGTCAGCCAATCCCTTGCTGCAGTGAACATTTCTCTGGTTTTGTTTTGTTTGTAGTAAAGTTAGAGCTGCAACAAAGTTTAATCTATTTTGAGTAACAAAAAAGTACCCTATATATATTACTTGGGACACCTTTTTAGATGATTTTTAATGCATCAAAGAGCAGTTTGGATAAGTTTGTCCTGTATCCTGGAAGGATGTTGTTAATCACCAATGAAACCATATCTTTATTTTCAGTGACTAAGGTCACAGAGATACTGGTTTACTCTGTTATGTTAGTCACATACACATGACCTTCCTCCACGACCACACACACACACACACACAAATTATGCAGGCTAGCACAGCAGAAACTTATTGCTGAATCTACTTGACAGCAGGCTGGTAAAAAGAAAAAACCCCTACAAGGCTTGTAGCCAACATTTCCATGCTGGTTGAAGAGTGGGCTTCTAAGTAAAATATTTTTGCAGGCCAGTAAAATTAATGGCAGGCTAGTGACATTCGTGGGCATATGTATTTTAACAACACTGGCCGCATCAGTTGGTGCCGCCAGCGCTAGAAGTGAAATAGAATTTTTCTGTTTTTTTAGTTTCAGCTCTTGCGTGGATAGCTGAGTAGAAAGGTCCCAATCCTGGAACCGGAGGTGGTTGCCCCATCCCTAAATCTGCTCCTCCCCACTTTCCCCTGCAAGAAAAGCAGACCAGACCACCAGCAAAGGGTTGGGTGGGGGATGGCTTTTATTAAGCAGCGTTGTCTCGGCGAGCGATTACATGGCACTGAAAGGTGCTCTCTTTCCTCCAGGCTGGAGGGAGAAGCCAAGGAGGCTAGGAGGGGGACCCGGAAGGAGACGGCAAGAGGGGTGCCATGCCAGGCTTGGCAAAGCAGCTGCTTCCGTGGCTCGCCAGGGGTTCCAGCCCCTCAGGAGTTCTCCCAGAAGAAGTTGTTGCAAGCCACAGTGAGGGCTGCCACCAGGACCACAAATTCCTGGAAATCGACCTCCCCATCGCCGTTCTCATCCAGGTCATGCATGATCTTATCCACTGCTTCTGTGTCCTTCTGGGCCTGCAACACAGGAGAGAAGGGGTTCATTTTTTACAATTGTGTTGTTTTACTACTTCTCCTGTTTGCATTGCTCGCCAACCCCGCTTACTTCCTGCCCCATGTATTCACAGCTCCATCAAACGCACTCCATGTTCTGCATCAATAGGAGTATAGCATCTAGATCAAGGGAAGTAATAGTGCCACTGTATTCTGCTCTGGTCAGACCTCACCTGGAGTACTGTGTCCAGTTCTGGGCACCACAGTTCAAGAAGGACACTGACAAACTGGAACGTGTCCAGAGGAGGGCAACCAAAATGGTCAAAGGCCTGGAAACGATGCCTTATGAAGAAACGGCTAAGGGAGCTGGGCATGTTTAGCCTGGAGAAGAGGAGGTTAAGGGGTGATATGATAGCCATGTTCAAATGTATAAAAGGATGTCACATAGAGGAGGGAGAAAGGTTGTTTTCTGCTGCTCCAGAGAAGCGGACACGGAGCAATGGTTCCAAACTACAAGAAAGAAGATTCCACCTAAACATTAGGAAGAACTTCCTGACGGTAAGAGCTGTTCGACAGTGGAATTTGCTGCCAAGGAGTGTGGTGGAGTCTCCTTCTTTGGAGGTCTTTAAGCAGAGGCTTGACAACCACATGTCAGGAGTGCTCTGATGGTGTTTCCTGCTTGGCAGGGGGCTGGACTTGATGGCCCTTGTGGTCTCTTCCAACTCTATGATTCTATGATTCTCGCAGTGCCTCCGTATCTCTCCCTCTCTGCTTTATTCAAACCTCTGCTGTTGTTTAGAAACCATTTAAGAACCTGCCTTCTCTCCCACTCCCCTACCCAGCTCTGACTTCCTGCAAATCCAGTATTGTGATGCTGTTCTACAAATCATCCAATGGGAGCTGTGCTTTGACTTCCTAACATGTATAAGTATGCAGGAGGATTGTATGCTACCCATCCCGTACACAGCATTGCTTGGGAATTCCCAGGAACCAAAAAAGATGAGAGCGGTTTTGAAAACAGTGGTTAAAATCGGTACATTTTCGAAAGGTTCCGCCTGCCATCTTGAATCAAAATGGCACCTGACTGCATCCAAACGTAGAAGAAAAACCTTCTTCTTGATCTCTGGGACCATCACGCAAAATTTGGTTAGAATGAGCACAGCTTTGAAGGATTCAGCAATCCATCTTGATCCAAACATAGGCAAAAAACCTACTCCTTGATCTCAGGAAACCCCATTCAAAATTTGGTTACATTATTGCAAGATGTGTCCGAATGCATAGCAAACAAACAGCATTCCAAAATATTTAACAGGACTAGCAGAAAGTTCCTGGTGCTGTTCAAATACCTGGTTTTCTGCAGCAAACTACCCTTGAACATGGAAGATCTATTTCACTGTATTGGCAAAGAAGCACTGATAGAACTATCCTTTATAATTCTATCCTTTGCATTGACAGGCCATGCGAAGGGAACCCATGCGGAGAGAACCCAAGAAAGGCATGCATGAATGGCGGCAGACCAAGTCGTGCACCATCCCACTGTTTAAATCCACCCAATGCCGGATTTGTTTCAAACCCTCGCAAACACCCCCCCCCCCCGTCTCCTGCCACCAACCAGCTTGCTAGGACCACATTTCACTGTCAAGCCAGCGTTGGATGGGACAGGTAACAAAATCTTGTGCTGCGGAGAGGTCCGGTATCGCTGTGCCGGCCAGTCGGGCTTGCCCTCCTTGGGGATTACTCCATTCCGTTTCCCCATTAAAACTTTCCATACCTCCAGGAAGCAGCCGAGCTCGTTCTGCAGCAGGTCCTTCAGCTCCTTCTTGCTCAGCTTGTACTTGTCGCCCTCCTTGCCCGAGTAGCTGTGGAAGACGGAGATGAGGCCGTCCATTGCGCTCTCCAGCTGCGACGTCATTTCTGCGGTGGTGGTGGTGGTGGTGGTGGTGGAGGAGGAGGAGGAGAAGAGAAGCCCGATAAAAGAACCAACCCTGCGGAGGAATGAAGGTTGACCATCAAACTCCCTGGGTGCATGCATGCAGCCGTTAACACACAGCCAGGAAATGTCACACAAGGTGGGAAAACCCACCCACCCCATGATATAAGAACAGGAGCCTTCTGGGTCAGGCCAATGGCCCATCTAGTCCTGTTTGTCACAGTGGCCAAGCAGATGCCATAATGGGAAGCTCTCAAGCAGGATTCGAACACAAGAGCCCTCTCCCTTCCTATGGTTTCCAGCCACTGGTATCCAGAAGATTTGCTGCCTCCGTATATGGATGCAGAGTGTAGCCATCAGTGGCCTTATCCTCAACAAATTTATCCAGTCCTCTCTTAAAGCCATGCAACTCGCTGTGGCCATTGCTGCCTCCTGTGGCAGTGAGTTCCGTAGTTTAACTGCACCGCACGAAGAAGTACTTCCTTTTACCTCTCCCAAACCTCCCGACGACCCCTTTCTGTAGTCAGAAATACACCGTAGATTTGAAGCATACTTAAAGCACATGACGTCCCCCAATCCTGGGACCTGTAGTTTAAAGGTGCTGGGAGTTGTAGCTCGGTGAAGGGCAAAGTACAGTCTCCAGGATTCTTGGGGGGTGGAGGGTGGGCAGGGAATATGCTTTAAATGTATGGTGTGTACACAGATAATTTCCCACTCGTATTGTCAGGCTACCTTTCAGGAGTTTTGAATCAAGGAAGAGAGATCCAAAGTAAGAGAGAGAGGCTCCACCATGTTGGCATTCTGGACAGGAGTCCCAGGCATGAAGCACAGCGACAGGGAAAGGGCAGGCATACTCCTACAGCTCTGTAGAGATTAGTGTGTTGGACTAGGGCTGGATAAACCCAGGTTCAAATCGCCCTGCAAACTCGTCGGTTTTGGGCCAGCCACTCTGTCAGTGTAACTAGCACTGCAGGCCTTTTGGGAAGACATAAAGGGAGATTGGGGAGATTGCATTGGCCATCCTCAACTCCTCGAGGGGGTGGGGGTATAATTGCAATCAACTAAATGGCACAAGAAGACCCTTGCATTTTCAGTTTTACAGTCGCTTAAAGGTTGGGGCCACCTGTTCCTGGCTTCGAAAACCCTTGCCCTCGCTTGCTCCCACCACACCTGCCTCCCACCCTCACCTGTGCGGGCGCAACCCCAAAACCCTCACCCTCACCTCTCTTTCTGTCCTCAGTTCTGTGCGTCGCAGCAGCCTCTGACAAAGCGAGTCCAAAATAGCTGGTCAGTGGCTTTAAATACGATCCCAACGCCCTCCCCCAAAGGAAGAAACCGATACCGGCAGCTGGACAATCTGGCTGGGAGCTCACCGGGCAGGCAGTGTCCAAATTTAAAGGGGCAGGGTGGGTGCCGGATTAGGCAGGATTCTCTCCACCACACCCAGATGGAGCCACTAAGCCCAGGGAAAGACTGAATACAGTGGAAAATTCTCATCCTATGCAAACAGGAGTCCTTTTTCTTCTTCTTTTTACTCCCTGCTGAATACGCGATCCAGAGAACCCTCACGCTTTTTGATGGGGAACTGTGTCGCTCCCCCAAAAGGCTAGCGAATAGAATCTGCCCTGTGCCAGCCCCAAAAACCCACAAGTGGAAAAAGGCTGGGGTTCTGCAACCACCGTGGTCAACACAGCAAAGCAAATCTTTGGCCTTGTTTTCACAGTTGTATTTCTCTGTTTTACTTGACCGCTGCTGGAAGTTCTTCTCCCTCCATCACCCGCTATATTTGTTTGCTCCTTGGCCCGATCAAAGAGCGCAGTTGTCCTCTGGGATACATTGAAAGCTTGAAAAGGAAGCCTCATGCTACGTGGCACCCAAATGTTCAAGTGCGCGGGAGCCGGGGTACTTCTCTTCCTCCACTCAGCTCAATCCTAGGCAGGGGCGGTTCCACACCTGGGGAGCCCTGAGGGGCTCACTGGGAACCAGTGGTGTCAAAGCAAGGCCAGGACCTGGCGTTTTAATGGCCCACAATGCCCCAGGGCCACTCAGGGGCATTCTGGGAAACTGAAATGGTAGCTCATAGACCCAACCGCCCAATGTGTGCTAGGGGCAGCTGCTGGTAGGCCCACCTAGGGTCTTAGCACCTGCTGTAGTGTGGCAGGAATTTATGTATAGGTTGGCAGGAGTTGGGACCGAGCAACAGGAGCTCACTCTGTTGTGGGGATTCGAACCGCCGTCCTTCTGATTGGCAAGCCCTGGGCTCTGTGGTTTAACCCACAGTGAAAGCACATCAAAGTGTAGGTAGATAAATAGGTACCGCTCCGGCGGGAAGGTAAACGGCGTTTCCGTGCGCTGCTCTGGTTCGCCAGAAGCAGCTTAGTCATGCTGGCCACATGACCTGGAAGCTGTACGCCGGCTCCCTCGGCCAATAAAGCGAAATGAGCGTCACAGCCCCAGTCGGCTGGACCTACTGGACTGGACCTAATGGTCAGGGGTCCCCTAACCTTTTACCTTTATGTATAGGTTTGGGGGGGGTTGCCCCTCCAGCAGATATCATGCACATGCATCCCACTACCAAAATCAGCACAATCACTTTTGTGACTTTCGTGATTTGTCCCCACAAAACACTTCGTCACAGTTTCTCCGTATCTATTCAAAGGGCCTCTGCTGCACAATACCAAATGTAACAATTCACTGACAAATGTATCTATGTACTGGCTCACTGGGAAAACTTCAGAAATTCATATAGACGTGAGCTCAGCTACTCAGCAGCCCCTCTGCCTGAGTGATAATTCCTGGCATCCTGATACCTGAGTGCCAGACAGGTAGCCATTCCAGAAATAACAAACCCAGATGAAGACAAAAGGGTGGGATTAACTTGGCTGGGAAACAGGGAAATGTAAATATCTCTTTTGTTTCACTTGATAGGTGTATGGTGGAGGGCAAGGGGAACCATGGGGCAGGGTCCAGGATGCTCAGATTACTGCCACCAGACCTCCCCTTTCACGATGTAACCATGATGTATTAATGATGTAGTTTGGGGGGGGGTGTAACATGGGGATTAGGGATGCGGGTGGCGCTGTGAGTTAAACCACAGAGCCTAGGGCTTGCCAATCAGAAGGTCTGCAGTTCGAATCGCCGCGACGGGGTGAGCTCCCATTGCTTGGTCCCTGCTCCTGCCAACCTAGCAGTTCGAAAGCACGTCAAAGTGCAAGTAGATAAATAGGCACCACTCCAGCGGGAAGGTAAACGGCGTTTCCGTGCGCTGCTCTGGTTTGCCAGAAGTGGCTTAGTCATGCTGCCCACATGACCCGGAAGCTGTACGCTGGCTCCCTCGGCCAATAAAGCAAGATGAACGCCGCAACCCCAGAGTCGGCCACGACTGGACCTAATGGCCAGGGGTCCCTTTACCTTTAACATGGGGATTAGCAGCTAATAAAAGTTTGGGGGCTCTTTTGTTCAGGGCTTCCGTCTTGTTTCACCTGGTAGCAGGTGGGAGTCCTGTCGCGACAGTCTTCAATAAAGACAAGCCTACTGGCTGCTGTTTGCTCTGGTATTCCTGGTTGGTGCCCTTGGTTTTTTTTGTCCAAGGGAGCCCTCAGATTTCTCCGTTAACATCTGGAAGCCGGTTGCTAATGCTGGTCCTGATCCTACCCCTGTTTACTCCGAACTATGAGTTCAATAAGAGCATTGAAAAGCTGTGCTGGATCAGGCCCATCTAGTCCGGTGTCCTGTCCTTAGAGCTCAAGTGGTGGCTGTTAGAACTGGTAGGGCGGAAGGCAGGGAGCCCAGCAGTAGGTGGCGCCAGAGAGCCAATGGCCCCATCCTTTCCCTTCCCGCTGAGTACTACCAGGAGCAACCCTGAGACTAAGCAGGGGGAGGAAGCTGACAGCCAGGGTCACCCTGGAAGTAGGAAGCCATGGCAATGACCCATTTACCCTAATGGAGCAGCCTCTGGGGTATAAGGGTCAACGAGATGACCCTGGGAAGCTTGCAAGAAAGGCCTGCGTGCAACAGCAACTCTCCCCTCCTGCGGTTGACAGAACGTTGGTAGCCGCAGCTAAGCTAACATCCTAATCTTTTAAAGCTGTTGCAAGTTGGTGGCCATTGTTGCCTCTTGTGGGAGCTTAAATAGGGAGAAGTCCTTTGTTCTGTCTGTTCCAAATCTACCTGACATTTGACTTCACTGGCTGTGCCTGAGTTCTAGTACGATGCAAGAGGGAGGAAAAACTTATCTACTGTCTTCACAACATGCATAATTTCGGACAGCTCTTCTCTCATGTTCCCCCTTCCTCGCCTTTTCTCTAAGACATACTCGGTAAGTAGACCTAGGATTGCTAGGGACGCGGGTGGCGCTGTGGGTTAAACCACAGAGCCTAGGGCATGCTGATCAGAAGGTCGGTGGTTCAAATCTCTGCGACGGGGTGAGCTCCCGTTGCTCGGTCCCTGCTCCTGCCAACCTAGCAGTTCAAAAGCAAGTCAAAAGTGCAAGTAGATAAATAGGTACCACTCCAGCGGCAAGGTAAACGGTGTTTCCGTGCGCTGCTCTGGTTCGCCAGAAGCAGCTTAGTCATGCTGGCCACATGACCCGGAAGCTGTACGCCGGCTCCCTCGGCCAGTAAAGCGAGATGAGCGCCGCAACCCCAGAGTCGGTCACGACTGGACCTAATGGTCCCTTTACCTTTTTATTGCATGGCAGATAAATGTAAGAAAAGATGTCATACCTGAATTATCTAAATTGATAACCTTGCTAACTGAGGTGATACACCTCATGTAAACAATATACCTCAATATAGTTTTTGTTTTATTTATTGCATTTATACCCCAAAGAGCTTAAGGCGGCATACATGTTCCTCCCACCTCTTCATTTAACCCCCAAAACAACCCTGCAAAGTACCGTATTTTTCGCTCTGTAAGACGCACCAGACCACAAGACACACCTAGTTTTTGGAGGAGGAAAACGAGAAAAAAAAATTCTGAATCTCAGAAGCCAGAACAGCAAGAGGGATCTCTGCGCAGTGAAAGCAGCAGTCCCTCTTGTTGTTCTGGCTTCTGGGATAACGGCACAGCCTGCATTCGCTTCATAAGACGCACACACATTTCCCCTTACTTTTTAGGAGGGAAAAAGTGAGTCTTATAGAGCAAAAAATACGGTAGGTCAGGATGAGAGGCAGCGACTGGCCCAAGGTCCCTCAAATGAACATCACAGGGCCAAATTGGGGGGATTTGAATCCCGATCTCTCCCAGGCCCCAGTCTGAAACTCCTACCAATGGCTCTCACTATGAGTCCTCGACTCTGTGAACTATATGTAATATATGTGTTTCTGTTTCCGCTTGCCTGCACCAACATATCAGCTCTTTTTAAAAGGAGTTTGTTTCTTCAAATTTTCTTCCAATGGTCAAAGAACCCCCCCCCCCAAAAAAAAAACAACTCCCGGATATTTGGGCAGACCGGCATCAGACCGAAATCATCCTGTGAAATCTCGGCAGCAGCACGTTGGCCGGGCGCGACTCCTGAGAGGTTTTTTTCCTTTGGTCAGCGCCTGGTCTATTAATACCGCGAGTACGGTTTCTGCCGTAACGGTGGCATTGTCCGGAGACCTGTAACCCATCCTCTCGATAAGGAGGGCCCGCGATCGGGTGTCTCTGCCAGCTTCCTATCGGACAAAGGGTGCTGTCAGAGGAGTCCGCTCGGGTGACGGATCCAGGCCCACCTGACTCTGGGTTACGCAGGGATGAGAAAGGGCCCTTGTTGAATGAAAACGCGCTGCCCTCAATGGTTGCCGTGGAAACAGAGGAGACCCGAAATCGGATTCCGGGCCTGGAGCAGGGACAAGCAAAGCCCAACTGGAAATAAACAAAAAACAAAAAAACCACAACCCACCCACACGCCTCGGGTCCGGTTACAAGACCTGGAGCTTGTGGCAAGAATAAACCGTCCCGGCATTAATGATGCAAGGGGGAGGCCATTAATCATGCATCGTGTTATTGTGCCTTTTCCTCCTCCAGAGCTAGATTTGGCATCCTTGTTCTCAGGCATAAGTCACGATGTTTCATGCCACCCCGGGCACACACATGAGGCAAAGTCAGCTCAGGGCAGGCGGGGCTGCAGTTCTCAGTCGGCTGCCGTGTGGGGAAATGTCGAGGGCACCCCAGGGGTGTGGCGAAAGGCTGGGCTGGGCACATTTTTTTAGCAAAGCGTAGGAAGGCTTCAGAGTTGCGGGATCAGCTTTGTTGGGGTGGGAGGGGCCTGGTGCAAAATGGCGGCTCGTGGGGGCAGAGCTAGGCTCAACATGGCTGCACTGGGGATGGAGCCCAACCAATAACCGGGCTCGGGAACTTGCAGTGGGGGAAATAATTACCTACGATACGATAATCTTTATTGTCATTGTCCCATACAGAACAACGAAATTGAAAAATCACATAAGACATTCAAAACCCAAGCTACGGCAGTCCATGAGCCAAGCATTGTGTATACAAGAGAAAAAACAAAACACAATATTCGGTAAAGGTAAAGGGACCGCTGACCATTAGGTCCAGTCGTGACCGACTCTGGGGTTGCGGCGCTCATCTCGCTTTACTGGCCGAGGGAGCCGGCGTACAGCTTCCGGGTCATGTGGCCAGCATGACTAAGCCGCTTCTGGCGAACCAGAGCAGCACACGGAAACACCGTTTACCTTCCCACCAGAGTGGTACCTATTTATCTACTTGCACTTTGACGTACTTTCGAACTGCTAGGTTGGCAGGAGCAGGGACCGAGCAATGGGAGCTCACCCCGTCGTGGGGATTCGAACCAGAGCAGTGCACGGAAATGCCGTTTACCTTCCCGCTGGAGCGGTACCTATTTATCTACTTGCACTTTGACGTACTTTCGAACTGCTCACCCCGTCGTGGGGATTCGAACCGCCGACCTTCTGATTGGCAAGTCCTAGGCTCTGTGGTTTAACCCACAGCGCCATCTGCGTCCCTACAATATTCAGTACAGTAGTCTAATTTGAAGGCACAGGAATTGATTTGTAATAGCCTGTCATATGTATTAATTTCATTTATTTGTTTGCTTGCATTTATATCCTGCTTTTTACTCCATGTTAGAAACTATATTGTTCCATCCAGACACTGACCAGGCCCAGGCTTCAGCAAGTCGGTGGCCTCATGTGCCTTCCTGCTCATTATTGTTAATGGTGATTATTATTCATAATGATGATGATGTTTTAGCCTCCTTGAGTTTCCTAGTTGCTGCCCTAGTCCAGGCGTTGCCAACGTTTTCGGGATAGAGGGCACTTTAAAATTTCGAGCTATTGCCATGGGTGCCGCTCACAAAATGGCGTCTGCGTGGATGTGGCTTATCACAAAATGGATGCCACAGGAGCGTGGCATAATGCAAAATGGCTGTCTTAAGAGGTGCTGGTGGGCACACAGACAACCTCTGCCCTTGGTTCTAGCAGCCTGGTAGGAGTCAAATCAGATTTGGCGAGACTCTTATCGAGGGGAGGTCTGAGTCTCTTTGCATTATATCAGAGGTTTTCAACCTTTTTGAGCCCATGTCTCCCTTGACCACTGCATTACACAGGTTCCTGCAAGGCTGAATGGTAAAGTTTCTATTGCCGTACAAAGTTTCACATGCACCTTCTGCTCCACCCAGGCTCTCTACGGTCTCTCTCTCCAGACTCTACAATCACTCTGCTCACCATCCTCTATATTAGCAGGTCCCCAACTGCAAATTTGTTTATTTTAGATAGATATAACCATTTGACTGTAATTAAAATAATCAACAAAGCTGCTTGAGAAAAAAGCCTTCAGATCCTTAATATGCTGCAATAAAATACGGCAACGTAAAACAACATTCTTTTTCTAAAAAGAGAAAGACAAAAACTACTTGAATTAGCTTTTATGGAAGGTCACTATTTTCTTAATACAATATTGTATTAAGGGGCAACCTGTTTCCCCATAATTTATTTCTAGAGTCCCTTGCAGTTTTCACTCTTAGGTGTTATTCTTCCTATTACAGCCAAATCCCAAAGTTTCTTAGGACATTCTTTCCACGAAGGGAGTAATGGAACTTTCCAGTTTTGAGCCATTAACATTCTTACAGGTATTTGCAGATAGGAGGCCTGTTCCTTATGTTATTTCTTTAGGTGACATATAGTTCTGCCCTATCCATACCGGATCTAAGGGAACTTCATATTTCATTTTTTTTCTTTTTTCTTTTTTTAAATAATATTTTATTAGGTTTTACAAAAAGAAACAATACAAAAGAAAAACAATATATATCAAAAGTCAAAAATACAACCAACAAAGAAACAATTAGAACACAGCAAAAAAAAAGAAAAAGAAAAGAAGAATTATAACAAACATAAATGGCTTAAAAAATTAACATAAAAAAGAAGAAGAAAGCCTCTTTTCATATTCTTATCCTTCATAAACTTATTTTCCTGGCTTCCACCCGCCTTCCTTTCTTGTATTCCGCTTTAATATTGATTTAGCAAATTCATTCTTATTAATTTTATCCTTTAACAATTCCTTCACTTGTTGTACTATTCAGATTTTCATCCAATATCTATCCCTTCTTTCATACTCTTATTTACCTTATTTACTAGAACCCCTTCATTTCATTTCAATGCCATCAACATTCAAAGGGAACTTCATATTTCAATACTGTTGCTGTTATTCTAATGATCACCTTCCACTATATTTGTGTAAAAGATCCACGCCCACCACATGTGGTGATATGTTCCGTTCTGCTTTCTGCAAATCTACCTTATCTTGGCTTTCTCTGTTGCCTCCGAGTTTGTGGTGCCGTTACCTGCAAAGCCCCTTCGTTTGGTGGGGCTGCATTTGTTATTCTCTCTCTTGCCCCCCCACCTCAGCCTTCCACTCGCTTTATGAGCAGTTGGGACTCATGGCATCATTGCCAGGCTATTCTGGCAGCCAAGATTTTACTTCTCTGGCCTGGCGAAGGAGAATGTGAAGCAGTCAGGCACAAAACACACGCACACCCTCCAACATTTCTCCAATGAAAATAGGGATGTCCAATTCCACAGTAGTAGTATTACTAGTGATTATTATTATTATTATACAGCACCCATCCTACTGGTTTGCCCCAGCCACACTGGGTGGCTTCCAAAATATATAAAAACATAATAAAACATGAAACCTTCAATAAACCTTCCCTCTACAGGGCTGCCTTCAGATGTCTTCTAAGGGTTGTATAGTTATTTATCTATACAGGGGGTCACATAACTCCGTACTCTCCAACGTTTCTCTGATGAAAATAGGGACGTCCTAATGAAAAATGGGACATTGCAGGATCAAATCAGAAACTGGGACAGCTTCTGCAAATCCGGGACTGTCCCTGGAAAACAGGGACACTTGGAGGGTCTGACAGCATCAGGGCTTGCTCCAGTCAGATTGTAAGCTCCCCCCAAAAAAATTTTTTTTCCATGTTATATCATTTGTCTTAGTACTTTAAAATTGTAAACCACCTTGGGTGCCTTGGCAGAAACATGGCTTATTAATGCAATGAAATAGTAATAGTAATAGTAATAATAATAATAATAATAATAATAATAATAATAATAATATTGACAGAGTGTGGGAGTCGGCTCTGCTCCTGGCTTACCTCTCCACACAGATATGTTATAGTCAACATAGTGAATCACTGGGTAGTCATTGATACGGTTCCTTGCATGCCATTTTGAACAATGACTAGCCAGAGCATGAAACCAAGGGCAAATTCCAGATTGCCAAGAAGAGCACACCTCAGTTGGTTCTGCTTCTGAGTTGGCAAGCCGGCCGCCATTTTGCATTCCCCCACAATGCACTGGAAATGGTGGGGGGAAATGGCAGACGCCACCAGCATGCACAGAAAGAATGTGGAGGATATTCCATGAATAGTCTACAAAATGGCTTTCGATGACTAGACGAGGGCCTTGAATTTTTTTTAAAAAAGAAGCGCATCAAATTCTACCAGAAAGGTAGCGAAATGTTTGGCCCAGCTTTGCAATTAAAGTACCGGTCGTCGGCCACTAGTGGGCGACGTGTGCTGTCATCTCTACTGCTTCCCAGGCCTTTGCCACCGTGAACGTCAGCTGATTTTGCAAGAGCTTAAGGCGTGGACCAGAGATGCTCCAGAGACCTGCCAGCATTCCATCGCTCTCTGAATTCCTCCACGGTCTAATATTTCTCTCTTGCTTCCTGTCCTCAAACAGTTGTGTAATTGTGTAATTGCGCTGCGGCGCTGTGCAATGGAGCCTTGTCATTTTTCCAGAATGGAACGACGTTCTGGAATGTTCCCACTTCCACCCAGCCTTACACATGGCCCTTGATTTATTTTCTTTTATGAAATACATGTAAAAGGTTTCGTTTTTTTAAAGAAGAGCACAGTCATTCCTGTGGTATCGGGGCACGGCGGCACATCACGGTCACACTGCACACCGTACATTTAACGGAGGATTATACCACTTCAAGGGGCGTGGGTGGCGCTGTGGTCTAAACCACTGAGCCTAGGACTTGCTGATCGGAAGGTCGGTGTTCCAATCCCCACGACGGGGTGAGCTCCCATTGCTCGGTCCCTGCTCCTGCCAACCTAGCAGTTTGAAAGCACGTCAAAGTGCAAGTAGATAAATAGGCACCACTCCGGCGGGAAGGTAAACGGCATTTCTGTGCGCTGCTCTGGTTCGCCAGAAGCGGCTTAGTCATGCTGGCCACATGACCTGGAAGCTGTCTGCAGACAAACGCCGGCTCCCTCGGCCAGTTAAGCGACCCCAAAGTCATCCGAAACTGGACCTAACAGTCAGGGGTCCCTTTACCTTTACCTATACCACTTCAGCAGTCATATCCCCCTACCAAAGAATAATAATGCTGGGAGCTTTTGTTTGTTAAGTGTCCTGAGCATTAGTTGGTGGGCCTGCTTCCCTTCACAGAACTAAAATTTTCAGAGTTTCCTGGGAAGAGGGTTTGATTGCTAAACCACTCTGAGAATTATAGCTCTCTGGCCATTGCTGACATTCTCTTTATCAGCAACTGGCAACTCCTGGGCCAAAATCTGGCCCTCTGGGGTGTATGATCTACAGTAGGGCTGCCATATGTCTGGAATTTGCCTGACAAAACGGTGTTGGGGTGGAATTTTCCAAAACTGGTAAAAATGTTCGGGAAAGCCCATATTTGAAGTGGGGTTTTTTTTTTGGGGGGGTGGCGGCGAATTTCCTAAAAAATAGCTAAAACGCATACTTTTTTATGGAGATCTTGCAAAAAAAAAAAATCAACAACATTGGATTTTCACTTTTTGAAATATGGGAACCCTAATATACAGTCCACTAATGGAGAGATTTAACTTATAGGGGTACCCAGACAAGTCCTATTACATGCCAAGGCACCCGAGCCTCAAAGTTCCCAGGAGAACAATAAAACACACTGAAATGAAGTATTTTGGTATATGGGTTCAAATAGGCCACAACATGGCCGGCCATGACAGAAGGGTGAGGTAGAGTACCTTCCCCCCTAAGCTGAAAAACTATTGAGGCCCACTGATAAAGAGGTGAGCGGACTTCTGAGAAGACCCATTGGTGGGTTTACTCTGAGTAAGACCTAGTTGTCCCAGAAAGGCCTATTATAGCCTATTGATATCTATCTTGTTGACCCCTCAAAAGCTGCCATAATATATTGTCTGAACTAATTATTAATAGTGGGGAGGAGAAAACCCAGAGCTCTTCACTGCAGTATAAGCTTTCTAGAAAGGTGTCGTTTTTCAACAACACAGCGTCTAGGATATCACTCTTCCATAGGCTTGATTTCGAAAATCGGAAGCTTCTTGTGTTTGGTCAACGTGGAGTAACTGTGCGCTGTACCCTTCCGGTCAACCCATCTGCTGGAATCCCACCTCCCAACCCTTCTCTTCCCTTGGATCCAGAGGATACATGCCGCAGGCTTGTGTTAGGTTCCCTACCATCAGGGTCGTCTTAAGCATATTCGGTGCTGTGGTGCAAAGATCACTCCGGCGCCCCCCCCTCATTTCCCAGAGTTGTCAACCTTTTCCCAAGCCTCTGTGGGAATCACTCTCATCCCACAGAGGCTTGGGAAGGAAGCTGCGTGCCCGCCAGCCAGTACGTTTCCGAGCACAATTCAAAGTGTTGGTGTTGACCTTTAAAGCCCTAAATGGCCTCGGTCCTGTATACCTGAAGGAGGTATATTGCTCTCAGTCTGCAAGTGATACTTGATTATTTTCCCCTGTGCTTCCTTTGCATTTATGTGATGTATTTTTGTGTTTATATACTGTGAACTGCCTTGAATGAGGGGCAGTATACAAATGTAATATAAATATAGATAGATAAATAAAATTACTTATGTAGTAAAGGTAAAGGTAAAGGTACCCCTGCCCGTACGGGCCAGTCTTGACAGACTCTGGGGTTGTGCGCCCATCTCACTTAAGAGGCCAGGGGCCAGCGCTGTCCGGAGACACTTCCGGGTCACGTGGCCAGCGTGACATCGCTGCTCTGGCGAGCCAGAGCCGCACACGGAAACGCCGTTTACCTTCCCGCTGGTAAGCGGTCCCTATTTATCTACTTGCACCCGGAGGTGCTTTCGAACTGCTAGGTTGGCAGGCGTGGGACCGAGCAGCGGGAGCACACCCCGCCGCAGGGATTCGAACCGCCGACCTTTCGATCGGCAAGTCCTAGGCGCTGAGGTTTTAACCCACAGCGCCACCTGCGTCCCTTACTTATGTAGACAGCAATACAAACAGCACAGTTTGGGGCAGGAGACTAACTGCATGAGACAAACACAGGGTGGGATGGGAAAATAGGCCTCCTTACATTGCTAGTGGCTCATCGTGCCCAAGCCATTTTGCTCCCTGAGGCAAAGGAAAAATTGCCTCCCCTCAAATGCCATGTACAAAATCTGACCAGATTAGCAGTTTCGTCTTATTTCTAGACCAGCAGTGGGACATTATCCCTCACCATACCTGCAGGCCACAGGCTAGCATGGAGGGTTACAAAGCAAGCTGGTTTAGTGAAGTTAGGGGGGAAGGTGGGGGCCGTCCCCCTGTCCTTTGCCACCTGAGGCAGATGTGTCACTTTATTGAATAGCAGAGCTGGTTCTGGTACTTTCTTAGCAGGAAGGGGTTGGGAACGGAGGGTTGGGAGGGGGAGAAGGGGAGCTGTTTACAACTGTATTTTTTCTCCCTCTGCCAAGACAGAGAACTCATTCAGTTCCTTGGTCCAGTAGCACCAGCGGTGCTGAGCCTCGCCCCTTCCTTTGCCCGTGGGATTTTGGAAAAGCATCTCTCTGTGTGTGTGCACAGGAACAAGGGGGGGAAGCAGTGGAACGACTGAGTTGTTTGCAAGAACACGGGGTGGGTCGGAACGGAGGGAGCTGGATCTGATGTCGAAGCACAAGAAGAGCAGTGTCTCAAATCCAGGGGTGGATTTACAGGCCGCCCCACCCCTGGTCACCGCCGCCTGCGCAAAGGGTGCCAGCGTTCCTTGCTAAAACATCCCCATCAATCGACAAGCAAGTCAAGGAGGGAGACCAACGTCACTTGCTGTTTGGCAGAGCGAATGCGCCATGGGCCGGCCTTTCAACCGTTCATAGAATCATAGAATGGTAGATTTGAATATATAGGCGGGGTATAATAATAATAATAATAATAATAATAATAATAATAATAATAATAATTTATTATTTGTACCCCGCCCATCTGGCTGGGTCTCCCCAGCCACTCTGGGCGGCTTCCAACAAAGATGAAAGATACACTAAAATGTCACATATTAAAAACTTCCCTGTACAGGGCTGCCTTCAGATGTCTTCTGAATGTCAGGTAGTTATTTATTGCTTTGACATCTGATGGGAGGGCGTTCCACAGGGCAGGCGCCACGACCGAGAAGGCCCTCTGCCTGGTTCCCTGTAGCTTTGCTTCTCGCAATGAGGGAACCGCCAGAAGGCCCTCGGCGCTGGACCTCAGCGTCCGGGCAGAATGATGGGGGTGGAGACGCTCCTTCAGGTATACTGGACCGAGGCCGTTTAGGGCTTTAAAGGTCAACACCAGCACTTTGAATTGTGCTCGGAAACGTACTGGGAGCCAATGTAGGTCTTTCAAGACCGGTGTTATGTGGTCTCGGTTATTATTATTATTATTATTATTATTATTATTATTATTATTATTATTATTTGCTGAGACTCCTGCATTGCAGGGTGTTGGCTGATAACTACCGAAGCTGGAGGGGTGGTGGGCAGGGCATCTAATGGGAGGGTGGGCCATCTCATTCTCCCTCCCTCTTCCCTTGCAAAGGGACAATGGGCACAAAGCAATCTCAAACGCAAGCACCAGATTTGGATGACGCCAAGGTTGCAGGTTCAATCCCGGGACAGGACAGCTGCATATTCCTGCACTGCAGGGGGTTGAACTAGATCATAGCTGTCAACTTTTCCCTTTTCTTGCGAGGAATCCTTTTCAGAATAAGGGAATTTCCCTTAAATAAAGGGAAACGTTGACAGCTATGCACTAGATGTTCCTCAGGGTCTAAAATTCTATGATCCTATGATTCCCATCATCTCTGACCATTGGGCATGCTGGCTGCCAGGGGTTGGGAGTGCAGCAACATCTGGAGGGCTGCAGGCTCTCCACCCCTGCTCCCTAAACTTACGAGGAAGAACATTTGCTTTTATTCTCTAATATGCGACGTGGTTGACAGATCCACGCTTGCAGGATCTTCTGGGTCAGAGATGAGTCATGGGTGCAGATGGTGATGCCAAGTCAACATAACACATGCAGCCATGGTGACTGCCAGCTCAGCGCGTTGAAGGAATCATGGGCGATGCTCCTTGCTCAGAGAAGCCACATTGGTCTAGCACTTGGATTATTCAATTTGTTAATGATCTGGATTAAAGGAGGATGATCCCAATTCTGGGGTAGCTGACAGTTACCCTGCTTAGGCATTAAGTGCCACAGCCCTTTTCAGAGAGACCCGTTCACTTGTGGGTAGATGACCTGAATCAGAGAAAATTAGGGCTTCCTTTAACTCTGGCTTGCATCTAGGAAATGCCTCTGGGCAGGTGCAGAGTGCCTTTTGCTTGCCAAACTGAGTAACCACCCCCTAATCGCCAGCCAGGGGAAAGGCATGGGCACAGAGGCAAGCTGGTTTGGGGACTAGGTGCCCACAGGTGCCAGTGTGCTCTCCAGCCCCTCTAATGGTGCCCACAAAATATCTCTTTCAAAATCCAGGGCTGGTTTGCTCTTCCAGCTCAGTTCCTGTTTGCACTGGCTCATTCTCATACGCTGAAAGCACCCTCTTAAATGTGCCAGGATTCAATCTTCCCATTCTGGACATAGAAGAGGTGCAAAGAGCTTCTCTCTGCGAGAAAGTACAGTGGTCTGTGATGTGGGTCCCTTTTCCCTGTTGGGGGGCAGCCAATGGGGGGCGGGAATGCCATTTTCACTCTTTCAAATGCTGCAGCTGTTTTGTGCTAGGCCGTACCTCCACAGCAGCTATCAGAAAATTCTACTAAATATTATTATTGTTGCTATTATTATTATTATTATTATTATTATTATTATTATTATTATATTACAAGTACTATTACTGCATTTATGTCACAGAGAAAACAGCACAATCATAAAACCATGTAATAAAATCCACACACAAAAATCTATTAAAAACCCTACAGCAGTGAGTTCCATAGATTCACAACCGCACAGTGCAAATTTGCAGTGCTTTGTTGGTCTCTCCTAAACGTACTGGCTCCCAGTCGTTCCCTGGGCAGTGCCGACATTCCAGCAGAGAGAGAAAATAAAAATAATAATATCAACTTTCCATCCTATCCCCTCCATCACCCAGCTGCCCCCACCCCCAAACTAACCCACCAAATGTGTTTGCCTTTTCCTGATAGGTGCTCCAAACATCTGGACCGTTTCAGCTGCCCTTTAAGGGAGGGCCATCACACAGTGGAAAAGCACCTCCTTTGTACCCAGAAGGTCCCAGGTCTTGAAATGTCTCTCACCTGAAACCCTGACATTCAGGTGTAGTAAAAGCTAAGACAAACAAATGACCTGGTGTGATATAAGGCAGTTTCCTGTTTTCCTTATCAACACAGCTTTTTATTCAGAACAATGAGGACTAGGATCTTAACTTGACTTTTTGGCAGTGCCACCTGTCTGAAACTCTTGAACGCAGCTGCCTGTCTGTGGAGACAGAGGGAATATTGATCTAGATAGACCAGCAAAAGAAGACGCTGTTGGATCAGACCTCCAGCCCCTCTCTAGTCCTGTCCTTGCAGCTGCCAACCATATCTCCCAGCGACAAACCCGCAAGCACAACAGCCCTCTCCCCTCCTGTGTTTCCCTCCGACCACAGAGGCAGAGCGTAGCCAATGTGTCTAGTAGCTATGAATAGCCTTCTATTCCCATGTATATGCCCGATCCGCTTTTAAAGCCATTCCAGTTGCCGGCCATCACTGCATTCCTGTGGCAGAGAGTTCCACAGGTCCTGAATCTTCCAACACTCAGCTTTGCCTGCAAGTTCTGCTCTTGTGGAGGAGAAGAGCCTCTCTCCGTGTTATCAATGTGATGCGTAATTCTGTAAACTTCTGTCAAGCCGCCCTTTTCCCTCGCCTCTAAGCTGAAAAGTCCCAGACACTGAGGAGCTCCTTTTCGTGTGTCCTTTTCTTGGGAGAGCAGAGAGGAGGAGAAAGCCATGCCCAGTGCTGCCCCTTTCCCAATCCCCTTAAATCGAAACCACTTACTTAAAACCTGGAGGGATCTTGCGTGCGGCTGCTGCAGCAGGTCTGGGCTAGGTGGGTGCCAGAGGGACTTGCCTTGTACCCGGGTCTGGACCCTCCCCCCGGACCCTCCCCATCTCCGAGCACCAATGAAGGGAAGTCGGCAACCGGTCAGAAAGCACAGAAGTCTGTTTGTCTAGCCTGCTGTGGCCCAGCAGAAGAGGCCGTGGGCATAACAAAGACCAATTGTGCCCCATCTCCGAAAAACAGCCGGCTCTCACACCCGCTACCTCTCAATTCTTCCTTCATAAAATGAAGGTGGGGGAGAAAAAATAACCCTCTGAGGTTTTTCAAGCAGCCAAGCTCAAATATTTGGTGCCTGGGTGCTTTTCGCTTGTTTTTGTTTGTTTTTTTTTTTTTTTTTACACAGCGTCCAAAATTCTGGGACAGGGAAAGAAAAAAAGGGGGTTATTGATTGGGGGTGGTGAAGCTGTGGCCCCGCAGGTGTTGCAGAACTACAACTCCCATGAACCTTTGCGGTTGGCCACACTGACTAGGGGCTGATGGGAGTTTTGAGCAGCGACAACTGGAGAGCCACAAGCTCTCCATCTCTGTTTTGCACCTCTCTACGTGCATTTAATGTGTGATCCCTAATTGGTTGGGAGCATAGCTGTCAACTTACAGATTTGAAAATAAGGGACCAGCAGCCTTGAAAATAAGGGATCAGCTGCCAAAATAAGGGATTTTCTGGGCACAGGTATGTTCAACTTCTGAGCCCCTCTGAGCCAAAGGCAGAAAGCCCAGCCAGCAGCCAAATGAAGCTTCATGAATAAGTGACAACAGCGGGACATGGCGCTGGGATAAGGGACTGTCCCGCCAAATAAGGGACACTTGACAGCTATGGTTGGGACGTGTGTCTAGGAGAGGTGTGGGCATGCGGCTGGACTCCCAACTCCCACAATCCCCAGCGGTTGGCCATGCTGGCTGAGGTTGATAGGAGTTGGGAATTCTGGATGGAAGACTGAAGAAACCCCAACTAAAGAATCATGGCAAGAAAAATTAATGGACTACGCAGAACTGGCAAAACTGACATACAAGCTACGGGACAAGGATAACTGTGACTTTAAAGATGTATGGGAACCCTTTACAAAGTACCGTATTTTTTGCTCTATAAGACTCACTTTTTCCCTCCTAAAAAGTAAGGGGAAATGTGTGTGTGTCTTATGGAGCAAATGCAGGCTGCGCAGCTATCCCAGAAGCCAGAACAGCAAGAGGGATTGCTGCTTTCACTGAGCAGTGATCCCTCTTGCTGTTCTGGCTTCTGGGATTCAGAATATTTTTTTTCTTGTTTTCCTCCTCCAAAAACTAAGTGCATCTTGTGGTCTGGTGCGTCTTATAGAGCGAAAAATAGGGTATTTGAAGACGCAACAAAGCCAACTGGACTCCTTGGCTGGCTTTGAATAAACATTCGAAAACTTTTTATTGATAATAATCAGCTAAATAGTTTGAGGAGCTATACAACTGTGTAACATGCAGGAAATAGCATTTTTAGAGAAATCAAAGAGTGGAACTGAGGGAAGTCGGGGGGAGGGAGGGGAGGGAGGAAAAATGGGGGGGGGAAATAAGGATGATATGTTTCTGGCTAATATGTTTTGTTTTAATTTTGAATAATAAAAAGTTATTAAATGGGGGCGGGGGGGGGGAGATAGGAGTTGGGAGTCCTGCTGGGCCAAAGGATGCCCATCCCTGGCAGAGTTGAAGAACTGGTATGGTGTAGTTGTTAGAGGTTTGGACTATGACCTGGGAGACCAGCGTTTGAATCCCCGCTCCGCCATGAAGCTTGCTGGGTGACCTTGGGCCAAACACCGTCTCTCTTGGCCTAACTTCCCTCACAGGGTTGTTGTGAAGATAAAACAGGGAGGAAGAGAACCATGTGCCCCACCTTGAGGTCCGTGGAGAAAAAGTGGTATATAAATCAATTATAAAATCAATGAATAAATAAAGTTTGATGAGGTTCAAAGGAAGGTCTCTTGCTTGGGGCCTGACGCAACTGCTTAGCTTCAGCAATGTGGCTGTATCGTAGGCCTGCAATTACTGCTGCCAATCAGATGCCTCGGGGATGCCCACAAACAGGGCACGAAGGCAGCAAGCCTTTCCGATTGTTTACTTCCTAATGGTTACTCCTAACCAACTGTTTATGCTGTTGCATCTACGCTAATCTCTGAGCAGCAACAGACTCCCACTTCTGACACCAGTGTTGCACACACCCAATTTCCAAGTGGTGGGAGACTCCAGAGCAGCCTTTCTCAACCTGTGGGTCCCTGGATGTTGTTGGACTACAACTCCCATCACCCCTAGCAAGGGATGATGGGAGTTGTAGTCCAACAACATCTGGGGACCCACAGGTTGAGAACCGCTGCTCCAGAGGTTCCAGTCCTTACTCCGAGTTTGCTTTCTTTGGAATGATGGTCAACAGAGACTGTGGTGCCTTTAGGATGTATGGTCTTATTCACACGCACAACCTGAGCGTAGGATGGAGACACTTACAGCACCAACACTCCAACAGATCTTGCCTCCCCATTGGGTTCCCAGGAGTCCTCCAAGCCATAGCTTTGGGGTCCAGGACAGAGCAAGACATGCCTCTGTTTCTCCAGCTGCCAGCACCAGCCCATACCCACCCCCTCCCCAGCCTCCCTTTGGGCTATCATTTTCCTTCCTAGAATGGTGTGACAGGCAGCCAGGTGAAGTGAAGAAAAGGCCCACCCATTTGCCTCCATGGCAACAGAGCTCACTCTTTAAGATGCTGATGACGAGTATCTTGCTGAGCAATGAAGGCCAGTACTTTAACAAAGGAACTGGTTTGACCAGCCCAGCAAGTTTCCTGTCACAGAGTCTAACCTCACAAATACAGGATCACAGGCCTGGAAGGGACCAAGAGGCATCATCCAGACTGACCCCTTGAACCTATAACAACATATAGCCACCACAACCAGTAGCCGTTGACAGATCTGTTAGAACAGGAATGGGGAATTACATCAGCCAGGATCCCTGGCCGTCAGCAGGGATGGGGGAGCTGATAGAAGTTGGAGTAGGAGTAATAATTCTCTCTATCTCTGCTGTTTCCTCTTGATTGTCATTCTGATTAGAAAGATTCTCTCTTTGCCAAATAAACCTCCCTATCCAAATGGACCCCCCCTCTCCAAAGTCTAACACTCTAACCACTATACCACACTGCCTTCTCAATGATCCCGGCTAGATTTACCCTCTATGTTTCCGTGGTTTCATCTTGATTGCCGTTCCTATTAGATGCATTCTCCTTTTGCCAGGTGGGTCTCCCCATCTAAACAGACCTGCCTCCCAAATCTTATTGCTGTGACCACTATGCTGCGCTACCTCTCGATAACCCTGGCTGGATTTGCCCTCTCTGTCTCTGCTGTTTCTTCTTGGTCGCCATTCAAATCAGATTCACTCACTTTTTGCTGAATACCTTGAAGAAAAAGGAGGGCAGCCAGGCATGCAAGCAATTAGTGACATGCTCACACTAGCAAGAATGAATGATGAGGACATGACAAGCCAGACCGGTGTGTGTGTGTGTGTGTGTGTGTGTGTGTGTGTGTGTGTGTGTGATACGGCTTGCAAGTTCACAAAAGCAGATCTCTCTCTCTCTCTCTCTCTCTCTCCCTCTCTCTCTCTCTCTCTCTCCCTCTCTCTCTCTCTCCAAACCCAGATCAACCAGTTTGTTGTCCATTTCAGGAATGGGTGACCCAGGAGCAACCGTCTGTCTCTAAGAAAAGCTTACAGAATAGTTTTTCTCTGTCTCTCATAATAATAATAATAATAATAATAATAATAATAATAATAATAATAATTTATTTATATCCCGCCCTCCCCAGCCAAAGCCGGGCTCAGGGCAGCTAACAACAATAAAATAGTGCAGCATTCTAAAAACATTTCGTTATAAAAATTAATTAAAATCAAATTGATGGCAACCAAAGGAGGGAGTCACTAAAACTCGTGGACCTGAATTCATGAAGCTGAATGTTGGAAGATTCTAACAGATAAAGTGCTTCTTTGTGCAGCACAGAAATGGACTCTGAAACTTGCTCCAGAAGGGACAGTGATGGCCTTAAAAGTGGATTAGGAATGATGATGATGATGATGATGATGATGATGATGATGATGATGATGATGGAGGAACCCGCAACAGGGGAGAGGACTCACGGAGCTACAATTCCAAGAGTGGTTTAAGAATCGGTCTCTCTTCCCAGGGAATTCTGGGAACTGCCACTCTGTGAGGAGAATCACTGTCTCCTAATAACCCTCAGCACGTTTTACAAGCTACAGTTCCCAGGGTGCATTGCATGCTTAGAACAGAGCCTCAGTCCTACGTAAAGTAGGAACTATCCTGAAGCTGAGACTCCAAGACTTTGGCCACCTCGTGAGAAGAGAAGACCCCCTGGAAAAGACCCTGATGTTGGGAAAGATGGAGGGCACAAGGAGAAGGGGACGACAGAGGACGAGATGGTTGGACAGTGTTCTCGAAGCTACCAGCATGAGTTGGACCAAACTGCGGGAGGCAGTGGAAGACAGGAGTGCCTGGCGTGCTCTAGTCCAGGGGGTCATGAAGAGTCGGACACGACTAAACGACTAAACAACAACAACAAACGTAAGGGACTGTGGAGGCCAGGCATAGGCAAACTCGGCCCGCCAGATGTTTTGGGACTACAACTCCCATCATCCCTGACCACTGGTCCTGTTAGCTAGGGGTCATGGGAGTTGTAGTCCCAAAACATCTGGAGGGCTGAGTTTGCCAATGACTGCTCTTAAACGTGCAAGCTTTTAGTCCTTACTGCTGTATTGGAAGCTACTAACATGATTTTGACCAAACTGCGGGAAGCAGTGGAAGACAGGAGTGCCTGGCGTGCTCTGGTCCAGGGGGACACGAATATTTGGACATGACTAAACGACTAAACAACAACAAATACCCCTTTAAACAGGGCTGTTATACGCCCAGGATTCGTCCGTCAAAAATAGCGTCCAAGCGGAATTTCTCAAAATCAGTAAAAAATATTCCATGTCGTATGACAACCCATGTCGGAAGTGTTGATTTCTTGGCAGATTTCCTTAAAAAATAGCTTTAAAAGTTTGGGTTTTTTTGCACACACGAAAAGCAACCCTATACAGTTGGGACCTGATGCTACCCTCCCCCATGAAGCCTAAATAAGACCTGCCTGTCTTCTGCACTCTGCTAACCCTCCACCCACCGCTTTCCAGACCTCTCTCCCTCTCTGCATAACTCACACAGTGCCAGGGCTTTTAAGCCAAAGAGAAAAGAAGCGTTTGAGATGAGTTTGCAGTTTTCTCTCCCGGGGTGGGGGTGAAGAATGTTGATGTGAAGGCTGGGTCCATTTCTTGGCACCGAGGAGAGATAAATGCCAGGATCTCTGCCAGCTGAACGTGGCAGCGTGGGGACAGCGCCAGCATAGGCCAGCTCAGCAGATGCTGCCAGGCCGACTTGGCTGGCTCCACTGGGCAGAGGGAGGGGGCCTCCAGCCTAAGGGCCAGATGTGACCCCCAAAGAATTCTGGGAACTGTAGTTAGTTCAGGGTGCCGAGAATGGTTAAGAGACCCCCCCTATTCGCCGCTCACCACTACAATTCCCAGCATTCCCTGGAAAGAGAGGTGGATTGTTAAACCATTTTGGAGAACAATAGCTCTCTGTGAAGGGATGCGGATCGTGCTGTGGGTTAAACCACAGAGCCTAGGACTTGCCGATCAGAAGGTCGGCGGTTCGATTCCCTGCGATGGGGGGAGCTCCCGTTGCTCAGTCCCAGCTCCTACCAACCTAGCAGTTTGAAAGCACAAAGTGCAAGTAGATAAATAGGTACCACTCCGGTGGGAAGGTAAACGGCGTTTCCGTGCGCTGCTCTGGTTCACCAGAAGCGGCTTAGTCATGCTGGCCACATGACCCAGAAGCTGTACGCCAGCTCCCTCGGCCAGTAAAGAGAGATGAGCACTGCAACCCCAGAGTCGGTCACGACTGGACCTAATGGTCAGGGGTCCCTTTACCTTTACCTTTAGCTCTCTGTGAAGAGAGAAAGGGTCCCTTTACAGCTCCCATAATACTGGGAGGTTGCTATGCTGCTGATGCAGGATCACCACATAGTGCCACCCTCCCAGGGAGGGACGCGGGTAGCACTGTGGTCTAAATCTCTTGGGCTTGCCGATCGGAAGGTTGGCGGTTCGAATCCCCTCGACGGGGTGAGCTCCTGCTGCTCTGTCCCAGCTTCTGCCAACCCAGCAGTTCGAAAGCACGCCAGTGCAAGCAGATAAATAGGTACCATTGTGGCAGGAAGGTAAACGGCATTTCTGTGCACTCTGGCACTTGACACAGTCGTATGTGCTCCAGTGGTGATTTAGTCATGCTAGCCACATGACTCGGAAAGCTGTCTGTGGACAAACGCCGGCTCCTTTGGCCTGAAAAGCGAGATGAGCGCCCTACCCCATAGTCGCCTTTGTCTGTCTAGGGGTCCTTTACCTTTTACTCTTCTAGGGATGGTCAAACCTCTTAAACTTCCTAATTCTCTCTTTCTCTCCCCCCCCCTTCCCCAGTTTTAAGTTTGTACCTTTTCTGCACTAAACTGTGGATTAAAAAAAAAAAGTTTGTGCAAAATTTCCCATGCATTTCTGTGAATATTTCCACCTAATATACACATGTTGGGTTGTATGCAACATTAGTTCTGCTCAGAGTAGATTCATGGAAAACAATGGGCATGACTCACTTGTGCCTATTCATTTCAGTGAGTCTACTCTGAGTGTAACTTTGATGCAACATGCAATTCTATAGCAATTTATTTCATAATATGTATAGAGTGCTTAGCATTAACAAGCCATCTCAAAGTGGTTTATGATATACAAATTTAAATACGTTTAAAAATCAGTACAAAAAAGCAAAATAGGCTGCTGCTTCTGGGTAAATTCTTCATCCTCTTGCTGCTCCTGTTGCCAGGGTTGACAAGCAGAGGATCCAACAGATGAGGCAGGGGAACCGTGGGGCTACAGACTCTTCTGGCTGCCCCTCCATGGCTCGCTAGGGGTGACCATCCACAGTGTCTCGTGACATTGCAGTTCACAGTGCCACCTGTCTGCAGCCATACGAACTGCAGCCTGACAACAACCCGGCATTTTTATTCTATGTTAAGATATTCTTCTGCTCAGAATGTTTCCCCAGACGTTTGCTGCTGATCCACCTGTCTTCTTACAACCAGACAGGATGGGACACTTTTGCCTATCACTGACTCTGATTCCACCTGCTGTTGGTCTCCCTGCCTTCTGCCCTCTCAGTCCCATTGGACACCAGCCACCCTTGTCTCAGGTAAAGGTAAAGATAAAGGGACCCCTGACCATTAGGTCCAGTCGTGACCGACTCTAGGGTTGCAGTGCTCATCTTGCTTTATTGGCCGAGGGAGCCGGCGTACAGCTTCCGGGTCATGTGGCCAGCATGACTAAGCCGCTTCTGGCGAACCAGAGCAGCGCACGGAAACGCCGTTTACCTTCCCGCCGGAGCGGTACCTATTTATCTACTTGCACTTTGACGTGCTTTTGAACTGCTAGGTTGGCAGGCGCAGGGACCGAGCAACGGGAGCTCACCCCGACGTGGGGATTCGAACCGCCGACCTTCTGATCGGCAAGTCCTAGGCTCTGTGGTTTAACCCACAGCGCCACCCGCATCCCTTTTGTCTCAGGTACAGGGGTGCTAACTTGAATACAATATTGGAGGGGTCCCCAGGTAATCCCCGCCCTGCATAATTGATCACTCACACACCCCATTTGAATGGCAATGCCCATCAACTTTGGGGGGCCCTCAAATATTTTATTTTGGGTGCCAAAGGGACCTTGGCTTCTAGGACTTGGCTCATATGCTCAGGTTGAAGAAATTGGAGACCAAACAGTCCAATAAAGTCTAGGAATTGGCTCAACAAAGTTTCCTTCCTTCCTTTCACTATCGACTCCATCTTGAAGCTGCTAGGCTCCACCCATGGGACAGCACATCCTGAAAGGACACACCTCTGAGCCATGCTGGCTACACCTTTGGCAGTCATTGTGAAATCAAAAGTTGACAGTCGCCTCATTTAATACTCATCAAGCAACCCTGTAACAGCGAGTTCCGATGATATGATGTCATGCATTCCTCAAACCGTGCCTGGCAAAGTAGTTACTCTCTGACATGTCTTAAGGTTTCAAAATATGATAGTGAAGATAATGGGGAGCTGCCTCCCCCAATTTCCCTCTCTGATTCTGGTTCGCAAAGATGTAGAAATTGCATATTTTTGGCTTCTCTCTGTGTGTGGGGGGTGTGTGAAACTGCACAGTGTTTAGATGCAGCAAGAATGGAGAACCTGAAGTCCATGGGTCAAATGTGGCCCTCCAAATATATCTATCCGGCCCTCAGAACCACCCCCCAAGCCACCCCCTCACCAACCCTTGAGTATTTTGGCCTGCCTGGAGATATGTCGTCTTGCTTGCCTGGATGAAGGATAGAGAGAAAAAGTGTGTGCGCGCGTGTGTGCAGAAAATAGCCTACTATGCAAAGGTACAAAATTCACATTGGTAAAAAATTCACAAAGGTAAAAATTCACCCCTGGCATGTGGCCCTCAGAAGGTTGCCCAGAAAGGAATGTGTCCCTCGGGGCTGAGAAATACTGCTCACCTGCTGAAATACAGGCCTGATTCATTGTCAGCCTTTCTCTGAAGATTTATGTATGTATTTATTACATTTATATCCCAACTTTCCACCGTGGAATTCAAGATGGCATACATGCTTCTCTGCCTCCCCCCATTTTGTCCTTGCGACGACCCTGTGAGGTGGGTTAGGCTGAGAGGCCCAAGGCCACACCCAGTGAACTTTACCCTGGTCTTCCATGTCCTAGTCTAGCACTCTAACCGCTAGACCACACTGTCGTTTCCTTCTTTCCCAGGGAGCTCGCTGAGGCTCCCCCTTTCTCCTTCTTCGTGTATCAGGGGTTTGTGTCTTTGTTTTTACATCAGAATGGCCACATTCACACCATACATTGCTCAGGGAGGGGAAATGGATGTCTCCTAACAACTCTCAGGGAGGGACGCGGGTGGTGCTGTGGTCTAAATCACAGAGCCTAGGGCTTGCCGATCAGAAGGTTGGCAGTTCAAATCCCCGCGACGGGGTGAGCTCCCATTTTTTGGTCCGAGCTCCTGCCAACCTAGCAGTTCGAAAGCACGTCAAAGTGCAAGTAGATAAATAGGTACCAATCTGGTGGGAAGGTAAACGGCGTTTCCGTGCGCTGCTCTGGTTCACCACATGCTGGCCACATGACCTGGAAGCTGTACGCTGGTTCCCTCAGCCAATAGTGAGATGAGTGCCACAACCCCAGAGTCGGTCACGACTGGACCTAATGGTCGGGGTCCCTTTACCTTTACCTAACAACTCTCAGCACCCTTAACAAACCACAGCTCCCAGAATCCTTTGCGGGGCTCCATGACTATTTAAAGTGGTATCATTGCACTATAAACAGGCTCCCCCCAAAAAATAAGATTATGGGAGCTCTCCTTTCTTCAGGGAGCTGAGAACTGACCCCCCCTCAGAGGGCTACAAATCCCAAAAATCCCTGCGAAGAGGGCTTGATTCTTAAACCACTCTGGGAATTGTAGCTCTGCAAAGAGAACGGGGGGGGGGGGAGGGGTCTCTAACAACTCTCAGCGACCATAACAAACAACAGCTCCCAGAATTCTTTTATTTTTTTTGGGGGGGGGGACACCCCTGGCTGTTTAAAGGGACATTACCGCGCTTTGAATGCATGGTGTGAATGTGGCCTCGAAAATTTCAAATTATGATGTGGTTCAGAAATTTGAATAAATAAATATTGGGAGGGGGGAGGCAATGCTGTCACAGGCAGTTGGCCATTATTCACTGGGGAGCTGGTGCGTGACACATGGCCTCGCTTATCCTCTGAGTCCCACGGCACGTGCCTCTGTTTCTCCAGCCAAAGGTGGTTCCTTCCGGGGTTGGAAAGCTGTGACGTCCTCGCCTTGTCCCAGTTCTCCGGAAATCTATTATCTACCCTTGGCGATGGCATGGAGCTCGACTGGCCCGGATTAGCATATGGGTGAGCGAGACAGAGTTATGCGCGTGTGGGCACACGAAACAGGCCGGGCCGGTGTTCCTTGCTGCCGGCGTTCCCAGAATCCTGGGTCATCTGAACGTGTTCGGGCTCAGCAACAGGAGGCCGGCAATGGGTTGCAAAAACGGGGGCGGGGGGAAGCCCCTGTTATTACAAGCCTCCACAGAAGGAAGGAATGTGTGTCAATCAATCAGTGTTTGCTGTTGCTGACAGGCCAGGGTTGATCAAGATGGGGGGCAAGGAACGACAATGAAAAACGTGGGAAGCTCTCTTCTGACAATGGGGCTTGCTGGTTTAAGAACGTAAGGACAGACAGCCCCTATTTTCCAGGGAATTTCCTGGATTTACAGAATCCGTCCTGGTTTCTGATTTGATCCTGGAATGTCCCGCTTTTCCTTGTTGTTGTTTAGTTGTTTAGTCGTGTCCGACTCTTTGTGACCCCATGGACCAGAGCATGCCAGGCACTCCTGTCTTCCACTGCCTCCCGCAGTTTGGTCAGACTCATGCTGGTAGCTTCGAGAACACTGTCCCACCATCTGGTCCTCTGTCGTCCCCTTCTCCTTGTGCCCTCCATCTTTCCCAACATCAGGGTTTTTTCCAGGGAGTCTTCTCTTCTCATGAGGTGGCCAAAGTATTGGAGCCTCAGCTTCACAATCTGCCCTTCCAGTGAGCACTCAGGGCTGATTTCCCTCAGAATGGATAGGTTTTCCTTAGGTCGTCCCTATTCTCACTGGGGGACGCGGGTGGCGCTGTGGGTTAAACCACAGAGCCGAGGACTTGCCAATCAGAAGGTTGGCGGTTCGAATCCCCGCGACGGGGTGAGCTCCTGTTGCTCAGTCCCTGCTCCTGCCAACCTAGCAGTTCAAAAGCACATCAAAGTGCAAGTAGATAAATAGGTACTGCTCCAGCAGGAAGGTAAACAACATTTCCATGCGCTGCTCTGGTTCGTCAGAAACGGCTTTGTCATGCTGGCCACATGACCTGCTGTACGCCAGCTCCCTCAGTCAATAAAGCGAGATGAGTACCGCAACTCCAAAGTCGGCCACGACTGGACCTAATGGTCAGGGGTCCCTTTACCTTTACCTTTACCTTTATTCTCACTGGAGAAATGTTGAAGCATTAATGTGACCCCCAAGCCAAGCATATAAGGCATCTCTGTGTAGGTTTTTTTAAAAAAAATTAATGCTTTCAGTTCCCAGGGGAACTGAAGGAGGCAGTGGTGCGCCCGCTCTTAAAGAAAACATCATTAGATCCCTTAGATCTATCCAATTACCGCCCGGTTTCGAATCTTCCATTCCTGGGTAAGGTGATTGAGAGAGTGGTTGCTGAACAGCTTGGTAGGTTTCTGGATGAAACATCGGCTCTGGATCCATTCCAGTCCGGCTTCCGCGCTGGTCATGGGACCGAGACGGCTCTGGTCGCCCTAACAGATGATCTCCGTAGGCAGCTGGATCGAGGCGGGTCGGGGCTGCTGATTCTTCTAGACCTGTCAGCAGCCTTCGACATGGTTGATCACGAACTCCTGGACCACCGCCTTGCCGACGTGGGGATCCAGGGCACAGTCCTTCAATGGCTGCGCTCGTTTCTCTCTGGTCGGGGACAGAGGGTGGCGCTTGGGGGGGAATTGTCATCCCGCCACTCCTTGGTGTGTGGTGTGCCCCAGGGTGCGATACTCTCCCCGATGCTTTTTAACATCTTTATGCGCCCCCTCGCCCACCTTGTCCGGAGTTTTGGGCTGGGCAGCCATCAGTATGCTGATGACACCCAACTCTATCTGTTGATGGATGACCACCCTGACTCGGCCCCAGACACACTGATCAGATGCTTGGAGGCTGTGGCTGGAT
Source organism: Podarcis cretensis (assembly GCF_951804945.1). Taxonomy (NCBI): domain Eukaryota; kingdom Metazoa; phylum Chordata; class Lepidosauria; order Squamata; family Lacertidae; genus Podarcis; species Podarcis cretensis. The sequence goes on from NC_137186.1 coordinate 8,989,598, forward strand.
GGTTACGTGGGAGCCGGTTGAAGTTAAATCCTTCGAAGACAGAGGTCCTCTGGCTGGGACGGGACGACATGGGACTGAGGGGGCAACTCCCATCTCTTGCGGGGGTGCAATTAGTGCCAGCACCGTCCGTTAAGAGTTTGGGTGTAATCTTCGATACCTCCCTCTCCATGGAGGCGCAGATTGCAGCTATAACAAAGGCGGCATTTTTTCATCTCCGCCAAGCTAAGCAGTTGGCTCCTTACCTCTCTCGCCCTGACCTAGCCACTGTGATCCACGCGACGGTCACCTCCAGACTGGATTATTGTAACTCGCTCTACGTGGGGCTGCCCTTGAGACTGACCTAGAAACTCCAGCAGGTGCAGAATGCCGCAGCGAGACTCCTTACGGGGTCTTCGCTTAGAGATCACATTCATCCGGTGCTATACCAGCTGCACTGGCTCCCGGTGGAGTACAGGATCAGGTTTAAGGTGCTGGTTTTAACCTTCAAAGCCCTATACGGCCTAGGGCCCTCGTACCTACGGGACTGCCTCTCCTGGTATGCCCCACAGAGGAACTTACGGTCTTCAAATAAAAACACCTTGAAGGTCCCAGGCCTCAGAGAGGTTAGGCTGGCCTCAACCAGAGCCAGGGCCTTTTCAGTACTGGCTCCGACTTGGTGGAACTCTCTGTCACAAGAGACAAGGGCCCTGCAGGACTTGACATTTTTCCGCAGGGCCTGCAAGACAGAGCTGTTCCACCTGGCCTTTGGTCAGGGCGCAGCCTGACTCCCTCCTTTGGCAATCTTTACAAAACTTTAGTTTATGGTTGCCATCAATTTTGATTTTAATTAATTTTTATAATGTTTTTAATGTTGTACTGTTTTAGTGTTGTTAGCCGCCCTGAGCCCGGCTTCGGCTGGGGAGGGCAGGATATAAATAAAATTTATTATTATTTATTATTATTAGTTTATATATGTTGGAAGCTGCCCAGCTGCCCTGAGCTGGGGCAACCCACTCAGATGGGTGGGGAATAATAATAATAATAATAATAATAATAATAATAATAATAATATAGGAAGTCCCCATTTTCATCAGAGAAATGTTGAAGGGTATGTAAAACGATCCCTGTCTGATCAGGCCAATGGTCCATCTAGTCCACTTTGTCACCACATCAATCATTTCCCCTTGGGGTGCTGGACTAGGACTTAGGAGAGAGCTGGGTTCAAATTCTGGCTTGGCCTTGAAGCTCGCTGAGTGAGACCTTGCCACAGCCTGTGCGTCTCAGCCTGGCCTACCTCACAGGGCGGTTGTGAAGATAAAATGAGAAGAGCAGAACCATGTATGTCACCTTCAGCTCATTGGAATAAAAGGTGGACCATAAGTGCAATTTTGATGAATGAATGAATAAAACAACCTGAGATGCATTGCCAGGTCTCGCAAAACCTACGCAATGTTAATTTGATTTTTTCCCCTTTTTTTAAGTGTGACATGTCAGAGTCAAAACACTGGGCCTCTCAGCAGCACATAGGGGTTGTTGCTTTGTACGCCGAAGGATCTTTCCGGTAATTCTTGTCCGGCCACCTCTTCTGCATTCCAGTGTTATCTCTCTGTGGGCCAAAGCAGCAAAACATAGCCTTATTACTATTATTGTCAAATAACTTAGCTGTTTTACAATGCCACTTAATACTGAGTCAGGCAATTGGTCCATAAAGCCCAGGAATGTCTAAGCAAGGCCTGAGGGGCAACTTCCTGAGGCTTTCCTCAGTGATGGGGGCGGGGGGAGAAATCGGATCCAGGTTTCAGCCAAATCTATCAAATCCTGACTTTCAGAAACGAAAACATAGCAATGGACTCGTAATCTGGTGAACCGGGTTCGCGTCTCCGCTCCTCCACCTGCAGCTGCTGGGTGACCTTGGGCCAGTCACACTTCTCTGAAGTCTCTCAGCCCCACTCACCTCACAGAGTGTTTGTTGTGGGGGAGGAAGGGAAAGGAGAATGTTAGCCGCTTTGAGACTCCTTTGGGTAGTGATAAAGCAGGATATCAAATCCAAACTCTTCTTCTTCTTCTTCTTCTTCATCCATTGAAATTTGCACTTCTTTGAGTTTTGCTATGCAGTCCATCAGTCAAACCGTATTGACAAAAATGCATTTATTGTGTGTATTCATTGATTGATTGATTGATTGATTGATTGATTGATTTCCTTTCCACCTTTCCCCCCCTCAAGGAGCTCAAAGTGACATACAGTGGTACCTTGAGTTAAGTACTTAATTTGTTCCAGAGGTTCGTTCTTAACCTGAAGCACCACCTTAGCTAATGGGGTCTCCTGCTGCTGCGCGATTTCTGTTCTCATCCTGAAGCAAAGTTCTTAACCCAAAGTACTATTTCTGGGTTAGCGAAGACACAAGATCTACCCACCTTGGAAGAATGGCAGATGAAAGTAATGGACTATATGGAATTGGCGGAAATGACGGGCAGAATCCGAGATCAAGGAGAAGAGTTGGTGGAAGAAGACTGGAAGAAATTTAAAGACTATTTACAGAAACACTGCAAAATTATTGAATGTTAATGATGTTGGAATGAAAGGAAGTGGTTTTAGCAATAAGGCAAAAGGAATATGTAAAAATGGATTGATACTAGATGAAAATTTGAAGTTATAATATGTGAAGATAAGAAATTAAAGGTAAATAAAGAGGGTATGGATTTGCTGAACTAATTATTAAATGGAATACAAAAAAGGGAGGTGTGAGGAAGTCATGAAAATAAGTAAATGAGTGGTAAGATAAGAGAAAGAGGGATTTATTTTTAACGGTTTTTATTTTTCTTTACTATTTTTTCTTTTTTGGTTCTGCATTTTTTGTATTCTTTCTTTCATTATTTCTGTAACCCTTTTTCTTGTTGAAAAATTTGAATAAATATTATTTTTTTTAAAAAAATATTTCTGGGTTAGCGGAGTCTGTAACCTGAAGCATATGTAACCTGAAGCGTATGTATCCCGAGGTACCACGGCACACAGTTCTCTCCATGCCATCTGAAAGGTAGGTTAGGCTGAGAGGCAGTGGCTGGGCCTGAGATCAAACCCAGTGAGTTTCATGGCTGAGTGGTGGGATTCAAACTCCAATCTCCCTCTCGGGTCCTAGTTGACCACTCTAACCACTGCACCACCACTGCCTCTTTCCCCCTTCCTTCTGATATCTGCCTCTTGTGCTGGTCTAGAAGGTAGGACACATTGGTCTACATTTAGAATGAGTGTGTAGCCAGCACAGCCAGTGGTCAGGTATAGGGATAGAGGGGAAATTGTTTCGATTCCAACTTAAAGTCAAACCTACTGATTCACCTGAAGCAATGCATGAATCGAATTGTGGCCGACCTTTGAAATTTGTGCTTTTCTGAATTTTGCAATGCAATTCTCCAGCTGAGTAATGCATACAAAAAAGTCACCCATGAGACCAAAGTGTGCATCCATTAGTGGAAGTAACATGTCAAATATGCATTGTATTACCGAAAATTGCTTTGCAAAAATGCAAAAAAAAAAAAGCATGCAAAATTGTGTATGCCAGGAGTCATGCACAAAAAACGAATTCTTCGATTCAAGCTGATGAATTCTCATAAGGCTTTTTTGTGTGGGGAGGGTGTGGATCTGCAAACTGATGTGCAGATGTGGAGAACTGAACTGAATATTGGGGAAAAGGAGGAACGGATTTGCCCATTCTGAACCCCTTCCCGTTCCCAAAGCAGTCTATAACAAATTGAGCTGCTCAGGATAAACCAGTAAGATATTGGACTGAACTTGCACCGCTTCTGCTAAAGCAGTGTTCAAAAACAGGAAGGACTGGAGGAGGCTGGTGATTTGGGGAGGAGCAAGGAGTGTGTGTGTGTGTGTGTGTGTTTGTGTTTGTGTTTGTGTGTGTGGTGGTGGGGGGTCAGTGACCGCATTTTTCCAATAGCAGGTAAGTGACTGCTGTAGACTGAACTAAATGTGAGTGGATTTGGGAAAGAGATTATGAGCTTGCAGAGTCGGAGCGAGGGAAAGCTGCAGCTTAGCATCGTCATTCGAGAACATTGAAAAATAACGCTCCATTTGATACTTCGCTCTGAGGTCATTAACACTGAAGTGCAGCTGATTACGATGCTGCTAACGACAACAGAACAGTATATTGCACAAAAACAGAAATATACCCCCATTCCCATCCCCATATCTGATTGGCTAAGGAAAACCTGGCAAACTATCTTAACGATAAACCTTACACATAAGAAAAACGCAATATGTAATACTCAAGAAAACACATTTGTTGAGAAGTGAGCCTTTTCTGGAATGACAGTGTAAATGATTGTATTATCTCATGGCGCTATAGCCTTTTTTGTTATATTATTCCTCCCCTCCCACATGCCATTTTCTTTCCCCCACTTTCTGTTTCATTTATTTTCTTTTTATTCATTCATTCATTCATTCATTTGATTCATTTATTGAATTTATATTCCGCCCTGAACCCGGAGGTCTCAGGGCAGCTCACAGAACAAAACCAGAACTCAAAACCACAAAATATATAATCAAAATAAAAACAATAACCCAATAACACCCTCTCCCCAAAAAAACCCCCACATTTTAAAAGGGCATATGGTGTCAATCAAATCAACCAAAGGCCTGGTTGAAAAGGAACATTCCACAGACTGGGAGCCACTGCAGAGAAGGCCCATTCTCGTGTTGCCACGTTCTTGTGCAGTTTTCTTCTTAGGAAACAAGGCTGTTTGATATATAAAACAGTTTGGAATTGTGATAATATAGCAATTTAGCATCAGTCAATTTATTGTTTAGAAAAGGGAGATCTGGAGGCAGTGAGGAAAGGATGAGTGTGTGGGGGTCGTCCCCCACCCCATCCTTGGGAAGGTTGGTAAATATTGTGGATCTCTAACGGGCTGGGCATTGAAGCCAGGCACTGATTCTTCTACAAAATAAAAATATTTTCCACACCAAGCGTTCCATGATGCATAATTCCTTCTATCCCTGATGGTTAAGTCATGAAAATGGCAGGATGCTTCTGCAAGAGGGAGATATCGACTGGCTTGGGGAATCCTGAGGTTTACAGATGTTGAAATCTATTTAGGGAGAAATGCTAAGGGGAGGGAAACAAATAAACAAACAAACCCTCCAGCAAAACAAGAATTGAGCATGCTCAGTGGCCACAAAATGCCAGCTGATTGTTGGCGGGGATGGATGTATCATTCATGTGGTCAACTTTAATCCATCGGTAACTGTTGAATGGGACGCAGGTGGTGCTGTGGGTTAAACCACAGAGCCTAGGACTTGCCGATCAGAAGGTTGGCGGTTCGAATCCCCGCGATGGGGTGAGCTCCCGTTGCTCGGTCCCTGCTCCTGCCCACCTAGCAGTTCAAAAGCACATCAAAGTGCAAGTAGATAAATAGGTACCACTCCAGCGGGAAGGTAAACCGCGTTTCCGTGTGCTGCTCTGGTTTGCCAGAAGCGACTTAGTCATGCTGGCCACTAGACCTGAAAGCTGTACGCCGGCTCCCTCGGCCCATGAAGCAAGATGAGTGCCGCAATCCCAGAATCGGCCATGACTGGATCTAATGGTCAAGGGTCCCTTTACCTTTACCTTTAACTGTTGAATGTTGAAGAGAAAGGCGATGTTCCACATACATTCATTTGGAGTGCAGATCTGTGATCTGGAGAGATCTGAATGATTAAACAGAACCCCTATAATCAGATGCTGTGATTTCCTGGTCTTCAGTGGAAAACTGGCACACCTGGGGTCAGGAAGGAACCTGCATCTATCCAGCGATTGTTAGACTACAACTCCCATAAATGCTAAACTTCCTGTCTGAGTCTGTCTGAGCCTGACTTAAATTCAAAATCTTGCAAGATCGTCCTGACTGAATCTGACTTAAATCCAAGCCTCGCCAGATCAAACTGTTTGATCCTGAATTCAATTCAAAATCTTGCTAGATCATCCTGTCTCAGACACACCAGGTGTCCCTGTTTTCCAGGGACGTCCCTGATTTAGAGAAGCTGTCCCGGTTTCTGATATAATCCCGGAACATCCTGCTTTTCCTTAGGAAGTCCCTATTTTCATGGGAGAAATGTTGGAGGGTATGGTAGGATGACCCTATTTGCACTGGAGGGTATGGAGTTATCCAACCCCCGAGCCGTCTGAAGGCAATCCTATATAGAGAAGGTTTTTTAAATATGTTCAATGTTTTATTATGCTTTCATATATGTTGGAAGCTGCCCAGAGAGGCTGGGACAACCCAGTGTGGGGTATAAATAGTAAAATTCATTGTGGAATGGGATGTCCCTATTTTCGTCGGAGAAACGTTGGAGGGTATGCTTGCCCGAACCCGACTTAAATCCCAGACTTGCTAGATCTTCCTGTCTGAGCCTGACTTAAATTCAAAAGCTTGCTAGGTCACCCTGTCTGAGCCTGGCATCAAATCCAAGCCTTGCTAGGGCATCCTGTTTACTTTTCCTGGCCAAAATCAAAATCAAACTACCCCTCCCCCCCCAAAAAAAAAGTCCCAGCGTGAGCGATGGCCAGTCGTGTTTTTCTGCAAACGGTGGCTGAGCGAGTGAGTCAGCTCATGAAATACATTTTCCTGGAGGGCTTCCACCACCTTCCCTGCTAACTCATCCCGAGGCCCCAGCAGAGAGTCTCTAACACAAACTCTCCCCTTGTGTGTCTTCTGCAGCCTGTACACACACACACACATGAGGTGTTGTTGTTGGGGGCTTCTCCTGCCCCCCGCCCAGCCCTTCCTTGGTTGCATGCCGAATCTTGCAAAAGGAAAGTTTGTTTGTGGACGACTGGGCAGGGCCAAGACTGGCTGCTGAGTTTTGTGGGTTGTTGACAAGCCAATAAGGCAGTGTCCTGTGTCAGTAGCAGTGCGGGCTGCAGCCTGGGGGGGGGGGGAGTCCGGGCGTGGGCGGTGTCTGTGGAAAGAGAAACCGTACACCAGCAAAGTTATTTAGCTTAATGGAGCACTGATCCTTTGAACAACCCCCCACTTCCTTGTTTCCCCCGATTCTGGCTGCCCACAGCTGTATAAAAAGCACCGCCCTGTTCCCCCACTGACATTATCCTTGCAAGCGTCCGTCTTCAGGGTAAGTGGCAATCCTTGGGAAGGGGCACGGTGCCAGTTGGTGACAGAGGCTGGGCCCCCTTTTTTGGTCATGGGGTGTGCATATGTGTGTGTGTGAGAGAGAGGGAGAGATATGGGGCAGTGCAGTTATGGGAGTGCAAAGTCTGCTGACTAACGAAAAGAATTTTGGGAGGCGATGAATCACTTGAAAACACCCATCCAAGCCACCATTGCATTTATGGATTACATGCATGCATTGAGGTGTGTTAGAAAAACCTGCAGTAGAGGAGAGTCGTCTGTTTGAGGTACAGTAGTACCTCAGGTTACAGACACTTCAGGTTACAGATGCTTCAGGTTACAGACTCCGCTAACCCAGAAATAGTACCTCGGGTTAAAAACTTTGCTTCAGGATGAGAACAGAAAACGCATGGCAGCAGCGGGAGGCCCCATTAGCTAAAGTGGTACCTCAGGTTAAGAACAGTTTCAGGTTAAGAACGGACCTCCAGAATGAATTAAGTTCTTAACCTGAGGTACCACTGTACTGGTGAGATTCTGAGATAAGCTCAGAGGTGTAAGAAGTTCTCCTCCCCTCAAAAAAAGATATTGCAGAATGGGAAAAGTCTCAGAAAAGGACAACCACAAATGATCAAGGGGGTTGGAGCGAGTCCCCACCCCATGAGAAAAGATTTTTAGAAGACATCTGAAGGCAGCCCTGTTTAGGGAAGCTTTTAATGTTTGATGCATTATGGTATTTTAATATTTTGTTGGAAGCAGCCCAGAGTGGCTGGGGAAGCCCAGCCAGATGGGTGGGGTATAAATAAATTATTATTATTATTATTATTATTATTATTATTATTATTATTATTTCAGCCTCTGGGACTTTTTAGCTTAGAGAAATGACGATTAAAAGGTGGCGCGAGAGAAGTTTATATAATGATGCACAAGGACAGAGAAAAAGCGTTTCCCCATCTCTCATAACACCTGAGTTTGAAGTGGAGTTGGATGTGGGGAGGGTCAGAGTGGATAAAAGGAAGGGCTTTTTCATGCAGTGCAGAGTTAAACTGGGGAACTCCCCGCAGGAGGCAGTGACCGATGGCGACCGACTTGGGTGGCTTCAAGAAAAAGGATTAGAGAAATTTTCATGGGGGAGGAGGAGATGGCTATCGATGGCTACTAGCCACGATGGCTCGGCTCTGCCTCCACAGGCAGCAGTGCTTCTGAACGCCAGTTACTGGAACCTTCAGCAGGGGCGAGGACCACTGTGAGAACAGGGTTCTGGATTGTATGGGCCAGTGGTCTGATCCCGCAGGACTCCTCCTCTGCTCTTACGTTTAAGAAACAAGTGGGCAATGCGATCCTTGAGAACCAGTGAACTTTGGGAGACACATACCCTAAGTAAATATGTTAATGACTGTCTCTGTCCATTCAGCTATCTCCCTATATGTATCTATTCTCTCGTAATAACACTGTATTATATGAAGGGCACTTCCAGATAGATGCTGTTTTCCACTGAGATCCAATCATGTACTGGCGAATCTGGGTTGGGCAATTAAAATCGATTGGGAGGTCTTGCATAAACCCACTTTCCCGCACCCCACCCTGGACTTTTTGCAGGAAGGAAAGTGATGGGGAAATGCACCAGAGAGAGAGCGTTGGGTCGCAGTTGATTGACACAACGTCGTCTAACGAATCAGAACGAAATGCTCAGTAAATAGCATTGGGCATCTATCTATCTATCTATCTATCTATCTATCTATCTATCTATCTATCATCATCATCTATCTATCATCTATCTATCTATCTATCTATCTATCTATCTATCTATCTATCTATCTATCTATCATCTATCTGTCTTATCTATCTATCTATCTATCTATCTATCTATCTATCTATCATCTATATCTATCTATCATCTACAGTATCTATCTATCTCTATCGTTGTGGCACACAGGTCTAAAACACTGTCAGCAAAACAGAGCCTCCAAAATCAGGGTCAGTGTATCCTGAAAACCAGGTGCTAAAGACAAATTGCAAAAAACAACAACTAAGGAACATTGCCTCCATGCCTTCCTCATAGGTTTCTGGGAGATTCCTGGGTCTCTCGCTGAGGAGGGCTTTTCTTACATTTTAAAGAGTGTTGTTAATTCTCAGTCCAGCCAGCTAACCAGCGTAAGGACCAGCCAGATTGGACAGTGGTCACCTATTTTGGAGCTAATTGCCTTTTAAGATAATTAGCTGGTGTGGTATGGGGAGCCAGATTGCAGGGCTGTGGGACAGAGGGGAAAGTGTCTCCGCTGACCCCAAAGTCGCGTTTAGAAGTGCTTTAGTTGCCCCGGGAGGAAAGTGGTGCAATGCTATCCATGCTTTCGCCCTGAATTCGGCAGGACTGGTTTGCAAGAGGGCATTCATAGGATCCAGCCCACACATCCATGCAACTGTATTCACCTCCTCACATTTACCCAAAAGTAAGCCTCATTGAGTTGGAGGTGGCTTATTCCCAAGTCAGCGTGCAGCGCAATGCAATTGATTAATCTATGGATGGAAGATACAACTGATGTGTGCATTGTTATTTCTTACTGTTAATTCTTTTTAGTGGTGTTATTAGTTCCTAATTTCCACAGAGGGAGACGAGCTCCTTGCCCTCTTAACAACCAGTTTCCTTCTCCTTGGGACTTGACCACTTTCTAATATTTTGGGGATACAATGTCCTGCAGAAATGTACTAGGATCAACCCACAGTCAGAGTTGATGGGGAGAAATGTGATTCAGCTCACATTTAAAGACAAATCTCCCTAGTTTCCACATCCCGAAACGATATGCAAACGGAAACGCGGCCATTTTAGGAAATCTGTACTTCTCTGAATTTTGCAATCCAGTTTCTTTAGTGGAGCAACATGTATAACGATGTATAGACTGGCGTTAAAGTGTGCGTAGAAATGGATCTCTTAGTGAAACTAACCCGCCACAAATGCACTCTACTGGGGAATGTTGCAAATAGGTGCATAAGAAGATTGCGAACATCAGGAGAAGGTTGCGCGAATATGCTGATAGGTTTTCACGAGAAGAAAAGAAAGGCCGAGGGCTTGTGAGAATGGGTTGATGCAGCTATGCTGAAGGAGGATGGGAGAACATCAGAATGGCCAGTTTTAGTGCTTTATTAAAGGAAAGTGTAAGCTTACAACGCACCCATAATAGCCTCACTGCTATTATGTTAAGCATTACTTATGCACAAAGCAAACTACGTAAACAGGCACCAATAATCCAGTTAACTCACCCCTGGTTTAGAGGCCCCCTTCCATCTCTCAGATAAGGTAGTACTTTATCCCTCATCCCTCTCTCAGATAAGGTAGAAGCTTATCTCTCATCCATCTCAGGCTGAGAGGCAATCACTGTGAGAGGTCTCCCTTCTCTCAACTTGCTAAGCATCCCAAGCAAGCCAACTAATACCGTATTTTTTGCTCTATAAGACTCACTTTTTCCCTCCTAAAAAGTAAGGGGAAATGTGTGTGCGTCTTATGGAGGGAATGCAGGCTGCACAGCTATCACAGAAGCCAGAACAGCAAGAGGGATCGCTGCTTTCACTGTGCAGCAATCCCTCTTACTGTTCTGGCCTCTGAGATTCAGAATATTTTTTTTCTTGTTTTCCTCCTCCAAAAACTAGGTGCGTCTTGTGGCCTGGTGTGTCTTATAGAGCGAAAAATACGGTATATGCCCATGCATGTGAATAAGCCAATTTGATCTTGTTCTTTTTAAAAAAATAAATAAAAATTTATTAACAATTTCAACATAACAATATATCAAAACATATCATATTCATTATTTTCCCCCTTTTCCCCATTCCCCATCAAACCCTCCCCACTGAGACTTACCTCAGTCTCTGATTTCTCTGCATATTATAAAATTATTGCAATCCTTATATCATCTATCTACCATGTTATCAATCACTAAATTTGTGTGTGTTTATTCAAAACCTGCCAAGGAGTCCAATTAATTTTGTTGTCTTTTAAAATACTTTGTAAAAAGTTCCCATTCTTCTTTGAAGTCACCGTTGTCCTTACCTCGGAGTTTGTATGTCAGTCTAGCCAATTCTGCATAGTTCATCGGCTTCTCTTGCCACTGTTCCTTTGTCGGGGTTTCCTCATTCTTCCATCCTTGTGCTATTGCCGCTGTTGTAGCATACATGAATAAATTCTTTGCTTTCCTTGGCAGGTCTTATCCTACAATCCCTAACAAAAATGCTTCTGGTTTATTTTACAAATGTTAAACATTTTCTTCAATTCGTTATATATCATTTCCCAAAATTTTTTAACTTCTCTACATTCTCACCACATACGATGCGATCTTGTTCTTGCAGCAAGTGGCAATTGGTCCTGGGGTTATCTTGGCTAGCAAGGTGGCGTTTACAGGCCTTCAGGAATGTTTTCTCCTTTGCCTCTAGGCAGTATCGCAAACTGGTAGCTCAACTAGTTAGAGCATGGTGCTGATAACGCCGAGGTTGCAGGTTTGATCCCTGATTGGGACAGCGGGATGCTGCCTGCATGGCAGAGGGTTGGATGACATGGTTCTTAGGATCCTTTCCAATTCTACCGTTCTGTGATTCTATGAAAAGCTGAAAGACCGGCCCATGGCGCATTCGTTTGGCAAAGCAACAAGTGACATTGGTCTCTCTTGTTGAGTTGTTGTCGATTGACGGCGATGTTTTAACTAGCCAGAGCTTTGATTCTATTCATTAAAAATACTGCTATGGAAAGACCCTGACAGTTAAAAAAATAAAAAGACATAGCAATAAAAAAACAGCAGAAAAACAGAAAAAAATTACTACTACTACTACTTTATTATTTATACCCCGCCCTTCTGGCTGAGCTTCCCCAGCCACTCTGGCCGGCTTCCAAAAAAATATTAAAATACTGCAATACATCAAACACTAAAAGCTTCCCTAAACAGGGCTGCCTTCAGATGTCTTCTAAAAGTCTGGTAGTTGTTGTTCTCTTTGACATCTGGTGGGAGGGCGTTCCACAGGGAGGGCGCCACTACCGAAAAGGCCCTCTGCCTGGTTCCCTGTAACTTGACTTCTTGCAGTGAGGGAACCGCCAGAAGGCCCTTGGCGTTGGACCTCAGTGTCCTGGTAGAATGATGGGGGTGGAGACGTTCGCTCAGGTATACAGGACCGAGGCCGTTTAGGGGTTTAAAGGTCAGCACCAACACTTTGAATTGTGCTCGGAAACGTACTGGGAGCCAATGTAGGTCTTTCAAGACCGGTGTTATGTGGTCTCTTAGTTCTTCTTATGTCCTTTGCTGCTTTGTTGACAACTTTCCTCCTGCTCTTCCCCTGTTGATTTCTTCCTGACTGCCTCACCTTGCCTCTCTCCCCTGTTCACAGAGCCCGTCTTACGCAGCCCGTTGCTACAAACACACTCCCCATCCGTCGAGCCACAGCCTCAGCGAGGAAGGAAGGAACTCGTCACTCCTCAGTCCTGAGATGGCCAGCAGCGAATCGACAGAGCTGGAGGCAGCCATCGAGAAGATCGTCAACATCTTCTTCACGCATGCGGGCCGTGAGGGCAAGAAGGGGACTCTGACGGCTGGGGAGTTCAAGGAACTTGTTCACGAGCAGCTCCCGAACCTCATGAAGGTAGGGTAGGGGGGGGCGACACAAATTATAGGGCTAGGAGGATGGGGGAGACTTTTATTTTAAAATCAGGACACGCAGGGCTAGGCCAAAAGCATTTTGCTGAAGGAGAAGTTGGAGACCCACTGCCTCTCATTGCACGTCCAGAAGCTCTGCAGGGAATAGTTTTCTGCCTGAGGGCGACATTCCCTTCTGAGCAGCCTTCCAGGGCCGTGTTGCAGTGGTGGGCAGGGACCAGAGGCAACAGTTAGTGGAGTAACAAGTGCGGATTTTACCTTCGCGGAGTAAACTGGTTCCTGCACAGTCACTCGCACCTCCCTTCACAAATCCTCCATCCAAGCAAGCAAGAGGCATTATTAGAGTCGGGATGGTGTCCCGTGCAGGTCAGCAATAAATCACACGGCGTCAGTGAAGTTAGGGAAACAAGATCTGCTCAGGAGGCCAGGCCTATCGAGCACAGCAACTCGTGCCCCCTATGAGGCAGCTGAGGGGACTGAAGTTGCCTACAGTTGCCTAAGTCTGCTTCTCCCCTACCAATCTGAGACTCAGTCGACGTGCCTGTCTTTGCTACTCCCTCTTCACACCTCTCCTGGTCCTGGGAGACCAGCAGGGAGGGAAGCTGGCCACAGCAGGAGGGGAGACTCCTTGGCTTCTTCAGCCGCCTATCTCATCTCATCTCTGCCGCTTGCCCCCTCCCTCCTCTCCAGCCTCTGCTTCCGCCTCTGATTCTGAACTGCTCTCTGCCACAGCCTCTTCCTGCTCACTAGGGCGGTTCATAAAAAACTTTTTTTAAAAAAAAAAAAAGCCTGCTCCAAAGGTCTTATCTTACTATCTTAGGGATTATACAGCTATATCTGAAATTTCATGCATATCAGTTAATATATTGACCCTCCTCCACAAAAATAGCTGTTTACTTGACTGTTTTCCTATGTCGTCAAGGCTGAAATTTCAATTCAGTGGAGCAGGGTCAAGATATTAACTGATATGCATGAAATTTCAGATATAGCTATATAATCCCTAGTGTAGTAAGATAAGACCTTTGGAGCAGGCATTTTTTTAAAAAAAGTTTTTTATGAACCACCCTAAGAGGTTCGGACCTAAAAGGGACCCCTGACCATTAGGTCCAGTCTTGCTCATCTTGCTTTACTGGCCAAGGGAGCTTCCGGGTCATGTGGCCAGCATGACTAAGCTGCTTCTGGCGAACCAGAGCAGCGCACGGAAACGCCATTTACCTTCCCGCTGGAGTGGTACCTATTTATCTACTTGCACTTTGACGTGCTTTGGAACTGCTAGGTTGGCAGGAGCAGGGACCGAGCAACGGGAGCTCACCCCGTTGTGGGGATTCGAACCGCCAACCTTCTGATCAGCAAGCCCTATAGGCTCAGTGGTCACCCACGTCCCATGAACCACCCTACTGCTCACTAAACCCTGTTGCACCTTCTGCTTCTGACACATCCTTCTCCCAGTCTTCTCCTTCTGATCACCCACCACCAGTCCCCTGGCTCCAAGCCATCTTCCCTTGGGGGTTCTCCATCTTTTGCCTTCCACCTCTCCTCTGCATCCAGCTAGTCTCTAACAGCTGGGAGAGAACCCTGCCTGAAACCCCAGAAGGCAGTTGCCGGTCAGTGTTGGAAATACTGTGCCAGACGAACCAATGGGAGAGCCAGTGTGGTGTAGTGGTTAAGAGCAGTAGTCTTGTAATCTGGGGAACCGGGTTCGCGTCCCCGCTCCTCCACATGCAGCTGCTGGGTGACCTTGGGCCAGTCACACTTCTTTGAAGTATCTCAGCCCCACTCACCTCACAGAGTGTTTGTTGTGGGGGAGGAAGGGAAAGGAGAATGTTAGACGCTTTGAGACTCCTTAAAGTGAGTGAAAGGCGGGATATCAAATCCAAACTCTTCTTCTTCAATGGTCTGATTCTGGCAAGAGTGGAGGGATTCACTCCTGTGCTACATTCCAGTAGGTAAGGTGAAGGATTGCAAAAGTTTTGAGGAGCTGGCAGCTGCAGCAGTCGCAATGTCTGAGGACAGGGGAGGTACTGTATTTGATTCCTGTCGCAATTTGAGGAGAACCTAATTCGTCCTTTTGGAATCAATAACTTAAATGCAGCCTGCCTTCAAAATTCACCCTTCTCTGAATCTTGCAATGCATTCTCTAGCACAGCCCTGTACACCAAGATGTGTATGAATGCGTCTCTTAGTGAAAATGAGATAGAAAAATGCATTGTGTTCAGGAAAATTGCTTTGCAAAGATGTTTGTGTTTGTGTATGTGTGTTAGCTAAAATTGCATAGAAAAATGTGTGCTCTGCAAAAATGTATTAAGCAACGTTGCGTACACGCGTGTGCCCATTGGGAGAAATGTGCGTTAAAACGCTGATGGATTTTCATGAGGCCTTGATTCGTGTCCCTTTTAAAAGCGAGCCTACTTGAGAGCAGCCACTGTGCTCAGAGTAGACCCACTGGAAATAATGGACCTATGTTAGTCCAGTTCATTAAAGTCAACGGGGATCTTTTCTGAGTGGGACGAAGATTGGGAGCAACCCCACTGAGCCTAAGTTAGTCACATCCATTAATTTCAGTAGGTCTACTCTGAGTAATGACTAATGCTTGGCTCCACTTGTAGTAGCCATTCAAAGAACTGTGATACCGCTTTAACAGTCATGGCTGCCTCCATCGGATCCTGGGAACAGCTGTTTGTTAAGGGTGATGTTAGGAGACCCCACCCTGAGCTATGATCCCCAGCACCCTTAAACTGTGGTTCCCAAGATTCTTTGGAGGAAACCGCCATGACTTTTAAAAGTGGTATAAATGTGATTTCAATTGATGGTTTGGATATGACCCCTGCACCCTTGGATTTTCTACATTAAGCCGTGGGGTGATATAGTCCCGGCTGTGTACACTATACATTTAAGGCACCCCCACAAAATAAAAAAAAGGATCCTAGGAGCTGTAGTTTGTTAAGGGTATTGAGAGATTTTAGGAGACCTTAAGATAGCTATAATTCCCAAAAATCATACATATACCAACACACTAGACTTCCTGTCTTTCCCGTTGTATATTTCTTTTTTACAAATGAACGTACTCTTATTATTGTATATTTCTTTATATACTATCTAATACATTCTTATATCAATATGTGCTCTTAATCTTATTTCTCAACTCAGTCTCACTCCAACATCAATCAATTTTTGTTTCCCCCCCTTTGTTCTTTTTTTGGGTTTCATTTTCTTTTTAGGTATATAAAATTTGTATATAATTTTTGTATACATGTTGGACATTATATTATAGTAAGTCCTGTAATGTAATATGACAATGTTTACCGACGTAATATAAGAATGTTAATAAATAAATAAAATGGGGGGGGGGGAGATAGCTACAATTCCCAGTGCCTCTAACGAACGGTTGTATACTTCCCAGGATTATATAAGGAGGGGGAAAGCCACGACTGCTAAAGTGGTATAAAAATGCTATAGATATATGGGATTTTTATTCCTACTCAGAGTAAACCCATTGAAATTAATTAACACGACTAACCTAGTCTACTCTGCCAAGAAAGAGCAACACCATGCATGTAGAAAACTAGTTCTTCAGGGAATAAATTTCAGCTAGATCACCTTCTACCTGACCTGCTAGATTTCTGTGTGCAAGGAATCCCTTTGCTCTCTCACTCTGTGTGCGTGCAGCTTTCAGACCACCCCCTCACTTGCTGCTTGTGGGAAGTTGGACCAGACTCCGTGTCATCCATGGGGTGACACAAACATGAGACACCTGCTGCCGCGATGACCAGATCTTGCAGGAGCAAATTCCTGAAGTTAATTATGCATAGTTATGGAGACGTGTTTCCTTTTGTTGGTTCTGAACCGAGGGCTGCCAATCAATTTTCTTGGATGACTCTGAGCTTTAGGAGTACGATGAGAGAGAGAGAGAGAATTCTCCTCAGACTGTCTTCTCCATACCTTACATAATTTTTACAAGCGGTTTCCTGTGACAAAACGTCGCTGCCCCAGCTATCCTTTGCTGCCCCAGCTATCCATGACTTTTCCTTTTAAAAAAAATAATAATAATGCATTTTTATTAATTTTAACATACAAATTGTAAAATGTACCACACAAATTATTACAAATACACTTTTTTTGGACTTCCATCAGCACCTCCGATGATCTTCTGTCTTAACCTCTTTTTATGCATTACAGTGGTGCCTCGCAAGACGAAATTAATTCGTTCCGCGAGTTGCTTCGTCTTGCGATTTTTTCGTCTTGCGGAGCGCGGATTCCCCGGGTATTAACAGTTTTAAGAAAAAGGAAGCAAACTCGCAAGACGTTTTCGTCTTGTGAAGCAAGCCCATAGGGAAATTCGTCTTGCGAAGCACCTCGAAAAACAGAAAACCCTTTCGTCTAGTGAGTTTTTCGTCTTGCAAGGCACTCGTCTTATGGGGCACCACTGTACTTAATTTTATATTGTCTTTACCTCTCTTAACTTATCATCTCCTCTTTTCCATTTTTACAATATTTCCAACAATACTCCTCACAGAACTTCTTGCAAACCTTTCAAACGTCGTCTGATCATCACAAATACTTTTCATATAGTTCGTAAATTTACTCCAGTCTTCGGTAAAATTCTGGTCCCGCAGGTTTTGGATCCTTCCTATTAATTTGTCTAATTCCTGTTAATTTGTCTAATTAACAAATTAACAAATTAGACATATCCCTGACTTTTCCTTTCCTTTCCTCCTTTTCCGAAGGACGTCGGCGACCTCGACGAGAAGATGAGGAGCCTGGATGTCAACAACGATGAGGAGCTGAAATTCGGAGAGTTCTGGAGGCTGATTGGGGAGCTGGCCAAGGATATCAAGAGGGAGAAAGTGGGGAGAAAGAAGTGAAAGTCGTGGCACGGGTGGGTGGCCGTGGCTTGTGCAAGAGAGAGAGTTGGGTGGGACCAAGAAACCTTAATTCTGAGTGCTTGCAGCAGGAGGAAGATAACAGGAAATATCAACCCGTCAGTCAACAGGCTGCAGCAATTCAAATAAAAGCATTTGCTCTGAGATACTGTTGTTTCTTGCTTGCTTGGTGGCAAAGTAGTAGTAGTAATAATAATAATAATAATAATAATAATAATAATAATAATAATTTATTATTTATACCCCACCCATCTGGCTGGGCTTCCCCAGCCACTCTGGGCGGCTTCCAACAAAATATTAAAAAAACAGTAATGCATCAAACATTAAAAGCTTCCCTAAACAGGGCTGCCTTCAGAAGTCTTCTCAAAGTCTGGTAGTTGTTTTTCTCTTTGACATCTGACGGAAGGGCATTCCACAGGGCGGGTGCCACTACCGAGAAGGCCCTCTGCCCCCTGTAACTTGGCTTCGCACAGTGAGGGAACCGCCAGAAGGCCCTTGGTGCTGGACCTCAGTGTCCGGGTAGAACGATGGGGATGGAGACGCTCCTTCAGATATACTGGGCCGAGGCCATTTAGGGCTTTAAAGGTCAGCACCAACACAAGCAAGGAAGAGGGAGCATGATTGAGGTGTATAAAATCATACATGGCGTGGAGAAAGTGGACAGAGATAAGTTTATCTCCCTCTCTTATAGCACTAGAATTTGTGGACGTCCAATGAAGCTGGTGGCGCTGGGGTGGCGCTGTGGGTTAAACCACAGAGCCTAGGACTTGCCGATCAGAAGGTCGGCGGTTCGAATCCCTGCGACGGGGTGAGCTCCCGTTGCTCGGTCCCTGCTCCTGCCAACCTAGGAGTTCCAAAGCACCTCAAAGTGCAAGTAGATAAATAGGTACTGCTCCGGTGGGAAGGTAAGCAGCGTTTCCGTGTGCTGCTCTGGTTCGCCAGAAGCGGCTTAGTCATGCTGGCCACATGACCTGGAAGCTGTACACTGGCTCCCTCGGCCAGTAAAGCGAGATGAGCGCTGTAACCCCAGAGTCGTCCACGACTGGACCTAATGGTCAGGGGTCCCTTTACCTTTACCTTTTAACTCAAAGTGACTTACAAACAACAGACAGGCAGACAATAAACCCCACACAGATAGGAGGAGGCACAAGAAGAAGGGCCTCAGAAAATGATCTCAGGGTCCAGGTCTCATGTGGAGAGAGGTGGTGCTAGAGGTATTGCAGTCCTGAGCCGTCTAAGGCTTTATAGGTCAAAACCAGCACTTTCAGTTGGGTGCAGAAATGAATCGGTCACGACTGGACTTAATGGTCAGGGGTCCCTTTACCTTTACCTTTAATGAAGCTGAATGTTGGAAGATTCTAGACAGACAGAATCATAGAATCATAGAATCATAGAGTTGGAAGAGACCACAAGGGCCATCGAGTCCAACCCCCTGCCAAGCAGGAAACACCATCAGAGCACTCCTGACATATGGTTGTCAAGCCTCTGCTTAAAGACCTCCAAAGAAGGAGACTCCACCACAAATTCTACTGTCAAACAGCTCTTACTGTCAGGAAGTTCTTCCTAATGTTTAGGTGGAATCTTCTTTCTTGTAGTTTGGAACCATTGCTCTGTGTCCAGTTCTCTGGAGCAGCAGAAAACAACCTTTCTCCCTCCTCTATGTGACATCCTTTTCTATATTTGAACATGGCTATCATATCACCCCTTAACCTCCTCTTCTCCAGGCTAAACATGCCCAGCTCCCTTAGCCGTTCCTCATAAGGCATCGTTTCCAGGCCTTTGACCATTTTGGTTGCCCTCCTCTGGACACGTTCCAGTTTGTCACTGTCCTTCTTGAACTGTGGTGCCCAGAACTGGACACAGTACTCCAGGTGAGGTCTGACCAGAGCAGAATACAGTGGCACTATTACTTCCCTTGATCTAGATGCTATACTCCTATTGATGCAGCCCAGAGGAAAGTAGTTTCCTCCCACAAAGTGAATAGTTAATCTAGAGGACTCATTTCCAAAGGAAGCATTGATAGCCACCAACTTGGATGGCTTTAAAAGAGGATGGGGCCAATTCATGGTGAAGTCTGTCAATGAGCCATAATGACTGCCGATATGCTAAAGAGGCAATGTGCTTTTAAACATCAGTTTTTAGGAATCACGAGTGGCGGGAGTTGCTGTTGCACTCAGGTCCTGTTTGCAGGCTCCCCAAGAAGTTAGCCCTTGTGAGAACAGGATTCTGGACTAGATGGGCCATTGACTTGAACCAGCAGCCAGGTTCTTCTGAAGTCCAGGAACAGTCTATCCGGATTCCTGGGTTCTTAGGGTCTTTATCGTACAATTTCAACAGCTGTGGGAAGTAGGCATCAGGTTTGGGGTGGCAGGCTATAGAGCACGACTGAGAAACCTGTGGCTCTCCAGGCGTTGTTAGACTACAACTCCCAGTGTTGCTGCTGCAAGTGATTGTCGGTTCTTATTTTAGGCTATTGGGGAGCACCTACTCATTAGCACCCAGGACTATCTGCTTAGTCCTTCATTCTTCCTCACCCTCTGCCACCCCTCTTGCAATTGTGTTTTAAAGTGGGTGTGACAACTTGCATCTCCCTGCCAATGCCCCCCCAACCCAAATCATGCCAGGGCATAATTTTCTCCTGACACCAGTCAGTATATCTGCAGAATCATTGTGTCATTGGTCAAGGGGTGGGGAAGAGTGATCTTGGTTGTAGGTTGTACCCTATCCCTTCCATTTTCTTCCCCACCCTGACCCCCAAGCCTACATCAGAAACATGCTATTAATGAAACTGCCGGCACCCTGGCCATTGGCCTGACTGCCTGGGGCTGGTGGGATTTGGAGTCCAACAATGTCTGGAGGGCTGCAGGTTCCCTATCCCTGTTCTAGGGAGGAAGATTGGAGAGGAGACGCTTCAGGACCTGGGAGAGCTCCTAAGGGAGGGAGGTGGTCTTGGAGCAAGGTCTTTAATTAGGAGCAAGGAGGAGGCTCTTCAGGACCTGGGAGAGCTCCCAGGGGATGGAGATGTTATTGTCACTATCAGAAGTGCTAGAGCTTCCTAGCTGTGAATGCTCTGCCTCCCATATTGCCCCCTCACTTTGCCTCATGGTGGGGCCTGCTCTTTAGGGTGAGCTGGTCCCAGCACTACTCCTCCCTATCACTAACGCTCCTCCAACTTGGGGCTGCCACTTTGCAACCTGGACAAAAGCTAAATGAAGCAATACAACAGGAGATGTGGCAGTAGTTCTCCACCCCCAACCCCCATGCCCTGCTCTTCCTTGGGTCTTGAGACCCACTCTCCACTCCCCTCTGTTGTGGAGAGGCCATTAATATTATAAGAACAACTGCTGTTGTTGTTTGAAGAGTACGGACATGTTTCTCTGTACTGCTGCAAAGGACAGAAATAAAAGCATGTAGATACATTTCTGTCTGTCTCTTTCCCCTCCCTGGGGATAGCAGGGGGAGAGTGAAGGAGTGGTGTGTTCTTCTCACGTCTGGGAAGGATCGCCGATTACAGACCTCGCCAGTTTTCCTGCCGGGAGTCGCAGGGGGAGGTCAACAAGGAATTCAGCCGGTGCCTGGAGAGTGGCACATTCCTCTGACCGAGGCAGGATTCCAACAATAAGAAGAGCTTTGCTGGATCAGGCCATTGGCCCTCTGCCCTCCTGCGTTTCCCAGCAACTGGTATTTAAAGACATGCTACCTGCAGCAGTGAAGGGAGAACATAGTTGTGGTTAGTAACCATTGATACTATTGATACTCCATTGTTACTACTGATACTCCATTGATTTGTCTAATTCTCTTTTAAATCCATCCAAGTGATTTCATTATATATGTTTATTTTTCAAATGATTGATTTTATCTTAAGTTTGATAATGTTACTATTTTTGCTGTCCTTTTTCCTTTTTTGTGTTTATTACTATATATTTTATTTCTTAACTGCCAGGGACTTTTCATAGCAATGATTTAAATGA
This sequence comes from Podarcis cretensis, assembly GCF_951804945.1. Lineage (NCBI taxonomy): Eukaryota > Metazoa > Chordata > Lepidosauria > Squamata > Lacertidae > Podarcis > Podarcis cretensis. Next base: position 9,011,165 of record NC_137186.1, read on the forward strand.
ATAGAATCATAGAATTGTAGGGTGGAAGGGACCCTGAGGTTTATCTAATCCCAACCCCCTGCAGTGCAGGAATATGAAGCTCTCCCAAACAGGGATCGAACCTACAGCCTTGGTGTAATCACCACTATGCTCTAACTGACTGAGCTACTCAGTGGTCCATTTCATTTTGCTTCTTGCAAACTGCTTAGAAATATTCTTTTGAATTAAGTGGTATATAAATCTGGCAGCCCCTTCCTCGAGGCTGCAGAGGTGGAGGAGGAGCCAGAAATCCATCAGCTCCTTTTGAACCGATGAGAGTAAGATGTGTCTACCTCTGGAGGGGGGAAGGTGGAGCATCTGTTAAGACAGAGGACCAGCTTGACAGGTAAGAGAAACACGTTTGGCTTCAGGCCAGGGCTCGGTGCGAGAGAGCCCAGGAATGACAACCTGCTGTTCCTTTGGAGCCGGAAATGATTTCCAAGATGCGTATTGTATAAGGAGGCTGATTTCGGCAGGGCAAAGGAATGTGCTCCGGAATTTAACCCCTGAGGGTGTTGCTCCGCCACAGGTGACCATGACAACAGGGGCGTCTCCTGAATCCACACGGCCTCTGATTCCAAGCTTTGTGTGGGCACAGAGGAGGCACTAAAGGTAAAGGTACCCCTGCCCGTATGGGCCAGTCTTGACAGACTCTGGGGTTGTGCGCCCATCTCACTTAAGAGGCCAGGGGCCAGCGCTGTCCGGAGACACTTCCGGGTCACGTGGCCAGCGTGACATCGCTGCTCTGGCGAGCCAGAGCCGCACACGGAAACGCTGTTTACCTTCCCGCCAGTAAGCGGTCCCTATTTATCTACTTGCACCCGGGGGTGCTTTCGAACTGCTAGGTTGGCAGGCGCTGGGACCGAGCAGCGGGAGCGCACCCCGCCGCGGGGATTCGAACTGCTGACCTTTTGATCAGCAAGCCCTAGGCGCTGAGGCTTTTACCCACAGCGCCACCCGCGTCCCTTCAGAGGAGGCACTAGCGGCACTTAAACTGCAGGCTGCTCGTGCACGCAAATAAGCTTTGCCCATATGGACAAAAGCATCCTTCCCATCCTTTATCCACAGAAAAGGTTCACAGTATAGAAAATTCCCCCTGCTTTTCCTGGCCCTTATCTACATGGAAGCTCCCCTCTGTGCACATTGGGCTCCCACATTCCTAGGTGCCTCCAAGAAGCCCACACAAGATGGGGGCTGAGAATAACCGTAACCCCTGCTTGTCCACCCGCTCCAAAACCAGCACCCTAAATTGAGTGCCTCTGAGTTTAGAGGGCTCATAGAGCCATCATGATGAGTTGTAGTCACTGACAGACCCTCTCCTGCACCAATGATTTGTCTAATTTCAGCTGAGTTGGGGAATGGGCAAATCTATGTCATTTTTCCAGTTCTCCACATCAGTCTGCATTAAAAGAAAACTCCCCGTGATAATTTATAAGCATTTTAGGGCAAATTTCTCCTAATATGCAGAGTTTGGTTTTGGTTTTGGGAAACAATTCTCCCTTCCACAAGGCATTCTTTTATGATCTTTTTACTCACGCATGCATTTCACTGAAAACTTTATTATCTGTTTTTTGCAACTTGGCTGGGGAACCGCACTACAAAAATTAGAGAAGGAGGGATTTGAAGAATATGTTTTTGGTTCATGTACTCTTTCAGAAAGTTCAGGGTAGATTGTTAAAGGTAAAGGGACCCCTGACCATTAGCTCCAGTCGCGGACGACTCTGGGGTTGTTGCGCTCATCTCGCTTTAATGGCCGAGGGAGCCGGCGTACAGTTTCCGGGTCAGCATGACTAAGCCACTTCTGGCGAACCAGAGCAGCGCACGGAAACGCCGTTTACCTTCCCGCTGGAGGGGTACCTATTTATCTACTTGCACTTTGTGCTTTCAAACTGCTAGGTGGGCAGGAGCAGGGACCAAGCAACGGGAGCTCACCCCATCGCAGGGATTCGAACCACCGACCTTCTGATCAGCAAGCCCTAGGCTCTGTGGTTTAACCCACAGTGCCATCAGGGTAGATAGGCTTGCTTTTAAAGGCAAACTGAATCCTAAGAACATAAGGAGAGACTGCCTGATTAGGTCAATGTCATTTAGTTCAGCATTCTGTCCAACTTGTGGAAAACAGGCAACTGGTATTCCGGAGTGGTAATGTCTCCGACCACAAAGGTCTATATTTTTAGGACCCACCTGATGTCTGTGATTATAAGCTGCCTTAAACTGTTAACGTTGAGTTGTAACTGTTGTCGCCTGCCCTGGGACCTTAGGCTGAAAGGTGGGTAAATAAGACTGAGAATAATAATCCAGATCGGTTAACTCTCTTTAATTAAAAGCTCCTGTCTAGGGACTCTCAACACAGACAGGGTGCTAGATTTTATTACTGGGAAATGATTATATGTGGTTTATACAAATTCGCAACGGATATGTCTGTCAGTGACTGTTAGGCGAACCAGGCCATATACCCAGAGGCAACCCTGTACACTCACAGCCGCGTCCGGGGAACCTGTGGCCCTCCAGTTGTGGCAGCAGCCACAGCAGTCAGCATGCTTGATAAGCAGGGGCTGGTGGGAGTTCAACAACATCTGGAGGGCCACAGGATACCCTAGCAGGCTCGATTCTGTTCCTTACATCAATGCAGTGGTTCCAAAATCAACAATGCACATGAGGAAGGGATCTTTGGGCTAGGATTCAAGGGGCGACCCTTAAGGGATGGGGTACAGACATCTGAAGGCGGCCCTGTTTAGGGAAGCTTTTAATGTTTGATGCATTACGGTATTTTAATATTTTTTTGGAAGCCGCCCAGAGTGGCTGGGGAAGCCCAGCCAGATGGGCGGGGTATAAATTATTATTATTATTATTATTATTATTACACCCAAAACAGCCCAGTGAGGAGTCGATATGAAACGCCGACTGGCAGGCAGAGGGAGGGAGACTTGAATGGAATATCCTGGGAAGGGAATGGCTGGTTGAAGACAAGTACTTGGCACTGAAACTTTTTGATGCAATTTGGAGATCTCTAAGAGGGCGCTGTTGGGGAGGAATTCTTCCCTTTCATGGCTGGTGTACGAGCTTCTCAGGCATATTTTAAGGACCACCTGTGGCTCAGTCTCTGAGATAATCCAGATGAGTGTTGCTTGTTGTCCCATGTGTTACAGCAGACTGACTGGCCTCTGCTAGAAGCTGGACACCTAGTGTTCCTGGTCCCATGCTGTGGAACACACTTCCAGCAAAGATGCAGCAATAATAACACAGTGGTACCTCGTGTTACATACGCTTCAGGTTACAGACTCCGTTAACCCAGAAATAGTGCTTCAGGTTAAGAACTTTGCTTCAGGATGAGAACAGAAATTGTGCTCCCGCGGCACAGCGGCAGCGGGAGGCCCCATTAGCTAAAGTTTCAGGCTAAGAACGGACCTCCGGAACGAATAAAGTACTTAACCCGAGGTACCACTGTAACAACAACAACAACAACAACAACAACAACAACAACAACAATTTATTATTTGTACCCCGCCCATTTGGCTGGGTTTCCTCAGCCACTCTGGGCGGCTTCCAACAAAGATTAAAAATACATTAAAATGTCACACATTAAAAACTTCCCCGAACAGGGCTGCGTTCAGATGTCTTCTAAATGTCAGGTTTATCTCTTTGACATCTGATGTTAGGGTGTTCCACAGGGCGGGCGCCACTACTGAGAAGGCCCTCTGCCTGGTTCCCTGTAGCATCCTCGTTTTTGCTCACTGGGGAAATATGGTTTACACCAATCCTGGCCTGACAGCACCAGCTGCCGATTCATTTCTGGGCCCAATTGAAAGTGCTGGTTTTTTTTTTTTTATTAAAATTTTTATTACATTTTCAGTTTACAGAAAAGAAAAAGAAGGACAAACCAGAAAAAAGAAAGAAAGAAAAACAATCCAACTTTCAAAATACATTTTTAAGTTACTAACTGGACTTCCCCACATCTCCCTCACCCTGCGTTCTTTACAATAAACATATCAGCAAATTATTACCTTGTTTCGTATCTTATTTATATCTTTCAGAGTGTTTTACCTCTAAATTTAAAGTACCTTTTGTCAAATATTTATACCTTAAGATAATACATAAAATAACTTTAAATTTCAACTTTTTCTTACTTATAACTTAACTTTCTATTTTCCTAATCTAATTGCAGGAGCTAAAATTTCCAAGTCATGCAGATTCTTAACATTCATACAACTTATAATGTTTTTGTAAATAGTCCTTAAATTTCTTCCAGTCCTCTTCCATTGTCTCTTCTCCCAGATCTCGGATTCTGCCAGTCATTTCAGCCAGTTCCATATAGTCCATCAACTGCGTCTGCCACTCTTCCAGCGTGGGAAGGTCTTGTATCTTCCAATATTTTGCAGTGAGTATTCTTGCTGCTGTAGTTGCATACATAAAAAAAGTTCTATCCTTCTTTAACACCTTTTGGTCCACAATGCCCAGGAGGAAGGCCTCTGGTTTCTTAGGGAAGGTGTATCTAAACACCTTTTTTAACTCATTATAGATCATTTCCCAGAAGGCCTTCACTTTTGGACAAGTCCACCAGAGATGAAAGAATGTCCCTTCAGCCTCCTTACATTTCCAACATTTATTATCAGACCGATGATATATTTTTGCAAGTTTGACTGGGGTCATGTACCACCTATATATCATTTTCATAATATTTTCCTTCAGGGCATTACATGCCGTGAATTTCATTCCAGTGGTCCATAACCTTTCCCAGTCTTCTAACATAATGTTGTACCCAATATCCTGAGCCCATTTTATCATGGCTGACTTGACTATCTCATCCTGGGTGTTCCATTTAAGCAGCAAGTTATACATTCTCGAAAGCGCCTTGGTCTTAGGTTCTAACAGTTCTGTCTCTAATTTCGATTTTTCCACCTGGAATCCTATTTTTTTGTCTGACTTAAAAACCTCTTGAATTTGAGCATAATGAAACCAGTCTTGCACCCTATTCTTTAATTTTTCAAAGCTCTGCAGCCTCCAATTATCTCCAATTTTTTCTATTATTTCCCAGTATTTCGGCCATCCGGCCTCCATATTGGGTTTTTTTCGAACCTTGGCCTCCGCTGGTGATAACCACCTCGGGGTCTTACCTTCCAATAAGTCTTTGTATTTTGTCCAGACCATAAATATAGCTTTCCTGACAATATGGTTTTTAAACATTTTATGAACCTTTACCTTATCGTACCACAGATATGCATGCCATCCAAAAACATTATTATACCCTTCCAGATCTAGGACGTCAGTGTTCTCAAGGAGTAACCAATCTTTCATCCAGCAGAAAGCCGCAGCTTCATAATATAACCTTAAATCTGGCAGGGCAAACCCCCCTCTCTCTTTTGCATCCGTTAATATTTTAAATTTTATTCGGGGCTTTTTGCCCTGCCAGACAAACCTAGAAATATCTTTCTGCCACTTCCCCAAACACTCCACTCTGTCCACGATCTGTAGGGTCTGAAACAAAAATAACATCTTCGGCAATACATTCATCTTTATGAAAGTGTTGGTTTTGACCTATAAAGCCTTAGACGGCTCAGGACTGCAATACTTCTAACACCACCTCTCTCCACATGAGACCTGGACCCTGAGATCATCTTCTGAGGCCCTTCTTCTTGTGCCTCCTCCTATCTGTGTGGGGTTTATTGTCTGCCTGTCTGTTGTTTGTAAGTCACTTTGAGTTAAAAGGTAAAGGTAAAGGGACCCCTGACCATTAGGTCCAGTCGTGACCGACTCTGGGGTTGCGGCGCTCATCTCGCTTTACTGGCCGAGGAAGCCGGCGTACAACTTCCGGGTCATGTGGCCAACATGACTAAGCCGCTTCTGGCGAACCAGAGCAGCGCACGGAAACGCCATTTACCTTCTCGCCGGAGCAGTACCTATTTATCTACTTGCACTTTGAGGTGCTTTGGAACTGCTAGGTTGGCAGGAGCAGGGACCGAGCAACGGGAGCCACCCCGACGTGGGGATTCGAACCGCCGACCTTCTGATTGGCAAGTCCTAGGCTCTGTGGTTTAACCCACAGCGCCACCCGCGTCCCTTTGAGTTACCTTGGGCAAAATAAAGCAATTAATTTAATCAGTGGTTTTTTTTCCCTTTAAAAAAAAATGTTTAGGGGCACTCTCATTTTGGCTCAAGAAAACCACCATTTTATAGTTCAAATCGGGGGAAATAAATACCATCAATGGGCAAAAGTACAAAGAACATGCATTGCCTCATATTACACAGCTTGACAGCTCACAGTGATTTTCCTACTCATATTGAAATACTGCCCCTCAATGAGGCCAAACTTTCATCAGCAAAACACCACACATCCACATTCCACACTGCTTCACACATTAAACGCTCGCTTCCGTCTGAGACTCAGGAAATGCCATGAGAGGAAATGAGGACGCCATCGGGGGTAGCGACGGAACTGACGATTCACCGTGCTAGCGAAGAAACTAAAAATGTTTAAAATTTTAGATTCACAAAATGTTTAGGGGTATGCGTACCCCTGTGTCCCCCCAGAAAAAGCACTGAATTTATTATTATTATTATTATTATTATTATTATTATTATTATTATTAGACTGTCAGACACTCCTTGAAGTATGTCTTTCTATGTCCACAGGCCTATGTAGCTATATAAATTGATGAGCCGATACAGATGGAATAATCTATCAATTTCAGTCTCTCTCTCGGGTCGCTGGGAAAAGAGACAACTCTGGAAATTATAGCTCTGTGAAAGAATGGAGGGGGCCTCCTGTCAGCTCTCAGCACCCTTAACAAATGACAGCTTCCAGGATACTTTAGGGGAAACCATGACTGCTTAATGTGTTAGTCTACTGCTTTAGATGCAGAGGGAAGATGGGGCCTGATTCTCATTTTCCAGTTCTCCACATTTCCACATCAGTTTGCAAATTCTTTTCTTAAAATAACATGAAAATTCACCAGCATTTTAATGCAAATTTTGCCTAATTTTTGCAAGTTTTTTGCAAGCCACCCCCCAAACATAATGCATTTTCATACATTTTTTTAATAAAAGCATGCATTTTCCAACATGCAAACTTTACCCAGCGTATACATTTTCATACCTACAACTTGGTTGAAGAACTGCGTTGCAAAATTCAGGGCAGTTCGGATTTTGAAGGATGGCTGAGTTTCGCTTCGTGTTTTACTTCAGGAAGTGCAAATGAGAGCAGCCGGCCTTTGAATGCAAACTGAATTGGATTTTGCCTCTTTCCCTATTTGACAGGTGACTTTTATGATTATTTGTATTATATTTCATGGTGGTTGCTTCGTTTGCATTGTTATGACTGTTTATTAAATTTATTTGCTGCTTTTTTTTTGCCACAGCAATTTTACACTAACATTTATATCCCACTTTTCCTACTCAAGGGTGGCTTACATACCATATTTTTCCGTGTATAAGATCCCCCCATGTATAAGTTGATCCCTATCTTTTTTAACCCAAATAAAGAAATCAATAATTATTAACCTGTTGAGGGGTTTTTAAAGTTTTTTGGGGGAGGTTGCCCACTGCCAATCTCTCACCTGCCTGCCCAATTGTCGCCACTGATCACCTGCCCCCCCCCTGCATTCACAATCTGTGAATAAGATGACCCCCAATTTTTGCCTAACAAATTTAAGCAAAAAACATCGTCTTATACATGGAAAAATAAGGCAGTCCTCCTCTTCACTGTTTTCACCTCGCAATAACCTGGTGAGGTAGTTTAAGTTGAGTAAAAACTATAAATTATTAAGCTACCACTTGTCATCTGCTGCTATACTTCAAATCTTGCCCACGTTTGAACACAACCATGATTTTTCTTTTTCAAATATTCTACAACCAACTAACAAATTTTAATTGGATTTTGAATAAATGTGCAATGAATCAGGGGGTTGCGCCAACCGCTATTCTGAACAATGCTTTTATAGGTAAAAGTAAACGTAAAAGACCCCTGGTTGGTTAAGTCCAGTTCAAAGGTGACTAGGGGGTTGTGGCGCTCATCTTGCTTTCAGGCCGAGGAAGCTGGTATTTGTCCACAGACAGCTTTCTGGGTCATGTGGCCAGAATGACCAAACCGCTTCTGGCGCAATGGGACACCATGACGGAAACCAGAGTGCACAGAAACACTGTTTACCTTCCCACCACAGTGGTACCTATTTATCTACTTGCGCTGGCCTGCTTTTGAACTGCTAGGTTGGCAGGAGCTGGGACAGAGCAACAGGAGCTTACTCCATCACGGGGATTCGAACCGCCGACCTTCCGATTGGCAAGCCCATGAGGCTCAGTGGTTTAGACCATAGCACCACCCGCGTCCCTGCTTTTAGAGGGGGGCGCTGGAGATGAGTTTATGGAATCCATAAGGTGTGGCATCAAAAAAATGGGGAACCACGGATGTACATTCTTAGATCCTTAATGTTTGACGATCACTGGGATAGAGCATGAGATGAGGAAAGCGGGAGAGTTTGATAAACTGGAGGGGGCGGGGAGGAAGAGAAGAGTCACGTAAACTGGCCTCCTGTCATACCAATTGCTCACCCGCCGCACCGTGACTAAAAAATTAGGAAATGGGTGGCGCTGGAGTTCCACGCTGGCAGGATGCCAGGCGGCGCAGTGAGATGCCTTGCGCCACCACCGCCTCCTGGTATCTCCCGAAGGTGTCTCTTACACCCGCCTTCTTGAGATATAAAACCGTGGCAGGAGAGGCAGTTCTATCCAGCACAGCTGATCCCTTCGAGCAGGTAAGCAGGACTTCTCTCCTTTGGGACTCCTCCAGGGCTCCCATCCCAAAACAGAAGGGGTGCAAGGGGTGTTTGCTGTTTGGGATAGTAGTGGCAATGGGCTTTTCCCTTCCTCCGGACTCCCACCCCTTCCCCGTGAACTCCAATCCTTTTCTCGCTCAGCGGCGTGCCTCGTCGCTCCGGACATGTTCAGGCAGAGCTCAACAATTTGCCTTCTCAAACATGCTCAGACTAGGGTGGGGGAGTGGGGAAATAAAAGAGGCAGGATCCGATGGAAAGCTAAAAGTCTCCGTTCTTCCCTTCTGTTGGCCGCACGTAGGAAAAACAGCCGTTTGTTGGATTTCTAAGAGCCTCTTTGCGGGAACTACCCAGCGGATCTCAAGGAACCAACTTGCCACAACTTGCTCCGGAAAAGGGGATTTTTGCCGAACCGAACGAACCGAACCAAATCAACAATGGGCTTTGGTTGCTGCAAGAAGAGAAAGGTCAATTGGAGTGGGGAAATGGGACTGTCGGTTTTCTGGGGAAGGGAGAGGAGAAATTGTGGATTCATTCTGTGTTGGAAGGGGGGGGTGCGCGTAGGGTTTTTTGGGTGTGTGTGTGTGGAAAGGATGGCCTCTCGGATCATCTGTGGATCTTAAACTCAGCAAAGCTTCTGGGAGAAACGGAGAACCCCATGTCATAGGGAACTGGATTGGGTTGGCTAAAATACAGGGGTCCGTTTCCTCCATTAATGTTCCAGGGATCATAGGAAGCTGTCATACGCTGTGTCAGACCATTGCTCCATCTACTTCAATGTGGCCTGCACTGACTGGCAGCAGCTCTCCTGCATACAGAGTGCGTACTTTGTAACTTGGCTACATATCTTGCCCATAGCTGTCAAGTGTCCCTTATTTGGCGGGACAGTCCCTTATCCCAGCGCCATGTCCTGCTGCTGTCCCTTATTGATGAGGCTTCATTTGGCTGCTGGCTGGGCTTTCTGCCTTTGGCTCAGAGGGGCTCAGAAGTTGAACATACCTGTGCCCGGGAAATCCCTTATTTTGGCTGCTGATCCCTTATTTTCAAGGCTGCTGGTCCCTTATTTTCAAATCTGTAAGTTGACAGCTATGATCTTGCCCCATAGCTAAAGTCCTCATGATTCTGGAAAAAGGGTTGGTGTGGTTAGGAACACTCTGCCACTGAGACCCAGTCCTTCCCCAGGAGAGAGGGAGAGATCCTCTTGCGCAAGCAACTCCCTCTAAGGAAATTTCGGGATCTCCTCGGCCAAACCAGTTCTTTCCAGTTGTGTGAGACACTGACTTCCTGGGGCCTAGAATAGACTTGTCTACCAGCTTGGCAAAGTTCTAATCTCCTCTGGAATGGTCCTCCTCGTGGGACACATTGAAATGTTTTAAGGAAAAATCTCCTAATGAGAGGGGATTGTTAGGTGGTGTGGGTTTTTTGGAGGGTGGGGGAGAATATCTTGGCAATATTCTTATTAGAAGCGGAGATGGTTGCCAAATCTAGTCCTGAGTCAGAGTTCATTGTCCTCGCCTAGGATGCTGTTGGCTGGAAATGGGGAGAGAAGGTGGAAAATTCCATAGAAACATAGAGTTGGAAGGGTCCCGAGGTCATCTAGTCCAACCCCCTGAAATGCGGGAGTCTTTTGCCCAACGTGGGGCTCGTACCCACGACCCTGACATAAAGAGTCTCGTGCTCTGCCAACTGAGCATGGGCCATGGCTTGTGAAAGGGGAAATCAGATGGCAAAATTTGCAGACAGGGAACGCATAAGCCAGCTTTCTCCCAAGCTGGTGCCCTCCAGGTGTTACTGGACTACAACTCCCATCGTTGTCTCTGACCGTTGGGCCATCTTGGCTGGGACTGATGGAGATTGTAGTCCAACAAACAACTGGAGGTCAACAGTCTCCCCCATCCTGTGCTATACCTCTGCAAGAGCATTTAATATGTGGTCCCTAACTGGTTGGGACATGTGTATACAGCAGGGTGGGAAAACCTGTGGCCCTCCAAATATTACTGGGCTACAGTTCCGATCACCCCTGACTGTTGGCCATGTTGGCTGGGTGTGATGAGAGTTGGGACCTAACAAGATCCGGAGAATCACAGGTTCCCTGTCCCTGAACTAAATCATCATTTGCCTTCCTTCTAATGCAGAGAAGGAGAATCCCTCCAGATGTTGTTGGACTGCAACTCCCATTATCCCTGATCATTGACCAGTACTGTCTGGGGCTGATAGGAGTTGTAGTCCAACAACACAGGGGCTCCTCATCCCTGCTCTACACCTCTGTAAGTGTATTTGATATGTGATCCCTGATTGGCTGGGACATTTGTCTAGGAAAGGGGCAGGCGGGCAGGCTTGTGGCCCTCCAAATGTTGCTGGACTACAACTCCCATCAGCCCTGACCGTTGTCCCATTTGGCTGGGGCTGATGGGAATTGCAGTCCACAAACATCTGGAGGTCACCAGACTGGGGAAGATTGGTGCAAACCCCGTATGTGCGTGTGCATGAAGGTGAAATTGCAGCAGAAAACGCAGATTTGAAAAACAACCAAGGAGGTTCAGATCACCTCCTATCCCAGCAGCCCTGAATACGAATAGCACATTGGGTCCAGAATGACATGTCAGCAGGCTCCACAAGTGACTTCTGTCTTGGAGACCAGATCCCTCAGCTGATTTTAAATATATATTCTGGATCAACTGGCTTTGCGGTCATTCATCCAGGGAAACGCCCGAAAGCTCTGGCTTCTCTCAGCATTCAAACAGGTTTTCCCTGCTGATTTTAAATATATATATATATTAAAAAAAACATTCAGTAAGCTCTCGACGGAACGCAGCACGGTGTAGAAGGAAGATTTCATATGGATTTTCAGGATTCAAAATGGGATTTCCTTTCATTTCATTAAAAAAGATGCTGGCACAGCACAGTCCTGTGCAGGGCTACTCGGAAGTCGCTTCCAGTGACTTTGGTGGGACTCAGTCCCCAAGTAAGGGTGGCAGTCGCAGGAAGCAATAACCTTTTGTTATTTATGGGCTGTTGTCCTGGGCACACTTACTCATCAGTAAGACCTATTGAACTGGGAATGCTCCTTGCCTGAAACCACTGTTGGTCAGCGCAGGCAATATCAGACAAGATCAGTGTTTCCCAAACTTAGGTCTCCAACTTGGACTACAATCCCCATCATCCCTGACCACTGGTCCTGCTAGCTAGGGACGATGGGAGTTGTAGTCCAAAAACAGTTTGGAGAAAACTGATCTAGATGGACCATCAGGTCTGACTCAGTACAGAACAGCTCCCTCCATTCCTGTCTTAATCAGGGCCTTCTTCCAAACAATGAGGACTAGGGCCTTTATTTATAGGGCAAGAGCTGCGGCTGAAATCGCAGTGCATGCACTTTCCATGCCAAAGGTCTGGGCTTCAGTCGCTGGCACCCCCAGTTAAAAGTATATCTGAAAGCAGGGGAGGGCAATAGCTCAAGGGTAGAGAGTCTGCTTTGAATGCCGAAGGTCGCAGGTTCGATTCCCGGCAACTCCGGGTAGGGCTGGGAGACGCCCCTGCCTGCAATCCTAGAGAGCAGCAGCTGCCAGCCTGTGTAAACAACACTGAGCTCCATGGACCAGGGGTCTGACTCAGTACAAGGCAACTTCCTGTGTAATAATTAGGAAAGGCAAGGGGTGGGAATGTTAAGGTGAGAGGCCACAAACTCTCTGGGTCTTGGTGGGTCTGGTGGCATGGTGCTCTTATGGCTGAAAACTGAGGGTCAGGATATGTCCCTAGACACCACGGTGCAAAAAGAGGCCCTGAGTCTTTCCCACTCCACTGTTAATCCTGTTTGCAGCACACATGATCAGATGGATCAGTTGGCTTTGGAGATTTTTTTGTGCATCAAATAATCGTGGCTGTCAGGATGGGCAAATCATTTCCGTTTCTCTCTGTTCCTCATTTCTCCAGTCTGAAATTCAGCTCTCCGCATTTCCAGATCAGCTTGCAGGGTTTTTTTCCTTTTTTTAAAGTCCTCACAAAAATTCGTCAGCACCTCAGTGCGAATTTCTCTTACTATACAATTGTTCTTGAATGCAATTTCACTGCGATCGACACATTTCTGCAAAGTCTCCAATATGAGACTTTTCTGCACACGATTTTTACCAATACCTGTGTTTTTGTACACCTTTACTTGGCCAGAGAAATGCATTGCAAAATTCAGAACAGTGCGAAATTAGGAGGATAGCTGTCTTTCATGCTTGTATTTTGTTTTGTAATGCATCAGTTTGATCAATTTGCCTTTAAATGTGAACAGAATCAGATTTCTCATCCATCCTTTGAGGCTATTGAACGCCCACCTGACGCGCATCTGACACCCACAGTATCATATCAGAGTGCTGATACCCCTCCAGATGTCATTGGACTGCAATTCCCATCATCCATTGCCATTAGCCTTGCTGGCTGGGGCTTATGGCAACTGGAGTGCAACTTTGGGGGAAGTACCCTCTGGGAATCTTGGTCCTCAGCACTGACTCTCCATGCCCCTTTGACTTTTTCTGCTTCAAACAGCCATGTGCCTCCTCCCAATGAATTCTGGGAGCTGTAGTTTGTGAAATAGGATGACAGTTGTTAGGAGAACTACAATTCCCAGAGTTCCTTGAGAAGAGGGATTGATTGTTAAGCCACTCCTGGAATTGTTGCTCTGAGGGGGGAATAGGGGGTTGCCCTAACAACTCTCAGTAGCGCCCTTAACAAACTAGAACTCCCAGGATTCGTTTTGGGGGAAGCCATGACTGTTTAAAGTGGGATCATGGTGCTTTAAGTGTATGGCGCAGCTGTGGCCTCTGTAAAACAACAACAACCAGGACTTAAAATGGTTTGGAATATGTCCAACGGTTGAAGATAGACTCTGGATATCTCCTGAAGTTTTAGAAGATTTGGGATGGATTTGACTTCAGTTTTCATTCATTCTAATGCAGGCAGAATGTGAGTCAGGAAATGAATGAGTTTCAACATAGGATACGGTAAACAAGGATATGATTCGTTCTGGACTTGATATGTTTGTGGACACGGGACACATCTTATCTGGTCTAGCACAGAAGAGGATGGGTGTTGTGGTTTCCTCTGTAATGGAGCTGGGCTGTTTGGTGCAAATGGAATGGATAATCATCTCCAGATTGCTCACCAGAGATGGTATGCAATCTTGGGAGTCTTAATGGAGTTTCGGGGAGGGTGTAACTGCGTAGGAGGGAGTTGGGCCGGTCTGACTGCCTTCTTTTGAGATCACAGAATTGTGCTGATGCTTTGTGTCTCGCAATGACTCCTCTCCTTGTCTTTCTCCTTCCCCAGAACTCTCAAGAGCTCACCGATGTGGAGAGGGCCATTGAAATCGTCATCAACAACTTCCACTGCTACGCCGTCAAGGGCCGTAAAGAGTGCATCACCCCCAACGAGCTGAGGGACCTGGTGGGACAGAGGTTGCCACATTTAGCAGAGGTGAAGAGAATCTAGACCTAGAATCTAAGACAGACGTCCGCCAGGGGGGTGGCAGAGGTTTTTTGGGGGGTGTTTCTGCGTTATGTAGGGGAACAATTCCAAACCAAAGAGTTGCAATTCCTCTCTTCAGCCTAGATCAGCTTCCCTCAACCTGGGGCCTGACACGTGTCGTAGGGACTACAACTTCCATCAGCCCCTTCAGCTACAATGGCCAATGGCCAGGGATGATGGGAGTTGTAGTCCAACAATGTTCTTGGACGCCAGCTTCCATTAGACCTGGACAGCATGGCCAATTGTCAGGGGTGATGAGCATTCAACAATGCCTGCAGGGCCTCAGTTTTTTTGGAGGGAAAGGGAGGCCTAGATCCTTGTTGTGAGACACTCAGCTGTGGAAGTTATGGTAGGTCAACGTGTCCACATTCTTCCGACGTTGCTTTGATTACAGCCTTGTTTCTCTTGTTCCATACAAGTCGGGAAGGAGGAATATGTGCTCTTCCATTTTATTGGACTTCAGTTCCCACAGAACCTGGCTGTTGGCTTGCTGGCTGGGGCTGATGGGAGTTAGAGACTAATAATAATAATAATAACACCCATCTGGCTGGGTTGCCCCATTCCAACAATGTATGGAAGACTTGCTGCAGTTTCCCCATCCCTGACACAAACAAATGGAACAGAAACATCCATTGAATGGAGCAGGGAAAGGGAGAGGTGCAGTTTTTCCAAGGAGCAGCAGAAAGGAGGAAGGACCCCCCCCTCCAAAAAATAAAGGGTACCGTATTTTTCGCTCTATAAGACGCACCAGACCACAAGACGCACCTAGTTTTTGGAGGAGGAAAACAGGGGAAAAAATATTCTGAATCTCAGAAGCCAGAACAGCAAGAGAGATCACTACGCAGTGAAAGCAGCAATCCCTCTTGCTGTTCTGGCTTCTGGGATAGCTGCGCAGCCTGCATTCGCTCCATAAGACGCACACAGATCCCCCCTTACTTTTTAGGAGGGGAAAAGTGAGTCTTATAGAGCAAAAAATATGGTATTTATCACTTGACTAAAAATGAAAAAGCAATGGAACTTGGTAGATTTCTAATGCAGGGCTAGGAAACCTCTGGTTCAGCCCTCCAGGCATCTCTCTAAGCCTTGCCCCTTCTCTCCAGCCCATGCCCTCTCCCTGCCCTGCTTGGCATCCTCCCTGAGTGTTTTTGCCTGGCTGGAATGTGTCCTTGAATTCTGACCATGCTTCTTGACTTGCCAGGATACAGAGGGGGGGGGTGAGTACGGGCACAGAAACTGCCCTCCTGCGCGGAGGTGAAATTATTGACTTTTGCTGCCACGCCCACTTTTCTCTCTGGGCTCACCCAGTCCAACCCCCCAAGTCTGGAAAAGAATCCGCAAACTGTAAATCCAAGCTCTGGTTTCCCTGCTGGGTTTTGACAGCTTCTTTCTCTTCCCAAACAGAGCGTTGGCACGTTGGACGATAAGATTGAATGTCATGGTGACGGCGATGAGGCCAAACTGCAATTCGGCGAGTACTGGAGCGTCATGGGAGATGCAGCAAAGGGGTGCCGAGTCACAAAGAGTAAGAAGTAACACACACCTCAGAGGATCAGAACCACAAGGCCTCGGACCGTTTACACAGGAAGAATGAGAGACTGTCCGCCATGATGTCAATGTGTTGTCAATGCAGTGTTAATATTTTGGGGTGTTCTCCATCCCCTCCCCTTGCTCGGTTCTGGGATATCAAAGTCTAGAGCTTGATCGCCTTTAAGTCGGGAAACTTTCAGTTCCCAGCCCAGGTTCCCACCCTAACCACTCTAGAATGGCATTGTTGTAAGCTTTCCAGGTACACTGACGTTCTCGGTTCCTGACCGCTCAACTTGAGAACCTTCAAACGGAGGAGCTCTGGACCCTTACGAGGTCATTTTAGCTCACCGTCTGCATACTTTCTCGAATTTCCTATTTTCTGGTTTTGATAATTCAGGCCAACCCCCCCCCCCCCAAACTCCTCAAGACTGTGGGGGAGGAAGGGAAAGGAGAATGTTAGCCGCTTTGAGACTCCTTCGGGTAGTGATAAAGCGGGATATCAAATCCAAACTCTTCTTCTTCTGCATGCTTGTTTGTTTGAGATCTTCCAGATCTGATCCAGAACTCTTTGGAGATTTACTTTTAAAATAAATTAGTAGCCCTTGCCTCTAGATTTGTTATGTTTCAGTTCTCTCACCCCTGGATCTAGAATGCCCAGAGCAACATGTTTCCCTCCTCTCTCTAGATCCGGAATCCAGAATACTATTTGCTCCAGACCTTGGAAATGTTATTATTATTTTTAAAAATAAACCTATACATTCAATCCAAAGTTTTGATCTCGGTGGTGGAATTCGTTCCCCGCTTGGCCAGTCCATCTTGGTTTGCCCGCTTCCATAGCGTTGATGATGCTTCTTCCATTAGCTGTGTTTTCAAGCTCCTGGTCTCCTCCTTGGGTGTTATTTTAATCTTCCAAATTCACAAAGCAAAGAAGCTATGGAGTTTGAATTAAATGGATTGGATTTGGCTGTGCCAGATCAGGTGGGCGGAAGAAGATGAGAAGTTATGGAGATTGGACCTAGGCAAGCACTCAACCCGAATTTACGACCACTGGAAAAATGCAAATCTTGGCCCAACCAACTACAACTGTGGCAACATGGGTTGTGATTGAACCAGCTTGGAGAGACTGGATTTATATAGGCTCCGCCCATAACCCACCAGTTCCTGCACTGGCTCCACCCCTTGAATTGCCAGAGTTCCAACGTGGCCCCGCCCTCTAGCCTCCAACATCAGGTCTAGCTGTGTTGAATGCAGTCCTTCAACTCAATGCATTTGAAAGATTTGAGTGGTCTTCCCTTCACCTCCTGATAAGCCACCAGGGGGTGAATTCTTGGAAGATCCAGTTCCTTCTTCCCAATACTTACTGTGGCCCTTCAACTCGTCTCTGCAAAATTTACTAGGGGCCTAAGGGAGAGGGGGCAAAGCTCAGGGGGTAATGGCTTTCAATTTCCTCCCCTGAAAGGGAAGCAGAGGCTAGCGGTTAGAGCAAGAGGCTAGGAGTTGGGGCTGTGTGTGATTCCTGGGTTGGAGAGAGCAGAGGTTGGGTAGCAAAGGGCGTTCTGGGTTGGGGTTCACGTCTCCACTGGACAAATCAAATGGGTCTGAGACCTAAACACTCACCAAATGGGAACCACCATGAAATGCTTTGAAGAAACCCTTCCCTGCAGCCAAATCTGGTATGCCGTAGTCATCATGAAGCTATCCACCGAGTGTCCAAGTTAGGTATGGATCCGTTCCATTCCTTTCCACCTCATCTGACAAGAATTATCCTCAGTTTCCATAGTCTGGGCTGGGCGGATGGCCAAACGTTTTGACCTCTTGTGTTGCTTGCCATATTATTATTATTATTTTTTGTATAAATCCATGAAATAAAGAAATAAGGAAAGAAAGATTGCAGGAGGCTTGTTGTCTTTCCTTCATTGCATCTCGTTTAAGGGACAGGATCTTTAAGGACGGATCCATGTCGTTGCTAGCCTGGCAGGATCCTGCCTTGCTGAAACGATTCTAGATCTCTAACGGTAAAGGTAAAGGTAAAGGGACCCCTGACCATTAGGTCCAGTCATGACCGACTCTGGGGTTGCGGCGCTCATCTCGCTTTATTGGCCAAGGGAGCCGGCGTACAGCTTCCGGGTCATGTGGCCAGCACGACTAAGCCGCTTCTGGCGAACCAGAGCAGCACACGGAAACACCGTTTACCTTCCTGCTGGAGTGGTACCTATTTATCTACTTGCACTTTGACGTGCTTTCAAACTGCTAGGTTGGCAGGAGCAGGGACTGAGCAACGGGAGCTCACACTGTCGCGGGGATTCGAACTGCCGACCTTCTGATCGGCAAGTCCTAGGCTCTGTGGTTTAACCCACAGTGCCACCCGTGTCCCTACTGGACCTTTTCTTTCCAGTCCAAGAGTCACATTCCCTTCTGAGCAGTCTTTTGGGGGCTGCATGCTAGAGGTGGGTGAGGCCACTGACAAAACTGGCAGAGCAACAGACGTAGAGTTTACTCTTCCACAGTAGGCTAGTTTTCCAACACACTCACCCTTCCTTCTGTATCCCGGGAAGCAAGAGGCATGATCAGAGTTCAGTGACAAATTCCAGCCAGCCAGAAACACCCAAGGAGCATGCAAAGCAGGGCCGGCGAGCGTTGCTACCTAGGGAGAGTTCTGAGGGCCATCTACAAAGCCTTGGAGGGCCACATTTGACCCTACAGCCTGAGGATCGCCACTTCGCTCTATTCGTCTAAGTAGTGATGTTTTGATGCCACGAGGAAGTCACTCTCCCTCGTGCTCAGTCAGCCTGTTAATGACCTCCCTCGCAGGGACGCTGTGAGAGTGGATAATTACCATACATAGAATCATATAGAATCGTCGAGTCGGAAGGGACCCCGAGGGTCATCTAGCCCAACCCCCTGCGATTCAGGAATCTCAACTAAATCCAACCTCTGCTTAAAAAACTCCAGTATTCCAGGTCTTATATTCCAGATGGGAGCTGAGTCTTGGAAACAGAGATTTCCTCTCTCTCCTCCCCGCACAAAGCTTTTCCTGATGCCACCAAAGATGTCCTGTTACATTTTGTTATTTTACTGCTTGCATTGCTTGTAAGCTGCTTTGAGATTTGAGCGGCTCAGGAATACATTAAATCAAATACAATGAATCAAATAAAGACAGGAAGCACCACTACAGACATAGTCTCCCCCCCCCCCTCTCTCTCCCCCCCCCCCACACACAAACACTCTATCTTGGTTTCCACCTCTTGTCACAGCCCCTCAGAAATGAGAAACAACATCCAACCACCTTGAAAATTGGCGCAGCCAAGATCGTTAAAATCATACAAACGGGTAACACAACAGTAACTACAAACACAGGAATATATCCAAGCAACTCAGAGTTTAAAAACATAAACATAAACACACCATATCATGATGCAATCATTTTTCATGTTTTTACAGTACAGTGGTACCTCAGGTTAAGAACTTAATTTGTTCTGGAGGTCCGTTCTTAACCTGAAACTGTTCTTAACCTGAGGTACCACTTTAGCTACTGGGGCCTCCCGCTGCCGCCGCACGATTTTTGTTCTCATCCTGAAGCAAAATTCTTAACCCGAGGTACTATTTCTGGGTTAGCAGAGTCTGTAACCTGAAGCGTCTGTAACCCGAGGTACCACTGTATTGTAAAATTACTTCCAATATAGGGTTGCCCTTTCTGTCTGGCTGCTTACATTCTGAAATATGGTGACCCTATTCCCAAATGATTTCTACAAAATTAAGTCAGTTATAGGGAGTGAGTTGCTCCCTTGATACAACAGCTCCCTTGGCTTCTGGCCTGTTTCCGGGCATGATTCAAAGCGCTGGTTATGACTTCTAAGCCCTATACAGCTTAGGCCCACCTGAGAGACCTTCGGAGGAGGCCCCTCTCTTAGTCCCACTGCCCTCACAGCCCTGCTTGGTGGGGATGCAGGACAGGGCCTTCTCGGTGGCTGCCTCCAAGCTGCGGAACTCCCTTCCTTGAGAAGCTAGACTGGCTCCCTCCTTGCTTGCTTTCCACTGGCAGGTGAAGACTGTCTTATTCTAGCAGACCTTTGGGAACTAACTTGTTTTTAAAGGAAAGAGCTTTTAACGGCACTGTGCTGTTTATACTGCCTGCGTTTAATAAGATTATTTTTTTTATATATTGCTGTAATTTTATGAGAGTTTAATTGCTCTTTCATTATGATCTTTTATATGCTTTTAGCCTTTTCTACTTTGCCTGTGTTGTTTTTAATTTGTGTAAGCTGCCCTGAGTCCTGGTTCTGAGAGAAAGGCAGGGTAATAATAATAATAATAATAATAATAATAATAGTGATAAAAACAACAACAACAACAATAAATGGACTACTGCAATGCGCTCTACGTGGGGCTACCTTTGAAGGTGACCCGGAAACTACAACTAATCCAGAATGCGGCAGCTAGACTGGTGACTGGGGGCGGCCACCGACACCATATAACACCGGTCTTGAAAGACCTACATTGGCTCCCAGTACATTTCCGAGCACAATTTAAAGTGTTGGTGCTGACCTTTAAAGCCCTAAACGGCCTCGGTCCAGTATATCTGAAGGAGCGTCTCCACCCCCATCGTTCTGCCTGGACGCTGAGGTCCAGCGCCGAGGGCCTTCTGGCGGTTCCCTCATTGCGAGAAGCAAAGCTACAGGGAACCAGGCAGAGGGCCTTCTCGGTAGTGGCACCTGCCCTGTGGAACGCCCTCCCATCAGATGTCAAAGCGATAAACAACTACCTGACATTCAGAAGACATCTTTAGGCAGCCCTGTTCAGGGAAGTTTTTAATATGTGACATTTTAGTGTATCTTTCATCTTTGTTGGAAGCCGCCCAGAGTGGCTGGGGAAACCCAGCCAGATGGGCGGGGTACAAATAATAAATTATTATTATTATTATTATTATTATTATTATTATTATTATTAACAATAACTGATGAAACTAGGGGAACAATTCTGCCACAGCTCTGCCTTTCAGGCCACAACCTTCCCATCAATTTAAAACAGTTTTATACCACTTCAAGAGTCATGATGGAATCTTGGGAACTGTAGCTTGCTGAAGGTGCTGGGAATGGTCGTTCTGCAAGCTCAGCAGCCTTAAGAAACTAGATTCTCTACGACTCTTAATGTGCTATAAGAGTACTTTTAATGTATGGTGCACGTGTATCCTGCCTTGGCCCAGTATCCCTGAAGGAGCATCTCCACCCCCATCATTTGTCCTGGACACTGAGATCCAGCGCCAAGGGCCTTCTGGCAGTTCCCTCCCTGCGAGAAGCCAAGTTACAGGGAACCAGGCAGAGGGCCTTCTCGGCAGTGGCACCCGCCCTGTGGAATGCCCTGCCATCAGATGTCAAAGAAATAAACAACTATCGGATTTTTAGAAGACATTTGAAGGCAGCCCTGTTTAGGGAAGCTTTTAATATTTGATGAATCATTGTATTTTAATATTCTGCTGGAAGTGTATAAATAATAAATTATTCTTATTCTTATTCTGTCTGAAAACACTTAAGAAGAGCCTGTTGGGCCAACCAGCTGTTTCAACAGGAAACTCTCAAGCTGAGCACCAGAGCAACTTTTTCCTCCTGAGGTTTCCAGCAAGTGGTATAAATGTCCCAACCTATCGGGGATCACATATTAAATTGGACTTAAAGAGGTGTAAAGCCTGTGCGCTTTGAGAGAATGTTTGAGAACATAAGAAAAGCCCAATGGATCAGGCCAATGACCCATCTGGTCCAGCTTTCTGTTCTCACTGTGGCCACCTAGACACCTGTGGGAAATTTGTGGTTCGAGGACCCGACCCCGCGAAGTGAAATGAAGACACAAGGACACGTGATATAAGGTTAATGGGCTAGAAAAGGCTACAACTTTATTGATTACAGCAATGAAAAGGTATTGGCTTAGGCATTGGATCGAAACAAGTGGGTTTATTCACCAGTAGGTGGAGCCTGTTGATGCTGATCCAACTATAGGCTCACCTCCTGCTGTCACTGAGGGTCGTGCCATGGCCTCCCGCCAAGCAGGCATCGGACAGAATACACAACCGCCAGATTCCTTTAATGGAATACCCCTAAACATTGAAGGCATAGGCGATGGCCACACCTAGCACTTCGACACACCACAACACATTATTCCAATGCCTAACCTACCCACCAATACCACAAAAGTTGTGACGATTGCTACGAGGTAGGCGAAAAAACCAAAAAGCCTAATGCCAAATGGAAAAACTCCTACCAGGCCCCCCGGACAACCAGGGCGACCAACCTGAGGTCCATAGCAAGGCCAATGACCTAGGCCCTAACTAAAAGGGAGTGGAGGGTGGGTGACTCGCAACGGGACGACGAGGAATGAGGCCAGGGAAAGGCTGGCGATGCAGCAAAAGGCTGCTGAACACGCCCCCTCCGTGGCACCTGGTTGGAGCGCCAGCCAGGTGAGCTGGAGGCAGGGGGCAAATGCCCCCTGCTGGGCGGTGCTCGGGCTCCCGCCCACAACCACTCCCCTCTCTTTCAGGGAGGAGAGTCTTTGCAAGCAGGACCCGAGTTCAAGATCCCCCTACAATTCACTGGGAGTTGGCATCTAGACACCTGTGGGTAATTTGCAAGCAGGACCCGAGTTCAAGATCCCTGTACAATTCACTGGGAGTTGGTTCGCATAAGCGGCCAAGAGCCAAGGAACCAGATGGCCTCAGCCGAGCTTCGGAGGCAGGGCTGCGTCGTCGCCTGCCGAGGTTCTTCTGCCCGAGGGGCGGTTTCATAATGGAGTTGCCAAGTTGTTCAGCCTCCATGGGAACTGGTAAATAGACATTGCGATGCAAAGGTGTGGGGTGTGACTAATTAGATGGGCAGGGAGTGTGTCACAGGATGAGAGGAGGTGAGGGGGCTGGGAGCCTGGTTGGGAGAAAAGGTTGTCGAGGGACCCATCTGAGCGGGACAAGGTCTCTGGAAGGGGCTCGGAAGGAGAGGGCATTGCATCCATGAGGCAGACGGAGGCAGCCATCTTGGGTGGTGGAATTTAAGGGCAAGCACCTCACCAGCAAGGACACGGGTGGTGCTGTGGGTTAAACCACAGAGCCTAGGACTTGCCGATCAGAAGGTCGGTGGTTCGAATCCCTGCGACGGGGTGAGCTCCCGTTGCTCGGTCCCTGCTCCTGCCAACCTAGCAGTTCGAAAGCACCTCAAAGTGCACGTAGATAAGCAAGGAGAAGTGTCCGTTTCCAGGTTCTGGCAAGATCCAGTGAAAGCCCCACCTGAGATCTCGCAAGGCTCTTTCTGAAAGCCGCCTCTGCTTCTGTTTTTCCTCACTTCTCCAGAGTAGCCAGGGGTCCCCTCCACCCCGTGATAAGTGAGAAGTGGCGGCTGAGGATTTCAGAGAGATATAGTCGTTTAATTGTGTCCGACTCCTCGTGACCCCGTGGACCAGAGCACGCCAAGCACTCCTGTCTTCCACTGCCTCCCGCAGTTTGGTCAAACTCATGCTAGTAGCTTCGAGAACACTGTCCAACCATCTCATCCTCTGTCGTCCCCTTCTCCTTGTGCCCTCCATCTTTCCCAACATCAGGGTCTTTTCCAGGGAGTCTTCTCTTCTCATGAGGTGGCCAAACTCCATGGACAAGGACAACAGAGATCTTGTGCGAATCTTGCAAAAATCTCACAGGGGAAAAGCAGCCGCTTCTCCCCGCTTCTCTGCTGCCACCAGAAAAGCCAGAAGAAGCAGTGGCTTCTGGGTTCTGGCGAGATCTCGCAGACCTCTGGAGAGATCTTCTCCCTGGAAGCCACAGGCACAGCCGCACAAGACTGGCAAGCGAGTCTTTGAGCCCACAGCTATGAGCTGACCTCAGGACAGCCACTCACTCTCAGACTAGCCTACCCCACAGGGTTGTTGTGGGGCTGAAACGGGGAGAAGGAGAACTAAACGCCACCTTGAGCTTCTTGAAGAAATGTGGGGTATAAACATAAGAAATAAATAATAAAAATTGTCCTTCACTCAGCCCACTTGAAAAGATGGCCTTAAAATGTTGTTTTGGCCCAATTGGATGGCATTTGATGAAACCCAGTGTTTAAAACAGTGGCCAGCCACCTGTTTGTTGTTGTTGTTGTTGTTGTTACTACTACTACTGCTATTATTTACCTACCTTTCTCCCTAAGGCCCCAGGGCAGGTTGCAACATTAAAGCCCAATATTAAGAACAGCTTAAAACAACCTACAATCACAGAAACAAATGGGTTCTCAAAATATGCACCAAGGGGTTGGACTAGATGATCCTATGCCCCCCTCCAATTCTGTGATCCTGTGATTCTATTATCAAGCCAGCGTCAAGGTCTAAAGGGAAAGAATGCTTTTGACCAGGGGTCAGCAACCTTTTTCAGCCATGGGCTGGTCCACTGTCCCTCAGAGCATGTGGGGGGCTGGACCATATTTTGGAAAAAAAATTGAATGAATTCCTATGCCCCACAAATAACCCAGAGAGGCATTTTAAATAAAAGCACACATTCTACTCATGTAAAAACACCAGGCAGGCCCCACAAATAACCAAAAGATGCATTTTAAATAAAAGCACACATTCTACTCATGTAAAAACACCAGGCAGGCCCTACAAATAACCAAAAGATGCATTTTAAATAAAAGGACACATTCTACTCGTGTAAAAACATGTTGATTCCTGGACCGTCCAAGGGCCAGATCAAGAAGGCGATTGGGCCGCATCCGGCCCATGGGCCTTTGGTTGCCTACCCCTGCTTTTGAGTGTATTGAAGATCGGCATTTGGAAAATGGTACTCGACAGTCACACAATAATCGTCGAGCCTCAATGTTCAGGGGAAGTTTACCTCTGACTTCCACCTGCTGGAGGCAAAACAACAGGGAAGGGCTGGTGCCTCCATGTCTCGCCCGCAGGCTTCCCAGAGGCTGTGCTATTTCGGAATCGGGGATGGCAAAAGAGTGGGAGGGAATTGGTTTGTCACCAGCCTATGTTTCAGAACAGGGAAGCCCGGACTCAGGAGGAGACAACAATCCTTTTATGGTGCTTCATTCCTTGTATCAACACACATGCACACACAATGTGAAAACTCCTGGAGGGGAAAAAGAAAACATTCCAAGGCAATACTGATGCATATTGATGAGCTAGGATAACGAGGGTGTGCCGTGATACTTTGCTTAGATATTTTGTGTTAGCCACCTGAGTCGTTTGAGTTTTGGTTCATTGGCTTTGTTGCTTTTTCTTGTGCTTTGCCTGGCTGGGGCCACTCAGGGCGGCTTCCAAAGTATATACAGTGGTCCCTTGGGTTAAGAACTTAATTCGTTCTGGAGGTCTGTTCTTAACCTGAAACTGTTCTTAACCTGAAGCACCACTTTAGCTAATGGGGCCTCCCACTGCCACAGGGCGATTTCTGTTCTCATCCTGAAGCAAAGTTCTTAACCCGAGGTACTATTTCTGGGTTAGCGGAGTCTGTAACCTGAAGCGTCTGTAACCTGAAGCGTATGTAACCCAAGGCACCACTGTAACAGGGATGCCCTACATCTGGAATTTCCCGGACATCTGGGAGTCGGAAACAGTGTCCAGATGGATTTCGTTAAAAATAGTTCAGAAAAGTTCGACAACTTTGGGCAAAACTATGAAAAGCTCAACAACATTTGAAATATGGCAACCAAAATATATGAAAACATGATAAAATTTCAAACATTAAAAAATTCCTTAAACGGGGCTGCATTCCAAAGTCTTCTAAAAGTCAGATAGTTGTTTATTTCCTTGACATCTGATGGGAGGATGTTCCACAGGGCGGGTGCCACTACCGAGAAGGCCTT
Source organism: Podarcis cretensis (assembly GCF_951804945.1). Classification (NCBI taxonomy): domain Eukaryota; kingdom Metazoa; phylum Chordata; class Lepidosauria; order Squamata; family Lacertidae; genus Podarcis; species Podarcis cretensis. Next base: position 9,036,801 of record NC_137186.1, read on the forward strand.
CTTCCTGGTTCCCTGTGCCTTCACTTCTCGCAGTGAGGGAATTGCCAGAAGGCCCTTGGAGCTGGACCTCAGTGTCTGCACAAAGGCGCAGTTCAATTCATTGTATAAATTGCACAAAGTTGGCGGTTGTTGCCCTGCCCACTGTTTCCCCTGGCCCCGCCCAAGTTGTCCCCAGGAAGTTGAGAAGCAGGGAATGCTCCCCTCAGGTTGAAAAAGGTTCCCCGTCCTTGTCTTAGCAACCCTTGTGTCATCCTTATGCAATGAAAAGCTGGATCGGTTGTCTGCTTCTAAGAAATGATGTAGTTGCTCAGATATGTGACCAGAAACTAGGACGAAGGAACTCTGGAATTCCTCGCATGAAGGCAGTGACTTATTCTACGGCTGAGCCAACCGTTCCCTAATCCCTGCAACTAGTTTCTCCCTTTATCATCAAGGCATCCCGCTCCATCATTGTTGAGGAGGGGATGGAAACATTCCAGGAATGTTTACCGAAGATTCTCACCATGTCACAGGAAAGGGACAGAGGATTAAATATTGCGGTGGTGATGAATCTTTGCGTATCGTTGCGCATTCCAAGGAGTTTGGGGTAGCATCTTCACTGCCATGCCCTTGCTCTTAAGGGAGCGTCTCCACCCCCCATCGTTCTGCCTGGACACTGAGGTCCAGCTCCGAGGGCCTTCTGGCGGTTCCCTCGCTGCGAGAAGCCAAGTTACAGGGAACCAGGCAGAGGGCCTTCTCGGTGGTGGCGCCCGCCCTGTGGAACGCCCTCCCACCAGATGTCAAAGAGAACAACAACTACCAGACTTTTAGAAAACATCTGAAGGCAGCCCTGTTTAGGGAAGCTTTTAATGTTTAATAGATTATTGTATTGCTGGCCACATGACCCAGAAGCTGTACGCCGGCTCCCTCAGCCAGTAAAGCGAGATGAGCGCTGCAACTCCAGTCTCATCCATGACTGGACCTAATGGTCAGGGGTCCCTTTACCTTTACCTTTAGTCATGAGAAGAAAAGTGTCATTAATTTTGCTTTCACATAAAGAATATTAGCCTTTTCTGGTTACCAAGTCTAGTTCAAGATCTGCCAGGCCTGTGGATTGTCTAAAACAGGCCTGTGCAACCGGTCTATCATGGTCTGTCCCTGGTTGATCCTGGTCAATCGCATGATCTTCTTGGACGTTGGACACCCCTGGTCTAAAACATGGTGACATGTGATAAAGGAATGCCAAATCATATAAAAAGTGTCTGGGTGGTTCCAGCCCTTGTCAAAATCTCAGGTTGCGAGTAATTTTAACCATTATAGTGAAATTTGTGGATTTATTTATTTTTAATTAAAAGTCTGCATGAAAATTCTACCACATTTCAGTCATATTTCTCCCAATATATACATGCATGCAGGTTGTGCCTAATATATGCATTTCGCAAAGAGATCTCCCCTAAAATGCTACCCTTTTGTAATTTAGGATTAAGGTTTCTCCGCCCTCTCTCACACACATACACACACATCTGTATATACTGAACACTTTTCACAAAAATTCCAGTATGTTTAATATTTTGCTGCTCCTTTCAGATCAGAACACTTTCATCCCTTCCAGGGTAGCTATTTTTGTGTCGCTGAATGTAAATCTCACCAGGGAGTGGTTTTAGTAAACTTTCCATTTATTACTTGTGCCTGGAGTCTTTTAGTATGATGCAATTATTAGTAATTATCATTCTGATGATTCTCTGTTTTGATTGGTACTATTTTATATATTTGAACAACGCGTCTTTTCAAATACTGGCCATTGACCATTATAAAGAGACTGATACATAGAAAGAAAGCCAAGAATGTTTCTTGCCCCCAAATGGAAAGAAGCAGAAGTCCCAGCAAAGGAAGAATGGATACGAAAACTTATGGAATATGCAGAAATGGCAAAACTTACCGGAACAATAAGAAATCAAGATAACAATCTTTTCATAAAAGAATGGAAATGGTTTATTGAATATTACAGATAAGTTGTAAACAGATAAGAACATTGGCAGGATTATTGTAATCACCTGCACTTTTATAAGAGTATATATTGAATAAATGAGCAAATTAAGTTAATTTGGATATGCAGAAGATATTTTTTAAAAAATGAAGGGACCACAGAAAGAGAGGGAAGGAAGCCAAGTTTTGAAATGTTAAAATGATTGTAAAATTAGTGAAATGCATAAAACCGAAAAGCACAAAAAAAGATACATAGAAAGGTACATTTCAGAATAAGTAAAGGTAACGGGACCCCTGACCATTAGGTCCAGTCGTGACCGACTCTGGGGTTGCGGCGCTCATCTCGCTTTATTGGCTGAGGGAGCCGGCGTACAGCTTCTAGGTCATGTGGCCAGCATGACTAAGCCGTTTCTGGCGAACCAGAGCAGCGCACGGAAACGCCGCTTACCTTCCCGCCGGAGCAGTACCTATTTATCTACTTGCACTTTGACATGCTTTCGAACTGCTAGGTTGGCAGGAGCAGGGACCGAGGAACGGGAGCTCACTGGGATTTGAACCGCCGACCTTCCAATCAGCAAGTCCTAGGCTCTGTGGTTTAACCCTCAGCGCCATCCGCATCCCTACATTTCAGAATACTGCAGCACAATTGTTGAAAGGAGTGAAGCTTTGTCAGCACAAAAATCCTGCTCTCAGAGATTTGTACTGGTTGCCCATTTGCCGCTGGGCCAACTTCAAGTTGTTACTATTAGTATACCAAGCCCTTAGCAACTTGGGGCCAGCTGACGTGCAAGATCGCCTTATTCCATTGACGCCTACTCGACTGCGTAACACCCATTCCACATTTGTAAGAAAACAATCTTTTAGTGTGGCTGCACCCACACTTTAGAACTCCCTGCCTAGTGACATCAGACGGGCACCTTCACTGAACTTTTTTTTTTGGCACCTGATAAAAACATGTTTGTTTAGTCATCTCCTACTCACACGCATAGGACGCGGGTGGTGCTGTGGGTTAAACCACTGAGCCTAGGACTTGCCGATCAGAAGGTCGGTGGTTCGAATCCCCGCACTGGGGTGAGCTCCCGTTGCTCAGTCCCTGCTCCTGCCAACCTAGCAGTTCGAAAGCACGTCCAAGTGCAAGTAGATAAATAGGTACCACTCTGGTGGGAAGGTAAACGGTGTTTCCGTGTGCTGCTCTGGTTCGCCAGAAGTGGCTTAGTCCTGCTGGCCACATGACCCGGAAGCTGTACGCCGGCTCCCTCGGCCAATAAAGCGAAATGAGCGACACAACCCGAGTCGGTCACGACTGGACCTAATGCTCAGGGTTCCCTTTACCTGTACTCAGACGCATAGGGCGCTGATGTGTGCTTTGATCTCTTTTTAGTGTATCACGGATTTTATTTGTTTTAATGTTTTAAATATTTGTCTTTGACTGTTTTTAAATTTTATTTTGACAAAGTAATAATCATAAATGAATAAGAATAAAAATGTGCACCCCACCATTCCATTGTAACTATCCAGCCTCCGAAAATTTCAACACCTCTTGCGATGGTTTGACCCCTTTCCGTTTTAACAGTACAAATTCAACAAACACCCTCCATATCTCCTCAAAATCAGTTCTCCTGCATATTCCTTGTCTCACCTTAATGGCACATGTTAATTTATCATTAAGAGCTACCGTATTTTTTGCTCTATAAGACTCACTTTTTCCCTCCCAAAAGTAAGGGGAAATGTGTGTGCGTCTTATGGAGTGAATGCAGGCTGCGCAGCTATCCCAGAAGCCAGAACAGCAAGAGTGATTGCTGCTTTCACTACGCAGTGATCCCTCTTGCTGTTCTGGCTTCTGAGATTCAGAATAATTTTTTTCTTGTTTTCCTCCTCCAAAAACTAGGTGTGTCTTGTGGTCTGGTGCGTCTTATAGAGCGAAAAATACGGTATATCCCACACCTCTTTATACCATTTTCCTATTTTATATTCTGCTTGCCCCTTCCGCTTCCTAGCTATCATAATTTGTGCAGCTGTCAATACATTTGTGAGCAAGCCCTTCATAGCCTGCGAACCTTCCACCCCATCGTAAATTGATAATAACGCTACCTCTGGACTTTGGGTCAGCTTTAACCCGGTGATTTCTGTTATATCCTTAAACACACTTTGCCAAAAAATAAAAAATAAAAATGTACATATTTACACCCCCACCACATATGAACATAACCCCTTGTTTCCTGGCATCCTTGACTGGTTTTCTTGATAGTTTTTTAATTCTTTTTTCCGGAAATGGCTTTGAGTTTGTTTGTTTACAATCAAGCGGTGTATAAATCTTATGCTATACAGTGGTACCTCGGGTTAAGAACTTAGTTCGTTCTGGATGTCCGTTCTTAACCTGAAACTGTTCTTAACCTGAAGCACCACTTTAGCTAATGGGGCCTCCTGCTGCTGTTGCGCCGCTGCTGCGCAATTTCTGTTCTCATCCTGAAGCAAAGTTCTTAACCCAAGGTACTATTTCTGGGTTAGCGAAGTCTGTAACCTGAAGCGTCTGTAACCTGAAGTACCACTGTAAATAGATATATGATTAACAAATCAGTGTTGTTTTTTTAAATAATAATAATAATAATAATAATAATAATAATAATAATAATAATGTGGCAAAATGTTTCCTCCTTCACCAGCTGCTCTGATCAAAACGAGGGGATGCTGTTTCCAAGGGGACATTTACAGAACGTTGAGGATGGAATGTTCAGAAGGGCTTCATTCATTCATTCATTCATTCATTCACAGAAGCTCTGTGATGCTGCTAGTACTATCATCATCTAGGCTGAGGCCACGTGGTGTTACTACACCCGATGTCTACATGCTGTTTCCCTTTCTCGCTTATTTTCTTTCTTTGTTTTCATCAGCTCATTTCCTGCTAATTAAAAACCCACCTTTCCATTCCCATCAAGGTGATGTCATCTGTTGTCTGCTACTAATGATGAGAGGGTTGATGGTACCACATTCCAGACTTACGAAAAGGAAGCGCTTTTTTTTTAATCAGACGAACGTGACAATTACACTGTGGAACTCTCCTCCACAGGATGTGGGTGCTTGAGAGGCCAGGAATCTGGGAAGCCTCCAGATGGAGACATGCCAAGGTGACGCCAGAAATATTTCATGCCTTGAATAGTTTCAAAGATGGAATGCAAAGGATCCAATTTTCTGAGGCTCAAATCAAAGGCTGTTTATCACCGGCTGTCATCATTCGGCATGCAAAGTGCTTTATTATTCTAATCTTATTTATCTGCACTGTGATAATTTGGCTGAGATCTGGAACCTACCCGAGGCCATCCAGGGAGCCTTGCAAGTGACAAAGCTCTTCCCTCATATGCACTCTAACCACTGCTCGATACTGCCCTCCAGCTCATCTTGACACTCTTTAGGGCTATATAGGAATGAAACAGTTTGTTATAATGAAGTTCACTGGGCTAGTTTAAAAAAATCCCTGGGAAGACTGAATTGATTGGTAGTGATTATAGCTAAGGGTATGAGAAGGCATCCCTCTCCGTTCTGCCCTGCATTTTCCGCACGCAGCCTTGCTTCTGTTCTGCCGCAGTTCGTCTTCCACCAAAAACGACATTATTTGTCTTGCTGTTCTGTGTTACAAAATCACGTGACTTATCTAACCTACACAATTTAAATGCATACAGAAGTATCCAAGAAAGTCAAAAGCAAGGATTCCTGCCAAATCTCAGACCTTCTGGACTCTGAAACACGGGGGACAACTAGCCACAGCGAGACTCCTTATGGGGTCCTCGCTGCGAGATCACATTCACCCGGTGCTATACCAGCTGCACTGGCTCCCGGTGGGGTACAGGATCAGGTTTAAGGTGCTGGTTTTAACCTTTAAAGCCCTATATGGCCTAGGACCCTCGTACCTACGGGACCGCCTCTCCTGGTATGTCCCACAGAGGAACTTACGGTCTTCAAACAAAAACATCCTGAAGGTCCCAGGCCACAGAGAGGTTAGGCTGGCCTCAACCAGAGCCAGGGCTTTTTCAGCTGTGGCTCCGACCTGGTGGAACGCTCTGTCACAAGAGACTAGGGCCCTGCGGGACTTGACATTTTTCCGCAGGGCCTGCAAGACGGAGCTGTTCTGCCAGGCCTTTCTGCCAGGGGTTCAGTCTGACTCCCTCTTCCCTTTCATAAGCTTGCATGAAAGTGGCTTCCCAATTTTTCTCACAGGCCCATATAAGTTCAGCACAAACAGTTGGGCCGGGTGAGCATTTAAGGTCCCCAACCCTAAATCTGCAGGTTGCCATCTGATTGGATTTTATTCTGATCCTGATCTGATTTGGGGATGTATTTAATTGATTGTCTGATTTTATGTTAATGTGTTATACATTTGATGTTAGCCACTTAGAGCCCGGCTTTGGCTGGAGAGGGCGTGATATAAATAAAATTTATTATTATTATTATTATTATTATTATTATTATTATTATTATTCCACATATAAGAACTTGTTATTTTAGTGTGAAAGCACCTGCTCTTGGGAACCCCCTGCCTCTTGACATCAAGCAAGCGTCTTCACTGAACTCTTTTCAGCACCTGCTATAAACATTTTTGGTTAGTCGAGTCTATCCAGATGGTCAGGTTTCCGGTTCCTATCTGCCTTAATGGAGGCAGCCCCCACGACATCGCGGGGATCGAAGGCAGAGAAAAACAAGAACGACAGAGGGTAAATCATTCTTGGAAATTCCTCCCAGGGAAAGGGGGAACGGGCTTCACTCGCAGTCCGTCTCAGTACCTGGCTCTCACTCTGTCATGGACTGCGCGGGGCAAGGTGGCGCTGAGTGCAAAAGCACTTCGCCTGGCGAAAACCCTCCAACGCTACCATTAAGAAGCAGAGGGTCTCCTGTTAACTGGATCTTTAATTGGCCCTAAATTCAGGCATTCTCCTAGAGAAGATGCCGTCTACCCTCTCCTCTGTATCACCCTGGTGTGACGCTGGTGTTAACCTTTGGACAGCTTCCCACACACTATGTTAAAAGGATTTCCTGATGTGCTTGGAATAAGGGCATCCCCCCCCCTTTCTTTCTGTTGACAGCAATGAGTCTGATTAGGTTCAGACAAGGACTGGGATCCCTGTTATACAAAGGAGGCTTGTCTCACAGGTGCCACACCTGCCCAAACTTGAGCTCCTTGTCAGAATTGCAGATTGAAGCACAGAAGCTCAACGCGGTCATGACAGCAAGGCCTTCCTTGCCAGCCAAACTGGAGTGATGACACACACATCCCATAATGATCCAAGGTGTGAGCTGTTCCCCGGAGGGTGGCTTGATCGGAAATATCCCACACTCCCCCCTCACACTTTCTTTTTTTACAATAGGATAGTTTCATGTTTTGATCCTGCATTTTATTCTGTGAACCACCCTGAGGATCTTATGATGGAGGACGGGATATGAATCTAATTAATAAGCAAAATAAGTAAATAAATAAAAATAAATATTTAAGGCTCAGAGCTGATAAATTGGGGAAACTCCCGCATTAAGAACCTCAGGAAGGACGCCCTGATTGCCTGGGCGGCAAGTCCTTTGATTCCCTTGAAAACACAAGACATGAATTATTTAATAAATAAATGGAATAAACATCCAAGAGGAATGTATGGAAAAAGATATAAAACAAACTGTAATAAAAACAAGACAATAGAAAAAGTATAATGAGAAAGATTGGAAGGTTTTTTTCCAGAAAACTTTATTGGATAAGACATGATGTTGTATGAACATTTGGTTCTTTTTATTGTTATTTTTCTCTTTTCTTGTTTCTTTTAAACCCCTTTTCGCCTTTTTTGATGTGATGAATCCTTTCCCCCCCCCTTTTTTTCTTTTTCTCTCCTTTTCCTTTTTGTGCTTAATCTTGTTATACTTACCTTTGTTGTATGATTGTATTCTAAATTAATAAAGATTTATTTTTATTTTTTAAAAAAAATTATTTAACCTTTAATTTGTTGCATTTAAGTTCTGACTTTTCCTCCTCGCCATTGACTCCCCCCAAACAACTCTGTGAGATAGGCCAGGCTGAGAGTGAGAGACTGTCCCAAAGTCACCCAGTCAGCTCCATGGCCGAATGGGAGGGATTTGAACCCTGGTCTCCCAGATCCTGGTCTTGGGAACTGTAGTTTACACCTAACAGAACTAAATCCCCCATCACCCCCTTTAAAAAACAGACTACAGTTCCCAGGATTCTTTGAAGGAAGCCATGTGCTTGACCAAGGAGGTCAAGGTGGCATACGTCCTCCTTCTCCCAATTTTATTCTCACAACAACCCTGTGAGGTAGGTTAGGCTGAGAGTGAGTGAAGGTGAAGGTCCTGTGTGAGTGTCTGGAGGCGGTTGGAGGATGGATGGCGGCTAACAGATTGAAGTTGAATCCTGACAAGACAGAAGTGCTGTTATTGGGGGACAGGGGGCAAGCAGGTGTGGAGGACTCCCTGGTCCTGAATGGGGTAACGGTGCCCCTGAAGGACCAGGTGCGCAGCCTGGGAGTCATTCTGGACTCACAGCTGTCCATGGAGGCGCAGGTCAATTCTGTGTCCAGGGCAGCTGTCTACCAGCTCCATCTGGTAAGCAGGATGAGACCCTACCTGCCCGCGGACTGTCTTGCCAGGGTGGTGCATGCTCTGGTTATCTCCCGCTTGGACTACCGCAATGCGCTCTATGTGGGGCTACCTTAGAAGGTGACCTGGAAACTGCAACTAATCCAGAATGCGGCAGCTGAGACCATATAACACCGGTCTTGAAAGACCGACATTGGCTCCCAGGATGTTTCCGAGCACAATTCAAAGTGTTGGTGCTGACCTTTAAAGCCCTAAATGGCCTCAGTCCAGTATACCTGAAGGAGCATCTCCACCCCCAACGTTCTACCTGGACACTGAGGTCCAGCTCTGAGGGTCTTCTGGTGATTCCCTCACTGCGAGGTTACAGGGGACCAGGCAGAGGGCCTTCTCAGTAGTGGCACCCACCCTGTGGAACGCCCTCCCACCAGATGTCAAAGAGAACAACAACTACCAGACTTTTAGAAGACACCTGAAGGCAGCCCTGTTTAGGGAAGCTTTTAATGTTTAACAGACCACTGTATTTTAATACTTTGTTGGAAGCCACCCAGGGTGGCTGGGGAGACCCAGCCAGATGGACAGGGTATAAATATATTATTATTATTATTATTATTATTATTATTATTATTATTATTATTATACCACACACTCTAATCACTACAACACATTAACCCTCTACCATATCTCTTTCCATGAATCCAACGTCGTCATCCAGAGTTGTCTTCCCCAGTCTGGTGTCCTCTGATTGTTGCAGGAACTCTGACTCCCATCAGCCCTTGCTGCCAGTATGGTCAATGCTCAATGACGATGGAAGTCATAGTTCCACAATGTTCTTGAACTCCGAACTCACATCAGCCTGAATCAGCATGCCCAGTAGACGGGGATTATGGGAGGTGTAGTTCAGCAATGTCCTCGGGCTCCAGCTCCTATCAGACTCAGTCAGCATGGCCAACGGGCAGAGATGATGGAAGTTGTAGCTCCAGTAAGGAACATCTGGTTTCATGTAGCTTAAAGCACATAAGCTCTCTTAAATCTACAGGGATTTTGTATAGGTCAATAAAAGTAAAATTGATTCTAATTCTATTTGTGCCTAGGTTACTATTTTTCATTCCATCCATTTTATTTGTGTTCTGAAATGTCCCTGCCATTTTTATTTTTATTTTGCACTTTTCACCCAAGGAAAATAAAATCTATGGCTTCATTCATACCCTCAGTGCTGGCGTCTAAATTTATACTGATCTTGTGGAGCCTTTCTGCTGCCCTGAACCATTTGGTCATTACAGTGGTACCTCGGGTTAAGTACTTAATTCGTTCTGGAGGTCCGTTCTTAACCTGAAACTGTTCTTAACCTGAAGCACCACTTTAGCTAATGGAGCCTCCTGCTGCCGCTGTGCTGCCACTGCATGATTTATGTTCTCATCCTGAAGCAAAGTTCTTAACCCGAGGTACTATTTCTGGGTTAGCAGAGTCTGTAACCTGAAGCATCTGTAACCTGAAGTGTATGTAACCCGAGGTACCACTGTACTTCAAAATGGTTTTCTCATGTATGAAAAGCTATGCCTCACATCCCATAAACTCCCAGATACCAAGCATCATTCAATAATCCAAGAGGAACATCTCTCCTAAAATGGTACAGACTGTAATCTGTCTATTTACTTATTTTTTTATTCAGAGCATTCCTGCTCTTTGGCCAGAGAACCTCCCAGAACAGCTTACAGATCAATAAAAAGAAAAGAGTCCCTGCTCTCGGGCTTGCCTGTTAAAAAGACACAACACAAAAAGAAAAGGCGATGGGAAGGGAAAAGGAAAACATGAATTCTTAACATTGCAAGGTTCTTAGATATGCAAAACCTCAAATTCTTCTCTGACCTCAGAATTAACTTAGCATTCCTCTTTCTTTCTCACACACAGCAGGAAATGCCTCTTTTATTAAAGATAAGGCCTTCAGTGATGCATACTTAATCACGTTTAAAAATGAAGGGAAATCCTTCTTGTTTCCACACTATTGCAATATTCCTACTCTATGACGATGCTTTAATTGATCGATCAGTTCAGACAATGACGACTCTATAAATATTTCTTTAATTGCGATGTCACATTGAGACAGCCAAACACTGTGGGGCACTGGCCCTCCCAATATGTAAAATAGCAAACATGTACATAAAATACATATCGTTTTAAGTCTAGAAAAACTGCGGAAAGTGGGGGGGGGGGAGCTGATTGAAATGCAAGGCTGTTCCCCACAGTCAATGCTGGATTTATGTATAAGCTAAACAAGCTATAGCTTAATGCCCCACTCTCTTGGGGGGCCCCAAAAAAAATTAAAGGGAAAAAAAACCTGGATTTACATTTCTAAAATATAAGATTAAAAAAACCTACATACAACAACAGTGTTTTGTGTTGTGTTGTTGTTGTTTAGTTGTTTAGTCGTGTCCGACTCTTTGTGACCCCATGGACCAGAGCACGCCAGGCACTCCTGTCTTCCACTGCCTCCCGCAGTTTGGTCAAACTCATGCTGGTAGCTTTGAGAACACTGTCCAACCATCTTGTCCTCTGTCGTCCCCTTCTCCTTGTGCCCTCCATCTTTCCCAACATCAGGGTCTTTTCCAGGGAGTCTTCTCTTCTCATGAGGTGGCCACAGTATTGGAGCCTCAGCTTCAGGATCTGTCCTTCCAGTGAGCACTCAGGGCTGATTTCCTTCAGAATGGATAGGTTTGATCTTCTTGCAGTCCATGGGACTCTTAAGAGTCTCCTCCAGCACCATAATACAAAAGCATCAATTCTTCGGCGATCAGCCTTCTTTATGGTCCAGCTCTCACTGCCATACACTGCTACTGGGAAAACCATAGCTTTAACTATACGGACCTTTGTTGGCAAGGTGATATATCTGCTTTTTAAGATGCTGTGTTTTGTAGGCACCTATTTTGTTATGTGCAAATGGCTTTAGATATCTATGAGGTCCATAAATTACCATATAGCATATATTCAACACAAAAAACAGCGACAATTTGTTGTTGGCAAAGGACAGCTGGATATAAAAAGGGCCCCATTGGCTTCAGTAGCTTAGGGCCTCATCAAACCTAAATCCAGCCCTGTCCACAGTATAATGCATTTTGTATGTCCTGTTCCTGAACATATACATTCTGGGGGCATAATTTACCCTAGCAGATGCATTTTTTGTAGACAAGACTTGGCTGCACTCCAGAAATCTGGAGAAGTGTGGATTTCAAAGGATATCTGTGCATAATTAAGGAGGTTCGCCTACAGATCAAGGTAAACAATAATATCACTCCTATCACCATGAAGGTGATTTATCAAGTAACCATCATCTGTGGCCTTGATAATGCCAGGTAACTGATAGGTGGATGGCTGCACCTTCCTGCCAGATTTCCCCCACAGGAAATGCACCACCCGGCAGGACTGAACTCTCTACTCATCAGCTGATGAGTAGGGGTTAAGTCTTGCTGCTTTAGTTGCATACCAGTTTTCTGGAGAAGGAGGCGGAAGGGGCAATTTCAGCCCATACACAATCTGTTTTTTTTTAAAAAAATAATATTTATTCAAATTTTAAAGGTTACAAAAAGAATCAAAGAAGAAAACAAAACAGTACATAAAAGCAAATCACATCCAGAAAAAAGTAAAAGAACGAAAACAGAAAAACAGAAAAAAAGTCAAAAAGTCAAAAAGAAAAAAGAACAAGTCAAACCTTTACATATTTTTCTTTCTTTAACTTATTTCCTTGACTTCCTCACACCTCCCCTCTTTATATTCTAGTTCAGATAGGTATTTCAGCAAATCCTTCATCTTGTTTTTATCCTAATAATTTATCTTGATATCCTGTAATTTTTCATTCTCTCTTTCATCAATTATCCATCCATTTTTACTTTATTTAATCTTATTTCTCATTAAAACTGATATATTTAAACTTATTCTCTTAAGACATTTCCCCTAGGGTTATAAAAATTTCATTCCACGATTTTTCCATTTTTCATTAATTTTTTTTTTTTAAAAAAAATCTCAATATATACATTTTAAATTCCCAATTTTCTTCCACCGTCTCCCCTCCCCAGTCTTGGCCCCTACCAACAGTTCCATCAACCTCCAACAGTCCATCAACCTGGAGATCTTAAATCCGAGGCTCTTAACTCTTCTTCATGTCCCATCTGCCGATCTTCTTGATAATCTTTGGTATTAAAAAACAGTTCTCGGAGGGGCTCCAACCCAACGATGATCATATTCCTTCTTAGCAAGTCTGCCAGATTTCCATAATTAAAGGTAGGGCCCATAAAGTCAGCCCATACACAATCTAATCCTTTCCCCTGTGCGTCAAGTTGATATCGATGCCAGTGACGTCAAATGATTGACATGGGGATGTGGTTTGGGGGAAGGTGCCACTGGAATTATTAAAAAAGATTTTTCCATCTTCCATCTTGCTATTTATTATGACTATGATAGATCAACACAGCTATCCACCTGTCTATCTAATATACCCAGTTTGGCCTAAAAGGCCATTTCCCCCAATCCACACCCCCATGTCAATCATTTGGCATCACTGGCATCGATATCAACTTGATGGACAGGGAGAAAGATTAGACTGTGAATGGGCTGAAATCGCACCTTTTGCCTCCCTCCCCAGAAATCGCGTGGCGGCGGGAGGCCCCATTAGCTAAAGTGGTACCTCAGGTTAAGAACAGTTTCAGGTTAAGAACGGACCTCCAGAGCAAATTAAGTTCTTAACCCGAAGTACCACTGTATCTTGGTTCAGACCAGAGGCCCGTCTATGCCAAACATCCTCTTTGCACTCAGCTGTCTCTCAAAAGCCCATCAGCACTGGCAGTGCAATGAATCACCGAGACCTTGGTTCAGATCAACGGTCCAGCTATACTCAGCAATTTTATTCCGACCAGAGGTCCATCTATATACTAACATCCCTCTTTTTCTGTTCGCCAATTGTCTCCATCGACAATGAAGTTAACCATTGAGGCTTTGGCACTGCTGTGCCCTTTGTCTGTAATATCTGGTACTGCTGCCCCCTCTTGGAGGCAGGATACTGGGTTAATGCTTTTTTGTTTAAAGCATAGCTGGTGTGTAAGGTTTTTTTTAATACACCCTGGCCGCTCTGGCTGCCCATACCTTGGGCCTTACACACCAGCACAGAGCGTGGGCGATGCTCCGCATCACCAGCAGGAAGAACGAGAAGGACCACGAGGCGCATCCTCTGGTTTTGCAATGGCTTGCCTGCTGATGCCAGGTGAGTTGCAGAGGAGGAACGCCCCCAAAAGAGTGTCTGAGCCACAGGAGGGAAGGGAATGTTTCTCTTTAAAAGGAAGTTGGGACTGGCCTCATGACACAGGCATTGGGCGGATTCAAGAGGTGGGTGGTGTCTAATCTCATATAGCCCAACTCCTGCCAGCACTAGGACGAAACAGGCAGACGGACTCAGAAGTTTTTGGTCGACGAGAGACACAGCCCACAACACAATCATGCCAGGTAAGGAATATCCAACACATCGTCGTCTGTTTGTTTATCGCAGGGGGGAAAGGGCTTCTTTCTAAGGACCCTACGGCGAGACGCTGGTCTTCTTTGAACCTGGAATGTAGCTAGGAAGTTTCTGAGGACGTGTCTCTACAGGTCTTGGTGGAGCAAGTGCCGTCGTCCGACTGGCGTGCCAACGAAATGTCCCTGGGAAGCGAAAAGATCTGGGATGAAAGAGATGTGGGGGTTGGGGGTTGGGATCAGAATTGGGGAAAGGAATAAAGAACCCAGAGGTGGTATTAGGGTCTCACCAAACCACTGGGTCTTGACTTGGGTTGGGCTACGCTGAAAGTCTTGTGTGATCTCCTTCGTTTACTGGATTCCAGAAGTCCACCCACGTGTGCTAAAGTTATGCAGAGCTAGGATCTAAATCCTAACCAATCTGCGTCTGATGATACCTTTGGACTATAGGGAGATGTCTTCTACTGAGTCAGACCAAAGGTCCATCTAGGACCAAAACTGTCCACAGGTCCCAGCTTGGGGAAGGGAATCGGTTCCTTCCATCCCTTCCTGGAGATGTCTGCGATTAAATTGAGGACATTCTCCATGAAAATCATCCCATCTACCCCTGAGCTGCAACCTTTCCCCTGAACAAGTGCGCAAGTCCTGGCTGTGAGCACCTCTCGGCTGGATCATGTCCAGTCCAGCATTCTTAGCAAGAATCTATTTGCTATGTGGTCAGCCGATGGCCCATGAGTGATCTGCTCTGGTGCAAGGCAACTTCCTAAGTTTTTAAGCTTAAGTATAAGAGAGACTGAGCGGCTTCTGAATACCAGTTACTGGGATCCACAGGTGGGGCTTGTGTTCGAATCCTGGTTGTGGGTTACCTGCAGGCCTCTGGTTGGCCACTGTTTGAACAGGATGCTGGACTAGATGGGCTCTTGGCCTGATCCAGCAACCGGCTCTTAAGGACAGGCGTTCTGCGCAGAGAACTTGCACTTCTCCACATTTTGCGGTGCAACGATGTGTCTGAAAAACGCACCCGTCAGGGTGAAGCAAGTGTATAAATGTGCATAGCACATCTGTGAAGCTGGCTTGACAAAGATGGCTTGACGAAAAAAATGTGTGTATCGGGATAAATCTTTAGGAAAAGCCTGGTGAGTTTTCAAGAGGATTTTAAAAGGAAGCTGCAACCAGATGTGGAAATATGGAGAACTTTAATACTGGGGAAATGAGAAATTGAGAAACAGTGAAGCCGACATGTTTGCTTATCCCCAGCCATGGCTAACCGCTTTTTGAAAACATGGATTTCCATAGGGTCTAATTTGTTTGGGCCGAACCCAACCCATTGCTCTTGGCCACCTGTCTGAGATGATGATGGTGATTGAAAGGGCACATTGGTTTAGGTGCCCCCTTCCCAAGGATGAAAGGCAGCTGCCTGTCTATATCAGATTAGGTTTAATGGTCCTAGTAAAGGGTAAAGGAACCCCTGACCATTAGGTCCAGTTGTGACCGACTCTGGGGTTGTGGCACTCATATTGCTTTATTGGCCGAGGGAGCCGGCGTACAGCTTCCAGGTCATGTGGCCAGCAGGACTAAGTCGCTTCTGGCGAACCAGAGCAGCGCACGGAAACGCCGTTTACCTTCCCGCCAAAGCGGTTCCTATTTATCTACTTGCACTTTGACGTGCTTTCGAACTGCTAGGTGGGCAGGAACAGGGACCGAGCAACGGGAGCTCACCCCGTTGCAGGGATTCGAACTGCCGACCTTCTGATCGGCAAGCCCTAGGCTCTGTGGTTTAACCCACAGCGCCACCCGCGTCCCTTAAGGTCCTAGGACAGCCTAAAAAAGGAATGACTTTTAAGCCACTTGGATGACTTTTAAGAAATCTGAAGGCAGCCTTGTGTGGAGAAGCCTTTTAATGTGTGCTGTTTTATTATGTTTTTTTATATGTTGGAAGCCACCCAGAGTGGCTGGGCAACCCAGTCAGATGGGCAGGGTATTATTATTATTATTATTATTATTATTATTATTATTATTACACATTGACCTAAGTCCCACGTAACAGAGCTGGATTTTATTCCCAAGTAAGTATGCACAGAATCGTTGCAGAATAAATGAATTGGTCCATCTAGCTTTGGGCTTTCCCTAACATGGTGGCCTTCAGACATTTTGGACTACAACTCCCATTAGCCTCAGACAACAGTCAGGACAGATGATAGCAGAAGTTCAACGCCACCTGGAGGATGCAGTCCTACCTTAAGATGCCAGATTTTGAACTCAGGACCTTCGACATGCAAGGCAGATGTCCGACTACTGGGTACAACTCTCTTGCCCACAGAAGGTGCCAGGATCAATACCCCATGGCTTTTCCAGGTGGGGCTGGGAATGTCTCCTCCCCGAAGCCTTGGAGGGCAGCTGCCAGACAATACTGAACAAGATAGATCAATGGTCTGACTCTGTATGAACATACCTTCCTATGTTCAAAGGAGCACACACTTTTCAGAAAGAGGCTCAGATCGTGCCGAACTGTCGAAACAGCCGACGGGAGGGAGGGAAAGGTAAAACACTGCGACAAGTTTCAGCTTGATTGACCAAATACGAACAATCACAGCCCAGCAATAATACTTAGAGACTTCTCTGTGGACTGTGTCTGAAGTTCACAGCCTCTCCTCTAAGAAAGTTTGCCTACCCCTCTGTACTGAATGAATCTTTTTCAATGTGGGTCTGCCAATAGCTCTGTGGGACATTTCAAAAGCTGACATCTTTACAGGCAGGAAGGAAGCTTCTACGCAGATGTCCACATCTGGATATGCATCGAACCATCCTAAAATAAATAGCCAACACCATCTAGAGATCCCCATGTTTCAGGAAGCAGTGTCAGAAGCATAGCTTCCATAAGTGAGTTTGTTTCTCAGCTCTTGACCATCTCCAAATTGGGATTTCCAAAAAGACAGGGCAAAGGCATTTGAAAGGTCCACTGGGAAAACAAGGAGCTTCCATAACTCAGTGGAAGAGGATGTCCTTTGGAACTGGAATGATGAGGAGTAGACATGGGTGGTGGTGGTTTCCTATTCAGTTCAAGTTTAAAGGCAAGCTGATCAGGTTTGCGGCGGCTGAAACAATCTTAGAATTGAAATGGAGCTGTCTTTCGCAACTGAACTTTCTCTGAATTTTGCAATGCAGTTCTCCAACCAACCAAGGTTGACCAAAAGAATCTTCTATTAGGGCAAAGTGTGCGTGGAAGTTGATGCCTTGATGAAAATAACTTAGAAGAATGCATTCTATTAGGGGAAAAGGCTTACAAAAATGTGTAGCTTTGTCAAAACTGTATATGAAAAAAAATATGTAATTATTAGGTGAAATCCACTCTAAAATGCTTGTGGGTTTTCACGAGGTTTTTTTTTAAATTGCTGCAGAAATGTGGAGACTCAAATTTCAAATTGGAAAAATGAGGATTCCAAAAATGAGTAACTTAAACTGACAAATCTTTCCATTCCTAGTTGGGCAAATGTATCAATTTCAGTTCTTGCTTTCTCATATTTCCAATAGCTACTGCCCTTCCTCTCATTAATTCATTGATTTTTTTCCACAGTCATTTATTACCCCAGAAAGTTGCCTTGAGCCCCAATCATGGAGATGTGTTGTATACATATTTTAAATAAATGAATTCTCATTTGAAAAAAGAATGAGTCAGGGACAGATAAGTGTGAAGGCAGCCACCGAATTTGCGATGGTTCTTCAGCCACAAAATAAACAGCCAGAATGACACAACTTTGGGGGATCTATTATTATTTATTTTTTAAAATGATTGCTTTTATCATCAGGCGGTACACCCCCAAAAGTAAGGTTAAGGGCTCGGCTTGGTACACAGCACATTTGCTCCTAGCTGGGATGAATTGGAAGCAGTAATTAAAACGTTCCCAGGCCCGCAGGAATCCAGCCTGTTATACTGCCTCAGCAACCTGGTTAAAATTGCTGATGAGCTCTAAATAATAAACTGGAATTTGGAAGAGGGCTTCCCTGGCATGCTCTGACTTAGACCAGGCAGCAACGTGCCAGGAAATACAGATTCGTAGGAAAGAGGAAGGCACCTTTAAGCATGTGCAGAGTGCTGAACCCTCTTCCTTTGAGGAGAGAGGACTCCCACCCATCACAGGTAGCGATGGCAGGAAGATTCCAGGTTAGGAAGAACTCTTGCTATGCTCAGAAGAGAACCTCCATGTTCTATGGCAGTCTACCGCAGAACACTAAACGCTGGGAACAACCAAGGCTCTGAATCATGTGTCCTTTGGAACTGCAAGCGGGGAGCGTTGCTGTCATGCGCCCTGCATTGGCTTCCCATCTGGTTGGCTGCTGCGAGGACAGGGTGCTGTGTTCCAGACGGGCTTTTGGCCTGATCCTGCTGCCAGGCTCTCCTGATGTTCTTGAAAATCAAATCAACCTTGCGAGAGCTTGCCAGACCAGGTGGGAAGGAACGGAGAAACCCATCGAGGGTGCGACATGGGCAAGCCCTTTCTTGCTCAGTCTGCTAGGTATAAAAACGCCTTTGAAACCTCACACACCTGGGCTGCTCCTCCTCACCCGGCTTATCTGTGGGAGAAAACATTTCCTGCGTCTCTCTGATCCATTTGGAATGTTGGTGTGCCAAATTCTGCCCTGAGCAGGTGCTTTTGTGCCAGCAGCCGGTGCCCAGAGACATCCAGGCGGTACCATGTTGGATAACCCCCCACCCCACCCCCATTGCTAGAATTAAAGGAGACAACTTATTTGTGTTTCCTCTCGCGCATGTGCGGCTAATTTGCAGGATGCCGTCATCTGCATCAAAACATTCCTCTACAGAGTCTGGATGGGCCGGAGGGACCAGATCTCTGGTGGTTGGGCAAGAGTTTTAGGAACCTGTCCTGGTACCCTATCGTGGTGGGTGGAGACGGCCTCCCACGCTTTCCTGCTTTATCATCCCAGAGCAATGCAGCTGGCAGTGACGTGTCACATATACGCGCTCACAAGTGGGGTGGCGTCTAAGGGCAGGAGGAATTCCAAGGATGGGGCAGAATGGGCTGCAGGGCACGTGGATGGGGTCAATTTGACAGTGAAAAATCTCCATGAGAAGCTTGGCCAATAGGGTGGAATATCAGCCCCAAAGCGGAACATCCCTGCCAGGGAGACGAGTGGGAAATGATCGCATTCAGAATTTCTGCCATGTTTTGCCATGGTGATTTTATGAATGGATCCCAGGTTATTTTATGAATGAATCGCTGTGGTCATTATGTGAATGAATCCCTGTGGCTCATTTATGAATGAATCCCTACAATGTCCTAGGATACTTTTTTTTGTAATGGTAACAAAAATGCTAGAGAGACCGGCTAAGAGTTCTTCGCTCACCCCTTCTTCAGGTTATTCTGCTGATGGGACATTTGGGAAGGAGTGATATTGAAATCTTCCCCAAATGTCTAAGCGTTGTTTGGGATTGGAACTGTAGGCCGGAAGAGTTTAATTTGAGGAGGGCGGAGGACCAAATTGCTAAACAGGTGGTGATCCAGAAATGTCATCCCGCCTTTAATTTAATCAGCATTTTGTTACTTTTAAAATAATAACAATAAGATAAGAATCATATCCCAAGAAACATCTGATTAAGACTGTTCCTACCACCAGGCCAGGAACTTTTCCAAAGCCTGAGGGCCACCTTCACTTCTGGGCAACTTTTGAGGGGCCACATGTCAGTGGTGGGTGGAGCCACAGGCAAAGTGGGTGGAGCAATGGGTGCAAATTTTACCTCTGTAAAATAGACTAGAATCTACTCAATTTTCTATCTGGGCAAGCAAGAAGCAATTGCTGTTTTTATTATGTTTATATTAATGCTATTAAAATGTAATTCGTTTGAAGACCTCTGGGTAACAATAACATGTCTAAAAAGGTAAAGGTACCCCTGCCCGTATGGGCCAGTCTTGACAGACTCTGGGGTTGTGCGCTCATCTCTATAGGCCAGGAGCCAGCACTGTCCGGAGACACTTCCGGGTCATGTGGCCAGCGTGACAAGCTGCAACTGGCGAGCCAGCGCAGCACACGGAACGCCGTTTACCTTCCCGCTGGTAAGCGGTCCCTATTTATCTACTTGCACCCGGGGGTGCTTTCGAACTGCTAGGTTGGCAGGCGCTGGGACCAAACGACGGGAGCGCACCCCGCTGCGGGGATTCGAACCGCCGACCATGCGATCGTCAAGTCCCAGGCGCTGAGGTTTAATTAATACATGTCTAATTAATACTAATACTTTTAGTACTATACTATATTAATACTATGCCTGGCGTGCTCTGGTCCATGGGGTCGCAAAGAGTCGGACACAACTAAACGACTAAACAACATACTATACTATACTATACTATACTATACTATACTATACTATACTATACTCTACTCTACTCTACTCTACTCTACTCTACTCTACTCTACTCTACTATAGTGGTACCTTGGAAGCCGAATGCCTTAGCTCCCAAACAAATCGGCTCCCGAATGATTGAAACCCGGAAGTGAGGGTTCTGGTTTTTGAACAATTTTCAGAAGCCTAGCGTCCGGCATGGTTTCCGCGGCTTCCGCTTGGCTGCAGGACACTCCTGCAGCCAATCGGAAGCCACGCTTTGGTTTTAGAACAGTTCCGGGAGTCGAACAGACTCCCCAAATGCATTCTGTTTGAGAACCAAGATACGACTGTACAATACAATACAATACAGCTGCTGTTGTATTACTGTTATTACTGCTAATAGGAATATACCGTATTTTTCGCTCTATAAGACGCACCAGACCATAAGACGCACCTAGTTTTTGGAGGAGGAAAACAAGAAAAAAAATATTCTGAATCCCAGAAGCCAGAACAGCAAGAGGGATTTGGCTTCTGGGATAGCCGTGCAGCCTGCATTCACTCCATAAGACGCACACACATTTCCCCTTACTTCTTAGGAGGGAAAAAGTGCGTCTTATAGAGCGAAAAATACGGTAAGTATCAGAGTTCAAGGACTGATTCCAGCCAGGAAAAGACACTCAGGGTGTGAGACAGTGAGGAGCGTGGCTTGGAGAGAAGGCATTCCAAGGGGGCCACATAGAGACAACTGGAGGGCCACATTAGCCTCATTCCTCTAGATCTTTTGCCTCTGTTGGAGATCAGAGCTGGTTGAGATCCCTGCAGCCTGTCACGAGAGCCTCTAAGTTGTTCTGATTCCTGCCCCCTCCAAACTCCACTTAGGGGCAACAGAGAATTTATTTCCCATTCCTGGTGCTTGAAGGAAAATATAAGATGCCTGTCCCTTCGGGCAGAATTCGCCCTGATTTCCACAACGAACAGGATGTCACTTATGGAGGAGATCTGAGTAAACAACTGTATCATTATGATTAAAAATAAATAAATCAAGAAGGTGACATCCAGATCAGGAAAGGTAAAACAACTAGGCCAACTCCCACCTTCTTATTCTGTTTTTGTGTGGGAGGTTTTTTCCCTTCTTCTTCCTGGATGTTGGGACATCCTGTGACATCAGCCCATCCTGAAAAGTGGGGAAACACTTAACGAGGCTTTTATTGCTTAACGACTTTGAGCACTTCAGGCTCCTCCCTTTTTCCTGGGAAAAGCAGCTCTGGTCTTTGAATCTTTTCCAAAGGGCATGCAATAAATCTAGTCAATTTGATAACTGTTAATAGCCATGCTGTATGGATTATTGAGCCTAGGAGAAAACATAATTCCTAGCCACTCCACAAATGTGGCCCTCCGTGTCTCTCTGGCTGGCCCTCAGAACTCTCTCTCCAGTACTGACCTATGTCCACGCTTGAGTTTTTGAAGTGGGATAACGTAGGGCTACCATATGTCTGGAATTATCCCAGACATATCCAGGATTAGTCCTTCGAAAATAGTGCGGAATTTCAGAAAATGGGGGGCAAATGTCCGTTAAAACCCAGGTGTATGGCCACTCATGGTCGGAAGTGTTTATTTTTTGGTGAATTTACTGGAAAATGGCTCAAAATCTTCTCTCTCTTTTTTGGAGATTTTGAATCAAAAAGTTCAACAACTCTGCCAAAAAAACAAGATGCGCATTCAGAAACCTCCCGCAGTTTCTAAAGGAAACTGACAATTCTCTTGCCCTGCCCACTGTTGACCCGGGCCCAGTCTGATGCTGGCATCATGTGCGGCCCCTGAAAGGTTACTTTGAAGGCAACGTGGCCCTCATGTTGAAATGGGGTCCCCACATCCAGGGACGTTGCACTGAGTGCAGGATGCTGCAGTGCAATCGCTGGCAAAAGCGAGTCCTTGTTGTCGGATCACACTTTTGCTCAGGGATCAGTGCTGGTTGACCCTTTGCTACTGGGCTGAGTTCACCTTGGAACTGCCTGCCGATTGACCTCAAGCAAGTTCTTTCACTGTATTCTTTTCGGCGCCTACTAAAGGCATTCTTGTTCAGCAAGCCTATTACTATTACTATTAGAAATATATTTATCTACACTCCACCTGACAAGGACTGAAGGCAGGTAAAAATAAGTCTACTCCAATGTTTGGAAAGTTGATGAGAGTTTTAGTATAACGTATTTTTCGCCCTATAGGACGCACTTTCCCCCCTCCAAAAATGAAGGGGAAATGTGTGTGCGTCCTATGGGGCGAATGCAGGCTTTCGCTGAAGCCTGGAGAGCTAGAGGCGTTGGTGCGCACCGACCCCTCTCGCTCTCCAGGCTTCAGGAAGCTATCCGCAAGCCTCGCGTGCCCGGCGGGAGGTCCTGCCGGGCGCACAAGGCTTGCGGGCAGCAGCCTGCAGCCTGAAGCACGGGGCACGCTGCGTAGCACGCCCCGTGCTTCGGACAGATGTCGGCAAGCCTCACGCGCCCTGCAGGAGGTCCCGCCGGGCGCGCAAGGCTTGGGGCAGCAGCCTGTTCTGGGGGCTGGGGTCGGGGGAAGCTCAGGCTTCCCCTGCGCCAGCCCCTGCGCCTGGGGGGGAAATAAATTTTTTTCCCTTTATTTCCCCCCCAAAAAACCTAGGTGCGTCCTATGGGGCGAAAAATACGGTATATTTTTTAGCCTGTTGCCATTTTAACTTTCTGAAAGTCTTAAATTGTGGCTGCCGATTCTTCCTATCTTTTTTATAACACACACACACACATGGGGGGAGAAAGAGAGAGAGAGAGAGAGAGAGAGAGAGAGAGAGAGAGAGAGAGAGATCCGTACTCATTACAAAATACCTATCTTTTTTATAATATACTGAAATAAAACAGATACTTAATCTAAAAAAAGAACAGAGGCAAGAAGAATGAAAGAAGGAATGAAAAAGAGAAAGGAGGGAAGGAAGGAAGGAAGGAAGGAAGGAAGGAAGGAAGGAAGGGAGGGAGGGAGGGAGGGAGGAAGGAAGGAAGGAAGCAAGGAAGGAAGGAAGGAGAGAGAGAGATAAGGTTAAAAACAGGTAAAAATACTTTCAGTTCTCTGTCCTGCAGTTAAATAAAGTACAGTATTCAGTCATTAGCATTCAAACATTCTATATTTTATAAACCAAGCTGGCTGCCAATTCTTCTTATCGATGATAGCATCATTTTATCTTATTTACAAACCACTGAGGGTTTCCATTTCTGTTTTAACAATAAATTGGTGTATAAAGTAAAGGTAAAGGGACCCCTGACCATTAGGTCCAGTCGTGACAAACTCTGCGGTTGCGGCGCTCATCTCGCTTTACTGGCCGAGGAAGCCGGCGTACAGCTTCTGGGTCATGTGGCCAACATGACTAAGCCGCTTCTGGCGAACCAGAGCAGCGCATGGAAACGCCGTTTACCTTCCCTCCGGAGCGGTACCTATTTATCTACTTGCACTTTGACGTGCTTTCAGACTGCTAGGTTGGCAGGAGCAGGGACCGAGCAACGGGAGCTCACCCTGTCACGGGGATTCGAACTGCTGACCTTCTGATCGGCAAGTCCTAGGCACTGTGGTTTAACCCACAGCGCCACCCGCGTGCCAAATTGGTGTATAAATTTTACCAAATAAAATAAAATAAATAAACAGTCTCCCTCGGCTTAAAGCACCTGTCTTCCCCCAATGAATCCTGGAGCTTCACCTGTCGCAGAGCCGCAAATCCCTTCACATCCTGGGGGAACCTGCATGGAATCTGCAGCTCCCAGAATTCCTTGGGTGAAAGGACAGAGGAGAGCCATTTGCATCTAATGTTCTTTTGATGTACAGTGACCTTGGTCTCTCCAACGCCCTCGTTCAGTCGCTTCAGTTTTCCCAGCCTTTCCAGGCAGCTTCCACACCCAAGGATGGGATGGAATGAGCGATAGGAAGGTGAGGTTTCAGGACACAGCGGATTCCAACACGGCGGGTACCTTTTTATCAACCCTGTGCTGCCGATGTGCCTTGCAAGGATAGCCCATAATTGCGGCTTTTGCCTGGCACCACTCCTCCTTCTCGCCCTCCTACGCCCGCTCTGATTGGCTGGGAGGGAGCGGCATTCCATTCCAACGAAGGTCTGGCGACTGGTTCGGCGGATTTCGCTCCCGGCACCCGCCTCACTGGGGCTAGGCAGAGTGCCTGCCAAAATATAATTATCGTTAATCGCCTGTGGGTGTTGCGACCTGGAGGGGAAGGAAGGAAGGAAGGAAGGAAAGATAGGCAGATTGCAGGGCAGAAGGATGGATCCTGCAAACCGGTTGGCTTGCATTCCTAGGAGCAGCCACTGGAGGTCGCTGTGCAGGAAAGACGGGAGACCGTTGGGAAGGCAAGGCTCTGTGCAAACTCAGTGGTTGAACATTTCCTTTGCATGCCAGGGGATGACCTGGGGAGACTTATGGAGGCCAGGTTAAGAGACTTAGAGGGCCGCATTCGACAACCTGGCCTGAAATTCCCTGACCCTGATCTAGATACCTATCTGAGGAGACAGTGTCAGATTTGGGCCATCATTTCGGGAACTTTCAATGGCCATAAAGAAACAAAGGAGGGTATGAAACTAATACAGGGAATATTGCCGCACATCAAAGTGCTGCATCTCTGACTGGTGTGAGATTTCACGGGTTCCACGCTCTCACTCAGATTCTGTGTTTCCTTTTGGGATTCGGGCACAGCAAAGACTGTGGTGTCTTTATGATATATGGGTTATTCACACATATGTACAACCTGAACCTACAATGGAGGGGTTTACAGAATTAATACCCCCAAAAAAGTCCTTCTGTGTCGCCTAACTCCTCATTCTCTACTCTAAGCTCTGTTGTGGGAGAGGGACCCCACCCATTTGCCGTCTCATACCAACTCCCCTTGATCCCTTTGTTCTCGTAATGACCCGTCACCCAGGGGATTAACAAACGAGGAAGGTAGCCTGATTTAATACAATGTTAACACTTGCTGATTCCAGGGATTAGAAGTGCCTAGCACACAGTTTAGCACCTTAAGTCCTAAGACTTAATTAGATTCTAACACTAGCTAGAGCCAAGGATTATAGTCTGGCACTCACAAACTCATAACAATATGTTGGTTGCTCAAGGATCTTCGAGCCAGGAAGTGACTTCTACCATTGGAGACATCCATCTCCCTGCAGAATGATGCAACATCAGGGCACCCTGAGATAACCCTGGTTGCTATGAGTCATCATTCCTTCCCTGTACTCTTTCCAGCTCCCGCTAAAAACATTTTTGTTTCAACAGGCCTACCCAGACATGTTGGATGATGATGCATGGCAACATGTTTTTAATTTATTCTTGGTTACTTAATGTTCCAAATAGTTGTTCTTACTGTTTTTGCTCATGATGTTATCGTTTTATTCTCTTTGTGAACTGCACTGCGGGTTGGTTTTCTTTACGATCAAGTAGTCTGAAATGAATAAAATAAATAATCATCCCCTGCAATGTTAGTACAGTGGTGATAACAATGCCAAGGTGGCAGGTTCGAGACAGCTGCATATTCCAATCCTGGTCCGACTGCACTGGCTACCGATCAGTTTCCGGGCCCAATTCCAAGTGCTGGTTTTGACCTATAAAGCCTTAAAGGGCTCAGGACTGCAATACCTCAAGGACCACCTCTTTCCGTATGCACCTACCCGGACCCTGAGATCATCTTCTGAGGCCCTTCTTCGTGTGCCTTCTCCTCGAGAGGTCAGGAGGGTGGCAACACGAGAACGGGGCCTTCTCAGTGGTAGCTCCCCATCTGTGGAATGCTCTCCCCAGGGAAGTTCGCCTGGTGTCTTCATTATACACCTTTAGGCGCCAGGCAAAAACGTTCCTTTTTAACCAGGCCTTTGCTTAACCAATCCACATCCTGGTTCCTTATCCCTCCTGCCTTTACAGCAGTAGCTACTTATATTCATGCAAGAAAGTCAGGAATGCATTTTTTGCTTCAATTAGGTACACATAATTATGTACTATATTTTGTCACAAACAACTACATTTTATTACATAGGGGAAAAGATCTATTTTAGTGATACTTAAGACAACAACCTGTGGTGTACCTAAAGACTGGTGAGAATAAAAGCAGTTTTTTAATACCTACTGTTTCACTAAAGGACTTTCGACTTGGTGCGCTCATTTACCAAAGACGCGCTGCGCCAGCGGCGATGCTTGTCAGACTCAACGACGGTGCTTGTCATTCTCAACGGCGCTGTGCACACAAAATTATCTAAATTTGGGGGCCCTGGGCAGATATTTGCACCCCAGCGGCGCATATGTTAAAGACGGCCCTGTGTGAAATGCTTTAAAGAATGGCTTATGCACTAAATATTATGCGTGGTATAAGGTACGGGGTATCTTTGGGTTCCCAGATGTTGCTGGAACAGATCTCCTATTTCCCCTGGCATTCTGAGCTACATCTGGAGGCTCCAAGCTTCCCCACACCTGGGGAATATGTCCTGTCCATGAATTGGGGAGGGATGCTTATCGATGACGCACTTCCGTTTTTCCTCTAGGATGCAAGGGAGGAGGAACCAAAGGAGGAGACATCATGGGCGGCGACCCCTCTGAGCTGGAGTGGGCCATCCAGACGCTGTCGAAGAACTACGATAAGTACGCCGGTAAAGGGTGCTGTTGCAGCAAGAAGCGGGGGATCAGCCAGGGTGGATTCCGGAAGATGCTCAAGCATGAACTCAACCACATGTTGACGGTGAGATGAAGGATGGAGGGAGATTCAGAGGGCGCTGCTACCTATTGCCAGATCAAACCGCCAGTCCATCTAGCCAGTGCTGGATTTACGTACGAGCTAAACAAGCTATAGCTTAGGGCCCCAATCTCTTGCCCCCCCCCCAATTCACTATTAATATAAAGGTAAAGGTAAAGGGGCCCCTGACCGTTAGGTCCAGTCATGACCGACTCGGGTTGTGGCGCTCATCTCGCTTGATTGGCTGAGGGAGCCGGCGTACAGCTTCCGGGTCATGTGGCCAAAGCAGCTCACGGAAACGCCGTTTACCTTCCCACCAGAGCAGTACGTATTTATCTATTTGCACTTTGATGTGCTTTCGAACTGCTAGGTTGGCAGGAGCAGGGACCGAGCAACGGGAGCTCACCCCGTCACGGGGATTCGAACCGCCGACCTTCTGATCGGCAAGTCCTAGGCTCTGTTGTTTAACCCACAGCGCCACCCGTGTCCCTACTATTAATATACTTCTTCTTAATTGTATTTCAGTTCAACAATTGCTTTGATAAAATACAGTGGTGCCTCGCAAGACGAAATTAATCCGTTCCGTGAGTCTCTTCGTATAGCAGTGTTTTCGTCTTGCGAAGCAAGCCCATTGACAGCTTAGCGGATTAGCGCTATTAGCGGTTTAGCGGCTTTTAGCAGCTTTTAGCGGCTTATCAGCTTAGCGGATCAGCTGAGAAGCGGCTTAGCTGCTTAGAAAAAGGGGGGGAGGGGGAAAAACCCGCAGGAACTCGCAAGACATTTTCGTCTTGCGAAGCAAGCCCATAGGGAAATTCGTTTTGCGAAGCGCCTCCAAAACGGAAAACCCTTTCGTCTAGCGGGTTTTCCGTCTTGCGAGGCGTTCGTCTTGCGGGGCACCACTGTATGTATTTTGTTATGTGCAAATGGCTTTAGATACCTATTAGGTCGATAAATTACCATATCACATATATTCAACACACAAAAACAGTGACAATTTATTGTTGACAAAGGACAGCTGGACATATAAAGTGTCAGGAGGTCAGCCTACACTCGAGTAGGACACATGCCCAACTGGCTTGTTCTCTCGCTCCTGGTCTTTTGTTCGGGAGCTTCTAGAGCTTTCTTCAGCCTGAACATCACAGTGACCGATGCCAACCGACACACTTAGGGATCCGCAGAGTCTTCGTAGCCTGTGTAACAGACCTCAGCAACTCAGCATTTTGGCTAATCTACTTTATTACATATAAACACACACAGAGCACTGCAACATGGCTCCCTCTCTCTCCACCATCAGACAGCAAAGAGAAAGAACAAAGGACAATAGTCCCACTTCACGGCACACAGTAACACAAACATCCTGTCTCCGTCACTTCCCACTCTGTGGAATGAAAACATACACAGTCATGTGATAGACAACAATCCCATGACTGCAGACACGGGGAATGAATCTTCAACATTACCTTCAGTAGCTTAGGGCCTTATCAAACCTAAATCTGGCCCTGCATCTAGCCCAGCTTTTCCGACACGGACTGGCAGACTCTCTCTCAGCACCAGAAGTGCGGTGAAATTTTGTGCAGGGGGACAGATAGGACCAGAGGCGCCAGCTTGTGAGGGGGTGACATTATGATGTCCCAACCTCGCACATGTGAGCATCATGCTTCCTTCCTGAAGCTGGGCAGAAGATTCTTGGGCTTTGGGAAGGAGGCAGAGGGGGAATATCAAAGGGACTAGCCTAGTCCCCTTAGTCCATTGACCGCATGCTGCTGGTCAGCATAGTAACAATTTGATCTGCAAGTTGATTGGAAAGTGGGTGCAATATTTAGTCCAAGTGGCACTTAGAGGCTGGAATGTGGGGGGCGACAGAAAGCCAGGCAGCCTCCACTCTAGATGGGAAACCAACGAGAAGCAAGAATCTGGCATTTTCCCCAATGGCAAGCAGGTCAGCACTGAGATGGGGAGAAATGATAGGAATAACGTTTCATGGTGCCTCAGCAAGTCAGGCAGGACATGAATGGGGAAGCCTTAAAGGGGTACAAGCTACACAGAAATTAGATGGAAAGCAATGATAAGCAACAGAACGGGCACAAAAAGAATTTGTTGTTGTTGTTTAGTTGTGTCCGACTCTTCGTGACCCCATGGACCAAAGCACGCCAGGCACTCCTGTCTTCTACTGCCTCCCGCAGTTTGGTCAGACTCATGCTGGTAGCTTCAAGAACACTGTCCAGCCATCTCGTCCTCTGTCATCCCCTTCTCCTTGTGCCCTCCATCTTTCCCAACATCAGGGTCTTTTCCAGGGAGTCTTCTCTTCTCATGAGGTGGCCAAAGTATTGGAGCCTCAGCTTCACAATCTGTCACAAAAAGAATAACCTGGACTATTTCACACTTAGGCTATGTTGCAAACCCAGCTACATTAGTGAAACAACGTTTTGAATGTGTTATAAACATGCAACACAAGATGGCGCTGGAGAGCAAAAAAAATTTCTATGCTATTTTACATAGCGATTTTTTTTGTCATAACGATTTAATTTCTGAATTACTTATAGTGTTTTTTTCCGACATCTAGTAAGGCGGACCTCTGCTTCCCCATGTGGTGGAAGTGTCTACGCTCTTCGGCTCCAGGTCTCCCAGTCCCACTTTTCTGACTCGTTTCATTCCCCCTCTTCCCCCATCCAGGACACCAAGAACAAGCAAGCCGCCAACAAACTGATCTGTGACCTGGATGAGAATCAGGACGGACTCATCAGCTTCCACGAGTACTGGAACCTGATTGGCGGCATCGCCAGCCCAATCTCCTGCCTGATCCGACAGCAGGAGGAGAGCGTCAAGTTCACCAAGTAGAGCGAGAGAGAGAACGTCAGCTGCTCACACCACCCCTAGCCCCTTCTATCTCTCCCCCCACATTCCGACTCCCTGCCTTAACCTTGCCGTCATTCCAGCTCCCCCGGCTTGCTGGGCTGCACATCACACGGCCCATCGCCATTTGGGCCCGAAAGCTGAACTCTACCATACCTTTGGAAATTATCCGTCCACTTATTTAATTCTTTTCAACACCTGCAACTGGGGTATCGCGTCTGGGAGGGTGACGGGTGGTTGTGGGGTGGGGGTGGCCATGTTCCGTGGGGATCCAGCCGGCTGTGTCAGACTGTGAAGAGCGTTGCAATAAAGCCTTGAGTCGGATCAGAGTGTCAGAGTCGTGCGATTGCCTCTCCCTTTTGGGGGTAACCTTTCTCGAGCAAGCTTCCGGTGCTCATTGAGGACACTGAATTCCCAATGAAACTTTTCTAGTTGCTACATTCTACTCCTGGGTGCTCCTATGCCAGGCAGACCCGAACAGCCTATCCCTGCCCTTTGTCACCAGCTGAGATATGCAGTCCCTCAACCTGGAGGCTCCATGTAGCTAGTCTGGCTATTATCTGTCCAATGAGCTCCTCTTCCCCCATTGAGGTGTTCCCAAAGTAAAGGAAGGATTGAACTCTGATTAGTAAGAATACACACAGAGGCTTGAACCAGCAAGACTCTGGGAAGGGTGCGTATAATAATCTCTCTGTCTCCAGCCCCTGGCCCAGGTCGTTTTATTCACAAAAGAGCTTTTTACAGAGTGTTCGTAAGAACCAATCAGATTTCTTCTGAGCATTTCAACAAACCCCACGTGGGGACAAAGTTAAACTACCAAAACTAATTAAGCACGGGGTAAATAAAACAGAACTACAAAGGAGTGCATTTGGGAACCCCGGGAGGTGATAAACAAGCAATAAACATGATAAGATGGATGGCCAGGAAGACAGCCGATCATTATCACCTGCAGGTGAGATCTGTTTCCTGGCCCTAAGATTAAGGTAAAGGTAAAGGTACCCCTGCCCGTACGGGCCAGTCTTGACAGACTCTGGGGTTGTGCGCCCATCTCACTTAAGAGGCCGGGGGCCAGCGCTGTCCGGAGACACTTCCGGGTCACGTGGCCAGCGTGACATCGCTGCTCTGGCCAGAGCCAGAGCTGCACACGGAAACGCCGTTTACCTTCCCGCTGGTAAGCCGTCCCTATTTATCTACTTGCACCTGGAGGTGCTTTCGAACTGCTAGGTTGGCAGGCGCTGGGACCGAGCAGCGGGAGCGCACCCCGCCGCAGGGATTCGAACCGCCGACCTTTCGATCGGCAAGTCCTAGGCGCTGAGGCTTTAACCCACAGTGCCACCTGCGTCCCCTCGGCCCTAAGATTAACATATCAGAAAAGCTACATCAAAGAAGCTGCCCACTGTCTTTGATGACCCAGGATGTCTGCCTGGCGAAGCAACTGTCTGTGTACGGGACTGGTCAAGAAAGAGAAATGGAACAGGGATGCAGAGGTGTGGATTGATCAAGAATCATATCAAAATAGTTTAAACCCAGTCACCGCAATGCTTTCATTGCTGACACAGATGGCTTACTCTATATTTGTTATAATTCCTCATAGCAATCCCACCTGATCACTACACCCATGCATCTCCCTGGCGCTCTCTCTCTTAAATAAAGCCATCTGAGATCACGGCGATCGGCAATAGAGTGTGTTGGAGCCGTGAGCGGACTCAAGCCTCCTCGCTTCCTCCCGCTCAGTAAAACAGCCGGGGAATTCAATGGGGTGAGTTCCCATGCTCTGCTAGACCCCTAGGACCCCCCACTCCTCCATGGGTTTTTTTTTGGGGGGTGCCTAGCCCTGGCTCTCTCCCCCAAGGCTCTATTTGCCCTGAACCATCTCACCCTTCAAGCGGACGACACGGAGCTCACCGCCATTAGCTTCTGCAGCAAACTGGAAGTCCCAGCGACCAGCACAATGAATCCCACAGACTAACCATGGGTTGGGTGAAGCATTTTCTTCTGTCTGACTTGACAGAAGTCAGAGCATTTTCATCAAGTGACCCCAAGTCCTAGCGGTATGAAAGCAGATGCCGGGGGAGAAACCTCTACGAACCTATCTCTCTTGTTGTGTTCTGAAGGCAAAGGAAGGACTGGACCCTGATTAATACAATAGACACAAGGCTTGACCAGCAAGACCCTGGAAGAAGGTGCATATCCCACTCCCTGGCCCAGGTCGTTTTTATTAACAAAAGAACTTTAACACAGCATTTGTAAGAACCAATCAGATTTCCTCTGAGCATTTCAAAAAAATCCCCACATGGGGACAAAGTCAGATCTTAACTATGAAGAACTATTTACTATTTGAGCATGCATACATGTTTAAGCTAAATAAACGGGAACCAAGGAGGAATGCATTTAGCAAACCCTGGAGGTAATAAACCCATAGGAAAGGAAAGACAAGCATTTTACGACCTCCATGTGAACTCTGTTCCCGGCCCAAAGATCTACCTAAAGATTAACAAAAGCTACATCAAAGCTAATAGACTGAGGTTGAATCCTGACAAGACAGAAGTACTGTTTGGGGGGGGGACAGGAGGTGGGCAGGTGTGGAGGATTCCCTGGTCCTGAATGGGGTAACTGTGCCCCTGAAGGACCAGGTGCGCAGCCTGGGAGTCATTTTGGACTCACAGCTGTCCATGGAGGCGCAGGTCAATTCTGTGTCCAAGGCAGCTGTTTACCAGCTCCATCTGGTATGTAGGCTGAGACCCTATCTGCCTGCGGACTGTCTCGCCAGAGTGGTGCATGCTCTGGTTATCTCCCGCTTGGACTACTGCAATGCACTCTACGTGGGGCTACCTTTGAAGGTGACCCAGAAACTACAACTAATCCAGAACACAGCAGCTAGCCTGGTGACTGAGAGCGGCCACCGAGACCACATAACACCAGTCCTGAAAGACCTACATTGGCTCCCAGTATGTTTCCGAGCACAATTCGAAGTGTTGGTGCTGACCTTTAAAGCCCTAAACAGCCTGGGCCCAGTATACCTGAAGGAACATCTCCACCCCCATCGTTCTGCCCGGACACTGAGGTCCAGCGCCTTCTGGCGGTTCCCTCACTGCGAGAAGCCAAGTTACAGGGAACCAGGCAGAGGGCCTTCTCGGTAGTGGCACCCTCCCTGTGGAACACCCTCCCACCAGATGTCAAAGAGAACAACAACTACCAGACTTTTAGAAGACATCTGAAGGCAGCCCTGTTTAGGGAAGCTTTTAATGTTTGATGTATTACAGTATTTTAATATTGTGTTGGAAGCCACCCAGAGTGGCTGGGGAAGCCCAGCCAGATGGGCGGGGTATAAATAAACTATCACCATTATTATTATTATTATTATTATTATTATTATTATTATTATTATTATTTCCTCCTTATCTTTATGTACCCAGGATGCCTGGTAAGCAACTGGTCTGTGTTGCAATGCTTTGCAGGTGACTGCCAGGCATAGAGAAAATGGGGCAGAGATGCAGAGGCTTGTGGGGTTGATCAGAAATCATGTCAATGACCCAAACCCAGTCAAAGCTATGCTTTCACCGCTGACACAATGGCTTGCTTCATTTTTCATAATTCCTCATAGCAACCCTACATGACCACTACACTCTCTGTTGATTTGTAAACTGTAAGGAAAATCCAGAGAAACTTGAAAACCAGATTGACCTAGAGGTTTTGTCTGTGTATTCATGCCGGTCTGTTTTCCTGAAGGGAATCTCAAGGAGTCCATGCCTTGGGCCCTGCAAACACACTCCCCATGTGGAGGCGCAGACTCCCTTTAAATTAAGCCCCTGCCCTCTCACTTCACCCCTTATAAGAAAGAAATAAGATCAGCCTCTCCCTCCCGCTTTGTCTCGGAAGCACACAATTTTGTTTTCTTCCCAAAAGGACATGGGCAGATACCAGGGTGTTGGTGGTTTATAGCCAATTAACTTATAAGGATGTGGGAAGAAATTCCATTCTGTTTGCGGTTGAACCTGATTCACACTTTGAAATTCACATTGAACCAAGGTGGAGGTTTGTGCAGTTCTGCGCCCTGAGCACCAGAGGGCAGCAGGGAGTACAGTGGCCTCTCTAAATGAATAGGTAGGTAGCCATGTTGGTCAGCCATAGTCAAGACAAAATTAAAAAATTCCTTCCAGTAGCACCTTAGAGACCAACTAAGTTTGTTATTGGTATGAGCTTTTGTGCCACCAAGCAAGCAACAGGCAGCAGCTTCTCAGAGCAAAGGCTTTTATTCGAATTGTTGCAACTGGCCAAGAGATTGATTGATATGTCATAGTATTTTCATCCTCCTGCTAGTCCTGGCATCAATATTTCCTGGTACCACCCACTCACCTCTCTCTTACCCACACCCAGAAACATGCAGGTATACCCCAAATTTCACTTTATATTCCCCAATTCCCCCTCCTTGAGCTTCTTGGATATCTCTGTCATCAGTTTCCAGTATGACGTAAATTCCAGCTCCCCGTCACTGTCGGTCCCCAAGCTTCTCATCTTCTCATCGAGATCGCCAGCATCCTACAGAAGAGGCAAGAGGAATGGAAAGCTCAGAAACAGTCAGTGAGAGATTGTCTCTCTCTGGATGGATTCAGCTGAATAAGAATAAGAATTTTATTATTTACGTATTCCCTGCCCATCGGGCTGGGTTGCCCCAGCTTTCAAAACATATCAAAACATAATAAAAAACTTCCTGATACAGGGCTGCTTTCAGATGTCCTCTAAAAGGCCCTCTGCCTGGTTCTCAGAGTAGACCCACTGAAATGAATGAGCTTAAGTTAATTTTCAGTGGGTCTCCTCTGAGTTAGGATGAGTATCGGCTACCACCCTATGAAACTGCTTGCACAATTATTCCTGCCATTTTCCACGTTCATGAGGCGTGTGCGACAAAAATGGCAAGAGATTGAGGTATTGGCAGACTCAGGGATACCCCAAGGTTTGCAGAACAACAACAACAAGCCCTGAAAACATCCCATGAGGACTGAGCATGCTCCGTGGTGATGGAATGCTGGCTGACCATATAGGAGGGAAAGTTGTGGAAATGGAATGGAATATCTTTCAGAAGGGCGTGGCTGGCTGACTGGCAGGAGCAGCAAACAGGAGCAGTTCCCACAACCGCCATTTTGTTGCAGGAGCCATTTGTAAAATCGTGCAAGACATGGAGAAAAAGGAGAAGGAATTATTTACCCTCTCTCTTCTCCTCTTCCTAGAGCTCAGCATCCGAGCATCCTATTCTCCACCCACTGTTGCCTCTGGCCCCGCCCACCACAGTGATTTTCTTGTTGTTGTTTAGTTGTTTAGTTGTGTCCAACTCTTCATGATCCCATGGACCAGAGCACGCCAGGCACTCCTGTCTTCCACTGCCTCCCGCAGTTTGGTCAAACTCATGCTGGTAGCTTCGAGAACACTGTCCAACCATCTCGTCCTCTGTCGTCCCCTTCTCCTTGTGCCCTCCATCTTTCCCAACATCAGGGTCTTTTCCAGGGAGTCTTCTCTTCTCATGAGGTGGCCACAGTATTGGAGCCTCAGCTTCAGGATCTGTCCTTCCAGTGAGCACTCAGGGCTGATTTCCTTCAGAATGGATAGGTTTGATCTTCTTGCAGTCCATGGGACTCTCAAGAGTCTCCTCCAGCACCAGAATTCAAAAGCATCCATTCTTCGGCGATCAGCCTTCTTTATGGTCCAGCTCTCACTTCCATACATCACTACTGGGAAAACCATAGCTTTAACTATACGGACCTTTGTTGGCAAGGTGATGTCTCTGCTTTTTAAGATGCTGTCTAGGTTTGTCATTGCTTTTCTCCCAAGAAGCAGGCGTCTTTTAATTTTGTGACTAGTGATAAAGCCCCCCAAAAGTTGACTGGAAGGAAATGTGGCCCTAATTCAGAAAAAAGGTTCCCTGGTCTACAAAGCTTCTGAAATGAGAAGTCAATGGTCCCCATCTTTTCCTTGATCTTAAACAGCAAAATACTTTTGCTTGCACTGCTTTTGACCTAAAAAATAGCCTCCCTTTGCCCTCCTGCCCTTGCCCTTTGACCCCACCCTACCTTCATGAAGTTAGGGAGCTGCTTGTTCACAAGCGCCTTGAACTGACCGGCCGTCAGTGTCTCCTTCTTGCCCTCGGCGGCCGTATGGACCAATAAGATGCTGACGATTTTATTGATGGCCATCACCATCTGCGACGTATCCTCGCTGGCCATCTTGTGACTGAGCGCTGTTGGGCTCCTCCCTCCCTCCCTCGATGAGGCTATCGGTCAAGGAATGGGGATTATGTGTGGTTGATGCTGCTGTGTAAGAGAAGAAGGGGGAAAATGCATGGAGAGCAGCAAAATGCAGGGGTGGCGAGTTACTCGCTGCTTTCGTGGGATCACAGGATTGCCAAGTTGGAAAGGTTAATCCAGCCCAACCGTCTGCAAATGCAGGAATCACAGCTTTCGACAGCTTTTCAGAAGAATTTGCCACATTCCCCCACACACATAAAGATAAAGGGACCCCTGACCATTCGGTCCAGTCGTGGCCGACTCTGGGGTTGTGGCGCTCATCTCGCTTTATTGGCCGAGGGAGCCGGAGTACAGCTTCCAGGTCATGTGGCCAGCATGACTAAGCCGCTTCTGGAGAACCAGAGCAGAACACGGAAATGCCTTTTACCTTCCCGCCAGAGTGGTACCTATTTATCTACTTGCACTGGCGTGCTTTCGAACTGCTAGGTTGGCAGGAGCAGGGACCGAGCAACGGAAGCTCACTCTGTTGCGGGGATTCGAACTGCCGACCTTCTGATCGGCAAGTCCTAGGCTCTGTGGTTTAACCCTTCACACACACATACACACTCCCTATAGCAAAGCGGGGGAGATCAGCCTTTGTCACAAGCTGAAATCTTGCCCCCTCTCCTCCAAAAGGGTTGCCACTTACCTGAAAGATGTTCACTTGCAAGCTCTGAATGCCAGCGAGGAAGCAACGCGATGGTTCTCATACCGATGAGGGCAGCTTGAATCAGGCAGAGAGCGAAGGGTGTTTTGTGTGTTCAAAGGTTCTGAGCCAACTGCCTTTTTGCTTGCCAGCAGCCATAAAGCCCAACATCCATGCTGCCAGCCTAGTCACACACACACACACACACACACACACACACACACACACACCATTTGTTTGTGTGCCAGTTTAGGGACCCAACCAAGCAAGGGAGATGGGAGCCCAGCAACAAGAGCACAGGATCTCATGCATGCAAAGGCTGGTCATCGCCACATTTCAAAGCTTTTTCGTCAGGTATTTTGGGACAAGAGCTGCCGAAGGAAAAACGGACGTTATTTATGTATGCTACAACAGCAGCAAGAATGTTAATTGCACAAAATTGGAAGACTGGAGAAGTACCATACAAAGAGCAACTGCAAGAAAAGTTGATGAACTATGCAGAATTCGCAAAATTAACGGACAAGTTGCGTGAAAAGGACAATAGTGACTTTGAAAAAGAATGGGAACCCTTTACAACATATTTGCAGAAACAGCTAAAAAACATGGACTCACTGGCAGGATTTAAATAAACATTTACGACTTTATTTACAGAGAGCAAGAAATAGAACAATGGGAAAACGTAGTATTGTATACAAATAGTAGATTGTATCATTTGATGTATAAATGATACATACATCAATAAATAAATATAATAAACAAACCAGAAATGGAGGTTGAGGGAAGTCAACAGGGAGGGGGGAAATTGGAAAATGAATGTTTAGTAAAGATGATGGATATTTGTTGCAAGAAAGAAAATCAATAAAACTTATTTTTTAAAAAAAAAATCTCGCCGTTCATTCTTCTTATCCATAAGTTTATAGTTTCAGCTTTTTCGGAAACTGCTTTGAGGGAAAGGTGTTCCTTTCTTTCTTTTTGCAATCAAGTGGTGTACAATTTATTTATTTTTTGAAAGAAAGTCAGTAAATAGTTCCAATCCTCTGAACATTGGCTAGGCTAGCTGCCTGGGACTGAAGTGATTTGGACGCCAACCATGGCTGAAGTTCCACAGCTACCCTGTCCCTATTCTGGAGAACCAGAAAGGAAATATTTCAAGATCCTGGAAACCTATCAAGGACAAAAGCTCCCAAAACCACTGACTGAAGGCTAAGTTGTTGGGGGTTTTGTTTTTAGGTGGTGTAAAATATGCTTTTTTAAAAAAATGAATCAAATACACCCTGACTGTTCTTTCTATTCACAGACCCTCCAAGTGTCCCTATTTTCCAGGGACATCCCTGATTTAGAGAAGCCGTCCTGTTTTCTCATTTGATCCCAGAATGTCCCGCTTTTCCTTAGGACGTCCCTATTTTCAATGGAGAATTGTTGGAGGGTATGGAGTTATCTGATCCCCAAGCCAAGGAGATAAGTAACTATACAACCTGTAGAAGACATCGGAAGGCAACCCTGTATTGGGAAGTTTTTTAAAGTTTGACGTTTTATTATGTTTTTATTTATGTCGGAAGCCGCCCAGAGTGGCTGGGGCAACCCAATAAGATGGGTGGGGTATAATTAGTAAAGTTACCTTTATGGAATGGGACGCCCCTATTTTCATTATTAATTTTTATTTTTATTGGAAATTTTATTTACAACGTAACATAACCCCCCCAACCCCCCAATACAGAAACACAATAAACATAACATACAACAATACAAACAACCAAATAAAAGACTTCCTTTATCCTGTATCTGGCCTCATTATTCACTTCTTATAAGCTGTTTCCTTTATGAATAATTATTAAGATTTTTCTAATTATAACTTAAATATCCACAAAGTCTCCTGCAGTCATTAATCGAAACAAGTCCAAGTATGTATTTTAGGGCACTGTTTTGTGACGTATTCTCTGCATTTCCCCCATGCTTTTTGAAACTCTTGTCTAGGGTGATCTCTAATTGCCTCTGTTAATCTAGCCAGTTCAATATATATAACGGTTTGTCTTGCCATTCCCTTTTTGTTGGCACAGATTTCTTTTTTCCAGTTTTTAGCAATTAGGATCCTTGCCGCTCCTGTGGCATAGAGGAATATTTTCTGATCTTCTCTTGCTATTCCTGTGTCTGTTATCCCTAGTAGAAAAGCTTCTGTATTTTTCATAAAGTTAAACATTTTTTTAAGCTCATCATATGCTATATTCCAGAAGCTTTTGATTTTTTCACAGGTCCACCAAACATGTATAAGTGTCCCCTCTGTTTCACCACACCTCCAGCACAGATTTGTTTTTGTCTTATACATTTTAGCTATTTCGGAGAAAGGTTGGAGGGTATGCAGCCATACTTTTCACCTTGCACTCTGTCACGGAGTGATACTCCGTCTCTCCTGCAAGAATTACAAGATTCTCTGATTTTGCAACTTTATGGCTTTCTTCATTGCTCCCTGATTCCAGTGTCAAGTGAGTTGCAGAGATTAACCTGGAGGAACGCCCCTGGAACAAAGAGCAGGGAGGGAATTTTTCTCTTTCAAAGGAAGTTGGAGCCAGCCTCAGCTGGGTGAGAAGTTTGAGACGCCCAATTTCCTCTAGCCTTCCTCTAGCAAACTCTGACGAGACAGACAGAGAGACGGGTGCAGGAGTCTTTGGCCGACGTAACGCACACCGCACAAACCGCCGTTCTGCAAGGTAAGTGGCAGCCCGTTTGCTTATCAGGTAGGTGGGGAAAGGCTTCCTTTAGAGGACCCTATGACAAAATGCTAGGGACGCAAGTGGCGCTGTAGTCTAAACCACAGAGCCTAGGGCTTGCCGATCAGATTGGTAATAAATGGTAATAGGGGCTTGAAACTGTAAAGGACCCTGGACGGTTAAGTCCAGTCAAAGGCGACTATGGGGTTATGGCGCTCATCTCGCTTTTAAGGCTGAGGGAACCGGCATTTGTCCACAGACAGCTTTCCAGGTCACGTGGCCAGCATGACTAAACCGCTACTGGTGCATGGAGGACAGTGATGAGTGTCAGAGTGCATGGAAACACCGTTTATCTTCCCGCCACGATGGTACCTATTTATCTACTTGCACTGGTGTGCTTTCAAACTGCTAAGTTGGCAGGAGCTGGGACAGAGCAACAGGAGCTCACCCTGTTATGGGGATTCAAACCGCTGACCTTCTGATCAGGAAGCCCAAGAGGCTCAGTGGTTTAGACCACAGAGCCACCCGCGTCCCCATGAAACTTAAAAGAGGATATATGTGTGTGTGTGTGTGTGTGTGTGTGTGTGTATTGCTATCCACATTTTAGCCAAATAATATTTGTGTTGCTGTACAGTATGTAAGGTAAAGGACCTCTGGGTGGTTAAGTCCAGTCAAAGGCAACTATGGCGTTGTGGCGCTCATCTCACTTTCAGGCCGAGGGAGCCGGCGTTTGTCCACAGACAGCTTTCCAGGTCATGTGGCCAGCAGGACTAAACCGCTTCTGGTGCAGCAGAACGCCGTGACGGAAACCAGAGCGCACAAAAACATCATTTACCTTCCCGCCTTCCAACAGTAAGAGCTGTTCAACAGTGGAATAGTCTCCAAAAACCTTGGAGATTTTTAAAGAAGCGGTTGGAGGGCCATCTCTCATGGATGCTTTAGCTGAGATTCCTTACTCTGTATTTCCAGCAGGAAGAATGAGAAAGCCCATTCTTCTATATTTCTTTTTTTTTTTAATATAAATAATTTTTTATTAAGATTTTAAAGATTACAAAAAAGAGATAAAAGTAATAACAATTAAAGAAAAAACGAAAAAACAGTACATATATAAAAGAAAAACATCATCAAAAACCATAAAACAGAAAAAAAGATTAAAAAAACCAGTCAAACCTGTACATCACTTGCTTACATTCACTTATTTCCTTGACCTCCTCACACCTCCCATTTTTGTATTCTAATTCAATTTGTTATTTCAGCAAATCCTCCCAACCTTATTTTTATCTTAATAATTTGTCTTAATATACTATAATTTTACATTCTCTCTTTCACCAACTCATTTTTACTTAATCCTTTATGTCATTTCTACTAAAACCACATAATTTTCTTTTCCCAACATCTTTCTAACAATCCTTAATTTTGCAATATTTTTGAAGATAAACTTTGAATTTTTTCCAATCTTCTTCCACCCACTCTTCTCCTTGGTCCCATTCTTCTATATTTCTTTGTTTCACAAAAGCTTATTCACCACTTGACTGTTTGTTTGTTTTTTTAAAAAAAGTCAAAGCGATTTACAAAAAAAAAGAAAAAATCACCAATAATAATTAACGGCGATAATTTAAAACTTCAGCAAATTAAATCCAGATCAAAATTTGCACCAACTTTCTTAACATCAGAAGATCAGCATGATTCCAGCAGGTGCCAAAAACAGAATTCAGAGATGGCAATAGGCACACTAAAATATTGATTTCTTCCAATGATGGAATGGGTCTTATGTGGCCCCACTTGCCTGCCGTGGGGCAAGGCTATCTCGCGGGTGAACTGGTCCCAAGTTGTTAAGGGCTTTATTTACTACTAACAGCAACAGCTTGAACTTGTCCCAGCTTGTAACAAATCAGTAACCAGTGCAGTTGCCTTTGAGCACAGGATATTATGATTTTGCAAGGGCCTTGGTCTCTGGCTTGCTTCCTGATCCCAGTGCCAGGTGGGCCGTGCAGTGCTATTTGGAGGAAAAGTCCCAAAGGGAGTGTCTGAGGAAAGTGGGGGTGAGAGGGAATGTTCCTCTTTAAAAGGAAACGGGAGCCGGCCTCGTGACGTAGGTACCTAAACTGGAGCTGGGAGGTGCCTAATCTAATAGAACCCACCACTCTGACAAAGCGCTGGGGGAACAGGACTGAGACAGACAGACAGACCCAGATTTATTTGGCCAACACGCCACACACTCGGCAATTCTGTGAGGTAAGGAATGTTCAACATGCCGCTGTCCATTTGCTTATCGGACGGGCCGGAAAGGGTGAAATGCAAAACTTTCTTTCAAACTCTGAGCAAAAGGACGTGTCTCTGCAGGCCATTGTCCCGCCGGCATGCCAAAGAAATGACTCCACAGAAGGGAAAACATCTGGTATAAAAGAGGCGGGAGGGAGGGGGAAGGAATCGGGAATGAAGAACTCAGATCTGGTGTTTGGGGAAGGGTCTTGCCAAGCCAGGGACGTGGGTGGCGCTGTGGGTTAAACCACAGAGCCTAGGACTTGCCGATCAGAAGGTTGGCGGTTCAAATCCCCGCGACAGGGTGAGCTCCCGTTGCTTGGTCCCTGCTCCTGCCAACCTAGCATTTCGAAAACATGTCAAAGTGCAAGTAGATAAATAGGTACCGCTCTGGCGGGAAGGTAAACGGTGTTTCCGTGCGCTGCTCTGGTTCGCCAGAGGAGGCTTAGTCATGCTGGCCACATGACCCGGAAGCTGTACTCCGGCTCCCTCGGCCAATAAAGCGAGATGAGCGCCGCAACCCCAGAGTCGGCCACGACTGGACCTAATGGTCAGGGGTCCCTTTACATTGCCAAGCCACTGGGTCTTGATTTGAGTTGGGCTGATGCCAGTCTTATATAATTGCCTCATTGGTATTCCCTAGGCCCACCGAGGTGAGTTAAGTTGACACAAGGCGAAGGATTCCCTACTAACTCATCTCTGTCTGACATTGGTGTATCTAGCTCAGTGAGCCCTACATGGTCTGGCAACTGCACTCCAGGGTTTCCAGAAGTTAGTCTCGCTCCCTCTCCCAGCCCTGCCTGGAGATTCTGGGGGTCCAACCTTCTACACAGGGAGGATGTGATTTACAAATTAGCCACAGCCACCTTGCAGGGCTGTTGTACAGATAAAACAAGGAGGGGAGAACCAGGTACATCATTTTGAGCTCATTGGAGGAAAAGGTGGTATGTATACCTTGGAAGTCGAACGGAATCCCTTCCGGAAGTCCATTCGACTTCCAAAATGTTCGGA
Source organism: Podarcis cretensis (assembly GCF_951804945.1). NCBI lineage: Eukaryota > Metazoa > Chordata > Lepidosauria > Squamata > Lacertidae > Podarcis > Podarcis cretensis. The sequence goes on from NC_137186.1 coordinate 9,079,665, forward strand.
AATCAAAGCGCGGCTTCCGATTGGCTGCAGGAAGCTCCTGCAGCCAATTGGAAGCCGCGCAGGACGTTAGGCTTCCGATAATTGTTTGACAACCGGAACACTCACTTCCGGGTTTTGATCGTTCGTGAGCCAATTTGTTTGGGAGCCAAGGCGTTTGAGATCGGAGCTACGACTGCACATGAAATAAAAAGAAAACAAAATTGCCCTATTGATAAAGTAAGGCACCAGTCCTCATGGCTGTGAAGAAAGGGCTGGATAAGAAAGGACCAGAGCAAGCTGCCAAACACTTGAGTCAGGGCATTAGTGCTGTCCACACTGACTGGGAGAGGCTCTCGGAGATTTCAGGCAGGATTCGCTCTCGTGCCCACCTGGAGCTTCCGGGGGTTGAATCTAGGCCCTTCTGCATGCAGAACTCGTGATTCCCCACTGGGCTGCGCTCTTCTCCACTTTGGTTAAGAACCTCGAAAGTGCTCTCAGCTGATGGGAAAAGACCAGCCAAAGAAATTTAAAAATATATTTATGTATGTGACAACGGTAAGGTAAAGGTACCCCTGCCCGTACGGGCCAGTCGTGTCCGACTCTAGGGTTGTGCACCCATCTCACTTAAGACGCTGGGGGCCAGCGCTGTCCGCAGACACTTCCGGGTCACGTGGCCAGCGTGACGAAGCTGCTCTGGTGAGCTGGCACCAGCGCAGCACACAGAAACGCCGTTTACCTTCCCGCTATAAAGCGGTACCTATTTATCTACTTGCACTTAATTGTGCTTTCAAACTGCTAGGTGGGCAGGAGCTGGGACCGAAAGACAGGAGCTCACCCCGCCGCGGGGATTCGAACCGCCGACCATATGATCGGCAAGTCCTAGGCGTTGAGATTTTACCCACAGCACCACCCGCGTCCCACTGCGACAACGGTGGCAAGAGTCTTAATAGCACAAGGATGGAAGAATGAGGAAATCCCAGCAAAAAAACTGTGGCAATAAAAATTGATGGATTATGCGGAATTGGCAAAACTGACACACAAACTACATGATAAGGATAACTGTGACTTCAAAGATGAATAGGAACCTTTTATGAAATATTTGAAGAAACAACAAAATGAACTGGACTCTTTGGCAGGTTTTGAATAAGCATTTACAAACTATTTATTGCAATATATAGATAGACAACTTGAGGATTTTTACAATTTTATAACATGAAGATGGAAATAAGTGTTGAGAAACCAGAGAAAGGAGCTGAGGGGGGGGTGGGGGTGGGAGGTTGGGATTTTTTTGGGGGGGCGGAAAATAGAGGGGGGAAATAATAACAATGTGGATGATGTATTTTTGATAAAAGCAATGTGTTGAAATTTCCAATTAAAAAATTTATTTAAAAGGGGGGGGGAGAGAAAGTGCTCTCAGCTGGATCCCACCATGGCACACTTAGTTCTACATTCCTAGCAAGAATACCGCCACTGGGTGGTCGGTCAACCGTTTGCAGGCGACCTGGTTCGGTAGCTGTTCTTCCGAATTCTCACATCTCCCAATTTCGCAGTGTGCCAAGCGACAAGTGCAGAAGGGTGTAGCCGAAGGCATCAACTTGCAAAAACGAACCCCCATCGCTCTGAAGAAATGTGTGTGCATCAGGCACACGATTCCATCTCAAACCTGTATCTAATGGGAGAAATTCACATGGAAACGCTGGTGCAATTTCCACGAGGACTTTAAAGAAATACGTTGCAAACTGATGTGGCGAACTGGACTTAAGATTGGGAAAAGGAGAACCTCAACATGAGAGATTTTCCCTGTCCTAGCTAGGAAGGGAGGGGTCTGGCAGTTTAGCTTCTTTGAGTTTCTCGTTCCCTCTCCCCCCCAAACTTAAATCCAGTTCTCCAAATTTCTGCAGAAATTTGCATTTTTAAAAAATCCTCATGAAAAATTCCCAAGTCTCACTTCCTGCAGAGAGTCAAACCCCAGGTGCATTAAACTTAGAGGTATGTCCAAGTGGGTGGGTGGGGAGAAGTAAGGGCAATCTCGCAGCAAAAGGGTAACCTTGAATACCCTCCAACATTTTCCCAATGTCCCATTCCATGATAATAATATTTTTTTATTTATTTATAAGAGCATTTCGACAGAGGAATGGTCTCCTGTAAGAGATGGTGGGCTCTCTTTCCTTGGAGGTCTTTAACCAGAGCTTGGCTGACCGCCTGTCATGTATGATCTAGTCGGGATTCCTGCATTGCCTGGGATTGGGCTAGATGACCGCCGGGGTCCCTTCCAACACTACAGTTCCGTGATTCTATTATTTATATTCCCTTTTTCTCCAAAGAGATCAGGACGATAGGCTTCTCTTCTTCCCCATTTTATCCTCAAAACAGCTCTGCGAAGTAACGTATTTTTCGCTCTATAAGACGCACTTTCCCCCTCCTAAAAAGTAAGGGGAAATGTGTGTGCGTATTATGGTGCGAATGCAGGTTGGAGGCTCCGCTCAGCGCTCCCTTTAAAGAGCCGCGTGGAACGTGTAAGCGGCTCTTGGGGGCTTTCCCTCCTTCTCCCTCCTCGGGGAAAAGCCCCCAAGAGCCACACATACTCTCCGCACGCTCTTTAAAGGGGGCACGGCTTTTGGGGGAGCCTTCATCCCCTGCCCGGGAGAGGCTGCGCGCGGCTATCCCAGAAGCCAGATCCCTCTTGCTGTTCTGGCTCCTGGGATTCAGAATATTTCTTTTCTTGTTTTCCTCCTCCAAAAACTACCGTATTTTTCGCTCTATAGGACGCACTTTCCCCCCTCCAAAAATTAAGGGGAAATGTGTGTGCGTCCTATGGAGCGAATGCAGGCTCCTTGGCTTCAGAAATATCAACGCGAAGCCTCCAAAACGCAGAGGGAGTGCTTCCTCCGCGCTCCGGAGGCTTCGCGTTGCTATCGCTGAAGCCTGGAGAGCGAGAGGGGTTTCCCGGCTTCAGCAAAAGGAACTCGAAGCCTCCGGAGCGCAAGATTTGCCCACCCGGGAAGAATGGCAGATGAAGTTGATGGACTATATGGAATTGGCGGAAATGACTGGCAGAATCCGAGACCAGGGAGAAGAGTCGGTGGAAGAAGATTGGAAAAAATTTAAAGATTATTTACAGAAATATTGTAAAATTAATGAGTTTTTAGAAAAATGGTGGAATGAAGTTATATGGCTTTGGCAGAAATGTTATAAGGAACTAGGTACAGATAGATTGTTAATGTATTAAAGGGAAAAAACAATGTTAGAATATGTTAAGATAAATTACAGGACAGAAAACAGAGGAAGATGGAAAGGAATTGCTGAAACAGTTAACTGAAGTGGAATACAAAAAGGGAGGCGTGAGGAAGTCAATGAAACGAGTGAATGAAAGATAAGACTGAAAATACTGGATGTGTTTTTAATTGTTTTTGTTTTGATTTGTTAATTTAATGTTTTATGTAGTGTTTTTGTTTTTGTATTGTATTGTTTTGTCTAATTCTTTTTCTTTCTTTTTGTAATCTTTAAACTCTTAATAAATATTATTTTTTAAAAAAAGAAAAAGAATGCAGGCTCCTTGGCTTCAGCAATAGTAACGCGAAGCCTCCGAAGCGCAGAGGGAGAGCTCCCCCCGCGCTCCGGAGGCTTCGCGTTGCTTTCACTGAAGTTCCCGCTGCGCTCCAAAGGCTTGCGGATAGCCGCCTGAAGCCTGGAGAGCGAGAGGGGTCAGTGCGCACCAATCCCTCTTGCTCTCCAGGCTTCGCTTCAAGGGAGAGGCGCTGCACAGTTTTCCCTCTCTGTGCAGCGCCCCTTCAGCGAAGCGGGAGGAGAAGGGGCTCCGTTTCTCCTGCCACTTCGCTGAAGGGGCACTGAGCAGAGAGGGGGAGAATCCCCCCCCCGTTCTCCCCCTCCTATGGTCCAGTGCATCCTATAGAGCGAAAAATACAGTAGGTGCGTCTTGTGGTCTGGTGCGTCTTAGAGAGCGGAGAATACGGTAGGTTAGGCGGAGAGATTGCAGTTGGCCCAAGGGCAACCAAGCAACTTCACGGCCACTAGGAGGATTCGAACTCAGGTCTCTCCCAGGTCCTGCGCCGACCCTCCAGCCACTACACCACACATGTCCTGCGCATGAAGTGGGGAGGGATGCTGCCGGTGAGTGACGCACCTCCGCTCTTTTTCTAGAGCCAGAATGGTATAGTGGTTAAGAGCGGTAGTCTCGTAATCTGGTGAACCGGGTTCGTGTCTCTGCTCCTCCACATGCAGCTGCTGGGTGACCATGGGCCAGTCACACTTCTTTGAAGTCTCTCAGCCTCACTCACCTCACAGAGTATTTGTTGTGGGGGAGGAAGGGAAAGGAGAATGTTAGCCGCTTTGAGACTCCTTAAAGGGAGTGAAAGGCAGGATATCAAATCCAAACTCTTTTTCTTCTCTTCTAGGAGCCAAGGGAGGAGAGGCCATGGCTGGCAACCTCTCCGAGCTGGAGGAGGCCCTCCTGACGCTGGTGAGGAACTACGACAAATACGCCGAGAAGTCCTTTTTCCTCAGATACTTTTTCGGGAAACAGGGCAAGATCACCAAGGAGAATTTTGGGAAGATGCTCAACGAGGAGCTCAGCCACGTGCTGTCGGTGAGGCGAAGGGCAGCGGTGGTGGTGGCAGCTACAGAGCATGCTTCCTCATCTAGCTAAGTCTTTCCAGCACTGATTGGCAACTGCTTGCCAGGGTTTGAGGCAGAGAGATCTAGGAGTTTGGCTGACAGCAAAGGACCCCACTATATTCCAAACAACTAAGTATGGAAAGAAATTTTTAAAAGATTTGGAAATATGGGGGGGTGGGGAGCGAAACTCTCTTTGTTGGGAAGAATTTCAGCCATGAAAACAAATGTATAACCAAAAATGTTGTTTTCATTTCAAACTGCACCAATTGTTAATAACACAGGCTGCTTTAAAGAATGGCAAAAAGAAATCTCTAGATCTGTCTGGCAGGGGAAGAAATGGAGAATACAGTATAAAATCTGGATAGATGCTAAAGGAAGAGGCGGCTTTTCCCGACCAGACTTTCATTTATATTATGAAGCAGCCTGTCTATGTTGGTTAAAAGAATGGATTGCGTTGGAAAACACTCAGTTGTTGGACTTGGAGGGTTATGGTATTAAGTTTGGTTGGCATGCAGGTCTATAGTATGGCAATGCTAGAATACATAAGAACATTTGAACCATGTTACAGTGGTGCCTCGCAAGACGAAAAGAATCTGTTCCGCGAGTCTCTTCGTCTTGCGGTTTTTTCGTCTTGCGAAGCAAGCCCATTAGCGGATTAGCGGATTAGCACTATTAGCGACTTAGGGGCTTAGCGGATCAGCTGATAAGCGGTTTAGCAGCTTAGCGGGTCAGCTGATAAGCGGCTTAGCGGATAAGCTGTTAAGCGGCTTAGCGGCTTAGAAAAAGGGGGGGAAGGGAAAAAGCCCGCAGGAACTCGCAAGACATTTTCGTCTTGCGAAGCAAGCCCATAGGAAATTCGTTTTGCGAAGCACCTCCAAAACGGAAAACCCTTTTGTCTAGCGGGTTTTCCGTCTTGCGAGGCATTCGTCTTGCGGGGCACCACTGTATTAGAAAGAATTTCCTTTTGGAAAGTTAAACACCTCTATGACTCTCAGCTATAGAAGCAATCTCGTTGAAAAAACTTAATATTTTGGATGTTTTGGACTTTACCAACCAAGAAGTAAAACTGAAGAAACTAGAGGAATCAGAAACTATGTGACGAGTTGAACGAAATGTTTAAAGGCAACAAGGAACACAGGTTTATGGACCAAAGTTCCTGGTTTGAGAGGGAAGTAGTAAAAAATAGAGAAAAACTAATTTCTAGGATGTATAAGATACTGTTAGAATGGGAAACAAAAGTTGAAATGGTTAAATCTGCCATGATTCCGTGGACTAGAGGTCTGGATCACAACACAGATTTAGATCTATGGGAGGAAAACAAGTATGAAGTTTACGGCATGTTATGCTTTGAGAGAAAACTATATGAAAATGATTTATAGATGGTACTTGACACCAAGTAAATTGGCTAAAATGTGTAAGTCAGAATCAGGTACATGTTGGAAATGTAAAGAAACAGAAGGTACATTTTATCATATGTGGTGGACTTGTAAAGTAGTCATGGGATATTGGGAGACGATATACAATGAGATAAAAATAATAATTAAGAGATCTCTCCCCCAAAAGACGCAGGTGGCGCTGTGGGTTAAAGCCTCAGCGCCTACGGCTTGCCGATCGAAAGGTCGGCGGTTCGAATCCCTGTGGCGGGGTGCGCTCCCGCTGCTCGGTCCCAGCGCCTGCCAACCTAGCAGTTCGAAAGCACCTCCGGGTGCAAGTAGATAAATAGGGACCGCTTACCAGCGGGAAGGTAAACGGCGTTTCCGTGTGCGGCTCTGGCTCGCCAGAGCAGCGATGTCACGCTGGCCACGTGACCCGGAAGTGTCTCCGGACAGCGCTGGCCCCTGGCCTCTTAAGTGAGATGGGCGCACAACCCCAGAGTCTGTCAAGACTGGCCCGTACGGGCAGGGGTACCTTTACCTTTACCTTTACCTTTACCTTTACCTTTACCTTTACCTTTACCTTTACCTTTACCTTTACCTTTACCTTTACCTTTACCTTTACCTTTACCCCCAAAAGACCAGAATCTTTTCTTTTAGGGTTAACTGCATCAGATGTACCAAAGAGCAGTTGAAATGGATGAAATATGCAGAATTAGCAAGTTTTAACTAGTAAAATCAGAGAAAAATATGAAACAGCTTTCAAGGAGGATTGGAAAATGTTCGTAGATTGTTTTAAAAAAAATGTAAACACATTATCACACTAGCAGGTTTGGAGTAAGTTCAGCGGTAAAAGTTACTTTGAGAATACAGTTGTACCTTGGTTTTGGAACAGCTTAGTTCCCGAACGTTTGGGCTCCCGAACACCGCAAACCCGGAAGTCAGTGTTCCAGTTTGCAAACTATTTTCAGAAGCCGAACATCCAGCATGGCTTCCGCAGCTTCTGATTGGCTGCAGGAGCTTCCTGCAGCCAATCAGAAGCCACGCTTTTGGTTTCCAAACATTTTGGAAGTCGAATTGACTTCTGGAACGGATTCCGTTTGACTTCCAAGGTATGAGTGGAATAAGTTATAATTATAATATACAGCAGCTAAAGATAACCAGGAGAAAATCATGGAAGGGAGGGAGGAAAGTCAACTTATAACAGTGAATGTATGCTGGAAAGTATTTGATTACAGTGGACGCTCGGGTTGCGAACGTGATCCGTGCGTGATGCTCATTCGCAAGCCGCAGCGGCACTTCTGCGCACGCGTGGGTTGCGATTTGGCCCTCTGCGCATGCGCAAAGCGCAATTTAGCTCTTCCGCGCATGCGTGACCGCCGAAACCCAGAAGTAAGCCATTCCAGTACTTCTGGGTTTCAGCAGTCCATAACCTGAAAAAACGCAACCTGAAGCGTCTTTAACAGTGGTCTGACTGTAATTGTATTTTATTTGTGGCAGGAAGTGGGAAGTTTCCCATACCTTAGCCATTAGGTCTTCCATTTCTGCTTTTCTCACTACTTTTGTTCCTTCTCCTCCCTGCTCCTTCCCCGTCACTCCCATCCAGAACACCGACAGCAAGACTGCCGCCCAAGAAATGTTTGCTGACATGGATTTGGACGAGGACGGGAAGATGAGCTTTGACGAATACTGGAGGCTGGTTGGTGGCATCATCAACCAACTTTTGCACGTGAAGCAACAGGTTCAGGAGCGTGACGGATGATGGAGAATGAGAGCCCGCAGGAGAGAACATGTCAGCTGCTCCCCACCCCCCACCCCCGAGCCCCCATCCCTGCCTTAACTTTGCCATCGTTGCAGCTCCCCCTACTGGCCGGGCTGCACAGGACATTTCCCAATGGCAGATCTTCTGGAAGCTGAACTCTACAGAAGATTGGCAACATGGACCTCTCCGTGGAAACTGCCTGTCCGTCTGTTCAATGCCTCTTGACGGCTGCACTCGGGACGCCGTGTCTAGGAGGGTGGTGGGCGTTTGGAGGGAGGGGCTGGCCACGCCTCGGGGAGTTGCAGTCAGACTGTCAGACAATAAAGACTGGACTCCGAGTGTCAGAGTCATGTGACTTCCTCTGTGATCAGCTCAGAGTTAAGCTCGATATCCGAGGGTTAGAGAAGAAGGAGGTCATGGTCAACCTCCATGGTCAGAGGCACCAAAGTTTCTGAATACCAATTGCTGGGAACCTCAGAAGAGGGGGCCCTTGTGCTTGGATCCTGATTACCGCTCTCCTCCCACAGGCATCTGGTTGGCCCCCGTGAGAACAGAATGCTGGCCTGGTCCAGCAGCTTCTTCTTATGTTCTTATCCTCTTTTAATGTCATCCACTGCTGCATCTTGTGGCAGTGAGTTCCATAGTTCAGGCACTTAAAAAAACAAAACCATTTACAGTGGTACCTTGGGTTACATACACTTCAGGTTACAGACGCTTCAGGTTACAGACTCCACTAACCCAGAAATAGTACCTTGGGTTAAGAACTTTGCTTCAGGATGAGAACAGAAATCGCGCTCCGGCGGCGCGGCAGCAGCAGGAGGCCCCATTAGCTAAAGTGGTGCCTCAGGTTAAGAACAGTTTCAGGTTAAGAACGGACCTCCAGAACGAATTAAGTGCGTAACCCGAGGTACCACTGTATTACAACAGAGCCTTGCGCATGAAAATCCAAGTTGGTGTATTGGTTCGCTTTGTTAAAAGTAGCGCCAACTGCTGGAGTTTCCTATTCCTTCAGAAGCAGTACATTCCCTAACATTGTGGCCTGCACAGGCCAGGATGGAATAGACTCCCTCTCTAACCTTCTTAACTTGCTCTCCTTGGGCTGGCCGACCTGATAACTTGCATGTACAGTGGTTCCTTGGTTTAAGAGCAGCCGTGTTTACAAATTCGGTTTACGAACTCCACAAAACCAGGGGTAGTGTCCCCGTTTGTGAACTTTACCTTGGTCTAAGAACAGAATCTGAACGGTGGAAGGGCACCGGCGGCGGGAGCATAGCTGTCAACTTACAGATTTGAAAATAAGGGACCAGCAGCCTCGAAAATAATGGATCAGCAGCCAAAATAAGGGATTTTCCGGGCACATGTATGTTCAACTTCTGAGCCCCTCTGAGCCAAAGGCAGAAAGCCCAGCCAGCAGCCAAACGAAGCCTCATCAATAAGGGACAGCAGCGGGACATGGGCTGGGATAAGGGACTGTCCCGCCAAATAAGGGACGCTTGACAGCTATGAGCGGGAGGCCTCATTAGGGAAAGCGCGCCTCAGTTTAAGAACGGTTTTGGTTTAAGAATGGACTTCCGGAACAGATTAAGTTCATAAACTGAGGTACCACTGTACAAGGAAAGAAAGAAAGGAAAGAAAGGAAAGAAAGGAAGAAAGGAAGAAAGGAAGAAAGGAAGAAAGGAAGAAAGAAAGCAGGCATCTTTCTTCCTAGCCACTGCAGGCATGTTCTGCGTTCCAGGAACTTTTTCCGGTTGCAATTCAGTCCCAGTGCAGAACTGAAGCATCCCTTGGCCTATGCCTCCTCCAGCAGGGCCTGCCTCTCATAGGAGGGTCCACAGCTCTTTGATGCTCCCAGGATCTGTGCCTTGCTGCTAGCAAACATCCTAGAGCTAAGCCCCAGTGGTGGACGTGCAACAGAAAAAAGATCACCTTCTCATGAGGCCCTTTCTTTTACCTGTGTCTAATCTTCCAACACCTGCACTGGATTTCCACACGTTTTAGTGTTAAGCGAAAGGGAGAAGAACATCTTTTCTGTATCCGCTTCCCCCATGACGTGCATAGTAGAATCGATCTGCAGCGCTAAATGTTTAGGTATAGTAAATATTAGGATTTAATTAGAACTCGTGTGTTATAACTGGAATATGTTCTAAGACAGTTTCATATTTTTTTTTTATAAAAGATTTTTATTAATTTCCAATTTTTTAACAAAAACAAAAAACAACAAAAGAAACAGACAAACAAAAAAAAAACTCATGTTTTCATAACCTTATTTTCATAACCCTCATAACAGTTTCAATGTGTCTTAGAAAGGGGGTTATGTAAAGACCGTGAGAATGTAATCCAGATCCACTGTGTGGACCTACTTCTGAGCAACAGCAATTAGCGTGTGAACAGTTAATTAACCTAGGTAAATGTCCTAAGTGTGTACCATTCTTTAATCCTAGTCAATCAACAAGGGTCGCGTAGTGATTTCAGGCTCTTTATTGCAGCTCATAAGACAGTGAATGAAATTCCCCCCAAACCTCAGGCTTTATATACATGATTTACACAATGAGTCCCGTCTGACTGGCTGATTCTGCTTCCCTCCTGGAGCCTGATTGGGCTGCTCCTGCAGGCCAATCAGTTGCTGCATTCTAGGATCTTGCCGGCCTAATAGGCTGATTAACTTCCTCCTGGGGTCTGATTGGGTTGCTCCTGCAGGCCAGTCAGGTTGTTGCATTCTCGGATCCTATCTGCCTATTGTTCTACTTTCCAAGCTTAGAACATAACATCAGGTTAGCTAACACCTGGGGGGATTAAACATTAGTACTTAAAAGCATCCAAATAATGGACCGTTAGAATGAAACGGAATAAAGGAGATTAGGAAATGTCTTGGAGTGTGGCGGAAATGACTGACAGAATCCGAGACCAGGGAGAAGAGTTGGTGGAAGAAGATTGGAAGAAATTTAAAGATTATTTACAGAAACACTGTAAAATTATTGAATGTTAAAATGATGTTGGAATGAAACGAAGCGGTTTTAGCAATAAGGTTAAATAGGAATATGTAAAAATGGATTGATATTAGATGAAAATACGAAGTTATAATATGTGAAGATAAAGAACTAAGATAAAACAAAGAGGGTAAGGATTTGCTGAACTAATTATCTGAATTGGAATACAAAAAAGGGAGGTGTGAGGAAGTCATGAAAATAAGTAAATGAATTGTAAGATATAGAAAGAGGGATTTATTTTTAACTGTTTTTATTTTTTCTGGTATTTGTATTTTTTGTTTTTTGTTTTTACCATTTTTGTAACTTTTCTCTTATTGAAACTTTAATAAATATTATTTTTTTAAAAAAAGGAAATGTCTTGGAGTGAAGTGCTACACTACTGTGGGGAAGAAACCCCTCTTGAGATGACTGTGCTGTAAGATCTGGACCCCCTCTATGCAGACTGGAGGTGTAAATCTGTGAATAAACTGTATTTCTTAAAGCTGCAACAGTCTCCGCTGTGTCTCAGTTCCCCATTGTTCAGCCCAGACACTGAGGTCCAGCTCCGAGGGCCTTCTGGCAGTTCCCTCACTGCGAGAAGTGAAGCTACAGGGAACCAGGTAGAGGGCCTTCTCGGTAGTGGCACCCTCCTATGAGATGTCCAGGAAATAAACAACTACAGTGGAGGTTGCGAACGTGATCTGTGTGGGAGGTACGTTCGCAACCCACAGCACCTCGTCTGCGCACGAGCGGCTTGTGATTCGGCGCCTCTGCGCATGCGCAAGCGTGAGCGCTGAAACCCGGAAGTAACCCTTTCCAGTACTTCCAGGTTTCAGCACGTCTGTATCCCAAAAATGCGCAACTTGAAGCATCTGTAACCCGAGGCATGACTGTACCTGATTTTTAGAAGACACTTGAAGGCAGCCCTGTTTAGGGAATTTTTTAATGTTTGGTGTTTTATCGTGTTTTTAATATTCTGCTGGGAGCCGCCCAGAGTGGCTGGATAAACCCAGGCAGATGGGAGGGGTATAAATAATATATTATTATTATTATTATTATTATTATTATTATTATTATTAAGCACAGACCCTATGTGTGTGCCCAGGACCCCATGGGCTCTTGCGGCAGAGAGAGGGACTTTTGTAACAATAATTTTTATAGACTCTTGCTCATCATTTCTCTAAGCTAAGAAGTCCCAAAAGGTCAACAACATCTGGAGAGGGACACAGGTTCCCCATCCCACATCTGGAACCTTTTTTTCACACAATTGCGAACTAATAGATGGAGAAAACTGTGACTCTCCTGGTGGTGTTTGACTCCAGCTCCCATCTGACCCATCAGCCAGGATGGCCCGTGATCGGGGATGTGGCCCCACAACACCTGAAGGGCCATCCCCTTCCTAAGCCCCGTTAAGAGAGCCGGAATGACGAGCTTTCCAGAACGACGACTGCATTGAACAGAAATGCATGTTCATGCGCTTCTGCGTCCTGAGCACTAGAGGGCAGCAGAGGGAGCTGGCAAAAAAACCCAGGGCCTCCCCTGTGGAATGTGCAAAACACACACACACACAAAACACAAACACACAACTCCTGCAGTGGGCGATGGTCAACACAAGGTGGTAGCACAGGCCAACCAATCTCTCCCTCTGCGATGCTCATTCCAAAGTCGGTTCTGAAATGGCTTCCAGCATTGGAACAACTCTTAAAATGAGAGCTAGATGCTCGCACCCTTTCAAATTCGTTTGTTTGCTTGCTTATTTATTAAACTTCTATACCGTCCTTCATCCGAGGATCACAGGTTGTGGTTTGCAGTATTAAAAAAAACCAAATAATAGGCGAAAGATTTATATGATCTGAAGAGAAACCAGAGTACAACAAAGCAAACTGGACTCCTTGGCTGGTTTTGAATAAACATTCACAAACTTTTTATTGATAATAATCAGCTAGATAGTTTGAGGATCTATACAACTGTGTAACATGCAGAAAACAGCATTTTTAGAGAAATCCAAGACTGGAACTGAGGGAAGTCGGGGGGGGGGGGTTGGGGGGTGAGTTCTGTGGGGGAAGGGAGGAAAAATGGGGGGGGGGGGAATAAGGATGATATGTTTCTGGATAATGTGTTTTGTTTTAATTTTGAATAAAAAGCTATTAAAAAATTAAAAAGAAACAAATAATAATAAACTGCATAAAAACAAACAAAACAAGAACTCCGCCAACACAGTTTTAACAAGCTATATAGATTGTTTAATTAGCCAAAGGCCTGGGAGAAGAGGAACGTTTTCTCCTGGTGTGCTCTCTGTTACATGCTCAGAGGCTTCCCTGTCACCTCCTGAGCTAAGCAGGGATTTGAACTTGACTCCCAGAGGTGATGTTGAGGGAGCTGTAAAAAAGCCCCCAATCTTTCTCTCTACATCTTGGGCAATTGAGACAACCTGATTCCCTCCAGCTATACTACAGTTCCCATCAGCCAGTGCCAGTCCCGAGACTCGGCGTATCGTAATATATACATCACCATCATCATCATCATAAAAGAAGACCATGATGGGGGAGTTGCTAATAAACTTTGCTGCATGGAGTCTCTCTGTTTAGGGTTACCAGACAAACACACACATTCTTTCCTGTGATACTCCGATCCTTCCTGCTCCCACCAGCTGGCTCTTCCATCCCTCCCACCCCTGTCAACCATAAATCAGTCAGCCCTGCCCACTGAGCGTGTTCAACCCTCAAAGAGCTATTTGAGGGTTTTTCCTCACTGGAAATTCTTATTTTCCCCAAAGCTTTATTTCTTTCGACAGAGAGGCATTACTTCTCCAAACATTTGGGGTTTCCCCAGACCTGCTGCTTGTCAATCAGGTCAACCAAAGGCCTGGTTAAAAAGGAACGTTTTTGCCTGGTGCCTAAAGGTGTATAATGAAGGCACCAGGCAAAGTTCCCTGGGGAGAGCATTCCACAGACGGGGAGCCACTGCAGAGAAGGCCCCGTTCTCGTGTTGCCACCCTCCGAACCTTTCAAGGAGCGTCTCCACCCCCATCATTCTGCCTGGACACTGAGGTCCAGCGCTGAGGGCCTTCTGGCGGTTCCCTCACTGCGAGAAGCCAAGTTACAGGGAACCAGGCAGAGGGCCTTCTCGGTAGTGGCACCCACCCTGTGGAATGCACTCCCAGCAGATGTCAAATAGAACAACAACTACCAGACTTTGAGAAGACATCTGAAGGCAGCCCTGTTTAGGGAAGCTTTTAATGTTTGATGCATTACTGTATTTTAATCTTTTGTTGGAAGCTGCCCAGAGTGGCTGGGGAAGCCCGGCCAGATGGGTGGGGTATAAATAATAAATTATTATTATTATTATTATTATTATTATTAGGCACACAAAGAAGGGCCTCAGAAGATGATCTCAGGGTCCGGATAGGTTCATACGGAAAGAGGTGGTCCTTGAGGTATTGCAGTCCTGAGCCGTTTAAGGCTTTGAAACCAGCACTTTGAATTGGGAAATTAATTGGGAGCCAGTGCAGTGGGACCAGGATCGGTGCAATATGCTCAAACTACGGTATCTTGCTCTGATGTGCAATCCGGCTGCTGAATTCTGCACTAGCTGAAGTTCCTGAACCATCTTCAGAGGCAGCCCTACATATAATGCATTGCAGTAATCTAACCTTGACCAGAGCATAGACAACAGTAGTCTTCAGTTTCCCCATTTTCAGGGTGTGTATGTCTTCCCTGCCGGGTTCTACAAAGGGCAATGTCGAGACGAAGGAGGGAGAGAAAGCTGTCTGCCAAGGTTGCCACTTAGACAGGTTGTAAGTAAGAAGACAGGGGCAGTCAGAGGTTCATGGGGCAGCACCCCCAAATGCTTCACTCCCTGTTCGGACCACCACCACCCCCGCAGCTCCTCTCCATGCTGGGCTGTGGAGTGAAAGAGATCTGGCAACATGTTTCAGCAGCCGGCCCAACCTTTAGACCAGTGGGACGTTTGTCCTGGCTAGCGGCGAAGAAATCCCCTTCTTTGTTTGCAAATAAAATGAGTGAGGTGGGGAGGAGCCTCCCCCTGGTCTCCTGGCAACGTGAGAAGGGTGCGTGTTTGCCGAGTGAGTCATTCCCTCTCCCCAGGCATCCTGCTCTCCTTCCGAACACTGCTGGGTTGAGCTGACTCACTTGGCCGAAGAGTGGAGGGATTGGACCAGACTATGCAGAGGGAGGGATGCAAGTGGCGCTGTGGGTTAAACCACAGAGCCTAGGGCTTGCCGATCAGAAGGTTGGCGGTTTGAATCCCCGCGACGGGGTGAGCTCCCGTTGCTCGGTCCCTGCTCCTGCCAACCTAGCAGTTCAAAAGCACGTCAAAGTGCAAGTAGATAAATAGGTACCACTCCGGCGGGAAGGTAAACGGCGTTTCCATGCGCTGCTCTGGTTCGCCAGAAGCGGCTTAGTCATGCTGGCCACATGACGCGGAAGCTGTGCGCCGGCTCCCTCGGCCAATAAAGCAAGATGAGCGCTGCAATCCCAGAGTCGGCCACGACTGGACCTAATGGTCAGGGGTCCCTTTACTTATGCAGAGGGAAGAGACATGCAGCTGATTGGGATGGTGACTCTGAGCGAACTGAGGAACATGCTTGTGGGGATAAGTGTGTGTGTGTGTGGATGAGAGATCCACAAATCCTCTTAGCCATGGTGGCCGAAGTTGTAAGAAAGAGATGTCAATCCCAATGTTACCACCTTAAACAGTTATGGCTTCCTCCAGTTAATCATGGGAGCTGCAGTTTGTTATAGGTGCTGAGAGATGTTAGGAGACACCCCCATTGGCTATAGTTCCCATACTGGTTTACCCCTACATCCGGATTTGGCCATCGGAAACAGTATCTGGGAGTAAATCACAGTAACGTCCGGGGGGAACTGAAAGCAGCCATGTTTAGGGCAGTTTTTAATGTTTGATGTCTTGTTGTGTTTTTAATATCCTGTTGGAAGTAGCTGGGGAGGCCCAGCCAGATGGGCGGGGGTATAAGCAATAAATTACTATGGTTATGATTATTATGTACGGCAAACCATGTAGGAAGTGCTGAATTTCCTTCAAAAAAGCTCAAAAACATGTTTGTTTTTATTTGATTGGGGGGGGGCAATAAAGCTCAACTACTTTGGGCAAAACTAAAAAAAGCTCCACAATTTTGCCCCCGCCAAAAAAACAAAACAAAACCCCAAGCTCAACAACTTTGGCCAAAAAAGCTCAAGGATTTTTCAGGGATCTCTGGGAATACCCATCTAGTCTAGCTTCCCATTCTCCCAGTGGCCAACCAGGTACTTACTCTGCAAAGGCCTCAAACAGGACCTGAGAGTGCCAGCAACTCTGCGCCACTTGTGATTCCTAGTGACCATCACCCAGACGCATATCGTGGAGGGAGAAGACAATAGGTAGTATCCAGGGATAAGGCTGGTCCTCCATGGATTGGCCAAATCCTTTTTTATAGACGTCTGGGCCAGTTGGAGGCCATTTTCATCACATGCTTCTGGGTGCTTGGCAGAGGACTCTTTTAATAACACCCTCTTAAAATCTAAAGTGTAAGACAGGTATTATTATAGGTTGTTGTTGTTGTTGTTGTTGTTGTTGTTGTTGTTGTTGTTACAGTGGTACCTTGGGTTACATATGCTTCAGGTCAGGTTACAGACGCTTCAGGTTACAGACTCCGCTAACCCAGAAATAGTACCTCAGGTTAAGAACTTTGCTTCAGGATGAGAACAGAAATCGTGCTCCGGCGACACAGCAGCAGCAGGAGGCCCCATTAGCTAAAGTGGTACCTCAGGTTAAGAACAGTTTAAAGTTAAGAACGGAGCTCCAGAACGAATTAAGTACTTAACCCGAGGTACCACTGTATTATTATTATTATTATTTTATATGCCACCCCTCTGACTGGGTCTTATCCCAGTACAGTGGTACCTCTGGCAACCGTGTTTTGTGTTGTGTAGGCTCCTATAATGTAAGTCATGGGCCCCGCCTGCTAGCCTGCTCCCTAAATTATCACTGGTTTGCTCCTTTCTATATATAGGGTGCCTACATTCTGCATGGACAGCATGTGCAAATGGCTTTAGATACCTATTATGTCCATAAATTACCATATAGCATATATTCAGCACAAAGAACAGCGTCAATTTGTTGTTGACAAAGGACAGCTGGACATATAAAGGGCCCCATTACCTTCAGTAGCTGAGGCCTCATCAAACCTAAATCCGGCCCTGTCCATCACAGCATCATAGAATTGTAGAGCAGAGACATCACCTTGCCAACAAAGGTCTGTATAGTTAAAGCTATGGTTTTCCCTGTAGTGATGTATGGAAGTGAGAGCTGGACCATAAAGAAGGCTGATCGCCGAAGAATTGATGCTTTTGAATTATGGTGCTGGAGGAGATTCTTGAGAGTCCCATGGACTGCAAGAAGATCAAACCTCTCCATTCTGAAGGAAATCAGCCCTGAGTGCTCACTGGAAGGACAGATCGTGAAGCTGAGGCTCCAATACTTTGGCCACCTCATGAGAAGAGAAGACTCCCTGGAAAAGACCCTGATGTTGGGAAAGATGGAGGGCACAGGGAGAAGGGGACGACAGAGGACAAGATGGTTGGACAGTGTTCTCAAAGCTACCAGCATGAGTTTGACCAAACTGCGGGAGGCAGTGGAAGACAGGAGTGCCTGGCGTGCTCTGGTCCAGGGGGTGACGAAGAGTCGGACACAACTAAAAGGCTAAAAAACAACAAGAGCTGGAAGGGACCTCTGAGGATCATGTAGTCCAACCCCCTTTTAATGAAGGAACCTTCTGCCCGACATGGTCCTCAAACCTGCAACCCCAAGAGTCTCATGCTCTATCGAGTGAGCTGTAGTTGAAAACACCAGCTTAGGGAAAGGCATCCCACAAACACACTTGCCTGGCAGTGAGCCCCACTGAACTTGGTGGGCTTCCTTCTGAGTAAATGTTAGAGGATCATGCTGTTAGCATTCAAATGCAGCGGAGGTGAACTTTCCCCCAGCTTCAGCCCCTGGATCAATTATTTTCTAATTGCCGTTTGGCTGCCCATTTCCTGACCCCAAATGCAAGATCTGGCTGGCCTGATTTAAGACCGTAAATGAGAAATGGGAACGCGCCCATAAATTTGCATGCATGCGTGACAGATGTAAGGAAATAAGAAAAAGCCGCAGGTTTGTTTCCGCTTAGCCCTGAGAAGTTCTTTTATGGATTAGACTAACTGAAATATTCAAACATCAAGGGACTGAAGAGTTTGCAGCTGTGGGGAGTCAGCGTCTAACAATGTCTGGGGAGAGAAGGGGGGTAAGGATGTAGATGAGGTGCACATTTAAAGGCAATTTTACTTAATTTGTGCTTTCTGAAACCCTAGGCAAACTAAAAAACAGCCACCCTCCGAAGCCCTCAGTTCCTCGAATTTTGCCACGCCCCATCATGCGTACAAAAATGCATATATCTGGGTAACGTTAAAGGTAAAGGTAAAGGTAAAGGGACCCCTGACCGTTAGGTCCAGTCGTGACCGACTCTGGGGTTACGGTGCTCATCTCGTTTTATTGGCCGAGGGAGCCGGCGTACAGCTTCCGGGTCATGTGGCCAGCATGACTAAGCCGCTTCTGGCGAACCAGAGCAGCGAAACGGAAACGCCGTTTACCTTCCCACAGGAGCATTACCTATTTATCTACTTGCACTTTGACGTGCTTTTGAACTGCTAGGTTGGCAGGAGCAGGGACCGAGCAAAGGGAGCTCACCCCGTCGCGGGGATTCGAACCGCCAACCTTCTGATCGGCAAGTCCTAGGCTCTGTGGTTTAACCCACAGCGCCACCTGTGTCCCTTGGGTAACGTTACTTGTGCATAAAAAAATGGGCTTGCCAGTGAAAAGGACGCAGAAGAATCCATTGTTTTAGGGGAAATGTTACTGGAATAATGTACATCTTAAGGAAAACTGCACACAAATTGCAAAAAAGCGAAACAAGAAAACCACGAGTTTTCAGGAGGAAGAGGCACTGAAAGGATGGCGAATTTTCATGAGGATTGGTTAATAATAATAATAATAATGATAATAATAATAATAATAACAACAGCAGCAGCAGCAGCAGAAATAACAATAACAACAGACAGATGTGGAAATGTGGAGAAAAGACCAGAATGCAGGGAGGGGATGAGAAACTGAGAAAAAACAAAATTAAAATATTAATCCAACCCTTTTCCTCACTAAGTCCTACCAGATAATCACTATCATCATAATTTTATTGTCAAAGGCTGCTCTTAAACTCGGATCCAGTTTACGGGCTTTTTCGTAGCGGCTTCTGGTTAGCCACGGTGAGAACAGGATGCTGGACTAGATAGTCCCTGATCCAGCAGGGCTCTTACTCTTTATGTTCTTACTCAGAGTAGACCAAACAGCTGATTATTTATTTATTTATTTATTTATTTATTTATTTATTTATATATAAATAATCCATAATGCCATTTGGGGATTGAATATATATATATATCAAAGCTCTTTACAGCAATAAAATGTTCAATCTGTGCAGTATGAAAACCATAAAAACAGGCATTAATTCACCATTTGTAGAAGGAATGCGTTCTTAACGGGCAGAACGAAGTTGCAGAATAGAAGAAGTTTCCAGCAGGTATTTAAAAGCTGGCACAGAAATCTCTAGTGGCAGAGAGTTTCGCAGGACCGTGCCGACCGACACTGAAAGCTCGGCTTCTCGCCTGTTGTCAAATGAGCCTCGCCCACTTGATTTTGTCGTGCCCGTTGCCCCTAGTAGGTCTACTCTGAGCAGGGCTCAGACAAGGTTCCAGAAGGTGGGTGGTTTCCTACCAGGCTGTGTTTGCTTGTTTTGGGAGTCATCGCTCTGTGCTGCTGAAATCGGGGCCTGTTTTACGGGTGACTGGCCATCGGACAATGCAGGGGCTTATTCAGATGTGCTGGGCGACGGGAAAGGCAGAGAGGATTCGAGAGCCGGGCACGGGACAGAGTGTGACAAGAAGACAAAAGGGGTTGTGTGCCTGCGTGTGCAGCTAAATAAAGGGTTAGCTGCCTGTCACGTGCGCAGCTCAGAGAACTAAGGTCTGCAAGTTTATGCAGGCAGCCTTGATCCAAGGGTAAAATACACTCCGGCCCTAAACTGCACTCTTGAGAAGACGCAAGTATCGTTTCGTTTAAGCTGCATAAAAAAATGTAGCTTCGAATGGCAAAAGATTCAAAAGGCACAAAATTGCAGCTTTGAACTTATGGAGTGGCCCGGCAGGAATTCCTGCATCGCAGGGGCTGGACTAGATAACTCTTGGTGTCCCTTCCTATGGTTCTGTGAAAAGAAGCAGAAGATCAACAGGTGGAGATGTACTGAGGCTTGTTGAACTGTTGAAATCGAGCAGCAATGAGATTTAGGACTAGGCCAGAATTCCATCCCCATCTCACTCCTTGAGTTAATCCTGTTGACTTGCGGAACTCACCGCCACAAGAGGCTGGGATGGTCAGTAGCTTTAGAAGACAATGGTGCCTGTTATTACTACTGCTCATCAGGAGGTAGTGCCAATACAATTACCAGACACAATTGTTAAATGAACCCTCCGTGGACAGTGGCACTCTACTGTTAAAGACCCATCACTGGGGGACAATAGCAGGAGGGGCTGATTGCTCGCATGCTTAAGCCACTTCTGCCTAAGGAGGAGGTGGGTTTGCGCCCCTCCTCATGAGCGGTGGGTGGAGGCCAGCCCCACATGATTGGGGGGATTCCCAGCCATGTCATCCCCTGGTCGGCCAATCGGCTGGCTCTGGGGGCGTGGCCTGCCCTATTTAAGGGAGGACGCGTCCGGGGATCTCCCTCTTTGCCGCCTGCCAGTTGTTCCTGCTTTCTCCACCCTCCCGCCCTATAAGGTTTTTGTTCCTTGACCTTGCTATGGACCTTGGTTGGTCGCCAAATGAGGGGCCTGGTAGGAATTTTCCCACTTGGCAAATTGGCACCAGCCACTTGGTTTTCGCCTAAGGTAAAGGTAAAGGGACCCCTGACCATTAGGTCCAGTCGTGGCCGACTCTGGGGTTGCAGCACTCATCTCACTTTATTGGCCGAGGGAGCCGGCGTTCAGCTTCCGGGTCATGTGGCCAGCATGACTAAGCCGCTTCTGGCGAACCAGAGCAGTGCACGGAAACGCCATTTACCTTCCCGCCAGAGCGGTACCTATTTATCTACCTGCACTTTGACGTGCTTTTGAACTGCTAGGTTGGCAGGAGCAGGGACCGAGAAACGGGAGCTCACCCCGTCGCGGGGATTCGAACCACCGACCTGCTGATCGGCAAGTCCTAGGCTCTGTGGCTTAACCCACAGCGCCACCTGCGTCCCTCGTAGCAAATCGTCACAACTTTCTGGGTATTGGCGGTTAGGCATTGGTATAGTTCTATAGATGGAAGAGGGGAGGTAGTGCCATCGCCGGCCCCACATATTGAAGGATAGTCTGTTAAAGGATTCCGGGGGGGCGTGGCCCTGTCCAAAGCCTATGGAGGTGAGGGCCCAAGGCACGCCCCCTATCGGTGATCCCGAGGGAGTTCCTAGTTGATGTGCATCAGCAGGACTCCCCCTACTGGTGGTTAACCCTTCCCAGACTTCAAGCGGACGGGCTGGAGTCGGATATAGTCAGTTAGGACCAATGCCTAAGCCAATACTGCTCATCACCTGTAACCAATAAAGTTGTGGCCTTTTTTAGCCCATTAACCTTAATAATTGTGTCTTGTGTCATTATTTCCACCTGGGGGGGTCGGGAACTCACCACACAACGGGCTTTCCACTGGGCCATCTGGTTTTCTGCTATGGGTGACAGATGCCTGACTAGTTGGGCCTTCGGTCTGACCCAGCAGAGCTGTGCTTAGGCTAATAGCCCAGAGAGTTAGGGACAAAGTCTCCAGGAGCAGAAGCAGTCTACCTCTGAATAAGAGGCCCTCTAAGCTGGGACAAGGGACATGGGTGGCGCTGTGGGTTAAACCACAGAGCCTAGGACTTGCCGATCATCAGGTCGGCGGTTCAAATCCCTGCAACGAGGTGAGCTCCCATTGTTCAGTCCCTGCTCCTGCCAACCTAGCAGTTCGAAAGCACGTCAAAGTGCAAGTAGATAAATAGGTACCACTCCAGCGGGAAGATAAACGGCGTTTCCGCGCGCTGCTCTGGATCGCCAGAAGCGGCTTAGTCCTGCTGGCCACATGACCTGGAAGCTGTACGCTGGCTTCCTCGGCCAGTAAAGCGAGATGAGCGCCGCAACCCCAGAGTCGGTCACGACTGGACCTAATGGTCAGGGGTCCCTTTACCTTAAGCTGGGACAGGGACTCAGAACCCAGATGAAGGAAGTCAAGTAAAATTAAATTAAGCTTCCTCCTCATCTACTAAGACAAGAATAGGGGAGCTCAGGCCCAAGGGGGCAGGTGTTGCAGGGGGCCGAGACCTCTCTGCCTGGCCCTCGGGACTTTTCCCAAGCCACTCCCCCCTTAGTGGTCTTCCTCATCACCCTCCTCAAGTATCTCTGCCTTGCTGGGACGTGTCCTTGAACTCTGACCGTGCCTCTTGCGTGGACGGACGGAGGGCAGAAAGGTGCAGGTAGAAACATAAGCAACATTTACAGCCTTTGCCCCTGGATCCATCCACCACTGGCAGGTGGCCCCTGGAATGTATCTTTGGGAGAAACCCGGCCCTTGAATGGAAAAAGGCTCCCTGTCTCTTTATTGGGCGGAAGGGACAGAGGAATCTGTGTAGTCCCCCCTCCGGCAGGACCTTTGCAAAGAAAGCTGGTTTCAGTTTTTCCTGGCCAGGCAGGAAATCCATTCAGAGCTTCTGAAGCTTGTGAGGTTCAGGTCCAGTTTTCTACCTCTTTCCAGATGGCAGCTGCTTTGCTTGATTCCTGCCCCCCCCCCGGCGGGCCAGGCCCCAGGCAGCTGGGATGGGCGCTGCGATTACAGTGTGTGTGTGTGTGTGTGTGTGTTCCTCCGAGCGATTCCTCCAGTCTCTGCTGCCCAAAGTTTTGCAAGGCTGAGTCATCTCCTCATGATGGAGCTACTCCCTTTGCCCCGAGGCGCCACGCCCTGGCATGGAGGCCGAGTGCCAGGCTGTGAGGGAAGTGGCGTGGAAGGAAGTCTTGCTTGCCGCTTGCAAAAAGGGATGCAGCTCTCGGTCGTGGGTTCAAAGGCAGCTGTCGTGTGCTGAGTCAGACCATTGGGTCCATCTAGCCCAGCACTGTCTGATCTGACTGGCAGAAGTGGTCCAAGATTTCAGTCTAGAGCCTTCTGCTTACAAGGCAGAGACTTTGTCACTGAGCCCCTTACTATGATGATTCATCCCACCTTACTGGTTTTTCGAACACCTGGAGACTCGTGCTTATTTATTTATACCCCGCCCATCTGGCTGGGTTTCCCCAGCCACTCTGGGCGGCTTCCAACAGAATACAGTGGTACCTCAGGTTAAATACTTAATTCGTTCCGGAGGTCCGTTCTTAACCTGAAACGGTTCTTAACCTGAGAAGCCACTTTAGCTAATGGTATACTGGACCGAGGCCATTTAGGGCTTTAAAGGTCAGCACCAACACTTTGAATTGTGCTTGGAAATGTACTGGGAGCCAGTGTAGGTCTTTCAGGACCGGTGTTATATGGTCTTGGCGGCCGCTCCCAGTCACCAGTCTAGCTGACGCATTCTGGATTAGTTGTAGTTTCCGGGTCACCTTCAAAGAGCGCTTTGCAGTAGTCCAAGCGGGAGATAACCAGAGCATGCACCACTCTGGCAAGACAGTCCACAGGCAGGTAGGGTCTCAGCCTGGGTACCAGATGGAGCTGGTAGACAGCTGCCCTGGACACAGAATTGACCTGCGCCTCCATGGACAGCTGTGAGTCCAGAATGGCCCCCAGGCTGCGCACAGGACTGGCATAGTACCAACTCCAGACTTCTGAATCCAGAGAAGGGGAACATGAATTTGCATCCTCGATTTGCATTCTTGGACAGCTCCTTTGCTTTCTTATGGAAGGGTTTTGTTTCTGCAATCATTTCCATTTGCATCGAGGCTTCCACAGAAAGTGAGCGAGCTTTTATCCCTCCATGCAAAACTGCCCCCCTCCCCTTTGCGGTAAATCACAAGATTTAAACAGGAAGGGGCAAAACGGTTGAAATATCTGGGATGCAAAAAGGTACAAACGCTGGTTTGTAGGTATAGGTGCAAATTTCAGGATTAAAAAGCGACAGGTGGCAAGACAACCGAGACTCCCATCCAAATCAATTAACCCGCTGCACACCTCGGATCACCACAAAACCAGTTCTTTGACTCCAGATTAATTTTGGAACAGATCGTGCTTCAGATCAAATCTCTCCCCCCCCTTCAATTATATCCATTCATTATCTGAAATGAATTTTTAATATATCTTGCTTTTTGGGAGTGGTGTAGCTCGGTGATTTGCTAGCTCAGTGACAGAGAACAAGGCTGTGATGATTAGATCTGTTCTTTAAGGCGTGTGGGTCAATTAAAAAAGAAAAAAGAATGTTCGCCGAAAGCTAGAACAATCAGAAAAATTAGGCACTGTTATACAAGGCGGGGGCGGGGAGGAAAAATATTAGTTCACAAAGAGCTCTCACGCCACTGTCACTTTCACAAAATCAATAGAAAACCTCGCATGAAAAAGTTGAGACTCGCCACTGTGGCCCCACCCACTTTTGTGGCCTCTGGCCCCGCCCACCCCTGTCTTGCAGTCCTCAGAAGGTCCCCTATGAAGGTATGTAGGGGGCAGGAAAAAGTGACCCTCCCGTTAAGGAGCAGCCGATCCATCAGGCTGTAGCAGATGGAGCGAGAGGGGAGAAACAGGATCTCTCCATCATCTCCGCTAGAAGGCAGCTCCAATGGCCTCCTTTCTCCATCAGCTGTCACCTGTCAGCAGTCTTTAACATCGGCAGTAACAGCTAGACCATGGGAGCGTTTCAGCCCTGTTCTTGAGTTTGTTTAAAATCTAAAACAGCTTTATCTTGTATTCTTTTCCTTGAATTTGTGCCACTTAGGTTTTTAAACCTTTTTGTAAAAGCAGCACTAGAATTTTCACCGCCGAGTCCTCAACCCTCTGTTATTGCGCTTTGCTTTCTTCAAGTCGAGCTTTGTTTAAAACTTGCTGTTTAGGTTTTCGAACCTTTTTTTGTAAATTCAGTATTAGAAATTGTACTTTTGAGTCCTCAATCCTTTATTACTGCACTTTTCTTTACCTAGGTTGAGCTAGGATCATAATACATCAGAATTTGGGGGGGTTCTACCCTTGTTTGAATTTTGGTCATATAAAGTTTATGATTTTTCTATTTCCTTCTGAGGAAACTGAAAAGTTCAGTGAAACGAGGTTTGTAGCCGGCATCCCGTTAAGGCTTTGTTCTATTTTAGGTTTTTCAAATTTTCCCCCTTAAGCTTTTTGATTCATATTGATTTTTATTATTTAGTTGGTTTCTGCAAGATAATATTTATAGTCAATTACTTCTCGTTTCAGGGATTTTATTTCATTTGTTTTGTGCAATTTCTCAGTTCCTTGACTGTCTTTTTTCTACTGATCCATCAGGCTGTAGCAGATGGAGCGAGAGGGGAAAATCAGCATCTCTCCATCATCTCTGCTAGAAGGCGGCTCCAATGGCCTCCTTTCTCCATCAGCTGTCACCTGTCAGCGGCCGCTCAATCAGTCAGCAGATAACTGGGAGAGAAGGGAAAGAGGGCCACTCTATCAGCTCTGCTGAGATACCAGTGACCTTTGTTTCCTTTTTTAAAAAAAATAATATTTATTACTTTTCCAACAATTTAAACACTACAAAAAAGAAAAACAATACAATACAATACAAAAACACTACACAACACCAACACATTAAACCAACAAAACAAAAACAAAAACAGTTTAAAACACATCAAATAATTTCAGTATCTTATCTTTCATTCACTTATTTCTGCGACCTCCTCACACCTCCCTTTTTGTATTCCACTTCTGTTAATTGTTTCAGCAATTCCTTTCCATCTTCCTCTGTTTTCTATCCTATAATTATCTTAGCACATTCTAACCTTATTTTCCTTTAATACTCTGTTAATCTGGTTACAGATAGGTAGCCGTGTTGGTCTGCCATAGTCAAGACAAAATAAAAAAATTCCTTCCAGTAGCACCTTAAAGACCAACTAAGTTAGTTCTAGGTATGAGCTTTCATGTGCATGCACACGAAAGCTCATACCTAGAACTAACTTAGTTGGTCTTTAAGGTGCTACTGGAAGGAATTTTTTTAGTCTGTTAATCTGTTTATACTTAATTCCTCAGTGACCTTTGTTTCCGCCTTTCTTTAAATGCCCCATCCCAGCTGCTCATGAGAAGACCTTGTAAACTCAGATCTTGCTATTTCCTCCGCCCTCCCAATCCATTTTCCTTTTGTGCCATGTCTGTTTGAGGATTGTAAACCCCAGGGCAGGGCACTGTCTTCTTTGTGTTGATCTGTAGGTTATTCTAGGAGCCTTGTTTGGCAGAAAGGTGGGATAACGATTCTTCAAATAATTTTTTGTTTAGTGGGGGTTTTCCACCACCCCTTGTCTCTTCTGGGATCAAAAGCAGGTTACGCCTCCCTGTTATAAACTGGATCACTGCAGAGTGATTCACCCAGCCTGCCACCTCCTTATCAAACAAACTCACATTTTTTTCGCCTAATGCAAACAGGAGGTTACAATTTGTGCAAATCTCTCCTCCCCCCCCCCCCACTTCTTACAAACACAATAAACTCTGGCTGCTGAACCAAGGAGATATTCTGCGCATAAGCCCTCCGTGATCCGGTTCCAAAAATTAACCAAGAATTGAAATATATATATATATAGATTACTTTAAAGAACACTGTAAATACGTTAAAACGTTAGCAGGATTGATGTAATATTTATGAAGTTGTAATAGAGTTAGGATTGGAAAAGAAGTTGAAATTATTTGGAGAAATATAATTATATGCAAGGAGAAGAAAAGGGGGAAAAATGTAAACCAGTGGGGGTGGGGGGGGGGAAGTCAAACAATGCAAATTGGGATTGGAGATGTATGTATAAGAAGAAGAAAAATGTTGTCATACTCATAAATTGAAAAATATTTTTTTAAAAAACACACAGCCCAGTTTCCAAGAGAAATTGATAACGCAGATGTAAAATCATGGTTGGGAGACCAAATGAATTATCTGTATCACACAAAGTTTATAGAAACCGCAGGAGGCAAGAGTGCTCCTGTGCTTGGGTCCTGCAGATGTTGTACAATGGCAATAAAGGTGTTGTTGTTGTTGTTGTTGTTGTTGTGTTAGAGCAGGATGCCAGACTAGATGGCCCTTTGGCTTGATCCAGCACACTCCTCTTATATTGTTTATTTCAGAGTATTTTAATTTCAATGTGGGACACCTAAGAAAACATGGAGCATGTGCAACAAATAAGAGCCAGTGGTGGTGTAGTGGTTAGAGCATCGGACTGGCACCCAGGAGACCTGGGTTCAAATCTCCACTTGCCTGCAAAGCTCATTGGGTGATCTTGGGAAAGAGAGAGATAGAGAGGTGCCTTACAACTCGCAGGCTGAATTTGGTTTGCAGTGCCAGTTATTGAAATCCACGGTTAATTATTAATATTTTTAATCAACCAGTCAATTATTGCATATTTACCAGGGAATTCACCCCAGCCCAAATGCTAGTCAAGGGCCTTCTGAAACTCCCTTGACAGAGTACCAGAGAGAGAGAGAGAGAGAGAGAGAGAGAGAGATCATAGAATCATAGAGTTGGAAGAGACCACAAGGGCCATCGAGTCCAACCCCCTGCCAAGCAGGAAACACCATCAGAGCACTCCTGACATATGGTTGTCAAGCCTCTGCTTAAAGACCTCCAAAGAAGGAGACTCCACCACACTCCTTGGCAGCAAATTCCACTGTCAAACAGCTCTTACTGTCAGGAAGTTCTTCCTAATGTTTAGCTGGAATCTTCTTTCTTGTAGTTTGGAACCATTGCTCCGTGTCCGCTTCTCTGGAGCAGCAGAAAACAACCTTTCTCCCTCCTCTATGTGACATCCTAGATGAATGGCATCATCCTTCCAAGGGCTTCTCTTTTCTCTGATCGCTCCAGGTGCAACAGGTAACCTTCAGTTACAAACAGGACATCTCTCTCTTTTTTTTGCAAAGGAGCTTCCCACAATGCAACACATCTATGCATATTGTTTTCTGCTATACATGCCATTTTAGGCATGCGTAATCCTAGTACAGTGGGTACCTCGGGTTAAGTACTTAATTCGTTCCAGAGGTCTGTTCTTAAATGTTCTTAACTTCACTAAACTGTTACCTGCTCTGCAAAGTGTTGCTCTTGTTGTGCAATTTTTCTCCTGCCACGATAAATCTTGCAGCTTACAAAATGTCACTTTGTGCTGCCCACGTAATCTTCAGTTTGAGATATTGAGAGCTAGAAACTTAAAAAAACAAACAATCCAGAGGTGTGACTGTGGTAGGAGTGGCTGCTGCACAAAGCGAAACCTCACTCAGCTCTCTGAGAAACAGTTGTTGGTTTTTTCCAAATACAGTGGTACCTCGGGTTAAGTACTTAATTCGTTCCGGAGGTCCGTTCTTAACCTGAAACTGTTCTTAACCTGAAGCACCACTTTAGCTAATGGGGCCTCCCGCAAAGTTCTTAACCCAAGGTACTATTTCTGGGTTAGTGGAGACTGTAACCTGAAGCGTATGTAACCCGAGGTACCACTGTAGAGTCATACCTCAGAGGTCGAACAGAATCCGTTCCGGAAGTCCGTTCAACTTCCAAAATGTTCGAAAACCAAAGCACGGGAAGCTCCTGCAGCCAATCAGAAGCCATGGAAGCCCTGTCAGACATTCGGCTTCCAAAAGAATGTTCGAAAACTGGAACACTCACTTCCAGTTTTCGATTGTTCGGGAGCTGGAACGTTCAACTCCCAAGGTGTTCGGGAGCCGAGGTACGACTGTATGTGCGTTTTGGGACATGTTTCACGGCTGTAGAACTACACTGCAAAATCCAGAGGAGTGGGGCTATCAAAGGAGAGCTGTGTTTCAATTCACATATTGTTTCGGAATACGCGGATCCTGTTCTCCCTGTTTGGGGCAGACGCTGAGATTGCCAAACCTAGCCTGGGACATAAGAACAGAAACTGATCCTTCCTGAACCAGGCCAATGGCCCATCCAGGGTTGCTGGAAACCACAGGAAGAGGACGTCCTTTTGTCCCAGGTCACAAGGTGCTTACATTGGTCTCAACTAGGGCCAGGGCCTTTTCAGTACTGGCCCCGACTTGGTGGAACGCTCTGTCACAAGAGACCAGGGCCCTGTGGGACTTGACATCTTTCCGCAGGGCCTGCAAGACAGAGCTGTTCCGCCTGGCCTTTGCTTTGGACTCAGTCTGACCCTTATTTTAGATTTTAGAATGATTTTAGGATGACTTTAGGATGTTTTATCATTTTACTGTTGTTAGCCACTCTGAGCCTGGCTTCGGCTGGGGAGGGCAGGATATAAATAAATTTTATTATTATTATTATTATTATTATTATTATTATTATTATTATTATTATTATGTTGCCCTCCCCTTAAGGTCTTGATCTATCGGCTACTTTTAAAATGAGGCTGCATTTTAAATTGCATTTTAATCTGTATTTTAAATTGGTTTCTCCCCCCCCCCCCCCATTATGTTTTTACTGTGATTTTATTGGTGTTAGCCGCCCTGAGCCCGGCTCTGGCCAGGGAGGGCGGGGTATAAATAAAATTTATTATTTGGACTATATGGAAATGGCTGAGATGACTGGCAGAATCCGGGACCAGGGAGAAGAGTCAGTGGAAGAAGATTGGAAAAAATTTAAAGTATATCTTCAAAAATATTGTAAAATTAAGGACTGTTAGAAACATGTTGGAAAAAGAAAACTAGATGGTTTTGGTTGAAATGACATATAGGACTAAGTAAAGATGAGTTGATGAAATTGACGAAAAGAGAGGATGTTAAATTGTAATATATTATGTTAAACTACTTAAATGAAAATAAGGTTGGAAGGGTCTGCTGAAATAACGGTCTGAATTAGAATACAAAATTGGGAGGTGAGAGGAGGTCAAGGAAATAAGTAAAGGAAGAAAGTTATGCAAAAGATTAATTAGTTTTTTTCTATTTTTATTTTTCTCTTTTGGCGTTGTTATGTCTTTTTGTATTTTGTATTTTGTATTTTGTATTTTCTTCTTTTTGTTATTCTTAAATTTTGAATAAATATTATTTTTTAAAAAAATTAAAAATAAATAAATAAAATTTATTATTATTATTATTGTACTTGAGTTCTGCTTGCTGTTTTCCCGGGGATATCTGGTTGGCCACTGTGAGAAGAGGTTGCCAAACTAGACACACCATCGGCCTGATCCACCAGCCAGGCTCTTCCGATGTTCTTACTCATGGTTCCCCCAGTCAGAAGGGGTTACGCGAGACGACTGAACCATCAGATTCCATGTGCCTCGCAGGATCTGCTCAAGTGTCAGATCACATCTCGGGGCAGCACATCAGCAGCCTGAGACCTGTCAGAATGCGAGGCCAGTGGCCCATGCATGGAGCCTGATGAGGTTACACACCTGGCTGGGCAAAAATGGGGCGGCGGTGGGCGATGCGAGATGGGCGAGGGACAAGCTGGTTGGTTGGTTTGCCATGTCCAGAGAACCCCACGAGCCAATCAGCTGTTGGGCAGGGAAAACACTCCACAGATGATGTGCTTTGTTATTGGCCAATACAGAGTCAGTCAGGTCTGGTGGTGCCTTGGGAGGTTGGACCAGGAGAAGGTATAAGGGCCTCCATCGACTGTACTCAGACAACATCCCTCTACTTTGGCTCCAGAATCCGTGCTGCCGTTCTTCTTGGTAAGTCTCTTCCTGCCCTCCTTTCCATCAGCAACTCAAAACAGCTGGTGGTGTGTGTGCTTTTGTGAAGTCCTGAGAGGAGACGTCCTTGATAGAGCCCTCAAGGGCGTTGGAACGAAGACGAGAGACAGATGTTCGCAAATCCTGTAGAATTCCCCTTCTTTGTGGCTCAAATTCTTGTTTCGGGGAGGATGCCTTTTCATGTGACTTAGCCAGAAATGGGACTCTGTACTTTGGTAAGGGAAAGGTGGTGAAGGATGCTAGGATGTTCTGGAGATGTTGGCATTGGGGGCCCATCCCATTAGAGCAGGACAGAGGGACATACGGCTCTGCTAGGCTTTTCCTCTAGCACCATCATCCCTGGCCAATGGCCAGAGTTGTGACCTGACAACATCTGGAAAACCATGTGTCCTCTGGGCTTGCTTTAGGAGAGGGCCATACCTCAATGGCAGAGCACTTCCCTTCCATGTGGAAAGATCTCCCAGGCTCAAACCACTGCCCACCTCCAACTTTTAACAAGAGGATCGAGGAGGAAGGAAAGAAAAGGGCTGTTAATTGTTAGACTGCTAAAAGCTAGGTGGATCAATGGTCTGTCTCAGTGCAAACCATGTTCATCCTACTCAGAGCAGACCCACTGAAATCCATGAGCAAGACAAACTCAGGTCCATTAATGTTAGTAGGTCTCCTCTGAGTATACCCCAGGGTGCCCATCCTTTCTGTTTATAAGATATACTGATAGCAAATTCATTCTACCAATTATGGGTCCTTATGTAGTCCTTATGACGCAGGTGGCGCTGTGGGTTAAAGCCTCAGTGCCTAGGGCTTGCCGATCAAAAGGTTGGTGGTTCGAATCCCTGCGGCGGGGTGCGCTCCCGCTGCTCGGTCCCAGCGCCTGCCAACCTAGCAGTTCGAAAGCACCTCCGGGTGCAAGTAGATAAATAGGGACTGCTTACCAGCGGGAAGGTAAACGGCGTTTCCGTGTGCGGCTCTGGCTCGCCAGAGCAGCGATGTCACGCTGGCCACGTGACCCGGAAGTGTCTCCGGACAGCGCTGGCCCCTGGCCTCTTAAGTGAGATGGGCGCACAACCCCAGAGTCTGTCAAGACTGGCCCGTACGGGCAGGGGTACCTTTACCTTTACCTATGTAGCCAAAACAGGACCAGCCACAAGAAGGATGTGTCGGTGTTCTGGGGGGAACCTTGAGGTTTGCAGAGATACAAAACTTTAGGATGTGGGGATCCTAATGGGGGGAAAGCCACCCCAAACACCCCGCAGAAGATACAGGATGTGCAGTGGTCACAGAATCTTGACCGGCTGTTGGGAGATGGAATGAGGGTGTCAAAAACCAAGAGGGAAATGGAATGGAGTATCCTGCAAGAGGGTATGGCTGACAGGCTAGAATCATGAGTTGGAAGGGACCCGAGAGGTCATGTTGTCCAAGTTCCTGCAATGCAGGAAACAGCGCTAAATAATTCCCGGCAGGGGGCCACCCAGCCTCTCCTGATAAACCTCCCAAGATGTAGAGTCCAGCAGCTTCCAAGGTAGTCCGCTCTCCTGTCAAACATCTCTTACCCTCAGAAAGTTCTTCCTGATGTTAGGTGGAATCTCATTTCTTATAATTTGGGTCTTACCCTCTGGAGCAGCAGAAATCGAGTTTGTTTGTTTTCCAATCTTTTTAATTGATTTTCCAAACAAAAATTAAACAAACAAACAAAAATCTCCACCGTATTTAAACCAATCTTGGTAACATTGTTAAGTGACTTCCTCGTATCCCCCGGTTGAATTTCAGTGTACATCATTTTAACGGTTTTCCGAAACCATTATTATAAAATTAACTTAATCACTTAACATCTTTTTTCCCCTTTCCAATTCGGTATTAAACCTATTGATGCATCACGTTACCTGTTTAAATCCTAAGCCTATCTGATATTTGGAAGCTTTTCCGATTAAGTTAACTTAACATGTTCAACTAAATAGTCTTTAAATTTCATCCATTCCTCCTGATAATCCTTCTCCTTCTGGTCACGGATTCTTCCAGTCAGATCGGCTAGCTCAAGAAATCGAGTTTGCTCTATCCTCCATCTGAAAGCCCTTCAGAGATTTGAAGGTGGCTATTATGTCACCTCCAAGTCTTCTCCAGGCTAAATCTACCCAGCTCCTTCAACCGCTCCTCATAAGGCTTGGTTTCCAGATCCTTGATCATCTTAGTCACCCTTCTCTTCAACCATCTGTCTGTCTACCCTACAGATTTGTCTGTCCACCCTATTCCCCTAAACATACGCTCCTCGGTTCTTTTCCCCTTGGAGGTTCCCACTTTGCTCTCCCCTTGGTCTTTTTCAGGTTCACCATGGCAACTCCTTTGGAAAAGTGCTTGGCCACCATCGTCGCGACCTTCCACAAATATTCCGGGAAGGAGGGGGATAAGTACAAGCTCAACAAGTCGGAGATGAAAGAGCTCCTGATGAACGAACTCCCCGCCTTCCATGGCGTAAGTTGTCGTTTGCGCAAAAACATTCGGATTAACTGGGAAGCGTGTAGTGCATGTCTGGTGATGTCAAAGTTCAACGAAAAAAGCAGAAGACCCAGTGGATCAGTTCATTCTCTAATCAGTTCGTGCATAAGGTCCATATATGTGTAAGTGTGTATTCCACCTGTCTGTTCATAGAGTCCCACAATCCACACAAAAGGTTGTTACAGTTCCACAGAATCCTTTCACAGAGTCTAGGACAAGGATTTCCGGAATATTAGCCTTGTTTCGCCATCCGGGGCTTCATCAGTACTACAAACTCAGACATAATATCATAGGACAGCAGCTACTACTATGCTATAAGATCCACTGTCCTATGATATCATACAGTGGTACCTCGGGTTACATATGCTTCAGGTTACAGACTCCGCTAACCCAGAAATAGTGCTTCAGGTTAAGAACTTTGCTTCAGGATGAGAACAGAAATCGGGCTCCGGTGGCGCGGCAGCAGCAGGAGGCCTCATTAGCTAAAGTGATGCTTCAGGTTGAGAACAGTTTCAGGTTAAGTATGGACCTCTGGAACGAATTAAGTACTTAACCTGAGGTACCACTGTATATGAGTTTGTACTACTGATGAAGCCCAGGATGGCGAAACAAGGCTAATATTCCAGAAATCCTTGTCTTAGACTCTGTGAAAGGATTCTGTGGAACTGTAACAACATTTTGTGTGGATTATTGGATTCTATGAACAGACAGGTAGAATAGATACTTGTATGGACCTTATGCATGAACTGACTAGAGAATGAACTGATCCACTGGGTCTTCTGCTTTTTTCGTTGAACTTTATGAGCTCCTACTGTTGAAATCTACAATTTAATACAATGAATAGTATACCTTATTTATTCAAACGTACAGCCGGTTATGTCTTGTGTGTTTATTGAATATGTTTCCCGTAACCAGAGGTTTGTTGTTGTTTAGTGATGTCAAAGGAGAGGCCTCTGTGCCGCATCTTGAATCCAGACCCCGCTGATTAGCTTGAAACTGTAATATCCAGAAGGCAGTTCGTGCAAAGGGTAGGGCAGATGATATTTTAAATTAGTGGATCTTGGTGTCTTGAAATGAACAATTAAGATAGTTGCCTGCTTTATCTTTTGGGGGGGGGGTGGAAATGATGGGGTGTTTTACTGCCCCCGTCCGACAGGTCTTTTACCTGTCTCAGGAAAAAGGAAAGAAAGTACATTTTCACACAGCGCATTGTTAAACTTTGGAACGCCCTCCAATAGGCTACCAAAAATACAGTGGAACCTTGGTTCTCGAACTTAATCCGTTCCAGAAGTCCATTCGACTCCCGAAATGTTCAAAAAACAAGGCACGGCTTCTGATTGGCGCAGGTGCCCCGGAAACAATAGCTGACAGCCGCATCGGACGTTCAGCTTCTGAAAAATGTTCAAAAACCGGAACACTTACTTCTGGGTTTTCAGCGTTCGGGAGTCTATTTGTTCATCAACTAAGCCGTTTGAGAACCAAGGTTCCACTGTAGATAACTTTGAAAGAGGGTGGCTAGGCTTTTGAATCCCAGTTGCTAGAAACCACTGGAAGGGAGACAGGGCTTTTTGCGCTTGAATCCTGCTTGCATTGGCCACTGTGGGAACAGGATTCTGAGCTAGATGGGCTGTTGGCCTGATCCAAAAGGCCCTTATGTTTTATAAACACACCTCAATGCATTTCTGGGGCATTTTATGCTGAAGATGTGTTTTTTTGCTTTCAGATGGAAAACGGTAAGTGGCAAGTGGCTGAAATTTGGGTAGTACTGGTGGCAATTTGTGGTCATATTCTAGAGCAGGGGTCAGCAAACTTTTTCAGTCCACTGTCCCTCAGCCCTTGTGGGGGGCCGGATTATATTTTGAAAAATAAAATAAAAAATGAACGAATTCCTATGCCCCGCAAATAACCCAGAGATGCATTTTAAAGAAAAGGACACATTCTACTCATGTAAAAACATGCTGGTTCCCAGACTGTCCGCAGAACAGATTTAGAAGGCCCAATGCAGAGGCATCTAAGGTAAATTCTGGATGAAGTTTAAGATATGTGTGCTGCTGCTCACTATAACCACAATGTGACCTGATGGCAGTCTGTGTAATACTGTTTGTGTCTTATTATATATCATTCGTATTTTTCTCTTCTCTATTTTTCTTCTTTAAGTTCTGTTTCATCTTTTATTCCTTTGCCTTCTTATTAAATTCACAAATTAAATAAAATTAAAAGGCTTATAACAGGGAATGTCCAAGGAAGTAGTGCAAAGGAGCTTGGGCTTATTTAGTTGCCTGCCTTCTCAGTGTGGGACACGGGTGGCGCTGTGGGTTAAACCACAGAGCCTAGGACTTGCTGATCAGAAGGTCGGTGGTTCGAATCCCTGCGACGGGGTGAGCTCCCATTGCTCGGTCCTGCTTCTGCCAACCTAGCAGTTTGAAAGCATGTCAAAGTGCAATTAGATAAATAGGTACCGTTCTGGTAGGAAGGTAAACGGCGTTTCCGTGCGCTGCTCTGGTTCGCCACATGACACGGAAGCTGTACGCTGGCTCCCTCGGCCAGTAAAGCGAAATGAGCACTGCAACCCCAGAGTCGGTCACGACTGGACCGAATGGTCAGGGGTCCCTTAACCTTTACTTCTCAGTGTACCTGTTGCTTGGCCTATTTGAGTGGATCTTGTTTATTTAAAATGGCTATTATTATTATTATTATTATTATTATTATTATTATAAAAACACCTCCACTCTTTGGCAAAAAGGATCCCAGAGTTGATATCATAAGATTTTTTTTAAAAAAAATCTCAATGCAATCCCAACCCTCCTTTTTACAACCAAAAAAAAGAAAATAAAAGAAAAGACATGGCATGAAAGGAAATGGTGAAGAGGAAGGAAGAGAAAAACAGGCTCTGAATTATTGAAGCTAATGGTTTACTTTTTTCTTTCCAATGCTCCCAGAAACGGATGGACGGGGCAGAATTCCAGAAGATCATGACCGACCTGGACCACAACCGGGACCAGGAAATAGACTTCCAGGAGTTCTTGTGCTTCCTGGCTTGTGTGGCGATGGGATTCGACGAATTCTTTCGGGGTTGCCCCAAATGCCCACTCCCCAAAAAATAAGCCCCAGTGGATCACACTCGCAGTGTGTTCCAATTTCAATTCAAAACAATAAAATTTTCTTTTTAATATTAACCCTGACTTTCCTGTCCTTTTTTCCCTTGGTGATTATTTGTCAGGGCACCTTACGTAGAGGATTTCGCGATTCACAGAAAATTGGACGGTGGCAAAAAAATTTCTCACAGGGACTAGTAGCATGGATTGAGAAAGGGGTGGTGGGGGCAAAGGGGTTAGCTCCACCCACTGTGCAAGTCAGGTGACAGGGCAAAGCACTATTTATTTTTATTTATTTTTTTAAAAATATTTATTAAGAATTTTTCATTTACAGTAAAAAAAAATGAACATAACATTGCATCTCACATATTTTCTTATCACTTCTGGACTTCCTCACATCTCCCGCTCCTACGTTCTAGTTTAATACACTTAAAACAACAATTTATTCCCTTATCTCCATCCTTACTGTCAAATTTCGAATATATTTCAAATTTTAGATACGTTTATTCCAATCCTTACAAAAGAAAATTTAATTTAGCCTAATAATTATCTAAAAAAAAATAATAGGTTTTTCATCTTATATTTAAATTATCTTCATGATTTACTTCATCTATTTTGATGGTGCCAATTTGTCTAAAATCAAGCATCCTGCTTAACATTCATACAGTTTACAATATTTTTGCAGATAAAGCTTAAATTTTTTCCAGTCCTCTTCAACGATTTCTTCTCCCAGGTCTCGGATTCTGCCAGTCATCTCAGCCAGTTCCATCAGGGCAAAGCACTATTTAACCCCTCTCTTGCTGTGAACAGTGATGGAGGCATTGGCAGAGTTGTCCATTTATAGGCTTTCACTGTTGAATGGCATATTGGAGAACCTTTGGCTCTGCTGCCATGTGGGAAATGAATATCCCATTCTGCCCATTCCTGTGGAACACCCTCCCACCAGATTTCAAGGAGATAAAGGAACTACACAACTTTTCAAAGACATATGAAAGCAGCCCTGTATCAGGAAGTTTTTAATGTTTGACGTTTTATTTTTTATATATATAAGTTCTGGAAGCCGCCCAGAGTGGCTAGGGAAACCCAGCCAGGTGGGCGGGGTATAAATAATAAAATTATTATTGTTATATTCCTAGCCATGATTCCAGAAAAAGAAAACTCTGATTACCAGATAATCCATTCCAGATTTTCTACCGGATTTAGTGGGTTGGAGAATATTCTGGGATGGAGGCAGTAATGAGCATTTGAGATGTACGTCTGTGTGGATCAGAGAGAGGGGGGAGACAGGAGATGCTTGCTGTTTACTTTTATTTGGTGTCTACAATTAAAGCGGGGAGTGAGGTTGGAAGGTGACCATCTCAGTGCATATAGGCAGGCAACAGACCACAGCAACGCAGGAAATGAACCACCCAAGGCACAAAGCAGCCTGGCAACCTGAGAACAGTCCAGATACCTGGGCGGGCCTCTTTTCACACACCTGTTCGGCAGGTTTCGACTCGAAGGCCTGAGGCTGTGTCTCCAGCTGGGACTGGGGGTTGAGGGAACAGCACTCAGATATGTTCTCTGGAAAAGGCTGCGGTTACTGGGTTTCTCAAGGAATCCAGACAGAAATCGTTACTCACCATGAGTACAATGGCAGTCCTATCTGGAGGGTAAAGGTAAAGGGACCCCTGACCATTAGGTCCAGTTGTGGCCGACTCTGGGCTTGCGGCGCTCATCTCGCTTTATTGGCCGAGGGAGCCAGTGTACAGCTTCCAAGTCATGTGGCCAGCATGACTAAGCCGCTTCTGGCAAACCAGAGCAGCGCACGGAAATGCTGTTTACCTTCCCGCTGGAGTGGTACCTATTTATCTACTTGCACTTTGACGTGCTTTTGAACTGCTAGGTTGGCAGGAGCAGGGACCGAGCAACAGAAGCTCACCCTGTTGTGGGGAGTTGAACCGCCTACCTTCTGATCGGCAAGTCCTAGGCTCTGTGGGTAAACCCACAGCGCCACCCGCGTCCCTGGAGGGACTGAACCTCAAACCTTCTGGATGCAGAGTAGATGCTGAGGCCTTCCCCTATGACAGAGCAATGTAGGAAGCTGCCTTAATTGAGTCAGACCACTGGTCCATCTATCTCAGTACTGTCTGCACTGGCCGGCAGTGGTTTTACAGGGCTTCAGGCTGGGCTGCATTCCTGGTCCCACCTAGAGTTCCTGGGGGGTGAATCCTGCATACAAAGCTCTACTTACCCAATGCAATACTTTGGAATGAACACAATAGGCTTCCTTCTGGTGACCTCCAGATGAGGTTGGACTCCAACTCCCATCAGCCCCCAGGCAACATGGCCAACGGTCAGGGTCTCAGGGCTGATGGGAATTGTAGCCTATCTGTCCGGCAGCAGCTGTCCAAGGTTTCAGACGGAGCCTTCAGACCTTCCGAGTGTCCCTATTTCCCAGGGATTTTACAGAAGCCGTCCCAGTTTCTGGTTTGTTCCCAGAATGTCCCACTTTTTCTTAGGACGTCCCTATTTTCACTGGAGAAATGTTGGGGGGTATGGAATTATGCGACCCCCACAAGCCAAGGAGATAAGTAACTAAGCAACCTTTAGAAGACATCTGAAGGCACCCTGTATAGGGACAGTTTTTAAATATTTAATGTTTTATTATGTTATATACATGGGACGCAGGTGGCGCTGTGGGTTAAAGCCTCAGCGCCTAGGACTTGCCGATCGAAAGGTCGGCGGTTCGAATCCCTGCGGCGGGGTGCGCTCCCGCTGCTCGGTCCCAGCGCCTGCCAACCTAGCAGTTCGAAAGCACCTCCGGGTGCAAGTAGATAAATAGGGACCGCTTACCGGCGGGAAGGTAAACGGCGTTTCCGTGTGCGGCTCTGGCTCGCCAGAGCAGCGATGTCACGCTGGCCACGTGACCCGGAAGTGTCTCCGGACAGCGCTGGCCCCTGGCCTCTTAAGTGAGATGGGCGCACAACCCCAGAGTCTGTCAAGACTGGCCCGTACGGGCAGGGGTACCTTTACCTTTACCTTATGTTATACACACACACACACACACACACACACAGTGGTACCTCAGGTTACATACGCTTCAGGTTACAGACTCTGCTAACCCAGAAATAGTGCTTCAGGTTAAGAACATTGCTTCAGGATGAGAACAGAAATCGTGCTCCGGCGGCGCGGCGGCAGCGGGAGGCCCCATTAGCTAAAGTGGTGCTTCAGGTTAAGAACAGTTTCAGGTTAAGAATGGACCTCCAGAACGAATTAAGTACTTAACCCAAGGTACCACTGTATACACATATCATTTTCAACCGTAATGAAACATACTTTTACATCTTATTCAATTTTTTTTTTTACTTCCATCAGTCCTGTCTGAAAATTTTCCAATCTAATCTCTGAGTATGCATTTCTTATTTTCCCTATTACGTTTCGAACTCATAACCAATCTTTTTCTACTTTGTAACACTTCATATATTTCTCCTTACAAAACTTCTTGTGGTCCTGCTAGCGTAATTTGTTGATTACAGTTGCTCTTCAAATAATTCATATACTTCTTCCAATCTTCTGTAAATCTCTGGTCCCGCAGGTTTCGAATCCTTCTTGTCATTTTGTCCAATTCTGCATAGTCCATTAATTTCATCTGCCATTCTTCTTTCATCGGAAATTTTTCTTGCTTCCATTTCTGGGCTAACAATACTCTTGCCGTTTTATTCTGTTTTTATATATGTTGGAAGCCGCCCAGAGTGGCTGTGGCAACCCACAGTGATGATGGGCGGAGTACCATCAACATCATCATCAACAACACCCTAGAGGTCCCATGCCCTAAGGAAGTCAGATTAGCCTCAACCAGAGCCAGGGCCTTTTCAGCCCTGGCTCCGGCCTGGTGGAACGCTCTGCCTCATGAGACCAGGGCCCTGCAGGATCTGATTTCTTCCCGCAGGGCCTGTAAGACAGAGTTGTTCCACCTGGCCTTTGGCTTGGAGCCAGTTTGATTCCCTCCCCCTCTTTCTTTTTCCTTTTTCCTTTCTCCTCCTGTGATGAGGCTGCATTTTAATCTTTTAATGTTTCAATATTTTAATGTTGAATTTTAATCTTGTTTTTAAGTTGTATTTATTTAACTTGTTTTTATTATTGCTTGTTAGCTGCCCTGAGCCTGGCCTTGGCTGGGGAGGGCGGGGTATAAATAAAAATTATTTTTATCATCATCATCATTGAACAGGACATCCCTAGTTTCATCGGAAAAATGTTGGAAGGTATGGTCTTTCCTAGTCCAACCTGGAGGTGCCCCGAACCAAACCTGGGACCATTTGCATGCAAAGGTTTTACCCTGTCGCTGAGCCCTTCCTTTGAGTCATGTTCCCACATGCACAGGCTGCCTATCCAGGCTTCAGAGACAGACTTTCGGCAGATCCAGTTTATTATTTCGTAAGCACTGCAGGGATGGGAATAATAAACATGTCCCTGTTGAAATCTAGGCTTCTATCTACAACATTCCTAACATATGCTAGGCTGTTGGAGTCACTCAGACAGCAGAAGCGTTCGTTTTTTAAAAAGGGATATTTTCCCTCTCTCTGCTTCAGGCTCTGCTGGCGAAAGAGACAAGAGGAGCAAAGAGGTGGCTCAGAGTCAAGGGTTCCCGCTGCAGAACTGAGCACGAGACACTGGCATTTCTGGAAGCGGAGGCTATGCAGAGCAGTTGTTTGCTGGGCGCCAGAAAAGAAACATTCGGCTGAGTTTACTGCGTACTTTCACACGGCTGGGTTTCTCCCTCTACTTAGCTGGGTGAGTCATTCCCCCCCTTCTTTTCACCATCTTTTAATAACAAACGGCTGTGCTGGCCAGGGCGGCAGGGAGATGGAGTCCAACAAAATCTAGAAAGGCACAAGTTCCCCATCCTTGCATTCAATAGTGATCCCTGATTGGTTGGGGCATGATTGGTCTAGAACAGTGATAGAGGAAGTCTGTGTGGCACCCCCAGATGTTGATAGACTACTGCTCCCATTGTCCCTTGGTTACTCGCTATGTTGTCTGGGGCTGGTGGGAGTTGGAATTCAGCAAGATCCAGGAGGCAGAACGTAGGAAACAGCCTTCTACTGAATCAGATCATTGGTTCGCCTAGCGCCAGTGGCGTAGCGTGGGTTGTCAGCACCCGGGGCAAGGCAAGTAATTTGCGCCCCCTAACCCGGGGCAAGGCAAGTAATTTGCGCCACCTAACCCCTAACCTGCCGCCGCTGCCAGCTTCTTCTTGCTGCTGCCTGGGCTGGGGTATTTACGGTAAGGTAGCCACGGTGGCAGCGGCGGGTCCGTGTCAGGTGATCTGAGGCGAGTTGCCGCTGGCACTGCCGCCCAAACGACGCCGCTTGCCTGGAGGAGGAGGAGGGCAGAGAGGCGAGGAAAATGCAACATGGCCCAGCAGCTGCAGCAGCAGCAGCGGCAGCGGGGCTGTGAGGAGGGGCTGCCTGGCGTACCCTCTGCGGCGAGCGCTGAGAGCCGCTGCCTGCCGGACGCCTTCAGCCCGGACGCGCGCACAGCTCGTCGGTTCCGTGAGACATGAGGCTCTGCTACAGCCTGCGCCCGAGGCTCTTCGGCGACTCCAGAGGCGGCGAGTGCGCCCCCCCAGATGTTGCGCCCGGTGCGGCTGGCCCCCCCTGCACCCCCCACGCTACGCCACTGCCTAGCGCAGTGCTGTCTACACTGACTGGCAGCAGTTCACTAGGGTTTCAGGCAGAGCACATTCCCGGCTTTAGCCTGGAGATGCCATTGGGGCGTAGCTGTCAACGTTTTCCTTTTTTTAAGGGAAATTCCCTTATTCCGAATAGGATTCCTCGCAAGAAAAGGGAAAAGTTGACAGCTATGCATTGGGGATTGAACCCAGGACATTCTTCATGCAGAGCAAGGGCTCAACCACCGAGCTAGAAGCCTTTCCTTGTTGCAAGGAGACCAGAGCATCTTAGCTACCCACGTCTTATTTTGTTGCATAAGGACACAAGAATCACCCTGCAGGATTAGGTCACTGGCTCATCTAGTCCAGCATCCTTTTCTCACAGTGGCCAGCCAGATGTCTGTGGGTAACCCTCAGCAGGATCCTTGGCCCAGTATACCTGAAGGAGCATCTCCACCCCCGTCATTCAGCCCGGACACCGAGGTCCAGCTCCAAGGGCCTTCTGGCAGTTCCATCACTGCGAGGTTACAGGGAACCAGGCAGAGGGCCTTCTCAGTGGTGGCGCCCACCCTGCAGAACGCCCTCCCACCAGATGTCAAGGAAATAACAACTATCTGACTTTTAGAAGAAGACATCTGAAGGCAGCCCTGTTTAGGGAAGCTTTAAATGTTTTATCGTGTTTTTCATATTCTGCTGGGAGCCGCCCAGAGTGGCTGGGGAAATACAGCCAGATGAGCGGGATATAAATAAATAAATATTATTATTATTATTATTATTATTATTATTATTATTATTATTATTGCTCCTGCAGTTTGCAGCAACAGAGGTTCAGAAGCATTATAGTGGCACCTCGGGTTAAGAACTTAATTCGTTCTGGAGGTCCGTTCTTAACCTGAAACTGTTCTTAACCTGAGGTACCACTTTAGCTAATGAGGCCTCGCGCCGCTGCCGCGCGATTTCTGTTCTCATCCTGAAGCAAAGTTCTTAACCCAAGGTACTATTTCTGGGTTAGCGGAGTCTGGAACCTGAAGTGTCTGTAACCCGAGGTACCACTGTACTTCCTCTGACCGTGGAGAAAAGGGCACAGTCATCGTGACTGACAGCCATTGACGGCCTCTTCCTCCATGAATTTATCTAGCCTGCAAGTCCAGTTTTGTAACCACTGAGGGCTAATCCTACTCCTCTCTCTGCATCTTCCTTTCCCCCCCCCCCTTCCAGACATCAAGATGCAAGCTCCCCTTGAGGAGTGCCTGGGGGTTCTGGTGAACACCTTCCACAAATATTCCGGCAAGGAAGGAGACCGGCTTAAGCTCAACAAGGCTGAAATGAGGGAGCTGCTTCTCCACGAACTCCCCACCTTTGT
This sequence comes from Podarcis cretensis, assembly GCF_951804945.1. Classification (NCBI taxonomy): domain Eukaryota; kingdom Metazoa; phylum Chordata; class Lepidosauria; order Squamata; family Lacertidae; genus Podarcis; species Podarcis cretensis. The sequence goes on from NC_137186.1 coordinate 9,122,882, forward strand.
CAGAGTGAGATCCTACAGCGACGGCATTTTACCATTGTACTGTGGAGAGTGTATTAACTTATGGTCTGTGTGTCTGGTTTGGGAGCTGCACGGTCAGGGGAAAAACAATGCTGTCCAGGGTTGTAAAGACTGCGGAGAGAATAATTAGGTGCACTCTTCCCACCTTGGATCAATTCTATGCTTCCAGGTGCCATAAGAAAGCTGCAGAGATAGTGCAGGATAGTGCCCACCCTGGTAATGATCTCTTTCAGCTTCTGCCTTCTGGAACAAGGTACACAGGTACCTCTGGTTGCGAACGGGATCCGTTCCGGAGCCCCGTTCGCAACCTGAGCAGAACGCAACCCAGGCTGCGATTTGCCGCTTCTGCGCATGCGAGTGACATCATTTTGAGCACCTGTGCATGCGCGAGCGGCGAAAGGCAGAAGTAACCCTTTCCGGTACTTCCGGGTCACTGCGGGACACAACCTGAAAACGCTCAACCTGAAGCAAACACAACACGAGGAATGACTGTACAGGGTTATAAAGACTAGGACTAGCCGCCTGAGAAACAATTTCTATCCAAATGCAATTTTGGTTTTAAACGCAGTGTAAGGTAGTCTTTAGGGACGTGGGTGGCGCTGTGGGTCAAACCACAGAGCCTAGGACTTGCCGATCAGAAGGTCAGCGATTTGAATCCCTGCGATGGGGTGAGCTCCCGTTGCTCGGTCCCTGCTCCTGCCAACCTAGCAGTTCGAAAGCACATCAAAGGGAAAGTAGATAAATAGGTACCTGGCGGGAAGGTAAACGGCGTTTCCGTGCGCTGCTCTGGTTTGCCAGAAGCGGCTTAGTCATGCTGGCCACGTGACCTGGAAGCTGTACACCGGCTCCATCAGCCAGTAAAGTGAGATGAGCGCCGCAACCCCAGAGTCGGCCACGACTGGACCTAATGGTCAGGGGTCCCTTTACCTTTATGTGAATATATTGTATTCAACTATGGGGTATCAGAGTTCTTAGGGGCTAACCAGGCTGGGATAGCTGGAATAGCAGGCTTGAGGGTTTTTGAATGATTGATGTAGATTTTTTCAATTTCGTTGTTCTGTATGGGACAATGACAGTAAAGATTATCGTATCGTATCAAAGACTTCCCTTCCGAGGTGGTGGCGGGGCGTGGAGGGAGGTGGTGATCATTCTTATAATTTTATTTGTATGCCGCCTTTCCATAGCTAAAGCCGTGCTCAAGGCAGCTTACAACATAGAATTGTACAAGGGACCCGAGGGTCATCTAGTCCAACCCCGGCAATGCAGGAATCTTTCGCCCAACATGGGGCTCGTACCCATGATCCTGAGGATAAGAGCCTCGTGCTCTATTGACTGAGCTATCCCTGTCATAAAAAGATATACATAACTAGAAACATAGTAAAAGTAGCCACAGACAATAAATAAAACGTATCAAAAAGTTTGTTGTTGTTGTTTAGTCGTTTAGTCGTGTCCGACTCTTCGTGACCCCATGGACCAGAGAACGCCAGGCACTCCTGTCCTCCACTGCCCCCCGCAGCTTGGTCAGACTCATGCTGGTAACCTCGAAAACACTATCCAACCATCTCGTCCTCTGTCGCCCCCTTCTCCTTGTGCCCCCCATCTTTCCCAACATCAGGGTCTTCTCCAGGGAGTCTTCTCTTCTCATGAGGTGGCCAAAGTACTGGAGCCTCAGCTTCACAATCTGTCCTTCCAGTGAGCACTCAGGGCTGATTTCCTTCAGAATGGAGAGGTTTGATCTTCTTGCAGTCCATGGGACTCTCCAGAGTCTCCTCCAGCACCATAATTCAAAAGCATCCATTCTTTGGCGATCAGCCTTCTTGATGGTCCAGCTCTCACTTCCATACATCACTACTGGGAAAACCATAGCTTTAACTATACGGACCTTTGTTGGCAAGGTGATGTCTCTACTTCTCAAGATGCTGTCTAGGCCTGTCATTGCCCTTCTCCCAAGAAGCAGGCGTCTTTTAATTTCGTGGCTGCTGTCACCCATTTCCATGTGTATCGTTCTAAGATCTAAAAATATAGATACAAAAGCTAATATCAGTAACAGCAGCAGCAACAAAATCCCACGAAACCCCCTAAACAAGGAAATAATGTTGCCATGCATCTTTAGGGTCTAAGTCAAGGATAAGGGAACTAGATCGAGTACAGTGGTACCTCGGGTTAAGTACTTAATTTGTTCTGGAGGTCCGTTCTTAACCTGAAACTGTTCTTAACCTGAGACACCACTTTAGCTAATGGGGCCTCCCGCTGCTGCCGCGCCGCCGGAGCACGATTTCTGTTCTCATCCTGAAGCAAAGTTCTTAACCCGAGGTACTATTTCTGGGTTAGCGGAGTCTGTAACCTGAAGCGTACGTAACCTGAAGCGTATGTAACCTGAGGTACCACTGTACTTGGAACTTGCGAAGCTAACAGATGTATTAAGACACAAACCTAATACAATAGTTAAGAAAGAATGGGATCATTTAAACAACTACCTGATGAATCAAGGTTCAACACAGAAGATCTGGTTGTGCCTAGAATAACACTGCAAAAGCAATAGTGTCCTGATACCAAGATGAGGAACCAATTGAAATACAGGAAAGTTTATCTATACTAAGAACAATGAACTCTTGTGGTATTGGCGGAAGTCGTCTTTATTTGTTGTTTCGTAGGTAGCTTTGTTTTTTGCGCTGCTCTGGTTTGCCAGAAGCGGCTCAGTCCTGCTGGCCACATGACGCGGAAGCTGCACGCCGGCTCCCTCGGCCAATAAAACCAGATGAGCGCCGCAACCCCAGAGTCAGCCACGACTGGATCTAATGGTCAGGGGTCCCGTTACCTTAGGTAGCTTTGTAGATAGTTCTCTGTGTTTTAATTTAAGAATCTGTTTGTAAAATATTAGTCTAACAATGAATGATTTACTGTTATCCTAGATAGATAGATGATAGATAGATAATAGATGATAGATAGATAGATAGATAGATAGATAGATAGATAGATAGATAGATGATAGATAGAGGTGATAGATTAGATAGATAGATAGATAGATAGATAGATAGATAGATAGATAGATGATAGATAGATAGATAGATAGATAGATAGATAGATAGATAGATAGATAGATGATAGATAAATAATAGATGATAGATAGATAGATAGATAGATAGATAGATAGATAGATGATAGATAGATAGATGATAGATAGATAGATAGATAGATAGATGATAGATAAATAGATAGATAGATAGATGATAGATAGATAGATAGATAGATAGATAGATAGATAGATAGATAGATAGATATAGATAGATAGATAGATAGATAGATAGATAGATAGATAGATGATGATAGATAGATGATAGATGATAGATATAGATACACAAACACACATTTTTTCTCTACTTTTCTTCTCTTTCATACTTCTCCTTTCTTTTTTCTTCTTCTATATTATAATTTTACTTTTCCTTAGTAATTTTTTATTCTTTTTTTATTTACTTGATCTGTTTGATGGCTGGCTGTAAGTTTTGTTCTAATTGTTTGTGTATGCAACATAATTCAATTTTTTAAAAAAATCTATAAATTTAAAAAAGAGGGAACTGCTATTTCCAGGAGGCCCACTCCCAGCGTCATTGCCAGGCCTAGCTGAATAAAGTTGTTGTTTCAGATCTTTTGTTGAATCTCGCACTTCATGCCTTAAAACCTAAATTCAACACAGACACACGCCCAGGGCATCAGTACTATGCAAGGAAATCAGCTTTACTCTCATCTCTTTCCCGCAGGGCAAGATAGACGAACCCGGGTTCAAGGACTTGATGAAGAAACTAGATGAGAATGGAGATGAGGAACTGGATTTCCAGGAGTATGCCGTCTTCTTGGCTCTCACTGCTTCCCTGTGCAATGAGTTCTTCCAGGAGTGCTCAGATGAGAACAACCGGAAGAGATGAGGTCTTTCACTGTTACACTAGCCTGACCAAAAACCTGCAAGGAGGGGCTGACCATACAGTAATAAAGATTATTCAAATTGTGTGTGTGTGTGTGTGTTCTTTTGGCTGACAATTTTTAAGCCAAGGCTGAGGAAGCTTTTTCAACCTGAGGGCCACATTCACTTATGGGGACACAAGAGCCCTGAGAGATTCTTTTGTAGGTTCTCCATCAGTCAGAGAAAAGAACAGAGGCCAACCAGAGAATATTGAGAAGCAAAGCAGCTAGTAAGCCTGATCTTTATTGATCTCTTGCAACAGGGTGCTCCTCTCACACGCAGGAAAGGAGGAGGACCCCGAACAAAGGTGTGTCCGCCTTTATATAGACATTTTAAATTGCCCGCTTTGGAGTCCAAGACCAACCCCCAGAAACATCACACCTACATCACAGAAAGGGTGGTCTACAGCAGAAATCTGAGTGCGTTGTTTACCTCCTGTCGTTGTTTATCTCCTGTCTGCCAGGTTACCTGTTTAATGGTCACTTGATTGGATTGCCTGGTTAGCCTGGCCAGTCTTTTGTAGTGACAAATACTTAGTTCCTGAGCCAAGTCACAGGCTCACCCTATTCATACACAGACATACCCTTAAGACAGGATTTGTGAATGAAAAGACAATGGGGAGGCTTTTCCATTTTCCTTTGACCTTGCAGAGAAAACATTTGGTCAGTTTGGGAGCCAAAATGGCTCCAGGACTGCTTTCCTGTGCTGCTTCAGACATGTGGCTTATATATTTATATACATGTTTGCTTGGTACATTTATGAACATTTATTATATATATATGACCTTAATTTATGGGCAAATATCCAGGGGCCACGTGCCAGTGGTGGGCGGGGCCACAAGCAAAAGGGGCGGAGCTATTTTCTACAGCCCTTTTTCTCCCTATCCACCCAGGCATGCAAGAGGCGAGATCAGAGTTCAGAGACACATCCCAGCCAGACAGAAACATTCAAGGAGGGTGTGAAGCGGGGGTGGTGATGGGATGTGCCTTTGAAGGGGGGGCTGCCTGAAGAGAGTCCTGAGGGCCAGGTAGAGATGTTTAGAGGGCCACGTTTGGCCCTCAAGCCTGAGCTTCTGCACCAATTTTAAGCTGTGTGTGAGAATTCAGACCTAGGGAATAACTGGTTTCCAGGTCTCCATGTTTCATTATTAGAGCATTTTCCTCTCCTTGTCCACATCCTGCACTCAGCTCTCACCTGCGGCTCCTAGGAGAGTGGGAAATGTGGAGGAAAGGACAGAACGAAACAGCTGGAATCTGACACAGAAGCCGCTTCACCACGCTGCAACATTTGGTTGCAGGTCCCTGCACGTCCCCTCGTTTCATGCAGCTGTGATAAAAGAGCAGGTACAAATCAGATGTTGAATGTCTCCACCCTGCTTAGCTGCTTATCTGTATTTAAAAACAAAAACAAAAATACTTGCAAAGTGGGTTTCAGTGGCACCAAGCGCAACCGCATGCATTGTGCAACGAAACATCCTGAAAGGGGTTTTTGCTTGTTTTTTCAAAGGAACCTCGTGACCGGCTTATTTATACCACTCTTCCTCAGAAGCCACAAGAGGGAACAGGTTTTGGCAGAGAAAAAGCGAGTTGCCCAGGGGTCTTCCTGTTTTCATCTCTGAAAATTGGGAGGGTAAAACCAGCAGCCCTGTTTCTTATAGGAGGAAGGACTGTAGATTATTGCCCTTGCTTTGCATGCAGAGGGCTCCAGGTTCGAAACCCGACGTCTCCAGATAGGAGTGTGAGAGACTCCCTGGCTGAAACCCTGGAGGGTGGCTGCCAGTCAGTGTTGACATCCCCAGCCCAGACCAGTGGTCTGACTCAGCAGAAAGCAGCTAGCTAATTTCAAAAAGCAGCTGTTTATTATGAAGATGGCAATAACTTCTCTGTTCTTTAGGGGAAAGGCCCAGGGCTCAGGGGTGAATCTCATTCTTTGCACACAGAATGTACCGGCTTCAATTCCCATCATCTCCAGGCACACCTGTGAAATTCTCCCTGCCTGAAACCCTGGAGGGAGGCTGCCAGTCAGAGCTGACAGCCCTAAGCCAGATGGATTCAATGGCGTGACCGGGTACGAAAGCAAGTTCCTCAATGTGAATTATCAGAGACGGTATAATAGGTACCCCTCCCTGCTCCTTGTCATCAAGGAAGGTTAATTGTGGAAGGCATCTGACGCCGCCTTGGTTTTATTAAGAGTTTTCAACATAGGATGCAATAAAAACGCAACTAGTCTAAGATAATAATAAAAATTACAGAAAAAAGAAGAGGAATAAAGAGAGAGAGAGAAAAGGGGGTGCAGAATAAAAGGGGGGAGGGAGATTCAACTAGTCTAAAATAATAATAATAAATAATGCAGAAAAAAAGAAGAGGTAGAAAGGAGGAAAGGAGGAAAGAAAGAGAGGGTGAGGGGAGAAGAAAAATGGGGGGGGAGGGAAAAATAATATAATAAAGCTCAAAGAGATAGATAGATGATAGATAGAGATAGATAGAGATGATAGATATAGATAGGTAGATAGATGATAGATAGATAGATAGATAGATAGATAGAGAGAGAGATAGAGAGATAGATAGGTATAGATAGATATAGATAGATAGATAGATTAGATAGATGATAGATAGATGATAGATAGATAGATAGATAGATAGATAGATAGATAGATAGATAGATATAGACAGATAGATGATAGATTAGATAGACAGATAGATAGATAGATATAGATAAATGATAGATAGATAGATGATGATAGATAGATAGATAGATAGATAGATAGATAGATAGATGATAGATAGATAGATAGATAGATAGATAGATGATAGATATAGATAGATGATAGATAGATAGATAGATAGATAGATAGATATAGATGATAGACGATGATAGATGATAGATAGATAGATAATGATGATAGATGATAGATAGATAGATAGATAGATAGATAGATAGATGATAGATAGATAATGATGATGATGATAGATAGATAGATAGATAGATAGATGATAGATAGATAGATAGATAGATGATAGATAGATAGAGATAGATAGAGATGATAGATATAGATAGGTAGATATAGATAGATAGATAGATAGATAGATAGATAGATAGATAGATAGATAGATGATAGATAATGGTGATAGATAGAGATAGATAGATAGATAGATAGATAGATAGATAGATAATGATGATAGATGATAGATAGATAGATAGATAGATAGATAGATAGATAGATGATAGAGAGATACCCCTCCATGATATCTTAATTTTCAATCCACATTCAGAGAATTGAATTCTCCCAGCTCTCATCTGGGAGAGCTTCCCTCTTCCTCAGTCTCACGCCCTGAGAAAATCCACCCTGACCTGCCTCTCACTGGTCTCTTCTTCTGTTCCATCACCTCTCTGTGTGCAGAAAGATCTGTGTGCAGAATATAAAACTGTGGAATCCCCCCCCCCTCCCTCCATAGGTTATACACCCCATATCTCCAAATAAAAATGTCACTTTGTGACACAGGGCTCCCATGAAAGGCAGCCTCTCTGCCTATGAAGAATTGGGAACTGTGTTTGTCTTGGATAGAACTTGCATGTTTCTTTAAAAACAAAACAAAACCCACTAACAAACTTTATTCCATTTAAAAAAAAAACACTTTTGCCCAGTCTAAAGGCTGAGAACGACACCCACAGAGCAGAACCACTGAGTTAGTTCCCATTTTTTTAAAAAAGAAGAAAAGCCCTTGCTCAATTTTTCCATAAAAAGGTAAAGGTAAAGGTACCCCTGCCCGTACGGGCCAGTCTTGCCAGACTCTAGGGTTGTGCGCTCATCTCACTCTATAGGCCGGGAGCCAGCACTGTCCGCAGACACTTCCGGGTCACGTGGCCAGTGTGACAAGCTGCATCTGGTGAGCCAGCGCAGCACACGGAGACGCCGTTTACCTTCCCGCTGGTAAGCGGTCCCTATTTATCTACTTGCACCCGGGGGTGCTTTCGAACTGCTAGGTTGGCAGGCGCTGGGACCAAACGACGGGAGCGCACCCCGCTGCGGGGATTCGAACCGCCGACCATGCGATCGGCAAGTCCTAGGCGCTGAGGTTTTACCCACAATGCCACCCGCGTCCCGTCAATTTTTCCATAGTTTTCCCCAAAACAAACTGTTGACTCTCCTTCCTGCTTTCTCTTCTTATACAACCACCCAGCCTACTTCCTAGTTCCACAGCAGCACACAAAATCTCTCGGGAGGAGCCAATTCACTTTTCCAGGGCACTTAAAAACAAATTAGCTTTAGATTTTTACACATTTCTCATATAAAACTGCATTGCACTCAGGTGGGCATAATTCTGCTGCATTTATAACTCTGACATGTTGTAATTGACAAAAAAGTTCATGAGCAGAAGCCAGAGAGAGAGAGAGAAGAGAAGCATATAATTTATCTTCGTCCAAAAATGACACGTTATATACACACCGGACACTATTTTTAAGACAGAGTGTTCTTGCTGCTTTCTTTAAGGGCAAAAGAGGGGAGGTGTTTTGTTTTTCCCCCTATTCTGATCTCATTCATGCTAGGTAGGCAGAGAGGGAAACATGCCTGATCTTAACAGGCCTCCTGTGAGATTATTTAGGGCACAATCCTGTGCACACACTTCCCTGGTAGTGAGTCCTACTGAAGTCAATGGGGCTTACTTTTGAGTAGACAATCCAATGTAGCCTTGGGCTCTTTGTGCGTGTGCACATCACATAGTTGGACTATGGAACTCGCTGCCACAAGATAAGCAGTGGTGGCCATCAGCTTGAATGGCTTTAAAAGAAGATCAAACAAGTTCACGGAGAAGGTTGTCAGTGGCTACTAAGCCCATAATGGAGCCTGTGCTCACTCTCCCATGTGGCAGGCAGTAAATGTTTCCAAATACCAGTTGCTGGGAACTGCAGCAGGGGAGGTTGTTCTTGTCCTCAAATCCTCTTCCTCCTCCTTCTTCTTATACATTTTTATTAGGGTTTTTTAACATATCATTTCCAACAATCATATAACATAACTTCTTATCTTATACAATATTTTAGACTTCCGTCAACACCTCTGATGATTTTCCATTCTTTATCACTTATTCTGCATTTCTTAATTTCTCTATTACTCCTAATTATCATTCACTAATAATTCTCCTCATAATCTTTCTTGCAATATTTCAAATAGTCCTCCTTACAAAACTTCTTGCAGTCCTACTAGCGTAATTTGTTGATTACAGTTGCTCTTCAAATAATTCATATACTTCTTTCCAATCTTCTGTAAATCTCTGGTCCCGCAGGTTTCAAATCCTTTCTGTTAATTTATCTAATTCTGCATAGTCCATCAATTTCATCTGCCATTCTTCTTTCGTCAGTAATTCTTCAAATCCTGCTTCTTAAGATCTTACAAATTTACTTGGCAGTAAACCCTACCAAGTTCAATGGGGCTTACATCTGCGTAGACATATATACTGGTATATGACTGTACTGCTTGAAGACACTCGAACTCAGGACACAAGGGAGAAACGTGCGAAGAGGAAGGCACGCTTGGCAAACCTACACCATGATCGACTCCCACGCAGAAACCTATGTCCCCACTGTGGAAGGACGTGTGGATCCAGAATTGGCCTCCACAGTCACCTACAGACACACTGTTAAAGCCGTGTTCATGGAAGACAATCTTACTCGGCTACGAGTGATCGCCGAAGAAGAAGAAGAAGAAGAAGAAGAAGAAGAAGAAGAAGAAGAAGAAGAAGACTGTACCATCAAGGGATCTTGTTTAAAGTACCTATGTACCACTCTTCTTACATACATAGCCCAATAAGAATTTACATTTTTTTAAAAAGCAATTCCATAATTAAAAGACTCCACACACCCGCACAAAACCCCCTCTGCGTTTAAAACAGAAGCACTTTTAGAATTCACCCCAGTGAAAACACACATTCAGGCAAAAGAACTGATAGCTCGGTCGCATTGCCCAGGCTTTAGTGATACAGGTGGACTTCAAAACACCTGTACCATGGCTGCTGACCAGGTGATTGTCATAGTGAGCCCGCTCAGTCCAGCGGAGACTCACCGATTAGGGAAAGCGGGGCACTGCCCTGCCGACCACAGTCTGCCCTCAACCAGCCCCCACCATACTTCCACCTCCTTAGTCTTGGGCCACATTCATGCCAGATTTCTAAAGCACTATGATATGACTTTAAGCAGTCAAAGGATTCTGGGAACTGTAGTTTAAATAAGGTGCTGCGAGTTGTTAGGAGACACCCCTGTTCCCCTCCTGAAACCGCTCTGGGAATGGTAGCTCAGTGAAGGGAATAAGGACCTCCAAACAACTTCCAGCATCCTTAACCAACTGCAGCCCCCAGGATTCCTTGGGGCAAAGGTGTCACTGTGCATCCTAGGACCCACATACCTACAGGACCGCCTCTCCTGGTATGCCCCGCAGAGGACCTTAAGGTCCACAAATGACAACACTTTGGAGGTACCAAGGCGCAAGGTGGTTAGATTGGTCTCAACTAGGGCCAGGGCCTTTTCAGTACTGGCCCCGACTTGGTGGAACGCTCTGTCACAAGAGACTAGGGCCCTGCGGGACCTGACATCTTTCCGCAGGGCCTGCAAGGCAGAGCTGTTCCACCTGGCCTTTGGTTTGGATTCAGTCTGACCCTTATGTTTCCCTCCCCTTATGGTTTTGATCTATGGGCTACTATTAAAATTGTATTTTAACCCGTATTTTAAATTTGTCTCCCCCCCCCCCCCATTGGGATGCGGGTGGCGCTGTGGGTTAAACTACAGAGCCTAGGGCTTGCCAGTCGGAAGGTCAGCAGTTCGAATCCCTGCGACGGGGTGAGCTCCCGTTGCTCGGTCCCTGCTCCTGCCAACCTAGCAGTCTGAAAGCACGTCAAAGTGCAAGTAGATAAACAGGTACGGCTCTGGCGGGAAGGTAAACGCCGTTTCCGTGCACTGCTCTGGTTCGCCAGAAGCGGCTTAGTCATGCTGGCCATATGACCCGGAAGCTGTACGCCGGCTCCCTCGGCCAATAAAGCGAGATGAGCGCCGCAACCCCAGAGTCGTCCACGACTGGACCTAATGGTCAGGGGTCCCTTTACTTTAACACCCCCCCCCATTATGTTTTCATTGTAATTATACTGGTGTTAGCCCCCCTGAGTCCAGCTATGGCCGGGAAGGGCGGGGTATAAATAAAAATGTATTATTATTATTATTATTATTATTATTATTATTATTATTATTATTGGCGTACGATGCTGCTTTAAATGTGTGGTGCAGATGGGCAGAAACAGACTGAAAATGACAAAGGAATTTGAAACTGCAGGCAGGGAAATGTACCCAGTACCTCCTGGGCAGAAAACCATTTTGAGAAAAGGAGGTGCTTTGTGGAAGAGCGATTTGAGAAATGAGCTTGGGGCTTTGAGGGTGCCAGACAAAAGCAGTATATCTTCTCCTGAAGCAAGGCAGGGTGTGGATCAGGATCAGGTGGTGTGATGCAACTGATGGGTGGGTCACCTCTGTTCCCAAGGCCTGCCTGTCTGGGCGCAGGAGAGCTTGGCGGCATTGATAGGAGCCGCAGAAGGCAATTCTGGACAGGTTGGGAGACTTGAAGCTCAGCCTTCCTCCTGCACCACAGGAGACTTGAGACTTGGGAGATCTCGGTGGGTATTATGCTGCTACCTGTTTTTGTGTGTGGAGGGGGGACAGTTGCTGGTGCTTTTGTTACATGTTGGTGTCATGTCTTGGTATGTCAAATGTGGCTCAGCCAGAGGGGAGGAGAGACAGTCTCTGGAAGAAGAAGTCGTCAAGGATTCACTCAACAACCCAAAGGTCTATCCACCTCTGATGGCTATGGTCTACCTCCAATGTTGAGGTTCTCTGCTTCTGAACACCAGTGGCTGAAAACCACAGGACCGGAAGAGCTGCTGTTTTGCTCAAGTCCCACTTTGGGGCTTCCCTTTGGGTGGCCACTGTGAGAAAGCCACTTCCGCCTTAAAAGGAGGTGGTGTTGTGGGCTTTTTTCCACTTGGCAAACTGGCACCAGCCACTTGGTTTTCGCCTACCTCATAGCAAATCGTCACAACTTTCTTGGTATTGGCGGTTAGGCATTGGTATTGTTCTATAGATGGAAGAGGGGAGGAAGCGCCATCACTTGCCCTGCATATTGAAGGGTAGTCCAGTAAAGGATTCCGGGGGGCGTGGCCCTGTCCGAAGCCTATGGAAGTGAGGGCCCAAGGCACGCCCCCTATCGGTGATCCCGGGGGAGTTCCTAGTTGATGTGCATCAGCAGGACTCCCCCTACTGGTGGTTAACCCTTCCCGGAATTCAAGCAGACGGGCTGAAGTCGGATATAGTCGGTTAGGACCAATGCCTAAGCCAATACCGCTCATCACCTGTAACCAATCAAGTTGTGGCCATATTTAGCCCATTAACCTTAAATAGCTGTGTCATGTGTCTTTATTTCCACTGGGGGGGGGGCGGGAAGTTGCCACACAACAGGATGCTGGACTAGATGGGGCATTAGTGTGATCCAAGCACCGCTCTCCTTATGTAGCCTGCAAATGGTTGACGTTGCTGTGATGGCCACCAGTCTAGATGACTTTAAAAGAGGATTCAACTAAATGATGGAAGATCAAAGGGCTGTCAGTGGCTACTAACCCTGATGGTCATGTTCTGCTTCCTTTGCTGGAGGCAGTATGCTGGGAATCGCAAGAAGGGAGAATCACATAGATGGTGGACTTCAGGTCTGGGGATGATCACAGTCCTCCAGGCCTCTCCATCTGGTCCTTAGGTTTATTCCCAGGCCATACTTATCTCCTTGCCATGCCCGTTCTGTCTAGGACACACACCTTCCCACCTTCCATCAGTGTTTTCTTTTTTTATATATATAAATATTTTTATTGGTTTTTAACATACAAAATTATAAAACATACCATACAATTTATCACAAATACATTCTTATTGGACTTCCATCAGCACCTCTGAAAATCCTCCGTCTTAATCACTTCTTATGCATTTCCTAACTTAATATTGCCTTTACATCTCTTAACTTATTGTCTCTCCTTCTCCATTTTTACAATATTTCTAATATTATTTCTCACAGAACTTCTTGCAAACCTACAAACGTCATCTGTTCATCACAAATACTTTTCAAATAATCTGTAAATTTACTCCAGTCTTCGGTAAATTTCTGGTCCCACTGGTTTCGGATCCTTCCCGTTAGTTTGTCAAGTTCCGCATAGTCCATTAATTTCATCCTCCTTCAGTGTTTTCAACTGGCTAGAAGGGTGGAGGGGGATGATATGGGTAGGTTGATGCTATTCTGCTCACTTTCGCTTATGGCTCCGCCCACCTCTGGCATGCTAAAGGTTGTCAAAAAGGAAATTTGGTACTTGGACTTGAAAAGTTTCCCCATCCCTGTGGTAGATCCCTAGCAAGGAACCTGTGGCCTTCCAGAAGTTGCTGAACTCCAACTCCCAACATCCCCAGCCCTGTCCTGGACACATGTCCCAACCAATCAGGGACTGCGTATTAAACGCACTACTGACCTACCTTTGTTTACGGTTTTTATTTCTACATGGCTTTGGGAAATGTCGTTTGAGAAGTGATGCAAACGTTTTGTCCTTAATCAATGCATAAAAATGGCAAGCCCCTTCATCCACCCGTCTCCTCGCTTTGCAGGAATCGGCGATGGAGCAGTATCAGACTCTGGAGCAGGCCCTCGGAGGGCTGGTTTGCACCTTCCAGCGCTACTGCCGGAAGGAAGGCGACAGACACACACTCAGCAAAGGGGAACTGAAGGAACTCTTGGAAAACGAGCTTCCCAGCCTGAAAACCGTAAGTCTCCTTCCATCCCCATTCTCGGTCTCCTGAGCATTATGGGTTGCGGATGGAATTTGTTCCGATCCATTCTCCACATTTTTGCAGCAGTATGCGTGTGTGTGAAAATCCTTATGAAAATTCATCAGAAGTCTGCCTGTTTTGGAAGGGAATTCTGAATGCTACCAGTATTTTTTCTGTGAAATGTGTGTTTTGAGGTGCCTGGGACAGTTTCGTGGGGACGCGGGTGGCACTGTGGGTTAAACCACAGAGCCTAGGACTTGCCAATCAGAAGGTCGGCAGTTCAAATCTCTTGATGGGGTGAGCTCCCATTGCTCGGTCCCTGCTCCAGCCAACCTATCAGTTCGAAAGCGCATCAAAGTGCAAGTAGATAAATAGGTACCGCTCCAGCGGGAAGGTAAACGGCATTTCTGTGCGCTGCTCTGGTTCGCCAGAAGCGGCTTAGTCATGCTGACCACATGACCCGGAAGCTGTACGCCGGCTGCCTCGGCCAATAAAGCGAGATGAGCGCCGCAACCCCAGAGTCGGCCACGACTGGACCTAATGGTCAGGGGTTCCTTTACCTTTACCTTTTAGGACAGTTTCATATATTTCCAAAGTAGCCCTCCAAAGGGGACTTAGTTCATAGCTGGTATATAAATAGTTGTTTATTTTTATTATTATTATTATTATTATTATTATTATTATTATTAGCAGCAGCAGCAGCAGCAACAGCATCACAATCCTCACAATCGTCATTACATCATCACACAGGATAGCTCAGTTGGTAGAAGATGTGGTGTGTGATTTTAAGATTCGTTTATTTGGTTTTACAAATCAAAGTTTTACAGTCACATAACGAACACATAGCATAAAAACAAGATTCCAAGGAATCTCTGGGACTTTCCTCCTCCCCTTTGTGGGTCCTATTGTTAATCGTTTCCTCCTTTCTCTTTTATGATAATCCAAATTTTTTACATCTCCAAAATTCACCATTAAACTACAAGTGTTATTCCAGTCCTACTAACATTTTAAACTGTTTACAATGGTTTTTAAGATAAATTATAATTCCCCCCCCCCATGCCTTATTAAAATTCTGGTGTTCCTGATTTCTGATTCTTCTGGTCATTTTTGCCAATTTGGCATAATCCATCAACTTGATCTGCCATACTTCTGTGGTAGAGACTTTATCTTCTTTCCATCTCTGGGCCAAGAACATCCACATAGCTATGGCCACTTACATAAATAGTATTTTCTGTTCCCTTGGGCTTTCAGCACCTAGAATTCCTAAAAGAAAAGCTTCAGGGTTTTGAGAAAAAGTCATTTAAAACTCCCCCCCCCAACTCATTATAAGAACATGAGGTTCTTAATCTCAAGGTCGCGGGTTTGAGCCCTATGTAAGGTTAAGAATAATTATAGAATTATAGAATCATAGAATCATAGAATCACAGAGTTGGAAGAGACCACAAGGGCCATCGAGTCCAACTCCCTGCCAAGCAGGAAACACCATCAGAGCACTCCTGACATATGGTTGTCAAGCCTCTGCTTAAAGACCTCCAAAGAAGGAGACTCCACCACACTCCTTGGCAGCAAATTCCACTGTCGAACAGCTCTTACTGTCAGGAAGTTCTTCCTAATGTTTAGGTGGAATCTTCTTTCTTGTAGTTTGGATCCATTGCTCCGTGTCCGCTTCTCTGGAGCAGCAGAAAACAACCTTTCTCCCTCCTCTATGTGACATCCTTTTATATATTTGAACATGGCTATCATATCACCCCTTAACCTCCTCTTCTCCAGGCTAAACATGCCCAGCTCCCTTAGCCGTTCCTCATAAAGCATCGTTTCCAGGCCTTTGACCATTTTGGTTGCCCTCCTCTGGACACGTTCCAGTTTGTCACTGTCCTTCTTGAACTGTGGTGCCCAGAACTGGACACAGTACTCCAGGTGAGGTCTGACCAGAGCAGAATACAGTGGCACTATTACTTCCCTTGATCTAGATGCTATACTCCTATTGATGCAGCCCAGAATTGCATTGGCTTTTTTAGCTGCCGCGTCACACTGTTGGCTCATGTCAAGTTTGTGGTCAACCAAGACTCCTAGATCCTTTTCACATGTACTGCTCTCAAGCCAGGTGCCACCCATCTTGTATTTGTGCCTCTCTTTTTTTTTTTTGCCCAAGTGCAATACTTTACATTTCTCCCTGTTAAAATTAATCTTGTTTGTTTTGGCCTACTTCTCTAATCTGTCAAGGTCGTTTTGAAGTGTGATCCTGTCCTCTGGGGTGTTAGCCACCCCTCCCAGTTTGGTTTCATCTGCAAATTTGATCAGGATGCCCTTGAGTCCATCATCCAAGACAACATTTGCTCTCCTCCAGTCTGCCGGGACTTCGCCTGTTCTCCAGGAATTCTCAAAGATGACTGCCAGTGGTTCTGAGATCACATCTGCCAGTTCTTTTAATACTCTTGGCCCTGGAGACTTGAATACATCTAAACTAGCCAAGTATTCTTGTATCCTTAGTTATTCTGGGCTGTGTTTCCTCTGCTGAATCATTTGCTCCAAATTCTTCAGGTCGGGCATTGTTTTCTTTATTGGAGAAGACTGAGGCAAAGAAGGCATTGAGGAGTTCAACCCTTTCTGTGTCCCCTGTTTGCATTTCACCATCTTCTCCTCTGAGTGACCCCACTGTTTCTTTGTTCTTCCTTTTGCTACGAACATACCCATAAAAGCCTTTTTTGTTGCTTTTAACCTCTCTAGCAAGCCTGAGTTCATTCTGTGCTTTAGCTTTTCTGACTTTGTGTCTACACGTGCTGGCTATTTGTTTGAATTCCTCTTTGGTGGTTTCCCCCCTTTTCCGTTTTTTGTACACATCCTTTTTTAATCTTAACTCAGTTAAAAGTTCTTTAGATAGCCACCCTGGCTTCTTTAGGCACCTTCCATGTTTCCGTCTCATTGGTATTGCCTGAAGTTGTGCTTTTACTATCTTATAATTATACCCTGACCATTTGGCTGGGTTGCCCCAGTCACTCTGCATTACAGGGCCGTTGGATAGACCTCATGGTTGCTTCCAAGTCTACAATTCTATGATTCTATGATCATCTTGTTGTTGTAAAGGTAAAGGTAAAGGTAAAGGTAAAGGGACCCCTGACCATTAGGTCCAGTTGTGGCCGACTCTGGGGTTGCAGCGCTCATCTCGCTTTATTGGGTTATGACTAAGCTGCTTCTGGCGAACCAGAGCAGCGCACGGAAACACAGTTTACCTTCCCGCTGGAGCGGTACCTATTTATCTACTTGCACTTTGACATGCTTTTGAACTGCTAGGTTGGCAGGAGCAGGGACCGAGCAATGGGAGCTCACCCCGTGGCGGGGATTCGAACCACCAACCTTCTGATTGGCAAACCCTAGGCTCTATGGTTTAATCCACAGCGCCACCAGCGTCTCGTTGTTGTTGTACCATGCTGATAATTCTTAAAGGGCCCATCGGTCAAGACTAACAACAGCAACAACTAGGGCCTGCTCGCCAACCCACCTACCTTTTTGCCAACCGCCATTCCCCCACAGCTGACTAGCCCCCTTTCCTTTACACCTCACCCACCCCTTTGCATATCCTCCCACAGTTCTCCCCGAGCTCCTCCTCCTTTCTAAACCACAAACATCTCATCTGGACTGCATTGCTTCCTCACCCTCCTGCCTGCCTGCCTGCTATGCATCATACTGCAGTTGGCGGCCACCTGAACTGCAACATGAC
The DNA here is from genome assembly GCF_951804945.1 of Podarcis cretensis. NCBI lineage: Eukaryota > Metazoa > Chordata > Lepidosauria > Squamata > Lacertidae > Podarcis > Podarcis cretensis. The sequence goes on from NC_137186.1 coordinate 9,140,410, forward strand.
GACAAACTTACATTTCTATGTATATAGGGGGGATATTACAATAATAATAATTCTTTAATGATCCCTCATTCACTGATGGTGATGATTAGGCTGAAAAGGACCCTCAGTCCCCGATCATTTCTCTCCATTCTCAACCATTCCATTTCTTTTCCTTTCTCAGCTTCAAATAAAAGACGGTGCTTTCGAAGAGTTGATGGCATTGCTGGATACAAACAAGGACAACCAAGTGGACTTTGAAGAGTACATCCGCTTCATCGCGGCGGCCTGCACCTTCTTCCACGACTTCTTCCGGGACAGCCCTCCGGTCCAGCCCCGACTGCTATGAAAACCAAGATGGCTCCCCAACTCACCCAGGGTTGCAAAGCAAGTTCCTCACCCCGGTTGGAAAAACTGTGCCAGGAAGTCCCCATGTCTGTCTCTGAAATCTCAAGACAAGTCTTCTTCCTCATCAACTATGTCTTTATTTCATTTTGTTACTTAAGTCGAGAAAGCAGTTTTGAGCCTCAAAAAAATGGGAAAATAGAACAAGAAAAAATGGCTTCTGAAAGGATGAAATGAAAAGTAACAGCAACACAGTGGAGCTACAGATCCTTAGCATCTCATACCTATGAGGGAAAGAGCCTCAAAGTAAAATGTCAAAAAATGTTATACAGTGGTACCTCGGTTTACAAACTTAATCCATTCCAGAAGTCGGTTCTTAAACTGAAACCGTTCTTAAACTGAGGCACGCTTTCCCTAATGAGGCCTCCCGCCGCCGGTGCCCTTCCACTGTTCGGCTTCCATTCTTAGACTGAGGTAAGGTTCGCAAACCAGAAAACTACTTCCGGTTTTGCGGAGTTCGTAAACTGAATAGTTCGTTAACAGGGCTGTTCATAAACCAAGTTACCACTGTATATTCAAAGGATCATGGGTAATTGCTGTCTTGAACTGTCTCTGAAAACTGTGCTGTGAGAGTGGAAGTTGAATGTGTCAGGAGAAGCTACTAGATACTTTCAGACTTATCAGTCTTAGACATTTATATAATAACAATAACAACAATAAGTTTTGTTTTATTTTATTATTTCTATAGCAGACTAGTTGCCCCATTCACTCTGGGCAGCTTCCAGCAAAATACTGTGGTACCTCAGGTTAAGTACTTCATTCGTTCCTTAGGTCCATACTTAACCTGAAATTGTTCTTAACCTGAAGCACCACTTTAGCTAATGGGGCCTGCTGCTGCCGCTGTGCCGCCACTGCACGATTTCTGTTCTCACCCTGAAGCAAAGTTCTTAACCTGAAGCACTATTTCTGGGTTAGCGGAGTCTGTAACCTGAAGCGTATGTAACCTGAACCGTATGTAACCCGAGGTACCACTGTATTAAAAAGCTTAACCTCAAACATTAAAACAAAACCCTCTCTGCCTTCAGAGGTCTTCTAAAAGTCAGATAGATGTTTATTTCCTTGACATCTGATGGGAGGGCGTTCCACAGGGCAGGTGTGACTACCAAGAATAAAAATAATTTTACCAGCGGACCTGGTGCATTAAAGACGCATTTGTCATCATTTCCCATTGCTTATTCTTTTCCCTTCTTCTGACTTGCCAGCCTTGCTTTCCCTCCCGCTCCTGTTTTCTGGAACTTCTACGCCGGCCTTTCCAAAGCTGGCATTTCAAGGCCGTTCTTTGCCAGACAGATGGAAAGAATCGGTCTGGGAATTTGGAGAGAGGGCTGTGGGGATGAGTGCAAAAGAGAGGGGCGAGGCAGCATTCACAAAGGCCTTCGCATCCTCACCAGCCTCCCCCCCAAAAAACACACCCTGGGGAGATCCTTATTGGTCTCTTTCTGAACCCGGTGGGTGTACACTTTTCGCAACCGAAATAAAAGGCCGGATTTGCCGAGGCTTTAAATATGGCTCGAGTTGTCACAAGCCCTCATATCCTGCCCTGTAGCTCCTCGATCGCTTCGGTGTTTGGTTGCTGTGGTAAGTCTTGTTTGTTATTTTTACATGCCTAGTCTGTTTTTCAAAAAAAAAAAAATTTAATTAAATAGAACAAGGATGATGCTGTCTTCCTGAGGCCATCAGTTTCAGCCTGATGTTGTGCAGAGGCTGCCATGACTGACCAGAGTCCAGAGGCAGTTTCAGAAGTGCAGAACTTCCTTGTGGCTTGCGAGTAGTAGCCAAATATGCCCTACTTAGAGTAGACCCACAAGAATCAGTGGTTTTTTTTAGGGTGGTTACCCAACTAAGTTCTACTTAGAGCAGACGCGGTGAAGTTAAGGGACCAAAATTCGCCGTTGAGCTGTAGTCAGTGGTAGCCCTACTCAGAGTAGACCCACTAAAGTTAATCTACACGAAGTTAGGTTTGTTAATTGCAATGGCCCTGAGCAGAATGTGGTTGGATACAACTCCATGCTGATTAATTTCTGTGGGTCTGCTGTGAGGAGGAGTGACACCGGCTGCAACTCAACGTTACGTAAGTCCATTGATTTCAATATGTCCATTTCGGAGCATGAGTCTTGATGTGGGATCTCGCCCACACACAAGAAATCTTGCCCAGATCTTAAAGCTACCAGCCCTGGAAAGGAACTTCAAGTCCCCAGATGTTCTTCAGTGTTACACTGGTATTCGATAGATGTAAGAACAACTGTTTTCATCCAAAGCAGACCTATTTTGCAGAGGTGCAACTTGTTTCTCCAGTGTGTGACATGCACAGCAATCTGCTAGCAGTCGCTGAGGAAATGGGCGTCGTGTCTCTCCACTCCCTTCAGCCAGTCTTACCTCAGGTAGCAACAGAGCAGAACAGCGACTCTACAAGACGCCTCTGATTCCTATGCAATCCAATATGCTTGCAAAGGGCTGTTATTCAGCAAACAGAAAGGGCCAAACTCTGCATGCACTCAGGTTCCCAGCAGCTAATGGTTGTGGGTTTGTTTTTATAGCAGGCAGGGCTTTCTCTCCCCATCCCCAAACAGCACTCTGCACATGCTCAGTGAATAAAGGGTGTGGCTGCCTAGGTCTGTCTATCTATCTATCTATCTATCTATCTATCTATCTAGGTCTATCTATCTGTCTGTCTGTCTATTCATCTATCTATAAAGTAGTATGTCGGAAGTGGAACAGAATCTGTTCTGGAAGTCCGTTCGACTTCCAAAACATTCGTAAACTAAAGCCCGGCTTCTGGTTGGCTGCAGGAAACTCCTGCAGCCAATCGGAAGCCGCAGAAGCCCAGTTGGACGTTCGGCTTCCAAAAGAACGTTCCAAAACTGGAACACTCACTTCCAGTTTTTTATCGTTTGGGAGCCAGAACTTTCGACTCCCAAGACGTTTGGGAGTCAAATTACAACTGTATAACAGGACTTTCCTACCAAGAATAGCACTCTGTGCATGCTCAGTTTCCCAGTGGCTAAAGGGTGTGGCACTGATTCTTTCAGAACCTGATAGTTGGTCCTAGCCTTTCATTTCAAATGAGGAGTGTGTCTCTCTCTGGGTGTGACAGCAAATATTCCCCTCACAGAGCTGCAATTGCCAGTTTCACAGGAAGAGAGGTGAATTGACTCTGGAAATTGGGGCTCTGTGTGGAGAATTGGGGTGGGGTTGTCACCTAACTACTTTCAGCACCCCAACAAACGACGTTTCCCAAGATTTTTGTGGTGGGGGGACTACTTAAATAAAGAAGGATGCTTCAAATGCTCAGTACAGATGGGACCTCAGGGGTTTGTGTGTGCAATTCTCAGTGCAATCCTATGTGTGTCTATCCTGCCCTATCTCAGACTACGCATTCAGCTGATCACAAAGAGACTTTTCTCCTTGTGGATCACTATCAGCTAGGTAGCGAGGGGGGGGCAGATTCAGCTCAGTTTGTATTTAAAGGCAAAGAACCTATATGACCCACTCTCTTCAAAATAGCACAAAAACAGCCAACCTTTGGAAATTCGCATTTCTTTGAATTTTGCTAGGCGGTTCTCCAGCCAAGTAATGTGTACACCCCCCCCCAAAAAAAAGGCATAGATTAGGGGAATGTGTGCCTTAAAATGTGTTAATCCGTGAAAATAGAATGCATTATATTAGGCAAAACGGCCTCCAAGGATGTGTTTGTTGGGGGAAATTTCACACTAAGTTGCTGAGGAATTTTCATGAGGGGGAGGAGTGGGGGAAACAAGCTCTGGCATCAATTCTTAAAGTTTTTTTAAATGGTTTTTAACTGGGGATCAAGGCAGAAAGCTGATGTTGAAATGTGGAGTGCTGAACTTAAAGTTGAAAAAATAAGGAACTGAGGGAAACTGAAATGGACTGATTTTCTCATCCCTCAAACGGCCCCTCCCTCCAGGTAGAACCCCCTAGTCATGAGGACTGGCTTCTTGACACTTAACTCTAAAAGGTGTGCCAGAACATGCACACGATGTGCCTTCCTCAACTCCTGCCCTCCAGAACCAGTGACTGACTGGGATCAAGAGGAAGAACAATCAGTTTAGGGGACAGGCGTATCACCTCCACCCGAATAAGCCCAGATCCCTTTGTGGAGTTCCCCCCTCCCATCTGTTTTACTCAAGCCTCCTCTAACTTTGCCACCAAATTCTACTACCGATTCTTATATCATGACTCAGAGTTTCCTCTTTCCTTTTTCTGCCATCTCCAGATTCTGTGGTTGACTAAAGCCGGGTGTGGTCTTCCTCCGGCAAACCTCAGTCTGGAGGCGATGAAAAATAAAAATAAAGCCTCTGATGCCATCCACCTCATAAGTTTATTGTTCTAGACAAAGGCTTGCATTAAGCAATAGCGTTAATAAAATAATACAGAACGTACACCCATTGCATTAAAATCCATAATATAAAAAAGACTTTCCTCAGCGTTAAAACAGTTTCCCTTCTGCATCTCTGATAGCTGCTGTTCTAATATTACCTTGCCTTTTTAAAATCCAATTTGCCAACCTCCATGATGTAAGAGAGAAAGGTTACCAGAGACACCAACAGACTGAAATCCAGCTTGACTCCAGATTAAACCTCCAAACCACCACAACAATTTATAGTGATTTTCTTTGACTCCTTTTTCCTGATTTTTTCCCCCAGCCAGTGCATAAAGGGCCACTCTGTATGTTACAAAGGTCTTATTGTCACTCAAAAGAAACCAAACCATTTCTGCCAGGTAGGACTGCTTGCTTGTATGTGCAAAGATTTCAGAAAACGATCTCTTGGGTCTCTCTATACAAGGGACAGGCTAACAGATAATGAGTGATGTCATCCACCTGAGGCGAACCAAAAAGACAAAGTCTGTTTGATTGATGGATCTTGTTGAAGAAGAGTTTGGATTTGATATCCCGCTTTATCACTACCCGAAGGAGTCTCAAAGCCGCCAACATTCTCCTTTCCCTTCCTCCCCCACAACAAACACTCTGTGAGGTGAGTGAGGCTGAGAGACTTCAGAGAAGTGTGACTGGCCCAAGGTCACCCAGCAGCTGCATGTGGAAGAGCGGAGACGCGAACCCGGTTCCCCAGATTACGAGGCTACCACTCTTAACCACTACACCACACTATAGCTTGCAAAAATATGCACCATTTACAAAATTTTAATAAGCGTTCAAATCAGAGCCCCAGATTTCAACAACATAGCACTTTGCTACCAAATATGTTTAGGGCAGGTTCAATCACCTGCCCTCCACTGTTGCAACAGAACTTCATCAATGCCCCTATGGTTTTCTGTGCTTTGATTTTCACTGTCTCCATATGACACTTCCAAGAGAGGGTTTCGCTAAAGAGTACACCCAGGTTTCTAAATGAGCGCATTTGTCCTCTAGCTTGCTGATCTAAGCAGCAAAGGTAAAAAAGGAAAAGGTCAAGGACCCCTGGACGGTTAAGTCCAGTCAAAGACGACTGTGGGGTTGCGGCGATCATCTCACTTTCAGGCCGAGGGAGCCGGCATTTGTCCACAGACAGCTTTCCAGGTCATGTGGCCAGCATGACTAAATCACTTCTGGCACAATGGGACACCATGACAGAAACTAGAGCGCATGGAAATGCTGTTTACCTTCCCGCCACAGCAGTACCTATTTATCTACTTGAACTGGTATGCTTTCAAACTGCTAAGTTGGCAGGAGCTGGGGCAGTACAACAGGAGCTCACTCCATCGCGGGGATTCGAACCGCTGACCTTCTGATCGGCAAGCCCAAGAGGCTCAGTGGTTTAGACCACAGTGCTACCTGTGTCCCTTTCTAGGCAGCATTTATACCTAGGACTATGTTTGCCAAAAATCATACTGTTGATCTTAATTTATGGATAGGCTTTCCTGCTTACAGTATGTGCTGAACACCTCCAAGAGATTTTTTGACGCCCAATCGGTAAAGAGAGAGGAGCACTAAATCATCTGCGTACATCACTATTGAGATCTTTCTGTCCCTAATTACTGCAGCGGGGAAGTTTGCGTTGGCTAAATATGGCACCAAATCGTTAATATAGATGTTAAAAGAGCGGGAGCCAGAATGCAGCCTTGATTCATTCCTCGTGATGCTTTAAAGGCATCAATCGTACCACCATTTAAACATACTCTGACTCTCATTGCTGTATTGCTTCATAGCTCTTGAATCTATAGCAGACATCTGCAGTCGATGTTGGCAATTTGAAATTTCTCCCACTGCCTGATCTCACTTAATTTGAACCCTAGGCCACAGTTCCCAGAATTTGTCTCTATCCTCTCTTTTCCATTAGAAGAAGTCCCAGTTCCTGCCACTGGGCTTTTGTATGTTCAGTTTCTTGTTGAGCAGACTCTTGTATCCCAAACTACTGTATGCTTGATCAAAATCTGCATGGATTCCTCTGATGGATTCTTACGAGAATCCCCAATTGTCTTAGCCCAAACTTTCTTAGCTGCTTTGCATTGACTTGTCAACGAAGGATAGACTATAATGCGACTGACAGCACTTGCACCATGCTTCAAATGAGTATATTGACCCTTAGATATGTCTACATGACTTCCATGTTGTTGATGTTGTTTAGTCATTTAGTCGTGTCCGACTCTTTGTGACGCCCTGGACCAGAGCACGCCAGGCACTCCTGTCTTCCACTGCCTCCTGCAGTTTGGTCAAACTCATGCTGGTAGCTTCGAGAACACTGTCCAACCATCTCGTCCTCTGTCGTCCCCTTCTCCTTGTGCCCTCCATCTTTCCCAGCATCAGGGTCTTTTCCAGGGAGTCTTCTCTTCTCATGAGGTGGCCAAAGTATTGGAGCCTCAGCTTCAGGATCTGTCCTTCCAGTGAGCACTCAGGGCTGATTTCCGTCAGAATGGATAGGTTTGATCTTCTTGCAGTCCATGGGACTCTCAAGAATCTCCTCCAATATATAAATTATGTTGCAATACAAATTCCAACCATTTGGGGCTCAGAACTACAATTCCCAGAGTTCCCTGGGAAGAAAAGGGATTGCTTGTCAAACCACTCTGGGAATTGAAGTTCTGGGAGGGAGGCGGGGTGGGTCTCCTAACAGTGCTCAGCACCCATAACAATCTGCAGCTCCCAGAATTCCTTGGGGCAAGCCATGAGTGTTTAAAGTGGTATCGTAGTGATTTATATTTATATCTGGTGCAAACGTAGCCTTAGTGTTGCCTTTTCAGAAGGGAGGAGGAGGAGGAGGATGGGGACAAAGGCGGAATTAGTTGGCTCCGCCTCTCCTTGGCCCTGGTTCCGCCTCCCATTGGCTTCCCTGTTTTCTGCCCAGCCAGTCTCAATGGGCAAGTGCCACCGCTGTCCACCACCTGGCAGGCTTTCTCATTCCCAACCCGCTCTTCTGCCACTGCCAGGTTCCGAGAGCATCCGAAAATGGCGAGTCCCCTGGAGAAGGCCCTGGAGGTGATGGTCACAACTTTCCACAACTACTCCGGCAAGGAAGGAGACAAGTTCAAGCTGAACAAAGCAGAGCTGAAGGAGCTGCTCTTGAAGGAGCTGCCTGGGTTCCTCGGGGTAAGTCAAAGGAGGGGACCTCGATGGAGGAGAACATCACCTTCTCAAGAAGGTCCCCTACATTTCCAGGGGAGGCTGCAGTAGAATCCCTTCCTGGTATCCTGGAGAGCTACTGGACCATGAGAACTAGAAACTTACATTATTTTTCAGGGAAGGGTGGCAGCTCAGTGGTAGAACATCTGCTTTGTGTGCAGAAAGTTTGATCCCTGCCATCTTCAGGTAGGGCTGCAACAGAATCCTTTCCTGAAATTCTGGAGACACACTGCCCTTTATTCTGAACCATGAGGACTCGAATCTCTGGGTGATCCCTGATTGGTTGGGACGTGTGCCCAGGACAAGGGTGGGGAACTTGTGGCCCTCCAGATGGACTACAACTCTCATCATTTCTGACTGATGGGTGATGGGGCTGATGGGAGCTGGAAAAATTATTATTATTATTATTATTATTATTATTATTATTATTATTATATTTTTATTTATACCCCACCATCCCCAGCCAAGGCCAGGCTCAGGGCGGCTAACAAGCAATAATAAAAACAAGTTGAATGAATACAACTTAAAAACAAAATTAAAATACAACAATTAAAATATTGAAACGTTTAAATATTAAAATGCAGCCTCATCACAGGAGAAAGGAAAAAGAAAAAAGAAAGAGGGGGAGGGAATCAAATTGGCTCCAAGCCAAAGGCCAGGTGGAACAACTCTGTCTTACAGGCCCTGCGGGAAGAAATCAGATCCTGCAGGGCCCTGGTCTCATGAGGCAGAGCGTTCCGCCAGGCCGGAGCCAGAGTTGAAAAGGCCCTGGCTCTGGTTGAAGCTAATCTAACTTCCTTAGGGCTCGGGACCTCTAGGGTGTTGCTATTTATGGACCTTAAGGTCCTCCGTGGGGCATACCGGGAGAGGTGGTAACGTAGGTAAGAGGGTCATAGGCCGTGAAGGGCTTTAAAGGTCAAAACCAGCACCTTAAATCTGACCCTGTACTCCACCGGGAGCCAGTGCAGCTGGAAAGGAACTGGGTGAATATGCTCCCATGGCAGAGACCCCGTGAGGAGCCTCGCTGCAGCATTCTGCACCCGCTGGAGTTTCTGGGACAGTTTCAAGGGCAGCCCCGCGTAGAGCGAATTACAGTAGTCAAGCCTGGAGGTGACCGTCACATGGATCATGAATACAGCAACATCTAGTAGGCCCACAGACTCCCTATCCCTGAACTAGACTGGCAATTGCCTTTCCGACATCTATCCCAATTGCATCTTCTAATGCAGAGCTATGGGCTCTCCAGTTGCTGTTGGACCACAACTCCCAGCATCCCTGACCATCAGCCAGTGCCTGCTGAGGCTGATTGGAGCTGAAGTCCAACCACATCTGGAGGGCCACAGGCTCCCCATTCCTGCTTCACACCTCTGTGTGTGCCTTTAATGGGTGATCCCTGATTGGTTGGGACATGTGTCCGGGACTGGGGTGTGGGACCCTATGGCCCTCCAGATATGGCCAGGGATCCAGCTCCCTTCATCCCTGACCATTCTGGCTGGGTCTGACGTGAGCTGGAGTCTGGAAAGCCACAGGCTCCCCGTCCCTGGGCAAGACCAAACTGGCAGATGGGAGTGCCTTGCGCTCCAGGCCATTGGAGCAGTCTGGTGGCTATGAGTGTCCATCGTCCTCCATCCATGTGCAGGCTATACAAAAGCCCAATGGGGAAGCAGGGAGCATAAGCAAGGCAGAGAGACAGACGTAATTGAAAGGTGTGCCTTTCAGCAACCCTTTACCAAGGCAGCAGATGGCACTACTTACCGTATTTTTCATTCTATAAGACGCACCAGACCATAAGACGCACCTAGTTTTTGGAGGAGGAAAACAAGAAAAAAAATATTCTGAATCCCATAAACCAGAGCAGCAAGAGGGATCTGGTTCTGGGATAGCCTCTTGCTGTCCTGGCTTATGGGATAGCCGTGCGAAGCCTCTTCCGGGCAGCGGGAGGAAGGCTCCCCCAAGAGCTGCCGTTTTCCCTCCTCGGGGAAAAGCCCCCAAGAGCTGCACACATGCTCCACGGGGCTCTTTAAAGGGAGCGCTGAGCAGAGCCTCCCACCTGCATTCGCTCCATAAGACGGACACACATTTCCCCTTACTTTTTAGGAGGGGAAAATGCATCTTATAGAGAGAAAAATACGGTACCTCAATAATTAAAAACATGTACATGCAAAAAGGTTAGACCTTCTCTGGATCCTAGCCTCTGGGGCTAGAAGAAGCCCAGAGTGGCTGGGGCAACAGGGATCTACCCCCCAATGCTTACTGCTGAATCGGAATGAATGTCAATTAGGTTTTCTGCAAATCGGCATTCGTTCCGATTCAGCAACGGCCGGTTTCCCCTGCGAAGCTGGTGAGGCAAAAGCTCTCGCCCAACGCACCAGGGGTCAGACAGCCCCCGTTCCTTCCCAGCCGCGTCGTGGCAACCCCAGATCTCTTTTTAAACCTCCCCCACCAATGAAATCCAACCTCCCTCCCACAGAAAAAGAAGGACGAGACGAATTTCCAGAGGATCATGAGCAACTTAGACAACAACAAGGACAACGAGGTGGACTTCCAAGAGTACGCCGTCTTCCTGGCCTGCGTGGCCATGATGTGCAACGATTTCTTCCAGGGCTATCCCGACAAGATGCCCAGGGGCAAGTGATCTGGGGGGGGGGCAGAATCAAGGGCAATTGTGGTGTCTGTGCAGGCCGGAGACCTGAGAGCTCAGCCTCGCGCCTGTTCTCTCCTTCTCCCTCACAAAGGCCCCATCGACGACGCCTCTCTGATCTGGAGGCTCCGCCGTGATGGAGATTATTCCACGCCTCTTTCTCTTTCCACAATAAAGTTTGCTTTAAAACTTCATTGGGTTTGTTTCATTGCTGCCGCCTTCTTTTTTCGGAGGGGGGAGAGGGAGGCAAGATTAGAAGCACAGACTCATACAAGGACATAGTTGAGAAAGACCCTGAGGGTTTTCTTGTTGGTTATTTGCAGATTAGTTGCACTGCAGAAGGCGTGCTGGGGAGACCACACATTCCAGAAACGCAAAATAACTTTTGCTAGGTTTTAATCACAAAAACAAAAACTCCTTTTACACTAAATTACAATATATCTGGGACGCGGGTGGCGCTGTGGGTTAAACCACAGAGCCTAGGGCTTGCCAATCAGAAGGTCGGCAGTTCGAATCCCCGCAACGGGGTGAGCTCCCGTTGCTCGGTCCCTGCTCCTGCCAACCCAGCAGTTCAAAAGGACATCAAGTGCAAGGAGATAAATAGGTACTGCTCCATCGGGAAGGTAAACGGCGTTTCCGTGTGCTGATCTGGTTTGCCAGAAGCGGCTTAGTCATGCTGGCCACATGACCTGGAAGCTGTACGCCGGCTCCCTCGGCCAATAAAGCAAGATGAGCGCCACAACTCCAGAGTCGGCCACAACTGGACCTAATGGTCAGGGGTCCTTTTACCTTTTTACAATATATCAGTAAGCATGACCCATCCACCAGGGCACTGAGAGAGCTACTTGCTGCTCTTTATATACTATACCCAACAGCTTAATCAACATAAGTTAACAGCACCTGCTATACTGCTTCACAGCTATAAAACTAGGTCACGTTATTTGCTCTGGCCTTTAAAGAAATATACATCTTGTGGAACAATAATGAACCTTCAGATTTAAAGAGACCATTCAACACTTCTAGTTGAATCACCTTGCAATGCAGGAATAGACAGCTGTCCCTTACGGGGATCGAATCTACAGCTGTGGCATTATCAACACCATGCTCTAGCCAACTACAGTGGTGCCTCGCAAGACGAAATTAATCCGTTCCGCGAGTCTCTTCGTCTTGCGGTTTTTTCGTCTTGCGAAGCACGGCTATTAGCGGCTTAGCGGATTAGTGCTATTAGCGGTTTAGCGGCTTAGCGGCTATTAGCGGCTTAGCGGCTTAGAAAAAGGGGGGGAAGGAAAAAAACTCGCAAGAAATCGCAAGATGTTTCGTCTTGCAAAGCAAGCCCATAGGGAAATTCGTCTTGCGACGCACCTCAAAAGACGGAAAACTCTTTCGTCTAGCGAGTTTTTCGTCTTGCGAGGCATTCGTCTTGCGGGGCACCACTGTATGTATTGTAGGCCCTCATTGGCCATCTGCTGTGGGTGTTGCAGGGGGTTGGACTAGATGACCCTTGGGTCCCTTCCAGCTCTAAGATTCTATGAATGTTTCCGTTGCATCATTCTAGGGCCAGGGGAACAAGTGGTATGGATGACCTCAGAAGGTGGTGGGCTCTCCTTCGTGGGATGCTTTTAAATAGAGGTTGGATGCTATGATAGGAATTTTGGGGTCTTAGAGATATGTTAAATGTTCATAAGTGTACCAACCAAGCACGTACATAGATCAACAGAGGAAGACCGACCTGAAACCATTTTGATTCCCAAACTGACCAGATGTTTTCTCTGAAAGGTCAAAGGTCTTTTCCTTCACAAATCATGTCTTAAGGGCACATTTGACTCAGGAACTAAGTATTTATCATTACAAAAGACTGGCCAGGCTCCCAGGCAATCCAATCAAGTGACCATTAAACAGGTAACCTGGCAGACAGAAGGTAAACAAAGCACTCAGATTTCTGCTGTAGACCGCCCTTTCTGTGATGTAGGTATGATGTATCTGGGGTGGTGGTCTTGAGCTACACCCCTTCTGCGATGTATGTATGATGTATGGAGGGGTGGTCGTGAGCTTCATTAGCTGAGATTCACGCATTGCACGGGGTTGGACTAGATGACCCTTGTGGGTCCCTTCCAAGTCTACAATTCTATGATTCTGCTATTTTTCAGCCCAAGGGCCTTCCCAGGACCACATGCCAGAGGCAAAAGAGGGTGGAGCAGCCATGGAGCAGGCTATCGACGACTACTAACCATGATTTTGAAAAACCAGCATTTCCTTGATATATCAGTCAGCAGCCAAAAAAGCTCAACAGCTTTCTCCAGGCATAGGACCTAACTTCTAGGGTCAAGGTCTCTTTGCTCCCCCCAATAAAATATTTGAGGGGTTTTTTTCTCCTTGAAATTTTTTGGGGGCCCTAAGCTATAGCTTGTTTAGCTTATATGTAAATCCAGCACTGCTCCCCACGCTTTGCTGAGCGATAGCAAGATCCCAGCGGGCTCCAGGCAGTCTTCCAGGGTTTGTGCTCCTTTGGAGAACTGAGACATGGTGGAGACCGGTGTAGCTTTAAGAAATATGGTTTATTCACCTATTTGCACCTTCAGTCTGCATGGAGGGAGTCCAGATCTTACAGCATGGTCGTTTCATGAGGGGTTTGTCCCCCGCAGCACTGCAAGCAACCTTCAGCCAACCTGCCAAAGATGGATCCCAGTCTTCCTTCTTCCTTCTGAAAACACCTCTTTTCCTGTCACCTCACACCCAGTTACCTTGGCAACCTTCCAAACCCCCCAGTCTCTGTTCACACCTCAGGACCATGGTAGAATAACAGTTCTCTTGCATTGTGCCCTCAATGGCCCTGCATTGTTTCTTAGTGGCCCTGGCTTGGGCAGGTCGTTTATTTTTTTTTATTTTTTTTGCAGAGGCTAGCCCACGAATTCCTCTGCAGCTGGTGTTTCTCCCTTCACATCCCAAATCATCAAAACCCCACCATTTATTAATTGATAGGGTTTAGTGGGGGGGAGTGTGCAAAACAGGGGCGTGACCCTGGGGAGGTTTCTGAGGGCCGGGCTAAGAGCCTCAGAGGGCCGCATTTGACGTGCTGGCTTCAGGTGTAGTCAGCTTCAGGAAATCATTTCTGGAACTTACAGCGGCCATAAAGAGACAAAAGTGGTTATTAAGCTAATGCAGATAATATGTTGAGCATATGAGAAGCAGGGCTATGAGGGGTGTGTGGCCTGTGTTTAAGGGGCATGGCCTGGGGAAAGTTACAAGGGCCAGACAGAGCGGCCTAGAGGGCCATACACCACAATGAAATTTAAAGATTATTTAGCTAAATGTTGTAATATAAGATAAGCAGAAGCTACTTGAATTTATCAATTTGGCTTAGGAATAGAATATGACTAAATTGTCAAACATTGTGGGAGAAACTATGAAAAGAAGTAAAGAAAGTAACCTGAAAAAGTAAATTTTGTTATTGGAAAACTGTTACAAGGGGATACAATGGAATTCAGTTAGGGGGGATTTGAGGAAGTCAGTTAACAATGAAAACTAAATCGGATCTTAGGAAGATTAAGTGTTTATTTGTATGTTCCTTTTTCTTTATTTTTCTTGTTTTTATTTTTTATTTTTTGTATGTTATATTTGTTATAAACTTGTAAAACCAATAATTTTTTTTTTGAAAAAATAAATAAATAAATAAATAGAGGGCCATATACCCCAACCCTGCCCATAGCAGCCACCCTCTCTCGTTGTAAAAGATGTGAAAGAGTAGAAACTTCCAGTCGCGTGGCCTGATTTTCCAGCTACCAATTGGAGCCCCAGCCCTGTCTAGCTCACGCTGAGCACCGGAGAGAGTTTTGCCTTTGAATGAAACTGCCAGGGCTGCATTTTCAACGGGAAGCAAAGGTTTCTGCTGAGCGCAGGCGTTCTCGAGCCACCCCTGCTCCCCGCCTGCCCCACCGCTGCTCCCCTCAGGCCTGCAAGCCCAGACGGGACTCCGCTGAGCCACCTAGGGCTTATTCCCAGCCGGCTCACGGTGCTCTCTTGTCAAACAGGAGAAGTATTTGTGGTGGGCTGACTGGCGTCCAGGGCCTGGAGGGGTGGCTGGCGTGGCTTGGAGAGAATGTCTTTTTTTTTTAAAGATGATCTTTATTGTTTTTTTTATAATTACATACTATACATACACACACATAGACAGCATCTTAAAAAGCAGAGACATCACCTTGCCAACAAAGGTCCGTATAGTTCAAGCTATGGTTTTCCCAGTAGTGATGTATGGAAGTGAGAGCTGGACCATAAAGAAGGCTGATCGCCGAAGAATGGATGCTTTTGAATTATGGTGCTGGAGGAGACTCTTGAGAGTCCCATGGACTGCAAGAAGATCAAACCTCTCCATTCTGAAGGGAATCAGCCCTGAGTGCTCACTGGAAGGACAGATCCTGAAGCTGAGGCTCCAATACTTTGGCCACCTCATGAGAAGAGAAGACTCCCTGGAAAAGACCCTGATGTTGGGAAAGATGGAGGGCACAAGGAGAAGGGGACGACGGAGGACGAGATGGTTGGATAGTGTTCTCAAAGCTACCAAGATGAGTTTGACCAAACTGCAGGAGGCAGTGGAAGACAGGAGTGCCTGGTGTGCTCTGGTCCATGGGATCACGAAGAGTCGGACACGACTAAACAAAAATACATACACACATTATATTACATTTTACATTTATTCTTGCTCTCAAGAGCTGACTTCCCTCCTTCCTTCTTCCATCTTTTTTGTGTCGTCTTTATCTTTTCGCATTGTCTTTATCCATTTTGTATATAGTTGTTCTTTAATTTTTGTCCATGAAATGTCCGTAAACAAATAAATCTTTGTATATATACAATTCTTGTTGTCTGTCTATATTCATTTACAAATACTGTTCAACCTTGGTCATAATATACATTTTTAATTCATTTTGATATTCTTGTCCAATAAATTTCTTTGGATTTTCCCGTTATGAGGCTTATTTCAGTTCTACTAGTTTCCCTAATTCACATCATCTTCTCTATATATAACATAAATTTCCCCCATTCTTTTTGATATGTTTCATTACCCTGATGTTGAATTTTTGCCATTAGTTTGGCTATTTCTGCATACTCCATAAACTTGTACTGCCACTCTTCTACTGTTGGCAATTGTTGCTGTTTCCACACCTGGGCCAGCAATAGCCTCACGGCTGTTGTTGCATATAAAAACAGTTTCTGGTCATTCTTATCAATATGTCTTGGGGAGAATGTCAGCATACCAGAAGGACTGGCGGAGACAATTAAGAACATCAGACGAGCCCAGTTCTTGAACAGGCTAATGGCCCATCATAGTCCAGCATCCTGTTCTCACAGTGGCCAAAATGCCCCTAAGAACTAGGGAACGAGATAGACTGTGCCTGGAAATGGAGGCTCCGTAAGAATATCAAAAGGGCTTGGCTGCTGGAACTGGCAACTGAACTTAGCTAACAGTAAGAGGAAGCTAACCCAAAATGGATCCAAAGATAAGCAAAATCACCAGCTCTGAAAACACAAACATTATAAAATATAATTACCGGTCCAAATTACACGTCTGGTTAGGCCTGCTGAAAGCAACAGTCTTTAGACAGGCGTCAGAAACAGCGAAGGCGCCTACCTAATATCAAGGGACAGGGAGTTCCAGAGATTAGGTGCTGGCCACCCTGAAAGACAGATTCCTTGCAAGTGTGGAGTGAATTAAATGTACAGCTCTGTTCTGCAGAACAAAGTGGCTGGTCAGGCCTATACTGGGTGTAGATCTCGTTCAATCCCCAGTAAAGGATTCAAAATTGTTGCCTTTGCAGGGTCCCTTTCCAAACCCAACCCTGCCCCTCCCTGAAGGGCTGAAAGGCCAGGTTTTCTCCCTTACCTCCCCTTACTTCTCTCTCTCTCTCCTGATCTCTCTCTGTGTATTTTGTACACAAAAAGGTTTATTGTTCAGCCTCCAAGAAAACAGCTGAAAACCAGCTCCATTCTCTGCAGATTTTAAGGATGAAGGCAGGCACGCTGAACTTCAGAAGAAAAAAAGATACACACACACACACACACACACACACACACACACACGGCCAGAACTCCAGCATCTCTCCTAGTCCCATCATCCCACTGAGAGGTCCCTGGCCTCTTGTTGCTTAGCAACAGATTCCCCACCTGTCCCCTGCATCCTGTTTTCCACACCTGGCTAAACAGAAGGGAGGGAGACTGATGTTGCCAGGGGCAACTGTCCCAGCCGGAAAGACCATTGGGCCTGTTACTCGTGGGGGGGGGGAGCCAGTGGCTGGGGATCCAGAGGCTGTGAGTTCAGATCCCCACATGTGCTTTTAAGAGAGCGTGACTGAGAGCCGGCATGGGCTAGGACCTGGGAGACTGGGGTTCGAATGCCCACTCAGCCATGAAGCTCTCTGAGTGGCTTTGGGCATAATTTACCTCACAGGGTTGTTGTGAGGATAAAATGAGGAGGGAGGGGGGAACCTGGAGCTCCTTGGATGAAAAAGTGGTACATGAATGTAAGAAATCATATTATAATAAGAAATGCAGGGTGCAAGACTTGTCGTGCTTCACAGTTCCTCCCCAGGATTATTGGGAAGTGTAATCTCTGAAGGCTCAGGTGGGAGGAAGTTTCTAGTCCCTAGTGTGAACATGTGCCTGGGGGGCGGGTGGCAAGGCAGCGTAAAACCTGCTCCTTCCCACAAACACGCAGCTGCAGCTGCCAATGTGTATTTTTCTTTCAACTGTTGGTAATAACATTGCAAGATAATTACGCCTTTCAAATTATGCCTTTTGCCAAAAGAATAAACGCCCTTTCTGCTTTGAAATCAGCGGAGCAGAGAGAAGCTGAGAACCAGCTGTAAATTAGCTGTGTGGGGTATTTTTTTTGGGGGAGGGACCTATGGCCCTCCAAATGTTGCTCAGAAAGGAATGCGGCCCTCGATTGCAGCATGTAGTTCTCCTCCATTCGTGGCACCTCGATGCATAGCTGTCAACTTACAGATTTGAAAATAAGGGACCAGCAGCCTTGAAAATAAGGGACCAGCAGCCAAAATAAGGGACCTGCAGCCTCACCTGTTCCAGGCACTCCAATCTTCCTGTCCTCCTGCAGTGTGGTCAAACTCATGCTGGTAGCTTCGAGAACACTGCCCAACCAACTTTGTAACCAGAGGTTCAACTGAATAGAATCTGAATCACATGCACCACAAGGCCTGTGCAGCCTCAACTTAAGATGGCTCCCCGGCCTGGCTTTGCACTGCAAAGTTTGCAGCAGCACGTGCAACAAAATCGCGTCCAGCATTCAAAAACCTCCTCAGCTTGCATTAACTAGCCACACACAAGGCATGCAAGCTCCACCCCCCAGTCGTTCTTAGACTTCTTATTGGGTGAGCAACACAGCCAAGCAACACAGTTGGAGCCTCCCTCCTCCCTGGCCGGTAGGGAGGGAGGGAGAGGAGCTGCTTCCTTTGAAATTTAAGGGACATCATTTAAGGGACATTTAAGGGACATCCATCAATAAGGGACTGCAGCGGGACATGGCGCTGGAATAAGGGACTGTCCCTTCAAATAAGGGACACTTGACAGCTATGCCTCGATGGCAAAAGGAATTTATCGTGACTCAACCCTCACGGATGACAAAGTAGCACACCACAAAAAAAAAATCAGCTTGTGTTTAAGACACGACAGAAGTTCTCTCTTTGTAGTCTGCACCACTGGGTGAAACCACCCACTATTTCCACTTTCTGCCACCGGCCTGCCTCTCCCTTGCTTTCATTCCAAGGAAACTGAACCCTCCCTGCATTAAAGGCGCAGGAGGCCTCCTAAAATTAAAAGCTGGCCACCTTCAGGCAGGACATTGATAAGGCCAAGAGAATCCTAATTTAGGCTCAAGCAAGAGTTGTTAATGGGACGCAGGTGGTGCTGTGAGTTAAACCACAGAGCCTAGGATTTGCCGATCCGAAGGTCGACGGTTCGAATCTCCACAACGGGGTGAGCTCCCGTTGCTCGGTCCCTGCTCCTGCCAACCTAGCAGTATGAAAGCACGTCAAAGTGCAAATAGATAAATAGGTACCGCTCTGGTGGGAAGTTAAACGGCGTTTCCGTGCACTGCTCTGGTTCGCCAGAAGCGGCTTAGTCATGCTGGCCACATGACCCAGAAGCTGTACGCCGGCTCCCTCAGCCAATAAAGCGAGATGAGCACTGCAACCCCAGAGTCGGTCACGACTGGAACTAATGATCAGGGGTCCCTTTATCTTTACCTATCTTTCCGTAATTATTTCTTTCTTTCCCCTTTTCTCTCCCTTTCTCTTTTTTCCTGGTCTCTCCATTTCTTGCCTTTTCTTCTTTCTGAATTTGTTCTTTTTTTAGACCAAGTAGCTGTCTTATCTTAGTATATTGTAAAAAATATACTTCGTGATGGGTATGTATTTTTGAAGATCTATGAATAAGCCTCAGTAAATAAAGTTAATTTAAAAGCAGGAAAAGGGGAAAAAGAAAAGAAAAATAGTTGTTCACAACCCGAGGAGAAGATGGCTAGATGCCAGCAGTCCCTCAGGACAGATCCTGGCAACGAGATCAAGTTCCTGCTTCTACCAGCCTCAATCTCTGGGGACCCCCCATGACACTGCATAAGAGGGAGATGCTATATCACACCCAATTCCCTGCTTCACCGCTCAAGCTTGCCACCAACATTCTCATCCGGTGAGTTGCTTTTAGCTCCTTTTATTCTTCATCGCTTTATCTGAAACAGCTATGCATCCTAAATTTCACATCTATCTGTACTTCTCAACTGGCTTGCTTTTCCTCTCTGTGATGCTTTCTTGATTGTTTCCACCTCAGCCTTCCCCAAACTCCTTCCCCCAGCGGCTCTTTTAGTTATTCTAGCTCAAACGGAGCCTCCTTGTGCAAGGACAGTCTACCACAGAATGCCTGCTTCTGGGGGATGAACAGCAGGGAAGGAAAGGCTGCTGCCTTCAGGCCTCGCTTTAGGGGCTTCCAGGATGCCCTCTGTTGGAAACAGGATGCTGGGCAAATCCTTGGTTTGATCCAGAAAGGCAATATGGCAGTAACTCGCAACCAAGACTTGATTGGAGCCAGTCACTATACTGGCCAGGCAGTAGGCAAATTTAGGGGATCACGGCCGGTTCGGTTGTGCTGGCTGCAGCATGGTTTTCTCAAAAACAACTCATGCCAGATGGATCTCATTTTTGAAAAGAGTTACAAGCTTGGTGGATCAGGGGAATGCTGTGGACATTATCGTATCTTGATTTCAGTAAGGCTTTTGACAAAGCCCCCCATGATATTTTTGTGGAGAAGCTGGTCAAATGTGAGCTGGACAAGATAACTGTTAGGTGGATTTGCAGCTGGTTGGCTGAGCGAACCCAAAGAGGGCTCACAAACGTTCCCCATCACCCTGGGAAATTTAGGTTTGATTTAGGTTTGATGAGGCCCTAAGCTACGGAAGGTAATGGGGCCCTTTATATGTCCAGCTGTCCTTTGTCAACAACAAATTGCCGCTGGTTTTTTTGTGCTGAATATATGCTATACGGTAATTTATGGACCTAATAGGTATCTAAAGCCATTTGCACATAACAAAATATGTATTTTATCAAAGTAATTGATACAGAAATGAGCAAACCAGTGATATTTTAGGGAGCAGGCTAGCAGGCGGGGCCCATGACTTACATCATAGGAGCCTACACAACACAAAACACTGTATTTAGGTTTTATTTTACAGTGGTACCTCGGGTTAAGTACTTGATTTGTTCCGGAGGTCCGTTCTTAACCTGAAAGTGTTCTTAACCTGAAGCACCACTTTAGCTAATAGGGCCTCCTGCTGCTGCCGCGCCGCCAGAACACGATTTCTGTTCTCATCCTGAAGCAAAGTTCTTAACCTGAAGCACTATTTCTGGGTTAGCAGAGTTTGTAACCTGAAGCGTATGTAACCTGGAGCGTATGTAACCCAAGGTACCACTGTATTTGTTTTTTTATCTTATATTTTTGAAATGTACATCCAGGTGTTTTTTTCCCTTTAAATTTTTTGGGGGCCCCCAAGAGAGTGGGGCCCTAAGATATAGCTTGTTTAGCTTATACGTAAATCCGGCACTTCCCCCCAGCCAACCAGCCCTCTTTTCCCAGCCCTAACTGGAGATGGCAGGGATCAAACTGGGAGCCTTCTGCACTCAAAGCAGGTACTCTGCCAGGGAGTCACAGCCTTCTCCCCTTATTTCGGGCTGGGAGCAAGCCCTTCCTGGAAGAAGAGGAGGCTTTTTCTCTCCAGATGTCCACGCAGATTCCAGATGTGCACGTCACATGAGCTGTTCAGAGGTCCCACACCCACACAACCCTGCATGTTAAAATGTAGCTCTGAATTTTGCCCGTGGCTATCAGAAGCTGGCAAATCCCCAGCCTGCAATCTCTAGGCCAGCCAACGCCTTTTCCACATTACAACATCTCTTTGTGAGTCAGAGTCCAGCTAAATCAATCCAGATCCTTCATTCGTATTTGGGTTTTGGGAGAGACAACCGAGAAGGAAACTGGGCTCCTGTTTCTTGACCTTTTAGAAAGAGCTCACTAACTCGTCTGGGGCTGCTTGGCGATTCCAGAGGCCGCTGTTGCCAAATTATCGTTCTGCCTCTGAAGAATTTCTGAAGAAAAGAAAAGAAATTCTGCCTCTGAAGAGCAGAATTAACAGAATTAACATGTGAACAGGCAAAAGCTTTTGCCTGACACAGAGATAATAATAATAATAATAATAATAATAATAATAATAATAATAATAATAATTTATTATTTATACCCCGCCCATCTGGCTGAGTTTCCCCAGCCACTCTGGGCGGCTCCCAATCAAGTGTTAAAAACAGTACAGCATTAAATATTAAAAACTTCCCTGAACAGATGTCTTTTAAAGATAGGATAGCTGCTTATTTCCTTCACATCTGAAGGGAGGTTGTTCCACAGGGTGGGCGCCACTACCGAGAAGGCCCTCTGTCTGGTTCCCTGTAACCTCACTTCTCGCAATGAGGGAACCGCCAGAAGGCCCTTGGAGCTGGACCTCAGTGTCCAGGCTGAACGATGGGGGTGGAGATGCTCCTTCAGGTATACTGGACCGAGGCCGTTTAGGGCTTTAAAGGTCAGCACCAACACTTTGAACTGTGCTCGGAAAAGTACTGGGAGTCAATGCAGATCTCTCAGAACCGGTGTTATGTGGTCTCGGCAGCCACTCCCAGTCACCAGTCTAGCTGCCGCATTCTGGATTAATTGCAGTTTCTGGGTCACCTTCAAAGGTAGCCCCACGTAGAGCGCATTGCAGTAGTCCAAGTGGGAGATAACCAGAGCATGCACCACTCTGGCGAGACAGTCCGCGGGCAGATAAAGTAAGGGGGGGGGTGAGAAATGTCTGCAGGTGACATTTCTGGACTGTTGCTAAAAGGCACGGTCAGGGGAGGAGTGGGCAGCGATCCTTGCAAGCAGGGGATGCACAGTAACTCTGTCCATGCTCTGGCGCACCGTTCTCCTGCATCATTTATTAGTTGATATTTTATTGAAACATAAATTCAAATATAAAGCAGTAAAGCGATACAAAAAGAAGATAAAATCAAAACATAGAACTGTGTAAAGGGGAGGGGAAGCGTTATATGAACATATACAAAAATTTGATATTATTATCCCTGTACTAATAGAAATATTAGCAGCCTACTGCATTTTGTATACATTCGTTCCAAATATTGCTGTGTTTATCCAAGCAGTCTACATCTGTAAGCCATCTGTTCATAGGTTGCAAGTGTTATCATATGATCGATCCACTGATTAAAGGATATATTATCTTCTAGTTCATCAATATCAGCCTCTTGGCTACCATGAGAACGCGTAAAATCTGTTTTTGTTGTCCAGTTAACTTCCATATAGTAGGCATATACCTTCTCCGGCATGTTTTTAAGCTTCAAATACAGCTGTATCACCCACAGGCCTGTCAGCTTGGCAATGAGAGATGCCGTACAGGGTGAAAATCTCAGTAACTTCTACAACAAGGGTCTCCAAAATACCTTTCAGCTCCTCCCTTGGTTGTGAGGCAGCCAGGGAAGTTCCTATTCTTTTCTTCCCTCAAAAGGTCTCTAGAAATCTAAAAGAGGAAGTTTTCTCTTTCACTTCCACTTCCTCTTTCAGATCTTCAGGCTTCTTAGGGAACTCAAGATTAATTCAGCTGAGTCCTACTTTTGGGAACTGTGAAGGGTGCATTTTGTGGGCACTTTCTCTCTTCCTGTCTCACGGTATGCTAGACCAAGTGTCCCTATTGCCCAGGGTCCACAGTCCCGGAATTGCAGAAGCCGCCCCGGTTTCTGGTTCGATCCCAGAATGTCCTACTTTTCCTTAGGACGTCCCTATCTTCATCGGAGAAATGTAGGAGGGCATGGAGTTAAGTAACTATACAATCTTTAGAAGACATCTGTAGCTCTGTACAGTGGTACCTCAGGTTACATACACTTCAGGTTACATACGCTTCAGGTTACAGACTCTGCTAACCCAGAAATAGTACCTCAGGTTAAGAACTTTGTTTCAGGATGAGAACAGAAATCGTGCTCCAGCGGCGCAGCAGCAGCAGGAGGCCCCATTAGCTAAAGTGGTGCTTCAGGTTAAGAATAGTTTCAGGTTAAGCACGGACCTCCGGAACGAATTAAGTACTTAACTCGAGGTACCACTGTACAGGAAAGTTGTTTTTTTTAAGTTTGATGTTTTATTATGTTTTTATATATGTTGGAAGCTGCCCACAGTGGTTGGCACAACCCAGACAGATAGGCAGGCTGTAAACAACAACAACAACAACAGAGGAATAGGACGTTCCTATTTTCATCGGAGAAATGTTGGGAGGGGGAAGTAGTGACCAGAATTGGTGGGACTCACATCACTCTTTCCAGAATCCAAATGTGCATCGTCACTAGATAGATAGATAGATAGATAGATAGATAGATAGATAGATAGATATAATTTATTACTATCAGAGACCAGCTTGTAAAACACACTTGGGGATACAGTCACAGAAGGAAAACACTGTCACTAATCAAAATATCCACATGGACTCCAGCTTACTTCCCAAGTTTGTGGGAGGTAACGGATATTTCTATTTGTTATTCTTTGAATAAAGTAATAATTAAAAATCCAAATAGGCCCTGAAAGGTTGGCAACCCCTGCCTTAAACGGCACAGGAACACCACACACACACACCCCGAGTCTGGATGCTGGAAACCTTAATCTTTAACACACCATTCTCGAATCTGTTTGCTAGCATGAGCTCATGCGGACGGTTGCATCACCTTGAGCAGGATCCCAGCCCCACCTTGGTCACAGCTAACTGGATTTGAATTCAAGCTGCCTGATTCACAGGTGGGTTCGGCCCTCTGGTGGCTTCAATGCCTGGTTAACCACAAAGCAGCCATTTCAACATTGTGTTTGTTTTAGAGTTTATGCGACTTGTTGTTCCTCTTGGCTGATGAAGCGAAGGCTTGGCAACGGAGATCGATGCCAGGGAGGCTGTGGGAACAGGTGGGAAACTTCGCCAGCTGATGCGCCGAGCATCATGTGCCGATGCTTAGAGCTGTAGAATCTGTGGCCCACCAAACCGGCAGGTGGGGTGTAGTTTAGGGAGAAAGCACCCCAGCAAATATATTTCACAAGCATCTGCTTATGAAGAACATACTGGCCTCGGTCCAGTATACCTGAAGGAGCGTCTCCACCCCCATGGTTCTACCCGGACACTGAGGTCCAGCTCCGAGGGCCTTCTGGCGGTTCCCTCACTGCAAGAAGCCAAGTTAAAGGGAATCAGGCAGAGGGCCTTCTCGGTAGTGGCGCCCGCCCTGTGGAACACCCTCCCACCAGATGTCAAAGAAAAAAACAACTACCAGACTTTTAGAAGGCATCTGAAGGCAGCCTTGTTTAGGGAAGCTTTTATGATTAATAGGTTATTGTATTTTAATATTGTGTGGGAAGCCGCCCAGAGTGGTTGGGGAAATCCAGCCAAATGGGCGGGGTATAAATAATATATTATTATTATTATTATTATTATTATTATTATTATTATTATTACTACAGTATTACCTCGGATTAAGTTGAGCATGATCAGCACTCACTCAGATGTTTCAGCATCCCTTCCCCATCAGTTTTATTTTCCCCAAACATGTTCATTCATTTTTTTGTAATTTCCGTAAACATTGGGGTTCCCTCGGGGTCTGCTGCTCTCTCCCTCATGCATGTGGGTGTCTCCCAAAAGTGGCACCGTCCACAGATTTGAGGTGATTAGCGAAGGAAACGCTCTGCCCTTTGGATCCGCCGAGAGTTCCAGAAGCTATTAGTTAATTTGTTGTAAAGGTTAATGAATGGAGGAAACTGCTGTAGAGGGGAGAGGCTAATCCATAGAGGGAGAGGTGAATGCATATATATATCTACTACAATAAATGCTTCAGGGGAAAGTGCTTGTGTTCAGGCTGCCAGCCAGGCCAGCCACACCCTTTCCAAACAACTCCATTCTGCTACAGCCGCAACCAACATTCTGCAGCCATTGAGCATGTTGTTGCTTAGTCGTTTAGTCGTGTCCGACTCTTCGTGACCCCCCTGGACCAGAGTACGCCAGGCACTCCTGTCTTCCACTGCCTCCCGCAATTTGGTCAAACTCATGCTGGTGGCTTCGAGAACACTGTCCAACCATCTCGTCCTCTGTCCTCCCCTTCTCCTTGTGCCCTCCATCTTTCCCAACATCAAGGTCTTTTCCAGGGAGTCTTCTCTTCTCATGAGGTGGCCAAAGTCTTGGAGCCTCAGCTTCACGATCTTTCCTTCCAGTGAGCACTCAGGGCTGATTTCCTTCAGAATGGATGCGTTTGATCTTCTTGCAGTCCATGGGACTCTCAAGAGTCTCCTCCAGCACCAGAATTCAAAAGCATCAATTCTTCAGTGATCATCCTTCTTTACGGTCCAGCTCTCACTTCCATACATCACTACTGGGAAAACCATAGCTTTAACTATACGGACCTTTGTTGGCAAGGTGATGTCTCTGCTTTTTAAGATGCTGTCTAGGTTTGTCATTGCTTTTCTCCCAAGAAGCAGGCGTCTTTTAATTTTGTGACTGCTGTCACCATCTGCAGTGATCATGGAGCCCAAGAAAGTAAAATCTCTCACTGCCTCCATTTCTTCCCTTTCTATTTGCCAGGAGGTGATGGGCCCAGTGGCCATGATCTTCGTTTTTTTGATGTTGAGCTTCAGACCATATTTTGCGCTCTCCTCTTTGGGGCCATTGAGCATGCTCAGCCCTTATTTGGCTCTGCTGGGTTCCTTTCTCCCTCCCTCCAAGCTTGCTGATATATCCCCCTCATTACCAAGGGATGCCATTCTGGCTGCGTAAGGATCCAGGTTCAGAGAGCAAGTTCACTATTCACTTAAAAGGGCTGGGGATCCTATTTCAGCCTAAGGGCCACCTTCCCCTTTGAGAAACCTCCCAGGGGCCACATGCCAGCGATGGGTGGGTGTCAAAAGTAGGCGGAGTGATGGGTGTAAATTTTCACTTTGGGCAGTAAACTAGTTTCTAATCTCATTCACAAATCCCTCTCCCTATTCTCCATCCAGGGAAACCAGTGGTGTTATCAGAGTTCAATGATATGGCCCAAGAGCCACATTCCCTTCTGGGAAACATTCTGGGGGCCACGGGCCAGGGTGGGCGGGGCAAATGTGACAAGGGCGAGCTAGCAATAAATCACAGAGAGTAAGTGAAGGTAACTATTTGAGGAAACCGGATCTGCTAAAGAGTGCCAGGCCTAGTAAGCACAGCAATTCTTCTTCGGTGGGTCTTGCCCCTATACGGCAGTTGCAGAGACTGAAGGCCCCCTCTTTCCCACAGCTGTCCTAAACCTCCTCCTTTCTCCAGTTTCCCCCAAGCAATCTGAGACTGTGCCTGTGCAAAGCTAACTTCTTCTCCACTCTTTTCATGCCTCTTCTGGTTCTGGGAGACCAGAGAAGAGGGGAGTTTGTTGCAGCAGGAGAGGGAGGCCAGCCTGACTCATCTCTGCCTCTTGGCCTTCCTACTCTCCAGTGTCACGGTCTGGTTTACGGGCGGTCAAAGTCCTGGTGGAGGATGTCGGGAATGGGGGCAAGATGGTGGGGTGGGAGCAGGAAGGAGAGTCAGGAAGCCAGGAGTCAAGAAGCCACGGGTCTGAGGGTCATGAGTCAAGGAGCCAAACGCAGCAAGACAGGGAGCGTGTTGCTGTGGCAAAGAACCAAAGGGAGATGCTGACCTTATATCCCTTCCCGGCTCTTGCCACCTGGTGCTGTGAGTTACCAATCGGCCTCACCTGTGTGGCTGTGCCTTGCCTCTTTAAAATTAGGAAAGCCCCAGTCCTGCGAAGCCCTACCGGTCACAGGGCCTGGCTCCTGCACACACTCCTGACATCCAGTTTCTGCTTCTGCTTCTGCTTCTGGACTCCTCTCTGCCACAGATTCTCCCCGCTCACTAAACCCTGTTGCCTCTTCGGCTTCCGACACCTCCTCCTCCCAGTCTCCACCCTCTTCTCCCTCTGACCACTTACACTGTCATCCCACTACCCATCTCCAAGCTCTGAACCTCCTTCCCTTGGGGGTCCTCCAGTCGATGCCTCCCACCATTCCTCTGCGTCCAACAAAATGTAAAAATTTGTGACTGTACAGTCGGCTAGCTTCCACACACACACAAACTCTCACACACCCCTCTCTGTTCTCCATCCAGACAAGGAAAAGGCATGGGCAGAGTTTAAGGGCACATTCCAAGTGGGCAAAAGTACTCAAGGTGCGAAACATAAGGGCCCAATGAGGGGCGTGGTCTTGGGAGAGTCTTGTGGGCCAGATAGAGAGGCCTGGTGGGTCACATGTGACCTGCGGGTCGCAGGTTCCCCACCCCTGGCATATACAACGGAGTACATCATATGATTGGAAGGGACGCGGGTGGCGCTGTGGGTTAAACCACTGAGCCTAGGACTTGCCGATCAGAAGGTCGGAGGTTCGAATCCCCGCGATGGGGTGAGCTTCCGTTGCTCAGTCCCTGTTCCTGCCAACCTAGCAGTTCGAAAGCACGTCAAAGTGCAAGTAGATAAATAGCTACCACTCCGGCGGGAAGGTAAAGGCCTTTCTGTGCCCTGCTCTGGTTCACCAGAAGTGGCTTAGTCATGCTAGCCACATGACCCGGAAGCTGTACGCCGGCTCCCTCGGCCAATAAAGCGAGATGAGCGCCGCAACCCCAGAGTCGGCCACGACTGGACCTAATGGTCAGGGGTCCCTTTACCTTTACATCATATGATTAGGGCTGCCTCACCTGCCAACTCAAATGCTACAAACTGCAAATCTAAAGTGCTGGGAGTGGGAAGCGTCGAGATCACGCTGGTGCTGGGTGTGTTCGCCCAGGGCTGGCCAGCCGTTCCCAGGGAAATCCCTACCTGTGCTAATGGAGCCCTTATCAACTTGTTTCCACCCTCCTTAATTGCAGAGTTGTTCGCTGCTGCTTCTAATGTGTGCTTGCTTGCAAGATCTCTTTTTATGTATATGCACCCAGAATGAGCTTCCCAAGCTTGCACCCAGGGCGAATGCTGTATAATCAAAGGCTTTATGGCCTGAGCTGCCCCACAGGTTGAAATCAAGAAACCAAGGGCCCTCCCGTTCCTGGGTTGCCCTCCAACATTTCTCTGGTAAAAATAGGGACGTCCTAAGGAAAAGCAGGGATACGGATGGTGCTGTGGGTTAAACCACAGAGCCTACGTCTTGCCGATCAGAAGGTCGGTGGTTTGAATCCCCGCGACGGGGTGAGCTCCTGTTGCTTGGTCCCAGCTCCTGCCAACCTAGCAGTTCGAAAGAACACCAGTGCAAGTAGATAAATAGGTACTGCTCCAGCGGGAAGGTAAACGGCGTTTGCGTGCGCTGCTCTGGTTCGCCAGAAGCGGCTTAGTCATGCTGGCCACATGACCCGGAAGCTGTACGCTGGCTCCCTCAGCCAATAAAACGAGATAAGCGCTGCAACCCCAGAGTTGGCCACAACTGGACCTAATGGTCAGGGGTCCCTTTACCTTTTAAGGAAAAGTGGGACATTGGGGGATCAAATCAGAAACAGGGACAGCTTCTGTAAATCCTGGACCGTCCCTGGAAAATAGGGACACTTGGAGGGTCTGGATCAGGCTCTTCGTATGTTCTTAACCGTGTGCTCCTTCAGGAGGAAGGGCAGGATATCAATTTAATGAAGAAATGAACAAATCCCGCCATACAGTTCACTTCCCTGCTTTCTCCTTTTCAGATCCTGCCTGGCCGATGGACATGGAGACGCCTCTGGAGAAAGCCCTGGCGACGCTTGTGTACACCTTCCACAAATACTCAGGGAAAGAAGGGGATAAGTTTACTCTGAGCAAAGGAGAGCTGAAGGAGCTGGTGAAGAAGGAGTTGGCACTTGGAGAGGTCGGTGCCCCAGGGGATCGGGGGAATGGTGGCCCCAAAACACAATGTGAGGTTGGGGAAACCAGCGTTCCACCTTCAAGATGTGCATCTTCCATCAGGACCCCACGGCTGAGTGGCAGAGCATCTGCCTTGCATGCAGAAGGTCCCGGGTTCGAGTCCTGACATCTCCTGGTAGGACTGGGAAAGACTCCCAGACTGAAACCCTGGAGAGCCATGGACAGTCAGTGGCGAGGGGGCTGATCCTGATACACATCCTTGGAGGGGAACAGGAGGTGCAGCAAGTCAAAATGTGGGGCTTGCGCATGGGACAAACAGTGGGGAGTTTGGATAAGTCTTTCCTCCCTTTCCCCATCTTTCCCTTATTCACTTTATGCCTTAATTTCCTTCCAGGTGACTGACTTTCCTTTTAAAAAAAAATATCAAACTTTATTTAACATAATGATTACAAAATACAGGCCAAATACATACAAATACATATGGTACATATATTTTCCAGATAAGCACACATATATAAAAAAGAACAAAAAAGAAAAAAGGAAGAAAAGGAAAAAGAAAAAAGAAGAAAAATTGGAAGAAGAAAAATTGGAAGAATTTCTTCCAAATTTATTCTACAAATATCTCAATAATAAAATTTCATTGATTGACTTCCATCGCTTACATTGCACTTCCTATATACATTTTAAGCAAATTTATATCTGTTATTCCGTATTTTTCCCATACAATCTCATACAAATATTCTAATCAATAAGTTTTCTAAATCTTTCATAAAATCTATTCTAAACACAGCCAATACTTTACACTTAACCCTCCCTCCCTCCCTCCCTCCCTTCCTTCCTTCCTTCCTTCCTTCCTTCTTTCAGGGCAATATCCCATCTCAGTCTTAAAGTAAACCCATTAAAATGAATGAGCATGATGTAATATATTTCAGTGAATGGCAATGGATCTGAATACAGCTTAGGCCCTATTCACGCCATATATTTAAAGCACTATGATACCTCTTTAAACAGTCATGGCTTCCCCTAAATAATTCTGGGAGCTGCGGTTTGTTAAAGGTGCCAAGAGTTCTTAGGAAGCCCCAATTCCCTACAACTTCCAGAGTGGTTTAACAACCAGTCCTGCTTCCCAGGAACTCTGGGAACTCTGTAGCTCTGTAGCAGGAAATAGCCGACGTCTCATAACAACTCTCAGCACCCTTAACAAATGACAGCTCCCATAATTCTTTGGGGGAAGTCATGACTATTTAAAGTATTAAAGGTAAAGGGACCCCTGACCAATAGGTCCAGTCGTGACCGACTCTGGGGTTGCGGCGCTCATCTCGCTTTATTGGCCGAGGGAGCCGGCGTACTGCTTCCGGGTCATGTGGCCAGCATGACTAAGCTGCTTCTGGCGAACCAGAGCAGCGCACGCAAACGCCGTTTACCTTCCCGCTGGAGCGGTACCTATTTATCGGCTTGCACTTTGACGTGCTTTTGAACTGCTAGGTTGGCAGGAGCAAGGACCGAACAACGGGAGCTCACCCCGTCGTGGGATTCGAACCGTCGACCTTCTGATCGGCGAGTCCTAGGCTCTGTGGTTTAACCCACAGCGCCACCCACGTCCCATTTAAAGTATTGGAGAGCTATAAATGTATCACGTGAATATGGCCTTGGTTGGATGCAATCCTTAAGTTGTGAAAGAGAGTTAAATTTGTGAGGGGGGTTCAGTGCCCCCCATAATCAGACGTGTACCCCAATCTCTCCCCTCTCTCTTTCCTTTGCCCCCCTTTCCCTCGCAGAAGATGAAGGCAGGCGGAATTGACAAGCTGATGGGCACCCTGGACAAGAACAAGGATGATGAGATTGACTTCAAGGAGTACACGGGCTTCCTGACGGCCCTCTGCATGACCTACAACGATTTCTTCCAGCAGGATTCAAAATAAGGGAGAGGATGGGGTAAATCTCCAGCAGTCGGTGCCCTGCATCACCCAGAGCCCATGTGGCATCTTTAAATAAAGGTCTCGACCTCCAGAAACTGGTTCAGCCATTTAGTCCCAAGGGTTGATTGTTTGTAGCCACATGGAACCTTTGGAGAAGGCAGGCAGGATCAGTCCGGAGGCTACAACTTGTGGCCCTCCAGATGTAGTTGGACTCCAAATCCCATCACCCTTGACCTGCTGCAAGACTGTCCCACATTCCTTTGGCAGTTTTCTTATTCCTTATGTATACTACTTGCTGGTCGCCAACAGCCAAATTAATTATCGCCCTGGCTTTTGCATCTCCTTTCGACCAAGCAATAGTCACAGGGTCATCGGTTACATAGGTCCAAACTTCCCGAGAGGTCAAAAGTGCCTCCACCCAAAATGACCATAAACTGTAGTTCTCATCTGTCAGCTGTGGGAACATCAGAGCGTTCTCAGTTCTGGAACCCAGTCAACCATTCTAGAACTCTTCCAGACTCACAGAACCACACCAACAGGAGGAGCTTTCAAACCTTTCTTAAAGTCCAAAAATGTACAGTCATCCACTCAGCAGCTGGGCCCATAACCAAAGATGTTGGTTCTTTTGCAGACTAGTTGCGCTGCAGAAGGCAAGCTGGGGAGACCACACATTCCAAGAAATGCAAAAGTAACTTTTGCTAGGTTTTTAATAACAAAAACAAAAACTCCTTTTACACTAAATTACAATATATCAGTAAGCATGACCCATCCACCAGGGTACTGAGAGAGCTAGGTGCTGCTCTTTATATACCATACCCAACAGCTTAATTATGGGACGCGGGTGGCGCTGTCGGTTAAACCACAGAGTCTAGGACTTGCCGATCAGAAGGTCGGCAGTTCGAATCCTCGCAACGGGGTGAGCTCCCATTGCTCGGTCCCTGCTCCTGCCAACCTAGCAGTTCGAAAGCACGTCAAAGTGCAAGTAGATAAATAGGTACCGCTCTGGCGGGAAGGTAAACGGCGTTTCCGTGCGCTGCTCTGGTTCGCCAGAAGTGGCTTAGTCATGCTGGCCACATGACCCAGAAGCTGTACGCCGGCTCCCTCGGCCAGTAAAGCGAGATGAGCACTGCCACCCCAGAGTCAGCCACAACTGGACCTCATGGTCAGGGGTCCCTTTACCTTTAAGTGGCATTTAATATGTGGACCCTGATTGGTTGGGATAACCAGAAATGGAGGAAGCTGGTGCCCTCCAGATGTTGCTGGACTACAGCTCCCATCATCCTTGACCATTGGCCATGCTAGCAGGGATGGTGGGAGTTGGGATCCAGCAACACCTGGAGGGCCGCAGATTCCCCACCCAAGTTTTAGATGCAGAAGGTTTCCCCCAGGATCTCCAGGTAAAGCCCTTGAAAGCCACTGCTGAGTTGTGTTGTCAATAGGCCAACACTCAGATTTGATATTAGCAAGCACACCCACAAATTGCCAACTTTAAAATGAAAGAGTTGACAAGTGGCCCCACAAGATGCTTCAAAGTCTTTTCTAGATAAGGAGACCAGTCTCTGTAGATCAGTCAGGCAGGCAGGAAGTTCTGTGGAGGCAGACAGGAAGTGTAATGCTTCCTTCTGCCACTAGGTGGCAATGCCCAATGAAAACCCAGCTGAGATACAATCTCAGTGCCCTTTCCTTTGAGACAAAACTCAGATCTGCGTTTAAGACGGCGGTAAGTCCCAGTGGGTTCCACAGGGCTTACTCCAAAGTAAGTGAACCGAGGGTTTTCTAAGAGGGGCCGAGCTACGAATAATAATGTGTATTTATTTATCCTGCAAAGGCCAAAATAGGCTCTAAGCAGTACAAAAACCATTTTATTTATTTTTACATTTATATTCCACCTTACCTCCGAGATGATCAAGGTGGCATACACCCCCCATTTTAAGGCAAAACCACGAGCCGGTGTTGTTAAGTTGTGGGTGAACATATCAGACGACACAGCAATTCTTCAAACAGCTCTTATTTATTCACAGGCCAGAACAGAACTGAACTGAAGGGCTCAGTCAGCCTGCTTATATAGAGCTCCAGTACAACGTTACTGTAGCAACTTTCTAAAACTATCCAATCACTGAACGTCACTTTCGATCCTTCATTTGCATAAAAACTATCCAATCACTGAACGTCACTTTCGATCCTTCATTTGCATAACTATCTACAGTATCCCCCTGCTGGCCCGGGGTGAGAACTTCAGTACATAACAGGTGTGGTAATGTGGAGAACAGAAGATAACCCTGGGGAGTTGAGAAACTGAAATAGGCAACATTTGCCCATCCTTAGCTAGGACTGGAGCAGAGTCAGGTTCCCACGGTGCCTGGAGGGACTCAGGCTCTCTCCAATCCTTGCTAGAGAACACTTCCTTTTGTAACCAAAGGTTTCCTGTTGCACCTGGAGCAAACAGAGAACAGAGAAGCCCTCAGAGGCATGATCTCATTCATGCATGCTCAGGTTTCCTATTCATTGCTAAAGCAGGTTGATGTGGACTCAAGACCGGTGTTTGTTCAGCCGAGGAGCTGGGCTCTGTTCCAGGTGAAAGGAAGGAGAAAGCAAAAGGATGGGGTGAATTCACTGACGAATATGCAAATGGCTGGTTGATTTAAACTGTAATAAACAAAAATCTGCCCTTATTCCTTTATGGGGAACACAAGAGCCCTTACAGAGTCTTGTAGGTTCTCCATCGGCTGGAGAAAAGAACAGAGGCCAACCAGAGAATATTGGGAAGCTAAGCAGATAGTAAGCCTGATCTTTATTGAACTGTTGCAACAGGGTGCTCCTCTCGCACGCAGGAAAGGAGGAGGACCCTGAACCCAGGTGTGCCCGCCCTTATATAGACATTTTAAATTGCCTGCCCTGGAGTCCAAGACCACACCCAGACACATCATACATACATCACAGAAAGGGCTGTCTACAACAGAAATCTGAGTGCGTTGTTTATCTCCTGTCAGGCAGACCTGTTAATGGTCACTTGGTTGGATTTCCTGGGTAGCCTGGCCAGTCTTTTGTAATGATAAATACTTAGTTCCTGAGCCAGGTCACAGGCTCACCCTATTCATACACAGACATACCCTTAAGATAGGATTTGTGAAGGAGGAGACAATGGGGAGGCTTTTCCATTTTCCTTCGACCTTGCAGAGAAGTGTTTGAGGTCAATTTGGAAGGGACAAAATGGTTTTAGGACTTTTCAGACATGTGGTTTATATATCGATGTACATGCTTGGTTGGTGCAGTTATGAACATTTATTATATATGTTATGACCCTTTTTTTTTATTTCAAAACATATATATATAAAACAAACCTGCAGAAGGCAGCAACCAGCAGCTTCCAGCCTGTGGAACTACCCACATCCAGCCTGAAGCAGACCCTTGCACTATCTAATGTCAGGGCCGGCCATATCAAAGTTTGCAGAACTACCCAAAACGACATATTTAGGCTGGGAAAAGAAAACCTTATATGGAAGGGAACCCTGTCCAACGAGGGCAGAACATGCTCCGTGGCTGCAGGATGTTATGGCGAAGGGGCGTGGCCCAGTGCAAGAGCAGCTGTTTGGCATCCAGAAGGTCGCAGGATCGATCCCCAGTGCCATCTCCCGGAAGGGTTGGGAGAGACTCCGTGTCTGAATTCCTGGAGAAAGCACTGTCTGTGTGCAGGTGTACCAATGATCTGACTTGGTGTCAGGGAGATTCCTATGTTGGCTCACCTGGGATGGAAGAGAACAGAAAAACCAGGGCAGCAAGGAGGGAGAACGGAATGGAGTTTCCTGGAAGAGGGTGTGGCTTGTTAGCTACAACCCTCAGCGGGAACACACGGCAACCTTTCCTTGCGGGTCGCATCTGTTTCGGATGCATTCAAATGTGCTCACAATCCTCTGGGCAATTTTGGGAGGAAGCGAAGGCCTTCCAAATGGTTCTGTGTCGTTCGAAGCCAATTTTGCAGGGCTGCTCATGCCCTGGTGTGTGGTCCTTTGCTGGGCTGCAATGCATGCATTTTCCAGGAGGCAATTACGTTTGATCTAATGTGTTTTTCCCCAGAGAGAAAAAGGGGGGCGGGGAGAGAGAGAGAAATACCATCCATTACTTTTTAATTGGCAATGCGGGGTGAGGCAGGAGGCTGTTGCAGAGAAAATGAAAACTGGAACCCAGAGGGCCAAAATAAACAAAGCAGCAGCAATTTTGCAGGGCAGAATTTAGCCAGCGCCCCTTGATTTGATAATGAAGGCATTGCACAATTTGCAGTGAGGGGGCTGGCCCATTAGGGGGAAAGGGGGTACTTGCCCGACCAGCCTTGACCTGCCCCAAGCCTTCCTTCCTTCTTACAACTGCTTCCTCTTCCTTAGTCTCAGGGTTCCTCCTCAGCAGGGAGGAGGAGGAGGATGGGGACAAAAGTAGGATTCATCGGCTCTGCCTGTCATCGACTCTGGCGCCACCTACTGTCAGGCTCCCTGCCTTCTGCCCTACCAGTCAATCCCCACTACCACTGTGCACAAGAGCATCTCAATTTTGATTGGTGGTCACGTGCCCTGCCCTGTATTGCAAGGAGGGGAGAACTTTATCAGATTGAGGGCCGCCTTCCCTTCTTGGTAATGCTTTAGGGGCCACACACCAGTGCGGAGCAACAAGTGTCAACATTAAAAGAATCAAAAATCATTTAATTAAATTTTTGAAAATTTCACATAAAATTCCAATACATAATATTTTTTTCTTTTGTTTTATCGACTTCCCATCCCATTTTCCGCGGTGTTTTTTAATTCTACCCCTTTGTGGCACCCTATCTTCCCTTTTTTAATATCATGGCCATAATTCTTTCTGTTGCTCATAGTTCGAATCCTGATCACAAATTCATCATATTAAAATATTTATTTAAATAGTTCAAAAATTAAATAAAAAAATTCCTTCCAGTAGCACCTTAAAGACCAACTAAGTTAGTTCTTAGTATGAGCTTTCGTGTGCATGCACACTTCTTCAGATACATCTGAAGAAGTGTGCATGCACACGAAAGCTCATACCAAGAACTAACTTAGTTGGTCTTTAAGGTGCTACTGGAAGGAATTTTTTTATTTTGTTTTGACTATGGCAGACCAACACGGCTACCTATCTGTAGTTCAAAAATTGTCAGCTTTATCTTTGTACAGTAAGCTAGCTGGCTCTCTCTCTCTCTCTCTCTCACACACACACACACACACACACACACACACATATATACACTTATCCCCCCCAACCGGGGAAGTATTGAGACATTACCAGAGAGCAAAGACACGTTCCTGCCAGGCAAAAACACTCAAGGAGCGTGTCAAGCAAGGGCAAAGCAAGGGCAGTGAGGGGGCATGGCCTGGAGAAAGTGGGTGTGGCTGGGGAGAATTCCGAGGGCCAGGCAGAGAAGCTGGAGGGCCGCTTTGGTCCACTCCAGCTCCATTTGAATGGCCGTATCTGATCTGGCTTAAGGAGAGTAAAGGTAAAGGGACCCCTGACCATTGGGTCCAGTCATGGCCGACTCTGGGGTTGCGGCGCTCATCTCGCTTAGTGGCCAAGGGAGCTGGCGTACAGCTTCCAGGTCATGTGGCCAGCATGACTAAGCCTCTTCTGGTGAACCAAAGCAATGCATGGAAACGCCGTTTACCTTCCCGCCAGAGCGGTAGCTGTTTATCTACTTGCACTTTGACATGCTTTCAAACTGCTAGGTTGGCAGGAGCAGGGACAGAGCAACAGGAGCTCACCCCGTCATGGGGATTCGAATCGCCGACCTTCTGATGACCTTCTGATCGGCAAGTCCTAGGCTCTGTGGTTTAAGCCACAGCGCCACCCGCGTCCAAGCTTAAGGATAAGGAACTCCAAAAGGGAGAAGTGATGAAATTGCCCGTCTGCAGGTAACCGAACACCCGTGCGGCAGACTGAACAGGCACCCACCTCACCCAGTCACCGTCTTCTCCACGAGGCTGACATGTCCCGGATTCCTGTTTAAATTACAGTAATCATTTTAAAATTGGCACCAGTACGTACATGTTAGCAAATCAACTCACATGCAAACCAGTATCCTTTCATTCCACACACACCCTGCCCTATATGTGAAAGCCCAGAGAGAAAGTATTGGAGAATGTGAGGAACGTTGGTAGCTAGGGAGAGCGAGAGATCTGTGTGTCAACAAGGGCGGGGAACAGGGACTAGGTAACAGGGTAGCACTGTAGTTTGTTCAGGGTGCTGAGAGCTGTTTAGAGACCCTTTGGCAAACTACGGTTCCCAACAACAGAAAAGTTGCACGCATATATTCGTTAGTTCTGCTTCCAGCCCCGCCAACCACTGGCAGGTCACTCGGAAGGCAAGGTGGCCCCTTGTGTGAAAATGAGACATCCAAGCAAATCTTCTTGGCAAGGCCACACACTCATTTATCGCTCTTAAAGGAACTGGTACAACTGGTTTTGTAGGAAGCAGGCAGAGGGTATTCTGTAAATATGAGGATGGGGGGTGACCGGGCAGTGAGTCTTGCTGTAAATCTTTGCCTGTTGCCATGCTTTGAAAAGGTACAGTGGTTACCTCTGGTTAAGAACTTAATTCGCTCTGGAGGTCCGTTCTTAACCTGAAACTGTTCTTAACCTGAAGCACCCACTTTAGCTAATGGGGCCTCCCGCTGCCGCCGCACGATTTCTGTTCTCATCCTGAAGCAAAGTTCTTAACCTGAGGTACTATTTCTGGGTTAGCGGAGTCTGTAACCTGAAGTGCCACTGTAATTTCCATGCAACAAGTTAGAAAATAAACAGAAAATAAAATAAAGTTAGAAAATAAACAGGCAGATATATATATGCATAAAGACGTAAGGTGTCACCATGCTCAGTTATTTGCATGGCTGCCAATAGAGGGGGGGATAGGTGAGGGGGTGAGTTAGATATCAAGGGAGGGGGGTTCATCAGGGATGGGGACAGGGGAAAGGGGTAGGCTGGGCAGAGACAGCAGCCCCTAATATATATACCGTATTTTTCGCTCTATAAGATGCACCAGACCACAAGATGCACCTAGTTTTTGGAGGAGGAAAACAAGAAAAAAAATATTCTGAATCTCAGAAGCCAGAATAGCAAGAGGGTTCTGTGCGCAGTGAAAGCAGCAATCCCTCTTGCTGTTATGGCTTCTGGGATAGCTGCGCAGCCTGCATTCGCTCCATAAGATGCACACACATTTCCCCTTACTTTTTAGGAGGGAAAAAGTGAGTCTTATAGAGCAAAAAATACGGTATGTATGTATACACACACGTTCTTTGAAAATGATCGGAGGATCTGGCTGTGTGTTTAAGGGCTCGTCAAATCCCAGTTTGATTTGAAGGATGGACAGACGGACACGGGGAGGGGGACTGAGGCACAAGAGCAAGAGCAAACGCAGGACCGAACAAACACCTGGAGGGGAAACTGAGGCACAGAGGGAAAAGAAGAGAGAAAGAGAGGTGGGCGGATGGAAGGGAAAGAAGGACGCTCACCTGGAAAGGGAAACCGAGGCACAGAGTAAAGAGATAAAGTCTGCGTAAGGAAAGAAATGACAAGCTTCTAGCCCTCTGGGTGGAATTATGGAAAAGGTCTCTCTTCCCTCCCCACTCTCTCTGCACCTGAGAAGTGTTGGAGGGTTCTGGAACCTGGGAAAGAGTTAATACAGCAAATAAAGGTGGAGTTTGAAATACACAGAAAGTTTTGGGGAAGGGGGGGCGTTGTTCCTCTTTGCATCCAATCAGCTGCCTCCTGGGACAGCCTCGGCTCCGCCTCTGCCTATTAAGTCCAGCTGCCCCAGCTGTGGGATACTACTTTCCCCATCGCTTCCTGCCACTCAGCACCGGACCATCTCGCTTCTGGTAAGTCTTGAATTCTGCTCCTCCCATCCACGGCTCCTCCATTTCGTTCCCATCATCTCCTGGGCTTTTGCAGAAGATTTCCCCACTCCAGTGAGCCAGATGTGTCGCTTTTTTGCTCCAGATGTGCCCCTCATTCCTAGTTCCCCTGTTCTTTTTTCCTCCTTAGGGACAGTCGAGAGACCATTTCAAGAGATGTGGTTTCCTCCCCACTAACCTAGGAATAGTTTGGAAAAAAATCGAACCTTTTAATATCCTTTCTGCCCTATCAGAAAGATCCTTTTGCCTAGCCTTCCCCTCCCTCGTTCTTAACAGGGAGATCCGATAGGTCTACTCGGAAGTAAGCCCCTTGAGTTCAACGAGGTTTGCATAAGTACAGGAGAGCAGCTTAGCAACGCGAGCCTGTACGGGTCTCCTCGGAAGTAAGACCGCATAGGATGGCAGCGTAATTCTTACCGGGGCCCACACAGAAGTTAAGTCCCATTTTGCTCAGTAGGGCACCCTCCCAAGTTAAACGTGCAATTGATATTGTCATTTATTTAACGGTATTTCGTCCCGTTGAGCTCAGTGGGTCACCCTCCCAGGTTAAGGGTACAATGGTTTATTTAATGTTCCTCCTCCATTCAAATATTGGGTGCTCTTTCGTTTAAAACCTCTTTCTTAAAAACCTTTTCATTACTTCTACTGCTACTCTTCTCGTTTAGGCGTCACTTTCTGCAAAAGAGAGAGAGAGGCGTTGAATTCTAGAGCTGTTCTAACTCCGGGTTTCCCTTTTGCATTTTGGCTTCTGGTTAAGTCGCTTTCAGACACTCTCTCTCTTGTGCAGAAAGTCTGAAAGCGACTTAACCAGAAGCCAAAATGCAAACGGGAAATCCGGAGTTAGTACAGCTCTGGAATTCAACGCCCCTCTCTCTCTCTCCTCTGCCCCTCCCGGCGGTTTGAGATTTGAGCTGCAATAAAGGCGGTGCCTCTGGGCATACGCAGAGCGCTTGTCCTCTCGCCGCCGAACCACGGCAGCGAGCGCGTCGCTCTTTTGCGCTCAAGGAGCCGCTCCCTTGTAAATGGAAACTTACATTCCCTCGGATTTACTCCCATTGGGCAAAATGCGCTCCCCCCCCCAACCCAAGCCTTTGCCATGTGGGGTTTTTCCACGGCTGTGGGGAGGGAGCGGGTTGCTCTCCCCACCCGAGGAATTTTGCAACCCACTCGAGAACTGGGAGGCGCCCAGAGTCCAAACGGGGAGAGTTTGGAGCCTGACGCATGAAGCTGTTCTGCAAGAGCGCAGGAAAAAGGAAGGATGTTTGGGGAGGGGGGGTGTTGGGTGACAGAAATAGGGAATTGCCCAAGGGTGGGGCATCACACGCACCCACGGCTTCCCCCCCCCCCTCTCCATGCTTGTTTAGCTTGTGCCACTTGCAAACTTTGCGCATCAAGACTGCTCCACACGCCCTCCTGGCCTCTGGTGGGGAGGCGTGATAATGCACACAGAGTCCCAGTAATTTCGTTGCTACTTTATTAGTAGAGCGTTTGCATCCTACATTTATTTATTTATTTATTTTTAAAATAATTTTTATTCATTTTTCAAACACATAATAAAAACCAACAAAAGACATAACAAAAACATACAAAACATTTAAACAAGTATAACTTCATAATCGTATTTTCATACACCTTCTTTCCTTCGACTTCCCCATACCTCCCCATCCCTGCATCCTTGTTTTATGATTCTTCAGCAACCCTTTGGTCAATTTATCTTAATTCCCTTTCATTAAATTTCCTTTACTTTTTTAGTTACAGCTGTAATTCTCTGTTTCTTACCCCTTGACATCTTAACATTCCTCAATTTTACAACAGTTTTTAAGGTATATTTTAAATTTCTTCCAGTCCTCTTCCACTGTCTCCTTCCCCTGGTCACGGATTCTGCCCGTCATCTCAGCCAATCCCATAAAGTCCATCACCTTTGTTTGCCATTCTTCCAGAGTAGGTAGTTCTTGCATCTTCCAATACTTTGCCAGTAGAATTCTTGCTGCTGTAGTAGCATACATAAAGAAAATCCTGTCCTTCTTTAACACCAATTGGCCCACCATGCCCAAGAGAAAAGCCTCTGGTTTCTTAGGAAAAGTCCACTTAAGGACTTTCTTAATTTCATTATAGATCATTTCCCAAAAAGCTTTAATCTTCGGGCAGGTCCACCAAAGGTGATAAAAAGTACCTTCAGTCTCATTACATTTCCAACATTTATTATTGGGCAAATGATAGATTTTTGCAAGCTTGACTGGGGTCATGTACCACCTATAGATCATTTTCATTATGTTTTCTTTTAAAGCATTACATGCAGTAAATTTAATACCGGTAGTCCATAACTGTTCCCAGTCAGCAAACATAATATCATGACCGATGTCTTGTGCCCATTTAATCATAGCTGATTTCACCGTTTCATCCTGTGTGTTCCATTTCAACAGCAAATTATACATTCTTGATAAGTTCTTAGTATTGGGTTCTATGCATCCTACATTTAAAGCGCCCTCATGTCGCTTTTAACTGCCACGTCCTTTTAACTTCCCTACAAGCATCCTGTAAACCAGGGGTCAGAAAACTTTTTCAGCAGGGGGCCGGTCCACTGCCCCTCAGACCTTGTGGGGGGACAGACTGTATTTTGAAAAAATAATAATGAACGAAATTCCTATGCCCCACAGATAACCCAGAGATGCATTTTAAATAAAAGGACACTTGCTACTCGTGTAAAAAGACGCCGATTCCCGGACCGTCTGCGGGCCAGATTTACAAGGCGATTGGGCCAGATCCGGCCCTGGGCCTTAGTTTGCCTACCCATGCTGTAAACTGTAGGTCTTTCAGGGAGATGAAAGTTCCATGAAAACAGCCCTGTTCATTCTTTTATTATGAAGGCAATTCTGTATTGGGAAGTGTTTTTTTAATGTTTAATATTTTATTATGTTTTTATATGTGTTGGAAGCTGCCCAGAGTGGCTGGGGCAACCCAGTCAGATGGGCGGGGTACAAATTAATGATGATATTAATGATAATGATAAATTACCTGCACTTCCCAGGGTGCGGGGGCGGGGAGGAGCCACGGAATAAGTGGAATAAGAGTGTTGTCGATGAGTGTGATTATGTGCCATCCTCTAGAACAGGAATGGGAGATTCTGTGACCTATGGGACAACTACAGCTCCCATCAGCCAATGGCCAAGGGTGATGAGAGTTGTAGTCCAACAGCATCCTGAAGGGCCCACAGGTTAGTGGTTGGACCACAACTCCCATCATCCTTGGCCACTTCTTGTGCCAGCCGAGGCTGATGGGAGCTGTAGTTCTGTAGGGCGCCAGGTTGCTCCTCAATGCCCTCATTTCCCCAGGCAACTGGTCCCTATGCAATTTGCTCAATGGTGAGGCAGCACACCTGTAGGGCGTGGCTGGGCCTTGCTCTCTCTCTCTCCACAAATCTAGCTGTCGAGCACATGTCATCGGGCCTCGTGTGGTTTTCATTTGCTACTGTGTTGGGGGGACGGGAGCCCTCCCAGGTGATGGTGCTGGGGATGCCCCAAACCGCAGACAAAGGGAGCAGCAATAATAATAATAATAATAATAATAATAATTATTATTATTTTTATTTATACCCCGCCCTCCCCAGCCAAGGCTGGGCTCAGGGTGGCTAACAAGCAATAATAAAAACAAGTTGAATGAATACAACTTAAAAAAACAAGATTAAAATACAAAATTAAACATTAAAATGCAGCCTCATCACAGGAGGAGAAAGGAAAAAAGAAAGAGGGGGAGGGAATCAAATTGACTCCAAGCCAAAGGCCAGGTGGAACAACTCTGTCTTACAGGCCCTGCGGAAAGAAATCTGATCCTTCAGGGCCCTGGTCTCATGAGGCAGAGCGTTCCACCAGGCCGGAGCCAGTGCTGAAAAGGCCCTGGCTCTGGTTGAGGCTAATCTGACTTCCTTAGGGCATGGGACCTCTAGAGTGTTGCTATTTATGGACCTTAAGGTCCTCCGTGGGGCATACCAGGAGAGGCGGTCCCGTAGGTACGAGGGTCCTAGGCCATGAAGGGCTTTAAAGGTCAGAACCAGCACCTTAAATCTGACCCTGTACTCCACCAGGAGCCAGTGCAGCTGGAAAAGCACTGGGTGAATATGCTCCCATGGCAGAGACCCCGTGAGGATTTGATGCGCTGCCTCCGTGCCCCTTCTGTTTGCCATCGCACCTGTAGATAAGGTGGTGATCTTTTTCCGCCCAGCAAGAACACCCTGTATGCTTTCTCACTCTCTCTGAAGAGGCCAGATAAGATCACCACCACCTTAAAAAAAACCCATCTAGAAACCACTGTTGTTCTCATAAACCATGACGGATTCAGGGTGGGTTGTTCATTCTTCCTTAAGATTGTGCAAAAATGAGAACTTGCGGAACTGGATCTTGAAACTGCTGCGGCTGCCGCTGCCTATCATACTTTTTTGCAGCACAGCACCTTGTAGGTTCAATCCCTGACTTGGA
This sequence comes from Podarcis cretensis, assembly GCF_951804945.1. NCBI lineage: Eukaryota > Metazoa > Chordata > Lepidosauria > Squamata > Lacertidae > Podarcis > Podarcis cretensis. The sequence goes on from NC_137186.1 coordinate 9,183,742, forward strand.
AAAAACACTGCCTAAAATTCTGACGAGCTGCTGCTAGTCAGTGTAGACAGTAGTTAGATGGACCACTGCTCTGATTCAATATACTGCAGCTTCCTTTGACCAAAATGGTCAAAGGCCGGGAAACGATGCCTTATGAGGAACGGCTAAGGGAGCTGGGCATGTTTAGCCTGGAGAAGAGGAGGTTAAGGGGTGATATGATAGCCATCTTCAAATATATAAAAGGATGTCACATAGAGGAGGGAGAAAGGTTGTTTTCCGCTGCTCCAGAGAAGCGGACACGGAGCAATGGTTCCAAACTACAAGAAAGAAGATTCCACCTAAACATTAGGAAGAACTTCCTGACAGTAAGAGCTGTTTGACAGTGGAATTTGCTGCCAAGGAGTGTGGTGGAGTCTCCTTCTTTGGAGGTCTTTAAGCAGAGGCTTGACAGCCATATGTCAGGAGTGCTCTGATGGTGTTTCCTGCTTGGCAGGGGGTTGGACTCGATGGCCCTTGTGGTCTCTTCCAACTCTATGATTCTATGATTCCTCTGTTCCCAATTAAGTCAGACCTTAATCTGGAACCATGAGGACTGGAATCTTACTTTATTTTTAGGGGAGAGAGAGTCGCTGCCTTGATGTGGGTTGGGACGAGTGTTCTCCTTTCATCGCTCAGCTTGCAGCACATGAGAAGCGTTAAGCCTAAATACCTCTTGCTGTGACTTCTAAGACTTCTGGTCCTTACCCCTGTGGGCATGTTCCTTCCCAGGATTAAGAGACCGCACCCTGTGATCAGCTAGGATGACAGAGTGCCACAAGGACACACTGTCTCCTGGCACCAGGCCATGCCAAGAGAGGATATCACAATGGGTGAGTGGGTGGTTGGGCCTAGTTGCAAGACAAATCATAGCTCAGTCCTAAACCTGACTGGCCTCTGCCCCCCGGAACATAGGAAGCTGTTCTGTTGAGTCAAACCATTGGCAGAGGCTCTCCAGAGTTTCAGACAAAGGTTTCCCCCAGTTCTAGCTGGAATTTGAACCCAGGACCTTGTGCATAAAAAGCAGGCACTCTTTTCGCTGAGCTACAAGTCCTTCCTTCACCTCTTATTTCAGATGGGCTACCCTTTTTTTAAAAAAAAAAGTATTATAAAGCGATGCATTATATTAATACTTTTTTTAAGCATCCTAAAAGCATTGGGAAACTCTCACACAGACTGTGAGGAGAGGCAACCAGGTGACATCACAGATGCTAGCCAATAGGCACCCTACATGCATACCCTTCCCAGTTTAACCCGAACCACGTTGCAAGCTTGTAGAACAAGTTCCCCCCCCAAAAAAAAAAATTGCCTTGGGGAAAGCAGTTGCCTTATTTTTGCAGTGAATGTGGTGCTACCAGACTGACATCCCCACCCCCTTCATCTAAATATTTTCTTTCTTTGTTGCAGTCAAAACAAAAACTGGAACCAACTTTTAAAAAGAAAAGGAATATGGGTAGTGAACCTCAGGCCCAGGAACTAAATGTGGGCCTCCAGCTTCTCTGTCTGGCCCTTGGGACCCTCTCCATGTTGTATTTTTTCTCTTTCTCCTGAGCCATACCCCTTGCCAGACCTTATTTCCACGTTCCTTGTTTCTGCCTGGCTTAGAAGTCCAACAGAGGCTTCTTCCTAGCCTGGATGGAGGGTAGTGTACAGAGAAAGTTGCCTAATGTACAAGGGCAAAATCCACATTTGTCACGTCAGCCACTTTTGCCTGCGGCCCCAGAAGGCTGTCTGGCCCTCAGGCTGAAGAAACGTTCCCCAGCCCTGTTTTACATTAACAAGTGCAACTCGAACCCGTGCCTGCAGCTCTTTAAACTTGTTCTCTGCCGCTCACACAGATGCAGTGATGCTTATGGGATTTTTATTAAATAAAAATAAAGTAAATGCGTTAGAGAGGTAAAGGTAAAGGGACCCCTGACCATTAAGTCCAGTCGTGACCGACCCTGGGGTTGCGGCACTCATCTCGCTTTACTGGCCGAGGGAGCCGGCATACAGCTTCCAGGTCATGTGGCCAGCATGACTAAGCCGCTTCTGGCGAACCAGAGCAGCGCACGGAAACGACATTTACCTTCCTGCCAGAGTGGTACCTATTTATCTACTTGCACTTGGACGTGCTTTCGAACTGCTAGGTTGGCAGGAGCAGGGACTGAGCAACGGGAGCTCACCCTGTCACGGGGATTCGAACTGCCAACTTTCTGATTGGCAAGCCCTAGGCTCTGTGGTTTAACCCACAGCGCCACCCATGTCCCTTTGCGTTAGAGAGGTAGGCAGCAGGAAAGCTTTAGAAGGCCGGCTTTCCCCTCCCAATCCGTACAGCCTCTTGAACTCTCCCTGTTCTGTCTTGCCCCTTTTTCAGATCTCTCACCATGGCAGCACCTCTTGACCAAGCTATCGGCCTGCTGGTTGTCACCTTCCACAACTATGCCGGCAAAGATGGCGATAAGAATACCCTAAGCAAGAAGGAATTGAAGGAGCTGATCCAGAAGGAGCTCACCATTGGACCGGTGAGGATGGGGGAAAGGACCAAATATGCTCAGAGTTCCTATTTGAGGACGAAGGAAGCTGGGGCTACACAGGGACACATCCTGTCTCTCGCTCTCTCCCCCCCCCCCCAAATTAAAAGCTCTGCAATGTGACCATGGTGGGGTAGAGTAAGCCGTATGACCTACCGTATATCCTCACTGACTCAAAACGGCTTGCCCCTGTTGCTTTTCTCCCAGAGGGGGAAATAATAATAATAATAATAATAATAATAATAATAATAATAATAATAATAATTATTTATTTGTACCCCGCCCATTTGGCCTGGCCTCCTCAGCCACTCTGGGCAGCCTCCACAAAGACCAAAAATACACTAAGATGTCACACATTAAAAGCTTCCCTGAACAGGGCTGCCTTCAGATGTCTCCTAAATGTCTGGTTTTTTCCTTTGACATCTGGTGGGAGGGCATTCCACAGGGCGGGCGCCACTACCGAGAAGGCCCTCTGCCTGGTTCCCTGTAACTTCACTTCTCACAGGGAGGGAACCACCAGAAGGCCCTCGGCGCTGGACCTCAGTGTCTGGGCTGAACGATGGGGGTGGAGACGCTCCTTCAGGTATACTGGACCGAGGCCACTTAGGGCTTTAAAGGTCAGCACAAACACTTTGAATTGTGCTCTGAAAAGTGCTGGGAGCCAATGTAGGTATTTCAAGACCGGTGTTATGTGGTCTCGGATACAGAAGGACACCCACCCACCCTAGACCTTTCCCCACAAGTGGAGAAGCATCTGAGTGGATGGAGAGAGCGAGCAGGGGGATATGAACGGGTGGGAAGCGGGTGAAGCAGTCCCTTCATGACCCAGCTGTCTTCCGCTTTGGGCTAAATCCTCAAGAAAGGAGCTTTTCAGTTAAAATTCCATCAAATGGTCAGGAAGCCACGTAGACGAATCTGTCGCGCGATGGCGTCAGGAAATGAGAAAGTGTAGGAGACAGCTAGGTGCCAGGGCGAGGTCTTAATCCCAAAAGGAGGGTATAAAGAACGCCTTCTGTGCATGTGCAGAGCGAGACTCAGACAGCATTAAAGGAGGAGTAAGGTGTCACCAACAGTATCTCCCATCGCTTTCCCCCACCTGCGATAAAAATAATGCTATTATTCATACTAACCCTTGCCTCCCCCCAGAAGTTTCCCAGAAAATCGCCTCAAATGTTGAAACGGAAAGCAAAGGCCTTGCTCCACTGAGCATTCTAAATTCGTGATTTCGTTGTCTATTTCAGAAACTGCAAGATGCAGAGATACAGGCATTAATGAAAGATCTGGACCGCAATGGGGACCAAGTGGTGAACTTCCAGGAATACGTCACTTTCCTGGGTGCCCTGGCAATGATTTACAACGAAGCTTTGAGTTCGTAAATGTACACCCCGGTGGGTTGAGGTTTTGTGGTTTGGGATTATACCTCTGTAGGCGGTTTCACGTCCAATAAAATTTAAGTTTTGTAAAGTTTGGCTCTGCATCCCGTGACTTTTGCCAAAGAGATCCCATGGTGTGTGAACAGGTAACTCGCAAGTCCTACGCATTCAGCTTTACGTGCTTGGCAAAAAAGGAAAGGGAAAAAATGGAAATTAAAAAGGGGACCAGGTTTTTTTTTGGGGGGGGGGAGAGACAGGCATTCCCACCCATAATTTCACAGAGTGTTTTGACTATGCTTTGCCCTCACAGAGCTACATTTCCCAGAATTTCATGAGAAAGAGGTATTGATTGCTAAACAACACACACACACTCTCTGTAAGGGGAATAACTGGTCTCAGCACCCCTGACTAACAACAGCTCCCAGAATCCTTTGGGGGAAGCCATGACTGTTGGAAGTTGTGCTTTGAATGTATGGTGCGAATGTGGCCTAAAAGCAGCGTCACCGATATTTTTAGAACAGCGGGCATATCTGGATTTTTGAGGGAAGTGCTATGAGTGTCAGTCACAAAATGGCTGTTGGAGAGGAGTGGCATAAGTCAAAATGGCTGCCATTTTTAGAAACAGCGGGTTCCGGGGGGATCCTATATTCACAAAATGGTCCAAGCTGGCAGAAGCTGTCCAGAGCTTCAGGCCAGCAACAATTCTCATACCTACCTGAAGATGTGGCTGAGACCTATCACCAGGCCTCTTCTCATCTTCAGCACTCTAGTCACACACACCCCAACATTTTTCGGATGAAAATAAGCACCTTCTATTCTATTATCGTCGACATCATCAGCCACTCTGGGCGGATTCCAACAGACTGGTACCTCGGGTTAAGTACTTAATTTGTTCCGGAGGTCCATTCTTAACCTGAAACTGTTCTTAACCTGGAGCACCACTTTAGCTAATGGGGCCTCCTGCTGCCGCCGGAGCACGATTTCTGTTCTCATCCTGAAGCAAAGTTCTTAACCTGAAGCACTATTTCTGGGTTAGCAGAGTCTGTAACCTGAAGCGTATGTAACCTGAGGTACCACTGTACACAAAACATTAAAAGAAAACCTTCTCTATACAGGGCTGCCTTTAGATGGCTATGGGGTTAAGAGAACTCCATACCCTCCAACATTTCTCCGATGAAAATAGGGACGTCCTAAGGGAAAATGGGACATTCCAGGATTGAATCAGAAACCGGGACGGCTTCTGTAAATCCGGGACTGTGCCTGGAAAATAGGGAACCTTGGAAGGTCCATAGTCAACACCATTGCAGCAGCATGTTTTGCAATTTAAAAGATTCACACAATAGCGCTGAACAGAAACCAAGACGTTCCACAAAAGCAGTGTGCATGTTAAAAAGATGGAAGGGGCTAAAGAAGCAAGCAAAAGGGGGTGGGATTTGGGAGTAGGAAGGGAGGACGAATTGTAAAGGGAGAAGGGTTTGGTCAGGGGTGGGGAATGGGCAAAGGGGTAAGTCTGATTGGGGGGGTTCGTACCCCCTAGTCTCACACACACCCCAAGCCAACGAACAGAAACAGAAGCCCCTTTAAAGAACACCATCAAGAATAAATTTGCTGGGTGGGATTCTGAAAGCCCTTTTGGGTGGGGGACGACACAGAACATGGAGCCAGCCCAGACTGCTGGGCCGATCTGGTTCAGTCTTGTCCACATTGTCCGGCAACAGCTCTACAGTGTTTCATAGAATCATAGAATCATAGAGTTGGAAGAGACCACAAGGGCCATCGAGTCCAACCCCCTGCCAAGCAGGAAACACCATCAGAGCACTCCTGACATATGGTTGTCAAGCCTCCGCTTAAAGACCTCCAAAGAAGGAGACTCTACCATGCTCCTTGGCAGCAAATTCCACTGTCAAACAACTCTTACTGTCAGGAAGTTCTTCCTAATGTTTAGGTGGAATCTTCTTTCTTGTAGTTTGGAACCATTGCTCCGTGTCCGCTTCTCTGGAGCAGCAGAAAACAACCTTTCACCCTCCTCTATGTGACATCCTTTTATATATTTGAACATGGCTATCATATCACCCCTTAACCTCCTCTTCTCCAGGCTAAACATGCCCAGCTCCCTTAGCTGTTCCGTTTCAGACAGGGGCATTCCCATTTCTACCCTGAGATGCCAGAGATTTAACCTGTGACCTTCAGTATGGACGGCAGGTGCTCTCTGCCACTGACTTGGTTCCCTTCCTGGGTATAGATCCTTTTCAGCAGCAGCTTGTGACATACCACCCTGCCTTCTGCAGCTAAGCAGAGCCCCCAGATTCAGTCTCTCTCAATGCAGTGGCAATTGTCGGAGGGCGACAGCAGGGAGCGCTATTGCCTCCCTGCTCTGCTGCTGAGCCAGGAGCGGATCTACTACGAAACTAATGATGTTTAAGCTTCAGAGCGCCTCATCCCCCAGAGACCCCAGAAGGAAATTTAGTCCATGCTGCTTAGCGTTTTGAGGTCTAGTAGACACAATTTGAGTCACACGATTTATCTTTTGCAGTATGCATTTCAAGAACCCCCAAGTTTGAGAGTCAGTAGTACAGATGTGGTAAAGAAGAAAGCAGTGGTTACCCAGAACCCGTTGCTGGTTGCGAAGGGGCCCCCATAACAGTTTGACCTTTGGGAACCCAAAAATGTTGGTCTGCCACTGTTCTGAGCTTTCCATGGGTTTCTGGTTGGGCTTCGTGGAAAAAAATGGACCAAGTGGACCATCTATGTCAGAGCCAACTGACCCCTTACTCATTTAGTTAAAAGTGCACTCGGACTCTCACCTCTCACCAGGTAAGGCAGGTGAGATGGAGGGAGATTTTGCAGGTGTACTTATTTTGTAGCACCACCAGGTGGCACTCTGGCTGCATTAATTCTCCCGGCAGGTGTTACTCGCAAGTTTTGTAGTCTTACCAAAAAAATCTGGATCTCAGTTGTGGAGCTTTCTGCTATTTATCTATTGAATGGGAAGCTAGACCTTGAGTGCAAAGGCATGAAGGAGCAAGTTAATGTGGTTTCAACACTGGCCATTGCCCGATCAGCTCAGGATTCCTGAGTCCTGGTGCAACTGAGCATATCTTCTGACAGTCCTCACGTGACCATAGGGACATTTTCATCTGAGGAATGTTGGAGGGCACACAAATCTTTTACAGGCCTTTCAGGGAAGACTCCGTATCAAAATTTAAGCCAAGCAATGCTCAGAAACTGGAAGAGGCCGAAAGGGAACAGGCTAGCAAGGAGGCCAACCAGCCACACCTTAGCTTAGTCCAAAGCTTGTTACTAGCTAGTCTTGCTTCTGTAAAGTTAAGGGCATTTTGTTTCCAGGTAAACGATCTTACTTCGTGTAGCTAAACCATGGACGAATAAGGCTCTTGGCCAATGCAAAATTCGGGGAGGAATAAGGCGATTGGTGACCACTAGCCGGGATGTTCTGCCTCCATAATCGGCGCCAGAGTCGCAGAGTTCCCATTGTCTTTGGGTTCGCATTGGGGTATCTAGTTGGCCAACTGAACAGCTACACGCTAAAATCAAGGGCAGAGGAGTCGCTGAAAGCTCTGTGCTGCTGTTTTACCTATGGAATTCACTCTGTAAATGCCAGTAACGGGCGTGAACTTAGATGTTTTTAGAAGACTGGGCAAATTCTTGGAGGATATGGCTAGGAATGGCTACTCTCAGCGCCTAGGGCTTGCCGATCGAAAGGTCGGCAGTTCGAATCCCTGCGGCGGGGTGCGCTCCCGCTACTCGGTCCCAGCGCCTGCCAACCTAGCAGTTCGAAAGCACCTCCGGGTGCAAGTAGATAAATAGGGACCGCTTACCAGCGGGAAGGTAAACGGCGTTTCCGTGTGCGGCTCTGGCTCTGGCTCTGGCTCTGGCCAGAGCAGCGATGTCACGCTTGCCACGTGACCCAGAAGTGTCTCCGGACAGCGCTGGCCCCTGGCCTCTTAAGTGAGATGGGCGCACAACCTCAGAGTCTGTCAAGACTGGCCCGTACGGGCAGGGGTACCTTTATCTTTTACCTCCACGGTCAGAGCAGAGCCAGCGCACCCATGAGGCAAGGTGCGGCAGTCGTCCCAGGCAGTAGATCCGGCCTCTGAGGAGCCCACTGCTGCCCCCTGGTTAAGAGTGGTAGTCTCGTAATCTGGGGAGCTGGGTTCGCGTCTCCGCTGCTCCACATGCAGCTGCTGGGTGACCTTGGGCCAGTCACACTTCTCTGAAGTCTCTCAGCCCCACTCACCTCACAGAGTGTTTGATGTGGGGAAGGAAGGGAAAGGAGCTCGTTAGCCGCTTTGAGACTCCTTAAAGGGAGTGAAAGGCGGTATATCAAATCCAAACTACTCCTCCTCCTCCTCTTCTTCTTCTTCTTCTTCTTCTTCTTCTTCTCTGGCTGTGGAAGACGAGGTGGCCAAGAACTGCCATATTCTGTTTTGCTTCAAGCCACCGGGGCTGCCTCTGGGTCAGAGACGGTATCCTTCTGAATACCGATAGCTGGAAATGGCAGGAGGGGAGGCTGCTTTCACACTCGGGTTCAGTTGTGGGTGCCCCATTGAGGCCCCGGAGAGAACAGGGATGTGGGACTAGATGGGCCATGGGCCTGATCCGGAAGCACTTCCCTTAGTAAATTCGTGTGCCCAAGTATCCCACTCAAGATCACATGAAACCGGTCCGGAGAATTTTGCATCGGTTTTTCCTCTTTTGCCAAGACCACGTGGCAAGCGGCTTCTGAAAACCAGCGGCGGGTGGGCTCCCAAAGTTTTGCATCGGAAGCAGACCAGACACCGGGGGCGAAATGTAGCTCAGGCGTCGCCCTGAGCCCCTTCCTTGCAGGCTGTGGGCAGCTGCTTTGGAAAAAAGAGGACCCAAGGCTGGGACAGTCCCAACCCTGATCTGGCAGGACGAACCGCCGCCCAGAAAACCACACAAAAACCAGTGACGGAATGTTGTTATAATTAACATATATTTTAAAAAATAATAATAAAATCACTCTGGTTTATCTCTTCCACAGTGGGGGCGGAGGGGAAGGAAAGGTGAGGTATGGGCTGAACCCCAACCACAGCCCCCCCTACTTTGAGCTCCCCCCCTCCGCCCCAAACTCAAGCACAGAAGCCAGACCTCACGACAGATAAGGATGCAAAGTTACAAGTGCTTTACAAGAGAAACGCCCCCCCCTTTCTTCCTCTCCCCCACATGTACACGGCAGCTCAGGAGGAGGGGTGGGGGGGGCAGGAGAGAAGGGCAGTTATGTACATAATTGCTTTTCTTTAAAATAAAATTTTTTAAAAAATATGATTAGGCCAAAAAAAGAGAGAAAACGAGAACGTAACCCGCCCCCCCCAAAAAAAATGCTCTGCACGCTACGAAAGTCTCTATAGCTATCGGGTGCAGGTACGAAATATACACAGGAATAAACTTGGGGAAACAAAATGGCTGGAATTGATTTTGAGGGAGGGGCAGACACTTAGATTCACACAAATGCGAGCGCCCCCCCCAACCCCCCCGATTCAAGAGAACTGGAACGCTAACACCTAGATTGCGTACGTTCTCTCCCGCTTTGGGGAGGATGCTGAAAACTCTCATGGCCTGCCCCCCCCCACCTCTAAAGAGTGCAGAGGCTTCTTCCCTGACCCTGGGGGGGTCAACCCCTGCCCCGGTCCCCTATAACCTGGGATTGCAAGTGCTCGTTGCGAAGTCCGGTCCCAGAGCACCCTAGGAGGCGTTTAAGCTTGGAGGGGATGACGACACTTGGGGTGGAAAGGCAGGGTGGGCAAACACAATCTCCGCTGTCCCCAGCCCCTCTTGCCCGGCGCCTCTGGTTTAGGAAAGCAAAAAAAAAGTCGTCCTTTTGTTTTTTCGTGGCTCAAGAGGGTCCACCTCGCAGGGGAGGCGTTTTGCGGCACTGCGGCCCTCTCCCTTCCTTCACTGAAGTCGGTCGGTGCGGAAAGAATCCTCGACGGCCGGGTCGGTCAGCAGGGCGTAGGGGTCGCTCAGCATGTTGAGTCCGTCCAAAGTGAGCGGCTCGATCCTCAGGTCCTCATCCAGACCCAGGGAGGAGGAGTCCATCTCAAAGCCCGGCATGCCCGCCAGGACGGTGGCGATCTCCCTGGAGATCCCGGGTGGGGAGTCCCCTAGAGGAGGGAAGGATCAGAGAGCAAAAAGAGATGTAGACACAGAGAAGTTTCTTCCTCACACGGTGCATACCGTAGATTTTGGCGCATTAGGCAACTGGCCATATAAGACGACCCCCCAAATTGGCAGCTGCCAATTTGGAGGGTTGACTTATACACCCAGTCTTATACGCGGCAGCTTTACTGGGCAGTGGCAGTGGGCAGCGATGCTAAGCCGGCTTCACTGGGTGGCTTCCTCCTGGTGCAGAGTGGAGCCCGCCACCCACTGCTGCTGCCCAGCAAACTCATACCCGGCATATAAGACGACCCCTGACTTTTTAGAGGATTTTCCGGGGTTAAAAAGTCGTCTTATACGCCGGAATCTACGGTAGTTAAATTGCGGAATTCTACGTGGGGCCACATTTGAAGGCGATTCGGGAACTACCTAATCCAGAATGCGGCAGCTGGACTGATGACTCCGAGCGGCCACCAGGACAGTATAACAGCGGTCCTGAAGGATCTACACTGACTCCTAGTACGTTTCCGAGCACAGTTTAAAGTGTTGGTGCTTTTAAAGCCCTAAGCAGCCTTGGCCCAGTATACCTGAAGGAGCGTCTCCAGCCCCATCATTCAGCCCGGACACTGAGGTCCAGCTCCGAGGGCCTTCTGGTGCTTCCCTCTCTGCGAGAAGTGAAGTTGCAGAAAACCAGGCAGAGGGCCTTCTCAGTGGTGGTGCCTGCCCTGTGGAATACCCTCCCATTAGATGTCAAGGAGGTAAATAAGTAAACAACTTTTAGAAGACATCTGAAGGCAGCCCTGTTTAGGGAAGTTTTTAATGTTCGATGTGCTAGTATATTTTTATATGTGTTGGAAGCTGCCCAGAGGGGTTGGGGCAACTGAGATGGGAAGGGTACAAATAATAAAATCATTAGACAAATTCATCTATCAAAGGCTACTATAATTGGTGTTACACTTTCCCGAGGGAGGTTTGTCTGGCAACTTCATGCTATTTTGCCAAGCAAAAACGTTCCCTCTTCCACCAGGCCTTGGGCTGATCAATATTCTACAGTATTTTAAATTTTGTCTGGGGTGTGTGTGCGCGCGCTGCTATCCTGTTTGCTTTTGTTCTACTTATTTGCGCTTTTATCCTGCATTTTCATCTTGCGAACCACCACGAGATCTTCGGATGAAGGGTGGCGCAGAAATTTAATAAATAAATTAAAATAACCACAATGGCTATGCTTTGCCTCTGCAGTTCCCAGAGTGAGGCAGTTGTTTCAGACGGCGGATCTGGACAATTGCCTCTTCGCTCTTACTTTTCCTGCCCAAAAATATTAGACTACAAACAGCATCTTAAAAAGTAGAGACATCACCTTGGGAACAAAGGTCCGTATAGTTAAAGCTATGGTTTTCCCAGTAGTGTTGTATGGAAGTGAGAGCTGGACCATAAAGAAGGCTGATCGCTGAAGAATGGATGCTTTTGAATTCTGGTGCTGGAGGAGACTCTTGAGAGTCCCATGGGCTGCAAGAAGATCAAAGCTCTCCATTCTGAAGGAAATCAGCCCTGAGTGCTCACTGGAAGGACAGATCCTGAAGCTGAGGCTCCAATACTCTGGCCACCTCATGAGAAGAGAAGACTCCCTGGAAAAGACCCTGATGTTGGGAAAGATGGAGGGCACAAGGAGAAGGGGACAACAGAGGACGAGATGGTTGGACAGTGTTCTCGAAGCTACCAGCATGAGTTTGACCAAACTGTGGGAGGCAGTGGAAGACAGGAGTGCCTGGTGTTCTCTGGTCCAGGGGGTCATGAAGAGGCGGACACGACTAAACGACTAAATAACAACAACACCTGTCAGGATGTTTTCCCCCGACTCCAAGGTGGGTTTCGCTCCCTCCTCCCCACTCTCTCCCCTTACCTGTGAGGATGATGTTGGGGATGGGGCCATGGCGGTTTGAGTTGCTCAGGTTCTGGCGGTTGAGCAGGTGGGGGTCGTGCGTGCTGCTGCTGCTGCTGCTGGTGTTTGTGGTCCCACTGCCCGACAAGCCCATGTTGTCGCCTTGCGGGTAATTTAAGGCACCCAGGTCGTCCGAGAAGGCGTTGCTGTTGAACGCGAAGCCTCCGCTCATGTTGTCCACATAGCCGTATTGATCGAACTGCGGAAAGGAAGGCTGGAGTGGGCCTGGGCCGGTTTTGGTGCTACGCTGCAGGATGGGACAGGTGGGGAGGACGGGCTGTCACACACACACACACACACACACACACACACACACACACCCCTGAGGCAGGCAGGCCCAGAAAACCACCCCTCGCTTCATAAGGAAGAAGCTACCTTATGAATTGGCTGGAATCAAGGAGTTGCCAGTGCTTGAGGTGGGCAGTTTTAAGGTAACGGTAAAGGTACCCCTGCCCATACAGGCCAGTCGTGTCCAACTCTAGGGTTGTGCGCTCATCTCACTTAAGAGGCCGGGAGCCAGCGCTGTCCGCAGACACTTCCGGGTCACGTGGCCAGCGTGACGAAGCTGCTCTGGCGAGCCTGCACCAACGCAGCACACGGAAACGCCGTTTACCTTCCCGCTATAAAGCAGTACCTATTTATCTACTTGCACTTAAGCGTGCTTTCAAACTGCTAGGTGGGCAGGAGCTGGGACCGAGAGACGGGAGCTCACCCCGCCGCGGGGATTCGAACCGCCAACCATACGATCGGCAAGTCCTAGGCACTGAGGTTTTACCCACAGCGCCACCCGCGTCCCCAGTTTTAGGAGCCGCCTTATTTCTCTGTTTACGAGTTGTTTTGAGCTGCTTTTAATATTGTGTTTTATTGCTTCACCAGGGTGGGTTGATGATGATGATAAGCAGTGCTTTTTTTTCTTAAAAAACGTTTAGGGGTACTCTTATTTTCCTACTCATATTGAAATACTGTCCCTCAATGAGGCCAAACTTAGATTCACAAAATGTTTAGGGGTATGTGTATCCCTGCGCCCCACCAGAAAAAAAGCATTGATGATAAGAATATGAATAAGAATACGGCTGATCAACATCCGATGGCCTTTAAAATGTGTTTTTTGGGGGGGAGGCTAAAAGGGCTGGCGCCCCTGGTAAGCCACAGAGAACACTTGCCACGCAGGTATGCCCCGCGGAGGACCTTAAGGTCCACAAATGACAACATTTTGGAGGTCCCAAGTCGCAAGGTGGTTAGATTGGTCTCAACTAGGGCCAGGGCCTTTTCAGTACTGACCCCGACTTGGTAGAACGCTCTGTCCCAAGAGACTAGGGCCCTGTGGAATTTGACATCTTTCTGCAGGGCCTGCAAGACAGAGCTGTTCCGCCTGGCCTTTGGTTTGGACTTAGTCTGACCCTTATGTTTCCCTCCCCTTATGGTTTTGATCTATGGGCTACTTTTAAAATGAGGCTGCATTTTAAATTGCATTTTAACTTGTATTTTAAATTGGTTTTTTTCCCCCGTTATGTTTTTACTGTAATTTTACTCGTGTTAGCCGCCCTGAGCCTGGCTCTGGCCAGGGAGGGCGGGGTAATAAATAATAATAATAATAATAATAATAATAATTTATTTATATCCCGCCCTCCCCAGCCGAAGCAGGGCTCAGAGAGGCTAACAACAGTAAAATAACACAACATTCTAAAATCAGTTCATTATAAAATCAGTTCAAATCATATTAATAGCAACCATTGGGCTGGAGTTCTGTGAGGGTTGCCAAAAGAGGGGGTCAGGCTGCACCCTGGCCAAAGGCCTGGTGGAACAGCTCTGTCTTGCAGGCCCTGCGGAAAGATGTCAAGTCCCGCAGGGCCCTAGTCTCTTGTGACAGAGCGTTCCACCAGATTGGGGCCACAGCCGAAAAAGCCCTGGCTCTGGTTGAGGCCAGCCAGGAGGGTATAAATAAAATAATTTATTATTATTATTATTATTATTATTATTATTATTATTATTATTATTACAGTGGTGCCCCGCAAGTCGAATGTCTCGCAAGACGGAAAACCCGCTAGATGAAAGGGTTTTCCGTTTTGGAGGCGCTTCGCAAAACGAATTTCCCTATGGGCTTGCTTCGCAAGACGAAATGTCTTGTGAGTTTTCCCGACTTTTTTTCCCTCCCCCCCCCTTTTTCTAAGCCGCTAAGCCGCTTATCTGCTTATCCGCTAAGCCGCTAAAAGCCGCTAATCCGCTAAGCCGTCAGTGGGCTTGCTTCGCAAGACGAAAAAACCGCTAGACGAAGAGAATCGCGGAACGGATTCTTTTCGTCTTGCGAGGCACCACTGTATTATGCAACTCCCAGACACAAAAGGGGGTGGGGCAAGCGACGAGGAGACACCAAGTATACTCACGTTGCCCAGGCCGAAGTCACCCAGCTGCTGGCCAAACTGGTTCTGCAGCATAGAATTGGACTGGTAATGCATTGGGTAGGGGCACTGGGACTGTAGATGCTGCTGCTGCTGCTGCTGCTGTTGATGCTGTTGTTGCTGCTGCTGTTGCTGGTGTTGCTGCTGGTGTTGCTGCTGGTGTTGCTGCTGGTGTTGGTGCTGGTGCTGGTGCTGGGCAGGCTGGCGCCCCTGCTGAGAGGCCGGCCCTTGCGCCTGGTGGAGGGACTTCTGATTCTGCTGCAGGAGCATCCCTGGCTGGCTGTAGGGGTACGGGGGCAGCCTCTGGTCGGCCGGCAGCTTGCTGGTGTCCAGCGGAACCCCCTGGAGAGGGAAGAGAGGCATTCCAGTCCTGTTAAAAGGGAGTCTGCAGCCGCAGGGGGAAGGAGGGAAGGGGCTTCCCTACGCCGCTGCCCCCCGCCAAGTATTGAGGCAGCGGGGTGCAGAGGGTTCGGCAGTGGAAGAGTTCAGAGGTGAACTCCACCCTCCCTAAAAAAAAAAAAGCAGATTGTACCAATTCAGACTGCAGGTTGGGAACAGAACCTTTTGATGCTCCTGCAAAAAGAGTGTCACTCCCTGCAATTCTAAAGACGAGCTGTTTTGGGTCGGGCCAAAGGGGGTCCATTTAGTCCAGCATCCTGTTTACACGGCGGCCCAATGGGAAGGGGAAGTCTGCAAACCAGGAGCTGCGTGCAACAGTAGTTCTCCCCTGGCTGCCACTAACTGCAGCCATCAGGAGCAGCAGCCATGCAGACAACAAACCTCCTCCATGAATCTGCCTCAAAAATCACCACAAAGCTCTTTTTATCCTTTCTTTCATTTTCTTTTCTTCCCCTTTTTTCCTTTTTTCCTCTCCCTCTCTTTTCCCTTTCTTTTGAGATCTTAAAACCACTTCTTTTATCCCGGTGTGTTTACTGGTTTGTATTGGGCCCAAGTTTCTGGAAATCTCTGGAAATGTATTAATAAAAATAGATATTTGCTACACACAAAAAATAAAAAATAAAGTAACTACACAGCTCCATGTAGGAAATGCTTCACAGAGCTAAGCTTCAATGTCTTCCTGGTTAATAAGAAGTCACAATGTCTTCTTGTATTTTGCAAAACTGCCACAGGGGGAGGTTGGCAATTATATACAACTCTATGTCTGCTTTATAAAAGATCCCTGTGGGGGGAAATCTGTTGGAGGCTTAGTCATACCTGCTGAGTTTGTATGTTTTTTTTGCTGTTTGATCATGAAAACCATGTTACTGTGCACATCTCCTTATTAGCGCTGTTGCCTGGGGAATTAATAACTAAATTTGTTGCTCAACTCTTGAACGGTTCCTTTTCCCCCTTCCTGTTTTGCTATGGCTTATAGCTAAACAAAACTATTCCTGCATGAATAAGCAGGCTGAGGAAGCATATCTGTTTTATTTTATTTTTGTTTAAGGCAGAGAATTCTGTGTTACCCAGAGGAACGTTCAAAATGGTTCGCTCTTACCCACAAGCCTGAAATGGTACAGCCCACTCAGGGGTCTAGAGGAAAGACCTGATTGAAGGAAAAGGAAGGAAAGGGAGATATCAAGAGCTCCACCTAGTGGGCATAAAGGTAAAGGTAAAGGTACCCCTGCCCGTACGGGCCAGTCTTGACAGACTCTGGGGTTGTGCGCCCATCTCACTTAAGAGGCCAGGGGCCAGCGCTGTCCGGAGACACTTCCGGGTCACGTGGCCAGCGTGACATCGCTGCTCTGGCGAGCCAGAGCCGCACACGGAAACGCCGTTTACCTTCCCGCTGGTAAGCGGTCCCTATTTATCTACTTGCACCCGGAGGTGCTTTCGAACTGCTAGGTTGGCAGGCGCTGGGACCGAGCAGCGGGAGCGCACCCCGCCGCAGGGATTCGAACCGCCGACCTTTCGATCGGCAAGCCCTAGGCGCTGAGGCTTTAACCCACAGCGCCACCTGCGTCCTGGGCATATATCAAAGTAAAAAGTACTGCTGCTTTTTACAGTCCATTTTCTACATCGTGCTATTCTCCCCACCAAGAACTCAAGGTGGGACCTGGCTCCTGTTTGCCAGGCTTGGCACTGCCATTTGGGCAGGCTTGGCAATGGCCAAGGGCCTTAAGGGGTGTGGAAGGGACCCTCACCGCTACCCACTGGCCCCATCTCTGATAATTTCATATCTCTAAAGTCAGGGTAGGGCTGAGCCCTGCGCTAGGTGCGAGGGGGGCATGGATGGCACTGTGCCAAGGCCTCCCCACCCCAGAAGTCTGGCTCCTGGTTGGCCAATCTGAGAACAGGATGCTGGACTTGATGGGGTCTGGGGCCTGATCCTGCAGAGCTGCTCTTACGAGTACAGTGGTACAGTGGTGCCCCGCAAGACGAATGCCTCGCAAGACGGAAAACCCGCTAGACGAAAGGGTTTTCCGTTTTGGAGGCGCTTCGCAAAACGAATTTCCCTATGGGCTTGCTTCGCAAGACGAAAATGTCTTGCGAGTTCCTGCGGTTTTTTTTTCCTTCCCCCCCCCTTTTTCTAAGCCGCTAAGCCGCTTATCAGCTGATCCACTAAGCCGCTAAAAGCCGCTAAGCCGCTAATAGCGCTAATCCACTAAGCTGTCAATGGGCTTGCTTCGCAAGACGAAAAAACCGCTAGACGAAGAGAATTGCGGAACGGATTCTTTTCGTCTTGCGAGGCACCACTGTACCTCGGTTTACATACGCTTCAGGTTACAGACTCTGCTAACCCAGAAATAGTACCTCGGGTTAAGAACTTTGCTTCAGGATGAGAACAGAAATCGTGCTCCGGCGGCGCAGCAGCAGCGGGTGGCCCCATTAACTAAAGTGGTGCTTCAGGTTAAGAACAGTTTCAGGTTAAGAACGGACCTCCGGAACGAATTAAGGACTTAACCCGAGGTACCCCTGTAACAGCGAGGCCCTTCTTGCCCTGCCTCTGGGCTTCCTGGAGGAATCTGATTGGCCACTCTGAGAACAGGATGCTGGAATAGATGGGTGTTTGGGTCTGATCCTGCAGAGTTGCACTTAGGTGTCCTACACGGAGCCCGCAAATAGTCTCTGGGCAGGCCAAGAGACCCAGGTGGGTGAAGTGAGGAGAGGGGAGAGATGCTGATTCACCCCACCACTCAGGACAATGTCTGATTTCGTTGCAAACTGGCTATGCAAGGAGGTTCCTAATGCATGTGTGCTGGGGTACGGGAGTCCTAATAACTTCACCTCGTTTTTTTAATCTTTTACATTTCGGAGGCTTGCCACATTTCTCGGATAGGAAACTGGCTGCTTGCTGGTTGCCCAAAAACATTGCATTCTCCTTGGCTGTCTTTTTAAAAGGGAAAAGGCAGCTCCAAAACCCAGAGAGATGGCCACAACTGTCCAGGAGGAGATGGGGGGTTTGCCCTGCTCCTTACTGGCAAGAGATGAGGTCATTAAAGTCAGGGACTGGGAGAGAATGCACACATGCACAGGCCTGAAGAGTCTCCAGCAGATGGGAACACGTGGATTTACGGATCCACCTGCGATGTTTATCTGAATGGCACTGAAGTTGCTTGAGCCGCATTAAGGTGTGTTGCGGCGCCTCGGAGGGAGACACTTCCCAAACAGCCCAGCAGCTGGCGCTGTTGCTCCGCTGCCAACCCTGCTTAGACCCCCCTGGGAACCTTTCAGAGGGGAAAAACAGAGGAACCGGGAAAAGGTTCTGGAAGCAGCCTAGAATAAACGAGGCACTGGGGGAAAAAATTCTAGAAAATTACCACCTGAGAAGGAAAAGGAGGGCGGGTGCTTCTTCCCTGGAAGCTGAGATGAGATGGAGGGAGGGAAAAACACACGACGATGGAAAAGAACCAAACTAAAAGTTATTCTTCAAAAAAGGCAGAGGCCGAAAGCGAGCGCGCGAGAGCGCCCCGTGCGTACCTGCGTGATGGAGGACAATGTGGGTGACATAGTTGGCGAAAACTGTTTTGGGTGCGGCCTTCTCGAGTCTCCGCCCATTGGGAGGGTCAAGGGGCTGAGGGGGACCCTGCGGCGGGGCGAGGCGTTCAGGGGGGCGTAGGAGGAGGCGGGGGCGGAGGAGGAAGCGGAGGAGGGGGAGCCGCCATAGCTGGGCTGCTGCTGCTGCTGCTGCTGCTGCTGAGGCTGCTGCAGGGTGGGATTGGGCTGCCCCGATTGGCTGCCGAGCGAGGAGGGGAGGGAGGGGTTGCTGAGGGAGGAGGAGAGGGAGGGGTTGCTGAGGGAGGAGGGCAGGGACTGGTTGCTCATGGAGGAAGGGATGGAGGAGCTGCTGGGGGACGAGCGGAGGGAGGGGTTGCTCAGGGAGCCCTGCAGCGAGGGGTTGCTAAGCGAGGACTGTATGCAGGGGTTACTGAGGGAACTCTGCATAGATGAGCACAGCCCTGTGGGGACAAAAAGAAAGAACAGAACGAAATAAATAAATGTGAGTGGGGGGGGGAGGAAATGGATAGACACACACACACATACAGGCCCGGTTCACACCAGACGCCAAACCATAGCTGTCAACGTTTCCCTTCTTTTAAGGGAAATTCCCTTCTTCCGAATAGGATTCTTCGCAAGGAAAGTGAAAAGTTGATAGCTATGAGCCAAACCGTGGAGTGGACACGAACGAGCAGGTTGCTGGAAGGATGGTCTGCCTGCTGCCGCATGACCCTGGTTTAGCGTAGCATTAAGTTTGAACCTTGAAGCAAGATAAGCTCTGGTTTGGAGGATGTGCTAAGATCATGGGTAGACAAACTAAGGCCCAGGGGCCAGATCCAGCCCAATCGCCTTCTAAATCCTGCCCCTGGATGGTCCAGGAATCAGCGTGTTTTTACATGAGTAGAATGTGTCCTTTTATTTAAAATGCATCTCTGGGTTATTTGTGGGACACAGGAATTCATTCATTTTTTAAAATTATTTTTCAAAATATAATCTGGCCCCACACAAGATCTGAGGGATAGTGGAATGGCCACCTGCTGAAAAAGTTTGCTGACCCTTGGCTAAGTCAAACCATGGTGTACTACAAACCAAAACCATGGTGTACTGCAAACCAGTGCGTTCCCAGAGTGATGGTCGCAGCCACGGGGCTCCCGATCACCCCACACAGTCATGTTGCTGCCGTACGACCCAGGACTAAACCACAGTTCAACTTGGTGTTAGATCTGAACCCGGAAACAAGATAAACCATGAGTCCTGGTTGGCAGAATGTGCTAAACCAAACCATGGTGCATTGTGGACAAGTAGGTTCCCAGAATGACAATTGCACTCCCACCCAGTCTTGCTGCTCAGGTACGATCGAGGACTAAATCGTGATTTAGATTACCGTTAGGTCCAAACCCAGAAGAAAGAAAAACCATGATCCCAGGATTGGGCAATGTGCCAAGGCAAACCATGGCTTCCTTTACAGGAGGACGACCAAGGAAGCAGCAAAGCAGCTGCGTTCTTCACTCTGAGTATCTTTGCTCTGGGAACCCGCACATCCACTAAACCACAGCAAGCGACGGATTAGCTCAGCGTTAGGTGTGAACCACATCTCCCTCGCGTACACACACAATTACCCATGGAGACACATGACCCCCCCTGCCCTGTGTGGCGCAATCGTGGACTGGGGGGGGGCAATGGGAGCACACACATGGAGGTGAGAACAGAAAAATGGCATGGGCACATACTCCCAACCACATGGACCTCAGAAGGGAGTGGAAGGAAGGCCCTCAATTCCCAAAGCTGGGCAAGGGGGCTGGGAGTTGATACATGCCCACCACCCAAATGGGAGGGGAGAGGGAACCCCCAGCTTATGCTAAAGTTATCGGGTTCAGAACCATGTCATAGATTCAGGTGCCAGGAAAATGGGAAAGACTGGAGACTTTGGAAAGTTGCTGCCAGAGCAGATGGCACTGGGCTAATGACACTGTCATACTTAAAAGGTAAAGGGACCCCTGACCGTTAGTTCCAGTTGCGGATGACTCTGGGGTTGTGGCGCTCATCTTGCTTTATTGGCCGAGGGAGCCGGTGTACAGCTTCCGGGTCATGTGGCCAGCATGACTAAGCCGCTTCTGGCGAACCAGAGCAGCGCACGGAAATGCCGTTTACCTTCCCGCCAGAGCGGTACCTATTTATCTACTTGCACTTTGACATACTTTCGAACTGCTAGGTGGGCAGGAGCAGGGACCGAGCACCGGGAGCTCACCCCGTCGCGGGGATTCGAACCGCCGACCTTCTGATCGGCAAGCCCTAGGCTCTGTGGTTTAGACCACAGCGCCACCTGCGTCCCTGTCATATTTAAAAGAAACCCGTTAATGAACATGCCCAACTTGGGTTTGTTCATTTCAACAGGCCAGGTTTAACTAACAGATCCCACTAGTGGAAGCCCGCCTGATGACTTAGGCTAGGGCAACGGGACTTCCCCACACTCTTCCCGGTGCCCCACCACAATTGGCTTGTGTTTGTAGAACCCACACAGGAGAAGAAGGAAGATTGCTCCACCAGTGCAAGCATTCTCTGCTTATCTGATGGAACAATCTCCTTAGTGCTATGCTGAATTCCCCCCAATGGGTCTGTTGTGAGCAGGACTTGACTGAATACAACCGAGAGTCGCAGCGTCCGACGGGTCGCATGCAACTAAGTCCCACCCAGAGCAGACCTACTGAAATGGATGAACCTGCTGGTGGGCCCTCCAAATGTTGTGGGACTCCACTTCCCATCAGCCCCAGCCAGCAAGGGCCAAAGGTCAAGGGTGAAGGGAGGTGTGGCCCAGCAAAATCTGGAGGGCATCAGGTTGGCGGGGCAGTTGATCTAACCGATCAGTCGATCGACTAAACGCTGCGGCCCCAGTGGCCCTGGAGGAAGGCAATCTCCCTCTCTTGCCCAGCAGTGGAATGGGTGGGGCAGTGCCCCCATGCTCCAGCAAAGGACGAATAAGAACTCACTCTTAAGCTCCCAATTGTTTGTAGCCCGGTTTGGGACACAGGGGGGTGGTTTGGTGAAAACAGCCCCCCAGGTCCAATGCTGAGGCCTGGTGGCCCACATCTAAATACAGTGGCACCTCTGGTTACATACGCTTCAGGTTACAGACTCCTCTAACCCAGAAATAATACCTCGGGTTAAGAACTTTGCTTCAGGATGAGAACAGAAATCGCGCAGCAGCAGCCGGAGGCCCCATTAGCTAAAGAGGTGCTTCAGGTTAAGAACAGTTTCAGGTTAAGAACGGACCTCCGGAACGAATTAAGTACATAACCAGAGGTACCACTGTAATAATAATAATAAATTTTGATTTATTTTTATTTACATCTGGCCTACAGACCAGACATTTCCTGTCCTATCAGCTCCCCCGTATTCCACGGTTTGGTGGTTTGAGGAAGGGCCAATTGCGGGGCTATCCTGTGGTTTTGCCCACTGTTTGGCTACACACACACACACACACACACACACACACACACCCCGCCCCAGCGCTTCTCCTGAGTTCCCCGGCTGGGCTCCTCTGTGCACGGTCAAGGTGTCACCTGGGGAGTCGTAGCCGGGGCCGAGCCCCATGCCGCCGCTGATGCCCAGGTGTGTCATGGTGTTGGCCAGGTTGCCGGTGCTGCTGCCGCCACTCAGGCTGGGGTAGCCGGACTCCTCCGGGTCCAGCGGCGTGGGCAGCGGGGAGGGGAAGTGGAGGTTGGTGAGGTCCGGGAGGGAGCCCCCCGTGTTGAGGGCGGTGGGGATCAGAGGCAGGTTGGCAGGCTGGTCTGGGGATGGGAAGATGCTGAAAGAGAGACAGGCAGAGGGAGAGATGTCGTTCTGGTGAGGACTCAAGACTTCAGACGGGTTTACACACAGAGAGCGTAATGCATCACTTCAAAATGCAGGTTGGCAGGTATCACATTTTTAATGCAATTCTCCATTTTAAAAAAAAATCCCTGCAGTTAGAAAATGTGCACAAAACCTCTCCCCACCCCCGCACGTGCATCCTTTCTAGCTGCAGGGAGTTGTGCTTCGCTTTTTTAACATGGGGAGCTAATATTCATTTTAAAAAAGAACAGAATTACATGGTCGCCATCATTATTGTTATAGGCCTAAATATACAGCCTGCTTCAAATCCCCAACCTATCATTTAAGAGGTTAAGTTAGACACAGGTGGATCTATATTTACCGTATTTTTTGCTCTATAAGACTCACTTTTTCCCTCCTAAAAAGTAAGGGGAAATGTGTGTGCGTCTTATGGAGCGAATGCAGGCTGCGCAGCTATCCCAGAAGGCAGAACAGCAAGAGGGATCGCTGCTTTCGCTGCGCAGTGATCCCTCTTGCTGTTCTGGCTTCTGAGATTCAGAATATTTTTTTTCTTGTTTTCCTCTTCCAAAAACTAGGTGCGTCTTGTGGTCTGGTGCGTCTTACAGAGCGAAAAATATGGTATGTATTAATGTTTTTCCCACAATGCAAAATCGTAAATTAACAGGGCGGTATGCAATGGCTGGAAACAAACTTTGTTATAAGAATAAATAAAAGAGACGCCTGAGAGTCAAAAGTGAGGGCTGCCATCTCTCTGCTGGAAGGTCGTTCCCTAGCATGGGACTGGTGACACTAAATGACTGACTTGTGGTTAAGGCTGGAACTTGGGGACCGAGCCAGGATAGAAGGGCTTCCAAGCTGGAAATCTGCGCTGATACTTACTGGATCCCAGGCACCTCGCAGGACCTCGGACGGACAGACGATGAGGAGAGCTGAGAGAGGAAAAGAGGAAGGTGGAGTCAACTGAAAATCAATATACAGATATGGGGAACTTATTGGCCACACGGGGTTCCAATGCCTATGTGATCAAGGAATGCCAAATCATACAAAACAAGTGTCTGGGGGCTGCAGCCTTTGTCGGAATCTCAAACTGCGCACAATTCACCTACTTTTTTGGTGTCCCAGGGCTTCAGCAACTGCTTGCCGTCGTCCAGGAGACTCTCCTCGATGGAAGGCACATGGAAAGGAAACACTGGAAGAGAGGAATACCACAGAATCGTAGAATTAGAAGGATCACCATGAGGATCACCTAGCCCCAGGGTTCCCCAAACTTGGGTCTCCAGCTGTTTTGGGACTACAACTCCCATCATCCCTGACCACTGGTCCTGCTAGCTAGGGATGATGGGAATTGTAGTCCCAAAACAGTCCGCGACCCAGTTTTGGGAAACCC
Source organism: Podarcis cretensis (assembly GCF_951804945.1). Taxonomy (NCBI): domain Eukaryota; kingdom Metazoa; phylum Chordata; class Lepidosauria; order Squamata; family Lacertidae; genus Podarcis; species Podarcis cretensis. Next base: position 9,207,276 of record NC_137186.1, read on the forward strand.
TGATCCAGTCCAATCCCCTGCAAATGCCGGAATCTTTCACCCAACATGGCGAAGAAACCCATGGTCCTGAGGTTTAGAGTCTCATGCTCTACCGACTTGAGCTATCCCCTGGGGTCAGGTGGAGACAGACCAGCTGGTCAGGCCAGTTGTGGCTCCTCCCCTTCAGGGGGTGGAGCCTGGGGAAGCCACGCCCCTGTGGTGTTGAGAGGCAAGGCTGCAGGGAACTGCCGCTTCCCCAGCTGGGTCCACCCCATGTCTCCCAGCATGCCCTGATCGAGCACACAGACCACCAGAGCATGATGGGAGATGTAGTCTTGATGTCAGGAAATGGTCACAGCGGAGCCAGTTGATTCTAAGGAAGCAGCAATGCTCTTTTTTTGGCAAGGGCACCCAAGTTGCCTTAAATTTTTCCACAGTGGCTGCCCCACTGATGCAGCCGTGTGTGGTTTTATTTCACAATTTCTTGCATTTATATCCCGCCTTTTTCTCCAGGGAGCTCAGGGTGGTGTTTGTGGTTCTGACCCCACCTCTCCTCACTTGATCACCACAAAAACCCTATGAGGTAGCGGAGGCTGAGAGACAGCAGTTGGCCTGAGGTAGCCCTGCAAGCTTTGTGGATTTGAACTACGGTCTCTTCCGGGGCATAGTCTTAACCGCTACGCCATTGCCGACTCAACAGTCAGCGTGGGAGTTTTCAGTGCCTTTGCTTATGTGGTGGCGGCGGAGGGTAGACAAACCCTTTTCCTAATCACCATGGGAACAGGCAACCCAGCACCCCAAACATATAGGCCAACCTTGCTGGCAAGGGACTCCCCCTTCTTGGAATAGCATTATGGGGCCTAAGAAATTCACCAGGCAAGGAAAGTGGGGGGGGGGGGGAGACAAGCAAGGAGACAGTGCTTACCTTTGCTATCCATGTCGTTATCCAAGTAACCTAAGGGCAGGAGGGAGAAAGGGGGCGCAGAATAAGATCGGTGTCAAGTTGAATCAGACTTTCAGCACCCTTAACAAACTAACAGCTCCCAGAATCCTTTGGGGGAAGCCATGACTGTTCAAAGGGGGCAGCATGGTCCTTTAAATGTATAGTGGGAATAGAGCCAAATTTCCCTGGCTAGTCTGCTAATCAGCACATTAAAAAATAAAATAAAAATCAAGGAGATTGGATGGCACAAAATTGGGGATGTCCAAAGTCATTCCCATCCTTTCCTCTGACCCATCCACCCCCTGATGGGAGGGAAGAGGCGACCTCCCCCCCACCCGACAGAGGAAAAGGGCCACTCACCGCTCTTGCGATTTGGAGGGGGGGCGCCCTGGGAGGGCCCCAGGTACGTGTCCTGCGGATTGGGGTTCATCACGCTCGTGTGCAGGGCGGAATCAGAATTTGTTCTGTTTTGCAAGGGGAGAGGGGAGAATTAAGGGGGGAGACAAACATTAGAATGCATAATAATAATAATAATAATAATAATAATAATAATAATTCATTCATTCATGCCCCACCCATCTGGCTATGTTTCCCCAGCCACTCTGGGTGGCTCCCAACAGATTATAAAAAACACAGTAAGATATCAAACATTTAAAACTTCCCTAAACAGGGCTGCCTTCAGATGTCTTCTAAAAGTCAAGACAGTTGTTTATTTCCTTGACATCTGATGGGAGGGCATTACACAAGGCGGGCACCACTACTGAAAAGGCCCTCTGCCTGGTTCCCTGTACCTTCACTTCTCGCAGGGAGGGAACTGCCAGAAGGCCTTCGGAGCTGGACCTCAGTGGGGGTGGAGACTCTCCTTTAGGTTTACTGGGCTGAGGCTGTTTAGGGCTTTAAAGGTCAGTACCAACACTTTGAATTGTGCTCGGAAACGTACTGGGAGCCGGTGTAGGTCTTTCAAGACCGGTGTAAATGGGATAGGATTAAGAACAGCACAGAGGGAAAGGAGGAAAGCCAAAGTTTAAAAAGAAATGTACAACAAATTTGAAATCTGTAATTCATAGGTCAAGATTTGGAAGTTCAATAAAAATTTGACATGTGAAGTCTTTAGAATTGCCGAAGCTGGAACAACAATGCAGGAGGTTGCTGTGGAAACAAGGGGGCAGGTGGGGAATGCCGGATATTCTTAGCACACAGGCAAGCTCGTTAAGCTCATAGCTGTTCCTTCCCCAACACAGACCGAACCACTCCTTCGAATTTGACCCACAACCACACACCACCAGGGGGAGTCTGCTAACAACTCTCAGCACACATAACAAACTGTTTTCCCAGGATTCCTTGTGAGGAATGACTTGTCAAAGTGGTGTCACAGGGTTTTTTAAAAATGTATAGTAGTGGGAAGGGGTGTTGTTGTTGTTGTTGTTGTTGTTGTTGTTACTGGGTTATGCTTTTTGTAGTTTTATGCTGCAAACCGCCCTGTGACCTTTGGAAGAAGGGTAGCATGTACATTTAAATAAGTAAGTAAGTAAATGTGCAGGTATGATATTTCTGAAATTTTGAATTACTTTGACTTTACTGAATGGATTTAGTTGTTTTGATGAATTTGCTGCTGCTTGCTTTATTTATATGCTACTGCGGCTGCCATTTTTGCTGCTTTATAATGCAACCGTGCTGGTCGTGAGACGCTTTGGGCTTGACATTTTGTTGCTGGAAAAGTGGAATATAACTATTAAATCAAATCAAATCAAATCCAAAGCTGCGGCTGTGCGCACGTAATTAATCTCCCTGAATCTCCTGTGCAAAACTGTGATACATACTGGGGTCTCCGTGTGGTGGGGAGGGCACCCTATGTTTTGCAGGAGGGGCTGGATCTTTCTGCGGCGGGGCCAGTTCTTCTTCATGTCCTATCCTGTTGTTGTTGTTGTTTAGTCGTTTAGCCATGTCCGACTCTTCGTGACCCCCTGGACCAGAGCACGCCAGGCACTCCTGTCTTCCACTGCCTCCCGCAGTTTGGTCAAACTCATGTTTGTAGCTTCAACAACACTGCCCAACCATCTCGTCCTCTGTCCTCCCCTTCTCCTTGTGCCCTCCATCTTTCCCAACATCAGGGTCTTTTCCAGGGAGTCTTCTCTTCTCATGAGGTGGCCAAAGTCTTGGAGCCTCAGCTTCCTGATCTGTCCTTCCAGTGAGCCCTCAGGGCTGATTTCCTTCAGAATGAAGAGGTTTGATCTTCTTGCAGTCCGTGGGACTCTCAAGAGTCTCCTCCAGCACCATAATTCAAAAGCATCAATTCTTTGGCGATCAGCCTTCTTTGTGGCCCAGCTCTCACTTCCATACATCACTACTGGGAAAACCATAGCTTGAACTATACGGACCTTTGTTGGCAAGGTGATGTCTCTGCTTTTTAAGACGCTGTCTACGTTTGTTCTCCCAAGAAGCAGCCGTCTTTTAATTTTGTGACTGCTGTCACCATCTGCAGTGATCATGATCATCCTATGTGCTGCTTTTTCGAGGGCTTTCGGTCTTCCGTGCTCCTCATTAGCACCCAGATTGGAGGCAAAGATGCGGTGGGAGACCCAGGGCGGTGGGGATGGGAGAGAAGGAAGAGTCTCTGCCAATTAAGAAAGCACCCAGAGACCCGGACAAGGCACAGCCTGTCCGTCAGCTGGCAGAGGGAGGAAGCGTGGGCAGGGGAAGAACAGCCGCTGCCTTGCCAGGCTCCCTGCTTCCAAAAGCTTCCCAGAGTTTTTTAACTGTGCTTTTGGGACCCGGGGCTGGGAGAAGGGCGAGGGAGGGAGTGACGTCACGGGGGAAGAATCCGTGTCGTTCCCGGGGGGAAACAACGGGGGCATTGTTGGCCGAGCCCAGCAGAGATGCGTGCAACCAGCCGGAAGCCATTGCCTTGTCTACTGAAGCAAAAACGGGACTTCTTTTTTTATATAGAGGGGGCAGGAGCAAAAGATGGTACTTCTGGGCCAGGGTCTCCCACGCAAACAGGGAACATGAGGCGGCTGGCGAGGTAAAATAAAATATATCCCTGTGAGATAAGGGATGTGTGTAGGCAGGAAAATCCTTGCACCCGAAAAAAAAGGTTTGTTTCAAAATAAAAACTGGAAATCTTGCACTAAAAAACCTCCCTGGTGGGGGGGGGGGAGAGATGCAGAAAATGAAATAAAAAGTCAGGGTAATAAATGGATAGCTTATGTTTTTTTGTAACACAGATATGAAAACACTTTAAAGCTTTGCAGAGAGTAAGGCTTAAATGGTTTGATTCATTATTATTCCTATTGCTATTATCATAACCTGCCCTACACCATTAAAACACGTTAAAAAAAGCAATTTGCAATCACAAAAACGAGTCCTAAAAATATACACCTCAATGGTCTAAAGCCAGGGCAAAGAGGTGTGTCTTCTACAATCTTTGGAAGCTGAATAATGAAGGTGCCCGATGCACCTCTGCCGGAAGGAGTTCCACCGCTTAGGGGCCACCACAGAGTAGGCCCTTCTCCTGGGCCCCCACCACCCTGAGCTACTGAGGGCAGAGGAGCGCTAACATTAGCAACCCACCCCCCCCACCAAACTCAGAACCTGAGGGGGTCTGTAGGGAAGGAGGTGGCCTTTCAAGAATTTGGGACCTGTCATTTAGGACTTCAAACGGCAACGTGGGCATCTTGAATTGGACCAGGAAACAAACTGGCAGCTGCTTGAAAATGGCCGGTCGCTGCATTTTGGACGGGTTGAAGTTTCGGAGCTGCCTTCGAGGGCCGCCCCACGTAGAGCACATTGCAATAATACAATCTCAACGTTACCAAAGCACAGAATACCTTGGCCAAGGCATCTCTCGAAAGCATATTTATGAACAAAAAGTGAACGGCGAGAGTTGTTGCGGGCTTGGACATTTCTTCCCTGCCTTAAGACTTAACCTTCTTCGATAGCTACGGCAGCAGAAGATACCGTAACAAATTTGCTCTCCAAGCCCCCCTATAAGAGATGATGCCTTCTTTCCTTCTGTACTCAAGACCACACACTTGCAGCCCAGTTAGCAAGAACCTGGCACGGACTAAAAGGGGAAGGAAATACAGAATCGAAAAAGTGGCTCACCTGTTGAGTGCTGCCGGCAGCCTAAACAAGTGTCCTTTCTCCATCGGAAAGTTCCCCCAGGGCATTGTCCTTCAAAATGGGGTGGGGAAAAAGCAAGTGGATTACTTCTAGGGGACTAGAAACTTGGCAGGGGGAAGTAAACAGAGGAAAAGGAAGATTGGTACTGGGATGTGGGGAGTCTTAGGGCCCCCTATTCCCCTCCCAGAGCTACAATTCCCAGAGCGGTTCAGCGATCAATCTCTCTTCAGAGGGAATTCTGGGAACTGCCACCCTGGGAACTAACGATTACTGGTGACAGTTCCCACAATTCCTTGAGGGGAGCCATAACTGTTTGAAGTAAGATCATAGCGCTTTCTGCAGAAGGCTATCCCAAAATTCCTCTCCTTCGCTCTAATTACCCATAATGCTCTTGAATAGAAAAACAAGCCAGGGAGTCCTCTCAGGTCGTCCAAAATGGGGGTCCCTTGGCATCGTTAATACCCAAACATACTTTCTGCTCACCCAACAGAACCAACACGATGGCCATAAATAATTACAATGTGAAAAACTTTATGAAATAATTCAAAACATCAAAACTAACAAACTGAAGTCTCTGAAAGTCCTTAATCACGAATCACGGTCCCTGACTTTACCCGGCACAGAGCAAGCTGTGAAGCTTTGTATAATCAGCAAATGTCGCAGTTCTGATGCCCAACTCTGAACTCTGCTGTACAGTGTTTCCGGATAACAACTACTGTTTCGTTGAATTCTTCATCAGCCAATTAGTTCAACACTCGTAAGTAGAAAGATATGCAATTTCTTCATTAACCAATCTTTTTTTGAATAGATATTATATACATGAGAATGAAAAATACCCTGGAACAGTGCTCATGCGATTATGTAGTCACTGTTCCAGAGTAAAGTCTGGCACCGTGATTCATTTAAGGACTTTCAGAGACTTCAGTTTGTTAGTTTTGATGTTTTGAATTATTCCATAAAGTTTTTCACATTGTAATTGTTTCTGGCCCATCGTGTTGCTTTTGATATTGCTGACTCATATTTTGCAACACAGGGGTTTGTTTAATTACCCAACAGAACAGCAGGGGAAACTGCCCCCTTCCACCCCCACCCCAGGAAAACTGGGAGATGCATGCATGTGTTTTTTTAATACAGTGGTACCTCGGGTTAAGTACTTAATTCGTTCCGGAGGTCCGTTCTTAACCTGAAACTGTTCTTAACCTGAAGCACCACTTTAGCTAATGGGGCCTCTCGCTGCCGCTGCATGATTTCTGTCCTTATCCTGAAGCAAGGTTCTTAACCTGAAGCACTATTTCTGGGTTAGCAGAGTGTGTAACCTGAAGTGTATGTAACCCGAGGTACCACTGTAGATGAAATGTACTACCAAACTTCCCTGCATAAGGAAGGGAGTTCACATGACCAGTAGTCTTTCAGTTTCACTTGGAGGCAGCCTGTCTCCCATCCACGTTGCCAGAACATGCTCAGAGGTTCAAGAGACGAGGCAGCGAAGGACTGGGGGAGGAGGCGCTCTCGCAAGTGAAGCTTTCTCAGAGAGCTGTATGACATTTGACACAGCCTTCTGCTACAGGGACAACATTAGAGGAGGAAAGAGATTTTGAAAGTCCCTTCCTGTCTTAGGCAAAAAAAAAGGGCCCCATTCTACCGAGGCAGCAGAACGAGGCAGAGAAATTCTGAGGCGAGAAAAGAACGATCTGCACCACTTCAGACCGCAAGGAGGGAACGTTTTTGGGGAATGTTCCCCTCCTTAAAAATATAAATACATTTTTGCAGGTTGGAAACAAGCCTGCTATAGTTAGCTGAACTTGTGATGGTTTGGGATCCTGTCCAACAAAGGACACATTCGCACCAGACATTTAAAGCACTATGGCACCACTTTAAACAGTGAAGAATTCTGGGAGCTGTAGTTTGTTCAAGGTGCTGTTAGGAGACCCCTGTTCCTCTCCCAGAGCTACAATCCCCATATTGGTTAAACAACCATTCCCTCTTCCCAGGTAACTCTGGGAATGTAGCTCTGGAAGGGGAATGGGGTTTCCTAACAACTCTCAGCACCCTGAACAAACTACAGCTCCCAGAACTCTTTGCGGGAGGCCGTGACTGCTTGAAGCAGTATCAAAGCACTTTCAATGTTTGGGGTGAATACAGCCATATTCTGCTGAGAGTAAAAAAGTAAATGGACCCCTGACCATTAGGTCCAGTCATGGCCGACTCTGGGGTTAGCTCCCAGAGGCGGCGGGGTGAGCTCCCATCGTTCGGTCCCAGCTCCTGCCCACCTAGCAGTTCGAAAGCACCCTTAAATACAAGTAGATAAATAGGTACCGCTTTATAGCGGGAAGGTAACGGCGTTTCCGTGTGCTGCGCTGGTGCTGGCTTGCCAGCTGCAGCTTCGTCACGCTAGCCACGTGACCCGGAAGTGTCTTCGGAAGGTGCCGGCTCACGGCCTCTTGAGCGAGATGAGCACGCAACCCTAGAGTCGGACACGACTGGCCCGTACGGGCAGGGGTAGCTTTACCTTTACCTATATCTGTATTGCCCCTGTTATAAGTAAAGGTAAAGGGACCCCTGACCATTAGGTCCAGTCGTGACAGACTCTGGGGTTGCGGCACTCATCTCCCTTTTTGGCCGATGGAGCCGGCGTACAGCTTCCAGGTTATGTGGCCAGCATGACTAAGCCGCTTCTGGCGAACCAGAGCAGCGCACGGAAACGCCGTTTACCTTCCCACCAGAGCGGTACCTATTTATCTACTTGCACTTTGAGGTGCTTTCAAACTGCTAGGTTGGCAGGAGCAGGGATAGAGCAACGGGAGCTCACCCCATCGCGGCGAACCGCTGACCTTCTGATCGGCAAGCCCTAGGCTCTGTGGTTTAACCCACAGCACCACCCACGTCCCATGAAATTAATGGGCCTAAGTTGCACATGACCATTAATTTCTGCAAATCTACTGCGAGTAGGCCTAACATTGGACACCACCCTTTTTAGCAGGGGAGATCATACAGAATGGTACCCTCACACCTGCCATCTCTAGCAGGTCAAGCTGAGCAGGAGAGTGACTTGCGCAGGGGGACCCAATGAGCTTTGAGAATTGACCCAGAGTTTCCCTGCCAACAGTGCCAAGTGGCCTTCCAGAGGTTTTTAGACTACAGCTCCCAGCATGCCTGATCCTTGGCAATGCTGGCTGAAGATCACGGGCACTGGAGACCAACAACATCTGGCTCCCCATCCCTGCATTTAATGTGTGATCCCTGATTGTTTGGGGCATCCGCTAGGAAGGAGCTCGTTTGCCATGTTGGCTGCGGGGGATGACGGGAGCCGAGAGTCTGACAACACCCACAGTGCACATCGCTTTGGCTACTTCCCTCTACCCGCCCATAGATATTAGCTGTGCCTCTCCTCTTCCAGGCAAAAAGATGCTTAAGGGAGCTTAAGGCCAGGAGTTATGGACTACAACCTTTCTGGGGGTTGTAAATTACAGCTCCAATCATCCTTGCCCACCACCCATGCAGACTGGAACCAATAGGGACTGGAAGAAGAGTTTGGATTTGATATCCCGCTTTATCACTACCCTAAGGAGTCTCAAAGCGGCTAACATTCTCCTTTCCCTTCCTCCCCCACAACAAACACTCTGTGAGGTGAGCGGGGCTGAGAGACTTCAGAGAAGTGTGACTGGCCCAAGGTCACCCAGCAGCTGCATGTGGAGGAGCGGGGAAGCGAACCCGGTTCCCCAGATTACGAGTCTACCGCTCTTAACCACTACACCACACTGGCTCTCATGGAGTCCGACAGCATCTGGCCAAGAAGAAAAGGCAAGGAGATGGAGGTTTTCACAGTGGGAGGGGGACGGGACTTCAGACCTCACTCAAGGGACGGCACGAGCTTTACCTCCTCCAGCTGGGTTCGGCCGGTGGCGAAACGTAGGCAGGGCTGTAGGGGGAGCTGTCGATGTGAGCAGGAGGTTAAGGAAGAAGTCGGCTCAGAGATTTGATGGGGAGGGAGTTTGCTGCCATTAGAGGAAGACTCCACAGATGGAGCGGTGCAGTGGTTTCTATTTTTTTGGTTCGATTTCCGTTAATGCTCTTTAATCCCCAGCGCTGAGATGAATCAAAGCGGGGAAAGTTGTGGGTGGGGAGGGGAGGGGACACCTGCGGTGCAGGAGAAGACGCGGGAGGCCAAAAGGATATCTGACGCATGTAGCGGCGGAGCGGAGACATCATCCTCCGCGGATCCCGCTGCACCCGTTCCACCAAACCGTGGTGCCGCGTGCCGCGGGCAGAGTCCAGCGGCGAATGGAGGGGACCCTGGACGGAAACAAGAAGGGAGTGGGTGGAAGCAGAATTAAAGGAAATAATAATAATAATAATAATAATAACAATAATAATAATAATAATAAATGTTATTTATACCCCGCCCTCCCCAGCCAAGACCGGGCTCAGGGTGGCTAACACCAGGTATAAAACAATTGATTAAAATACAACTTAAAAACAAGATTAAAATGCAACATTAAAATGCAGCCTCATTTCAGCAGAGACTCAAATCCAAAACTTGTTTGGGGATGAAAACGTCAAATCTTCACCAAGGCCAACTATCCAGACAGGGGAAAAAGCCAGGGAAGTCCCCAAATAGGAGTTCCATCACAGAAGGAGAAAGGAAAAAGAAAAGAGGGGGAGGGGATCAAGTTGATTCCAAGCCAATGGCAAGGCGGAACAACTCTGTCTTACAGGCCCTGCGGAAAGAAATCAGATCCTGCAGGGCCCTGGTCTCATGAGGCAGAGCGTTCCACCAGGCTGGAGCCAGTGCTGAAAAGGCCCTGGCTCTGGTTGAGGCTAATCTAACCTCCTTAGGAGAAGTCATAAGAGAAGCCTGGCTGCTAGATCCCACCGAGTCCAGCGACCTGTCCCCACGGTGGCTGACCAGATGCCTGTGGAGACCTGAGCATGGCAGCAACTCTCCCCCTCCTGTGGCTTCCAGCAGTTGAGATTCAGAAGTATTGCCTTCTCCAGCGGCAGAGGCAGAGAACAGCTACCGTGGCTAGCAGCCATATGATATGATAGCCATGTTCAAATATATAAAAGGATGTCACATAGAGGAGGGAGAAAGGTTGTTTTCTGCTGCTCCAGAGAAGCGGACACAGAGCAATGGATCCAAACTACAAGAAAGAAGATTCCACCTAAACATTAGGAAGAACTTCCTGACAGTAAGAGCTGTTCGACAGTGGAATTTGCTGCCAAGGAGTGTGGTGGAGTCTCCTTCTTTGGAGGTCTTTAAGCAGAGGCTTGACAACCATATGTCAGGAGTGCTCTGATGGTGTTTCCTGCTTGGCAGGGGGTGGGACTCGATGGCCCTTGTGGTCTCTTCCAACTCTATGATTCTATGATTCCCCTCTGTGAATTTGTCCAATCCTCTTTTAAAGGCACCCAAGGGATTTCAGAGGGACACAGGTGGCACTGTGGGTTAAACCACAGAGCCTTGGACTTGCCGATCAGAAGGTTGGCGATTTGAATCCCCGCAACAGGGTGAGCTCCCGTTGCTCGGTCCCTGCTCCTGCCAACCTAGCAGTTCGAAAGCACGTCAAAGTGCAAGTAGATAAATAGGTACCACTCCGGAGCGAAGGTAAACGGCGTTTCCGTGCACTGTTCTGGTTCGCCAAAAGCGGCTTAGTCATGCTGGCCACATGACCTGGAAGCTGTACGCCGGCTCCCTCAGCCAATAAAGCGAGACGAGCGCCGCAACCCCAGAGTCGGTCATGACTGGACCTAATGGTCAGGGGTCCCTTTACCTTTTTATGGGGTTTCAGAATCAGGATCTCCAGAGGAGAAATGGGAAAACAGAGGTATGGTGCACTGCATTATAGGAGCAAATTCCTAGGGGCCAAGGGGTCTTTGCCCCCCCCCAAAAAAAACATTGACGGAGGTTGCAATTTAAATAGTGCGCATGCGCTGCATCGTGTGATTGATTATGTGGGACTTACCTGTCCCCCAATATTTTATTCAAGTTGGCATTCCTGCATTGCATTACTTCAAAAGCGGGCATTCAAATGAAGAGGCCACTTTTATCTATCTATATATCAGCATGGTATAATTTTGTGACGTTTGTTAATATACAGAAACGTGGATGGTCTCCATCTCAAGCTTTTAAGCAGATTTGGATTATTTGATTCCTAACCATGTTCAAGCCTCCTTTATAGCGTTCTCAATTTTCTTACCCCTGAAACGGGGGGCGGGGGGGGGAATGGGAAAGGGGTGGGTGTTGTGTTTTTTAGTGATTCAGATGTTTGTCTGATGCACTTATATGAGTAGATCCCTAAACAAAAAAACTGTTTTTAACACTTGATTGGAAGCCGCCCAGAGTGGATGAGGAAACTCAGCCAGATGGGCGGGGTATAAATAATAAATTATTATTATTATTATTATTATTATTATTATTATTACTACTACTACTACTACTAGTAGTACTACTCAACATGTGCTTGCCCGGAAAGCTGACTTCAATCCACATTCTATCTGTTGTAATTAGGTTTTGTTTTCCTTTTACGTATACTAAAAAAGGGTATTTTATCTTCCTGTATGTTAAAAATCAATTAAAAACGTGTTCTAAAAATGGTGCCCGGATTTAGGCTCTGCTCTTAGTGCCATTGAGAAAAGAGAAAAAGGATAGACATAAACGGTTGGGGCTACGTGGAAATGGGCTGTGGAGACAGAGGACCTTGCCTTGCATGCAGGGTTCAATCCCTGAGCTCTCCAGGTAGGGTTGGAAATCAGAAGAGGCCCCCTCCCTGAAACCCTGGAGGGCTGATGCCGGTTGGTGGAGACAATACAGTGCTACCTCGGGTTAAGAACTTAAATTCGTTCCGGAGGTCCATTCTTAACCTGAAACTGTTCTTAACCTGAAGCACCACTTTAGCTAATGGGGCCTCCCGCTGCCACCGCGTGATTTCTGTTCTCATCCTGAAGCAAAGTTCTTAACCCAAGGTACTATTTCCGGGTTAGCGGAGTCTGTAACCTGAAGCATCTGTAAACCGAGATACCACTGTACTGAGTTAGATGGTCTGTCTTAATATAAAGGCAAGTCCCTACGTTCCAGTTCTTAGTGGTTTTGATCAGCATTGTAAGGTGTAAGATCACTAAATGTCCCCAACCCCCATAGTTATAATTCATGGGTTGCCATCTCATTTTATTTTGCTCTTAATCTGATTTTAAGCTGTATTTTAATTGTTTGTTTGACTTTTTTGTTTTTAACGTATTATATATTTTGATGTTAGCCACCCTGAGCCCGGTCCTGGCCAGGGAGGGCAGGGTATAAATCAAATTATTACCATTATTATTATTATTATTATTATTATTATTACTACAGTGGTACCTCGGGTTACAGATGCTTCAGGTTACAGGCGCTTCAGGTTACAAACTCCGCTTACCCAGAAATAGTACCTTAGGGTTAAGAACTTTGCTTCAGGATAAGAACAGAAATCACGCGGCAGCAGCGGGAGGCCCCATTAGCTAAAGTGGTGCTTCAGGTTAAGAACAGTTTCGGGTTAAGAACGGACCTCCGGAACGAATTAAGTTCGTAACTAGATGTACCACTGTATTACAGTGGTGCCTCGCAAGACGAAATTAATTCGTTCCGCAAGTCTTTTCGTCTTGCGAGTTTTTCGTCTTGCGAAGCACTGTTTCCCATAGGAATGCATTGAAAATCAATCAATGCGTTCCTCTGGAAACCGCCTTCAGACCAGGTCCGGGGACAGTCTGTCCCCCGACCTCTTCTGAAGGCCAGCGGGGGGGGGGGAAGTCTTTGCTTCCCCCCGCCTGCCTTCCCGGGACAGCGGAGACTTCTCCGCTGCCCGGGGCGATCTTAAAATGCTGGCGGGCGGCAGCGCTGCCGCCCGCCAGCATTTTAAAATCGCCCCGGGACAGCGGATGAATTCTCCGCTGTCCCGGGGCGATTTAAAAGCCCCCGGGAAGGCAGGCAGGGGGGACAAAGACTTTTGCCCCCCGCCCGCCTTCAGAAGAGGTCCAAAGGGCTCTCCAAGCTGCGGATAGCAGCCTAATGCCCCGCGCGAGGGGCACTCTTAAGCAGAGCGCTCCTCGCGCGGGGCAGACATTCGCAGCTTGCGGAGCCCTGAAGGACTTCCCCTGCAGGGCTCCCCAAGCGGCGAATGTCTGCCCCGCGCGAGGGGCGCTCTGCTTAAGAGCGCCCCTCGCGCGGGGCAGCAGGCTGCTATCCGCAGCCTAGGCGGGAACTCTTCTGAAGGCTGGCGGGGGAGAAGGGCTTTTCTTCCCACCTTCCCGCCTTCAGAACAGCCTTCTGAATGTTGGCGGTGGGGAGGAAAACCTTCCACCCACCGCAAGTCTTCAAGACAGGTCCGGGAACAGAGGAGAAGCGCTGCGCACCTTCCCCTCTGTTCCCGGACCTGTCCTGAAGGCTTGCGGTGGGAGGAAGGTTTTCCTCCCCACCGCCAACATTCAGAAGGCTGTTCTGAAAAACCCTCCTCCCACCGCAAGCCCCGGGAACAGAGGAGAAGCCCTTCGCGCCTTGTCCTCTGTTCCCGGACCTCCCACCGCAAGCCTTAGGACTGGTCCGGGAACAGAGGAGAAGGCGCGCTGCGCTTCCCCGCTGTCTCCGGAGATTTCCCTATGGGCTTTCGTCTTGCGAAGCAAGCCCATAGGGAAATTGGTCTTGCGAAGCCGCTAAAAAATCGGAAAACCCTTTTGTCTTGCGGGTTTTTCGTTTAGCGAGGCATTCGTCTTGCGGGGCACCACTGTATTATTGGCAGATGCTCAGTCATAAACCCCTGCCCATTCTAATAGCATCTCTCATTTTACACCCCTGTTTTCTGGAGCATAGAGCGTCATCCTAGACAGAGGGGAAATGTAAGTGAGAATAATACCATACCACACCCAGGCAACGGTGGGTGGCCCAACCCTTCGCGAGGGACTGATCAGGGGAAAACCCCACACACCCACACAACTAGGCACAAGCCAACCCTCCTTCCGATTTACGATGTTTATCAGCCTGCTCTTAGAGGACTGGTATGTCAAAAATTAAATGCCAGCGCCTCGGAATTTCAGATATTTCCCAACCCCCACCCACCTCAGTCCTGATCCAAAGAAAAAGACTGTTCCCTATAGCCAGGAGGGTGGGGGAAATCACGCTCACATGCAGACTCCTATAGATAGGTCGGAAAGGAGATTTTACAACTTCAGGGTTAATCAACACTCCTCCTTTACTACCACCTCCCACACTTCTGCTGGGGGCACCATAGAAAAATCAGATCCACTTCACAGCAGGGTTGTGTAGTGCAACTGTCTGAGTCACTAATTCAACTGGTCCAGCTCAGAGATGGGGAAAACATCACCTGTTAGGTTTCCAACTGGCCCCCTGGCTATTCAAGAGCACAGGAGAGCTTTTGGGGGGGGGGCAGACAGTTGGACCCAATTCTGCCCTCATTTATCTAAGGCTCAGTCACATTGTGGAAAGAGAACCAAATTCGGGAAAGAAGCCTCTGCCAGAGGAAAAGCAGCCCAGGACCTTTGCAAGGCCTGCGTCCCCAGTTACCTGAAACTCAGAGGTGCCGCTCCCAATCTGGTTGACGTTGGGTAAAGATCCGCCATAGTACGGGCCTCGACTATGCGCCAAACGCAGCTTCTGGGCCTGGAGCTAAATCGGTGATTCAAGCAAAAAGAAAAAAAGCCATTTCAGTGCCAAAACATTTATTTATTCCTATTCAGCAAGGTTTATATACCACTTAATCAATAAACAGATACATAGACAGATATAATGGATACACATTGCGCACATAGGAAGATAGAGATCGGAGTGCTCTATGTAAAACATTCATGTGTTTCAATCCGCTTTTCGCTTTATTGCTGATCTTAATTTTCAAAAAAAATGTTTTAAAAAGCTGTGTTTAATTGTCTTTATGAAGTGTTTAACTTCTGTCTTTACTTATAGTTTTATTCTTTTTGTAAACCACTTTTAGGGTTTTCTTTTTAAACAATTAACCAGCATAAAATTTTATAAGCTAAATAAAAATAAATGAATTTCAAATGGGTGATAAAAATGAACTTCAAAAAGACAGTAGATGCTGCAACTTCCCCGGAGAAGTAAACCCCTCCCTGCACTAGAACCAGGTTTTGGGGGCCTCGTCTAAGCCGCCATCCCCCCTCAATAACACACAAACATAAGAATCTAGGAAGAACCCTAGTGGAAGAGACCAAGGGCCCATTGAGTCCAACATCCTGTTCTTAAAGCCCTCTAATCTTGTTGTGGTGCGTTGAGGTCGCCCCACAACCTCTGCTCTGCAAATTCTAGTAATGGGGGCAGTGGGAGAGAAATCTCTCCAATTTCCCTTCGGGTAGCTGAGCCAAGAGTCAGGTAAGTTCCATGGTGGTGGGTGTGTTGAAACCACTAGCTGGAAAACCCAAGTGGGGAGAATTGCTCTTGTACCCGAGTCCTGCTTGTGACTTCCCCGCTGGGATATGCTGTCTGGCTACTGTAAGAACCAGTGTTCGAAATTCCCCAGTAGCCAGGCGTGTTTTGTGACTGGGAATGGTCTACTTGCAACCAATTTGAAATGTCTTTTTTTAATAAACAATTTTTTAATTTTTAATTATTTTTTTTACCAACAACCAAAACACAGTGAAACCACCCAGGTGGCTGATACATTGGGTATACATAATGAATAATAATAACATATTCAAATCAACCATATGTACAATTCTATATACATTAACACTCCTCCCTCCACAAGGTTTATTTAACTTTTAACATTTTAATTGCCCTAAATTGTTCAAACCTGCTCAAATAATTCAATATCTTCTCCAACCAATCCTCCTTCTCACTGACCTTAAACCCTTTCATTTTGTGTATCTTCACAGTTAGAGATTCTAAAATTATTTTTCCGTTTTTTCCTCCATTGGTTCACCCCTAGCTCTTCTGCATTTTTCCAGTTACTCGCTATAACCTGTCTGGCTGCAATTACCATCAATTTTACCCATCTACATTCCTCTTTCGTTTCTAGCTCGGTGCTACTCAGGCTAATAAGAACCATTAATTTAGATATTTCCACCTTCCTACCCACAATTTCCGATATTTCTATACCAATCTGTTTCGAGAATTCATTAACTAACGGACAATTCCAATTCATTAACTAATGGACAATTGACCAATTTGAAATGTCTTGCTGCAGGTACCACGACCGACATCTCCACCAGCTGGCTGCGCGCTGTAGCGCAAGAGTAAAATTGCTACCGTGCACGTCGGCTGGCTGGTGCTATGGCACAACTTGAAGAGTAAAACTGCCACCCTGTGCTGTGTGATTATTGTGATTTCGGGTACCACAGATTCATTCCTTGGTTGAATTCAAAGTAAGATTGCCCCGTTTACATTTGTGGTTTCCAACTGACAACTGCGATTAAAAATGTGGCATTAAAAATGTGTCACCAATGTGAATTGTGGATTCGTTCACGTGTTCTTTTTTTGGGGGGGGGGCGGAAATTACTGTAATTGCTGGAATGCGCGACTGAATTGTTAAAAAATCTTGTAAAAAATGGTGACTCGACATTCTGTTGCGGTGACTGTAACCTGGGTTTCAGGTGCCGTTTGGCGAATAGCTTATATATCTGAGTTTCTAACACTGGTAAGAACAGGATGCTGGACTAGACGGGCCGTTGGGTCTGATCCAGCAGGCCCTTCTTATGCGGCCTTCCACACCTCTCTCTCTGGCCCTCAGGACTCTCCTCAGGCCACACTCCTCACCAGGCCTGCTTTGCACCCGCCTTGAGCTTGGCCTGGCTGAGATGTGTCCTAGAACTCGGACCATGCCTCTCACTGGCATAGAAGGCTGTGCAAGAAACTAGACTATTATCATCAACATGGCTGCCCACTTTTGCCTCTGGTCCTGCTTACCACTCAGCCAATACAGTGGTGCCTCGGGTTACAGACACTTCAGGTTACAGACTCCGCTAAGCCAGAAATAGTACCTCGGGTTAAGAACTTTGCTTCAGGATGAGAACAGAAATCGTGGGGTGACAGCGGCGTGGCAGCAGCAGGAGGCCCCATTAGCTAAAGTGGTGCTTCAGGTTAAGAACAGTTTCAGGTTAAGAACGGGCCTCCGGAACGAGTTAAGTACTTAACCCGAGGTACCACTGTATATGGAGGACACAGATTTTATAAGATAGTAGAGGGAGCCTTCTGAGAGCATGGAGTGACTGGTTCCTGCCTCTTCCCCTCCCTCTCCAAACTTATCATGTTGACCATCTAACCGTCCCCTCCACATTTCCCAACTTTCACCATCACATTCCATCACCCAGACAGCCCAGAGTGCTTGCAGTTGACGGATCCTATGCAAAGGCGCCCTCAATCTGCATAATTTAGATTAAGCACAGAGTTTGATTTTGGGGTTGTGGCGGAGGAAAAGGAACATCAGAAGGACACACAGATCTTTTACCACTCGTAGGGTAAAGCCATGGTATAAATCTCAGGCAGTAACAAAGAAAGGACTGGAATCCATTGGAAGAAAGGTGATTTAACTGTTGCTCTGATTTATTATTACTCGCCATGCAGAGTTCTTCAAGAGGCTTCCAAGTTCTTAAAAAGCCCTCCAGATGTTGCTGGACTACAACTCCCAGCAGCCAGCATGGCCCAACAGCCAGGGATGCTGGGAGTTGTAGTGCAGTCACATCCGGAGGGAGGGCCAAGGTTTTCCCCACGCCTGGCATAAAGCCACACTGAAAGATCGGGGGGGGGGGTACGCGAGAGAAGCCATGAAGTAAACGACATGGCAGACGCAATAATAAAAGGTCAGCAGCAAACACATGCCGTCGACAGCCAGCAAAATGATCACTAATCAAAATGCCTGGAAGAAAAGAGATATTTCTGCCTGGGGCTGAAATAAGTTTTAACAATGGTGCCCCAGTGAATCTCACTGAGAAGAGTGTGCCAAAACTGAACAGCCCCCTCCCACCCTTGTTGCTACTCTCCAAACCTCCCTCTCGTTAAAAGAAAATGGGCTGGACAATATAATGGGAGGAAAGAGGGGCAGCTAGCAGCTAAATGGAACCTGAATGCCCAGGAGCAGTATACCGCAGATGACAGAGACACAGCACACAGGGGCTCGCCAGTACTTTCACGCTAAGCTAGATGAACCCTCGTTCCGACCCAGTATTACATTTATTATTGAATCATCAAGTTGGAAGGAGTCCTGGCTGAAGGTCATTCATTCTAACCCACCACCAATGCAGGGAATCTGCTGTAGCAACATTCCCTAAAGGTGGGCCAGCTTCCCACTACGGCCTCGGTCCTGAAGGAGCGTCTCCACCCCCATCGTTCAGCCCAGACACTGAGGTCCAGAGCCGAGGGCCTTCTGGAGGTTCCCTCATTGCGAGAAGTGAAGTTACAGGGAACCAGACAGAGGGCCTTCTCGGTGGTGGCACCCGCCATGTGGAACGCCCTCCCTTCAGATGTGAAGGAAATAAGCAGCTATCCTATCTTTAAAAAGACATCTGAAGGCAGCACTGTTTAGGGAAGTTTTTAATATTTACAGTGGTGCCTCGCAAGATGAAATTAATCCGTTCCGTGAGGCTCTTCGTATAGCGGTTTTTTCGTCTTGCGAAGCAAGCCCATTGACAGCTTAGCGGATTAGCGCTATTAGCGGTTTAGCGGCTTTTAGCGAATCAGCTGTTAAGCGGCTTAGCGGCTTAGGGAAAGGGGGGGGGGACCCGCAGGAACTCGCAAGACATTTCGTCTTCCGAAGCAAGCCCATAGGGAAATTCGTTTTGCGAAGCGCCTCCAAAACGGAAAACCCTTTCGTCTAGCGGGTTTTCCGTCTTGCGAGGCGTTCATCTTGCGGGGCACCACTGTAAATCTGTATTGTTTTTAATACTCGATTGGGAGCCGCCCAGAGTGGCTGGGGAAACCACTGGGGAAATATAAATATTAAATATTATAATTATTATTATAATTATTATTAGGTGGGGACCTCCTCCACACATTGTGTGGGCTGCAGCTCCCAACAGCCTCCAGTCACATGGGCACAGATAGAATCATAGAGTTGGAAAGGACCATGAGGGTCATCTAGTCCAACCCCCTGCAAAGCAGGAATCTTTTGCCCAATGTGGGGCTCGAACCCACTGCCCTAAGATTAAGAGTCTCATGCTCTACCAACTGAGCTATCCCTTATACGACCAGGGTGACCTGATGCTTTGGGCTATGATTCCTGATAGCCTTCACCAGCACTTGCTTCTCCCGCTGCCAGAACCAGAAACAGAGACTCCTAATTGGCCCACTGTAGTCATATATGGAACGGGACGCGGGTGGCGCTGTGGGTTAAACCACAGAGCCTAGGACTTGCCGATCAGAAGGTCGGCGGTTCGAATCCCCACGACGGGGTGAGCTCCCGTTGCTCGGTCCCTGCTCCTAACAATCTAGCAGTTCGAAAGCACCTCAAAGTGCAAGTAGATAAATAGGTACCACTCCGGCGGGAAGGTAAACGGCGTTTCCATGCGCTGCTCTGGTTCGCCAGAAGCGGCTTAGTCATGCTGGCCACATGACCCGGAAGCTGTACGCCGGCTCCCTCGGCCAGTAAAGTGAGATGAGTGCCGCAACCCCAGAGTCGATCACGACTGGACCTAATGGTCAGGGGTCCCTTTACCTTTACCTTAGTCATATATGGGGAGCTGGCACACCTCAAGTTATCCTGGATCCAGGCCATATTGGGCTTTAAAGCAAGATTGGGAATTTGTGGCTTTCCATGTCTGGTTGGACTACAGCTCCTATCAGCACCGACCAGTGGTCTGGCTGGCTGGGGCTGATGGAAGCTGGACTTTAGCAGCAGCTGTAGGAACATGGATTTCCACATCTCCGCTTTAAAGCTAAAAAGCAGCGCTTTAAAATGAGCCACCAGTAACTAGAGCCACTTTGTCGCTGTTGATGTTATGCAGGTGGCATTTAGGATCACCTTTGACTTGTGCAAGAACGGAAAGAATCTCCCGTTTCCTCTCCTGGAGTTTTTCTCAGCGCGTATGAAGGTACCCTCTAGAGGAGAGGTGCTGGGGAGGCTCGTGCCAGCCAGAATCGCACCCTCCAACCAGGAAGCCTTGCTTCAAATTTGCAGGCTCAGCTAAAGCGGGGAGAGAACCCAACACTGTCCACAAAGGGAAATGGAATGTATAAACACAGGAAGTTGTCCAAAGATCAGATCTTTGGTCGGTGTAGATCAGTACAGCGGTACCTTGGTTCTCAAACTTAATCCGTTCCGGGAGTCTGTTTGACACCCGAAATAGTTTGAAAACCACCAAGGCGCGGCTTCCGATTGGCTGCAGGAGTTTCCTGCACTCAATTGGAAGCCGTGGAAGCAGTGTCAGATGTTTGGCTTCCAAAAAACATTCTCAAACCGGAACACTCACTTCCGGGTTTGTGGCATTCGGGAGCCGATTTGTTCGGGAACCAAGGTATCACTGTATTGTCTACGCAAAGGGCAAGGAACCTCAGTCCCAAGGACAAGATGCCGCCTTCCAGGCTTCTCTCTCCAGCCCTCAAGACTTTCCCTACAGGTGTCTCCTCCCCTTGCCACACCCCCTCTCCACAAGCCACGCCCCTCCGCCCCACAGGACTTCGACCAGCGGATTTGCCACTTGGCCCCTGGCTTATATATCTTGAGTTTCTAACACTGCCCCAGCATCTACAGGTAGGAAAGACTCCTGCCTGAAACCGTGGTCAGTCGCTGCCAGGCAGTGTTGGCAAAAGGAAGAAGAACCTGAGATCTTCCAGGTTGGAGCAGCCAACTGCCATTATTCCCTGCTAGTTTGGCCAGTGGTCAGGGATGCTGACAGTGGGGGTTTTAGTCTAGCAACATTTAGGTGCATCTCTAGATAACTAGATGGAGCAATGGTCTGAGTCAATACAAAGCAGCTCTTTGGATCACACTATACTGTATATCAATGGGACGCGGGTGGCGCTGTGGGTTAAACCACAGAGCCTAGGGCTTGCCGATCAGAAGGTCGGCGGTTCGAATCCCCACAACGGGGTGAGCTCCCATTGCTCGGTCCCTGCTCCTGCCAACCTAGCAGTTTGAAAGCACCTCAAAGTGTAAGTAGATAAATAGGTACCGCTCTGGTGGGAAGGTAAATGGCGTTTCCGTGCGCTGCTCTGGTTCGCCAGAAGCGGCTTAGTCATGCTGGCCACATGACCCAGAAGCTGTACGCCGGCTCCCTCGGCCAATAAAGCGAGATGAGCACCTCAACCCCAGTCAGCCACAACTGGACATAATGGTCAGGGGTCCCTTTACCTTTTTATACTGTATATTCCACGAAGCAGGTCCAGGTTAGCGCTTAAGAGCCTGCGCTTATGTTTTCGAGGTTCTCTGCACGTCACGGTGCAACATTTAACTGGCTCGTAAAAGCACCTCTCACCCAACAAGAGGGAGGCAAATCTGAACTAGCTAACTGGCATCTGGCCTGTTTTGCCGCAGGGTGGGTTGCTTTTGGAGCCCTGAGGACGAATCTCTGCTTCATTTTATCTACCTAGGGGATCCTGCCTATCACAAGCCTTTCTGGAAGGACTGGTTTGAGGGAAAACACCTGAGCACGTCCCCTCGAGGTATAAAATTCGCAGCCTAACCAACCTGCCTGCCTGCCGTCGGGTGAAAATTAACCAGCCGTTTCTTGCGCAAACAGGGGAGCACATCAAGACCGCCCCGAAGCAGTGAGGTGACGTCACCCCCCTTTTCGAATTGGGGCGTGCGGCAGCAGACACAGGAGACGGATTCCACGGAAGCGAGATTTCATGTTCTACGCAAAAATAAAGTCACTAGACCTCGTGACTGCACAGAGATATCTAAAGGGGTGCCAAGGAGCAAAACTGGAAAGAGGTCTTAAGATTCCCAGCTATCCACAACCTTCTTAAGGGAATGCACCAAGTTTTAGGCAAAAGAGAGCAAAGGGCTGGGTAAATATTGCCAGCTTCAAGTTTCTAGTCATTGAGGGTCTCGTTGGTTCAAGTACAAAAAGGACCCATGATCAAGGCAGGCTTCTAATTGGAAAACAAAACTCCGAGGTGGCTTTCACCTCTGGAAGCTAAGGCCCGAAAAAGACCCAATATGGAGGCCAAATGGCCAAAATATTGGGAAATATTAGAAAAAGACGGAGACAATTGGAAATTGCAGAGTTTGGAGAAAATGAAGGATAAAGTGCGAGACTGGTTACATTACGCTCAGATTAAAGAAGTTTTTAAAAATGACAAAAAGGTAGGGTTCCAGGTGGAGAAATCGAAGTTGGAAACAGAATTGTTAGAACCTAAGACTAAGATACTCTCAAGAATGTACAACTTGCTGTTAAAATGGAATACACAAGACAAAATGGTTAAATCGGTTATGATAAAGTGGGCTCAGGATATTGGGCATAATATCATGTTTGAGGACTGGGAAAGGTTGTGGACCACTGGGCTGAACTTCACTGCATGTAATGCTTTGAAGGAAAATGTAATGAAAATGAAATATAGATGGTACATGACCCCAGTTAAACTTGCCAAAATATACCATTTGTCTGATAATAAATGTTGGAAATGTAAAGAACATGAAGGAACATTCTTTCACCTCTGGTGGACTTGCCCTAGAGTGAAGGCCTTCTGGGAAATGATATATAATGAGTTGAAAAAGGTATTTAAGTATACCTTCACTAAGAAACCAGAGGCCTTCCTTCTGGGCATTGTCGGCCAGAAGGTGTTAAAGAAGGACCGAACATTTTTTATGTAAGCAACAACGGCAGCAAGGATACTTATCGCTAAGAGCTGGAAAACTCAAGATCTACCCACACTGGAAGAGTGGCAGATGCAGCTGATGGACTATATGCAACTGGCCGAGATGACTGGTAGAATTCGAGACCTGGGAGAAGAGATGGTTGAAGAAGACTGGAAGAAATTCAAGATTTATTTACAAAAGTATTGTAATTTGGTCGAATGCTAAGAAGGATGCTAGATCATAAATAATTGCCTACCATTGAATTAGATTTGAATTTGACGATAAGTGAGACTGAGGAAAATACAAAACTTTTGGAGAATTAATAGATTAAATTAATTGAACGAGATTTAAGAATGTAAATAAGATGATAAATTGCTGGAAAAAGTTTACAAGGATGTAAGTGGGAGTGGGAGACATGAGGGAGTCCAAAGAAGTTTTGAAAAATGTGTTATGATACATGTTATAATGTTTATCATTTTTGCATTTTGTATTTAAAAAATCTCAATAAATATTTATAAAAAAAAAAAAAGATCAAGGCAGGCTTCTAAACCATACCTTGCTTTGGTCACCTGGGATGAATACACAGCCAAGGGAGGAGAACTTTCATAACCTTGGGAGATAGCTGGGCTTCTCCATCCCCTACTTCAGGCCACAGATTTGACACCAGCGACCAGCATGTTAACAGGTGGACCAGTCAGTGCTGTTCCAGGCTACTAACTTCCACTGATATATTTGCAAATCTGGTTCAGGAAGGCTGGAACTATGGATTAGACAAATTTATGGTTAGCAGGAAATCAGCCCTGAGTGCTCACTGGAAGGACAGGTCCTGAAGCTGAGGCTCCAATACTTCGGCCTCCTCATGAGAAGACTCCTTGGCAAAGACCCTGATGCTGGGATAGATGGAGGGCACAAGGAGAAGGGGATGACAGAGGACGCGATGGTTGGACAGTGTTCTCGAAGCTACCAGCATGAGTTTGACCAAACTGCGGGAGGCAGTGGAAGACAGGAGTGCCTGGCGTGCTCTGGTCCAGGGGGTCACGAAGAGTCGGACACGTCTAAACAACAACAACAAGGCATGCAAAAAGGTCTGAGATGATGAAAGGGGATTGGAGGAGCAGCTGTTGATATCTCAAAGACCTTGGCAGAAGCCAACAGACGTCTGCTGTTAGGGGAAAGGACATCTCTTCCATGTCAAAGTTTACTGATTCACCTCCCTTCCCCATAACACATGCACACTTTCATGGAATTGTAGAGTTGGAAGGGACCCAAAGGGTAATCTAGTCCAACTTCCTGCAATGTCTCAACTAAAGCATCTATCACAGACGGCCATCCAACCTCTGCTTAAAAACCTCCAAAGAAGGAGAGCCCACCACAGGAGTCCATTCAACTGTCAAACAGCTCTGATGGTCAGAAAGTGCTCCTGATGTTTAGTTGGAATCTCCTTTCTTGTAACTTGAAGCCATTGGTTTGGGTCCTACCCTCCGGAGTGGAAGAAAATAAGCTTTCTCCATCTTCCATGTGGCAGCCCTTGAGATATTTGAAGATGGCTATCATATCTCCTCTTTACCAGACTAAACATACCCAATTCCCTCAACCGGTCCTCATAAGGCTTGGTTTCCAGACCCTCGATCCTCCTCTGCACACTTTCCAGCTTGTCAATCACACCATTTCGATTCACACAAATGTGGTTTGGCAGAAGTCAAACAAACTTCGCATATATGTGGGATGTCATTATGAAAAAGAGTGGGCTGAATCCAATTAATTTCCACTCAGGGAAAACCAACTGAAATCAATGGAGCGAAGTTAGTCATGTCTATTCATGTCTTAATTTCAGTGGCCTTACTCTGAGCAGATATAATGTTATAATTTACATAGGGTTGTATCCAACAAGTTCCTACACAATGGAGAAAAGCAATCCACCTAAATTAATTCTCAGGTGTCTGGACAGCTCAGGGAGGCCTCACAAAGAGTTTTCCATTTCTCCCTCTGACCTGTCCAGTGATGTTCTCAGTGGATCCTCCAACCTAGTGGCCAAACGCTGGGAAGTCACCCCAAGTCGACAGGATGAAGATTCTTGGGAATTGTAGTTTGCTAAGGGTGCCAAGAGTCATTAGGAGACACCCCCCATTTCCCTCCTAGAGCTACAATTCCCACCATTCCCTGGGAACAGGGATTGATTGTTGACCCACTTTGGAAATTATAGCTCTTGAGGAGAACTGGGGGTGGGGTGTCTCCTAACAACTCTCAGAATTCTTGATAAACTACAGCTCCCAGGATCCTTTGCGGGAGGCCATGGCTGTTTAAAGTGGTATCGTAGTGTTTTAAATGTATGGTGCAGATGTGGCCTTCCAGGCTTGATCTAACATGGCAAGCCTTCGCTGGAAACAGAGAAGCACTTCCTGAGTGCCACTCTTAAGTCCCCAAATCTGTACAGATCTGAGGGTGCGTAATACACACTCCAGGTAGACTCCTGGCACAGAAATCCCCCAGGGCTCCAGCCTGACCCAACCTTGGCAAGTGGTACCAACTCAACTCGCCAAGAGAGCCGCATCCAATGTGCCCCTCCACCCCCGCCGAGGCCAGGCTGCTGTTTTTGCGTTTTCTCATCCTTTGCCCAATCTAATTTTAACCATCTCCGGGGAGCAGACTTTCCCCCTCTTTCCCGTGGGAGATTGTTCCAGATCTGCGGAATGAAAAGAAGAGGGGGGGACCTGCCCAACATTTTGCCTCGAGCACTGCAGAAGCCAGAGAGAAGACGACAACTTTATCAGCATATTCCCCAAGCAACGTTCAAAGCACACACAAAAAAAAGCCAATTGTCGAAATAATGTTTCCTAGTTGGTTATGTATCTCCAGATGTTCACCACATTTCACGGCCCTAATCACAATCAGGGAGAGAATCAAGCAGGGAGATAAATGAATGAACCAACGACCTCAGCAAGTCTGTCAGGAGAGACTCATTCCTCCCTGGAAACCCAAAAACAATGGTAGAAGAAAACTCAAGCAAGAGGATTTCTGTTACAGAGGGGGTGGAAGAACCTGCCGCCCTGATATTGCTGGACTACAACTCCCATCAGTCCTGCTTGTCGGCCATACTGGGTGGGGCTGATGAGGCAGTATCCAGAAGACCAGAGAGTCTCTACTCAACGTATAAGAGCCATTTTTGACATGTTCAGCTTAGGATATTCAGTTGTTAAAAGACTGAGGATGGGAGAGATTTCTGAGTAACTCAGAGATACTGGCATCAAGTCCCCCTTCTGCCAGCAAGGCCTGAAGCTTGTTCTCACTATGCTGCTTAGGTCTGACCTAAGCCCTCTGTGAATGACAATTCATGGTTAATACACCTGTGCACACTTTATATCCCAAGTGCCCTCTCTGCCCATGTTAGATAGACCAGTCTGCCCTATCCAAGGGAAGGGACATCTGCTTTGCAGGTTCAATCTCTGGCATCTCCAGGTAGGACTGGAAGAGAACTCTGTTTGAAATCCTGGGCAGCTGCTACCAGGCAGGGTAGTCAATACTAAGAAAGATTTATCAATGGTCTGATTCATTGGATGGTAGCTTCCTATGTTCCAGTCTGTGGGGAAGGTTTGCACTGATTTCAGCAGTTAAGCATTCTATACTGTAAAACACAGCTGTGTCCCCATCAAGCCCACCTCCCCTATTACAGTACATCCCTCCCCCAGATTCCTCCTCTATGGAGTGCTCCATGCCATTACCCAATCAGGCCAAACTCTCCCTATTCTCCTTCTCCCTTGCTTTTCCTTATGCGAGTGTTTCAATGACCCCCCACCCTTCCCTAAACAGTGTGCTTCCACAATGGTCTCATCAGTTCCAAAATTGATCTTGGGGAAAATGAGAACCCTCAGTCCTGAGAATACTACTCTTCCACAAGTCCCCTACACTGCAGTAGCCCACTAATGACACCCACCTCAAATACACTAGGCCATACGCCTAGATAAGGTCCCTCCATAACCTGATTCATTCACAGCCAACTCTCAAGCCATTGCTCTCCTACAGACAGTTCCACCCTCATTTACATCCTAAGCCAGCCATTCCCAAACATTTCATCCCAGCAGACCACTTAAAAATGGCTCAGGGTCTCAGCAGACCACGTAATGGTTTTCCTGCCTGTTGCTGCAATCATAATGTGCTATGCTGGATGATTCCTTAATAGTATTTCTTATGAATTTTATCGAATTGCAATTTGAATTCCACAGAACTCCATTGATTGGGCAATGAACTGGAGAATTCCACAGAATTCAAATTGTAATACAAGAGAATATACTATATGAAATATAGTGGGTAACCTCCGAGAGGGTGGGTGGGTGGGTTGCATGCCGTTGGTGGACCTGAGGCAAGGAGTTTGGTGCAGGGGTTAGACTAGGACTTGGGAGACCAGGGTTCGAATCCCCACTTGGTTATGAAGCTCACTGTGTCATTTTGGGCCTGTCACTGCCTCTCAGCCTAACCTAACTCACAGGGTTATGGTGGAGGAAGAGACCCACGTATTTATCGTTTAAAAAGGTAAAGGGAACTCTGACCATTAGGTCCAGTTGTGACTGACTCTGGGGTTGCTGCGCTCATCTCGCTTTATTGGCGGAGGGAGCCGGTGTACCGCTTCTGGGTCATGTGGCCAGCATGACTAAGCTGCTTCTGGAGAACGCCGTTTACCTTCCCGCCGGAGCGGTACCTATTTATCTACTTGCACTTTGAGGTGCTTTCGAACTGCTAGGTTGGCAGGAGCAGGGACTGAGCAACGGGAGCTCACCCCGTCGCGGGGATTCGAACCGCCGACCTTCTGATCGGCAAGTCCTAGGCTCTGTGGTTTAACCCACAGCGCCACCCGCGTCCCTCTCATTTATCTATTAGAAAATAGATAAATAAGACAGCACCCAACACAGGGTGTCCGCCAATTCACATCCTTACAGCCACCACCATCTTCCCTAAGGCGCTTCCATGACCTCTCTCAGCACCCCCTCCCCTTATGACCCCCCATGACCCCAAAACAAACCCCCCACTACCTCTCCCTTTCACCCATTTAAGCACTTAAGACTCAACATCTCTTCCTCCAAGAGACCCAACATCATCACCACCACCTTATCTCACACGCCCATCTTCAACTGAGGATGCCCCCCATGACCTCACACCCGCCTAGTCCAATCCACGCGCTCCAACTCTGCCATTGGCTCCCCACCACCCCGGTTCCCCCCTCCACACCCATCCTTAGCTGATGCTGTACTCCAGGACCTCAACCAATCCACGCCCTCCCCTTCCCAAGTCGGCGCCCCGTCATTGGCTCCCTTCCCACCCCGTTCTCCCACCCCCAAGACCGGATGTCGCTACCCCCCTATATCTGCCCCTCACCGGAAGTCGGTTCCCCCATTCCTCCGCAGCGCCCCCTCAGGGACGGACCGGCCGAGGGGCAGGCGGGCGGCGGGGCGGCCTTTCACCCTCACCTTACCCGTCCCGTCCTCCCTCCTCGTCGTTGTCCTCCTTACCCGTGTGGTGCCCAGCTCCATCATCACCTCCTCGAAGGCCGCCGTCTCCTCGGCCTGCCGCTGCTTCTGCAGCGCGATCTTCTCGCTGAACTTGCGGGGGTTGGACGCCGCGGCGGCGGCTGCCGCGGCCGACGCAGCCACGACGCCCCCCGCAGCGCCGCCCGACGACGACGAGGAGGAGGAGCCCGGTCCGGCTCCCGCAGCCGCCGCGGCCCCGGAGCCCGACGCCGCCATCTTGGTCCGCCGCCGCAGCCGCCGCCTCCTCCTCCTCCTCCTCCTCACAACCCTCCCTGGCCCGAGAGAGGAGCGTCGGGGCCGCGGCCTTCCCTCCCTCTGTGAGCTCGGTCGCGGGGCACGACGGGAAAGCGAGTTTGTTTACTTGCCTCGCCGACATGGGGCGCGCGCGGCCGAGGAAAGGCGGCGAGACTACGGCTCCCGGCGTGCCCCGCGCGAGCAATGAGAGGGGTGAGAACGCTCCGCCGCAAGGGACGACGGGAGGTGGAGTCCTCTCGTCCATAAGGCGCCGGTCTAAGCAGGGGCAGCGGGAACTACCTCTCCCGCCGCGCCCTGCGCGGACTCGGCTTTGGGGAGACTGGCGCATAC
Source organism: Podarcis cretensis (assembly GCF_951804945.1). Classification (NCBI taxonomy): domain Eukaryota; kingdom Metazoa; phylum Chordata; class Lepidosauria; order Squamata; family Lacertidae; genus Podarcis; species Podarcis cretensis. Next base: position 9,236,147 of record NC_137186.1, read on the forward strand.
TTTAATTTGGTGCGGGGTTGGAAGCGTAATGGTATTGATTTTAAACCCGTAAGCCGATTTAAAAGCTCCTTTGGGCGTGTAAGCGGTATATAAATTATTATCACTGATTACATTTGTGAGGTCTCTTTCAATAACGCGGGCGTGCCGCTGAGCATGTGCAAAGTGCGTTTTTCTTAAATAATTGGTTTTATTTTCTTTTTTTCACTTCATTATAACCATCTAACGAAACAAGCACCAAACAATAAGTAGAGACTTATAAAGAGACACAGGCTGCAATCGGTGTTCGAAATTCCACAGGCAGGTCCAGTTGCAATTACATGAAGATTTTTCGGCACCAGGTTGGCAACCACAGTTTAAAAACCTCTGCCTTAGTCCATAGTTAATTCCATTTCCATTGTGGGTGCTGCTTTTTCTTGCATGCTGGGACAAATGAAATGTAAGAGCAAGCGGTAGTCAAGCATTGGTTGCATTGTAAAGGACCCCAGTGTCATATAGTCCATCCCCCTGGCAAATACATTCCGCTGTGACAACTGTAACCTAGAGCTAAGGTGCGATTTCGTGCCTAGCTTATATATCTGAATTTCTAACACTGGCTGCAATTCTAGACATTTAACTTACCTAAATCCACAGGTGGGCAATACCTATATTAGGACCAATCAGTGTCACAATTTTTTTTTTAAAAAAAAGAGAACAGAAAAGTACAAAATCCAGCTTCAGAAGTATCACCAAGTTTTGGAGTTCGCTTTTTCGAGAGTTTTTGGGGTGGCTCACAAATATTACTTTAAAGCTGGCATTGCCAATAAGGTGAGCTCCAGGTGTTGCCAAACTACAACGCTTATCCCTGAAGATCCTGAGGGCGCTGATGGGAGTTGTAGTCTCACATCACGAAGGCACCATACAGAACATTGTGGCTGTTGTTCTGTATCGCTTGTAGATACATATAGATGAATATAAGGCAGAGTGAAACTGAAATGTCAAAGTCCACCCACATAGGAAGCCACATCACCCTTTAGGCACTATTGCTTTCTGTTCCTTCATCAGAGATGCCTTCAACAAGTGTAAAGCGATGCATTTTGGCACGAAAAAAAGTCTTACTTTTCTGTACAAGAGGTGAGACCAGATTTTGAGGACACCTCCTTGCCAGGCAAACACACTTTGAGATAGAAAGTAGGGCCAGTGAGGGGTGTGGCTTAGGAAGAGGGGGTGTGGCCTGGGAAATATTCCAAGGGCCAGATAGAAAGGCTCGGAGGGCCGCCCTTGGCTCACCGGGCCTGAGGTTCCCCACCCAAGCAGAACTTTATATAAAGGAGAGGGGAGGAGGAAGCTCGCAGAAACGTGCTCGAACCGCGGTTTTGCAAACAGCATTAAAGGATTAAAAATCAGAGGGGATTTCGTTCAAAGGGAAGCTGGAAAACGAGCAGATTGCAAAGGCAAAGGGGATCAGCACAGATCCTGCTTGCAGAGGCGAGAGCAGCCGAAATGCCAGGGACGGCAGGAACAGCATCTGCCCCAAGGCCAGGACGCGCCAGAGAGGACACGAACTGGAACATTGCAAGCCAAACAAGGCACGTATCTGATTGTGCGGCAGACGACCTAGGAAAGAGCAGGAGGAGGACAGGACGGCCTGTGCAGAGGAGCAGCAGGCAGCACATGCTGCCAAAACCCTTCCTTGGCCATTTGGAAAACTCCCAGGGAAGTTTGGGGGCTGGTCAGCGTCTCCCAGCTGAAGTCTACCACGCAGGATTGTTGTGAAGAGGAAAGTGGGCACCCTGAAGACCCTTGCTGCAGGATCAAGCCCATCTCAGTCCAGCCTCCTGCTTTCCCAGTGGCCAAACCAGCTGCCTCAATAGGAAACAAGCCTTGGTGTATAATAATCATTTTTATTTATATATATATATAAAGAAATTGAAGAAATGCATTCAGCCACCTGCGTCGTCACAGCCAGTTTGGACTCTTGCATACAGCCGAGGGAACCAAACCCTATGCCATCCCACTCAATGGCTATGCCCCCACTCCCAGAATGAGATAGATTTTCATCAAAGCAAAAAACCATACTTTTTTCTACCATTCGTTGGGAAGGGGATCAGGAACAAGGAGCTCAGCTGAGTTCTGAAGCGCCACTTCAGGGGCCCTGTTCAATTTCCTGCAGGCTGGAGCCTAAACATACTTCCCAAAATCTTAAGGACTGGGAACTTCAGCTCTTTGTTTTTGTTTAACAAAACAGAAAGCCATAACACAAATGGATAAGCACATGAAAAATCCACTGAAATCAGACATCATAAGTTCATCTTAGGTTGGGTAGTTTGCAAGTCTCTGTGGCTTTGCACTTTTCTCAGAAGATTGATAAAGAATGTATAATTATTTTGGTAATTATGGTGTGTATATTAGTCGCCAAAGTGTTGCACAAGTCGTACTATAACACAAATGGGTGGCACAGTGTTCAGAGATGCCCAGTTCTACACCAAAAACGAATTCCACATTCACCCCTGCGTAACAAGGGTTGGATCCAGCTAAGTGGACCTACAGCATTTTCTCCAATGTTAGTCCTACCCAGAGTAAAGGGTAAAGGTAAAGGGACCCCTGACCATTAGGTCCAGTTGTGACAGACTCTGGGGTTGCGGCGCTCATCTCGCTTTATTGGCCGAGGGAGCCGGCGTACCGCTTCCGGGTCATGTGGTCAGCATGACTAAGCTGCTTCTGGCGAACCAGAGCAGCGCATGGAAACGCTGTTTACCTTCCCGCCGGAGCGGTACCTATTTATCTACTTGCACTTTGACGTGCTTTTGAACTGCTAGGTTGGCAGGAGCAGGGACCGAGCAACTGGAGCTCACCCCGTTGCTGGGATTCGAACCGCCGACCTTCCGATCGGCAAGTCCTAGGCTCTGTAGTCCCACTGAAATTAGTAGACATGACCAAGGCACCATCTGTACTGTACCACTGTCATGGCTTCCGCCAAAGAATCCTGGGAATTGTAGTTTGCTGCGGGTGCTGAGTGTTTTTAGGGCTGCAATTCCCAGAGTGGTTTAACAAATACCCCCCCCCCTTCCCAGGAAACCCACAGAACTGTAACACTGCAAGAGGTTATACTAACACTTACAGCAAAATACAGTACAGTGGTACCTCAGGTTACATACACTTCAGGTTACATACACTTCAGGTTACAGACTCCGCTAACCCAGAAATATTACCTCGGGTTAAGAACTTTGCTTCAGGATGAGAACAGAAATCATGCTCCAGTGGCGGCAGTGGGAAGCCCCCATTAGCTAACGTGGTGCTTCAGGTTAAGAACAGTTTCAGGTTAAGAACGGACCACCGGAACAAATTAAGTACTTAACCCAAGGTACTACTGTACAGTGCCCAATTCTGGGAGGCGTGGGTAGCCCTGCCTTTAAAGTGACATGACACTGCTTTAAACTTTTTTTAAGCAGGTTGGATTGCCATCCGTCACGGATGTTTCAGCTGAGATTCCTGCATCGCAGAGGGTTGGACTAGATGACCTTTAGGGGTCCCTTCTGATTTTACGATATAACACACATGGTGTAGTCGAGTCCATTCATTTGACTTGTAGGATAACCATTGGATACAACCCTTCAATTTCTTCCCTAGATGGGATTTTAGCACCCCCAACCCGTTCACTCCATTACAGGCCGTTCTGCTTTCTCACTGCCAAGTCCACGGATTCAACAGAAATTTCACAGAAGAAAGCTGCGTTTTAATGAAGGCAGCATGGGAGAAACAGACAAACACACACACACACACACACAGTGGGTGGGTGGAGTAAAACGCCTTTTATTTGGGCTGCTCCATTCCCATCTCATTAAGCAATTTGGCACGGTCAGCCCCATCCGTGTTTTCATCTGGCGAGAAAGGAATGCAAGGGAGCATTTATTCCGAGGGCTCCGTGCGAATGAAGGATTCCGCCGCCCACATCCTTTCATCGAGACCCTCTGCGTAGAAAAAAAACCCAAAAACTGCCGCAAAGAAAGAACGTCAAAGCAGCAAACTGGTGGTGCTCGGCCAATGGCAAAACGGAGAAGGCAAAATCATTGCTGCAAGCCACCCAACCCATCCCATTCTTCGCAGGTCAAACCCAACCAAAGAGCCAGCCTCTTTGCTGGGTATCGTAAATGCGGCTTTGGAAACGGCCTCTTGGCAGATCCACAGCGTTCCTTAGAAACTTAAAACGGGGATTCCTTTCCCGGGAGATTGGTCAACCCCATTTTATTTATTCTGAGTACTTGTACTCTGTTCTTCAGCCAGAAAGGCTCCCCAAGTGGCTTGCATACAACCTATTATAACAAAACAGTCCTGGCCCTGCAAGCTTAAAATTTTTAAACAAAACAAGAATTATCAAACTTGGGCACCAGTTCTCAAACAGTTCTTATGAAGGTCAGCTTCTACTGTTCAGGGTTAGGAGGTGGCCTGATGCAGCAGCTCTTTTGGGAAAGCTGACGGAACGAACTCTCCTTCTCAGCTCTCCTTTGGTGACAGTCCTTTAATCATGGAATTGTAAAGTTGGAAAGGGACCTCGAGGGTCATCTAGTCCAACCCACTGCAACGTAGGAATCTTTCGCCCAATGTGGGACTCCAACCCACGATGCTGAGATTAAAAATCCCATGGAAGAAGCTTCTGCTCTGGAGGACAGGACTTCAGCCAACGTTCAAGTTACAAGGAAAGAGATTCTCACTCAACTTCAGGAAGGGCTGACACTAAGAGCTATTTGACAGTGGAATATAGACTCCCATGAACAGTGTTCGAAACTCCCATTTTTCTAGGCGCATTTCGCGACACGGAGCGTCATTCGCATGAGCAGTTTCCGAGCTTTGGGCACAGTGCTGCACCTAAGATTTCAGATTTAAAATTGCAGGATGGAAGGAGAGGGGCTTTTCCTGCCTCCCCACTTCTAGCTACTCTGAAGACTGGAGAAGAGACCCTCTTAAGAATATTAGGGGGAGTGGGCAGGGGAAGGAATAGACCAGGCATGTCCAAAGTCCGTTTCGGGGGCCTAATCCGGCCTGCCAGTCGATTTAATCCGGCCCCCGTGGCAGTATATTTCACACATGTTCACTTCATCAAATCTGGCCCTCTTTGAAATAAGTTTGGGAACCCCTGGACTAGACCATGTGAAAAGTGAATGCAATATTTTAGCTGCAGTTCATTCATTTTCAGCTTTGTATTCTTGTTATTAAAAAGTGTGCCTAGATATTCCAGGTTTAAAGGTGCCATTTAGCTCCTAGCTTTCGTTTCTTAGAGGTACCGCCTCTCCTGGTATGCTCTACAGAGGACCTTAAGGTCCACAAATGACAACACCTTGGAGGTCCCAAGTCACAAGGTGATTAGACTGGTCTCAACTAGGGCCAGGGCCTTTTCAGTACTGGCCCCAACTTGGTGGAACACTCTGTCACAAGAGACTAGAGCCCTGCGGGACTTGACATCTTTCCGCAGGGCTGGCAAGACAGAGCTGTTCCGCCTGGCCTTTGGTTTGGACTCAGTCTGACCCTTATGTTTCCCTCCCCTTATGGTCTTGATCTATGGGCTACTTTTAAAATGATGCTGCATTTTAGATTGCATTTTAACCTGTATTTTAAATTATGTTTTTTTTCCCCAATTATGTTTTTACTGTAATTTTACTGGTGTTAGCCACCCTGAGCCCAGCTCTGGCCAGGGTATAAATTACTATTACTATTACTGTATTATTATTATTATTATTATTATTATTATTATTATTATTATTATTATTATTTCTGTCGCTGCCCATGAGAGGTTGGAGGTTTCTAAGCAGAGGTTGGATGGCCACATGTGCTGGATGCTTTAGTTGATATTCCTGCATTCTAGGGGGTTCGACTAGATGGCCTTTGAAGGACCCCTTCCAACTCTATGATTCTGAGATTTGATGCTCTACTGACTGAAGGGATAGGAGGCCTGATGGAGCCAGCCTGTCATCTTCCCCAAAAACAGCCACAGGGAAGGGAAGGGGAGAGCATTTTCAAGGCACGTACCACGAGACATCTGTTTTGCACCCTTCCCAAATCCCTTGCAGTGCTGTGCACATGGGAAGGAGGGTCCAGAGGGGTGGAAATTTTGAAAAAACGGGACGGCGACTGCTATACGCCAAGTTAAGAAACTGTATGCTGAACTTCCGTTTAAAAACCGCTCTGGATATCGAAGCTGCTTTCGTTTCCACCCGCCGCCCCCGAGTATTTTCCAGCCAGCGTAAATGGCTTGGGTCGTGGGCGTCTCAAGTGCCCGCCAGCTTCCCAGAGACAGGAAACAGTTTAAGAACAAAAGCAGCTCAAGTCAACAAGCGATCGGTACCGAGCATTTGCAAACGCCTTATTGAAATCAAGGGGGTGGTCTGATCACTGAAGTCCCACTTTTAAATGAAAACAAAACCTATTTTATGCCTGGGGAAATTTGCTCTGAGTCCAACTTCTCAGACGTTCTTTGTCCGCAGTCATCTCAACTGGCCCCTGCGAAGGCCCGTAGCTGCAGCTCCACGCTTGTGATAATTCCAGATCTTGGGGCCCTTAAAGGTAAAAGTAAAGGGACCCCTCACCATTAGGTCCAGTCGTGGCTGACTCTGGGGTTGCGACGCTCAGCTCGCTTTATTGGCCGAGGGAGCCGGCGTACAGCTTCCGGGTCATGTGGCCAACATGACTAAGCCGCTTCTGGCGAACCAGAACAGCGCACATAAATGCCGTTTACCTCCCCGCCGGAGTGGTACCTATTTATCTACTTGTACTTTGACGTGCTTTCGAACTGCTAGGTTGGCAGGAGCAGGGACCGAGCAACGGGAGCTCACCCTGTCGCGGGGATTCGAACCGCCAACCTTCTGATCTGCAAGCCCAAGAGGCTCAGTGGTTTAGACCAGTGTTTCCCAACCTTGTGCCTCCAGCTGTTTTTTGGACTACAATTCCCATCATCCCTTGCCACTGGTCTTGCTAGTCAGGGATGATGGAAGTTGTAGTTCAAAAACAGCTGGAGGCACAAGGTTGGGAAACACTGGTTTAGACCACAGCGCCACCCGCATCCTTATATTAGGCCAAAAATGAGCCGGTGCTGAAATTCAACAGGGGCAGACCCCTATGGAAATTCACAATTGCTGGTTAACATACAATCATAGACACCCACCCACCCACACCCCAGGGTCAGGTAGTCCAACCCAATGCGATGCAAGAGTCTTTTGCCCAATTTCTCATGCACCAAACATAGGTCTATGTTCTGTTTACACCAGGCCCATGAGTTTAACCATCTGTTAATACAAGGACAGGGAACCTGCAGCTTGCAAGGTCTTGCTGGATACAACACGCGTCATCCCTGACTAGACCTGACTGACGCAAGTTGCAGTCCAGAAACGTGCATCTAGAGGGTCAAAGATTCCTCATCCCTGATTAACAGAACAAGATTCACAGACACACAACCAACGTTCTGCACTTTGGCCTGGCAAAATGCTTCCGCGCAACTCAAAAATACAAACACCAACAGGTTGTTCCTAGAACATGTCAGTTTAATGAAAGATACCTTCTAGATGATTCTCTCTGTATCAAGCAAGCTTACAATGGAGGAACGAACACAGCTATTTTACATTGTCTCTCTCAGCCTCACGTGCTTCAGTGGAAGAGGATCATTCCCCCCAATAAAAGCTGCGTCTGCGTCAATTGATCTGCAACGCTCGTTTTGCACAACTTTCACTTGAGCAAAACCCACAGAATTACCCCACCCCACCCCGGGCAGGTGAGAGAAACAACTTTGGCACTTAAGACAGGGAATGCAAGAGTCGGCCCCCTCCAAAAAAAACCCCAAAGGTGCCCCTGAAATGTTCTTCCCAAAGTGCTTGGGCTGGTCAAGGAAAGGAGGCAACCAAAATTTAAAAGTGTTTGACTCACTCAACCCAACCAACCACACCGTACAAAACACATACACACACACAGTTGGTGAGCCCTTTTGAAACAGTCAAGGCACCAACATTTTAAGGCAAGACGGTTAACGAGCTGTGGAGATGGCAGAGAAGTATTTTGGCACCAGAAACCAGTTTGTTGTTGTGTTTAAAAAGCACAAACAAGAGAGACCCCCTGCCACACACGCTGATTTGTAAAACATGGCAAAGGGTTGTGTACAAGAGCCCTGGGTACATCACTTTGAGATATCAACCACACCGGAGGGGGTGTGGTTGTGCAAGGAAACACATAAGGAGGGGTGGTGACAACGCAGTTGCACGAAAGACCTTGCGACCAGCTGGTGCAACGATATTCCAATCGCACAAGCGGTTGTGTTGTGATTCCTCCAGGGCGCAGCATTCAAACTCTCCCCTCTGCTGCCGCAAGAGCTCTTGCTCCAGTATGCAGAGGGTGACAGATACAGCCCGACTGCCCGTTTTTGAGGCCTGCTTAATTCTTAAAACCCAGGGAAGGATTGTCAAGCCATCCCCACGTGCCAAATTTGGCTATGGTTTTATTTTCGTAGCTACGTACTCACAAGAGGGCGTAAGCACTTAACACCCCACCAGACACTCTGACCTTGTGCCCAACTGCAGAGGCGCCCCAGGCAATCAGGCCTAGAGCACAGCTGGGCCCAAAGGGCGCCTGAGATTGTGGGAACAGTCAGAGTGCAGGTCTAAAACAGCGTTCCTATTTTCAGAGGAAGAGGGAAGAATCTTTAAAAAGGAGATAAGCCTGTCTATCCCAAGTTTTGGACCTGGGTTCTAACATGTAGGAACCCCACAGCAGGGGGAAATCAACAGAGTAGGATGAATTTCTGGAGGGGATAACAAAACAAAAAAAACAGGCTTGTGGGGTTTTTTCCAGGAATAGCGTGTGTGTGTTGTCGCCCTCTCCCTTCCATGTCACCGGACTGTCTCTGTTTTCTGCTATTTTTGCCTCTGGAGGGAGATCTTTGGGGATGTCTGTGAAAATTATTGCTTGCCTGCCTTGGGTTCAGCCTCCTCCCTCGAGTTTCTGAAAGTCAAAGCCCTGCGCGGTTTGGATCCGAAGGGATCCCTGAGTGAGTTTAGGACACAGATCGAGGGCATCTCTTCGCCCACCCACAACCCACGCTCCTCCTCCTCAGATCTTGATGAACAGGATGCTGGTGACGAGTGCGAAACCTGCCAGGAGGACGATGACTTTGAGGATGCGCTGTTCAGATGAGTTGAGCTCGTGAGGCAGGATCTCCAGGAAAGTGATGTACACAAAGGTGCCGGTGGCCAGGCCCTCGAGGACGCAGCGCGACAGCTGGTGGAGGGCCGCCAGCGGGGTCTCCGTCAGCACCACGCCCAGCCCGATGCCCAGGGGGGACATGATGGCGAAGAGGACGAGGCAGGCGGCCACCACCCGGGGGCGCAGCCGCCCCTGCAGGAGCTTGAGGCTGAGGCTGAAGGCGATGACGCCCTTGTGGATCAGCAGGGCCAGGCAGATCTCCAGCGCCTGGGCCCCCTCCTCCTGCAGCCCCACGGCCAGCCCCTCGAAGACGGAATGCAGCGAGAGGGCCAGGAGGAGGACCACCGAGCGGATGGCCGAGTGGGCGTTGAAGTCCACGTGGACGTGCGGGCGGTCCCGGCCGTGCTGGTGCACCAGCGGCCCGTCGGGCCAGCTCTGGTCCTGGATGGAGGCGGAGGGGTTTGCGGCCGAGCCAAGGAGGGCCTGGGTCTCTTCCAGGGATCCCGCCGGGTCTTTGTAGGCCAGGACGATCTGCTCCAGGACCAGGACTAGGAAGAAGCCCATGGCCAAGATGAACTCCTGCAGCGGGAAATGGAGCTGCGGGAAGGAAGGGAAAAGGTGTGAGCACAGGGTCAGAGGCAGAGGTTTGCTATGGGGGGCACTTTCACGCCAAACATTCAAAGCACAGCGATAACTTGCAGCGCCCTAAAAGAAAATGTGATGAAAATGATGTACTGTATTTTTTGCTCTATAAGACTCACTTTTCCCCTCCTAAAAAGTAAGGGGAAAAGTGTGTGCGTCTTATGGAGCGAATGCAGGCTGCGCAGCTATCCCAGAAGCCAGAACAGCAAGAGGGATCGCTGCTTTCACTGCACAGCGATCCCTCTTGCTGTTCTGACTTCTGAGATTCAGAATATTTTTTTTCTTGTTTTCCTCCTCCAAAAACTAGGTGCGTCTTGTGGTCTGGTGCGTCTTATAGAGCGAAAAATACGGTATACATGGTATCTAACACCAACTAAACTTCCTAAAATGTATAGAACAAATCTTGTGGTGTTCTATCATGTGGCTATTGTTATTTTTTGTTGGCAAGCCTCTTTGGGATTCATTTGAATGAAAATCAGCATAGAAATACAATCAATCACTTATTTGGCTTAGATTTTCCGGAAATAGTCTCGATTTTTGTCCAACCCTCGGGTTCAGATTTCCGTGAAAACGGCCTCGTCAGCTTTTGGGAACTTGTTGCTTTGGGGCCATGACAAAAACAGGGGCGTGGTTGTGAAAATTCATACAATTCTAACACAAGCTTGACATCCACCCCTCCATCTCGTCTCTCTTATATACATGGAAATGTAGAATGTCGTCACGCTCTGCAGTTCACATAACCGCCAACAGGCAGCCGTGCTAACTGCAGCGTCAGGAATGGCAGGCCGGAGCAGAGGTGAGCAGTTTAAAGTGGAGAGCAATCTGCTGAATGAAGGGTTTCCTGCCTCCTTTGAAAGGGAGAGGGGAGAGGGGCTTGGGGCTAGTTTTTTGGGGGTGGATTGGCAAGGTGGTGGGCGAGCCGTAAAGGGGGCTGGGCAGGAGGAAGGGCAAAGAATTCTGGGTAAGTGGGGCTGGAGTGTGGAGTGAGCAGGTGCAGCAGACCTGTGTGTGTGTGTGTGAGAGAGAGAGAGAGAGAGAGAGAGAGAGAGAGAAAGAGAGAGAGAGAGCGCGCTATACAAAATCACTATGTGGGAAAATCTATGAAATCAGACAGCGCCTCAGCCTAGTTTCATCCTATTTCAGACATCATGATATATTGGCAGGGCTATTTTTCAGGGGGAACTCAGTTCCAGCACCTCTCAGGTGACTTCTGGCACCTCTCAGGTGGGTGCCACTGCCATTCCAACAGAAAGAGGGAGGGATTCATGGCGAGTTCCAGCACCTCTTTTTCCAGAAAAATAGCACTGTAAATCAATATATCGCGATGTTTAGCTGGTGATATGAAGTTAAAACCAGGTACAGTGGCACCTCGGGTTAAGTCCTTAATTCGCTCCGGAGGTCCATTCTTAACCCGAAATTGTTCTTAACCTGAAGCACCACTTTAGCTAATGGGGCCTCCTGCTGCCGCCGCGCCGCCGGAGCACGATTTCTGTTCTCATCCTGAAGCAAAGTTCTTAACCTGAAGCACTATATCTGGGTTAGCGGAGTCTGTAACCTGAAGCGTATATCACCTGAAGCGTATGTAACCTGAGGTACCACTGTATTGCCCAGCCCTAATGAACAGTAAACGACTCAGCAGTTTTGATGATTAAACACAACATGTGGGTTAAAGCCTCAGCGCCTAGGACTTGCCGATCGAAAGGTCGGCGGTTCGAATCCCTGCGGCGGGGTGCGCTCCCGCTGCTCGGTCCCAGCGCCTGCCAACCTAGCAGTTCGAAAGCACCTCCGGGTGCAAGTAGATAAATAGGGACCGTTTACCAGCGGGAAGGTAAACGGCGTTTCCGTGTGCGACTCTGGCTCTGGCCAGAGCAGCGATGTCACGCTGGCCACGTGACCCGGAAGTGTCTCCGGACAGCGCTGGCCCCTGGTCTCTTAAGTGAGATGGGCGCACAACCCCAGAGTCTGTCAAGACTGGCCCGTATGGGCAGGGGTACCTTTACCTTTACCTTTACCTAGATCCTTCTCATAAAGTGGTGGCAAAATCTGGGCCTTCGCTCACCGTAACTCTCAAGTTGTTGAAGGCCTCATTAATACCGGCAAGGTAATCAGGGATCAAGTCCAGGAGACACGTAGCCAGGAAGATACCTCCAGCGAAACAGCTCACCAGGCTTAAAACCTTCCTTCGGGAATCTGTTGGGAGAGCAAGAAGCGTCAGAGCAGGAAAGAGGAGAGAGGAAAAGACGGGGTGAGGGGGCAAGTTGGAAGAATAATATTTTAGTGCTGGTCTGAAATCGCCAAGCCTAACCTTGCTTCATATCGGGCTACGGAAAGCCGCAATCGACAGCTATCTGACAAGGCCACATCTTGCGTTATGCTTTTATTATTATTTTTTTTATATAAATATTTATTGAGATTTTTTTAAATACAAAATGCAAAAATGATAAACAATATGACATGAATCATAACACATTTTTCAAAACTTCTTTGGACTCCCTCACGTCTCCCACTCCCACTTACATCATTATGACCTTTTTCCAGCAATTTATCATCTTGTTTACATTCTTAAATCTCGTTCAATTAATTTAATCTAATAATTCTCCAAAAATTTTATATTTTCCTCAATCTCACTTATCGTCAAATTCAAATCTAATTCAATGGTAGGCAGTTATTTATGATCTAGCATCCTTCTTAGCCTTCTACCAAATTACAATACTTTTGTAAATAAATCTTGAATTTCTTCCAGTCTTCTTCAACCCTCTCTTCTCCCAGGTCTCGAATGCGTTATGCTTTTAAAATAGTATCAGGAGACGCTTAATCTCAGGGTCATGGATTCAAGCCCCATGCTGGGACAAAAAGATTCCTAAATTGCAGGGCGCTTGACTAGATTCCCCTACAAATCTATGATGGCTTCCCCAAAGAATCTTGGGAAACGTAGTTTGTTAAGGGGGAGCCGGTAGGAGACATCCCCAATTCCCCACCCAGAGCTACAGGTCCAAGTTCCCTGGTGAAGTGGGATCGATTGTGAAACCGCTATGGGAATAAGGGGAATAAGGAAGTCTCCTAAGTACTCTCGGCACCCTTAACAAACCACACTTCCCAGGGTTCTTCAGAGGGAGCCATGACTGTTAACTATGCGCCCTAGGACCCACGTACCTACGGGACTGCCTCTCCTGGTATGCTCTGCAGAGGACCTTAAGGTCCACAAACGACAACATTTTGGAGGTCCCAGGTCGCAAGGTGGTTAGACTGGTCTCAACTAGGGCCAGAGCCTTTTCAGTACTGGCCCCGACTTGGTGGAAGGCTTTGTCACAAGAGACTAGGGCCCTGCGGGACCTGACATCTTTCTGCAGGGCCTGCAAGACAGAGCTATTCCGCCTGGCCTTTGGTTTGGACTCAGTCTGACCCTTATGTTTCCCTCCCCTTATGGTCTTGATTTATCGGCTACTTTTAAAATGAGGCTGCATTTTAAATTGCATTTTAACCTGTATTTTAAATTGGTGTTTTTTCCCCTATTATGCTTTTACTGTAATTTTACTGGTGTTAGCTGCCCTGAGCTTGGCTCTGGCCGGGGAGGGCGGGGTATAAATAAAATTTATTATTATTATTTCTATCGCTGCCCATGAGAGGTTGTGGACTCCTTGGAGGTTTCTAAGCAGAGGCTGGATGGCCAACTGACCTGGATGCTTTAACTTGCATTTTAACCTATACAGTGGTACCTCGGGTTAAGTACTTAATTCGTTCCGGAGGTCTGTTCTTAACCTGAAGCACCACTTTAGCTAATGGGGCTTCCTGATGCCGCTGTGCCGCCAGAGCACGATTTCTGTTCTCATCCTGAAGCAAAGTTCTTAACCTGAAGCACTATTTCTGGGTTAGCAGAGTCTGTAACCTGAAGCGTCTGTAACCCGAGGTACCACTGTATTTTAAACTGTTTTTTTTTTTCCTATTATGTTTTTACTATGATTTTATTGGTGTTAGCCGCTCTGAGCCTGGCTCTGGCTGGGGAGGGCAGGGCATAAATAAAAATTTATTATTATTTATTATTAATTCGCCATTCTTTTACCTGACAAGCTGGTTGTGGCTCCCGGCCGCCGGAAGACCCACAGAGGAAGGAACCCACACAAGAGGGTCACCACCAGTAGCAGAGCCAAAGAGCCCAGCTTCACCTCCAAACCCGTGGCGGAGCGGAGGGCCACCACGTGGGCATAGGGCTCCCACACCATCTCTTCCAGCTGCGTCTCGTGCCTCAACTCGGCAGCCATCGCTTCGGTGCAGGGTTTCTTGGCCAACTTTGGGCTGAGCCCACAAAGCCCCGTAACCTTGTGCTTAACCGCCGTGCAAGTGAGCAGAGGATTCCCCTCAAACTGCCACCATCCTCTTCATTCCCTGCCGGTTTTGGGGCACCCCGAGGGATTAGGGTCCAGGAGGTGTTCGTCCTGCAAGGAGGAAGAAAAAAGAGTGAAGGGGCGCTAGGAACCAAAGTGAACAGGGAGCGAAGGCATTGGCAGGGGGAAAGCATTTTCAAGGGACACCAGCAGGGAACCCAAACGCTCAATTTGAAAGCCATTGCTGTTGTTGTATTAGAACAACAAACCGCTGTGTTGCTAGCTTAACTCCGTATACCCAAGGGTTTGGCACCTACCGTATTTTTCGCCCTATAGGACGCACTTTTTCCCCTCCAAAAATGAAGGGGAAATGTGTGTGCATCCAATGTGTGTGCATCCTATGGGGCGAATGCAGGCTTTCGCTGAAGCTTGGAGAGCGAGAGGCGTCGGTGCGAGAGGCGTCGGTACACACCGACACCTCTCGCTCTCCAGGCTCCAGGAAGCTATCCGCAAGTCTTACGCGCCCGGGGGTACTCCCCCCGGCACGCAGGGCTTGCGGGAGGCAGCCGGCAGTTCGGAGCATGGGGCGCCCTTTGGAGGACGCCCCGTGCTTCGCGTAGGTGTCCGCAGACTGCCGCCCGGCGGGCAGGGCGCCCTGAAGCAGAGCGCCCGCACGCCGGACAGACATCCGCAGCGTGGGGAGCCCTGCAGAAGTTCCCCGCAGGGCTCCCCACGCTGCGGATAGCAGCCTGCCGCCTGGCGCGCGTGGCGCCCTGAAGCAGGGCGCCCCGCGCACCGGAAAGACATCGGCCAGCCCCACAAGCTCGGGGGACAGCGGGGAGGCGCAGCGCCGCCATCCCACTGTTCCCCGACCTGGTTTTTTGGGGGTAATAAAGGGGGGAAATTTCCTTTATTTCCCCCCCAAAAAAGTAGGTGCGTCCTATGGGACGGAGCGTCCTATGGGACGAAAAATACGGTACTTTGTTTACCAACGATATTGAATTTAAACAGAAAGGGATTGCTATTCTCAACAAATGTTCTTTTGATTGACAGACATGTGTTCAATTGATTTCAAATATATTAGAGAATTTACAAGTGCACACAATTTGTTTTTGTTACTAAATCATGTATATTATGCACTAAAAATTACAGTGCTATCTGGTATACTGGTCTGCGTGTTGCTTGTATTGTTTGTTTGTTGTATTTAGAAGCATAGCTGTCAACGTTTCCCTTTTTTTAAGGGAAATCCCCTTATTCCGAATAGGATTCCTCTACATTAAAATGCAGCCTCATTTCAGTAGAAACTCCAATCAAACACTTTTGGGGGATGAAAACGTCAAATCTTCACCAAGGGCCACTATCCAGACTGGTCCTACGTGGGCCAGAAAAAAGCCAGGGAAGTTCCCAAATAGGAGTTCCATTTAATAATATTATTATTATTAATTATCCACCCTTCACCCAAAGGGGCCAGGGTGGGTCGCAACAGTTAAAACACAATGTGAAAACAGTTCAAAACAGAGATACTCAAACTTTTGGGTTCACTGCTCCCCTTGGTTCCACAAACTCACAAAAAGCATTATTCAGAATAGTCGTTTCCACAACGCACTAAGGAAGATAATAGCACAACAAAACTTGAAACAGGAACAATTAATTGCACAATTACTCAAAATCCGGTTACAACTATTTTGTTTATTCAACAAAACTGATGATCCAGTGATGCCAGCTTTTCAAAGTTTGATAGTCCTTGGCACCTCAGCTGCCCCCCTGCATCCCCCTTGCCTTTTAGCACCCCCCTAGGTAATCCCACCACTGGTTTAAAACAACGTACGGCACAGAAACAAGGTGGGCCCTAAAAATAGGAGCTGTGTGGTGTGTCAACCAAAGTATGATTTCCTTCCCACTCCAGGAGCATCGCAGGCACAGAGGAAAGCAGTCTTACACCAAGTCAGGCCATGGTTCTATCTAGCTCAGTATTGTCTACACGGACAGGCAGCGGCTCTCCAGGGGTTCAGGCAACAGGACATTTTTTAAAGAAGGAAAAAAGTGGAGAGGATTTTAGAGGGGCACAAAAACTATCTGACCTCATGGCATTGTTGTAGGGCAGTCAATTATATAAATATACATACATACATACATACATACACACGCACAAGTTTTTTGTGTGTGTGGTGTATGTGTGTGTGTGTATAATTTTATATGGAAATTTTAAAAAATAAAGAAAATAATAAATAAATAGACCATTTTGGGAGGGGGGGTCATGAAAAACTCATGGGGCACAAGACATGCATCTCTTTTTCATGGCCTCTGACACTTGAGGTGTCTAATGTTAAGGCACACCCTATCCTTGCAATTGAGATTAAACTGTTGTCAATGTTTGTATCTTAAACTGTGCTGAACCACCCTGGAACCTAGGGGTGAAGGGAAGTTGCCAAATCAAATTCTTAATACTGTAAATGATAATAAGTCACCTCTAAAGGTAAAGGTAAAGGGACCCCTGACCATTAGGTCCAGTCGAGCCCGACTCTGGGGTTGCGGCGTTCATCTCGCTTTACTGGCCGAGGGAGGCGGCGTACAGCTTCTGGGTCATGTGGCCAGCAGGACTAAGCCGCTTCTGGCGAACCAGAGCAGCACACAGAAATGCCGTTTACCTTCCCGCAGGAGCGGTACCTATTTATCTACTTGCACTTTGACGTGCTTTCGAACTGCTAGGTTGGCAGGAGCTGGGACCAAGCAATGGCAGCACACCTCGTCGCGGGAATTATATATATATAATTATATATAAATAATACATACATACTCATGTAAAAACACGCTGATTCCTAGACTGTCCGTGGGCCGGATTTAGAAGGTGACTGGGCCGCATCCAGCCCACGGACCTTAGGCTGCCTACCCCTGCTCTAAGCTGTATCCTACACTTCCTTATTAGCAGTTGTGACTACTTAAAACAAAACAATTTTTTGCTTCGTTTTCTTTTCTGTAACTCCTTAGTTGTTACTGGAATTCAATTGGAAAAAATAAAACAAGTCAAGCTGCAATGATGACCCCCCAGCTCTAGAGCTGATCTCTGTAAAAAGCATAAAATGCTTTTAAAATTAGCCTTCTCCCACCATCAACAGGCATTCCAGGAAAGGAAATGGATTCCCATTCTCCTGTCCGAAAGTGGGGAGGGGGGGGGCCTAAAAACTAAAAACCCAAACAACAGGGGGAGGAGGGAGAGAGATCTTTTTCCAGCCTCTCCTTCTTGGAGCTCGAACTGGAAAGGGCAGATTCCGGATCAGCAGATCCTAAACCGTATTCTGGGAACTTCCTGGCCTCTGTTGCTGTAAGTGAGTCATGAGGCCGACAGATTCCGGTAATGTTTCTCCTGCCCAAACAGAGGGGGAAGGAGCAGCTTTCGGACTCAGAAATGCATTGACTGCTACTGCTGCAAAAGCTGCACCGCATGGGTAGGCAAACTGAGGCCCAGGGGCCGGATCCGGCCCAATCACCTTCTAAATCCGGCCCACGGACGGTCCAGGAATCAGCGTTTTTTTACATGAGTAGAATGTGTCCTTTTATTTAAAATGCATCTCTGGGTTATTTGTGGGGCATAGGAATTCGTTCGTTGTTGTTTTTTCAAAATATAGTCCGGCCCCCAACAAGCTCTGAGGGACAGTGGACCGACCTCCTGCTGAAAAAGTTTGCTGACTTCTGCTGCATAGTGCCAGGACTCTGGCCGGTTCAAAAGGGATCCCGCTGCCGTCCAGTGCATTTGCTTAATAATAATAATAATAATAATAATAATAATAATTTATTTATTTATACCCCACCCATCTGGCTGGGCTTCCCCAGCCACTCTGGGCGGCTTCCCACAAAATATTGAAATACAGTAATACATCAAACATTAAAAGCTTCCCTAAACAGGGCTGCCTTCAGAAGTCTTCTAAAAGACTGGTAGTAGTTGTTCCCTTTGACATCTGGTGGGAGGGCATTCCACAGGGCGGGTGCCACTACCGAGAAGGCCCTCTGCCTGGTTCCCTGTAACTAGGCTTCTCGCAGCGAGGGAACCGCCAGAAGGCCCTCAGAGCTGGACCTCAGTGTCCGGGCTGAATGATGGGGGTGGACATTTCCCCTTACTTTTTAGGAGGAAAAAAGTGCGTCTTATGGGCCGAAAAATAAATTAATTGCATTAATTTGCAATGGCCTTAACAACTTGGGTTCAGGGTTCCTCACGGACCTGCCTAGTTCCTTATATCTCTACCTGATCTGAGTGGAGATTTGAACCCAGGTTTCTCCCAGGTTAGGCCCACCACCCTAACCACCACATCGAAATGTTCTACTTCTGGTGCTTAACTTTTTATTCCGGGAGAGATTTTAAACCATTTCTGATTTTTATGGTTAGTTTTCAAACAGGCTTGCTCATTATTGTCTTTGCTGAACTTGACGTACCCCATTCAGAGGGAATTGCGAAAAAGCGAGATATATATTTTCAACATAGCATAAATAAACTCCTGTTAAGTAAATAAAAATAAGTGCATTCACTAGGAAAAATACAATATTCCAAACAAGCATTATAGCAAGGGAAATGACTTGCAAAGTGTGCGTTATACGGCAAAAATCGCATACAAAAATAGTAATAATTCAAACTAAAATGCTGATGAGTTTATATAAGGACTTAAAAATAATATCCCAAACTGAAATGGATATGTAAGGTAAAGGTAAAGGTACCCCTGCCCGTACGGGCCAGTCTTGACAGACTCTGGGGTTGTGCGCCCATCTCACTTAAGAGGCCAGGGGCCAGCGCTGTCCGGAGACACTTCCGGGTCACGTGGCCAGCGTGACATCGCTGCTCTGGCCAGAGCCAGAGCCAGAGCCGCACACGGAAACGCCGTTTACCTTCCCGCTGGTAAGCGGTCCCTATTTATCTACTTGCACCCGGAGGTGCTTTCGAACTGCTAGGTTGGCAGGCGCTGGGACCGAGCAGCGGGAGCGCACCCCGCCGCAGGGATTCGAACCGCCGACCTTTTGATCGGCAAGTCCTAGGCGCTGAGGCTTTAACCCACAGCGCCACCTGCGTCCCATTTGAAATGGATATGTAGAGGTGTGGATTTAAGATTGGAAAAACAAATACTGAAATTGCCAGATTCACTTCTGCCTCGTCTCTTATCAGCCACCTGGCTGCACAGACCACAGTCCTCAAAAGAGGAAGGAGGAAAGTTACAGTAATTCTGCCCAAGCCAACCTTATCAACAATCCAGATGTTTTGGACCACAACTTCCCACCATCCCTGACCATAATGTTGCCTGAGCAAGTAACGTCTTGAACCCAGGTCTTAGCAGTCCTAGTTGAACACGCTTATCCAATTTTTGCCAGGCAACAGTGGGAGCAGGAGCAAGAAATCATCTTCGTATGTATGCTTTACAAAGAGGCCCACAAAAGTTCCTAGTCCACAAGAAAAGCCTCTTAGTCTGCCTACAGCAGCACAAAGTCATTGGTGGTCTAAACTGGAGACAGAGGAGTGGAGAAGAATTAAAAAAATAACAGTGTTTCCTGGTTTGGTCACCTGGAAGCAGTTTTCAATTCACCCAGGTGAGAAGTCTGTTATTCACCCCAGGATCTTTCCACCTCAGGCCACCCAGGTTCCATCACAGGGATTCATACTCTGACATTCATTTTGCCAAACAAAATTTCCAAGCAAATAGGAATTCTGTGATTGGGGTAAATCTCTCCTCTTTGGGGGACTTGGGTGAATTCAGTGTCTCAATTTTAATGGCAGACTCCAAAACTAAGATTATATAAAATATTACGCCATCAAAAGGCAGCCATATTTATTTACTTTGAGTCAGGATTTGAACCCTGGCCTGACACACTAACCACTACACCACCGCTGCCTCCAACTTCCATCAGCTCCAGCCTGCATGGTCCATGCTCAGGAATGACAGGATTTACAGGCCAACAATGTCTAGAGGGCAACAGATCACCCTGTCCTTAAAGAGGAGTTCAGATTCAATGCTTCCTGCCTTTATTTATTGTTGAACTACTTCCAATTTTTCATGGATTTCACAACCGGTGTGCAAGTATATTGTGTTTCTCTCTCAGACGCGGTTGTCTTGATAACCCCGCACTGCGTTTAGCATTTATGGACTGTAGTCCAAATAAATGGAAATGTGATCCAAACTGGGGCAGATAATAATAATAATAATAATAATAATAATAATAATTTATTATTTATACCCCACCCATCTGGCTGAGTTTCCCCAGCTACTCTGGGTGGCTCCCAATCAAATGTTAAAAACAGTACAGCATTAAATATTAAAAACTTCCCTGAACAGGCCTGCCTTCAGATGTCTTTTAAAGATAGGATAGCTGCTTATTTCCTTCACATCTGAAAGGAGGGTGTTCCACAGGGCGGGTGCCACCACCGAGAAGGCCCTCTGCCTGGTTCCCTGTAACCTCACTACTCGCAATGAGGGAACCGCCAGAAGGCCCTCTGAGCTGGATCTCAGTGTCCGGGCAGAACGATGGGGGTGGAGATGCTCCTTCAGGTATACAGGACCGAGATCCTTTCCAACATGCCAGCATGCATGATGCTTGGCCAGATTCTGCCAAACGTGGGGCAGAGGTAAAGGTAAAGGGACCCCTGACCATTAGGTCCAGTCGCGGACGATTCTGGGGTTGTGGTGCTCATCTCGCTTTACTGGCCGAGGGAGCTGGCGTACAGCTTCCGGGTCATGTGGCCAGCATGACTAAGCCGCTTCTGGCGAACCAGAGCAGCGCACGGAAACGCCGTTTACCTTCCCGCCAGAGTGGTACCTATTTATCTACTTGCACTGGTGTGCTTTCGAACTGCAAGGTTGGCTGGGGGAATTCTCACCCTGTCGCGGGGATTTGAACCGCCGACCTTCTGATCGCCAAGCCCTAGGCTCTGTGGTTTAGACCACAGCGCCACTTGCGTCCCGGGGTCAGAGGTGCACAGCATTAATTCCCAGAGTGGTTTAACAATCGATCCTTCTTCAGTAAAAGCAATTGTGGTGTAGTGGTTAGAGCAGGGGTTGGCAATCTAAGGCCCATGGGCCACAAGCGGCCCATGGGGATCGATTAACCGGCCCATGGACCCCCTGCTGCCCGCTCAGTCGTCTCCCGAGCGCCACGCTAAACCAGCACGGAGCAGAGTGAGGACCGCCTTCCACGATGTTGGCCAGCTTCCCACTGGCTGCAGGAAGCTCTGCAGGCAATGGGAAGCTGTGCACGCCTTCTCCAGGCCAGAAGGAGCGCCAGAAATAGCATTTGCGCATGCGTGCGCACTCCGGCCCACTGCAGCGTCTGCGGGACCATGAACTGACCAAAGCCACAAAAACTTTGCCGACCCCTGGGTTACAGCATCAGACTTGGACCAGTCACTGCCTCTCAGCCAAGCCTACCTCACAAGGCTGTTGTGGGTAGTAAAGGAGGAGGGGGAGAATCATGTACGCCACCTTGAACTCTTGTGGGGGGAGAAAGTTGCATATAAACGCAATAGAGAAATAAATTGGGAATTGTAGCTCTGGGGGGTGTCTCCTCTAAGCCCCCTAAGTCAGGGTTGCCCCTAAAGAATCCTGGGAGATGTAGTTTGCCAAGGGTGCAAAGAGTTGTTAAAGGTAAAGGGAACCCTGACCATTAGGTCCAGTCGTGACCGACTCTGGGGTTGCGGTGCTCATCTCGCTTTACTGGCCGAGGGAGGCGGCGTACAGCTTCCGGGTCATGTGGCCAGCATGACTAAGCCGCTTCTGGCGAACCAGAGCTGTGCACGGAAACGCCGTTTACCTTCCCGCCGGAGCAGTACCTATTTATCTACTTGCACTTTGACGTGCTTTCAAACTGCTAGGTTGGCAGGAGCAGGGACCGAGCAACGGGAGCTCACCCCGTCGTGGGGATTCGAACCGCCGACCTTCTGATCGACAAGTCCTAGGCTCTGTGGTTTAGCCAACAGCGCCACCCGAGTCCCTAAAGAGTTAGGAGACCACTATTCCCTTCCCATAGTTACAGTTCCCAGAGAGGTTTCACGATCAACCCCTCTTCCCAGAGAACTCTGGAAATTGTAGCTCTGTGATGGGAGAAGGGGGGCGTGGTCTTCTAATAACTCGCATCACCTTTAGCAAACTACAGTTCCCAGGATTCCTTGGGGAAAGCCATAACTGCTTAAAGCAGTATCAAAGTGCTTTAAATGTGCAGTATGAGTGCGACCTAAATCATGAATTTAACAGATTGAAATTAGTAATCTCACTCAGATAGAGCTAGATGCAAGGTAGCCTGAAGATCTCAGTATGCTTTGTGGCCAAGACTGGACGGCGAGTGTTAGAAACTCAGATATATAAATTAATCACCAAATGGCCCTTAAACCCAGATTATGGTTGCCACAACAGAAAGTCTAGGCGCTTTTTTGTTGTTACATGAGGTATTATTATTATTATTCATTTCATTTTGATGCCGCTTTATATTTTAAAGAAAAAAATCTCAATTCCATTTTCAACACATTAAAACATCAAATACAGTGGTACCTCGGGTTGAGTACTTAATTCGTTCTGGAGGTCCGTTCTTAACCTGAAACTGTTCTTAACCTGAAGCACCACTTTAGCTAATGGGGCCTCCCGCTGCTGCCGCGCCGCCAGAGCACAATTTCTCTTCTCATCCTGAAGCAAAGTTCTTAACCCGAGGTACTAATTCTGGGTTAGCTGAGTCTGTAACCTGAAGCGTCTGTAACCCAAGGTACCACTGTAAAACCAATCCAGAATAAAATGATCCTGGGAATTGTAGTTTACCCCTTACGGAGCTGTAATCCCCAGTACTACAGTTCACAAGGTCCTGACAGTAAGAGCTGTTCGACAGTGGAATTTGCTGCCCAGGAGTGTGGTGGAGTCTCCTTCTTTGGAGGTCTTTAAGCAGAGGCTTGACAACCATATGTCAGGAGTGCTCTGATGGTGTTTCCTGCTTGGCGGGGGGTTGGACTCGATGGCCCTTGTGGTCTCTTCCAACTCTATGATTCTATGATTCTTAGGGAGAGATGGGCTTTGAGGTATGGGGTGTCCGCAGCCCAGAGTACAACCATTAACGGACCAAACATATGTCATTTCTAGTAATACCGAGGGCTAACACCAAATACAGTACAAGCTTTGTAAGTAAGCATTACTTGAATTTTAGACTAAAATTTGGTGTGTATACCCACTTACCTGGGAGTAAGCCCCATTGAGTTCAACAGGCTTTACTTCAAAGTACAGATTTGAAGGAGAAAGGCCTGTAGCTCAAGGGTAGAGCAGCTACTTTGTACACAGAAGGTCTCAGGTCCAATCCTGGTACAGCTAGGAAAGACTCCCTGCCTAAAACCCTGGAGAACTGCTGCCAGTCCGTGTGGGCAATACTGAGCTAGATAGACCAATGGCATTATTAAGGCTGCTTCCTACACTCCTATTTGGTCCCATGGGGGCTGGAATCTTACCATTATTTTTAAGGGGGGGGGCATAGTTCTGTATGCTTGGCGTCCCAGGTCCAACCCTTATAATCACTCCCTCCCTGAAACCCTGGAGAGCCGCTGCCGGTCAGTGCAGACAATACTAGGCTAAATGGGCCGGGTGTAAGATGGGGCGATCCAGAAATCTTACACGACCCCCATCATCTACCACCCCCAAAAAATAGGAGGCCAAGGGGCAGAGACCGGTCTATAGCCCCCGAAGCCCCGCTTCTGCCCTCTCGGCCTTGATCCGCGACGCCGAACTCACCTCCTCCGGCCCCGTCGCCTCCCAACTCAACACAAGCTCCGTGGGAGTCGGGACGTTCCAAAAGGCGGGGCTATGCGAACAAGAGAATTCCCCCAGCCACCGCTCGCCAATAGGAACGCCGGGCCAGCGGACAGTGTCACAGGAACATTCGAAAGGGCGGGGCGCAGAAGAGGAAAAGGCCAATGGGAGCCCCGGTGACGCTTCTTCGATGTCTGGGCGTTCGAAAGTGGGCGGAGGGGGGGGGGGAGAAGAGGTCCTGTAGCACTCATCTCAACCAACGGGAGCTTGAGGAAGGCGGGCAGAGCCGTATGATTTGAGCCAATGAGAAGGAGGCAAGCGTTGGTTTTCAATTTCTCCCTCTCCCGGGCCTCTGCAGCAAGGCTTGGTTTTGTTTTGCTTTAAACTCACATAAAGTAATATAAAATAAAAAAATTCCTTCCAGTAGCACCTTAAAGACCAACTAAGTTAGTTCTTGGTAGTTGGTCTTTAAGGTGCTACTGGAAGGAATTTTTTTATTTTGTTTTGACTATGGCAGACCAACACGGCTACCTATCTGTAACATAAAGTAATATACATATAGACATAGACATAGATCTAGATAGTTAGATCCAGTGCTCCTCCTCCTCAGAGTAAACCCATTGAAGCTAATGTACACGACTGACTTAGGCTGAATAGGTCTATTTAGCGCAGGACTAGCATTAGATACACATACGTGTATATGTGTGTGTGTGTATGCAATACATCAGCTGTATAGACCAACTGTCATACTAAGGCAGTTTCTTATCATCCTATTTGCTCAGTTCCATAAGGACTAGAATCTTACAATTTCTTTTTAAGGGAAGGCTGCCAGTCAGTGTAGACAATAATTGAGGTATATATTTTATATTTCCACTTTAAGGTGCTTTGCACTTTAGATAAAATAATTGGGCAGATGTGATTGATTTGGTAGTGTGAGGTTAAGCAGGTTTTATCCTTTTTGTTGTAAGACAAATAAAACAGGCTTCATCAAACTGGGGCCCTCCAGATGTTTTGGGCTGATGGGAGTTGTAGTTCAAAACATCTGGAGAGCAAATGTTGGCAAAAGCTGGCGTAAAGTAGGAATGGTACCTTTCCAACCAAGGCCCCATCTGCACCATACCACTTTAAACAGCCATGACTTTCTCCAGAGAATAATGGGAACTGTAGTTTGTTAAGATGAGAGTTGTTAGGAAGCCCCCTCTTCCCCAATCAGAGCTACAGTTCCCAGATCCCCTGGGAAGAGGAATTGATTGTTAAACCGCACTCAAGCGCAGACCCACTGAAACGCTCTCGACAGCCATCTGCCCAAGCTTGGGATATTTGCAATTACAACTGACTGCAATGTGTTGCCTATGTGCTCATTTTCTTTCCCGTTTACTGAAATCATGGCAATCCAGCTGTTTACTGCTTCATTTTGAATTCTATCACATGCATGCCAAGAACAGCGGAAGCGGCTTAATCCTGTTTGATATCATTTTCTCCCTTCTCCCATTTTCTTTTAACATATCTGGGTTGTTGTTGTTGTTGTTTACTCGTTTAGTCGTGTCCGCCTCTTCGTGACCCCATGAACCAGAGCACGCCAGGCACTTCTGTCTTCCACTGCCTCCCGCAGTTTGCTCAAACTCATGCTGGTAGCTTCGAGAACACTGTCCAACCATCTCGTCCCCTGTCGTCCCCTTCTCCTTGTGCCCTCAATCTTTCCCAACATCAGGGTCTTTTCCAGGGAGTCTTGTCTTCTCATGAGGTGGCCAAAGTCTTGGAGCCTCAGCTTCAGAATCTGTCCTTCCAGTGAGCCCTCAGGGCTGATTTCCTTAAGAATGGAGAGGTTTGATCTTCTTGCAGTCCATGGGACTCTCAAGAGTCTCCTCCAGCACCAGAATTCAAAAGCATAAATTCTTCAGCGATCAGCCTTCTTTATGGTCCAGCTCTCACTTCCATACATCACTACTGGGAAAACCATAGCTTTAACTATACGGACCTTTGTTGGCAAGGTGATGTCTCTACTTTTTAACCTTATTTACTCAGAAGCAAACACTATCAAATTCAAGATGATTTTTCACTTTAATTACATTTCAAGCACACGGCTTCTGTCGTTAATCCCTCACAGAACTGCAATTCCCAGCACCCTTAGCATGCTACAGTTCCCAGTATTATTGCGAGGAGCGCTTTAAATGAGCACAACCTGAATAAATGTGATTAGGATTTCGCCGTGTTTTCTGTTCTCAGGGCCACACGGTGAAGAGTTCTCCTCCTCCAATTCAGCTCTGCCTGAACAGGTGAATGTGTTTACCTGACCCCTTTTAATTGGTTTAAGGCCTGGGGGTGGGCCTTGGCAAGGCTGTTCCAGGATGCCAGGATCCTGTACGGAAGAAGAAGAAGAAGAAGGCGGAAGAAATGCTACCTTGCTTGAGGCAGGCTGGCTGCAAGTCTGCAGGTCGCTTACAGGCAGTGGGGGACACAGAGAGATATTTGAAGCGGGCAGGTAATATTTGAGCAAGGTAAGAGATGGGGGGGGGGGTGGAAAGGACTCCTGAGTGGGAGATCAACTGATAACGCAGCTTAAATTTCAGCACAGGCTAATCCACTTCAGAAAAATCCACCGGGCAGTCGTGCTTTTCAAGGCAAACAAACCAATGGTTAAGCGAACTTTTTGTAGGCTTATGGCTCATGGCTGTGCAAGCTGGTCTGTCAGGGCAGACAGTGACCCACCGACTTCAGTGCCCCCCTGCTCTCTGACTGAAACAACCAGTTCAGAGGGTGGCTCTGGTTGTCAGCTTCCTCCCCTTTAGCCTCAGTTTTCTCAGCAGGAAAATGGGGAGAAAACGAGGATGAATTGCCCCTGCCTCCTCCACCTACTTTTTTTTTTTAAATTTTATTTATTATACAACTCTGTATAGTAATGCTTCTTCTGTCTCATGCTTGGTCTTTTGCTTCATCTTATTTACAGTTCTTAGTCGGTCTACGTTAATTTTCCTTTATGTTACGTTTGTTATATCATTTTTTGGGGGGAGAGGGAGATTTCAGAAGTCTAGGGTTGCCATATTTCAAAAAGTGAAAATCCGCACACAAAAGTTGTAAATCGGCAATGACAACACTGTGCCAATACAGTGGTACCTCGGGTTACATACGCTTCAGGTTACAGACTCCGCTAACCCAGAAATATTACCTTGGGTTAAGAACTTTGCTTCAGGATGAGAACAGTAATCAGCACGGTGGCAGCAGGAGGCCCTGAGGCATCTAATCATAAGCCTGCATTTTTCTTGAGGCTTCATCAGGGCCTGTATTTTAAAATGAGCTTAAAGATTTTCAAATGTTCATGCCAGGCAGAAGACCAGCTGCCTAAGAACCTTGGCAAGATGTTTTTCCTCCTAGACAAGGGGGCCCCCTGATTTATAGCAGAAAACAATTCTCAAAGTCGTAAAAAGGGAATTACAGGCTGACAGCCAAGGTTACACTGACCCTACATATTACAGAAGATAAAAAAGCAGAGAAAAACATAATTAAGAGTGGGTAAATAGTAAAATACAACCATGTGCCTCCCATTAAACTTGAGCCATATTTTCCTAAGGTTCAAAGGTCAAGAGCAATGGAAAAGCATTTAGCTGGCAGAAAGGAAGAGAGTATTTTGGGAAGTCTTTTTCTAAAGTTGTTTCTTTCTTAAACTGAGATCCTTTTAAGATTTCTTTTCCTTTTAAAAAGCTATCTATGTTATGTATTAAATATATTGGCTTAAATGTAATTATGCAAAGGAATTAGAAACTAAGAAATGTTAAATCCTTATGCTAGATTCTTATTTCATATAGTTGGAAGAGATCACAGGGGCCATCAGCCACCAGCCCAGCCCCCCTGCCAAGCAGGAAACATCATTAGAGCACTGGTTGTCAGGCCTTTGTTTTAAAGACCTTCAAGAGAAGGAGATCTTTCAATGATGATCCTTGACATCTGTTTAAGATAAAAATTTAAGATTAACCATCTGTTTTGGAGGGCAATAGGGCGAGGTGAGCTGGTAATTAAGGTTCCTTGCTGAGACACATGTAAGATATATTACTACTTATTTGTCATTTATAGATAGAAGAATATATAGCTTTTTGTTTCCCATAAAAGGACAAGAGGAAATGGGTGTATCTTTTGTGATTGGTTCTAGCAAACAGCCAATAGGAATTTCAACCAGGCTGATTGGACAGAGGCAGCCACAGGAGGAGCAAGGGGGCTGGATTAAGGAAATATAAGTGCTGGCCAGAATGGCAGGAGGCCAGGCCAGAGCTTGGTAACCATATACCACTGTGCCTCATATTTATTTGTCTGACAAATAAATTATTATTTTAATTTCTCTATTGCTGCGTTGAATATTTCATTCCAGCTAAGCGTTAACCACAAGCAGGGTGCTACAGCCCCATTAGCTAAAATGGTGCTTCAGGTTAAGAACAGTTTCAGGTTAAGAACAGACCTCCAGAACGAATTAAGTTCTTAACCCGAGATACCACTGTATGGGTTTTTCCTGGACACTGCTTCTGGCTGCAGTATTTGTGTGTGGCCAGGAAATTTCTGTCATATGGCAACCCTAAGTTGGGGTGTCCCTGATGGAAAACACTTCATGCCATCAAAACCACTTGAGCCTTCAGCAACAGTGAAATTACCTCCCAAGTGTCCCAGAAAAACCAGGCCAGGAAATCTTGTTTTTTAACCCAAGAGAACGGCGGTCATTTTGGTTGCCATGCTTTCATTCAATTTTGAGGCACAATTCCCACCCACCCCCAAAATCAGGGCTGCGATCTTCACCCCAAAGGTGCCATGCCCCCCAAATGCTTTTTTTGGCGGGGGGAGAACCGCAGTGCGAAATCATGGCAACCAAAATGGCCACCATGTTCTTGCGATAACAAGGAAGATGATGATGTCTTGGATTTTGGCTTCAGAGTGTCTGAGGGTATGCAGCGATGGATCCAGAATCTCTCCCAAGCTGTGTGCCTTCTCCTTCAGAGGAAGTCTAGGCTTGCCATATTTTGAAGGGCAAAAAAAGAGAGAACACATTTGCCGACTTCTGCTTGGATCGCTCTGACGACTCTCATATTACATTTTGCCCATGAAAAAGAACACATGTCCTGGAAAAAGAGGTCACATGGGCAACACTATGGAACTCGCTTCCAGGAAAATGGGTATAAGATTGCAACTTTACATCTCTTAGGTAGGGTTTCAGTCTTAGGGTGCTCAAAGAAATCAGTCAGTAACCCTTACCAGCAACCTTGTAAGGTAGACCACTCACTCTGAAATATATCTATAACGGGGGAAATTAAGCGTAATTTGAGATTTTGAATAGAACCTCCAGACAGTTTTTATATGAGTTAGCATTCCTTTATGACATATACTGTACAGTGGAACCACAATGTGCAGGCCAATCTTCATCACAAACCTGGCAAATTTGGAACTATACTCAATAATCAGATAATGCCATTGGTTTTTTACTTGCCTTTTTTGTTTTAACGCGTGTGCAACTGCACTCATTCTACGTGCCTGTTTCATTGTTTTGCTTGCCTTTTAAACTGTGGGGAGGTGGTTGTTTTTGTGGAGTGCATTTTTGCCTTTTTACATTGGTTTTTTTTTAAATTACTTTTTAATTCAAAATTAAAACAAAACATATTATCCAGAAACATATCATCCTTATTTCCCCCCTTTTTTCCTCCCTCCCCCACCCTCCCACACAAATCCCACCCCCGACTTCCTTCAGTTCCAGTCTTTGATTTCTCTAAAAATGCTGTTTTCTGCATGTTACACAGTTGTATAGATCCTCAAACCATTTAAGTAATAATTATCAATAAAAAGTTGGTGAATGTTTATTCAAAACCAGCCAAGGAGTCCAGTTCACTTTGTTACGTCTTCAAATACTTTGTAAAGGGTTCCCATTCATCTTTAAAGTCACAGTTATCCTTGTCCCGTAGCTTATATGTCAGTTTTGCCAGTTCTGCATAGTGCCTTTTTACATTGTTAACCACCCCGTGACCTTCAGATGAAGGGTGGTGCAGTCATGTAGAATAATAATAATGATAATTTTCATCTGTTGTTATAACTGTTCTCTCTGTTTTTATACACAATCTCTACCCCCCAAAAAAGGTAGGGCATTATCACTCAATCTCTCCATATTTCAGATGGAAACCCTGAGGCCCAGAGAGGGTAGCTTGCCTAAGGCTACTAAACAAGGTCAGGATTTGAATCAGGGACTTCGCAGGTTTCTCAGCCGCTAACATGCTGTCTGCTCATCTCAGGCCATGGAATCCAGCAACCCTGCTCTCCCAGATGTCCTCCTCTTCGAGGGGCAGGAAGGATTGGTGCCCCCCAACGGTGCCTTTTCTGCACCTATGTCCAAACCCAGCTTCCCGCTTCAAGACCACGCCTATGGACGAGCGTCAGAAAAGGTTTACGAGGCCTGGGCAGCCGGCAAAGTACTGGTGAGTCAGGGCAAACTGCATGGATAAAAACAGTGGCGTAGCGTGGGGGGTGCAGGGGGGGCCGGCCGCACCGGGCGCAACATCTGGGGGGCACGCGCTCGCTGCCTCCGGAGTCGCTGAAGAGCCTCGGGTGCAGGCTGTAGCAGAGCCCCATGTCTCGCGGAACCAACGAGCTGTGCGCGCGCTCAGGCAGCAGCAAGAAGAAGCTGACAGCGGCGGCAGGTTAGGGGTTAGGGGCGCGAATTACTTGCCTTGCCCCGGGTGCTGACAACCCACGCTACGCCGCTGGATAAAAAGGTTTTATTTGTCTGTTTGTAAAGGGCACTGGGAAACCCCTGTATTTCAGGGGGCTGGACTAGGTGGCCTTTGGGGTACCCCTGGGGTGGGAGTCACCGCCAGCTCTACAGTGCTATAATTCTAACCTTCACGGCCATTTTTCCAAAAATGGGAAGAAGCAGAAGTCCCAGCAGAGGAGGAACGGATACCAAAACTTATGGAATATGCAGAAATGGTGAAACGTACTGTAAGAATAAGAAATCAATATAACTATTTATTTATATATATATATACAATAATTAATTATTACAATATTATTAATATTATTATTATTACAATAATCACGCCAATGTTTTTACCTGTTTACAATTTATCTGTAACTATTCAAGAAACCATTTCCATTAAAATATATATATATATATATATATTTATATATATACACACACACACACGAATGGAAATGGTTACAGAATGGAAATCCGTAACCAAGTTACAGATAAATTGTAAACAGGTAAAAACATTGGCGGGATTACTGTAATAAACCTGCAGTTTCATAAGAGTATATATTTAAAGAAGATGAATAAATGAGCAAATTTAAGTTACTTTGGATATGCAGAAGATGTAATAAACTGAAGGGGACTGCAGAAAGAGGGGGAGGGAAGGAAGTCAAGTTTTGAAATGTCGAAATGATTGAAAAATTAGTGAGATGTATAAACTTGAAAAGTATAAATAAAAAAATAATAATTAAAAAATAGAAAAATTCTAACCTTCATGGAAGATAGGGCTACTGATGGCTACCAGCCACAGTGCTTCTGAGTACCAGTTGCTGGAAGCCACAGGGATCGTGGGTTCGAATCCTGATTTGTGGTTTCCCATTGGGTTGGCCACTGTGAGAACAGGATGCTGGACTCGATGGGCCTGATCCAACAGGCTCTGCTTGTGTTCCAACTTCAGAGCTGTGCCTCTGTCAAGTGATGGACAGGTCAGGTGACTGACAGGCGGGTGGGCGGCCTCACTCATCTGTCAGGAGTTGGCCGATGGGAATCATAGAATTGGAAGGGACAGCAAGGGTTGTCAACCCCCTGCAATCCAGGAATCCTTTGCCCAACGTGGGGCTCGAACCCACGAACCTGAGATTAAGAGTCTCGTGTTCAACCGACTGAGCTTTCTCGGGTGTGGCGGGGGAGAGGGGGAATGATAGAGCTACCCACCCCCGGTTGAAATTTCTTGTAAATATCCCTCCTGACACCCCAAGGGGAACAGATACACACAAGCACTCCAAAGCAAGTACAGTGGTACCTCAGGTTACATACGCTTCAGGTTACAGACACTTCAGGTTACAGACTCCGCTAACCCAGAAATAGTACCTAGGGTTAAGAACTTTGCTTCAGGATGAGAACAGAAATCGTGCTCTGGTGGCGCAGCGGCAGCGGGAGGCCCCATTAGCTAAAGTGGTGCTTCAGGTTAAGAACAGTTCCAGGTTAAGAACAGACCTCCGGAACGAATTAAGTTCTTAATCCAAGGTACCACTGTACTAGCAACCCAACCGCATTCCTGCTGCAGGGTCGTCCGAGTAACAGTGACACAGAAGATCTCTTGCAATTCCTGATTAACCCAAACGACATCTACGAATCGAGGAGCCCCATCACCTCGCCAGAGAGTGACAGCGGGATCTCAGACGATCCCCACGCGGACCCCCCTGTGCAGAGTGAGCTTGGGCCCCCAGACTTATCGGCCACCGTCATCTATGAGGTTATTTGTGACATGGGTATGGTGGAGGAGGCGACCGGGCCTGATCCTGTCTTCTCCAACCCCTTAGGTAAGTGTGCAGGATTCTTTATTTTACTGCATTGCGTTGCATTCGTCTCCCGCCCTTTCCCGCAAGGAACTCAAGATGGCTTCATTGGCTCTCATAAAAATAATAATAATTACCGTATTTTTCGCTCTATAACACGCACCAGACCATAACACACACATAGTTTTTAGAGGAGGAAATCAAGAAAAAAAATATTCTAAACGAAATAGTGGATATATGATTTTTGTGATTCATGCTGTGGCCACAGACATGTGAACTGACAATGAGTTTGGAGTAGCCCAATGCAAAAATCCTGAGGATCCATGTGGATCCATGCTTTGTAATCACGGAGGAGGGAAGGAAGGGGAACCATGGATCCTCTGCTCACGACTGCAGCAGATCCGCCCCCCCCCCCCGCCACCCGCAGGCATTCGCTCCATAACACGCACAGACATTTCCCCTTACTTTCTAGGAGGAAAAAAGTGAGTGTTATGGTGCCAAAAATGCGGTATTATTATTTATTTATACCCCGCCCATCTGGCTGGGCTTCCCCAGCCACTCTGGGCAGCTTCCAAAAAATATTAAAATACTGTGATACATCAAACATTAGAAGCTTCCCTAAACATTAAAAGCTTCCCTAAACTTAATGCCCACAGCAACGCTATGGGGTAGTTTAGGCCAGGGGTCAGCAAACTTTTTCAGCAGGGGGCCAGTCCACTGTCCCTCAGACCTTGTGGGGTGCCGGACTATATTTTTTCTGGGGGGGAGAACGAATTCCTATGCCCCACAAATAACCCAGAGATGCATTTTAAATAAAAGCACACATTCTACTCATGTAAAAACACGCTGATTCCCAGACCGTCCACGGGCCGGATTGAGAAGGCAATTGGGCCGGATCCAGCCCCGGGGCCTTAGCTTGCCAACCCATGTGTTAGGCTGAGAAGTGGTAACTGGCCCAAGAGCACACCCAATGAGCTTCATGGCCATTCGAACCCTGGTTTCCCAGGTCCTAGTCTGACGCTCTAACCACTACACCACACTGCTGTATTCAAGAAACTCAAGGAGAATGAAGCTATATCAATGGCTGCTAGCCATGGGGACTATGTTCCACCTCTGCTCTTCAGAGACAACATGCTCTGAACGACAGTTGCCGGGAAATTCAAGTGGGGCGAGTTGTTGGTGTGCTCAGGTCCTGATTTATTTATTTCCTTAAAAAATTATATACCGCTCGATTGTGAAAGGAAAAGGAAAACCTCAAAGGGGGTTGCAAAATAATAAAACAATGAAATGAGTACTCAAGAAAACCAATTAAAAAAAATCATTTGAAATAATTAAAATCAACAATAAGCTAAAAAGCAGATGAAAAGACATGTCAGTGTTCTACGTGTCCGGAAAGGCTAGCCTGAACAATGTTTTTAGCAGGCACCGAAATGAGTACAGCAAAAAAGGCACCGGCCTTGTGTCAATTGGCAGGGAGTTCCAAAGTGCTGGTGCTGCCACACTGAACGATTGAGTTCTTAGAAATGCAGAATGAGTATTTTTTAAAATATTTATTTATTTATTTATTTATTTATACCCCGCCCATCTGGCTGAGTTTCCCCAGCCACTCTGGGAGGCTCCCAATCAAATGTTAAAAACAGTACAGCATCAAATATAAAAACTTCCCTGAACAGGGCTGCCTTCAGATGTCTTTTAAAGATAGGATAGCTGCTTATTTCCTTCACGTCTGAAGGGAGGGTGTTCCGCAGTGCGGGCGCCACTACCGAGAAGGCCCTCTGTCTGGTTCCCAGTACCCTCACTTCTCGCAATGAGGGAACCGCCAGAAGGCCCTCGGCGCTGGATCTCAGTGTCCAGGCTGAACTTGTAACAGTGACAGTTATGCAGGTTGATGCAAGTCCCACCTTTACCTTGGGGCAAAGCGTTAGAGGTATTTAGACTAAGTCTGTTTTCCAAACTTGCCCCCTTTCTGACTGGCCCCATGCCTCTTTCGTTCCTCCCCACCAGAGAACTGGACACCTCCAGCAATACTCCCTGAGGCCTGTGTTATGAGCGAAGTGTCACTCGGGCTCTTGGAGAATGTGACCAGATCCAACGTGGAAGACATTCCTGTGCCCCAGGTAAGTAATAATGGAACTGATCTTCAGGGGTGTCTTGTCCGGGGCCTAATTTGCACTGTGCATGCAAAGCTTTGTCACCCCACTTTAAACAGTCGTGCTTTCCCCCAAAGAAAGTAGTTTGTTAAGGGTACTGAGAGTTCTTAAGAGGCTCCCCACACAGCAACAATTCCCTGATTGTTAAACCACACTGAGGGAAATAGTAAAGGTAAAGGGACCCCTGACCATTAGGTCCAGTCGTGGCCGACTCTGGGGTTGCGGCGCTCATCTCGCTTTATTGGCCGAGGGAGCCGGGGTACAGCTTCCGGGTCATGTGGCCAGCATGACTAAGCCGCTTCTGGCGAACCAGAGCAGCGCACGGAAATGCCGTTTACCTTCCTGCTGGAGCGGTACCTATTTATCTACTTGCACTTTGAGGTGCTTTCGGACTGCTAGGTTGGCGGGAGCTCACCCCGTCGTGGGGATTCGAACCACCAACCTTCTGATCGGCAAGCCCTAGGCTCTGTGGTTTAACCCACAGCACCACCCGTGTCCCCACACTGAGGGGAATGGGAGTCTCCTAACAACTCTTATCCCCCTTAACAAACTACACTTCCCGATATTCTTTGGGGGAACCATGACTGTTTAATGTGGGATGATACAGCTTTACATGTATACTGCGGATGGAGCCCTGGTTTGGCCTGGTCTTCCAGAGGAGCATGTGAATCAAGGCAGATTAGGTGTTTCAGCACCACAGACAGCTCCAATAGACATACAGTGGTACCTCAGGTTAAGTACTTAATTCGTTCTGGAGGTCCGTTCTTAACTTGAAACTGTTCTTAACCTGAGGTACCACTTTAGCTAATGGGGCCTCCTGCTGCTGCCGCGCCGCCAGAGCACGATTTCTGTTCTCATCCTGAAGCAAAGTTCTTAACCTGAGGTACTATTTCTGAGTTAGCGGAGTCTGTAACCTGAAGCGTATGTAACCCGAGGTACCACTATACTTTGCTCCCACAAAGGCTAGAAGTAGACAGAGGCCTTTTGAGCCACTGTCTGCCATCCACCTCTCCTAGGCTGTACTCACATGGCTTTCAGCACCACAGACAGCTCCGAGTGAGCCACTTGGCTCTCACAAAGGAAACAGGTGGCCTGAGGCCTTTTGAGCCTCTGTGGCATCCAGTGGGAAGGAAAACGGTGTTTCCATGCGCTGCTCTGGTTTGCCAGAAGCGGCTTAGTCATGCTGGCCACATGACCCAGAAGCTGTACTCCGGCTCCCTCGACCAGTAAAGCGTGATGAGCGCCGCAACCCCAGAGTCGTCTGCGACTGGACCTAACGGTCAGGGGTCCCTTTATCTTTTACCTCTCTCCCTTTGTGAGAACAAAAAAAAATTCCTTCCAGTAGCACCTTAAAGACCAACTAAGTTAGTTCTTGGTATGAGCTTTCGTGTGCATGCACACTTCTTCAGATCCCTTTGTGAGAACTGCCATATTCCTCCAGACCAGTCTTCTGGACTCTCACCCAGACCTATGAGGTTGGTTGGAAGGCAGACGGTTCCTCAGGGCCTAGGGGGAGCTGCCTGCAAGCGTCCTGGCTCTGGCCTCACGGGCCCTGGGGCTGTGGGATGTGGGGTCCAGAGGGCCTTCACCTGCCAGCCTCAGGCTTAATGAGCCTCAGATCTCCAACATCAAACTCGGAGTCAGATATCTGTCCCGGCTCCTTAGCTGGCAACTCTGCAGACTCACTGCTAGACTCTGCAAAATCCCAGCTGTCGCACACAGATGATGTCATATCAAGGGACAAGAGTGGATGTCTTGACAGCACAAGCATTGTTGAGAGCCATGAGCATACTAGAAGCTTTTGTAGGGCTCGGGGAGTGTTACATGACCCGCCGTGGCTCACAGCTCTTATTCGGCTTCCATATTCGGCTTGTTGGCTCCTCCCTTTTGCCACAGGGGGGTGCTAGTGCATAGTCCACTACCTCCCTCTAACCACCACCACCAGTTTATCAGAGATGGCAGACTGGAGCCTGACCCCTACTCATGACTCCAAAGTCATGGAAGGCCTGTGATTAGTCCTGTGGTATTTCCACATTGACACCCAAAATGCCATCATGGCGCATTCTACACATGCTTAAAAAAGGTAAAGGTAAAGGGACCCCTGACAGTTAAGTCCAGTCGCAAACGACTCTGGGATTGCGGCACTCATCTCGCTTTACTGGCCGAGGGAGCCGATGTTTGTCCGCAGACAGTTTTTCTGGGTCATGTGGCCAGCATAAATAAGCCACTTCTGGTGAAACCAGAGCAGCGCACAGAAACGCCGTTTACCTTCCCGCTGGAGTGGTACCTATTTATCTACTTGCACCTGAACTGCTAGGTTGGCAGGTGCAGGGACCGAGCAACGGGAGCTCACCCCATCGCGGGGATTCGAACCGCCAACCTTCCGATCGGCAAGCCCTGCCTCAGTGGTTTAGACCACAGCGCCACTTGCGTCCCTTGCACATGCTTAGGGGGCCTCTTTTCCGGCCAATCCAGACAGCAGACGAGAATCCTGGCTGATGATGCAATAGGACCCCATTTGTGAAACGAAGCAGGTCCCAAAAGAACTATCTCCCCGAGAGAGGGTGATTTGCAAAGGGGTGTTGTGGCGATCACACAGGGTCCCCGGACGTTTGACGGTCTATTGATCCCTCTGCCACCACTGTGCTCGCTTCCCTGCTGCCACCAACCCGTTTCTCTCGGGTACACACTGAGTCCAGACAGTTGTTAACATCAAACCAAATAAACAAGTTTATTTTATAAGCATTAACAAGTTTATGGTTTCAGATAATTTTTCTTGTCAGTTTCTTAACCTTAGTTTCTTTACCGGCCTACACCTTCCTAATACCTTCTGACTGATTATCGCAACTGTTTAATTGACTCCTCTTAACAGATTCTCTCACATCACACTAGCCCAACCCACAGACTTATCCTCCCTCTGTCTTCTCTAATTCCAGACTGACTTCTTAACAACTCTAACTCCTCCCCTTGGGTTCCTATTGGTTAATCATTTTACCCTTACAGTGGTGCCTCGCAAGACGAAATTAATCCGTTCCGCGAGTCTCTTCGTCTTGCGGTTTTTTCGTCTTGCGAAACACGACTATTAGCGGCTTAGCGGCTTTAAGAAAAAGGAAACAAACTGCAAGCCCATAGGGAAATTCGTCTTGCAGAACGACTCAAAAAACGGAAAACTCTTTCGTCTTGCAAGGCATTTGTCTTGCGAGGTACCCCTGTAGTTAACCCTTTCCTTATGACCCAGTATGATGTCACACACCTAGGAGGGAAAACGCCACAAGGCAGCTAACACACTCTTCCTCTGCTGTGGGGCAGGATCCTTTTGAGCCACTGCAACTCCAGGGCCTCTACTTGACGGAGGAGGAGAAGCGGCTCCTGAGCGAGGAAGGGATCTTGCTGCGCTCTGACCTCCCACTCACCAAGGTACGTGGCTGCAGAAGCCAGCAGAGACATTTCCCCCATCCCAGGAGAAATGGAGACCACTCGAGATGACCAGGGTTTTCATCCAGTTTGGTAGCTCTCCTTGGGTTATTTCTTAATTTAAAAAAAAAAAAAATATGTGCATGTTGCTTTTATCTCTTTTTAATGCTACATTAAGAGTTATTTAGCCACCAGGCACTGTCGCCAGTGCTGGATTTACGTATAAGCTAAACAAGCTATAGTTTAGGGCCCCACTCTCTTGGGGACCCCAAAAAATTAAAGGGGGGGGAACCTGGATGTGCATTTCCAAAATATAAGATAAAAAACAAATAAAATAAAACCTACATACAGCAACAGTGTTTTGTGTTGTGTAGCCTCCTATGATGTAAATAACGGGACCCATCTGCTAGCCTGCTTCCTAAAATATCACTGGTAATTATTTCACTATTAATATGCTTCTTTTAAATTGTATTTCACTATTAATATACAGTACGTCTTAATTGTATGTCAGTTCAACAATTACTTTGACAAAATACATATTTTGTTATGTGCAAATGGCTTTAGGTACCTATTAGGTCCATAAATTACCATGTAGCATATATTCAACACAAAAAACAGTGACAATTTGTTGTTGACAAAGGACAGCTGGACATATAAAGGGCCCATTACCTTCAGTAGCTTAGGGCCTCATCAAACCTATATCCAGCCCTGACTGTGGCCCATTGGGATTGGGGAGTGGAAGGCATGGAGACTACCAGGAGGCGGGGCTAGAATAAATGAGAGGCGGAGCCAAGCAATGCAAGTCTTCTCCCCATCCTCCTCCCTGTCGAGTTCTCCCCAAAGTGTCTAAATAGTAATAGTAGTAATCGTAATTTATTATTTGTACCCCGCCCATCTGGCTGGGTTTCCCCAGCCACTCTGGGCGGCTTCCAACAAAGATTAAAATGTCACACATTAAAAACTTCCCTGAACAGGGCTGCCTTCAGATGTCTTCTAAATGTCAGGTAGTTGTTTATCGCTTTGACATCTGATGGGAGGGCGTTCCACAGGGCGGGCGCCACTACCAAGAAGGCCCTCTGCCTGGTTTCCTGTAGCTTAACTTCTCGCAATGAGGGAACCACCAGAAGGCCCTCGGCGCTGGACCTCAGCGTCCGGGCAGAATGATGGGGGTGGAGACGCTCCTCCAGGTATACTGGGCCGAGGCCGTTTAGGGCTGTAAATGTCAGCACCAACACTTTGAATTATGTTCGGAAAGCGCGAAAACCACAAAAACTGATCTCAGAGGCGCACTAGGAATCAGGCAAAGCTATACCCCAAAATCTATTTACAGTGGTACCTTGGGTTAAGTACTTAATTTGTTCCGGAGGTCTGTTCTTAACCTGAAGCACCACTTTAGCTAATGGGGCCTCCCACTGCCGCCGCACCGCCGGAGCACGATTTCTGTTCTCATCCTGAAACAAAGTTCTTAACTGGAAGCACTATTTCTGGGTTAGCAGAGTCTATAACCTGAAGCGTATGTAACCTGAAGCATATGTAACCTGAAGCATATGTAACCCGAGGTACCACTGTACTTATAGCATTTATATCCCACCTTTTCCCTCCAAGGAGCTCTGTACCTGCTTCTCCCCGCTCCTCATTAGATTTCCACAACAACCCTGAGAGGTAGGTTAGGCCAAGGGGCAGTAACCAGGCCCAAGGTCACACCGAGCCAACTTCATGGCCAAGTGGGATTTGACCTCTGGACTCTCCCAGGTCCAAGTCAGACATGCTAACTGCTTCGACCCCCTGGCTCACCCAGTCACCCCACTCATGTTCACCCAGCAGTGACTTTCAGGTGTAGTTCGTGGACATGTAGATAGATTATTGAAAGATAAAAAATAATGTGTATACAATTGTAAGTGTAAAATAAGACGTGAAAAGGGGAGGAGGAAGGAAAAGGAAAAGGAGAGATAACACCCATACAAAACAAAAACAGAACTTATCGATATTACAAGTTTGTTATTCTAGTTAACCTACATTTAATCTAGGACTCAGCTACATTAGTCAAAAAACAGCATTTTGAAAGCGTTATAAAAATGCAACACCAGATGGCGCTGGAGAGTAAAAAATTTGTGATTTTTTTTTCCATAGCATTTTTTTCCTCATCTAATTTCTGACTTACGGTATTTATAGTGGGCGGTTTTCCTGTGTATAGATCCAACCTTAATACAATGTTTATAGAAATGGATTCCAAATATCATTAAATTTGTTAGTGACAAGTCTATGTGTATACTATGTGCAATATGTTCATGTGCTGTGAGTTTTTACATACCTTCGTTGAAGGGAACTGCAGTTTTATTTCTCCAGTTCATCAATACCTGTCTTTTTGGCCATAGTATGGGCGCAGAGTCCATTCATATTTGTTAGGTTCCACGTATTGGGTATATAATTCCAAAGCATATTTTCCTCAGCAAATAGTTTGGGGATTTCTGAACTATATTCTGTGAACTTCAAGCTCGCCCCAAAGCTCTGTGTGCATCTAAAAGGTTCTCTCGCCCCTCGCCCTCTTCAACAGGCAGAGGAACGGATCCTGAAGAAGGTGCGGAGGAAAATCCGGAACAAGCAGTCGGCGCAGGACAGCCGACGTCGCAAGAAAGAATATATTGATGGGCTGGAGAGCCGGTGAGAGTGGGGTCTGTGGCGTGGGGACCCCTGTCCATTTTGCATCTCAGATTCCCCTTCCTGTACTCCCAGCCACAAGGCACAGGGTAGAAATTCAAGCCAATTTGAATTCAAAGGTGAACTTACCTACCGTATTTTTTGCTCTATAAGACGCACCAGACTGACGAGAACCCGCTCGCCATCTGTAAATAATCAGCCTCACACCAAAATGGGTTGTAGAAATCTGGCCGCAGCTCTCCCTAGAAGCTGCTGGAGCACAGCCTTTATTGTGTGTCCACGAAAAGATACAAATTCAAGGAAAGAGCTTTGCCTCAATCAGCAGATAAAAGACAATACAATACATTAGTCTCATGTTCTCACACCAGACCACGTATTTGATCATGCTATGCTACGTGGACCAATCATTGGATGGCATGAGCTCTCCACGCGTTGATCATGCTCCCAAGCAATGCTTTCTGTTATGAAATCATCCTTGCAATAATAAACTTTTGCCCATGCTCTTATGGACAAATGACCATATTCCCACATCCCCTCTTTTCTTATTTATATTATAAGAGGGACCCTTAATCATATATTTCATTACATTGGGAAATCAAAGAGGGTAGGCATTGAATACAGCACACCATAATAAAACCAACAATACATGCAATTACAATCAATAATATTTTTCTTAACTATGTTCTATTAGGTAGCCAAGAAAACAACCATTCCATGGATCAAAACCTTCGGGTGGATTCAAAGGATTATGGGCTATCATTTGTTCCATATAATCAGTAGTAGCAGAGATATTAGTCAATTGATCAGATATATACATGCAACAATGAGAATGAATCAAGGCACAAACTCCATCTTAGGAAGCAAGGATTACATAAAAAATTTTAAGCGCTACATCTCTTATTTCTGACATTTATTTCAAAATCATTTTGCTCAGCAACTAACTGGCACTAGCCAAGCATATCCCGCTTGCTGTAACTAAAAAGATTGCAACAAGGTAGAGAACAGAGCCCATTGTCTTCTCAGGCCCTGCTAAAGAACCACATTGCAACTTGCTTTCTGTCCGGGAACCATGCCAAAGCACAAGAATGAAACAACTGGAACACACTGAAATCCCCTCACCCCCTGTCCTGCCAAGAGTCCACAATAGTTCCAAGACAGCTTTCTGTACATGCTCAGGGGAACACACCATGGGGCAGGATTCCTGAGGGAGGAGAAAAGAAGAAGAGATCTGGGGGGTAAAATCCAAGCGATGCCAGTATAGCGAGGGCATCCTTCAAAGCCAGGCTCAGTTCCCAAACAAGAGGCAGCAAAACTGTCATGATATTTGGTGGCTGAAGTGGCGTCCCAGGGAAAAGAGGGGCCAGTGTGGCAGAGACGAAGATGGCCTTTCAACGTGCCAGGAAACACTGGAACAGCTGTAGAAGGTGACTCCATCCAGGGCACGTCAATGTGGCGATGTCTCCGACTGCAGTGCAGGTTGAGGTCAGGTGGGAGGTCATCACTGGCAGACAGAGTAAAATACGGTTTCAAGGCGCTGGTGTCTCCTTGGGCGAAGACGAAGTGAAGTTCAGCAGGCGTAAAATCCTTTCTGCCAAATACCCAGGGTGGCCAGTGTGAGATCTAAGATGTGCTTCATAAAATTGACAAGTCCTGGCCTGTATCAAAGATGGGGCACTTTGTGCTGGGGTGACATTGCTGTGCGATAGATCTGCACTGCGCATGAAAATGACCCACTTCGCCACATCCAAAGCAGATTTTATCCTTGGCAGGATTCTGGGACACGGTGGAAGTCAAAGCCGTGGCTAGAAGGCGAGCTTTATGCATCTCAGTGCCCACTGACTGGCAGGCTTTAAGCATATCTGCAATGGCTATATTGGGAGTTGTCATCAAAGGGTGTAGTGCTTGCTTACAGTCCTCATTCGCATTATCAAACTCAAGCTGGCGAACAATCACTTCTTGGGCTGCCATGTCTTGAACTTGCCACTTAAGGGTGTTATACAAGCGATCGACAAATTGTCCAGAAGGCTCTGTAGGATCCTGTCTGACGCTGCCCCAACGGCCATCTCGCTCATTTTTGTCATCAGGTACAGAAGACAAAGCTTCCTTTATGAATCTCAAATCAAACTGTTCTTGCCGGGCTGGGCCTCCCCTGGGAGCAGCAGGAACAATCACAGGAAAGAGATTAGGAGTTGTAGAATCAAAGGCCAGCGACGGAGCAGTGGTGCGAAGGGCCTCTTGAAGTGGGGTGGAAGCGGTGCCAGATGCCTTGGGCAGAGGAGGTGGGGGCTTTGGAGGGACATAAACTGGTAGTTCCGAAGAAGGCAACGTGAGATATAGAGACGAAGGAGGGAGGGTAGGTGAAAAAGCCGATGCAGCAGCCAGGAGAATATTTGCAGGAGTTAAACTCGACATAGCTTTGTAGACTTTACACCAGGCATGTAACACTTTGACATCAATTTGAGGATGGTTCTGGAAAAATTGCCCTATTTTTTCCCAGTCTTTTAAATTCAAAGTGCCATTTTGAGGATACCAGGGGCAGTGGGTGTCCAGGGCTTCTATGAGTGCCTTGAGATCGGCATCCAGGACAACAAGGTTGTTACTGGCCAAGAGAGACTTAAGTTCATCAAAAAACTTCTTCTGTGGTGCAGAAAGAGATAGCCCCATGATAGTGAGAGTAGGGATCCACAAAGGATGAAAAGGAGCGAAACAAGGGGGCACTCACCAGGGATCCTAGGAAGGATGAATGGCGCCTGAAACCCGTGCCGGGCGTGGTGGGTGCTGAGAGAACCGTAGCATCGTGAAGTCCAAAATCAGTCGAAGTCCGAAAGAGACTGCCCCACAAAGGCAGAAGGACAGGGAGCACTCACTGGGATCCGAAGCGGATGAAAAGGGTGTGGTGAGCGCTGGACGATGAGAAACAACGTGGAGTCCGAAGGTAGTCACACGGGGCAACAAATGACGAGAACCCGCTCGCCATCTGTAAATAATCAGTCTCACACCAAAATGGGTTGTAGAAATCTGGCCGAAGCTCTCCCTAGAAGCTGCTGGAGCACAGCCTTTATTGTGTGTCCACGAAAAGATACAAATTCAAGGAGAGAGCTTTGCCTCAATCAGCAGATAAAAGACAATACAATACATTAGTCTCATGTTCTCACACCAGACCACGTATTTGATCATGCTATGCTACGTGGACCAATCATTGGATGGCATGAGCTCTCCACGCGTTGATCATGCTCCCAAGCAATGCTTTCTGCTATGAAATCATCCTTGCAATAATAAACTTTTGCCCATGCTCTTATGGACAAATGACCATATTCCCACACCAGACCACAAGACGCACCTAGTTTTTGGAGGAGGAAAACAAGAAAAAAAATATATTCTGAATCTCAGAAGCCAGAACAGCAAGAGGGATCGCTGCACAGTGAAAGCAACAATCCCTCTTGCTGTTCTGGCTTCTGGGATAGCTGAGCAGCCTGCATTCGCTCCATAAGATGCACACACATTTCCCTTTACTTTTTAGGAGGGAAAAAGTGAGTCTTATAGAGCAAAAAATACGGTAATTTGCACTTAACAGTGCATGAA
The DNA here is from genome assembly GCF_951804945.1 of Podarcis cretensis. Lineage (NCBI taxonomy): Eukaryota > Metazoa > Chordata > Lepidosauria > Squamata > Lacertidae > Podarcis > Podarcis cretensis. Next base: position 9,280,331 of record NC_137186.1, read on the forward strand.
CCGACCCCAGAACTGGCCCTACTAAACATCTTCCAAGACAATAATGCCCACTCACAGCACAAAGAGTTCATAACCCACTTACTCTCAGCAGCCAGAAGAATCATAGCCAGACACTGGAGAGACCTGTCAGGAGTAAGCATAGACCAATCGTATCAAATAGTATAAGGGACGTGGGTGGCACTGTGGGTTAAACCACGACTGGACCTAATGGTCAGGGGTCCCTTTACCTTTACCTATCAAATAGTATGGGAGATAGCCTTATTAGAAAAACTAACCAACAATCTGAAACCGACACGGGGACAAACAGAGGAAGACAACTTCACCCCGGTATGGTTTATCACATACACAGCCCAACAAGACAAATCAAATCAAATATCTTTAATACGGTCAATGACCAGAAAACAGTTTATAAAATATGACATTATAAGTAGTATTGAGCTACAAATACCAGTAGAAATATAGCCAATTCACAGAATTGGTGCTTATATTTATGACCAATTTTCGGCTTTTAAGGTTTCAAAATTCAATTCAAATGTCACTACTGTTTATTATCATTCCTTCGATGTTTACAATTTAAACTCCGTTGCTGACATCATTGCTCGTCTTACTCTTGTTGCAATGTAACAGTACTTTGCCACAGGCCTGTTGATTTCGGTCTCTTTGTCATCTAAGAGGTGTCTGATATAGGTGTCGTCTGTACTACGAGGTATTTTCCTCAGAATCGGCTCAATCAGCTCTTTTCTTGAGTCTCGATATAATGGGCAGTATAAGATGACGTGCTCGATGGTTTCAATTTCGTTGCTGTTACAGGGACATAATCTTTGTTCTATCTTTTGTTGTATCTTCCCTCTAGGAGAGCTGAAGGGAGAGCATTAAAGCGGGCCCTGGAAAATGCCCATCGGTGTTTAGCGTTGTGTAGTATTTTGAGATAGTTTGCTAGATGGGGCCTTTGGGAATTGAATAGGAGTTTATAAGTTATCGGAAGTTGATTAAAGTCATTTTGGGCTTCAATGTCCCTGAGTCTATCTTTGATTATGTTCTTGGCCCTTCCTCTTTCTAAGCTTAATAAATACTCTGGGGAGAGACCATATGTGGCCAATTTTCTGAGAATGCCCTTCGACCAACTAGATTGGAATTTGTCAAGAAGCATCAGGGAAAGTAGTCCAACCGGCGAGTTGTTAAGTCTTAGCCAAGTGCATAAGGTTCTTAACCATACTTGGACTTTGATGCTGTATAAGCCCGCTTCCAGTCGTAGGGCGGCGTTTGGGACGCATTTGGGTGTTTGCAGGAGTGATCTAAGGAAACCTGATTGTATCTTTTCATATTGGTCTAGATTAGAGAGGGAGACGAGTGGTGCACCGTATAGTATTTGTGCTGTTGGTTTTGCAACGAATAGTTTAATTGTAGCAGGAATGAAATTTCCTCCCGTTGTACGATGGAATCTTAAAATTGCTGTTGTACTTTTTTGTGCTGTAGAGGAGCTGTAATTTATGTGGGCAGTCTTCTTCCTTGTTGCTTGGAATATGACTCCTAGGTATTTAAAGCATGACACTTGTTCGATCTCCTGATTGTCTAATTTCCATCTGTATATTTTTCTTTTGTTAGAGAAAACCATGATTTTTGTTTTTTGATAGTTCACTGCTAGTTTCTCTTCTCTACAGTATTGGGATAAGCTGTTAAGGGCTCTCTTGAGGCCCTTCTGAGTCTGGGACAGTATAACCGCATCGTCTGCATAGAGTAGGATAGGCAGTTTTTTGTCTGCTAATTTTGGGGCGTGTGTATCCGCTCCTTGTAGGTGGTCTATTAGGGAGTTTATGTAGATGTTGAACAAAAAGGGGGCCAAGATGCATCCTTGTTTAACTCCCTTTGTTGTTCTAATGAAATTAGAGAGTTGACCTTCTTGGCTACATCTTATACGAAGTCGTGTGTTGTTGTACAGTTTGAATATTAATAGCAGCAAACGTCGGTCGATGGATGATTTGTTGAGTTTGTCCCAGAGTCGGGTTCTTGAGATGGAAAAACTAACCAACAATCTGAAACCGACATGGGGACAAACAGAGGAAGACAACTTCACCCCGGTATGGTTTATCACATACACAGCCCTACAAGACAACAACAAGAACCCGCCAACAGCATACGAATCAATCTGGCTAACCTGATCCAAAAACACGCACAGACCCCACTCACACACAAAAACAAAATTTACCACAGCTAGTCAAAGACAGCCAACCACAACCGAGGCCATGGGTAGACAAACTAAGGCCCGGGGGCTGGATCCAGCCCAATTGCCTTCTAAATCTGGCCCGCGGGCAATCCAGGAATCAGCGTGTTTTTACATGAGTACACTGTGTGCTTTTATTTAAAAAGCATCTCTGGGTTATTTGTGGGGCATAGGTATTCATTCATATATATTTTTTCCAAAATATATTTTGGCCCGCCCCCCAGGTCTGAGGAACAGTGGACTGGCCGCCTGCTGAAAAAGTTTGTTGACCCCTGTTCTGGGCCAAACCCAACCTCACTCACCACCAAAGGAATACAGTGGTACCTCGGGTTAAATACTTAATTCGTTCCAGAGGTCTGTTCTTAACCTGAAACTGTTCTTAACCTGAAGCACCACTTTAGCTAATGGGGCCTCCTGCTGCTGCCGTGCCACCACTGCACGATTTCTGTTCTCATCCTGAAGCAAAGTTCTTAACCTGAAGCACTATTTCTGGGTTAGCGGAGTCTGTAACCTGAAGCGTATGTAACCTGAAGCGTATGTAACCCGAGGTACCACTGTACAAGTAAATAGTAAAGAGAACCCGCACAAGCTACGCTGACACAAAACCCCACACGTACACTAAGTAAAATAGAAACATCGCCACCCGACACAACCCCCACTCACCATTCCCCCTCCACCTCTTCCCCCCTTTTCTTCCTAATGTAGCACTAATGTTTCAACAAATGAAACTGATCTGTAGAAAATGTAACTTGGAAAAAGAGACATTGCACATACGTTTGCAAACCAAGAAATCTTTAGTAAACATATATTTAAGAAAAAAACAAAAACAGTGCATGAACCAGAACACAGCTTTCCTTCGGAATTCACACTTCTCTAAAGACTGCAGTGCGGTTCTCCAGCCAGGTTAACAAAAAAGCATATACTAGCACAGCATGTGCCTATAAAGACAGCCGACACTACCCTGAGACAGAGTGAGGCCATGGCCTCAGGCAGCTAATTTTGGGTGACATGGAAGGGCATCAAATCCTTCATCCTCTCCATCCCGTCTTTACATCTCTGCAAATGCATTTAACATGTGATCCCTGATAGGCTGGGACATACGTCTAGGTCAGCAGTAATGGGACTTGCGGTTCTCCAGAGGTTGCTGGACTCCAGCTCCCATTATCGCTGGCCGTTGGCCATATTTTGCTGAGGCTTGTGGGAGGTGGAGTTCAACAACTTTGGGAGAATCTTCTCCACCATGAAAGGTGCCTATTGGCTAGCATCCGTGACGTCACCAACTCACCTTTCTTTGCAATCTGTGGCACAGTTTTCCAGTGTGTGCAGGCTGTTTGGTTGTGTGTGTTTTAAAAGAAGATGATAAAATACAAATGTACAGGTGAGGAATTGTAACTGCTTTCCCCCTTGTTCCTTCCTCGGTAGGGTAGCAGCTTGCTCTGTGCAGAACCAGGAACTGAGGAAGAAAGTGCAGGAACTAGAGACCCACAACATGTAAGTCTGTTACTGCCCCCCTGAAAGCAAGGTCCTTCCTTTTGTTACCAGCAGGCAAGAGGATAGTGTCCATTGGGAAAGCTTCACTTGAAATTTAATTGCCAGAAGACCAGTAAATCACACCAGGATCACATTCACCTGGAGCTATGCCAGCTGCTTTTGATGCTTTTGAATTATGGTGCTGGAGGAGACTCTTGAGAGTCCCCTGGACTGCAAGAAGATCAAACCTATCCATTCTGAAGGAAATCAGCCCTGAGTGCTCACTGGAAGGACAGATCCTGAAGCTGAGGCTCCAATACTTTGGCCACCTCATGAGAAGAGAAGACTCCCTGGAGAAGACCCTGATGTTGGGAAAGATGGAGGGCACAAGGAGAAGGGGGCGACAGAGGACGAGATGGTTGGATAGTGTTTTCGAGGTTACCAGCATGAGTCTGACCAAGCTGCGGGGGGCAGTGGAGGACAGGAGTGCCTGGCGTTCTCTGGTCCATGGGGTCACGAAGAGTCGGACACGACTAAACGACTAAACAACAACATGCCAGCTGCACTGGCTCCCGATGGAGTACAGGATCAGGTTTAAGGTGCTGGTTTTAACCTTTAAAGCCCTATATGGCCTAGGACCCTTGTACCTACGGGACCACCTCGCCTGGTATGTCCCACAGAGGCCCTTATGGACTTAAAATAAAAACATCTTGGAGATCCCAGGCCACAGAGAGGTTAAAGGTAAAGGGTAAAGGGACCCCTGACCATTAGGTCCAGTCGTGACCGACTCTGGGGTTGCGGCGCTAATCTCGCTTTACTGGCCGAGGGAGCCAGCGTACAGCTTCCGGGTCATGTGGCCAGCATGACTAAGCCGCTTCTGGCGAATAGAGCCCAAGAAAGTAAAATCTCTCACTGCCTCCATTTCTTCCCCTTCTATTTGCCAGAAGGTGATGGGACCAGTGGCCATGATCTTTGTCTTTGTCCATGGAGTTTTCTTGACAGGGATACTGGAGTGGCTTGCCGGTTCCTGCTCCAGGTGGATCACGTTTGGTCAAAACTCTCCACTATGACCTGTCCATCTTGGGTGGTCCTGCACGACATAGCTCATAGCTTCTCTGAGTTATTCAAGCTCCTTCGCCATGACAAGGCAGTGATCCATGAAGGGGAAGGTTCCATTTACCCAGCAGCAATAGACATTGTTGTTGTTTAGTCATGCCCAACAATTTGTGACCTCATGGACCAGAGCATGCCAGGCACTCCTGTCTTCCACTGCCTCTCTCATGCTGGTAGCTTCAAGAACACTGTCCAACCATCTCGTCCTCTGTCGTCCCCTTCTCCTTGCGCCCTCCATCTTTCCCAACATCAGGGTCTTTTCCAGGGAGTCCTCTTCTCATGAGGTGGCCAAAGTCTTGGAGCCTCAGCTTCAGGATCTGTCCTTCCAGTGAGCACTCAGGGCTGATTTCCTTAAGAATGGAGAGGTTTGATCTTCTTGCAGTCCATGGGACTCTCAAGAGTCTCCTCCAGCACCATAATTCAAAAGCATCTATTCTTTGGCAATCAGCCTTCTTTATGGTCCAGCTCTCACTTCCATACATCACTACTGGGAAAACCATAGCTTTAACCATACGGACCTTTGTTGGCAAGGTGAGCAATAGACAATAGACCTAGTTATTCTGCAGTGATTTCACACACAGCATGTGGCAAACATTCTGGCTCCAGATCTGGACATGGGAGACTCAGATGCATTTCCTCTTACAGGTCCCTGCTGGGTCAGCTTCAGAAGCTACAAGGACTCATCAAACAGACCTCCACGAAGGCAGCCCAGACCAGCACTTGCCTCGTGGTAAATTGGGGGGGGGGGACAGAGAACAAAGTGGGGATGGTCATGCTTGGTGATAAGACTCAATACTGGCAAAATCATTTTTCAAAAGAGAACTGCATTGGGTGTGCAGATTTGGAGTGATGTATCTTGGTAAAAAGGTAAAGGTACCCCTGCCCGTAGGGGCCAGTCTTGACAGACTCGGGTTGTGCGCCCATCTCACTTAAGAGGCCATGGGCCAGCGCTGTCCGGAGACACTTCCGGGTCACGTGGCCAGCGTGACATCGCTGCTCTGGCCAGAGCCAGAGCTGCACACGGAAACGCCGTTTACCTTCCCGCTGGTAAGCGGTCCCTATTTATCTACTTGCACCCGGAGGTGCTTTCGAACTGCTAGGTTGGCAGGCGATGTATCTTGGAGGGGGTGTCAAAAATTTGGGGGGGGGGAGAGAATACAGAGGTGGGAGGCCCTTTTCAGTGTTCCCCCTCCCTGGGAATTCCTAGAGTGGTTTAAAAAGGGGGGGCCAACCCCTCTTCTTCCCAGGGAACTCTGAGAATTGTAGCTCTGGGAGGGGAATGGGGTCTCCTTAACAGCTCTCAGCCCCCTTAACGAAATGACAGCTTCCAGGATCCCAGGTGGCTTTAGAAAGGCATGGTTTGGTTTGAATGTGGCTTTGATGGGACAGGATCCCTAAGGCCTGTCTTGTACTTATATGCAAGGATGGGTCTTCATTGTAAATTGGTGTTATGTACGGAGTTGAATAGGATCCAAAATGCAGCAGTCTGATTGGTCCTAGAACAATAGGATTCAGAATGCAGCAGTCTGATTGGTTCTAGAACAATAGGATCCAGAATGCAGCAGTCTGATTGGTCCACGGGAGCCACCCAATCCAGCTCCAGGTGGAAGTAAATCTGCAACCTGATTGGCCTACAGGAGAATCCCGGAATTAGCCAATCACGTGGGGCCCATTGTGTAAATAATGTATATAAAGCAGACATTCTGGGGGTACTTCCATTCCTCCTCAACACTATGAGCTGAATAAAGAGCATGAAATCCACTCTCGACTCCGAGTATATTTCAGAGTTGCTTTGGGTCACTTTGGCGAGGGAAGCAAGTAATCGATATAAATGAATGTGATGGAGACGATCACTCAGTTTACCCTCCAGGTGCACTCCAGCTCCCAGCAGCAACAGCTCCCAGCATGGGCAATGGTGAGGCATGATGGGAGCTGTAGTCCAATAACACCCTGGAAGCACAAAGGCTTCGTATCCCTGCTTTTACACCCATGTGGTTTCTTCAGCGCTTAAATCAACCCTCTCTCCTTCCGCTTCCAGGTCATCATCTTCTCCCTTGGGCTTCTCATCCTGCCCAGCTGCAGCTCCTTCCTTGGGGGGACCCAGGTTAGCCGGGATGACTACAAGCCGTCTGGAGGTAATCATGGGGGGGGGGGGCAAAGTGGGATGAGGGTGACAAGAGAGGAAGAACACGAGTGTGTGTGAAGAGAGGACAGAGATGATCCTTAGGGCCCCTGCCAACTCTATATTCTAATATTCTCCAAATATTCTATATATTCTATATTCTCCAAATTCTATGATTCTGTGGTGTCTCTGATAAGATAGGGCAGGGGTCAGCAAACTTTTTCAGCAGGGGGCTGGTCCACTGTCTCTCAGACCTTGTGGGGGACTATATTTTTTTTGGGGGGGATGAACGAATTCCTATGCCCCACAAATAACCCAGAGATGCATTTTAAATACAAGCACACATTCTACTCATGTAAAAACATGCTGATTCCCGGACCGTCCAGGATTTAGAAGGTGATTGGGCCAGATCCGGCCCCCAGGCCTTAGTTTGCCTACCCGTGAGATAGGGTAAAAAGGTAAAGGACTCCTGGACGGTTAAGTCCAGTCAAAGGCGACTATGGGGTTGCGGCGCTCATCTCGCTTTCAGGTTGAGGGAGCCAGGGTTTGTTCACAGACAGCTTTCCAGGTCATGTGGCCAGAATGACTAAACCGCTTCTGGTGCAACGGGACACTGTGATGGAAACCAGAGCGCACAGAAACACCGTTTACCTTCCCACCACAGTGGTACCTATTTATCTACTTGCACTGGCATGTTTTAGAATTGCTAGGTTGGCAGGAGCTAGGACAGAGCAACGGGAGCTCACCCCGTTGCGGGGATTCGAACTGCTGACCTTCCGATCGGCAAGCCCAAGAGGCTCAATGGTTTAGACCACAGCACCACCCAGGTCCCCTAACCAACTTTTTCATCTCCTTTAGTGATTTCCCGACACATCTTGACCAAGGGCAGCCTTTCTGGTCCGGACGAGTCTCCCGCCACCCGCAGCCCAGAATCGTCGCATGTTCAAATGGAAGAACCCCGAGAGGACGCCAGCGACGGGGACCCAGCGGCCGCTGGTAACCCTGACACCGCCAGGGAGACCGTGATCACCAACACGTTTGATCCAGGGTCACCGAGCGATGTCAAGGAAACTAATTCTAGGAGGCACAAACCAGAGAAAGACCCTACAAAGCAAATGCACGCAGATGAGATGTAGCAAAGACTGGGGATTTGCTCTGCCAGGCAAAAGACACAGCAGGGCGTCCAAGAATCCATCTTGGTGCTGTTCCTCCTTTTCTGGGGCACACGATCCAGCCGGGACCCTGTCTGGGATGGCACAAGCAGCCTAAGATCTCTAGCGGAGAGAACAGATTTTGAGGAAGCTCCCTGGCTGTTCTAGGGAGGCTAGAATTAGGGGCTTTTTATGCCAGTTTTGGCTGAGCCCCCGGGATGTATGGGGAAGCAATCAAGGAGAGCCACAGAGCATGCGCAAAGTGGATTCCCGCTCGCCTCTTGTTGCCAAGTGAAATGCAACAAGCACAGGATCAGAGAAGTTGCCGCTTGGAGTTTAGGAGCATCTGCGAGCCCCAGCACCTATCCCTCTCTCTCTTTCTTAAAAAATTGGAGATTTGGAGCTTGACGTTTTAAGAAGGACAGGGCTGGATGAAGAGAGCGCTGTGTTCTGCTGTTGGTTCTGCTATGTTCTTGTGCCTTTAAACTGGGGATAGGGTGCTGTTTTCGGCCAAAGGGAGACACAGTGCCTTGTGAGTAACCCTTTGGGGGCTGCATGACAATGGGGGGTGCAATGGGAGGCAAGAATCGGTGCAGTGAAGCAATGGATGTGACTCTTAGCTTTGTATAGTAGCCATGCATGCAAAGCACCCCCATTCCAGGCAGACCAGAGGGCTTCATTGCCGCTTGATGGTTTCCTATAGGGGTCTGGTTGGCCACTGTGAAAACAGGATGCTGGACTTAGATGGGCCTTTGGCAAGATCTAGTAGGGCTCTTCTCATGTTCTTATGTTATGATCTTAAGCAGGGGTCAGCAAACTTTTTCAGCAGGGAGCTGGTCCACTGCCCCTCAGACCTTGTGAGGGGCGCTAGGCTATATTTTGAAAAGAAAAAAAAAGAGCGCATTCCTATGCCCCACAAATAACCCAGAGATGCATTTTAAATAAAAGGACACATTCTACTCATGTAAAAACACGCTGATTCCTGGACCATTATATATCGATATTGATATCAATAGATATAACAAATTTATTGATTTTCCAATAAAAACAGCGAATCAACATATCTGAATCATAATCTAATGGGGGGGGGGGCGGACTATATTTTGAACAGGGGAAAATGAACGCATTCCTATGCCCCACAAATAACCCAGAGATGCATTTTAAATAAAAGGACACATTCTACTCATGTAAAAACACACTGATTCCTGGACCAGGCCGGATTTAGAAGGCTATTGGGCCGGATCCACCCCCCGGGCCATAGTTTGCCTACCCATGTTCTTACACAGGGGTCAGCAAACATTTTCAGCAGGGGGCCAGTCCACTGTCCCTCAGACCTTGGGGGGGCTGGACTATCTATCTATCTATCTATCTATATGTATGTGTATGTATGTATATGTATATGTATACGTATATATTTTTTAAAAAATCATTTTTATTGATTTTCCAATAAAAACAGCCAATCAACATATCCGAATCATAATCCAATTGGTGGGCCGGACTATATCTTGAAGAGGGGGGAAATGAACGTATTCCTATGCTCCACAAATAACCCAGAGGAGCATTTTAAATAAAAGCACATATTATACTCATGTAAAAACACGCTGATTCCCGGACCATCTGCGGGCCAGATTTAGAAGGCGATTGGGCCGGATCTGGGCCCTGGGCCTTAGGCTGCCTACCCATGTTCTTAAGACTACCCAGACAACTTAGCACTAAGGTGGTTGGGGGTGGGGGGTTTTTGGGGGGGGGGAGAGAACAGGGTGGATGAAAGAGGATGGCAGACAAAGCCTGACTCAAAGATGAAGTCATATCCCAGGAGAATATTGTGGAAGGCACTCAAAAGGACGTGGCAAGACAAACGAGAGGCAATCTCTGTTTTTTAGGCGGCGGCAGGGGAACGGGAGTGCAGTCTAGTTTACAGAACCATCTCCCTCTCTTGAAATGAGCTCATCTCTTTCCAGTCAGCCAAACGTAGATTACTGAACCATTCAGGGATCCCTCGTCAATTTCTGATGCTCAGGCCTTGGCCCCGGAGGACAAATCATAGAGTTGGAAGGGACCCTGAGGGTCATCTAGTCCAACCCCCAGCAGTGCAGGAATCTCAGCTAAAGCATCCATGACAGAGGGCCATCTAGCCGCTGCTTAAAAACCTCCAAGGAAGGAGAGTCCGCAACCTCCCGAGGGAGATCCTTCCACTGTCGAACTGCCATTACTGTCAGAAAGTTCTTCCTGATGTTGTCAGGAGTCCAAGTTCTCAGCTTGATAACACAGTAAGCATAGCTAATTAAAAAGGAGGATTTATTGCAAAAACAAACAGATAGCTCTAGATGGCTCTAACAAAGCATCCGGCATCATCACTCAAGATGACCCTTCTGAAGACTCCTTCCGGTGTCTCCAGCAGATACTGAACTTACGACCCTTACGTCTCTTGTTTTGCTTCCTGTCTAACAACCCTCCCATTCGCCGACTCCTCGGACTTACTAGATCAGCTCCAACTTCTTCCAGCTCTTAGAGGCTGTGTCACGGTCCGGTTCACAGGTGATCAAAGTCCCGGCAGGAGATGTCGGGACCGTGGGCAAGATGGCGGTGATGTAGCATGAACGGGGGTCCAGAAGCCAGGAGTCAGGAAGCCAAGAGTCCGAGGGTCAGAGAGCAAGGAGGCAGAAAGTCAGGGGTCCGAGGATCAAGAAGCAGGGAGTCAAGAAGGCGAGGTTCAAGGATCAGGAAGCAAGGAGCCAAACGCAGCAAGGCAGGAAGTGTGTTGCTGTGGCAAAGAGCCAAAGGGAAAATGCTGATCTTATATCCCTTCCTGGCTCTTGCCACCAGGTGCTGTGAGTTACCAATCGGCCTCATCTGTGCAGCCGCGCCTTGCCTCTCCAGAACAAACTTAGGAAGGCCCCAGTCCTGTGAAGTCCTATTGGTCACAGGGCCTGGCTCCTACACACACACACCTGACAGGCTGTCTCTGAGTTTATTTGTGCCTGATTGTGCTTCCGTCAAGCTTTGGCTGTGTTCTAGCCTGCTCTCAGCTATTGCCTTCTCCATCAGGGTCAGAAAGTACCAAGGTCTGCAGCTGCCAGCTCTCCCCTGTCTGACTAACATCAAAGCCTCTCTGTTCCTGGCTGCTTTCTGCTGTTGGCTGCAAACCTTCACTGGGAGCTGGCTCATTCCTGACAGCCGGAATCTCCTTTCTTGCAACTTGAAGCCACTGGTTCAAGCAGGAGAAAACAAGCTTATTTCCTCTTCCATGGGGCAGTTCTTGAGATTTGAAGATGACTATCCTATCTCAGTCTCCTCTTTTCCAGGCTAAACATGCACGGCTCCCTCCAGGGCCAATCTTTCTGGCCCACAGTCCTCATCCACTCCCACCTCTTCCCAGAACTACCCCCCCCTTCTCCATCTACCTTCCTTTGTACCCTTCCTTGAATGTTTTTGCCTGGCTGGGGAGATCAGAACCGAAAGAAATCGCTGCTGGATGAGGCCATCATCCTGTTCTCTCAGTGGCCACCCAGGTGCCCCAAAGGGAATCAGGATTCGAACCCAAGACCCCTCTCTCCTCCTGCGGTTTCCAGCAACTGGTATTCAGAAGCATTACTGCCTCTGACCATGGAGGCAGGTCAGAGCCATTGTGACTAGTGGTCATTCTTAACCTTTTCTACAAATTTGTCCAATCCTCCTCCACAGCCATCCAAGTTGGTGGCAAGGAGTTCCGTACCTTAACTATGGGGCTGTGTGAAGAAGGACTTTCTATTATCCGTCCTGAATCTCAGAGATGGGTGTGAGTTGTCTGTATAAACTAGCTGGGTTCAAGCGGATCAGAGATCCAACGCTGAGGAAATAGAAACACGAGCTTCTCTTATGATCCGATCCGATAATCTTTATTGTCATTGTCCCATACAGAACAACGAAATTGAATTAATCTACATCAGACATTCAAAAACCCACAAGCCTGCTATCCCAGCCTGGTTAGCCCCTAAAAACTCTGATACCCCATAACTGAATACAATACGCTCACATAAAGACTACCTTACACTGCATTTAAAACCAAACTCACATTTGGATAGAAACTGTTTCTCAGGCGGCTAGTCCTAGTCTTTATAATCCTGTACCTTCTTCCAGAAGGCAGAAGTTGAAAGAGATCATTTCCGGGGTGCGCACTATCCTGCACTATCTCTGCAGCTTTCTTATGACACCTGGAAGCATAGATTTGATCTAAGGTGGGAAGAGTGCACCCAATTATTCTCTCCGCAGTCTTGACAACCCTGGACAGCATTGTTTTTCCCCCTGACCGTGAAGCTCCCAAACCACACACAGAGACCATAAATTAATACACTCTCCACAGTACAATGGGAAAATGCCATCAACAGGTCCTTTGAGAGATTATTTTTCCAGAGGATTCTCAGAAAATATAACCTCTGCTGTGCTCTCTTCATCAGGTCTTTGCTGTTTTCTCCCCAGGCGAGAAGACTGACTGACACCAGCTTATTGTAATGCGTGGCTCCTCCCACTTCTGCCCCCAGCCCCGCCCACTGAGGCATGTGGCTCTCCGGAAAGTTGTCCAGGAGGAAATGTAGTCCGCCCCCCCCCCCCCCCCGGCTGAAAAAGCATCTTATCCATTTTTAGACCCACACAACAATCCAGCGCAGCACTGGGTTCTCCTTGCAAGGAACTCTCTCGTACTCTCGAGGAGGGTGGGCCTTCCTGAACATGGACTGACCTGGGGAGGGAGTCAGCGGCTCTGCCTGGGACCCAGAAGGTTGGTGGTTTGAGCCCCCCCAGGGGTGACTGGGGGCAAGATTCCTGCATTGCAGCAACTTAGACTAGACCAGGGGTGGGCAACCTAAGGCCCGTGGGCCGGATGCAGCCCAATGGCCTTCTCAGTCCAGCCGGAATCAGTGTGTTTTTACATGAGTAGAATGTGTCCTTTTATTTAAAATGCATCTCTGGGTTATTTGTGGGGCATAGGAATTCGTTCATTGTTATTTTTCCAAAATATAATCTGGCCCCCAACAAGGTCTGAGGGACGGTGGACCGGCCATGGCTGAAAAAGGTTGCTGACCCCTGGACAAGATCATGGGTAGGCAAACTAAGAAGGCCCAGGGGCCGGATCCGGCCCAATTGACATCTAAATCCTGCCCATGGTCAGTCCGGGAATCAGCGAGTTTTACATGAGTAGAATGTGTCCTTCTATTTAAAATGCATCTCTGGGTTATTTGTGGGGCACAGGAATTCATTCATTTTTATTTTTATTTTTATTTTTATTTTACAAAATATAGTCCGGCCCCCAACAAGGTCTGGGGGACAGTGGACCGGCCCCCTGCTGAAAAAGTTTGCTGACCCCTGGACTAGATGAACCTCAGGGTGCCTTCCAACTCTATGATTCTACTGTATTTTATTCATTCTGCAGCTGAACCGCTCTCAATATTGGGAAGTTTCTCCTGCCTAATGTTCAACCGAAATCCGCTCCTCTGACATTTCCACTCCATTCGTTTTAATCCTACCCCCCAGAGAGACCTTGTGTGCCTCATGCGAGACAGCTGCTTGTGTGTATTTTATTTGCCCATTTTCATCTTTTCCTGTTAAAAGCACACGAGTGTGTGTGTGTGTGTATAATGCTCTGACAAGCAGGGTTGTCAGCTTCTGAGCCAGCCGCTGCTCCTCTGCTCCCACAATGTAAAAAAACCAAAACACCCCATGTGAGCTCCATACCTGTGATCAGCTTAGGCCCAGCCTCCGTTAAAGACACAGGAGCAATGAAGTCAGGTTTACTTCTTGGTCAGTTGGCAACTCTGCAGAGACGCCCGCGATGTCGTCTTCATGTAAATAAAATCGGTAACAGAGCTTGATTGATTCTTTCGGGCCGTGTTTCCGTTTTACAGTGTGTCCTCACCTGCCGCCCTCCCCCCCGCCCCCCGGTTTATTGCAGAAGTTTCTTGACGCATCACCCCCTCCTCGCCCCCACAACGACATCACCGCTGCGCTGCCGTATCGTGTAATTGTTGTATAGATCTGACGGGTCCTTATTATCTCACGAAGACAAATGTCAAGCATGGCAGGCAATAATATAAAAGCGGCTTGCGCCTGACGTCTTGCATCGCTTGCTCCCAAACCCTTGGCCGAGAGAGGCGTAGGAGTCCTCATTAGTTGCTGCTGCAAAGGACTTGACTCATTTTCAAGATCGGGGTGGAAGAGGAATCAATCAAGTCTCTCCACTACGAGGACATTGATCCATGAGCCCCATGTTTGCGGCGGAACATTTTAATGAGGCAAGGCCCTGGATGGAAGTGGCAATGAGTGATCTCATTCAGGGATGGATCTCTTGACAACCTGTTCAGGAAGATCCAGGGTAGGGGGCAGAAATTTGATTTGGCTCGCACCAGAAGGCAAATTGTCACGGTCTGGTTCATGGGCAATCGAAGTCCCGGCTGGGGACGTCGGGAGCGGGGGCAAGATGGCGGGGTGGGAGCAGGAACGGGAGTCCAGAAGCCAGGAGTCAGGAAGCCAAGGGTCCAAGGGTCAGGAAGCAAGGAGTCACAAAGTCAGGGGTCCGAGGATCAAGAAGCAAGGAGTCACGAAGTCAGGGGTGCGAGGATCAAGAAGTGAGGAGTCACGAAGTCAGGGGTCCGAGGATCAAGAAGCAAGGGGTCACGAAGTCAAGGGTTCGAGGATCAAGAAGCAAGGAGTCACGAAGTCAGGGGTCCGAGGATCAAGAAGAAAGGAGTCATGAAGTCAGGGGTCCGAGGATCAAGAAGAGAGGAGTCAAGGAGCCAAACGCAGCAAGGCAGAGAATATGTTGCTTTGGCAAAGAGCTAAAGAAAAATGCTGACCCTATATCCCCTCCCGGCTCTTGCCACCAGGTGCTGTGAGTTACCAATTGACCTCACCTGTGCGGCCGCGCCTTGCCTCTTCAGAACAAGCTTAATGAATGCCCCAGTCCTGCAAAGTTCTACTGATCACAGGGCCTGGCTCCTGCATGCACTCCTGAATCTTGACTCATTCATGCTTTCCGAAATGGTGCGCAAACAGAAACACAGCCGTCCTTCAAAATCTGAATTTTATAGTGCTGTCCTCCAGCCGAGCCATGTATACAAAGATTCATATATTGGAGTAAAGCGTGCCTAAGATAGCATATAATATTGGAAACGGGATGTAGGTAAAGGTAAAGGTACCCCTGCCCGTACGGGCCAGTCTTGACAGACTCTGGGGTTGTGCGCCCATCTCACTTAAGAGGCCGAGGGCCAGCGCTGTCCGGAGACACTTCTGGGTCACGTGGCCAGCGTGACAAAGCTGCATCTGGCGAGCCAGCGCAGCACACGGAAACGCCGTTTACCTTCCCGCTGGTAAGCGGTCCCTATTTATCTACTTGCACCCGGAGGTGCTTTCGAACTGCTAGGTTGGCAGGCGCTGGGACCGAGCAAAGGGAGCGCACCCCGCCGCAGGGATTCGAACCGCCGACCTTTCGATCGGCAAGCTCTAGGCGCTGAGGCTTTTACCCACAGCGCCACCAAACACATTATATTGCAGAAAACTGCCTTGTGGAAATTTCTGTGCATTTGGCAAGACTGCGTGTGGAACGAATGTGTATATGACGAGAAATTTGCACTAAAAGGGACAGCGAGGTCAGCGACAGAGGTCCTGAGAGGTTGAAACATTCTGCTACCGGCATTGGAAACGTTGACATTTCTGAGGTCAGATCTGTCTGTCCATTTCTCCTGTTGCATACGGACCATCCTCTTTGCCCTGTTGAGGAGGCAGAAGGGGGTCCATGGCAGGGGAGGGCATCGATCTCATTGTACGCCGAGCGGGCGAATGAACCTTTGCCCCTATGGATGACACGCTGAGGTCTAGTAACCATATTTCCAGAGTTGGCCCAAGGACAGAGTTGGCAGCTGGGTCTCCATTTCCCATCAGCCCCAGTCTGGGAGTTGAAGTACAGCAACATCTGGAAGGTCACCATTGTCCTAGACACACATCCCAGCCAATCAGGGATCACTCATTTAAATGTGTTTGCAGAGTTGCGAAGCAGCCAAGGCCAACCCCAAAGGAATACAAGTGAATAGTAAAAAGAACCCGCACAAGCGATGCTGACACAAAACCCCACACATACACTAAGTAGAATAGAAGCATCGTCACCCCACCCACCATTCCCCCCTCCACCTCTTCCCCCGTTTTCTTCCTAATGTGACACTTATGTCTCAACAAACGAAACTGATCTGTAAAATTGAGATTGCACATACTTTTGTAAACCAAGAAATATTTAATAAAAATATATATTTTTAAAAGAAGTTGCAGACCAATACAGTGGGTGAGGGGGGAATGGATAGGGTATATAAATCCAATTATAACCAAGAACCAAATCAAACCATATCATCATCAAATCAAATGTGTTGTTTAGTTGTTTAGTCGTGTCCGACTCTTCGTGACACCCTGGACCAGAGCATGCCAGACACTCCTGTCTTCCACTGCCTCCCACAGTTTGGTCAAACTCATGCTGGTAGCTTGGAGAACACTATCCAACCATCTCGTCCTCTGTCGTCCCCTTCTCCTTGTGCCCTCCATCTTTCCCAACATCAGGGTCTTTTCCAGGGAGTCTTCTCTTCTCGTGAGGTGGCCAAAGTCTTGGAGCCTCAGCTTCAGGATCTGTCCTTCCAGGGAGCACTCAGGGCTGATTTCCTTCAGAATGGAAAGGTTTGATCTTCTTGCAGTCCATGGGACTCTCAAGAGTCTCCTCCAGCACCATAATTCAAAAGCATCCATTCTTCGGCGATCAGCCTTCTTTATGGTCCAGCTCTCACTTCCATACATCACTACTGGGAAAACCATAGCTTTAACTATACGGACCTTTGTTGGCAAGGTGATATCTCTGCTTATTAACATGCTGTCTAGGTTTGTCATTGCTTTTCTCCCAAGAAGCAGGAGTCTTTTAATTTCGTGACTGCTGTCACCATCTGCAGTGATCATGGAGCCCAAGAAAGTAAAATCTCTCACTGCCTCCATTTCTTCCCCTTCTATTTGCCAGGAGGTGATGGGCCCAGTGGCCATGATCTTTGCTTTTTTGATGTTGAGCTTCAGACCATATTTTGCGCTCTCCTCTTTCACCCTCTGTGCTGGTCCCGGGGGAAAGGTACTGTGATCGTAGTCAGAGTTCACGAGATGAGAGGCGAGGTCCGAAACAGGGAGCCGGGCAGGGAACAGGAACGCTGGGAGGTCAGAAGCAGAAGGCTGGGCAGGGGACAGGAGCGCTGGAAGATCAGAAGCAGGAGGCCGGGCAGGGAACAGGAACGCTGGAAGGTCAGGAACAGGAGGCCGAGCAGGGAACAGGAACACTGGAAGGTCTGAAGCCAACAACAACGTTGCTCCCGCAACCTGGGACCGGGCTGACTGACCTTTATCTTCTTCTAAGGCCAGGGGTGGTCCCGGCCCCCAGGAGCCCCGCCTCCTCTGGCCTTAAGGTGAGCACTCCTCCTGGGAGCAACCAGTTCCCTTCGCCTCTCTGCCCTAAGCCTCTGTAGTTCAGGAGAGGCCGAAGGGTTACTGGGCCCCGGAGGAGGCTCACCTGTAGCCACTGAGTCCTCAAGCACCTCTGGGGCCAGAAGGGTTTCACCTGGTGCCTGCTCTTGAGGATCTGACACAGGTGCAGGCTCCTCAGAATCTAGGCCTTGCCCCAGTTCAGCCGGCCCTGGAGGCGGGGACTCCTGTGCAGGCTGGGATTCCTCTGGTTCAGCCTCTGAATCAGAATCCCAGGCCATCACACCATCCCCCCTCCCAGGCCCCCCCCCTCAATCGAGGGTCCGGACCCGGCTTGCCGGGGTACGCCGCATGGAACTCTCGGAGGCAGGCAGGCGCGTGGACGTTGGCCGCTGGTTCCCAGGAACAGTCCTCCGGTCCATACCCCTTCCAGTCAATGAGATACTGCAGCTTTCCCCTGCGGTATCGGGAGTCCAGAATGCGTTCCACCTCGTACTCAGGCTCTCCCTGAACCAAAACTGGCTGCGGTTGGGGACGGTTCGGGTGGAACTCGTCGGGTGGGGCCACCGGACTCAGAAGGGACCTGTGGAAGACCGGGTGAACCTTCAGGGTTGCGGGCAACCGGAGACGGAATGCCACAGGTGAGACTTGGTCCACGATAGGAAACGGGCCGGTGAAACGGGCATCCAACTTCCGCAAAGGTTGAGAGGGGTGGAGGTGGCGAGTGGAGAGCCATACCAGGTCACCGACGCGAAGTTCCGGGCCCACCTGGCGGTGGCGGTCGGCCTGGGCCTTGTACGCCTCCTTGGCCTGGTGCAGTTGCTCCACCAAAAGCTGTTGCTGGGACTGGAGCTCTTGAAGCCACTCCGTCACCGCAGGGACCGCGGATGTCGGCAGCACATCTGGAAACAGCCGTGGATGATAACCGTAACTGGCCTGGAACGGGGTCTGCTGGGTGGACGCATTCACCGCGTTGTTGTAGGCGAACTCCGCCAATGCCAGGTGGTCGACCCAGTCATCCTGCTGGTAGCTGCAGTAACACCGGAGATACTGCTCCAGCACCGCGTTCGCCCGTTCCGTCTGGCCATCGGTCTGTGGGTGGTCGGCTGACGAGAGGCAGACCTCTGTCCCGAGGGTCTGGTGCAATGCTCGCCAGAACCGGGATGTGAACTGAACGCCCCGGTCGGACACCACACGCTCAGGTAGGCCATGCAGGCGGAAGACATGCTGAAGGTACAGCTGAGCGGTTTCCTTGGCTGTGGGTACAGATGGGCAGGGGGCACAGTGCACCATCTTAGTGAAATGGTCAGAGAAAACTAGAAGGCAGGTACAGCCACGAGACGGGGGTAAGTCCACTACAAAGTCCAGCGAAACCGTGTGCCAAGGACATGGTGGAACTGGCAATGGCTGAAGTAGGCCGGGGGGTCGCCCGGTAGGGCCCTTGGCGCGCCGGCAGACATCACAACCAGCAACGTAGCGAGCCACGTCAGCCTTCAGGCGGGGCCACTAAAACTCACGGCTTACCAGATGGGTGTTCCGATACCGTCCAAAGTGCCCCGCTGCTGGGGCATCATGGGCCATCCGGAGAACCTCCAGCCGCAGTGGCCCTGGCGGGATGTACAGGCGACTGTGGTGCAGCAGAAGGCCCTGATGCAGGACCAGCCCCGGATACTGAGGGCTGGACCCTTCAGCCAGCTCCTGGAGTCGTTCCTGGGCCCAAGCGTCGACCCGCTGCTGTTCCCGCACCCGAGCCTGCAGCGGCTCCGCCTCCTGGGTGGCCAGGAATGCAGCTGGTGGTAGGATCGTGGTGGGTACTGCTTGCTGTACCGTGTCTGCGTTGTCTTCAGGTTTCCGGGACAGGGCATCCGCTTTCTGGTTTTGGGAGCTAGGGATGTAGCGGATCCGGAACTGGAACCGGGAAAAGAACAACGCCCACCGGATCTGCCTTTGGTTCAGCTTGCGGGTGGTCTGGAGGTACTCCAGGTTACGGTGGTCGGTTCTCACCTCCACCGGATGTCGTGCCCCCTCAAGATGGTGGCGCCAGACCTCAAAGGCTACCTTGATGGCCAGTAGTTCCCGCTCCCACACGGTATAGTTACGCTCCGCTGGAAGGAGCTGGCGGGAATAGAAGGCACAGGGTAAGAGTGGCGCTTCAGGTCCATACTGCTGAGACAAGACGGCACCGAGAGCCGTACTGGAGGCGTCGGTCTCCACCACAAAGGGTCGAGAGGGGTCAGGGTGTTGCAAGATTGGCGCTTTCTGGAAACAGGCCTTCAACCCCTGAAACGCCTCCTCTGCCTCCTTATCCCAGGAAAACGGCGTCTTTGGGCGCAGTAGCCGGGTCAATGGGGTGGTGCAATGAGCATAATCTGCAATGAAGGTCCGGTAATAGTTGGCGAACCCCAGGAAATGCTGTAGGTCCTTGCGGTTCCGAGGTGCCGCCCATTCTCGAACCGCTGCCACCTTCCCAGGATCCATCTGCACCCCATCTGGAGAGAGCCGGTGACCAAGAAAGTCCACAGACCGCTGATGGAACTCACACTTGCTGAGCTTTGCATACAAACGGTGCTCACGCAAGCACTGCAGCACGGTCCGGACATGTCCCTCATGGCGAGCCGGGTCATGGGAGTAAACCAGAATGTCATCCAAGTACACCACCACGTACTTGTCTAGCAAGTCCTGGAACACGTGATTGATGTACCGTTGGAACACAGCAGGCGCGTTGCACAAACCGAAAGGCATAACCAGGTATTCGAACTGCCCGTACCGGGTCCCGAATGCTGTCTTCCACTCATCCCCGGCTCGGATCCGAATCAAGTTGTAGGCCCCCCGGAGGTCTAGCTTGGTGAACACCTGTGCCCCTTGCACCCACTCCAGCAACTCCGAGATAAGGGGCAAGGGGTACCGGTCTGGGATGGTAATTTTGTTCAGGGCCCGGTAATCATGGCAAGGGCGGAGTTCCCCACATTTCTTCTTAACAAAGAGCACTGGCGCAGCGGTGGGCGAGGTAGAAGGCCTAATGAATCCACGCTCCAGGTTCTTGCACAAGAAGTCCTGCAAAGCCTCGCGCTCCGGCTCTGTTAGAGAATATAAGCGACTCACCGGTAAGGGTGCTCCGGGCTGGAGGTCTATGCCGCAGTCAAAAGACCGATGCGGCGGCAGCTGGTCTGCCCCCCGTTCCTCGAACACGTCTTGGTAGTCCCGGTACACGGCTGGGAGCGTGGGTGCTGCCTCCTCCGTGGGCGCGACCGCTAGCATCTCGGACTGAGCATGGGAACATGGGTCTGGGAAGTGCACAGTCCGTTTGACCCAGTCAATCTGAACGTTGTGAGCCTCCAGCCAGTCCATCCCGAGCACTAGGGGGAACCGGGGCATAGAGGCAATGTCCAAAGTTCGCAACTCCCAGTGCTGCTGGAGACACAGGACCAGGGGCTGGGTCTCCTGAGTAACGGCACCTGAACGTAGAAGCCGTCCGTCAATTGCTTCCACCTGTACCGGTTCTGGCTTGTTCCGAAGTGGCACCTGATGATGGGCAGCAAACGCAGCGTCCATATAGGAACGGGTTGCTCCTGAATCTACCAAACGGGTAAGAATCCAGGGCCCACCTGGAGGGTATAAACGTACCGAAACCATAAGGTGTTGCAAATCCATTGGTGCGGGCCGATTCTGCGCTGTTTGGGACCCCCGGTAGCCAGGGCCATCAGCTACTGGGGTTGGCGGTTTCCCCTGTGGCTGGCGTTTCTCAGGGCAGGACCGGGCGTAGTGTCCACTTCCGCCACAGTAGAGACATAGATTCCCCTCCCGACGCCGCACCTTCTCTGCGGGGGAGAGGCGTGGCCGCACTGCCCCGAGCTGCATAGGCTCCTCCGATAACTCAGCTGCCGGAAGAAACTGGTGCCGAGAACTGGAAGTGTCGGCGGCCCCGGGCCTGACGACGGTCCTCCTGCCGGTCGTCTATCTGTAGACTCCGTTGAATGAGAGTGTCTAGCGTGGTGGGGCGTTCCATTGTGGCCAGCTGGTCCAGTATCTCGTCCGAAAGCCCTTCGAGATACTGGTCCCGCAGCGCCGAGTCATTCCAGGTCAAGTCCTGTGCCAACAGCCGAAACTCCGTGGTGTATGCGGCCACCGTGGACTTGCCCTGTTTCAACCGCCGAATCGCCCGGTTGGCTTGACTCCCTTTCTGGGGTTGCCGAACGCGGCCTCCAAAAGATTGCAAAACCCCGTATAGTCTGCCAGCAAGGGGGAGTCTTGCCTGAGTAGTGGCAACGCCCACTTGGCCGCCTGGTCCTTTAACAAACTAATCAAAAAGTGCACCTTGGTGCGGTCGTCAGGGAAGTTCCAGGCTCGCCCCTGAATATACAGCTTGGCCTGGGCAAGGAACATGGGAAAGCTGGCCGGGGCCCCATCAAATTTCTCAGGCAAAGCCACTGGGTACTTGCCAGGAGCCGGGGCGTCGGCCCCAGAAGCCGGTAGGGCATCCAAGCGCTGCTGAAGTGCCATAACCGTGTTGCTGAGCTGCTGCACGGTGTGAATCAAGGCCTGGTTCTCCTGGGCTATTGCCAGCAGCGTAGCCGCTTGGTCAGCCATGGCTTCTGGCTCTTCCCGAACGCACCCCAACAAAGAGGGAGTGCGGGAGGTGGCGGGAGCAAACTGTGCTGGGCCCGGGGGAAAGGTACCGTGATCGTAGTCAGAGTTCACGAGATGAGAGGCGAGGTCCGAAACAGGGAGCCGGGCGGGGAACAGGAACGCTGGGAGGTCAGAAGCAGAAGGCTGGGCAGGGGACAGGAACGCTGGAAGATCAGAAGCAGGAGGCCGAGCAGGGAACAGGAACACTGGAAGGTCTGAAGCCAACAACGACGTTGCTCCCGCAACCTGGGACCGGGCTGACTGACCTTTATCTTCTTCTAAGGCCAGGGGCGGTCCCGGCCCCCAGGAGCCCCGCCTCCTCTGGCCTTAAGGCGAGCACTCCTCCTGGGAGCAACCAGTTCCCTTCGCCTCTCTGCCCTAAGCCTCTGTAGTTCAGGAGAGGCCGAAGGGTTACTGGGCCCCGGAGGAGGCTCACCTGTAGCCACTGAGTCCTCAAGCACCTCTGGGGCCAGAAGGGTTTCACCTGGTGCCTGCTCTTGAGGATCTGACACAGGTGCAGGCTCCTCAGAATCTAGGCCTTGCCCCAGTTCAGCCGGCCCTGGAGGCGGGGACTCCTGTGCAGGCTGGGATTCCTCTGGTTCAGCCTCTGAATCAGAATCCCAGGCCATCACACCCTCATTAAAAGGTTCTTTAATTCCTCCTCACTTTCTGCCATCAAGGTTGTGTCATCTGCATATCTGAGGTTGTTGATATTTCTTCCGGCAATCTTAATTCCGGTTTGGGATTCATCCAGCCCAGCCTTTCGCATGATGAATTCTGCATATAAGTTAAATAAGCAGGGAGACAATATACAGCCTTGTCGTACTCCTTTCCCAATTTAAACAGCTATTCAAACAAACAAGCAACCCCTTTGGCTGGTTAAAACCCTATACAGAGATGGGGAAGTTGCAGCCCTCCAGATGTTGCTGGAATATCAGCCCTTGCCAGTACGGCCCAATCATCAGGGATGATGGGATTTGTAGTCCATGGGGAGGACCCCATGGGTTTGAATGTCCACTGCATCTTTCCTCAAAGGGCGTCTGGAACAAGTGTGTCTTCATTGCCCATTCAGAGGCCTGCAAGGAAGGAGCCATCTGCGCTCCTAGGAGAGGGAATTCCATATCCGTGGAGCCACCACCAAGAAGGCCCTGTCTCTTTACATTCCTAGCTGCAGGGGGCACTCTAGAGAGCCACCCAGCCTGCAGCAGCAGAGCTGCAGGTCCTGTAATCTGTCTGAATTTCCTGCTTCTGGCAGGATGTGATTAATCCTAATCCTCTGGAGGAATCCATGATTATGGTTTTCTCCATCCCTTATGTAATCACCCACATGTCAGAAGCCTGCCCTTGGCAGAGGGAGGCAGAGTAAATAGGTCAGGGAACAGTGTGCGGGGAATGGGGACAACAACAGAACGACTGGTAGAAATTAGGCAAGATTTACTTAGAGGTGATGGTAGTTTGGGGGGTGTTGTTGTTAATCTCCCTACCTACACCAACAGAGTGAAAGATTTCCAAAGATTTCTGAGCATGGAAACAGATCTGATGGTTAACATACTTGCTTCCTGCCGGAAGGCTTATGGTGATATCAGAGACAAGGCCCTCCCAAGCCAGCTTTTAAGACACAAAGTAAAGATGAAATCAATTCATTAAAAGGATAATGAACCTAACAACACTCTAGAGTCCAGCACAGCAAGTCTAGTAGAAACAATTCCGAACAATTTAAAACAGAGAAAGCAACAGCAAAATCAATAGCAGAGCCACAACAGCAACATTTAACTCAGGGTTGAGAAGTCTCAGGCGCTGCAGTGGGGCAAATGCGTCCCCCCAAAAAATCCTTTTTATCAGGCCCTTGGGACTCTCCTAGATCAAACCTGCTTCACATACTCCTCTGGGTTTTTTGGTTGGCTGGACTTTATCCTTGAACTGTGACAACACCACTTGCATACATTCCAACATTTCTCTGATGAAAATAGGGACGTCCCATTCCATAATGGTAATTTTACTATTTATACCCCACACATCTTACTAGGTTGCCCCAGCCACTCTGGGCGGCTTCCAACATATATTAAAACATAATATGACATTAAAGATTTTTTAAAAAACCCTTCCCTATACAGGATTGCCTTCAGGCGGCTCGGGGGTCGGATAACTCCATGCCCTCCAACATTTCTCCAATTAAAATAGGGACATCCTAAGGACATCCCATTTTTTGACCCTGGCCCCTCCCACCACAAACATGCAGCCCCCGGAATGTTTTCCATGAGGAAAATGTGGCCCTCATGCTGAGGAAAGTTACCCCAGCCCTCCTTGAACTAGGAGGGATTTTCAAGGCCTGATGAAAAGTGGGTGAAGAAGGGGCTGAGATGCACATCTCCCTCGCAGGAGAGAATTTCACTAGTACAGGGTCCATTGGAAACGGCGGCCTGTTTTTCTCTGTGTCCCAAACTCCTGTACAGTGGTACCTAGGGTTACAGACACTTCAAGTTACAGACTCCGCTAACCCAGAAACAGTACCTCGGGTTAAGAACTTTGCTTCAGGATGAGAACAGAAATTGTGCTTCAGTGGCACGGCAGCAGCGGGAGGCCCCATTAGCTAAAGTGGTACCTCAGATTAAGAACAGTTTCAGGTTAAGAACGGACCTCCAGAACGAGTTAAGTTCCTAATCTGAGGTACTGATGAGTCACTGATGGTTAAATTGGCAAGCTTAACTGGCAGAAGAACAAACTGGTTCATTTAATATGGCAATTAACTTGACAGAGGAGCAAACTGGCTCATTTAATATGGCAACCTTAACTGGCAAAAGGCACGATCCTGATCCCTGATTTCCACCTCCCTCCCAATAACACTGATTACTTTGCTTTGAAAGTGTGTGTGTGTGTGTGTGTGTGTGTGTGTGTGTGTGTTTGTGTGTGTGTGTGAAGCCTTGGAGCATCATTAAATGTTTTCTGAAGAAAGCAAAGATCAAATTGTCAAAAGGATAAATGGATAGAGATTAACGTACAAGGCAAGGGAGTTTAGCCAGAGGGAAACTTAAGGCAGGGCGGGGGGTGGGGGGAGCAGGACAGGTAAGGTGGATGGATGACAAACAGATCTTCTCTTTTCCTGCCTTTCAATTGCTGCTTCAGAGACAGAAACCAACCAGTGAGCTGTTTGGGCAGCATCCATTCTCACCCCTACCTGGAAATTTGGAACTGAACTTGAGACCTTCTACGTATAAAAAACAGTGGCTCTGGCTATGACCCACAACCCTTTCCTTAAAAATTAAAGAAGGATATTGATAAGCTGGAAGGTGCGCAGAGGAGGGCGACCAAGATTGGCTAAGAGTCCGGAAACCAAGCTTATGAGGAACGGTTGAAGGAGCTGGGCATGTTTAGCCTGGAAAAGGAGACTGAGA
Organism: Podarcis cretensis; assembly: GCF_951804945.1. Lineage (NCBI taxonomy): Eukaryota > Metazoa > Chordata > Lepidosauria > Squamata > Lacertidae > Podarcis > Podarcis cretensis. The sequence continues at coordinate 9,305,894 of NC_137186.1, forward strand.
GGAGATATGATTGCCGTCTTCAGATATCTCAATGGCTGTCCCATAGAACAGGCACGTCCAACAGGTAGATCGTGATCTACTGGTAGATCATGGGGTGTTCCTGGTAGATCTCTGGTCCCTCAGGGATCTCCTTCCCCACAAAATAAAAAAATTAAAAAGAATTAAAAAAAAAAAAGCTCAAGTGCTCTGGCTTCCTAGCAAAAAAAGTGGATTATCAGATTAAGGTCCACTATTTGACTGCGGATTCAGGACCCTCAGCTGTGTTTATATAATCGACTGTTTATTATGTTCTGTGTATATCGCAATGCTCATTCAGTTTCATTCATTCATATATTCATATATCTTTGCTTCCTAAAAAAACAACAACTCAGCAACATTGATCCATCAAATGACAATGGGTACATCACTGCCAGTTTTTTATACTGTGAGTAGATCGCAGTCTGTTGAGAGTTGGATGTCCCTGCAATAGAAAATGGAGCAAGATTGTTTTCTCCTGCTCTGGAGGGTAGGACCTTGAACCAATGGCCTCCAGTTACAACAAAGGAGATTCCAACTAAAAATCAGGAAAAACTTTCTGACAACTGTTTGACAGTGGAATGGACTCCCTCGGGAGGTGGTGTGCTCTCAAAGGAGGTTTTAAAGCAGAGGTTGGATGGCCATCTGTCATGGATTCTTTAGCTAAAGGTTGGACTAAATGACCCTCCAACTCTACAATTCTATGACTCTAAGGATCTAGTCCTCATGGTTCTGAGTAAAGGGCTGCTTTACAGAGGGACATAGGTAGCTGCTTCCTACCGAAGCAGACCATTGATCCATCTAGCTCAGAATTACCTACACTGACTGGCAGCAGCTCTCCAAGGCTTCAGACAAGCCCTAGCTGAGGAATGAACCCAGGCCCTTCTGTATGCAAAGCAAGTGTTCTAGACATTCAATACAGGAGGGCATAGGGAGGGAGAGAGGGAGAACGAAGACAGATAAACAAGGCCGGGATTTCTAAGCGCTTTTGGACACAGCGACGCTCTCCAGCAATGATTAATTCTAATAATAACAGGACAGAATAATAGCAGATCATTAGGCTCAGAGATGCTCAGGGAGGAACATCAGAATCAACGGTTATTGGGCGGGGGAGCGAGCTAATTCCCAGCCCATTCTGCTCCCAGCAAAGCGCTGGGCCCCCGGCCAAGATGATGGATGAGGCTCTCTGCTCAATCTAATGCTTCCCGCCGCTTGCCAAAATTGCAATTTGCAGAGTAAACCTCTGATAAATAGCCAGAGGGGGGCCCCCCTCTCCCGCTTAAGCACCCCATGCAGCGCCCACCCCTGGGGGCTGCCAGCAGCAATTTTGCACCCAGCTGTGTGCCTAGCTCTCTTCCCCACACCCACCCACCACTGCCACATGCCTCCCCACCCCTCCTGTGGGGACACAGGCTGAGGGGGGGCACCTCACTCCCCTCTCTTCCCAAGACAACCCCCACCCCTCCGCCTGGCTCGGAAGCTGACAGGCTCGCTCGCTCTCCTGCTAAGCCAGAAAAAAACAGGCATCAGACTTCAGCACTGTGGACAGCTCCTGTGGCTCTGAGCTCACAGTCTCTGACTTGCTCTCTCTCTCAGCCCTGAGCTTTCAGCTTGCTCTTTCGGATCCTGTCCACAATGGACCGCTCCCAGTTGGGCTCAGTGGCCTTCCTGCTCTGCCTGATTTGGGCGGCACACAGAAGCCTCGCCACAGCCGGCCGGGCACCCCAGGAGTTCCCTTTCAAGCATGCCTACCAGGCGCATGAGAAGGAGCTGGTGAGTAAAAGAGGCGAGGTCTGCGGGTGGTCCCCGTCTGTGGGCTGCCACGGTGCTGGGGGGGCAGCGGATAAATTGCACCCGGTGGGCAAGGATGCGCAGAGGGGTTCGAGAACCCCATAGGCAATCCTTCCTGGTATATTGTTGAGTAGAGAGGGGTCCCCCAGGGTCATCTAAGTCGAACCCTCTCTGCCATGCGGGAAGCGTAGCTTAAAAGAATTTGAAAACCTCCCAGCAGAGTTCTGAGTTAGCCCGTTCCCCTGTCAAACGGCTTTTCCCGTCAGAAAGTTTCCCCCAAAAAAATGTTTAGTCGGAATCTCCTTTCTTGTGATTTAAATGCCTTGGTTCAGGTCCTGAGCTCCGGAGCAGCAGGAGATAAGCTTGCTCCATCTTCCATCCTTCGAGATATTTGGAGGTGACTATCCCATGACACTGACACCCAAAGGGTGGTACCCAAGGATATCCACCCCCAGAGCAAAACAGACGTCCGCTTAATGGATTTGTGCTATAGAGCAGAACCAGCGGGATGTGTTGCACATCCCTATACAGTGGTACCTCGGGTTACAGGGTTACAGACTCCGCTAACCCAGAAATAGTACCTCGGGTTAAGAACTTTGCTTCAGAATGAGAACAGAAATCGTGCTCCAGTGGTGCGGTGGCAGCAGGAGGCCCCATTAGCTAAGATGGTGCTTCAGGTTAAGAACAGTTTCAGGTTAAGAACAGACCTCCAGAACGAATTAAGTTCTTAACCCGAGGTACCACTGTATTGGGGAGAAGGTGGGATAAAAATGCAAATAATAATAATAACAATAAGAGCAGGACCCGTCTTATAGAATGTAGGAAACTGCCTTATACAGAGTCAGACCATTGGTCCATCTAGGTTAGTATTGCCTACACTGACTGGCAGCAGCTCTGCAGGGTTCAAGGCAGGGGACATCCCAAGCTCTCCCTAGAGAGGCCGGAGATTTGAACCTGGAACCTTCTGCATGCCAAGCAACTGCTCCACAGTCGTCCTCCTAAAGAATCAAGTGAGATTTCCGGCTCCATGGTTCTGGATAAAGGGCTGAATGTAAAAAGAACGTGTATTATACTGAGTCCAGTCATTGGTGCATCTAGCTCAATATTGTCTGCACTGACCACCAGCAGCTCTCCAGGGTTTTAGGCAGGGGACTATCCCAGGCTTACCAGAAAATGCCAGGGATTGAACGGGGAATGTCTACCACTCAGCTTCAAGCCCTCCAGGATGGAGTCTGTGTACCTTTGGTCCACTCCAGCAAAGCACTTCTTAGGCCAACAGCCATGATTGTTAAGAATGGAGCCTCCAGTCTCAGAGGCAGTCTACCTCCGCAACCCAAAAATGGACCTTTTCTACTGTGGCTCCCTGCATGTGGAATGCTCTCCCCAGGGCGGCTCGGCTGGAGCCTTCATTAAGCACCAGGCGAAAATATTACTCTTTAACCAGGCCTTTGGCTGATTGACATCCAATGCACTTTCAAAATGTGTTGTTGTTTAGTCGTGTCCGACTCTTCATGACCCCATGGACCAGAGCACGCCAGGCACTCCTGTCTTCCACTGCCTCCCGCAGTTTGGTCAAACTCATGCTGGTAGCTTCGAGAACACTGTCCCACCATCTCGTCCTCTGTCGTCCCCTTCTCCTTGTGCCCTCCATCTTTCCCAACATCAGGGTCTTTTCCAGGGAGTCTTCTCTTCTCATGAGGTGGCCAAAGTCTTGGAGCCTCAGCTTCAGGATCTGTCCTTCCAGTGAGCACTCAGGGCTGATTTCCTTCAGAATGGAGAGGTTTGATCTTCTTGCAGTCCATGGGACTCTCAAGAGTCTCCTCCAGCACTAACCAACATCAAAATGTGTCAGGGTGGGATTATTGAGTTGTTCTTGTTTCAATTATGTGTTTTTTGTTGCTGTTGTTGTTGTTGAGAATCTCCCTGAGTCCTGCAGGCATAGGATGGTTTACCAATTTAATAAATAATAATAACACCCCATAGGCTAGGAGTGTGGAACCTGTGGTCCTCCGGACATTGATGGGCTCAAACTCCCATGAGATGAGCCCCTGTCTGGAATGGGCCAAGAATAAGGCATGGTGACGACTGGAGTCTAGCCCCATCTGGAGAGCCAAAAGTTCCTCATCCTTTCCAGCTGACCACTGTAGGAGACAGGATACTGGGGTCGATGGACCTTAGTTCAGAATCACCAGGGTTCTTCTTACACTCTAGCCTTGGGTCAGCGAATACCAGTCTACTGGGATGTGCAAGGGAGGAGAGGGTTATGTTCTTCATTTGCTCCAACTTCAGAGCTGCCGCCGCAACTCAGAATAAGACAGTGTGGTGTAGTGGTTAGAATAGAGCTGGGAGATCAGGGTTCAAATCCCCTCTCAGCCATGAAGCTCGCTGGGCAACCCTGGAACAGTTGCTGCTTCCCAGCCTCGCCTACCTCACAGGGTTGTTGTGTTGGGATTAAATGAGGAGGGAAATGTACACCGCCTCTGGCAAGGTGGGGATATAAATGCAATCTAGCCTTCAATCGGGAATTGGTCCAAGTCTTTAGGAGAGCGTGAGGACAAAGGAAGCCAGCAAGATCATCCAAGGGGCTGGGAGAATGAGAGAGCGCTTGCAAAGGGAAGTACGTGGCTCTTTAGAAGCAGATCAGAGTCTGACCGCGGCTGTGGACCGGTAAGAGGAAACACAACCAGGTCTCCACCTCCCGTTCTTCGCTATCTTATCTGCAAGCGAGAACCAGGCTGACCTGAACTTGTAGGTTTGAGAGGGAAACAGAGCTGGCAACCAGGGATCCAGAGACATATTTTAGCATGTGATTTGGGGTGTTTATTCTGCCAGGAGATGAAACATGCTGGATCAGAAACTGCTTTGAGGATGTATCTATCTTAGACCAAGTTGGCCAGGCAACCACAGGAGGCAGAGATAGAGGGTTGGGGAGGGGGGGGGGGACTCTGCTGCCGCTTGTACCACCGGGACCCATCACATGGAACCAATTGCATCATTTCTTGGATATGAGCCAAACAAGACCAGAAGATGCTCCCCACTTGCTGAGGAACAGAATCCTTTGCTAATATCCAGATCTGACACACTTAGTCTGTTAGATTCATCAATGTAAACATTTGCTATTGACTGGGGGTGGGAGGAGAGAACCCTGTTAAAATGTTAGAGAGGCAGAGAGAGAGAGGCGCAGAGAGGATCAGAGTTGGGAGACGGTTCAAGGGTCATCTAGTCTGACCCCCATGGACATCTGCAATAATTTTTCCAGGGAGGGGAGCATAAAAATTGGGGCAGGTGAGAAGTAAAATGCTGAAATTGAGGAGCAGGCTATTTCCAAATTATTTTTCATGCAATTTGAACGTGTTGGTTCCGGTCCTATGTTCTGGGGAAACAGAACAAGTTTGCTCTAAACTAAGAAAGAGCCTTTCAAATATTTGAAGATGGTACTGGGGACCATAATGAGAACAGAGGATGCTCCTTTATAGCAAGGAAGATCATTGGTCCATCTGGCTCAGTATTGCCTACACTGACTGGCAGGGTCACTCCAGGGTTTCAGGCCGGGTTCACTCCAAGCCCTACCCAGAGATGATGGGGGTTGATCCTGGGACCTTCTGCATGCAAGATGCATGCCCTAGCAATGAGCCACACCCTTTTCTCCAGTTGCCACTTCTCTGGGCTATGTGCATCAAATGCCACAAACCTCTGGACATTCCCCATCTGACCAACATTCCATCCCTTCCAGCATTCTGCTGCCACAGCAGCCAATCAGAAGCCTCCGAGAAGCCCTTCCCTATCAGACCAAAATTCCATCTAGCCTAACATTCCGCTGCCACAGCAGCCAATCAGAAGCCTCTGAGCCCTTCCGCATCCGACCAACATTCCATTCCTTCCAGCATTCCGCTGCCACAGCAGCCAATCAGAAGCCTCTGAGCCCTTCTGCATCAGACCAACATTCCATCTAGCCCAGCATTCCGCTGCCACAGCAGCCAATCAGAAGCCTCTGAGCCCTTCCGCATCAGACCAACATTCCATCTAGCCCAGCATTCCGCTGCCACAGCAGCCAATCAGAAGCCTCCAAAAAGCCCGCAAGCAGGGCAATAAAGAAACAGACCTTCTCTAGCTCTTGCCCCCCAGGAACTTGGTATTCAGAAGCAGGTTCCATAGAGCTATTGTTCATGAGCAGTAGCCGTTGACAGGCAAATGCATGGATTATTCATTTTATTTTTCCATTTAAGTAAGCGGCCATCACAGCAGATGTTGTGACAGTGAGTGAAGTACAGTTATTATGCTCTGCAATGCTGACAGGGCAGGATTTTGGTAGATAGCTGGGTGGTACTCCCCCCACACTGGCGCCATCAGAGTGGGACTTCGGGGCAGAAGTCCAGGGCCCCACTCAGTGGAGCGGGCAGCCAGGGTCCCCTGATACACCAGGCCTGGCTGAGCACATTTTGGAGGAGGTAATGTAATGCACATTACTATCTAATGACCCCCCCCCCAAGACCATTAAGTCCAGAGTATAACATTACCTAACCACTGCTGATTCTACACTGTGTGAAAAAAACATGCCCCGTGGCTCTCCAGAACAAACTGTATGTGTTTCCTTGCCTTTGGAATACAGTGGTACCTCGGGTTACATACGGTTCAGGTTACAGACTCTGCTAACCCAGAAATAGTACCTCAGGTTAAGAACTTTGCTTCAGGATGAGAACAGAAATCATGCTCCAGCGGCGCAGTGGCAGCAGGAGGCCCCATTAGCTAAAGTGGTGCTTCAGGTTAAGAACAGTTTCAGGTTAAGAACGGACCTCCGGAACGAATTAAGTACTTAACCTGAGGTACCACTGTACCGGTACTTCTTCTTTTTTCACTGTTATGGAAACCAAGCCCATTAATTGCCTAAATATCTTGTGATTAAGAGACCCCTAAATGGACAACAGAAAAAATGTTGGGGAAGATGCAAGTTCTTACTAGGTGGGATGAAGGCCAGGGTTAGGGCGCCTTTGACCCTCCAAATGTCGCTGGACTACAACTCCCATCATCCGTGATCCCTGGCTGTGCTGGTTGGGGCTGATGGGAGATAAAAGTCTCAACAACGTACAGAAGGCATCCACTTGAGGACGAGATTCTTTAAAAAAATGCATAGAAATGGATCTCTGGAAGATCCAACCCTCCAGCGAAAAAAGTTAAGTGCATTTTTTTCTTTCAAAAACCATCAAGTTTCTAGTCCTTAGGAAAAGGATGGGATAGCTCAAGTCCTCCAGACACTGTTGGCCATACACCAACACAGCAATTGAGGCCTACAAGTACTTGGCCATAATGTGTGCTCATTACTTACAGCAGAAGTTGGGGAGACTCTGACAACTCCAGATGTCGCTGGACTCCACTTCCCATCAGCCCCAGCCAGCATGGCCGATGCTCAGGGATGATGGGGGTTGTAGTCCAATAACACCTGGAGGGCCACAGGTCCTCCACCACACCCCTGCCATAGTGAGAGAGCCAAGAATAAAGTGGGTCACAACAGTGAGCCATAATGGAAGCAGGAATCACGCCAGACACTCTTCTCACACCTTAATAATTCCTCAACCTCTTCCTTTCCTCTCTAGCTGGATGAACTTCAGGAGGTGCTAGAGAAGCTGCAACATAAGAAGGTCTCCACTTGGGAGAAGAAATTCAACCAAGTTCCCAAGGTACCAGGCGCTGCCTGGATAGTTGCCGATAAATGCAGGGGATGAGGGCCAGGGAGGGAGGGATTGGTGCGAATGTTGGACCGGTATTGTCCCACTTCACACAGGCAAGGTTTCCCCCAAAGGATTCTGGGAACTGTAGTTTACACAGGCACAGTTTCACCCAAAGGATTCTGGGAACTGTAGTTTACACAGGCACTGCTTCACCCAAAGGATTCTGGGAACTGTAGTTTGTTAAGGGCCCTGAGGATTGTGAGGGGGGGACCCTTATCTCCCTCACAGAAATACAATTCCCAGAGTTCCCTGGGAAGAGGGATTAATAGCAAAACTGGTCCGCCCTCCACCCTTAACAATGGTGTACCCCTTGTACAAAGACCCAGGGGAGGCCGGTGCCCATTGGGCTTGATAGGGGGCGAAGCTGGGAGCCCAACAGCAGGTGGCGCCAGAGCAAATGGCTGACGGAACTAGAGCCAGCTTGGGGCAAGTAATCCTGGCTCTGCTTTTCTCTTCCTCCCTCGACAAAGGCAGCACGAATTAAATCACTGGGCAAAGTTTAAAGCAGGCTTCCTCAACCTCGGCCCTCCAGATGTTTTGAGACTACAATTCCCAGCACCCTTGACCACTGGTCCTGCTAGCTAGGGATCATGGGAGTTGCAGGCCAAAAACATCTGCAGGGCTTAGATTAAGGAAGCCTGGTTTAAAGAGTTATGTCTCTCTCCCCCCCCCCCAAGACTCCTGATGGCCAGGGTGGGCAGGAGCCTGAGACAGGCAGGAATGTGCGGGCAGAAGAGACAGGGAGGGAGGATGATCTGGGAGGAGTGAGGTTCTGTGCCCCCCCCCCCCCGTGAGGCAGCTGGCATCATGGGAGGAAGAAGGGGGCCACGATCAGGAAGACCGTGCAGCCAGAGCAAGGGGGAAAGGAGTCGTCCTCGAGAGAGGAGCTTTAGGAGGTTCTGGAGAGCCTGTGGAGCTCCCAGAGGTGGTCTTCAGAAACGCCTTCCCAGCCCACCTTGCCATTGTCTCCCCGCTCAAGGAGGGGGCTGTAATAATAATAATAATAATAATAATAATAATAAATTTTTATTTATACCCCGCCCTTCCCGGTTCAGAAAACCAGGCTCAGGGCAGCTAACAACAAATTTAAAACACTTAATTGATGCAACAGAAACCAGCATAAAATACAGTATAAAATGTGAACAATAAATTCAGAATTCAAAAATCAATTTGGGGGGGAGGGGAATCCATTCAATAAACATTAGATGATCACCAGGGCTGGCTGGCTAAATTAGTCCTATTTGGGCCAGTGAGGAGACCAGGGGAGAATTAGCTGTGGGATCCCAGAGCAGGTAATCTTCATAAAAAGGGAAGGGGGAGGGAAGGAAGGAAGGGGAATAAGAGATCAGGCTAAGTTCAAATTGAAAGCCAGGTGGAAAAGCTCTGTCTTACATGCCCTGCAGAAGGACGTTAAACCCTGCAGGGCCCTGGTCTCATGGGACAGAGCATTCCACCAGGTCGGAGCCATCACGGAGAAGGCCCTCAATAGCGATGGGAACAGTTAAAACAGCTTCCGGTGAACTGTGGGGTGCTCAAATTAAATTCCAGTCGCTTGTCCTCATTGGTCCAGGAATGGTCAAGACACCTGGGAACTGTAGTTTGTTATGGGCACCGAGTTCTCAGGAGGAGAGCCCTGCTCTCCCACCCCCAGAACTACAATTCCCAGAGTTCCCTGGGAAGAGGGATTGACTTTTTCAACCATCCTTTTCTCACAGTGTTCCTTCGGTGACCTGTGTGCCGTCAGGAAAGGCGCCCGGATCGGCAAACTCTGCAACTGCCCCCGCGGATCAGCCTGCAATGCTTTCCTCCTCAAGTGCTTGTGAAATTATGGGATTTCGCGCCACACCTGTCCCTCCCCACCTGTGTCGGCGACTTCCCGCTTCCTGCATCATTGCAACGCACCAGCTCCATGAGGGGGCAGGTTGTGATCTGGGGAATTGGGCAAGCTTCAACGGAACCCTGGAACCGGGCCGGGGAAGAAATAAAAGGGAGCTTCTGAGCATGTGCAAAGTGGGTTTTTTTCTGGAAATCTATGGGTGGGTGCTAAAGGGAGGGGGCAATAATTCGGGTTAAAGGAGGTGGGTGACACAGCCTGAATGGCTGTAAGACCAGGAAAAGGGAAATCATATATTTAAAATACAAAAGATTCAGATGTATACCAATAATAATAATAATAATAATAATAATAATAATAATATATTATTTGTACCCTGCCCATCTGGCTGGGTTTCCCCAGACACTCTGGGTGGCTTCCACAAAGTTCAAAAATACACTAAGATGTCACACATTAAAAACTTCCCTAAACAGGGCTGCCTTAAGATGTCTTCTGAATGTCAGGTAGTTGTTTATCTCTTTGACATCTGATGGGAGGGCATTCCACAGGGCAGGCACCACCACCAAGAAGGTCCTCTGCCTGGTTCCCTGTAGCTTTGCTTCTCGCAGTGAGGGAACCGCCAGAAGGCTTACGGAGCTGGACCTCAGTGTCCGGGCAGAACGATGGGGGTGGAGACTCTCCTTCAGGTATACTGGACCGAGGCCGTTTAGGGCTTTAAAGGTCAGCACCAACACTTTGAATTGTGCTCGGAAACGTACTGGGAGCCAATGTAGGTCTTTCAGGACTGGTGTTACGTGGTCTCGGCAGCCGCTCCCAGTCACCAGTCTAGCTGCCGCATTCTGGATTAGTTGTAGTTTCCGGGTCACCTTCAAAGGTAGCCCCACGTAAAGCGCATTGCAGTAGTCCAAGCGGGAGATAACCAAGGGAGCCTGCCTGGCGCTGTGATCCTGGACGGCAGAGGTACATTTCTCCAGCCACAATGAACACGATGAACATTAGCGCAAGGAATGCATACCACATCACTAGCAGCAGCAAAAAGCAAGAGGTGCTTCACAACCATTTCGTGGTTTTATTAAATGCTAGACTGGCAGGTCTGGGTTGAGATGCCCTGGTCAGGCTTGCAGCTGCTAGCAAACCGTCCAGCCACCCTAATCTTGAAGGCTCACATCCCCTCAGTGCCCATGCACTTTCCCAGAAGAGGACTACTCAATTCCTGCCCTGTGTATTGACTATTTAGTACCTTCTGGCTGGTCAGTGAAAGCAATAGGAGGCTGTGCGTGACACAGAGGCCTTTGATTTCATCCAGTGGGGATCAGTAACCTCACAATGCAAACGACACTTGGGAGTTTGCTTCTAGCTACTCCCACCCGCCTTTGGGTTTCAAAGATTTGGGGCTCTTGTGCCAGGAACTCCCAGTGGCCCCTCTTAACACAGAAGAACATAGGAAGCCACCTAATTTCGAGTCAGGCCATTGCTCCATCTAGCTCAGCTTTGTCTACACTGACAGGTAGAGTCCCTCCAAGTCTCTCTCAGCCCTACCTGGCGATGCCAGAGGGTGAACCCGAGAGCTTCTGCACTCAAAGACGAGTGTGCAGCCTGCAAATTTTCACACATTGCTTTTGATTTCACGGGTGTTCCACACACACAAAAATCAGAAAGAGAGGTGGGCTTGAGGCACTGGGCTTTTTGTCACTCTTGCCCACTCACAAACCGCATCGCCCCACGACAATGGAAGGCCTAAATTCCCTGGCCTCTCAAGCCCAGGGCTCTGGGCATGACCCACCCACCCAAAAAAGAATCCTGGGAACTGTAGTTTTTTAAGGGTAATTCTGTGGTGGGTAAACTACATCTCCCAGGATGCTTTGGGGGAGCCCTGGGCATTAAATGTGTGGTGTGTATGCAGGCCAAGCTGACAAAATGCAAAAGTTGTAGCCAAACCCAAGGCATAGAGGTTTCACCAAGGTGCCCCATTCCTCCCTTTACCATCTCTGCTCCCCAGTTTTTTTTCAAATGCAGAATGCCTGCTCTGGCCTCAGTTCCACCAAGCTAAACAGATCCAGTTCTGTCCCATTTGGCTTCTGCTGGGCCACACAAATCTGCCAGCACAGAAAAAGAAAGGAAAAATCTATTTGCCAGCACCGGTTACAAAGCAGAGCACGCACGTTCGGAAAGCTTCATCGTGCTTTTAATCACATTGAGGTTTCTTACAGAGGAATCCTGTAGGGACGGCTGTTTAAATAAGCCACAGTAAAGTTCTGGCGGCACCCCCCACCCCACCCCAGACAATACGCAGGACGGCTTTTTTAAAAAGCCAAAATAGAGCTACATTTTCCACACCCTCAAAATGAAAGGGCTTTGGAACTGCATGAATAAGGGCAGAGATCAGTCACTTTCCTTACAAGATTTAGAGATGCTCGCTGGGGTTTCTGGTCTTTAATAAAACAGTGGTATGACTAGGGAGGTGCCGGCCTTGCTCCTTTGAATCCAACACAGTCTAGAGAGGCCGAGGAGTTTGCAACAGATTGAGGCCACGCAGCAAACCAAGTCAGGATGCACCACAGACAATGTGGGGAGCGGGACTGTTCTTCGTACAAGTGCCCAGGGTGTTCAGAAAACAAAGCAAGTTGCCCGTGTTTCAATGCAACAGTTTCAGTCCAAGTGCCTTTAGGTCCCAGGTGTGGGAAGCAGCATTCCCTAGTGGCCAGAAGTGAAGAGGGGCAAATACTTTCCAATGAGGCCGGGGTGCCCGTTCTCTCCTCCACACAGTCCAATGGAAGATTCGTTCCCACCGCTGCCCCCCAACCGCTGCCGCTAGGTTCTGTTCCGAAAAGAGCGGCGAGAGACCCCGGCGCCACTAGATGGATTCTATCTGCTTGCGCACTTTCTCCAAGGCTCTGCGGTCGAGCATGCGCTGCCGACATACCACCAGCAGGGCGAAGACGGCCGCCACGCCAAGCATGGCGCCCTCGAACTTCCAGAAGATGCGAGCTTCCATCTCCATGGAACGGCAGCTGCAAGGAGAAGGCAAGATGAGCACGACCCTCTGCTGACGGAGACACAGAGGAGGGAGCATGCAGAAGGGAGTGGTGTGCGTTCCCATCCCAAGATGCCCCACACGACACAACAGCGTAAGGGAGACAGGGATGGCTGGAAAGGGGTGTTGGTTAGGCCCTTCACCTGCAAGTCGAAGCACAGAACGCATCAGAGAGGTGGGTTAAAACAGGCTGGCTGCTCCCTCTAGTGGCAAACTGAAGAGCCAAATACCGCGGCTATGTGACTAAAGGTTGAAAGGGGCAGAGGGACTGAGAATAATAATAATAATAATTTATTATTTATACCCCGCCTACCTGGCTGGGTTTCTCCAGCCACTCTGGGCAGCTTCCAACAGAATATTAAAATACAATAACCTATTAAACATTAAAAGCTTCCCTAAACAGGGCTGCCTTCAGATGTCTTCTAAAAGTCTGGTAGTTGTTTTTCTCTTTGACATCTGATGGGAGGGCGTTCCACAGGACGGGTGCCACTACCGAGAAGGCCCTCTGCCTGATTCCCTGTAACTTGGCTTCTCACAGGGAGGGAACAGCCAGAAGGCCCTCGGCACTGGACCTCAGCGTCCGGGCAGAACGATGGGGGTGGAGACGCTCCTTCAGGTATACTGGGCTGAGGCCGTTTAGGGCTTTAAAGGTTAGCACCAATACTTTGAATTGTGCTCAGAAACGTACTGAAACGAGATGAAAGCTAGCTCATGGAAACTCTGGCGTTTGCAGAAGAACAAATATTGGGTGGGATCTTCAGGGATTAGTTCCCCCTGCAAAACAAGCCTTCTCAGCGGCCATGGAATGCTGTCTGTCAGGAGGAACAGAAAACCAGCGGGAGGGTAGGGACGGGAGGGAGTATTCCTGACCGACGGGAGAGCTGGTTGGCTGGGCAGGGGTATTCAAAAAGAGAAGAGAAGAGAAGAAAAACCTTCTTGCTTCTCAGCTTTCAGACTGCCATGTTTCCCCCCCCCCCTTTAACCCAGAGGCTTACAGGGCCCTTCCTGCTTCAGTAGGAAGTTGTTAGCAGCACATCTGAGGGCCATTGAGTCCAACCCCCTGCAGTGGGGGAATCTCAGCTAAAGCATCCATGGCGGATCAGTTACAGCAAGGGTTGCAGGGCAGTGGAATTGCAGGTAAGAGATTGCAGGCAAGAGGCAAGATCAGAGACTTCAGGGACACATCCCAGCCAGGAACAGCCAAGGAGGCTTTGAATCAGGGCTGGTGAGGTGTGTGGCCTGAAGAGAGCCTTAAGGGCCAGATAAGAAAGCTTTGGAGGGCCGCCTCTCACTGCCAGAGGCTCGCCTTCACCGCCTTCCTGTGTAACTGATCTGCGACATTAGTAAGCACCCCTTGCTCCAGCAGGGTCTGCTACTGGCCACTGTCAGAGGCAGCACCCCAGGTGACAAGGCACACTGCTCTCCTCCTCCCAGTGAGCTCACCTCTTGTATTCTCCCTTCTTGGAAGCGCTGCAGTTGATCTGCTCAATGAAGCCCGTCACGCGGCATTCTGTCATCGTTTTCTACAACCGAGAGCACATGTTTCATTAAATAACACAGCTGCCAAGCGCATGCAGTTCAGTGCTTCAGAAAAGCTGTTGCAATAATCAACCGAGGAGCTGATCACTTCTGACCGGGGCATGGGGAACCCACCCCTTCCCCATTCTGGTTTAATAGAATATTGGCTTTGCATCACACAAAGGACCCGGGTTCAACCCGCAATGGCATCTCTGGGGCTGAAAGACAGCCCTGCCTGAATCCCTGGAGTGCTCCTGCCAGTCAGTTTGAAGGCAATAATGAGCTTGATGGACACTGGTCTGAGTCACTGTTAAGGCAGCTTCCTATTTAAGTTAGCCTTTTATTCAGAATCTTGAGGACTAGCACCTTTATTTTTTAAGGAAGGAATACAGTATAGATCAGTGATAAAAGCATCTGGTTTGTATGCATAAGGTCCCAGGTTCAACCCCTGAGATCTGCCTGTAGGGCTAGGAAAGATTCTCCATCTGATACTCTGGAGAACCGTGGACCTGTCAGTGTAAACCAGGGGTCAGCAACCTTTTTCAGCAGGGGGCCTGTCCACCGTCCCTCAGACCATGTGGTGGGCTGGACTATATTTTGGGGGGAAATAATGAACGAATTCCTGTGCCCCACAAATAACTCAGAGATGCATTTTAAATAAAAGCACACATTCTACTCATGTAAAAACACGCTGATTCCCGGACTGTCCGCGGGCCGGATTTAGAAGGCGATTGGGCCAGATCTGGCCCCCGGGCCTTAGGTTGCCTACCCCTGGTGTAAACCATACTGAGCTCAGTACTGGCCTTGACATCTTTCTACCTTCTGTGTTATTATTGTATTGAAGCTTCTGTGTCCATTATCTTATTTTGTGGCATTAAACGCCACAGTGGATAAGATACCGTATTTTTCGCCCTATAGGACGCACCAGCCCATAGGACGCACCTAGTTTTCAGGGGGGGAAATCAAGTAAAAAAAATGACACCCCCCCCCCCGCAGCTCTGGACCTTCTCCCTGCTTTTGTGGGAGGTGGCGGAATTCCCCCACCTCCCACAAAAGCCCAGCATGACTCCTGCGGGCTTTTCGACCAGGAGGGAGAAGGGACTGAAACGGCCAGTCAGTCCCTTCTCCCTCCTCGAGGAAAAGCCCCCAAGAGCGGCACGCTCTTTAAAGGGTGCGTGGCTCCTGCGGGTTTTTCTAGGAGGTGGGGGAATTCCCCCCCCCCTCGTAGAAAAGCCAGCAGAAGCCGCGGAGCCCCTTTAAAGAGCACACGGCTTTTGCGGGAGGGAATTCCCCCATCTCCCGCAAAAGCCCACAGGAGGGTTGGAGAGTAGCGGGAAGGCATCGCGCGCCTTCCTGCTGCCCCCCCATCCTCTGGGGCTGGCCATGGGGGAAGCGCTGCTTTCCCCGCCGCCAGCCTCAAAGAGCAGACTCTCCTGGCTTCAGCGGAAGCAATGCGAAGCCTCCGGAGCACAGGCTTCGGAGGCTTCGCGTTGCTATCGCTGAAGCCAAGGAGCCTGCATTCGCCCCATAAGACGCACACACATTTCCCCTTCATTTTTGGAGGGGGAAAAGTGCGACTTATAGGGCGAAAAATACGGTATGTTTGAAAGTGGGAATATCAATCTCTTTTGCACATATTTTAGCAAGCAGTTAAGGCGTTTCATTTTTACCCTTGCCCAACTTTTTGTTCCTGTTGGGAGGTTCACTTACCACCTGAAAACTCTGGCAGGGAGCGCACTGCTGGGTCACCACGAAATCCTCACTTTGCCAACACGGCGTGGCCCCAGGCAAACTGGCTGCAGGAAGCCAAAGAGGAGATCAGGAGTCAGCTTCAACAAAACAGACACACACAGCTCTTTATGCAGCGCAGAGTTAAGCTACACAACTCACGCTCGCAAGCGGCGGCAACGGGCACTAACTTGGATGGCTTTAAAAGAGGCTTAGGCAAATTCATGAACGAAAATGCTATCAGTGTTCTTACTGGCTAGATAGGCCATTGGCCTCACCCGGCAGAACTGCTCTTAGTTTTCTCCCTCTATCATAACATTAGAACTCGTAGGCATCCAATAAAGCTGAACATTGGAAGATTCAGGCCTGATCCGCAGCGCACAGTTAACCTGCGGAACTCATTCCTGCAGGAAGCAGAGATAGCCGTCAATTTGGATGGCCTCAAAAAATGATTAGACACATTCACGGAGCTGGACCATAAAGAAGGCTGATAGCCAAAGAATTGATGCTTTTGAATTCTGGTGCTGGAGGAGACTCTTGAGAGTCCCATGGACTGCAAGAAGATCAAACCGATCCATTCTGAAGGAAATCAGCCCTGAATGCTCACTGGAAGGACAGATCCTGAAGCTGAGGCTCCAAGACTTTGGCCACCTCATGAGAAGAGAAGACTCCAGGGGGTCACAAAGAGTCGGACACGACTAAACAACAACAACAAAGGCTATCAACGGCTACTAGTCACAATGGCAACGTTCTGCTTCTACTGTCAGAAGCGGCAATACTTTAGAGCATTATATGCTAGGAATTTTGAAGGTGGGCAGAGAACTATTGATGTCAGGCTTCCAAGAGATCTGGTTGGCTACCGTAAGAACAGGATGATGGACTAGATGGGCCACTGGCCTGATCCAGCCATAGGGCTCTCCTTACATTCTGCTGAGCATCATACTCAAGGGTGTTTTGAGAAAATTAAGGGCCACACAGCCAGGGAATGACACACATTCAGATCTTTTTCAGCACCATTTTATGATACCTTTCCTGCCCTCCACTCCACCTCGGTTCTTCCAGACAAAAAAAAAACTAGAAAGCAAACTACAACACAAACTCACATAGCCAAAACAGATACAATTATGCTCTCTCACCTGGGTTTTTCCCATCACTTTCCAAAGCCACTTCAGCCAACCTGCAAACAGGACAGAAAAAGAAGGAGAGAGAGAGAGAGAGAACATTGCAGAGAGATCAAAATGAGAGGTAATGGGGACAACAGGCTAATCTGTCACTTTAAAGACAATTGGGGGCAGTCCTGGTGGATAAAACCAAAAGCCTATCTAGTGCCGTTTCTCACAGTGACCAATCTGTTGCTCCAATGAAGTCCACAGGTAGGGCATAAAAGCCACAGCTCTCCCACAAGTTTGTCCCCATCATCTGATTAACAGAGTCAGCTCCAGTTAAATTGGTGGAAAAATAATTAAAGATCACGTTGCAAAATACAAAGAAGAACAAATCTTGGTGAAGAAGAATCACACAGCTTCCGCAAAAGCGCAAGGCTTGAGACTTTGTAGCTTAGGGGGTAAGGGGGGGAGCCATTACTTTTTAAAGTGATATCTCACTGTTTTCAATGTATGGTGTGAACATGGTTCCAGGCAAATGCATTTAGAGAATCTTTAGTGTTGGTTGCTGCCTTCAGTAATGCACCTAAGATAAAATATCTCGTCAGGTGCAGAGGGTCATTTTCCTCTCGTTTTCTTTCTTAGACACGACTTGCAGCAGAGCATCAGACGCTTAATCTTAATGTTGTAAGCCAAAAATGGCTTATCTTCTGAGTTAAAAGGGATCCCTGACCATTAGGTCCAGTCGTGGCCGACTCTGGGGTTGCGGTACTCATCTGGCTTTACTGGCCGAGGGAGCTGGCGTACAGCTTCCGGGTCATGTGGCCAGCATGACTAAGCCGCTTCTGGCAAACCAGAGCAGCGCACGGAAACGCCATTTACCTTCCCGCTGGAGCGGTACCTATTTATCTACTCGCACTTTGACGTGCTTTCGAACTGCTAGGTTGGCAGGAGCAGGGACTGAGCAATGGGAGCTCACCCCGTCACGGGGATTCGAACCGCCGACCTTCTGATCGGCAAGTCCTAGGCTCTGTGGTTTAACCCACAGCGCCATCCACGTCCCATTATCTTCTGAGCTACGGCAATACAACTCGAGAGTCAAGAGGAGTTAGGAGTCCATTGTTGTTTACTGCAAAGCAATAGGTTACAGTCGAATCTTTTCGCAAAACTGCAACCCCGCCCCAGAGTCAGGGCGGTGGTATTTATAACATTTCAAACGAATGTCCAATCCTGCATTGCCAGGGATTGGACTAGATGAATCTCAGGGACCCTTCCAACTCTATAATTCTATTATTATTTGTTTATCAAATTCTTCTCCCATAATTACATTTTCCAGAGCTCCCAAAGAAGAGAGAGTGCTTGCTAAACCACTCCGGGAATTGTAGCTGGGGGGGGGGGGAATAGGCGAGTCACCTAAGGGCTCTCAACACCCTTAGCAAACTACATCTCCCAGAATTCTTTGCGGGGAAGCCATATAAAATAGTATAAAAGCGATTATTTAAAGGTACAGTGTGGACTCATCCTTGCGGCGCTCAGGTGACCACCATTCACTTGGAAGCCCCACTTTCCCCTTCCCCAAAAATGCCCGAGGCCCTCCACCCACCCTTAGCCCCTCATAACTTACCCGGGGGCAGCAACGACGAAGCCCACAAGCGCAGCTATAGCCAGGCGCCATCTTGGCCCCATCATTGTTATGAGGCGGGGCTTCCCGGCACCTACTTCCGCCTCACTCATAACGCTCACGCGGGGCATTCTGGGAAGAAGGTTGTTGTTTGCCCCCTTACGCACGCACTGCGCACGCGCGGGCCGATTCCGGGGAGGGGAGTTCAGTTCTGCCTCAAAGAGGTTTCAGCCCAGTCTCTATGATGCCTTTATAGTGATTTCCGGTCCTCTGCCGCAGCTGGGAGGAGCCGCCATGTGCGGGGCAAAAGAGTGGTTGTTGAGAGTTTGTAGGAAATGGTTGGGAAGTGAAATGATGAGAGTGACGAGGACGAGGCACTTTCTTTTGCTGCGGGGGTTTCAAATAATCAGGTCCTCTAACCTCGCGCCTAGGGAGCATAAAAACTTTAGAACCTTTTTTTAATGTACGTGTTATGTACTGAAGTTCTCACTCTGGGCCAGCAGGGGGATACTGTAGATAGTTATGCAAATGAAGGATCGAAAGTGACATTCAGTGATTGGATGGATACTGTAGATAGTTATGCAAATGAAGGATCGAATGTGACGTTCAGTGATTGGATGGATACTGTAGATAGTTATGCAAATGAAGGATCGAATGTGACGTTCAGTGATTGGATGGATACTGTAGATAGTTATGCAAATGAAGGATCGAAAGTGACGTTCAATGATTGGATAGTTTTAGAAAGTTGTTACAGTAACGAGGTACTGGAGCTCTATATAAGCAGGCTGACTGAGCCCTTCAGTTCAGTTCTGTTTCAGCTTACAAATAAAGAGCTGCTTTGGAAGAATTGCTGTGTCGTCTGATGTGTTCACCCACAACTTAATAGTACGCAACCACAGCGGCTATAACTTTAATAGCAAAAAACTGGAAATGTGACTCAATCCCCACAAAAATTGACTGGCAAGGGAAGATGATAGAATATTTAGAACTTGCGAAAATAAATGGGAGAATAAGAGGGAAATCAAACCAGAAAGTGAGTAAGGATTGGATAATATTTAAAGAATGTCTTAAAAAGTACTGTGACAATGCAAATCTCCTGACAGATTCAGACTGAATCTTGAATTACAAAGAAATTGTAAAAGCAAAAATTTCTCTTGATATGCAACAGGAAAAAACAACAAGAAGTGCGTATAGACCAACAATGCGTAAAAAGTACAATAAGGTGAATCGGAAGTCAGTGTGTGTAATGTTAAACGATATGTTGTTACCGTTAGTGTCTATGGTTTGTTTATGTTGCTTTTTGGTTTATGTTTTATGTAAATTGTTTTGCAATAAATGAATTAAACCAGGCATCCCAAACTCGGCCCTCCAGATGTTTTAGGACTTCTTCTTCTTCTTCTTCTTTGGCGATCACTCATAGCTGAGTAAGATTGTCTTCCATGAACACGGTTTTAACAATGAGTCCGTAAGTGACCGTGGAGACCAATTCTGGATCCACACATCCTTCCACAGTGGGGACATAGGTTTCCGGGCGTGAGTTGATCACAGTGTGGATTTGCCAAGCGTGCCTTCCTCCTAGCACATTTTGCCCTTGCGTCCTGAGTTCGAGTGTCTTCAAAGCCCATGACACCTTTGGTAAAGGCTGTTCTCCAACTGGAGTGCTTGCAGGCCAGTGTTTCCCAGTTGTCAGTGTTTATACTACATTTTAAAGATTTGCCTTGAGACAGTCAACTTGGGACTACAACTTCCATCATCCCTAGCTAACAGGACCAGTGGTCAGGGATGATAGGAATTGTAGTCCCAAAAACATCTGGAGGGCCGAGTTTGGGGGGTACCTGAATTGAACAAACTCCTGCGAAGACCCGAATCTGCCTGCAGATCTGCAGGTGCGACCTTCTTGAAATGCCTCCTCCCGCGTGGGAGACAGATGGACAGGTAAAAGGAAAAAGGCGGGAGAAAGGAGACTGGAAACCCTTCCAAACATACAGTGAAACTGGTTTAACTTGCCAAGCTAAGTCTTGTGTGTGGAGGCATGATATACTTGTGAAGCCTAGAAACTGGAGGTTGTAAATCAGGCATAGGCAAACTCAGCCATCCCGATGTTTTTGGGACTACAATTCCCATCATACCTGACCACTAGTCATGTTAGCTAGGGATCATGGGAGTTGTAGTCCCAAACCCTCTGAAGGGCCGAGTTTACCTATGCCTGTTGTAAATCCACCCTTTTAGATAATGCTAAAAGTGGAATTAAGATTGCCGGAAGAAATATCAACAACCTCAGATATGCAGATGACACAACCTTGATGGCAGAAAGTGAGGAGGAATTAAAGAACCTTTTAATGAGGGTGAAAGAGGAGAGCACAAAATATGGTTTGAAGCTCAACATCAAAAAAAGGAAGATCATGGCCACTGGGCCCATCACCTCCTGGCAAATAGAAGGGGAAGAAATGGAGGCAGTGAGAGATTTTACTTTCTTGGGCTCCATGATCACTGCAGATGGTGACAGCAGCCACGAAATTAAAGGACGCCTGCTTCTTGGGAGAAAAGTGATGACAAACCTAGACAGCATCTTAAAAAGCAGAGATATCACCTTGCCAACAAAGGTCCGTATAGTAAAAGCTATGGTTTTCCCAGTAGTGATGTATGGAAGTGAGAGCTGGACCATAAAGAAGGCTGATCGCCGAAGAATTGATGCTTTTGAATTCTGGTGCTGGAGGAGACTCTTGAGAGTCCCATGGACTGCAAGAAGATCAAACCTCTCCATTCTGAAGGAAATCAGCCCTGAGTGCTCACTGGAAGGACAGATCCTGAAGCTGAGGCTCCAATACTGTGGCCACCTCATGAGAAGAGAAGACTCCCTGGAAAAGACCCTGATGTTGGGAAAGATGGAGGGCACAAGGAGAAGGGGATGACAGAGGACGAGGTGGTTGGACAGTGTTCTCGAAGCTACGAGCATGAGTCTGACCAAACTGCGGGAGGCAGTGGAAGACAGGAGTGCCTGGTGTGCTCTGGTCCAGGGGGTCACGAAGAGTCGGACACAACTAAACGACTAAATAACAACAGAAGTGGAATGCATATAGAGGTAAGGAAAGCAAACCACGGTTAGGTGTTGTTTCCCTTGGGCGCCCATCCTGTTCTGCGAGCGGAAATGGCCCTTCTTCCGCCGGGGACTTTTCTCACTCCGCCCGCGACTTATTTCACGCCGCGTTTCCTTTCCCCACTTCCGACGTCGAGGCGGACTCTGGAGGCCTCTGGAGTCGCGCTGAAATGACGTGGGCGGGAGGCGCCGCTGCGAGCGCGCGGGGTGCTGTTGTTGCACGTGGCGGCGGCGGAGGGGTGAGGATGGCGCCTCTAACGGCGGGTGGCGGAGGTGGGCAGGTGGGTGGGTCTGCGTCGGGCCTGGGGCTGGTGGTGAAGAAGGGCTGGCTGGCTGGCTGGAGCCCCGGATTAGCTGGGGAGGCGGGAAGGGGCCGCTGCCCCTCCCCCCAAATCAATAAAGATCAATAAAAATACATAGCAGACAGAGGTTCTGCCCCCCCAAAAAAAATCCTGGCTACGATCATGCGTGGCGGGGACGATGAAGAGGTGGAGGGCGGTGGTGGGGTTCCGAGGAGGAGGAAGGTAGGGTTGCCAGAAAAATACAGGGCAGGGAGGTGCGGTCCGGGGAGGGGATATTACAATGCCGTATAAGGTAAACAAGATATAGCTTAGGGCCCCACTCTCTTGGGCCGCCCCCCCCCCAAAAAAATTATGTATTTGTAAATTTTTAAATTATGTATTTGGTTTCTTTAGGCCAGGCGTCCTCACCCTTGGATCCCTAGATGTGCTGGGAAGAAGCGAATTTGTACCTTTCAAAGCTCTACACATGACCATGCACCAGCCTTCCTCACAGGTTTGCTCCCTTACCCATCCATCCACCCATCACAGTGAATGCTTTGGTGAAAGGGTGGGATATAAAAGTGAAAAATAATACTACACATCTGAATTCTTTATGAAGGTACCCAATAGAGGGTTCTAGTCTTTTTCCTGAAGGATACATGACTTGCTCAAGTAATTAATTTTCTGTTTTGTATTCTTTTGTAGGGCTCTTCGCTCTGTTATAGGAGGCAATGCTGTACGGTGTTAACTTCCAGTTCCAAGTTCCGTTCAGTCTTTCGCCATCTTTCTTAACGGTTTTATCTACATTCTGTGCTTCTGCGTGACAAAATGCCGAAAAGAAAATGTAGATTTTCTGTCGAGCTGCAGAGGAAGTATACCTGTTTCAGAAGAGGTAGAGATGACTTCGAAGGTGAATGCCTGGTATGTAGACCGGGTACGTTTGTCTCTGTGGCACATAAAGGAGGACGTGACCTGCAATCGCACATGGACTCCGAGAAACACAAAATAGCAATTCGAGGAGAAGCTTCTTCCGCAAAATTGGCAAACATTTTGGTAAAACCCTGTAACAGCAAATGGGAAGATGAAGTGACCGCAGCAGAAGGGACTTTCGCTTTTCACACCGTCAAACACCACCACAGTTATAATGTGATGACATGCACATCAGGCCTCTTGAAGACGATGTTCCCGGATTCCGATATTGCAAGGAAGTTTTCAAGTGCAAAAACCAAGACAGAGGCAATTGTAAATTCTGTATTGGCTCCTGATTGTTTGGAAAGCGTTCTGAAAAGCCTTGAAGAAAACGAAATAGGTTATTGTGGCGTTTCTACTGACGCGAGTAACCATGGTCCGGTCAAGGTGGTTGCAATAGTTATTCAGTATTTTGACTGGAAAAGTGGCGGTTTGCAGTCCAAAATAATTGAAATGAAAAGCCAACCCAATGAGAGCGCAGACACAATCTTTTCGTACGTGAAGGAAACTCTTGAGAGTAAAGGACTGCTAAAGAAATGCATAGCGTTCACAGGTGACAACTGCAACACAATGTTTGGAGGGACACAGCAGGATTCAGCAGGAAGGAGTGTGTTTGCAAAGTCGAAGAGTGAGCTGGATAACAAAACTTCACTTGGTGTGGGGTGTCCAGCGCACATTTTGAATAACTGTGTCCATCAGGCAGCAGACACGTTGGACGTCGACATTGAGAGCATCATTTTCAAGATATACCAGTACTTTCACATCTATAGAGTCCAGACGGAGCAGTTAAAGGAGTACTGTGAATTTGTGGACACTGAATACAAAAAGCTGCTGTCCCACAGCAAAACACGCTGGTTGTCGTCCTTTCCGGGCATCACTAGACTCATTCAAGTGTTTCCAGCCGTAAAGGCATTTTTCCTCTCGCAGAATAAACCGCCAACAGTGTTGCAGGAGTTTTTTGAGCATGAGCTTAGCAAGGCTTACTTATTGCACCTGCAGTCTCTGATGAGTATGTTTCACTCCTACGTTTTAGAACTCGAAAGGGAGAATAATTCGGTTGTGGAGATTCTGCAAGTTCTGCTTTGTGTCCAAAACATGCTCGCTGAACGCAGGAGCAACAGCTTCATGTCCCTCAAGGTCAAGAGCCTTCTGAAAGAGAAGCGTGAGGCGGGTCTCGGCGCGGAGTGTGACAAATTCTGCGCAGAGGTTAATAGCTTCTATGACAGCTGCATAGAGTATCTGGAAAAATGGATGGAGCCCATGAAGGAGTTTTCATGCTTCATGTGGATGTCTCTTAGTGAGTCGCTAGAGTGGGACAAAGTAGGACCTTCCATAAAGTATCTCCTGGACAGGGATGTGTCCATAGATGAGGGGAAGTGCTTCGATCAATTCTGCAACCTTGAGAAGTTTGTGGATCAGTTTAAAGGTGACGACGAGTTCATTAAGCTCCAGGCACACCAGAAGTGGACCAAGTACTTTGAGACTTCCAAAAACGTTATGTGCCACTCGGAACTTTTGAAGATGGCCCAGGGTTTTTTTGCCCTCGCGTCGCATCCTGCAAACGCGGGGTTCTCTTTCTCTCTGAGCAAAGAGAGAGGGAACTTATCCTTGGACTCGCTGCGAAGCATGGTGCTACTGCAATATAATTACAAGCACGTTACGTGCAAGGAATTTCACGCCTATCTCTTAAGCAATAAGCAGCTGTTGAACAAGATCAGATCTACAGAGAAATACGCTTGGGCCAAACAGCGTCGGACAGAAGAACGAAGTGCCTCTGAAAGTGTTTCAGGAATTTCATACAGCGTACCGATGTATTGAAACACATGTTCTATTTTTTTTATTGTAATTTGAGCACATTTACTTTCACAATTGCTTACGTATTCGATTATAACCACCTCGATCGTTTGTATTACTATTATTTTGAAATGAGAGTTGTCATAGCGATCCGTAGTTAAAGACAGAAGTCAGGAAATGTGTATTCTTTTTTGCTCTTCAAAATATGGCATCCCTCTTTATCTTGTCGTTTCTGTATACATTAGCAAGAGACGCTTCCCCAAGATGGCCGTCCCAGCTCAGATTGACTGGCTAGTTTGTTTATTTGAAATAATAGAGTGAGAGAAGCGGGAGGCAGGGCATGGTTGATTCCCTTTGGTTAACTGCAGTGAGATTTGTTTGCATGTTTGGAGTTGGGGGGAGGAAGAAGAAGAAGAAGAGTTTGAATTTGATATCCCGCTTTATCATTACCCGAAGGAGTCTCAAAGCAGCTAACATTCTCCTTTCCCTTCCTCCCCGACAACAAGCACTCTGTGAGGTGAGTGGGGCTGAGAGACTTCAGAGAAGTGTGACTGGCTCAAGGTCACCCAGCAGCTGCATGTGGAGGAGCGGGGAATCGAACCCGGTTCACCAGATTACGAGTCCACTGCTCTTAACCACTACACCACACTGGCTCTGGTTGGATTGTTGGGTCAAGTAAAGCACATTGATTTGTATGCTGTTGGTGGATCCTTGTTGACTATGGCTAGTTTTTAAACACTGCACCGATAAACTAGTTTGGGCCAAGACTTTTCAAAACGCAGCAGGCAAAATAGCTGCCTTAAACAATCATAGAATCCTAGAGTTGGAAGAGACCACAAGGGCCATCGAGTCCAACCCCCTGCCAAGCAGGAAACACCATCAGAGCACTCCTGACATATGGTTGTCAAGCCTCTGCTTAAAGACCTCCAAAGAAGGAGACTCCACCACACTCCTTGGCAGCAAATTCCACTGTCGAACAGCTCTTACTGTCAGGAAGTTCTTCCTAATGTTTAGGTGGAATCTTCTTTCTTGTAGTTTGGATCCATTGCTCCGTGTCCGCTTCTCTGGAGCAGCAGAAAACAACCTTTCTCCCTCCTCTATGTGACATCCTTTTAGATATGGCGATTGGGCATTGGGAACGGCAAGCTTGGGAACGAACATACAGTGGTACCTTGGGTTACAGACGCTTCAGGTTACATACTCCGCTAACCCAGAAATAGTACCTCGGGTTAAGAACTTTGCTTCAGGATGAGAACAGAAATTGTGTGAACTTTGCTTCAGGATGAGAACAGAAATCGCGTGGCAGCAGCGGGAGGCCCCATTAGCTAAAGTGGTGCTTCAGGTTAAGAACGGACCTCCAGAACGAATTAAGTACTTAACCCGAGGTACCACTGTAGTATATTTGAGGGTGAGGGCAGGGCTGGAGCTGAGTGGTAGGTTATCTGCTTTGCATGCAAAAAGTCCCTCGTTCGATTCCCAAGGGCTGGGAAGATCCCCTTCCTGAAACCCCAGAGAGCTGCTGCCGGTCAGTGTAGACAGTACTGAGCTAGGCAAACCAGTGGTCTGACTCAGTAATGCCACCATTCCTTTTGTGGAATGTATGTGGGGCATGCAAGAAATGTTGCAGTATGTGGCCTGCTCCTTTCGGGGTGCCAGCCAGCCAGCTGCAGCCTTCCCAAGGTACTCCATTCCCTCCTTCCTTGATTTCGCCTGGCTCCTAAAGACATGCAATGACAGTGCCAGGCAGGCCTCTCCAGGGACAGCGTTTCGCTCACGGGAGGCACTGCAGAAAAGGGAAGATGGGAGCCGGACTCCAACCACATCTAGAAGGCCACAGGCTCCCCATCCCTGTCTTAAAGGTAAAGGGACCCCTGACCATTAGGTCCAGTCATGGCCGACTCTGGGGTTGCGGCGCTCATCTCGCTTTATCGGCCGAGGGAACCGGTGTACAGCTTCCGGGTCATGTGGCCAGCAGGACTAAGCCGCTTCCGGCGAATCAGAGCAGCGCACAGAAACACCGTTTACCTTCCCGCCGGAGCGGTACCTATTTATCTACTTGCACTTTGACGTGCTTTTGAACTGCTAGGTTGGCAGGAGCTGGGACCGAGCAATGGGAGCTCACCCCGTCGCGGGGATTCGAACCGCCGACCTTCTGATCCGCAAGTCCTAGGCTCTGTGGTTTAACCCACAGCGCCACCTGCATCCCTGTCTTAAAGGTAAAGGTAAAGGTACCCCTGCCCGTACGGGCCAGTCTTGACAGACTCTGGGGTTGTGCGCCCATCTCACTTAAGAGGCCAGGGGCCAGCGCTGTCCGGAGACACTTCCGGGTCACGTGGCCAGCGTGACATCGCTGCTCTGGCCAGAGCCAGAGCCGCACACGGAAACGCCGTTTACCTTCCCGCTGGTAAGCGGTCCCTATTTATCTACTTGCACCCGGAGGTGCTTTCGAACTGCTAGGTTGGCAGGCGCTGGGACCGAGCAGCGGGAGCGCACCCCGCCGCAGGGATTCGAACCGCCGACCTTTCGATCGGCAAGCCCTAGGCGCTGAGGCTTTAACCCACAGCGCCACCTGCGTCCCATCCCTGTCTTACACCTACGCAAATGCATTAATGCACCATCCCCGTTTGGCTGAGGGCAGGTATGAGGAACCTGTGGACCTCCTGGTGTTGCCAAACCACAACTCACACCATCCCTCCATAGCTCAGTGGGTGAGAGCATGTCTATGGCCCCCTGATCACTGGCCATGTTTGCTGGGGCAGATGGGAGTTGGAGCCCAAGAACACCTGTCCTTCTCAGGGACATGGAGAATTAAAAATGGGATACCTGTGGGAAAGGTCTAGGAAAAGTCACTGCAACAGGATAGAGAACAGGCATCATGCCCAAACCATACATTTAAAGTGCATTCAACACACGGCTTTCCCCCAAAGAATTCCAGGAGCTGTAGTTCGTTAAAAGGTGCTGGGAATTGTAGTTCTGTGGGGGTGAACTGTAATTCCCACAATTTTGGGGGGGTTTTTTGTAGAAGTCATGTGCATTCCATGTGCGCTGCAAGAGCTTTGAATATATAGTGTGGCTATGACTATAGATGCATTTTTGTTTTATTATTTCCTCCTTTCATAAAAAATTATACACTTGCTTGATCGTAAAATAAACCTCAAAGAGGTTCACAAAGATTACCGGTTTTTTTAAAAAGCTAAAAACAACTACAGTAGTGTTTGAAACAATCTTAAAAAAATTAAAACTGGCAATAAACTAAAAAGATTGAAACACGCACCAGTGTTCTACATATCTGGGTACGATGCTCTAAATCAGCCTTTCTCAACCTGTGGGTCCCCAGATGTTGGACTACAACTCCCATCACCCCTAGCTAGTAAGGCCAGAGCTCAGGGATGATGGGAGTTGTAGTCCAACAACATCTGGGGACCCACAGGTTGAGAACCGCCGCGAGTCTAAACAAAAAATGTTTTTAGCTGGCGCCCAAAACAGCACAGTGAAGGCACCTGACAAGAGGCAGGGAAATCCAAAATGTAAGTGCTGCAAGATTTGAAGTCTTCCAAGTGCTGATCATGCGGTACGTGGCACCTCTCTTAAGGGGCACGGCAAGAGCTCCCGTCCCCCCACAAGAACACCCACTTTTTAATCTCTCGGGTTCTGTATGCCATGTGACAGAAGGCACTTCCCCCCCTCCCCACCAGGCATGCTGACTCACAAAGCCTGCCACATTTAGTACAGAAGACGTTCAGAAATCACGGCAAACATTTTAATACTGTTCAAAGGGTTCCCGAACAAAATTAATAATAATAACTAAGAGGCACATGTGGAATGTTGTGTGGGTCTTTTCTGGAGGGGGAGTTTCTGGGGGCACATTTCCAGGCTCCTGCGTAATGTGGGGGGCCCTGTGGGGGCAGAGGGTAAGGCAACCCCTCTTCCTCACGGGATGTTGGGCTGGGGCGATAAGAGCCCTTCTTACGAGCAAGAAGTCGCATTACAGGGTGAACACATTATCCCGGAAATAGGCTGGTTATGGGGAAAGTGTCGGCATCCTGTAGTGCGCCCCCCCCAACTCAAAAAAGTCCAGGGGTTGGACCTAGATGACCCTTTGAGTCCCTTCTGTGGTTCATGGCAGCCCCAATGCATTCTGACTCCACTGCAGCCAAGCCCCCAGTCCCACCCCCAAAATGTGATTCCCTCTATTATCTTGGTAGCGGTTCGCCCAGAGGATTGCCAGGTTGGGAGCATCCCAGACCCTAATATTTCAGGGTCTAAACCTGAGACCTAGGGACGGGCCCTGGGGGTTCTTCCTCTGCACTTCCACCACTGAGCCCTGGAGACGGAGGTTAATTGGGAGCAATATGCAATTATCTGCAGCTGGCTCCTGCCAAGCTGAAACTTGGAAGCTGCACACGTAGTTTTCTGAATTAAAAAACAGCTATTATTTTTTTTAAGGGCACTATCGCCCATCTAAGGCATTCTCTGCTGCCTGGAAGGGGCCCAGGCAACCCTGGAGAATTGGGGTCACCCCCGGAGGAGTTCTGGCAACCCTAGACCCACACCCCTCGGGCAAGATCCCTTCCAAATGGTCGATATTCCCTACGGCCAAGGAAGGTGGGGACCCTAAAGGGGGAAGAGAGGGAGGTCTCGGCCTGCGAGCCCCACCTGCCGTCAGCCCCCACTCCCGGGGTCCCGCCCGGAAGGGTTTCTGAGCGTCGTGGAAGAAAGCGGAGGCATTTGGAGCGTAAATGGCGAAAGGGGTACGTCCTGCGACAAGGCAGAGGAGCGACGGGACAGTCGCCGCTACACCACCGAACATTTACTGCTGCTTTTCTGTGATGCTTTCAGCTCCAAAGGGCCCTTGACGTGCTGAGCCTGGAGGAGAGGAGAGACGGACAATAGGGTAAGAAGTACTATTACGCAGAGCACATCGTTGAACTGTGGAACTCGCTGCCACTGGAAGTGGGGACAGCCACCAGCTTGGATGGCAATGGACAAATCCACAGGAGGAGGAGGAGGAGGAGGAGGAGGAAAAAGCTATCAACAGCTGCTAGCCACAATGGCTGCACTCTGCCCTGCATGGTTTTTGGGAAGGAGGCGTGAGGCTCTGACAGGGTCATACTGTCCTGTTTGCTCCTTCTCAAAGCCTAGTTAGCATTTCCCCAGCTTTGGGAAGAAGGTAGGTGGGCTCTAGGACCCCCCAGACCCTCCTTCCTCCTTCCCAAAGTCTGGTGCCTCTCTTAGCTGGCTTTGGGAAGATTGCACAAGGTGGAGTGTCAAATTTTGGCATCTATTATATGGTTACCAGATTTTTTTCCAATGAATCCAGGGACAC
Organism: Podarcis cretensis; assembly: GCF_951804945.1. NCBI lineage: Eukaryota > Metazoa > Chordata > Lepidosauria > Squamata > Lacertidae > Podarcis > Podarcis cretensis. The sequence goes on from NC_137186.1 coordinate 9,335,731, forward strand.
TTTTTTTTTGAAGCTGAGTAGCAACAGGGAGTCAGTAGTGGGGATGGTGAGGCAAAAGACCCTGGGTCCAAGCACACATGCATATCGTATAAAGGTGCAAAGCCCTTCTTTCGCACCCTGTGAAACATAAAATGCAGAGTTTTTAAAAAACTGGGCAGTGGCGCGCCACCTGCCCGTGACTCCCAAGCGTTCCCTGATCTCCTTCCCCCTTTCCCCTTTGTTTTGACAGATTGGGGGAGGCTTGGGAGTCGTGGGCGGGCAGCCACTGCCCAGGAGGGGTGCAAGGCGCAAGGTTTCTCTGCCAGGAAAGGTGCAAACCTTTCGCACCTTGTGAGACAAAAATGCGCAGAGTTTTTGAAAAACGGCTACGGCCGCCCGCCTGCAACTCCCGAGCCTCCCCCGATCAGTCAAAACAAAGGGGGAAGGGCACTGGAGATCTATACCACCAGACGTCCCCGGTTCCCCTTCGGCAGTGGCAGCAGCAGTCAGCAGCCTGGAGTCAGCCTGGTAGCGCAGTTGGCTCTGGCTGGCTCCAGGAGCTGCTCGCTGCCGTGGCGCCCGCCATTTTTCCTCGCCAGAAGTTTCAGCAAGGAAAAATGACGGGCGCTATGGCAGCGAGCAGCTCCTGGAGCCAGCCAGAGCCAACTGTGCTACCAGGCTGGCTCCGGGCTGCTGAGGCTGCCGCTGCCACGTTTCCCGGGGACAGATTTGCAAATCTGGGGACTGTCCCCAGGACATTTGTTGTTGTTGTTTAGTCGTTTAGTCGTGTCCGACTCTTCGTGACCCCATGGACCAGAGAACGCCAGGCACTCCTGTCCTCCACTGCCCCCCGCAGCTTGGTCAGACTCATGCTGGTAACCTCGAAAACACTATCCAACCATCTCGTCCTCTGTCGCCCCCTTCTCCTTGTGCCCTCCATCTTTCCCAACATCAGGGTCTTCTCCAGGGAGTCTTCTCTTCTCATGAGGTGGCCAAAGTACTGGAGCCTCAGCTTCAGGATCTGTCCTTCCAGTGAGCACTCAGGGCTGATTTCCTTCAGAATGGAGAGGTTTGATCTTCTTGCAGTCCATGGGACTCTCAAGAGTCTCCTCCAGCACCATAATTCAAAAGCATCATATGGTAACCCTAATCTATTACCCAAGTCCACCACTGGCTCTGATAGGCCCCAGCCACCCAGTGACTTCAGATTTCTCATCCACTCTTCCCCTCCTTCTTCAGGCTAGTTTCCAAACCCTGAACCATCACACCCCTGCTCAGGGAAGTCCCCCCCCCCCAAAACCCCAGCCTCTTTCTCACAGACGCCTCACCGATTTTTTGCTTGATTTCAGAAGTATGTCCCGGGCCAACGTGCTGAAAGCCTGGAGGGGGGAAACTGAGATGAGTCTCCATTCGTTTATTATTTTATTATTTTAACATGCAAAAAAAATTTTGGCCTTCACAACACCCCTGTGAGGTAGGCCTTCCTTTGCTCCCATTTAAGAAGCCCATCACTCTTTAGGAGGAGGGCAGCCCTCCATTGACTATAACATCCTTTTGGACCGTCTTGAGGGGCTGGGAGCTGGGGGCACTGCTATACAGTGGTTCCGCTCCTTCCTCCTGGGCCATGTTCAGAAAGTGGTGTTTGGGGGGATGAGTGTTCAGGCCCCTGGGCTCTCACTTGTGGGGTGCCTCAGGGTTGCATCCTCTCCCCCATGCTTTTCAACATCTACATGCAGCCGCTGGGAGAGATCATCAGGGGGTTTGGGCTGGGTGTTCATCAGTATGCAGATGATACCCAGCTCTACCTCTCTTTCAAATGGGAACCAGTGATGGTCCTGTGTGAGTGCCTGGAAGCGATTGGAGGATGGATGGCGGCTAACATATTGAGGTTGAATCCTGACAAGACAGAAGTACTGATTTTGGGGGACGGGGCAGGCCAGTATGGAGGACTCCCTGGTCCTGAATGGGGCAACTGTGCCCCTGAAAAACCAGGTGCCTTATGAACGTATCACATATCGATGTTTGTGTTGTGTTTCTGGGAGTGTGGGGTGGCCCCCTAGGCAGCTTTCCAATTGTTGGTGGACTCCCAGCAGCCAGTGCAGTCAATGGTCAAAGATTATGGGAGCTGTGATCCGCTAGAAACAGCTGTAGGGATCTAGGTTCCTTCCCTTGTGCCCTGGGTCCAATCACATCCCAACCAATCAGGGATCACGCACCAAATGCACTTATGGAGATAACAAAGCAGGGATGCAGAAAACGTGTTGTTAAGACTACAGCTCCCATCATCCCCAGCCAGCATGGCCCAATGGTCAGGAATGATGGGAGCTGGAGTCCAACCACACCTAGAGGACCTCAGGGTCCCCATTTCCTGCTACCGACTCTATAGACACCACACACACTTCTTTTATGCAGAAGCTGCAGTGATGTAGCCCTGAAACGCAGCAGCAAAATGCTGAAATAAATGAGAGTTTCCCGCCACTCACCTCCTCTACGTTCAAGCTGGATTTCGCACTCGTCTCAAAAAACCTGATCCCGTGCTCCTTGGATAGCTGTTGGGAAAGAAGTGGGATGCTTGGAATGGCGGGGAACCTCTCCTACCGCCAATTCTTTGGCAACGCTTGCTGCACCCACCCCACAACCCATCTCAGTCTTCTCCTGACCCCATAGAAGAGGGGTGGGCAGGCATCAGACTTGCTTGGTTGACAAGACAGCAAGGAAAGGGTACACACAAACCTTCCCCCGTCACACAGAGTTTGTTACAAAACCTGAACGGCTTCTCAAGTGCAAGAGCAGGAAGGAATCAGAGGAACTGATGGAAAGATTATCTTGGGTGAATGAATGTGACTTTTAATATTCCCTCCTGGATGATCACATCATAACTTGGGCTTCCTGATACTTCGTTACATATGACCCTCTTAATGGTTACTTCGGTTATTGCTTCATCTTTGAAAAACCTACACCCACCCAGATAGATACATAGATAGATAGATAGATAGATAGATAGATAGATAGATAGATAGATAGATAGACAGACAGACACACACACAGCAGTGTGATGACAGCCTTAATTTTTTATGTATATAGGTGGGGGTGTGGACATATACACCTATATACATAAAAAATTAAGGCTGTCATCACGCTGCAGTTTATGTGACCACCAAGAGGTGGCAGCACCAACGCAGGATGGCAGGCAGCCCAGGCAAACTGTTTAAGTGCTTCATAGAGCAAATTACTCTGTGAAGAACTCCCCAACCTCACCATTAAATCCAAGTGCAGGAAGGTTTAACTGAGGGGGGGAGGCGCTCCAGAAAACCACTCAGCTCAGCACTCAAACCTTCAAGTGCCCATCCCAATGCGCCATTTCCTCCCCGCCACACCACGTCCTCTCTGCCCCGCCTGAATTTGTTGCTCTGGCTACATCAGATACCTTCTCTGCTCGGTCCCGGGGCACTTTGCGTTTGCCTTCCATGTCGCACTTGTTCCCCAGCAGGAGGCGCTCTACGCCGGCCGAAGCGTTCTGCAGAAGAAAGGGGGGCGGCAGAGAGATCCAGACATCAACCAGGCAGGTTTCAGGTTTTCCCACCCTGATCCTCCACCCGTACCATCAGAAAAACCTTGCAGGATCAGACCAGTGGCCCATCTAGTCTAGAATCCTGTTCTCCCAGTGGTCAATGGGGATGTCCCATTGGGAAGTCCACCAGCAGGATCCGGGCGCAAGACCTACTCTCTGTTAGGATTATGATGTTCCGTTCCACCTTAAAACAGATGTGTGGATTGTTGTATGTCACATGTCTGTTTACTTCCAGCACAGCCTGCTGGGAACTTCCGTTGTGTATAGCTTTTACTTATGCTTTTGCTTGGACACGAAGAGGAGCAGACATGTTTTTCCTTTGTCCTGATGCTTAATAAAGTGCTTCTAAATATGCTTACATAGGGACGTGGGTGGCGCTGTGGGTTAAACTACAGAGCCTAGGGCTTGCTGATCAGAAGGTTGGCGGTTCGAATCCCGTTCTTTGGTCCCAGCTCCTGCCAACCTAGCAGTTCGAAAGCACGTCAAAGTGCAAGTGGATAAATAGGTACCGCTCCGGCGGGAAAGTAAACAGCATTTCCATGCACTGCTCAGTTCACCAGAAACAGTCTAGTCAAGCTGTATGCTGGCTCCCTCGGCCAATAAAGCGAGATGAGCACCGCAGCCCCAGCATCGGTCACGACTGGACCTACTGGTCAGGGGTCCCTTTACCTTTACCTATGCCTCTGTCCACCCTTCCGTTGCAAAGAGTTCTTATCTCTGCTGGCTTGCGTGCTCAGTCTCTAAGGCTTCTGAGGCTCGAGCTGCAGTTTTGATGCTGTTCTGAGAACCGGAGTTTGCCCGGCTGCCAGCTAGTGGGCTGGAGCCAGCTGGGGGCTTGCCAATTGCCCCCGTCTCCCAGGACACATCCCAACACTCTCCCGCTCCTTGCAATTCCCAGCAACCTCACTGCCTGCAGCCATGGAGGGAGAACAGTCATCGTGCCCACAGTGCCATTGCTCTCCTGCCTTCCCCCCCGTCTACCGCAAGGCGATGTCGGATCCGTACCGGGGAAGAAGGGCAGTGGGCAAGAGGGCGGACGAGAAAACAGGGTGGGCACATGCCAGCCACAGACCCTCTCCATCCCACACCCACCCCACTCTTTTCCTCATGCTCACTCACTTCCTTAATGCTCTTCATCCAATTTTGGATGTTCTCAAAGGATTTCTCATCCGTGATGTCGTACACAAGGATAATCCCCTGGGAAGGAACCGGGTGTTAATACTGGCTTGCATTTTAACAGAACGAACGGCAAGGCAGCAAGCAAACGCATTTAAAAATCTACCCATCTCACATCAAGGTATCAAGGTCAAGTTGCAGAAACCTGCTAGCATTTGATTGACGTTGGAGTGAGACTGAGTTGAGAAATAAGACTAAGAGGACATATTAATATAGGAATGTATTAGATAATATGTAAATAAATATACAATAATAAGAGTACATTCATTTGTAAAAAAGGAATATACAATGGGAAAGACAGGAAGTCTGTTGTAGAATCATAGAATCATAGAGTTGGAAGAGACCACAAGGGCCATCGAGTCCAACCCCCTGCCAAGCAGGAAACACCATCAGAGCACTCCTGACATATGGTTGTCAAGCCTCTGCTTAAAGACCTCCAAAGAAGGAGACTCCACCACACTCCTTGGCAGCAAATTCCACTGTCAAACAGCTCTTACTGTCAGGAAGTTCTTCCTAATGTTTAGGTGGAATCTTTTTTCTTGTAGTTTGGAACCATTGCTCCGTGTCCGCTTCTCTGGAGCAGCAGAAAACAACCTTTCTCCCTCCTCTATGTGACATCCTTTTATATATTTGAACATGGCTATCATATCACCCCTTAACCTCCTCTTCTCCAGGCTAAACATCCCCAGCTCCCTTAGCCGTTCTTCATAAGGCATCGTTTCCAGGCCTTTGACCATTTTGGTTGCCCTCCTCTGGACACGTTCCAGTTTGTCAGTGTCCTTCTTGAACTGTGGTGCCCAGAACTGGACACAGTACTCCAGGTGAGGTCTGACCAGAGCAGAATACAGTGGCACTATTACTTCCCTTGATCTAGATGCAATACTCCTATTGATGCAGCCCAGAATTGCATTGGCTTTTTTAGCTGCCGCGTCACACTGTTGGCTCATGTCAAGTTTGTGGTCAACCAAGACTCCTAGATCCTTTTCACATGTACTGCTCTCAAGCCAGGTGTCACCCATCTTGTATTGGTGCCTCTCATTTTTTTTGCCCAAGTGCAATACTTGGGCAAAAGTGTTGTGTTGGTATGTATATGATTTTTTTTTGGGGGGGGGGGTTCTTTTTGTTTTTTCTCTTTGTTCTTTTTTTGTTTCATTTTCTTTCTAGGTATATAAAATTTGTATATAATTTTTGTATACATGTTGGAAATTATAGTAAGTCCTGTAATGTAAAATGACAACATTTACCGATGTAATATACAAATGTTAACAAATAAAAAAAAGGCAAATTCAAAAAAAAATAAAGAAACCTGCTGTTTGTATATTTATCCCAGAATTCCAATTAAAACACACACACACACACACACACACACACACACTTACTTACTGGCCGTAAGCTTCTCCCCAATGGCAAAATCCTTCCTTGGTGGCCTTGTTGCATCTTGGCCCTTTTGACCATATGTTAGGGCCCCCCTCCCAGGCTACAAAGATCCCACTTCTGACACCAATCGCATAATGACATTCCAGCCTGGCCAAGAAGCTAGGGGATGCTGGGTATTGGAATTCCATACCATGGCTCCCCGGTAATACGCTGTGGTGATGGTCTTGAACCGTTCCTGGCCGGCCGTGTCCCTACAAGAGAAAGAAGTCCAAAATTGCAAGAGGCGGGGACTGTTATCTGAAACCTTTTCCCATCGGCACCCGTTCCAAAGCCTTGTACGCACGAAGGAAGAGCCTTGCTGCTGAATCAAACCCAAAGGCTCCTCGAGTCCAGCATTGTCCATCGCAGCAACATATCTGATGCCTCTGGGAAGCACAGGAGCAGATCTTCCCTACTGTTTATCCCCTCCCCCCCAGAGCAATTCATATTCAGAGGTAGACTGCCTCTGAACCAGGAGGTTCCATTTAACTCGTCTAGCTGATAGCCTTTTAAAGACTTCTCCTCCTCCACGAATTTGTCCTCCTCCTCCACGAATTTGTCTTGATCCCTTTTCAAATTAAGTAATACATGTGGGATGCGGGTGGCACTGTGGGTTAAACCACAGAGCCTAGGACTTGTCGATCAGAAGGTCGCTGGTTCGAATCCCCGCGACGGGGTGAGCTCCCGTTGCTCGGTCCCTGCTCCTGCCAACCTAGCAGTTTAAAAGCACGTCAAAGTGCAAGTAGAAAAAGAGGTACGACTCCATCGGGAAGGTAAACGGCGTTTCCATGTGCTGCTCTGGTTCGCCAGAAGCGGCTTAGTCATGCTGGCCACATGACCCGGAAGCTGTACGCCGGCTCCCTCGGCCAGTAAAGCGAGATGAGCGTCGCAACCCCAGAGTCGGTCACGACTGGACCAAATGGTCAGGGGTCCCTTTACCTTTAAGTAATACATATAAATCTTTATCTAAAGAGGAAGCCCCTAACATTAGCAAACTCTGCCACAGATTTTGAAGGCGTTGCGATGCTCGGACCCCTTTTCACCAGTAAATCCTCTATTCTCGGGTCCCCAAGATGTGGTTGGACTACAATTCCCATCATCCCTCATCAGCAGGCTAAGCTGGTTGAGGATGATGGGAATCATAGTTCAATCACATCTGGGCACCCAAGAGTGGAGGGACGCTGGTTTTAAACTGTTGCTCCCCTCCGATCTTGGACACAGGCTGGATTTTGAGCTGTGTTTCCAGTTAAACTGGGAGCATCCGAGCTTGAGCGGAGCATCACTCCCAAAGGGGATGACGAGCCAGCTATCAAACCCACATCACAGGCACCACAATGTAATATGAAATAAATTAATTATGCACTGGGGGTAGCAAGGGGATCTCCTGACTTTTGTTCAGCCTGAATCTGCAGGTGATCAATTTCATTTGGATGAAATGAACATTTTGAGAGAAATGTTTTTTTAAAATACAGTGGTACCTTGGTTTATGAACTTAATCCGTTCCGGAAGTCCGTTCTTAAACCAAAGCATTCTTAAACCAAGGCGTGCTTTCCCATAGCAGCGGGGGAACCCAATTTACAAATGGAACTCACTCAACCGGAAGCGAAACATGTTCTGCTTCCAAGGCAAAGTTCACAAACCAAAACACCTACTTCCGGGTTTGCAGTGTTCTTAATCCAAGTTGTTCTTAAACTAAGCTGTTCCTAAACCAAGGTACCACTGTACTTTCTACTTTTTCAACACCACACATTACATTATAAAGCTCTATCCCAGGGGTCAGCAAACTTTTTCAGCAGGGGGCCGGTCCACTGTCCTTCAGACCTTGTGGGGGGCCAGACTATATTGGGGGGGGGGGATGCATGAATTCCTATGCCCCACAAATAACCCAGAGATGCATTTTAAATAAAAGGACATGTTCTACTCATGTAAAAACATGCTGATTCCCGGACAGTCTGCGGGCCAGATTTAGAAGGCGATTGGGCTGGATCCTGCCCCCGGGCCTTAGTTTGCCTACCCATGCTCTATCCTGTCCTCATTTTAGCCCTTTTCTTCTTCCTTTCTCAACCCAGAGAGTGCTTTTCCAGACCTCCTTTCTTCAAATGCCTGTGTCTGAAACTCGACTTTCCCCCCGAAGCCCAAACTCCCTAGTCCTTTATCTCCCGACTAAAAATAAACCAAAAGCAGAGTTCCCTGCCTCTGCTCATTTGGAGACTCCTGCCTGTCTCCTGCTCTGCTGTCACAATGTAGATTTGCAAGCGCCTTGGGGGCAGAGACTCATGAAAGGTTTGCGCTGAACCATAAGCACGTACCAAACCTGCAGCTTGATCCTCTTCCCTTCAATGTCCACTGTCCGGATTTTGAAGTCGATCCCTAGATAGGGGGAAGATGGAGTCAAGCTACTCACACACACATATATAGGCTCACACTCTAACAGAATCGTAGTTGGAAGAGACCCCGAGGGTCATCTAGTCCAACCCCCTGTAATGCTTGAATCTCAGCTAAAGCATCCATGACAGGTGGCCATCCATCTCTTAGGAACACAGGACACAGCCCAGCCCTACCTGGAGAGACCTCTCCCTGAAACCTTGCAGAGCTGCTGCCAGTCAGTGTGGACAGTACTGTACTAGATAGTATAAACACTGACAACTGGGAAACACTGGCCTGCAAGCGCTCCAGTTGGAGAACAGCCTTTACCAAAGGTGTCATGGGCTTTGAAGACACTCGAACTCAGGATGAAAGGGAGAAACGTGCTAAGAGGAAGGCACACTTGGCAAATCCACACCGTGATCAGCTCCCGCCCGGGAACCAATGTCCCCACCGTGGAAGGACGTGTGGATCCAGAATTGGCCTCCACCAGGCATAGACAAACTTGGCTCTCCAGATGTTTTGAGACTCCAATTTCCATCACCCATGACCATTGGTCCTGTTAGCTAGGGATGATGGGAGTTGTAGTCCCAAAACATCTGGCGGGCCGAGTTTGCCTATGCCTGGCCTCCACAGTCCCTTACAGACTCATTGTTAAAACCGTGTTTACGGAAGACAATCTAGACAATCTTACTCGGCTACGAGGGATAGAAGAAGAGGAAGAGGAAGAGGAAGAGGAAGAAGAAGAAGAAGGAGGAGGAGGAGGAGGAGGAGGAGGAGGAGGAGGAGGAGAAGACTAAAGGCTACTTCCCAAGTTCCAGTTTATTCAGTTCCATGAGGACTGGAATCTTAAAACTATTTTTAAGAGAAGCCCATACCTCGGCAATCGAGCGCCCTGTCGCATGGATTCTGCCAAAGATCTGCACACCCAAGGAACACACATCTCATAATAAGCACCCCAAGAACTGGAGTTCCTACCTCAAGCAGCTACGATCCCCAGCACCCTCCACAAACTACAGTTCCCAAGATACTTTGAAGGAAGTCATGTGCTTTCAAGTGGTGGGTGGGTGGTGGAAGGACCCTGGATGAGAAGCAGGGAGGTGAAGTTCTCCCAGGGTGGGAGACAGGCAGAGGAAAGAGAAGCTCCCGTGTGACGGCTGGGAAGGTCAGCCATTTTCTGTGGTGGCCAAGATTATGCCTGACGTTTGGACAGAGAGAAAGGTTTCATATCTGCGCCCTTGGGTGGGCTGTGGTTTTAGATACAATGCTGCTCATTTTCTCCCTCTGTATGTTTTATGCTGTTGTTGTTATGCAGAATAATAATAATAATAATAATAATAATAATAATAATAATAAATTTATTTTAAAAACCCCATATGACTGGGTTGCCCCAGCCACTCTGAGTGGCTTTCAGCATATATAAAAACATAGTGAAACATTAAACCTTAAAAAGCTTCCCTAAACACGGCTGCCTTCAGATGTCTTCTAAAAGTCAGGTAGTTGTTTATTTCCTTGACATCTGGTGGGAGGGCGTTCCACAGGGCGGGTGCCACCACTGAGAAGGCTCTCCACATGGTTCCCTGTAACTTCACTTCTCGCAGTGAGGGAACCGCCAGAAGGCCCTTGGCGCTGGACCTCAGTGTCCAGGCTGAATGTCGGGTGTGGAGACGCTCCAGGTATACTTGTACTTCTAATACGTACTTTATTATGTGTTTCTTCTACAAGACTAGTTCAAACTGTTACTATTAGTACATGAGGCCCTTAACCGCTTTATCTTCTTAGTTTATCAGCAAGATCACCTTGCCCCATGCATGCCCCATTAACCGATTCAATCAACGGAACTGGCACCGTTACAGGTACCTTTAATAATACCTCTTCTGCATTTGTCAGAACTCAAAATCTTTTAGCATGGAAGCACATGCACTTTGGAACTCCCTGCCCATTGGTATCAGGCCTTCGCCACACGCTTTTCAGCACCTGCCAAAAACTTCTTCGTTTAGGCAAGCCCATCCAAACACATCAAACCATTTTTAAAATCTAGTTTTAAGCTTTCAATTATTTATTGGAATGTTTTAAAACAGTTGCTCTTAACTTTTTCACCGATGATTTTGTAGTTTTATTCTGTAAACCGGCTATGAGTTTCGTTTGGGTTTGTATCATCAGATGACGTACAAATTTTATGGAATAAATAAAATATAACTGTGTTTATATATTGCTGTTTTGATTTTTAACCTGCCTCGATATGATGTTTAATTCTTTCTGTAAACCTCTTGGCATTTTGTTTAGGGATTTTTTATAATTAGATGGCGTATAAATTTTATGGAATAAATAAAATATAACTGTGTTTATATATTGCTGTTTTGATTTTTAACCTGCCTCGATATGATGTTTAATTCTTTCTGTAAACCTCTTGGCATTTTGTTTAGGGATTTTTTATAATTAGATGGCGTATAAATTTTATGGAATAAATAAAATATAACTGTGTTTGATTTTTAACCTGTCTCAATATAATGTTATGCATTCTGCGTTGCAAACCGACCAGCTGTCTTTTGACGAAGGGCGGCCTATAAATTTCATAAATAATAACAAATGTGCATTGAATGCACTTTAAATACACAGTGCAACTCTGCCGCTAGCGGGGGGGGGGGTGCGCCCATTCCTCCTGGCAGTGTAATGCAGGGGTCAGCAAACTTTTTCAGCAGGGGGCCGGTCCACTGTCGCTCAGACCTTGTGGGGGGCTAGACTATATTTTGAAAAAAGAACGAATTCCTATGCCCTACAAATCACTCTGAGATGCATTTTAAATAAAATGACACATTCTTCTCATGTAAAAACACGCTGATTCCTGGACCGTCCGCGGGCCGGATTGAGAAGGCAATTGGGCCGGATCTGGCCCCCGGGCCTTAGTTTGCCTACCCATGGGTCAGGGTGTCAAACTCTGATCTGGGAGAGACCAGGGTTCCACTCTAACGTTACCAGACGCCCCCGTTTCATGGGGACAGTCCCCGGATTTACAAATCAGTCCCCATCTATTTAGTAGGAAATTGAAAAGTGTCCCTGGATTCACTGGGAAAAAAAATCTGGTAACCTTATTCCAATCCCCACTCAGCCCAAATCTCACTTGGCCTCTCCGCCTAACCTACCTCTCAGGGTTGTTGTGGGGTTTAAATGTGGAGGGAGAGAATTGTGCCCTTGAGTCAAAAGGTGGGATATTGATGTGTTTGATGGATAAACAAACAAATGTCTTGGGGGATTCGGACTGGGAGAAGGAGGATGCGAAGCCTTGAAGACTGATGTGCAAGGGGGTGAGAGAACCCCTCCCTTTCCCCAGATCTCCCCAGAACCGCCCACCCCATTCCCCTGGAACCCCCCTCACCGCCCCCCAGCCCCTCTCACCGATGGTACTGATATAGGTCCCGCTGAAGTTGTCTTCTGCAAAACGGATGATCAGACACGTCTTCCCCACTCCACTGTCTCCGATCAGGAGCAGCTTGAAGAGGTGATCGTAAGATTTGGCCATGGCCCCCGGAGAGTTGCAAACTTGGGTTTTTTCCCCTCTTTCCTGGGAAGAAAGAAAAAGAAGAGAAAGAAAGAAAAATCAGAAAAGTTTAAAGGGGGGGAAGGGATGAGAAGTTGCGAGGTGGAACCCAAACTCCTCCTCTCGCCCAGTAACCTTTTTTTTCCTCCTCTTCCTCCTTCTTCCCAGCCAGCGGGACACTCAGACCACTCCCCCATTCCTCCTCGCTGGAAGGCCAGGGAGAAAAGCCGCTTGCCCCCCCCCCCTCCCGCGGGCAGGGAGGGGTTAAGCCAGCAGGGCTGAAAAGTCTGAGCTGACTCAGCCCCGGGAGGAGCGGATTTCTTCAATGGGCTCTTCTTCCCCCGCCCCCGCGCGCCCCGGGCAGCATGAATGAACTTGGCGCGGCTGCTCATTCATGCCCCCAAAGGGAGACCTGACGCCTGGGGGAGTGCGGAGCAGTGGTTAGAGTTCCGGGACCGGGGAGAAGGCAGGGTTTGTAATGTCCTGCTCAGGCCACCATGAAGCTTGTGTCCTTGAGCCAGTTGCCCGTCTCTCCTACCTTACAGGGTTGTTGTAAGGGGGATGGGAGAGAGCCAGGCATCCCACCTTTTTTCCAACACTAAAAAGTGGGATAGAAACGCGATACAGAACTAAGGAAGAGCCATTCGCAAGGCGCTTGACCTCTGAGAGTGTTCTTGAGCATGCGCAAAGTACCAAAGGGCCTTCTTGGTAGTGGCACCCGCCCTGTGGATCGCCCTTCCACCAGATGTCAAAGAGAACAACAACTACCAGACTTTGGAAGACATCTGAAGGCAGCCCTGTTTAGGGAAGCTTTTAATGTTTAATAGGTTATTGTATTTTAGTGTTCTGCTGGAAGCTGCCCAGAGTGGCTGGGGAAACCCAGCCAGATGGACGGGGTATAAATAATAAATTATTATTATTATACAGTGGTACCTCGTGTTAAGTATTTCATTTGTTCTTAACCTGAAACTGTTCTTAACCTGAAGCACCACTTTAGCTAAGGGGGGCCTCCTGCTGCCGCCACGCCGCTGGAGCACGATTTCTGTTCTCATCCTGAAGCAAAGTTCTTAACCCAAGGAACTATTTCTGGGTTAGCAGAGTCTGTAACCTGAAGCATATGTAACCCGAGGTACCACTGTATATTATTACTTTCCTTGAATTGCTGCATAGCGACCTTCACACCTCATGCACATGCGCCCGTGTTAAGCTGGCATACGTCCCATACTTTAAAGTACCGTACATGCTTACACTCCAAGGAATCCTAGGAACTGCAGTTTGCATCTCACAGAACTAAAGTTCCCAGCACCTTTAACAAACTACAGTTCCCAAAGAGGTTCACAACATTAACCTACTATATAAAAAAACAACCAAAGGTTTCCATCTTTTATTATCTGTAATGGACAGAGAGTTGCTGGAGAAACAGGCAGAGGTTCAACACGTGAAATGCTCCCCTCCATTTCTTCTTTACGCCAGGAAAAGCCTCCATTTCGTTTCTTGTTTTCTAGCGGAGGAAAGGCGCAGGATTTTGGTCTGCTAAGCACACCAGGAAAAGAGGGTGTGATCCTGCATCTCGATTTGAGGAAACAATGGCCTGTCTGTATCCGTTACTCCCATCCACTGACTTCAATCGCACCATGTAGAGTTAACAGCAGGGGATTCCGGCAAACGGTCAATTGGCTTAGATATTTTTAGACTGTATAAAACTCCTGGGGTTGATCAGGGAGTTGCAGAAGAAATCAGAAGAATAAAGAATAAATAAACTTTTAGTTGCCATATTTTTAAAAAAGTGAAAATCCAGACACAAAAGCCGTCGAACAATTTTTGAAGGGAAATCACCAAAAACGACAATGCCGGCACTGACTGCAGTATTCTGGCTACATCCAGTAAATATCGGACGGACTTCAACTGGTAGGTTGGGAGCCCTCAGTGGGTGAGAGCCTGATCCAAGGAGAGTGGAAATAGAAGCACTACCACCGTGAAAATACATGGTAAAAAGTTAATAAATGGCTCACCAAATGTATATTTGGATCCTGGCTTGTAAGACATGCTTGGATCACAGAATGAGAGAACGTGGAATGTCAGAAGCAGGAATTGATTATACATATGGTGAAGGTCTGTAGGATCGATTTAGTGTTTTATTTTGTTGCACTGCAAGACATAGCACTGAGGAGGAGGAGAAGAAGAAGAGGAGGAGGAGGAAGAGGAGGAGGAAGAAGATGGGCAGCTCCCATCATCATCATCATGTGATAAAACATCAAACCATTAGGATGGCTGTTTAGAAAACAACAACAACAACAGATAGACACTTTGTTGTTGTTTAGTTGTTTCGCGTGTCCGACTCTTCCTGACCCCATAGACCAGAGCACGCCAGGCACTCCTGTCTTCCACAGCCTCCCCCAGTTTGGTCAAACTCATGTTGGTAAGCTTCGAGAACACTGTCCCACCATCTCGTCCTCTGTCGTCCCCTTCTCCTTGTGCCCTCCATCTTTCCCAACATCAGGGTCTTTTCCAGGGAGTCTTCTCTTATAATGAGGTGGCCAAAGTATTGGACCCTCAGCTTCAGGATCTGCCCTTCCAGTGAGCACTCAGGGCTGATTTCCCTCAGAATGGATAGGTTTGATCTTCTTGCAGCCCATGGGACTCTCCTCCAGCACCACTATTATAGCACAATGAGGACTGAATAGGCCAACGATGCAGGAAATTCTGATTGTTCAGGTGAGGGAATGGCAATCTGGGATGGGATGCAGTCAGACTGGAATGGAATATCCTGGAAAACAGCATGGATGGATGGCAGCCAGAGCAGCAGCTTTCCATGCTGCACTATTTTGTTGCAGATTCTGCTTTCTTGATGGTGATGATGATGATTACTAGTCAGATGAGATACATGCAGGGAGGAAGGGGATAGATCTAGGCTAGAGGAAGAGTCCTAGCTCAATGGGTAGAGCTTAATCTGCCTTGCAAGGAGGTCTCAGCTTCAATCCTCAATGCCATCTTCTGGCAGGGCTGGGAGAGAGACCTCTGCACAGACCCCTGGACTGCTGCTGCTAGTCAGTGTGAGCAGTGCTGAGCCAAGATGGACCAAGGATTCCAGCCCAATATATGGCAGCTTCTTATGTTCCTGGGGTGGAAGTACCTATTATAACTAAACAGAACCCTCAGTATTGTCTACACCGACTGGCAGCAGTTTTCCAAGGCTTTCCAGGAAGGTCTCTTTCCCAGCCCAACTGGAAATGCTGGCAGGAACTGAACCTGCGGCTTTCATGCATGCAAATCAAATGCTCTCCCACAAGGTGGGAGCCTCTACTGCTGGGTGGTCTGCACTGTTAATAAGCAATGTTTGCCTCTTGCAATGGATTGGAATTCTCAGCTGATTTAAAAGCAAGACCTATAGGCAGTGGCAATTATTAGCTTCCTCTGGATTAAAAAATAAAATAAAAATAATGTTGGAATACTATGCAGGTTACATATGCTTCAGGTTACAGACTCCGCTAACCCAGAAATAGTGCCTCAGGTTAAGAACTTTGCTTCAGGATGAGAACAGAAATCGTGCTCCAGCGGCGAGGCAGCAGCAGGAGGCCCCATTAGCTAAAGTGGTGCTTCAGGTTAAGAACAGTTTCAGGTTAAGAACAGACCTTCAGAACGAGTTAAGTACTTAACCCGAGGTACCACTGTACTCACTTCATGTGGGAGCAAATCCAGTTGTGCTCACGGGATTTAATTTTGAGTAAGTATCTATGGGATTGCTTGATCCATCATTCCTCATTCTCATCTTGGCTAATGAGCCACGGCAGAAATATAGCCAATGAATAAAACGGAAATAAAAAAGTAAATCTTGCACCCAAAAACCACTTGGCAGCAGGCGAAGGCTACAGCTTTCACTGGTGGTTCCAAGGCTTGCAATTTGCGGTGGGACACAGATTTAAGGCAGGAGCCCATTTTGTAATGGGCTATGTAACATCAGAGAGAGTTATGGTGCTGGCATCATCATCATCACCCTTGCCATGACATCATCTGCCTCCATAGCCCAGAATGCCTATGGAAGAGCTGGTTCACACCAGGATGATGTCATACCAGGATGATGTCACTCCATTCCCCACGTGGGGTTTTTCATTCATTCATTTATCAAGTTATTTTGATCCCTGCCTTTTAGGGATCACAAGGCAGTTTACAAAACAGGAACCAGGCTTAAAACATGACATTTTTTGTTTTTTTTAAAAAAACCCTAACGGAGTCCTATCAAAATTAGACAAGTTGACAATAAGTTCAATGAAATGCTTGGTGGTAGTGGTTTGAAAACCACAAGAAAGAGGAGGGCAGTTCCAGAGAGGATGGGCCATCACTAAAAAAAAATATTCTGTCCCTGGTACTTACCAGCATTTGAGGTGGATATGGGAACCCAGGCATGTTCCTAGATGTGCAAGTGGTCCTTCAAATAGCTGGGACCCAAACCATTTTGGTTTTACTTGTGAATACCCACATTTGAATGGGAGCCCAGAAATCAGGAGATAACCTGAGTCAGTGAAGCAAGAGGCGAAATATGTAGGTTGGGTTTTAGCAGCAGTCTCCAAGGGGAGCCCCCTGTAGAAAGCATTACAGTAGTGCAACCCTGACATGACCAACATGTGTGGAATTTGAGGAGAGGCCTCTTTTTTCTAGACAAGGCTGGAGCTGGTGAAGCAGCCTAAGGTGACTGATCCCCTTTGTGGCCACCTCAACATCTCCATGTATAGAGGTGGGTTCAGGAAGACCAACAGCAATGTCTGAATGCTTCATCGGAGTGAAACTTCAGCCCAAAGCAGCATAATTTACTGTTTTATTACAAATACTACAGCTGCTACTGCTGCTACTACTAGTCAAATCTTACTTCAAGGAACTCAGAGCAGTCTCTGTGGCTCTCTTCCCATTTTATACTTCTAACAACCCTGTAAGGTAGATCAGGCTGACAAGGGCCTAATAGTAATATTTTTATTATTTATACCCAGCCCATCTGGCTACTCTGGGCAGCTCCCAACCGAGGACTAAAAACAGAATAAAGCTTTAAACATTAAAAACTTCCCTAAGCAGGGCTGCCTTCAGATGTCTTCTAAACGTCAGATAGTTGTTTATCTCCTTGACATCTGATGTGAGGGCGTTCCACAGGGCGGGCGCCACCACCAAGAAGGCCCTCTGCTTGGTTCCCTGTAACTTCACTTCTCGCAGGGAGGGAACCGCCAGAAGGCCCTTGGAGCTGGATCTCAGTGTCAAGGCTGAAAGATGGGGGTGGAGACGCTCCTTCAGGTATCCTGGGGATTTGAACCCTGGGTTCCCTTGTCCTAGTCCAAGAGCCAGTGGTGGGCCTGCCATGTCAGACTAGGATCTGGGAGACCCGGGTTCAAATGCTGACTCAGCTGGGTGACCTTGGGCCAGTCACTGCCCCTTAGCCAAACCGACCTCACAGAGTTGTTGTGGGGAGGAGATGAGGAGAGAACCATGCATGTCACCTTGAGCTCCTTAGAGAAAAACAAATAACAAATAAACTCCTTAACCACCCCACAGATGGGGCTGGCAGGATGCGATGTCTAATGTGGAGAGCCACTCTGGTGTATTTGAAGGTGCGGGGTGAGTTTAGACCTGGGTTCAAATCCCCACCCAGCCATGAAGCTCACTGGGTGAATTTGAGCCAGCCTAGCTTGCCTCATAGGGACGCAGGTGGTGCTGTGGGTTAAACCACAGAGCCTAGGACTTGCCGATCAGATGGTCGCCGGTTCGAATCCCCGCAACGGGGTGAGCTCCCGTTGCTCGGTCCCTGCTCCTGCCAACCTAGCAGTTTGAAAGCACGTCAAAGTGCAAGTAGATAAATAGGTACCCCTCCGTCGGGAAGGTAAACGGCGTTTCCGTGCGCTGCTCTGGTTCGCCAGAAGCGGCTTAGTCCTGCTGGCCACATGACCCGGAAGCTGTACGCCGGCTCCCTCGGCCAGTAAAGCGAGATGAGCGCCGCAACCTCAGAGTCGGTCATGACTGGACCTAATGGTCAGGGGTCCCTTTACCTTTTTTAGCTTACCTCACAGGGTTGTTGTGAAGCTAAAACGAGGCATGTCTACACTACCCTGAGCAACTTGGGAGGAAAAGCGAGGCATGATTAAATGCAATTGTGAATGGTTTTAAGCTGTAAATTGTAAGTTGCTTAAAACTGATTCAAAGTTGTTTTTCAAATATTTTCAATGTGTGTTTTCATGTTGTGACCCGCCCTGAGGCCTGAAGGTGAACGGCAGGTCATTATTATTATTATTATTATTATTATTATTAATTAATAATAATAATAATTAATAATAATAATAATATGCCGGGAATAGAGAAAAATAACTTTATATCCCTCTATTACTTGGCTCATTTATCTTGTTTTCATGAAACCCTCTCAAAATGGCAGCCTGGCGACACGGCTGCCCTTCTCAAGAAGGCCGCCTCGCCAGTCCCTCTCTTCGTCTCACTGCGACCTTCCCATCATGGCGGCCCTCCCGCAATCCGCTTCCAACCAGGGGCACTTCCTTTCCCGCCCCATCCCCATCCCCTTTCCAAAATGGCGGCTGAGAGGAGCACCCCCCCCTCCTCCAGAGCGTGGCGTCGTCGAAGGAAGAGAGCGCAGGCTGGGTGAAAGGTCGAGGTGGCCACGCCTCCTTTGGGTCGGCTTCCGCCCGTGCGGGGAAACCCCGGAGCGGATATAGCGCCCTCTCTTTCCGGTCTGGCTCCTTTTCGGCCGTAGCTGCCTCCACGCGAACATGCCTGTGAGTCCTTTGCTGGGTCTGGGCGCCAGCGGAGCGGCGAGGCCTTGGTGCCCCGTCCCTCCCCGGCTCGGCCTTTCGGGCCCCGATAGGTTGGGGAAAGGGGGTCGCTCGTGGTCGTCGCCTTGGGCTTCCACCCCGCTCCAGGCGCCCCATCGCCCTCCCTTCCCTTCCCTCACACCTCCCTGGTCGGGGATGGGAGGCTCAAAATGGCGGCCTGGGGAGGGAGGGGAGATATTTACTTCTCTGACTCCTCCCCTCTCTCCGCTTTTTAAAAATGTTCTCCGTTAATAAGAGATTTATATGAATAGGAACTTGATTTTGAAGGGAAAGGAGGAGCAGAGCAGCCTGGGAGGCGGGTGCCAGCAAAACCACTTTTCCCAGCTGAGGGTCATCTGGTCTCGCTGCGTTATTTTGTTTAAAAGTGAGCCTATTTTAGTCGGTGTGTATGTATGCGTGCGTGTATGTATGTATGTATGTATATGTATGTATTTACGTATGTAGCATTTGTATCCTGCCTTATTCTGCAAGGAGCTCAAGGTGGCGTACATGATTCTCTCCCCCCCCCCATTTTTTTTTTAATGCCCCACAACAACCCTACGAGGTAGGTTAGGCTGAGAGGCATTGTGTGAGCTTCACGATTCAGGGATTTGAACTCAGGTCTCTCCCAGGTCCATACACCACAATAGCTTTCTACGTTGCAAAGTTTTCTCTTAATCCATGTCTATTTAGATAACATATTTATGGTTTTGGAGATTTCAAAAACAAAGCAAGTTTGTGGAGACTATACTTCCGTGAAATCTTGCAACAGTCCTGGTTGGTTAATAGGCAGGGGGCAGCGTCGTGCCCTCAGTTGCAGGGGTTCTCGGAGGCCACTTGATCATATTTGAACTGGGGGCTTGAGCAACAACAACTGCTAAACTAGCCCTCTAGAGGTGGTTGTCATCCATGCCAGCAAAGCACTGCTCATGGTTTGGGGTTATGGGAGTTCCAAAGATGGAGGGTCACTGGTTCCTCACCCACATAATAAACATAGTTGTTGTTTGTATGCTATAAGCGTTCACGGCACTTGAAAACTACCAGAGGATCTTAAAATACAGTATTTGGGCCTTTGGAGTTCTTTCCCCTTTAATTGACTTATGAGTGCATCCTGAAAAGTTTTCTCTTTCAGCAGACCTTTTAAACGGAGATCTTCCCCAGTCTGCATCTGTGCTGGAATTGTTCTTAAAGATGTTTTTCTCACTTGTGTTCAGCCCTGAACTACTTTGGAAGGGTGGGGTATAAAATGAATAAATTCACCAATAATAAAAGACTGTGCTTCATGGAAAAGGGGGGTTTTGAGGAAGGGGGTTGTGTTACTTTTTTTTAAGATCTGGTAGGCATGGACCCCCTCAACCAGGTTTTCCTAACCAAGTCGCTAGCTACTTAACATGTATATGTACACGAATACTTTGTTAGCGGTTTGGGAGTTAAATGTGTTGGGGGATTGAGAGGTTTGTTCTTCATTCTAAAGTCCTTGGTTTATGGGCATTCCCTGCAGCTCGCAAAGGATCTCTTGCATCCCTCCCCTGAGGAGGAGAAGAGGAAACATAAGAAGAAGCGCCTGGTCCAGAGTCCCAACTCTTACTTCATGGATGTGAAATGTCCAGGTAGGGAGGAGTAGTGTGCTAAAACGAGGCTGGTCGTGTTTTTTTGTCTGCAACTTGTATATACAGTGGTACCTCTGTTTTCGAACGTAATCCATTCCGGAAGTCCGTTTGAGTTCCGAAGTGTTCGAAAACTCAAAACGGAAGCTGAGTTTCCTGTTTGACTTCCGAGATGCGTTTCCAGGTTTTTGGCGTTTGACTTCTGAAACATTCAACTAAGGAGGCGTTCGAAAACCGAGGTACCACTGTACTTGTTTTGGGCAAGGGGCTGGATCATGTATGCTGTCAGTCACATAGTTCTACATTTTTTCTCACTCCATTGTAGTTCGCTGCTTTGCATTGCTGGGAGCTCATATGGGGAGGGGGGAAAACCTTCGCCATTTGCTCAGGCATGTGAACTGGCGGAAGGTGTCTGTGTAGGAAATGAGGCCTCTTGTCTTGGGGTTACAGAAGAAGAAATACCGTTACCTCGGAGATCGTTGCTCCTATGGTAAAATACCTGGCCTTGGAAAGGCTATACCCACGCGTGTGATTCGGCAGGCAAGTAAAG
Organism: Podarcis cretensis; assembly: GCF_951804945.1. NCBI lineage: Eukaryota > Metazoa > Chordata > Lepidosauria > Squamata > Lacertidae > Podarcis > Podarcis cretensis. The sequence goes on from NC_137186.1 coordinate 9,356,729, forward strand.
AAAGTCATGGCCTTCATGCTGGTGGCACTGAGATTGGGCTTTCCCCTTTCCCTCTTCAGGAACATCTGCCTTACATCGAGTCAGCTTATTGGTCCATCTAGCTTGGTGTTGTCAACACTGACTGGCAGCGGCTATCCAGGGTTGCAGGCAGGGGACATTCCCAGCCTTTCCTGGAGATGCCAGGATTTGAACCTGGCACATGCTGCACATGAAGCAGATGCTCTGTCCATTGAGCTACGGCCTTCCCAAATAGTTGGTAAAGACCTTACTTAAGCTAAGGCGTTTTGGTTATGTACAAATAGAAAAATTGGGATATGGAGCAAACAAATCACAGGTTTAACTGCATCTTGCAGTTTTAGCCCATATAAAGAATTTGAAGCAATACAGGTGATTGAAAAGAGATGGGGTGGTGTAGGTTTGTCTCCAAGGTGGAAACAGTATTCTAGCATTTATCCCATTTAGCACTTTTTTTTTTTTGGTTAAATTTCCCAATTTTCTAGGCATTATACATTTTTGAGAGGCTCCCTCTTCCATTTCTTTGAAGTGGATCCAAAGTGATGTTTTTTCTTTTCCCTCTCTCAGGTTGCTACAAAATCACCACTGTGTTCAGTCACGCTCAAACAGTGGTTCTGTGTGTCGGCTGTTCAACTGTGCTGTGCCAGCCCACTGGGGGAAAGGCAAGGTTGACAGAAGGTAAGCAGGGAGCTTAATTGGCTGTTTTTAAAGACCTGCTCTTAGAGCAGATCACTTCTGTCTTATCTCCTCTGTTCCTTTGCCATTTTCTATTGCGGCATTTAATCAGTGTGTGTTTAATTGCACCCCTTCCCTGTTATTATGTAACCTTTCCCCCCTCTCTTCTGTAGAGATGGATGGTTAAAGCTGCTTAGAGCAGGTGGAATCTGGAAATGGGTGGTTGGTTTTTTAACCTGCCCTAAGGCACTCTGCCGGTTTTCTTTTGCTTTTAAAATTCACAAGTTGGGTAACTATTATGTCAGGCTTTGTAACAAAACACACTGGGGTTCAGGTAACAAAAGGGAAGATCTGGAGCTATCACTTTCTGCAGCAACCACTTTGGGTGTGGGGACATGCCTCCAGTAATTAAGATTTTGGGTATTACGGATAGAATCTTAGGGGAGTGAAGGGTGGCTCTGTTTTTTGCTTTTAATCGTGTGACATAATTGGAGTAGCCTTCTTTAAGACTTTGTTTAAACGAGCCATGATGAATTTCAACTCTCCCGGATGCTGTGCTCAGGAGGTCGAGAAGTCACGTGTAATAAGAGCTGCTGTGTTTTCTTTTCTTTTCTTTTTGTTCACTGTGTGGCCTTCCACCCCACCCTGTTTGCAGGATGCTCCTTCAGGCGAAAGCAGCACTAAATTAAGCAGATGTTTGTCCAGGATGGGTGGGGCTATGTGCACAGTCGTCGGCTCCGGTGCGGAGGATCTCAAGAGCATGGACGGTGGGAGTCCCGACACAAGTGAGATGTGAGCTGCAACTGTGTGGCTCTTGAGGATTTCAGCTGTTGCTGCTGCCTCTGGAATAAGGAGAGCAAAAGATGGCTTTCGCACTGTCCTTGTAGCCTCACCCATCTGACTCAATAAATTTTGGATATAAAGACAGAATCTTGTTTTCTGTAGTGTGTGCGTGTGTTGGGGGCTGAGAGTTGGTTGCTGAGTCCAAATGAGCTCAGCCAGTGTAGCTGCCTGAGATTCTACAGGGTTAAAATAGAACAGATTCTACAGATTAATAGCTTTACCTTGTTGTAAAATGTGGAAATGGGCAGCACATAGCAGACATGCAACAAAGCAACTTCTGTGCATTTCACTGCCTGAAAGGGGCTTCTGTCCCAAGTGAAAAGGCCAAAGGGTCTTTAGAACAGATTGCCATGTTCTTTTCCAAGTTCTTCTAACCATGCCTGCCCTTCCTATTTAATGAAGACAGCAGCCACAAGTTTCCTCCAGTTTACTTTTTAACACATGGCTTATAGGTGCCTCCACTTCCAGCGATGGTCATCTTCGAACGCTCCAAAGCCAGGCCTGAGTCCTGTTCCTGACACTGGAATAGTGATTTTGCATGCTGGGTGGAGAGGAGAGGTACCCTGGAAATAAAGTGGGTGGGAAGAGAAAGAGCTGTTTGAAGCTACCTATAGATAATGCTCAGAAATGGTTTGCCAGTTGGAAGACTATCCAGCTGCTGTGTGTGGCTGATTGAATACCATGTTGTGAAATGCCATGTTGATCGCTGCAAGAGAACCCTATGGGTGGTTGCTCAGCGGGACCAAGAAACCCAAAGATGACAAATCAGAGGTCTGATAAGCCAGGCAATGCGAGGGCGGGCTCTGGAAATGTTTTGTCCAGAGTCCACATTCTGGTGACCTAACCACCCAGAGATAATTCCAAAGGTTGCCCCACCACACCCTAAACATACTTTCGAATAAACAACATTTGATATGAATGCAGGAAGTATTGGGGAAGCTTCTTTTCAACTCACCTGTCTGTACCATGCCTGATGTGGGAACGTACACAACGGGGACTGCCTGTACTCTGCTCAGGAAGGCATTGTAGGCTGTGGGGGTCAAAGCATCACCTCAAGGTTAGTTCCACCCTTGCCCTTTTCTGAACCACTGGCAGCAACACCCTTCACATAATTTAGCTGACTCCGCTTATGGTTTGTGGGCTATTCCACTTGAAGCATGGGAGTTCAAGTGAAGAAATGCATATAAAGACGGTCACTAGCACAGAGTCCTAGAATCAGTGTTGCAAGGCACTCCGAGGCTCGTCCAGTCCAATCCCCGGCCATGCAGGAAACTTAACTACAAGTATTCGTGACCGATGGCCATCCAGCCTCTGCTTAAAAACCTCCAAGGAAAAGAGAGCCCACAACCACCTTAGCATGTCTTTGCTTTCCCTTGTGCGTGTATCTATGCAATCCTTCCCATCCAGCTGTGAGGCAGGCCAGTATTCCTGCAAGGGCAGGGGGCGGGGGAGAGAAGGGTTGGGGCTGAAGGGCACAGCATGTGGGCTTGCTGGTTCCCCACTTGCTCTTTCAGAAAGGCCTGGTTCCTCCAGGGTATATTGTGCCTGCCTTTGCAAATCCACTTACTGAGAAAGATGACCATGGTGGATGCTAAAACAGCGAAGATGGTGAAGAGGAGGACCTGGTAGGAGCCCACAAGCTGCTTGACAAGGCCTGCTTCAGCACACTGATCTAGGAGGAGAGACAAGACCTGTCTGCTCTGGGCTGGTGCAGGATATTATCCCCTGTGACCGTCCAGATGGAGGCACAGGCCTCTGTTCTTGGCTTGACTGCTATGGTCCTTACCAAACAGATGCCTGTCTGGCAGTGCCCGCATTAACACGGCAGCCCTCTGGCCTGTAAGGGTGCAGGAGAGGTTGACGAAGACGGGTGCTGCCATCTGCTGGAGGGATGTGAGGTTGACCACGCTGACTGGGAAGACGACAAGCCCGGGCATGTCCACCAGATGGAAGGGGCGTCCCACCTGGATCACCGGGGAGCTGGGCTGGGCCTTGGCAGGAAGGACGGAGGGAAAGTTGAGTCGTTAGGAAAATAACAGCTGCAATCCAAAGGGGTCTGCTGCTGTGTCGCAGCAACAACAGTGGCTTGTGGCACCTTAAGAGACAGACCAGGATCTATGCAGGATTAGCTTTTGTGGACTAGATCTGCCTTAAGCAGCCACAAGGACCTTTGTTCTCACTTGGCAAGGTGTGTCTGCATATCTTGCATTCTCCCTCAGTGGAGCAGGTTATTACAATTCTGCTTGTCTACTGAAAAATCAAAGCTGGGATGGATCTGCTTGTCTCTAAGGTGCCCTGAGAAGACTTTAATTGCAAGCTCTACACAATTGCCGCCACTGAGCAACAGGTTTGTTTCCTTAATAGTCCAGGAATGACCAGCCTCCTGTTGTTTCAAATAAGGTGTACATGCTCCCAAACCAATGGCTTGTATCCAGTGTCAGCCCTACTCAGAGTAGAGCCATAGAAACTGATCAGTGTGACTAACTTAAGCCCATTCATTTAAATAATGTTTGCTCCGGGTAGAACTTAGCTGGATACCAGCCCATATATCACTGCTACAGGTTGAATCCACCTTCCCAATTTCTATCCTGCCGCTTCCTCCCCAAGGAGCGCATGGCGGCAAACAAAATTAAATATAAAACACCCTTTAAACAGAATTAAGAACATCTAGAAATGTTTTGAAAGGGTCACATAAACTCCCAGCTATTGATTTCAAGATTGCCGGGAAAAGTGTATTTCAGCCACCAGATGCCTAGGTAAACAGGAGTGTTTTGAACGTTAAAAAGTGAGGTAGATTGACATGTCTCACCAGGGAGGGCATTGTGTAAAGGGGGAGCCACCAGTAAGAAGGCCCTGTAATGGGTCAGGGCTAACTGGGCAATTTCCTGTTGGCTCGTAGGGCCTGAGATGATTGAAATGATGCATGCAACTCCTTGCTCTTCACAACGTCACACGTAGACCAGGCGTGGGGAACCTTATTATCCCGAAATGGACCCCATATTCAAAGGCTGGTTGTAACATGGACCAATGCTATAAGCATCCCTTATACACCCAGGAGATGGCTGCAGTCTATGGGAGAGCCTCTCCTGCACGTCTCAGAGATCTCAGAAGCCAATGCTGCAGTCATCTGGAGCAGGGCTTTTATGTGGCTGCCGCATCCTGAGCCTTTGACTTGCCTCTGTTTCTTCAGTCACTCGCCTTGCCCCCAGCACCACGATTTCCCTGCTCAGCTCTGTGCTGCTGAAGACCACTTCGGACTGGTTCATGTAAAAGGCAGGCAGAAAGGGCACCGAGAGCCTCTGTGTCCCCTCTGAGCTCTGATCGCTGAGAAGGGAGGCCGTCACGTGCACCGAGCCCCCAGCAGTGCTCAGGGCCAGCAGGTCGGCTTCCGGCTGGTCTTTCACGGTGATGATGCAGGCGTAGAGACCTTGAGTTTGGGAAGAGGGAAACCAGATAGGGAGCTGCCCTGTACTGACTCAGGATGCTGGTCCACCTCGCTCAGCATTGTCTACACCAGGCATGGGGAACCTTGGTCTGAACTACGATTCCCATCAGCCCCTGCAAGATTGACTCAGTGGCCAGGGGTGATGGGAGTTGTAGTTCAGCAACATTTGGAGCACTACAGGTCCCTCTCCCCCCACTAGTCTACACTGAATAGCCGCAGTTCTCCAGGGTTTCAGATGGGGAACACTCACAGCCCTTCTTGGAGAAGCTGGGGACTGAATTTGGGACTTTCTGCAAATGTTCTGGGCTGTGGCCCTTCCTTCTAAGGTTCCAGTCCTCAATGTTCTAAATACAGGGCTAATTTAAGTAGGAAATCAGTAAGCTGTCATACTGAGTCAGGCTACTTCAGACAGGGGTTCTTTCCCAGTCCTACCTAGAGGTGCCATTAAGGATTGAATCTATGACCTTCTACATGCCAAGCACATGCAGAGCACTGAGCTATAGCATGCCTGAGAATGTTTTTAACTTATGATAAATTCCTATGGGCAAAACAGAGTTAGAGGCGATGGTAGTGAGCTAGGATTGGGAAGTCCCTGGTGCAAATCTGGGGCATAAATTCTCACTACAGGTCCCTGGGCACGGTATCTTTCGCTCTATAAGACACACCTGACCATAAGACGCACCTAGTTTTTAGAGGAGGAAAACAAGAAAAGCCAGCAAGAGCCGCAGACACGCTCGCCCGGCGCGGCTCTTTAAAGATAGAGTGGCTCTTGCTGGTTTTTCTGGGAGGTGAGAGAAGGGACTGACAGGCTGCCCTCCGTCCCTTCTCCCACCCCCCTGAAAAGCCAGAGCAAGCTGCGCAGCCAGCAGAGCAAGAGCTATAGCTGCGCAGCGGCTCTTGCTCTGCTGGCTTCCCAGTGAAGCAGAATGAGGGACAGAAGGGGCTCCGTAAGGGCTCCCTTCCGTCCTTCATCCTGCTTCACTGGGAAGACAGCGCAACAAGAGGCGCTGCACAGCTCTCCCTGTTGCTGTGCTGGCCGCGCAGCCTGCATTCGCTCCATAAGATGCACACACATTTCCCCTTACTTTTTAGGAGGAAAAAAGTGCGTCTTATGGAGCGAAAAATACGGTAAGTAACTCTCAGTCTCCCATGACATCTGAAATATGGGGGGGAATAATACTGATTGACTTTAGAGTGGGGTAGGGAATCTTTGGTCAACCAGATGCTGCAGGACTCCAGCTGCCATCATCATAACCCCTGATCACTGGCCACGCCTGCTGGGGATGATGGGAGCATCTCGAAGGCTGCAGCTTCCTCACCTCGCTGTTAGAGCTTATGGGACAGGGGTGGATGTGTGCAAGGCTGTTAAAGCTGAAAAGGTTTTAAATGGCGAGATAAAAACATTGACCGGGTTACTGTCGGAGGAGATGCCGTGCCTGTGACGCTTCCTCCGCTACCTTTATCAGTATAGAACGCAGACTGGGCATGAAAGATCCTCTGCGCTGGGATGTCTGGGAAAATCATGCTGAACTCCACATGACAGGTCAGGTGAGATTCTGGGGAAAGCAGGTCTGTGATGGCACGAAGCTGGATGGAACTGCAAGGACCTGAAGGGATAAAAGGAGACAAGGGTGTGATGGTGGAATAAAGCAGCGGTTCTCAACCTGTGGGTCCCCAGATGTTGTTAGACTACAACTCCCATCATCCCTGAGCTCTGGCCCTGCTAGCTAGGGATGATGTGAGTTGAAGTTCAGCAACATCTGGGGACCCACAGGTTGAGAAAGGCTGGAATAAAGGGACATGATGCTTTGCGGATTGTCTTCAGGCTGCTGCTGTTGGCCAGGAAACAGAAGCTAGAACCATGCACAGTTTGGCATGAAACCAGACATGGGGAGGATGAGCCCAACTGAAGGAAGCAAAAACGTAAAAATTGGAAAGGGGAGATCTGCTCTTTCTTTTATTGCCTAAGCGGTACAGGCAAAGGAGGACAAGCCATACCTTTGCTACGTTCTGAAGTGGGAGGGGGATCCCCAAGAGAGGAAGAGGCGTACAAAATTGTAATTAGCTAGAAATGCTTTTCTCCCTCATCATACTAGAATTCGGGGGCCGTCCAATGAAGCTGAATGCTGGAAGATCAGGAAAGGCAAAAGCAAGATCCTTTCCACACAGCACACAGTTAAGACTACGGGAGTTGCTTCCACAAGGAGAAACGGCTGGACAGCTTCAACACAGGATGAGACAACGCCATGGGGGTTCATGGTACCAACCGCTGCTGGCCACAATGGTTGTGTGTCCCCCTCTGCTGTTGGAGGAATTTGCTTATCCTGTAACAGGACATTCCTCTGAGCACCCAGCAAGGTAAAGGTAAAGGTAAAGGTAAAGGTACCCCTGCCCGTACGGGCCAGTCTTGACAGACTCTGGGGTTGTGCGCCCATCTCACTTAAGAGGCCAGGGGCCAGCGCTGCCCGGAGACACTTCCGGGTCACGTGGCCAGCGTGACATCACTGCTCTGGCGAGCCAGAGCCGCACACGGAAACGCCGTTTACCTTCCCGCTGGTAAGCGGTCCCTATTTATCTACTTGCACCCGGAGGTGCTTTCGAACTGCTAGGTTGGCAGGCGCTGGGACCGAGCAGCGGGAGCGCACCCCGCCGCAGGGATTCGAACCGCCGACCTTTCGATCGGCAAGTCCTAGACGCTGAGGCTTTAACCCACAGCGCCACCTGCGTCCCAGCAAACCTCCCCTTAAAAAGGGAAGAAACCGGCACTTTCAAAAGCGAGAATGAGTGGTGGCTGAGGGGACACGCGGCTTCTCCTCGCAACGTCACCTCTAATCCAGCCAGGGTGGACAGATTTATTTTTCTACTTAGACTGGGCATTTGCCCTTCCCAGCGTGCGCCCCATTAACAGTGGGTGGGGGCGAAGTGGCTACGCCTTCCGCCCTACCTCGGAGGGTTGTTTTAGTGCCGCTTGTGCTGACGAAAACCCGGAACTCGGAGGAGTTTGGAGTGTTGGTCAGGTACTGTTTGGGACCCAGGTGAAGGCTGAGTCTGGAGGAGCCCCCGATGACAACCTGGAAAGAGCAAAATGGTGACTGCAGGAGGGTTTCCGAAGCGGCTGTTTGCTAGCGGGAATTCACTGCCCAAGCAAGGTGGGGTGGCTTGGGCCTAACTTTGATTTTTAAAAAGCAGCAGTTGGGCAGTGCATGTTGTCAAATCAACTTGAGTGGCAAATCAATGGCTTCTCAGTTTTTAAGTCCACGCTCCGAAAAGGTCTTTTATTCCCTGAAATGACTCTGTTCCCTCTTCCCACGCTTACTCTCCTGGCTAGAAATAACTCCCATGATGCCTGCGTGATGGCGCTGCCTTGTTTTTCTGGTTCTTACCTCTCGGTAAGTTTTCACTATCCCTGGGATATCGTGGAAGACGGTGGCCTTCCCAGCGTGCTTTGCGAAGGCCGCTCCGCTCAGCGTGTCCATCTCAAGGAGGTCCCTTGGAGTGATTTGCCATGTCCCGGGTTCCCCTAAAGAAAGGAAAGAAAATGCTGTTGCATCTGCGTTCAAGGATTCTGTGAGAAGAATAAGGTATGTTGGCCCAGTTGGTCAGGGCTCCAAGCTAATGCTTTATTTTTATTTGTTAAAATAATTTTATATTAATTTTTGAACGTATTAATTATCATAGATACCACAAAACTTCACGCTTTATACAATCCTTTTGGACTTCCATCAGCACCTCTGATGATCCACCATTTTTATCACTTCTTCTGCATTTAATAAATTCATATTGCCTTTAATTATCTTAACTAACAATCCTCCTCTTTATCCAATTTTGCAATAATTCAAATTATTCACCTCACAAAACTTCTTGCAAACCTACAAACCTGCTTCATTTTTTTATTCATTCATCCCAGAAAGAAATAAAAACACGAGGCAGAATATGAAGCAGCGAGCGGAGGCAGTGGAAGATGGACACGAGAAAGGTCAAATTAAATAACTTTTACTCTCTCAAGGAAAACACTTCTTTGTATGACTGGGGCATACAAACTAAAAGCCATAACACCAAAGGAAAAAAGAACTGGGAGGGAAGAGGAAAAGAAACTCGGACACTGTTTCTCAGGGAACAGTTCTGCGCTGAGCACTCTATTTAATTTACTCTGGGATGGCCGAGTCTTCATTTTGTTTCAAAAGCAAATGGTGTTAATGGCCTGGAGGAATTGTGGATTTGGAAGGGACCACAAGCGTCTAGTCTAAACCCTGCAATGCAGGGATCTTTCTCTCAGCGTGGGGCTTGAACCCGTGTCCCTGAGATTAAGAGTCTCATGCTCTACTGACTAAAATGCAAGTAGGCAGTCCTCTAATATTTTACACAGCGGATAAAAGCGAAGACAGCTGCCATCAAATGAGCTACAATCGCTTTAATTTCCCAATCCATGGGATGTAAAAAATGTGTTCTATTATAGGAAAGATGGATGAAACCACCATGCGTTAATTGATAGGGCAATGTTTCTCACCACCACCAAATACAGTGCTAAAAGGAAGATGCAAACTGACAAGTTACTCTGTGCCGGAAGCTAGGATCCCTGGATCACTTGCTACTGACAAGGAGCCCTGATAGGGCTTCCTCATGTCGGATCCCGTCACACATGGCTTTCCATGGTTGAAGCCACCACTGGAAGGACTGTCTTGACACTGTACAGTGGTACCTTGGGTTACAGACGCTTCAGGTTACAGGCTCCACTAATCTAGAAATAGTACCTCGGGTTAAGAACTTTGCTTCAGGATGAGAACAGAAATCGCATGGCGGTGGCGTGGCGGCAGCGGGAGGCCCCATTAGCTAAAGTGGTGTTTCAGGTTAAGAACAGTTTCAGGTTAAGAACGGACCTCCGGAACGAATTAAGTTCTTAACCCGAGGTACCACTATATCTCGATAAGTACTGGGTTGACAGAGATGGGTGCAGGCAGATTTCTCCTTCTCCTTCAGATTGTGGACAAACTCACGGGACTGAAGGGTGCTTTATATTTAAGCCATTTTACGCATAACGTCGCAAAGAATGCAGCTTGTGTTTCTTCATTGAAAGCCCCTTCCAAAGTTTGCACAGGGCCATTTTGAGGGTCACCGAGGAGGGAGAGAGAGAGAGAGAGGCAGAGGGAGAGTCCAGGGTGGGTAGGTGTTTTTATAGGAGGGGACAAGGGATGCTTGGCATTCCAGCAGATGCTCCCTGGGTTACTCTTTTGTCCTGAAGACGTGACCGAGGCTTAATTTGCGGTGCTTTGCTGAAGGCACAGCAGCCATAAAACAGCAGCCGATGAACCAGAGGCTGCCTCCATTATGTATCAAGGCCTTTTAAGAGTAGCAGTGAGAAAAGGACCCCCCCCCCCCCCCAAGCCTGGCTGCCCTGGCCCCATTGCAAAGCATAGATGGGAAAGCAGTAAAGGACTGTGGTGGGAATCAGCAATGGGAGAGCAGGACTGGGGGTGATGAGATGAGGCTTCTTTTGAGACGCAGTCAAGGGGACCCCTGATAGGTTCCAGGCAGCGGTGGGCTTATCCATCTATTTCAGTTTCAGTCTTGAAGTTCAGTTCCCCACAACTGGGGGGAAAAGTCCTCATGCAAATCCACTATCATTTTAGTGCTACTTTCTCCTACTGATACACATTTTGTATGCAATTTTGCTTAAGGTACTCTTTTCTTTTGCAAAGCAACTTTCCCTGAAACAATACAATTTAATAATAATAATAATAATAATAATAATAATAATAATAATAATAATTTATTTATATCCTACCCATCTTTATATTTGGGTGGCTTCCAACCAAATATTAAAAACAATACAGCATCAGACATTAAAAACTTCCCTAAACAGGGCCGCCTTCAGTTGTCTTTTAAAAGTAAAATAGTTGCTTATTGCCTTGATATCTGGTGGGAGGGCGTTCCACAGGGCGGGTGCCACTGCCGAGAAGGCCCTCTGCCTGGTTCCCTGCAACTTTGCTTCTCGCAGGGAGGGAACCGCCAGAAGGCCCTCGGTGCTGGACCTCAGTGTCCGGGCTGGATGATGGGGGTGGAGATGCTCCTTTTGTTATTTTCACTAATATGCACATGCTTCACGCTACTATTTCCATTTTTTGGACACCTCGCCACAATGCAAGGTTTGGAAAAGCCAGATCCTGAAGGTCGGCTTTCTTTTCAGATCCCTGCGTTGTTTTAGAAAGGCTAGTGGACAAGCTGTGGTTTGTTAAGGTGGAGCTACAATCCCTGCACCCTAAAGAAAATACAGTGTCCCAGATTCTCCAGGACTGTTAAAGCGAGAGAAGAGTTCTGTGGGTGCAATTACAATGGAGGTCCACGCACGAGGATGGGGTCAGAAGCAGTTCCAGGTCAAAGGGCAGACCTTTCAGCTAAGCGGAGCTCTGGCAGTTGGGAGAAGGCTGGTCCATTTGACTGAGTGATGGGTTGTTATTTCTAAGCCGCTTTTCATTCAGATGAATCGCAATGTGGCTTACAAACAATAAATAACAATAACCACATAACACCACAAAGACTGCATGAATCATGTAAAATAATTAACAAACCATCAATGAAACGATCTATAAAAACCTATGAACTAAACAGCAACTAAAAATTCACCATTTCGGCAAAAGGCATATTATATGGTTAACAAATTCATCAAATTCCTGCTGAATTTCAGTTCCTTTTTCTTAAGAATGCAAGAAGAACCCTTCTGGATCAGGCCAGTGGCCCATCTAGTCTAAGGTTACCAGATTTTTTTTCAATGAATCCGGGGACACTTTTCAACTTCAATGGATTTTGTATGGGGACTGATGTGTAAATCTGGGGACTGTCCCCGGGAAACGGGGACGTCTGGTAACCTTAATCTAGTCCAGCACCCGGCTCTCTCAGTGGCCAGTTGGATGATCCAAAAGGAACCCCGCAAGCAGGACCTGAACACAAGAGCAACGATCCCTTCCTGGGGTTTCCAGTAACTGCTAGTTAAAAGCATTACTGACCGTCGAGGCAGAAGGTATCCTCATCCTCCCTACATCATCTTCTGAGGCCCTCCTTCGTGTGCCTCCTCTGCAAGAGGTCAGGCAGGTGAAGAACAGGGCCTTCTCTGCAGTGGCTCCCCATCTGTGGAATGCTCTCCCCAGGGAAGTTCGCCCGGCGCCTTCATTGTACACCTTCAGGCGCCAGGCAAAAATGTTTCTTTTCAACCAGGTCTGACTTGATCTACATCCTATACCCTTTCTAAAAAATGCTGGCTGTTTGGGAGTTTTTTTTATTGGGTTTTTATTGGTTTTGTTTTGATTTTATGTATTTGATATTTTATGTGAACCGCCCTGAGACCTTTGGGTATAGGGCGGTATAGAAATTAAATATAGTGGACGCTCAGGTTGAAAACGTGATCCATGTGGGAGGCACGTTCGCAATCCGCAGCGCTGCGCCTGTGAACGTGTGGGTTGCGATTCGGCGCTTCTGCGCAATTTGGCGCTTCTGCGCATGAGCAAGGGCTGAAACCCAGAAGTAACCCCTTCCGGTACTTCCTGCTTCGGCGCGGTGCGCAACTCGAAAATGCACAACCTGAAGCGTCCGTAACCCAAGGTACGGCTGTATATAATAATACAGTGGTACCTCGGGTTACATATGCTTCAGGTTACATACGCTTCAGGTTACACACTCCGCTAACTCAGAAATAGTGCTTCAGGTTAAGAACTTTGCTTCAGCCCACACAGAGATGCCAGCTTTCAGTCTGCTTGTGAGAATCATCAGAGATCGCAAAGAAAGGAATCTACGACTACAACAAGATGGGAAAAAAAGTAATAAAGGACTATCCGGATGGAACTGGATGGAACTGATTAACTAATGCAGTAAAATAAGTGATGTCTGGACTTATCCGGAATTTTGGACTCGTGCGGAGCTTGATATATGGGTACCTCTAAAAATTTAAAATTTGGCTGTATAATTTGGAACCAATGTGATTTGAATAATGTGATGTGATTGGCCTGTTAATAAAAATTATTATAAAAAAAAAAGAACTTTGCTTCAGGATGAGAACAGAAATCGTGTTCCAGCGGCGCGGCGGCAGCAGGAGGCCCCATTAGCTAAAGTGGTGCTTCAGGTTAAGAACAGTTTCAGGTTAAGAACAGACCTCCGGGATGAATTAAATACGTAACCCGAAGTACCACTGTAAATATATTTGTGTAATACTCTTTTGAAGCAACCCATGTTGGCGGCCATCGCTGCACCCTGCGGGGAGCACCTTCCCTTGTTCAGTCATGCGCCTGCGCGAAGAAAGGCTTTCTTTTTATCTGCCCTCAACTTCTCTTTAACTTCCAGGAGGCAGCCACGGTGGCTGGAGACCAGCCCACTGACCTTCTTGGTTGACGAGAGGCGTGCTGAAACACACCACGTCTCCCACGGCAAGCGGCTCGGAAAGGTTCGGCTCGATGGCGTGCTCCACCGGGACAGGGATATAATCCGCCATGCCCGGGTGCTTCTCGTCCCAAATGCCCACCAGGGTCACCCCCCTGTTCACAGCCTGGGCGACGTAGGTGTAATTCTTGTTGCTAGGTCGGATGAGCAGCAGGTCATCTCTGGGGGAACAAAGCAAAAAAAGTGACCCCGTGAGGAGTGTGCCAAGCAGGGATACTGCAGGGTAGGGTTCCCCAAACTTGGCCAACACGGTCAGTGGTGCCTTCTGCTCTGTGGACCACCAAGAGATCAGCTAGGAATTTGATGGAGCCTGTGTGGGTGGGACTTTGAATGAATACGCTAGAGTGGTACATTATTTTTTTAAAAAATGAGTATGTTCTAAAGCAGGGTGGGGACAGATCAGGGCCTATTCGTGTATATCCAAGAGATATGAAGTATTCTGACAAGGATTTATCATTCCCAGTAGGAACAGGTGGGCTCAGTGGCGCAAAGGACTTTATCACACCTCCGGTTAGTTCACAAGCTGCAGATGTTCCTGGGTTGTCTAGCCACAAGTTGTTCAGTTGGAGCACTAAAATTTACTTCCTATAGGGCTGCCTACAGAGTACAGTTCCCTGGGAAGAGGGACTGACTTTTAAACCACCGTGGGAACTGGAGCTCTGCGGGGCAAATAGGGGGCTCTCCTATGTAGCCTTTAAAATTTTCATAAAAATCTATTAACAAAAATAAAAATAGGGGGCTCTCCTAACACTTCTCAGCACCCTTAGCTACAGTCCCCAGGATTCTTTGGGGGAAAGCTGTGGGTGTTTAAAGTTGCATCATTGCGCTTTAAATGTATGGTGTGAGCGTGGTCATTATTGCGGCAAGAATTTACTTCTACACCGCTTGTTCATTTACCCAGGTGAGGGAACGTGTTTGAAATAAAACACGGAACCAAGAGAAATAACAAGCCCAAGAGAACGCAGTTTATTAAATGACCGCACAGCAGGACGGCTCAACTTAAAAGTGGTTGTATCCTGTACTTAAAAGTCGCCTCAGTTGGGCCACATTCGTGCCACACATTTAAAGCACTATGGTGCCACTTTAAACAGTCATGGCTTCTCCCAAAGGATTTTGAGACATCTGAAGGCAGCCCTGTTTAGGGAAGCTTTTAATGTTAGATGCATTACGGTATTTTAATATTTTGTTGGAAGCTGCCCAGAGTGGCTGGGGAAGCCCAGCCAGATGGGCGGGGTATAAATAATAAACTGTTTAAAATTATTATTATTATTATTATTATTATTATTAGGGAACTGTAGGGCACTGATGCTGCTAGGAGACCCCTATTCCCCTCACAGAGCTACAGTTCGCAAAGTTCCCTGATCAGAGGGACCGACTGTTAAACCATTCTGGGAGGGAAATGTGTGTGTGTATGCAGGGTCTCCTAACATCTCTCAGCATCCTAAACAAACTACATCTCTTAGGATTCTTTGGGGGAAGTCATGACAGTTTCCTTTAAATGTACTGAGCAGATGAAGCCCTGCTCATATAGGCTGGATATGACTTAAGATGTCATCCCGACATTTATCCAGACCATTGTGATGATTGCGCCTGCGTACTTTGTTGCATGAACACACCCTGGACCACAGAAGTGGCCAATGTTCAAGTTCCCAAAAGGACTTTCCACAAGATGGAGAGTGGCAATTTCCCAAGCAAGCCATGTTCACGATGTGGCACGCGGCCCTTTCCCAAGCGTGCCTTCCTGAGCCGCACCTGTTCAAGGCCAGGTGAAGCTGGGTGCTCTGGGCGTGGAACTTCTCCCCGGTACTGTCGTAGAACTCAACGGCGAGGGTGAGGGACATGCCCAGGGGAAAGGCACGCAGGGGCACCCGGCTGGCCGTGTAGAGCTTGGGGGCGCTGCTCAAGCGCAGGTAGGACACCGGGGCCACCTGGGAGGGGAGGAAGGAAAGGATGTGTCTGTTTTTTCCTTTTCAGTCACCACACCTGGAGACTTCAAACTGATTCATCTCAAATACACTTGTAAGGAAAGCAAATGACAGGTATAGGCGAACCAATAGATGTGGACATAAAAATATACATAAGAACTGCCCATAAAAACAGAAGTTTGACCAATACAATGAAAAAGCAGAATCTTAGATCTCAAGGGAGGCCACACTGTCTTGTCTAAGCTGAGCAGCCTTCACTGCGAATTTAGCTACATTAAGCACTGCAGACCGATCCGAACCAGAGAAAAGATCTTCTCCATATCACTGAGGATTGAACTGGAGACAAACAGCACTCTTTACTATTCCATCTGTTGTCCTACCTACCAACATCTGGAGGTTGCAAGCTCCCTGTCCCAGATGTAAGCAGTCCTCTTTAAGCAAGCTGACAGATGCTCCAGCACTTTAGTGCGACATTCTGATCTTTTCGCAAGACGTGTATCTTGTCTTGCCATCTGCTTCACTCCCCAGCAACTTTATAATATAAGAAGAGCCTGCCGGATTGGGCCAATGGCCCATCTATAGTCCAGCCCTTAAAGCAGAAGCCAAACACACGAGCAACTCTCTCTTCCTGCAGTTTCCAACAACTGGCCTTCAGAAATTTCACCTCCAAATGTGGAAGTAGAGCATAGCATAGCCATTGTGGTTGGCAGTCCACAACTTAGCAACCGTCCTTATCCAGCACTGCATTCTCTCCCCTTCAGTCTTCCAGCCCCTGCCCATAACATTCAGGGACCTCCTACCTTGGAGCATTCGCGGAACCCACAGCAGGCACTACCAACTCTTCCCAGAGCCTCCCTTACCCGCACTCCAGTGATGACAGTCTGGTTGACGCCGAAGAGTTCCAAGGCTGTCACCTCCAGCACCGCAGTGCCTGTGACAGCTCCTGCCTTGAGGAGGCCATGCCTGTTCTCCTCAATGACAGAGGAGTTGGGGAAGCACTGCAGGATCTGAGCGTTCACAAAGGCTGCCCCGTCCCTAAGAGAGAAAAGAAGAGTCACCATCCCTTCTGTTTGGGCTGGCAGGTGGAGGGGGTTGGACCAGTTATGTTTTATAGCCCAAGGTGGGCGCACAGGCTAGAAGGCAACTGCCACAAAGGATGGAGGGGCTGTCAAATTTAGGGTGGACTACGCAATGGTCAAAGGCCTGGAAACGATGCCTTATGAAGAACGGTTAAGGGAGCTGGGGATGTTTAGCCTGGAGAAGAGGAGGTTAAGGGGTGATATGATAGCCATGTTCAAATATCTAAAAGGATGTCACATAGAGGAGGGAGAAAGGTTGTTTTCTGCTGCTCCAGAGAAGCGGACACGGAGCAATGGCTCCAAACTACAAGAAAGAAGATTCCACCTAAACATTAGGAAGAACTTCCTGACAGTAAGAGCTGTTCGACAGTGGGATTTGCTGCCAAGGAGTGTGGTGGAGTCTCCTTCTTTGGAGGTCTTTAAGCAGAGGCTTGACAACCATATGTCAGGAGTGCTCTGATGGTGTTTCCTGCTTGGCAGGGGGTTGGACTCGATGGCCCTTGTGGTCTCTTCCAACTCTATGATTCTATGATTCTATTCTATGATTCAATTTCGGCAGGCATCCCATTATCTGCACTTTCCAGAAGCGGCTGGGAAACATTTTGTTCTGCCAAGCTTTGCCAACTGGATTGGCATGGAGTGTCTGCTTTGTACTGCTTTTAAATCTATCTGCTGCTGTCCAGTTTTTCGGCTGTGCTTATTGTGTTTTGCACACCACCTTCAGATATACATGTGGAAGGCAATCAATCAATCAACCAACCAATCAACCAACCAACCAATCAATCAATCAATCAATCAATCGAAATCACCTTACTCAATCCTAGCTGGAAGGTGGGATTATTTACCCAGCAGAGAGAGAGACAGTGTGTGCCAGGATCGCTGAAAGGGGTGGATAACATCATGCTGGGGCTATATCTGGCCTGCAGGTGGAGGAGGGAGGTCTCCCGCACCCCCTGCCTTAAGGCAAGCAAAAAAATGATGGAGTATCGACTGACCGACCCCCCCATACTGGAGACATTTTGAAAGCAGAAGATTTAGGGAAGCTTTTAATGTTTGATGCTTTACTGTATTTTAATATTTTGTTGGAAGCTGCCCAGAGTGGCTGGGGAAGCCCAGCCAGATGGGTGGGGTATAAATTATTATTATTATTATTAGCTGCAAATTAGCATCTCTGTAGTGCTTCTACGCAGAAGGGACGCAGGTGGCGCTGTGGGTTAAAGCCTCAGCGCCTAGGACTTGCCGATCGAAAGGTCGGCGGTTCGAATCCCTGAGGCGGGGTGCGCTCCCGCTGCTCAGTCCCAGCGCCTGCCAACCTAGCAGTTCGAAAGCACCTCCGGGTGCAAGTAGATAAATAGGGACCGCTTACCAGCGGGAAGGTAAACGGCGTTTCCGTGTGCGGCTCTGGCTCGCCAGAGCAGCGATGTCACGCTGGCCACGTGACCCGGAAGTGTCTCCGGACAGCGCTGGCCCCTGGCCTCTTAAGTGAGATGGGCGCACAACCCCAGAGTCTGTCAAGACTGGCCCGTACGGGCAGGGGTACCTTTACCTTTACTTTTACCTTTAGTGCTTCTACTTCTTCAAGTTAATAGTGGAGTCTTTGTCTTTGCTCCCCATCATCATCGCTACCACCCACCCGCCACTTCCCCCCTTTCCCTGCCCTACCTGTTTGTGAGTAACTTGAGCTGCGAGTTCATGGACATCAGAATCTGCTCTGCGGAGCACTCTGGGGAGAAGAGCTGCAGTTTATCAAAGACCTGTAAGGGACAGAGCAAGGATCCTGCAGGCGGAAGGAAGGGCTGGGACGCGCCCCTGCTTTTAACGTTAACGGCTGGCATGGCCAGACGCAGCAGAGGACTGGCAGCAGTGAAAGAGGACGAGGCTGCCTGAAGGGGGTGCTTACTAGGATCTGCACTTCATCCGAGAGCTCGGAGAGGTGTCCTTCAAACTGCCCAGCATCCGGGTCCGAAGCCTGAACCGTGACTTGGATGCTCGTCCGCCCAGCTGCCTTCGTGTGCAGGACCTTGGCAAAGTTACTTTCTGGAATAAGCTGCAGGGAAACCTGGGAGAGAAGGGATGGAGCTGCAGGCTTCCTGGAGAGAAGGGATGGGAGGATCCAGCGGTGCCCAGTGCCCATTGAGAATGGTGGGGTGGAAGGCAAGGAGCTGGCCAGTAGGTGGCGCTGGAGGCAATGAGAGGCAACACCAACTCATTCTAGTTTTGTCCTCCGCCCTGCTCTCTGTTGAATTCCACAAGGGCAACAGGGAGACTAAGGAGGAAGCTGCCAGGGAGAGCACCTGCCCCCTGTGTTTGCTGTAGGTATGATATCAAGTGGGCACTGGCTGAGGTTCAGTAGGACCAATGTTGGATGCAGCCCACAGTGGCTGAGAGTTGAAGTGCATCCTGAGGGACGGATCCATACCTCTGAGTGTCTGGGAAGGAGGTCCAGGACATGCCGCTTGCTCATCGCCCAGTGGAACGTCAGCGCTGGGTCGGCATTCCCAAAGGAGAATGGAGTCAAAGTGCTGGTCAAGCCAACAACATAAACAGGCATCTACAAAGGAAAGCATCACTCGTTACTTCCCAGCTTTTGGTCCTCTCAGGGCAAGAGACGTGTCCTACTATGGAGACCAACACATGTATGCTGCCTCAAGGGATGCCTGGTCCCTTATATCCCTGCCCAATCACAGAGCTCTTTGGGTGGAGTCACTGTTATGGTCCCTGCATGGGTCAGATGCACAAGCTTATATCCATCAGCAGCCTTGCATCCAGTATTGTGGTACCCGATTCTCTGTAATTCCCTCTCAGCTGAGAGGCAGCTCAGGCAGGCCTCCTCCTCTGTTGAGCTTCCAGCACCTACCAAAATCTTTTTTTTCCTTTTTAACAACCAGCAGGCATTTTAATGAAACTTCTTTTTTAGTTATTGTATTGTTGTTTTACCTGTACAGCACCTAAAGATGGTTGCAATTAAGTGGCAGGTAGTTGAAATAAATGAAATAAACATTAGGAGGACTGTCCTAACATACAAGAGACGTAAGACGTTGTCAGGGAACTGCCATCAGAGCCAGAGGGAGAGGGAGGACTCCAGAGGGATTCCGGAGAGCGTCCCGGGATGGGGAGAAGCAGCCCATCTTCTGGGGAAGGAAATCAGCGTAGCACCAGTGGAGAAGGGGGGCAGATGGGGGAGTCGGCGAGGCGGTCCCATGACTCCTCGCCGGGGACCAGCGGGGAGAGCACGGGTCCTCCACTGCCCATGCATTCCTTGCGCAGAAGGCTTCCACGCAGGGAGAGTAGGCGGAGACTAGGCGTCAAAGAGCTTCTTTGCTGGAAGAAGTTGAAGGAACGCCCACTGATGGATTCTGCCAGCGATTGAGACAGCCACGGGCGAGTGGCTGTCCGGACAGAAAAGGTTCACTCAGGCAACCCAGCCAGGTGTGGCGCCGATTTACGCACGAGCAACCCCTAGAACCATCACAGACGTGGAACAGGATAACTTTGGAAGTGGTGAGCTCTCCTTCCAGGAGATCAGCCTTTCCATTCCCCTTGTTTAACTTAATTCCAGCAAGCTTTTTAACTGGATTCTGATTTTACAGTTTAAACTCTTTAAAAAAAACGTATTGGGTCCCCTGTACACCGCTTAGAGACAACTACAATTTGCAATATGCAATTTGTTGAAGTGAAATAAAACAAATTGGGGTGGGATCCTTAACATGGGCTCAGTTCAGGAGGGAGAAGTCAGCCACGCCTCCCTCTCGGTTGCATGCAATGCGAGTCCTACGCCGGGGAGGGGCACTGACATTAAGAGACGTGACTCTGAGTAGAACTTAGTTGGCTTATATATCCACAGAGAAGATGTCCATTGGTGATTATAGGGCAGACCTACCTTGGTCCCTGTAATGAGCCTGGTGGCAGGAGCGTGGATTCTTATTGCTCGTAGCTGAACAACTTCCAGGTCGACTTGGTCCTGTGGGGGAAAGGCAGAAGGGAGACCAGAAGAAAAGGCAGGGTTTGCCTAAGATTACCCAGCTGGGGGCTCCTCTGCGGCAGGCTGACAAGTGGACTGGCAGCCGTTGGGGGAGCCATGTGCACCCCACACTTGGGACCTGTGAAGTTCCAGGAGCAACAAACAAAAAACGCTATGGAGCGTCTGGCCAAATCAGATGCTTCTTCAGCCTGACGGCAACCTTCTGGGGACCTTGTGGCAGCGGTGGGCAGAGCCAGAAGCAACACTGGATGGAGCAACCAATAGGAAGGGGGGTGTATGTGTGTGTAGAAACTAGCCTGCTGTACAAAAAGATGTACAATGGTGCCCCGCAAGACGAATGCTTCGCAAGACGAAAAACTCGCTAGACGAAAGAGTTTTCCGTTTTTGAGGTGCTTCGCAAGACGAATTTCCCTATGGGCTTGCTTCGCAAAACGAAAACGTCTTGCCGCTAAGCCGCTAATAGCCGTGCTTCGCAAGACGGAAAAATTCGCTAGACGAAAAAACTCGCAGAACAAATTAATTTCGTCTTGCGAGGCACCACTGTACAGTGGTACCTCGGGTTACAAACGCTTCAGGTTACAAACTCCGCTAACCTGGAAGTAGTACCTCGGGTTGAGAACTTTGCCCCAGGATGAGAACGGAAATCACGCACCGGCGGCATGGCAGCAGCGGGAGGCCCCATTAGCGAAAGTGCGCCTCAGGTTAAGAACGATTTTGGGTTTAGAACAGACCTCCGGAACAAATTAAGTTTGTAACCTGAGGTACCACCATAATTTGTGTTCGTTGTTATGCCGGCTTTTGCTTCTGGGCCCACCTCCTACTGAAATACAGTCCCCAGGAAGTTGCCAATAAAGAAAAGGTTTCACATCCCTTCCTTTTTGTGTGGGAGAGATGTTTTAATGTAGTTTGTTAAAAAAATAGAACTGCCTTTTGGATTTTTTAATGCTGGTATTATTTTATGTACGCATTTGTTTTTTTGCTTAAAATATTGTAAGTCGCTGGAGTTGCTAAGGCAAAAGAAGCCGCCAGTACATTTAATAAACAATAATAATCCAAGCTCCAAGCTGCTGTTTCTCACTCACCTTAGCACAGCAATAACCTCAGACCCCACACCATTCAGCCAATGAACAGCTCACCCAGGAGACCACCCACAGTCATGAAATGTTCACACTTCCTTAAGGCACTGACTGCTCATTCCCAACAATCAAGGCAGCCAGACTCAGGCCAGCCCGATTCTCAGCATCACGCTCTAGTGTGGTCAAGGAACAGGACACAGGGTGGGACCCAGTGCTGGATTTACGTATAAACTAAACAAGCTACAGTGGTGCCTCGCAAGACAAAATTAATCCGTTCCGCAAGTCTCTTCGTCTTGCGGTTTTTTCGTCTTGCTGTGCTGGTCCCGGGGGGAAGGTTACCGTTGGCGTAGTCAAAGTCCGGTCCTGGGTCAATAGCCTGGAAGCAGTTCCGAAGGAGCGGGGCGAGGTCCGAAGCAGGAAGCCGGGCGGGGACAGGAACACTGGAGGGACAGGACTGGATGCTGGCCGAGACAGCTCTTGATCGACGTTGCTCCCGCAACCCGGGACCGGGCTGACTGGCCTTTATCTTCTCTGAGGCCAGGGGCGGTCCCGGCTCCCAGGAGACCCGCCTCTCCTGGCCTTAAGGCGAGCACTCCTCCTGGGAGAAACCAGTTCCCTTCGCCTCTCTGCCCTGAGTCTCTGCAGTTCAGGAGAGGCTGAAGGGTTAGTGGGCCCAGGGGGAGACTCACCTGTAGGCACTGAGTCCTCAACCACCTCTGGAGCCAGAGTGGAATCACCTGGTGCCTGCTCCTGAGGATCCGGCACAGGTGCAGGCGCTTCAGAATCAAGGCCCTGCCCCAGTTCAGCTGGCCCTGGAGGCGGGGACTCCTGTGCAGGCTGGGATTCCTCTCGTTCAGCCTCTGAATCGGAATCCCAGGCCATCACACCTGCGAAGCACGGCTATTAGCGGCTTAGCGGCTATTAACGGCTTAGCGGCTTAGCGGCTTCTAACGGCTTAGCGGCTTTAAGAAAAAGGAAACAAACTCGCAAGAACTCGCAAAACGTTTCGTCTTGCGAAGCAAGCCCATAGGGAAATTCGTCTTGTGGAATGACTCAAAAAACGGAAAACTCTTTCGTCTTGCGCGTTTTTCGTCTTGCGAGGCATTCGTCTTGCGAGGTACCACTGTATAGCTTAGGGCCCCACTATATCCAACACAAAAAAACAGTGACAATTTGTTGTTGACAAAGGACAGCTGGACATATAAAGGGCCCCATTACCTTCAGTAACTTAGGGCCTCATCAAACCTAAATCTGGCTCTGGTGGGACCTATGGAGACTGGAGGAGGTGCTAGGTGCCTCGTGGTTTCAAGGGGAGGGGAAACAACTTAAATGGTGAAAGCAGTCAAAGGTTTCAGATTACAGAGCAGCAAGTGAACAGTTGACATCGACAAGGAGGAGGAAGTACCTGTGAAAAGACAATGACTTTTCCTGTGTCTTCGTTGACAGCCCGAATGGTCCCGAGGATTGTGGCTGTGCCCACAGCCTTGGCCAGGACCTGCCCCACTCCGTTAACTGTGGCCACAGACTGGTTGCTGATGGAGAAGTGAATGAGGGACTGGGGCTGTGGGCCACCCTCTGACATCACCTGCAGCAGATCGGAAGAAGAAGGCAGAAGCTTCCTGGATCCTGACATCACCCTGCCACCAGCTGGGAACAACGCCCCCCTCCCTCAGTCTATCACAGAGGGGATCCTGGCCTACATCAGGAGTGCGGAAACCTGTGGTGGGATTGTAAGGTCATTTTAAAAAAAATGGGAAATGATATACAACAAATTGAAGAAAATGTTCCATTTAACATTTGTTAAAAAACCTGAAGCATTTTTTATTAGGGATTGTAGGGAAAGATCTGCCAAAAAAGCTGAAAAACATCTTTATGTATGCGAGAACGGCCGCGAGAGTTTTGGTAGCACAAGCATAGAAGACTGAAGAAACCCCAACTAAAGAATCATAGCAAGAAAAATTGATGGACTATGCAGAACTGGCAAAACCGACATACAAGCTACGGGACAAGGATAACTGACTTTAAAGATGAATGGGAACCTTTTACAAAGTATCTGAAGATGCAACAAAGCGAACTGGACTCCTTGGCTGGTTTTGAATAAGCATTCACAAACTTTTTATTGATAATAATCAGCTAAACAGTTTGAGGATCTATACAACTGTGTAACATGCAGAAAACAGCATTTTTAGAGAAATCAAAGACTGGAACTGAGGGAAATCGGGGGGGGGGGTGCATTTTGTGTGGGAGGGTGGGGGGAGGAAGGAAAAATGGGGGCGAATAAGGATGATATGTTTCTGGATAATATGTTTTAATTTTGAATAAAAAAGTTTTTTTTTAAAAAAGGGGTGGGGAAACCTCAGATTTGAGGGGTCTACTTTACTTAGGATCCCACAACCTACCAATCAAAGCCAGGCGTAAAAGACAATTAGACCACACCTCCACACCATATGTTTAAGAAACATGGCTTCCCCCAAAGTGTCCTGGAAATGGTAGTTTAGCCCTCCCAGTCATACAATTTCCGGCACCCTCAAACAAACTACTATCCCAAACTTTTTTTGTGGGAGGTAATGTGCTTTTAATGTATGTTGTGTCCCAGAATCCCTACTATTTGCTGCAGATATGACAGGAGGCTAGGAAGGGGTGATAAAAGTGGTCAATTTTTGAACAGAGAAACTGATTAATCATGCAAAATCAATTCTAGGCAGTTTGCTAATGAATTTATAACTGAATTAACTGAGAGAACAAGCTGGCCTGCCCTCCCTGTTCAGTTATCTAAAACTGTGATGAAAGGGCAGAAAAAACTCTGCTTTACAAGCAGAAAGGAGGAGTGGAAGTTCTAGGTAAGGCAGGGACAGGGAGTATGTGGCCCTCCATAAATGATGTTGGACTCCAGGCCCCAATGGCTGGGGCTGTTAGGAGTTGGAGTCCAACAGCATCTGGAGGGTCACTGTTCTCCCCATCCCTGTTCGTGGTAGCAGCGCCTTATAGGAGGCATTTCAGGACCTGGGAGAGCTCCCAAGGAAGAGAAGTGGCACTGGATCAAGCTCATTACCCAGTAGCAAGGATTAGGGGCAAGGAGGAGGCTCTCCAGGACCTTGGATAGCTCCCCGAGGTAAAACCTTTGGTACTGGGAAGAAGACAGGTCTGAAAATGTACTCCAGTCTACACTATACATTTATAGTAGTACCACAGTACTTTAAACAGCCATGGCTTACTCAAAAAAAATCCTGGGAACTGTCATTTGTTAAGGGTGCTGAAAGTTGTTAGGAGATTCCCCTCTTCCCCTCCCAGAGCTACAATTTCCAGAGTGATTTACCAAACAAACCCTTAAATCAGGGAACTTTGGGGGTTGCAGCTCTGTGAGGGAGAACAGGGGGTTGCCTAACAACTCTCAGCACTCTTAACAAACCACAGCATCCAAAATGCTGTTTGGAGCTGTTTTAAGGAGTATAATACTCCTTTAAATGTATAGTACAGATAGGGCCTGGATCTGCTCTTCTCCAGTGGAAACATGGATTGCATTGACTGACATGGTCCTGTAGGCACAGTGACTCATCTCAGGGTAACCTATGTCAAGGAAAGAAGGAAGGAAGGGTGGGAGGGAAGGGTGGGAGATGGGCATAGCCAATAGGATGGTTTCATCCAACTGATACTCTGAACTTACCTGCATCATGTTGTGTGGAATGAGGGTTATTTTCTCTGGGATGAGCTTGAATGGTGGGAAGACCTGGCAAAACACAACAGCAGTCAAATTTGGCCACGTGGGAATTGAGGCTGTCTTTAAAAACACACACATACACACACACACACACACACACACACAGAGAGAGAGAGAGAGAGAGAGAGGACCAGCCTTCCCCAATCTGTCGTTGCTGAACTTTAATTGCCATCAGCCTCAGCCAGGACGGCCAGTGGTCAGGGATACTGGGAGTTGTAGTCCAGAACAACTATTAAGGCACCAGGCTGGGAGAAGGTTGTGCTATAGAGTCCATTATCTTTTCATTCAAATCTGCAGCCAGGGCCAAAAGAACATTTCACAGAACTTGCGCATGAAGTTCTTAACACCTCTGGTTCTAAAATCACAGGAGACTTTTTTGCAAACCGTTTTTCCTGTGTGCCTAGGTTTTATGACAGCACAGTGGCTGCAATTCCTTACCTCCACTTTCCGAGGCGCCGAGGTGAATTTGACTCCCATTTTGTCCCAGGCCACGGCCACTAAACTTGTCTGCCCCACAGCCATGGCTCGGAGGACGTAGACTTCAGAATAGTCACCCACTTCCTCCATTAGCCTGCAAGGAGAGGTTTGGTATGGTTGCATTTTGTCCAACCTGGGCACCAGGACAGGCCATGCTGATTTTCAGGCTGGTCTCAGGCACCCATCTTCACATTGCTGAACAGCTACTGTCCTGGGCATGACACTAGACAAATGACGGAGCTCACAAAAAAGAAAGATCGGCTGCATGACAACAAGAGTTTCCCTGCCTGGGATCAGCGCTGCCATTTTCAGTGTGGCTGCCATGGGAAGGGCTTGTCAAACGTGCAACAGCCATGCCAGAGACACCAGTGGTCGAACCTGGGACCTTCTGCATTGCATCTGAGTTATGCTCCTTCTCTTAAAGAATAAAGCAAGATTCCAGACCTCATGGCTTTGAATAATGACCTGATTTTAAAAGGAGCATTGGATGCTATCTTAGACCCCTGTTCCATCTAGTGCAGTATTTTCTACACTGGCCAGCAGCAGTTCTCAGGAGTTTTGGACGGAAGACATGCCTAGCCTGATTTCCTAAAAATCAAGTAAGATCACGCACAGTTCTGAATAAAGAGCTGGATTAAAAAGGAACATTGGAATATGCCACATATGGAATCAGTTTGTGACTACAGTGGTACCTCTGGTTAAGAACTTAATTCGTTCCAGAGGTCCGTTCTTAACCTGAAACTGTTCTTAACCTGAAGCACCACTTTAGCTAATGGGGCCTCCCACTGCTGCTGTGCCGCCGGAGGACAATTTCTGTTCTCATCCTGAAGCAAAGTTCTCAACCCGAGGTACTATTTCTGGGTTAGCGGAGTCTGTAACCTGAAGTGTCTGTAACCTGAAGCGTATGTAACCCGAGGTACCACTGTATTGCCTACAATGATTGGCAGGGACTCTCTAAGGTTTCAGGCAGGGGACGTTCCCAGCCCGGCCGGGAGATGCCATTGGGGATTTAACTTTTAAAAAAGGCAGACTGAGCTACGGCCCTTGCAGTTTTGACCACAAGTTTTGATGCTGTGGACTTGGTCAGTTTTGTGGGTTTCAACTGTGAGAGCAGGGAAGAAGAATGCCTTGCAATCCCAAAGATGACCTCTTAAGAAGCAGAAGTCAAAGCACAGGAGAGACGCAGGGCACTTACGTCAGTGTGACAATGGGGGAGGCTGCCTTCAGCTGGAGCCGCATGTAGACAAAGTATTTACTCCGGAAAGGGTACCGGTGATGTCCCAGGACGCGCACGGAGACCAGCACCGATTTTCCGACCTCAATCTGGGGAAGAAGGCAGAGGGTTCCAGGGGGTCCTCAACTTGGATGGCTTCGAGAGAAGATTAGATAAATTCATGGGGGAGAAGGCTGTCGAGGGTTACTAGCCATGATGGCGAGGCTCTGCCTCCAGTGGTTGGAGGCAGCGATGCTTCTGAATACCAGTTGCTGGAAAACGGAGGAGAGGGACCTTGCGCTTGGATTCTTGAGCTTGGCAGAGGGCCTTCTCGGTAGTGGCACCCGCCCTGTGGAACACACTCCCACCAGATGTCAAAGAGAAGAACAACTACCAGACGTCTAGAAGACACCTGAAGGCAGCCCTGTTCAGGGAAGCTTTTAATGTTTAACAGACTACTGTACTACTTTGTTGGAATGGGCAGGGTATAAATAATAAATTATTATTAGTAAAAGTTAAAGGGACCCCTGACCATTAGGTCCAGTCGTGGCCGACTCTGGGGTTGAGGCGCTCATCTCGCTTTATTGGCCGAGGGAGCCAGCGTACAGCTTCCGGGTCATGTGGCCAGCATGACTAAGCCTCTTCTGGCGAACCAGAGCAGCACACAGAAACGCCGTTTACCTTCCCGCTGGAGTGGTACCTATTTATCTACTTGCACTTTGATGTGCTTTCGAACTGCTAGGTTGGCAGGAGCAGGGACCGAGCAACGGGAGCTCACCCTGTTGCGGGGATTCAAACCGCCGACCTTATGATCGGCAAGTCCTAGGCTCGGTGGTTTAACCCACAGCGCCACCTGCTCATTATTATTATTATTATTATGCCTGGGGGCTTTCCAGAGGAATCTTGTTGGTTGTTGTGAGACCAAGACGGTCTGATCCAGCAGGGGCCTTCTTATCTTCTTCATACAGCAGGCACATCGGAAGCTGCCTTAGTCCACATCAGACCCTTGGTCCATCTAGCTCAGTAGACTGACTGGCAGTAGCTGTCTAGGGGTTTCAGGCAGAGCCCTACCTGGAGATACCACTGGGATGGGACCAGAGGCCTTCTGCGTGCAAAGCCGATGCTCAACCACTGAGCCACGGTTCTTCTCACACATAACCCAGTACCCCTCCAGATTTTGTTGGGACTCCAGCCCCCCCAAGCGGAAAAGCAAGAGGACGGAGATGCGGAGTCAGACAAAGTAACATTCAGTGCGTGTGGCACAGGGACCTCGCTCCCCAAGGCTACAGGGTTTCTACCCGTCCCACTGCCAGGTGATGAGCAGATAACAGCAAAGGTTGCTAGGTTCGTAGCTGGGGCAATCAGAATAAGGGCCACTAACTGACTGCCGATTCAGGACTTTAAATTGTGCTCTTACATCAAATTTCCTTTTCTGCGTATACTGTAATGTTTGACTGTTGCTATGGCCATTGGCTCATGCGAATACAGTGGTACCTCGGGTTAAGAACTTAATTCGTTCCAGAGGTCCGTTCTTAACCTGAAACTGTTCTTAACCTGAGGCACCACTTTAGCTACTGGGGCCTCCTGCTGCCGCCGTGCCGCCAAAGCACGATTTCTGTTCTCATCCTGCAGCAAAGTTCTTAACCCAAGATACTATTTCTGGGTTAGCGGAGTCTGTAACCTGAAGCGTATGTAACCTGAAACGTATGTAACCCGAGGTACCACTGTAAAGTTTTATCTTATCTTATCTATCTGCCAGGTGATGTATGTGTTCCCTTTGTAGCGGCTCTGTGCAAAGGGAAACCCACTCTCACAAATCTCTGCAAATCCAGGCTACGCAGCCAGTGGCCACTCATGCCCTCTGACACCCCTCCGGCCAGCTTACGCATACTCATCATACCTTATCAACAAGATCCACTTCCAACTCGTACATATTGGAGATGCGAAGGTAGGCTGTAGCAGGTCCCAGGAAGGCCAGGCACAGGTCGTAGATCTCCAAGGTCAAAGAGCCAGGATGGACAGGAACCACCTGCAGGGAAAGTAACGGGAGCAATTGCTCGCAGGGTAAAGGCGACATCACTTGTCAGGCTGTATGAGATGGCAGGGCCCCGATCCTTTGGCTTTTGAAATAAATTTGGTTACTACTGGAACTCTGTAAAGTAAGAAATTGTGCCAGAGCTGGATTTTTTCTTTTTGCCTCCTCCCTCCGAGTCCCTTTTCCTTTTGTGTCTTGTCTCTTAAACCAGTCTTACCACTGATGCTTGCAAGTCCCCCGAGAGGGAGGGAGGGAGGGAGGGAGGGAGGGAAGAAAGAAAGAAAGAAAGAAAGAAAGAAAGAAAGAAAGAAAGAAAGAAAGAAAGAAAGAAAGAAAGCTGTCTAAGTAGATTACACAAAACAGTGTAAAATATTTATTGCTCAAAAGCAACAACTGATATGATGGGTAAGATGTAAATACAAGTATACACAATGAAAGCATATGCCTGGGTAGGCTTGCCTAATAATATTTACTATTTTTGGTTTGTTTATTAAATCTGTATACCACCCTTCATCCATAGATGTCAGGGCAGTTCACAACATAATAGTAATAAGAAGAAAAATAATTAACAATAGCAATAATATGGAAGATGAAACTATATATTATCAAATTAAGAGAAGGGGAAGAATAGCTGGCAGGAGATCCTGAAGCCCTAGCTTTCTCTCCTCATAAAGGCTCACAGAGCAACACACTTTGACACTCACCTGTATGGCGCTCTCTGTTTCCAGGTAAGTGATGTTCACCATCTCCTGTGCACTGCTGTTGACAAGGAAGTAACCGGACCCTTCCACCAGCGCAAACACTTCCTAGGCAAAGTAGAGGGGGGGGGCGGGATATCCACACCAGGACCACAAAACCACTCTTTCAATGTTACCACACAGAGCACTGGCTTACCTGGGACTGCTCTGTTTTACTCAAAGGTCAGAGTTGCCACCGTTGCCCCATTTTGCCTCTGCCAAAGTTCTCCACGAAGAGCCCCTGGTCTGAGCAGGGTTCCTCACCACCTGACCCACACCCAGCTCCTTGGCCCCTACCTTGATATCGGGATGGTTGTACACGGTGATGTTATCCGGAACCACAGTCACGTCCTCGACCAGCATGAGTTCCACGGCGGCAGAGGCAGGGGAGTTAGATACCTCCTGTGTGCAGAAAGGGCAAGAAATGCTGCTTCGGGGTGTTTCCGCAGAAGGCAGGCCAACGCCAAGGAAACCTGTGCCCTTTTTCTTTTCCTGCAGGAAACAGATCTGTGCACACCCAAGAAGAACCAAGGAAAAGCCCTGCTGGGACAGACCCAATGGCCTATTGAGTCCAGCACACTGCTCTCCGCGTGGCCCAACCAGATGTGGATGGGAAGCCCGTGAGCAAGACGCAGGCCTCTGATACTAGAGGTAATACAGCCATACTGATTAGGAGCCACTGATACGTCTTATCCTCCGTGGATCTGTCTAAGCCCCTTCTAAAGCCGCTTTAAGCTGACCGCCTCGCGGTGTCCCTTTTTGTCTCTCCTAAATATCCCCTTCGTTGGATGATCCCAGGTTTTCGGGTACAATGAAGGAGAAAAAACACCTCTCTGCCCACTTTCTCGACACCATTTTGCATTTATTTATTTAATGAAATTCCTATGCCGCTCGACGGTAGGGGAAAAGCTCAAGAGGGATTTACAAAAAAGAATAGAATGACGACATTATTGGTGGGTGGGTGTGTTAAAAACCATTTAAATCCTTCAAAAACAATAAAAATGAACTATAAGCTTAAAACCTCATTAAAACACATGTCAACGTTCTGGGTAAAGGTAAAGGGACCCCTGACCATTAGGTCTAATCGCGGACGACTCTGGGGTTGCGGCACTCATCTCGCTTTACGGGCCGAGGGAGCCGGCATACAGCTTCCGGGTCATGTGGCCAGCAGGACTAAGCCGCTTCTGGCGAACCAGAGCAGCGCACGGAAACGCCGTTTACCTTCCTGCCAGAGCAGTACCTATTTATCTAGTTGCATTTGATGTGCTTTTGAACTGCTAGGTTGGCAGGAGCTGGGACCAAACAGCAGGAGCTCACCCCGTTGCGGGGATCGAACCACCGAGCTTCTGATCGGCAAGTCCTAGGCTCTGTGGTTTAACCCACAGCGCCACGTTCTGGGTAGGCTTGCCTAAACAAAAGTGTTTTGAGCAGCCTCTGGGGAAGAGCACAGTGAAGGTGCCTGATTGATGTCAAGAGGCAGGGAGTTCCAAAGTCTGAGTGCTGCTGCACTAAAAGATAAATTTCTTACAAATGTGGGACAGGTATTACAAGTATTTATGAAATCTAGCAGGTATTACAAGTATTTATGAAATCTAACTAACTGCATGTGATACTGGATGAGTTCTGGTGCCTACCTCCCCTACACATACTTGCAACCCAGGGGGACTTAGATGAGGCAGCTAATCTGGCACGTTAGGCATCCCTTCTCATGGCGCCAAAGCTGATAGAATAGAGAGCCCAAGTGCAGTTTTCTCCCTTTTCCATTGCAAAATGTCTTGAGAAGCTTAGGCAGTAAGGTGTTCTCTCCTTTCTCAGGGAAACTGGGGTGTTTTTTTTGGGGGGGTGGTTCTGACGAGACAATCAGGGCAATTGTTTCTTTTCTGGTCTTGACTGGGGCGTTGGCACTCTACGGCCCCTGATCCCCCACTTCCATGGCTTTTTGCTGTTTTCAAGACCAGACCAGGCAATTTTTTTCTATAAGCTGCCTTGAGTTCCTGTCAGGAAATAATAATAATAATAATAATAATAATAATAATAATAATACATGGCATCTGTAACAGTGCCTGTTTGCAAATTAGAGCAGTTAAGTGGGCATATATGGGGAAGGGTGATCTGATAGGTAAATTGTTAAGGGCTTTATATACTACAGTGAAGCTTTGGTTGTCGAACACCTCCATTGTCATACATTTCTGCTCCCGAACACCGAAAACCCAGAAGTAGCTCCGGTTTTAGAACGATTTTTGGAAGCCGAACGTGATAGGCGGCTTCCGTTCTGAGTTTCCCTATTGTATTGAAGCTTCCGCTTTCAGTTTTCGAACGTTTCGGAAGTCGAACGGTCTTCCGGAACAGATTACGTTCAAAAGCTGAGGTTCCACTGTATCAGTAACACCCTGAACTTGGCCTTGTAGGAAACAGGCAGCCAGTGCAGTTCTTACATATGTATACCATACTTATAGAATTGTATAGTTGGAAGGGACCCTGAGTGTCACCTAGTTCAACCTCCCTGCAGTGCAGGAATCTCTGCTAAAGCATCCAGGGCAGATGGTCCCCCAAACTCTGCTTAAAAACCTCCAAGCAAGGACCCGAGCACAACAACGCCCTCTCCATGGAACAATCTTTCCCTCCACTCACTCTTGGGCTCCCTCTCTCGGAATATTTCACAAAGTTGACGGAGATCAACACCGTCCCTTTGATCTGCCGCACCTCAAGGAGCTGGTGTCCTGGGACCAAAACAGATGCAGACATGGCATCAAGAGGGAGGGAGGGAGGGAGAAAAAAGGAAGCAGAAATTGAAACAAATGTATTTTAAAATTGCCATTCTTACATAGGAAGGGAGGCGTGAGGGAGACTGCATTCTTGCACGTGAGATACAGTAAGTTTTATTTTTTAAAAAATTACAGGGATGAGCAAAAGGGGACTTGCCAGGTGGGGCGGAGCCACAAGAAGAAGAAGAAGAGTTTGGATTTGATATCCCGCTTTATCACTACCCGAAGGAGTCTCAAAGCGGCTAACAATCTCCTTTCCCTTCCTCCCCCACAACAAACACTCTGTGAGGTGAGTGAGGCTGAGAGACTTCAGAGAGAAGTGTGAATAGCCTAAGGTCACCAAGCAGCTGCATGTGGAGGAGCAGGGAAGCGAACCTGGTTCACCAGATTACGAGTCCATCGCTCTTAACCACTACACCACACTGGCTCATAACAACACTAACATCCTGGCAGTTGGGACGCTGTTGCTTACTGTGAGGGAGAGGAGAGAAGTGCCCGGGAGGCCAGTGTGGTGCAAACACACCCATGGAGCCAATCCAGCACACCTGCCGATGTGTTTGCACCATGCCAACCCCCCCAATTCATCCCTGCAGCAGGACAGATGCTTCTGCAGCTGAGATAGTGCTACTGTGTATTGTAGAGGTTAGAGTGCTGGATTAAGACATGAAAGTCCAGGGTTCAAATCCCGACTTGGCCATGAAGCTCACTGCCCCTCAGCCAAACCTACCCTACAGGGTTGTTGTTTTGGGGAGTAACTACTACTAAATGGTGAGTACCGGCACATTTTTTTCTAGAAGAAGAAGAAGGGTTTGAATTTGATATCCCGCTTTATCACTACCCTAAGGAGTCTCAAAGCGGCTAACATTCTCCTTTCCCTTCCTCCCCCACAACAAACACTCTGTGAGGTGAGTGAGGCTGAGAGACTTCAAAGAAGTGTGACTGGCCCACGGTCACCCAGCAGCTGCATGTGGAGGAGCGGAGACACAAACCCAGTTCACCAGATTACGAGTCCGCCGCTCTTAACTACTGCACCACACTGGCTCAAGAAAAGCAATGGGAGGAAACCATGCAAGGCCACCTTGAGCTCCTTGAAGAAAAAGGTGTGACGTAAGTGCAATAAACAAAACATATTTTTTGCTCTATAGGACGCACCCGACCATAGGACGCACCTTGTTTTAGAGGGGGAGAATAAGAAAAAAAATTCTTCCTCTCTCTGCTCAGCGCCCCTTCAGCGAAGCGGCAGGAGAAACGGAGCCCCTTCCATTTCTCATCCTGCTTGGCTGAAGGGGCGCTGCACAGCTCTCCCTCTCTGCTGAAGCCAGGAGAGTCTTGCTCTCCCGGCTTCAGCAAAAGGAACCTGAAGCCTGCGGAGCGCAGCAGGAACTCACGCTGCGCTCCGAAGGCTTCAGGCGACTATCCCTGAAGCCTGGAGAGCGAGAGGGGTCAGTGCGCACTGATCCTTCTCGCTCTCCAGGCTTCTGCGAAAGCAACGCGAAGCCTCCGGAGCGCGGAGGGAGTGCTCCCACTGCGCTTTGGAGGCTTCGCGTTGCTATCGCTGAAGCCAAGGAGCCTGCATTCGCTCCATAGGACGCACACACATTTCCCTTTAATTTTTGGAGGGGAAAAAGTGCGTCCTACAGAGTGAAAAATACGGTAATTAATAACCCATTTAAAGATGCAAAAAAAGCCCTGCTGGCTCAGGCCAATGGCTCATCTAGTCTGGCATCCTGTTCTCACAGCAGCCAACCAGATGTCCAGCTGGGAAACCCGCAAGCAAGGAGTGAGAATAACAGAAACTCTCCTTTCCTGTGGTTTCCAAATTGCGCAGCAGAAGCAGGACTGAGATAATAAAAAAGCACTGGCTGTGGCAGATCTAGCTACAGGGGCTTGGACAGTCTCTTCATTAAAGGGCCTGGGAACATAAGAAGGGCCTGCTGGGTCTAATCAGTTCTCACAGTCGCTAACCAGATGTCCCAATGAGAAACCCACAAGCAGGACTTCAAGGACACCACCACCCTCCCCACGCGCAATTCCTAGCAACAGGTATTATTTCAGAGGCGTATTACTGCTTCCGGGAGTGGAGGAAGAACATAGGCATTCTGATTAGTAGCCACTGGTTTCTCTGCTGAAGCGCAACGCCGAGTCGTACCGTGGAGCCTGGTCTGTCCAGTCCCATCATCCTTCGGTACCATCTGCATGGACCTCGGTAGAGCGAAGTGAGCGAGGCTCTGGTTGGCCGATATCCATTCCAGGATTAGGGAGGTGAAGTTATCAAACTTCCGCCGGTGCTGGTCAAAGAGAGCTAGCTCCAAAACGGTGTTCCTCAAACTGGACACGGGGACCTGCAAAAGACACCGGAGGCAGCATGCATTTAACAGTGTGCGAGATGCACCTGGGAAAGGACCACATATTTGTGATCTACAGTGCCAAAGCACAGAAGCCCCGCAAAGCAAGGGCAGCAGAACTTGAAAGGCACCCATGATGACACCTTGGAAGATTACATACCATGTTTAACTGATAGGTCCGTTAGACTGATTCTGTTTTAAAAGCTTAGGTCTACTAAAGAAAGATAAAACCCTGATAACAAAGGCTGGAAGCAAATATAATAATAATAATAATAATAATAATAATAATAATAATAATATTTCTATGTCACCCATCTGACTGGGTTGCCCCAGCCGCTCTGAGTGGCTCCCAACAAAATATTAATATACAGTCGTACCTTGGTTCTCAAACGGAAACCGTTCCGGAAGTCCGTTTGACTTCCGAAAACATTCAAAAACCAAGGCGCGGCTTCCGATTGGCTGCAGAAGCTTCCTGCACTCAATCAAAAGCTGCAGAAGCAGTGTTAGACGTCTGGCTTCCAAAAAACATTTGCAAACTGACTTCTGGATTTGTGGCGTTCAGGAGCCAAAACATTTGGATCGCAAGGTGTTCAAGATCCAAGGTACAACTGTATTTAAAAGATATATATTAAAATCCAGTGCTTTTCTTCTGGAAAAGCGGTGCTGGTACTGCATACCCTTGAGTGCTCCCAGAAAAAGCACTGTTTAAACTCTATCTATCTATCTATCTATCTATCTATTTTCCCTACAAGGACTTTCCTTGCAGTTATCCAAACTTTCTGAGCCCAATTTCTGGCTAAAAACCAAAAAAACACTATCCAACATCTCCCCAAGATTCCCAAACAAATGGAGTGCATTGAGGTGCTTCAGTGGCGCTTCCAGCTTTTCCCGGAACACTTACCAGCTGCTTGTGGTGCTGAGGCAATGGGCAAGGCGGAGTGCCAGCTGCCAGCTTATACACAGGTGTCACAGACATGCTGGCAGGGTGGGCACAAATGAACCTCACCTGCACCATCTCCACAGCGGGACTGGGGTTTAGCACGCCCGGATGATTGCCCACCTGGAACGTAAACACCTTTGGGGAAGCAGCAGAGGAAGAGTGGTTGTCAGCCAGCAGGCTTTGCAAATGTAGCCAAGCATAAAGTTTAGATGTAACCAGAGCCTTTGGACAGGGTCAGTTTAAAGCGTTAGCCTAAGAAAACCAAACGCTGAAATCTCCTAACTACTGAATCTGGAAAGGGGGCATCATTGTGGACGGTGCACACAGCTAGAAGGGAGAATAAGCCAAGCACAGATTAAGAAGAAGAAGAAGAAGAAGAGTTTGGATTTGATATCCCGCCTTTCACTCCCCTTCATGAGTCTCAAAGCGGCTAACATTCTCCTTTCCCTTCCTCCCCCACAACAAACACTCTGTGAGGTGAGTGGGGCTGAGAGACTTCAGAGAAGTGTGACTGGCCCAAGGTCACCCAGCAGCTACATGTGGAGGAGCGGAGACACGAACCCGGTTCCCCAGATTATGAGCCTACCGCTCTTAACCACTACACCACACTGGCTCTCTATCTATGATATTAATATCTATGATATTAAGCTATCATAGCGCTGTTTTCTGTAAGACGCACCAGCGCTATGGAGGCTGTGCCTTTCCTTATCGGCCATTACGTTTCATAATAACAACAACAACAACAATTTATTATTTATACCCCGCCCATCTGGCTGGGCTTCCCCAGCCACTCTGGGCGGCTTCCAAAAAAATATTAAAATACTGTAATACATGAAACATTAAAAGCTTCTCTAAACAGGGCTGCCTTCAGATGTCTTCTAAAAGTCTGGTAGTTGTTGTTCTCTTTGACATCTGGTGGGAGGGTGTTCCACAGGGCAGGTGCCACTACCGAGAAGGCCCTCTGCCTGGTTCCCTGTAACTTGGCTTCTCGCAATGAGGGAACCGCCAGAAGGCCCTCGGTGCTGGACCTCAGTGTCCGGGTAGAACGATGGGGTTGGAGACGCTCCTTCACGTATACTGGGCCGAGGCCGTTTAGGGCTTTAAAGGAAAGCACCAACACTTTGAATTGTGCTCGGAAACGTACTGGGAGCCAATGTAGGTCTTTCAAGACCAGTGTTATGTGGTCTTGGCAGCTACACCCAATCACCAATCTAGCTGCCTGTTAACGTCTGGGGGGGGGGGGAGAATACGCACACACCTTCCTCCTACCTGTTCCCCCAGCTCCAGGCATGTGATCCGATAAATGTACTGGTTTTGCTTCCTCTTGGCCGGCAAACGAACCTCCACCACGTGGACTTTGTCCTTATGTTCCACTCCGAGCTCCAAGAAGAAGCGGGATGGCTCCAACACCCATGGGCTGGGCCCTCCCTCGAACACCATTTCCTTCACGGAATGCCAGGTCACCAAAGCCACCTCCATGGGGTTCACAGCCTAGTCATTATATAAAGTAGTTAACACTGCCTTAGCCTGCAATGAATTGACCCAAGGACCCCCCCCCACCCTCGGTTCCACACCTGTAATTCTTCCAATAGGGAGGTCTGTGCTTTCTAACCACCATTCTCACCCCTAGTTCCCGGGAAACTGGTAAGATGATAGATCAAGGTTGCAGACAAAGAACATCAAAATGAAGGACTCTGTTTTATACTGAACTAGACCATTTAGCTCAGTATTGTCTACACACTGACTGGCAGTGGCTTTGCAGGGTTTCAGGCAGGGGAGAGACTTTGCCCGACCTGGAGATGCTACTGCTGGGGATCGTAATCTGGGACCTTCTGCAAGAAAAGCAAATGCTCTATCCCTGAGCTGTGGCCCTTCCCTCAACAACGCAAAAGGAATTCAAAAGAGAGAACAGAAATAAACTAGTAGTAATAGTAATAATAGTAATAATAATAATAATAATAATAATAATAATAATTTATTTATTTATACCCCACCCATCTGGCTGCGTTTCCCCAGCCACTCTGGGCGGCTTCCAACAAAACACTAAAATACAATAACCTATTAAACATTAAAAGCTTCCCTAAACAGGACTGCCTTCAGATGTCTTCTAAAAGTTTGGTAGTTATTTTTCTCTTTGACATCTGATGGGAGGGCGTTCCACAGGGCCGGTGCCACTACCGAGAAGGCCCTCTGCCTGGTTCCCTGTAACTTGGCTTCTTGCAACGAGGGAACCGCCAGAAGGCCTTCGGCGCTGGACCTCAGTGTCCGGGCAGAACGATGGAGGGTGTAGCACCACCCTCCACCCACTACTACCATAGATTTGGTGCTTCCTCACCTTGAGCGGTTCATAAGCAGCAAAGGTGGCACTCGTGTCAAAATACTCCTCGTAGATGGTGGCGCTGGCTGTCACCAGCGTATGGCCGAGAGACTTGGCTGCTAGATGGATGGTGGAGCAGAACTGTGGCCCAGCTTTCTGCTTACCTAACAAACAAGAGCACAACTGCACAGGAAGAGCGATTGATCTGTCAACCAACTCCAGAACTGCAACGAAGGAGCTCGGCAACCCACCCAAGGGGCAATTGCAGTGCCCCGTGATTGTGGAGTACGGTGGAGAGCACAATGGGGCATTGGTCAAGAGTGGGTGTCCTTCTAAAGCCTGTGGGGAGGTCACCCTAGCAAACAGCAGTCCCCCGAATCTGCTCCTCAGTCTGCCCATGCAAACATTGGGATATGTGTGAGGGGGAGGGTGTGCTATTTTTCATTTATTATTAGGTGTTATGTACTGAGTTGAATAGGATCCAAAATGCAGCAGTCTGATTGGTCCTAGAACAATAGGATTCAGAATGCAGCAGTCTGATTGGTCCTAGAACAATAGGACCCATAATGCAGCAGTCTGATTGGTCCACAGGAGCCATCCAATCCAGCTCCAGGTGGAAGTGAATCCGCAACCTGATTGGCCTACAGGAGAATCTTGGAATTAGCCAATCACGTGGGGACCATTGTGTAAATAATGTATATAAAGCAGACATGCTGGGGGAACTTCCATTTCCTCACCACTATGAGCTGAAGAAAGAGTATGAAATCCACTCTCAACTCCGAGTATATTTCAGTGAAATATACTAGGAGTCGAGAGTGGATTTCATTACTACTTTCTTTTTCTTTTGAAATTTTGCACCCTTAAGAATTTTGCACCCACGGCAACTGCCCCTGTGGCCCCACCCACACAATGGCACAGGCTCCCAGGATTCTTTGGGGGAAGCCATGACTGTTTAACGTGGCGCAGTACTGCTTTAAACGCCTAGTGAAGATGAGGCCTAAAACAGGAGGCCAGGAGAGGACCGGCTGCCCATTTATGTAAGGGAACAAGTGAAGAGAGCTGCCCTCTTACCCGCTTCATCCAGGGCGAACACTCCTTGCTTATCCATGCCGACGTCCAGGGGTAAGAGTGAGCAGTCCGTGAAAGCGATGGTCTCCCCCGTCTCTTTCTCAACGTGGTACATCCTGAGTGGAACTTCCAAGGTCTGTCCAATCTCAGTGTCTGCATGGAATGGCAAGAACTCCATCTTTGAGAGCTTGAGCACATACACCTGAGTGGGAGCAGGGGGGAAAGAGTCAAAGAGCACATGAAAACATCTTCATGTATGCAACAACGGCTGCCAGAGTTTTAATAGCACAAGGATGGAAGACTGAAGAAACCCCAACTAAAGAATCATGGCAAGAAAAATTGACGGACTATGCAGAACTGGCAAAACTGACATACAAGCTACAGGACAAGGATAACTGTGACTTTAAAGATGAATGGGAACCTTTTACAAAGTATCTGAAGATGCAACAAAGCGAACTGGACTCCTTGGCTGGTTTTGAATAAGCATTCACAAACTTTTTATTGATAATAATCAGCTAAACAGTTTGAGGATCTATACAACTGTGTAACATGCAGAAAACCGCATTTTTAGAGAAATCAAAGACTGGAACTGAGGGAAGTTGGGGGTGGGGGGGTTCTGTGGGGGGAGGGAGGAAAAATGGGGGGGAATAAGGATGATATGTTTCTGGATAATGTTTTGTTTTAAAAAGTTATTAAAAAACAACAAAACAACAACAAAGAGCACCTAGGAGGGAAGAATCAGCTCTCTAGGGATTCAGAACGCCCCAAGGCCTCTCTTCAGACTGAGTTTGAAGCCTGTAGGGTGGGGTTTTGACCCAGCAAGCAATTCGACTTGCGCCAATGCTGCAGGAAGACTTGCCTGTATTTCCCCAAAGTGGAAAGGGTTCTGCACATCTCTGGCTTGCACGGCGGTTTGGCCCTCAACCAGCCCGGCTGTGACCACCCCTTTCACCGTGACGGTGGCCACTGTCTGATTGGAAGAGGTCCACGTGAAGTTGCCGCTACCTCCCTCCACCTGTGAAGAGTTGGGAGAGCAGAAGCAAGGGGGGGGGGAAATACAAAATGCACAGTTAAGCCTGCACCCCCAGAACAGAGTAAGATGATGATGTTCTCCACCGGGGTGTTGGAGAGAGCATGTGTCACTGGATCAGAAACAGTGGCCTCCGTTGGTGGAAATGCAAGCATGGACTCACATGGCCAGTGGAAGGGGACTGCAGGAATAGAAATCTCAATGTAGCAGTGGCCTCAACTAGTGAGGAGGCCCAACCTCAG
Organism: Podarcis cretensis; assembly: GCF_951804945.1. Lineage (NCBI taxonomy): Eukaryota > Metazoa > Chordata > Lepidosauria > Squamata > Lacertidae > Podarcis > Podarcis cretensis. Next base: position 9,397,080 of record NC_137186.1, read on the forward strand.
GTCCCTTCTGCTAGGGAGGTCAGGTGGTCACCTATGTTTTCTGCAATAGGTCTTCCTCAGCGGGATGTCAGGGTGTTTTTTCCACCAGCCTCCTCTTGTAGACAGAGAGGCTAACACTTTTATTCCATTTGGTATTAGCAGAGATTCTCATGGGTTGCTTCCAGGTGGCCTGTTTAATTTTTAATTTTTTGGTAGAATGTTTTATAATAAAAGGACATTGATGAAAAGGACCTCTCCAAACGAAGTGAATGGGTGGTAAACCGGCAAATGCAATTCAATGTAAGTAAACAAGTGTGAAGTGATGCGCATTGGGGCAAAAATACGTGAATTTCACACATACAACAATCTTTATTATGGTCCAGAGACCCAACAAATCATTACAAAGCAATACACGGGTGCCACGGGTGGTGGCAGCGGCCACTGGAATCTAGCAACAGGTTAGATGCCCCTCTTACAGGAGATAGGGAAGGGGACATGTGCTATATGGGACTCTTGCTTACGTTTAGTTAATGCATCTGAGGACAGTGAGCAACTTTCCTTAGACGGAAGTAATGAGTTCAAAGCAAGGGGACCTGCCAAAGCTAGATGGCTTTCAGGCAAAATTTCTACGATCTCTGCTGCAGGTACCCAACTGTGAATTTCACATATACGCTCATGGGGTCTGAACTGGAAGTGAGCGAACAGGAACGAGACCTTGGGGTTGTAATGGATAGCTCAATGAAGACGTCGACCTGGTGTGCAGCTGCCTTGAAACAGGCAAATTCCATGCTATGGATCATTAGGAAAAGAATTGAAAGGAAAACTCCCTGGGTGGGATCTCCCAGGGGGAGGAAACTGGGGGAAGAAGGGGAAGTTCCCAGGTGAGAGCTGGGAAGGTTCACTCTCCTTTGTGTGAAATAAAGGTTAAGATATAATTTTGATAGAGGGCTGTTCTTTTTTTTTTTTAATAAATGTTTATTAGAATTTCCAATTTAATACAAAAAAACAAAAGTACAAAAATACACAATTAAAAAAAAAAACAAATATAATTTCCAATACTTATTTCTATTACCTTGTTTCTCGGACCTGCTCTCACCTCCCCCTTTTGTATTCCAGTTCAAATCTTAATTCAGCAAATCCTTATTAGGGCTGTTCTTACGTTCTTTAAAAAAAACCTGTAGTGTACTCAGCCACATATAAGAAGGAAAACTGAGCAGCGACACTGTCAGATAACCAAATCATTAAGTGCATCAACAAGGCTTCAAACTATCCATGACACAGCCTCTCCATAAGTAAGCATGAGTGGCTGCAAATCTGACAGTGACTTCACTTCTGTTTACGCATCTGATATGAGGGAACCAGACGTTGTCAAAATGATCATGTTTCATTTGGCTCTTAACAACCCTTCTGTGTTGTGTTAGATGCTCGGAAGGAGAGCGAAGGGAAGCTCTGTTGTCATACACAACCCATTGCTTTAGGGTTTTGTCACTGGAAGCTCTGAAGGCATAAGTAGGTCAAAATGGTGGAGGGAATGGGTGCCATCTTTCCTGTGGCAGATGGTTGCAAACATTTGTACCGCACTGAGAAATGAATAAAGGGCATTCTAGGGGATTTATCTCCCCAGGTCTTGGACAACTTCACCTGAACTCTGTACCGGTACAAGACGGCCAGCGGGTGGTGTGGGAATGCCAGGAAGGAGGGCGTCAGCGTGATGGGAAGGTAAATCTTCACTTCCTGCTTGTGGCTGATGGGCGGCTTTAAGAAATCTTCTGAACCACTCTGAAGGAAAGGGAGGAATGATTGACCTGAATTTTCAGTCTTGAAAGAAAAACAAAAAACACGTACATAACAAGGAATAAATATTGAAGCCTGCAGGGCTAGCAAAGTATCTCAAATTCCTAGCCTTCCAATGTTGAGACCTACTATTATTATATTATTGCAAACCCATAAATCCAGGCCAGAGAATATCCATATGCTACTACGATGAAGGAGCTTTTCTTTTACCTGGAGGAGAACAGACACCAGCGCGGCTTCAATGACGGTGACGCCATCCTTCAAAACCCGAACTACATGGTAGGAGCCATTAACTGAAGATATAAACTCTTGAAAGTATTCTTGGGGAAACTGGTGAGTTATTCGAAGATTCTGGAAATCAAGGGGTGGGGGGAAATGTTGTCAGAAGAAGGGACAGTGTGACATCAAACACTTTATCAGAAGCACAGCAAAAAGGTCACAGATCGACAGAATCATTGACTCCAAGGAAGCCTACAAGGCTGGAAACGTGTTTTCAAATTCTTCAGTGCCTGCATCCAATTTTTAAAGACACTTGTTGTTTTTTGCAGACCCAACACAGATAGGCCAGTGGCCCGTCTAATCCAACATCCTGTTCTCACAGTGGCCAACCAGATGCCTCAGTGTGAACTCCACAAGCAGGATTGGCCACAAAAGCATTCTCTCCCCTCCTGCAGTTTCTAGCAACTGGGATTCAGAAACACAGCACAGCCATCATGCCAAGCACCCGCTGACAGCCTTGTCCTCCATGAATTTCTCTAATCCTCTTTTAAAGCCATCTAGCCCGGTGGAAATAATAACAACAACAACAACAAAACAACAACAGCAATAATAATAATAATAATAATAATAATAATAATAATAATAATATATTTATACCCTGCCCATCTGGCTTGGTTTCTCCAGCCACTCTGGGCGGATTCCAACCAAATATTAAAAACAATACAGCATCAAACATTAAAAACTTCCCTAAAAAGGGCTGCCTTCAGTTGTCTTTTAAAAGTAAAATAGTTGCTTATTGCCTTGACATCTGCTGGGAGGGCATTCCACAGGGCAGGTGCCACTACCGAGAAGGCCCTCTGCCTGGTTCCCTATAACCTCACTTCTCACAGCGAGGGAACTGCCAGAAGGCCCTCGGAACTGGGCCTCAGTGTCCGGTCTGTACAATGGGGATGGAGACGCTCCTTCAGGTATACAGGACCGAGGCCGTTTAGGGCTTTAAAGGTCAACACCAAGACTGTGCTCGGAAATGGACTGGGAGCCAATGAACTCCAATGGGAGTGAGTTCCATAGTTTCACTATGTGCCACAAAACCCCTCAGTCCTATGCGTGTTCCTCAGAATTAAGTCCCACTGAATTTAGTGGGGCTTACCCCAAATATGTCTATACTGGATGACACTTTAAGGTTGGAATCCTATGAACATTTACTCTGGAATTTGGGGTGTGGGTGTGATTTCAGACATAACATGCACAGGATCTCATTGCAAGTTAATGCTGGCATTTGAGAGAGATCTTTGAGCTTCTTTCCCAAGCTGACACCTACTCACATCGGACGGGTAGATCTTGGTGCTCGATTTGTCGTACACTTCAACTGTGATGGTATACTCTCGCTTCACTTCTAGGATCCACCTGTTGCCGGGCTGGACAGTGAAACCTGCAATCAGTTGCACAACGGAAGCCAAACGAAAAGCATTTCTGTAAGATGAGGCAAAGGAAGCATACTGCATGGTCACATTTAGCGGCTGGGGCACCCAGCAGCATGTTCACTGGACGTTGCCCATACTTGGCTCCCTTGTTGGCCTTCTCGTCCTGAGAACCTCAACCTTAGACGACTCAGTCGTCTTTCTTACAACTAGCCCAGGGGGTTGGCTTCCTCTTCCCCCTTAGCCTCAGCTTTGCCCTTCCCTTTTCAGCAGGGAAGAGGATGATGGGGGCAAAACGAGAGGCTAGTTGGCTTCACCTATCATTTGCTCTGTCTCCACCTATTATAGGTCTCTGCCTCGAGTCCTACCAGTGGCAACGGGCACCAGCCTTCACCTCCACTGAGGCAGGACCTCTTCTAAGTTCCCTCCCTCCCCAGAGTGATAGAATCCAGCTCTGTGCTGACCAGAAAAGGTACAAGAGATACCGTATTTTTCGCTCTATAACACGCACTTTCCCCCTCCTAAAAAGTAAGGGGAAATGTGTGTGTGTCTTATGGAGCGAATGCAGGCTCCATGGCTTCAGCGAAAGCAACACGAAGCCTCCGGAGGCCAGCAGAAGCTCTGTGTTGCTTTCGCTGAAGCCAGGAGAGCAAGAGGAGTCGGTGCGCCCCAATCCCTCTTGCTCTCCTGGCTTCGCTTCGCTGGAGAGGTGCTGCACAGTTTTCCCTCTCTGTGCAGCGCCCCTTCAGCGAAGCGGGAGGAAAAATGGAAGGGGCTCCGTTTCTCCTGCCGCTTCGCTGAAGGGGCGCTGCGCAGAGAGGGAGAGAATATTTTTTTTAGGCGTATCTTATGGTCAGGTGCGACTTATAGAGCGAAAAATATGGTAAATTCCCCAACAGGATGGCTGCAAACTGAGTTACAGGCTGCACAGCAACCATACCTTTAAAGCACACCCGAGGAATTGTGGTTCATTCAGGGTGCTGGGAATTGTAGCTCCGTGTATGTTAAACCACAGCTCCCAGGATTCTCTGGGGGAATGAATGTGTTTTAAAGGAACGGTGTGTGCACAGCCCAAGCTGTGTGCCCCACCTCTTCCATCCCCAGCTTTGGAGGTGAGTCCAGACGCACATCGCCACTGTCACCCACATCACCCTCTTCCTTAGGAAAAAGCCCAAGTGCCTATATAGTCAAAACTCTGCACGGAGATGCGGGAGGGACCAGTTACCTAAATATCCAGGCTCCACAATGTATATGCTGCAGTTGGGGAGTCCAGAGGAGGCTCGCATGTGGATGTCTTAATCTCTTCGCTAAGGAATTCGGCCTCATCGTAAATTGAGAAGAGGATGAAAGGGGCAGAGTGTTAAGTTGTGGGTGAACATATCAGACGATACAGCGATTTTTCAAACAGCTCTTGTTTATTCACAGGCCAGAAAAGAACTGAGCTGAAGGGTTCAGCCAGCCTGGTTATATAGAGCTCCAGTACAATGCAACTGTAACAACTTTCTGTAACTATCCAATCACTGAACGTCACTTTCAGTCCCTTATTTGCATATGTGGACCTGAGTGAAAACTATCTACAGTATGCCTCTGCTGGCCCAGAGTGAGAACTTAAGTACATAACACAGAGGATGTTTCACATTAAACACGGGGTTGGATCCGATATGGCGCTACACTGAAACCACTTAGCGGTATGCTTGTTCTGCTGGTGAAATGTTTTGCCCCAGTAGAATATTGTTGCACAGGAGCAGGCTTCTTCACACTCGGCCCTCCAGATGTTTTGAGACTACAATTCCCATCATCCCTGACCACTGGTCCTGCTAGCTAGGGATCATGTGAGTTGTAGGCCAAAAACACCTGGAGGGTTGAATTTGAGGAAGCCTGCACAAGAGAATGTATTAGCAGGTTGCCAACAACTCTGGTCACATTGACACCGTGCATTTAAAGCCCCATGATACTACTTTTGACAGTCATGGCGGCTTCTCCCAAAGATTCTGGGAGTTGTCATTTATTAGGGCAGCTGAGAATTGTTAGGAGGCCCCTATTCCCCTGACAGAGCTACAATTCCCCAAGTGGTTTAACACTCAATCCCTCTTTCACAGGGAACTTGGAGAATTATAGCTCTGTGGGAGGAATAAGGGGATCTCCTAACAACTCTTAGCACACTCAACGAACTATAGCTCCTATAATTCTTGCACAATGAGTTTCTGCTGGTGCAGCTGTTGTGTTGGGATTCCTCTGTTGCACAACATTTAACACACACACACACCCTGCTAGTGCATGAGCCCTTGTGCAACAATGAAAAGTGGGTGTGCTTAGCCTCCTGGAAGCTATTCAGGCATGCCTCAGGATTTCAGGGGTCATGCGTCAGGGAAGACTGGGGCGCGGGGGGGGGGCGGATATTTGTGTTTGCAACAATGGCTGCCTAGATGATTTATGCACAGAAATGGAAAGAAGCAGCAGCTCCAACCAAGGAGGACCGGCAGATAAAACTGATGGGAGTACTCTGAGATCAGTAAACTTATAGAAGAATAAGGAAACAAGAAGAAAGAACCTTTAACAAAGACTGGGGAAAGTTTGTTGAACATGTGAAAAATTGTTGTAAGCAACTTAAAATGTTAGCGGGGTTTATATAGAACGAGAAATAAAGGAAAATAAAGGATTTTTAAAAAGAGGAATAAACAATTAAGGAATTAATTTAGATATGCAGTAGTAAAGAAAGGAACCACAGATGGGGTGAGGGGAAGTGAATTTGATGTGCATTTTTTGTTACATTAAATACAGTGGTGCCTCGCAAGACGAAATTAATCCGTTCCGTGAGGCTCTTCGTATAGTGGTTTTTTCGTCTTGTGAAGCAAGCCCATTGACAGCTTAGCGAATTAGCGCTATTAGCGGTTTAGCGGCTTTTAGCGATCAGCTGTTAAGCTTAGGAAAAGGGGGGGGGAAAGGGGGGGAAACCCGCAGGAACTCGCAAGACATTTTTGTCTTGCGAAGCAAGCCCATAGGGAAATTCGTTTTGCGAAGCACCTCCAAAACGGAAAACCCTTTCGTCTAGCGGGTTTTCCATCTTGCGAGGCATTCGTCTTGTGGGGCACCACTGTAATTTGTTTGATTGTTGCAAAATTGGAAAATGATAAATAAATTAAAAGAAAAGAAACAGCTAGCTGCAGCCCGGTCTAAGTTCTTTAAGGATACTTTTATGGACTAAGACCAGGTTAACCTGTCCCAGCTGAATGGCGGTGATGGTAGCTGTCTTTGCATCCAGTTTGGCCATGGGGAGGCCAGAAGCGTTAGCCTTCACTGCATCTTGTAGCTCCAGCTCATAATGCTCAAGAGGCAACTGCACCTCTGTGGAGATAAAGGGCCGGCCAAGCTCAGTCAGTTATTCCCAGCCATAGCTGCTGCGCTCAGGTGTGTTCCTTACACAGCCTCCCTCTCCCACCCCAACCCAGCAGGGATGTCAGGGCAGTGATCAAGTGTTGCCTTCGGCTTCAGTGCTATTCATAGTTAAGTATGATTCAATTTTCCAACTCAATAAAAGCACTGAAGCTGGGAAAGGCATTATAGGCCAAAACTAATAGTTAGGAGCTGTAGTCCAATAAGGCCTCTCCTGGTATGCCCCACGGAGGACCTTAAGGTCCATCAATAGCAACACCCTAGAGGTCCCGGGCCCTAAGGAAGTTAGATTAGCCTCAACCAGAACCAGGGCCTTCTCAACACTGGCTCCGGCCTGGTGGAACGCTCTGCCTCATGAGACCAGGGCCCTGCAGGATCTGATTTCTTTCCACAGGGCCTGTAAGACAGAGTTGTTCCAACTGGCCTTTGGCTTAGAATCAGTTTGATTCCCTCCCCCTCTTTCTTTTTCCTTTCTCCTCCTGTGAAGAGGCTGCATCCTAATGTTTTAATGTTGTATTCTAATCTTTTTTAAAATTGTATTTTAATCAACTTGTTTTTATTATTGGTTGTTAGCCGCCCTGAACCCGGTCTTGGCTGTGGAGGGTGGGGTTATTATTATTATTATTATTATTAATAATAATAATACCTGGAGGATGGCAGATCTGCCACCACTGGTACATATCCTTCAACCAACCCACCCTTACTAGTGAATGAGTTTCACCAAACACTGCAAGGCTCACTTCTGAGTAAGCATCAGTGTTAGAAACTGAGGTGTGAAAGCTAGGAGCTAAAACCTAGGTTATGGGCGCAACAATGGAATGTCTAGGGTGCTATTTTTATAACAAGAATGCAAAGCTGAAAATGAATGAACAGCAGCTAAAATATTATGTTCATTTTTCACATGGTCTAGTCCTTCCCCTGCTCACCCCCCTAATATTCTTAAGAGGGTCTCTTCTCCAGTCTTCAGAGAGTAGCTGGAATTGGGGAGGCAGAAAAAGGTCCTCCTTTCCTTCCACTCTGCAGTTTTACTCTGAAATCTTAGGCTCAGTACTGCACTCAGAGCTCAGAAACTGCTTGCTCGAATGACATTCCCTGTCACTAAATGTGCCTAGAAGAGTGAGAGTTTCTAACACTGGTAAGCACGTGGAGGATTTCGCAGCCAGGAGACTAAATTATGCATCGAGTCACCCAGAAGATTAGGAATGTACCTGTGATCTTTCCCTGAACTATTTTGCCAACTTTGTACTTAATGTAGGCTCCAACCAGCAAGTAGACATCATAGGAAGGGATTAAGAATATGTTCTCCAAAACCAACAGGCGCACCAGGGCAGCAGCAACTTTCTGGAAGATTGAGAAACCACCACCAGGGGCACGCAGAGAGAAATGCATACATAAAGAAATACATTATTATGCTTTGCAGTCGTTTTACAAGTAAGACTCTTTCAAAACTGAAAAAAGGACTGAGCGATTCCATCGCAATATATGCCCCCTCCTGGTCGGCATTCAAGATAGTTGCTTTGGTTTAATCTCCGCAGGGTGCAGAAGTGACGATGGCTCCACCAGACCACTTTCTGCTCGTTTAAAACTGCCGCCTATCACCTCCACTCCATACATTTAAAGCACTCTTAGAATCACAGAATGAGTTGGAAAGGACGCCAAGGGTCATCTAGTCTAACCCCCCTGCAATTCCCCTAGGAATTGGTTTGCAAAGGATGCTGACAGTTATAAGCAGGACCTCTGCTCCTCTTAGTAAAGGTAAAGGTAAAGGGACCCCTGACCATTAGGTCCAGTCGTGACTGACTCTGGGGTTGCGCGCTCATCTCGCTATATAGGCCGAGGGAGCCGGCGTTTGTCCGCAGACAGCTTCTGGGTCATGTGGCCAGCAGGACTAAGCCGCTTCTGGCAAACCAGAGCAGCACACGGAAACGCCGTTTACCTTCCCACCAGAGCGGTACCTATTTATCTACTTGCACTTTGACGTGCTTTCGAACTGCTAGGTGGGCAGGAGCAGGGACTGAGCAATGGGCGCTCACCCCGTCACGGGGATTCGACCCGTCAACCTTCTGATCAGCAAGCCCTAGGCTCTGTGGTTTAACCCACAGCGCCACCCGCGTCTTACAGAGCTCCTATTTCCAGAGTTCCCAGATTGTTAAACCACTCTGGGAAACGTAGCTCAGTGTATGATCTCCTAATTGTCACAGCTAAAAATTGGCCGCTGTTTCTTTAATGCTAAAAGAACTAAGTCAGCATGAGTCAGTGGCCTACCATGACGCATGCAACCTTTCACCAAAGTGTACCTGCATATATAGAGTAGTCAATGTTAGGGTTGGGTGTGGGTTGGTTGGATGGTAGAAAGCTGGTTGTGTTTGGTGTGTGTAAAAGCTGTTGGTCATGGTTGGAGAAGAAGACTTTTTAAGAATAAAAGCAGCAGTACTCTGCAAGAATACAGTGGTACCCCACAAGACGAACGCCTCGCAAGATGGAAAACCCGCTAGACGAAAGGGTTTTCCGTTTTGGAGGCGCTTCGCAAAACGAATTTCCCTATGGGCTTGCTTCGCAAGACGAAAATGTCTTGCGAGTTCCTGTGGGGTTCCCCCCCCCCTTTTCCTAAGCCCTAAGCCGCTTATCAGCTGATCCGCTGATAAGCCGCTTAACAGCTGATCGCTAAAAGCCGCTAAACCGCTAATAGCGCTAATCCGCTAAGCTGTCAATGGGCTTGCTTCGCAAGACGAAAAAACCGCTAGACGAAGAGACTCGCTGAACGGATTAATTTCATCTTGCGAGGCACCACTGTACTATTACTAAAAGACTCTTTTGTGCCAACTAAGGTCTGAGGACTAGGCAAAGGAGTAAAAAGGAGGTCAGAACCTTTTCTTTTTCAAACACTGACACTAATAACTCTGTTTAACAAATGACAGTTTCCCAGATTCTTTGGGGGAAGCCGTGACTGTTAAAGTGGCAAAGAGCACTCTGAATGTATGGTGTGGATGCCACCTCTATAGCTTTGGTAGGCCCTGACCCTGTCTTGCACTGCTGGGATCCCCCTTGGAGGGCACGGTGAGTACTCACCTTGTAAACAGGCTCCTGTATTCGGACCTTTACGACAGCTGCGCCTGTTTTGATCCCTGACACCAGAATCCTATCTCCTTGTTTCTCCTCTCTTTCCATCTCAAATACGTAGTCGGGCGGAGAATATTCTGCCTCAGAGTATTTTAAAATCCTAAATAAACCAAACTGGGCTTTTACTGGGAGAACAAAGGTCTGTCACCACATTAAGAGTAAAAAACAAGCAGGGTGAAATTTATAGGGTGGGTGAAAAACCTGCAGCCGCTGTTAAGATCCCCAAACCCATCAACCCCAGCCAGCATGGCCAGTGGACGAGTGGTGGTGGCGGCGGCCACTGGAATCTAGCAATAGGTTAGATGCCCCTCTTACAGGAGATAGGGAAGGGGACATGAGCTATATGGGACTCCCGCTTACATTTATGCATCTGAACAACAGTGAGCAACTTTCCTTAGACGGAAGTAATGAGTTCAAAGCAAGGATGCAATGGAATGAAATATCTCAACTTCAGCAGTCTACCCAGTGGAGCACACACACAGCCTCCCGTGTCGTTTAGGATTTTATTAATCACACTTGGCCATTTGGGGTTTCATCTTACCTAATCTTGCTCGAGAGCTCCACGTTTTCCAACTCATCGTCCTTGGCGATGCTCCACTCAAATTCCAACCCCTCCAAGCTGCTGAATGTGTTCCCTGCAGGCAGGATCCAAAAACGAGCCCAGGCTCAGGGCCAAAGGAGATGCGATGTGATGATGTCTGTCATGTGGCTTAGCTTTGTGTGACTGTTTATTTTTTAATAAAAAAAGTTACATGGGGGTGGGGAGGGAGGATCAGGATCATAGTATGAGGGATGAGGGCTTGAACCCTCTGTCCATGCTGTGGGCCTGATCTGGCTTTTGCTCCAAAGCTATCTCACCTTGAGATCCTTGCTGGCAACAGAGAGGGAGATGCTTACAGGTCTTGTTCCAAAACTATGTGAGTGTGAAGATGAGTAGAAGCATCAGGTGAAATACAGAGAAGAATGTAAATTAAGTTATTGTGGATAAAATAGGCCACCTGCTTGCTAACTTTAGGTGTACACCATAAATAAAAAGTTAGCAGAGCACTGTGACCTATCTGGTCATGTCAAAAAGGCGAAAGAAGAGTCCCACTAGCAGGCCAAAAGGGTGTATCAACCCCAGAGAGAAAAGTAAATAAGAATAATAACAATAATGTAGACATGCTATGCAGAACTGGGCTTATAAGTGACTGGCTGCCTCATACCCAGCATTGCTTGTGAATTCTAAAAAAAATAAAATAAAAAATCAGTGCAGTTTTGAAAGGTACAGTTTGCTGTCTTGATTCAAAATGGTGTCCAAAATTTGGTTACAGTATTTTAAGAGGTTTCCAAATGCAGAGCATACTGATATCTTTCCAAAATATATAGTAGTGGGTGTTGCGAGTAGTAAGCTGCCCCCAGTAAGATTACCTTCAGCATCCAGAGCTCTCACACTCAGCTCGAGTGGGGAGTCTTCCACATAGATCTCTCGAGTTCGGGAGATGATCTCAACATGGTCTATCAGATCCACAATGACATCGCAACGCAGCAGATGACCTGTCACTGGGAGGAGGAACAAACGTGTGTGTCGCCCACCCACCACATGTAATCCTGTATCTGTGTTTCATAACAGGGGAAGAATAAGGGTGGATGTGGACAATCCCTGTTGTCTGGGAAACTTTTCTGAGCACCCAAATTGCTCATTCAGTGATAAAGGGAAGGCACACTCTGCACATGCTCAGCGTTTGGGGTTCTTCATTCCCCAGGTTTGCATGGCACCCTAGACCCCTATTCCTATAGAAACAAATCCATTTCAAAATTCCCCTTCTTTAGCTCACCTACCTGTCTCCTCTGCTAAAATAACGCTGGCCAGCTTTGTGGCCTGTGTAGAGCAGGTGGTCAACAAAGCTTTCTGAGAGCAAGCCGTCCCATTCTCATACATTGGATCAATGGTGACTGTGTCATGGCGTGTGGAGTACCTGAAGAGCAGATGAGACAAGGCTTGCACGCTCCTGTGCCCCCCTCTCAAAGAAGAGGGGAGAGATGCAAATATGGAACTGAGGCAGCAAGGAACCCTCCATCTTCTTGGTGGCAAGGACCACCTGCCACTTGGCTCCTCCCCTTCTTCTCCATCAGCAGCAATTCCACCGGGTCCTTTGAGCAGTTATGTAAGAACTAGTACCCAAATTTGCTCAGCTCCCTCTCCCTCCTCTCATTTTTTTTGGATGGTGTCTTTTGTAAGCATTACCGGTAATTTTTTTTTAATGATACATCGACTTGAGTGCTTTTGCGGGAAGGCAAATATATCAGTCTCACTATTTATCATTTGCTCATCAGTTCTCTGTTTTTATGTCACTGCCACTTGCTACAGCATGAGGTGCATGGCTAGGAGCGCCATTGGTGGTGCAGTAGTTAATGTATTTTTGGTTTCTATGGAAGCCGCCCAGAGTGGCTAGGGAAACCCAGCCAGATGGGCGGGGTACAAATAATAAATTATTATTATTATTAGTGTGTTGGACTAGGAGCTAAGAGACCTGGGTTCAAATCACCCCACTCAGCCATGAAGCTGACTAGGGGTCGATACCTCTTTCGGCCTAACCTACCTTGCAGGGTTGTTGGGAGGATAAAATGGAGTTTTCAATGAACAATAATCGAGGCTTAGATTAACCTCAAGGGACGCGGGTGGTGTTGTGGGTTAAACCACAGAGCCTAGGACTTGCCAATCAGAAGGTTGTCAGTTCGAATCCCCGCAATGGGGTGAGCTCCCGTTGCTCACTCCTAGCTCATGCCCACCTAGCAGTTCGAAAGCACGTCAAAGTGCAAGTAGATAAATAGGTACCGCTCTGGCAGGAAGGTAAACGGCGTTTCCTTGCGCTGCTCTGGTTCGCCAGAAGTGGCTTAGTCATGCTGGCCACATGACCCAGGAGCTGTATGCTGGCTCCCTCGGCCAATAAAGGCAGGATGTAAATAAATAAAATTTCCCAGTAAATTTTATTTACTGGGAAATAAAATTTCCCAGTAGTGATGTATGGAAGTGAGAGCTGGACCATAAAGAAGGCTGATCGCCGAAGAATTGATGCTTTTGAATTATGGTGCTGGAGGAGACCCTTGAGAGTCCCATGGACTGCAAGAAGATCAAACCTCTCCATTCTTCAGGAAATCAGCCCTGAGTGCTCACTGGAAGGAAAGATCGTGAAGCTGAGGCTCCAAGACTTTGGCCACCTCATGAGAAGAGAAGACTCCCTGGAGAAGACCCTGATGTTGGGAAAGATGGAGGGCACAAGGAGAAGGGGGCGACAGAGGACGAGATGGTTGAATAGTGTTTTCGAGGTTACCAGCATGAGTCTGACCAAGCTGCGGGGGGGCAGTGGAAGACAGGAGTGCCTGGCATGCTCTGGTCCAGGGGGTCACGAAGAGTCGGACACGACTAAACGACTAAACAACAACAAATAAATAAAACACTGCGAGTACATTCCTACTTTTCTGGATCTTGAAGCGGGTTAGCATGGTTTCCCTTCTCCCCTGCCTACCCCAACATAGAGCATTTTATCTTCAAAACAACTCTGCAAAGCCGGTCAGGCTATTAGACTGCAAACGGCCAACAAGTGCTTCTGGGATTAATGAAATATTGAACCTGGCCCCACCTTTGGCCCCGCCCACCACGACGTCACTGTTACGCTCACGTTTGCCCCGCCCCTCTGGCTAGGCCCCGCCCCTCACCAGGAGTAGCAACCGCCCTCAGCGCCCAGCACGAAGGGGACGCGCTTGTCCCGGCTGAAGGGCAGCAGCACCTTCGGCGTGTTCAGCTTATAGGCGCCGGCCGGCCTCGCCAAAAGCGCCAAGCAAAGCAGTAAAAGGACCGGCCTTCCTGGAGGGGCCCAGCCCAGCCCCATCTTCGGAAGAAAAGCCCCAAGCCGCCGCGGCGCAAAATGGCCGCGGGATCCCTTCTGCCTCGCACGAGCCCTAGTTCTGCGCATGCGTCGGCGCTTAGGAACCTTGTTAGCACGCTGGACGTTCTGCCCGTGCGCATGCGCGTTCTTACCTTTTCCACCCCTTCGAGTACTCGCGCTTGGTCTCTCCGCCCTTTCCCGCTTCTCCACCGGTCTCGGTCTGCGCATGCTCCTTCTCACCTCGCGGCTCGTTTTGCGGTTTAAGCTAGGGGAAAGGGCTTGCCTGCGCGCATGCGCAGCCCAGGGTCGGACTCGAAGCCTGTACTAGGGATTTTGCATTGTTCCTAATTTAGGCGCTTCCGACGGCTGCAGCCTTAATTGAGGCAAGGCACCATGAGGTCTGCATTGCTTGCAGGCAGGTCCTCTCTTAATCCAGGCATGGCCAAACTTGGCCCTCTAGCTGTTTTGGGACTACAATTCCCATCGTCCCTGACCACTGGTCCTGCTAGCTAGGGATTATGGGAGTTGTAGTCCCAAAACAGCTGGAGGCCAAGTTTGGTCATGCCTGTTTAATCAATGAAGGAAGGCAGGAGGGCTTACACTAACCCAGTGTTTCCCATGCTTGGGTCTCCAGCTGTTTTTGGACTACAACTCCCATCATCCCTAGCTAGCAGGACCAGTGTTCATGGATGATGGGAGCTGTAGTCCAACAACATGGGGACTTGAAGCTGGCCGGCTGGCCTGTTTTTCACAGGACAGGGCTGCTGCAAAGATTTATTTATTTTTAAATGGGTGGAATAGAGTTTAGGCCTGTCACTCAGTTCTTAACTTACCATGCGTGGTCACTGGAGGGGTAAGATGGTTGCAGACTTCTGCCAGTCACTTTGTCCCTTAGCCTGACCTCCACAAGGTGGCTGTGAGGATTAAAGGTGTATATGGGAGTGGTTTTCAACCAGTGTGCCGTGGCACCCTGGGGTGCCTTGAATGATGGACAGGGTTGCTATGGGCAACACTGGCCTCTGTTCCTTTCCTTCTCTTCCTCCTCTGATGCCCTCTTGTGTCTCTGCGTCCGAAAGGCTTGCACAGCTGTTTGTTGCAGCAGCCCTGGCTACATCTCTGTAGGCGAATGGTGCCTCTGGGGCTGATGGTGGGGTGCTTTCCAGGCCCCTCTGGGGCACTGTGAGGAGGCACCTCTCTTTGGGGGGTGTGGGGGCAGCTCAGAGACCAGGGGTGGCGGCAGCGGCTGTCCAGAGAACTCCGAAGGAGAGGGGAGCGGAAAGGAGGCTGGGGAATGACTCCACAAGGGAGGGTGTTCAAAAAAGGGTGAAAGGCTGCTGGCTCTGCAGGCATAACTGGGCTCCTGAGCCCCACTGGGGTGCTGCAGAAAGAATGTCAATCAATCAATCAATCTTTATTACGGTCCAGAGACCCAACAAATCGTTACAAAGCAATGCACAATTCAGACAGCCTACCTCCAGGTTAAACAAGCATTTTGTTCAGACTTAAAAGATAGGGATCATTGGTTCTTGCAACCACTGATAAAAACTTCGCCGCTGCTAATGTTCTAGCGTTTGTCCAGTCTTCCAATAGGAACCTGACATAGTGAGCCTCTGATTTTCCCGGGGAAAGTACCAGCAAGGGTAATATCAGTTCAGCCCTGGCTTGCTCATATTTCGCACAGTGCAGCAAAATATGTTTTATAGAATTGATGTCTTGAGCACACGAGCAAAGTCTGTCCTGGTAGGGAACTCCTCTCAAGCTGCCATCCAACACTGCAGAAGGAAAGACGTTTAGTTTGGCTTTGGTGAATAACCTTCGATAATTTGGTACTGTGAGGTTTTTAATGTAAGGTGTTAACTTAAAGACATGCCCAAATTGTACTCCTACTGCCAGCGGACTACAGACTGCGTGTGATCAAGATCGCAAGTCACTGTGTGTATGATCCCATAGTCTTTGCTCTAACGTCTTTAGGGCGCCTTCATAACCCAGGTAATAAAGTTGGGGTGGGTGGGTGACAGACCAACAGAGGTGGCTTTTCTAGCCATGGTTTGCAGAATGAATGTAGTTGGTCAAGGGAGCTGTAGACCGAAGGTTGAAAACCTCTAGTGTGTGGTATGAGAAGAATGCTACATACTGCCCTATTCTTTGGAGGCGGCATGAGAGAACTTTGTAAATAAAAATAATGTATGCCTACCTTCTTAAGTGTCTAAATGCCTTGCTTGGCAAAGAGGTGGAACAGTATTTGCACCACACCCTTTAGAAGTGCTGTCAAGACTGGAACAGTACACTGCAGGTATGCCCTTTGTTGTTGTTGTTTAGTCGTTTAGTCGTGTCCGACTCTTCGTGACCCCATGGACCAGAGAACGCCAGGCACTCCTGTCCTCCACTGCCCCCCGCAGCTTGGTCAGACTCATGCTGGTAACCTCGAAAACACTATCCAACCATCTCGTCCTCTGTCGCCCCCTTCTCCTTGTGCCCTCCATCTTTCCCAACATCAGGGTCTTCTCCAGGGAGTCTTCTCTTCTCATGAGGTGGCCAAAGTACTGGAGCCTCAGCTTCACAATCTGTCCTTCCAGTGAGCACTCAGGTCTGATTTCCTTCAGAATGGAGAGGTTTATCTTCTTGCAGTCCATGGGACTCTCAAGTCTCCTCCAGCACCATAATTCAAAAGCATCAATTCTTCGGCGATCAGCCTTCTTTATGGTCCAGCTCTCACTTCCATACATCACTACTGGGAAACCATAGCTTTAACTATACGGACCTTTGTTGGCAAGGTGATGTCTCTACTTCTCAAGATGCTGTCTAGGCCTGTCATTGCCCTTCTCCCAAGAAGCAGGCGTCTTTTAATTTCGTGGCTGCTGTCACCATCTGCAGTGATCATGGAGCCCAAGAAAGTAAAATCTCTCACTGCCTCCATTTCTTCCCCTTCTATTTGCCAGGAGGTGAACATCCCCTCAAAATTTCGCAGTGGGCAAAGAAAGGTTTGCTTTTCCTTCTCAGTCCCCGTGTACACAGAGTCTGTTCCACTCCTGCATTGAACATACCAGGTTAAATATGTCTGCATTTCAGTGTGTGCCAGGATCGGACGCCCACCTTCCCGTAAGTTTTGAACAGGGGAGAACAAGCGAGAGCATCTCCCTGGAAACATCTGTGGTGGTACCTGATGTAAGTTCCCCATTGATAGGACAGCTGATATTTGGAGGTGGACAGTTTGCACACACCATCGAGCGACTGAAAGCCCAGTTCCATCAGTCACCTCCTATTCTTGAACTGGGTTAAGGTAAAGGTAAAGGGACCCCTGACCGTTAGGTCCAGTCGTAGCCAACTCTGGGGTTGCGGTGCTCATCTGCTTTACTGGCCAAGGGAGCCGGCGTACAGCTTCCGGGTCATGTGGCCAGCAAGACTAAGCTGCTTCTGGCGAACCAGAGCAGCGCACAGAAACGCCGTTTACCTTCCCGTCGGAGCTGTACCTATTTATCTACTTGCACTTTTGATGTGCTTTTGAACTGCTAGGTTGGCAGGAGCAGGGACCGAGCAACGGGAGCTCACACCGTAGTGGGGATTCGAACCGCCCACCTTCTGATCGGCAAGCCCTAGGCTCTGTGGTTTAACCCACAGCGCCACCCGCGTCCGTGAACTGGGTTAACTGGCCATTATAAGAACAAAATGTTTAAGAATTGTTGCGAGAGTATAATTTCCCCCCCTCTTCCTTTGCGTGTATGTGGGCTGTTATTTTTTAATTGTACGCCTGCCGACAGGCACAGTCTCTCTTAATGGAGGGATCCCCTCTGGGAGCCTTTTTAGCTAAACAGTGGGACACAAATGCTCTTAATAAGACCATGATTCCGTCTTTTTCTGCTCTCGCATGTGGCAGTAGTTTTGTTCTGCCACAGCACCCTCCCCAAATTGCACACAGAGGTGCAGGAAATCTTTGGCCATCCAGATGTTGCTGAACTACAACTCCCACAATCCCTGATCACTGGCCATGCTTGCTGGGGCTGATGGGAGCTGTATTTCATTGACATCTGGTTCCCCAATGGCTCCCCGCATTTGCGTTGAGGAGTTGCATCCATTGATCCACCCACTTTATACCATCAAATGCATGTGGTCCTAAGAAGGTTCACTGCACCCCTGCCTATAGGACTTGGAAGTTAGAATAGCGGTACCTCAGTTTTTGAACAGCTTAGTTCTTGAACTACTTGGAACCCGAACACTGCAAACCTGGAAATAGGTGTTCCGGTTTTCAAACTTTTTTTTGGAAGCCAAACATGCTCCATTTTGAGTCCCTACGCTGTTCCGCTTCCTTTCTGAATGTGTTCCGTTTGTAAATTGAGTCGTCCCCCCCCCCCCCGCTAATTGGAGACTTCCTCTTCCTTTCTGAGGGTTCCATTCTGTCGGCTGTTGAGTCCCGCGCACCCACGAAACACGGAGGTGATATTTGTAGCTTATATTTGGTGCTTTTGTTTTCCCTTTTTTTCTTCTTTTGCATTTGTGCTTATGTGGCTTTTTCATTTTTGTGACTGTGGCTTGTGACTTGTTTTTGTGACTGTGTGGAACCCAGTTCAGCTACTGATTGATTGATTGATTGATTGATTGATTGATTGCTGCTTTTATCCATCAATCAATCACACAATCAAAGTCAAGAAAACCATTAAGAGAACAACTGTAAGGTAAAGGGACCCCTGACCGTTAGGTCCAGTTGTGGACGACTCTGGGGTTGCAGCGCTCATCTTGCTTCACTGGCCGATGGAGCCAGTGTACATGTGGCCAGCATGACTAAGCCGCTCCTGGCGAACCAGAGCAGCACACAGAAATGTCATTTACCTTCCCGCCAGAGCGGTACCTATTTATCTACTTGCACTGCATGCTTTCAAATTGCTAGGTTGGCAAGAGCTGGTACCGAGCAACGGGAGCGCACCCCGTTGTGGGGATTTGAACAGCCGACCTTCTGATCGGCAAGCCCTAGGCTCTGTGGTTTAACCCACAGCGCCACCCACGTCCCCTAACAACTGTAGAGGTAGTAAAATTCATGTTAAATTTCTGTTTTAGGGGTTGTTTTTAAAAGTCTGGAACAGATTAATCCGTTTTCCATTACAGTGGTGCCCCGCAAGACGAATGCCTCACAAGACGAAAAACCCGCTAGACGAAAGGGCTTTCCGTTTTTCGAGGCGCTTTGCAAGATGAATTTCCCTATGGGCTTGCTTTGCAAGACGAAAACGTTTTGCGAGTCTTGCGATTTTTTTCGCTTTCCCCCCCTTTTTCTAAGCCGCTAAGCCGCTAATAGCCACTTTGCTGCTAAGCCGCTAATAGCGCTAATCCGCTAAGCCACTAATAGGGTTGCTTCGCAAGACGAAAAAACCACAAGATGAAGAGACTCGCGGAACGGATTCTTTTCGTCTTGCGAGGCACCACTGTACTTTCTACAGGAAAGTGTGCCATGGTTTTGGAACGGACTTCCGGAACGGATTAAGTTTGAGAAGCAAGGTACCACTGTACCTGTAAAGCCGTCTCTTTCCCCTCCTGGTAATTACTCCTCGCATTAATATCAACAAATTAACAAGGCGCTTGTGAAATACAAGAAGAAAGTTGCAACAGTGGAGGGAATGCTTCTGTTTATTATTTCCCCCCAAAAAATCAGACAATAAAAGACAAGTTTTTTAGTATCAAAATACTTGATATGGTTCCTCATTTTTTCCACACTGGCCGCTTAAAAAAAAAAAAAAAAAAAGACCGCCACACCATGAACACTTTCTCCTCTCTCCTTTTCAAGGCAACCCCCTCCTTTTTTTACACAAAGGCAAAAATAAACCCCACACACCTTGATAAATCAAGTCTCCAAACAGCAAAGGGCCTTGTGGCGGCTGGTATCCAGTTTTTTTTGTTTTTGTTTTAAGACAGTACAGTAAGATCCCGCGGCTCAAGAAGGGGAGGGAACCAACCCCTTGCATCCGGAAGAGCACTAGGATAAAAAGAGAGCTCCTCTCCTCATGCTCACACACCCATACACAGAAGCTACAAAAGCTTTTTTACTCAAAAAAGCACAGAGCAAGCTAAGCCTAGCTGGGGAAGAGAGATTTCTTGGTTACAGGAGACTGGGGAACAGCCTGCTCTTAGTAACCAGGTGTAAGAAGCTTGAAGGAGGGGAGAAGGCCAAGGTGCTCGAGGAAAAGAGTTAGGTGCGTGTTTAGAGAGCGAAATGGATCATGAAACCTGATATATTTTGATATAGTTGTGTTCCCCAAACTAGAAATAGCTATAAAGCACAAGAGAGTGTGTTAAGACTGCACCATTTTGGCAAAACACACACACACACACACACATGGACACCTCTGCCAGAAGCAAAGAAGTTCTAGGTACTCCCCCACCCCCATCAAAAATTTTTTTAAGAGGGATTTCTTTGTACAGAGGCCACGTTCCTGTCCCCCTCAATAAATTTCATGAGGCTTTTTCATTTATCTGGCTCAGGCGGGACATTTGCAACCTTTCCGCAGGCTGCAGAAATGTCCCATTCCAACCAAACCCCGCCCCCCCAAAAAAAAAACCAGTAAGAAGAAAAAAAGGGCAGGTCAAGGAGGTGAAACCGCAAACCTCTAAAAGCCCACAGGCTTGTGAGCCCTAGGAATTACACGATGTTCCTCGCAAGGGGCGTTTTACTTCCCCGTTCCAAAAGAATTATCCTTTCCCCCCACGACTGCAAAGGAATGTACATCTCAGACACACACCGAATATTGTGTTGCGTGCTGAGTTTTCGTTTCGTGATGCTTCTGGCAACTGCCCAGTCTGATGGCCCCATAATCATTGGGGGTTGCAGAGGGACTGGAGAGAAGATAGAGGGGAGGTGGATTGGCAGAGGCTTTTGGTTAAGTTGGCAACGAGAGCTGGAAGGTTAACCTTTGACCCTTCAAGGGTTAGAGGTCAACTTTTCTTTCGTTCTTTTTTTTAAGACAAGAGCCGGCCCCAGCAGGAAGCTGCCCGCTGGATTGGCTAAAAAAAGGCAGTGGGGTGGGTGGGTGGGTGGGTGGGGGAGCCAGGGTGAGGCCGGTGGGCGGGCAGGGTCTTTTACATGTCGTTCAGGTCAAGCAGAGTCTGGTCCAACATCCGTTGCGTGCAAAGGTGCTCTTCTTTGGTGCATTTCAGCTTATCTGGAAAGGAAGTGCAGAGACCGTGAGCAGCCGGGTCAGGAGGGAGCGCCAGGAGGGAGCTCGCGCCCTCCCAGAAAGGTGCGTCCCCCCAGCAACGCAGTGCCCTTCACAGCAAACGCAGCCGCGCAAAAGCTTTTGATTCTGTTTGCCCCCCCCCAAAAAAGCCAGAACGCTAGGTCTCCCCACCCCATCCACGCTCATGCTTCCATTTTACTTTTTCCGCCATCCACATGCAGAGGTGCTTGGTTGTCATCCAGCCAGGTTTTCAGAGCTGTTGTGTGTCCCGTGCCGGACAAAACTGCAGCCAGTTTGACACACCCACCCCACCCAAACTTTGGCTTAGCTGCTCATTTTTGTGACACCCCCCCCCCCCCTTTGATCAGGACTGAGCTAGCAGCAGAGAAGGGAGAACAGGGTATGCTGAAGCCTTGCTGCTTAAATGCTAGGAATGCAAGGAGTCCAACATCTTATTCTCACAGCAGCCCATCAGATTCCTCCAGGAAGCCCGCAGAGGCTGGGCATGAAGGCAAGGGACCCCCCCCCACGGCTGCTACTTGTAAGAACAGCTCTGCTGGATCCGGCCAAAGGCATTTCTAGCCCATCACCCTCTTCTCACAGTGGCCAACCAGATGCATCTTCCGGAGGACTGCAAGCAGGACTCTAGTTCAACAGCATTTCCACCACCCGCAGTTCCAAGTAAACAGCATTCGAGGGCTTCCTGCCTCTGGCTGTGGGGGGACAGCACAGGGATGGGAGGTGTAAACTGAACCTCGCTCACCCAGGGTGTAAGCAGGGTGGTGGGGCTATCTCCCAAATGAACATACAGAGTGTCGTTCTGTGTGCCAGCCCCTCCTGAGATTTACAGCCCCAAACTTTCAAATGCATCTGATGAGCAGCTTGGGGGTTTATTTATTTATGTTATTATTAAAGCCAAGATGCTCCCAAAATCGGATGGTGAACCCAGTGCTCCACCCTGTGGCTTTTTCCGTACCTATGCAACTTTAGAATCCTGATCATAACGTGGGCTTTTTTTTACTTGACGGGAAAATGAGTATTCACTCACACACAGAGACATACATATGAAATTCCAACCAAGCTCAAGCAATTGTCATGCCTTGGGCCGCAAAGCTAAAAAAAGACCTTTTGGAAAAAACCAACAGATGCAGCCATGGATGACATGCAGAGGTGACACTGTGGAGCCTCGTGACTTTTTGAAAGCTCCCCCGCACCCATTTCGAGGAGGAACGTGAATGCTTCCCTAGATACCGCCCCGTCCGCAAGGAAGCCACGACCCCTTTTGCGTAGGGGCAGCGGGATCGAGACGCCGGCAAGCAG
Organism: Podarcis cretensis; assembly: GCF_951804945.1. Taxonomy (NCBI): domain Eukaryota; kingdom Metazoa; phylum Chordata; class Lepidosauria; order Squamata; family Lacertidae; genus Podarcis; species Podarcis cretensis. The sequence goes on from NC_137186.1 coordinate 9,419,352, forward strand.
AGTGGCAATGGCGGGCGCGGCATCTCGAAAAACCGAACAAGGGGCAGAAGGCAGACCTATCGCCACAGTGCAACCCGTACATGAAAAGTGTGCAATTCTGAGATGAGTCAAGTTTAGTTCTGCTCTTCTGGCAGTTTTGGAAGGAGAGTGGGCAGCTGCCATGCATTCCCAAGCTTCAGAACGGTGGGTTGGGAAGAGCCAAAAGAATAAATGAAGTAGGTGATTGCCTTTTGAGGCTGGCTGGTTGAGTCCCGAGATGGCAGAGGCAGATGTCCCGTTTGACCAAGCATCAAAGGGTTCCCCCTGAACGGTGGAACAGGGTCTCAATCGCTTCCGGCGCGGTTACACCATTCTGGTCACTGTTCCCGTAGCGACAGGGTGCCCCCTTCTGTCCAGGCATCGCTCCAGAGGTTGATACCTACCCAATCTCCTCCGTGGAACAAAACGTGTACACACACACACACACACACACACACACACACACACCTTTTTAAAAAAATACCTGCCAGACAGCAACATTTATCCAACAAAAGAAACAGCACAGGCAGGGAAAGTACACGCCAGGCACGAAACCAAGTGGGCCAGTGGTTTTATTGGTACAAGAAAATGATAACTTTTTGGAAATAACCAAGTCAGCCAATCCATGCAAGAGGGGTCTAAAAGGGAGCAGGGAGAGAAGGAGGAAAGAACGTCGAGCTACAGAAGACCCGCGTCATAGAAAGGGGTGTCAATAGAAGTAGCTACAGGAGCATTGCCTGGTGGGGAGGGAAATCTAGAGCCGCCCCACACCAAGAAAACGCCCCACTGCTATGCTAGTCTTCTACAGCAGGGCTGGGGAAGCTGTGGGCCTCCAGGTGATGTGGAACACCCCCAATTCACACCAGCTTCAATCAACAATCTGGGATGTCTTGGGAGCGAGAAGCTTGGAGTCCAAGAGGGATGCAGATAACCCAGCCTGCATCTACAGGAAGAAGCTACTACTCTCAACCTTGGGTTCCCGCATGTGGCTGGACTACAAGGCCCATCAACCTCCGCCATGGGCTAAGCTGGCTGTGGATGATGGGTTTTGTAGTCCAAAACAAGCTTTGGGGACACCCAAGGCTGATGAACACTCCACCAGGCCTGTGCTAGAAACCTACTGCGCCAAGAAAGCAGGCGGTGAGTAATACCCAGCTTTTGTAGAAAAACAAAAGCTTAGAAAAATAAGTACATTAGGAAGGCTAAGCATCAAGTGCTCCAATTAAACTGCAATAAGTGTCCTAAGTCAGCCAGTCTTTAAAAAGAAAAAAAGGAGGGGGGGGAGAGTGTGCGCTCCGGTTTCAAGTCTGCGTCCGGCAGGCTCCCCACCCCCAGCGCCTCGCCAAATAAAGCTGGCTTTAAACAGGATCAGAGGAGAGACCCCCTTCTCAGTCACACAGATCATGCAGGGTTAACTTCAGCTCATTAGCCAGCAGCCGGTTTTTCTCAAGCTGGCTGTATAGACGCTCTGTGCAGAGGCAAGAGGAAGGAGGAGGAAGAGGAGGAGATTAGGAGAAGGAAAAACAAAATGAGAGAGAAGAGAAAGAGAAGAGAGAGGACAAAAAAAAAGAAAAGAAAAAGGAAGGTTAGTTGAGTACCAAAAGATGGGGCACGTCCCCCGCCTCAGTTAATGCCATGCCAACCCAGCTGGTTTCAAGCAAAATTTAAAAAAGGAGGTCAGGGAGAGGTTTGCCAGAACAACGCTGGCTGAGGGTGGGGGGAGAGAATAAGAGGAATAAATCAAGAAGTGGCTTCATGTTTTAGAACAGCCTAAGAAATAAGAGTGGGATCTGCTCCCAGGATCATAATTTAGTCAGTGCATGCTGCAAAAGGAGCAGGAACGGCTCCTCATCTCACACTACTTTAAGAAAAAAAATGGAAGCTTCCTGCTTTTGTTTTAAAGAGAGATGCCTATGGTGTGTTGTCCCATCTTTGGAGCAATGTTGGCGCACGTGGGGATATTGGGCTGAGCAGAAGGGCGGTGAGAGAGGAAGGCTGCTGGCAAAGCACTCACAGGCCAAGGGGGAATGAGCGCAAGACATACCGCAGCGTGACAGATACGGCGCTGCCTTTCAGAGCCGGACCAGAACTCCACCTAGCTCAGTATTGCATACACAGAGGGGGGGGGGGATTGGTGGCCGCCTAAACGTTGCTGGACTCCCATCAGCCCCCAGCCAGCATAGCCAATGGTCAGGGATGATGGGAGTTGTAGTTCAACCGTGTTCTTGCTCTCCCAGCATGGCCAATGGTCAGGGATGATGGCAAACAACATCTGATGGGCTGCCACTGGCTGCACAGGCGTCCTTGTCTGCAAGCAGTAGTGACAGGTCTCCAGCAAAGGCATCTCTCAGCTCCGCTGCCTCTTTTGCCTTGGGATTAAACCCGTTACTTTCTGCATGCAAGCTGCGTCACTCAGCTACGGCCCTGCTCCCAAAGGATAGGCAAAAATGGGGCTCTCGGCTGCAGCCACGACCTCCTCCCTTGCACTGCCTCACGAGGACCACACGGCAACCTATCCTGTGCCAGCAGCAGAGGGAAGCCACATAGAAGGATCGATTTTTCTACCTGTAGTGGGCAGAATGCCCTCCAAACAGGTAAATAGACCAGCTGAGCACAGCTCCAGATCCCGGCTGTGCACGGAAAGGGGCTTTTGTGTGGGTTGAAGCCACAACACCTGCAGCAATAGCAGAGAGAGAGACTCCTGTCTGAAACCCTAGAAGCTGGAGATCCCACAATGGTACCCGCCCCCAGTGCTCAGCAAGGCCCCCTGCCCCTCGCTACTTATTTGTTAAAAATAAATGTGTGTGGGGGGGTGTCTTTGTTTACCAGTTTTATTTGTTTTGGGTGTGTAGTGCTTTGTCTGCTCAGAAGGGTCGGCATTCTGAGCCCTGCCAGTTTTTCGTTCTGTGAAATGGGTTGTTTTTGTTGTTCCTACATTTCCGCATGTGCCCTCTGGTCCAAAAAGGTCGTGGACCACCTGCCCTAGAGAGTCACTGGTAGTTTTTGGAGGCAGGGATGCTTCTGGATTGCAGCTGTTGCAAACAGCAGGTTGGGAAGAGGGTTTTTGTGCTCGAATCTTACTTGTGGGCATCTGGTCGGCCCCTATCAGAACAGGATGGTGGACTAGATGAGTCTCTGGCCTGATCTAGCGGGGCACTTACCGTATTTTTCGCTCCATAAGACACACTTTCCCCTCCTAAAAAGTAAGGGGAAATGTGTGTGCGTCTTATGGAGCGAATGTGGGGGGGGGGGGCAGGCAGGAAAAGTCCCCAAGAGCCGCACACAAACTCCGTGCGGCTTTTCCCCAGGAGGGAGAAGGGACTTACGCGGCCAGATTTTTAACCCTCTAAAAACTAGGTGCGCCTTATGGAGCGAAAAATACGGTATGTTCCTTGGAGGCTGCCTCACACTGGGCGGGTCCACCACCTGCCCATCTAGCCCAGAACTCTGGCCGGCAGCAGCTCCCCCATGTTCTCAGGCACAGAGATTGTTAACAAGGACGTTAAACCAGGGAATTAAACCTGCAATGCTTTCTGTGCAAGAAGCCAGAGCCGCTGAGACTCAGCCAGAGCCGCTGCCCTGAGCCCCAGCCCTTTGGGGGGCGCCCACTCCCTTTCCAGATGCAAGCTCCGTGGCCAGGAAGAGGGGGAAACAGCTGGGCGGTCTGAGATAACACGTCTGAAGATGCGATCCGGCAAGCTGAGCGGCATCATGACCAAGCAGCTTTTGGGTATGCTAAACAGCCCCACGCAAATGAAACCCTTAAAAAAGAAAAGCACCCACAGAGAAGTGGCGCCTGGGAAGCTGTGGCAAAAGTAGAGCTGGTTCTAATCATAGAGCTAGAGTGTTTCAAAGCAGCCCCCGCACTTCCTGTTCCCATGCGGGTGATGGGCCTGATTGTTCCCATCTCATAGCTGTCAACTTTTAGATTTGAAAATGAGGGATCAGCAGTCGCAAAAATAAGGGATCAGCAGCCTCACCTGTTCCGGGGACAGTCTATGGGATATCTAACAACCCAGGAAAGCAGCAGGAAACTGCGCTGGAATAAGGGAATTTCCCGCAAAAAAAAGGGAAGGTTGACAGCTATGCCCCATCTTCCCCTTGGACCAGATCCCTTGGTGCTGCCTGCCTTGTTCAAAATGCACCAAAATCCCAATCCCTTGGATGCTCCTAGATGCAGTGGGGCAGGTGGGGTTGGGGTTCAGAAAGGACAGGATGGTGGTTGTCCAATCCTGGCATCCAATAAAACATGGGCATGTCTTAAGGTGGGCAGGGGTTGTGGAAGAGGTGGAGCGAGTGAAACAGAGCCAGAAGAGCAGTGTGCTTCTGATGAGCAGCCAGCGCTTTCCAGAGACACCGGGGATCGAACCTGGGACCTTCAGCATGCAAAGCAGGGGCTCTGGCACTGAGCTGCATCCCTTCCCCAGAGGCACACCTGCTGCAGCACAAACATGGGTTTGTTTTAGCATTTAGCAGCTGCGGTCCTGATGAGAATGCCATGACAACAATCCTCGGAGATAGTTGTGCCTTGTTGGATCGGACCAGAGGTGCATCTTATATAGCAGTCCCATTGGGAGTGGGGGAACAGCAGCTTGTCTGCCCTGGGTTTCCAGGAAGCCTGCAACCCTGGCAACTGGGAGTCAGAGGTATGCAGCCTCTGAACACGCAGACCCAATACAGACAAAATGAAAGGACTTCTCTGCACAATAGTTACATCTCTGGAATTCGCCCCCACAAGAAGGGGTGATGGCCAGCATCTCAGATGCTTTTAAAAGGGGATTAGGCAAATTCGTGGGGGATAAGGCTACTTGTGGGCTTCCCAGAGGAATCTGTTTGGACACTGAGAGAACAGGATGCTGGACTACATGGGCCCTTGGCCTGATCCAGCAGAGCTGTACTTACATTCATATATTGGTTGCACTGCCTGGAAGTTTTTATTTTTTTTAATGGTTTAAAAGGTATCTGGCCACAGCAAGAACAGGAACCTGGACTATGTGGGTCTTTAGACTGACCCAGAGAGGTTTCCCCAATGTCCATTTAAGAAAAGGTGAATCGTGTAGTAAGACGCCACCGACATCACATTCTCGCAGTGGCAAATTACCAGCTTTGTTATGTACTGTATAAAGCGTTTCCTATTGTGGGACCCACGCCGACTGCTCAGCTTATGAAGCGGGGGGAGAGAAAAGGGCTTAAGCCGTTTGGCTTGCAGTTTTACGATCCTTCCATCCCCGCCCAAGATTGTTTCGTCCCCAACTCCCCAAATATAAAATGGTGTTGAAGGTGTCGCCAAGCCTCATGCAGGGGTTCTTGTGCGAAGTGTGTGTCACAGCCTTTGCAAAATGTGTTTAGCGAACCCAGAGTAACCATTCACAGTGCAACAGCCACAGGACTTTTTTTGTTTCGTGGAAAGGTGGTGCAGAAATCAGACCCGGCCCAGCGTCTAGTGCATCATGTCTATATTACATTCCGCCGACGGTTACACAAATCTGTTTCGTAAAAGCCAGCAGTGTGACGGTCGCTACAGCAGCACGGTCTCCAGGAGCACACAAACACACCCACACACACCCCAGAAGTGTCACCCCACTTGCTTGCAAGCCAGCCGGCTCCGATTAGCTCTGCGGCCAAGAATCCCGGACCCCGCCCCCGGCTCCCCCACGCCCGGGCAGAGTCCGGCACGTCGGGCGTCACAAAGGCCGCTTTGTTTTCCAGACCAAGGGTGCAGCGGAGTGGCCCAGCCGGGGAGGGGGACAGGCAGCAGTCCGACAGCTCGTGAGGTCACACACATCCCTGCGAAGGGAAGAGGCTTGTTCCCACGGATGCCCCAAGGTGCCAGTGTAGGATGAGGCGACGTCGCAGGGGGGAAAAGATCAGCCGACAGGAGCAAACGGAGGGAGAGGAAACGAGACCAAAAAAGAAATCCGGAAGGGAAAAAAGAGAAGAAGCTGCAGGAAGAAGCCACTAAGTGGAGCTTTGGAATCACAGATTTTATCTGCAGGCGAGAGAGAAAGGAAGGAAGGAAAGAAGGCCGTTGCAACATGGTGCATGGAAAGAGAGTAAGGGAGAGGGCACGGCACACTTGAGGAACGCATTCCATGGTTAGGGGAAAGGAAAGGACAGGGAGCGTCCCGTCAAATCCACAAACCAAGCCCACACACACACACAAGAGGCCAAAAAGCAGCCGGTTATACCAAACCAAGCTTTCGTTTTTTAAAAAGGGAAGTAAGATGCAAGCGGTTCGCCCTGCAAACACACGCCCAGCCGTTGCCAAGCAACTTGTGGTTAATACGCGCCGCGCCTCTGACCTGATACAACCCCCTGAACACCCACATCCACCGAGGATGCAAAGAGGTAACAGGAAGATGGAAGTGGGAAGGGAAAAGGTTCATGCCGTCAGTGAACCAAGGTAAAGGTAAAGGTAAAGGTACCCCTGCCCGTACGGGCCAGTCTTGCCAGACTCTGGGGTTGTGCGCTCATCTCACTCTATAGGCCGGGAGCCAGCGCTGTCCACAGGCACTTCCGGGTCACGTGGCCAGCGTGACAAGCTGCATCTGGCGAGCCAGCGCAGCACACGGAACGCTGTTTACCTTCCTGCTAGTAAGCGGTCCCTATTTATCTACTTTCACCCGGAGGTGCTTTCGAACTGCTAGGTTGGCAGGCGCTGGGACTGAACGACGGGAGCGCACCCCGCTGCAGGGATTCGAACCGCCGACCATGCGATCGGCAAGTCCTAGGCGCTGAGGTTTTACCCACAGCGCCACAGTACCAAGGTAGCCACACACAAATGCTCCTTGCAACGGCTCCCCAACACAATGCAAAAAATGGGGGGCGTGCGGGTTATTTTTTTTTGGGGGGGAGGAGGTGTTAATTCATCCACCAAAGTCTCAATATTTTTTATTTATTAAAGCAAGCTCTGTCCCTCCTTTCCTCCCAAAGGGGACCAGGGTGTGGAACCCTTCTTCCGGGGCAGCCAGCTGTAGTTACCCGGAAGGAGGAATTGAAAGGCCTTGCCCTTCACGGGTGCAGGAAACAGGGTCCACCCTGATTCAACCAAAAGGCAGATTGAGGAAGGGGGAGGGAGAAGGGTGGAGTGGTTCACTTTGGTAGGGCTTAATGTTCTCCGGTCCAATTTATTGGAAGGCAGATACAACAAAACCCCAATGAGAAGGGAGGCTGCCTTTGTGGAGTCTATCCTGCGTGTGCTTTTTCACTGTGGTTTCTATCAAGGGGCTGGAAAGACCTAATATATCCTATTACACAGTCCATCCCTGGCCACTGTTCTGAGTTTCCCTTTGCTCCAGGGCTCCAATGTTAGCCGCAGAGAAAGTGGCGAAGTTTGTAAATATGGGTATCTGTTTCAGATCACTTATAATCAATATATATATATATATATATTGATGGAAACCTCTGGCATTAAAACCTGTGTTTTTCCGTCACATCAACATGCATTTTTAAAGGCTATTGTCCATTGTTATAAAATTGCTATTAATCGTTTAAAGGGTCTGTCGACTACAAATGAAAGTGATGGTTCGAACGAGCAGCTCAGTAGCAGCTGGTGAACCTGTGGCCTTCCAGAATTGGTGGATTCCTAACTCCTCACTGACCCTGACGACAGGCACTGGAGTCCAACATTATCTTAGAGTCACCATGCTGGCTAGACACACGGTGCCAAAAACACACACAGGAGGGATTGCTTTTACCATGGGAGGGGAGTTATCCTTGCTGAAGTTAACCAAATTTGCAAATCACGCATACTGCCTTATACGAAGTCAGCTGGCTGGACTGTCTAGCTTGGCATCGCCTGTTGCAACTCTAGGGCCAGGCGTGGGGAAGCTTGTGGCACTACAGATGCCAGCTGGTCCCCCAACTCCCATCAGCCCCCAAAAGCATGGCCAGTGGCGAGGGATGATGGGAGCTGTCATTCAGCAACTCCTGGAGAGCCACGGTCCCTGGCCTCCTGTCTTTCACACATGTCCCAGCCAATCAGGGACCACATAATAATAAATGCACTTACAGAGGTGTGAAGCGAGGAGTGGAGAAGCTGTAGGGCCACGCCAGATGTTGGCCGGACTCGCAACACCCGCCAGCCCCGGCCAGCATGCATAGTGGTCGGCGGCGGCAGGAGTCGGGAGTCCAGCGACATCTGAACAGCCTAACCCAACCGCTGGAGCAGCATTAGTACCGCGTTTGCCACAGCACACAAGGCACGCTGAAGCGGAGGCGAACACACAAGCCCCCACCCCGCGCACCCAACAGGCCCAAGCGCCGGTATTTACATGGAAGTCATGTCATTGAGGGCGTGGTCCAGTTCCTCGCTAATGGCTTTGTACTTCAGTTTCTGGGCATACAGCTCGTCTATTTAAAGAAAAGGGGGATGAGGAGAAGTGAGGGAAGGCAGGTCGTTTAGGCCGTCAGGAGGAGAAGAAAGAGGAGCCAGTGATGGATTTACAGAGGGAAGGAGGAAAGAGCGAGGTCAGATATACACATAGCAGAGAATGGATCCCCAATGGTGGCCAAGGAAAACGGACAAACCAATCACAGAGAAACCGTTGACAGCTACGGACCCATTCCTGCACTAGGAAAATCTAGCCAGAGTAGCTTATGCACTGTTTACATCAAGACTGGATTACTGTGATGTACTATACAGTGGTACCTCGCAAGACGAAATTAATTCGTTCTGCGAGTTTTTTCGTCTTGCGATTTTTTCGTCTTACGAAGCACGGATTTTGGAAAAGCTTCAAAAATCACCCGTCTTCAAAAACCTCAAAATGCTACCACACCGCGTGCTATGATGCTCCTCGAAGTCAAGTCGCAACTGCACCCCCTGAATGCACGGTTTTAAGAAAAAGGAAACAAACTTGCAAGACGTTTTCGTCTTGCGAAGCAAGCCCATAGGGAAATTCGTCTTGCGAAGCAACTCAAAAAACGAAAAACTCTTTCGTCTTGCGAGTTTTTCGTCTTATGAGGCATTCGTCTTGCGAGGTACCACTGTACAGTCGTATCTTGGAAGCTGAATGGAATCCGTTCAGGAAGTCCGTTTGACTTCCAAAACGTACGGAAATCAAAATGTGGCTTCTGATTGGCTTCAGGAAGCTCCTGCAGCCAATCGGAAGCCGCGGAAGCCCCGTCGGACGTTCAGCTTCCAAAAGAATGTTCGAAAAGCGGAACAGTCACTTCTGGGTTTTCATTTGTTGGGGAGCCAAGGCATTTGAGATCCAAGGTATGAGTGTGTGTGTGTGTGTATGGATGGTGCTTGATCCAGAAGCTGCAGTTAGTGCAGAATCTTTCAGCAATACTGCTGATGGGAGGCCTTGCCAGCCTATAATAGCTGCTGTGCTCAGAGATCCGCACTGGGTGCCAATTTGCTGCTGGTCCAAGTTCAAGGTGTTACTATTTAACAGCTTGGGATCTGTGGAAACACCTCCCCCCCCCCATGTATGTCCACTCAACCACTTTGATCTGCGGAATTAGCACTGTTACAGGTGCCACCTAATACATGTTCCGCATCTGTAACAAATTGGTATTTTAACATGGCAGCCCCTACACTTTGGAACTCCCTGCCTATTGATATCGCGCTGGTGCCTGCAATGTACTCTTTTCGGTAAGACCTAGATGGTAAGAAGCAAGAAATATATATTTTAAATAAAACAAAAGAACACAATAGTAGGAGATGCATCTTTTGAAGTTGGTGAATGGCGTTAGAGGCTTTCTTTGGGGGGGGGGGGAGAAAACACCCACTAAGGGTTGTTAATATGAGCTGCTTCTTTATTTAGAAGTGTCACCGGATTGAAAGTGAGTGAAAGTGAAAACGCTAGTGGCATTAAGATAAATGCAACGGTATAATATATAATAAAGGAAGAATAAGGGGAGAAAGTGATCTAAATGGATGTATAATAATATGCAGGAATGGTGGGAATATTAAAGCAACCAGGGAGGGGGGGGGGAGGGAAGCCGCTGAATGTTTTTATTAAAAGAAATATATTAACGGTGGAATTGTATATTTGAACGTGAATGGGATTTTGGAAATGGTAATAACGAAAATTATAAATAATTTTTTTTGCAAAAGCCTTTATGTCAGGAATGGGGAAGCTGTGGGCAAGGTCCTGTTTTGACACACTTCCTCAGATGGTAGCCCCGCAAAAGCGTTTCAGGGCCCTGACTGCCGTTCCCAGGGCCGTTTGCAGCCTGAAGCTCTGTTGCAAGGCTGTTTCTCTCTACAGAAAAGTTACTCTATTCCAAGAGCATAATAGGGTCCAGAGTTATGGGCAGCCTGTCATCAGCTGCTTAGACTGAGCATCCTTCAGAACAACAGTAACAATTTTGTGCTGTGTGGGTTTGTTGTTGTTGTAAATAATAATAATAATAATAATAATTATTATTATTATTATTTATGCCCCACCCATCCGGGTTTCCCCAGCCACTCAGATTTTGCAAGGGGAGAAGTGATGCCACAGAAGAGGGGCCACCGCAGAATGTGCCCCGGTTGCCCCATTTTGGGGTCACTGCCCTATGGCATTATGTAGGGTGTAGTGCCATGAGTTGAGATTCCCCAGAAGTTAAGCTCTGCCAGAGACGGCTTGCTAATCTTAAGTGAGCAGTCGACAAATACTGGGAAAGTATCACTTATTGAGCTTTTAAGAAAGAACCGACACTGAAACATCCAGTCAACTGCTAAGAGTTTCCTGAGTCGCTATTTGGCCTTTTCTGAAAGTTGACTCTTATGACCTGTGGGTCACGCCACAAACTACTGCAATTGTGTCTTGACTTGGGCTTTTGAGTGCCAGTTGCATATCAGTTTCTTTACATTGGGGCCATGAGCTCACAAACAGCTCGACGAACAAAGAAGTGAAAGAATTTTTTTTTAAAAAAAAAGTAAGAGGAAAAAACACACTATGATACCAGTACTGGATTTAGGGTGGAGCTGTTTCACGGCGCAGGATGCCTAGTTGAGAGGGTGCAAAACAATAATTTTTTAAAAATGGAAAATTTTAAAATAATATATGGGGCAAGGTGCCAAACTCTGCCCTCACTCAGGGTACCCATATTACCAAAGTCCGCCCCTCTGACGACAGACAAGAATGACAAGGCAAAGCAAGCTATCTGAGCCACATCTTGCAATTCAGATTTCAAATCTGGGCAGAGGAGTGATTTTACAGACTTTTTGCGAAATGGAACGGGAGAAGAAATGGATACTCTTGGAATTCCGCTGGAGATACAGGCTTGGCTTGCTAAATTATCCCGAGTTAATGGAAGGAACACTTTCCGTCCTTGAAAACACACACCCTGGGACACACACACACACCCCATATCCTTCAGGAAGTCCCTCACATCTTCCATAGAGGCTTGGGAGAAGTCACAGAGGGCTGCAGAGGGGACAGGGGCTAGTCAAGTTCCCTTCCAATTAACATCCTCAGCTTTTATTTTGTATTTATGTTGTGCTTGGGTTGATTATACAGTGAGGTGGGGGGGAAGTATTTGATCCCCTGCTAAATTTGCCCGTTTGCCCTCTGACGAAGAAATGAACAGTCCATAATTTTAATGGTAGGTTTATTGTAGCTGTGAGAATAACAACAGGAAAACCCCAGAAACCCAGAAGACAAAAGTTTATCTAAAAGTTAACCAGATAAACCCTAACTTCTGTCTTCTGTTGGTTTTCCTGTTGTTATTCTGTCTCTCGCAGCTACAATAAACCTACCATTAAAATTAGGGACTGGTCATTTCTTCGTCAGACGGCAAACAGGCAAATTTAGCAGGCGATCAAATACTCCCCCCCCCTCACTGTATCTACTTACAAGCTGCCCAGAAAACATTTGGGAGTTTAAAACACTTAAGAACCTATTCTCTTTTTTATATAAAAAAAGATGTTTCAAAGGTTAAGAAAGAGTTGGAAAAGTGGACCACCCTCTGCTAGCCAGATCCAGAACTGGCCTACTCTCCGTGGGCCATGTTTGGCAGGGAGGTGGAGTCACCCAACCGGTCAATCGCCTTCAGTCATGTCTTAGAATCAGGAGCACACAAAAGCACGTCTCCGACTCCCTTCCTTTCTAGTAAAGCCAGGGCTGCAAAGGAAGAATTTGGCATGCCTTTCCCTGCCGAAAGCGGGGCTCGCAGCAGGGATCGGAAGCAACCTGGGGAAAAGCTTGCATTTGCCACCGCTTTTGAAAGGCGGATCCTGTTTCCACAGGAACAACTGCAAATGCATTCGACATCTGGTGTGCAGGACTGGGGGGGCGGAGAGAGAGAGAAATGGCCTTGCAGGTCAAAATAGGGCCCCCGCAGGTTTAATTTCACCCATGGAGGTTTTTCACCTGCATGCTTTTTCCTGACGAACACCCACTGGTTTTTTTTTTGAGAGCATAATTGAAATAAAGGAGGGCTCTTTGTTTCTCCCCAAAGTCTAAAGGATGACGCCCTTGGGCAGGAAAGAGCTCTTGGAAACACGGCCGCACCTGTTCACTCCTAGCAGATTGAACAGTGAGAGTGGGCAGGTGAACACCCTCTGGATCTCCAGTGTTGCAAAGGTACTCTTAGATGGGGCCGGGCCTGTGGTGAACAAACATATTTCCACTTCCCTTATCAGCACAGAGCCGAGTTAACTTTCGCCTGATCTTTTAAAAGCGATCCAGCTACAGGTAATTCCAGGAGACATTTCAGACACAGCTGGTTTTCTGTGTGGGCTTCCAAGGAGTGGAATGGGGGGGGGCAAACCCTCACCCTACCCCCAATAAATGCTGTCCAAAGTGCATTGCTTCTGGGTTGGCGGTAGTCGACAAATCATCCACCAGGGAGGGGAAGGCTAGACAAGGCCCCAGGGGCTTCTAGCTGCTAACCTCTACTGCAGGCATAGGCAAACTCTGGCCCTCCAGATGTTTGGGACTACAATTCCCATCATCCCTAGCTAGCAGGACCAGTGGTCAGGGATGATGGGAATTGTAGTCCCAAAACATCTAGAGGGCCAGAGTTTGCCTATGTCTGCTCTACTGCAAGGAGGGCTGCCTAGATGTTACTTAGGCCGCAGCTCAGCCGCGATACCCCCAATTGTAAAATCAAGGCAATTCAGAAAGGACTGCTTTTCAAGATAGGACCAAGGGCCTCAGCAATAAAGAGCCCGGGGGCATGTACAGAGTGCAACTCCCTTTGCCAATGAAGAACCTTTGCACCGAGTAAGATTCTTGCTTTTTTTTTTTTTACATTTTATGATTCCTGGTAATGGTGATGGATGATTAACAAGTGATGATTTTATACTGATGTTCCTTGACTTCCTTTCATTTACATTCCTAAGGATTTGGAGTCACAGTCGATGGCACTTTTAGAAGCTGGCAAAGGGGGTCAACGAGTCCGTAAGTTTGGAAAAGCCTTGTCTCAAGCTAGGTGCAAAATGTACCAGGAAAGAGACCCTTAAGGTCAATTTCATGCATCCACCTTGGAGTGGGGAACAAGGCTTTAAAAACAATGAAGTTGCCAGAATGGACAAATGGGGGAGCAGAGGGGGAAAGGTAAATGATGGCTTAAGGTTGCTTGGACTACATCTCCCATTACCCAACCACTGGGACAATGCCAGCTGGGGCTGATGGGAGTTGTAGTCCGACATCATATTGGGGGCTCAAGGATGGAGAATGCTGGGCTTAGGCTCCCTCCGGCCTTCAAGAAGCAGAGACCACTGGGGGGCAAACAAAACAAAAAGCAGGGTCGAAGGGGGTCTTAACTCCCCCTAGCCTCACCCCAAGCAGTTTTCAAAGTCCACACTGCACTGCAGACAGACAGACAGACAGACAGGCCACGTATTCTACTGACACACAAACGTATTCTGTTTCTAGGGCTCCTAGACACAGGACCAGAATAATCAAGAGCTGCGTGTACAGGTACAAAACACCAGACCTGACGTCAAGGTAAAAGAGAGAGAAATAAAGGCAGAGGGTTGCTAACCCTGCTGCTGATACGATGTCACTGGCCTACAACTCCCAACATCCCCTTGACCAGCACCAGCAGGGGCTGATGGGAGTTAAGAATCTGCAACAACCAGTCACCAGGGTGGCAAAATAAAATCACGGCATACTATGTGCCGTTATCAAGGAAGAAGCTCCCGTTTAGCTGGATTCTCCCTATCCAACTGCACCACCTTCCTGCCCACACCTACCTTCCAAGTCATCAATGGTCTTCTCCAGCTTGGCTACTGACCGCTCAGCAAACTCGGCACGGGTCTCAGCCTGGGAAAGGGAGAAAGAATCACTGTCAATCAAGAAAGGGGAGGTCTGATCTATTCGATCTCCCGCCTCCATTGGTCTGTCCCCTGGCGGGGGGGAGCGGGGTTTATATTACAAGCAGGGCTGCATATTGATTATGTCCAAACTCTTCCCAATGTGCCATGCCTCCGGGGATACTAGTCAAGTCTATTACAAAGGCAGACAGTGTGGTGTTGTTGGGACTACAATTCCCATCAGCCCCGGCCAGCAAGGCTGATGGCCAGGGATGATGGGAGTTGTAGTTCAGCAACATTTTGCCCCATGTTGCCAAGGAGCAGCCCAAGAAAGGACACCCACCCACCTTGACCCTTCGCATAAGGCATAGCTCACCTCCTTGAGTTTGTCGGTCAAGATCTTGATCTCCTCTTCATATTTATCCTCTTTTTGAGAGTACTGGGGGGAGAGAAGACACAACTCAGGGTCCAAACATAGCAAGGCGACTCACTACAAGCACCCCACTGCAAAGGCCAGATCCCAACTCTCAACAGCTTTCTTTAAGTTTAATGGAAAACTTAAAGAAACAGACCTTCCCCTGCCATAGAGAGGGCGAAGGCAGAATGGAAACGACAGCCAACGTGGTACAGTTGTTAAGAGTGTTGCCTTCATTCTGGGAGGGAAACCAGGCCTTCAGTCCCAGCTTGGCCACTAAGCTTACTGGGAGAGCTTGGGTCAGCCGCTGGCTCTCAGCCTGCCCTACCCCACAAGGTTGTTGTGAGGGTAAGTAGGGGTAAGGATAGAAAGATGCCTCCAGCTCTTAAGAGAGGGAGGGGAGGAGAGCAGTCCTGAGACAGGGTTTTTATTCTCCTTGCACCCCCAAGGGCTTCCAGGGACACACATCTTCCGTTTATCGTTAGCCAAGACATGCCTAGATAGAATACTAATGCCAAAAGGGTCGTGTTCTTTAAAGCAGAGGTTTTTTAACCCAGTCTATTTGTCTTTACACATGAAACTGCTTTGTTAAATATTAACAAGTATATTTTACAGGAAGCGATTTGTTCGTTCCATTTACAAGAGGAGAGGCTAGAAAAAACAAGTTGTACCAGAGCTAAGTGAAAAATCTGTGCGCCCTTCCAGACATTACTACACTACAACTCCCGTCAGGCAGAGGGCCTTCTCAGTAGTGGCACCCACACTGTGGAATACCCTCCCATCAGATGTGAAGGAAATAAGCAGCTATCTTAATCTTTAATCTGGAGCTGCCCAGAGTGGTTGGGGAAACTCAGCCAGATGGGTGGGGTATAAATAATAATATATTATTATTATTATTATTATTATTGATTGAATTTATATACACCGCCCTATACCCAGAGGTCTAACGGCAGTTCACATAAAAAGATCACAGTATATAAAATAAAAATAAGAGCAATAGCTTAATAATACACCCCCTTCCCCCCCAAAAAAGAGCCACATGCCTCGATTCCAGAACACAGGGAGCTGCCTTATAGCCAGAACTCTTGTCCCCACCAGCCCAGTATCATCTCTACTCAAGTGGCAGCAGCTCCCTAGGGTCACCGCCCCACCACATCCTTTAACTGGAGGAGCTGGGGATCAAACCCAAGACCGTTCTGCGAGCAACGCCTTCCGCTGCCGATGCTTCTCTGCCTCCTGGCTCCCGAAGGAGCTGCTCTGTACATCCTGCCCTGGGCTCGGGCAGACGGGTTACTAGAACAAGGCTTTCTCAGGAGGAGCCCCCAGAGACATTTTAATGGGGTGCCTGCTTGCCATTCGTTTCAGCAGCAAGCATACGAACAGCAATATTGCCAAGGGCTTCCTGCCACCGCTTGCGAGGGTTTTAGTTTAGTTTTGTTTTTTTCAGGGCTTCAAGCCATTTTAAAGTTGTGTCTTTGTACAAAGTTATTTTAAACGCCACCATGGAAAAGTGACCATTGCAGGGACCTTATCCCTGCTGGAGGGACCTTGAGACACCTGATGCAGCTTTCTTTATCTAATATCCTTCCAGCAGGAGAGCTGATCATTGCTCTTGAGTCAGAAAAGGAGAGATTCTGCCTTGCTGTGTACCCCACAGATGGCTGCCCAGTTTGAACCACCAGCTCTCCCTACGAAGTAAACACAGTGGTACCTCAGGTTACATACGCTTCAGGTTACAGACTCCGCTAACCCAGAAATAGTGCTTCAGGTTAAGAACTTTGCTTCAGGATGAGAACAGAAATCGTGCTCCGGCGGCGCGGCGGCAGTGGAAGGCCCCATTAGATAAAGTGCTGCTTCAGCTTAAGAACAGCTTCAGGTTAAGAATGGACCTCCGGAACGGATTAAGTACTTAACCCGAGGTACCACTGTATATTATTCCTCACAAGAGATAGCTGGTGTTACTAGTGAATCGAGGAGACTTTGAACTGTAAATGGCTTATCTTTAAAAGTAAGGAATTTCCATAGAGTGAGTGTTTTAGTTTTTAACTGGCCCCTGCTGGATCAGGCCAATGGCTCATGTACAAGCCCAGATGGTCATGTGTCATGGATGCTTCAGGTGTGATTGCAGGGGGTTTGACTAGATCAGTGTTTCCCAACCTTGGGCCTCCAGCTGTTTTTGAACTACAATTCCCATCATCCCTGACCACTGGTCTTGCTAGCTAGGGATGATGGGAGTTGTAGTCCAAAAACAGCTGGAGGCCCAAGGCTGGGAAACACTGGACTAGATGACCCTTGGGGTCCCCCCCTTTCAATTCTACGATTCTATACAGGGCCTCCTGACGTCTTCATTGTATACTTTCCAGGTTTCAACTGAGTAAACACGGAAGCATTATCAGGGGGCGGGTGGGAGGGAAAGGCTATTCCTCCGGCCACAGTGGGGAGGAGAATGGCCACCAGCCCTACCTTCTCAGCCTGAGCCTCAAGGGACTTGAGGTTGTTGGTGACATTCTTCAGCTCCTCTTCCAGCTCCGAACATTTGCTGCAGTGTGTTTGCCGAGGAGGGCAGGGAAGGGAGTAAGAGAGGAAGCCAGAGAGAGAGAGAGAGAGAGAGAAATAATGGATGGGAAAGGGAGAAAAAGGAGGACAGGAGAGAAAGAGAAAAGAGTGAATCCATGGATCGAAGGGACTTCAGGAGATGGGCCTAACAAGGCCAACAATGGCTCCCCGTCCACGGGAGACAAAAGGTTTTGAGGACCTAGGCACCGGCCAAAGACAACACCTTGCAGGCTCTGTAAATCGGGTCATGTAGGAATTCTGCGTGTGTGTGTATTATAGGCTTGAAGTCTGGCGACTGCACTTTGTACCGTCTGAACTGCTCTAGAGTTTTGTTTGCTACATCTGTGCCAGTTTCCAGTTCATATTTGGGCACATTTTAATGTGCTGCCTCTGACCAATACAGTCATACCTCAGGTTCAAGACGCTTCAGGTCGCGCGTTTTCGGGTTACGGACGCGCCGAAACCCGGAAGTACCGGAACAGGTTACTTCCGGCGCTTGTGCATGTGCAGAAGTGCTAAATTGTGCTTTGCACATGTACAGAAGCGCTGAATCGCGACCCGCGCGTGCACAGACGCGGCGCTGTGGGTTGCGAATGTGCCTCCCGCACAGATCACATTCGCAACCCGAGCATCCACTGTAAAGCCTTTTTTAAAAAGAAGGAGTGGCCAGTCATTGGGCCTACAATACCTATCGTCCATGATGTCCAGAAATCATTGACTGATGATTCGTTAATTATTCTACAATTGTGACAGTCTAATGTTGTTATTGTTTGTGAGCCACTTTGTGACTCGTGTGAGTGAAAATTGGCATAGAAACATAACAAATTATTGAATGGAATGAATTGGCACTACAACACCCATTGTCCACAACCCCTGGGGCCACCTGAGGCTCTTTTCCATGCTCTCACCCCCACCAGGAGGTCCGGAGGATGGCAACACGAGAACAGGGACTTTTCAGTGGTGGCTCCCTGCTTGCGGAACGCTCTCTCCTGAGAGGCTCGACTGGCACCATCAACTGAATAGCTCTGGGCACCTTCCAAAATGTTTGTTTTCTACCAGGCCTCTGGCTTTTAACTATCTGTGGCTTCCTTGGGCATGTGAGGTATTTTAAATCTTGCCTTTTAAAAAAAACCAGCATGAATATGTTTTAGATTTTTCTACAGATTTTTTAATGCTGGTTTTCATGTATGTGTTCATTCTAAGATACTTTGAGTTACTTTTTCTTTTTTAAGCAACTAATAAGTTCAGTAGAAGATTACAATCCTACCTTGGGTTAACTATGCTTCAGGTTGAGCTTTTTCAGGTTACACTCCGCGGCGACCCGGAAGTAACTTAAGTGTTACTTTCGGGTTTCACCGCTCGCGCAAGCACAGACGCTCAAAATGATGTCACGTGCATGCACAGAAGCGGCAAAACGCAACCCGTGCACGCGCAGTCCCATGTTACGTTCTACTCAGGATGCAAATGGGGCTCCGGAACGGATCCAGTTCGCATCCAGAGGTACCACTGTATTACTGACTAATAAGTTCAGTAAATAAAACGTCAGGAGCATTAGCACAACGGGGATTTTTGCATACACACACACACACACACACACACACACACAAACACACAAGCACACAAGCACGACTACATAGCCTGCAAGCTGCCGCAAAAAGCTGCCTGGTAGGCTCTGGGTCCAGGGTGGAAACCTTGACCTGGAATCCATTAGGCCTCATTGCCATCCTGAAGGAAGCCGCTGTGCCACGGAGCAGGGCCCCAGCAGCCGCAACCTGCTCGGCAGGAAAAGTAAAATGAAGCCAGTTGAAGTCAGAGACAGAGAGAGAAAATACAGAGAGAGCAAGCAAAGCGTATTGAGGAAGCGAGAGGAGAAATGCGCTCGAAGGAGCTTTCTTCTTTTCTTTTCTTTTCAGGGGGAAAGAAATGGGGAGCAGCACGGGCGTTCGATGGAGCCGGAGGTTGGGAGGGGGGGGGCCGGAAGGGTTAGTACCTTTTCTTCAGCCTGAGCAAGGAACTTCAAGTTTTGGTCCATCAACCGGATCTGCTCATCCAAGTCCCGGCAACGGCTGTTTAGAAAGGCAGGACCGCGTCGGCAGGCACAAGTTCGGACGGGGTGTTGGGTTGGGTTGGGGGCAAAAGGAGCAGCAACGGAAAGGACACACACACACACACAAAGCAGAGCCATAAAAAGGGGGGGGGAGAAGAAAAAAAAAGTCTGTCACAACATGCAGGCTTGGCGGGGTAAGGAAAGAGGTTTTACAAAGGGGGAGAGAGAGATGGCACAATTCTACAGGCCTCATGCCAGGCAGGGAATGTTTCCTGAGAAGACCTGTTAGACCAGGCCCAGAAGTGTGACGGTGAAGAGAGCTTATAGGGTTGCACCCTGGCCGCCTCCACAGACAGCCCTCCGAGTGTCAGTTGAGGTTCCTGCGCATAGCTGTCAACTTTCAGATTTGAAAATAAGGGACCAGCGGCCTCACCTGTCCCGGGGACAGTCTATGGGATATCTAACAATCCAGGATAGCAGCAGGAAGCAGCGGGAAATGGTGCTGGAATAAGGGAATTTCCCGCAAAAAAAGGGAAGGTTGACAGCTATGCTCCTGCGCAAGGAGTGATTCTGTGTGAGGGGACTGCGAACAAGATAGCTGCCAGCTGCTGAAAGGGAGGAGGGCAACTGGCTCAAACACAGCCAGATGGGTGGGTATATTTTTTATTTTATTATTATTATTAATAAGGCAGGCCCTAATCGCAGGGCCCCAAATAGCCCTCTTTTCCCTTCCAATGACAGGGACTGTGCATGCCAAGGGAGTCTGCGAGAGCGCAGGCCGGTTCTTACCAGGCCACAACAGGGGCGAAAAAACTTAAATATTAAAACCTATTTCCCTTAAGGCTGCAGAGAAACTCAGGGGTAAGAGGGGGAAGTGATGACGCTTGGGGTGTCACAAGAGCACCCAAAATAATATTCCCTTGTGTTTCAGACAAGGCTGTATGGAGCCTGCACAGCTGGCAAAATGCAGACATTTGGCACAAGAAAAAAAACACACTCTACCTTGGTGTGTGTGTTTTTTTTGGGGGGGTTGCATGTGGTTTCAAATTCAGATAGTTTCGCATTTTGCAGTTTTATGTGGTTGGTTTTTTTTTTTTTTTTTCAGGTGGGATACACACAGTCCCAACTGAGAGGGGATAATTTCCAGCCAGGAATTGAACAGGAGTTAATGAAAAGCTCACAATGTAGAGCAGTTTTTTTTGCAGGGGGCTGGGGATAGAATTGTAGTCCTCCTGATGTTGCTGGAGTACAACTCCCATCAGCAGCCAGCCAGCATGGCCCAATGGCCTGGGATGATGGAAGGCGGAGGAGCCTGACAACATCTGGGCCACAGGGCCGCCCACCTAGATGCAGAAGCCCATTTTAGCTCCGTGGGGAGGCTGTTTCCATCCCCTGAGCATGCTGCCGAGCCATGCGTCTCCACCCCATCTGCTTCTCATGCTCCACAGCTGGAGAAGGGCGATGGTGATGGGCTCAACCATAAAGATGAGACACTCTCCCAGAGGACAGCCTCCCCACTCCTGCTTCCAGGAACCACATGGGGAAGCTGGGAAAGATCTTCTGCATAATTGTAGTCATGAAGGAGAGAAAGGCAGAGCGGCTGGCCCACGGCAACGAAGATGTGAGCACCACAGTGAGAGGGTGGGCCGGGGGTGGCAGTGAGGAAAAGGAGGTGAGGGCTGGTGTGCAGGCCCTGTGCAAGAGATCTACACACAACAAGCACAAGCGTGCAACACTTAGTGAGTGTAGCCCTGAGTGCACGTCTATATGGCAAACTAGCGTCAGTTTTCACAGCAACGCCACTGGTAAAACAGTTCAGCCCAATAAAAGGATGCTGGAAATTCTAGTTCAGCAAAAGGTGCCAGGAATTGGGAGAGGATTCAGGGAGCTGTAGTTTTGTTAAGGGTGTGGAGAGTTGTTAAGAGACACCCCTCCCCAATTCACAGAGTTACAATTCCCAGAGAGGTTTAGCGTTCAATCCCTCTTCCTCCCAGGGAATTCTGGGAATTGCGAGGGGCAACGACGCTCGGCACCCTTAACCAACTAGAGTTCCCAGAATTCTTTGAGGGAAGTCAGGGCTGCTTCAAGAGCTTTAAATGCGCGGTGCAAATGGGGACGTAGAAACACAGCTTTCTGTGAGAAGAAACAACGGAAACTAGTCGCAGATACCGTCTTACGGCATTAGATGTGCAGCCAGTGTGTTTATATTTTAGAGGGGAAAATCTACTGGTGGGAACTTCACCTCACAGATAGGCAGAGCACAAGTTCTGAAATAAATGGTTTCCAGTTACCCCAACAACATTCTCTCCGAAGCTAACTTGTGAAGTGGGATCTCAGGCTCCCAATTAATATTTTTTAAAGGACTGTGGGACAAAGGAAAACAACATATGGCATTAATAGCACTTGCAGGGAACATATTTCAGCCGTCTTGCAAAAACGACAGGCCTGTCCTTATCAGGCAGCTGCGGAAGATTCGCTCATTTTTGGCAAGGGGCAAAACTCTTGTTGGGGGCAGGGAGTATCACAATGTGTGTTTTTTGCCCAAATGTGGCCTTTCCAGGACCTAGAAGCTTGCTTGGCATTTTTTGCAGACTGTCTCGTTTCCTCCTCTTAGCCCCCCCACTCCATCCATCACATCAGCACCCCAGATGTGAAGCAGATGAGATGGAGCCCCAGACACACATCTGGAAGACTGTAACAGGGTGGCCCAGCCGTGTTCGAATACAATGAATGAACCCCAAAAACAAGTGGACCAGGGGGTGGGCTCGTCACAAATCTCACCTGTTTCAGAGATATGTGCAGGAGGGGGGGGGAACAAGGCCCGTTATTGTGACCCGACACTGGAATGTCCTGCTGCGGGAAATCTGTCTGGCGTTCTGTATTTGCTGCTGGATTTTTGGTGCTTCTGTGCTGATCTTGGGTATGGCGCCTGACATGACTGACACCAAGGTGCTTTTAAATTATTGTTATTCCCTTTTTTAATCTCACTGTGAGCCAGAATGTGTATCTCACACCAATATGATGAAATCACCTTTGTTCCACTTTTTCCTAACACAGGCCACAATCACGCTACACACTGAAAGTGCTACGATACCACTTTGAGCACTCTGAACACTCGGGGCTTCCCCCAAAGGATTCTGGGAGCTGTCATTTGATAAGGTATACCTGAAGGAGCGTCTCTACCCCCATTGTTCCACCCGGACACTGAGATCCAGCGCCGACGGCCTTCTGGCGGTTCCCTCACTGTGAGAAGCCAAGTTACAGGGAACCAGGCAAAGGGCCTTCTCGGTAGTGGCGCCCACCCTGTGGAACACCCTCCCATCAGATGTCAAAGAGATAAACAACTACCTGATGTTTAGAAGACACCTGGAGGCAGCCCTGTTTAGGGACGTTTTTAATGACTGGTGTTTTAATGTATTTTTAATCTCTGTTGGAAGCTGCCCAGAGTGGCTGAGGAAACCCAGCCAGATGGGCAGGGTACAAATAATAAATTATTATTATTATAAGGGTGCTGAGAATTCTTAGGAGATCCCTATGGCCCAGCCAGAGCTATTATTTCCCAGAGTTCCCTGGGAAGAGGGATTGACTGCTAAACCACTTTGGGAATTGTAGCTCGGGGGGGCGGGCGGGTGGGGGAACTCTCCTAACAACCCTTTGTACACTTAACATACGATAGTTTCCAGGGTTTTGCAGAGGAAAGCCATGACTGTTAAGGGTCCTGGGAGTTGTTAGGAGAATAACCACCCTCCCCATTCCCCTCACAGAGCTACAATTTCCAGAATGGTTTAACAATCAATCCCTCTTCTCAGGGAACTCTGGGAACTGTAAAGGTAAAGGTAAAGGGACCCCTGACCATTAGGTCTAGTCATGCCCGACTCTGGGGTTGAGGCACTCATCTCGCTTTACTGGCCGAGGGAGCCGGCGTACAGCTTCTGGGTCATGTGGCCAGCATGACTAAGCCGCTTCTGGCGAACCAGAACAGTGCAAGGAAACGCAGTTTACCTTCCCGCTGGAGTGGTACCTATTTATCTACTTGCACTTTGACGTACTTTTGAACTGCTAGGATGGCAGGAGCTGGGACTGAGCAACGGGAGCTCACTCCCTCGCAGGGATTCAAACCGCCAACCTACTGATCGGCAAGTCCTAGGCTCTGTGGTTTAACCCACGGCGCCACCTACGTCCCATCTGGGAACTGTAGCTCTCCACAAAGAACACAGAGGTCTCCTAACAATGCTCAGCTCCTGGAATTCTTTTGGAGGAAGCCATGACCGCTTAAAGTGGTATGGGCCTGTTTTCAATATATGGTGTGAATGTGGCCACAATGAAGGCCTAACTCCATCAACCTAAGTACCACCCTGTAGAGGGACTAACAGATGCTCACCTGTCTACACAGGAAAGAATCCACAGATGTTTAAAAAAAAAAAGCCACTGGTCTGTACACCATACCCCCTGCCAAAAAACCCAGTTAGGATCTCCCACTAAAAAGAGAGAAAAAATGGGAAAGTGGAGACCCACAATTCCTTCTAGCCAGCAGAGGCTGCCTCTAACCTTCACCCCACACTCTGGGCCTTGCCTAACAGGGTGTTTTAAGGTGAGCTCGCTCATGTTAAAAGCTTCCATGCAGCAGGGTGCCTCATGCAAAGAGAGAAAGAGAGAGAGAGAGAGTGAGAGAGAAGAAGAAAACACTCACGACTCTGCCAGCTCAGCTCTCTCCTCTGTACGCTCCAGATCACCTTCAATGATGACCAATTTCCGGGCAACCTGGGAGGAGAAGGAGGAAGAAGAAATTATTGTCAATTGGATTTGCTACCTGCCCTTCGCCATGAATTGTGGATTTCCTCTCCCTAAAGAGGTGTGCCTGGTACCTTCACTGCACAGCTTATCATCGTACACTGAAGATATGCCTCTGTAAATTGGCCTATGAACTCTAGCTATTTTAAACGGTTTTTAATGCTGTATTTCATATTACTGCAACCTGCCCTGGGACCTTCTGATGGAGGGCAGCTAATGAACCTAATAGCATTAACCGTGGTCTCAGGGCAGGTTTCCAAACATTTAAAAGCACAAGATTAAAATCATTTATACGTCTCAGGACACCAAAACCTCAATGGCCGCCTCTTCCCATATAAACCGACCCACACCCTGCGATTGTTCTTTTGTGCCAGGCCTTTGGTTCTGAATCATCGGTGGCCTCCTTGAGTGAGTGAGATGTCTTAAACATGTCTTTTTTAAAGAACAGTTGTCATATATATATATGTATATGTGTGTATATATATATGTCTGTATATATATATATGTGTGTGTGTGTGTGTGTGTGTATATGTATATATATATATCTTTTATGCCAGTTTTACTGGATGTGTCTGTTTATATAGTGCTTTTTACATAGTGTTAGTTACTTCATGTTACCTTGCTTTAAAAAAAAAGTAAGCAATGAATTTAATAAATAATAGCACTAATTTGAAATCAATAAAAAGAAGAGGCGGAACCCGCCAGCCTGGTCAGACCACCCGGCTTCCACATTTGGCCCACAAAGCAGTTTCCCCCCGAAATCACCTGCCCCACATATGACATCATACAGGCAACTCCTCAATTTAGGTGGGGGTTATGTTTCGAGGCACCGTATGTTTAAGTGGAACTGTGTACACAGTGGTACATCTGGTTACAAACTTAATTCGTTCTGGAGGTCCGTTTCTTAACCCGAAACCATTCTTAACCTGAGGTACCACTTTAGCTAATGGGGGTCTCCTGCTGCGGCTGACGCACAATTTGTTCTCATCCTGAGGTAAAGTTCTTAAACCAATGTACTACTTCCGGGTTAGAGGAGCCTGTAACCCAAAGTGTTTGTAACCCGAGGTACCACTGTATTTAAAACACCATTGAAAAAGCCTGCGCACATACTGCACGCACGTAAATAAAATAATAATAATAATTTATTTATACCCTGCCCATCTGGCTGGGCTTCCCCAGCCACTCTGGGCGGCTTCCAACAAAATATTAAAATATTGGGGTTGCCTGCATATGACATCAAATGTGGATCAGGGAATGGCGCAGCCGCAGAAAGCAGGACTGAACTCCCTGTGTGTCATGCGGGAGGAGTTCAACCCTGCTTGGTCAAGGCGCATCCGCTGTGGCTTCTCACCTCCTCGTACTTCCTGTCGGCCTCCTCAGCGATGTGCTTGGCCTCCTTCAGCTGGATCTCCTGCAGCTCCATCTTCTCTTCATCTTTCAGGGCTCTGTTCTCAATTACCTTCATGCCTCTGAGGGAGAAGGGCGGGGAGGGGGGGGAAGAAGGGATCGTCAGCCTCCAAGACGTGACATTCCTCTGCTCTCCCAGTCCGCAGAAAGGACTTGGGGACAGGTGTGGCCTCTCCAAAACAAGAACATCTCTGGCACACAGAAGGCTAGCAATGCCAGAGAAAGGCCTAACCTTCTCCCCGGTTACACACACCAGGGTGTGTGATTCAATTACCGTATTTTTCGCTCCACAAGGCGCACCCGGCCATAAGGTGCACCTAGTTTTTAGAGGGGGAAATCAAGAAAAAAAATCTTATTCACCCCCCCACCCCCGAGCCCCAAAGAGCAAAGAAGCCAAGACTGCGAGCGGGATGGATCCTGCTCCCTGTCTTGGCTTCCTCTTTAGCCGCGCACGGCTATGGCAATACTGTTAGGATATTTCCGTTCCACCTTAAAAGGGAGCAGGATGTTTGTGTCACAGCCTGTGTATTTCCTGTTCACAGGATGTTTCTGTTGTGTCTTTGCTTTCGTTTCTCTCTCTGTGCCTGAGACATTGAAGCAGGCAGTCATGTTTTCTTTGTTCTGACCAACGCTGAATAAACTTGTAAATAATGCTCTCCTGCGTGCATCTTTCGCTGTGCGAATTCTGCTGATAGAGCGTGCATCAGCTCTGGAATGTGGCAAGCTATTTCTGGAGCTCGTGTCGCTAATTGAATGATACTGCGTGTCTACAGAAGGTCGATGGATCGCAACGGAGATGACGTGGGGTCATGATGGACTCTGTCTCCCTGGCAGTATCCCAACAAATACCCCCACCTCCCGGCAAAAGCCCACAGGAGCCGCCCACCCTTTAAGGAGAGCGCGGCTCCTGCCGGCTTTTCTACGAGGGAGACTGGCCTCGTCAGTTCCTTCCCCCTCCTGGGGAAAAACCCGCAAGAGCTGCGCGGAGCTTGTGTGCGGCTCTTGGGGGCTTTTCCTGCCTGCCTCCCCCCGCATTCGCTCCATAAGACGCACACACATTTCCCCTTACTTTTTAGGAGGGGAAAAGTGCATCTTATGGAGAGAAAAATACGGTATATGACACCCACCCACCTGAACACCCACCCACCCACCCACCCAGAGTTTATGCATAGCTTTGCTCAGTGCGAACAAGCTCTAAGGCAGGCACCACCAAACTCAGCCCTCCAAATGCCTTGGGACTACAATTCCCATCATCCCTGACCACTGGGTCCTGTTAGCTAGGGATGATGGGAGTTGTAGTCCCAAAATGTCTGGAGGGCCGAGTCTGGGAATGCCTGCTCTAAGGAGCCCCTTCCTCCTGCAAATGCACCCACCTACCTTTCACTCTCATCGGCAGCTTTCTCAGCTTCCTCCAACTTCTGCAAGGCTGTCGCAAGGCGCTCCTGGGCCCGATCCAGCTCCTCTTCCACGAGCTGAATGCGGCGGTTCAAGGATGCTACTTCTGCCTCGGCCTGGAGAGGAAGGGGGAAAACACCGATGTGGGAACTGGAATATATTGGAACGGACTTGTTTGCTCCCCACCCCATTTAAGCAAACACAAGTTTCTAGCACTTAAGAATGCTGTGCCGGCTGGAACCTCATTCAAACCACCTCTGGCTTTCTTAAGATGTAGTGTTTAGCGACAGAGCTTAAGACAAGGGTTGGGAGAACCAATTTCAGCCTGAAGGCAATCTTCCAATAGCGGCGGGCAGGGCCATGTGCAAAAGTGGGCATGGTAGGGATGGAGACAGCTACCTTTTGCACTGTCGTAGTCAGAACTGTCTCTGCTTCCAACTAGCACCATCTCTCCAGGCAGAGAGACATCTCCCCACCCCCATTTCACTGGCAATCTTTTTTTAAAATATAATTTTTAATGGAACATAACAAAATAACACACACCAAAAATATATATAAAAAAGGATCTCCAGAAGTGAACATAGAAGTGAACACAGCAGGACAAACTTCCATACCAAGACCGAGTATAACAGATTGATATTACACGCTTCCAAGTAGCACAAATGGGCTTACGTGTTCCTGTAAGGTAATGGTAAAGGGACCCCTGACCATTAGGTCCAGTCGTGGCCGACTCTGGGGTTGCGGCGTTCATCTTGCTTTATTGGCCGAGGGAGCCAGCGTACAGCTTCCGGGTCATGTGGCCAGCAGGACTAAGCCGCTTCTGGCGAACCAGAGCAGCCGTTTACCTTCCCGCCGGAGTGGTACCTATTTATCTACTTGCACTTTGACATGCTTTCGAACTGCTAGGTTGGCAGGAGCAGGGACCGAGCAACGGGAGCTCACCCAGTCGTGGGGATTCAAACCACCGACCTTCTGATCGGCAAGTCCTAGGCTCTGCGGTTTAACCCACAGTGCCACCCGTGTGCCTACATGTTCCTGTACCACATTATAAAAAAGACTCCCATTTCTCCATGAATACATTCTCTTGCTGTCTACCCTCTCCAGTTCTAACCAAATGTGTGCGAGCTTAAAACTTGCATTTTATGACCCAGGTCTTAGTTACCCATTCTCTCATGCATAGTGTTCTAATCCCCCCCCCAACCACACACAGACAGAGAGGGATGTGGTGTTATTAATTCCCTGTCGTCTGTTAGTACAATTTCTTTAACATATCCAGAAAGTAAAGAGGCCCTGTAGGCAAAGTTTAGCCTGTTACTACTCTAATTTCCGTTGCTGCATCTTCCCAAAATTTTCTGATTTTTAGGATGTGTCCAGAATATACGTCATATTGCAACCTGTTATTTATTTATTTTATGACAGGTGTGAGGAACTGCTGGCCACCCAGATGCTGCTGGACTGTGACTCCCATTGTCCTTGTCCAAAAATCCAGTAGGCTCTTATTTTCGTCGTGAAACAGCTTGCTATTGCTTAAGGTTATCACTGCTCTTGCGGACAGAGGCTCAGCGCCGCTGACAGTCCCAAGACAGGCAAGCTTTCCAGCAGGAAGTGACTTGCAGCAGAACTTTTCCATAATAGGATATTTTTTGCTGCTCCTTAAAAAGCAAAGACATAATCGTTACCTATTTTTATTAAATCAACAACGAAGACAGCCCAAGTGGCCATTCCACAAAGTTGTTGCTTATAACGGGTTTTTTTTAATGTTTTTATTTTCCATACCAAACTGCATTACAAAAATAATACTGATTAGGGTATGCATTTAAGCATAAACATAGATTTCTCCCCCCGAAAAGAGTATTTCAGGATTCAGATTACATTTCTTTTAAAACACAATACATTCCACAAGTAGGATTACCGGTAATAATCTCCTATTTAACAAGACACTGGATCTACTGTAATATCTAACATTAGTTTTTCCTGTACATTGTTTTCTATAACCTATGGGTAGGCAAACTAAGGCCCGGGGGCCAGATCCGGCCCAATTGCCTTCTAAATCCGGCCCGCGGGAAGTCCGGGAATCAGCGTGTTTTTACATGAGTAGAATGTGTGCTCCTATTTAAAATGCATCTCTGGGTTATTTGTGGGGCCTGCCTGGTGTTTTTACATGAGTAGAATGCATCTTTGGGTTATTTGTGGGGCATAGGAATTCGTTCATATTTTTTCTCCTTCAAAATATAGTCCGGCCCCCCACAAGGTCTGAGGGACAGTGGACGGCCCCCTGCTGAAAAAGTTTGCTGACCCCTGCTATAACCTATAATAATAAAAAATTACTCCATTAATTAGGTCCAAATTTCATTTTTCTCAATTCATCTAATCCTTCTTCAGTTCACCTAACACTTCAAGTTGCAGCTAGCTTTCTTTAGTGACTGACGCAAGGAAGCATTAACATGTACGAGATACACAGTTAGATATAGTTTTCCTCAAGGATCACAGACAGGCGACTTCCACAAGCGGCGAAATTCTGAGTAAGCGTTATAAAATGACCCACATTTCCTGCCCTGGTATAATACCTCGCCAAATTCAATCACTTACTACTCAGCCAAAACAAATAAAAGGAAGGATAGAAATGCGGGTATTTGTATTCACGCCTATATCCCCA
The DNA here is from genome assembly GCF_951804945.1 of Podarcis cretensis. NCBI lineage: Eukaryota > Metazoa > Chordata > Lepidosauria > Squamata > Lacertidae > Podarcis > Podarcis cretensis. The sequence goes on from NC_137186.1 coordinate 9,448,831, forward strand.
CCTATGGCTCTTCAAGCTGCGACCTGGGAGACCACAGTTCAACAGCAAAGCTCACTGGGTATGAACCTGGAAGCCAGTCAATGCCTTTGCAGCCTAACCTACCTCATGGGGTTGTTGTGAGATTACATTAGGGAAGAGAACAGTGCATGCCACCTTGAGCTTCCTTGGAGAGAAAAAGGTGGGATAAAAATGCAAGGGAGCCAGTGTGGTGTAGTGGTTAAGAGCGGTAGATTCGTAATCCGGTGAACCGGGTTCGATTCCCTGCTCCTCCACATGCAGCTGCTGGGTGACCTTGGGCCAGTCACACTTCTCTGAAGTCTCTCAGCCCCACTCAATTCACAGAGTGTTTGTTGTGGGGGAGGAAGGGAAAGGAGATTGTTAGCCGCTCTGAGACTCCTGCGGGTAGTGATAAAGCGGGATATCAAATCCAAACTCTTCAATAAGTAAATAGACAGGACATCCCCAGAAAAAAGTTTACTGCTGCCTCTCCATGCCCCCCATAAAAAAAGCCATGTACGGAAGGGTGCTTTTATTTAACGAAATCTGTATACTGTTCGGCTGTGAAATGAACCTCCAAGTACTTTACAAAAAACCCAAAGCAAACGTTTAAATTGCTGTTGAGCTGCCATGCCTTCTTACCAAAGAGCAGACCTGTTGAATTTAATGGACGAAGCCAACTAAAAGCCTTGTTAATTTACATGGGTGTACTCTTGAGTACAACTTAGTACTTTAAACCTAAGCCCATAATTTCCTCCGAATGAATGCGATGTTTCAACCACACTGGAGGCACTTTCAGGTTCCCGCCTCTCCCCCAAAACGCCATGTTTCAATCAAACTGCTTTTAGCGCCTGGAAAAAGCAAGTCAATGTGATGCACAGATGTCAACCCAATTTAAAGAGAGGGTTTCCATGGAGGAAAAAAATTGCTGTTGAGAGTTCATTTTCAAGCAGGGAGATGTGGCTAGGCAAGGTAACGAACGCGGAGTCCATTTCTGACTGCTAAGCAGCAGTTAAGGAAGCCACAGCCTTTCTTCATGAAAGAGGCAGTAAACGCAAAACACTGGAAAGCCCCCAAGACACTGGGAAACACGGTTTAGCCACCACCCAGATCTCCTTCGTATTTTGGATCCTGTCCCTGCAAGGAGTGTCCGGGTTTAGTCCAGGATGCTGAACTCGATGGGCCGTTGCCCTGAACCAACCAGCTCTTACGCTCCTGTTCAGCCTGTTGCCCACACAGTTGTGGTCCCTCCTTCTTTGTGTAGCCTGTCCTGCCACCCACCCACCGCAGCCCACCAGAACAGGCCAGCAGCTCCTCGACTAGCCACTGCAAAACGCAGGGTCGGCAGCAGTGGGACGAAAGGAGGAAGCAGGACCCAAAATTACCGTATTTTTCGCTCTATAAGACGCACCAGACCACAAGACGCACCTAGTTTTTGGAGGAGGAAAACAAGAAAAAAAATATTCTGAATCTCAGAAGCCAGAATAGCAAGAGGGATCTGTGCGCAGTGAAAGCAGCAATCCCTCTTGCTGTTCTGGCTTCTGTGATAGCTGCGCAGCCTGCATTCGCTCCATAAGACACACACATATTTCCCCTTACTTTTTAGGAGGGGAAAAGTGAGTCTTATAGAGCAAAAAATACGGTATAAGGTAGGGAAAGATTGGAAAGCAGGGTGCTTGCCAGGGTTTAAGAGGACCGGAGAGGAAAGCAGCACGCTCCGCCCTGGTCAGAAGTCAACCTCCAGAGAGAGATGGGGGGGAGCCACTGACTCACCCTGCCTTGGACACAGCTGCATCAGAGGGAGTGTCACAGCAAAAACCAAAGGCTTCTGGAATATAGTATATGACGAGCTTAAAAAAATGTTTAAGTATAACTTTATGAAAAATACCGAAGCTTTCCTACTAGGGATAACGGACACAGGAATAGCAAGAGAAGATCAGAAAATATTCCTCTATGCCACAGGAGCGGCAAGGATCCGAACTGCTAATAACTGGAAAAAAGAAACTGTGCCAACAAAAAGGGAATGGCAAGACAAACCGTTAAGAGTATATTGAACTGGCTAGTTTAACAGAGGCAATTAGAGATCACACTAGGCAAGAGTTTCAAAAAGCATGGGGGAAATGCAGAGAATACGTCACAAAACAGTGCCCTAAAATACATACTTGGACTTGTTTCGATTAATGACTGCAGGAGACTTTGTGGATATTTAAGTTATAATTAGAAAAATCTTAATTATTCATAAAAGAAACAGCTTATAAAAAGTAAATAAGGAGGCCAGATACAGGATAAAGGAAGTCTTTTATTTGGTTGTTTGTATTGTTGTATGTTATGCTTCTTGTATGTTATGCTCACGTTTAATGAGGGTGAATTTCTGTATTGGGGGGTGTTATGTTATGTTGTAAATAAAACTTCCAACGAGAAGAAGAAAAAAACCAGAGGGAGTGTCGCAGCAAGGGCAATGAGAGGCAAGAAGCCTGGAGGAGCCAGGGCTGGCCAGCACAGACCAGAGGGAGCCAGTATATGTGTGAGCCTCCAAAGGCTGTAAACTACGACTCCAAGCATCCCTGACCGCTGGCTATCTGTTGGGGCTGACGGGAGTTGGAGTCCGACAGCCGGGTGCCACACTGGCTGTTCCTGGCATTGCACTAGATGGGCTCTGTACCAGCTCCCTCTTCCCCGTCTTTTGCTGTTTGTCCCTGGAGCCTGGAACTCTGGGGCAGACTGCTTCCGGACATGGAGGTTCGAGTCTCAGGAGAGAGAGGTGAAATCAGCCTCTTTCGTGAACTGGCTTAATCCCTCTTTAGAGGAGTCTGCGACAATACAAGATTTACAAGATTAACGTCTCGTCACCGCGTTATGGAGCCCACAGGGAATGCTCACCCGAGGAACACACACTGCTGGCTCTCTGCAAGCCTTGCCCAGAATAGATCCCAAGGAGTCGTGCAGAGGTGAGAAGCAGAGGTGGAAATGGAGAAAGATTGCCTCCCACTCCTCTTCCGTTAGCATAGGTATCTCAAACCAATTTAGGACCACAGGGGAAGTTGGAGGCTTGTGCAAGTGCCACTGACGCCCAACACTCACTTTCCTCCCCATTACCTGGATTAGCATTGCCCCACACCCCAAAGGAGGGACCCGGGTGGCGCTGTGGGTTAAACCACAGAGCCTAGGACTTGCCAATCAGAAGGTCAGCAGTTCGAATCCCCGCGACGGGGTGAGCTCCCGTTGCTCGGTCCCTGCTCCTGCCAACCTAGCAGTTCAAAAACACGTCAAAGTGCAAGTAGATAAATAGGTACCACTCCGGCGGGAAGGTAAACAGTGTTTCAGTGCACTGCTCTGGTTCGCCAGAAGTGGCTTAGTCATGCTGGCCACATGACCTGGAAGCTGTACGCCTGCTCCCTCGGCCAATAAAGCAAGATGAGCGCCACAACCCCAGAGTTGGTCATGACTGGACCTAATGGTCAGGGGTCCCTTTACCTTTACTATACCCCAAAGACAGAAAGAAAGCCCCCCCCCCCACAGACACACATCACTTATCCAAGGGATCTGGGCAAAGGCTGCTTTTTTCAAGGAACTCGAGTCAAAGTCAGACGTGAGCCTCAAAAAACGACACAGACCTGAGATAGGAAGTGGGGAAATTATGCCGCTCTTTCCAACTTCCTGCTTCAGCTCTACGTCCTTTTTAGAGGCAACCGTCCACACCCCTTCATGGACAAAGGGGGTAGTGAATGCGTTGGGGCTTTGTAAACACCCAGCAAGGACCTCAAGGGATGTTGCTGAACAGAAAAAGGCCTTCCACGAATGCGAGGGAACCCGAGGGAACCCTGCCCGTTACTCCTCACAGCTCCATCTCAGCAAAAAGTAGAAAGTGTTACCCCTCTTCCAAGCTGCAGGATGACGCATCATGCCGTGCCATATGGAGCTTTAAAAAGAACCTGCCGCCGCAGCTTACATGACAATCTGTCACCACAGGTGTGACATTAATCCCAGAAAGGCTTGGAATCACCTTTCCAATGGGGCGTAAGTTAGGGTTACCAGACATCCCCGTTTCCCAGGGACAGTCCCCGGATTTGCGAATAAGTCCCCGGACAAATTCTATCCCCAGATTTCATCTAACGTTCCCGGGAAAACACAGCAGCGGCAGTCTCTGCAGCCTGGAGCAGTTGGCTCTGGCTGGCTTCAGGAGCTGCTCGGAAGTCCCCATAAGATGGTGGTGCAGGGGCTCAAAGATGCAGCTTCCGGGCTGCCTCCACATCCCCTGACCCTAGCAACTAAGCTGTGAAGGGAGGCTTCATGCTGCCTGTCAGAGCAGCCTCCCAACTCCTACTTGTGTGCAAGCAGGATCGGGGCGGGGATCTCTCAGCTGTGAAGAGAGGCTTCACGCTGCCTATCAGAGCTTGCGTGCAAGCAGGAATGAGATTGGGGCTGCTCTGATGGGAAGGAAGGCACAGCACTGCCCGAGCCTCACCGCAGCTGCCGCTCTCAGCCCTCCTTTTCCGCCGTCCATGCCTGATCCACCAAGCACTGCTTCCCCACCACCACCAAAGCACCAACAACTCAGGGGCTGCCCAGGTTCATGGAGAAAGGAGATAGAAGCCTCGGAGGAAGGGGAAACGTGGCGGTTGAAGTCAAGGCGGCGGCCGCCCCTTTACCACCGCCATCGCTGCAGCATCAACGTTCCGAACGTGTAGTATTTATTTATTTAAAGTCTCCCTGGATTCATTAAAAAAAATCTGGTAACCTTAGTGTAAGAGTGTGTGTGTGTGTGTGTCTGTGGCAAGGGTTAAAGCAGAGCTTTCCAAACCATGTGTCACGACACGCTACCTATGGTCTGTGTGTTGCGTGAACGCTCCTCTCGGGGCTGCAAAGGGGTAGTTTAACCTCCGGTTTTCTAGTAAAATGATGCATGTCTAAAATGATGCATGTCTAAAAAGTGGGTCACCAACATGAAAAGTTTGGAAATCTCTGGGTTAAGGCCACCAAGATGGCAGGAGCTTATCTGGGCAGCCGCTGCCTTTCCTGGCCTGGCTGCTCTGGGGAAAGGTCACAGAAAGCCCCTGGTTTGATCCCCAACATCTCCAGGACAGGTAGGGCTGGGAATGTCCTGGAGTGTAGAAATACTGAGCTAATATAGTCTGACTCGAAACAAGGCAGCTTCCCAAGTTCTTATACATCTCATCCAAGGGGCGGTGGCGGAACAGGCGAGATGGCCAGAAAGATCCAGTGATGTTGCTGTGCGCTGCAAATTAAGACCGTATCTGCAAGCAAAGGATATCTGGCATTCTTTTTATCTCAGTTAAAATTATCAAAGTTTGCATCGTTGACAACATATTCCAGAACTGAAGAATTCTAGGCATCTGGCAGCAAGAAAGCACACGCCTGACTTTGCAAAAATAAATAAACGAAGAGACTCTTTGCTTTTTCTCACTTGCCAGGTCCGTCGGGATTTGGGATGGGGGGCACAACAGCAAAAGGCGGTCCACACACTGGCTTAGCCAAGCAAGGTACAGTCTGAAATACTGGTCCTCAGAACTAAACAGGCTGCCACTTATTCAAGTATCACATTTATATGGCGGCTTTTCTCCAAGAAGATCAAGGTTGCATGACCATCTGTTATGAATGCTTTATAGTCAAGATTCCTGAATGGCGGCGGCGGGGCAGGGTTGGACCAGACAGCCCTCAGGGTCCCTTCCAGCTCTACAATTCTATGAAGCGGTTTTCTCCCTCCTCATTTTATCCTTGTAACAACCCTGTTGAGGTAGATCAGGTTGGAAGTGAGTGACTGGCCCAATGTCACCCAGAAAGTTTCATGGCCGGACGGGGATTTGAACCCTGGTCTCTCCCAGCTCCTAACCCATGGGTAGGCAAACTAAGGCCCGGGGGCCGGATCCAGCCCATTCGCCTTCTAAATCCGGCCCGCGGACGGTCCGGGAATCAGTGTGTTTTTACATGAGTAGAATGTGTGCTTTTATTTAAAATGCACCTCTGGGTTATTCGTGGGGCATAGTAATTTGTTCATTTTCCCCAAAAAATATAGTCCGGCCCCCCCACAAGGTCTGAGGGACAGTGGACCGACCCCCTGCTGAAAAAGTTTGCTGACCCCTGGGTTAACCCCTGCACCACCGCTGGTCCCCCACTGGACCTGAGCCTATGCGCAAAGTCACAAGTGCTGTTCTACTGCTGCCACAAGCACATAAGAGGAGCCCTGCTGGATCAGACCATTGTCCCACCTAGTCATAGAATCATAGAATTGTAGAGTTGGAAGGGGCCCGGAAGGGTCATCTAGCCCAACCCCCTTGCCAGCATCCCGTTCTCACCGTGGCCAACCTGCCATCTGTAGGAAGCCTCCCCAAAACCAGACCTGAGAAGAGCAGCGGCTTCCCTGCTTGCGATTCCCAGCTACTGGTATTCAGAGGCTTACTGCTTTCAACAATGGAAGGAGAAACACGGCCATTGTGGCAGCCATGAATTTCATCTAAGCCTCTTTCAAAAGCTGTCCAAGTTGGCAGCGATTGCTACCTCTTGCGCGAGGGAATCCCGTAGCACGCTGCAAAGAAATGCTTCCTTTTTGTCTGTCCCCAAATCTTCCAGAGTTCGGCTTCTTTGAATGACCTCAAGTTCTAGCGCAGGCAAAGACCAATTTACGCACGTTCCCATTGAAACGCAACCACACGCCAAACCCTAAGTGACTTTAAAAATAGCAAAAAGAGCACAGGGAGGGCAAAAAGGCAATTCTGCGAGCCTTTGCAAGTGCAATCCCAGAAGCCCTTGCACCAACCATTGAGGCCTGTGGAAAGCTGGAGTCTGAGGAAGGGGGCTAAGAGGGGAAGACTCTGTTGGAGTTTGGGGTCTGGTAAGTGCTGCTGGTTTTTTAATAGGGGTTTTCAAGGATTTCCGGCGGTTTAAGAGGGTACAGTGGTGCCCCGCAAGACGAATGCCTCGCAAGACGAAAAACCCGCTAGACGAAAGAGTTTTTCGTTTTGGAGGCGCTTCGCAAAACGAATTTCCCTATGGGCTTGCTTCGCAAGACGAAAATGTCTTGCGAGTTTTTCCGACTTCCCCCCCCCTTTTCCCCCATTTTTCTAAGCCGCTTATCCGCTTAGCCGCTAAAAGCGGCTAAGCCGCTAATAGCGCTAATCCGCTAATGGGCTTGCTTCGCAAGACAAAAAAACCGCTAGACGAAGAAACTCGCAGAACGGATTCTTTTCGTCTTGCGAGGCACCACTGTATTTGCAGACTTCTTCAACAGTGCTTCAAATACAGTCATACCTCATGTTACATTTGCTTCAGGTTGCGCGTTTTCAGCTTGCGTCCCGCGGCAACCCAGAAGTACCGGAAAGGGTTACTTCCGGGTATTGCTGCTCGCGCATGCGCAGACGCACAAAATGACGTCATGCGCAGAAGCGGCAAATCGCAACCCGCGCACATGGGTTGCATTCTTTTCAGGTTGCGAACGGGCCTCCAGAACGGATCCCGTTCGCAACCAGAGGTACCACTGTATACGCAATTTCGCTTAAATGCACGAGGCCTCAGTACATAACCCCCAAATAAATTGGGAGTTGCCTGCATTACTATTTATCTTTTTTTTAATTAAATTTATTGGGACAGAGGGAGGAAAGCTTCTCTTTTGCATATCCCTACCATGCTCTCCCAGCACTTCTACATAAAACTAGAGGTAAAAGGTAAAGGTACCCCTGCCCGTACGGGCCAGTCTTGACAGACTCTAGGGTTGTGCGCTCATCTCACTCTAGAGGCCGGGAGCCAGCGCTGTCCGCAGACACTTCCGGGTCACGTGGCCAGCGTGACAAGCTGCATCTGGCGAGCCAGCGCAGCACACAGAACGCCGTTTACCTTCCCGCTAGTAAGCGGTCCCTATTTATCTACTTGCACCCGGGGGTGCTTTCGAACTGCTAGGTGGGCAGGAGCTGGGACCGAACGATGGGAGCTCACCCCGCCGCGGGGATTCAAACCGCTGACCATGCGATCGGCAAGTCCTAGGCGCTGAGGTTTTACCCACAGCACCACCCGCGTCCCTTCTTCACAAAACTAAAGAGCCCCAAATCCTGCAACCGTCTCTCTGTCGTCAAGTCCAATGCACTAGGCATCGGCAGCCACAATCAATGCTGTGCTGGCAGCGTTTAGGACCACTCCTTGCGGGCTGGACGGGAAACCTAGGAATTCTCCACGGAACTCCCCCACTGCCAGCAACTGCGATGTCACTTCCTGCAGACCCGTCCAGGCCCCCTTTGTCAAGTGCCCCCCCGGGACCCCGGGGACAAGAGCCAGACAGAAGATTAAGAAGCTGATGGGAAGAGAAGTGTCCAGGGCAGCCAGGCAGGCGTGGGAACAGGGCCAGGGCTGCCCTGGAGCCAAACAAGGGGGAGGAGAGCTTAAGGCACTCAAGGAGGCCCAGCGCCAAGAGATCAGGAAAAGCTAACTCCTTCTGCCAAACAAGCCCTTGTCAGCACAAAGGAAAGCAGGCTCATGCCCTGCGGCCTTCTGTTTGCGGAGCCAGGGAGGGGAATGCTTGACTCCACGCCTTGCTCTTCTCCACCCCACCCCTTCCGCTGCATCGCCATGCAATCCTGATTCCCCAAGGTTTTGAACCAATAAGGTGGTCTTGTCCAGTGCCTGAGGACAAGAGGACCCTTCCCCAATTATTCTCTCCAACCTCCCTTGCACTGTGGAGCATTTTTTTTAAAAGTGGCAAACCCAAAGGTAAAGAGACCTCTGACCATTAGGTCCAGTCGTGACCAACTCTGGGGTTGCGGCGCTCATCTCGCTTTACTGGCCGAGGGAGCCAGCGTACAGCTTCCGGGTCATGTGGCCAGCATGACTAAGCCGCTTCTGGTGAACCAGAAATGCCGTTTTACCTTCCCGCCAGAGTGGTACCTATTTATCTACTTGCACTTTGACGTGCTTTCGAACTGCTAGGTGGGCAGGAGCAGGGACAGAGCAACGGGAGTTCACCCCCGTTACGGGGATTCAAACCGCCGATCTTCTGATCGGCAAGTCCTAGGCTCTGTGGATTAACCCACAGCGCCACCCGCGCCAAACCTAGCAGGGATTAAAATCCAAACTTTGCTACAAACCTCTCGCTGGGGGAACTGATCTCTCTCAGCCTGGCTTACACCACAGGGTTGCTATGAAGATGAAATGGAAGGGGAAGACCATGTACACCGCCCCGGGCAACTCACAAAAGTAGGGTTATCAATGGAAGACATACGGCGAGAGGGAGACAACTCTCCAAACTCTAGAGTTCTCCAAATGATGTTGGAAAAGGCCCATCAGACCCGGCTGAGGGTGAGAGGCGATGGGGAGTTGGGAGTCCAGAAATACCTGGAAGGGATCAAATTGGGGATCCATTTACAGCGCAGTGAAAGCCAAGTTGTAATGCGCCACACGTTAGTGGAGGCATTAGGATGGGCGGGGAACCATTTCTGAGACCGAGGACCACATTCTCTCCTAGGCCACATCCAGGGGCCATGTGAACCAGGCCAGAGGCCAACGTGGGCAGTGGAACCAAGGCTTTACCTTTCTACAGCTGACTGGCTTCTACGCACGCCCCTTTCTCATTCTCCATCCAGGAAAGAAAGAGGCATTATCAGCACTCAGGGACATATTCCAGGCAGGTAAAAATACTCAAGAAAGGTGCATAGCAGAGCTGGCAAGGGGTGTGGCCTGAGGGAGAGTCTCACGGGCCAGAGATCTGGAGTAGGGCTGGGCGATATATCCATATATTGTCCAAAACTGCTTTGAAGTCTATATTGCGGTATTGGTCACATAGTTTTTGACCTGGCAACACTGCGCGAATCAGGATGTGAGCTATGCAAAAATCACAATGTGGGAAAAACTGTAAAGCCAGCCAACGCCTCTACATAGATCCATCCTTATTTCAGACATTGTTATGTATCAGTGTAATGTTTAGCTGGCGATATATTGTCATGCTGAAAAGCAGATATTGCCCAGTCGTAGTCTGGAGGGGAAGATTTGGCCTCCAGGCCCCTAAATTCCCCATCGCCTGCATTCCCTAATAGACTTGAAAGAGAAGCGCCCCCAATCTCAGGAATTGGGGAGGGGGACTCCCTTACGTAGTCACCTAGAGATTTTGCAGGAGCGCCCCAGGCGACCATCCAAACAGCCTTTGCCAAGCTTGGATTAGAATGCCTGCTTTGTTTTGGAGCGTTAATTTGCCATCAATCGGATCGCTCCCTATTTTGGAACAGCAGATGGCATTCTATTTATACACGCTTGGACTCTCGGTACCAAAGTTAAAACTTCTCTTCCCCCACCTCGCCCCCCAAAATGCAACCTGAACAGCAAAGTCAACGAAAGAAATTTCCCTCCCACAATCCACACAGCAAATTTGCTATATGTTCACTCGGCATATCTGGGCATAGGATTGCTCCTCTCCCCAGGCTTCACTCAAAGGCTTTCATCTTCAGAGTGTCCTTAGATGGAGTAGCCTGGAGGAGTTTTGAGAGATTAACATGGCCGGGGCTGTGTCCACAAAACCCACGAGCGTCACAGACCAAAGAGAGAGAGAGGGAGAGCAGTGGGAGAGAGGGTGTGCAAACCACATCTCAATCCTAGACGAGGAGACTCCATTTTGGTGCACATAGCTTTGAGCTGAGGTCATGGAGGAACTTAAAGTGGCACAGATGTTCGAACAGGGCCCCACAGTCTGCCCGAGCACTTCTGTACCAGGGTGCCAGTAACAGACGCAGGGCTGTGTCACTCGGGGGCTCTCTTTCGATGCCACCCCCCTCCCTGGGATCTGCTTTTGACTTTCTCACCCTCCACCACTCAGGCCTCTTCCACCAGATGTCGGCACTGCACTCAGTTTCGCTCACCGCACAAGGCAGAAAGCGAGCTGTGGGTGCTCAATAGCAGTGTGGTTATCAAACCAAGATAAAGACTCCCCCTTCCCCACTATCCCCAGCCCCAAAAGGCAAGCGACCAGGACAAGATCCCGAAGTATAAAGAAAGACTTGCCGATTGCCTCTTTGTTGGCGGTCAATTATAAGTGCCCTCCAATCACCAAGGACATTATTTGGGAAAAGTTTCTTTGAGGTCTTCCATTATGGACTCTGGAGGATTAGGGTACCCCGGGCTTCACACTCCAAGGGAACCTTCAACTCACCTCAGCCAGAAAGGCCAATTGTCAGGGATGCCGAGGTTCCTCAATCCCATCCTAGACATATGTGGCTGCCTTATCATCAGTGTTAGAACTTAAGTTAGCAGCGGCTGTTTTCAGCAATTGAGCTTCTAGCCCTCAGCACCACAGATACATTCTGCGGGGGAAATATTCAAGGAGCAAGTGCTCAGTTCAAGAGGGAGGTTGAATAAAAGCAATTAACGCAGCGGTTCTCAACCTGTGGGTCCCCAGATGTTGTTGGACTACAACTCCCATCATCCCTGAGCTCTGGCCTTGCTAGCTAGGGGTGATGGGAGTTGTAGTTCAACAACATCTGGGGACCCACAGGTTGAGAAAGGCTGAACTAACGGGTTATGGGAGAGGCCTTGCAAAAACGTGATCATTCATGAAAGGCAGCTTAGGTTTAATCAGGGCTGCATACACATCAAATGTTTACGGCACAGGGTGTTTCTGAAGAATCTTGGGAAGTGTAGTTTACTCCTCACAGAGCTGCAATTCCCAGAATCCTCCAAGAACTACAGTTCCCAGGATTCTATGGGAGAAGGCAAGTGTATGGAGTGTATGCAGCCTAAGTTGTGGAATTTAGATTTAAAAAAAAAAAGTTCAGCATTTGGGCAACAGCCCCAGCTATTGAGTTTCCAGCACACAACATCTGTGCAACACCCTGCACTTGCTTCAAGCGGCCAGAATGGAGACGCAGTACAATTCTGCCTTGGGGCTCTTCAGATTATTATCGCAACCAGCCTGCATGCAGCCACAGGTCAGTGCAATGCCCACGAGCCTCAGCGACGCAGGAGGGGGTGAGAAGGCAGAACCCAGGACCTGATTGCTTGAGAACAGGATTGCCTGCGATCAGATTCAGAAGAGCTTTCAAGTGCCGCAAGACCAGATGCCTCTCTGACGCCCAGCTGCGTCTGAAGGCCAGAAACTCCGAGGAACGACAACGTGGGTGATCTGGGTGGGTCAAAGGAAATTCTTGAGAGTTTCCCACCCACATCGATGTGCTGTCCCCCTCTAATCCACGGTTCCCCCCCTCCAAAAAAAATCCATCAGCTTCCATCTGGGATCTACCACAAAACCGGGTCACCTAGCAGCCCCCTCTGCTCACTCGCCCACCTCAAAGGATCCCTCTTCCTTGGCGGTCAATTAAAAGGGTGTGCACAGCGTTATTTGGCAAGCGTTTCTTTGAGATTTTTATCGATACTCTGGAGGATTAGGGAACCCCATACTTCTCACTTAGAGAAGTAAAATACAAAGCAGTATAGAAATGAAAAATATTAAATTCCATTTAAAAATAAAATGGCGCCTGGACATTCTGTTGTGGTGCATGTAACCCAAGTTTAAGGTGTCATTTGGAGATTATCTTATGTATCTGAGTTTCTGTTCTGCATAAAATTCAAAGGAAATAGATCTGGCTATAAGCACATTTGCAGACCTAAGTTACTGGTTCGCTGTCGCAAGATATGGAGAGAGATGCTGCCTCTCCAAAGAGGGAATCGGGCCAGCTCATGAATGGCTTGCCTGCCACAACAGCAAAACAAAACCTCCACAGAAGAAGGAAGTGTACCACTGAACACTAGGAAGCTATTGGGTCTGTTTGTGGCCTTTCTAAAAGCATGAATGGAAGGCCTGCAATGTTAGAAACTCAGATATATAAGCTAGGTGCCAAATGGCTCCTGAAACCAGGGTCACAGTTGCCAAAACGGAGTGTCTAGTTGCCATTTTGGGGGAAAGACGGCTCTAAAGTCTTGTTTTTCAAATGAGGGACTGACTGGGATTGATTCTCAGTTAAACATCTGGCTAGTTCAGATGACAACCATAATCTAGGTTAAGAGCTTAGAGAACTTGAAGAAGAAAAGCCCCTTGATCCAGGGACAGTCCACATATATATGGGCCTATTTCGACCTCTTTTTCTTAATGGTGACATGGACCATTCATAACATAGGGATATTCTTCACAACCATGAGAAGGCAGAGGGGTGACGTAAGTGAAGACAAGAGACAACCATTAGCTATAAGGTTGATCACTGCTCCTGCTTAGGCTGCACAGAAAAAAACATTTTGGTTCCTGAAATTCATTCTGATTGTGCAAATAAAATATAACTGATAGAATTCTGCAGGATGTGTTGCTAGTGTGCGAAAACAGTCAAGATCCAGTGATCCCCAGGGATGGAGATGTCAGGGGGAGGTGTCAGGCGCCATCCTGGTGCCCAGGCATCTTCACTTGGTCGCAAGTTGCCAATAGCTAGGTGCAAAATGCGCCTGACTAATTTCGAACATTGATGGCCTGGGAACAGAGGATGTGAGACTAGAAGGACCTGTGGCTTTGATTCATCAGGGTTATAGAATCATAGAATCATAGAGTTGGAAGAGACCACAAGGGCCATCGAGTCCAACCCCCTGCCAAGCAGGAAACACCATCAGAGCACTCCTGACATATGGTTGTCAAGCCTCTGCTTAAAGACCTCCAAAAAAGGAGACTCCACCACACTCCTTGGCAGCAAATTCCACTGTCGAACAGCTCTTACTGTCAGGAAGTTCTTCCTAATGTTTAGGTGGAATCTTCTTTCTTGTAGTTTGGAACCATTGCTCCGTGTCCGCTTCTCTGGAGCAGCAGAAAACAACCTTTCTCCCTCCTCTATGTGACATCCTTTTATTAACATGGTTCTTGCCATGTTCTGTCAGGGATGCCCCACTCACTCTGCTATTATCATCAAAGTTATTAGCTGCCCTTCACCAGGATGTCCCAGGACATGTTACAACAATTTTTTAAAAATCACATTTTAAAAAGTTAATAAACTGAATTAAAAGCATAGTACAGTCACAGGACGGCCCTGAAAACACATCTCAGACATGAGGATAAAGAGGTACGTCTTCAGCATTTGCCAAAAGTTGGTTCCACAGTGAAGAGGGAATTCCACAACTTGGGGGCCACCACAGTGAAGGCCCTCTGCTGTACCACCACCACCCAAACTACTGAGGGTCACAGAACCACCAAGAGGGTTCCCTTTGCAGAGCTTAACATGCAGGAGAGTCTGTAGGTAAAAAGGCAGTCTTTCAGATATTTGGGGCCCCAAACACTAACACTGGGCACCTTGAACTGGGCCTGCAAACAGAACTGGCAGCCACAAACAAGGGGAGACTCATAAACAAGGCCGTATCGTACCCCGCGGGAGATTTATGTTCTCTTCTGCCAAACCTTGGCTCTCCCCTGCGGTCATTTCACCAAAGTTAGGCATCTCCCAGTGACCAGGCTGCTGTGCAACTGGGCTGCTCTCAGCTAGCTTGAAAGGAAGGCTGGGGGGGGGGGTGCAAATGGCCAGATAGCTGCCTCCTTCCCCAGACTAGCTGTCTCCCTTGTTCAGATGCCATAAATCTTCACTCTTGGCTACAGAGCTGCTGACAAGTTACTTTTCCAGCAAGGCGACTCATCCCAGACCAGGAAGCCAGTGGGAGGTGGGGGGAAAGAGAAAAAGAGATGGATTATATGCATTTACTACCTAGATTTTTTTTGGAGGGTGCCAAGTGGTTTAAAAGCTACCTTTTTTTGGGGGGGGGATTTCACACTTTTATCCGCTAAGAGGGAAGTCAACTTGAGAACAAAGGCCTCTGTGCCAGCTTCAGCAAGTTAAGAACTTGGAGGTAAAAAACCTTATAGGGAGGATTTTTTCTTAAGGGTATTAAAGCCTCGGCTGTTAATCCAGACCAGTTAGCTCAGCAATCCTTGCAATGAATTAGCCAGCAAGCCAGGGATCAAGAGTCGATTAACAAGGCATTGCATGGACACAGGCAGATGGTGACATGGAGATTTTAGGGCTGAAGCTCAGCCTTGCCAGCCAGGTGCCATCCCCACCCAAAAAATGAGATGTTATGGACTGCAAGTCCTATAAGCCCCAGCCGACACAAGCTGCAGTTACAGCAACTGAAGCAGGGGCTTGAAACTTGAGGGTCCTGTTCCAAACTGGAACGGGGACTTGCAATTCCAAAACAACAACAGCCCTACCATAGAAGTTTTTAAGGTAGCCCCGGGTGAAAAGCCAAGCACCAGCATCCATTTGCCAGGTATTTGGTTTCCAGCTGCCACCTACCCCACACCCAGAAACACTAAAAATATACAGAGGGGCAGAATATGCCAAATGAGCTCAGCCGCTATTTAAACAATTTTTTTTAGGTTTCTAGTCCCTATGGGCACTTGGAAGAGTTTTCACGTGAGGCTCAGAAAGGCGACTAGAGAAGCGAAGGGCTTCTGAAAGTCAATGGGAGTCTCCACCTAACAGCCGTGTTTTTATTCAAAAGTGGCTACTCATCCACCTCCCAGGATTTTGTCCAAGGTGCCAACGCAAGACTCAAGATGTTTGCTGAGCTTGCTGACATAGGCTCCATCTGCCCCGGTAAAGTGGCGCGATACTGCTTTAAAACAGTCGTGGCTTCCCCCCAAGAATCCTGGGAACCGTAGTTTTAGTGTGCTGAGAGTTGTTCGGGGATCCCCACTGCTCACGTCACAGAACTACATTTCCCATAATCCCTGGGAAGAGGGTTTGGCTGTTAAACCACTCTGGGAATTGCAACTCCCAGCATTATTTGGGGAAAGCCATGACTGCTCAAAGTGGTATCATCCTGCTTTAAATGTATAGCTTTAAGGGTGTTTTTGATTTTTTTACAATCAAGTGGTATATAGCTCTTACAAAATAAATTAAATGTACAGCGCAGATGGGACCATATTCTATTACCTTAAAAAATGGACCAAGCCTGAGAACCTTATGCTACCTTCTTTCTGTTCCAAGGGGCATAAGAATGTGAAAGTACATAGGAAGGGGCCCTTCGGAATGAGGCAGGAAGGCCATCTATTCCAGCATCCTGGCTCCCCCAGAGCGGCCTGATTTATTCAGGAAGTCCACAAAGCAGGATATAAAGGCAATAACCCCCCTCCTGCCTTCGTTTCCCAGCAACTGGTATTTGGAGTCACGCTGCCTTTAATCCTGGAAGCAGCAAACATTCATCGTGACTAGTAGCTATTGATAGCCTTTAAAAAAAACAACAGATTTTCATTTGCACGTCAATATACACTACACAGATCTATGAAAAGGGGCTGAGATGTTAATATCACAAATCGGAAATGGATTCTTTTATCAATTCTAATCTGAAAAGCATTTGTGTCACCCAATTTAGGGATATTAAAATATTTAAAATACAACCCAAGCATGCTATAAAGGAGCCACTTCCAGGCAACAGAAATACAGTCGATTCCTTTCAGAGATCCTAAACTCTTTCTTGGCGTCTTGAGTTACTAAGCTCCAGCTGTTTATAAACATCTGCATATCCTTCTGTAGCAACAGTCAGTAGAGTTGGTTTTATTATAGACATGGTTGCATGCCCAGCATTTCACTCCAAGCAGATCCATTGAAATTGATGGACGTGACTAACCTGGGTCTGTTCATTTCAATGGCAGCACTTAACAGATCGCCTTATCTCCCATGCCAACAAATGTCCGACCTTGCCAGGCTTTCGACATTTTCAAAACGGAGGGCATCCTCTTGTCACAAGTGTCAGCTAGAGAGAGATTTCTTCACACTAAGCATACACTGCCTGAATTCCATCAGCTACCAAGATTTGCACTTTTTAAACTCAAGGCTCCTTGCCCTCAGTGTTTTGAAGCCAGACCAGCGATGCCCCAGAAGGAGGGTTTTTTTTTTTACAGCAGAGGGATAAAGATTCAGTTCTCTATCTGTTTCCTTATTGCTCCCAGGCAGGCGGAAACTGGGTTCTGCAAAATACATTTGCACTTATCTGAGCTTATAAAAAAAAGGGAAGTGAGCACGCAAGCAAGCAGTAAGAACGAAGAAATTCAACGGGGAAGCGGCCAGCATGAAGAAAAATTATTGCCTGCGATAAAAGGGATGGGCAGGCAATTAAGGAGAGTCTCATGCTGCAAGACAGATGCACTTTAGATCCAATACCTAAGCACCCTTGAAGATAATCTGGTGTTAGAAACCAGCTGTGAGCAGTATCTGGTTTCCTGAACAGCAGCCTTGACAAAGAGACACGGCAGGCCTTGGTACCAGCCAGCACAGCCATTTGCTGCCCTATCAGCCAACAAAAGCAGCCAGCTGTGGCCCAGAGCAAAACCAAGGCTCCCAGGCCTGTGGTGCAAAACTACACAGATCACCCAATGATTTATATCTCGTTCATCCCGACAATCCAATATCTGAGTCTTTGGGTGATCTACATTCTCAAGGAAAAGGGGGAGGGGGAAGGAAAGCTCACCAGAAGCTCCCACAGAGCCTTCTTTCGTTCCTCAAGAGAGGTCAAGTTAGAGTAAGCTAGTTTGCAGCCCCTCTGCTCCAAATGAAATATCTAGGGGGCTTTCAATACTGTTTTGCATGCACAAAAATTCAGGGGCAGGCACACTGCTTCATTTCCAATCGGAACACGTCCCATTGCTTCCTGCTGAAACCCTGCAACTTTTCATGCCACAGCTGAGACTGGGATAGCTCTGCTGGTATGGCTCATGAGTTCGAGCCCCACATTGGGCTAAAGATTCCTGCATTGCAAAGAATTGGATCCATCATGATCCGTTCAACTCTAAATTCTGACTGCTCCAGGGATTGTGGTGCGTTGGACTAGACACCCCTTCCAACTCTACAATTCCATTACTTTGGGGGGGGGAAGAGTCCCACTTTTCTTGCACCCCTCCAGATGACAAGAACACGGCAACATTGGGGAAACATTGCAGGACTACCAATGCAGCAGAATGACTTCTGAGGAGGTTCGGTGTAAATCCACCACTATTGCACTACTGCAGCATCGACGACAAGTTGCACAATACATGCCCCCCCCCAAAGTCTGGAGGGACCCCCTAGAGCAGCCTTTCTCAACCTGTGGGTCCCAAGGTGCTGTTGGACTACAACTCCCATCACCCCTGGCTAGCAAGGCCGAGCTCAGGGATGATGGGAGTTGTAGTCCAACAACATCTGGGGATCCCCAGGTTGAGAACCGCTGCCCTAGAGGATACTCACCCATTGCAGCCTCCACCCATCATCATGGAGGCAAAGCAGAGATTGCCAGGGGAAGATGACCCCTTGCTTTTGGATTTCTAAAACACGATATCAAGGCTGACCAGCTTTGTGTCCCTTGAATCCAAAAGCAAGGGGTCATCTTCCCCTGGCAAAGTGCCCCACTCCAGAAAAGCAACCAGATTCTTCAGCCACCTATTATGGCAGCTTTCACCAACCTGACGCCCCTTGTCATGTTTTGGACTACAAGTCCCATCAGCCCCAGCCAGCACAGCCACGCTGGCCAGGGCAAAGTCCAAAACATCTAGAAGTGCAGCAGGCTGCACCCACTGAACTTAGCAGCGTTTGCTTCCAAGCAAACTGAAGAAAGAATCAGCCATGGCCCTGGCCATCACTGCCCATAATGGCTGCTGCTGGGGCTGCTGGGAGTTGGAGTCCACAATGTCTGGAGGGCTGCCAGGCCGAGTGAAGGGCTGAACTACACACCACGGGGGAGTTCTGCGAATGGATAAATCTATGTCAGAGCACTGCCCAGCTTTTACAAGCGATCACAATTCCCTCCAGCAGGGCGGGCCGTGGGCGAAGCCTGCCTCTCCCCCCACCAGCCTAAACTGCCTCATTTCCTGAGCAGGAAGCAGAAGGGCCACCCCACTGCGTCCAGGAGATCCCTCTTGGAGGCGGCTTTCCGGGAAACGCCTTTCAAAGGAGATCTATGGTGGAGAGACCCCTTGGCCTCACTCTCAGAGGCCCTTTATCCAACACTCACAAAGCTGAAGCACAAAAGGGGAGCAGCCCTGAAGGATTACAGCCCACCCTCCCACATCATGCCACCAGGAAACCTTGCCCCAGGCCAGCCCTAATATTTCCCCCTGCCTCCACGCCCCCAAACTGGCTACTGATGTTCTGCCCTGCAGGCAAACTCAGGAATGGGGAAGGAAAGCAAATATTGATACAGAACTTAACAAAGACTATCCTTCGGCATTGCTGTGTAAGCCTCTAAGCAACGGCTTGTCTCTTTGTATTTTCATATCCATTTATGGGTAGTGTGGGTTGCTTGATTAAAAAACCCCCAACTTAAAGTCAAATGTCTGCACAAACAGGAAGGTGTTTAAAGAAGGAAAAAAGACGGGAGGCCTTTTATCTGCCCCACGTGTCCATGGATTGTATTCCATGCCAACCCTACTAAGAGTAGACCCATTCAAGTGAATGAACATGACTACATAGAGCTCATTCTTTCCAATAGGTCTACAGCCCTCTGATAATAATTGAGGGGTTTTTTTTGGGGGGGGGTACTTTCTTGTATTCTATTATTGATAGCTACCTTAAGTAATGCATTTAGGCACTCAAAAAGAAAGATCACACACACACTATGGAAAAAAACACAGACACACCCCAGCATCTACCCAGAATTCCTCACTGGTTTGCACCACACATTATTCCCCACCAAACCTATGCCCCACTAAGGATAGGACTTGGGGTCTCTTCTGGTTCCTATTTGCAGGGGGGGTGCATTTCTGAGCCCAAGGGCCATATCCCCACATGGGCAATCTTCCAGGGACCACACACCAGTAGTGGCCAGGGCAACGGGTCAAAATGGACAGCTTTGCACACAAAATTGAGAGGTTTCTAAACACACACCTATACATCTCTCTCCAACAAACCAATAAGAACGATCAGCATTTAAGGACACATTTTCAGCAGGGTAAAGCAGCCAGGGAGGGTCACCAGATCAGACTGGACAGGGGCGTGGCACTGGAGCACCAAGAGGAGAGGCCAGAGGTTCCTCATCCATAATCTACTGCCTATTCAAGGCTCCCAGAATAAGAAAGGACGGGGTGACTATGTTCTTGTCTCAAAGTCTCTGCCTTATATAGAACCGGGTGCCTTGCAACAGAGCTCTGGGGTTTCCCCGCACTCAACGTCTTCCCCAGCCTCTGCTACCTAGCGCTTTTCAACTGGAAACGCCAGGATTCCAACCTCATAAGTGCCTGCTGGATCAGGCCCAAAGCCCCATTTAGTCCAGCATCCTTGCAGAGGCCGCCTAGATGCCTGTGGGGAACCCTGCAGCCAGGAATCAACCGAGCACACGGGCCCTCCCCGCTCTTGTGGGTTCCAGAAATTGGTATTCAGGTACCATGGAGGAAGAGAAAAGCAAGAGCTCTGCTGCCAAGTTGTGGGCCCACCCTTACGCTCAGCAAGGTTGATGCTGGGCACCATTGGCCTCAATTCACCCACAATTCTCTCCTGGAGCTGCTCTGTCCATCTGGCCGAGAGCAGCCAACCCCTCCCCTGCAAACCTAGGCATTTTGCAGGCTCTGATCTTCACGCACGATATAATTAAAAGGCACGGGGTTCACAACAAGATGTAATATCGCAAGCTTTTTTAATAAAAGAGCGCTCATTGTTCCTTGCTTGGGAAAATGAGAGGGGGCTGTTGTTGCCACGCCCTGCTTCGGGGCTTCCTAGTATACCTTTGCACTATACATCAGAGTAACAGGGAGGAAAAGAGAGAAGAGCTGCCCTACAGCAAAACAGAACCTCCAGGTGCAGAGGCAGTCTACCCATGAATATCAGGCACCAAGAACAAAACAAAAGGCAGGCAGTGGCCTTCTCTGGATTGCCTGGCGGGATCTATCCAGCGTCCATCGCAGGAAACGAGATGCTGGGCAGGAAGGAGCCTTGGCCTAACCCAGTACGGTTCTTCTGGAAGAAAGAGGCAGGACAGCTCCATACAGAACCTCCAAGCTCAAAGGCAGTTTATTTCCGAACACCAAAAGGCTGAAAATGAGCAATGGGGGGGGGGGCGGTTGCCATCACCTTCACCATTCATTTGTGACCTTTCCAGTTGGGACTGTGCTCTGATCAGACACAACAGTCCTTATGTTCTTGAGAAAGACGATGACCAAGAATGTAACCACCATGGCAGTGCAAAGTTAAAACTATGGAGCCCGCTCCCACAGGAGGCAGTGATGGCCACCAACCTAGACTGCTTTAAAAGAGGATTAAGCACATTTGCAGAGGACAGGGCTGTTGATGGCTACTAAACACAACAGCTATGCTCTGCCTGCACACTTGGAAGGCAACAATGCTTCTGAAAACCACTTGGTGGGAACCACAGGAGGGGTGAGCGGCTCTTGTGCTCAGGGGCTGTTTGCGGACATCCTACAGGCATCTGGTTGACCACTGAGAAGACAAGATACTGGGGCAGATGGGCCCCTGGTCGGATCCAGCAGGCTGTATGTTCTGATAGTCACAGGCTGCCTAGTGTTCAGGGAGCAGTAAACATGCATCACTTTCCTCCTTGGTAAGGGGCTTCTAGAAGCAGCTAATTACGAGACCAAGAGGGAAGAAAACAGGGGACCATACCACTGTTTGGATGCTAGACTTTCTACCCAATCCAGTGGGAGTCTTATGCTGCACAGTTCACAGCCGCAATGGTTAAATAGGAGCCTCCCACGTTTCAAGGCAGAATACCACCAAGAAATTTTTTAAAACACCAGTCGCTAGGGGATTAAAAAAACAAACAGGAAAGGAACTCTTGGCTTCATCAACCCCTCACTTAAGGGCTCCCCAGAGGGATCCTGCAAGGGCCACAGCTGGATGATGAGATCTCTCTGGAGTGGCCCAACAAAAGCTCTTCTCAGGCTTTCGTACCTGTGATGGCTCCATTTTAGTTTCCTGGCAAGACCACTGAGCTACTTCCCTATGTGAGGAAAGACTAAAACATCCGGGGCTTTTAAAGGGGGGGTGTATGGCAGAGGTGCATAAGATTACATACATGGTGTGGAGAAAATGGATAGGGAAGAAAACTAATCCTAGAATCTGGGGAGGGAGTGTCAGTCAATTAAGCTGGAGAGATTCAGGACAGCCCAAATGAAGGAGTTCTTTCTCTCAGTAGGAAATCTGCTGCCACAAGATGCAGCGACGCCCACCAACTTGAAAACAAAAAGAGAAGAGTTCCTGGAGAATAAGGCTAGCAATAGCCACTACAGTGGTGCCTCGCAAGACGAAAAGAATCCGTTCCGCGATTCTCTTCGTCTAGCGGTTTTTTCGTCTTGCGAAGCAAGCCCATTGACGGATTAGCGGATTAGCGCTATTAGCGGCTTAGAAAAAAGGGGGGGGGGAATAGTCGGAAAAACTCGTAAGACATTTTGTCTTGCGAAGCAAGCCCATAGGGAAATTCGTTTTGCGAAGCGCCTCCAAAATGGAAAACCCTTTCATCTAGTGGGTTTTTCGTCTTGCGAGGCATTCGTCTTGCGGGGCACCACTGTACCCATATTGACTATGTGCCAGCTCCAGGATCAGATGCAGTAGGCTTGTTCATAAGGCTTTTTGGGGTTCACATGTTAGGAGAAGGCCTCGGACTTTCCTGCAAAGCATCTGATGAGGAGCTGCAGAGGCAAGATGGGTGGGCGGGAAGGATGCAGAGTTAAATGGATCCTTGGCCCAATCCAGAACAGATCTTCTTATGAGCAGAGCCGTGGCTCAGCGGCAGAGCGTCTGCCTTGCATGAAGAAGGTCCCAGGTTCAATCCCCAACAGGCACCTCCAGGTAAGGTCACAAAAGACTCCCTGCCCGAAATCTGCCACCCTTCGGTGTAGACAACACTGAGCTAGATGGACCAATGGCTCAGCAGGAGGCAGCTTCCGATGTTCCCCAAACAGCGCACCCATGTGTAGGCGCAGCCTACCCTCAGAGGACGAGGCCTGGCAGACAATTGGGACTCAAGCCCAACCCTTACAGGGTCTCCAGCTGCACCACCGTGGGAAACCTGGAGCCCATGCCCGATGCCTTAAAGGTAAAGGTACCCCTGACCATTAGGTCTAGTCGTGGCCAACTCTGGGGTTGTGGCGCTCATCTCGCTTTATTGGCCAAGGGAGCCGGTGTACAGCTTCCGGGTCATGTGGCCAGCATGACTAAGCCGCTTTTGGCGAACCAGAGCAGCGCACGGAAACGCCGTTTACCTTCCCGCCAGAGCGGTACCTATTTATCTACTTGCACTTTGAGGTGCTTTTGAACTGCTAGGTTGGCAGGAGCAGGGACCGAGAAACGGGAGCTCACCCCGTCGCGGGGATTCGAACCACCAACCTTCTGGTTTAACCCACAGCGCCACCCGCGTCCCTTACTCGAAGAAGAGCCATTGATGGAGAAGGACCATGGCTAAATTTCAGTGGGGTCCTCTCTGAGGGGAACTCAGACGGGCCTCCGAATTAACCCTGCTGGTGGCCTAAAGCAGCTAAGGGCAGGGCAAGGCTTGAGAGCCACTTTGGCCAAGCGCAAAGGGTTCTGGGAGAGTGGCCAAGCGCAGAGGGTTCTGGGTAGCAGCTGCTGCTGCCCTCCCTGGCCCTGGCCCCGGCCCGTCCCCGCGGGGCGCCCCCTCGTCCTACCTGCTCCCGGGCGCGGCGCTCGGCCTCCGCCTCCCTCTGCAGCCTCTCGGCTCGCTCGTCGGCCTCGTCGGCGTGCTGCTGCAGCACCTGGATCTTGCGCTTCACCGCCTCGATGGTGGTCGCCCCGGCCATGGCCACAGACTTGCCTGCTTCTCCTGCCCCGGCCCGCCCCTGCTCTCCACTCCGTCCGCGCCGCCGCCGCCGCTCCCGACAGCCCCCGCGCCCCGCCCTGAAATACCCGGGAGGCGGCGCCCCCTCCCGCCTTCTCGGTGACGTCACGCGGCCGCCTAGGGCCCCGGATGAAGGCGGGGCCGCCGCCGCCTCCCTCCCTGCCCGGCTCTAGCTCCAGCTGCAGGGTTGCCATGGCAACGGGAGCAGGCCGCCAAGCCAGTCTCGGTTAAAAAAAAAAAAAAGAGAGAGAGAGAGAGAGAGAGAGAAAAACCTCAGCATCCTTCTCCATTCGCTCCGCCACACCCACCACCAGCCCTACCACAAAGGGGAAAAGCAGTGGGGGCTCCTCCAGTGGGGCTGGCCCCTTTGCAAGAGAGGGTGGGAGGCAAGAGAACCCTCCCAGCTCCCTTTGTAGGCCTGTTGAAAAGCAATGGGGGTCGCCTGCCAGTGAAAGGCCCATCCCAGTGAAGCCTGCATGCTGCAGATGCACCTCAGAAGTGTCTTTAGCTGCCGGATCAGGCCGGCGGTCCATCCTCTCCTCACACTGGCCAACCCAGATGCTGCTTGCTACTGAAATCCATGGGGTTTTGCTTCCAAGGGAAAATAGGGGCCGGAGCAAGTTGGAAGCCCATCTGGGCGGCCCCGTAGGATCCCCCAGCCGCGTCTGTCGTAGACCTCAAAGCATTCCTGTGATTACCATTCACGAGCTGCAGCAACCTGGAAAGCCTAAGAACATAAGAAAGGCCTGCTGGATCCAGCCAAGGCCCCATTGAGTCCTGAATCCTGTTCTCAGATTGGCTGAAGAGTTGCTGTGGCAAACCCAGAAGCACAAAAGCATTCTCCCCTGCGGCAGTTTGCAGCGAACATGGAGGCAGAGCCGAGCCATTGTGGCTGGTAGCCACCGGCATGGATTTGTCCAATTCCCTTTAAAAGCCATCCAAGTTGGTAGCCGTCACTGCTTCCTTCGAAAGCAAATCCCAGTGCCATTTGAAGAAGCCCCTTCCTTTTATCTGTCCCAAATCTCCCAGCATTTAGCTTCATTGGACACCCACAAGTTATAGTGCTTAAATGCGAAATGAATTTCATTTCTTCCCCATTCCTAAGTGGCTTCTGCCCAACCATTCTCCCAAAGCATGATGTGCTAACCATCACACACACACACACAGTTTTTTAAAAAAGCTTTTGGGCCTTACTAATTCCTCTGACCTTTCCCATCCACTCCTGCATGTTGGCAGATCTGCTACCATAAAAGAGAGGGGGGGGGGGAGTTAGGAGCCTAGGCCTGAAGACTGCAAGGACAACTAGGTACATATATGGGCACGAGAGATCCAAACTCAACCTTTGCAAAACAGCATCTGGGGTTTTTACTGGGAGATGAAGCAAGGCTGGGAAACATTCCATTCCAGTGAGGTCTTTCTTCTCACTCACGCACGCATGCACACACATACATCGCCCTCTTACAAGCCTGCTCCCCCTTTCCCTGGTCAATGGGAGATCTGAGACTCTAGTTTCCAGATGACTTTGCTGCCAGTTATGGCTGTGGGTTACACATATTTGACCAAGTGGCATTTGCCTGGTGCGTCAAGGCGCTGCGGGAACATCCAGCTCTAATTTCTATGCCGTTTCCCTTGGAACAAGGCGATGCAGCCGGTTTTAGAGCACACTGTCCACCCTGCTAGTTAGAAATAGTTGTGTAGAAGCACCCTTATCAAACTCTGCAGGCCTTTCCTGGCTGAAAACTAATAAGGAGAGTTTTCATTTCAGCAGACAAGAACGGCGCAGGCTTGATCCCACTGCTGTCTCCAGGCTGAAATGAAACACGAAATAACTTAAACAGCCGGGTGACACTCCTGTTTCAAAATCTGGATTCAATATATTGAGGGTGGGAATGGAATTGTGAATAAGAACCTGAGAAGGTAAAAAGTTCTATTGGATCAGACCAAACGTCTGTCTAGGCCTCCAGCCTTGGAACCATAAGAATCATAGAATCATAGAGTTGGAAGAGACCACAAGGGCCATCGAGTCCAACCCCCTGCCAAGCAGGAAACACCATCAGAGCACTCCTGACATATGGTTGTCAAGCCTCTGCTTAAAGACCTCCAAAGAAGGAGACTCCACCACACTCCTTGGCAGCAAATTCCACTGTCCAACAGCTCTTACTGTCAGGAAGTTCTTCCTAATGTTTAGGTGGAATCTTCTTTCTTGTAGTTTGGATCCATTGCTCCGTGTCCGCTTCTCTGGAGCAGCAGAAAACAACCTTTCTCCCTCCTCTATGTGACATCCTTTTATATATTTGAACATGGCTATCATATCACCCCTTAACCTCCTCTTCTCCAGGCTAAAGAACCTACTGGATTGGGTCAGTGTTCCACGTAGTCCATCATCCATCACAGTGGCCATCCAGATGGTCTCAATGGGTCTCAACCCACAAGCAAGACCCCCACACAGGAGCCAGTCCCCCTCTGACTGGCAGTCAGAAGCCTTACTGTCTCTGAGTGCAGAAGAATGGCACAGCCATCAGAGCTAGCAGCCACTGAAGCATCGTAGGAAGCTATGTTACATTCATTGTAATGCCTAGCAGCAGTTTTCTGGGGTTTCACACAGGAGTCTTCCCCACCCCTACCATGAGATGCTAGAGACTGAACCTGGGGGTCTTGACACGCCACTTAATTATGGTCTTTCCCTCCATAAATAAAGCAAGATTCTAGTCCTTATCGTTCCAAGAGAAAGGCTCATTTAAATAGGAGCACACAAAGTGCTAGATGGACTAGTCAAGCCACTGGTACCATCTAACAGATTGAGGTTGAATCCCGACAAGACAGAAACACTGTTTCCAGGGGACAGGGGAGAGACAAGGGGGGGGGAGGATTCCCTGGTCCTGAATGGGTTAACACTGCCCCTAAATGACCAAATGTGCAGCCCGAGAGTAGTTTTGGAGGCGCAGGTCATTTCTGAGTCCAAGGCAGCTGTCTACCCACTCCATCTGGTACACCGACTGAGACTGTCTCATCAGAGGTACATGCTCTGGTTATGTCCCACTTGGACTACTGCAATGTGCTCTACATGGGGCTACCTTTGAAGGTGACTTGGAAACTATAAATAATACCCTCCTTCTGTTTCCAACACCTGGTAATCCAGAGGTACACTGCCTCTGACAATGAAGGAGCAAGATTCACCTTCCTTGGATTTTTTTTAAAAAGTTACTAGTCCTTATTGTTCCGTGAAGATCTGCTTGGGGAAATGGAGGGTTTGAACCTGAAGAGTCCCAGATGTCAGAGGGCCGGCGCTTCATATATCTCCTTGCAACTTCTCCACTATACCAGAAAAGGGGAGGGGGGTGATTATGCAATAGTAGCCTTGGGGAAAAAAATCAGAATAGGTTATGCAAAATAGATTAAATTATGCAAATCACATTTGCATAACATACCCAGGGCGCAGAATTCAACTATTGTTGCTGAGCATGCAACAGTGATGCAGAATTTTGATTTCATTTTTGATTTCATTTCTAAAAGGTCGGCCCATAGCTAACAAAGCCTTCAGGGGTATAAGTGTGGGGGGCACATAGCATTCCTTCCTTGAGGTATCTGCCTCTCTCCACCTCCCACCCCCACAGCGTCTCAATTTAGCCCTTCAGCCGTAAATCGGCCTGGGGGATGAGCAGCCATCTGGAGTCAGTTGGATGAAGTCTCGGGAATCTCTCCCGCAAAGCCTTTTTGGCACCCGTCACTCCTTCCTCCTTCCAGCGGGGTCAGCATACCGATCCTGACTTTGCAATTAGCACCCAAGGAGTGCTGAGCATTCCTTGGCACCAAGGCCCGGCTTCTGAGGTTACTCTCACCCTCCTGGAGCCCCCCTATGGGGCGTCTAAGTGGTTAGGCCGCTCAAGAAACTCGCAGCTAATGTTTCTTCTTGGGCCTTCCTCCCATGTGTTGACAGCCAGCCAGTACTGCGCAGCAGATCTCAGAGAACAAAACCGTACCATCCCAAGCACTCCATATTTAAATTGCTGGGCCGCTTAATGGGATTGAAGGACTTTTTCCTCAGTAACTGTGGAGAAAGGGATGTGTTCTCTGGCCCCCTCTGCTGGGCACATGTGGGGAGGCAGGAACTAGCCGAATCAAGGTGGAGGCGGGAATCAATGATCTGAGACCCTTCCATGTCCTGTTCATTGTGCATTCATGAGTATTTGTGCTCATGATGCTATTGCAGCAGTCATGCGTGAGCCCGCTTTCAAAACTATTCGTCCCCTGCAAGAGTTTTGGTGTGGACACACTGCTTTGTTTCCAATGGGTCCCATACCATCGTGCTGAAATCCTCTACATTTTTATACTGTACCACAAATATTCTGGCTACAGTAAAAGAACCCCCAACCCCAAGATAATGTGGAAGCATCTCAGAACAACTAATAAAGCAGAACACTGTGGAGATGATCCCATACCCTCCAACATTTCTCCGATGAAAATAGGGACGTCCTATTCCACAATGATAATAATCCTAATACTTTTGTTATTTATACTCAACTGAGTTGCCGCAGCCACTCTGGGCGGCTTCCAGCATATATAAAAATATTTTTGAAATTTTAAAAAAATCCCTATACGGCCTTCAGATGTTTTCTAAAGGCTCAGGGGTTGCATAATTCCATTCCCTCCAACATTTCTCTGATGAAATTAGGGCCATCCTAAGGAAAGGCAGGACATTCTGGGATCAAATAAAAAACTGGGACAGTGTCTGTAAATCTGGGACTGTCCCTGGAAAATGGAGGCACTTGGCGGATCTGTGATCCGGAATAAATCTGCTACAGATGCACTGCTGTTGCATTGTCAGTGATGAGCCAGTGGGCAGTAGCGGTTTGAGTGTTGGACTAGGCCATGGGTAGGCAAACTAAGGCCTGGGGGCCCGGATGTGGCCCAATCGCCTTCTCAATCCAGCCTACAGAAGGTCCGGGAATCAGCGTGTCTTTATATTAGAATGTGTCCTTTTATTTAAAATGCATCTCTGAGTTATTTCTGGGGCATAGGAATTTGTTTATTTCCCCCCAAAAAATATAGTCCGGCCCCCCACAAGGTCTGAGAGACAGTGGACCGGCCCCCTGCTGAAAATGTCTGCTGACCCCTGGACTAGGCCCTGGGAGAGACCAGTGTTGAAATCCCTGCTCAGTCATGAAACTCACTGGGTGACCTTGGGCCAGTAGAAGGTCACCCATGCAGAGATGCAGCCCTGAGGCACAAACTACCCCCTAAAATTTGCCCAGTGCTGCAGCATACACTTTCTCATGCCCCAATCTACTGGCGGCCACCAACTTGGATGGCTTTCAATGAGGATTAGACAAAACCATAAAGAATAGTGAGACTATCAGTGGCCACAAAGCCTGATGGCTATATTGTGCCTCCAAAGTCAGAGGCAAAATACCGGTAGGGAGAGTTGCTCTCGTGCTCAAGTCCTGCTTTTGGGCTTCTCATTGGGGCATCTGATTGGCTGTTGTGAGAACAAGATTCAAGACTAGGTGGGCCATTGGTCTGTTTCACCAGCCAGGCTCTTCTTATGTTAACGGTAAAGGTAAAGGGACCCCTGACCATTAGGTCCAGTCGTGGCCAACTCTGGGGTTGCGGTGCTCATCTCGCTTTATTGGCCGAGGGAGCCGGTGTACAGCTTCCGGGTCATGTGGCCAGCATGATTAAGCCGCTTCTGGCAAACCAGAGCAGCGCACGGAAATGCCGTTTACCTTCCCGTCGGAGCAGTACCTATTTATCTACTTGCACTTTGAGGTGCTTTCGAACTGCTAGGTTGGCAGGAGCTGGGACCGAACAACGGGAGCTCACCCCATCGCGGGGATTCGAACCGCCGACCTTCTGATTGGCAAGTCCTAGGCTCTGTGGTTTAACACACAGCACCACCCGCGTCCCCTTCTTATGTTAAAAAGGTAAAGGTAAAGGTACCCCTGCCCGTACGGGCCAGTCTTGACAGACTCTGGGGTTGTGCGCCCATCTCACTTAAGAGGCCGAGGGCCAGCGCTGTCCGGAGACACTTCCGGGTCACGTGGCCAGCGTGACATCGCTGCTCTGGCCAGAGCCAGAGCCAGAGCCAGAGCCGCACACGGAAACGCCGTTTACCTTCCCGCTGGTAAGCGGTCCCTATTTATCTACTTGCACCCGGAGGTGCTTTCGAACTGCTAGGTTGGCAGGCGCTGGGACCGAGCAGCGGGAGCGCACCCCGCCGCAGGGATTCGAACCACCGACCTTTCGATCGGCAAGCCCTAGGCGCTGAGGCTTTAACCCACAGCGCCACCTGCATCCCTCTCTTCTTATGTTAGATGTATCCAAATTTAATTTGGAGAAAGGGCCATCCCTCCACTCTCTAACTCCCTAACTTCTGATAGAGAACATAAAAAGTCACCCTAGTCAAACCATTGGTTCATCTAGCTCCAACTGTCTCCACTGACTGGTGGTGGCTTTCTGGGGTGTCAGGGCAGGGTCCAATCCTTAACTTTGTATGTTTATAGGAATATAGGTTACCGTGAGGGAGTGCTCTTGCCTTCATGCTACCTTTGAAGGTGACTCGGAAATTAAACTAATCCAGAATGCGGCTGTCAGACTGGTGGCTGGGAGCGGCCACCGGGACTTTATAACAATGGTCCTAAAGGATCTACATTGGCTCCCAGTATGTTTTTGAGCCCAATTGAAGGTGTTGGTGCTGACCTTTAAAGCCCTGAACGGCCTCAGCCCAGTATACCTGAAGGAGTGTTTCCACCCCCATCGTTCTGTCCAGACAATTGAAGGTGTTGGTGCTGACCTTTAAAGCCCTGAACGGCCTCAGCCCAGTATACCTGAAGGAGTGTTTCCACCCCCATCGTTCTGTCCAGACACTGATGTCCAGCTCCGAGAGCCTTCTGGCGGTTCCCTCCCTGCGAGAAGTGAGGGTACTGGGAACCAGGTAGAGGGCCTTCTCGGTAGTGGCGCCCTTCCTGTGGAACATCCTCCCATCAGATGTCAAGGAGATAAGCAACTATCTGACTTTTAGAAGACATCTGAAGGCAGCCCTCTTTAGGGAAGTTTTTAGTGTTAGATTTTGTGTGTGTGTTTTAATATTTTGTTGGAAGCCGCCCAGAGTGGCTGGGGCAACCCAGTCAGATGAGCCACATGTATTAGTAGTCCCGTGGGCTTCCTGAAAGAACCTGGCCACAGGATGCTGACCAGTGTCACACTCTAGCAGAGCTCCTCTTATGTTCTTCCCAGTGCTATTTTTCTAGAAAAAGAGGTGCCGGAGCTTACCATGAACTTGTTCTCTTAGAATGCCAACAGCACCCACCTGAGAACTACTATACCTGAGCTCCGGCTGGGGGGAAAAAAGCCCTTGTTCTTACTCTGTTCCACCGAGCAGGATCCAGAAAAAGAAGCGATAGGTGGCAGGAGGTGGCAAAAGCTCAAATGTCCGTCAATTCCCCCCCGCCAAAGGCGATAAATCTGTACAGATAATCCCCTCCGAATGCCAAGTGGCAGCTGCTCCAGGCGCTGACAGCCCTTAGCCGCTTGACGGATGGGGCCAACCTTCGCAGGGGAGAAACTCGACCCCATTGTTTTCCTAGAGACTGCCACCAACAATGCAAGGAATAGGGAGTGTGGGGCAGGCTGGTGGGGAACTGCCTAACTTTCCCAGCTCTTCCCCGGCCATTAGTGGGAGAGGGCCGGTTGGGTTTCCACTTATCCCAAAGTCCCGCCTGTCAATCTTGGGGCAGATTTGAGGCAAAACCCTTTCCTAAGGCGCAAGTGACTCAGAGTTTCCAGTTGCATCCCGTGCACAAGATAATCCACTTTTAAGGAGAATTTCTCGATGACCTGGGCAGGCAACGTTCTCTGTCCATCTCTCCATTTACAGGAACTGCCTGATGCAAACCGGGGCCATCAGTTCATCTACCTCAATATTGTCAACAGCAGGCATGCTGGTTCCCAAGGGCCACATTCCCCTTACGGGGAACTTTCCAAGGGCCACATGCCGGCAGGGGGCAGGGCCAGAGGCAGAAGTAGACCGGTTTGTACACATAGTCACACACCCCTCTCTGTCCTCTGTGTGGAAAAGCAGGATCAGAGTTCAAGGACATGTCCCAGCCAGGCAAAAATGCTCAGGGCAGGCGGGTGAAACAGGGCCAGTGAAGGGCCAGATAGGGAGGCCTGGAGGGCCACATTTGCCCCCCAGGCTTGTGGTTCCCCACCCCTGGTCTACAAACTGGCACTGGCTGTCCCAGTCTTCAAATCGAGAGTCCCTGGAGATGACAGGGATTGATCCTGCGACCTTTTGCATGCAAGGCAAAAGCTCTACTGCTGAGCATGCCTTCCCATTAGTTTAGGACAAAGATTATGAGAAAATGGAAAAGAAGCATCCCCAACCTGGTGCCCTCCAGACGTTGCTGGACTCCTCAAAGATCAATGGATATGACTTTGTACAACAGACTCCATATGTTTCAACCATGCAGAACTCTGAGATTCATATACACCTGCATGCCTCTGTCCAACCGGGCAATCAGGAGCACTACCAGAGTTCAAGGACACGCTCCACCCGGGCCAAAACATTCAGAGCTGGACTCGTGAGGGCGCTATGGCTTGGGGAGTTTCCCGAGGGCCAGGTGGAGTAGCCTGAAGGGCCACAGATGAGATTCCCCACCCCCTGCTCTAAAAGAAAGCAAAGGAGACTCTCTTTGGCAAACACCTGCCTGCTTGTTCACCTGAATTCTCTCGTTGGTCGCCACAGGCGAGCAGCTGTTGATGATACTAATAGCGTTCAGGGTGTTAGATGGTAAGTTAAGCACTGTGGGCAACTGTGGAGCTGTGTTTGAGTTTTTAAGCATAAAAATTGCTGGGGAGAGACCCAGCCAGGGAAAGTTGGTTCTCCGGGTAGCTCCTGGCGTTGTGCAAAAGTCAGCAGCGGTTTGGTGAGCCTAACCGCAATGTTTGCTGGAAAAGATAAGGTTATTTTCAGAACCCGAGTGTTTCCTTTTCCCTCGCTCTCCACTCCCCACACTTTCTGCCTTTCCTGTCAAGAGGCCGGGAAAGGGGGGGGGGTCAATCTCCTTGCCAGCTCATTTCACACCCTTGCACTGTGTGGCTTCCGGGTTGATTTGTCCTCAGGGTGGAGATGGGCAAACCTATCTATTTTGGTTCTTCTCCATTTCTCATTTTGCATATCTTACGTCTGTTTCTCCACATTTCCACGTCAGTTAGCAATTTTTTAAAAAGAAAAACCAGCATTTTATTGCGCATTTCTCTTAAAATATACATTTTTGTGAGCAATTTCCTATAATACACACATTTTTCCCAAAGCAATTTCCCCCTAGCATAATGGACATAATAAGGGTCTCCCCTGCCCTCCTTTCTTAAGGTCCTTTAGCGTTCATTCCGATTTGGGGCCAGCCAGCTCTTCAAAATCAAGGACAGGGAAAGTTGGTGCCCATTGGAGCTGGTAGGGCAGGAGTCGGGGAGCCTGACAGTAGGTGGCGCCAGAGCCAATGACAGGCAGAGCCCACTAATTCTAACTTTGCCCCCATCCTTCTCCTCCCTGTGGAGCTCTGGAAGGAGCAACCCTGAGACTAAGAAAGAGGAGGAAAATGTCAGACAGGACCACCTCCCTCTCACCCTTGCAAGTAAGAAAGGGGCAGGTGGAGAGGGGCAGGCCAGGGGCAGAGCGAGGTTTATGGGGCAGTACCCCATTTGCTCCAGCAGCTCAGCCTCTGTTGAAACCATAGCTGTCAACTTACAGATTTGAAAATAAGGGACCAGCAGCCTCGAAAATAAGGGATCAGCTGCCAAAATAAGGGACTTTCAGAGCACAGGTATGTTCAACTTCTGAGCGCCTCCAAGCCAAAGGCAGAAAGCCCAGCCAGCAGCGAAACGAAGCCTCAAGCGGTGGTTCCCACAGCGCAGCAACCCGGCAAAGGGGATGCAGCAAGGTAAACCACCGTCACCTCTCCGCTGGGAAGCGCTGAGCAAAGGCAAGTCCCCAGGCAACGCGGCTGATTTGATCAGCACAAGGCATGCAAGCTCCACCCCCCAGTCGTCCTTAGACTCCTTATTGGGTGAGCAACGCAGCCAAGCAACACAGTTGGAGCCTCCCTCCTCCCTGGCTGGCATGGAGGGAGGGAGAGGAGCTACTACCTTTGATACCTGGGAAATTTAAGAGACATCATCAATAAGGGACAGCAGCGGGACACGGTGCTGGGATAAGGGAGTTTCCCGCCAAATAAGGGACAGTTGACAGCTATGGTTGAAACAGGAGACTGCCCTTTGCCCAGCAGGACCCACAGCCATTCCAGCCACGTGGTTTGGCCCTGCAAAAGTGCTGGGTGAAAAAACAGTCCTGCTTAGGGAGCACAAATTCAGAGAGGGGCGTCCCTCCACCCCAGACCCATACATACGTCAGCAGCCTTCTTCTCCGCCAGCTCCAGCTTCTCCTGCGCATCTTTGAGAGCCTCTGAATATTTGTCCAGCTCGTCCTCCGTCCCCTTCAGCTTCTTCTGCATGGCGGCTAATTCATCTTCCAGCTGCAAAATGAAAGGGGAGGTAGCGTTTACCATGCGTCCGCAGTCCTTCTTGAGGCCTAGAACCTTGAACGCTGAGGAAGAAGGGCCAAATCTGTCCCGTTTGGTTTCTCGTTTCTCCCCAGAATTAAGTTTATCCGCATTTCCGTGTCAGCCACAACAGCAGAAGCTTCGCTAATTAATTTAGCTGTGATTCTTGTATTGCGAGGGGTTAGACTAGATGTCCCTTGGGGGTCCCTTCCAGCCCTACAGTTCTATGATTCTATGATTTCTGCAGATCAGGACTCCTGTGGAGGCGCAGCAGCTGGCCAGGCTAATTCTTTTCTGATCAGCTGGCAACCTTCGGAAGACATCTAAGCTAGATTCAAAGAAAGTGTGTGTAGGATGTGTTTTATTGTGTTTTTAATATTCTGTCGGGAGCTGCCCAGAGTGGCTGAGAAAACCTAGCCAGATGGGTGGGATATAAATTATTATTATTATTATTATTATTATTAATCCCATTTACTCTTGCAGCCAGCACACTCCCTCCCGTGGGAAGTGGTGTGTACTGTACATATTATTTTAGCCACAGAATCCACACCGATCCCGTATCTATCCTGTCGTTTCTAAGATAAAGCTGTTTTTGGAAGCTGAGTTTTAAAATGGCAAATGTGTACATATGCCCAATGCAAGGGTCCTGGGTTCAGTCGACACTTATTAATAAGGCTTATTGCCTGAAGCCCTTGAGGCTGCCGGTCAGTGCATGCAGTACTGAGCTAGATAGACCAGTCAGCGACTCAGTGTCATGGCTTCCCCCCAAAGCATCCCGGGGTACTGAGAGTTGTTAGCAGAAGGCTCATCAGAGAACTACAATTCCCAGAGTTCCCTCAGTAAATGACCATTCCCAGGATCCTTTGCGGGGAGGGAGCCATGTCTGTTAAGGGCGCTGAGAGTTGTTAGGAGACTCATTCCCATCCCAGAGCTACAATTCCCAGAGTAATTTAACAACCAAGCCCTCTTCCCAAGGAACTCTGGGAATTGTAGATCTGGGAGGGGAATAGGGCACCCCCTCACAACTCTCAGCGCCCTTAGCAAACTACAGTTCTTGGGCTGTTTAAGGCGCAGTAAGCCCGCAATTCACGCAGGAGTTACATCCTGGGAATCGTGCTAAAGCCAAAATCGCATATAGTCAGAACAAACTGAGATTAATGGCGGGTGAGATTGTCAAAGTCTTCTTTCCCCCGGGTGCCTGCCCGCTTTCTGCCCCTTTTAAAAATTAAAATTAAAAAACGGTTTGTCTTCCATGCACATAAAACTGAATGCGTGCAAGTTGAATGTGTGTTTGTTGTGTGCTTACTGTACAGTGGTACCTCTGGTTAAGAACTTAATTCGTTCCGAAGGTCCGTACCTGAAACTGCTCTTAACCTGAAGCCCCACTTTAGCTAATGGGGCCTCCTGCTGCTGCTGCACCGCCGGAGCACGATTTCTGTTCTCATCCTGAAGCAAAGTTCTTAACCTGAAGCACTTTTTCTGGGTGAGCGGAGTCTGTAACCTGAAGCGTATGTAACCTGAGGTACCACTGTAGTGCAATACTGCTTTGCTTACCAGTTATTTACTTACCGGTTGATTCACCTCATTTCTGCCCCACCTTTCCCTACAAGAAGCTTGAGGTGGCACACGTGGTACTGCTCCTCATTGGCCAACCCCCACAACAACCTTGCAAAGTGGGTCAGGCTGCAAGCGAGCAACTAGGCCCGAGCTCACAACCAGCGTGCTCCACGGCTAATAATAATAATAATAATAATAATAATAATATGTTATTATTTATACCCCACCCATCTGGCTGGATTTCCCCAGCCACTCTGGGCGGCTTGCAACACAATATTAAAATGCAGTAATGCATCAAACATTAAAAGCTTCCCTAGACAGGGCTGCCTTCAGATGTTTTCTAAAAGTCTGGTAGTTGTTGTTCTCTTTGACATCTGGTGAGAGGGCGTTCCACAGGGCAGGTGCCACCACCGAGAAAGCCCTCTGCCTGGTTCCCTGTAACTTGGTTTCTCACAGCGAGGGAACCGCCAGAAGGCCCTCGGCGCTGGACCTCAGTGTCTGGGTAGAACGGTGGGGGTGGAGACGCTCCTTCAGGTTACAGACTCCGCTAGCCCAGAAATAGTGCTTCAGGTTAAGAACTTTGCTTCAGGATGAGAACAGAAATCGTGCTCTGGCAGCGTGGCAGCAGCAGGAGGCCCCATTAGCTAAATATGGTGCTTCAGGTTAAGAACAGTTTCAGGTTAAGAACGGACCTCCGGAACGAATTAAGTACTTAACCCGAGGTACCACTGTACTGGCCAAGCAGGGTATTCGAACCCTGGTCTCTCCCAGGTCCTGGTCCGACCCCCTAACCACTGCACCACACTTTAAATGTCCAGCGCTGTGTTCCTTTCAGAGGGTACTGAGACCAAACAGAGTGGAAGGGACTTTATAGAATAATTTCCAGTTTATGCAACTGGTTTGGATGTTCCTCTCTACCTCTCTACCCCTGCCTCCCCACCATAGTTCCTCATTGCCTTACAAGGATACCATGAGAGGAATAACACAGATAAAGAGATTCTCCCCATCTCTGAATTCCCTTTGCTCTTCCAGCCTGAATAGACATGAAACACAACTTGATCTCTTCTGCCCTGCCTCCAGGCAAGGTCAAAACAACACGCAATCTCCAGCGTCCTAGACATTCCTCCTCCCGACAAAACCCTTTTCTCCCCCCCCCCCCATTTCGTCTTCAGTCTAACCTGGGCATGTAGGAACGAACACAAGTCCTTATTTTAACAGACGTTTGCTCCAGATGGGACTGCCCGATAGCAGAGCCGGCTGCATCGCAAACCGGCTTGAGCAACCTAGTCGCATACGCAGCACACATTGAAAGAGCTCGTATTCTGCTTTAAAGGTCAATAAAGGTAAAGGTAAAGGTACCCCTGCCCGTACGGGCCAGTCTTGACAGACTCTGGGGTTGTGCGCCCATCTCTCTTAAGAGGCCAGGGGCCAGCGCTGTCCGGAGACACTTCCGGGTCACGTGGCCAGCGTGACATCGCTGCTCTGGCGAGCCAGAGCCGCACACGGAAACGCCGTTTACCTTCCCGCTGGTAAGCGGTCCCTATTTATCTACTTGCACCCGGAGGTGCTTTCGAACTGCTAGGTTGGCAGGCGCTGGGACCGAGCAGCGGGAGTGCACCCCGCCGCAGGGATTCGAACCGCCGACCTTTCGATCGGCAAGTCCTAGGCGCTGAGGCTTTAACCCACAGCGCCACCTGCGTCCCTTAAAGGTCAATGGCTTCCTTCAAATAATCCTGGGAACCGTAGATTGTTAAGGGTCTCCTAACCCCTCTCAGCTCCCTTAACAAACTACAGTTCCCAGGATTCTTGGGGTGGGGGGGAAGCCACGGCTCGTCAAGTACATAGCTGTCAACTTTCAGATTTGAAAATACAGTGGTACCTCGGGTTACATACCCTTCAGGTTACATATGCTTCAGGTTACAGACTCCGCTAACCCAGAAATAGTGCCTCAGGTTAAGAACTTTGCTTCAGGATGAGAACAGAAATCGTGCTCCGGCGGCGCGGCAGCAGCAGGAGGCCCCATTAGCTAAAGTGGTGCTTCAGGTTAAGAACAGTTTCAGGTTAAGAACGGACCTCCGGAACGAATTAAGTACTTAACCCGAGGTATCACTGTAAGGGATCAGCAGCCTCATCTGCCCCGGGGACAGTCTATGGGATATCTAACAATACGGGATAGCAGCGGGAAGCAGCAGGAAACGGCACAGGAATAAGGGAATTTCCCGCCAAAAAAGGGAAGGTTGACAGCTATGCTCAAGTATTGTAAGAGTGCTTTTAAACGTATGGTTTGTGTGTGACCTGAATATTTACAGGCCAGTTTTTAAAAAGTAGGCAGATTTGTGGATGTGTAACTGGTGCCGATTCGCCTGTGTGGCTAAGAGAGAACCTCCATGTCCAGCGGCAGTCTATCTTGTAATGCCAGAATTGGAGATGGGGAAGCTTTTGGGCCCTCTGGATGTGGCCACTGGGGTCTCGTTGCAAGAGGATGGCAAGGAGGTGAAAACATGGAAGAAAAGGGGGTGGGACAGGGACAAAGAATAGCAGAATCACAGAATGGCAGATTTGGAATGCAGATTTGGAAGGGTCATCTAGTCCAACACCACCCCCCCCCCCCCGCAGGATATTACATGTTACAGTTTCCTAATTGAGAGGGGGGGAAAGTATTTTGCTAGTGGTAGGGTTGGAATAGGGGATCCAGGCCCTAAGACGGTCATAGAGTGGTGCCTCGGGTTACATACACTTCAGGTTACATACGCTTCAGGTTACATACTCCACTAACCCAGAAATAGTGCTTCAGGTTAAGAACTTTGCTTCAGGATGAGAACAGAAATCGCTTGGTGGCGGCGCGGCAGCAGCAGGAGGCCCGATTAGCTAAAATGGTGCTTCAGGTTAAGAACAGTTTCAGGTTGAGAACGGACCTCCGGAACGAATTAAGTACTTAACCCGAGGTAGCACTGTATTTGTCTTTCTGTATTTTCTAAGCTCAGCACCACGTTACTCCCTTCCCTTCCAAGGGGTTAGCTTGCACACCTTAGAGAATGAAGCCTGGATGAAAATAAAATGACTCAGGGAGATGCCGGAATCTTTTGCCCAAAGCGGGGCTTGAACCCACGCAACCCTGAGATTAAGAGCCTCGTGCTCTGCCGACTGAGCTATGAGCTGTGTGAGAGAGATGGTTTTGCAGAGAGACAGAGAGGGCAGTGGCAGAGTGGAAGGAGAGAACCATTAACTTCAATGGTTTTACTCTGAGATGGAGTAGTCTGCGATGCAACGCAGAACTTCCACCTACAGTGGCAGTCTACCTTTGCGTCCTAGATTCTGAGAACAAGCCACCTGGAGGCGCTCTTGCTCTCATGCCCTGTTTGTGGGCTTCCTGGAGGCATCTGATTGGCGGATGTGTAGTAGAGGAGGGGTGCAGGATGCTTTGGTTTGACACATACACACCCCGGGACGCTCTTCTGTTCTGACCCAGCGCCCTGGTGTGTGTGATGGGGAATCTCAGTCCTGTCTGGAAACGCAGAATATAATACGCCCATCCTCACATGCCCTCTTTCTCTCCCCTATTGTCAGCTCTTTGGTCACCCTGAAGCCATCCTGATCACGGGACAGGCAGGCAGAAGCACCAATTCCACCCACCCAGCCCTTCCTTCCTTTGTTTGCCAAGACTTTGTCAAGCGTAAGGAATGTGAAACTGGAACTCTCTGGAGAAAGGAGCCAAGCCGGTCCGAGATTCTTTCTGCCCTCCATCATCCTCACTTTCTTCCTCTGTTCCTATAAACTCATCAAAAATCCACCAACGCAGGTGGGGAGAGGTGAGTGCAAAGGTTTAGTCTGTGCTGGGGGTTAACCATTGCAACTCACCAGTGGCGTAGCGTGGGTTGTCAGCACCCAGGGCAAGGCAAGTAATTTGCGCCCCCTAACCCGTGGATTTGCGCCCCCTAACCCGTGGATTTGCGCCCCCTAACCCTAACCCCCAGATGTTGCGCCCGGTGCGGCCGGCCCCCCCTGAACCCCACACGCTACGCCACTGCAACTCACTGCCTCTCAGCCTAACCTACCTCGCAGGGTTATTGTTAAATGTGGAAGGCAATAACCATTTACACCACCTTGAGGTCCTTGGAGAAACAGGTGGGATATATAAATGCAAGAAATAAATAATATACGTACGCAGAGGTCTCTACTGCTGAGCAATGAGGACTCCCTGCAACTATTTTCAGGAATTTGACTTTGGGGGTCTTTTCAGTGGACGGTCAGCCAGATCTCTGAGCGTACGCAGAGCGCATTTTCCCCTTGCTGCTGATCAAGTTGTGGGCACACAGTGGCTGGTCCATCTGACACACACAGGGAGGTGAGCTCTGAGTTGTGCTAACTCAAAGGGAAAGGCCCTCTGAACATATGCAGAGTGCATTTCTCTTGCCGGTGGGTAACCACCATCAGAGCCATCCTGGAATTAAGGGAAGGGGACCTCAGGCAAACATTAGATGGACAAGCACTCTGCACATGCTCAGGGGCTCCCTCTGCAGCAGTTAGTTCACATGATCCGGGATGGAACTCTGCAATTTAAAAGGAATGCTGGAGGCTTAGTTGTCAATAGGACCTTGTGGTCCAGTCTCAGGCAGAAACTGTAGCCTGTATGTAGCCAGTGACAGCCCTACTCAGAGTAGACCCATTGATATAAATGGCCATGACCTCACTTAAGACTATTCATTTCTCTGTGTGAGTTGTCTTTTCAACAGAAACCCCAAATTTTTAGGTCCCACTTTCCATTGATCCCATATTTATGAAAACCAAATAAGAAATTGCTGCCTTGAAAATGGTAAAAGTAAAGGTAAAGGTACCCCTGCCCGTACGGGCCAGTCGTGTCCGACTCTGGGGTTGCGTGCTCATCTCGCTCTAGAGGCCGGGAGCCAGCGCTGTCCGCAGACACTTCCGGGTCACGTGGCCAGCGTGACGAAGC
Source organism: Podarcis cretensis (assembly GCF_951804945.1). Taxonomy (NCBI): domain Eukaryota; kingdom Metazoa; phylum Chordata; class Lepidosauria; order Squamata; family Lacertidae; genus Podarcis; species Podarcis cretensis. The sequence continues at coordinate 9,489,619 of NC_137186.1, forward strand.
TGCTCTGGCGAGCCAGCACCAGCGCAGCGCACGGAAACGCCGTTACCTTCCCGCTATAAAGCGGTACTTATTTATCTACTTGCACTGGGGGGTGCTTTCGAACTGCTAGGTGGGCAGGAGCTGGGACCAAACGACGGGAGCTCACCCCACCACAGGGATTCGAACCGCCGACCATGCGATCAGCAAGTCCTAGGCACTGAGGTTTTACCCACAGCGCCACCCGCGTCCCTAGTTTGAAAATGGAGAACAGCCCAATTTTTAATTTTTCAATTTTATTTTTTTGAAGCTGAAGCAAAAACTGGTGTTGTTGGATGCCAGGGTCTATCAGCTGCGGTGGCCAACAGTCAGGGATGATGGGATTCGTAGTTCCTCAACATCTGGAGGGCTGCAGGATCCCCACTTGCAAGCCAGCCCTGTTCCAACCCATCAGGGACCACATGTGAAATGCACCTCCAGAGATATAAAGCGGGGATGTATCCGTATCACTCCAGGTGTTTCTGGACTCCGGTTCCCATCAGCGCCAGACACCATCGAATCACAGAAATCGAAAGGGACCACAAGGATCAGGCGTGGCCAAACTTGGCGCTCCAGATGTTTCGGAACTACAACTCCCATCATCCCTAGCTAACAGGACCAGTGGTCGGGGATGATGGGAACTGTAGTCCCAAAACATCTGGAGGGCCGAGTTTGGCCATGCCTGATCTAGAGTGACTCGGGGGGGGGGGGCAGAAACCAGACCGGTTGACTCGAGGGTATCCGTGACGAGCTAAGGCAGAATTCAAATCCAGGACCCTACTACAAAGTTCCTCCCCGCCCCCCAGCACACACAGCCGAGCCCAGCGGCTGCCCACCTGCTTGCTCCTTTCTTCCGCCTGCTTCTGCTCTGCCTCGGCCTGCTCCGCCCGGTCCAGGGCATTCTCCTTGTCCAGTTTGAGCATCTGCATCTTCTTCTTGATGGCTTCCATGGCGGCAGTCGGTGGAGGGGAGAGCTGTCTGTGAGAGTAGGAATGGAGAGCGCGCCGAGAGGACCTGGCTGGCACGAAGCAGACCCGGGGGGCACCCTGAGCGGACCTCGGCGTTGCCTTCGAAAGCCTGCTCCCTCTCCTCCCTGCCCCTCGGCCCTTTATAGTCGTCCTCCCTGCCAGCTGGCCGGGAGGTGGGGCAGGGGGACCTGTGGCTTTCTAGGGCTTGCTCCAATTGGGTCCAAAATAACCTCCCCTCCATTGCCCTGGCACTGCCTTGCGGTGGTGGCAGTGCTGGGGAGAAGACCTGGGAGAGGCGTCCTTTAATTTTTTATTTTTTGCTTCGTGATGAGCTGTGGCCATATTTGGCCTCCCTAGGGGAACAGCTGAGTACCACTAATAGAAACCCCCAAAAGTGGCAGAAGAGGGGAGGGGGTTGAATGCTGCTTTGTTCCAGCAAAGAGGACGCCCGCCCTCCTGGTCACTCACCCACCCCCTTCCTTTAGCTTTTCTATATGTGTGTGTGTGTGTGTGTGTGTGTGTGTGTGTATAATATATTAAAATTATTAGTTTTTTAACATATCATTTTCAACAGCAATTACCGTATTTTTCACTCTATAAGACGCACCAGACCATAAGACACACCTAGTTTTTGGAGGAGGAAAACAAGGAAAAAAATATTCTGAATCCCAGAAGCCAGAACTGCAAGAGGGATCGCTGCACAGCGAAAACAGCGATCCCTCTTGCTGTTCTGGCTTCTGGGATAGCTGCACAGCCTGCATTCGCTCCATAAGACGCACACACATTTCCCCTTACTTTTTAGGAGGGAAAAAGGGCGTACGGTAAACATACTTTTACATCTTATTCAATTTTTTTTTACTTCCATCAATCCTGTCTGAAAATGTTTTCCAATCTAATCTCTCAGTATGCATTTCTTATTTTCCCTATTACATTTCAAACTCATAACCAATATCTCTATCTCTTTCTACTTTGTAACACTTCGTATATTTCTCCTTGCAAAACTTCTTGTAGCCCTACCAGCGCAATTTGTCGATTACAGCTGCTCTTCAAGTAATTCATATACTTCTTCCAATCTTCTGTAAATCTCTGGTCCTGCAGGTCTGAGATAAAGCCTTCCTTTAGCTTTTCACACAGGTGCCAGCAAAGGCAGCCCCGCAGGATGAGTGCGATAGACGAGGACTGAGCTGTGCCAGACGACCAGCCTAGGATGCCTGGGTCCTCTTGTCACTTGTCCCCCGCCGCAAGACAGTGAGGTCAGAAACCAAGGATGGAAGGTTTAAAGCACAAGGGAGACCCCCTGGAAGGGATCCAGTCAAGGCACAGGAGGCATCAGAACATTGGATGAATTTTCCTGGATCAAGCCAATGGCCCCACCTGGTCCAGTACCCTGTTCTTGAAGTCACCAAGCAGATGCCCAACAGGAAAGCTGCAGGCAGGATCCGAGCACAAATGCCATGGGTAGGCAAACTAAGGCCTGGGGGCCGAATCCGGCCCAATCGCCTTCTCAATCTGGCCTGCGGACAGTCCTGGAATCAGTGCATTTTTACACTAGTAGAATGTGTCCTTTTATTTAAAATGCATCTCTAGGTTATATGTGGGGCATAGGAATTCATTCATTATTATTTTTTTCGAAATATAATCCAGCTTCCCGCAAGGTCTGAGGGACAGTGGACCGGCCCTCTGCTGAAAAAGTCTGCTGACCCCTGACAAACGCCCTTTCCCCTCCTGCGATTTCCAGCAACTGGTATTCACAAACCTATCTCTAAGTTACCAGGATCAGTCCCTATCACTGGTGAAAAAGAAGAAGCACTGAGCATACTGTTGGTGGGTTTTCGCCAACTAATTTCTAAGAGTGTGTGGTGCGGTACAGCAGTTAGAGAGTTGGACTAGGGCCTGGGGGAGCGCAAGGTTCAAATCCCTCCACCCCCAGAATTGTGGCCACAAAGCTGTCATTGGATGTCACCTTGAGCCAGAATCACAGAATCATAGGGTCCACGTGGGTCATCTACTTGAACCCCCTGCAATGAAAGAATCTTTTGCCCAACGTGGGGCTGAAGCTCAGGACCCTGAGATTTGGGACTCAGCTATACTGCTGCAAATATAACGTTTTAAGTGCATTCTACAAATGTGACACTAGATGGCGCTGGTAAGCTAATGGCAAATTCCATATATATTTCAAAACATTTTTTAAAAGCATTTTCACAGCAGTTTTTTTTTTTAATATGAGCTATCCCCGGTCGCTGCCTCTCAACATCACCTTACTTGTAGGGTTGTTGCATGGATTAACTGAGGAGGGGAAGAACCATGTACGCCGTCTTGGAGAAAAAGGCAGGCTAGGAATGCAATAAATAAATAAATAACAGAACAATGTTTGTCCTGTTCATTAAGTTTACTCTTTGTAGGCTACAGCCCAAGCGCTGCAGCTAGATCAATGACTCACACCTGGCAAAGGTGCTTGAAAGAGCAACGCCAGGAAATCCTGAGAACCAGAAACTTGACTTTTTGGAATTTGGGGGTGCCTAGTTAGGATGTCATAATCCTCAGGGGCAGTTTCCGAGTCACTAGAAATGTGGGATTTGATGTGCCTGGTCTCCCTCACACAAGCCTGCTTGAATCCTAAGTCGATGTGCTGTCCATTTTTTTCAATGGCTGGAGAGGAGACCATCTCTGAGCATGTGCTGAGTACCCTACCCTAACAGCAGGTGACCACAGCCATAGCTGCACACATCTGGAACTAGGTAAAGGTAAAGGGACCCCTGACCATTAGGTCCAGTCGTGACCGACTCTGGGGTTGCGGTGCTCATCTCGCTTTATTGACCGAGGGAGCCGGCGTACAGCTTCCGGGTTATGTGGCCAGCATGGCTAAGCCGCTTCTGGCGAACCAGAGCAGTGCACGGAAACGCCGTTTAGCTTCCCGCTGGAGCGGTACCTATTTATCTACTTGCACTTTGACGTGCTTTTATACTGCTAGGTTGGCAGGAGCAGGGACCGAGCAATGGGAGCTCACCCCGTCGTGGGGATTCGAGCTGCCAACCTTCTGATCGGCAAGCCCTAGGCTCTGTGGTTTAACCCACAGCGCCACCCGCATTCATTTGGAACTAAGTACATAGTAAAAGCCTGTTCTCACAGATGGCCCCAGGATGCTTGCAAGCAGAAACTGAACAACTATTATTCGGTGCAAATTCATGCTAATAAAGACGTTTTTGTACTCCCTTTCCTCCTAGTGCAGGCACCCCCAAACTTGGCCATCCAGATGTTTTTGGGACTACAACTCCCATTGTCCCTGACCACTGGCTCTGTTAGCTAGGGATGATGGGAGTTGTAGTCCCAAAACATCTCGAGGGCCGACTTTGGGGATGCCTGTCCTAGTGCATAGAGAAAGTGGATAGCAAGAAGCTTCTCTCTCTCTCTCTCTCTCTCTCTCTCTCTCTCTCTCTCTCAGGACGCTAGAACTCGATAAGCTGAATGCTGGAAGATTCAGCGCAGATAAAAGAAAGTCCTTCTTTGTTAAACTGTGGAACTCACTCCCACTGGAGGCAGAGATGGCCGCCAACTTGGGAGGCTATAAAAAGAGGACTGGGCAAATTCATGGAGGAAAAGGCTATCGATGATACTAACGATGTTTCTGAATACCAGAAGCCACAGGAAGGGGTTGGATCCTGCTGGCAGATTTTCTATCTGAGACCAGGATGCTGGGGTAGATAAGCCACTGGTCTGATCCAGCCAGGCTCTTCTCGTGTTCTGATGTAACCTCTGTGTAAGCATGATGTGAGAAGACTGAAATACCGTATTTCTCGTTCTATAAGACGTACCAGACCATAAGACGCACCTAGTTTTTGGAGGAGGAAAAGAAGAAAATAAATATTCTGAATCCCAGAAGCCAGAACAGCAAGAGGGATCTGGCTTCTGGGATAGCCTCTTGCTGTCCTGGCTTATGGGATAGCAGCATACAGCCTCTCCCGGGCAGGGGGATGAAGCTCTCCCAAGAGCCACGCTCCCTTTAAAGAGCGAGTGTGCGGCTCTTGGGGGCTGTTCCTTCTCTAAGGAAGAGGGAGGAATAGGCAATGGGTTGGTCGAGTTGTATTGTGAGAGAGTGAGAGGAATTCTTAGGTGGAGTCAGATAGCTAGCTGGAAAAATCAGTTTGCAGTTGTTAGAAACGTATAGGACAGCAAAGGAACTAAGTTTAAGAAACTGACAAGAAAAATTAACTGAAACCATAAGCTTGTTCTGCATTTTTAAATAAACTTGATTATTTGTTAATGTTAACAACTGTCTGGTCTCCGGGTGTCCCCGTGAGAAATGGGGTGGCGGCAGCGAAGAAAGCAATCACAGTGGTGGCACAGGGTCAATAGACCGTCAAACATCTGGGGGCCCTGTGTGATCACCACAAAGGAAAAGCCCCCAAAAGCCGCACACACGCTCCACGCGGCTCTTTAAAGGGAGCGCTGAGCAGAGCCTCCCGCCTGCATTCACTCCATAAGACGCACACACATTTCCCCTTACTTTTTAGGAGGGGAAAAGTGTGTCTTATAGAGTGAAAAATGCTCCATAATCATGATGTCGTCTGGAGGGGCCCCAATTCCTGCACCCCTAGCCTTGAAGTGGTACAGTCCGCTCAGGACCGTTCCCCTTGCTCCCCAGCCTCGTTCTCCTGTCTCTTCACGCTGAGGCTGCAAGCCCAGGCTGGTAAGGTCAGCAGCCCGCAGCGATGTCCCCAGTGCCCAAGCCTCCGCCGCCGCCCACCAGATCTTGTTCCCGGTCTTTTGTCCCGCTGATATGCTATCCTATTTCTTTAAATAGCCCCGGAACAATTCCTCACCGTTCACCGCCCTCTGTGCCCAGCAAGCGAGGCTGCGGGGAGCCGAGCGGCTCTGTCACTTTTTATTCAAGGCTGCCGCTCACATTCCGTTATTCAATCCCGGCACCGACAGGTGCTGAGATGCCAACCTTTCTTGTGTCCCCAAAATGCCCCCGCTTGCTTAGACAATGCCCTGGCTGTCACGGGTAATGGATGCCCTCTTCAGCCTGCAACCTAAACCTCAGCGAGGGGGCAGGCGTCATTAAGATGGTCAAAGGTGTTGCTATTCACCAGGGCCAAATCATATTTAAGTTGCTAGTCCTCAGTGTCTCCGAATTAATTTCTTCTTCCTGTTCCACTCCTCCTGTGGGCTCTGGCCACCCAAACTCCTAGGAAGTACTTTACCCATTGCTCCCTTTGGGAAGCCTCGTCCCTCCCAGTACCTCCCTCCTTGCAGTGTAGGCAATCAATTTATTATACCAGGGGCAATCTCTGTTTTCTGATACCTGCTTAAAGGTAAAGGGTAAAGGGACCCCTGGTCATTAGGTCCAGTCGCGGATGACTCTGGGGTTGCGGCGCTCATCTCGCTTTATTGGCCGAGGTAGCCGGCGTACAGCTTCTGGGTCATGTGGCCAGCATGACTAAGCCACTTCTGGCGAACTAGAGCAGCGCACGGAAACGCCATTTACCTTCCCGCTGGAGTGGTACCTATTTATCTGCTTGCACTTTGACATGCTTTCGAACTGCTAGGTTGGCAGGAGCAGGGATCGAGCAACGGGAGCTCACCCCGTCGCCGGGTTTCAAACCGCCGACCTTCTGATCAGCAAGCCCTAGACTCTGTGGTTTAACCCACAGCGCCACCCGTGTCCCATACCCGCTTCAAAACAAACAAAAACAAGAGATTTTTCGCAAAGTTCACATATGCTGATATATATCTATAGGTGTAACTTTCAGTAAAAAATGCAATAATTTCAATAGGAATATAGTGGGAAGATGATGAGCAGGTGACCTCAAGGCAACTTCAAGGCTCTCTTCTCCACTTTCCTAGGGCTCTGTCTTTTTAAACCACATTTGGATGGACAGCCCTTTAAACAGAGAGCTGTCCTCTGAAACCCCTTGATAGGGGAACTTACAATCAAATACTGCCGAGTGTTCAGGGTGCCAGCCAGCCAGCAGGCTACTCGGTTCCTTCCCTACCCCATTTTCCACAGCGGAACTTGCAATCAAACATTGCAGCACAGAGTGCATCTATTCAGAGTTCCAATCTGCCGGCCATGCCCTCCTCTGGCCGACTCCATTACATGTCCTTCCTTTAAAAATAATATTATTTTTCCTTTTAAAAAACAACGACAAAAAAGATTGTTCCCCCCCCCCCAACTGACTCCCAGAAGAGGATGGGAGCAAAACTTCAATTGCTGGGCTCAGCCTGCTATTTGCTCTGGCGCCACCTGCTGTTGAACTCCCTTTTATTCTGTCCTATCCAACCCAATGGACACCAGGGGGATAATCGGTTAAGCCCAAGGAAAGGGAGAGCAACCAAGAAGCTGAAGGAGAAGACATCTGTGTGTTGGTCCAAGCTGCGGCTCCAATGGGTGTCGAAACAACCCTGGCGCTGTAAGAATATGTTTGATATTTAGTTGGTTTCCCAGTAGAACAACCTAATATCAAACATATCAGACAGAAGCAGGGGAGGCGGGTGGGTCCCCGGCTGGGACGACGGGCCCCTGAACGACGTCACAGGGGTGCGGAGAGGTCTGCAGAAGGAGACAGAAAAGAAAATGTGCATCAGAGTCACACCGTGCAGTAATTTATCTCAGGGTTGTGGGTTCGAGTTGCCCATGTTGGGCAAAAGAGCCCTGCATAGCAGTGGGTTGGACTAGATGACCACATGGTTCTTTCCAGCTCTACAAGAGAAATAACTTCATGCACATCAAGAGATGCGCTTGCACTCCAGCTCCCATAAGATCCCAGCCAGTCAGGGATGATGGAAGCTGGAGTTCAACAAGATGTTTTCAGGCTCAAAATGCAGAGCTGTCGCCAGACGCCATGACCAATTGAATGGGCTTCAAACTGTGGGAGATCACAGAGCAGGTGTGTCCAGATAGGAGTGTCTTTTCCACTTCCTGCCCAGCACTGGGATGAGGACAGGGCTAGAGAGGCAGGTAAAAGGTAAAGGGACCCCTGACTGTTAGGCCCAGTTGCGGACGACTCTGGGGTTGCGGTGCTCATCTCGCTTTATTGGCCGAGGATGCCGGCGTACAGCTTTTGGGTCATGTGGCCAGCATGACTAAGCCGCTTCTGGCGAACCAGAGCAGTGCACGGAAATGCCATTTATCTTCCCGCTGGAGTGGTACCTATTTATCTATCAGATGTCAAAGAGATAAAGAATTACCTGACATTCAGAAGACATCTTAAGGCAGCCCTGTTTAGGGAAGTTTTTAATATGTAATGCTGTACTGTTTTTAACACTGATTGGGAGCCGCCCAGAGTGGCTGGGGAAACTCAGCCAGATGGGCGGGGTATAAATAATAAATTATTATTATTATTATTATTATTATTATTATTATTATTATTATTATTATCTACTTGCACTTTGACGTGCTTTCGAACTGCTAGGTTGGCAGGAGCAGGGACTGAGCAACGAGAGCTCACCCCATCGCGGGGATTTGAACCGCCGACCTTCTGATCGGTAAGTGCTAGGCTCTGTGGTTTAACCCACAGCACCATCCACATCGCTAAGAGAGGCAGGGCCCAAAAGACCAGAAGGATGGTTACTGGGGGCAATGCCTAGGTGGGGATCAGTCCTGATCTGGGGGAGTCTCACATCCGTCCAGGGGATCCAGAGCACTAGGAAAGGGAAAGAGCCAGCTGGTAACAGAGCAGGCATGAAGTCCTCCAAGTTCAACCCCAGGATTTCTTTTCTGTGGCCTACACTACCAATCTGATTTTATTTATTTTTTAAAAATAGGAATAGCCCTGCCTACAGTCTCCAGCTAGCAGAGAGAACATAGCTTAGTGGCAGAGCAGATGCTTAATAATAATAATAATAATAATAATAATAATAATAATAATAATTGTAATTGTACCCTGTCCATCTGAGTGGCTCGCCCCAGCCATTCTGCATGATCTCTTGGTATCCCTGTTTAGGGAAGCTTTTAATGCTTAATAGGTTATTGTATTTTAGTATTTTGTTGGAAGCCGCCCAGAGTGGCTGGGGAAACCCAGCCAGATGGGCGGGGTATAAATAATAAATTATTATTATTATTATTATTATTATTATTATTATTATTATTATTATTATCCCCATTAAAAAGAAATATATATTTTTACAGTATTGGAAGCAGGTAATGTGAAGCACCATTACGAATGTAAGGAGAGCCTGGCTGCTGCATCAGGCCAATGGCCCACCCAGTCCAGAATCCTGCTCTTCCAGTGTCCAACCCGGTGCCCAAAGGAAGCTCAAGAGCAGCATCCGAGCTCAGGAGCAACTCTTTCCAGAAACTGGCATTCAGGGGCACATCACTGCCTGAGACTGACCCTGCAAGTCTCTCCCTAGTACTGTGATTGTAAGAGCGACAGCATGGCATAGTGAACATAGACCTCTAGCAACACCCTAGTGGTCCCGGGCCCTAAGGAAGTTAGATTAGCTTCAACCAGAGCCAGGGCCTTTTCAACACTGGCTCCGGTCTGGTGGAACGCCCTGTCTCATGAGTCCAGGGCCCTGCGGGATCTGATTTCTTTCCGCAGGACCTGTAAGACAGAGCTGTTCCACCTGGCGCCTTTGGCTTAGAATTTATTTGATTCCCTCCCCCTCTTTCTTTTTTTCTTTCTCCTCCTGTGAAGAGGCTGCATTTTAATGTTTTAATGTTGTGTTTTAATCTTGTTTTTTTAAGTTGTATTTTAATCAACTTGTTTTTATTATTGGTTGTTAGCTGCCCTGAGCCCGGTCTTGGCTGGGGAGGGTGGGGTATTAATAATAATAATAATAATAATAATAATAATAATAATAATAATAATAGTGGTTAAAGCATCAGACCAGGGGAGTTTAAATCCCTGCTTGGCCCACGAAGCTCCCTGGGCCCGTTTCTGCCTCTTAGCCTAACCTACCTTTCAGGGTCATTGTGAGGACTGAATGAGGAGGGGGAGAACCACCTACATCACCTTGAGCCCCTCGGAGAGAGAGAGAGAAAGGTGGGCTATATGAAGGCGGTGGACTCTCCTTCCTTGAAGGTTTTTAAACAGAGGTTGGATCCCATCAGTTGCAATCCCTGCACTTCAGCAGGTTGGACTAGATGCCCCCTGGGGGGCCCTGCCCATGCTACAATTCTGCATTTCCTATGAAACGCAATAAGTACAAAATAAAACAACTGTTTTTAGTCCTGCTTTTTAAAAATTGCTGCAACCTCCCTGGGACCTGTTGTCAGAGGGCAGGCAAGCCATTAAACGATTGAATAAATGACCACGACAATAACGGCAGCAATAATAAACCTGGACTAGACCGGGAAAATGTTCCGATCCGCCAAAATCCGATGGCTGGCGCTCCTCTAGGTTGGAGCCAAGTTAGGGCTTAATGGAGGGATCTCTGCGAACCTTTTCCCTTCCCCTTCAACCTTCTATCCTCAGAAGATTCAAAAAACCTCCCATAGCTCTCAGCGCCTTACCTGAGCGGATGGATGGGCTGCCCAGCGGATGCTGCCGATCTGACAATTCCCTTGCCCTGAGCCTACTTTATAACCATGTCCTGCTGCCCCCCCCGGCACAGTGGGGTGGGGTGGGGTCCCCCATCGAGGGGCTCCAGCCCCACTGCCACACACGTGTCCGTGTTCCCATTAACTACTCCCCAGCCCCATCCCTCAATGCCCTTGGAGCCAAATTATCCTGATCAATAAAGGTTCGATCTTCTGTCCTCCTCTCTGGCTGGCCTGTGGGCCTCGTCAATTTCATGTCAATATACGTTTCTCTGGGCAGTTCCTCCCATCAAGAGGCCAGATTTTGTGGAAGGGGGAGGTCTATTTTCCTCTCAGGTGCCCCCCAGATTTTTGTTCTGTTTCCCACTCTGGTCCAGAAGAGCCAGGTATCTCTGTTTGTCAGGGAAAAGCCCCTGATTTGATTTGTTGTTGTTGTTTAGTCGTGTCCGACTCTTTGTGACCCCCTGGACCAGAGTACGCCAGGCACTCCTGTCTTCCACTGCCTCCCGCAGTTTGGTCAAACTCATGCTGGTAGCTTCGAGAACACTGTCCAACCATCTCGTCCTCTGTCGTCCCCTTCTCCTTGTGCCCTCCATCTTTCCCAACATCAGGGTCTTTTCCAGGGAGTCTTCTTTTCGCATGAGGTGGCCAAAGTCTTGGAGCCTCAGCTTCAGGATCTGTCCTTCCAGTGAGCACTCAGGGCTGATTTCCTTAAGAATGGAGAGGTTTGATCTTCTTGCAGTCCATGGGACTCTCAAGAGTCTCCTCCAGCACCAGAATTCAAAAGCATCAATTCTTCGGTGATCAGCCTTCTTTATGGTCCAGCTCTGATTTGGTTAGTTTAGGAAGAGTAAGGGGGATGACCGGGATGGAGAGAGATCACGCACAATATTCAAACAAGGTCATCCACAGAAGCTGAAAGATGGGAGACTCAGGATCGGGGATGCCTGAACTTATCGGTTTCAGTTCCTGACAGTTTTTTGGGTTTTCCCCAGTCTTGAGTTCAGGTTCTGAACATTTCCACAGAAGTTTGTGACGACAACAAAAAGTTTCCTTGAAAATTTACCAGCATTTTAGAGCGACTTTCTCTGAATAGACACATCCCATGCCCTTTTTAAATGGGGGAGGGGGGTGCGGGGGGGGGGAAGGGAGTTATTGGGTTGTTATTTTGATTTTATATTTTGTGGTTTTATATTTTGATTTTGTTCTGTGAACCGCCCTGAGACCTCTGGGTATACAGCGGTATATAAATCCCATAAATAAATAAATAAATAAATTCTTTCGTATGCAATCTGGCCTAAATATACGTACACCATTTTGCCGTGTTTTCTATTTTCCCTTACGTAATGCTTTGTTTTCACAGTCGTATGCATTTTTATGCCTCGATACCTTCCGTAAGTACAGTGGTACCTTGGGTTAAGTACTTAATTCGTTCCAGAGGTCCGTTCTTAACCTGAAACTGTACTTAACCTGAAGCTCCACTTTAGCTAATGGGCCCTCCCACTGCCGTTGCGCCACTGCTGTGCGATTTCTGTTCTTATCCTGAAGCAAAGTTCTTAACCCGAGGTACTATTTCTGGGTTAGCGGATTCTGTAACCTGAAGCATATGTAATTTGAAGCATCTGTAACCCGAGGTACCACTGTACACCATTTTGCCGTGTTTTCTATTTTCCCTAACGTAATGGTTTGTTTTCGCAGTCGTATGCATTTTTATGCCTCGATACCTTCCGTAAGTACTGTGTTTGGAGGTTTTGGGAGTCACATGGCAGGGCAGTGTCTCAAAGAAAGATGTGCTCCACATTTCCAGCATATTCACACCCCTCCTGTCTCAGGAGTTTCTACTCTGGCTTGGTCCACAGAATGGAAGATGAAAAGATCTCCAAAGACATGCTCTATGGCAGGGGTCAGCAACCTTTTTCAGCCGTGGGCTGGACTGTATTTTTTTTTTTTTGGGGGGGGGGGACAAATTCCTATGCCCCAGAAATAACGCAGAGATACATTTTAAATACAGTGGTACCTCGGGTTAAGAACATAATTCATTCCGGAGGTCCGTTCTGAACCTGAAACTGTTCTTAACCTGAAGCACCACTTTAGCTAATGGGGCCTCATGCTGCCGCCACGCGATTTCTGTTCTCATCCTGAAGCAAAGTTCTTAACCCGAGGTACTATTTCTGGGTTAGCGGAGTCTGTAACCTGAAGCGTCTGTAACCTGAAGTGTCTGTAACCCGAGGTACCATTGTAAAACCACACAGTCTTCTCATGTAAAAACACTAGGCAGGCCCCTCAAATAACCTAGAGATGCATTTTAAATAAAAGGATACATTCTACTCATGTAAAAAGACGCTGATTCCCAGACTGTCCGTGGACCAGATTGAAAAGGCGATTGGGCCACATCCAGCCCACGGGCCTTCGGTTGCCTAACTCTGTTCTATGGGGAACTAACTGGCTTCAGGCCTGTTAGCACACTAACTCTGTTTTACAAAGATGTCCGCCAACATGACATCAAGGCTGGCAACATCAGCCCTGCTATGTGGGAATCCCCTGCAGACGACCGTAGACGGCCTGGAGACGGCGGCAGCAGGAGGCCCCATTAGCTAAAGTGGTGCTTCAGGTTAAGAACAGTTTCAGGTTAAGAACGGACCTCCGGAACGAATTAAGTACATAACCCGAGGTACCACTGTATACAAATTAAAATAGAAATGTAATGTAATGTAATTAATCCATCAATTTAGGCAGGTCTGCCATGAGCGGGACTCAGGTGGCATTCAGCCCTGTGTGCAGAATTGCACCTTCTTTTTCCAACCCAGGTGCCAAAAGGCAGGGAACTAACTAATGCAGTGCGTTCTCCAGCCATAATTCACCCCATTAGTGCACAGCCAATTCCCTTCCCCTCCACTGCTATATTCCACTGATGCATCGATCCGCTCGGCCCATCTGCTGATGGAGATTCCCCTGCGGCTACGACGGGGCATGCTTCGGTGCGTAGTACATGGCCGACCTTGGGAAGGGGGCAGCGGGCTGGGAGAAGGGAGGGTTACAGTGGCTAAATGCAGGGAACATTTCGGTCCCCTCTACAAGTTTGTGGCGCACGTCTGCATGTGTGTATGTTCAGGTTGGAGTGTGGGTAGAGTAAAACTCCTGGTTGGTGTAAGGTCCCTGAGTATAGGATGGAGGGTCTGACACCTCCTCCTCCAGATCCCACTTCTGACACCAGTGTGGCACACAACCCAATCTCCGAGCAGCACGACTCCAGTTGTGTCTGAGATTACCCAGAGTTCAGCTTTCTTGGCAAGAAGGTCAATGGAGACGGCGGTGTCCTTGGGATCGATGATTTTATTTACATATATATACAACCTGAGCGGGTGGCGCTGTGGGTTAAACCACAGAGTTTAGGGCTTGCCGATCAGAAGGTTGGCGGTTCGAATCCCCATGACGGGGTGAGCTCCCGTTGCTCGGTCCCTGCTCCTGCCATCCTAGCAGTTCAAAAGCACCTCAAAGTGCAAGTAGATAAATAGGTACCGCTCCGGCAGGAAGGTAAACGGCGTTTCCGTGTGCTGCTCTTGTTCACCAGAAGCAGCTTAGTCCTGCTGGCCACGTGACCTGGAAGCTGTACTCCGGCTCCCTCGGCCAATAAAGATGAGTGCCACAACCCCAGAGTCGGTCACGACTGGACCTAATGGTCAGGGGTCCCTTTACCTTTACCTTACAACCTGAGCATAGGATGGAGGGGCTGACACCTCCTCCTCCAGATCCCACTTCTGGCACCAGTGTGGCACACAACGCAATCTTCAAACAGCACGACTCCAGGTGTGTATGAGATTACCCAGAGTTCAGTTTCCTTGGCATGAAGGTCCGTGGAGATACAGTTTTAGTCACAGATACATACAACCGGAGCAATTGATGTCCCCATGTTAGGGTTACCATCCATCCAGAATTTCCCGGGCATAGCCAGGATTCAACCATCAGAAACAGTGCCCAGACAAAAAATGAAATGTCTGAGAAAATCTGGACATATGGCAACCCGTATTGGAGGTGTAGATTTGGGTGGGTTTCCTTATAAATATGCTCAAAAACTTATTTTTTTGAGTTTTTGCAAAAATAGCTCAGCAACTTTTGTGTCCTATGTCCCCACTACACTTTTTATCCAAATTAAAAAGCCCCAACATTCTTACCGAACAAATATGTGAACCAAACCACACAAGTAGTCGAGAGGGCATTGTTTACCACTTCCTGTTTCAGCTCTATGTGCTTTCCAAGTCCCAGACTAATTCTACTGGATCCCACTTTTACCCTGATACTGTGGAAAAGTGTGTACAGGTGCCCTCTCTTTTTCAGGTGGTGGTGGTGGGTTTATTTGGGGGAGGGGGAGTGAAGGGGCTACAGCCCTATCGCTCACTCAAAAATCCAGATGTGTCCCCAAAAGCAAAGTATTGGAAGACACAAGATTTGCCCACCTTGGAAGAATGGCAGATGCAAGTAATAGACTACATGGAGATGGCAGAAATGACTGGCAGAATCCGAGATCTGGGAGAAGAAGCGGTGGAAGAGGACTGGAAGAAATTTAAAGACTATCTGCAGAAACACTGCAAAATTTATGAATGCTAAAATGTTGCTGGAGATTAAAACAATATGGCATTAGTGATATAGGTTTAAAAACTATGTAAAAATGTAACAGAAAAAGGGCGAAAGACTGAAATAATATTATGTCAAAAGTAAACAATATGTTAAAGGCGTTTAAACATAAGGAGGAAAGATTGGAGACATAATAGAATGACTTTAATAATTAGAAATGAGTTATGAAAGAGGGTAAGGATTTGCTGTATCTGATTGGGTAAAGAGGAACACAAAAAAGGGAGGCGTGAGGAAGTCAAGAAAGAAAACAAAATAAAAAAATTCCTTCCAGTAGCACCTTAAAGACCAACTAAGTTAGTTCTTGGTATGAGCTTTCGTGTGCATGCACACGGCTACCTATCTGTATCAAGAAAGACAGTTTTGCAAGTATGAATTTAAAGGTTGGAGTTTTTATTTTAAATTTTTTCTTTTTGATGGATGGAACTTACTTTTTTCTACATTTTGGTTTTCTTATCTGTTTTATATGTATTTTTGACTGTTTTTTTCTTTATTTCTGCGGTTGTTATGTGTCTCTTTTTTCTGTAAAACCTAATAAATATATTATTAAAAAAACCAAAAAAAAACCAGATGTGTCCCCAAAAGCTAGCAACTCCTGGCATATAGGATTACAGCCTTCTGAACATGCCCAGAGACCCATTCACCTTGCTTAATACGCTCCCAAGCAGGTTCTGAGACTTCTCTAGGGTGTACCTAGATCAACATACGCCTTCCCAAAACCTTATTTGACTGTTTCTTGGGGCCAGCTCTGGCAGGGGCAAGAATTTGGGGACTGATCTCCAAGCCTGACGGCCTGATTTGGTGCCAACACTCTGCCTGCTCCTCGTGCGTGGAAGGGCTGATGTGATCCGGGGTGACAGCCTGCGTAATGAGCTCGCCCTTGTCAATATCCAGAACCAGCCCAGGCGCTGATGGGCCCTAGAGCAGAGAAGCATCAAGGTCGGCGGGGTGGGCGATTGCGGGAACGGCAGATACAGGGGGTGGGCAGAGCATCTCAGAGGGGGGGGTCTGCTCTGAAATACGTGCCATTTCTAATCAGAACAGGGCAAAATGCCATTGCACACACCCTATCGAAGAGACTCCAGAGTTTGGGTTTCTTGGAATCAAGGCCATGCAATGGAGTTTGCGGTGCCTTTATGACATTTTATTTGGACGTATGTACAACCAGAGCGTGTGGCGCTGTGGGTTAAACCACAGAGCTTAGGACTTGCCGATCAGAAGGTCGGCGGTTCAAATCCTCGCAACGGGGTGAGCTCCCGTTGCTCGGTCCCTGCTCCTGCCAACCTAGCAGTTTGAAAGCACGTCCAAGTGCAAGGAGATAAATAGGTACCGCTCTGGCGGGAAGGTATACGGTGTTTCCGTGCGCTGCTCTGGTTTGCCAGAAGCGGCTTAGTCATGCTGGCCATATGACCTGGAAGCTGTACGCCGGCTCCCTCAGCCCATAGAGTGAGATGAGCGCCGCAACCCCAGAGTTGGCCACGACTGGACCTAATGGTCAGGAGTCCCTTTTCCTTTACAACCAGAGCATAGGATGGCGAGGCTCAGAGCATTAACACTTCAGCAGAGTTTGCCTCCCCCAATAGGAAGCCTCAAACTCCACTTTGGGTCCAACTCGGAGCAGACATTCCTCTGTGTCCCCAGTTTCCAGCATCCGGCACAACTCTGGCTGTTGTTCTTTTACCTCACAAGGTGATGTCGCTTCCAGCTAGGCGAGAGAGCTGTCCCCTCTTTCCTTCATTTGTCTCTATGGCAACAGGGTAACCTCTTTGGCCATGCAAATGGTGGTACTTAACTGGCCAGCAAATGCCATTGGCTGGTTTGGTTGGTTTCTTCATACAGATTCTACCCTCTCTTTCTCTTGCGAAGGATCACAGGAGTGGAAGGGACCACAGGTATCATTCAAACTGACTACTCTCCAAATCCCAAACCATGCAAAACCAAACTAGTGGCATCAAAAGTGGCATTATTTAAGAGGGGAACAAAATATCCCCTTAAACTTTTTTTAAAAAAAATAAATAAATTCAAATGCCAAGTTATTCATGAAAATTCCACAAATGAACATGGTGAGCAACTAAATAAAATGAATCAGAAAGTGCAAACATTTATCTCACAAGCACACATAGTCCCCGGTAGTACTGGGCACAATGTATGCCAAATTCTACTAATAAAGCAGTTGTGCTCATCTGAAAACCTGAGGACGTTTGTACCTTGGTTTTTAAACTTACATGTACATCTGTTCTGGGAGTCCGTTCGACTCCGGAACCGTTTGAAAACCAGGGCGCGGCGTCCAATTGGCTGCAGGAGCTTCCTGAACTCAAGCGGAAGCAGTGCCGGAAGTTCAGCTTCCCAAAAACGCCCACAAACCGGAACATTTACTTCCAGGTTTGTGGCATTCGGGAGCCGATTTGTTCAGGAGCCAAGCCATTTGACAACCAAGGTACCACTGTATTGGAACCTGGAATCGAGGGCCGTCCCTACCCTTAGGCAAAGTGATGAGCTGCCTCAGACAGGGGAGGCTGTCACTCTCGTCCGTCCCCCCAGCCCCGTGTCCTTTAATCAAGCCTGATGCCCTTAGGTGTGATGGAAGACACTGTCCCATTGCCAACCTCCACCTCTGGCTGCAAAACACCTTGGGTTCGGACAAGCAGCGGCTGGCACACAGATGAAAAACAGGGGTGCCCCTGTGAAGTGACATAGGAAGCTGCCTTGTATGGAGTGGGTATCATTTGTCTATCCAGCTCAGCATTGTCTGCACTGACTGGCAGGGACTCTCCAGGGTTTCAGGCAGGTGGTACTCCCAGCGCTCTGCCGCTGATCTTTCCACTGATCTTTCTATATAACTTTGCAAAACACATTTCCCCCAAATACAATGCATTTGTGTAGAGGCTAATCACTAATAGAGGCATTTTTTATAAAATCCACCCTCCCAGTATATGCAGTTTTGTCTAAATTCCTGGGCCAGAGGACATTTCAAAATTTGGGAGCCAGTGTGGTGTCGTGGTTAAGACTTGTAATCTGGTGAACTGGGTTCACGTCTCTGCTCCTCCACATGCAGCTGCTGGGTGACCTTGGGCCAGTCACACTTCTCTGAAGTCTCTCAGCCCCACTCACCCCACAGAGTGTTTGTTGTGGGGGAGGAAGGGAAAGGAGAATGTTAGCCACTTTGAGACTCCCTAGGGTAGTGATAAAGCGGGATATCAAATCCAAACTCTTCTTATTCTTCTTCTCTAGGAATAATGTAAGATTCAAGTCTTCACCGTCCAAAATAGAGAGCAAGTTTAAACAGGAAGCTCTTTTATGCTGAGTGAGACCTGGGATCTGCCCAATGCAAAGCACATGTTTTGCCAGAGAGATCCATTCCAAGGCTCCTCACTTCCCGAGACTCACTTTGCCTCTTCCACCAGCCTTCTTCAACCTGGGGTTGCCAGCTGCTGCTGAACCACAGGCTTGGGATGATTGGAGTTGGGAGTCCAACGTCCCTTGGGGGACCGAAGGTTGTAGAGAACTCTGCCCTGTACAGATGGCTGGAACAAGACCCTCATGGGTTGGCTGCGATAGGTCTGGGAGCATCCTCCAGCTGCATTTCTCAGAGAAAAGTTGCCATCTGCTGGCCACAGAAAGGGCAACAAGCCCCAGTTGTCTGTACTGTCGCTGATTGCAACAGGAATGAATTAACACACAGAATCACAGTGTTGGGCCGGATCTACATGGTTTCATGGCGCTCTCATTGGGGCATTCAGTTAGCCTTTGTGAGAACAGGATGTTAGGCGAAATGGGCCTTTGGCCTGATCCTGCAGACTCTTCTGTCGGCTCAGCAATGTCCAATGCACAGGGCAGGACGCGGTGTCTGCCTGACTTCGACAGAATGCCATCAGAAGGCGCGAACTCTGGCACAAGGGTGACCCCCACTTAGACGACCACAGAAAACACGCAGGTAAGGATGGGCAAACATGTCAAATTCGGTTTCTCTTTAGGTTTCTCGTTTTTCCATTTCTACACATTTCCACATTTCCACATTTTTCTTAAAAAGTCATGAAAACTGGCATTTATTCCTCCTAAAATACACGCATTTCTATATAACTTTGCAAAGCACATTTTCCCCAAATACAACACATTTGTGTATGTTACCATCACTAAGAGGCATTTTTTTTAAAAATGCACCCTCCCAGTATATGCAGTTTCGTCTAAATTCCTGGGCCAGAGGACATTTCAAAATTTGGTGTGGATTTTGAAGGAGGGCTTTGTTGAAATACGATGCAAGCTTTCATGGAGTTTTAAATTCAGTTATTGATGTTGAAGAGGAAAGGCCCCTGAGCGAACACATTCAAAACTTGACGAGAGTGGAAATCTGGCCTTTACTCCGATATAGCAGGGGTGGAGGGCGACACCCTCCTTCCAGATGGTGTTGGACTCAAACTCCCATTAGACTCAGACACAGATGATGGGAGTTGGGAGTCTAGCAACATCTGGAGGAAGGCCACAAGTTCCCCACCCCTGAACTAGACACATGTCCCAACCAATCAGGGGTCACATATTAAATGCTTATTAAAGCAGGGAAGGGGAGCCTGTGGCCCACCATATTGTTGGACTACATCTCCCGCCAGCATGGTTGGGGAGGATGGGAGTTGTAGTCTAACAGCATGTAGACGGCCACAGGTGCCTTGCTCTCCATGATATAGCCCAGAGCAACACAAACCATATGGGCTTAGGATGACGCAGCTCCAAGATCGGGAGTTTGAAGTCCCAGAGAACAAGGAAGAAAGCATATGTGCTTGTGTGAGGGCAACAAAGTCTCTCTCTCTCCCGCATTCAAATCTCATGCAGCCATGGGGAAGTCCCTCTCTAGTCCTTAGCTTTCCTGTGCTCTTCCTGCTGGTTTTCTCTCACCTTGAAGTAGGAACCAGTCAACACTTGTGTCTTTTAAAAGCAGAGGCGGGGAATCTTTTTCAACGGCAATGGGGTGCAGGGGACACAATGGATATCCCAGGAGGCCCTTCCAGGTGACTCAAAAGTTCCTGGAGACAGAGAAGAGATGGGCCTGGGAGCCTCATCCAAGTCAGCGCTGCTCTTTTGCAGAAGAGATAACCAGGAGCCCATGGCTGTGCAAGTGTCTGCTTTATTAAAGAGACGTTTTCAGAAATAGACAAGGACAGTCCGGCTCTCTCTCAAGGCTGAAGAGGGGCAAGCAAGGCTTGTTGTGTTGAGACCCAGGTTGGTGGGGGGGAATGGGACACCCCCTTGGTTGTGTTGGGGACACTGACGTTCCAGCGCATCAACGGCAAGTAGACAAAAAGGAAAACAGGGGCCCTGGCCTGACCCACGGCAGCAAGCAGCCGTTTCACCGTGACACTCCAAAATGGCACTGCAGAAAAACAGCTGTCCCAACGTGGCTGTTTTACAACCCAGCCGCCTCTTGTGCTCGTGGCTGCGGACCTTCGCTTCTTCCTCGCTGGCTGGAAGGTAGAGATGGGGAAGATTGCAAGGCAAAGCAATGGGGGAAGAATTGAGGGAGGGAAATGATATTGGAAAAGGGGGGGAGGAGGAGAGAAATAATGTCCCCACGGTGGAAGGGGATGGAGGAAGAGGAGCCAGAGTTAATAAAATGACAAAAACAAGCCCCTCTGCTCGTTCTCGGCAGCTTCGGCGGACAGTAGGGAGAGAGAGGCGTGCCTCGGAGGCTGAGTCTTTTTAAATAAATAAAAGAGGTAACTGAATGATATATTTACAAGACCACACAGGGTAGGAGAGGGAAGGGAAAACTCAGAGGATGCTCCCCACCCCAAAGCAGCAACATGCTTCACACAGGACTGTCCACTGAAATGCCACCTGGCAGCAGCTAATGGCAGCCCAAGTGCGCAGGCAAAATAAGAAAGGCAGGGTGGGTGAGAAGAGTCTTCTTGGTCCTGGCGGGCCAACCGACAGCAGGCCAGCGCCACTGAGAAGGGAGAAAGCCCTGGCCCTGTTGTGCATTGAGGGGAGGATCACAGGGTGCTCTCCAGCGTGTTGTAGTTGTCCTTAAAGCTCTTGAGCTCCAGGAAGTGCTTGGCTCTCTTGCTCTTCTGGCTGGAGGGCAAGTAGGTGACCTGGATGGTGGTTGGGCCGGAAAGGTCAGGCGAGAGGGTCAGGTCCTTAGCTGCGGACTGGTGCTGCCGCTGGCTGCTGCCTCCTCGGGCCTTGATGCTGCACCGGAAGAAAGGGGGAGAGGGAAATGAGCAGTTGCCGGATTAGAGAGCGGCTGCATAAGCACTGTATCCAGTGAAGCCCATAGATGCAACTAACTTGGGTTCGTTCATTTCAGGAAGAGGAGATGCCAGGATTTGAATCCACGACCTTCCCTTTGCAAGGCAGATGCTCTACCGCTGAGCTATGGCTCTTGCAAAGTGTTGCCGGTTTGTGCAAGGGATTTACAGGTCTCCCGGGACACTGCACAGTTCTCCCAGATGGAAGGAGGTGATTATCAAAAGAACAACCCCAGCCTCAGGACTTACATTGCCGCCAGCTCATACAGAGCTTCCTGGTACTTGAGGAATTCCGTCTTCCCGAAAGTCTGGGAAACAAACATACACACAAAAGTGGGTCAAGAATATCAGGTGGTTTAGCATTGTGGGTCATTTCTGCTCCGAAACATCTCACTCTCCCCCCCCCCCACCTACGAAGCATAGAGGCAAAAAGAAGACATAAAGAATTCAGAGTACAGTGGTTCCTCACAAGACGAATGCCTCGTAAGACGAAAAACTTGCAAGACGAAAGAGTTTTTCGTATGAGTTGCTTCGCAAGACGGATTTCCCTATGGGCTTGCTTTACAAGACGAAAACGTCTTGCAAGTTTGTTTCCTTTGTCTTGAAACCGTGCATTCAGGGGGTGCAGCTGCGACTTGACTTCGAGGAGCAACTCATAGCACGCGGTGTGGTAGCCTTTTTTGAGGTTTTTGAAGAAGACTTTGGTGATTTTTGAAGCTTTTCCAAAATCCGTACTTCGCAAGACGAAAAAAATCGCAAGACGAAAAAACTCGCAGAACGAATTAATTTCGTCTTGCGAGGCACCACTGTACAAGAGCATCAGGCACACCCCTCAGCCCCGCTTCATAGAGAAATGTAGCTTTCTGGTTCCAAGAGAACGGGTGATTGCGGAGTGTTCCAACCCCGTTTAGCTGGGCATTGGAGAAGGAAGGGACAAAAGATAGAGGCAAAAGGTGGCCTTATCAGCAGCACACGTCATGGGGATGGGGAGTCAGGGCATCTTTCACTATGCACCATACAAACACATATACACACACACATGTCCCAAACTGAAGGCCAAGATGATCTACAAGGAACATGTGGATTCTGTCAGCTGGGTGTTGTGTCTATCAACACTGTTGTCAGAGCAAAAGGCTATCCTGGCTGCTACCACAGTCGACACAGATTAAATACGCATACAAACAGAAATGCCAGGCGCAGGCCACCTCTGATCACGCCAAGGAAGTGAACGCCTGCAACAAAAGCAGGTAGCTGGGGATTCCCCCCCCCCCCCAATAGCTGCATTCCTTTCTGGGTAACACATGTCAGCGGTGGGCGGGGCCAACGGCAAAAGTGGATGGGGCAACAGATGTAAAATGTTAGGTAAAGGTAAAGGGACCCCTGACCATTAGGTCCAGTCATGGCCAACTCTGGGGTTGCGGCGCTCATCTCGCTTTACTGGCCGAGGGAGCCGGCGTACAGCTTCCGGGTCATGTGGCCAGCATGACTAAGCCGCTTCTGGCGAACCAGAGCAGCGCACGGAGATGCCGTTTACCTTCCTGCTGGAGCGGTACCTATTTATCTACTTGTACTTTGAGGTGCTTTCGAACTGCTAGGTTGGCAGGAGCAGGGACCGAGCAACGGGAGCTCACCCTGTCACGGGGATTCGAACCGCCAACCTTCTGATTGGCAAGTCCTAGGCTCTGTGGTTTAACCCACAGCGCATAGTTCCTACACATAGCACTCTTGATTCACCACCCAGAGAAGGAAGTTCTAGGACACCAGGCAAAAATATCAAACAAGGGCACAAACCAGGCAGCTGGGGGATATGGATGGGAAAGAGAAGAATCCAGAGGGCCAGATAAAGGTTGTATTTGTGTGTCCCCCAATGTTCACTACCCCTGATCTAAAGGGGAAAGGAGGCAGGACCCATTTTAAGGCTGTCCGCCACAGGAGGAAAAGGAGAAGCCAATGCTTTCAGTGCTAGTGCATCAGTTTCCCCCAGCCCTACGCCCTCAGGGATTAAAGGAGTTGTGATTTAACAACGTTCTTGGATTCCCATCAACCTCAGCAGTCAGCATGGCCAATGGTCAGAGATGATGGGAGCGCAGTCAAGAGTTCTCAAGATGCTTTTGAAGTCCCAGAGTCCCGTTCCACAGCACTCTGGGCAGAGACTACTCACCCCTGTGCCGTAACGGGCGCTCTCGTACCCATCCAGGAGTATGTCAATCAACGTCTTGCGGACGCCTTTGAAGGGGGTGCTGGAGTTCCGAAGGTCCACCAGGTAGGCCCGGAAGTTCTTTCCGATCAGGGATCTGGGGTGCCTGCCTTCAGAGGAGAAGGGGATCTCTATGGTGTGTAGGGGGGAACAGAGAGAGTGTGAATACGAGCAGGAACTGTAGCCACCAGGCCAGCCAGCTTAACATTTGTTTGCTTACCTGAATCCCTGATGGCATCCAAGGCCTTCATCCTGTACATGTAGTTATAGCAAACTGCAATAAAAAAAGACAGCCCAGAGGCCTGAGTCAGTTTGGCATCTCTGTGAACATTCATGCCCTCTTCTCCCACCCCCTTGGCGTGAATTAGGAAACAGTACATGGGCTTCGAGGCGACTCCAATTGAAGGAGGCGAGTGTCGTCGTGGGACAGCAGGCGGGGCTCATACTTGATGTCCTGAACCCGCGATAGTCGGATGTCAATCTCCTCCTTCAGGCCCTGGGCAGGTAAAGGGGAAGGGTCAGAGGTGAGGGGCACGGCACACGGCACACACACCAAAACATCCCACAGGTATCCATAAGCCTAACAGTTTGCTCCCCTTTAAGTAGTGCACAAAGACCAGCCACCTGAGGCTGCCTCACTCTGCCTGATGGTAGGGGCGGCCCTGATCTGGAAGGCCATGGTCCTCCGCAAAAGCAGATCCAAGAAAAGCCCTTGGTCGGGATTCCAATGGGAGAGCACCAATTAAAATCTTTTTAAATGAAGCATCATGAATAGCACTGCCAATCTCCTTTCCTGGGAAAACTCTAAGTGCCAACCAGACATCGGTGGTTGCTTTGGGTGAAGTCTGAAGATAGCCACTTCCAGGGAGGAATGCGGAAGATCCAACAGACCAATAGCAAAGCTCATTCTCTGGGCGTTAACCCATAGGCAGGCAAAACAGCACTGTCAGAAAGGGCCATAGCTCAGTGGGTAGAGCACCTGTTTTTCAAGGACAAGGTCCCAGGTTCAATTTCTGGCACCCCCAGGCAGGGCTGGGAGAGAAAGACTCCCTGCCTGAAGTCCTGGAGAGTTGCTGCCAGTCAGGACAGGCAATACTAAGGTAAATGGGCCAATGATCTGACTTGGGATAAGATACTTTCCTATCTTCCTATTGAGGCAAAAGAGGGAGGGGCTAGTCAGCTTATGTTATGCTGTGACAATAAAATGGCGGTGGAGTGGGGAGAACAATGCAAAACGATATAGTACAAAGAGATAATAAACAATAATAAATATTGTCAAGTCTTCAGAGTTTCCCCTTGCCAGTAGTCATTTCACTTTCTAAACTAAACATTCCTAAACACTTATTAGGGCTGGGCGATAGAAAAACTTATTGCCCAAAACTGGTCTGAAGTCTGTATCGTTATATCAGTTTCATGATTTCTGACCTGGCAATATACAGTGGTACCTCAGGTTAAGTACTTAATTCATTCCAGAGGTCCGTTCTTAACCTGAAACTGTTCTTAACCTGAAGCACCACTTTAGCTAATGGAGTCTCCCATTGCTGCTGCGCCGCCGGAGCACGGTTTCTGTTCTCATCCTGAAGCAAATTTCTTAACCCGAGGTACTATTTCTGGGTTAGCGGAGTCTGTAACCTGAAGCGTATGTAACCCAAGGTACCATTGTATTGCAAATCACTGTGTGTGTTTGCTAGGCAAAAAATCACAATGTGGGAAAAACCGTGAAGCCAGGCAATGCTTCTCTTGATTCCAGCAGCCCGTTAACTCTGCCGGCTTAGCTCTCCGCTGTCTCCTGCAGGGGCCAGCGAATTGCAAGAGCAGGCGCCGGCAAAAATCACGATGCGGTAAAAGCTGTACAGCCAGCCAATGCTCCAGTCTTATTTCAGACACTGTAATATATCGATACATCATGCGGTTTAGCTGCTGAAATATCACAGTGCTGAAAACTAGATATCACCCAGCCCTAATACAGTACTTATTTTTATTTATACGGCTCAATTCCAGGACCTTATGCTCCCAACCAGGGATTATACATCAACCAGGGCCAGGAAGCTTTTTCAGTCAGAGGGCCACATTCCCCTTCAAGAAAAATGAACATCATATTTTAGCTGCAGTTCATTCATTTTCAACTTTGCATTCTTGTTATCAAAAAAGCATGCCTAGACATTCCATTGGTGCCCCCTTAACCTAGGTTTAAGGTGTCATTTAGCTCCTAGCTTTCATATTTCACTTTCTAATGCTGCTCCTGTGGTTTCCAGCAACTGATATTCAGAGGCAGAGCCACCAACAGCTTTATCCTCCATGAATTCGTCTCTTTGAAAGCCATCCACTTTGGTGGCCCTCCCTGCCTCCTGTGGAGCGAGTGCAATTGTTGAACTATGTGCTGCACAAAGAAGCACTTCATTTTACCTGGTCTGAGTCTTCTGTAGGAAGAGAATCCCAAGGGACAAGCAGAGAGGCCTGGAGGGCAGCATACAGCTCATAGACCCCGAAGTTCCCCAGCCCTTCTAACCCTAAAACAGGGTTGCCTGCCAACAAACCTTTGGTGCGTGCTGCCCGACTGGCACATGGGGGCCACGGCGGGACTTCATGGCGAAGCGCATAATCTGCCTCTTGACAAATATGAAGAGTAGCACAAAGACCTGGAATAAAGGACAGAAAAAAAATGCTGAAACAATATCACAGAACTGAAGCAATCCTGACCCCTTCCCACAATCTGCCCACAGGGATTTACTTCCTCCACGCTTATAAAGTACAGTGGTGCCTCGCAAGACGAAAAGAATCCGTTCCGCGATTCTCTTCGTCTAGCGTTTTTTTCGTCTTGCGAAGCAAGCCCATTGACGGCTTAGCGGATTAGCGGCTTATCGGATAAGCGGCTTAGAAAAAGGGGGGGGGGGAGGAAAAAAACCCCGCAGGAACTCGCAAGACATTTTCGTCAACCTTATTACAGTGATATCTCTGGTTACATACTTAATTCGTTCCATAGGCCCGTTCTTAACCTGAAACTTCTTAAGCTGAAGCACCACTTTAGCTAATGGGGCCTCCTGCTGCTGCCACGATGCCAGAGCACGATTACTGTTCTCATCCTGAAGCAAAGTTCTTAACCCGAGGTACTACTTCTTGGTTAGCGGAGTCTGTAACCTGAAGCGTATGTAACCCGTGGTACCATTGTATTATTATAACCTGGGCATCATGCCTGAGACGTGAGAAGGCACCACAGTACAGAGCACTGGAATGGCTGGTTTCCCTGTAGGGCCAGTTCTGGGCAGTCAAGACCCATTCAAGGAAAAAGAAAGCAAAAATGGAAAGGATTTAGTGTGAGTTTTGAACTTGCAGAAGGATCCTTTTGTGCAGAATGTGAAACTAGAGGAGTTCTGTCATTGTAGCTCCAAAAAGCTGGAATTCTTTTTCCGCAGGTGGCATCAACCTAAGAGGGATCTGCAACACGTCCAACCTGCCCCACAGATGGAAGACATCAAGGTGTTCGTGTAGTGCTGGAGAGGACTAACAAAGGTCATTCCAGCGCAGAATCCTAGAGTTGGAAAGAAGCCCAAGGGTCATCTAGTCCAACCCGGTGTGATGCAAGAATCTTTTGCCCAACGTGGGGCTCGAACCCGCGACCCTGAGATTAAGAGTCTCATGCTCTCTAGCAACTGAGCACAAGCTTTCGTGTTGGTATGTGTGAGGGGGAAATTGATGCTGCCGTAGAATTTGTGAAGCTTTCTCAAAAAGCTGCGGCTTCTTTGCAGGCTGTTCCGGCTGCTGCTACCTCGCAGGGTTGTCGTGGGGGCAAATCTGGGAGCTCCTACCTCAAAGGGTTGTTCTGAGGACAAATCTGGGACGCGGGTGGCGCTGTGGGTAAAACCACAGAGTCTAGGGCTTGCCGATCAGAAGGTCGGCGGTTCGAATCCCCGCGACGGGGTGAGCTCCCGTTGCTCACCTGCTCCTGCCAACCTAGCAGTTCGAAAGCACATCAAAGTGCAAGTAGATAAATAGGTACTGCTCCGGCGGGAAGGTAAACAGCGTTTCTGTGCGCTGCTCTGGTTCGCCAGAAGCGGCTTAGTCATGCTGGCCACATGACCCGGAAGCTGTACACCGTCAGTCACGACTGGAAATGGTCAGGGACCCTTTACATTTACCTCGCAGGGTTGTCGTGGGTGCAAATCTGGGAGCTCCTACCTCACAGGATTGTTACTCTCTCAAGGAAAACACTTCTTTGCATGCCTGGGGCATACAAACTAAAAGCCATGACACGAAAGGGAAAAAGGACTGGGAGGGAAAAGGAAAAGAAACTCCGACACTGTTTCTTAGGGAACAGTTCTGCGCTGAGCACTGTATTTAATTTACTCTGGGATGGTTGAGTCTTCATTTTGTTTCAAAAGCAAATGGTGTTAATGGCCTGGAGGAACTGTGGAGTTGGAAGGGACCACAAGCGTCTAGTCTAAACCCTGAAATGCAGGAATCTTTCTCTCAACGTGGGGCTTGAACCGGTGACCCTGAAATTAAGAGTCTCATGCTCTACCACCTAAAATGCAAGTAAGCAGTCCTCTAATATTTTACATATGGGACACGGGTGGCGCTGTGGGTTAAACCACAGAGCCTAGGGCTTGCTGATCAGAAGGTCGGTGGTTCGAATCCCCGCGATGGGATGAGCTCCCGTTGCTCGGTCCCTGCTCCTGCCAACTTAGCAGTTCGAAAGCACACCAGTGCAAGTAGATAAATAGGCACCACTCCGGCGGGAAGGTAAACGGCGTTTCCGTGCACTGCTCTGGTTCGCCAGAAGCGGCTTAGTCATGCTGGCCACATGACCCGGAAGCGGTACGCCGGCTCCCTCAGCCAATAAAGCGAGATGAGCGCCGCAATCCCAGAGTCGGCCACGACTGGACCTAATGAACAGGGGTCCCTTTACCTCGCAGGATTGTCGTGGGTGCAAATCTGGGAGCTCCTACCTCACAGGATTGTTGTGAGGGCAAATCTGGGAGCTCCTACCTCGCAGGATTGTTGTGGGGGCAAATCTGGGAGCTCCTACCTCGCAGGATTGTTGTGGGGGCAAATCTTGGAGCTCCTACCTCGCAGGGGCAAATCTGGGAGCTCCTACCTCGCAGGATTGTTGTGGGGGCAAATCTGGGAGCTCCTACCTCGCAGGATTGTTGTGGGGGCAAATCTGGGAGCTCCTACCTCGCAGGATTGTTGTGGGGGCAAATCTGGGAGCTCCTACCTCGCAGGGGCAAATCTGGGAGCTCCTACCTCGCAGGGTTGTTGTGGGGGCAAATCTGGGAGCTCCTACCTCGCAGGATTGTTGTGGGGGCAAATCTGGGAGCTCCTACCTCGCAGGATTGTTGTGGGGGCAAATCTGGGAGCTCCTACCTCGCAGGGGCAAATCTGGGAGCTCCTACCTCGCAGGGTTGTTGTGCGGGCAAATCTGGGAGCTCCTACCTCACAGGATTGTTGTGGGGGCAAATCTGGGAGCTCCTACCTCGCAGGATTGTTGTGGGGGCAAATCTGGGAGCTCCTACCTCGCAGGATTGTTGTGCGGGCAAATTTGGTAGCGCCTACCTCGCAGGGGCAAATCTGGGAGCTCCTACCTCGCAAGGTTGTTGTGAGAGCGAAACGGGAGAAGGGAAGGGCATTAAGAGATAACCGAAATAGCGACGGGGCCAAAGGCGTGAATGTGAAAAAGAGAGACCCGGGGAAAGGAGGGGAGGCGCGTGTTGCCATGGCGACGCTGCGGTTTCCCCCCCCCCCGCGCGCCCTTCACGGGACCCCCCAGCCCCTCGCCTGCCTCCCTCCCTCCCTCCAGCACCCCGAGAGGGGCCGCCCTTCCTTCGCCGCTCTTCTCAGCCGCGTTCGCTCCGGCCGCCGTTCCCGCCGGGCGTTTGTCCTCACCAGGCTCCCGTAGGCCATGATCAGCACCACGTTCACCCCGGAGAGCCAGTTGCTGGACTGGGGAGGGGGGGAGGAGGAGGAGGACGAGGAGGAGGAGGAGGTCGAGGACGCCGCCATCCCCGGCCCTGGCGCCTGGCCTGGCCCGGCCGCCCGAAAGGGCCACACAACATGGCGGGCGCTGAAGCCGGCCTGCGCCCCCGTCACGTGACGCGGTCCCCTAACACCTCCCCGCTCGACTTCAGACTTTATGGTTTCCGGAGGGCGGGAGAAGAGGAGCGTCGGGTCAGGTGACCGGAAGAAGGCGATAACATATAGGGGAGGAGACATAGAGTGTGTGTGTTGCGAGGGGGGGAGGCGGAATAATACCAAATTCTCGACAGAGGGAAGCGGGTATTGGGGAGGGGGCTGGGAATATGAGGGTCACGTGGCCCGGCTAGTGGGGGAGGTTACAGGGGGCGAGTGAAGGGCTGGGGTTACCCCCTGAGTGGAATGTGAGCGGCATTTCCGGTTCCCAATGGGACGTCGCCACGTGCAGGACCAACTTGGAGAGAAAGGGATAGGGTCAGTAGGTACACAGGATTTCTGTAACGAAAAGGGAGATCTGTGCTCGAGATAGGGCCCATTCTCTAATTTACGAGGGGGCAATTGGTGACCCTTCGGTTGTTGTCAGTCTCACATCCAGCAGGGCCAGTGGTCAGGGATGATGGGAATGCTTTTGAATTCTGGTGCTGGAGGAGACTCTTGAGAGTCCCATGGACTGCAAGAAGATCAAACCTCTCCATTCTGAAGGAAATCAGCCCTGAGTGCTCACTGGAAGAACAGATCCGGAAGCTGAGGCTCCAATACTCTGGCCACCTCTTGAGAAGAGAAGACTCCCTGGAAAAGACCCTGATGCTGGGAAAGATGGAGGGCACCAGGAGAAGGGGAGGACAGAGGACAAGATGGTTGGATAGTGTTCTCGAAGCTACTAATATGAGTTTGACCAAACTGCGGGAGGCTGTGGAAGACAGGAGTGCCTGGCGTGCTCTGGTCCATGGGGTCACAAAGAGTTGGACTCGACTAAACAACAACTCCTGCCGACCTAGCAGTTCGAAAGCACGTCAAAGTGCAAGTAGATAAATAGGTACCACTCCAGCGGGAAGGTAAACGGCGTTTCTGTGGACTGCTCTAGTTCGCCAGAAGCGGCTTAGTCATGCTGGCCACATGACCCAGAAGCTGTACGCCGGCTCCCTCGGCCAATAAAGCGAGATGAGCGCCGCAACCCCAGAGTCGGCCACGACTGGACCTAATGGTCAGGGGTCCCTTTACCTTTAAACAACAACAACCCACTGTACTGCTACTTTCCCCCTAACCCATGCCTTAATGTTTAATCGCTTTTATTGTTTTATCAGAAAACTTTCTTAGTTGTGCAGTTAATAAACTAGCAAGAAAACACAAAAGCAGGAAAACTTTAAAAAACAAAGATAGTTAACTAAACTATACTGCTACGCTACACAAATTTCCTAGTTGAAGTCCTCTCTCTGCCGCCTCTTCAAAAAAAGGTCTCCAGCAACAACAGTTTTATTAACAACAACAACAGTTTTATTAACAACGGCAACAACAACAACAGTTTTATTATTTGTACCCCACCCATCTGATTGGGTTGTCTGACGCTGAGTTGCACCCAGTGCTTAGTCCTACTCAAAGCAGACCCTTTGGAGTCAATAGATATGACTAGTATAATAATAAATTCAATAAATAAACAACTTCGGCTCATGAATTTCAACAAGGGTCTACTCTTAAGTAAACCATAGTTCTACGAAACCCGCCGTGTCCAACGGGAACCGGAAGTGGCCGCTGGCGATAACGGCTCCCTATCCTACAAACCCACCTCCCCTTTTTCATCCTTGGCCATGTGAGTTCAGGCAGGGAGGCGTCACGTGGTTCCTTTAAGAAGGCGGGGCCAGGCTACGAGGGGCGGGGTAAGAGTGCGAAAGCGCGCCTGGATAAAGCCGAAGAGCGGGCGGGCGGACTCTTGACGGACAACAGCAAAGGGGGCGTGGCCCGGCCTCCCTCGCAGCCGCCCGTCACGTGACGCGGGCCGAAGCCGCGCCGCGGCCCTCCCTCCAATCCCTGCGCGCGTGTGTCACGTGGTGGGGGCAGAGGGGCGGCCCCGCGGCCGCGTTGGGTTAGTTGTCAGTGTGTGTGGCGGCGGCGGCGGCGGCGGAGGAGGCGGTGGAGACTCAGGTAAAGTTGGCGGCCGCGCCGGGAATTGCGCGCGGGCCCTTTAAGCGGCGGCCCCGCCCCTTCCCCCCCACCCACCATATCATAATAATAAATTCCTTCTTTAATACATACTTATATATGTATATCTATATTTTGTGAGGGGATTTTTTTTCCCCCTTTCCCCTGGGCTTCAAAAAAGGAGCTTTCCGTGGAGGGTGAGTAGAAGGAGGGAAAGTCCGGCCGGCAGGACTTGTTCCCGGAGGCGGTGGAGCTGCTGGGCCTTCCGAGGGAGGGAGGGGGCGAGGGCGGGGGAAGGGGGCGTGAGGAGGGGAGAGTTCCGGTCCCGAGCGCCACCGCGGCCTAGTCGGCCAGAGCGAAGCCGGGGACTTGCGTAGCGCGCCAGGCTGGGCCAGGGAGGGGCTGAGTCGGGCTGAACCAGGCGGGACCGATTCTTCCCCGCTCAAACTTCTTCGAGGTCGATCCTTTCCCCACAACCTCTGGGTAGGTAAACTACTTCCTCCCCCACTTCTTATTATGGTTCTTACTCTCATCACTATTTTTAAAGCATTCCTCCTCCTCGCCCCACCTTGAGGCCCTCTGGGCTGTTTCCGCTTCCAGAGAGCTCCGTGGACCGGGGAAAAGAGAGAGAAGAGTCTTTCTTTCCAACTCTCTCTCCCCCCCCCCAACCACCACTCTAAATCCTTTACCGCAAACACAACCCCACCCTTGACTGCAAGCTGATCCTTCTTCCCTGACAACCAGGCCTGGGGGGAGCTTCCTGCGATCGAGGTGGGGGAGACTTTTCTTTTCCTCTCTAGAAAGCCGGATCCATTGTTCCTTCCCCCCAGGACCGCTTGTTTCTGTTTCTCCCCCCCAAGGTGTAAAAAGCTGGTAAATCTGGCTGGTGGCTGTGAGAGTTAGACGACTTCTCTTTTCTGTCCCCACCGCCCGCAGATCTGTAAACATTCCCCAAGCAGCCCTTAAAAACCTGCACGTGGAAACGATTTAAAAATAAAAAAGTCAGGGGAGGAGAGAAAGTTCCTCAAGTCTCCTCTTTCTTCTTTTTTTTTTGGGGGGGGGAGAGAAACAACAGCTTGTGCCAAGTTTGCAGCAGCAGCAGCGTTCTGTTTCAGAGTAACTCTGAAGGTTGGGCTCCTTCTAGCTGCAGTCCTTTGGGCGCTGAAGTAAAGAGGTAAACTCCATTGTACAAAGCGGGACTACGGCGGCGGATGATTCTTATCAGTGGCTACAAGTCGTCATGGTTATATATTTCATCCCATATCAAAGGCCTCTGAATGTTGGTTTCCTGAGGACCGGTGCTGCTGGAACTTAAGAAGATGAGTCTCATTTGTGGCTACAAATCATCATAGCTCTGTCCTCCCTTATCAAAGGCCTCTGAATACCAGTTTCTTAAGGATCAATGCTCCTGTGCTGATGCCCATCTTGTAGGCTTCTCAGAAGTGTTTAGTTGCCACTTTGAGAACAAGATGCAGATGGGCCTTTTTCCAGATCTTGCAAGACTCTTCGCACCTTATTACTTTGTAAGTTTGAGCTGCTAGTGCATCCCTTCCTATAAAGTTATCTCATGCAAGTGGTACTTAACTTCTGAATAAACTGTTAACTGGCTATAAAACTCCCCCCTTTATTATGCTAAATAATTTTCTGGACTGTTCCTTAAACTCCTAGCTGCGTCCTTGGATTTTAAAAATATTTTTGGATACTGCCCTTCCTTTAAAGAATTCAGGATGTTGCCCTCCCCTTTATGTGGGAGGGTTACCTTCCTCTATCTAACCCTCACTGTTTTTGCTTGAGGATGAAACAGCATAACTGGCCTTGGTGAACATTGTGACCGAACAGTGTTTCGAATCCAGGTGTCTGAAGCCTGTGTTGCCCTGCTGCTGAACTTCCTTGTCAGATTACTCTTGCAACTTTGTCTAGGACACTTTGCGAAGACCTCTGGTGCCAGGCAGACAGATGGGGCACTGAAAGAACCAGGATTCCCTCGGTGCCGGAAGCTTTCAATCCAAAGGGTGTGGTGTTTACGAAAAGAGACTTTCAAATACTGCAGAGCTTCTTCTTCTCCTGCCTTTAAAAGCTAACTACCACCATTCTCCTGAGGATTCTGTCACTCAGTGGGGTTTGCGTAATGGTGTTTCTGCTTGTATTGCAGGACAGCTAGCTCATTTTTCCTCAGACCTTGGGAGTTTGTGTTGATCTCCGTCACTCTTCTCTCTTCAGTGTCCCCTCCGGCCAGGCCATCTGCTCCAAGTCACCAGTACCATTTCTAGGGCCTCCACTTTCCACATGGCAATTTCAGTTGAGATTTGGTGCCTTTGAGAAAGCTGACTGCCTGCAGCTCCATGGATAGTCCTTGCTTCTGTCTCCCATCCTTCGAACGGCCCTCTTTTTGTGCCAGAGAACTTGCATCAGTACAGCACAAACACTCTTGGTTCTGTTGTTCCTGCTATTCAGCATCTTCTCTTCTGCCTGGCTTCTTCAACCTAAGTCCTTGCTTTTCAGAAAGTGATTCTTAATAACGTACATTGCAATCCTAACCATACCTACTTTGAGGTCAATGAGGCTTGCTCCCAGGTAAGTGGGTTTAAGTTTGCAGCTTCTGTGCTTTTAAAAGACAGTAGATGGAACAGTTTAATCCTTGGAGCAATCCCTCTATAACCTATAACCTGCTGTTAATTTTTGTCTCACAGACAAGGAACAGAACCAGTGAGTGGCTGCTTTGTTGCTTATTTATTTGTTTCTCCTTTCTGAGGCTTGGGATTTGTGCGAATATTCCTTTTCCCTCCCTTGCTCTTTAGAACAAGTTGTTGGACTTCAGCTCCCATCAGCCTCAGCATGCCCAATGGTTGAGGGATGATGGGAACTGCAGTCTAGCAACCTCTGCAGGGCCAAAGGTTCCCCATCCATGCTTTAGGAGTTTAAGGGCTCAGGCATCACACAACAAAAGTCAACACTTTTGCCATTATGTCTCTCCTAAGGCGGTTCTTGTAACTAACCAAAATAATACTCTTAAACTTTTTCATCTTGAGAAAATAGAGTCCAGCAGATAAGATCATTTTTAGGTGTTATTACTACTACTAATGAATAAATCATATTTACAACTAAATATGTATGTTCTGCTATGGACACAAAACAAGTTTCAGGGTGAAGGTGTATAGCTTTTTAGTAAAGTGTGTTTGCATTGTGATATGCTGTGCAGTCCAGTCCTATGACTTCAAACCACACTCACTGACTTCAGTGGGGCTAAGTCACAGAAAACTGCACCCTTAGGTACAAGAAAAGTTTTGCTAAAGGGAAAGTTGCTTTCGCTTTTGTGTGTACCTGTGTTTTTCCGTCTATAGCCGTGAAGTTTGCCTGCTCAGGTTGCCAGAAGCATAAACACCCTGTCAAGATCACTTTCCTTTCCCAGTATCTAGTCTTTCCAGCAAAGAATAACCATCTTTCTTGTTGCTTTGTTCTTAGAACCTTGGAGTCCCAGAAGATGATTTGTGGGACCAGATCTCTTCTTTGACATGGGAGTATTCATCACTAAGGGTCTGTCAGACCCATGGCAGCCTTTCCTTCAAACTTATAAAAAAAGACTGCATATTGCTCTGGGAGACCTTGTTTGGAACTACTCAGTCCATTAGTCTAGTTAGCTCTGTATTGTCTCCACACTGGGTAGCAGTGGCTCTCTGTAGTTTCCAACAGGGGTCTCCTGACCCTACCTGGGATTAAACCTGGGGTCTTCTGCACGAAAGGGATGTGAAGCAGGGCTTTGAGGCATCTGAGGAGCTTTTTCTTAGTGTAATGATTAAGCATTCAAGCTATGACCTGAACATCAGCAGTGCTCTTGATTATCTTTTGATATTATGGGGTGTCAGATATTTAGGAATAAATTTCCATTGGGAGAGCAACACTGCCTTATCAATTCGTACTGCATAGTAATAACGGGAATCCTAGCACTGACCAATCTTACTAATTATATTAAAGATGGTTGAAGGCTTTGAGTATTGTATAAATATTGTTTCTAATGCTTAATTTTCCTGAGTGAACTGAAACCAACAGCTTTTCATCCTGGCCAAACTGTGATCTCAGATAATAGTGGCTGTTCTCCTTTAAAGAAACTCATCACATCACATCCTTCATCTCTCTTTATTTTCTTTAGCTATCTATATCAGTATTTTCAGGCTTTCCCCTGCACACAACTTATCTGGACCTTTCTGTGTTCTTTCTGAGTTTCTTTTCTCTCTCTGCAAAATCTTCTCCAGCTTATCAGTGAGTTTCTGCGGTGTCCAGTCTGGTTTGATTACGCTGTTTAACTCTTATTCTTGATGGTGCAGTGATCTGTAGGGACTGAGAAATCTAGTTGGATTCTCTCCAAATTCCCAGCTGTGGGTACTGAGGGCACCTGAATAGACCCCTCTAAGCCCCCAGACTTGTGTGGGAATGAAACTTCTTGTATGAAAGCAATGGGCAACTATAGATTTCTGTCATTGACTCAAAGGCCTACACACATATAAACAGGAAGTTTATTCCACCCACGAGATGGAAGCCGCTGGCGTTGTAATACAGGAAGTGCACTAAGGCTCCTTTTTATGCCAACTCAGGGAGGTATTTATGGTCAGGACCTGAGCATAAATAGCCCCACAGTGCTTCCCTTGGAAGGCCTTGTAATTTGTAGGGACCGAAAAGGAGTGTAGGGGAAGAGAGCTACCTCAATGTCATCTGAGTATTTTGAAGCTGCATTATACATTAACTAATTGAAGCTGCATTAATTTGTAGGATTCAGCACAGTAGAATTTGATGAAGGCTGCTGGTTTGGACAACTTTAGAAGGGGATGAGACAGATTGATGGAAGAGGGAGAGGCCTATTAGCCACGATGGCTAATTTGGAATCTGTCTGTCTCTGGATCCCTGTTGCGCTCACTTTTCTGTCCTGTTTTTGTGGCCGACTTGGGACATATCTGTCTGGTTATGTGGAGTAGGCTGCTGGAATGGATGCTAGACATTTGCTGAGATCCATCAGGGCTGCTCTGACTGGCAGCAGCTCCCCAAGGTCTTGGGCAGTGACGTCGTTCCCAACCTTTTTGGAAAGGTCTAAAAATAAAACTCTTATGGCATATTGCATGCAGAACAGGTTCATGCTAATTGTTCTTAATGTTCTCCCATCTTTGTTTTTTTAAAAAAGAAAATTCAAGTAAAACAGACTCTGAACTACAAAAGCCAGCTTATTTTAACACAAATCATGACTACAGGCTGCTGGGCTTAAGAGTTTTGTCTTCAGCAAGGTTTTTGACTTCGTTGAAGCTGTGAGGATTTGAAGGGGGGGCACTCTGTCCTGAAGCCATCCTGCAGAACAGAGGGTTAAAAGTCTGTGTTCTGTATGCAGAGCTGCTTAGCTCACTGCTGAAAAGCAGTTGTTGAGCTGCAGCCTGACCTCACTTCACTGAGCTATGGCTTTTCCTCCAAGCAAGGGAGGTTGCCTTATCTCGAGTCAGACCATTGGTTCATTTAGCTCAGAATAGTCTGTTCTTGACTGGTAGCAACTTTCCAGGGTCTTGGTCAGAGAGGGGTCTTTCCCAAGATATTTTACTGTTCGAGGCAAAGACAGGGTGGTGCAAAACCCTCCCTTTCCCATGTATAAAACCCACATGGAGTAGAAGCGGAGTATTTCGTCTGTCTGCCACACTTAAGGGCAGCAGGCCTCCAAGGCCTTTCCTTCCTGCTACCTGACTTCCTCTAACAGACAAGTTCAGTGCTAGAAATTAGCCAGGTGCGATTTGCGAGTGGTGCCGGTCCAATTGCAACCACATGGAGGTCTCTGGGTGCTGGGCTAGCAACGGACATCTCCATCTGGCTGGCCCCTCCAGCTTTTCTTAAGCAGGTAAGCAGAAGAGCTTATTTGTTGCACTTATATCACACCCATTTCTCCAAGGAGTCCATGGTTCATCTCAGTTAATCCCTACAACGGCCCTGTGAAGTAGGTTAAGAGGTTGCAACTGACTCAAGGTCACCCAGTGAGCTTCATGGCTGAGTGTGGATTGAACCCTGATCTCCAAAGTACTAGTCCAGCACTCTAACCACTACACCACACTGCCTTCCTAGAGTCCTTCTGCTACGGGGCAGCTCTATAAATTAAGTAGGTAAATAAATACGGGGAAAGCAAAATGTCACTTACAAAAGGAACTGAAATATTTTCTTTGAAGCTTGAATTTGTTTTAATCTGGATTGTTTTATTTGATGTTTTAATGTGTTGTCAAATGTTGCTTTGATGTTTTTTTCTTTAAGATCTAGAACGGTATAGAAATGAAATGAATAATAATAATAACAAATCTAGACATGCTGTTGTGCTGGCCGCAACCTAGGTTTAAGGTGCCATTTGGCGATTAGCTTTTATATCTGAGTTTGGTCAGGCTGGCTCTGCCTGCTACCTGGGTCCTTTAAACCCAGGGGTCAGCAAACTTTTTCAGCAGGGGGCCGGTCCACAGTCTTTCAGACCTTGTGGGGGGCCGGACTATTTTTTTTTTGGGGGGGGGAATGAAAGAATTCCTATGCCCCACAAATAGCCAGAGATGCATTTTGAATAAAAGCACACATTCTACTCATGTAAAAACACGCTCGGACCGTCTGTGGGCCAGATTTAGAAGGCAGTTGGGCCGGATCCGGCCCCCGAGCCTTAGTTTGCCTACCCATGCTTTAAACCTTGCTTGCTGGGGACTGAACCAAAGACCTTCTGTGTGTGCAAAGCATGCATGTGCTCTGCAGTTTGTCTTGTGTCCAGCAGCAAACAAACTATTCAGGTGGGGCAAGCAGGTCATAATGCTTGGTCCTTAGTTGCCTGTGGCTGTAGCCCATACATGAGATAAGAGTGTACAGGCAGCACTGACCCGCCAGTGGGAGTTTTTGTCCCTTGTTCCAGACCACTTTGTAACTTTGTCTACCACTCCTGTGCTCAGTTGCCCCTAGCGTGCACCACTAAGGATCCCAAGAGCCACGTGAGCCACTTGCCCACAACTCCCATCACCTGGGAATAATTGCTGTGTTTTTGTGGTCGTTCTGCATGTAGATGCCAGAATTCCCTAAGGAACAGTAGGCAGTGGTTGGAGAAAGCCTATTTTTCAAGCATGCTTTCCTTTCTGGTGGCCCCATAGAACGTTGTTCTCAAATTGGTGTGAGATAAATGGTTTCCTTCTTTCTCGGTCCTACTCTCCCGCAATCTCTGTTGGAAGCACAGTTCCCCCTATTGCAGGGATGGAAAACCTCAATCCTGGGGCACGGATGTGGCCCTTGGGACTCTTCTAAGACCCTGCCACTCCTCACCCGGTTCAAGGGCTTTTCCCTGATTGGAATGTACCATTTAACTGTGGCAATGCTTCTTGCCTAGCTGAATATAGAACGGTGTGTAGAAATCTTTGGTTCTTGTGTGGCTGGACTGTCGCCTACAGTATAAAACTTTTGGCCCTCCAGAGGTTGTTAGACTTCGGTTCTCATCAGCCCCAGTCAGTACACCTGTGGTTAGGGAATTGTAATTCAGTAGCATCTAGGGGTCAAAATGTCTCCCCTTCCCTGATATAATGTTAACAGTTGCATGTGTTGCTCTGCCCATACCTTCCTCTGGCCCTGCACATGTGGCCCCTGGAAGGTTTTCTGTGAGGGAATGTGGCCCTTGAACTGCAAAAGTTTCCTTGCCTTCATCTGTACTGCAAGAAAAAAATACCAATATTTAGTTCTGTTGTTTCTGTTCCCCTGCAATCACCTAGTACAAAATCTGGCCGTGCTTCAGCCCATGGAGTACCAAGGCCTCTTTACTCTCCCAAGCATTTTTTTTTGGAAACGGGAGGAAGGGGAGACTGATGAAAAACACTGTCCCCCCACTGGCCACAGTGTCTTGTTAACTCATGGGGGGAAAACCCATCGTTTAGTTGGATTTCTTTGTATCTGATTTGGTTAGCATTGGCCACTGTGAATAACAGCCTACAAATGAACTTAGGAAGTCAGGTCATTAGCTCATCCAGATCCATACTGTCTACACTGACAGGCAGCAGCTCTCCAGGGTTTCAGGCAAGGGACCCTTTTCCCAGCATGACCTGGGGATTGAAGCTGGTGCCTCTGAGCTGTGGTCCTCCTCTCAAACTTATTAGGTGTGGGTTTTATGAAATGTATGCTGTCTCTGATCCCTTGCATTTGTAGGCATTCTTGGTTAAATGCGTCTACCAGGGTGCAAATTTCCAGAGTGTTTGTGCCACTGTTTTTAGGCAGGGCTGTGCAGATTTATGCCACTTTATAAAGCTTGGCTTCATTCTTGTTGAAAACTGGTGTGGTCTTGGGGCCAGAATCTGAGGACGAGGACGAGGAAAGACCCTGCTTCAACCTCTGATCTTGCGAAGACGATTCCCTGGTCACCAGCTCTGAGGGTTGCTGGATGCAGCTCAGCTGGAGAATGTCGCTGCCTTGCTCTGAGATGCCAACTTGTCAAAGTTTCCTTTTTCTTTTCTTTTTTTGTTGCAACACCAACCTGTAACTTTCCATTGGTCATGGAAACTTTCCTTGAGGAGATGGGTTTTATCAAAGGCTTTTTCACCCAAAGCTGAGAACAAGCTTGGAACTCTCCCCTTTGAGAACTGGTGTGTGTCTGAGGGATTTGAGGAGTGGACTCTGCACCTGGGACATGCGAGTCTTAAGAAGGCAATTTGTACCGGGACGTGGGGCAGAACTGGGAGAAAGATACTCGACCCCTTTGCTTAAGGCAGGGGTGGCCAACTCCCAAGAGGCTGTGATCTACTCACAGAGTTAAAAACTGGCAATGATCTGGCAGTTCGGGTCAAAGTTGGTGAGCTTCTTTGGGGGGAGCCAGTGATCTGCCACAGACATCCAGTGATCTACCAGTAGATCATGATCTACCTGTTGGACAT
Source organism: Podarcis cretensis (assembly GCF_951804945.1). Taxonomy (NCBI): domain Eukaryota; kingdom Metazoa; phylum Chordata; class Lepidosauria; order Squamata; family Lacertidae; genus Podarcis; species Podarcis cretensis. Next base: position 9,530,154 of record NC_137186.1, read on the forward strand.
GCCTGACTTAAGGGTTCCGGAGTTGGTTCTTCTGTGTTAATCACAAAAGGGGTTGCGTTGGCAAAATGTGGCTGGGCCATCTGCTTGCTCGTTTCCTTAAAAAAACCCTTTTTTTCTTCTTCTCTCCGCTCCACAGAGTTCTACCTTGTAAATACTGTTATTTGTATATACTGTAAATGATGACATCGGTGGGCACTAACCGAGCCCGGGGAAGCTGGGAGCAGACGCAGAACCAGGCACAGCACAAACAGAGGCCACAGGTGAGGGCGGAGCAGGCCAGGGTGTCCATGGAAACCAGGAGTCCTCTTGGCTCCCTCACCTTTTCCTTTTTTCCGTTGTGACTAAGAGCACGCTGGCCTAACGTCTTTCCCACGAGACAAAGGAAAACTCCTCCGCACCCTTTCTGGCTGCTCTTAGCTTGCATGCTTAGGAGCTGAGGCAAAGTTCTGGCTTTGTGGGCAAACACAGGAAGAATCAGTGTTCAAACTTTCTTGATACGTGTGGCAGGTGAAAGGACTAATTTCCCGGCCCCGGACGCTGAACCTGTTGGGATATCTGGATAAAACATCTGGCTGCCTGGGCAGTGAAAAGCTTTTGAAACCTCCCCCGTTGACAAGCCCAACCAGTTGCCTATTAATTACAGTTTTCAAACGTTTGGGTTTTTTTCAGTTGTGACACAAAGAGGGGAAGAGAGGCTGGAAAAGGGGACAATATATTATCCTTTCTGTTCCAGAACCTCTGCTTTTCCATTAATCTGCATTCCATGGAAGCATGTTGTGCTATTGATATGTATAAGAAATAGAAAATTAATACCAAATTCATAAGAGAGGCAAACATAGAGGAGTTGAGCTCTTATGTTGATAACCACAACAAGCCTTTCTTCTTGTTTAACAGAGATTAGAACACGACTGAATGACATGATGAGAGAGAATTTAAATACATCTCATCCCTACTTTAGACTAAACTCTGGATCCTCACCCTTAACTGAGGACTAAAACCTCTCAGTCTTGGTCCCAGTGTGTTAGTCTCAGCGTTAGTCCCAGTGTATTTGTACTCCGCTTCTTAGCCAAAAAGCAGAGCAGCTTACACAAACCAGTCCCTGCTCCTTGGGTTTACAATCTTAAGGCAAGGGTGGGTTAGGGAGAGAAGAAGCAAGCTCGGGTGCAAATTCTTAAAGTTACAGTTCTGAATAATGTAGTTATATAGTTGTATCTGTGCAGTTATATAGTTGTGTCTATATGAGAAAATTCCTCCCTATCAGCTCTGGAAGCTGAGCAGGTGATTAATATCTAAGCCAGTAGGGCAGGGCTTTGCGCAGCTCTTCCCTCGTAACTTGATGGTGGGAGCTTTGTGGCTTTGCCCTCCTCTCTCGCTGATGTCTGTGGTTGCCTGGCCTTGGAAGTACCCAATTCAGATCTGAGGGCAGAGCGAATGGCAGTGTCTAGCTCATTCTTTACTCAGGCAGCTTCCCTGCTCCCGGCCAGACGCCCCACTTACAGGGCTAACTTGTTGTCTTTCTGCCCTGTTTCATTCTAACACTTCCACCTCTTGCCCTTTGTCTCCACAGGCCACTGCAGAGCAAATCCGACTTGCACAGATGATATCCGACCACAACGATGCTGACTTTGAGGAGAAAGTGAAACAAGTAAGTTTTTTGGGATGCTGGAGGACGTGAGGAAAGGGGAAGACTCTCCAAGGAGAGTGTGCCTTTTAACTCCTTGCCCTACCAGCTGACTTTGATTTCTCTTGGGAGAGAGGAACACGATGGACACACTCATAGCTGCTTTGGATAGCTTGAGGGAGGCACTCGGGTTCAGGGGCTTGAAGTCCTGTGACTGGTGACAGGTCCCAGCTGAGTCGATGGGTGGCCTTATCCTTTGTTGTTTCTCCCTCGGCAGCTGATCGACATCACGGGCAAGAACCAGGATGAGTGTGTCATCGCCTTGCACGACTGCAATGGGGATGTCAACAGAGCCATCAACGTGCTGTTGGAAGGCAACCCGGACACGGTAAATCTGCAGCTTTGCGGGGTTAGCAGAGTGGTGTTGCAGGTTGCAAAGGCCTTTTTTATTCTCTGCTGGGCGAAGGGAGTAGTGTTGGGGAGGGGAGAAGAGCAGCCCATGTATAGACCCCATGTCTCAGAAGATGAGGCAGTTCAAGGCATGCCCTGTTCTCCTATCTGTGCTAGACTACAATTCCCATCATCCCTCATGACTGGCAGTGTTGACTGCAGCTGATGGGAATTTGAAAGGAGAGAGAGAGACACAGACCCAGGAGAAAAGCTGACAGAGTGAGGCAGATCTGCAGAGGGGAGATGTTGAAAAGTCAGGTCATGGGGCACTCTAAAATCTGTGTAGGATTCTGCGGTTTAAGTTAAAGTTAAGTGTGGGTCTAAGGCAGGGAGGGAGAACAGCAGCCCAAGGGGCTGCATGCCCCACGCCAGGCCTCTCAGCTTAGCCCAGGGGGTCAGCAACTTTCAGCAGGGGGCCGGTCCACTGTCCCTCAGACCTTTTGGGGGGCTGGAATATTTTTTTTGGGGGGGGGGTCAACACATTCTTATGCCCCACAAATAACCCAGAGATGCATTTTAAATAAAAGCACACATTCTACTTATGTAAACACACACTGATTCCCGAACCGTCTGCGGGCCAGATTTAGAAGGCGATTGGGCCGGATCCGGCCCCCGGGCCTTAGTTTCCTTACCCATGGCTTAGCCCTTGGAACACTTCCCAGGCCACACCGCTCCCTAGCCCTGCTTGGCATTCCAAGCATCTGTGGGTGGCTGGAATGTGTCCTTGAGCTCTGATAATGCCTCTCATATGTATGGGTGACAGAGGGGTGTGTTTGTACATTTATTGCACACCCACTTTTGCCTCACCGCTGGCATGTGGCCCTTGGAAGGTTCCCCAGGCAGAAATGCGGCCTTTGGGAAGAAACAGGTTTCCTACCCCCAACCTGAGAAGACTGAGGATGACTCACCTCTTCATCGGCCCAGGCCCAGATCTTGCGGTTCTCCTCTCCTGACATTCACGGCCCCCTCTGCATACAGCTTCTAGTTGTCAAAATATTCTGCTGTCTTCACTCCAGTGTTGATTCCTTCTATGAATCCTCATTTTAGAAATGTGAAAAAATGAAACCTGGTTGATGCAATTATGCTTTCTGCCCCCACCTCCCCCTCAAAAAATGTCCAGAATTTTAACTCTAGTCGATATCTAGCAGGTTTTTCTTTCTTTTTTTCAATGAAATTTTTATATCCCCAAATAAAACTTTATAAACTTTTAAAAGCAACAACCGGTTCTACAATGGTTCTACAATACCATCTTTGCAACTAATCTAAAATGTCCGAACACACCCGGTACACTGTTTTATAGTGGTCAGCACAAGTATATCTGCATCTTTCCTGTTTGAAAAATAATATTTTTTGTAAAGGAATATATTTTTTTAAAATAAAATGACAGTCACCAACTTCAATGAAACCTGTAGAATGTTTCTTGCATGCATCTGTGAAATTGAACGTGTGTTATGTGCGTGGAGAGTGGGAATAAATCTTGCCTCTCCCTTCGCAGCACTCCTGGGAGATGGTTGGGAAGAAGAAGGGGGTTTCAGGACAGAAAGACAGCGGGCAGACGGAACCCAGCGAAGAAAGCAAAGAGAACCGAGAGAGGGAGCGGGACTTCAGCCGGCGACGAGGTGGATTGCCAAGAAGGGGCCGAGGGACGAGCCGCGGAAGAGAGTGTACGAGTCGCGACTTTGTGCAGAATAGCTGCCGGTGTGGGGTGGGGCAACGAGACGAGAGGAAAGGTAGCAGATGGTTAAAACCTCATGGCCAGAGATGTGCAGTGTGACACAGTTATGGCTTCCCTGTCTTCCCCGTTCTCCCTGGCATTGCTGTGCACGGAGCTGGAAAAATAACAGTCACATTTTGAATTCCTGCTCCACACTTCCTTTATTTTTTAATAGTTAGCTCTGCTTGGGCGTCAACAAAATGTTTCAAACATCCAGGTGTTTTGGGTAATCGGGATCCTTAGGGCTTTTTGTTTTTTAAAATTGAGACCTGTTTTATACAAATGCCGTTTCACAAGCCAACTGTGAAGATGTGTTTTGCTTGGGTGTTTGTATCTTCTTTAAAACAACAAAAAAGACCACCCAACACCCTTTACAACATCTGTTTTGCAACCTATGGATTGTATTTTATTTTCATCTAAAGACCACATATCCCCATTCCTTTAAAAGCAGATGGTTCGTTCTAAAGACCCTCAAGGGAAATTGAGGACGCTGATTCTGTAAAATTTAGACATGAGCCTATTGCAGGGCAGGGCTGGGAAAACTGGAACGGAGAGGTGTGGGTTGCTTCTCCTGTAGTAGAGGAAGGGGGTCATGTGTGGATTGTCACCGCCCATCTCTCCCCTGGCAAGAGGTTGAACTTCCGAGAGGGTGCACCTGGTGGGCAGGACAAACCCTTGGCCAATTCAGCTTCTGCCAGCTTCTGCAGGTCGCTCAAGAATCCTTCATTCATTCAGCACTGCACTCGAATCTTGTGCCTCCACCTCCCCAATGCACTCAACACACTGGAAACTTACTAGTGCGGTTTTGTGTCTTCCAGTTCGGGGCCAGGAGAATGGACTGGACAGTGGCAAGACAGCCGGACCCACCGGAAGAGGCACAGAGAGAGGGCGACGAGGCCGCGGGCGAGGCAGAGGTGAGAGAGCCTGGATAGCTTTTACAAAGAGGACTGGAAATTACCATGGAGGATACTGCTGCCAGTGGCTACTTGGCACGGTGGCTGTTTTCTCCCCATACTGTCGGAGGCAGGGTGTCTCTTGATAACTTGTTTCTGGGAATCAAGTGTGGAAAGTGAGACTTTCAGGCTTCCCTTGCTTAGCTTGTCCGCTTTGAGAACAGGATGGATCAGATGCACTTTTTGTAAGACCATAAAATCAGGTGATTGAGTGGTGTATAGAATTAAGTATGGTGTGGAGGAAGTTGGTCTAGAGAGGTTTTCCCCTCTTAGCACTAGAATTCAGGCTCATCAAATGAACGTCGCAAGACTCAGGACAGACAAAGAATAAATAAATCCTGATTTAAAGTGCCTTTGAATCCATCCCTCTTGCTATACGGTGGGCTGCATGCCAGTAGACCCTTTCTGGCTCCTTCATAGCTATAAAGGGGGGACAGCGTATGCTACAGCAAGTCTTGGCATCGTTGGCCAACTGAGTCCTGCAGCTGTGATAGCTGAATGGCTGCCTCCGGTGATCAAACAAACAAGGTGTTTGATTCCTAATCTGACTGCACCTGAAACCAGGCAGCGGAAGCTTTTTCAGCCTAGAAGTTTCATTCCCACATAGGGAACCTTCTGGGGACCACAGTGCCCCTCAACCCTGGCCCTCAGCCATGCCTGCTGCAGATGGTCAGAGTTGGGAGCCCAATAACTGGAGGGTCGCAGGTTCTCCACATCTAGAATATCCCAAGTTGTCCCACCTTTGTTGTGGATTTGAACTCTGGCACTAGTCCAGCTCTCAGTCTCAATTTGGTACCTACAAGGTGGGTGGTTGTATCAGTAGGCTCATTTTTGTTTTGCTTTAAGGCAAGGCTGGGGGCCCTCTGTCTCCGCCCCCTCCCCAAGTTGTTGGGGGGCTGACTTACATCATTCCCGACCAATATCAGCGATGCATGATGGAAGTTGTAGTCCCATCCTTAGTTGAAAGGAGTGAAATTGGTGGGGGAAATAAGAAATGGGTGAAGATAGAAGACTTTTTAAAACCTGGTTTAGTTTACCTAGAGGTGCATCCCGAGTCCAGTAAGGTTTAAAGCTGCCTGTTTTTTTTGTTGCAGGTGGATCTGGAAGGCGGGGAGGAAGGTTTTCAGCTCAAGGCATGGGGTAAGCTTTGCAGCCTTTGTCTTAACTCTATTCTTGGGCGGGGTGGGCAGAGCTAGAGAGTTTGTATCTGTGACCAGATGATACATATCTATGGCCTAGATAGGGGGAGGGAAGAGACTAAAGGGTCAAAGCAGGACAGACGTGCCCTTGAGATGTACGCTCAAATTCCCCTTTCCTCACCCACCCTGTCTTCCAGAACTTTCAACCCCGCGGACTACGCCGAGCCCACGAGCACAGAAGAAGGCTACGGGAACAGTAACAGCAATACATGGAACAACACCGGGAGCTTTGAGCCGGACGACGGCACGAGTAAGTGACCTGGGCGCTTTGTGCTGCCGCAGTTTGGGGCCAGAGTTCAGCTCCTGTCAGTAAAAATGACAGCCAACAAGTGGGTACCCTTCAATACAGCTTGCCTTTCTTCAACATAAAGGGTTGCATTTTATCAAGTCAGCCTGTTGGTCCAGCCATCACAATACAGTGGTGCCCCGCAAGACGAATGCCTTGCAAGACGAACGCCTCGCAAGACGAAAAACCCGCTAGACGAAAGGGTTTTCCGTTTTGGAGGCGCTTCGCAAGACGAATTTCCCTATGGGCTTGTTTCGCAAGACGAAAATGTCTTGCGAGTTTTTCCGACTTTTCCCCCCTCCCCCCCCTTTTTCTAAGCCGCTAAAAGCCGCTAATAGCGCTAAGCCGCTAATGGGCTTGCTTCGCAAGACGAAAAAACCGCTAGACGAAGAGACTCGCGGAACGGATTCTTTTCGTCTTGTGAGGCACCACTGCATTGTCTAGGCTGGTTGGCAACAGCGCTCTGGGTGTTGCAGGTAGACATCTTCCCCAGAGATCCCTTTATGTCAACGCTGCTTAAACCTGTAGTCCCAACATCAGCTGGGAACCCAACTCCCATCATCCCTAGCTAGCAGGACCAGTGGTCAGGGATGATGGGGACTGTAGCCCAACAACAGCTGGGGACCCAAGTTTGAAAAAACACTGTTTTAAATGGCGACTGGAGGTGGGGAGAGAGAACCACCCTTCCCAGCACCTGCCCTGCTGCTGAGCAATGACCTGCCATGCTCCTGTGTGATTGAAGTCACCCAATCCTGCCACCTAGAGCCACTTAATCATAGGAACACGGGTGGCGCTGTGGGTTAAACCACAGAGCCTAGGACTTGCCGATCAGAAGGTCAGCAGTTCGAATCCCCGCGACGGGGTGAGCTCCCGTTGCTCGGTCCCTGCTCCTGCCAACCTAGCAGTTCGAAAGCACGAAGTACAAGTAGATAAATAGGTACCACTCCGGCGGAAAGGTAAACAGCGTTTCTGTGCGCTGCTCTGGTTCGCCAGAAGCAGCTTAGTCATGCTGGCCACATGACCCGGAAAAACTGTGGACAAACGCCGGCTCCCTTGACCAGTAAAGCGAGATGAGCGCCGCAACCCCAGAGTCAGCCACAACTGGACGTAATGGTCAGGGGTCCCTTTACCTTTACCTTTAGAGCCACTTAATGCCTATCCAGTTGCCCCATCATGCCTTTAAAACCAGCCATTTTACTTGTGCTTGATGCTGTAAAAAAAAATTAAAAATGGCTGGTTTTATTTCAGTTTAAAACTGCTTTGGGTCACGGTTATAATCCACTTTAAGCGCTTCTGATCCGTTTTTGTATTGCATTGGAGTTTGAGGGTGTCCCTGGCAAGTCCTAGTGTAGGGTTGAAGAGCCTGTGGCACCCTGCAAGCTGCTGGACTCCCAGCTCCCATCTTCCCTGAGCTTTGGCCACACTGGCTGGTGCTGATGGGAGCTGGGAGTCCCAACATCATCTGAGTGCATCCCATCAGCTACCCCTGGTCTTTAGGGTGTGGTGGTTAACCACCACTGGGCAGGGGTGAGTTGGGTCCGCCAGCCTATGATTTTAATGAAGGTTTCCCAAGAAAGGGAAGAAAAATAATCTCCACCCACCGCTCCATTGCACACCCTTTTAATCTCTTTCAGCAACAGCATAACTTCAGGGAACTGAAGTGTTGAATGCAGGAAGCTGCCTTGCAATGGCTTAGACCAGAGCTTCCCAAACTTGGGTCTCCAGCTGTTTTTGGACTCCCATCATCCCTAGCTAGCAGGATCAGTGGTCAGGGATGATGGGAATTGTAGCTCAAAAACAGTAGGGAGACCCAAGTTTCGGAAATCCTGGTCCATCTAGCTCAGTACTGTCTACACTGACTGGCAGGCACCCCCCCCCCGGGTTTCAGGCAGAGGGGGGGCCATTCTGCCAGTCCTACCTGGAAATGCCCTTGGGGATTGAACCTGGAACCTTGCCTCTGAGCTCTGGCCTTCCTCCGTAGAAGAAGACAACAGTGTCTTTCTGCTTGGGCAAAAAGACCCCTTGAGGTTTTTGAGGGAAGGTTCCCTTACCTGGGTGTGCAGTAGAAATGTAGAAACGGGGAGAGAACTGCAGTGTCTTTAATTTTTCTCTTGGAAGTAGATCCCTCCGTTCTTTGTGTGTTCTGAGCTAAAAAAGGGGGACTGTTAAAAGTTGTCGCTGGAAGGGGACGACCCTTTGGCCCCCAAGGAGGGTTTACTTGTCCACACTGTCTACAGAACGCACTCCTCATTTCATACTCCCATGATTAGTTTGTAGTATTAAGTATATTTTTTTAATTTTAACAATATCCACAGGTATGGTGGGTGGCAGAGTAGTCTTGGGGTGGAGAAGGGGGTGGCGGCAGCAGCAGCAGCAGTGACAGAATCGCCTCACTTTTCTCATTAGAATACAAAACCGTTTTCACTGTTTTTACCCCGTTCTTTTTTTTCTTTTTCTTTTTTTTTCTGTTTCTTTTCAGGAGTTGATTACATTAGGGGTGAGGGGTCAAATTATCCCCGAAAATTTGACACTGCTCCTGGTACGAGAAATCCAGGTGCACTAATTGCCCGGGATCTCTTTACTTATAAGTTGAAATATATCTGTGGATATGTCATTGTCTCGTTCCTCCCACTCCACAACCCCTGCCCTCCTCCATCTCTTTCCATCTTCGTTTGGTTTCATTTAATGAATATGTGTACGTTCTTGCCTGTGCTTTTACTAACACTGACACCCCACCCCACCCCGCCTTCACCACACCTCTGTGTTTTTAAGGGGAGGCGGGGTTTGGGCTTCCATGTGTGTGTTTTTCTGTGTTTGGTGGGGTTGGGGAGATGAGTTTGCTTTCCTGGCTGTTTTGATTGCACCCTCCACCGGCTGTGGCTGCCCCTGTTGTGGTTCCCCTCTCCTGGTACTTTAAAACTCTTGCATCTTGATTCGAAGGCCAGGTATCCTTGGGACATAAGCTCAGAATGGCCTTGTCAGTTCAGACCAAGGAGTGCATCTCTATTTATGGTTTTTTGGGGGGGGGCGGGAACCAGCTAGTTGCCTCTGTTGAGCTCTCACAAGTGGGACTGAAGGTGACAGTCCCCCAGTATCTGGCACCCACCAATACACTGCCTCTAAACACAGAGGTTCCATCTAATTGGCCTTCTGAGGAGCCAGTGATGAGGCAATTTCTGCTGCAACGCCTTCCTCAAGATCTACAGATGGTTCATTTGCAGTTCCAACTGGTGGGTAGTTAACACTGTCGGGTTCTTACAATCTCCTGGTGGATCGCTGGCCAGTTGTTGGCAGGCGGCTGATATTTCTTTCAGAGAAAGTTGGGCAAGGCCTTGGTCTGATCCTGTGAGGCCATTTCTTATGTTCTTAAGCAAGAGCGCAGACTTGGGATCACTGAAGACAGGTTAGTTGCGCCTTGACCATGAAGAGATCCTGAGTTAATCCCCTTCTGCAGCTTCTGATAGCCTGACTTGCAGGTGCAGAGTGGGGGGGGGGGATGGACTACGAAGGGGAGGCAGTCCTGCTACACAAGTCGGGTTTCCTAGCCATCCAGGGACCAAGTATGTGCAGACTTCTGCAGATTTGGCGAATGCTGACAGGGTGTTGAATCTAGCGAAGGTCTAGTGTGAGTAAAACCGCTCAAGCTGGCCCAGCAGAATTTCTCCTGGCACGCCACCTTGTTCTACTTTTTTTTGGGGGGGGGTGTTGGAAGAAACCCCAGAGCAGATTGGGGAGGTGGGGGGACTTGAGTGGCAGGACTCCCAGCTTGCATCATCTCTGGCCCTTGGCCTTGCTGGCTGGAGCTGATGGGAGTTGGGAGGCCCTGGGGGTTACACACCTGGATTAGACTGAGAGAGAGAAAGTGTGGGACTGCTCCAAGGTCTCTCGACTAAATGCCTGAGAAGCGTGGGTGTGGGTGGGTGTGCTTCAAGTCCCCTGCTCCAACTCCCAGCTGTAGTGCCTTGCAGAGTTTTCTTTTCCCCCAAGTTTCAAGTCTTCATATCTTTTCCCTTGCACTTTTGGCTAATGGGCGCTATGTGGGTTTTTGAAAAAACAAAACACACCTTCAGGAGCCAGCAGAGTGTATGCATGTTTTTAAATGCCCGTGGTCAATAAATGAAGATTTCAAGGAACAGGGAAGTGACCTGAACAGCAGCATGGGGGGCAGGGGGCTTTTTTATTTAGTAAACGTAACCTTAAAACAGGGACGCGGGTGGCGCTGTGGGTAAAAGCCTCAGCGCCTAGGGCTTGCCGATCGAAAGGTCGGCGGTTCGAATCCAAGCGGTGGGGTGCGCTCCCGCTGCTCGGTCCCAGCGCCTGCCAACCTAGCAGTTCGAAAGCACCCCCGGGTGCAAGTAGATAAATAGGGACCGCTTACCAGCGGGAAGGTAAATGGCGTTTCCGTGTGCGGCTCTGGCTCGCCAGAGCAGCGATGTCACGCTGGCCACGTGACCCGGAAGTGTCTCTGGACAGCGCTGGCCCCTGGCCTCTTAAGTGAGATGGGCGCACAACCCCAGAGTCTGTCAAGACTGGCCCGTACGGGCAGGGGTACCTTTACCTTTACCTTTAACCTTAAAACATGGGAAAAGAAATGTATCTTGGCTTGATTCAGCTTTTTCTTAACCATTTACCCAACCTGCCTCTTTGAGATGGTAAAAGACCTGCCTTCACTTTCATAGGGCTGAAAGCAAATTTTTGCAGGGGGGGGGGACATCTGAGCCAGTCCCTTGCAGGACACATGAGCATCGTGTAGTATTGAGTTATTTATACACTGCTTAGACACTGTTGTATTTAAGCAGTTTATAAATCTGTAAGAACACACACGTATGCAGAAACGGAACCTTTCGTTGACTTGACCGTTTTGTACGGATCCTAACCCAGTGGCGGCGATCTTCTGGGAAAATGGGGCTTTTGCAGGACTTTGGGGAGGGGCAGTGGCAGGAGGGGGAATGGGCAGGGTGGAGAGATGCCACGTTTGATTGCAAGAAAGCAGTGAAACTGGGCAGGGGGCATGTAGAATATCAGTAGGGCTGAGCAGGGGGCATGTAGAATATCAGTAGGGAAGAGAGTTTCAGGACGGGGTCAAGGAAGACATCTCTTTTCCCCACAGTGATTCCAGGGTCCAGCCTCTTTGCTTTGGGGCTCAGTGGGTGGGGGAGCTTGCGTGGTGTGCCCATATTTTCTCCCCCCTCCCCCCACCCCAAGCTTGTGTCTGTCTGGGCAAGGGGCACCAACCTGCTTAGCTGCTTGCAATGCTTCTTGAAAATCACCCCCTTTCCCCGGGAAGCACCCAGGATCCGCTTGTACCAAACCCCCTCTCTGTTTTGTTCTTTGCCAGGTGCGTGGAGGACGGCGACAGAGGAATGGGGGACTGAGGACTGGAATGAAGATGTAGGTACACCCCAGCTCTTGCGTAGCTTCACTTTCTGTGTGCGCTTTGCCTTCTCTGACTTGGGATCACCCTAACTTCCTACCTCTCCTTTCCTTCCCCAGCTTTCAGAGACCAAGATTTTCACTGCCTCCAACGTCTCCTCTGTGCCTCTGCCTGCGGAAAATGTGACCATCACGGCTGGACAGAGGTGGTCCATTTGCGCCTGCCACAGTAGCTGGGTTTCAGTTTAGAAATGAGTTTCTTTTTGGCAGCGGGGCTGGGGGAGAGAGCAGGGGAAGAAAGCAAACAACCATTGCCCTATCCAGGATGTGGCGGACAGGCCTGTAGTCCTCCAGATGCTGCTGGACTCTCCAACTCACTTCAGCCCTGGCCGTACAGTGGTACCTTGGGTTAAGTACTTAGTTCGTTCCAGAGGTCCGTACTTAACCTGAAAGTGTTCTTAACCTGAAGCACCACTTTAGCTAATGGGGCCTCTTGCTGCTGCCGTGCCGCCAGAGCACAATTTCTGTTCTCATCCTGAAGCAAAGTTCTTAACCCGAGGTACTATTTCTGGGTTAGTGGAGTCTCTAACCTGAAGCGTATGTAACCCGAGGTACCACTGTATGACCAGAGGTCAGGCAGGGCTGTGTCAGGCCACCCTGGGAAGAATTCAGAGGCGTGCTATTACAATCCTTCCATCAACAGAAGCAGTTCTGCTTGCCAGATAGAACAATCTTACTGCTTCTCTCACCGCCCCATGTACTGTTCTGGGTTTTCTTGCTCCCGTCCCCCAAGCTGACTCCTACCAGTTGTTGCTCTGGCTCCTACCAATGCAGTTCTTGAGTCCTCTCCATCTGGCCCTTGGGACTCTTCCACCCCCCCAGATTGCACAACATCCAGAGGCACATTCCTCACCAACAGTCCTCCTTTGCGCTCTTCTTGGGAGTTTTTTGTCCGGCTGGAATGTGTCCTTGAGCTCTGATAAAGCTTTTTTTGCTTCCCAGGATGGAGGATAGAAAGAGAGGGGGGCATGTGTAAAAACTAGGCTGCTGCACAGAGGGAAAATTCACATTCCTTGCTCTGTCCACATTTGCCTCTGTGGCCCCCAGAAGGGGCTTCCCTCTGCCTGAAAAAGCAAACAAAAAAAACCCCAAACCCCACAACTTTCTCCCTGAGGTGTAAGGTCTTTTGTGCCCTGGTTTCTGTGTGCGTTTGCTTCCCAAGACCATACTGTAGCATAAACTGAACACGAGCAATTTCACCGTGGATGCCAGATCAGAGACTAAAGTAGCCTCCGCCAATGGCTGGGTTAACACGGGATGCTGGGAAATGTAGTCCAAAACATCTGGAGAGTGTCATGCTGGCACAGGCAGCATCAGATGCATCCAGCCACCCCAGCAGCCTGCTGGTATGCCCAAGATCCTCTGCCAACTGTGCCTGATTCTACACTCGACAGTAATTCTGTGCACAAGCAGATCTAAAACCCTCCAAGGAAGGAGACTCCGCCACCTCCCGAGAGAGAGAGAGCCCATTCCACTGTCGATCAGTTCTTACCGTCGGAAAGTTCTTCCTGATGTTTAGTTGGAATCTCCTTTCTTGCAACTTGAATCCATTGCTTCAGGTCATACCCTCCAGAGCAGGAGAAAACAAGGTTGCTCCATCCTGCATGTGACAGCCCTTGAGATTTTTAAAGAGATAGCTATCGTATCTCCTCCTTGTCTCCTCCTTTCCAGGCATACCTAGTTCCTTCAACTGTTCCTCATAAGGCTTGGTTTCCAGGCCCTTCGTCATCTCGATTGCCCTCCTCTGCACACGTTCCGGCATGTCAGCATCCTTCTTAAACTGTGGTGCCCATAACTGAACACAGAACCCCAGGTGTGGTCTGACCAGGGCAGAATAGAACAGTACTACTACCCTCCTGGATTTGCACACTATACAGTCATACCTCGTGTTATGTCCGCTTCATGTTACGTTCTTTCAGGTTACGTCCCGTGGCGACCCGGAAGTACCCGAAAGGGTTACTTCCGGGTTTCGCCACTTGCGTAGATGCGCAAAATGACATCACATGCATGCGCAGAAGCGGCGAGTCGCAATCTGCGCATGCATAGACGCACTGCTGCGGGTTGTGTTCTTTTCATGCTGCGAACGGGCCTCCGGAACGGATCCCATTCGCAACCAGAGGTACCACTGTACTTTTGTTGATGCACCCCAGAATAGCATTGGCTTATTTTGCTGCTGTTAACTCATGCTCAGTTTGTGGTGTGCTAAGACCCCTAAACCCTTTTCACATGTGCTACTGGAAACCCAGATGTGTCCCCCATCTTACATTCAAGCAGCTGGTTCCTCCTGCCCTAAGTGCAGAACCTGACATTTGATCCTATTGAAACTCATTTTGTTAGCTTTCGCCCTGGCACGGGGCATCCCTTTTGGCGCAGGAGCAGAGGTGGGCCGGCCATGCCACTCACCCAACCCTTCGCTCACGGTGACGCTTCTGCCTCCTTCCTAGAATCGACCTTGCTGTGCTGCTCGGAAAGACCCCTTCTTCTCTGGAGAACGAGTCGCCCAACCTGGATTCCTCGCAGGCACCTGCCCTCAGCCAGCCGCTGGTGTTCAGCAATTCCAAGCAGGCTCCTATATCCCAGCCCAGCTCGGGGAACACCTTCCCGCACCACGGCATGGTAAGGAAATGGACAAGCCTTTGAACCCCGCGGTCGTGCATGTGTTGTATTTAGAAGAGTTCAGCCTCCTGGTCCCCATCTGGGGCTGCTGTGTTGTTTTGTCCAGCCAAAGCCGCCATGCTCCTGCTTCAGCCAGCCTTCCCTTCCTGCCGTTTCAGGTCGGCATGCTGGGAAAGGGGTTCAGCGACGTCGGCGAGGCCAAAAGCAGCAGCGGCGGAGGCACCGCAGTCTCCGCCTCCGCTGCCACCACCACCACCGGCTCGCAGTTCCTGGAGCAGTTCAAGACCGCCCAGGCGTTGGCTCAGCTGGCAGCTCAGCATCCTCAGCCATCCGGGAGCAGCAGTGCGGCCACATCCTGGGACAGCGGCACCACGAGCCACTCCTCGTCTCTTGTGCAGTACGGTAAGGTGGAAGGGGGCAGCTGGAGGCTGGAGAGGTCTTGTGAATGGGGAGAGTGTTGGAATGCGCAGTTCACTGTTACAGCCCTGGCAGGGCTACACCCAATGCCCCCAAATTCTGAATCTGTTTGAGGATCTTTGGTTGAGTTAATAACTGCTTCTTAGTACAGTGCCAGTGTGGTGTAGTGGTTAAGAGCGGTAGACTCGTAATCTGGGGAACCGGGTTCGATTCCCCGCTCCTCCACATGCAGCTGCTGGGTGACCTTGGGCCGGTCACACTTCTCTGAAGTCTCTCAGCCCCACTCACCTCACAGAGTGTTTGTTGTGGAGGAGGAAGGGAAAGGAGAATGTTAACCGCTTTGAGACTCCTTCGGGTAGTGATAAGGCAGAATATCAAATCCAAACTACTACTACTCTTCTACTACTACTACTACTACTACTACTACTACTACAGTGGTACCTTGGTTCTTAAACGGCTTAGTTGTCGAACAAATCAGGTCCCGAACACCGCAAACCCGGAAGTAAGTGTTCCGGTTTGCGGATGTTTTTCAGAAGCCGAACGTCTGACGCAGCTTCCGTTTGAGTGCAGGAAGCTCCTGCAGCCAATCGGAATCTGCACCTTCGTTTTTGAACGGTTTTGGGAGTCGAACAGACTCCCGGAACGTATTATGTTCAGGCTACCATTGTGTACCTAACTCCGTATCTGGCCATTCCAGCAGCCAGAGTTGAACCTGTGAAGAACACTTATTTATTTCGCATTTATATCCCACCTTTCTTTTACCTCCAAGGAGCTGCACGCTGTCGTCCCGTTCCCCCCCCCCCCCATTTAATCCCCGCAACAACTCTGTGGGGTTGGTGAGGCTGAGAGGCAGTGACTGGCCCAAGGTCCCAGCCAGCAAGTTTAATGGTTGAGCGGGGATTTGAACCCTCGTCTTTCCCAGGACCTAGTCTGGCCCTCTTAAGCACTAAAACACTCTGGCACTGCACCTCTGGTGGTACGGTTTGTCAGAGTCTTTGAACTGACCTTAGAGGCCAGGGTGGAATTTTAAAAAAAAAGATTAAAAATATATTTTTAAAGAATTACGAGTGCTAAGTTTTTTGTCCTAAGCAATAATTGGTTCATTTTAAGTAATCTGAATAGAAGCACATTAGCCTTACTACTTATCATTAAACTGAACTCGTTCCTCTACCATATACACTGAGTTTAATGACGCTTTTTTCTGTGTCAACGAGTATTTCTCAAATATGAATATTTTTGCAGAAACTGATTTCAACAGACTCCCAGACCAGAAAGCCATTCCATTTTTCATTTGGTATTTGCACATCTAGGTCCCATTGCCCACGGCATTTTTGTGTACAATAGATTGCCATATTCTAGTGTAAATTGAGGAAGCTCTATGACAAAACAATTGAAATGTCCCCTACGCTAGCACTACTTGGGCTTAGGATCCCATCTGCTCATGATTATCCTAAAGAATAACCTCTTAGCTTTTCTGTTGACTGCGGCTCATACGGAGATAGCCAGGTATTGGAAAACCAGTGTTGGGTTGAACATTGATTCTTGGTTTGACAGAGTCAGCATTGGCTGAGAAACTAACATGCTGGGTGAGAGCGACAAAGGGCAAACACAATCCACTTTCCTTTTATAACAGATGGCAAATGTTTATTGAATACATAAATTGTTCAGACTGGCAGGAATCTACCTAGCACTCATGGGGAAAATGCAGCGTGATCTCTTAGACTATCAAATGAAACTTTATACCTGGCATGAAAAAAATTGTAATTTCATCAGGACAAATTATTTGTTGTTTACTGTTGTAATAATTGTTTTCTCAAAATTTAGCTTCTGTACCTTGAAAATAAAAACATTGTGGAAAATTGAGTATTTGCTCACTTCCCTACAAACCTAGGATTGCAGCCAACTAAAATCATACGCAGAAGAGGCCAATAGCACACCAATATCTCCATTATTATGCAGTGGGTCTCCTTTGAGTAGGAATTAGTGTTGCATACAGCAAACAGCCCATAGACATTTTTTCGTTTAGCAATGGATTCTGTAACATTATTTCGGGTATCTGTACAATTACGTAATCATTCAGAATTTCTAATGGGTGTATGTAAACATTAAAAAGACAAACCATACCAAGTATAAGATCAGTTAAAATTCACCATAAAAACTACCTCGAAATGCTTGCTAAAGTATACTATGAAATTAGGTTGTTGTTTTTTTAAAAGCCCTTTTTAAAAAATAAAAACAAGTATTCCGGGTAAAAGTAATACCCTAAATCAACATGGGTTTAGTGGTCAGATTTGTACTACTGACGGAGAGCTTTATTTTCTCACTGATTTTTAAATCTGCACATCCCTCCTGCCTTAGTGTGAACTGCATACCAGTAGACCCTTTCTGGCTCCCTCATAGCTATAAAGGGGGGACAGCGTATGCTATAGCAAGTCTTGGCATCGTCAGCAAATTCAGTCCTGCATCTGTGGTAGCTGACTGACCGCCTGTGGTAGTGATCAAACAAACAAGGTTTTTATTGCAGATCTGGCTGCGTCTAAAACCAGGGTTGAGGGAACTTTTCAGCCTGGAGGCTGCATGCCCTCATAGGGAACCATCTGCAGCCAGAGGTTGGTGTGGGTGGGGCAAAGGTCTTAGGTTAATACACAGATGCCTTGTAAAGAGGAAGAACTAGGAGTTGCCTGTTCTGGGCTTGACCACCCTCCTTCCGTCTCCGGCACGCAGATTTGAAGAACTCGTCGGAATCCGCTGTGCACAGCCCGTTTGCCAAGCGCCAGGCCTTCCCGCCCACCTCCGCCATGATGGAAGTGTTCCTGCAGGACAAGCAGCCTGTGGTGACAGCGTCCGTCACGGCCCCGCCGCCTCCGTCGTCCCCCCTGGCCAGCAAAACCAACCCTGTCCCCCAGATGTCTCCGGGCTCCTCGGACAACCAGTCCTCCAGCCCCCAGCCAGCCCAGCAGAAGAATAAGCAGCAGAAGAAGAAAGCGTCCTTGACATCAAAGGTACACAGGAATTTCCCATCCTGCACGGCGCGGGGATTAGGCTTGAGGCAGCCCCCCAAAGGGCCCAATGAACTTGGTAGGTGAGCGGGAAGGGGCCCATAGCTCAGGAGTGGAGCGTAGTGTCTCCCCCCCATGGAACGTCCTCCCATCAGATGTCAAGGAGATAAGCAAGTATCTGACTTTTAGAAGACATCTGAAGGCAGCCCTGTTTCGTTTTTAATGTTTGATGTTTCATCATGTTTTTAATATTCTGTTGGGAGCCGCCCAGAGTGGCTGGGGAAACCCAGCCAGATGGGCGGGGTATAAATAAATGATGATTATGATGATGATGACTCAAAGATACTGTACTGGGGAAGGGTGGAATCTCAGTTGTAGAGCAGCTGCTTTGTGTGCACAAGGTCTCTGATTCAACCCCCAGCAGCTGCATGAGACTCTTAAGTTTCTTAATCTTCCTACATTGCAGGGTGTTGGGGTCCCTTCTAGCTCCTTGATTCTGTTGTTCAAGACCTCACGTCTTACGGGGGGTGGGGGAAATGCACCATCTGCCATCTTAGAAAGGAATGAGAAAAATGGGCAGTGGTGAAAATCATTAGATTATTTGTTATTTTATTGATTAAATTTGTATACCACCCTATCCCCGTATATCTCACAGCGGCTCAATATGATTAGATTAGGAGGATGCAATTGAATCAAAACCCTAATATATCCATGGGAAAACGGGGGGGGGGGGGGGTGTTTCTTGATATACTGTACTACTAAGTAGAACACTGATAATACAGCCGTTCGTTGCTTTTAGTTCTTTGTACACCCTGTTATTTTTAAAACTAGGTTTTTGTTGTTGCAACTTGGAAGCGTGGCACGCTTTTAGCAATTAAGCGACGATGGTGATAATTTTAAAAATGCAACAACCCTGAGCCTCTAAAGGCGACGTTGAAACCCAGGCACACCCTCTGCCACAGAAGGAAGTAGGAAGCCTTGGCAGCCACCGCTCTTCAGGGTTTGCCAGTTTGAGAGCGGGAACGCCACTTTCAGGTTGCATGTTGGCAGCTCATCAGGCCACCTCTCCTTCCTCAGATTCCCGCTCTGGCAGTGGAGATGCCCGGCTCTGCGGATATCTCGGGGCTCAACTTGCAGTTTGGGGCGTTGCAGTTCGGTTCGGAGCCTGTCCTCTCGGAGTACGAGCATGCCCCCGCGACAAGCGCCTCCGTCAGCCAGCCTCCAAGCAGCCTGTACACGAGTACTGCAAGGTGAGACGAGCCTGTTGACGTTGTATTTGGGGGAAGGGTCTTAGCTTAAGTGGGAGACAGCTTGGCAAAGCAGAAGGTCCCAGGTACAATCCTTAGTGGTGTCTCTATGTTGGGCTGCAAAAAGACCCCTTTAGTGGGGTAAGAGAGATGAAAATAGTGCCAGTAAATTTCACATCTGGCAACCAATGAGCCCCTTTGGTTTCAGATAGTACATGGGTGAAAGGTAAAGGTAAAGTCCAGTCGCGGACAACTCTGGGGTTGCACACTCATCTTGCTCTGTAGGCCAGTGGAGCTGGTGTTTGTCTGTGGACAGCTTCCGGGTCATGTGGCCAGCATGACTAAGCCATTTCTGGCGAACCAGAGCAGTGCACGGAAACTCTGTTTACCTTCCTGCCGGAGTGGTACCTATTTATCTACTTGCACTTTGACGTGCTTTTGAACTGCTTAGGTGGGCAGGAGCAGGGACCGAGCAACGGGAGCTCACCCTGTCATGGGGATTCGAACCGCCAACCTTCTGATCGGCAAGCCCTAGGCTCAGTAGTTTAGACCACAGTGCCACCCGCGTCCCTAGTACATGGGTAGATAAATCTAAAAAACCCAGGACACAAATTTTCATGGCCCTCTAGCATCTATGGTGGCTCTTTTTCCAGGAGCGATGTGTTTAGTGTTAACTCTGGAAGTGTGGACTCAATTCTGACCAAACTAAGCCTCCTTGTGTATGTTTTGCTCTGGTACAGGGGTCAGCAACCTTTTTCGACAGGGGGCCAGTCCACTGTCCCTCAGACCTTGTGGGCGGCCAGACTATATTTTGAAGGGGGGGAATCCCCCCACTGACTCCCCCCCTCCCTTCTCCACAGCACCAGACGAGCCCCAGTGGCTACTTACCTGTGCCTTGCAAGCGGCAGGGCCGGAGGGACGATGAGCAGCTCGAAAGGGCTGGCTCTGGAGAGGGGCTGCTTAAAATGGCACTCAGCCAACAGCTCAACAAAGCCCAGCCCTCTTCCTCCTCTAGGCAGGGCGGGGAGAAGCCAGGAGGAGGGAGGGAGGAGTCACCGCGGCGATTGTGTGTGGGAGGGGAATGGCGCAGCCTGAACGATCAGAATCCCCACACCGATCCATGCGGCGACTCCCAGACCGTCCGCAGGCTGGATCAAGAAGGTAATAGGGCTGGATCCAGGCCCTGGGTCTTTGTTTGCCGACCCATGCTCTAGGAGACTTAGTTGGTGGAAGCCGCCTCTTGCAAGCCACTGGCAGGAGCCCATTGGCAGTTTGCGTGCTGAAATCTCCTGACCCTTCTTC
Organism: Podarcis cretensis; assembly: GCF_951804945.1. Lineage (NCBI taxonomy): Eukaryota > Metazoa > Chordata > Lepidosauria > Squamata > Lacertidae > Podarcis > Podarcis cretensis. Next base: position 9,550,391 of record NC_137186.1, read on the forward strand.
ACCTGCAGCGAGTCTCTGTCCACGATTTCGTCCAATAAGAGCCAGGAGCCGGGTTACCAGAGCGGCACCATGCCTACAGCAACATATACCTCCCAGAACAGCGCTCAGGGACCACTGTACGAGCAGAGATCCACTCAGACCCGGCGGTACCCAAACTCCATTTCCTCCTCGCCCCAAAAAGATTTGACCCAGGCCAAGGTAAGCTTTGTCCCCGAGTGCCTGGTGTTGAGCGGGTGTGGATCTCATGCCCCATTCCTTCTTGCCGGCCGCCTCTGCGTTTCTCAGAGAACGGGATTGACTGACTTGTGTGTTGCATTAGAAGACCGTGTGCTCTGTTAAGATGGGGCCTTATTAACAACACAACAGCGATGATGATCAGCATGGCAGCCTGTGGAAAACTCTGTCACCAGAGGTGGTCCCTTTTGGATTAGGATAAAACCATCACAGAACGTGAAAATCTCCCATTTTCTGTCTTCTCAGAGGCATCTGGCTGATGGCAAGAGGATGCTGGACTAGAAGGGGTTAGATCCATCAGGGCTCTTCTTCAGGGGAAGAAGACGTTGCTGGGGCTACAACTCCCATCAGGATTGACAGTCAAGGATGATGGGAGTTGTAGTCCAAGCAACATCTGGAGGGCTGCAGCTTCCCCACCCCTGGCCTAGAAAGAATATGGGGAATAGTGGATGGCTTTGGGTCTCACATTCAAAGCATCAAGTAATTCATAACTTGACCGCTGTCTATGATGAGCATCGCTACTAGAAACATTTAACGGATCCGAGTCTTTTAAAATAGGGAGGCGTTTGAGAGCAGGGTACTTGGCTGGGGTGGGAGCGATGCTTGATCTGTGCACTATCTGTGTTTCTGTATCAACGGCAGCTGACTTCTCTTTTCCCCCCTCTCTCTCTTCTCAGAACGGCTTCAGCTCGGTGCCGCCCACACAGCTGCAGACCACGCAGACAGCCGAAGGTCAGTGCCTCTCCAGCATGCCTGCGGTTGGGGAGGGGGGAAGAAACGAGCCGAGCTCGCAAAGAATTTGTGCAGCAAGCAGTGTTGGCGAACCTGCGGCACACTCTGCTCCCGCTTGCAGGCGCCCCCTAGCAGACATCTGGTTGGCGCCTTTGAGAACAGGGCGCTGTGCTGGACTTGACGTGTATTGTATCTTGAAAAAAGCACACCAAGAACTCTGGCCAGTTTAAGTTTCAGTAGTGGGAGTAGTCCCTACTTGCAAATCAACACTCAATTGTAACAAAAACTAATCCATTCCCAAGTATGTATTCTGATAAGGATTACAAACTCAAACTCATAAGGATGTGTATAACACAATAATTCGTTACAGAATTAGAGATCAGAGTTTATGAGTAGAGATATGTTCATGTTAGTTCATAGTCAGATTCGACCTGAAGGTCTTAGTTTCAATCACTGAGCAGAAGTCAGTTATGGATCAGAAACCAGGACAGGGCCCTGTTTCGATGTATTCACCTTCATCAGCTGGAAGTATCAAGCATTATATGAAAATCCATTAAAATTCTAAATTATCATAAATTAGAAAACAGTAATTGTGTATTGTATCTTGGTTTTTTGCCCTTTTAATGTTGCTTTCTATGCTGCTTCAAATTTTGCAAGGGGAAGTGCGGGAAGAAGTCTTGCTTGGGCGATCTGCCCTTAACTCTGCGTTCCTCTCGTTACTTCAAACCTGCCCCCCTCCTCTAGGTTCTGCAGGCCCCGCTGTGAAATCGGACTCCCCCTCTGCCCCCAGCATCACGACCCCTCTCAACGACACTGTGTCCGCAGCATCCTTGCTCACCACGGCCACCCAGCACTCTTCGGTGCTCAGTAGCCTGAACCACACGGAGGACCTCCCCAGCACGGCCACCACGCAACACAGCAGGTAGCAGCAGGGGGGCCTCAGAACTGACCCCAATCCAGCCCCCAATAGTGTGCTTTCCTTTGAAGTTGAGTCACCTGGTGCCATGGCAGATGTCGGGGTAGGGGGTGAGGAGATGAATGTCTTCTGTTCCCCACCCCTGGAATTGGGCCCAACGGCTGGACTCTCCCTAAGGCAGCTTTCTCAAGCTCAGTCATGAGGGCTAGCAACCTCCTTTTACATTGCATTGCCTGTCGTGTGTTCAGTTTTATTCCATTTTTCTGTCGATTTGATTTAAAAACAAGCTGCTTTTAAAACAACTACGGAAATGAAATAAACTGCCCCCAGATGAAGGGCAGCGTATAAATTTAATCAATTAAAAAAACAACCAATGGAATAGCGCCAAAACCTCTGTAAAGGTCAAGTTAAATGGAAAAGGCCAGGCACAGGGCATTGCCAGCCATTTGGCTGTGGGTTGACCAGCATTTCCTTCCCTCTCTCCCCACAGCACGTTACCCACCCCTCAGAACAGCCTCTCCTCGTCAACCTCTGCTGGCCGCACGTCAACTTCCACTCTCTTGGTGAGTAGAGGGAATGAGAGGGGAGAGTAAGGTTTGGGCTTGGAGTGAAAGTTCGTGTCTGTCTTCCCAAGACCCAGCAGCGATCTGTTTCCAGGTGCCCTTGTCTGGGTCACGCATGGTATTGCTTCTGCTTTGACTGCACCCTCTTTAAGGGCAAGAGCACATTTATGCACACAGGAGAGCTCCGTTGGTTGAATTTATGTGAGGTTATCCCTCTCTGTTTTCCAAGAGGGAGTTGTTGTGCCTCCCATCGACCGAGGCATCATGCCTCTGAATATAAGTTCCTGGGAACCGTGTGTGAGTGGAGTGGGCCTCCCATCGGCACAATTGCTTGGCCACTCTGAGAACAGGATGCTGGACTAGATGGGCCATGGGCCTGATCCTGCAGGACTCTTCTTATTTTGTTGTTATGTCCCAGTGTAGATTACAACAAAACAATACCCTTTAAAGCAAAGTAAAACCAGACAACCATACACAGAAGTCATCAGGTAACTTGACAGTTTTTAAGTGGGTCACAAAACGTGATTCTGAGCTAGGGTAAAAAGGTGTGGCTTCAGCATATGACTGAGGCTAAATAATGATGATGAAGAAGAAGAGTTTGGATTTGATATCCCGCCTTTCACTCCCTTTAAGGAGTCTCAAAGCGGCTAACATTCTCCTTTCCCTTCCTCCCCCACAACAAACACTCTGTGAGGTGAGTAGGGCTGAGAGACTTCAGAGAAGTGTGACTGGCCCAAGGTCACCCAGCAGCTGCATGTGGAGGAGCGGAGACGCGAACCCAGTTCCCCAGATTACATGACTACCGCTCTTAACCACTACACCACACTGGCTCTCTAGATAAACCTCAGGAAAGTAGGCCAGGGAGTTGCACTGCTTGTCATGTGGCAGACAGAACTGCTTGGGGAAGATTAGTGGTTTATCCCCCAATTGCTCTTTGGCCCCTGGAAATATATGTAGTGGAACTCACCCCTTGTTTCTCTCTGCCCTCCTATTCAGTATGAGCCCTGTGTGATGTATATGGACTACATGCTGTGGGGGAGAATGAATATTTTGTTTTCCCCCATATTATTCTCCGTGACATACTAGCCTTGTGTGTCTATGGGGCGTTTTGTGTGGAGGAGGAAATACTAAAAATAGATGCTCCCCTAACTGTATTCTGAAACGAAACAGTCTGTCAACAAGCATATCGCCTCTGCCTTTGTTCCTGTTCTGCTGCGAGAGCTAAAGGGGTTGTAAGGCTTTGTTTTTTAAAACCAGGGATGGGGAACCTGTGACCCTCCAGACACTGGTGAGTTTCAGATCCCATCATCCCTGACTTGGCTATGCAGGAGCAGGAACAGCTGAAGATGCAAGGTTGTCTGCTGGTGTTTGTAAATCTGTACAGTTGTAAATCTCTTGTCTCTGTTGCGTTTGGCTTCCCATCTAAGTTTGAGGCTTCAAAGTGCATGCCCCCTAACATCCTGCCTAGCTTGCCCCGTAGCTATCCAGGAGGGCGGTGAGCGTGCGAAAGCAAACCCCTGAGCCGCAACCAGATGCATCCAGCCTAGAACCCGTGGCTGGCTGAACTGCAGTGCTCTGACATGCACCTTGCTGCGTGCGCCATGCGACTTTTCTGCACAGACATGTTGGTCCCCGTCTTGCAGATCCTGACTCCCTCCCTTCCCCTGCTTCCCCTCCTGGTTTTGTTGCAGCACACCAGTGTGGAGAGCGACGCCGGGCTCCATTCTTCCGCAAGCACTTTCTCCACCTCCTCCAGCACCGTCTCGGCTGCGCCCCCCGTGGTCAGCGCCTCCTCGGGCCTGAGCAGCGTCAGCAGCCTGGGCCTGAGCCTCAGCGGCAACTCCACGGTGACCGCCACGACCCGCAGCTCTGTTGCCACGACGTCAGGTGCTTCCTCAAGGCTCTAGGCCTGGCCAGCGGCTAAAATGCACATGTGTGCATGAGAAAGGAGAGAGCAGGGCTGCTCCTTTTTTAAACATTGCTTTACATTCTGTTCCTGCGGCTGTTGATTCATATATACATTTCTGCTCTTCCCTCTTTGGACAGTGTCTCTGTAAGGCAAGGCAAGTGCAATCTCTTTAGCAGCCAGCCAAGTGGTCAGCTCTGAGCTCCCTTAAGCCTCTCTTCTCTGCTTTGAGCAGAGAGAGAGAGAGAGAGAGAGAGAGAGAGAGAGAGAGAGAGAGCTTGCCGGAGCCGAACTGGAGCTGACGTGACGGTCATTCATATAATATTACTATTATTTATAAAATGAGTACTTTGGTTCTTAAACTGAATCTGTTTCCGGAAGTCCATTTGACTTCCAAAAATGTTCGAAAACCAAGGCGCGACTTCTGATTGGCTGAAGGAGCTTCCTGCACTCAATCGGAAGCCATGGCGGACGTTTGGCTTCCAAAAAAAGTTTGCAGACCAGAACAGTCACTTCCAGGTTTGTGGCATTCGGGAGCCAAAACGTTGGAATCACAAGGCATTTGCAAACCTAGGTACAACTGTACATAATAAAACAATAACAAATCACACACACACACATTTTTAAAAAGCTGTAGAATAACAATCAGCCTGTTTGAAGAGAAATGTTTTCACCTGGCGCCTAAAGATATGTAACGAAGGTGTTTAGGTGAGCCTTCCTGGGGAGAACATTCCACAAACGGGGAGCCAAGCAGAAAAGGCCCGTTCTCATGTTTCCACCCTCCAGATCTCTCATGGAGGAGGCAGATGTATAAAGGGAGGGGGATTTTAACAATGGAGAGTGCCAGCAGAGCTGTGCTTATATGGTTGGTTGGTTCTCACATTTCCTGCCCTCTTATAAGCGTCCAATTGTTGTTGCACTACAGTTCCTATGAGCCGTTGACCATTGGCTTCCTATGTGGGGCTAATGGGAGTTGTAGTCCAACAACCTCTTGTGGGGGGTTTGTCACAGGTTTGCCCCAGCCCTATAATAAAGCAAGAAGTGGGGAGAACACTGTGAGCACCCTCTGTGCCACACGTTCTGAAGCATGGGTGCACCTTCATTGCGTTGGCCGTCCAATCCCTCCTTTTCAGCTATGTCTAGTCCCTGTGACTAGCGACTAGTTTAGTTTGGAGCAGGACTGGATAAGGTTGCTGCTGTATTTGCAGGTCCCATAACCCCTGGGCATTAGTCACACTGACTGGCTGCGGGGAGCTGGGTCCAGCAATGCTTGGAGGTGCCCCTGGCACAGACTGTAGGATCACAGAGTTGGTACAGAGCTCCAAAGTCATGTAGTCCTTCCCTCTGCTGATGAAGGAAGTCCAATGCTAACAATACTGAGCTGAATATACCAAAAGCCTCGGTCCAGTATACAGTGGTGCCCCGCAAGACGAATGCCTCGCAAGACGAAAAACCCGCTAGACGAAAGGGTTTTCCGTTTTTCGAGGCACTTCGCAAGACGAATTTCCCTATGGGCTTGCTTCGCAAGACGAAAACGTCTTGCGAGTCTTGCGAGTTTTTTCCCTCCCCCCCCCTTTTTCTAAGCCGCTAATAGCCACTAATAGCGCTAAGCCGCTAATAGGGATGCTTCGCAAGATGAAAAAACCGCAAGACGAAGAGACTCGCGGAACGAGTTATTTTCGTCTTGCGAGGCACCACTGTATCTGAAGGAGTGTCTCCACCCTCATTGTTCTACCCGGACACGGAGGTCCAGCGCCGAGGGCCTTCTGGCGGTTCTCACTGTGAGAAGCCAAATTACAGGGAACCAGGCAGAGGGCCTTCTCGGTAGTGGCACCCGTCCTGTGGAACACCCTCCCACCAGATGTCAAAGAGAACAACAACTACCTGACTTTTAGAAGACATCTGAAGGCAGCCCTATTTAAGGAAGCTTTTAATGGTTGATGTATTACTGTAATTTAATACTTGGTTGATGCCGCCCAGAGTGGCTGGGGAAGCCCAGTCAGATGGGTGGGGTATGTATGTATGTATGTATGTATGTATGTATGTATGTATGTATAAATAAATAAATAAATAAATTATTATTATTACTGGCCGAAGTCAGCTTCCTATGTCCCTAAGCCAGGGATAGGGAACTTTCTGCCCTCCAGGTATTTCCAAACCACAACTCCCATCATCCCATACTGTTGGTTGGGGTTGATGGGAGCTGAAATCCCGCAACATCTGGAGGGCCGCAGGGTGCCCATCCCTGCTTTGCACCTCTGCAAGTGCACTTACATGGTCCTCGATTGGTTGGGACATGTGTCTAGGACGTGGAATACTTGTGGCCAGATGTTGCTGCACTACAACTCCCCTTATCCATGCTGGCTGAGGTTGATGGGAGCTGGAGTCCAATAACATCTAGGGACAGCAGGCTTTGGACTTGCCATCTTCTGCGCACAGACGCTTGTTCCCTCCCACTCAGCTATGGGCTTTATCCTTACTCTTCCGTATCTAATATTGCCAGTCATACACTTTTAAAATTTTGGTTTGCGCTCTCTCTCTCTTTGTAAGTCTCCCCGCTTCTCGGTGCCTGTGGGAGAGGATGGGGCAGTGGTCCTGGGATGTCCATAGTTAACTCTGCTTTCTCCCCATAGGGAAGGCTCCACCCAACCTGCCTCCAGGTGTGCCGCCATTGCTGCCGAACCCGTACATCATGGCTCCAGGGCTGCTGCATGCCTACCCGGTGAGTAGGGGCCGCTTTACAGTTCCATGCCAGTAGATCCTGCTTGGCTCTTGACCATAGCATGGCAGGAGGGACAGAGCATGGGAAATCAACCTGGAGTCGGTACCAGATGCAGTCAAAGCAGCCTCCAGCCTGCTTGTGTTGCAACATCTGACTCCGACAAAAAAACAACAACAACCCAAGACCTTTGAAATAATCCTGGTTTATGGGCAGCGAATCCAAACAAACCAGTACAATACAATACGAAAATGAACGTCCCTTGTGAGAGACACGGGCCTCTCCCTAACCTGCTGCTTCTCTTGCAGCCGCAGGTTTATGGCTACGACGACCTACAGATGCTTCAGACGAGATTCCCCTTGGTGAGTTAAATTCAGCCCTCCCTCTGCCCTCCTAAAATAACATCATCATCATTGCTACTTAGAAAACATGCCGCCTCCCGCTGTTCTGCATTGTGTAGCAGGATACCTTTGTTCTTCTCTTGCAATGTTTGTAGCACTTTCATAATGGAGCAGACTGGAATAATCTTAAATGCAAAACCCCCCGAAATAAACTGAAAACAGATTGTCTTTGTCAATGACATTTGTATGCCACCCCGTAACATCCGCTAAATGCTATGTGACACCTGGGAGTGGTACTTTGCCATTATCTAATAAAGCAGGTGGCGCTGTGGGTTAAAGCCTCAGCGCCTAGGACTTGCCGATCGAAAGGTCGGCGGTTCGAATCCCTGCGGCAGGGTGCGCTCCCGCTGCTCGGTCCCAGCGCCTGCCAACCTAGCAGTTCAAAAGCACCTCCGGGTGCAAGTAGATAAATAGGGACCGCTTACCAGCGGGAAGGTAAACGGCGTTTCCGTGTGCGGCTCTGGCTCGCCAGAGCAGCGATGTCACGCTGGCCACGTGACCCGGAAGTGTCTCCGGACAGCGCTGGCTCCTGGCCTCTTAAGTGAGATGGGCGCACAACCCCAGAGTCTGTCAAGACTGGCCCGTACGGGCAGGGGTACCTTTACCTTTACTGCTTTTGGTCTTCTCCTTCGCCTGCCCTTTTGGATATAGCTCTTGTTTTCCACAAGGACGCCAACCGTTTTACTTGGGGCAGATCCCCGCTGTGCCCATTTAAAGCCCAAGGCTCCCCCCAAGGAATCCTGGGGGACTGTAATTTCCCCCTCCCAGAGCCACAGCCTCCAGCATCCTTAGCAGACGACATTTCTTAGGATTCTTTGGGGGAGGTCACGTGTTTCAAATGTGTGCTGGGGTTGCATTCTGGTCCCTGGAGACCAGTTCCCTCCTCCTCCCCAGTTGAGATGAACATCCTTAGCTTCTCCTCCTGCCTCTCTTCCAGGACTACTACAGCATCCCGTTCCCCACACAGACCACCCCGCTTACTGGAAGAGACGCCAGCTTGAGCAGCAATCCTTACTCTGGTAGGAGACGGTTGGGGAAGGGAGTTGGATTTAAGTCACCTAGGAAGGGCAGTTCAGTTGTCGTCCTAATCAGGCTAGTTCTGTAGGTTTCTGTTCAACAAACTTATTTCCAGTATTCATATCCTGTCCATCAGTCGAAAGAGGCTCTCCAAGGGACAATGCAGTTCCTTCCCTAAAAGACATGACACGTGAAAGAAAAGGGAATGGGGAAGGGAGCGACGTGAACTGCAAAGCATGACGACATCTTACATTCTTCTTTATATAGAAAGATACCTGCTAGAACACTAACTTGGTGGCACCAAGCTAGGTCCTTTGGGTGGGTTTTTCTTGTGGGGGTGGGTTGCCACTTACCGTATTTTTCTGTGTATAAGACAACCCCTTTTTTTTAAAACCCAAAATTAGGAAATCAATATTTTAGGGTTTCCATAACTTTAGAAGTGAAAATCCGAGCAATCGGCGGCGGTAAAAAGTTGTTCAGCCTTCTGGGGGCAATCGCCCTCAATGCCATTGAGCTTTTTTTCAGGCAAACCAAGACCAACCCACCGACCAATCACCCTGCCAAACACCACACTCTGCCCCACCCAAGCCAAAAACCCAGACATTTGATGGACCCCTGTGCATTCACTATCCATGTAGAAGACGACCCGCAATTTTGGGCTAAAAGGGGGTTTTTTGGTAGCAAAAAAAAAAAAAAATCGTCTTATACGCTGAAAAATACAGGGTATTTAAAGTATTTACAAACATCATTTACACAGAAAGTGGAGCAAGGTGGTGGACAACACGCAGAGGCAGCTGTATCCTATCAGTAATGTGACATAATCTCCCTGCGTTGCTGGAGGAGGGTGGTGGCAAACTAGATGCACACTTTTGCCATTGGGACCCTACACTGAGACCATATAACACCGGTCCTGAGAGATCTGCATTGGCTCCCAGTACGTTTCCGAGCACAATTCAAAGTGTAGGTGCTGACCTTTAAAGCCCTAAACGGCCTTGGCCCAGTATCCCTGAAGGGTGAGGTCCAGCTCCGAGGGCCTTCTGGCGGTTCCCTCGCTGCAAGAAGCCAAGTTACAGGGAACAAGGCAGAGGGCCTTCTTGGTAGTGGCACCCGCCCTATGGAACGCCTTCCCACCAGATGTCAAAGAGAAGAACAACTACCAGACTTTTAGAAGACATCTTAAGGCAGCCCTGTTTAGGGAAGCTTTTAATGTTTGATGCATTACTGTATTATTATTATTATTATTATTATTATTATTATTATTATTATTATTCTCACTCTCCCCTTCCCCCCCAGGTGACCTTACGAAGTTTGGCCGCGGTGACGCCTCTTCCCCCGCGCCGGCCACCACCCTGGCCCAGCCTCAGCAGAACCAGACCCAGACGCACCACACCACCCAGCAGACGTTCCTGAACCCGGCCCTGCCTCCCGGCTACAGCTACACCAGCCTGCCCTACTACACCGGAGTCCCGGGGCTGCCCAGCACCTTCCAGTACGGGCCAGCTGTGTTCCCCGTGAGTGCCGGCCTGCTGTGGAGCTGTGGGGCTGGGGTAGAGCCAGACCCGGCCGCTTCCTCCCACCCTGCTCACTCCCCAGCCTCTTGCTTTCCCCAGGTGGCTCCCACTTCTTCCAAGCAGCATAGCGTCAACGTCAGCATGAACGCCTCGGCCACCCCCTTCCAGCAGCCCAGCGGCTACGGCTCCCATGGATACAGCACCGGTGAGTAGGTGGGGCGGCCACAAGAGTTGAAGGGAGGGCGTGAGATCGTCTGCAAGGGGAATCATTTGCCGCCGTTCCCTGCCTTGGCAAGGCTCACTGGGCGGTGGCAAGGGGCCAAACCTTTGGTGCCTTCAGCCCAGTCCTGCAGAACGCCCTGCTACTAGAAATCTTCAGGCAGGCCCTTCCATTGCAGCCTTTTAAATGCCTGCTGGAAACTTGGGTTCCGCCAGGCTTAGTATGCAAGCCAACATCTTTCAGCAAGAGTTACCATGATTTCTGACTTTTAACTTTCATATATGGTTTTTGGGCACAGTTGTTGTAAGCGGTATACAGTGGTACCTCAGGTTAAGAACTTACCGTATTTTTTGCACCATAACACTCACTTTTTTCCTCCTAAAAAGTAAGGGGAAATGTCTGTGCATGTTATGGAGCGAATGCCTGCGGGTGGCGGGGGGGATCTGCTGCAGTAGTGAGCAGAGGATCCATGGTTCCCCTTCCTTCCCTCCTCCATGGTTACAAAGCATGGATCCACATGGATCCTCAGGATTTTTGCATTGGGCTACTCCAAACTCACTGTCAGATCACATGTCTGTGGCCACAGCATGAACCACAAAAATCATACATCCACTATTTCGTTTAGAATATTTTTGTTTTGTTTTGTTTTCCTCCTCTAAAAACTATGTGCGTGTTATGGTCTGGTGCGTGTTATAGAGCAAAAAATACGGTAATTCGTTCTGAAGGTCCGTTCTTAACCTGAAACTGTTCTTAACCTGAAGCACCACTTTAGCTAATCGGGCCTCCCGCTGCCGCCGCCGCCGCGCGATTTCTGTTCTCATCCTGAAGCAAAGTTCTTAATCCAAGGTACTATTTCTGGGTTAGCGGAGTCTGTAACCTGAAGTGTCTGTAACCCGAGGTACCACTGTATAGATATTTTTATAAATATAACAGAGTGGTTCGTTTTTAAAAATCGAGGCAAAAGCCAACATGGTTACTTCCAGATGTTGCAGGACACCAGCTCCAATCATCCGCGGCTAGGATGGCTGATGGGTAGGGATCATAGGATTATAGAGCTGGAAGGGACCCAAGGGTCATCTGCAATGCGGGAATCTCAACTAAAGTGACCATAACAGGTGGCCATCCAACCTCTGCTTAATAACCTCCAAGGAAGGAGAGCCTACAACCTCCTGAGGAAGACCATTCCACTGTCGAACAGCTCTCACTGTCAGAAAGTTCTTCCTGGTGTTTAGCCAGAATCTCCTTTCTGTGTAACTTGAAGTCATGGGTTCGAGTCCTACCCTCCAGAGCAGGAGAAAACAAGCTTGCTCCATCTTTCATGGGACAGCCCTTGAGATATTTGAAGATGGCTATCATAGCTTCTCTTTTCCAGGCTAAACATACCCAGCTCCTTCAACCATTCTTCACAAGGCTTGGTTTCCAGACCCTTGATCATCTTGGTCACCCTCCTCTGCACACCTTCCAGCTTGCCAACATCTTTATTAAATTCTGCTGCTGCCCAGAGCTGGACTCCAGGTGTGGCCTGACCAAGGCAGAATAGAGTGGGACTATTACTTCTCCTGATCCAGGAAACTAGATGTTTGTGGATGCAGCCTAGAATAGCACTAGCCTTTTTTGCTCCTGAGAGTTGCCTTCCGGAGAACCAAAATCATCTGGGACTGAATGGACCCCGTGGTCTGACTTGAGACAAGGCAACTTTGCATGCTCATAATATTAGGGTCTGTTATAAAATGCTACGGCCATCCTTTGACTCAGGCATAGGCAAACTCTGGCCCTCCAGATGTTTGGGACTACAATTCCCATCATCCCTGACCACTGGTCCTGTTAGCTAGGGATGATGGGAATTGTAGTTCTAAACATCAGGAGGGCTGGAGTTTGCCTATGCCTGCTTTGACTCCTCAAAAATAGCTCCATTGGGTTGGTCCTCTTGATGGCCCCACATTTCTCCACAGATTCCATCAGATTCGTTCATTTGTAGTTTCATTTGCATGCCTCTTTCCAGCCAAAAGAACAGCAAAGAAAACAGAAGCATGTCTCACAGTCAACCACTGCAAGAGCCATTTCATAACGGCATCCTAGCGGCAAATACAGTGGTGCCTCGCAAGACAAAATTAATCTGTTCCGTGAGGCTCTTCGTCTAGCGGTTTTTTCGTCTTGCGAAGCAAGCCCATTGACACCTTAGCGGATTAGCGCTATTAGCGGTTTAGCGGCTTTTAACGATCAGCTGTTAAGCGGCTTATCAGCGGATCAGCTGATAAGCGGCTTAGCGGCTTAGGAAAAGGGGGGGGGAACCCGCAGGAACTCGCAAGACATTTCGTCTTGCGAAGCAAGCCCATAGGGAAATTCGTTTTGCAAAGCGCCTCCAAAACGGAAAACACTTTCGTCTAGCGGGTTTTCCATCTTGCGAGGCGTTCGTCTTGCGGGGCACCACTGTATAGCAGCATACAAAAAAACCCCAGCACTTCATTACTATAACTGAAACAAGATTATGTTAGCGTTAGACCTCCTGGCAACAGCAAAAATAACAAGGGAGCTTCGCATCTCACCTTGGTCCCAGAAACACCCTTTCCGTTGTGTTGCTCACAGTCCCTCTCCTGCAGCAACTTGCAAGGCTTCCAAAGGCTGCGGTTGGGGTAGCTGGGAACTCCCACCCTGGTTTTGTTCCCAGATACAGACCCTGCACCGCTTAATCAGGAAAGCAGACACAGACACGGCGATAGGTAGGGCCTAACACTCCAAGGAACTTCGTCTGCATCAGTATGGTAAAATGAGCATCTGGCCACCGAGACTACCTGGGCATTCCAAGGGAAGTAATAGTGCCACTGTATTCTGCTCTGGTCAGACCTCAGGTGGCGCTGTGGGTTAAAGCCTCAGCGCCTAGGACTTGCCGATCGAAAGGTCGGCGGTTCGAATCCCTGCGGCGGGGTGCGCTCCCGCTGCTCGGTCCCAGCGCCTGCCAACCTAGCAGTTCGAAAGCATCTCCGGGTGCAAGTAGATAAATAGGGACCGCTTACCAGCGGGAAGGTAAACGGCGTTTCCGTGTGCGGCTCTGGCTCGCCAGATGCAGCTTTGTCACGCTGGCCATGTGACCCGGAAGTGTCTCCGGACAGCGCTGGCCCCTGGCCTCTTAAGTGAGATGGGCGCACAACCCCAGAGTCTGTCAAGACTGGCCCGTACGGGCAGGGGTACCTTTACCTTTACCTTTAAGACCTCACCTGGAGTACTGTGTCCAGTTCTGGGCACCACAGTTCAAGAAGGACACGGACAAACTGGAACGTGTCCAGAGGAGGGCAACCAAAATGGTCAAAGGCCTGGAAACGATGCCTTATGAAGAACGGCTAAGGGAGCTGGGCATGTTTAGCCTGGAGAAGAGGAGGTTAAGGAGTGATATGCTAGCCATGTTCAAATATATAAAAGGATGTCACATAGAGGAGGGAGAAAGGTTGTTTTCTGCTGCTCCAGAGAAGCGGACACGGAGCAATGGTTCCAAACTACAAGAAAGAAGATTCCACCTAAACATTAGGAAGAACTTCCTGACAGTAAGAGCTGTTCGACAGTGGAATTTGCTGCCAAGGAGTGTGGTGGAGTCTCCTTCTTTGGAGGTCTTTAAGCAGAGGCTTGACAACCACATGTCAGGAGTGCTCTGATGGTGTTTCCTGCTTGGCAGGGGGTTGGACTCGATGGCCCTTGTGGTCTCTTCCAACTCTATGATTCTATGACAGAACAGCACTGCCAGATTGTGAACCTGCTCCTTCCGGGGAAGACAACTGACCAGTTTCTCGGATGTGGGAGCCACTCTCCCACAGTGCCTCCCTCTTGCTTCTTGCTTGTTTTGCTTCTTGCATCTCTCCACTGCATCCAAGCTGATGTGCGCACATGTACACCAAAGCAAGCCTTTGCAACATCAAGATATGGATAGGAGGCTGTTCTCGCCCTCAAATCGCTCTGGGAAGGAGCTAGGGGAGGGGAGCCAGGAGGGGAAGAGTTTAGTCTTTGCATGCAACCGACCAAGCTAACTGCTAACGCCACTTTGTCCCCCCCCCCTTTTCCAGGTGTGTCAGTAACATCCAGTAACACAGGAGTGCCAGACATCTCTGGTTCTGTTTACTCCAAAACACAGGTTGGTGCTTCAATGCGGGAGGTGGCTCCTGAGTGTGCCGTGTGAGGTTTGGGTGCTTGGCTGCCTTGCAGTAATCCAGTTGGAGCGTAGGAGCAAAGGAACTGCCCCGGTTTCCTCACCAAAATCTCCTCTTCCACTGCTGAGAAACAAAAATAACACAGTCACAAAAAACGGGGGAGGGTCCTGAAAAATACAGGCAACTCGTTTTAGGTGCAACATTTAGTCGTGCCTAAAACGGGTTGCCTGTATTTTTCAGGACCCCCTCCCCTGCTTTTTGTGATTATATTATTTTGTGCATGATTGTGAACATGCACATAGCACCGAACCCAGAAGTGACCCAGAAACATCAAGAAAGACATCATTTAAAAAACATCAAGAAAGACATCATTAAAAGAGTGGAGCAGGGGCAGAACGAGGTGTTTCAATTGCACATGATTTCACGCAAACACGCAGTGACCCAGAACACAAACACCACACAAATCAAGGGTTGCCTGTATACATCTTGGGAGTCAAAAGGCCCATGGGTAAAGAGATGTATCTTCAGCATTCGCCAGAAGCTGTATAATGAAGGTTCCAGGAGCTTCTCTGTGCGGAGGGAGTTCCACAGTTTTGGGGCTGCCACAGAGGAGGCCCACACCTTGGCCAGCCCCTCCCTGAGCCTACTGAGGGAGGCAAAACTACCAAGCAGGTCCCATCTAGAGAGTCTGTAGGGCAGGATCTGGTCTTTCAGATATTTGGGGCCTGAGTGGTTTAGGGCTTTAAACGCTTAATGTGAGCACCTAGAATTGGGCCCAGAAATGAACTGGCAACCTGTTTTCAAAGAGGGCTTGTGTGTGATCTGAATGGAACCCCAGTGGGTAATCTGACAGCTGCATTTCAGACCGTTTCTGAGTCACTTTCAAGGGCAGCCCCATGTGGAGCACATTGCAGATGGCCAGATATTGCTGCACTCCTGACTCTCATCATCCCTGACCATTGAGCCACTCTGTGACTGTTGCAGGGACTGATGGGAGCCCAGCAACATCAGGAACTGGGTATGGGGTGGTGACGCAGGTTCCCTGCCAGCGACATAGGCATAGGTGTCAACCATCCCTTATTTGGCGGGAAAGTCCCTTATCCCAGCGCCGTGTGCCGCTGCTGTCCCTTATGGATGATGTCCCTTAAATTTCCCAGGTTTCATGCTCGCCCAGCTCGGGAGGGGAGGAGTGGCTCAGGGTCCTCCACCGCGAGAGAGAGCGCGTGCTGGCGCTGTCGTCCTAGCGCAAGGAGTTCCATCGGCCCTCCCCCGCCCGGGGGGAGGGAGAGAGACTCTTGCCCACGCCGCCCGCGAGCCCGGAGGCGGCAGCAGTGGTGGCAGCTGAGGAGGCGGCCTGGGGGAGGAGGAAGAGTAGGGGATGGGGAGGGACGCAGAAAGGCGGCACTTCAGCGGCCGCCGCAACGCCGCAACCACCTCATACTGGATTGACAGCATCTGTCAATCCTACCAATGTATGTAACTCTTCACAACAGCAAAATCCCTTATTTTGGCTGCTGATCCCTTATTTTGAGGCTGCTGGTCCCTTATGTTTAAATCTGTAAGTTGACAGCTATGGACATAGGAGATGCTTGGGGTAGAATTCCTGTCCCTAAACGCCCCTCTGTGTGTATGTGTACCCAGCAGCAGTCGTTTGAGAAGCAGGGATTCCACACCGGAACCCCCACGGCCTCCTTCAACCTGCCGTCAGCACTGGGCAGTGGCGGCCCCATCAACCCTGCCACCGCCGCAGCATATCCGCCGGCCCCGTTCATGCACATCCTGACGCCTCATCAGCAGCCGCACTCCCAGATCTTGCACCACCACCTGCAGCAGGACGGGCAGGTAAGGGCGGGTCCCAATACACCTTCCCTCCTTTGGGCAACCACCACCTGTCTCCAGGTCCCTCCTCCTTCTTCTCCTCCTCCATCTCCATCCCCCTCATTGCACAGAGACGTAAAACAACACACCTCATGCACACGCAGTAGGGAAGGCCCTGGGATACTTTTCTAAGAGGTGCCTTGACCGCGCCCCATCTACTGGTTCGTTACCCAGTCCACTTCTCCCCTCCTGCCACATCCCAGACTCGTCCTCGCACACTTGGGTCCAGGGGGGCTGTCATAACGTCTCCTTGTATTTTCCATATCCTGGGCCTGCCTCCACCTTCCCAAAACAGTCGATTTTGTACTTCCAACGCCAGCAGGAAGACCAGGTAACGAACCTCTTGGAAGGGGGTGATCGCTTGCGCCCATCCTGCTGCGCTCTGGTGGCCGTGGTCAGTCTTTGCCGTAGGCTAGGGAGCTGGAGGGAAGCTTGCATTCCTCCCATGTGTGTGCCGGACTCCAGCCTCCCATCGTTCCTTCCTGCCTGTTGACCGGAGGCTCCTGGGAGTCCAGCAGAACCTGGAAAAGACTGCCAGTTCCCCCAGCTCTGCCCCAGACAGATGTGGGCATAAAAACACAACCATACACACACAACACGCACAGGGCGACGAACCCACAGAAATCTTCTTTCCCTGCTCCTCCCTCTGTCCTGGGGCTGGTCAATGGTGAACCAGCCTTGCACAGGCTCTCTAGGGAGAACGGAGCAAAGGCAGGACGTGTTGGAAGTGAGGCAGCACGTCATGAGCAGAATCGGAGAGTTTGAAGGGACTCCAAGGGTCATCTAGTCCAGCCCCCTATAGCACAGTTAAAGGAATTCCAGGCAGATGGCCAAGCAACCTCTGCTTAGAAACCTCCCAACAAAAGATCCAAGCTGTTCCACCATCAAACAGCTCTTTCCGCCAGGAACGAGGCTGGACAACTAAGTTCCCTCCGGATGATGCTGATTGGCAGTTCCCATCATCCCTGAACATAGTTCTGGGGTGTTGGTGGGAATTGCAGTCCTTCAGCATTTAAAGGGCACCATGTTGGCTATCCCTGGTGATGAGCTTTAACCGTGCACTGTATTAAGAAGCACTTGCTTCCTCTACCAAATTGTGTCGTGTGCAGTGTGGATTCCCCGCCACGGAATACCGGGATCCAAGTCGGCTCGATGAATAAAATAAAATCAAAAGCTGTCCATCTTAGGTCTCCCACCTCAGATATGAATGGCCAAGCACAGAGATAAGCTGCAGGTGCCGTTACGCCCAGCAGGCAGAGCTGTCCAGACTGTTGGCTATGCTTTGATAACTAATAGCAGCTGCTAGTGTCTTGCCCCGCCAGCTCGTAAAACTCTCCACGTCAGATTTTGCAACTAGAATTGGAGTACAGTGGTGCCCCGCAAGACGAATGCCTCGCAAGACGGAAAACTCGCTAGACGAAAGAGTTTTCCATTTTTTGAGGTGCTTCGCAAGACGAATTTCTCTATGGGCTTGCTTTGCAAGACGAAACGTCTTGCGAGTTCTTGCGAGTTTGTTTCCTTTTTCTTAAAGCCGCTAATAGCCGTGCTTCACAAGATGGAAAAACCACAAGACGAAGAGACTCGCGGAACGGATGAATTTCGTCTTGCGAGGCACCAGTGTACCTTGCTTTCCCTGTCTACCCAACAGCACAGTAGGATTTGGGACATCACAGGGAGCGTTTGTGGCAGTTTGCTATGGTCCTCAGCCATTGGTGGCACAGTCCAGACTCTTCCCTCTAAAGTAGAACGAGGATCTACTGCTAAGTTGCCGCTTGCCATGGAATTGGCAAAGGTTTCTGACTTTCCCTTGTTTGGCAGCAGTGGCAGCAGAAGGTTCTTTCCAAACCCTGAATTGGCAGTCCTCAGGTGCAGATTTGTACTTGTGTACACAGGTCATCCCCATGTATGTCTCCTGGAGTATGCTTGGCTTCGACCCCCACCCAAAACTTGTCATTTTGTGCATCTCTCCACACCCACCCTGTGCTGCACATGGCTCTGGCTGGTGGACTAACAAAAGCCCTATTAAAAAACCCCAAGCCCTGCCTGGCCTTGCTCCGGAGCCGGGCTGCGAGAAACTTGTGGGGTCCTCCAGATGTTGCTGGACTACAACTCCCATCATCCCTGACTTATTTGCCTTTGCTGGCTGGTGGGAGCTGCAGTCCAGCGTTTAGGTCAGTGTTTTCCAAAGGTGGGTCTGCAGCTGGTTTTTTTTGGACTACAACTCCCATCATCCCTAGATAGCAAGACCAGCCGTCAGGGATGGTGGGAATTGTAGTCTGAAAAGAGCTGGAAACCCAAGTTGGGGAAACATTGATCTAGAGCAGCCTTTCTCAACCTGTGGGTCCCCAGATGTTGTTGAACTACAAATCCCATTGTCCCTAGCAAGGCCAGCGGTCAGGGATGATGGGAATTGTGGTCTGAAAAGAGCTGAAAACCCAAGTTGGGGAAACACTGATCTAGAGGCAGCCAGAGCATTCCTGTCGCTGGCAAGAGAAGCAACCTCTTTTCTTGAGCTGATTTACTCATTTCACATGCTCATGGGTTGCTGGAGCCTGTTTCGTGCCTCCAAATAAGGCCTGGGGAGCTGAGCTAGCTGCTAGTCGAGCCTCGCTCACCTTCTTCCCTTTCCCCCCTCTCTCTTTCCCTACTTCTCCCCCTTTTCTTCCTGCACAGAGCGGCACTGGGCAGCGCAGCCAGGGCACCTCCATCCCGCAGAAGTCGCAGGCGAACAAGTCTGCCTACAACAGCTACAACTGGGGCGCCAATTGAGGGGAGGCTCCGAGGCGGCTCCACACACTTCAACCAAGAGACAAACGGAAGGACAACAGCGATCTACCCAAGAAGGAAGGACCCCAGAAGGAAAGAAGAGCTCCCCTGCCCTCAGCACAGCCCTGCAACAGCCCCGGCGGACCCCGGCCAACATGGCTCTGGGCTCAGCATCCTCCCCCCCCCCCCGTCCCTCCAGCCACCTTCTTCCCCCCCTTCCCCATTGTATGTAATATAGAATTTGTATCTTTTTTCTTTTCTTTCTCTCTCTCTCTCTCTTTCTCTGCATTCATTCAGATTACGAGCTGTTCAGCCGTAGGGGCCTTTTGTTTTGTTTCGTTTTTCTACTCCTTTACTCTTCCTCTTCCCGCCCCTCCCCACCCGCCTGCCCGCCCAGAAAAAGGAAGGGAAAAAAAGAAGAAGTACCGCCTGACGGATCCAAAGGAGTCAACATCTGGAATCCTCTCTCTCTCTCTCTCTCTTTCTCTCTCTTTCTCTCTCTCTCCCCGCTCCTCCTACTACAATGCCCCCCTTTATTATTAGGAATAAGATCAGTAATTGATATGAACCGCATTGTAAGATTAATTAGTTGAAGTGTTTTTTTTGTACTGTGTTCTAAATTTAATGGATAAATGTGTCTTGTATATAAAAACGAAAACCCCACTCTGTTCTCTGGGCCTTGCGTTTTCCATCCATAGTTTTTGTGTGTGTGTGTGTGTGTGTGTGTGTGTGTGCGTGCGCGCACACACACACACACACACACACACACTTAGAGGGTACCTGCCAGGCAGCCCCAGCCCCCCCCCCCTCCAAGCCTGTTTCATTCCCCACAATGAAGCCATCTCCCCAGGACTGCTGTGTTTGTCTGTTTTCTCTACCCAACCCACAATAGCAGGGGTCAGCAGACTTTTTCAGCAGGGGGCCGGTCCACTGTCCCTCAGACCTTGTGGGGGGCTGGACTATATTTTGAAAAAAAATATATAAATGAATTCCTATGCCCCGCAAATAACCCAGAGATGCATTTTGAATAAAAGCACACATTCTACTCATGTAAAAGCACCAGGCAGGCCCCACAAATAACCCAGAGATGCATTTTAAGTCAAAGGACACATTCTACTTACGTAAAAACACGCTGATTCCCGGACCGTCTGCGGACCAGATTTAGAAGGCGATTGAGCCAGATCTGGCTCCTGGGCCTTAGTTTGCCTACCCATGCACAATAGGGTCACAATATCTCTCCTCCTCAATCTCTCTCCTTCCACCTTCCCAGTCTCTTGCCTACCAGAGAAAGCCTCTCACACACACCCTGGCCAGGTCATGGTGCCTCCCCCCCCCTCCCCCCACCTATTTGAGCTCTGATAACGGATTTTTGTAAGGGCTGGCCATTCATTTACCACTTGCACCCCCTGTGATGTCAGGCAAGGTACAAACACAATGGTACCTTGGGTTACAGACACTTCAGGTTACAGACTCTGCTAACCCAGAAGTAGTACTTTGCTTCAGGATGAGAACAGAAATCACGTGGCGGCAGTGGGAGGCCCCATTAGCTAAAGTAGTGCTTCAGGTTAAGAACAGTTTCAGATTAAGAACGGACCTCCAGAACAAATTAAGTCCTTAACCCGAGGTACTACTGTATAGTCAAGAGGAGGATGTGTACACAAGTCCTTGTTCTTTTCAGCTACTTCAAGTGACTTGATAAACCATTAGATAATTGGCCTTCAAACATTATGTTGGGACTACACCTCCTATTATCCCTGGCCATTGGCTAAACACACTCTGGATTATAGGAGTTAGAGCCCAGCAACACCTGCAGACTCGAGATTGAAGAACTCTAGAATCAATGCTGCATACTAGTTTGGCATTGCTTGTATGTACCATCATTTTGTGCAATGGAGCGTTGGGATTTATGGGGGCCAAAATCTTGGGGATGGATTTGCATGGACTAGAAGAATTGCAGACTGCAAGACAGTCAAGTCGAGAGCAGCTGCTTTCTTGGACTTGAACTTAACCTGTGTTTCACTCTTGGAACCATACAGAACATCCATAAACATAATATCAATTTAGCGGATAACTTTGAACTTGAGTGGCTCGTGGTAGTTTATTTAATAAATTCCAATGCTGCCTTTCATCTGAGGACCGCAGGTTGTTTTACAATATAAAAACGCAAAGAAACAGTAAGAAAAACAGCACACACCCCCAAGCCATTAATTGCTTAGCCAAAGGCCTGGGAGAAGGAATGTTTTTTCCTTGGTGCCCAAAGTTATGTAATGAAGGTGCCAGGTGAGCTCCCACAAGCGGGGAGCCACTGTAGAAAAGGCCCCGTTGGTTGTTGATGTCCTCCCAACCTCTCATGGAAGAGGCACACAAAGAAGGGCCTCAGATGATGAGCGCAGGGTCCTCCAGCTATGGGGAAAGGCGGTTCTTAAGGTATTGCAGTGTTGCGAAGTATCTGCAGAACCTGCTTTGCTCAACCCCCAGAAAGACCAAGGATAAGTGGCTATCCAAGAGGGGTGGATTATTCCAGCAGTTTCCCCAATAACCCACCCCAAGAGAGCCCTTTCGATGCATCAACACTCCCCAAATATCACATCTCTAGTTACAGGTAGGTAGCCGTGTTGGTCTGCCATAGTTGAAACAAAATTTTAAAAAAATCCTAGTAGCACCATAAAGGTAAAGGGACCCCTGACCATTAGGTCCAGTCGTGGCCGACTCTGGGGTTGCGGCGCTCATCTCGCTCTATAAGCCGAGGGAGCCGGCCAGCATGACTAAGCCGCTTCTGGCGAACCAGAGCAATGCACGGAAATGCCGTTTACCTTCCCGCCGGAGCGGTACCTATTTATCTACTTGCACTTTGACGTGCTTTCGAACTGCTAGGTTGGCAGGAGCAGGGACCGAGCAACGGGACCTCACTCCGTTGCGGGAATTCGAGCTGCCGAACTTCTGGTCAGCAAGTTTTAGGTTCTGTGGTTTAACCCACAGAGACCAACTAAGTTGGTTATCGGTATGAGCTTTCGTGTGCATGCACACTTCTTAGTCGGCATGCACACGAAAGCTCATACCAATAGCAAACTTAGTTGGTCTCTATGGTGCAACTGTTTTTTATCCCTTCGCTAGAACTATTAGCCCGTAGATCTTTGGACTGGAGGAGGAATTCTGGGAGGCATCTGGGTCCAAAGTTGTTCTATGGCAGCCTTGAATATCTGTTGTCCAGGGATGGTAGCAAAACCTTGTGCCCCTTAACTATTGTACAAAACTAAACCTGCATTTAAGTCTTTAAGTAATTGGGTGGTGTACAATAGTTAAAAAGGAGAGGGCCTGCCAGCCAGCCTGCTTACAATAAACCTGAAAAAAACTGAAGATTTGAATGGAAATTGAGATATCTCCAGTTATCAGCATTCTTGCAGGCAAGGGAAGCTTTTACATCAACCTCTGTGAGGCTAAAATTTACGATGTAATAATAATACTTGGTGCCCTCTGGCAGCGCCAGTCAACAATCGCTCTTAAGATACTCTAAATTCTCCATCGATTTACAAGGTCCCTTGGGGGACGTTGGGATTGAACTCGGAAACTTGCGCATTGCATCAGTCTAACTCACGAATAAGTCTATGAGCCGCCGGAGAGGAGAACGTCAGTTCTATCTCTGGGGTGTTGTTTAGAGGTAGCGTCGTGAAGCCTGGCTCGCTTTACGGCCGCCATATAAGGGCAGGCGGGGGAGGAGGAAAGGGGGCGTTTCACAGCAGAGTGGCGGAAGCGCGAAGGGAGGCGTGGCGGTTTTGCTTTACGGCTGGCCGCGGAATGAGCCTCTACGACGTATTTCGGGGTTTCTTCGGCTTCCCCGGGGAGCGGAGGTGAGGCGCTGGGAAATCAGGATCCTCCTCGCTTCTTATTTTGTGCGCAAATATTTTGCCCCCTCTCCTCCTCTGAGCTTTTCAAAGCTTGGCAGGCGGAAATCCCACCGGGGCAGCTTCCCTTCAACACCTTGTGGCTGCACCGGGCGAGTTTCTGCCTGCCTTGCAGCTGGCAAAGCGATCGAATTATTTACTAAGGCCTCGGTCCAAGTAATCCGCCTATTTGGTGGCGTTTTAACGACGTGTGGGTATCCTAAAAGGTAAAGGGACCCCTGTTCATTAGGTCCAGTCGCGGACGACTCTGGGGTTGCGGTGCTCATCTCGCTTTATTGGCCGAGGGAGCCGGCGTACAGCTTCCGGATCATGTGGCCAGCATGACTAAGCCGCTTCTGGCGAACCAGAGCAGCACACGGAAACGCCGTTTACCTTCCCGCCGGAGTGGTACCTATTTATCTACTTGCACTTTGTGCTTTGGAACTGCTAGGTTGGCAGGAGCAGGGACCGAGCAACGGGAGCTCACCCCGTCGCGGGGATTCGAACCGCCAACCTCCTGATCGGCAAGCCCTAGGCTCTGTGGTTTAACCCACAGCGCCACCCGCATCCCCTGTGGGTATCCTGCTCTTCCCCAAAAGCAGCTGGAGGGTCCCCGACTCCCCTTGCAACAACCCTTCGAGGTAGGCTGCACTGAGGGATATAGGCTGGCCCAAGCCCCGCCCCACATTTTATCCCCAAGTGGAGATTTAAACCTGGGTCCATCCATGTAATCGTTTTTAGCCATTTTTATGTACAGTGGTACCTCGGGTTAAGTACTTAATTTGTTCCGGAGGTCTGTTCTTAACCTGAAACTGTTCTTAACCTGAAGCACCACTTCATCTAATGGGGCCTCCTGCTGCTGCCGTGCCGCCGGAGCACGATTTCTGTTCTCATCCTGAAGCAAAGTTCTTAACCTGAAGCACTATTTCTGGGTTAATGGAGTCTGTAACCTGAAGCGTATGTAACCTGAAGCGTTTGTAACCTGAGGTACCACTGTAGTTACAAGCTGTGGGTTGCATTGTGCATTACATGCTGTTTTGATTTTTGTTTATTTAAACAGAGTGCCGCCTAACAGTAAATAAGCCCCGCTAAGGCTGAGCAAGCACGTTAACATTTAAAGCAACACCCCGCCCCCCATAACACCTCTCCCCTTCTCCCCATTGTTGCTACAGGCCCCGCGACCCCTTCTTTGGAGGAATCACACGGGACGACGATGACGATGATGATGAAGATGGCTTTGGGGCGAGGCACCCGGGGGACTTTGGGTTCGGGTTCACATTCAGCCCAGGCGGGATGCGTTTCCACGACACCTTCGGGTTTGACGAGCTGTTCCAGGATTTCAACAACCTCTTCCAAGAGATGGGAGTGAGGAGTTTGCCTTCTGGGCCCTTTGGTAGGCAAGATCTTGGGCGGCTTCAACTGGGTTTGCGTCCTGCTAGGGATGGCCCGGTTTGGAGGGAAGTGGGCAAGTGGGAACTGAACCTGGAACCTTCTTCTCTTCCCTTAAAAAGACTGCAGGATTCTAGTCCTCATGGTCCTGAATAAAAGGGAGCAACTCTCCAGATATTCAGACGGCGGTTTCTCCGCAGATTCTGTGCCCCTGAGCCGCAGCCTTAACCCCAGAATAAATAAAATCAAAATGAACAATTGTTGTTTATCTGCCCACAGATTTCCCAGAGCCACCGGCACCATCACCTGAGAAGAGGCAGACTCTGCGGGATTTCATGCTGAAACATCCGGATAGCCAGAGGTCCAGCAGCAGAGCCCTAGAGGACGACTCAGGCCCCACAGCTCCAGAGAGGAGGCCCTGGCAGCCATTACAAGGGGTGTGTGGTACTCTGAATTGGGGACCATCCCTGATACGATGCCTCATCTTTACCTATTGGTTTAGAGTGTTTGGTACCCCATTCTGCTACAGGAAAGGCTCCCAGATTGGCTTATGTAATAATAATAATAATAATAATAATAATAATAATAATAATAATAATAATAATTTTATTTATACCCCACCCTCCCCAGCCAGTACTGGGCTCAAGGCGGCCAACAACCAATAATAAAAACAAATTGATTAAAATACAATTTAAAAAACAAGATTAAAATACGACATTAAAACATTAGGATGCAGCCTCTTTACAGGAGGAGAAAGGAAAAAGAAAGAGGGGGAGGGAATCAAACTGATTCCAATCCAAAGGCCAGGCGGAACTCTGTCTTACAGGCCCTGTGAAAAGAAATCAGATCCAACAGGGCCCTGGTCTCATGAGACAGAGCGTTCCACCAGGCCGGAGCCAGTGTTGAGAAG
Source organism: Podarcis cretensis (assembly GCF_951804945.1). Taxonomy (NCBI): domain Eukaryota; kingdom Metazoa; phylum Chordata; class Lepidosauria; order Squamata; family Lacertidae; genus Podarcis; species Podarcis cretensis. The sequence continues at coordinate 9,575,570 of NC_137186.1, forward strand.
GCCCTGGCTCTGGTTGAGGCTAATCTAACTTCCTTAGGGCCCAGGACCTCTAGGGTGTTGCTATTTATGGACCTTAAGGTCCTCCATGGGGCATACCGGGAGAGGCGGTCCCGTAGGTACGAGGGTCCTAGGCTGTGAAGGGCTTTAAAGGTCATTTAATCATTTAAATATAATCATTTAAATCAAAGAATCCCTGCCCGCAGGCTTGCATCCTAAGAAAAAAAACACAGCACACGAGGGGAAAGGGACAGGGAGGGAAGAGGAAAAAAGCAAACTCAGGTTCCAGTAGGAGCTGCCCTGCTTCTCTTCTCTCCCACTGAGGTGGCCAAGTGAAGTGGTTGCAATTCTGGCAGAGGAGGCCTGATGTTTGGGCAGGGGCGGTGGCCAGAGAGATGGGGACAGTCTGCTCCTTAAACAAATCCCCAAAGTCAGGTGTCAGGTGCTGGTGTGGTTGCTCAAGAGCAAACAGACAAGACTCCAGCCTGTCTTTTCCAGGCTTTATTATCTGTACAAAGTATTTACAGCTCAGAGTGTCGCAAGTCCATGTCTGCTCAGTCGCTAGCAGAATCTGGGAGTGGGCGGTCCTTATACCTTCCCCAGCATAACAGTCGTGTGACCCCCATCCTTCTCCTCCCCTCTCTGCGCGCAAACCTACTGCGCAATGTGGGCGCTGGCAAAGGGGGACTTGCCTCCCCTCCGCTTTGCTCAGGCTCGGTGTTGTCCTCTCCCTACCATCTTCTGATCCCTGTGCCCCTTCCCCACTGGAGGTGGGGCTTCCCTCCTCGCCAGAGGAAGAACTGCTTTGCAAGATCTTCGGAGGCTCCCTGTAACACAACTGCCCTTCCACCTCTCGCCTCTGAGCTGATGGCAGTTCCCTGACATCAGGGATCATTGCAAAGGAATTACCTGGTTTGACCTGTTCTGCCCATAATGCAGAATGAGTTGGAAGACTAAGGTGGTAGAATTCGGGGTGGCACTACGTCACATGACCGGTAGGAACACAAGAAGCTGCCTCGTTCTGAATCAGATTACTGGTCCGTCTAGTTCAGTTCTGCCAACACTGGCTGGCAGTGGCTGCTGAGGATTTTTAGACAAGGTGTCTCTCCCAGCCCTGCCTGGAGGTGTCACAAATTGAACCTGGAACCTTCTGCATGCAAGAAGCAGATGCTCAACCACTGAGCTACAGCTCTGCCCCTTAAATTTTGAGGGGCACGGTGATATTTCTGCACAATCTCACGCATGCTTTAAAAAACCAACAAAAAAGACCTTTCCCATAGGAAATGAGCACGTCACAGATAGGGCTGTTGTAGCATTTCCCCCCTGATAGGCTACTTTTCTGCAGGCAGGGAGTTATTTCCATGGATGGATGGAATTTAGATCCTGCCCTTCCTCTCCAAGGAGCCCAAGGCAGCAAACAGATAACTATATATATAGCTATGCCTCCTACTCTGGATGTGGGTGGTGCTGTGGTCTAAACCACTGAGCCTCTTGGGCATGCAAATCAGAAGGTCGGCGGTTCGAATCCCCGCAATGGAGTGAGCCCCCGCTGCTCTGTCCCAGCTCCTGCCAACCTAGCAGTTCGAAAGCATGCCAGTGCAAGTAGATAAATAGGTACCACTCTGGCAGGAAGGTAAACGGCGTTTCCGTGCGCTCTGGCTTCTGTCACGGTGTCCCGTTGCGCCAGAAGCGGTTTAGTCATGCTGGCCACATGACCCGGAAAGCTGTCTGTGGACAAACGCCGGCTCCCTCAGCCTGAAAGTGAGATGAGTGTCGCAACCCCTTAGTCGCCTTTGACTGGACTTAACCATCCAGGGGTCCTTTACCTTTATATACAGCTATAACAAAAAGATTCAAAAACCAACAACAATTTAAAGGTAAAGGGACCCCTGACCATTAGGTCCAGTCGTGACCGACTCTGAGGTCGCGACGCTCATCTCGCTTTACTCACCTCACAGAGTGTTTGTTGTGGGGGAGGAAGGGAAAGGAGAATGTTAGCCGCTTTGAGACTCCTTTGGGTAGTGATAAAGCGGGATATCAAATCCAAACTCTTCTCCTCTTCTTCTTTACTGGCCAAGGGAGCCGGCGTTTGTCTGCAGACAGCTTCCAGGTCATGTGGCCAGCGTGACTAAGCCGCTTTTGGCGAACCAGAGCAGCGCACGGAAACGCTGCTTACCTTCCCGCCGGAGCGGTACCTATTTATCTACTTGCACTTTGACGTGCTTTCGAACTGCTAGGTTGGCAGGAGCAGGGACCGAGCAACTGGAGCTCACCCTGTCGCAGGGATTCGAACCGCCAACCTTCTGATCGGCAAGTCCTAGGCTCTGTGGTTTAACCCACAGCACCATCCATGTCCCTAATAACAATTTAGAACATTCTAAAAGCAATTACAATTGAAAACAATTCTCCTTGCAGTGATCTCAGGGTTGTTTGGAACAGTCTTCTTTGGCAACCAATTACCTGGGTGAAGAGAAGTGTTTTTACAATTCCTCCTGGAAGTTAATAATGATGGAGAGGGGATTCCGCAACTGGGGAGCCATCACTAAAAAGGCCCTGTCATGGGTGAACGCTGTTTGGATAGCCAGTCTTTCAATCACTCTGCCATATCACTCCGCCTTCTCCTTCTGCATTTGTTTTTTCCTTCTCCCATCGCTCGCACAGTTTTCACAGACCTTACTGACTGCGTTCTCTGTTGTTTTTTTACAGCTGCGAGAGACTGATCCACCTCTCCCAGAACTGAAAGATACCCCAAAGGAAGACAGAGGTCAGAGGGCAAATGGCGGGGAGGGAACAGTGGTTGGTTTGGGGCAAAACGTCTGAAGAGCCACATGTCTGGGTCTTTTGAGACCACCCAGATTATTCATGAGTGTTTTGGAAATGGCTGGGTGTCTGTATATATGCGAGTGTATGTACCGTATTTTTCGCTCCATAAGGCACACCCACTTTGGCGGTGGGATTCAAGAAAAATGCGGTTCCTGGGGGCTTTTGCAGGAGGTGGGGGAAGTGAAGAGAGTCTTGCTCTGTCCCTTCCCCCACCTCCTGCAAAAGCCAGTGATAGCCGCGCGAAACCTCCCCAGGGCAGTGGGATGAAGGCTCCCTGCCGCCCTGCGGAGGCTTCGCAAGCTGCTCAGGAGCTTCTCGGGGCTGGCGGGGGAATCCCGGGTTCCCCCACCCACCCACCCAGCGCCAGGGACCACACATTCGCTCCATAAGACGCACAGACAATTCTCCTTAGATTTTAAGAGGGAAAAAGTGCGTCTTATGGAGCGAAAAATAATTTGCTGTGTGATGCAAGAATCTACCCTTTCGTTTTGGGAAGATAAACCCTCCATGTTCAGGAGCAGTATATCTGAGTATGTGTTCAGTGACTGGGGATAGCTAGGGTTGCCATATTTCAAACAGTGAAAATTCGGACAGAAAATTTGTTGAGCATTGAGGGGGGGGGGGCAAAATTATTGGGGTTTTTTATAGTTCTGCCCAAGGTCATAGAGGTTTTTGGGCAAAATCGCAAACAAAACTACTGTTTTGGAGCTATTTTTATGGGAAATCGCCAAAAACAGCACTGCCGACGTGAGTTGCCATATTACTGGATTTTCCCAGACATTTCTCTGATTTTTACCAGGACGCTGCTGCCAAATATTTGGGATATTCCAGGCACATGGCAACCCCTAGGTATGGCAGCAGGAGGCTGTTGCTTGTGATCTCCCCAGAGGTTTCTGTTTGGCCTCTGTGGGGAGCCAGATACTGGACTTAGCCGGATCTGTTTTGCCAGGACAACTCTTGTGCATTCAAGTGCCTAGTCCTTATTGTTGCAGAGGAAAGCATAGAAGCCTCTCTCTCGGTTAAAAATGATTCACACTCTAAGCAAAAGTGTTTTGACATGCTGAATTTGTTTTCTTAAGGGGGGATTGTTGTGGAAACTTGGATGTCTTGCGGGAAGAATGGAGAGGGGTGTGTGAGTGTAAAAACTGGCTTAGCTGATACTCGGTCACATTTTTATTACAGATCTGGACTCGCAGGTCACGTCCAAAGGGCTCGAGACTATTCTTCCCCCAGCCCAACCCCGGTCGTATTTCAAAAGCGTCTCAATCACAAAAGTGGTAGCCCCAGATGGGGTATGTGCCAAAGCTTCTTTAATCCAGTGTGTGTGTGTGTGTGTGTGTGTGAATGGGTGTGTATACCAGGTTAGCCTTATGTAGAATAGTCCCATTCAAAATCCATGGACATGACTCACTTAGGCCCATTCATTTTGAAGATCTACTTTCAGGAGTACTTAGATGGTACTTGTGTCCGTTGGATTTTCACTCCTGAAAACTAGATTCTCTGCCAAGCAGAGGTTGAGAAGCAATGGTGATGGATAGGTTTATTTCATTGCGTTGAATATTTTATCTGCATTAATTGGCCTTGGGTGGTGGTTGAAGGGTAACATATCAATATGTAATATTGTTCTGCTCTGTCACTTTGTGGGGCCACCTGTTGGTGGCCATGCAAACTGCAGCGTGATGACAGCCTGACAATTTTATTATATAGTGATAAGTAGAGTATAATGTACTGATAATTTAGCAATATGTTCTGCATTCAGATGAATTGAAGAGAGCGTCAAGCTGCATTGTGAAGTTTACTTTTTAACCTGGCAGCAGGGGGTTCTGCTGACTGACATTTCTCAGGACCTCCTGGCTTTAAACTGAAAAATGACAAACTACACAATGGGCTCAGTAATTTATTAATCTTCAAAACAGTTTAGGAGGAATTGACTCCTGAGGTCCCTGGAAACGGAAAGGTCTCCTCTGAATGTTGGCATGCCATTCCTCACACTGGATCCTACTGGATCCCCTTCTTAACAAGCAGGGTCTATACTTCTACCCCAGGAATCTTCCCCAAATTTTACTCATCCCTTACATCCTCTTGCTTCAGACGGTGGAAGAGAGACGGACGGTGCGTGACAGTCAGGGTCACGAGGAGACAGTTGTCACTCGCCAGAGTGGAGGGGAGCCACGTCCGGGGTTTGACGGTGGCCGGCAAAGAGGCTCAGGTGAGTGCAAGGAGGGGGAGCCTGGTTCGAGAGAACTTCCATCTCATGCTGGCCTTTGCGGGTAAACAGTCACGAGAAACAGAGATTCGGCATAGTGTTTGTTCTGCTGTTCCTGAGAAGCACACAGAAGTTTCCTAAGAATCTCAACTTTTGCTTCTCCGGTTTTTCTTTTTTAAGTTTCTAGTCCTTATGTGTCAGTAAAGTTCACTCTTCATTCAAATAAAGAAAGCAGTCCAGGCCTAGCGAGCACAGCAACTCTTCCCAGTAGGTCTTGCCCCACTGACGCAGTTGTGAGGACGGAAGGTCCCTGCCTTCCACCGCTCTCTAAGGCTTCTCCCCAGGGCCCTTCCCCAGCAACCTGAGACTCCTTCGTCTTGTCACTCTTTGCTTCACCCTCTTCATGCCTCTTCTGGTTCTGGGAGACTAGGAGGGAAGAGGAGCTGGTCACACAGCAGGAGGGGGAGACTCCCTGGCTTCTTCAGCAGCCTGGCCACCTCCTCCTCTCCAGCATCCACTTCTGCCTCTGAGTCTGAACCGCTCTCTGTCACTGCCTCTTCCTGCTCACTAAACCCTGTTCCCTCTTCATCTTCCGGACACTTCCTCCTCCCAGTCTTCTCCCTCTGACCACCCATCACCTTCCCCTGGCTCTGAAGCCTTCTTCCCTCAGGGGTTCCTCAGCTGGTACCTCCCACTGCTCTTTGGCATCCAGCCTATCCATGACACCACCTCTGGCTAACCGGGCTGGTTCCTTCCGCAGGAGACCTGTCGCCCTTCCGCTCACGCCCTGGAGAGGACCTAGGCGACTCCGCTTCCATCCTGGACACCTTTTTCGGCCGTTGGTTCTAGAGCCGATAGTTCTGCCTGGTGGGTGGCCTTAGAGGGTAAGATCTGAGGGCTTCCTATGCAGTGGAAGGCTGGCACCCATTGGGGCTGGTAGGGTGGAAGGCAGGGAGCCCAACAGCAGGTGGCGCTAGAGCCAACCATAGCTGTCAACTGTCCCTTATTTGGCGGGAAAGTCCCTTATCCCAGCGCCGTGTCCCGCTGCTGTCCCTTATTGATGATTTCCCTTAAATTTCCTGGGTTTCAAAGAAAGCAGCTCCTCTCCCTCCCTCCATGCTGGCCAGGGAGGAGGGAGGCTCCAACTGTGTTGCTTGGCTGCGTTGCTCACCCAATAAGGAGTCTAAGAACGACTGGGGGGTGGAGTTTGCATGCCTTGTGCCGATCAAATCGGCCGCGTTGCCTGGGAACTCACCTTTGCTCAGCGCTTCCCAGCGAAGAGGTGACGGTGGTTTTCCTTGCTGCATCCCCTTTGCCGGGTTGCTGCGCTGTGGGAACCACCGCTTGAGGCTTCGTGTGGCTGCTGGCTGGGCTTTCTGCCTTTGGCTCGGAGGGGCTCAGAAGTTGAACATACCTGTGCTTGGACAATCCCTTATTTTGGCTGCTGATCCCTTATTTTCGAGGCTGCTGGTCCCTTATTTTCAAATCTGTAAGTTGACAGCTATGGTGTGGTGTTGTGGGTTGGAGTGTCATACGAGGTCCGGAGAGAGGCCTGGGTTCAAATCCCCACTTGGCCCTAAAAGGTCACTGAGTCAGTCACAAGCTCGCAACATAAACTTCCTTGCAGGATTATGGTGAGAATGAAAATGGAGATTTGGGGGGAGAAAGAGCAAGGCGGAGAGGGAGGGACGTTGTGTTCTTCTCTGTTTCATTGAGTTTCTGTTGTTTTTCCTTTTCAGATTTGTGCCCTCTGCGGACAAGGCCTCCGTTTCAGATATTGCTTCCTTCCTGCGTGTTTTCAGTTCCCTGCGGCCTCCTCTTTCTTCCATGTGGGCTCCATCTCCCGGAAATATAACATTAAATAGCCTTTATTTATGCATAAGATTTTTCTGTGTGCTTATTTGCCGTTGCCTCTAGCAGGAATGAAAAGGGCAAACCCTCCTGCTCAGTCGTTCCTCTTGAAGACCGAAAAATAACCCTGTCACATCCATTGTGTCGTGTCAAATTGCTTATATATTTAGAGCATTTGCACCCTGCTCTCCAGCCAAAAAGGCTCCCAGAGTAGCTTACATGCAGTCAAAGCAAGACAGTCACTACCCGCAGGCTTACAAGCTAGAAGGTACACGGCACGCAAGGGGAAAGGGACAGGGAGGGAAGAGGGAAAAAACAAACTCAGGGCACACATTCTGAAAGAGTTGTTCTTATAAGGCCTGATGGAGCTCGGCCTCAAATCTGAAAAGGAAGAAAAATAACAACCCAATGAAAAAAGAAGACTGGAATTTGAGGATGGGAGATGATGCTTGTTTATAGAACGTGACTTTTATAGGATGCTAAACTGGAGTGGCTGAAGTGAATGTTGTTTATGTACAGCAGCCAGGCAAAGAGTCAGAAGTTCTTTAATTTCTGAACTTTATTTTTTTCTCTCTTTTAAAAAATCTCTTACCTATTTCGTCTTCTGTATTTCTCTCTCTGTCTTTCCTGCTTTTCTTTCTCTCTTTTTTTTTCTATGTTCTTATTGTATTTAGATCAATATTTTAGTTTTTGACTCCCCCCCAAAAAAGGTATTTGATATTAAGCTTTGTATGTCCATTTATAAATCCTAATAAAAAATATTTTTTTAAAAAAAAGAAGGCAGGAAGGAAGAGAAAGAAAGAAAGAAAGAAAGAAAGAAAGAAAGAAAGAAAGAGAAAAAGAAAGAAAAGTCTGGACAAATTCATGAAAGGTGAGGCTCTCAGTGACTATCACCAATAATAATAATAATAATAATAATAATAATAATAATAATAATTTATTATTTATACCCTGCCCATCTGGCTGGGTTTCCTCAATGATTACACTCTGTCTCCACAGTTGGAGGCAGCAAAGTTTCAGACTACCAGTTTCTGAAAACCGCAGGAGGGGAGAGTTTTGTTCAGGCCCTGCTTAAGGGTTTCCTACAGGCCGCTGGTTGGATTCGATGGGCCAGTGGCCGGATCCAACAAGCTCTTCTCAGGCTCTGTACCTGGGGCAGGAGGAGACACGTACCAGTGGTGGACGAGGCCTGAGGCAAAAGAGGGTGGAGCAAAAATTCAAAGTTCACCTTGGTACGGTAGGTTGCTTTCGGTACACACTTGCTACACCCTTTTCCGATCCTCCACCCAGGGAAGCAAGAGGCATGGTCAGGTTTCAAGGGCAAATTCCAGCCAGGCAAGAACACGCGAGGAAGGGCTGAAGAGGGGCGGGGCCTCAGAAGAAGGAGCGGGGCCTAGCAATGGCGGAGGAAAATGCTCGGGCACCTGGAGTGGCAAACATGACGTGCACCCGGGGGGGCGCCGATCCTCCCGGGGGTGCCATCAGCGGTGTGACAATCCTCCCGGGGGTGCCAGCACTGCCCGCCGATCGTGCAGATACGCCCGGCGTGTGGCGCTGACCACCGGGGGGGGGTACCGTATGTTCCAGCGTATAAGATGACTTTTTAACCCAGGAAAATCTTCTCAAAAGTCGGGGGTTGTCTTATACGCCGGGTATGGTTGTGGTGACGTGGAGGGAAGGAGGAGAGGGAGCCAGTGAGCACGGCCCGCCGCTTTGCTGGACGGCTGATCGGGGCTCGCCTCGCCTCGCCTCAGGCTGCTGCTGCTGCAGCGGCGGCAGAGGCAGCGGAGGGGTGCATGCTCTGCCCCTGGCGGCGCATGGCGGGCTTTAGGTTGGGGGGCTCCAGCCTGTGCCTGCTCCTCGCCTCACTGAGGGTCTGGCAGCTCTGGACCCGTCTCCCTCGCTCCAAGGAGCAGTGGGCAAAGCGGCGTTGGGAGCTGGTGCTCGGGGTCCGTGCTGTCTGTGGTCTGCAGTGGGGCTCGAGGGCATGCGGCTTTTCTTGGTGCACAGACTCGCCACCTCGTCCCAAACCAGAAACATGACAAGAGGGGCACGGAGTGCACAGGGAGCCTGCCGGGGGCGCCAGCAGCGCCGGCGCCATGTGGGGCAGTGGCATCCAGCGGCGTAGCGTGGGTTGTCAGCACCCGGGGCAAGGCAAGTAATTTGCGCCCCTAACCCCAAACCTGCCGCCACTGCCAGCTTCTTCTTGCTGCTGCCTGGGCTGCTGCCATGGGGCTCTGCTACAGCCTGCGCCCGAGGCTCTTCGGCGACTCCGGAGGCGGCGAGCGCCCCCCCCAGATGTTGCGCCCGGTGCAGCCGCCCCCCCTGCACCCCCACACTACGCCACTGGTGGCAGCAGCCGGCCAGTCCCTGCCCCCTCCTCTCCGCCCCCCATCCCACGAGGAGGACCAGAAATGGGAGGTGGGGGATGGGTTTCGAGACTTGACTTTCATTTCCCAGTCGACAGACATCGCTCTGCCTGTTATGTACTGAAGTTCTCACCCTGGGCCAGCAGGGGGATACTGTAGATAGTTATGCAAATAAGGGATTGAAAGTGATGTTCAGTGATTGGATAGTTTTAGAAAGTTGTTACAGTTACGATGTACTGGAGCTCTATATAAGCAGGCTGGCTGAACCCTTCAGTTCAGTTCTGTCCTGGCCTCTGAATAAAGAAGAGCTGTTTGAAGTATCGCTGTGTCATCTGATATGTTCACCCACAACTTAACACTGCCAGCCACCCTCCTTTCTCTCCCCCCCCCCCCCCCGCAACTTCCCTTCCCGTCCCGTCTGAAGAGATGCCCAATGAGTGCCAAAAACTCTCCAGCGTATTTGCGCAATCAGCGGGCGGATTTTCGCTATGACGATCACGCCAATCGCTAAAGTCCACCCACTGGGAGTGCGAGCGCCGCCACACCGATCCGCCCGGGGCGATTTTGTCACCCCCCTCCTAGGCATGACAGCCAGGGTGGACCGCACCCTCCGCACACCCCCTTGCGACGTCTCCTGGGCCTAGGGAGAATGTGTCGGGCCAGATAGAGATGGAGAGTTGCAGCTGAGATGTTCCCCATCCCTGGTCTAAAGATACCTGTTCCCTCCCGCAAAACCAGTCTCTCTTGCAGATTGCCAGATCCTCTTCCTTTGCCCTCGTTAATCACCCTCTTGGGCTCTTTAATGTCTCTGACCTTGGAAACTTGGTTTTAATTAGTGACTCAATTTACCTCCAAGCTCTGCCAGTAGGCGTGGGGAACCTTTCCCAGCCAGCAAAGATGGCTGCCATCTTTGTCCTCAGCCCACACGACTCCTACAGAAGTGCCAAGAGGCAAACTGCAAAAATAAAACCTGTATATTCCACCTAGTGTCCGTTTCTTTAAATATAACCTTTAAAAAATGTTTGCGATACCAAAATCATTCCCATGGGTCTACTCCCCCCCCCCCAATATTTCTTTTTTTTAATATTTCAGAATTCAAAGTTACATTTGATCGCTCAAGGGTTATAATCCTTATTCAACAACACAAATGACTTTCTGCTCATCCTCAAAGTTTATAATCAGAGTTGCAAACAATTGTGTCTTAAAATCCCATCATGTCCAGTTTCATCCTCTTTAACAGGTTTCTCGATATATTCTGCTATTTCCCGCCATAAACTTCAAATCCTGCTGTGGACTTTGTGTGTATGGAAAATTATTTTTAAAAATAGACTAGAAAACGTTTTCTCTCCTTGAAAGATTCTGGATTTGTATCTCTATCAGAGCTATCAGTCTTGCCATCTCTGCATATTCCGTGATCTACTCTTAAGCAGAACTTCGTTGGAGACGATTCACTGCGCTGCTTAATATAAAGCTTGAGATGAAAGCAAGTGTTCAGTTAGGAAGAAAAAGGCAGGAAGAAACCATCTGTCAACCAACATTCCCCTTGAACAGAGTGCGGCCATTTTGTTTGTACCGCCAAACCCCTGGCTGAGATGTTCCCATCTTTCTGGCCAGGCCAGGTTATGTTTTCGTGTTCTTTGTGTGTCTGTGTGTTGTGTACACAAGAAAAGGAAAATGGGTACACAGGACATAGGGCAGTTTGTGCACTACCACACCTGAAGTGGCACCCTTAAAAAGGTAAAGGTAAAGGTACCCCTGCCCGTACGGGCCAGTCTTGACAGACTCTGGGGTTGTGCGCCCATCTCACTTAAGAGGCCAGGGGCCAGCGCTGTCCGGAGACACTTCCGGGTCACGTGGCCAGCGTGACATCGCTGCTCTGGCGAGCCAAAGCCGCACACGGAAACACCGTTTACCTTCCCGCTGGTAAGCGGTCCCTATTTATCTACTTGCACCCGGAGGTGCTTTCGAACTGCTAGGTTGGCAGGCGCTAGGACCAAGCAGCGGGAGCGCACCCCGCCGCAGGGATTCGAACCGCCGACCTTTCGATCGGCAAGCCCTAGGCGCTGAGGCTTTAACCCACAGCGCCACCTGCTTCCCATTAAGTGGCACCCTTAGTGGACCACAAAAAACGGATATTGTAGAGTTGAGGACAGGTTCAGGAAAGGGCAAGCAAAACCATCAAGGGCATGGGTAGGCAAACTAAGGCTCGGGGGCCGGATCCGGCCCAATCACCTTCTAAATCCGACCCTCAGACAGTCTGGGAATCAGCGTGTTTTTACATGAGTAGAATGTGTGCTTTTATTTAAAATGCATCTCTGGGCTATTTGTGGGGCATAGGAATTTGTTCATTATTATTTTTCAAAATCTAGTCCGGCCTCCCACAAGGTCTGAGGGACAGTGGACCGGCCCCCTGCTGAAAAAAATTGCTGACCCCTGATCCAAGGGGATGGAGAGATGTCCCTGTGAGGAAAAGTTGCAATGTTTGGGACTTTATAGTTTAGAGAAACGGCAGGTAAGCGATGGCACGCTAGAAGTTAACAAAATTACACCATGCATGGAGAAAGTAGATAGAGAGACGTTTTTCTCCTTCTCTTCTCATAACACTAGAATGTAAAAAAAAAAAAAAAATGTATACTGCTACCGGTATATCATAAAAAATACACCCAAGCAGTTTATTGCAATAAAAGCATAAAACCGTACAATAAAACCATTAAAGAGTCAAAAACTGTTGGAAGAGTCAATACAGATAAGAGATAAAATTGTTAAACTGTGGGACTCACTGCCACAAGAGGCAGTGATGGCCACTAACCCAGATAGCTTTCAAAGAGGATTGGACAAATTCATGGAAACTGTCTTCATGGCTTCTAGTTACAGCTGCTGTGCTCTTTTTGATGACCTGGGACTCGGGCTCGGAACCAGAGGAGTCTCACCGGATCCTTTGCCTCAGGCATCATCTGAACCAAGTCTGGGGCCTGATCCTGAAGAGCCCCATTCTGCACAGGTCCCCCTGCAACAAACACCAGCTGGGCTGAGTCAGGGGCCTGAGCCTGCCCTGGCTCCAGATGTGGGGATTACCTCGTTGCCTTCAGCTGGGCCATCACTTACAGCTGCTCCACTACTGGTTGGGTCAGGGGAGGCTGGGGCGGCCCCTGGGTCTAGTAACCCACCGACATCTCCCGAGTTGCAGAGACTGAGGTCTGAGAGAAGGAGAGACCTGAGTACTCGCAGGAGGAGTGCTCGCCTTAGGGCAAAACAGGGAGGTGAGTCACTGGGGGATCAGGACCGGCCGTTACCCAGACAAAGATAAAAGGCTGACGGACCCTGCCCCAGGTTGCGGTAGCAACATTGCTGTATGCTAGATCCTGCCTGAGATTCTGTACAGTGGTACCTCGGGTTAAGTACTTAATTCGTTCCAGAGGTCCGTATTTAATCTGAAACTGTTCTTAACCTGAAGCACCACTTTAGCTAATGGGGCCTCCTGCTGCTGCCGTGCCCCCGGAGCACGATTTCTGTTCTCATCCTGAAGCAAAGTTCTTAACCTGAAGCACTATTTATGTGTTAGTGGAGTCTGTAACCTGAAGCGTATGTAACCTGAAGCGTATGTAACCCGAGGTACCACTGTATAGTCATACCTTGGATTAAAGTTGCTTCAGGTTGAGGGTTTTCGGGTTGCGCTCCGTGGCAACCCAGAAGTAACGGAACACGTTACTTCCGGTATTCGCCGCTCACACATGCGCAGATGCTCAAAATGACGCCACATGCATGCGCAGAAGCGATGAATTGCGACCTGTGCACGTGCAGGCGCAGGTTGCATTCTGCTCTGGATGGGGCTTCGGAACGGATCCTGTTCGCATCCAGAGGTACCACTGTACCTGCCTCGTGTCCTGCCTTGGCCCTGTCGGACTGACTTTTAGCAGAACCTTCGGATTCTGGACTGGTCTTCCTCCGCAGTTCAAGGCAGCGATACTTCTGAATACCAGTTGCTGGAAACCACAGAAGGGGAGAGGGCTTTTGGGTTTGGATCCTGCTTGAAGGTTTCCCACTGGGGCTTTTGTCTAGCGAGAACAGGGATGCTGGACAAGGAGGGGGGCGGCTACTGGCCTGATCCAGCTGGCTCTCTCTCTATGTTATTGCAAGGGCACATGCAAAACTCCAGCATGGCCTCACCGTGCCAGTAGCACTGGCATATGGGTCAAGCACGCCTTTTGCTCCTGACAACAGGGGTCATAATTCCAACTCTGGGGAGAGGCTGGAGCTGGAGGGATCCATGCCCTTTTTTCTCGCCTGCACGCTGCCGTTCTCCCTTCTTACATAACTTCCCCGGGCATTTAAGCAACGAGTTCCGAGAATAATTAGTTATTATCACCGGTAGCCCGAGAGCAGCTCCCATGCAGCAACGCACACATCTGTATTTCTGATCTGCCTTCGGAAAGCTTTCTCTCCCGGCTGGCGATGATTTACACCCGCTTCTTAGCCAAAGCGCAAGCCTGCCTCCGTCTACGTAGCCTCCTCCTCCGCCAGTGCCTCGCAGAGCTCCTGGGGGTCTTCATGTTGATCGTAAGTTGCAAATATTTGCTGGTTTTGTGGCAGGGGAAACAGTACCGTAGATGGCAAAGCACCTGTAGCTCAGGCGTAGGACACCTGTCTTGCGTTCAGAAGGCGCCAGGTTCAGTCCAGTCAGGGCTGGGGAGAGGACTCCCACCCTGAATTAAGCCCTGGAGAGCCACTGCCAGTCAGTGTCAACAATGCTAAGCTAGAAGAAGAAGTCTGAGCTATGCTTACCAGATTTTTTTCAAGGAATCTAGGAAGTACTTTTTAAAAAAATCATGCTTTATTATTTTAGGAAATGGGTTGCCCAGAGTTCTTGACCTTTTTAGGGGGGGAACCCCAAAGTTGTCAGGCATGCACCTGGACAAAAGGCAGGCAGATAAGCCCATCTAAGGTAAAGGTAAAGGGACCCCTGACCATTAGGTCCATTCGTGGACGACTCTGGGGTTCATCTCGCTTTATTGGCCGAGGGAGCCGGCGTACAGCTTCCGGGTCATGTGGCCAGCATGACTAAGCCTCTTCTGGCAAACCAGAGCAGCGCATGGAAACGCCGTTTACCTTCCCGCCGGAGCGGTACCTATTTATCTACTTGCACTTTGAGGTGCTTTCAAACTGCTAGATTGTTAGGAGCAGGGACCGAGCAACGGGAGCTCACCCCATTGCGGGGATTTGAACCGCCGACCTTCTGATCGGCAAGTCCTAGGCCCATCTACAAACACACAAAAGAGGTTTGAGGGGGGAGAAATAGATTGAGTAAAGGCACTCGCTGGTCTTGGGAAAACACGTATTAAAACACACACACAAGGCTCCTTCTCTCTCTGTCTCGCAGTGCAGAACAGCTCTTTTCTACGCTTCTCCTCCTCTTCTTCACCGCCTCAGTGCCTCGCTCACTGCCCCCCAACTCGGGTGCGCAGAGCCCGCAGCAGAAGAGCACCATGGGCTCTGCTGTGGGCGGCTCTGTGCGATTTCGGGGCGAGCGTTGCTGAAGGAAGCGAGCCAGAAGGAAGCTCTCTGGCTCCCGCCTTGGTTTAAATAGCCCCCCCAGCCAGCAGATTGGCTGGCTGGGACTTTGACGTGGCCGGGACTTCCGGTGCTGCTCGCTGCCATGGCACCCACCATGTTGCCTCACCAAGAAGTCCCCAGGCATAAATTCGGGGACATTAATTAAAATCCGGGGATAGATTTTGTCCGGGGACAGATTTGTGAATCTGGGGATGTCTGGTAACCCTAGTCTGAGCTGGTACATGATCCCTATGTTGCAGAGAAGGGCTGGTGCTTGCTTAGTGGTAAAACACCTGCTTTTCCAGTTTCAAACCCTGAAAACCCTGGAGGGCTGCTGCCTGCCAGTGTAGACTGTACTGATCTCGATGGGCCCAATCGTCTCACTTGGAAGAAGGTGGCTTGCTGTGTTCCTGTTTAAGTTTGACTTCTGTGTAGAGCTATGAGGGCTGGAACCATAGAATTGAAGAATTCGAAGGGACCCAGAGAGTCGTTCCTGCAATACAGGAATCTCAGTTAGGTCATACTTGACAGATGGCCATCTGTAAAGGTAAAAAGGTAAAGGTACCCCTGCCCGTACGGGCCAGTCTTGACAGACTCTGGGGTTGTGCGCCCATCTCACTTAAGAGGCCAGGGGCCAGCGCTGTCCGGAGACACTTCCGGGTCACGTGGCCAGCGTGACATCGCTGCTCTGGCCAGAGCCAGAGCCAGAGCCGCACACGGAAACGCCGTTTACCTTCCCGCTGGTAAGCGGTCCCTATTTATCTACTTGCACCCGGAGGTGCTTTCGAACTGCTAGGTTGGCAGGCGCTGGGACCGAGCAGCGGGAGCGCACCCCGCCGCAGGGATTTGAACCGCCGACCTTTCGATCGGCAAGCCCTAGGCGCTGAGGCTTTAACCCACAGCGCCACCTGCATCCCACACTGACCTCTGTTTAAAAACCTCCAAGGAAGGAGAGCCCACTGCCACCTTTAAAGGAAGTCCACTCCACGGTTGAACAGCTCTTACTGTCAGAAAGTTCCTCCTGACGTCTGTGGCGATCACACACAGGGCCCCCGGACGTTTGACGGTCTGTAGACCCTGTGCCGCCACTGCGATTGCTTTTTCCGCTGCCACCACCCCGTATCTCGCGGGGTCACACGGAGTCCAGTCAGTTGTTAACATAAACAAATAATCAAGTTTATTTTTAAATGGAGGAACAAGCTTATGGTTACGGTTAATTTTTCTTGGCAGTTTCTTATTCTTAGTTCCTAACAACTCCAAACTGATTATTCCAACTAACTATCTGACTCCACCTAACAATTCCTCTCACTCTCTCACAATGCAGCTCTACCAACCCACACCTAAATCTCCCTCTTCCTTCTTCAACACCCAAACCTCAACTCTCAACTCAACTCAACTCCCAAACCTCACAATCTCATTTCTTGTAACTTGAAGCCATTGGTTTAGGTCCAAAGAGGAGAAAACAGGCTTGCTCCATCTTCCATGTGACAGTCCTATGGATATCGAAAGATGGCTATTATCATATCGCTTCTCAGTCTCTACCAGGCTAAACATATCCAACTCCCTCAACCGTTCCTCATAAGGCCCTTGATCATCTTGGTTGCCCTCCTCTGCAAACCTTCCAGCTTCTCAATCTCCTTCTCAAATTGTGGCTCCCAGAATTGGACTCAGGACTCCAGGTCTGACCAAGGCAGAATAGAGTGGGACTATTACGTCCCTTGATCTGGACACTCGACTTCTGTTGATGCAGCCTAGAATAGCATTAGGTTTTTTTGCTGCTGCATCACGCTGTTGACTCATGTTCAGCTTGTGCACTACTAAAACCCCTAGATCCTTTTCACTTGTACCTGCCTGTGGACTGTCTCGCCAGAGTGGTGCATGCTCTAGTTATCTCCCGCTTGGACTCCTCCAATGCCCTCTACGTGGGGCTACCTTTGAAGGTGACCCAGAAACTACAACTAATCCAGAATGCGGCAGCTAGACTGGTGACTGGGACTGGCCGCCAGGACCACATAACACCGGTCTTGAAAGATCTGCATTGGCTCCCAGTACGTTTCTGAGCACAATTCAAAGTGTTGGAAACACTTTAAAGCCCTAAACGGCCTCGGTCCTGTATACCTGAAGGAGCATCTCCACCTCCATCGTTCTGCCTGGACACTGAGGTCCAGCACTGAGGGCCTTCTGCCGGTTCCCTCCCTGCGAGAAGCCAAGTTAAAGGGAACCAGGCAGAGGGCCTTCTCGGTAGTGGCACCCACCCTGTGGAACACCCTCCCATCAGATGTCAAGGAAATAAGCAGCTATCTTATCTTTAAAAGACATCTGAAGGCAGCCCTGTTTAGGGAAGTTTTTAATATTTAATGCTTTATTGTTTATTGTTTTTAACACTCGAATGGGAGCCGCCCAGAGTGGCTGGGGAAAGTCAGCCAGATGTGTGGGGTATAAATAATAAATTATTATTATTATTATTATTATTATTATTATTATTATTATTACTACTACTACTACTACTGGCAAGCCAGGTGTCCGCCATCTTATATTTGTGCAGCTGGTTCTTCCTTCCTAAGTGCAGAATCTGAACATTTGTCGCTATTGAAATCCATTTTGTTAGCTTGAGACCAGTTCTCCAATCTGTCAAGGCCACATCGAAACCCGATTCTGTGACATTGGCTACCCCTCCCAGTTTGGTACCATCTGCTTAGCTGATGAGCATCCCCTCAGTGCCTTCGTCCAAGATGTTTATAAAGACATCAGACAAAGGGCCCAGGACAGACCCCTGTGGCATGCCGCCATTGTCACTTTTCCCCAGGATGATGGAGAACCATTCGTGAGCAGTCTTTGGGTTCTGTCAGTCAACCAGCTACAAATCCATCTTGCAGTTATCTCGTCCAGTTCACATTTTGCCAGCTTCTCTGCAAAAATATTATGGGGGACTTTGTCAAAATCCTAACTGAAATCAAGGTACGCTTATGTCCACAGTATTCCTATGATCCACGAAACCTGTAATTATCAATAACAGAAACGAGATTCATGTGTCGTGACTTGTTTTTGAGAAACCCATGCTCCCGGCATCCTTTCCTGATTGCTCACCGACCAATTATCTGTTTAATTATCCGTTCTGGGATCTTCCCTAGTATCGGTGTCAAGATGACTAGTCAGTGGCGGCATGTCAGCTCCCTATCGCACCTTCCCATCTTTCCTACCTGAAACCTGACCTCCTAGAACTCAAGCACAGGTTGGCCTTTGGTGGGAGTGTAAATGATTTAAATACA
This sequence comes from Podarcis cretensis, assembly GCF_951804945.1. NCBI lineage: Eukaryota > Metazoa > Chordata > Lepidosauria > Squamata > Lacertidae > Podarcis > Podarcis cretensis. The sequence continues at coordinate 9,593,635 of NC_137186.1, forward strand.
GGAGTCCACCATGACAACACACACACACAACCAGCTCCCGAAACAGAATCCAAAACCACAGCCCAGCGGATTCTCCGACTTCCTCCCTGCTAATCCATCACCAAATAAAAAGAAAACTTGAAGACCTTATTATCACCCAGGAAACAATAGGAGTTCATCAGTTTAATTAAGTATTAATTAGGAAGATTAAGGTGTTTTTTTATGTACGTAAATTTGCTTTTTCTTCTTTTCCCCCTGTATTTTCTTCTTTTCTTGTTTCTTAATTGTTTTTTCTTTAATTTTCTTTTCGTAGTATGAGATTGTAAATTCTATGTATAAGTGTGTAATTTAAATTAATAAAGATTATTAAAAAAGGAGTTCATCGGTTGCCCTGGGTGATATTAATGCTCTTGCTGCCGCACGCCGCTGCAGGTTGGCTGTTTGCAACATCTGGATCTGAGTTCTGTCTCTGAAGACATGCTTTTAGGAATGGGGTTCCTGTCTGGCTACCTGTCACGCTTTGATGTCTTGCCGTTAACGCTGGACCTGCCTTCATGGGCAATGGGCGCTTAATTGCATTGCACCTGACCCTGGAGCGGGCGAGCCAGAGGGGCAAAGTTCAGGGTCCAAAAGGCTTGTTTTCCACCTCTTCTGGAATGCAAAAAATAGTTATGGAGTTCAGGTTCCCTTGCTTGGAATGTGCTTCAGGGAGATAACCTGGGCTCTCCTCTCCTCATTTGAAATAGTAGTAGTAGTAGTAGTAGTAATAATAATAATAATAATAATTAATAGGCTCATCGCTAAGCCTCTCCACCCCATGCTCTTTACTCAGAAGTAATCCCCCCCTGATTTTGCTGGTGTGTAACAATGCGGGTGGTGCTGTGGTCTAAACCACAGAGCCTAGGGCTTGCCGATCAGAAGGTTGGCGGTTCGAATCCCCGCAACGGGGTGAGCTCCTGTTGCTTGGTCCCAGCTCCTGCCAACCTAGCAGTTCAAAAGCATGTCAAAGCGCAAGTAGATAAATAGGTACTGCTCCGGCGGGAAGGTAAACGGCGTTTCCGTGTGCTGCTCTGGTTTGCCAGAAGCAGCTTTGTTATGCTGGCCACATGACCCGGAAGCTGTCTGCGGACAATGTCAGCTCCCTCGGCCAGTAAAGCGAGATGAGTGCCGCAACCCCAGAGTCGTCCGCAGCTGGACTTAACAGTCAGGGGTTCCTTCACCTTCACCTTTACCTTTAACTTCCTTGTCAGCGACTGCACTCCTCAGATTCATTTTTTTGCACGGCTTCTCCTAATAGGTGCATTTTGAAAGCTTTAATTTTGTAGCAGTGGTTTGTCTGGGATTTTGAAAGATACCAGTTCCTATACCGTTTCGGAGCATTCTGATGGGATCAATTTGACTTGAAATACCAAATCCTGCCCCATCCTTCCCCCATGACCGCTGTTCCAATGGGATGACAGTGACAGCTGGAGGATGGGTGGCAGTCAATGGATTGAGGTTGAATCCTGACAAGACAGGAAGTATGATTTCTGGGAGACAGGGGACTCCCTAGTCCTGATGAAACAACAGTTTGATGTTTGGAAGACATCGGAAGGCAGCGCTGTTCAGAGAAGATTTTAATGGTTGATGTTTTAGTGTGTTTTGTTGGGAGAAGCCCAGATTGGCTGGGCTGACCCGGTCAGATGGGTGGCATATAAATAATAACATTATTATCATTTATTACCGGCTTCGTAGAGTGCAACTTCCAACGCTCCTCTCTCTAGGTACATTCTTATCACTTTGCCAGCTGGCAACCAAAATCCAGGACCCCATAGCCCAGAACTCAGAGCCCTCTCTGTGGGCACGTGCGCCATCGCCCCAGCAGAGCCGTAGCTTCCGTGCCGGGGTGGCACTACGGCCTGGTGAGCAAGCGAGTGAGAGGCTGAGCAGACTTTTGATGCACCAGGGCCTCCCGCCAGTCTGTTTTTCCTACTCGGGAGTAAGTCGCCTTGAGTTCAGCAGGGCTTAACTCCCAGGTCAGTAAGCAACCTAAGAAACGGTTTACATGTTCGCTGGGCTTTCTTGCGGAAGCCAACAAGAGAAATTCATTCCGTGCAATCAAACAGCAGCCAAAGAAATGGCAAAATAATAATAATAACAAAGGAAGGGACCCCTGACCGTTAGGTCCAGTTGTGACTGACTCTGGGGTTGCGGTGCTCATCTTGCTTTACTGGCCAAGGGAGCCGGCGTACAGCTTCCGGGTCATGTGGCCAGCATGACTAAGTCGCTTCTGGCAAACCAGAGCAGTGCACAGAAACGCTGGAGCAGTAACTATTTATCTACTTGTATTTGACGTGCTTTCGAACTGCTAGGTGGGCAGGAACAGGGACCGAGCAACGGGAGCTCACCCTGTCGTGGGAATTCGAACCGCCGACCTTCTGACCGGCAAGCCCAGGCTCTGTGGTTTAACCCACAGCGTCACCCGTGTCCTAATAATAATAATAATAATAAATACCCTGCCCATCTGAATAGGTTTATTTATTTATATTTTTATGTGCACACGCAGACAATCATTATTATCTCATATTAAAAATTGGGAGAGGGAGGCTCTTAGTACAGCCCTCCAGTGTACGCTAGTGGCCAAAATTGTGGAACCTTCTGGAAAAAAATGTATTTCCGAGGTTTGATGGCTCATTAACACCACTTTGTTTTGGATAGTACCTGTGCTTTTTCCCCCCTGTGGGGACACAGGGGGACGCATACCCCAAAACATTTTGTGAATTTAATGGGAGAAGAAATTCACTGTATTTATTTTTCCCGGGTGGTGATTTTCTTGAGCCAAAACGAGAGTACCCCTAAACATTTTTTTAAGAAAAAAAGCACTGAGTTATGCCATAAAATTATATACCGATGGAAAGATAATTTAATGAAGAACGTAATGCAATAGCTTTTATGAAGGATTATTTATTACAACAGCAGTCATGAAGAAGAAACGTGAAACACACGGGGGGAAAATGAGATATACAGGTTAAATTGCCATGTTGGCACTTGGTGATAAATAAGTGGGTTTAGGGCTCTAAAAGGTTCGCCATCACTGCCATAGCCCATCGCTTCCTTTTTTAATAATAATTTTTATTAATTTTTGAACATATTAATTGTCATACATGTCACAAAATTTCACATCTTATACAATCTTTTTGGACTTCCTTCAGCCCCTCTGATGATCCCCCATTTTTATCATTTCTTCTGCATTTCTTAAGTTCATATTGCCTTTAATTATCCTAACTATCTTCCTTATTATCCAATTATGCAATAATTCAAATCATTCACCTCACAAAACTTCTTGCAAACCTACAAATGTAATTTGGTCATCACAATTACTTTTCAAATAGTCTGTAAATTTACATCAATCTTCTGTGAATCTCTGGTCCCGCCGGTTTTGAATTCTTCCTGTTAGTTTATCTAGTTCTGCATAGTCCATCAATTTCATCCTCCAGTCTTCTTTCATCGGTAATTCTTCTTGCTTCCATTTTTGTGCCAATATAATTCTTACTGCTGTTATTGCATATAAAAACTGCTTATAATCGTTTCATTTTAAATCGTCTCCTACAATTCCCAATAAAAATGCTTCTGGGTTCTTAATAAATGTATATTTCAACATTTTTTTATCTCATTATATATCATTTCCCAGATGTTTTTCAGCTTTTTACATTCCCACCACATATGATAAAACATAGCCCATCGCTTCCACCCCATGACCATCAGAAAATGAAAGGTGATTGGCACTAGGACAAACAGGGTTCCCATCAACACCTGGGAGGGACAACATGGGCATAATGCAGGAGTGCTGACCCAGGACAAAGATTCTCCCAAAGGTCTTTCCCCTCATTTTCCTCTCTCTCTTTCTTTCCCAGGTGATTACTCTGAGCGCATCTGCGCAGGCCACCACCAGCGAAGGGACGAAGGGTGGCTATTTCAGTTCAGCCCTGGCAAGCGGAATTGCGGTGATGGTTGCCATCCACGTTTCAGGAGGAGTTTCCGGTGAGAAAGGGGAGGTTCTCTAGTGCACGAGCCCCAGGGATGGGGCAGGCACTTCGTCCAGGCCTCACTCAAAATTTGGGGCAATTGTGGGGGAGAGCTGCAGCGTTTATCTCCTTATAAAAAGGTAAAGGGACCCCTGACCATTAGGTCCAGTCGTGACCGACTCTGGGGTTGCAGCCCTCATCTCGCTTTATTAGCCGAGGGAGCCGGAGTACAGCTTCCGGGTCATGTGGCCAGCATGACTAAGCTGCTTCTGGCAAACCAGAGCAGCGCACGGAAACGCCGTTTACCTTCCCGCCGGAGTGGTGCCTATTTATCTACTTGCACTTTGACGTGCTTTGGAACTGCTAGGTTGGCAGGAGCTGGGACCGAGCAACGGGAGCTCACCCCGTCGCAGGGATTCAAACCGCTGACCTTCTGATCGGCAAGTCCTAGGCTCTGTGGTTTAACTCACAGCGCCACCCGCATCCCGTATACACATGGGTAAAATGTCCCCACTATCTCCTTATAAATCCTTTTTAAAAAGGCAGCAGCAGCAGCAAATGTTATAGTTTATTTTGTTTTGCAAAGGCCAGGGCACAATTAAGCCTGGTGAAATCTGAGCAGTGCTGGATTTACGTATAAGCTAAACAAGGTATAGCTTAGGGCCCCACTGTCTTGGGGGCCCCCCAAAAAAATTAAAGGAAAAAAACAACTGGATGTACATTTCCAGAATATAGGATAGAAAAAGAAATAAAATAAAACCTACATACAGCAACAGTGGCCAATGGCTTTAGATACCTAGGAGGTCCATAAATTACCATATAGCATATTTTCAGCACAAAAAACAGCGACAATTTGTTGTTGACAAAGGACAGCTGGACATATAAAGGACCCATTGCCTTCAGTAGATTAGGGTCTCATCAAACCTAGAATCTGAGGTGCAGAATACATTGTTGAACTCAGGCTACAGCTTCCTGATCATAGCGGCTTTCTATCTGTTTTGTTTTTGAATATGCAAGTTGCTATTTCTTAGTGTTGGAACAAAATTTAGGCTTGAAACTGCGTGGGTTAAAAAGATCACAAGTGTAAAACCTACTTTGGTGGCATTTTCTGAAACAATACCGTAGCCAAGACATGACCATACTTCTCTGCCTGTCTCTGAATTTTGTATATGAATTTTGTATATGATTTTGCCTGACAGAGACATCTTTTTCAATATGGATAAATATTTTTATTCAAAGGTTTTCAAAATATGCAAGCATCCTCCAGTACTTCTCTGATGAAAATAGGGATGTCCCATTCCACAATGATAATTTTACTATTTATACACACCCTACTGGTCTGCCTCAGCCACTCTGGGCAGCTTCCAACATGTATAAGAACATAATAAAACATTAAACATAAAAAATATTCCCTATACAGGATTGCCTTCAGACGACTCGGGGGTCGGGTAACTCCATACCCTCCAACATTTCTCCAGTGAAAATAGGGACATCCTAAGGAAAAGTGGGACATTCCAGGATCAAATCAAAATGGCTTCTCTAAATCAGGGACATCCCTGGAAAACAGAGACATTTGGAGGGTGTGTCCATAGTAACAAACAATAAGCAGATTCACAATGCAACTGTTGCAATAATCAACAATGGAAAGTCAAGCGTATCAACTTTAAAGAGTCCCTCCGGAAAGTACCATGGGCTGATGGAGGAGTTATAGTTCGGCTAGATTTATTCACGTAAGAAATTAAAGCAACACTGTATATTGTCAAAGTCATCTTCTTCTTTTTATCTTTTGGAGCCTTTCATATTAACAGAGACATCTTTGCAGAGCCACCTTCCCTAACGTGCTATTATATGCAGTTTTATGCACGTTTTACCCATGTGTATACGGGACGCGGGTGGCGCTGTGGGTTAAACCACAGAGCCTAGGGCTTGCCGATCAGAAGGTCAGCAGTTCGAATCCCCGTGACGGGGTGAGCTCCCGTTTCTTGGTCCCTGCTCCTGCCAACCTAGCAGTTCGAAAGAACGTCAAAGTGCAAGTAGATAAATAGGTACCGCTCCGGCGGGAAGGTAAACGGCGTTTCCATGCGCTGCTCTGGTTCGCCAAAAGAGGCTTAGTCTTGCTGGCCACATGACCCGGAAGCTGTACGCTGCCTCCCTCGGCCAATAAAGCGAGATGAGCGCTGCAACCCCAGAGTTGGCCATGACTGGACCTAATGGTCTGGGTTCCCTTTACCGTTACCTTACCCCTGTGTATGTGTTTTTGTGCACGCGGCTTGGCTGCATTGCAAAATGTGGGAAGCACAAACTTCAGAGGATGGCTGCGTCCCAGTTTTGTGCATTGTTTCAGAAAATGCACATGAAGTTGTTTAAGACCCGCATCAGATTTCTTCTCTGTCACTTATGGGGATGTTTGCTGGGGATTGCGCCGCTCCTGCTTCCCCGGTCCTTCCTCTGAAAAGACCCCACTTTCCAGACCTGGGGAAGCCACGTGGAGGTGCTCGCCAAAGATTTATTCTCCGGAGATTGCCTTCTGTTGACTGCAAGCTCCTTATCGCCTCTGGTCCCTGTTATCTCTGCCAACCTTAGCTCCCGGAGCTATGACTCAGCCACCTTATGACCAGCTACCAGCAGTTACTATTAACCCCAATAGCTCAATGGAGCCTCCATGGCCAGTGGCAGTGTACCTGCTGAGGCTCTGGGGCAGGGAACAAACGCTTGGGTTTCAAAGGGCTGTTTCCATCAAGTCCTGGTAGGGACTTGCAATTGGTTCAGGGAGTGCCCCTGCCTGCCAGCTCCCTCCTCTTGCTCTTCCTTAGTCTCAGTTTTGCCCCTTGTAGAACTCAGAAGGGAGGAGGAGGATGGGGCAAATCTAGAATTAGCTGGCCCTGCCTGTCATTGGCTCTGGCGCCACCTGCTGTTAGGCTCCCCGCCTTCCACCCTATCAGTCTCCAATGGGCACTAGCTTTTGACATGCTTAGCTCTCTCTGCCTGGGGCTGATTTGTGCCACTACTCAGAAGAAGAGGTGAGTGTAGCATTATCTATAGCATGGGTAGGCAAACTAAGGCCCAGGGGCGAGATCCAGGCAATCACCTTCTAAATCCGGCCCACGGACAGTCCGGGAATCAGCGTGTTTTTACATGAGTAGAATGTGTCCTTTTATTTAAAATGCATCTCTGGGTTATTTGTGGGGCATAGGAATTTGTTCATTTCTCCCCCCAAAAATATAGTTCGGCTCCCCACAAGGTCTAAGGGACAGTGGACCGGCCTTTTTCTGAAAAAGTTTGCTGACCTCTGATCTATACTGACCAGCATCGTCTCTCCAGGGTTTTCAGGCTGGGACCTGGAAATAATTTTTTGTTTGGTTGTTTGTTTGAATCAAGTTTCCAGTCCATATTGTTTGCAAATGCAGACTTCTCAATACATAAGCTATGCCTGGTGAAATCTGAGGCACGGAGCGCTGCTTTTCATACAGACTCCACCTTCCTGATCCTAACGGTTTGCTTCCTACCTTATTTGCTTGCTCTTAAACAGGCACAGGCAAACTTGGCCTGCCAGATGTTTTGGGACTACAACTCCCATCATCCCTGACCACTGGTCCTGTTAGCTAGGGGTCATGGGAGTTGTAGTCCCAAAACATCTGGAGGGCTGAGTTTGCCAATGACTGCTCTTAAACGTGCAAGCTTTTAGTCCTTACTGCCGTATTGGAAGCTACTAACATGATTTTGACCAAACTGCGGGAGGCAGTGGAAGACAGGAGTGCCTGGCGTGCTCTGGTCCATGGGGTCACGAAGAGTCGGACATGACTAAACGACTAAACAACAACAAGCTATAACGAAATAACAACAACAAGCTATAATGAAATGAGTGAACTCTCACAAGCGGAGAGGTGTTTACCCCTCACAGAGCTACAATTCACAGCGCCCTGAACAAACTGTGGTTCCCAGGATTCTTTTGGGGGAATAAAAAGGTAAAAGATAAAGGGACCCCTGACCATTAGGTCCAGTCGTGGCCGACTCTGGGGTTGCAGCGCTCATCTCACTTTATTGGCCGAGGGAGCCGGCGTACAGCTTCCGGGTCATGTGGCCAGCATGACTAAGCCGCTTCTGGCGTACCAGAGCAGCACACAGAAACGCCATTTCTCTTCCCGCTGGAGCAGTACCTATTTATCTACTTGCACTTCATGCTTTCGAACTGCTAGGTTGGCAGGAGCACGGACAAAGCAACGGGAGCTCACCCCGTCACGGGGATTCGAACCACCGACCTTCTGATCGGCAAGCCCTAGATTCTGTGATTTAACCCACAGCGCCACGCACGTCCCTTTAGGGGGAATAATTTGCTTTAAATATACAGTATGGTGGGTATGTGCAGCCTAAGTTCGTAGTCCTCACTGCTGCAAAGGGCATGTGCAAAGCCTAGTGCAATTTCAGAAGCGAGAGAACATACGGAACAGGATTTCAAACATGGGGGTCGGTAGGGCATGAGACTCTTGACCTCAGGATTGTGTGTTTGAGCCCCACATTGGGCTAAAAAGATTCTTGCATCGCAGGGGGGGTGGACTAGATGTCCCACATGGACTCTTCCAACTCTATGATTCTACAATTCTACGATTCTCTCTCTCTCTGTCTTACAGGAGGGCACTTAAATCCAGCCTTTACGCTCACCATGTGTCTGCTTGGCCAATGCCCCTGGTGGAAACTGCCCATCTTCTCTGTCATTCAGACTATGGGAGCCTTTTTGGGCGCAGGCGCTGTCTACATGCTTTATTACGGTAACGTTATCCCCCAGAGTTTTCACAATGGGGAAAATAAGAGGTGCGTTTCTTGCCAAACTGCGGCATATTACACATTCCCCTGCCTCGGCGAGTCTGTATTCATTGACTCTGCCCAGCTCATCTTCTGCTGATGTAAAAGCCAATCTTTGGGTTAAAGATATACCAGATATACTAGAAAAGCCATAATCGCGCTGGGAAGTTTGCTATTGACGCCCGAAAGCATTCCTTGGCAGCCGTAGGGTATGAAATGGCAAGCGGTGAGGCTCACTGCATATTTATTCATTTACTTAAAACGCTTCTGCCGTAGGAGCATGGGGGCCAGATCTGGCCCAATCGCCTTCTAAATCCGGCCTGCAGGCAGTCCAGGAATCAGCATGTTTTTACATGAGTAGAATGTGTCCTTTTATTTAAAATGCATCTCTGGGTTATTTGTAGGGCATAGGAATTTGTTCATATCCCCCCCCCCCAATATAGTCCGGCCCCCCACAAGGTCTGAGGGACAGTGGACCGGCCCCCTGCTGAAAAAGTTTGCCGACCCCTGCGTAAGAACGATGACACGTAGGGGGAAAAAATCCCTGCCTGCAGGCTTTCAATCTAACGAGACACAGCACAAAAGGAAAAAGGGATGAGGAGGGGAGAGGATGAACAAAAATGCAGTGGAATCAGATGCCGAAGTTACATGGTAGTCCTTATAATGACCAGCTGGGAATGTAAACTGGGCAGGAATCACATGGAGGTGGTTTCTCAGCTGGACTGACGGAGCAGGGCTGCTGTTCTCCTTTTCGTCTTCGGCTTTCCTTCCTATAAAGCTAAGCCTCACAGCCCCTGGCTTTTCTCTCCACAGATGCCATCCACAGCTACAGCAACGGGACTCTTGCAGTCACCGGACCCCATGAAACTGCCTCCATCTTTGCCACCTACCCAGCTCCCTACCTGTCGCTTGGCAACGGCTTCTTCGACCAGGTAGGGCCAGCCGTCCGTAGAACTCCCAGTGCTGCCCGGAGATGGAGGCATGCTTTGCTCGGGGCGATGTGTCCCATATGTCCAATTGCTCTGCCGCTGCTCCATTCATTTGCCGTGGCTCAGTGGTTAGAGCACCAGAAGGTTGCATGCAGAAGGTAACAGATTCAATCCTGGCACCTCCAGGTGTGAAGTAATAATAATAATAATAATAATAATAATAATAATAATAATAATAATAATACAGTGGTACCTTGGGTTACAGACGCTTCAGGTTACAGACGCTTTCTTACCCCTTTCTAAAAAAGATTGACAGTCGTACCTCAGGTTACAGACGCTTCAGGTTACAGACTCCACTAACCCAGAAATAGTACCTTGGGCTAAGAACTTTGCTTCAGGATGAGAACAGAAATCGCCCTGTGGCAGCGGGAGGCCCCATTAGCTAAAGTGGTACCTCAGGTTAAGAACCATTTCAGGTTAAGAACGGACCTCCGGAATGAATTAAGTTCTTAACCTGAGGTACCACTGTAATAATAATAATAATAATAATAATAATAATAATAATTTATTATTTATACCCCACCCATCTGCCTGGGTTTCCCCAGCCACTCTGAGCAGCTTATAGCAAAATATTAAAATACAGTAATGCATCAAACATTAAAAGCTTCCCTAAACAGGGCTGTCTTTAGATGTCTTCTAAAAGTCAGATAGTTGTTTATTTCTTTGACATCTGGTGGGAGGGCGTTCCACAGGGAGGGGGACACTTCCGAGAAGGCCCTTCTCAGGCTGGTGCTGAGTCTCCGGTGCCTGGATAAACAAATAGGCTGGTCTCTGGTGGTTTCCGATGCCCCTGTGCTTTGGCTGATGTCCTGTCCTCCCCCCCACCCTCTTCCCCTCATCAGGTCCTGGGCACCGGGGTGCTGATATTGAGCATCCTGGCCATTATCGATTCCCGCAACAGGCGCGTCCCACATGGACTGGAGCCCATCGCGGTGGGCTTGCTGGTCACCGCTCTCAGCCTGGCAATGGGAGCCAACTGTATGTGCGCCATCAACCCAGCCCGGGACCTGGGCCCACGACTCTTCACCTACCTGGCCGGATGGGGGCCCCAGGTGTTCAGGTGGGTACGCGAGGGGCGAGGAAGTGGCGCCCAGTTGCATGTGTCCGTGTGTCAGGGACTGGGGAAAGGGGGAATGGTGGAGACCTTCTCCCCAGCCTGACCTTTCCAGAGAAGAAGGCGATAGTTCAGAACTGCTACAGGGGGTTGAGGAAGGTCACAGCTCAGAGGCGGATGAGGGGGAAAGCTGGGAAATAATGGGAGAGGAGGAGGAGGAAGAAGAAGCACCAGAGGGGCGATAGCTGACGGACACAGTGTCTTTAGAAAGCATTCCAGACCCACTGTCATGGTCTGGTTCATGGGCAATCGAAGTCCCGGCAGGGGACGTCAGGACCGGGGGCAAGATGGCGGGGTGGGAGCAGGAATGGGAGTCCAGAAGCCAGGAGTCAGGAAGCCAAGGGTCCGGGGGTCAGGAAGCAAGGAGTTACAAGTCAGGGGTCCGAGGATCAAGAAGCAAGGAGTACAGAAGTCAAGGGTCCAAGGGTCAGGAAGCAAGGAGTCACAAAGTCAGGGGTCCGAGGATCAAGAAGTGAGGAGTCATGGAGCCAAACGCAGCCAAGCAGGGAGCGTGTTGCTGTGGCAAAGGGAAATGCTGACCCTATATCCCTTCCTGGCTGTTGCCACCAGGTGATGTGAGTTACCAATTGACCTCACCTGTGCGGCCGCGCCTTGCCTTTTCAGAACAAACTTAGGAAGGCCCCTGTCCTGCAAAGTCCTATTGGTCACAGGGCCTGGCTCCTGCAGGCACACCTGACACTAACCTTCTCCTAGAACCTGGCGAGCCTTGAAAGTAGGAGAGCAAAGAGCTCAAAGGCAGAGGGCACTTTTCAGCACCTGTAGTGGTGATGCGTGATGGGAGAGAGGGAGGGGGTGGAGACTCACTCAGGTCAACACCATTATTCCAAGAGGCTGCCTTTCCAAGCCCCTCTCTGTGAATATTGAATAAGAAGCAGTTGGTAGGGACTTTTCCATCTTGGGGGTTGGATCATCTGCCACCTGACAACATACAAGGTCTCTTTGTGCTGATGAGCAGGGCAGGTAAAGGTAAAGGGACCCCTGACCATTAGGTCCAGTTGTGACCGACTCTAGGGTTGCGGCGTTCATCTCGCTTTATTGGCCGAGGGAGCCGGCGTACAGCTTCCGGGTCATGTGGCCAGCATGACCAAGCCACTTCTGGCGAACCAGAGCAGCGCACGGAATCGCTGTTTACCTTCCCGCCGGAGCGGTACCTATTTATCTACTTGCACTTTGACGTGCTTTCGAACTGCTAGGTTGGCAGGAGCAGGGACCGAGCAACGGGAGCTCACCCCGTCGCGGGGATTCGAACCGCCGACCTTCTGATCGGCAAGTCCTAGGCTCTGTGGTTTAACCCACAGCGCCACCCGTGTCCCTGAGCAGGGCAGAGCAATGGTCAATTTGGAGGGTCCACAGCCATGCCCCCTGTAGGGAGGTTTCCATAGAAAGCCACTGCTGGGATAGCTCAGTCGGTAGAGCTTTAGGCTCTGAATCTCAGGGTTGTGGGTTCGAAACCCACCTTGGGCAAAAGAATAAAAAAATAAATCCAGCATTTCAGGGGGTTGGACTGACCTGCAGGGTCCCTTCCAACTCTGCAATTCTATGATTCTCTGATACGCTCACCTCCTTTCCAAATTGTCTCCACATGGCTCCAGGCTCTATCTCTGCCACCAGTCCCAATTCTGCTTTATCTTTCCAGTGCTGGAAACTACTGGTGCTGGGTTCCGGTCGTGGCTCCGATGGTGGGGGCCACCATTGGGACGGCTCTGTATGAGCTCGGGGTGGAGTTTCACCACCTGCCGTCCCAGGACGAGGAAGAGACCTTGACCACCAAGAAGCATCACCCAGGGACGGAAAAGGATACGGAGATCTCGATTTATGCCGTGAATAAATACGCAGAGGATTGGACAGGCGGGAGCACAGGCAACACCCCGGATGGGGGCCATAACAAATTGGAAACTTCAAGTTCCTTTTAAAATGGGACAGTCGCCAGAAGAGGCGAGAGACTTAATCCTTTCGTTTTTATATATTGGATGGAGTTGTTGCTGTTGGTTTCATGACTGATGTAGGTCTCTGGGTGTGTGAATTCCACACAAAAGAGCGATGTTTTGGAATGACAAAGGACCGCTTTCCCCCATAGATTAAGGTTACCAGACATCCCTGTTTCCTGGGGAGAGTCACCGGATTTACAAATGAGTCCCCATACAAAATCCACTGAATCCCTGGATTCATTGGAAAAAAAAAAAACCTGGTAACCTTACCATAGATGAACTTTATCGCTTGCTAAAATCATCACCTGAGGTCGTGCGCAGAATGACTCCCACCTTTGGGGATTATACAATGGCAGCAACCAGAGACGGGGCCTTTTTTGTGGTGGCACCACTGCGGAACGACCACTCTTGAAGTATTTGTTCAGTGCCGACTCTTTTTATTGTATTGGGGGAGGAAGGCTCTATCCTACAGGGCAGGGGCTGTCGTGGTTTCACCCTAAAGAATTCTGGGAACTGTAGTTCTATTCCCTTCCCAGAGCAACACTTGACAGAGTGGTTCAGCAATTCATCCATCTTTGCAGTGAACTCTGGGAATTGTAGCTCCATGAGGGGAGTCTCCGAACAATGCTCAGCAACCAGAGCAAACTACAGCTCCCGTAATTATTTGGAGGGAAGCCATGACTGTTTTAAGTGGTATTGTAGCGCTTTAAATGTGTTTTGTGAATATGGCCTTAATACACAGCGTTACCGTTGCGTAACACGACAGGAAGGAGGATGGGGATGAAACTAGAATGAGTTGACTTAGCCACTCATTGCCTCTGGCGCCACCTGCTGTCAGGCTCCCTGCCTTCCACCCCACTAGCCCCAATGAGCACCAGCCACCATTGGCTGGGGAAGGCTGCCAATCACCATAGACCAAGAGGAAGTTGCTGCCTTCCTCCTATTCCCATCAGCCGTAGCCAATAGGGCCAATGGTCAGGGATGATGTGAGTTGTAGTCCAGTAGCGTCCGGAGGTGCGCAGGTTCCCCCCATTCCTGAGGCTAGACAATAGTGAGTTACATGGAGCAATGGTTTGCCTTGGCACAATGCAACTTATTTGACCTAATGCTGCTATGATGACTTGTGTTCTGTGTGTGTGTGTGTGTGTGTGTGTTCTGTTAATTTTATTCGATGTTTTCTTGCTGCTGTTCTGATGGATGAATTGTTTAAATGCTTTTTATCGATCGCTGTAACGAGATGAAAGGATGAAATAAAATGAAAAATGGTTTCTAAAATACGTAGGGTGCTGGGAAAAGCCCTCTAACACAGAGGTGGGAAACTTGGCCCCACCCTGTACATCGTTGAACTCCAGCTCCTACCTTCCCTGACCACTGGATCCCCAGCCCTGCTTTTTACCTCTGTGGGTACATTTAATATGTGATCCCTGGTTGGTTGGGACAGGATTGTTCTAGGACAGCAGAAGAATCTGTTCCTGAGCTCCAACTCCCATCATCCCTGACCATTGGGCCACACTGCCTGGGGCTGGTAGGATTTGGAGTCCAACAGCTCCTGGACGGCCACAAATTTCCCAACTCTGCTGTGACACAAAAGGCGTCTTAATTCTCTCCACCCCCGTCAGGTTTTGGCTCTCTCAGGCGCCGCACTCTGTATATGCTCAGAGGTGCTCTGTGGTTGTTAAACTGCATCTTTTAGAACCACATCCCAAAAGGGATTCCAAGGCTTAATCTGGGTGCAAGGTGGAGACCAGGCTACATCATGGAGTGTGTCAGGTGGCAGAGACCGAGAGCCTTGCCCTGGGAGGGTGCAGAAAAGTACTAACCTTTCTTCCAGATATGAATGGATGCGCTCCACAGCTAGGTTGAAAAACTAAACTACCGCGGCGCTGGGCAGCGCCTAGAGAACCTGTCATTCTACTTAACGACATAAGACATCAGGGGTTCCCCACCAAAGTCACACCCCAGCGAGGCGGCCGGTTGAGGAATGGCAAATAGCAGCTCCACCCCATGAGGTAGGCTTAGACAGACAGACAGACAGTGGCTGACCTGAGGTCACCCAGGGTGCTTCATGTGTGTGTGTGTTTTTGTGTGTGTAATGAAACCCAATTATCTTCCTATACATATAGGAATGCAAGGCTGTCGTCGCACGGAGTCACAACCCCAGATTTGCAAGAAGTCAGGGAGGGCAGGGTGAAGAGAAAGAGGAGGCAGCAGAGGGATGGATAAAGCAGAAGTGGAAGGGCACAGAGGGGCTGGGAGGACACTGGAGTATGGTTACCAGATGTCCCCGTTTCCCGGGGACAGTCCCCGGATTTACATATCTGTCCCTGGACAAAATGTGTCCCTGGAATGTCCCCGGATTTCATTTAATGTAGAAGCCGCCCAGAGTGGCTGGGGAAACCCAGACACATGGGCGGGGTACAAATAATAAATTATTATTATTATTATTATTATTATTATTATTATTATTATTATTATTATTATCTAGATCAAGGGAAGTAATAGTGCCACTGTATTCTGCTCTGGTCAGACCTCACCTGGAGTACTGTGTCCAGTTCTGGGCACCACAGTTCAAGAAGGACACTGACAAACTGGAACGTGTCCAGAGGAGGGCAACCAAAATGGTCAAAGGCCTGGAAACGATGCCTTATGAGGAACGGCTAAGGGAGCTGGGCATGTTTAGCCTGGAGAAGAGGAGGTTAAGAGGTGATATGATAGCCATCTTCAAATATAGAAAAGGATGTCACATAGAGGAGGGAGAAAGGTTGTTTTCTGCTGCTCCAGAGAAGCGGACACGGAGCAATGGATCCAAACTACAAGAAAGAAGATTCCACCTAAACATTAGATAGATAGATAGATAGATAGATTAGATAGATAGATTCTTTATTGTCATTACACAAGTGCAACATTGCACAGTGCAACGAAATTGGATGTCATCCCTTAAAAAAACAACAAAAGCAAAACAGCAACAACAACCAAACAAACCACATTCCAGCCACACCCACACCCACACCCATCAAACTCCCAGGTCACACTATCGAGTTACAGCATTCAAAAAGGCCACAGCTCTTGGATAGAAACTATTTTTCAGTCTATTTGTCCTTGACTTGATGTTTCTATATCTCCTGCCAGAAGGCAGTAGTGCAAACAGACTGTATCCCGGGTGAGATGCATCCTGCAGGATGTTGTTTGCTTTCCTAAGACAACGGGAACCGTACAGTTCTTCCAAAGATGGGAGAGGATGACCAATAATCCTTTGGGCTGTGGTTATGACCTTCTGGAGCACCTTCTTCTCCCTAGCTGTACAACTGGAGAACCAAGCACAAATACAGTATGTGAGAATGCTCTCTATGGAGCCTCGGTAGAAGGACACCAGCAGTTTCTCACTCAGATTGTTCTTCTTTAAAAGTCTGAGGAAATAAATTCTCTGCTGAGCCTTCTTCACCAGAGCAGTGGTATTTGCGCTCCAAGTCATGCCCTGATCGATAGTCACTCCCAAAAACCTGAATTCCGCCACCCTCTCCACCCGTTCCCCGTTGATATACAAGGGCTGAATGACCGCCTTTTTTGTCCTGTAATCCATCACCAATTCCTTGGTCTTAGCTGTATTAAGAGCCAGATTGTTCTCTCCACACCAAACACAGAGCCGCTCCACCTCGTCCCGATAGGCGGACTCATCCCCTCCTGAAATGAGCCCCACCACCGTAGTGTCATCAGCAAACTTGATGATTTTGTTGCTGGAATAGATGGCTGTACAGTCATACGTATAGAGAGTAAAGAGCAGGGGACTCAACACACAACCCTGTGGTGAGCCGGTGTTAAGGCTAAGGGCTTTGGACATATGTGACCCTACTCTAACCCTCTGAGAACGTTCTGACAAAAAATCCAAAACCCAGAGACAGGTGGAGTTGGAGAGTCCAATCGCCTCTAGCTTGGACACCAGTCTATGGGGGAGGATAGTGTTAAAAGCAGAGCTAAAATCCACAAACAGCAGCCTCACATAACTCCCCGGCTGCTCCAGATGGGACAGAGCAGCATGGAGAGTGGTGGTGATAGCGTCTTCTGTGGATCTATTTGCCCTGTATGCAAACTGGTAGTTGTCAAAAATTGGTGGAAGACAGGAAATAATGTGACGGCGCACCAGTTTCTCAAAGCACTTCATGATGATTGGAGTCAGTGCAACTGGTCTGTAGTCATTCAAACTACTGATTGTGGGTTTTTTAGGCAGAGGAACAATAGTTGACGACTTCAGGCAGGGTGGGACAATAGACTGGTGTAAGGACTTGTTGAAGATCTTAGTAAAGACCCTCGCCAGCTGATCCGCACAGCCCTTCAACACCTTTCCAGTGATGCCATCAGGTCCAGCAGCCTTCCTCGGATTCACCATCCTCAATACCTGTCTCACCTCGTGCTCCTCTACAGTGAATGAGGGGCCCCTATGGGCTGGTGGCTGTAATACCGACGTCTCAGGTGGCTCCCTCTCGAAGCGAGCAAAGAAGAGGTTAAGCTCCTCCGCCAGCAAAGGGTCACCGTCGAAGAACTTCCTGACAGTAAGAGCTGTTTGACAGTGGAATTTGCTGCCCAGGAGTGTGGTGGAGTCTCCTCCTTTGGAGGTCTTTAAGCAGAGGCTTGACAACCATATGTCAGGAGTGCTCTGATGGTGTTTCCTGCTTGGCAGGAGGTTGGACTCGATGGCCCTTGTGGTCTCTTCCAACTCTATGATTCTATGATTATTATTATTAATGTCCCCGGATTTATATTTTTAGTGTTGTAGATTTGTTAGTAGGGAATGAATGTTGCATGATTGGTTCAATGGCACAAGACACTTCATATGGGGACTTCCGGCGAGGCAAAATGAAGGGCACCACGGCAGCGAGCAGCTCCTGAAGCCAGCCAGAGCCAACTGCGCTACCAGGCTGGCTCCGGGCTGCTGAGACTGCCGCTGCCACCACCACTGCCGAGAGGGAACCGGGGATGCCCGGCGCGTCAACTGGGGGAACCATTGACAGCCCCCTCCCGGCGACCCAAATCGAGCTGGGAGCGAGAGCGCCTGGCCACCCGGCCAACTGCCCAGTGGCGCTCCAGGGCTAGGAAAACCCCGGAGCCAACGCAGGGAGGAGGAGGAGAGAAGGAAGAGAGAGAGAGAGGAAGGAGAAAAAAGAGGGGAGCCCCGACTTCGCTGCACCGCTGACGCCACTTAGGAAAGGTAGGGGAGCACTGGGAGAGGAAGGACACATGGCTGAGCCCAGGCCTGACCTGAGCCTACTCCACGGCGGCTAGTGCTCCCAGAGAGCAGGCTGGGGCCCAGAGGAAAGCCATGCAACAGAGGTGTGATAGGAATTTTGAGGTCTTAAAAAGGTAAGGTAAAGGTACCCCTGCCCGTACGGGCCAGTCTTGCCAGACTCTGGGGTTGTGCGCCCATCTCACTCAAGAGGCCAGGGGCCAGCGCTGTCCGGAGACACTTCCGGGTCACGTGGCCAGTGTGACATCGCTGCTCTGGCGAGCCAGAGCTGCACACGGAAACGCCGTTTACCTTCCCGCTAGAAAGCGGTTCCTATTTATCTACTTGCACCCGAGGGTGCTTTCGAACTGCTAGGTTGGCAGGCGCTGGGACCGAGCAACGGGAGCGCACCCCGCCGCGGGGATTCGAACCGCCGACCTTTCGATCGGCAAGCCCTAGGCGCTGAGGCTTTTACCCACAGCGCCACCCGCGTCCCTTTTGAGGTCTTAGATATATGGTAATGTTCATAAGCGTACCAACCAAGGACATACATAGATCAGCACAGGAAAACCGACCTGGAACCATTTTGATTCCTAAACTGAGCAAATGTCTGCAAGGTCAAAGTGGGAAACCTCCCCATTGTCTCTTTCCTCACAAATCCTGTCTTAAGGGCACATTTAATAGGGTGTGAGCCTGTGACCTGCCCCAGGAATTAAGTATTTATCATTACAAAAGACTGGCCAGGCTCCCCAGGCAATCCAATCAAGTAAACTGCCAGACAGGAGATAAACAATGACAGGAGAAAAACAACATTCAAATTTCTGTTTTAGACCGCCTTTTCTGTGATGTAGGTATGATGTTTCTGGGGGTGGTCTTAATCTACAGGGTGGCAATTTCAAAAGTCTTTATAAGGCCTTGCGCGCCATTGTTCTGGGTCCCTCCTCTCTCCTGTGGGTGAGGGGAGCACCCTGTTGCAACAGATCAATAAAGATCAGGCTTACTAGCTGCTTTGCTTCTCAATATTCTCTGGTTGGCCTCTGTTATTTTCTCCTACCAATAGGGAACCTATGTAAGGACTCTATATGGGCTCTTGGATACCCCATAAGGGAAAGGGGCAATTTTTGTTTACAACACAGGAGACCACAGAAGAGAAGATATTACTTCTTATTTAAAAAATAATAATATTTTTTTAAATAATATTTTTTTTCTCTTTAAAAAAAAAGTGTCCCCAGATTCTTTGAAAAAAATCTGGGAACCTTACACTGGCAGGGGGTGGCAAGGTGTAAGGAGAGAGAGTGGAGACCTGGAAAGGCAGGTGATGGGTTGCTGGGGGTGCGATGAGCAACAAGAACAGGGGTAGCAGCCCCCAAGGTGTGTTCTGTGTGTGGCTGGCAATGTTAACTTGGCACGGTGGACATTCTTCTACAGAGATGCAGGCTAGTGTGAGGCCAGGCTTGAAGTATCTCTGTTTTTGCCCTCTTTCTTCCTGCTGGAAGAATCAGCTTATGCAGCCCCTCCTGGGAGCCAGGTAAGCGAAAAGAGGTTGCGGGAGGAGAAGACCCATTTAGCAGAGTGTTCAGAAAGGGAACGTTCCAGACTGGAAACCCAAGAAGCTTCGTTGCAAGATTCTGCCGACAGCATGTCATTTCTTCGTTTAAAACGCCTTTCGTCAATTGATATGCTCACCCTGCCGGAAGGCATAATGAGCGACAGCGTGTTAAAATTTGCAAACTTCCCAAAAGAAAATAATAATACAACGAAGGAAACGAAACAAACCTCGCGTTTGCAAACCACAAGCAGCCAGGATTTTTTGGGGGGACGGATGGACACTTTTTTAAAAAAACCCAGAAAGGGTAGCCGAGTTTTACTCCGAGTAGACCCTGCTGCAGTTGACAGGTCTAAGTTAGTCATGCTCCTTAGCTCTCAGTGGCTCAAAGAGGTTTTTGCTCCAAAGGAAACGTTTTTTTTCTGAGAGTCTTGGCTTGTTCCCAAAAGGACAACCCACCAGGCCGGCGGCCTTTTGCGTTTCTGCCACTAGGGGCTGCCCTCGGATGGGCTTGTGAGCACATGCCAGTCAGTGGGCCCAGGAATGTTGGTTGGCAAGCTCTGGGCAAGGCCTGGCATGCCCTGGCAGTTCCTGAGGTCTAGGGCTGAGCCAGTGCCGAAGGGATCCTCCGAGGCACCCCAAACGGATCTCTGCCTCGTGAGCAGCATTGACCCACTGGCTGAACTTGCTGGCGGGTATTTACGAAGATCATGGCCACTGGTCCTATCACCTCCTGGCAAACAGAAGGGGAAGAAATGGAGGCAGTGAGAGATTTTACTTTCTTGGGCTCCGTGATCACTGCAGATGGTGACAGCAGTCATGAAATTAAAAGATGCCTGCTTCTTGGGAGAAAAGCAATGACAAACCTAGACAGCATCTTAAAAAGCAGAGACATCACCTTGCCAACAAAGGTCCGTATAGTTAAAGCCATGGTTTTCCCAGTAGTGATGTATGGAAGTGAGAGCTGGACCATCAAGAAGGCTGATCGCCGAAGAATGGATGCTTTTGAATTATGGTGCTGGAGGAGACTCTTGAGAGTCCCATGGACTGCAAGAAGATCAAACCTCTCCATTCTGAAGGAAATCAGCCCTGAGTGCTCACTGGAAGGACAGATCCTGAAGCTGAGGCTCCCATACTTTGGCCACTTCATGAGAAGAGAAGACTCCCTGGAAAAGACCCTGATGTTGGGAAAGACAGAGGGCACAAGGAGAAGGGGAGGACAGAGGACGAGATGGTTGGACAGCATTCTCGAAGCTACCAGCATGAGTTTGATCAAACTGCGGGAGGCAGTGGAAGACAGGAGTGCCTGGCGTGCTCTGGTCCAGGGGGTCACGAAGAGTCGGACACAACTAAACTACTAAACAACAACATTTCCGATGCGTGTGATGGAAATCCCGCCAGCCAAAGGCATGGGAAGAGCAGCAAGGCGGCGGCAGCTCCTTCAGAGTTCGGCTGACGAACAGGACGTAGCAGAAACCGGCTGCTTCCTTGGAAAAGGGGCACTTTTCATCAGATTCAGAGCCCTCTGGAGTTTCAGAGCTGTGGGGCTGGCACTGACAAGTCCCTGCTCTCTTTGGCAGGTTTAGCAGCCCCAGGTGAGGGGATGTGCAGCAGGGCCTCACTAGGATGTTGTAAACCAAAATCTGCCCTTTCCCCCCTTATGGGGTATCCAAGAGCCCATATAGAGCCCTTACATAGGTTCCCTATTGGTAGGAGAGAATAACAGAGGCCAACCAGAGAATATTGAGAAGCAAAGCAGCTAGTAAGCCTGATCTTTATTGATCTGTTGCAACAGGGTGCTCTCCTCACACGCAGGAAAGGAGGAGGACCTCAAACAATGGTGTGCAAGCTGTTATATAGACTTTTGAAATTGCCACCCTGTAGATCAAGACCAGGGGACGCAGGTGGCGCTGTGGGTTAAAGCCTCAGCGCCTAGGACTTGCCGATCGAAAGGTCGGCGGTTCGAATCCCTGCGGCGGGGTGCGCTCCCGCTGCTCGGTCCCAGCGCCTGCCAACCTAGCAGTTCGAAAGCACTTCCGGGTGCAAGTAGATAAATAGGGACCGCTTACCAGCGGGAAGGTAAACGGCGTTTCCGTGTGCGGCTCTGGCTCGCCAGAGCAGCGATGTCACGCTGGCCACATGACCCGGAAGTGTCTCCGGACAGCGCTGGCCCCTGGCCTCTTAAGTGAGATGGGCGCACAACCCCAGAGTCTGTCAAGACTGGCCCGTACGGGCAGGGGTACCTTTACCTTTACCTTTACCTAGATCAAGACCACCCCCACATACATCATACATACATCACAGAAAGTGTGATCTATAAGAGAAATCTGAGTGCTTTGTTTACCTCCTGTCTGCCAGGTTACCTGTTTAATGGTCACTTGATTGGATTGCCTGGGGAGCCTGGCCAGTCTTTTGTAATGATAAATACTTAGTTCCTGGGCCAGGTCAGGCTCACACCCTATTCATATATTAAATGTGCCCTTAAGACAGGATTTGTGAGGAAAGAGACAATGGGGAGGTTTTTCCATTTTCCTTTGACCTTTCAGAGAAAACATTTGCTCAGTTTAGGAATCAAAATGGCTTCAGGTCGGTCTTCCTGTGCTGATCTATTTACGTGCTTGGTTGGTACACTTATGAACATTTAACATATATCTAAGACCTCAAAATTCCTATCACAAGGACAGGGGCAGGAAAAGGTTTGGAAGCCCGAGGGCCACGGTCCCTTCTGGATGATCTCTGCAGGGGCCGCAAGACAATGGGGGGTGGGCCAGAGGCAAAATGGAGCGAAGCAAAGAATGCAAATTTTCCCTCTGTACCACAGGCTAGTTTCTCCACACACACACACTCACACACACCTCTCCAGGGAAGCAAGAGGCAGGGTCGGAGTTCGAGGACACATTCCAGCCAGGCAAAAGCCCTTGAGGGGAGGGTGCAAAGAACAAGCAGGGGCAAACTCGGCCCTCTAGATGTTTTGGGACTACAATTCCCATCATCCCTGACCACCAGTCCTGTTAGCTAGGGGTTATGGGAGTTGTAGTCCCAAAAACATCTGGAGGGCCAAGTTCGCCTATGCCTGTCAAAGAAAATACAAAATGGAATGCAGTGGTACCTCGGGTTACATCCGCTTTGGGTTACATCCGCTTCAGGTTACAGACTCCGCTAACCCAGAAATAGTACCTCAGGTTAAGAACTTTGCTTCAGGATGAGAACAGAAATCACGCGGTGGCAGCGGGAGGCCCCATTAGTTAAAGTGGTACCTCAGGTTAAGAACAGTTTCAGGTTAAGAACGGACCTCCGGAAAGAATGAAGTACTTAACCCGAGGTACCACTGTACCATATTGGCCTGAATATAAGCCTCACTTTCCCCCCAAATTCCGACCGTGAAAAGTTAAAGTGCGGCTTATATTCGCGACCTTACAGTTTGCAGCCAGGAGTGGGGGCAAACAGCACGGCAAAGAGGCGCCCACCCCACACATAGTCCCCAATCCTACCCCCCAGGAAGGGAGAGAGTGAGGAAGGGGAAAGCCTGCTGGCAACGCAGCATGGCTCCCCGCCCCCCCAGTATGCTGCCAGGAGCAGCAAGGAATGGAGCGGCTTATATTTGGGTATTTTTTAATTTTTCTCTCTCTCCCCCCCCCCCCTTTTAAAGGTGCAGCTTATATTCAGGTGTGGCTTATATTCGGGCCAATACGGTATTTGTGTTCCTAATAAAGCACAATCTTATATATCTGTGTATTGCCATTTCATCTCAGTCTTCCATCCTCGTACTGAGAACTAAATCCCATCCCCATCTCCCCAGTTCTTCAGCCTCACCCCCCCCCCCCCGAGAAAGCCCACTCTGATCTGTCTCCAACCTTTTCTAAGCCTATTGGTTTCAATGGGTCTGATCTCAGTAGGAGTTGCATTGGACAACCAAGGGGAAAAACGATAGGGCTTTGCGGCAACTAATGGAAACGAGCAAATTTATTACGGCATCAGCTTTTGGGGAAAACGGATCCGTCCTGAGTTAGGGATACACACTCATGGCTGGTAGCAGGGTGGGGTTTTGTAAACAGAGAGGTCGGTGGGTGATGAGATGCAGAGAATCAGAGATAGCGATAACTGATAACTGCGTGATCGACAGCAAGGTTTCGCAAAACAGCTCTTGATAAAAAGAGATATCCTGGAATTGGTAAGCCGATTAGCATGTATGCATTTAAAACCCCTTTGTTTCCGTTCCTTCCTCAAGTGATAGCATTTAACCTATGGATGTATTGCAATTTCGCCATTTCACATTGCAGCCTCCCTTCAAAGTTCCTTTGCTCCAAGAAGGCCATTTACAGGGTTGAAAATTTCCTCCATGCGGAACCTCTTCATGGCCCACTGAGCTATACATTTAAGGTAAAAGGTAAAGGACCCTGGACGATTAAGTCCAGTCAAAGGCGTCTATGGGGTTGCGGCGCTCATCTCGCTTTCAGGCCGAGGGAGCCGGCGTTTGTCCACAGACAGCTTTCCGGGTCATGTGGCCAGCATGACTAAACCGCTTCTGGCGCAGCAGAACATCGAGACGGAAACCAGAGCGCACAGAAACACCGTTTGCCTTCCCTCCGCAGTGGTACCTATTTATCTACTCCCACTGGTGTGCTTTCGAACTGCTAGGTTGGCAGGAGCTGGGACAGAGCAATGGGAGCTCACCCCGTTGCGGGGATTCGAACCGCCGACCTTCCGATCAGCAAGCCTAAGAGGCTCAGTGGTTTAGACCACAGCGCTGCCCACGTCCCGCTGTACATTTAAAGCAGGGCGACACCACTTATAAGCAGTCGTGGCTTCCCTCAAAGAATTCTGGGAATTGTAGTGAACTGAGGTTGCTGGGAATTGTTAGGACACGCACCCCCCCACAGTATTACCCTCTCAGCACTACAATTCCCAGAGTTCCCTGGGAGGAAGGATTGATGGTTAAGCCACTCTGGGAATTGCAGCTGTGCGAGAAGAACGGGGGCGGGGTCCTCCTAAGAGCACCCCTAACAAACTACAGTTCCCAAGATTCTTGGGGGGGGGATTCATAAGTATTTAAAGTGGTATGACACTGCTTTAAATTGATAGTGCAGATGGGGCCTCCGGGGACCGTAGTCACAAAAGCAGATCTGTCTGTGTGACTTCCTGCTATAGTTTTCATTACACACACACACACACACACACTACAGTGGTACCTCAGGTTACATACGCTTCAGGTTACAGACTCCGCTAACCCAGAAATATTGCTTCAGGTTAAGAACTTTGCTTCAGGATGAGAACAGAAATCGTGCTCCAGCGGCGCGGCAGCAGCAGGAGGACCCATTAGCTAAAGTGGTGCTTCAGGTTAAGAACAGTTTCAGGTTAAGTACGGACCTCCGGAACGAATTAAGTACTTAACCTGAGGTACCACTGTACTTGCTGTCACTTGTTTGCAGGGTGTGTTTGTTATTTTAAAAAAAGCATATTCACACATTGATGGGTGGTGTGAAGCTGCCTAGTCTCTGAGCCTCATCCCTGGGCCTCTCGGCCAAGCCACGCCCACCTGCCAATCACCTGAACTCATATAGGTCAGCCCCACCCACCAATCAAATTTGGGAGACGCCCACCTGTCCTCTAGGGCTGTGCCCGGTGATGATATGAGGCGGGGCCTTGTTGGTGGCTGCCCCCAGATTGTGGAATTCCCTTCCATGGGAGGCTCCCTCTGCTTTCCTTTCCTTGGCAGGCAGACTTTTTCATTTGTCGTTCAGACAAGCCTTTGGCCACTAAGCAGCTGCTGTGGCAAGGTCTCCTGCAGGTGTGTGTGCTTTTAAATAGCTTTAAGCGTTTTTAGCGCTGCTTTTAATAGGGCTATATTTAATTATTATTATTAATATTAGTAGTAGTAGTAGTATACCACCTTCCATCTGTAGATTTTTATTTACTGGGTTTTTTAGTTTTCAGTTTTGCCGTTCTGGTATAAATGTGGGGTATTAAATAAGAACATAAAAAGAGCCTGGCTTGTCAATTTGCCCAATCCTTCCTTGCTTCTTTATTTATTTATTTTAAACATTTTATTAAATTTCCAAAAATGACAGAAAAAGGGGAAAAAAGAAAACAGATCAGCAAACGTTTTCAGCAAGGGGCCAGTCCACTGTCCCTCAGACCTTGTGGAGGGCCGGACTATATTTTGGAAAAAAAATTTTAAAAATTAAAAAATTCCTATGCCCTACAAATAACCCAGAGAAGCATTTTAAATAAAAGCACACATTCTACTCATGTAAAAACACAGATTCCCAGACCGTCCGCGGGCCGGATTGAGAAGGCGATTGGGCCGGATCCGGCCCCTGGGCCTTAGTTTGCCTACCCATGCACTACCCACATCATCAGATACCGCAGCCTTCTCATCTGGCGGCCTTCCAGATGTTCAACTCACCTCATACCCCAACCCCTGACCATGAAGGTGCTGGAGTCCCAAGGCAACATCTGGAGAGTCCCAGGTTCCCATCCCAGAAGGCTCAGGAGGCCACCGCCCTGCTGAACTTTAGCCGGTCTGGGCAGTGTCCAGATGAGATCCGTCTGCATGCTACTCTGGGCTCCATGATGTTAGAAAAATGGGGCGAGTAGCTAGAAAATATGGGGAGGCGGCCTGCCCATTTTTTAGCCTGGCTGCATATGCAACCATTACAATCAGAGCACATTCTCTGCCCGCCTTCCCAGAATCCTGGGAACTGTAGTTCACCCATGAACGTGTCTAGAGGAGGGCAACCAAAATGGTCAAAGGCCTGGAAATGATGCCTTATGAGGAACGGCTAAGGGAGCTGGGCATGTTTAGCCTGGAGAAGAGGAGGTTAAGGGGTGATATGATAGCCATCTTCAAATATAAAAAAGGATGTCACATAGAGGAGGGAGAAAGGTTGTTTTCTGCTGCTCCAGAGAAGCGGACACGGAGCAATGGCTCCAAACTACAAGAAAGAAGATTCCACCTAAACATTAGGAAGAACTTCCTGACAGTAAGAGCTGTTCAACAGTGGAATTTGCTGCCAAGGAGTGTGGTGGAGTCTCCTTCTTTGGAGGTCTTTAAGCAGAGGCTTGACAGCCATATGTCAGGAGTGCTCTGATGGTGTTTCCTGCTTGGCAGGGGGTTGGACTCGATGGCCCTTGTGGTCTCTTCCAACTCTATTATTCTATAATTCTATGGAGGAGCTACCGTGCCCAGCACCCTGAGTAAGATAGTACAATTCCCAGGATTCTTGCAGGGGGGAGGGAGTCAAATGGGCTACTGAAAGCGAACGGGCCAGGCCAATTGCGCTCCATTCATTGCCATGGGTCTACTCGTGAGAAAAGCTGGATCCGGCCCAGGGCCCGACATAAGTCTGGATTTGGGGAGGGCGGGGGAACAATCCAGCGCCTCCTGCAAAGGAAAGCTTGGCTGGAGAAGATGGAGAGTCTGATTCCCGAGGCTTCCTCCCCGTGCGTAAAAGCGCATCCAGCGCTCGGCGGCGCTTTTTCCACCCGGAGCTGCTTCTCGGAGGAGCAGCCCCCGAGATCGGCGGTCCCTTTCATCACTTCCGTCCCCCCACCCCCCAGCCCTCCTCCTTCCCTCCTCCTCCTCCTCCTCCTCTCCATCCATCCCCGCCCGAGAAACGGGGAGGGGGGGAAAGCAGCCCAGCCGCCGCCGCCGCCGCCAAGCCAGCCAGGCAATCCGGGGCCGGGCGCGTCGGCGGCAGCGCAGCCATGGGCCAGGGCGCACGGCGGGCCGGCGGGCGCGGCCAGGGCGCACGGGCGCGGGCCGCTTCCAGGAGGGCGTAGCGGCCCTGGCCGGGGGATGGAGCGCGGCGGCGGCACCAGCAGCAGCAGCGGAGGCGAGGGGCGCCCGGAGGCGGCTCGTTAAGGTGCGCCACGCGGCGGCGGCGACGGCGCGGGGGGATCCGGCCGAGTTTTTGGGGACGCCCCGGCGGCCCGGAGCTCGCCTCCCTCCGCCGCTCGGTTGGAAAGGGAGCCGGCCGGGCAAGGGGACCGGAGCGGGGTTGGGGGGAGATGGTGCTCTCAACTGTAGTTATTTCAATTTTTTTACATAAAAAGCAAGATGACATGAAAGTCTTTAGGAGAGAAACCTCAAAAAACAACAACAACCCCTCTCCAAATATATATATTTTTTGAGGTTTCTCTCCTCCTAAATACTTTAATGTCATATTGCTTTTTATGTAGTTGTGTGTGTGGGGGGGGTAGGTTTGGGGCATTTTCTCCCCCATGAATGCTTCTGTGTTGTATCTCTGTCTCTTTTTAGTTAATTTGGGAGATTCCTTCCCCCCTTCCCCCCGCAATACTGTACTTCTATACTATCTTTTTTGTTGTTATGGGGGGGGGGGGAAATTCCCCACCCCAAATATTTCCATCGTTTTTATTTGTTTTTAAGTTACTGAGAGTGGATATTGTAGATTGCTCCCCTCCATCTTATTATATATTTTTTAGCTATTGGGGGTGAATTTTGGGAGATTCCCCCCCTCCATCCTTCCATGTTATCCATATTTTATTAGTTATTGGGGTGGGGGTGAATTTTGGGAGATCGCCTCTCTAAATACTTCTAATGTTTGCATAATTATTATTTTAGTTTCTGGTGTGTGTGTGGGGGGGGGGTTGAGGTTTGGAGATTCCCCACCCCAGATTATTTCTCTGTTTTTTATAGTTCTTTTAATATCTTAACTGGGGAGAAGGGAATGAATTTTGGAGAATTCCCTTCCCCCATTCCCTTCCCTTAACTTTTGAACACCCTCTTGGATCCCCTCTCTTTTGACCTTTAACCTCCCCCACCCTTGACCCCCAGGGGAAGGTTTGTGCCCCCCCCCAAAAAAAAACATGGGCTAGGTATCAACAAACTTTTCCCAGCCAGGGCTCCCTTTTAACCCAAACATGCCCATTTCTTAAATTTTTACCATATATTTGCGAGTGCTTCTGTGGCGACCTGCCTTAAATCAGGTTGCAACCCACTAAGGGGTCCAAAAGTAAGCTTTTTCAGATCAGTGGGGCTTACTCCCCCCCCCCACTGGGAAGTACTTGAAAGGCTCACAGCTCCAATTCTCGCCTGCTTACCTCCTTTCCTTCTTCTAGATATTCGCTCCAGATTCTTCTAGACTCTTACCTAGATCCCTGCTCAAATGCTCATGCCTAGAGCTCTCAGTTGCATAGTAATTTCACTAATGCATGCTCTGGATCCTTCAGTCGCCCCCTTCCAAAAAAATAAGTCATTTATGGGTGCCTCTCTTAGGCTGCCTGGGTAGCTCAGTCGGTAGAGCATCAGACTTTTAATCTGAGGGTCCAGGGTTCAAGTCCCTGTTCAGGCGTGTCCTTTAGGGACGCAGGTGGCGCTGTGGGTTAAAGCCTCAGCGCCTAGGACTTGCCGATCGAAAGGTCGGCGGTTCGAATCCCTGCGGCGGGGTGCGCTCCCGCTGCTCGGTCCCAGCGCCTGCCAACCTAGCAGTTCGAAAGCACCTCCGGGTGCAAGTAGATAAATAGGGACCGCTTACCAGCGGGAAGGTAAACGGCGTTTCCGTGTGCGGCTCTGGCTCGCCAGAGCAGCGATGTCACGCTGGCCACGTGACCCGGAAGTGTCTCCGGACAGCGCTGGCCCCTGGCCTCTTGAGTGAGATGGGCGCACAACCCCAGAGTCTGTCAAGACTGGCCCGTATGGGCAGGGGTACCTTTACCTTTACCTTTACCTCTTAGGCTGCTTACGCACCATACAGTACATCTAAAGCACATTCTTCACTCCATCCTGCAAAGAATCCTGGGAACTGTAGTTTATGGAGGGCGCTGGGAATTGTAGTTCTGGGAGGAGTGAACTACAGTTCCCAGGATTCGGGTGTGTGTGTGTGTGGATCAATGTGCTTTAAATGTAGCCTTAAATATTTAAGCCTTTCTCTCCCCCAGTTTATTGGCAAACCACCCTTCCAGGAGTTCTTTGCTGGTGTGTTCCAAGATTTGACCTCTCCCAGTCCCACCTGAACTCTGGGTCCTTCTCCCCCCTTCCTTCTCCCCACTGCACACACAATTGCTGGGGGTGCCCTGAGAACCCTTATTCCTCTCTTTACCCGACGCAGGGCTAACCAACCTGGTGCCCACTAGTTGTGGTTGCATTCTGCCTCCCATCATTTCTGAGTGTAGGGAGTGTGGTTGATGGGAGCTGGAAACCTCCATTAATGTCTTTAGGGCGCCATGTTGGGGAAGGGCCGTAGTGTGTCCGGCTTGCATGCGGAAGATCCCAACTTCAATCCCTGCCTGAAACCCTGGAGAGCTGCTGCCAGCAAGTGTAAACATTACTGAGCAAGATGGACTCGGGTCTCAGGCAGCTCCCTTCTGTTCCTATAAAACAGCTCCCTAGGTTCCTATTTAAACCAGCCGTTTATTCAAAGCCATGAGGACTGGAGTCTTAGGTTTTTTTACTTAGCGGATGGAGCTAAATAAGGCAGGTTTCTGTGTGCCTCTGGCCTAGTGTGACCCCCCCACCCTCCTTCCTTAGCTGCCCCATATCTCTTCCCTGCTCGCCAGCCCCTCCTCGAACTCCTCCTCCCTCCTTCCCCCAAATGTTGATTCCTTGATATTCTATCTTCATTCCTTGCCTTAGCACAGTAGAAAACAACTACCCCTCCTTCCAATTCTCTCCCCACACATTCCGGATCCTGCTTTGTCTCACTCCCAGTTTCTTCCCTGGTCCCTCTTCCTCACCCCCCCCCCACAAAAAATCCATTGGCTTGGGTGGCCCCTCTCCCTAGATGCTGATGCTGAGATATCTTAAACCGCTCGATTTGGATTTCCAAGCCTGTATCCTTTTCCTAGGCCCAGATTCTCACTCCCTCTGCAACCCCACCAGTTCCCCAACTGCTGATGCTGAGATATCTTACCCTCCACCTCCCCGCTGCCCCATTTCCACGTTCTGGATCCTGCCCCTGTAATATCCTGACCACCCACCCCACCCGCCTGCTGGCTGCCCACAATTCCTCTCTTCCTTGGCATAATGCCCCCCTTCCAGATGTTGCCGGCGGGAGCCAGACCTTGCTTTCGTGTCATCTTCTCGGCATGGCCAGTGATCTCGAACCACCAATCGCTCCCTATATCCACGCACCGCTTCCTTCTCCCCCCCCCCAAGCCTTAGCCAGATGCCCAAACAAGTCAGCTTGGCACCAAATGGAGGCAGTAGACGGGGTATTCCGGGAGAGGGACAGCATTGCTCTCCTCCTCTGGGCAGGAGAGCCTTGGCCGCTTTATCTAAACACACCAGCCTCTTTCCTGCTACCTGTATATGTGGATTGAAGGGTTGTAGCTCAGCGGTAGAGCATTTGAAAGACCCTCCTCTGAAACCCTGGAGAGCAGCTGCCGGTCAGTGCAGGCAATATTAGCTCCATGGAATCTTAAAAGAGTCGCCGTCTAGTACAACCCGCTGCAATGCAGGGATATTTTGCCCAACGTGGGGGGCTCGAACCCACAACCCTGAGATGAAGTGCCATGTGCTCTTGCCTGCTGAGCTATCCCAGGACTGGCCTCCAGTGTTTGGGAAGGTGGCGAAGCATCTGCAGAAGCTTCTAGGTTTGATCCGCAATGGCATCTCCAAGCAGAAAGACCCTGGAGAGCGTGGAAACCCTGGAGAGCTGCTGCCAGCCAGTGTGGACATTATTGAGCTAGGTGGCCCATTGTTCTGAGTGGGAATAAGCCAGCTTCTGGCGTTTACTGTTTAAATCAGGGCCTTTATTCAGAACCATGAGGACTGGAAACTTGCTTTATGGTAGAATAATCTGTATGGAGAAGGTCCTGGGGTTCAGTCCCAAGCATCTGGGAGGGACTCGCCCTGCTGAGTTGCTACCAGCCAGTGTGGACCTTACTGAGCTACACGGTTGGATTTGGTAGGAGACAGCTTCCTCTGTGCCTCTGCTTTACCTGTGTGGCATTGACCTTCTTAGGCAAATCTCTGTGCTACTAAACAAGGTGAAGCTGGCCTACCTGGGAAGATGGAGGACAATCCTTCACTGGAGGTTTTTTAACACAGGTTGGGTCGTCCGTCTGCCCGGGATTCTCAAGCTGTGATTCTTTGCATTGCAGGGGGTTAGACTAGATGACTCGTGGGGTCCCTTCAGACACTCTGATTCTATGAATTTGCCTCTCTCATTTTTTGGCAAGCCCCATACATTATGGAGGGGGCAACTGCCAAAGGAGAACTCTGTGTGCCTCACTCTCCTACAACCCCCCCCCCCAATCTTCACCCCCCCATCACAAACTCTTCACCCCCCCATCACAAACGGCCCTGGGAAAGTTGACACAGTTCTCTGGGACTCGCACAGAGTGCTTTTCAAGTTGTTGTCTGTGTCTTTTGTGATCTGGGATTAGGCGAGAGGGAGGGGATCTGGGTGGGGCAAAGGGAGTTTGTGGCATCTGTGTCTTTGCCTGCCCCGAAACTTTTGTGTGTGTGTATGTGTGTCTGTGGCTTTGAAAAATAAACATTCCCTGGAGTTTGGGTGGCTCGGTGCCTGGGGAGGTGGCAATTGGGATTGGCTGCTCACTCCCTACCCAAAAAGTACCGCCCATTCCCCAGCAGCAGAGCCCTGAGTCAAAGAAATGGACTGGTTGGTGTTTCCTCTCTGGTTTTTATGCTTTGTGGTTGCTAGAGGCTCATCTCAGCTTCCCCTGCACAATGTTAATAGGCTAAATAGCACAGCTCAACACCTCATTTCCCCTTCCCCATCTTTGCAAGTGTCTCTTCTCTTGTTCCTGTGCAATCAGATCAAAGTTGGTGCTTCCTTACGGCGCAAATATATCTCATCTCTATGTCGGAACACCTTGAGGCACAGGTCAAATCTGTGTCCAGGGCAGCTGTTTACCAGCTCCATCTGGTAAGCAGGATGAGACCCTACCTGCCCGCGGACTGTCTTGCCAGAGTGGTGCATGCTCTGGTTATCTCTCGCTTGGACTACTGCAATGCGCTCTGTGTGGGGCTACCTTTGAAGGTGACCCGGAAACTACAACTAATCCAGAATGCGGCAGCTAGACTGGTGACTGGGAGCGGCTGCTGAGACCACATAACACCGGTCTTGAAAGACCTACACTGGCTCCCAGTACGTTTCTGAGCACAATTCAAAGTGTTGGTGCTGACCTTTAAAGCCCTAAACGGCCTCGGTCTCTGAAGCAGCGGTTCTCAACCTGTGGCTCCCCAGATGTTGTTGAACTACAACTCCCATCACCCCTAGCTTACAAGGCCAGAGCTCTGAAATGTATCAGATAGCTCCAACTGCTGTGCCTCTGTTATTTCTTCACATTTCTGTCCTGCTTTCCCCCCATAGTAGAACTCAAGGCAACATCCTGATCAAATTTGCAGATGACACCAAACTGGGAGGGGTGGCTAACACCCCAGAGGACAGGATCACACTTCAAAACGACCTTGACAGATTAGAGAACTGGGCCAAAACAAACAAGATGAATTTTAACAGGAAGAAATGTAAAGTATTGCACTTGGACAAAAAATATGAGAGGCACAAATACAAGATGGGTGACACCTGACTTGAGAGCAGTACATGTGAAAAGGATCTAGGAGTCTTGGTTGACCACAAACTTGACATGAGCCAACAGTGTGACACGGCAGCTAAAAAAGCCAATGCAATTCTGGGCTGCATCAATAGGAGTATAGCATCTAGATCAAGGGAAGTAATAGTGCCACTGTATTCTGCTCTGGAGGACGCAGGTGGCGCTGTGGGTTAAAGCCTCAGCGCCTAGGGCTTGCCGATCGAAAGGTCGGCGGTTCGAATCCCTGCGGCGGGGTGCGCTCCCGCTGCTCGGTCCCAGCGCCTGCCAACCTAGCAGTTCGAAAGCACCTCCGGGTGCAAGTAGATAAATAGGGACCGCTTACCAGCGGGAAGGTAAACGGCGTTTCCGTGTGCGGCTCTGGCTCGCCAGAGCAGCGATGTCACGCTGGCCACGTGACCCGGAAGTGTCTCCGGACAGCGCTGGCCCCTGGCCTCTTGTGTGAGATGGGCGCACAACCCCAGAGTCTGTCAAGACTGGCCCGTACGGGCAGGGGTACCTTTACCTTTACCTTTTATTCTGCTCTGGTCAGACCTCACCTGGAGTACTGTGTCCAGTTCTGGGCACCACAGTTCAAGAAGGACACTGACAAACTGGAACATGTCTAGAGGAGGGCAACCAAAATGGTCAAAGGCCTGGAAACGATCCCTTATGAGGAACGGCTAAGGGAGCTGGGCATGTTTAGCCTGGAGAAGAGGAGGTTAAGGGGTGATATGATAGCCATGTTCAAATATATAAAAGGATGTCACATAGAGGAGGGAGAGAGGTTGTTTTCTGCTGCTCCAGAGAAGCGGACACGGAGCAATGGATCCAAACTACAAGAAAGAAGATTCCACCTAAACATTAGGAAGAACTTCCTGACAGTAAGAGCTGTTTGAAGTGGAATTTGCTGCCAAGGAGTGTGGTGGAGTCTCCTTCTTTGGAGGTCTTTAAGCAGAGGCTTGACAACCATATGTCAGGAGTGCTCTGATGGTGTTTCCTGCTTGGCAGGGGGTTGGACTCGATGGCCCTTGTGGTCTCTTCCAACTCTATGATTCTATGATTCTATACCTGGGGTTCCATGGTGGCCTCCCATCCACGAGCTGACCAGGCCTGGACCTGCTTAGCTTCAGGGAGGTGGTGGCCTCATGCACCTTCAGACCATGCTCTGGTCTGGAAGAGAGAGGAAATAGCAGTTTCTTTAACAGAGGGGCCACTTCAGACAAGGCCCTGCCTTGATGTCTGAGGACAGAACAGGTTCATATAAAGGCCCTACATACCTACAAATCCCTTCTCGGCTGAAACAGACCTGGACGTTCTTCAACCAGCATTTATTTATTTATTTATATTCTTACATTCACGTCCTACCTTTACTCCAGGGGGCTTGTACATGGTTCTCCGCTTCCTCCTTTAATCCGCATAACAATCCTGTGAGGTTGGTTACACTGACAGGTAGGGACTGGTCCAAGGCAAGTGGAGATTTGAACCTGGGTCTCCCAGGGCCAGCACACTGACCACTATTTTACCCTGGCTCTCCCAAGGATTAAAAACAGAGGGCTGACCTCTCTGGAATGACCAAGTTTCCTCATGGCATCAATTTCAAAGCATTGGAGGAGTTTTTGCCTGAGGAAATTGGATGAGGGAGGTGCTTAGCCCATCCCCTTCCAGCAAATTACGTTTTCCAGAGCAGTTTTTCTCACACATACCGTTAAAAACCAGAACCGAGTCCAGATGGGATGGATAGCAGGTGGGAAGGGTGCTTAACCCCTACACCATCCACCAATTCTGCTTTCCACATTATGCCCTTTCCAGCTATTTTAACACCACCCACAAAGCTTAACTCCTTTAATGGTTTTGAGCCCAGCAAGAATAGTTGGGAGAGTCATTTCCCCCCTGACTCTCCCCCCCAATTTTTTTATTCATTTTAAAACACCAATAAACAACACAAACAGAAAAACGAAACAATGCAAACAAATTCTTGTCTTATCCTTATTTTTTCTAAACATTTTTAGGTGAGCTTCCCCAAGTCTCCCCTATCTGATTTTCATTTTACCTCATCTTTAGCAGTTTACATATATCATAATTTTTAACCATTTAGTCACGCTTACTTTTACTATAATAGTCTTCACATTTTATCCTTTACAAATAATACTATTTTAAAATACACTGTCTTCTACTTCTAACCCTACAGCCTATATCCACTTCCAAAGCTATTCTAAGATTTAAATATTAACATAATTTTTTCGAATATTCTTTAAACTTCTTCCAATCTTTTTCCACCGTCTCTTCTCTTTGGTCTCGGGGTCTCCCATACAGTTCGACAAGTTCCATATAGTCCATCATCTTCATCTGCCATTGGTAGATCTTGTTTCTTCCAATTCTTTGCTAGTAATATTCTTGCAGCTGTTGTGGCATACAGGGAAAAAAAATAACATCCTTTTTGGGGATTTCATCCCCTCCTCCTCCCACACTCTTGCATGATTCTATCATATGTGGCGTTGCGGGGTTGCATGTTCGACAAGCCCCTTCATGGACCACTGCATTGACAGCAAACTATGGCAAGTTCTTAAAGAAATGGGAGTGCCCAATCACCTCATCTGTCTCCTGAGAAATCTCTATGTGGGACAAGAAGCTACAGTTAGAACTGGATATGGAACAACTGATTGGTTCAAAATTGGGAAAGGAGTACGACAAGGCGGTATATTGTCTCCCTGCTTATTTAACTTATATGCAGAATTCATCATGTGAAAGGCTGGGCTGGATGAATCCCTAGCCAGAATTAAGATTGCCGGAAGAAATATCAACAACCTCAGATATGCAGATGACACAACCTTGATGGCAGAAAGTGAGGAGGAATTAAAGAACCTTTTAATGAGGGTGAAAGAGGAGAGCGCAAAATATGGTCTGAAGCTCAACATCAAAAAAACGAAGATCATGGCCACTGGGCCCATCACCTCCTGGCAAATAGAAGGGGAAGAAATGGAGGCAGTGAGATACCGTATTTTTTGCACCATAACACTCACTTTTTTCCTCCTAAAAAGTAAGGGGAAATGTCTGTGCGTGTTATGGAGGGAATGCCTACGGGTGGCATGCCTACGGATTTTCCTCCTCTAAAAACTACGTGCGTGTTATGGTTGGGTGCGTGTTATAGAGCGAAAAATACGGTATTTTACTTTCTTGGGCTCTGTGATCACTGCAGATGGTGAGAGCAGCCACAAAATTAAAAGATGCCTGCTTCTTGGGAGAAAGGCAATGACAAATGTAGACAGCATCTTAAAA
Organism: Podarcis cretensis; assembly: GCF_951804945.1. Lineage (NCBI taxonomy): Eukaryota > Metazoa > Chordata > Lepidosauria > Squamata > Lacertidae > Podarcis > Podarcis cretensis. The sequence continues at coordinate 9,630,028 of NC_137186.1, forward strand.
AGCAGAGACATCACCTTGCCAACAAAGGTCCGTATAGTTCAAGCTATGGTTTTCCCAGTAGTGATGTATGGAAGTGAGAGCTGGACCATCAAGAAGGCTGATTGCCAAAGAATTGATGCTTTTGAATTATGGTGCTGGAAGAGACTCTTGAGAGTCCCATGGACTGCAAGAAGATCAAACCTCTCCATTCTGAAGGAAATCAGCCCTGAGTGCTCACTGGAAGGACAGATCCTGAAGCTGAGGCTCCAATACTTTGGCCACCTCATGAGAAGAGAAGACTCCCTGGAAAAGACCCTGATGTTGGGAAAGATGGAGGGCACAAGGAGAAGGGGACGACAGAGGACGAGACGGTTGGACCGTGTTCTCCAAGCTACCAGCATGAGTTTGACCAAACTGCGGGAGGCAGTGGAAGACAGAATTGCCTGGCATGCTCTGGTCCAGGGGGTCACGAAGAGTCAGAGACGACTAAATAACAACAACAACATGTTCGACAAGGAAGAGCATCTCTCCTGACACTGATTGGAAGATCTTCTGCTGTCTGCTCTGAAGTGCCCCTGGATGTTAGGTTTCTCTCTGTGCTCCTCGCCACAAATCAGCCATCAGGAGCAAAACAGGAAATGGAGCAGGAAACAGTTAGAAGAGGTGTCTTATTGTCGCCGGGGACTCGGGCGTAGCAGCTGTTGGCACCGGTGTAGCTGTCTGGCTGGTCGGTGGTGGATGTGTCGGCATGCTAGCCCTTTTAGGGAAACCACCACCATCGCTAGAGGAGCCCGCAGGCCTCTCCAGCATTCTAGTCCTCAGCGTGGTTTTGAGCCATCTCGTCTGTTGGACTTGGAGCCAGGTTCTGTAGCAGCTTTGTGGTCCGCTCTAGAAAGGAAGGGACAATAGCGGACTGGGCCGGAAGGTTCATGTGATTCAGTCGACTGCCTTTTAAATCACTTCCTTTGGGGGTGGGGAACCCTGCCCTAGTGTTAGAAATTAGCCAGGTGCCAGGCGCATTTTTCAACTGGCGCGGGTCCAACTGCGACCACGTCTCAGGGTTGCAGAACTTGTAGAACTCAGCAGGGAGGAGGTGGAGGAGGATAGGGACAAAATTAGGATGAGTTGGCTCCAGCTCTCATTGGCTCTGGCGCCCCCTGCTGTCGGGCTCCCTGGCTCCTGCCCCACCAGACGCAATGGGCACTAACCCTGAGGATTTGCAATCGGTATCTGTTAGCTAATGAGCTCATTTAAATGGAAAATTTCCTGTAGGCAGATTAGGAGGTTTTCCAGGCAATATTCTGTTTCTGGAAAAAATTCCTGCGGGAAACTCTTCCTGTTCTGTTTCCAGATTGCCCTTTGGAGTGCTTTCCCCTGGAGAGATCTGGCAACAGATTTTAAAGGGATTTTTTATGTGGCCCTGTTAAATTGGCTCGATGGCTTCTTTGACTCCGTACGCCTATCATAACTGCATCCTTTTCCGTTCTGCTGCTCGTAGGGAAGAGAGTTGTGTTGTTTTATTATCACGTATTTTAAAGTTATTGGGCGTTGTTTGGATGAAGGGCAATTTGGGGGGGCTGCAGGAGTAACAGGCAGTGAGGTGGGGAAATTCTGAACACTCTCCCCCCCCCCAAGATGATGTTACTCCTTAGTTTGTTTCCAGGGTTAACCCTTTCCTGCCCAGGGGATACATTCCCTCCGGGAAGCCCCTTGGGGAAAAATGTGCCAATGGAATCGGAAGCAAAAATGTGAGCAGAGCAATGAATGTGAGTCTTACCTTTGTATGGTACAATGGATTGCAGCCATGCAAAAGTCTGAGGTTCCTTCTCTTTCTTCCTCCCCAGCCCTCCATGCAAACTCTCCTTGCTTGCAAAAGTCCCTGGGGAGGGTATGGAACAGGATTGTAGAGGGGCCGTGACCTGGGAAGAAGGGTGCAGCTTGCAGGGAGACCCGAGGGCCAGACAGAAGCATTCCGAGGGCCACATTCCGCCCCCAAATTTCTCCACCTTTGGTTTGTTTTAGGTGTATATGTGTGTGTGTGCGCGCCCCACCCCACCCCAAACCAATTATTTTTTATTTCTTTGCTTTCCCCACCCATCTCCCTGCCCAAATACAGCACCTCTCATGGGCCTGATAAACTGCCATCGAATGCCATGGAACTTTGTTCTAAGAAACATCCTCCAGGTAAGATCTTCTGATGGGGCTGGTTTTTTGGGGTGGGGGTGGGGAAGGGAGCGGGACTGACAGGGGCTGGGCCACCCCACCCACCCCAATCAACCACAAAACTTAGGTGATTTAACTTCTCAGACTCTCTTTCTCATTCAGCCACTGCAAGGTTGCCAACTTCCTAACAGATCTCTGCTCCTGCGTCCCCAGTGTAGCCACTGGTAGGGGAACTGTGCTTCTGAGAAGCTTTTGCTTAATTCCATTTCATTCGCAATCGCTTCCTCTAAGAGACCATGAAGCATTAATTTTTTTAAAAAAAATATAAGTTAAAAGGTGCCTAATGGTCAGAGAAGGGATGTGGGTGGCGCTGTGGGTTAAACCACAGAGCCTAGGACTAGCCGATCAGAAGGTTGGCGGTTCGAATCCCCACAACGGGGTGAGCTCCCATTGCTCGGTCCCTGCTCCTGCCCACCTAGCAGTTCGAAAGCACATCAAAGTGCAAGTAGATAAATAGGTACCACTCCGGCGGGAAGGTAAACGGCGTTTCTGTGCGCTGCTCTGGTTTGCTAGAAGCAGCATAGTCATTCTGGCCACATGACCTGGAAGCTGTAAGCCGGCTCCCTCGGCCAATAAAGCGAGATGAGCATCGCAACCCCAGAGTTGGTCACGACTGGACCTAATGGTCAGGGGTCCCTTTACCTTTTTAATGGTCAGAGCTGTTTGATGGTGCCCTGGAAGGTGATTGGCTCTTCCTTGCTCGAAGTATTTAAACAGAGGCTGGACAATCTTTTGTCAGGGGTGTGTAGTTGCAAGCTTCCTGCGTCCCTCGGGGTTTGGGGTCAGACTGGATGACCGCACAAGGTGTCTTCCAGTTCTAAAGCTCTGTGACAGATTTTCATATCCAGAGTATATGTACCCTTGCCAGCGGCATGAGGAGTTTGAGGGGGGTTTGTACCGCTTTAGAAGGTACAGAAGGGACTGTACCACTTTAGACAGAAGGCGGTCTTGTCCCGTTTTTGCATTCAACCCCGTTCCCCAGGTTAAAAGCCAGCCAAATGTTCTGCAAGTAGACAAGCAGCGCTTCAAGGCGATCTAGCCCGGCCCTCTCTCTCCCTGCTAAGCTAGCTTCCTACGTGTAAAGTCAGTGAAAATTCCTGAGCTGAGCAGCGGGGCTGGGTTTGGATGGCCTTTGGGGGTCCCTTCCCAATCTACCAGCCTATGACTTTTCCATCTGGGTCAGGCTCCTGTCTAAAGCACAGGATCAAGTCGCATTGCCTTATTTCCTTCCTGGTCAGTTGGCAACCCAGCAGCCCGGAGAGAGCGAGAGCGCTGGGTTGGGTGGCTATCTCTTTGGCAGAAGAGCTGGACTGAGTTAAAAACAGATTTAATAGCGAGCAGGAACCTAAGCAAAATGACTTTTTTGGGGGGGGGTGTCCCATTATAGTGATTTGCATGCCTTTGACTGACTCCGTAAGGTCTTTCTGGGTTGGGGGTGGGGCTGGGGATAGGGAAGCAGGCACAGAGAGGTTCCCCCCCTCATCCCCCCCATGCCGCGGTTACCTAAGCAACGCCGTCCCGGCCCCTCATTGGCTGCTGCGTGGCGGTGGGCGGCCCCCGTCTCCCTCAATGTCAGCGTGGAGTTTTCTCCTGCAGCGAGTGGGGAGGGGGGGCAGCAGCAGCAGCCGCCGAGGCAGGAGGAGAATGGGGGGCACGGACTGGGGAGGCCGATGGGGGGCCGCTGCCTAAGCCCGGGGGGCCTCCTGCAAGGCCCCCCCTCCCCATAAAACACACGCAAATCCGGGCCCGGCGGTAACCATGACGATCCCTAAGGAGATGCCCGAGAAATGGCCCTGGGTCGCCGTGGCGACGGGCAGCCGCGGACAGGCGCCTGGGGGGACAGGTATTTTTTTTGGGGGGGGTGGGGGTTTGACAAGTGAAAGTTTGGGGGGTTTGGCTAGCAGGGTTTTTTTTTTTTTTGCTTTTTAGGGGTGGGGGCTCCTCAAATATCCACGTCCAGCCTTTGTCCTGTCACGACCTCCTTGGAGAAAGCTGTCATTGCAGTTCTCTCCACAAACATTACCTCATACCGCGCCTGCTTCTCCCCCCCCCCAACTCTGGCTTCTCTCCTTTGCACTATATTTTCTTTGGTGGTGGGGGACACACACAGGAGAGCCCCCTTTTTACCCAAAGGAATACCCCCCCTCCTCCCCACCCGTCCCCCCCCATCCCTGCAAATGACCTTGCTTCTGAGACTGCCGAGAGTCGCAAGTTTGGAAACGGGGACAGAGTCCGTTCCAACAATGGATGGGGGGGTTGCGAAAACCCAGAGCAGTTTTATTTCAGTATTTGGGACAGACGGGGGGCGGGGAGCTACTCCTGGGGTTCTTTTTTGTGGTGGGGGGGGGCATGCAAAGAATTAAGAGAGCCAGCCAATCTCATGCAGCCGGGAAGCGGGTTATCAAATCCGCTACCCTTTGTGTTCAGCTTGGAATGGCTAGCAAGGGGCAACTGCTGGAGGGGAGGTGGTAAGCCTGGGAAAGTGGGGTACGGTGATTTCTTTTTGGGGGGGTGTTTGTGTGCCGGCAGCTGATTTTTGGCCTCTGTTTTCAGAGGAGGAAAGGCGGGTGAAAGCAAATGCCCGAGAGTATAATGAAAAGTTCCAGTATGCGGTAAGTACGGGGTTAGGAGTTTGTGGCTGGGGGCTGTAATAAAATATTTAAGGTCTTTTATATATATATATATATATAAAATAAATTGTGTGTGTGAGTTTTCTGGGAAGGGAGGGGTGGTGGTGGAACAACCCACTTTTCGTGGCGGGAACACGAAATCCGTGTTGGTGGGGCAGAGAAGGGGCGTGGGGCTGCGTTTATACCCCACAAAGAGGGATGTGAAAGGGGTGAGCTTGGTTTTGTGGGGAGTTAGGTACAGAAAAGGAAGAACCCAGACCTTTTTTGAGGGGGGGAGGTGGAGATCAGAGGTGATGGTGGCCTCTAGGGATGTGGGTGTAAATATTTAAAAGGCTAACCCGCGGTGTAGTGGTTAAGAGAGTAGGACTCGGGGCTGGGAGAGACCTGGGTTCAAATCCATGAAGCACACTGGGCGTGACCTTGAGGCAGTCGCTGCCTCTCAGCCATGAGAAGTGGGAGTATTTTGGATTAAAATTTCCTTGGAACAAATGGGGGATATAAAAGTGAGAAGTAAATAGATTGTTGTTGTTGTTGTTGTTGTTACTACTACAACTACTATTTGCACTTTCTGGAATGATGCACAGAATGAAACACAGCCATCCTTTGAAATCTGCAGTTCCCTGAATTTTGCAACGCCGTTCTCCCAAACTGAGCGTACCAAAATGCACATGGAGTGTGCCTTGTAAATTTTACTTCAGCAAAAACAGCTTACAAAGATGCATATTCCGTTACAGAACATCCTTTTTCAGAACTTTGGTGAAATTGCACACAAACCCCCCCGTTTTGAGTTAGGAGTATTCTGCGCTAAAGCCCGGATGAATTTTCAAGGGAACTTTGAAACAAAACCCACAAACGAATGTGGAAATGTGGAGAATTGGAACTAAGATTGGAAAAAGATGAGAAACTGAGACGGAATCCGATTCGCCCATCCCATATGGGGAGGCGACTGCTGCTCAGTATTTTTTTGGGAGGGTGTGGGGGGGGGTTGCGGGAAATCCCAGGAAACCTTGAGCTGCCCTTCTGCTTTCTGGAAGTTTCTTCCCACACCAATGCCCTGCTTCTGACTGGGCTTGACCCCTCGTATCTTGGCTAGGGTGTGTCTGTGAATAACTTCCTGTCCGGGGACAGCAGCCCAGCCCAGAGGTTATAAATAGAGCGTTAAGTGTGGAAGGCAGACAAAGAAACTTTGGGATATTTTTTCCTCTTTCTGGAGCGAAGGTGGAGAGAAAAATTTTGAGTCTTTACCCTCCAACAGTAAGTTGTGTTCCTAGTCCACCCGCACATTATCCCCACAGCCTTTTGCACATCCTAGTGTGTTGAACGGTAACTAATAAAAATGGCAAAGCAGTGCAGCTTTATTCGTCAGGGAATTAACAAGGAGCACAGGGCGTTTCGCAGGTGGCGCTGTGGGTTAAACCACAGAGCCTAGGACTTGCCGGTCAGAAGGTCAGTGGTTCGAATCCCCGCAACGGGGTGAGCTCCCATTGCTCGGTCCCTGCTCCTGCGAACCTAGCAGTTCAAAAGCACATCAAAGTGCAAGTAGATAAATAGGTACCGCTCCGGCGGGAAGGCAAACAGCATTTCTGTGCGCTGCTCTGGTTCGCCAGAAGCGGCTTAGTCATGCTGGCCACATGACCCGGAAGCTGTACTCCGGCTTCCTCAGCCAATAAAGTGAGATGAGCACCACAACCCCAGAGTTAGTCACGACTGGACCTAATGGTCAGGGGTCCCTTTACCTTTAAATTGTTATTGGTTTTAGAATGTTTTTGTTATAACTGTATATAAAGGTAAAGTAAAGGTAAGGGACCCGTGGATGGTTAAGTCCAATCAAAGGCAACTAAGGGGTTGCGATGCTCATCTCACTTTCAGGCCGAGGGAGCCGGCGTTTGTCCACAGGCAGCTTTCCGGGTCATGTGGCCAGCATGACTAAACCGCTTCTGGCGCAACGGGACACCGTGATGGAAACCAGAGCGCACAGAAATGCTGTTTACCTTCCCGCTGCAATGGTACCTATTTATCTACTTGCACTGGTGTGCTTTTGAACTGCTAGTTTGGCAGGAGCTGGGACAGATGGTCAGGGGTCCCTTTACCTTTACAGGGCGTTTCTTTGCACTGAGCGAGACGCCTGGTCCATCTAGCTCAGTACTGCCCACACTGATTGGCAGTAACCAATCTTATTTCTGCATGGCAGGGGGTTGGACCAGATGACCAACTCTACAATTATATGAATTCTACAATTCTCCAGGGTTTCAGGAAGGGAGTCCCTCCCAACCTTACCGGGAACGGATTGAACCCGGGGCTTTTTGCACGCAGAAAGCAGGCCTCTGTTCCGACATCCTTTCCAGCTGCTCCTTCCACCAAATCAAAAATGAAGTTGGTAGTCCTCACAGTTCTGGGGGAAAAAGGGGGACTGATTTAAACAGGAACCCATGAAGGTGCCTTATTCCGAGTCAGATCGCCTCTGAGTCCACCTGCCTCCATATTGTCTGCACGGACAGGCAGCATCTCTTCAGGATTTCTCTTCCTGGGACTTGAACCCGGGTAGTTCTTCGTGCCAAGTGGACGCTCTGCCAGCTTCGGCGGCCCTTCCCCAAGGGTTGAAAACAGGGCGGAGAATATCTGTTGGAGGAGTTTTGGGGTGGGGGACTGCTGGGAAACCTAGCCGTGGGGCAGAGCGGAGACGCGCGCTCCCCGCCAGTTTGCCATCTAATGTTGTTTCCTTTCCTCTCTCCCCGCAGAGTAACTGCATCAAGACGTCCAAGTACAACGTGGTCACATTCCTGCCCATCAACCTCTTTGAGCAGTTCCAGGAAGTGGCTAACACCTACTTCCTCTTCCTCCTTATTCTCCAGGTGCGGCCCATTCACGAGACTCTCATATTGGGGCAAGAGGGGAATTTGGGAGGGTTAATGTGGGCGGCATTTTGGTTTTAGAGAGTGGTGGAGGAGACTCCTTAGAAGCACCCTGCCGCCTCTTCTTCCCCTGCCTTTACTTACCCTCTCGCCTGTCTTCCTCCACTCAGCTGATTCCACAGATATCCTCCCTTTCGTGGTTCACCACCATAGTGCCTTTGGTTCTTGTGCTTACCATCACGGCGGTCAAGGATGCCACAGACGATTACGTAAGCAGGGGGGGGGGGAGGCAGGGGAGAGGGGAGACCTGGGTTGGGGCTGCTGGCGATTTGGACCGCTTTGCTGAATTCCCAGAAATCACATCCTGCCTTTCTTTTGCCGTGGCACTCGCGGGATCATATGGGGCAGTTCCTTGGAAGGGGAGGTCAACCACCCAGGCGTTGGCCAAACCCAGACCTGCTTAGCATGAGACAGCTGTGTGATACAGCAGCAAAGAAGGCTAACGCAGTTTTAGGCCGCATTAACAGAAGTCAAGTGTCCAGATCAAGTCATAGTACAGCGGTACCTCGGGTTAATTCGTTCTGGAGGTCCGTCCTTAACCTGAAACTGTTCTTAACCTGAAGCACCACTTTAGCTAATGGGGCCGCCGTGCCGCCGGAGCACGATTTCTGTTTTCATCCTGAAGCAAAGTTCTTAACCCGAGGTAATATTTCTGAGTTAGCGGAGTCTGTAACCTGAAGCGTATGTAACCCAAGGTACCACTGTACAGCCATACCTCATGTTACGTCCGCTTCAGGTTACTTCCCGCGGCGACCGGGAAGTACTGCAAAGGGTTATTTCCGGGTTTTGCTGCTCACGCATGCGCAGAAACGCAAAATGACGTCACGCGCATGCGCAGAAACGGCAAATTGCAACCCGCATGTGCGCAGACGCGCCACTGTGGGTTGCGTTTTTTTCCATGTTGCGAACGGGACTCCAGAACGGATCCCGTTTGCAACCAGAGGTACCACTGATCCGCTCTGTTCTGCCTTGGTCAGACGACACCTGGAATACTGTACCCAGTTTTGGGCAATGCAATTTAAGAAAAATATTGAGAAGCTGGAAAGTGTGCAGAGGAGGGCAAGCGAGATGATCAAGGGTCTGGAAACCAAGCCTTATGAGGAATGGTTGAAGGAGCTGGGCATGTTTAGCCTGGAAAAGAGACTGAGAGGAGATCTGATAGCAATCTTCAGAAGTTGGTTTTCTGCTGCTCAGAGCGTAGGACCCAAACCAATGGATTTAGACAACAAGGAGACTCCGACTAAACGTTAGAAAGAACTTTCTGACTAGGGTTGGACTAGATGACCACCGGGACACCTTCCAACACTATTATTCTACCTGGAGATTTAACCCAGAACCTTCAGCACTCAAAGCAGAAGAATATAAAAAGGCATAAGAAGATCCTGGCTGCTGGATGAGGCCCATGGCCCATCTAGTTCAGCATCCTGTTCTCACAGTGGCCAACCAAATACCTCTGGGAAGCCCGCAAACAGGACCTGAGTGCGAGAGCAGCTCTCTCTACTCTGCGATTCCCAGCAAGTGACGTTCAGCGGCATTTTGCCTCCGACAGTGCAGGGAGAACATAGCCATTGTGACTAGCGGCCCCTGATCGCCTGACCCTCCTCGATTGTGTCGGGGGACCTTCCTTTCATTCTGCATCACGGGGTTGGGCTAGATGACCCTTGGGTCCCTTCCGACTCTTAAGATTCTGCGATCTTGCTGTCTCTCTGCAGTTTCGCCACAAGAGTGACAACCAGGTGAACAATCGCCAGTCTCAGGTGCTGATCAATGGAATGTGAGTATTACCACGGCAACTGTGGATCGGTGGTGGTTGTTGTGGTGGATTTCTGGGCGAGGGGTGGGAAATCTGTTAGACCAGCAATGGGTGATGGGAATCCTGTGGCCCTCTGGATACGCCTGGACTCAAAACACCCGCTTCAGCCACCCAGCATGGCCAGTGATCAAGGAGGAGGATGTGAGTTTGAGCGCAGCAAAATTTGGAGGGCTGTGGGGGTCACACACACACACACACACACACACACACCAGGGTGGTTGGTGGCCATTGAGAGTGATGGATAGAAGGCAGGGAGCCCAACAGTAGGAGCAGCTGGAGTGTGTTATTGGTGGAGCTGGAGCGTGTTATTGGTGGAGCAGGAGCCTGTGATTGGTGGAGGAGAAGCCTGTGATTGTTAGAGCTGGAGCCTGTGATTGGTGGAGCCGGAGCCTGTGATTGGTGGTTCCCCATCCTCGTGTTAAAACAAGTGTTGGGAATGCTGGAGTGCAACTCCCATCATCCCTGGCAATTGACCGTGTTGGATGGGGTGGAAATTCCAACTTTAATGGAGTGGCAGACGAAAATGTTTGAATACACAGAATTGGCGAACATGACTTATAAGATTCGGAACCAAAAAGTAACCAAGTTTGAAGAGGAATGGAGTAAATTTGTTGAATGTATAAGGAATAATTGTAGAAGCTTAAAGACTGTAGCAGGGCTAATATAAATCTTGTGATATGGACAGAATGTAAATAAGAATCTGTAAGAGTGGATGTTAATTATGAAAACCGATGGAGGGAAGGAGGGAAGTCCAGGCGTGATGGTAAATAAGAAGACACAATAATGTTGAATGTAATAGTATATCTTTTATTTATTCTTGTTTTGGAAAATCAATAAAAAGCATTTTAAAAAAAAAGGCCGTGTTGGCTGGGGCTGATGGGAGTTGTAGTTCAGCCACACCTGGCGGGCCAGAGGTTCCCCACACCTGATCGAAGTAAATATATCTTAAGTGATGGGGTTGGGCTTGTCTGCCTGTTTTCATTTGACACACCTCCTTTTTCTCCACTGCCAACCCCCTCTCCCCAAATCTTCCCCACACCTGGTCCTTACAGCCTCCGTCAGGAACAGTGGATGAATGTTCGCGTTGGTGACATCATAAAGTTGGAGAACAACCAGTTTGTAGCGGTGAGTCCTAGACCAGCCCCGCAGTGCTGTTTGCCCCACTTAAGCTGAGTGAGACCCACTAGTACCTGCAAGTCTGGGAATGAAGGAAAGGTCTGGTGAGCCATGTTGGGGAAGGGTGAGTAGAGCCACCTGCCTTGCGTGCAGAAGGTCCCAGGTTCAGTCCTTCGCCTCTCCAGGTAGGTGTGGGAACTATCCCTGCCTGGAGAGCTGCTGCCGGTCAGTGTAGACAATACTGAGATGGATGGACTGACGTGCACTAAGGCAAGGTAAAGGTAAAGGGACCCCTGACCATTAGGTCCAGTCGTGACCGACTCTGGGGTTGTGGCGCTCATCTTGCTTTATTGGCTGAGGGAGCCGGCGTACAGCTTCCGGGTCATGTGGCCAGTATGACTAAACCACTTCTGGCGAACCAGAGCAGCGCACAGAAACGCCGTTTACTTTCCCACTGGAGTGGTACCTATTTATCTACTTGCACTTCGAGGTGCTTTCGAACTGCTAGGTTGGCAGGAGCATGGACAAAGCAACGGGAGCTCACCCCGTCACGGGGATTCGAACCGCCGACCTCATCGGCAAGCCCTAGGCTCTGTGGTTTAACCCACAGTGCCACCCGCGTCCCTTATAAGGCTCTTGCTTATATTCCTATTGCTTATGTTCCTCTTAAATCACACCTTTGCACGGAACCATGAGGACTGGAATCTTAGTTTCTTTTCAGGGAAAGGACTATATAGCACCTGCTCTGCGTGCCGAAGGCTCAGTCCCCAGTGGCATCTCTGAGCAGGGCTGGGAACTGTTCCCTGCCTGAAATCCTAGAGAGCTTCTGCCAGTCAGTGTAGACAATACTGAACTAAATAGACCAATGGTCTGACTCAGTATAAGGCAGCTTTCTGTGTTCCTAAATTATAACGTAGCCTATACAGTGGTACCTCAGGTTAAATACGCTTCAGGTTACATACGCTTCAGGTGCAGACTCCGCTAACCCAGAAATAGTGCTTCAGGTAAAGAACTTTGCTTCAGGATGAGAACAGAAATCATGTTCCCGGTGGCGCAGCAGCAGCAGGAGGCCCCATTAGCTAAAGTGGTGCTTCAGGTTAAGAACAGTTTCAGGTTAAGAACAGCCCTCCGGAACGAATTAAGTACTTAACCCGAGGACCACTGTGCTGAGAGATTAGGACAGTGGTTCTCAAACTTTTTCTTCTGGGCCACACACTCATAGTAAGAATTTGCTTGTGCCACACCATTTTTTAATCAATGAGAAATACACTGTGAAGCAAAGAGCAAAACAAACAACTACTAGCAGTGGTTGATTTGTAACGTGGAACACAACAACTTTATAATATGATCGTAGGACGTCCCGAAAGTATAAAACTACACAGCCACCTAAGAACATGACTCATTCCCAAAATATAATTCTAAATGATCCTCTTACATACGTACCTTAAGTATGTATACAAACTCAATGAGAGGTGTGAGCTTGCTTTTGCCGGGTAATCTCATGTATATTAGGTCTAATTTGAGACAAACAAACACTCATTTCCTCATCCACACAAAGAAACCTTTCTCTTTTCTGATCTTCCCATGGCTGGGGCAACTGAAGAAGATGGGCGGGGTATAAATAACAAAATTGTTTGTCAGAGTTGAAAATCCCTGATCACAGCAACTGTAGAATTGCTCTCGTTTTGAAAATACATTTATCCATAGTCTGCAAAAAAGAGAAATTATTTTTATACTATACCATGGTTAGGCAAACTAAGGCCTAGGGGCTGGATCCGGCCCAATTGCCTTCTAAATCTGGCCTGTGGACGGTCCGGGAATCAGCGTGTTTATACATGAGTAGAATGTGTGTTTTTATTTAAAATGCATCTCTGGGTTATTTGTGGGGCATAGGAATTCATTCATATTTCCCCCCAAAAATATAGTCCGGCCCACTACATGGTCTAAGGGACGGTGGACCAGCCCTCTGCTGAAAAAGTTTGCTGACCCCTGTACTATACTATACTATACTGTACTGTACTGTACTATACTATATAGTACCATGGATAGCTCAGTCAGTGGAACATGAGACTCTTAGGTGGAATCTACACACATATAAAAAAATGCTGTGGAAATTCTTTTTTTAAAAAACGTTTTGAAAAATACATTCAATTTGGCATAGCTCACCGTCGCCATCTGGTGTCACTTTGGAAAATCGCACTTGACAGCATATTAAATGCATTTGACGTCTCTCTCTCCCCCCCCCTTGCCAATACCAGTGTGGTGCGCTATACTCTTTGAGAAGATTAGGAATATAAAGGGTGCAGTCTGCACGTTTGTGGCTGATATTTGCTGCTTTAGCCGCTTTCCTCCTCTTCTCCCCCCAGGCTGACTTGCTCCTCCTGTCCAGCAGCGAACCTCACGGACTTTGCTACATCGAAACGGCAGAGCTGGACGGGTGAGTGCTGACCCCATTTTCCATGCTTTTCCCTCAGCAGTTGGGGCAGTTGAGGGGGCCGTTTCGGAAAGTGAGCCTTGCGCTATTGGGTTTACACATTGTAGCAGGTGTCTGCTCAATTGGATGGGGATCTCCGTCGGGCTGGGACTGCTAGCATGGTATAGTGGTTAAGGTGCCAGACTGGGACCTGGAAGATACCAGGGTTCAAATCCCCACTGAGCCCCAAAGGTTGCTTGGGCCAGTCTCAGCCTAACCCCACCTCACGAGGTTGTTGCGAGGATAAAATTGGGAGGAGGGAAAACCATATATACCAGGGAGAGATTGGTTGGCTATCCGTCCTGGATGCTTTAGTTATTTTATATTTTATATTTTATTTGAATGAATTTTATTATTTTGGTCACAGACCAGTTCCAGCCCACGTACAATATCAAGGAAGTCATAAAACACGATAGGGATACATTTGAATTTGCAATTAGGTATAGCAGGGACAATACAGATTTAGCAACAGTTAAAAAAATATATAAATTAAAACTTAGTATATTTTATTTATACTCTGCTCATCTGACTGGGTTTCCCCAGCCACTTCAGGCAGCTTTACAGCACATATAAAACATAGTAAAACGTTTTCTATTTGAGATTCATGTGTTGCGGGGGGGGGGGGGGTCAGACTAGATGACACTAGGGGTCCCTTCCAACTCCAGAATTGTATGATTCCTACCACCTTGAGTTCCTTGGAAGAAAAGGCGGGATATGCACGAACTAAATGAATAAAATGATACTTTATCATTCCCCCCATAAAATCAATATATTGCTTAATTCTAAAAACATAACCCCAAAGCAGTTTACAAGAGGAATAGAACAATGACAAGAAAACATTTAAAAGCAACAATTTGAAACCTCCAAAAAATAATTTAAACCGATAAGCTGAAAACCAAATTGAAGCACATGTCAGCGTTCCACATGTCTGGATAGACTTGCTTAAATAAAAATGTTTTTAGTGAAGGTGGCTGGCTGTTGTCAAAAGGCAGGGAGTTCCATAGGGTGGCTGTTTTTGGCATGCCAGCTATTTTTATTCCAAGGCGATCCGAACCGCTTATCTAGTTCATTTCATTCATCCCATTTATGTACTGCTTACGTTTAAATAGAGTAGGACACAGGTGGCGCTGTGGGTTAAACCACAGAGCTAAGACTTGCCAATGAGAAGGTCGGTGGTTCGAATCCCCGCAATGGGGTGAGCTCCCATTGCTCAGTCCCTGCTCCTGCCAACCTAGCAGTTCGAAAGCACGTCAAAGTGCAAGTAGATAAATAGGTACCGCTTTGGCGGGAAGGTAAACGGCGTTTCCGTGCACTGCTCTGGTTCACTAGAGGCGGCTGAGTCATGCTGGCCACATGACCCGGAAGCTGAACGCCGGCTCCCTCGGCCAATAAAGCGAAATGAGGGCTGCAACCCCAGAGTCGGTCACGACTGGACCTAATGGTCAGGGGTCCCTTTACCTTTACCTATGTTTAAACAAGGCTCTTCACGGTTATAACTCAGGTCCAAATATATATTAGAAAAGAATAGAGAATTTCTACGTTCTACAAAATGCCGTTGACAGAAAAACAGAACCTCAGCCTTTCAATCAAAACATTTTAAAAATTTGCCTGCCAAGCGGTTTTTAAATCGGCAAACAAATGGGAGCGAGCTCAGCGGAGCCTCCCTGTTCAGTCACAGTCTATATCAATGTCAGTTGCTGGTGGAGGAGGTTGGTAAACCAGCTGGCACTTGGCTGTAGGCTTTTCTGCCTGCCTTTTGGCCTTTCTGGAGACATCTGTGAATAGTAATAATAATAATAATAATAATAATAATAATAATAATAATAATAATTTATTATTTATACCCCGCCCATCTGGCTGGGTTTCCCCAGCCCCTCTGGGCGGCTTCCAACAAAACACTAAAATACAATAACCTATTAAACATTAAAAGCTTCCCTAAACAGGGCTGCCTTTAGATGTCTTCTAAAAGTTTGGTAGTTATTTTTCTCTTTGACATCTGGTGGGAGGGCGTTCCACAGGGCAGGTGCCACTACCGCGAAGGCCCTCTGCTTGGTTCCCTGTAACTTGGCTTCTTGCAGTGAGGGAACCGCCAGAAGGCCCTCGATGCTGGACCTCAGTGTCTGGGCTGAACGATGGGGGTGGAGACGCTCCTTCAGGTATACTGGGCCGAGGCCGTTTAGGGCTTTAAAGGTCAGCACCAACACTTTGAATTGTGCTCGGAAACGTACTGGGAGCCAATGCAGATCTCTCAGGACCGGTGTTATGTGGTCTCGGCGGCCGCTCCCAGTCACCAGTCTAGCTGCCGCGTTCTGGATTAGTTGTAGTTTCCGAGTCACCTTCAAAGGTAGCCTCATGTACAGCGCATTGCAGTAGTCCAAGCGGGAGATAACCAGAGCATGCACCACTCTGGCGAGACAGTCTGCGGGCAAGTAGGGTCTCATCCTGCGTACCAGACGGAGCTGATAAACAGCTGCCCTGGACACAGAATTGACCTGTGCCTCCATGGACAGCTGTGAGTCCAGAATGAATCCCAGGCTGTGCCCCTGGTCCTTCAGGGGCACAGTTACCCCATTCAGGACCAGGGAGTCTTCCACACCTGCCCGCCTCCTGTCCCCCCAAAACAGTACTTCTGTCTTGTCAGGATTCAACCTCAGTCAGGATTCAACCTGTGAGGAGCAGGACACTGTGCATCTTGGATCCCTTCATCCTGCTCCGGTTCTTACCGTGCCTCTTTTCATTGGGGGTAGGCTTGAGTGCAAGGACTGCCCCCCCCCCCCCGGGCAGGAATCCAGGACCTAGGCACCTGGGCCTGCTCCTTGGACCCCCCCCTCCATGTTTAATGCTGCTTTTGCCTCCAGGGAGACCAACATGAAGGTCCGTCAGGCCATCCCAGTGACGTCAGAGCTGAGTGACACCAGCAAGCTTGCACACTTTGATGGTGAGTGGGGGGGGCATAGTTTTGCATGGGACACAGAGCATGCAGGTTTTCCTAACTGCCCTTGGGACACCCCCTCCCTCCTTGCATGTGTTTTCTCCCCTGCCTGGGCCGACAGTCCTTCGTCTCTTGGGGCTGAGAAACGCTCCCCATCTCTGGTTTGCCTGGTGCCACCAGTGCTTTGCAGGTTGCAAAGAGCTGGGTCCCTGCCCCAGGTAGCTTACATTATAAAATGCTGAGGGAACAGGTGGAGGGCAAGGGGAGCATCCTCAATAAAACTCCAACCAGATAAGTCTCTGCCCCAAGGATCTTCCAGATCTGAAGTTTCGTTGAATTGGAAAAGAGACAGAGGGCAAGGTCATGATGATAATAACAATGACGATGATGATGATGATAATAATAATAATAATAAATTAATTAATTTATACCCCGCCCATCCAGCTGGGTTTCCCCAGCCACTCTGGGCAGCTCCCAACAGAATATTAAAATCACGATAAAATTTCAGACATTAAAAGCTTCCCTAAACAGGGCTGCCTTCAGATGTCTTCTAAAAGTCAGATAGTTGTTTATTTCCTTGACATCTGATGGGAGGGTGTTCCACAGGGTGGGC
The DNA here is from genome assembly GCF_951804945.1 of Podarcis cretensis. Lineage (NCBI taxonomy): Eukaryota > Metazoa > Chordata > Lepidosauria > Squamata > Lacertidae > Podarcis > Podarcis cretensis. The sequence goes on from NC_137186.1 coordinate 9,646,719, forward strand.
GCCACCACCGAGAAGGCCCTCTGCCTGGTTCCCTGTAACCTCACTTCTCACGGTCAGGAAACTGCCAGAAGGCCCTCGGAGCTGGGCCTCAGTGTCCGGGCTGAACGATGCGGGTGGAGACGCTCCTTCAGGTATACTGGGCCGAGGCCGTTTAGGTGTACCAGGAATAGCTGAGCTTCCTCTTAGTGTCTCATTGGCTCTGGCGCCACCTGCTGTTGGGCTCCCTGCCTGCCACCCAGTGGGCACCTCCAGCCTCTGCTCGCTGCACCCAGCAAAATTTCCTAGCTTGGAGGAAATGCAAGGTACTTCCGGCTGGGAAATTTGTTCTGAATTGATGCCTTTCGACTTCAGGGGAGGTGATCTGCGAGCCGCCCAACAATAAGCTGGACAAGTTCAGCGGGACGCTCTACTGGAAGGACAGCAAGCACTCCTTGAGCAACCAGAACATGCTGCTTCGTGGCTGCGTCCTCCGCAATACGGAGTGGTGTTTTGGCCTTGTCATCTTTGCAGGTGCGTGAGGTTATTTTCAGCTTATTTCAGTTTTCCTTAAAGCGGCTGATACCCTGCTCTTCAGCCAAGGAGCCTCATCCAGAGCACCTTGTCTCCCCACCCCCAAAACCAGCCTGCCCTTCGGTGCACAATCTGGAAAGACCCGACATGCTGTGATGGCCTGGGACTCGGGCTCAGACTCGGAACCAGAGGAGTCTCAGTCTGCACCGGACCCTTTGCCTCAGGCGGCAGCTGAACCTAGTCTGGGGCCTGAACCTGAAGAGCCGCAGTCTGCACAGGTCCCCCTGCAACAAACAGCAGCTGGGCTGAGTCAGGGACCTGAGCCTGCCCTGGCTCCAGAGGCGGGGATGACCTCGTTGCCTTCAGCTGGGCCCTACGGGTTGGGTCAGGGGAGGCTGAGGCGGCCCCTGGGTCTAGTAACCCACCGACGTCTCCCGAGCTGCAGAGACTGAGGTCTGAGAGAAGGAGAGACCTGAGTACTCGCAGGAGGAGTGCTCACCTTTGGGCAAAACAGGGAGGTGAGTCACTGGGGCATCAGGACCGGCCGTTACCCTGACAAAGATAAAAGGCTGTCGGACCCCGCCCCAGGTTGTGGGAGCAACATTGCTGTATGCCAGATCCTGCCTGAGATCCTGTACCTGTTCTTGCCTGGTTTCCTGCCTTGGCCCTGTCGGACTGACTCCCAGGGGAACCTTCGGATTCTGGTCCGGTCCTGGACCGCGTTTCACAGGTTACCCCTGGGCTCAGCACACACGCAAGGGAAAAGGGAGGGGGGTTATTGTCCCTCCCTCACTTGATCTCTCATGGTCTCCTGAAGCTCCATCAGGATCTGGTTGAAAAAACGAAGAATTTTTTCACAAGGTCACAACAATGGGGGAAAGTCAGTGCCCCCCAACCCTTGACTTATTTTTTACATTTCATTTCATGGAACCATAAAATTGGAGAGTTGAAAAGGAGCCACAAGGGTCATCAAGGCCAGGCAAGTCCAACCGGTCGATTGCGATCTACTGGTCGATCACGGGATGTTCCTGGTTGATCCTAAGTGATTGTTAGCTCCCCTGCCCCTCCCCAAAAAAAGGATAGGAAAGGGGGAGAAAATGCTCAACAACCATGGTCTCTTCCCCTAAAAAAGATAGTTGGACGTGCCTGATCTAGGCCAATGCAGAAAATCTACATTGTTACGGGTGCAAGTCCTCAAAGCAGCAACTGCGGTATCTTGGATCTTAATTTGTTTGGGGCTTCATAACTTAAGTCAAGGACCTGGGGCCTGGCTCAGGAGTAGATGGGCAGCCAGCGCAAATGTTTTAAATTCTGGAGTCGCATTACAGTGGTACCTCGGGTTACAAACACCTTGGGTTACAAACACTTTGGGTTACAGACTCCACTAACCCGGAAGTAGTATCTCGGATTAAGAACTTTACCTCAGGGTGAAGAAATCTTTACCTCAGGGTGAACAGAAATCGCACGGTGTGGTGGCACCTGGAGGCCCCATTAGCTAAAGCACGCCTCAGGTTAAGAACGGTTTCGGGTTAAAAACAGACCTCTGGAATGAAGTAAGTTCTTAACCCGAGGTACCACTGTAAATCACATCACGTTCCTCCGGTATGTTTATTTCTCTGGCTCCTACAGGCCCAGACACCAAACTGATGCAGAACAGCGGCCGCACGAAATTCAAGAGAACGAGCATTGACCGCTTGATGAACACCTTGGTGCTTTGGGTACGTAAAGCTCCCTGCTCTCTCCCTCCCTTCCTAGAATTCTAGAGTTGGATGAGCCCCTCCGAGGGTCATCTAGACCAGGGGTCAGCAAGGTTTACTGGCCATGGGCCGGATCTCTCCCACGGAGATCATCTGTGGGCCGGCCTGGTGCAGCGCAACGCCGGAAATCGCGACTCCGCATGTCCGCAGCGCTGGAAATTGCTTCTGTGCGTGCCCAGACACCGGAAATCACACGTGTGCAGAAGTGATTTTCGGCATCTGGATATGAGCAGACGCGATTTCCAGTATCTGTGCATGCACAGATGTGATTTTCGGCGCCGCTTGGTAAGTCGCCGCACCGCGCCAGTTTAGTGCAGCGGGGGACTCGCTGAGTGGGTGGCTCGGTTTGGGGGCAGCTCATGGGTCGGTAAAACGGTCTTCTTGGGCTGCATCCAGCCTATGGGCCACACGTTGCCAACCTCTGGTCAACCCCCTGTGATGCAGGAATTCTGCCAGCAGCCGTCCCTGGTTGGGTTCGAACCACCAACCTTCTGGTTAACAGCCGGATGCACTGACCCCGTTGCGCCACAGGAGGGCTCTTTTCTCTCCACAGTTTTTAAGCAAGGAGTCCTGTTCCACTTGAGCATAGAAGATCCTGCCCTCTCTTTGTGTGTTTTCTTTGTCTGCTTTTAATACTCCGTGCTCCTTCCCCCTGCAGATCTTCGGCTTTCTCGTGTGCATGGGCGTCATCCTGGCCATTGGCAACTCCATCTGGGAGTACGAGGTGGGCGCCTGCTTCCAGATTTACCTGCCCTGGGACGAGGCGGTCGACAGTGCCTTTTTCTCTGGCTTCCTCTCCTTCTGGTCCTACATCATCATCCTGAACACGGTCGTCCCCATCTCCCTCTACGTCAGGTATTTGGGGACGCTCTCATCCCCCCTCCATCGTTTTTGTCGTCCTTGATGATTCCTAGTGATTATGGGATGTGCCTTTCAATATTCTCGGTAGCTTAGTTCTCCAATAAGGGGGTAGTAATATATTAACGCGGGTAGCACTGTGGGTTAAACCACAGAGCCTAGGACTTGCGGATCAGAAGGTTGGCAGTTCGAATCCCCGCAACATGGTGAGCTCCCGTTGCTCAGCCCCTGCTCCTGTCAACCTAGCAGTTCGAAAGCACATCAAAGTGCAAGTAGATAAATAGGTACCACTCCGGAGGGAAGGTAAACGGCATTTCCATCTGCTGCTCTGGTTCACCAGAAGCGGCTTAGTCATGCTGGCCACATGACCTGGAAGCTGTACGCCGGCTCCCTCAGCCTATAGAGTGAAATGAGCGCGCAACCCCAGAGTCGGCCACGACTGGACCTAATGGTCAGGGGTCCCTTTACCTTTAATATATTAACGGGGTACAGGCCTGAAGTACGGTTGCCTTGACTTGTTAAAAAGGGCCTGTGGTTAACCATGGTTAATCTTAGCCATGGTTAATGTCAACCATGGTTAGGGAAAACAAGCCAGCTTCATAAACTAGGGTTTGGAGGTAGCTTGCTTCTGCTGCACATAGTTTCAACTGACGGTAATCTGCCTGGTTTTGGATGTCACGACAAACTGCAAGGTGTCTAAAATGAAAGCTAAATCTCCCATTCTCCTCCTTGCAGAAAGAAAGGGTCAGTGAGACTGATCCTTCTGCAGCTTCTTGCAGGCACAGCCCCTATGTAATACAGGTCAACAATCCTTGCATCAACCCCTGTAAGACATGGCCAGCATTTATTACACCCCTATTACAGATGGGGAAGGTTGAGGTCGAGTGACTTGCCTACTGCTTCACCTCCAACGAGTTCACAGCTGAGATTGCAACTGCAGCTTTTGCTTATTAGCTGCTGTCCCTGAATCCTCGATCTTGTCCCAGAGTCTTTAGACAGGCAGTGTCCAGACCCTTGAGCTCCCTCGAAACCAACCTATAACTTCAGGAGGAGACAGAATTGAGAGTTAGGATCCTCCTAGTGGTGCAGCGATGAAACTGCTTGCAGCTTTGCAAAGCTAAGCAGGGTCCGGTATGGTTCCAAGTTGGATGGGAGACTGAGCGTTGAGCATTGCAGGGGTTGGACTAGATGATCCCCGGGTCCCCTTCCAGCTCTGTGATTCTAAAAGAGGTGAGCAGGCAGAATTTTAGGAAGCGGGCATCTGATGCTATTATCAGGAATGATCTGACCAGTTTTATCTCTCCCACCTTCTCCTAACGATGCCTCTGTCATACACATTTAGTATCTCCTGATCGCTGCACTGCCACATTCCTATTATTTGGTTTCATCTTATTTCCCCCCTGCCTTTCTGCCTGCAACCCTGCTATCTGTGTCTGTTCTTTTTTTTGTTGGTTTAATTTCTCTTTTTCTTTTGAATTCTTCAGCACGAATTTCTCTTTCTCTCTCACACCCTTAGCCCCCAGGTAAGAGCATGCGCCGCCACCCAAAATCCTCTTCCCGCTTTGCTTGGGTCCTTGCAGCTTACAGTGAGGTAGGGGGTGAGTGGGATGTCCAGTTCCATAACATCCTGTGAGCTGCATAAGGGATGTAGCTTAGTGGTTACAGCATGCAGAAGGTTACAGGTTCAAATCCTGGCATCTCCCAGGTGCAGATGAGAGCATCTCCCGCCTTAAAACCTGGAGAGACTCTGCCGGTCAGTTTTAACAGTGCTGAACTGGATAGATAAATAATACACCGGTATAAGGAGCCTAGTTCAGTTCCACAAACAATTATTTTTAAGGGAACGCCATAGCTCAGTAATAGAGCAACTGCTTTGCTTGCCAAAGGATCTGGGTTCAATCCCAGTGACATCTCCAGCTTGCACAGCTGACACACAGGGAAGCAGCTTCCCTGCCCATCAGCTGAGCTGGTCAAGAAGACCCCCTCTGTCCCTCTGGCTCGCACAAGCCTGGGGGGCAGTGGGGCTTGCTCATGTGTTAAAGCAATGAGGCCTCCAGCTCGCGAGAAGACCTTTGGACTCTGTGGAGGTTCTGCTCGCAAGCCAGGGCATGTGGGTGGCGCTGTGTTCTAAACCACTGAGCCTCTTGGGCTCGCCGATCAGAAGGTCGGCGGTTCGAATCCCTGCGACGGGGTGAGCTCCCGTTGCTCCGTCCCAGCTCCTGTCAACCTAGCAGTTCAGAAGCACACCTGTGCAAGTAGATAAATAGGTACCATTGTGGCGGGAAGGTAAACGACATTTCTGTGCACTCTGGTTTCCGTCACGGTGTTCCGTTGCACCAGAAGCGGTTTAGTCCTGCTGGCCACATGACCTGGTAAGCTGTCTGTGGACAAACGCTGGCTCCCTCGGCCTGAAGCAAGATGAGCGCCGCAATCCTACCTTTGACTGGACTTTACCATCAGGGGGACCTTTACCTTCCTCGCAAGGCAGTTGGACTCTCCAGGGTGCTCCCCATTTCCAGGTTCCTGGTACTGCAAGTGTGCACAGTCGCATGCAAAAATGTCACTTGTAAATGGGGAGTAGGGACACGGGTGGCGCTGTGGGTTAAACCACTGAGCTTTTTGGGCTTGCCAATCAGAAGGTCGCGTTTCGAATCCCCACAACGGGGGGAGCTCCCGTTACTCGGTCCCTGCTCCTGCCTACCTAGCAGTTCGAAAGCATGTCAAGTGCAAGTAGATAAAGAGGTACCACTCTGGCGGGAAGGTAAACGGCTACTCTGGTTCGCCAGAAGCGGCTTAGTCATGCTGGCCACATGACCTGGAAGCTGTACGCCGGCTCCCTCGGCCAATAAAGCGAGATGAGTGCCGCAACCCCAGAGTCATCTGTGACTGGACCTAATGGTCAGGGGTCCCTTTAAAGGTAAAGGTAAAGGTACCCCTGCCCGTACGGGCCAGTCTTGACAGACTCTGGGGTTGTGCGCCCATCTCACTCAAGAGGCCAGGGGCCAGCGCTGTCCGGAGACACTTCCGGGTCACGTGGCCAGCGTGACATCGCTGCTCTGGCGAGCCAGAGCTGCACACGGAAACGCCGTTTACCTTCCCGCTGGTAAGCGGTCCCTATTTATCTACTTGCACCCGGAGGTGCTTTCGAACTGCTAGGTTGGCAGGCGCTGGGACCGAGCAGCGGGAGCGCACCCCGCCGCAGGGATTCGAACCGCCGACCTTTCGATCGGCAAGTCCTAGGCGCTGAGGCTTTAACCCACAGAGCCACCTGCTAAGTTAGATGGACCAAATAACCTGACTCAATATGAGGCAACTTCCTGTTTTTCTATAAGGTATAGTTTGCTATCCTTCCACCCCTTCCCCGAACCTTGGTAGGGGAGAGCGTTTAAGGCCTGCGACTAGCCGATTCCGAGATCTTCCTCTCATTTCTCGGGGCTTCTCTTTGTTTCTTCGTTCATTCGTCAGATTTCTATCTCGCTGGCTCAGAGCAGCTTTTACACCCGCCTGTCTGTAAATCTGTGGTTTTGAGGAGCCTCCAGGCAGGCTGGGGGGCATTTGGTGGATCTCTCCAGGCCCTGGGCCCAATCCAGAGGCAAGGGACCCTTTCCAACTTGAGGGCCTTTCAGGGCATGTTTTTGAGGGCCACGTTCCAGTGGTAGTCTGGAGGCAGAAAGAGAGAGCGGGGGAATGAATTTTACCTTGGTGCAGTGGGCTGGTTTCTGTCCCTGCGCTAACCTCTTCCTCCTCCCGTGTCTGCGCAGCGTGGAGGTGATTCGCCTTGGGCACAGCTACTTCATCAACTGGGATAAGAAGATGTATTGCGTGAAGAGGTGCACGCCGGCCGAGGCCCGGACCACGACCCTCAACGAGGAGCTGGGGCAGGTGGAGTACATCTTCTCTGACAAGACGGGCACCCTCACCCAGAACATCATGGTCTTCAGCAAGTGCTCTGTGAACGGGCGCAGCTATGGTAAGCCAGGTGGCCCAAAATGCAGACACCGTGTCGAAACCAGTTTTGTTGTCATTATGACTAGGGTTTTTTTATTAAAAAAATTAGTTGCTGTTATTGGTTCTTCTTCTTCTTCAAATTATTAGTTGCTGTTATTGGTTCTTCTTCTTCAAATTACAGTGGTACCTCGGGTTACATACGCTTCAGGTTACAGACTCCGCTAACCCAGAAATATTACCTCGGGTTAAGAACTTTGCTTCAGGATGAGAACAGAAATTGTGCTCCGGCGGCGCGGCGGCAGCAGGAGGCCCCATTAGCTAAAGTGGTGCTTCAGGTTAAGAACAGTTTCAGGTTAAGTACAGACCTCCGGAACAAATTAAGTACTTAACCCGAGGCACCACTGTATTAGTTGCTGTTATTGGTGCGTCGGACATTCAGCTTCTGAAAAATGTTCACAAACCAGAACACTTACTTCCGGGTTTGCGGCGTTTGGGAGCCAATATGTTTGGGAGCCAAGCTGTTTGAGTACCAAAGTACCACTGTACTATTCAACTGACTGGCTGCACCAGGCGAGGGTAGCCGATGGGTCTCAAACCCCAGTGAGTTAGGGACTTCCACTGCATGTGAAGACAGATTCCAGCGGACTGAACGGACAAGACCAATAATGGGCCTGACGGTCAAGAAAGCAGTTTCTGCACATGCTGTAGAGGGAAGTGTGGGGCAGATGGGGCTCGTCCTAAACAGCCTCGGTCCTGAAGGAGCGTCTCCACCCCCATCATCCAGCCCGGACACTGAGGTCCAGCGCTGAGGGCCTTCTGGCAGTTCCCTCCCTGCAAGAAATGAGGTTACAGGGAACCAGGCAGAGGGCCTTCTCAGTAGTGGCACCCGCCCTGTGGAACACCCTCCTATCAGATGTCAAGGCAATAAACAACTACCGTATTTTTCGCTGTATAAGATGCACTTTTCCCCTCCTAAAAAGTAATGGGAAATGTGTGTGCGTCTTATGGAGCGAATGCAGGCTGTGCAGCTATCGCTGAAGCCAGAACAGCGATGGTGCTCTACTATGGTAGTATCCTACTATGGTGTGTCAATACCTCCTCTCTCTCTCGCCCTCCTGGGTCGTAACCCTCGCTCTTTATTTTTCTCTGTTTCGCAGGTGATGTCCTGGATGTTCTGGGTTACAAGGCTGAGCTTGGAGAGGTAGGAGCTGTGGGAGAATCTCAGTGACGAGATGGATGGCAGAAAGAAGCAGGGAAAGGGGTTTTATTAAGGGGAGTGGGGGGTGGGGCGGGGAGAGGGAAGGAAAGTGGTGGCGGAAACACCCACCCGCAGAGCTGCCACTTGTTATCGGGAATAATAACAGTGATAATGGTCACCTAATTAATTTATATACTCCCATTAGGATGCATGGCATTCCACAGGGCGTAAAAGGACAAAGTCCCTGCCCTGATGAGCTTACAATCTATGAAAAAAAAGAGATTAATCTTAAACTCCCCAATGTCCTGTCTGGAGGATGAAAATCCATCGTTCGAAAGGAGGAGTTTTTGTGTTCCGAGTGGCATATTTATCCTGGAAGCACGAATGTTTTTAAGCATTGACTTAAAAACGTGGACCAAATAAAACCTTTGCTGTAGATCCCCACCCCCACCCCACAAAAACTTTATCTAGGGTGGCTTTTTATATGCCCTCCATTAGCTCTCGTCAAAATAGGCATTATTATTATTTTATAATAATTTTTATTTATTTATTTTAATTTTTTAGATATTTATACCCCGCCCTCCCCAGCTAAGACTGGTCTCAGGGTGGCTAACACCAAATATAAAAACAATTGATTGAAATACAGCTTAAAAAAACAAGATTAAAATACAACATTAAAACATTAAAATGCAGCCTCATTTCAGTGGAAATGCAATCAAAAAACCTTTTGGGGGATAAAAACGTCAAGTTTTTATTAGTTTTATTAGTTTTCAGTTACAACAATCCGGTAAAGGTAAAGGGACCCCTGACCATTAGGTCCAGTCATGGCCAACTCTGGGGTTGTGGCGCTCATTTCCCTCATTGGCCGAGGGAGCCGGCGTACAGCTTCCGGGTCATGTGGCCAGCATGACTAAGCCGCTTCTGGTGAACCAGAGTAGCGCATGGAAACGCCGTTTACCTTCCCGCCGGAGCGGTACCTATTTATCTACTTGCACTTTGACGTGCTTTCGAACTGCTAGGTTGGCAGGAGCAGGGACTGAGCAACGGGAGCTCACCCCGTCGCGGGGATTCGAACCACCAACCTTCTGATGGGCAAGTCCTAGGCTCTGTGGTTTAGCCCACAGCGCTACCTGCGTCCCACAACAATCCAATAATAGCCTCAAAAAACAGGCAATTGTTATCTTGGGTGATATTGCTGGCCACTGGAGGCTGCTGTATTTGGGCGAATGGGGGCTGTGCCCCACCAGCTTCACTTGGCTCTCCGCCAGCTCCTCACCTGCCTACTTTATTTCTTACATCCAGTCTAGGAGGCTTGTCTGCCTCCCAGCATCTTTCCCCTCCTTCCTCTCAGTTTTGATCATGTCAGAACTCAGCAGGGATCAGGAGTAGGAGAAGGGGGACGAAACTGCATTCATTGGCTCCACCTGCCATTGCCTCTGGCGCCCCCTACTGTCGAGCTCCCAGCCTCCCACCCTACCAGTCCCCACGCTCACCCAGCCACCACTGTAACCCTTTCTTCTCTTCCTCTCTCCCGGCCTCCCCCAGAAGACGGAACCAGTGGACTTCTCTTTCAATCCTCTGGCTGACCCCAAGTTCACCTTCTGGGACACGGCGCTGCTGGAAGCGGTCAAGATCGGGGACCCTCATGTACACGAGTTCTTCCGCCTCCTCTCCCTCTGCCACACGGTCATGTCCGAGGAGAAGAGCCCAGGTTGGGATTGGGGTCTTTTAAAAAATCAGGGGGAAGAGGAGGAGGTGTTGGTCCTGCTACAGGGATGGAAAGTCTTCTGAAGCTTACAGCATGTTATTCCTTGAAGGAGAACTACCGTATTTTTCGCTCCATAAGATGCACTTTTTTCCTCCTAAAAAGTAAGGGGAAATGGAGCCGAATTGCCCAGGGGCGAAAAGCAGATTGTGCTTTTTTTTTTTTTTTTTTAAGAGGGAAGGGGGTGTTGAAACGATCGACAAGCGATTGGGAGGGAGATAAGGGACGCTAGCGATAAAGGAGGCTGCCTGGGAGTGGGGAGGTAAAGACAGTGAACTAGCAAGGAGAGGAGACCAGGAATACTAAAACAAGCAATGAGGAAAGAAGTTAGAAGAAAAGGAGGAGCAAAACACTGCTCCAGCTAAGGAAAAGACGCTAAGGCAAACAAGAGGGAAGGGGGTGTTGAAACAAAGCCGCTGAGCAGCTGATCGGCAAGCGATCAGGAGGGAGATAAGGGATGCGCCAAAACCACCCTTAACCTAAAACATGCAGTGAAGCAGTTTAAGAAGCATAACAATTAAATTGGTTAATCATAGAATTGTAGAGTTGGAACAGACACGAGGGTCGTCTAGCCCAGCGCAGGGCTTTAACCCAACAACTGAGCTATTCCAGCAAGTAAAAAGCAGTTAAAACAACAACATGAACTTCAGGGGTGAAGGAGATGTGACTTCAGGAGCCCGCAGAATGCCAATGCTGATGGTGGTCTCTTGTACAGTTATACCTTCGGTTACATATGTTTCAGGTTGCGCGTTTTCTGGTTATAGATGCGCCGAAACCCAGAAGTACTGGAATGAGTTACTTCCGGGTTTCAGCGCATGCACAGAAGTGCTAAATCGCACTATGCTCAGAAGCACCAAATCTCAACCCGCGCATGCGCAGATGCGCTGCTGCAGGTTGTAAACGTGCCTCCCGCACAGATCACATTCGCAACCCGAGCGCCCACTGTATTTCAGGAGGAAATGCGGCAGTTCTGCAGTGCCAGTTTCAGATTCCTCTCTCTTTCTTCTCCCTCTTTACCCAAACAGGGGAGTTGTTTTACAAAGCCCAGTCCCCAGACGAGGGCGCCTTGGTGACAGCCTCCCGCAACTTTGGCTTTGTTTTCCGCGGACGCACCCCCAAGACCATCGTGATCCAGGAGCTGGGGCGGCCCGTCACCTACCAGCTTCTCGCCATCTTGGACTTCAACAATGTCCGCAAGCGCATGTCAGTCATTGGTGAGAACGGGGGAGGCGCCGGTGGAGATGGGGATGGGATGACAGGGGAGTGGCTACCAAACCCTGGGCTAGTGCAGAGGTCAGCAAGGCTTACTGGACATGGGCTGGATCATTCCTGCAGAGATCCTCCGTGGGCCAGGCCAGCGCAGCGCGACGCTGGAAATCGCGCCTGCACATGTCCGCGGTGGCGGAAATTGGTTCTGCGCAGGCCCAGACGCCAGAAATTGTGTCTGCGCATGTCCAATACACCAGAAATTGCTTCTGCACAGGCCCAGACGCCAGAAATTGCGTCTGCACATGTCCATGGCGCCAGAAATTGCTTCTGCACAGGCCCAGACGCCAGAAATTGCATCTGCACATGTCCATGGCGCCAGAAAGTGCTTCTGCACAGGCCCAGACACCAGAAATTGCATCTACGCATGTCCATGGTGCCAGAAATTGCGTCTGCGCATGTCCATGGCGCCAGAAATTGCTTCTGCACAAGCCCAGACGCCAGAAATTGCGTCTGCACATGTCCATAGCGCCAGAAATTGCATCTGCGCATGTCCATGGCGCCAGAAATTGTGTCTGTGCATGTCCGCGGCACCGAAAATCGTTTCTACGCATGCCCAGATGCTGGAAATTGCCTCTGCGCATGTCTGTGGCGACAGAAATTTCATCTGCATGCCCAGACACCAAAAATTGCGCCTGCGCAGAAGCGATTTTCAGCATCTGGGCATGCGCAGACGCGATTTCTGGAGCCGTGGAAGAGAGTGCCCGTGCCAGTTTAGCGCAGTGCACGGGGTCTCGCCGAGTGGGTGGCTCAGTTTGGGGGCGGCTCATGGGCCAGTTAAGCGCCCCTCATGGGCCACTTCCAGCCCATGGGCCTTCGGTTGCCGACCTCTGGGCTAGTGCCTCTCCATCTTCTTTCAGGCTATCCTACCTCACAAGGCTGGCGTGAGTATAAATCGTAGCAGGAGGCACGGGTTAACTTTATTGCCCACCCTTCTCCAGCAAGTCCGGGTTACCACAATTTGAAATTCAGGATTAAAAACAGTCTACAGCCACAGAGAGAGGGTAGACTCACTGGATAGCTCAATAGGTTAGAGCGTGGTGCTGATAACTCCAGGGTTGCAGGTTTGATCCCCATATGGGACGTATTGCATATTCTTGCATTGCAGGGGGTTGGACTAGATGATCCTTAGGGTCCCTTAGAGCTCTACAGTTCTGTGATTCTGTGACTCAGTTCAGGTATCTACCTTCGGCCAGTCAATCTCATTTGCTCTTTCCCCCCGCTGCAGCTTGCCCTACCTTACAGGTTGGTTGTGAGGATAAAATACAGCAGGGGGAAGAAACTGCATATATTTCTTTCCTTTTCAGAAATTTATTTATTTGTTTTTTTCTGTTTGAAATTTTACAGTCACGCATACAACATAAAAACTAGATTCCAAGGAATCTCTTAGACTTCCATCCTCCCCTTTGTGGGTCTTATTATTAATCATTTCCTCCTGCATCTTTTATGATACTCCAAATCCTTTACCTCTTCCAGTATGTCCAGAATTCAACCTTAAGTTACAAGTGTTACTCCAATCCTCCTAACGATTTTAACTGTTTACAATGGTCTTTAAGATAAGTTATAAAATTCTCCCATTCCTTATTAAAATTTTGGTCTTCCTGATTTCTGACTCTTCCAGTCGTTTTAGCCATTTCATCATAGTCCATTAACTTCTTCTCTGGTTGGGACTTTATCTTCTTTCCATCTCTAGGCCAGTAACATCCATGCAGCCATAGTCGCATACATAAGTAGTCTTTTCTGCTCCTTTGGGATTTTGGCACCTAGAATTCCAAAAAGGAAAGTTTCAGGTTTTTTGTTGTTGTTTAGTTGTTCAGTCATGTCCAACTCTTTGTGACCCCCTGGACCAGAGCACGCCAAGCACTCCTGTCTTCCACTGCCTCCCGCAGTTTGGTCAAACTCATACTGGTAGCTTCGAGAACACTATCCAAACATCTCGTCCTCTGTCGTCCCCATCTCCTTGTGCCCTCCATCTTTCCCAACATCAGGGTCTTTTCCAGGGAGTCTTCACTTCTCATGAGGTGGCCAAAGTACTGGAGCCTCAGCTTCAGGATCTGTCCTTCCAGTGAGCACTCAGGGCTGATTTCCTTAAGAATGGATCGGTTTGATCTTCTTGCAGTCCATGGGACTCTCAAGAGTCTCCTCCAGCACCATAATTCAAAAACATCAGTTGTTCGGCGATCAGCCTTCTTTATGATCCAGCTCTCACTTCCATACATCACTACTGGGAAAACCATAGCTTTAACTATACGGGCCTTTGTCAGCAAGGTGATGTCTCTACTTTTTAAGATGCTGTCTAGGTTTGTCATTGCTTTTCTCCCAAGAAGCAGGTGTCTTTAAACATTTTTTTTTCAACTTGAAACTACATATATTCCACCTCTAGCTCATTGGAGGAAAAACGAGCTAAAACAGCAATAAAGAAATTTCAACCTGCTTGTGCTTAAAATCTGTGGGGTTTTTGTCTCCTCTCCCTTTGCCTCCCCTCCCTGCTCCCCATAAGTACGGAACCACGAGGGCCAGATCCGTCTGTACTGCAAAGGAGCAGACACCATTTTGCTGGAGAGGCTTCACCCGGGACACCAGGAGCTGTATAATGTCACCACTGACCATCTGAATGTAAGTAGTTTTGGGGGGAGCAAGAGAGGGGGGGTGGAAAGCAAGACTGCCGTTCTGTGGGGCTAGTGATGGTTGCCACTTTGGGCGACTTGAATAGAGGCGTTTTAGATGCCAAACTTTTTTCTTTTCTTTTTCTTTTTGGCCTGGGCATTTGGGCCTTAATTTGAAGGGGGATTGGGAGTGTGTGTGTGTGTCCTCTGTTTTTTTGCTCCTGCTTTTAACGGAGTGGGGTGGGGTGTGAGCCATCCTCTTGACCTGTTCTCTGCGGATCAGCATTTTTAGGTTCTTTTTCAAAGGCTGTTCTTACGTTTGGTTTCGTGTTGCTATTCTTGCATTCTAAACCCCTTTCGGATGCTTTCGTGTTAAAAAAAAGTGACAATTAAATAGAATCGTACAGTGGTACCTCTGGTTGCGAATGGGGATCTGTTCCGGAGCCCCATTTGTAACATGAACAGATTGCAACCCGCGTCTGCGTGTGCGCAGGTCGCAATTTGCCGCTTCTGCACATGCGCGTGATGTCATTTTGAGCGCTTGTGCGAGTGGCGAAACCTGAAAGTAACGCTTTCTGGTACTTCCGGGTCGCCGCAGGACGCAACCTGAAAAGATTTAACCTGAAGTAAACGTAACAAGGGGACACAGGTGGCGCCGTGGGTTAAACCACAGAGCCTAGGACTTGCTGATCAGAAGGCTGGCGGTTCGAATCCCCGCGAGGTGAGCTCCCGTTGCTCGGTCCCTGCTCCTGCCAACCTAGCAGTTCGAAAGCACATCAAAGTGCAAGTAGATAAATAGGTACTGCTCTGGTGGGAAGGTAAACGGCGTTTCCGTGTGCTGCTCTGGTCCGCCAGAAGCAGCTTAGTCATGCTGGCCACAAGACCCGGAAGCTGTCTGCGGACAAACGCCGGCTCCCTTGGCCCATAGAGCAAGATGAGCGCCGCAACCCCAGAGTTGGTCACGACTGGACCTAATGGTCAGGGGTACCTTTACTTTTAAACGTAACAAGAGGTATGACTGCACTGTGATTGCAAAAAGTGCTTCCGGCTTCTCCACCTCCTCCTTCTCTTCTCCTCTCCACCTCCAGGAATATGCCGGCGAGGGTCTACGGACGTTGGTGCTTGCCTATCGCGACCTCGAAGAAAGCTACTACGCGGGTTGGGCTGAGCGCCTGAAGCGAGCCAGTTCCGCAGGCGAGGGTCGCGAGGAGAGATTGGCCCGGCTTTACGAGGAAGTAGAGAACGACATGATGGTTGGTGTTTTTCACCTCTGTGTCGCTCGTTCTTGTTCTTTATTTTTCATATAATTTTTTAATTAGTTTTTCGACATATCATTTTTAACAGTAATTAAACATACTTTCATCTCTTACACCATTTTTTTTTACTTCCATCCATCCCATCTGAAAATTTTCCAGTCTATTCACTAAATATACATTTCTTACTTCCACAATTACATTTAACTCATAACTAATATTTCTGTTCTTTCTCTACTTTGCAATGCTTCAAACTTTTCTCCTTACAAAACTTCTTGTAGTCCTACTAGAGTAATTTGTTTACGCTGCTCATTCTTGTTCTTATTGCTTGAGTGGTAATTTTTAAATTATTATTTTTATGTTTATTTATTTACAATTTTTAAATATAAAATCTAGTTGTTCATGTATTACATAAATTGCAACTGTATTGTGTTGGGCCAGGGGATGTTAAAATCTAAAAGCTGTTTGTTTGGGGGGAAATAATGAATTTTTATTTTAAACAATTCAGAAAGATACAAAAAAGACAAAAGGAAAAAAAACCTAAAGAAAATATAAATAAAATTACATACGTAGTCCCACCCTTGGCTCCCCTCCACCACTGCCTGATATCTCTTCTCAATTATATTAAATCTTAACATTGCATTCCTTATCTTAACTTTCTTTCATATCTCAAGTCAAACATCGCTCTTCTTATACACTCTACAGTTTTAGTCTATACATATCAACGTATTGTTTTGTAAACAGTGTTTACCTAGATATTCTTCAAAGCATTTCCATTGTAGTTTTACCTTTTGATTTGACTTTAACCTGCTTTTATTTTTGCCAATTGTATACAGTGGTACCTTGGTTTGGATTACAACCATTTTGGATTACAACCACATCAAACCCGGAAGTGTGTGTCCCTTTTTTTGGATTACAACCCATTTATTTTTTTTACAACCCATTTTTTGGGGGAGGCCCCATTGGCAAAAGCTCGCCTTGGGTTACAACCTGTTTTGATTTACAACCGGACCTCTGGAACGGATTATGCTTGTAAACCAAGGTACCACAGTATTTTATTTTACATATCCACTCCTCTTTGGAGGGATTTTTTTCGTTAAAATCTAAAAGCCATTTTATAAACAAACATGTTTTAGAGAAGCATTATCCCTATTGCATCTTCAACAGTCTGATACCTTAGATAACCCTTTTTTAAACAAACAAACAAAAAAGGGATTTTTAAAATTCGTGTTGGTTTTTCCATTGGATGCCAAAATAAACCTAGACAGCATCTTAAAAAGCAGAGACATCACCTTGCCAACAAAGGTCCAGATACTTAAAGCCACGGTTTTCCCAGTAGTGATGTATGGAAGTGAGAGCTGGACCATAAAGAAGGCTGATCGCCAAAGAATGGATGCTTTTGAATTCTGGTGCTAGAGGAGACTCTTGAGAGTCCCATGGACTGCAAGAAGATCCAACCGATCCATTCTGAAGGAAACCAGCCCTGAGTGCTCACTGGAAGGACAGATCCTGAAGCTGAGGCTCCAAGACTTTGGCCACCTCATGAGCAGAGAAGACTCCCTGGAAAAGACCGTGATGTTGGGAAAGATGGAGGGCGCAAGGAGAAGGGGACGACAGAGGACGAGATGGTTGGACAGTGTTCTCCAAGCTACTAGCATGAGTTTGACCAAACTGCGGGAGGCAGTGGAAGACAGGAGTGCCTGGTGTGCTCTGGTCCAGGGGGTCACCAAGAGTCGGACACTACTAAACGACTAAACAACAACAAATAGGAGCAGTGGGTGGCTTCTTATTTACAACAACCAGGCCTGGGGGGTCGGACACAACTAAACGACTAAACAACAACAATATGCCGAAATAACCCTTTGGGAGGCTTGACCCTGAAAACCCACCTACAAATAATTCATATCAGGGGGTAGCCTGATAGGAATAGCCCTCCGGATTCCCATCAGCCTCTGACAGTTTTGCCTAGTGGGCGGGGATGATGGGAGCCGGGAGTCCAGCAATATATCTGGAAGGAACCGCATCGACTGCTTTAAATAAATAAGTGCCCTTTTTTTATCGGGAGCTTCCAAAGGAGCCCCTCGTTTTAAGCTCCTGATCTTTCCTTCGCCGCTGCGTGTGTTCCTGCCATTCGTGGGAGGTCGCAGATGCCGACAGGTGGCTGCGGTTTGCGAGGAGCTTCCTCACGGGCCAAATTTGGACCCGCGAGTCAGAGGTCTCCCATTTTGTGGCGTCAGGTAACTTTGCCTTTTGTTTCTGTCTCCCTCCAGCTGCTGGGGGCCACCGCCATCGAAGATAAGCTGCAGCAGGGCGTCCCGGAGACCATTGCCCTCCTCACGCTGGCAAACATCAAAATCTGGGTGTTGACAGGAGACAAGCAAGGTGAGGCGGTTTTGCAGCCCGACCCAGGAATGTCCTCACAACTCTTTATTACGGCACAGCCTGCTAAATCCACTTTCACACTGTACATTCAAAGTGCTGCAATACCATTGTAAACTGTCATGGCTTCCCCCAAAGGATTCTGGGAGCTGCCATTTTGTGAAGGCTGCTGACGGTTGTTAGGAGACCCCCCCCTGCCTATTTCCCTCACAGAGCTGCAGTCCCAGAGTGGTTTAACCATTGGTCCCCCTTTCCCGGGACTCTGGCTCTGCCGTTCAAGATAGGTTCTCGGGGCCCCGTTTTGAAAATTTTGACTCCTGGAGGGCTTGGGTTTTGATTCGGGCCTGTCCTCTCTCTCTCCTCCCTCAGAGACGGCTGTGAACATCGGCTACTCCTGCAAGATGCTGACGGACGAGATGACTGAGGTCTTCATCATCACGGGGCACACGGTTTTGGAGGTGCGGCAGGAGTTGCGGTGAGTGGAGGCCCGCGGGCGTGGCCCACTTAGTGGTGGCCCCTCCATTAGGGAGCTTTCTCTGCTTTTCCATTTCTCTGGCACCAAACATTGAGCGCAAGCAGAAAGTGCTGCTCTGTTGGCTAGTCAAGGTGCGTTTCCTGCTACTGGTGTTGTTCCAACAGTGGTGATCTCTTGGGGCCACATTCGTGAAATGGACAGGTCTAAAGACAGCAGTGGGTGGAGGAAAAACCAAAAATGGTCAGGGGCAACCCTTCTATCTCTCTCTCTCTCTCTCTCTCTCTCTCTCTCTCTCTCTCTCTTAGAAGACTTCTGAAGGCAGCCCTCTTTAGGGAAGCTTTTAATGTTTAACAGACTACTGTACAGTGGTACCTCGGGTTAAGTACTTAATTCGTTCCGGAGGTCCGTACTTAACCTGAAACTGTTCTTAACCTGAAGCACCACTTTAGCTAATGGGGCCTCCTGCTGCCGCCGCGCCGCCAGAGCACGATTTCTGTTCTCATCCTGAAGCAAAGTTCTTAACCTGAAGTACTATTTCTGGGTTAGCGGAGTCTGTAACCTGAAGTGTATGTAACCCGAGAGACCACTGTATTTTAATGCTTTGTTGGAAGTCGCCCAGAGTGGCTGGAGAAACCCAGCCAGATGGGCGGGGTATAAATAATAAATTCTATTCTATTCTATTCTATTCTATTCTATTCTATTCTATTCTATTCTATTCTATTCTATTCTCTCTCTCTCTCTCTCTCTCATTTCCACACTTTTCTCTGCTACTCCTCCTCTCCTTTTCTTTCTTTCTTTCTTTCTTTCTTTCTTTCTTTCTTTCTTTCTCTCTTTCTCTCTTTCTCTCTTTCTCTCTTTCTCTCTTTCTCTCTTTCTCTCTTTCTTTCTTCCCTCTCTCTCTCTCTCTCTCTCATCTCTGTGCTACCCGTTGCCCCTTTCCAAGCCACACAAACGGAAAGGTCACATTCAAAAAATTAAGCCCAATGAACAACAGCAACAAAACACACCCACCCACAGGAAGGGCTTGCTGTAGTTCCCTCTGACCTGCCGAATCTGCCCTTAGAGGGTTTGGAAAGAAGGCAGGTGAGTCCTTGGCTGCTTCTCAAATCCTTTCCCCCGCCCGCTTTCCTCCCCACCTTCTCCGGCAGGAAGGCTCGAGAGAAATTGGTGGACTCTTCCCGGTCCGTGGGCAATGGGTTCACCTACCAGGAGAAGCTCTCTGCCTCGAAGCTGACGTCCGTGCTGGAGGCTGTGGCTGGGGAGTACGCCCTGGTGATCAATGGGCACAGCCTGGTAAGTGGGCACCTTGGGGGGGGGGGGTACCTAGGCCGCTTTCACACCATACATTTAAAGCACTTTAGGTAAAGGGACCCCTGACCATTAGGTCCAGTCATGACCGACTCTGGGGTTGCGGCACTCATCTTGCTTTACTGGCCGAGGGAGCCGGCGTCCAGCTTCTGGGTCATGTGGCCAGCATGACTAAGCCGCTTCTGGTGAACCAGAGCAGCGCATGGAAACACCGTTTACCTTCCCGCTGGAGTGGTACCTATTTATCTACTTGCACTTTGACGTGCTTTTATACTGCTAGGTTGGGAGGAGCAGGGACTGAGCAACGGGAGCTCACCCCGTTGTGGGGATTTGAACCGCCGACCTTCTGATCGGCAAGTCCTAGGCTCTGTGGTTTAACCCACAGCGCCACCAGTGTCCCAAAGCACTTTAATACCTCTTTAAACATAGAATCCTTGGAGCTGCAGTTTAAGGGCCCAGAGAGTCCTTGGGAGACAATATTGGCCCTCGCAGCTACAGTTACACATTCTACACATTCTTTTTGTGGGAGGCAGATTGCTGGTTTGTTTTTGTTTTATTATTCATTTTGTGTTCTCATTTTGTGTGTGTGTGATTAAATTTTCTGCTTTAAAATTCAGAATATTCATTTAACCAACCGTAAAATATCGGTGACTTCCCTTCTTCTCCTTCCATGGTTTATTTTGCCTAACGTAAATCCCTGCATATTTTAAATAAATCAAGCCATTATTACATCCGTCAAAAGTTATTTACACTGTTGAATATATCTTAATGCTTAGTTTTGTGTTTTCATGTTGTGAACCACCCTGTGATCTTTGGATGAAGGGCTGTATATAATAATAATAATAATAATAATAATAATAATAATAATAATTTCCTGGAGTGGCTATTTGCTTCTTTGTCTGGACGATAAATATGTGGGATTGAGGCCGGCTGGATAGCATCCTGCTCTCCCAGGTGCCCATGGGAAGCCTGCATGATGGATTTGACCGCAGCAGCAGCTGCGATCCCCAGGACCTGGTATTCAGAGGCATAATGTCTCTGGCAGTGGAGGTAGAACATAGCCATTGTGCCTTCTCCTCCGTGTATTTGCCCAATCCTCTTAAAGTCATCCAAGTTGGCATCCATCACTGCCCCTGTGGCGGTGAGTTCCACAGTTTAACTCTAAAATCCTTTAAGCTGCCCTGGACCTTCCAGCACTTGGCTCGGCTGCTTGTAAGTTATAAGAAGAAGAAGAGGAGTTTGGATTTGATATCCCGCCTTTTACTCCCTTTAAGGAGTCTCAAAGCGGCTAACATTCTCCTTTCCCTTCCTCCCCCACAAAAAAACACTCTGTGAGGTGAGTGGGGCTGAGAGACTTCAAAGAAGTGTGACTGGCCCAAGGTCACCCAGCAGCTGCATGTGGAGGAGCGGAGACGCGAACCCAGTTCCCCAGATTACGAGACTACCGCTCTTAACCACTACACCACACTGGAGTAACGAGAGAGGGAAGGGGGAAAAACTATTCTCTATCCTCCATGTCATATTTTCATTTTATAAGCTTCCATCCTGTCACCTCTTAAACACATACGACTTGCTCCCACCCCAAAGGAATCATGGGAACTGTAGTCCCCCCCCCCGGAGCTACCATTCCCATCACCTTTTTATCTGCAGGGAATCTGCCCAGGGTCTAATCCAGTTATTTAGCTGGTCGCACTGAGCATCCCTCACTCTCCTCTCTCCCTGTAGGCACATGCCCTGGAGGCCGACATGGAGCTGGAGTTCCTGGAGACGGCCTGCGCCTGCAAAGCCGTCATCTGCTGCCGCGTCACCCCCTTGCAGAAGGCCCAGGTGGTGGAGCTGGTGAAAAAGTACAAGAAGGCCGTCACGCTGGCCATCGGCGACGGGGCCAACGACGTTAGCATGATCAAGAGTGAGTCCCGAGGCGGCGCTTGCGTGAGCTTTCGTCTTTTTAGTTCTGCGGATGCGTTTTTTTAAAAAATGCCACAGCACAAAAGGAAAACGCGTTGGGAGGGAGGAGGAAATAAGCAGACTTCTGTGACGAAGGCCTTTGCAGGGTGGGAAAGTTCCAGAGAGAGGCAGAGCCAATTGGCTGCCCTGATGGATTGAGGCACCTGCTTCCCTGCTCTGGCCCTGCCTATAATTAAAATGTGGCTTCTTGGAAGGAAATGTGGTCCTCTATATGGGAAAAAGAGGGACGCGGGTGGCGCTGTGGGTTAAACCACAGAGCCTAGGACTTGCCGATCAGAAGGTCGGCGGTTCAAATCCCCGCGACGGGGTGAGCTCCCGTTGCTCGGTCCCTGTTCCTGCCAACCTAGCAGTTCAAAAGCACGTCAAAGTGCAAGTAGATAAATAGGTACCGCTGTGGCGGGAAGGTAAACGGCGTTTCCGTGCGCTGCTCTGGTTCGCCAGAAGCGGCTTAGTCATGCTGGCCACATGACCCGGAAGCCGTATGCCGGCTCCCTCAGCCAATAAAGTGAGATGAGCGCCGCAACCCCAGAGTCGGCCACGACTGCACCTAATGGTCAGGGGTCCCTTTACCTATATGGGGAAAAGGCTCCTCTCTCCTGTTTTAGAAACAGAGGGAACCACGTGTGCTTTGTCCTTCCTAAGATGGAAGGTGGGGGATCTGAGCTTGGGATGCCCTAGTAGCCTGACGTCCCCTTACCCCTCTTTCTGTTTCCTGCGTTCCCGCCAGCCGCTCATATCGGTGTTGGAATCAGCGGCCAGGAGGGCATCCAGGCAGTGCTGGCCTCGGACTACTCCTTCTCGCAGTTCAAGTTCCTGCAGCGCCTCCTGCTGGTCCACGGGCGCTGGTCCTACCTGCGCATGTGCAAATTCCTTTGCTATTTCTTCTACAAGAACTTTGCCTTCACCATGGTGCACTTCTGGTTCGGCTTCTTCTGCGGCTTCTCTGCCCAGGTGACTCGGCTGGCGAATCGGAGGGGTAGGTGGGGCGGGGGTCCGCAATGGCGGCTTCCTCCAGGCTCATGCTTCGTCCTGCTTCCTGGTTGAGTGAGCGTAGCCTATCAGGGTCACGGAAAGCAGGGGATGGTGTCACGAAAGCTATCCAGCCCAGTTAATTTGGTTACCTGATTGTCATAGCCCAGGGGTGGCCAACTCTCAAGAGACTGCAATCTACTTTCAGATTTAAAAGCTGGCAGTGATCTGGGGAGCGTCTCCACCCCTATCGTTCTTCCCGGACATTGAGGTCCAGCGCCGAGGGCCTTCTGGCGGTTCCCTCACTGCGAGAAGCAAAGCTACAGGGAACCAGGCAGAGGGCCTTCTCGGTAGTGGCACCCACCCTGTGGAATGCCTTCCCATCAGATGTCAAAGAGAAGAACAACTACCAGACTTTTAGAAGACATCTGAAGGCAGCCCTGTTTAGGGAAGCTTTTAATGTTTAACAGACCACTGTATTTTAATACTTTGTTGGAAGCCTCCCAGAGTGGCTGGGGAAACCCAGCCAGATGGGCAGGGTATAAATAATAAATTATTATTATTATTATTAGGGACACAGGTGGCGCTGTGGGTTAAACCACAGAGCATAGGACTTGCCGATCAGAAGGTCGGCGGTTCGAATCCCCGCGACGGGGTGAGCTTCCGTTTCTCGGTCCCTGTTCCTGCCAACCTAGCAGTTCAAAAGCATGTCAAAGTGCAAGTAGATAAATAGGTACCGCTCTGGTGGGAAGGTAAACGGCGTTTCCGTGCGCTGCTCTGGTTCGCCAGAAGCGGCTTAGTCATGCTGGCCACATGACCCAGAAGCTGTACGCCGGTTCCCTCAGCCAGTAAAGCGAGATGAGCGCCGCAACCCCAGAGTCGGCCACGACTGGACCTAATGGTCAGGGGTCCCTTTACATTATTGTTGTTGTTGTTGTTGTTGTTGTTGTTGTTGTTGTTATTAATTTACCCCCGTTTTGGGGGAGAAGGAAAGCTCTGGGGTTTTTTTGGGTGAAAGCAGCAGCACAGAGAAAGCTTTGCCTTCCCTTCCAGAGATCAAACAACAATGGAGGGCGGGGCAAAGGGGTGGTGCAGGAGTCAGTTTTAGCGACACTAAGGAAAGGGAGCCAGAGATCAACCGTGATCTACCAAAACCTTGCAGGTATCGACCAGTAGATCACGATCGACCTGTTGGACATTCCTGCCATAGCCAAATGAATTAAGCTAGGGTTGTTGTGGAGATTAAACGAGGGGGGGGGACACCACTCATCCTACCCTGAGCTCCTCGGAGGAAAAAGGTGGGGTGTAGACTGAGTAAGTCGCTAAATGCATCGCTGAAGGCAGCAATTTCACCCCGAGAGAAAGGAGAGTTGTCGTGGATTAGCCACACCGGTGATCCCAGTCTATCACAGATCACTCAGTGAAGAGGATCATGCCACCCTGCTAAGTAGCCAGTCTTCTTTGGTGATGACAATCATTATAATTTACTATCTGCCCTTCACTGTAAGGTCGCAGGGCATTTTACAACAACTGAAACACAAACAGTTAAACAACTTGCAATCAGGGTAAATAATAACAACAATAACAACAGTAATAATAGTAATAATAGCAATAATAGCAATAAAGCAGTGCATCTTCAGAATTCTCCAAAAGCTGGGTAATAAAGTTGTCTTCTGTGGAGAGGAAGGCCCACAGCTTAGGGGCTGCCACAGAGAAGGCCCTCCTCTGCCACCCCTCAACCATCTAAGGCAGGGGTCAGCAAACTTTTTCAGCAGGGGGCCAGTCCACTGTCCCTTAGACCTTGTGGGGGGCTGGACTATATTTTGAAAAAAAATATGAACGAATTCCCATGCCCCACAAATAACCCAGAGATGCATTTTAAATAAAAGGACACATTCTATTCATGTAAAAACACGCTGATTCCTGGACCGTCCGCGGGCCGGATTTAGAAGGAGATTGGGCCGTATCTGGCCCCCAGGCCTTAGTTTGAGTACCCATGATCTAAGAGCAATGAAATAACTAGGAGGGCCTGGTTTTTAGCTGTTTGGGTCCCAAGTTGATTAGAGACTTGATGTTGTTGAGGGCTGATGAAGTTGGAGGTTTGAAAGCTACTGTAAAACGTTTTGGAAATGCAGCAAACCCAGCTGAGTGACTGGGTTCTGTTTTACACCAACGGGCCTGCAGGGGGAGCAAAGACTCCTTTTGTTCTCCTCTCCCTGGTCTCTTAATTTCTCCCTCTCTCTTTTCAAAGACTGTCTACGATCAATATTTCATCACGCTGTACAACATTGTCTACACCTCGCTGCCAGTGCTCGCCATGGGTGTCTTTGACCAGGTCAGTCATGTTAATTCTGCAGTGTGATATAGCAGTTAGAGGGCAGCAGATTGGCAAAGGCTGCTGTGAGCCAGATGGACCAGTGGCAGGGGCGGCGAACCCAGGGCTCTCTCAGATGTGGGCTCCACAGGTTTTCCCAACCCGTCATGTCCCAACCAATCAGGGGTCCTAGAATTGTAGAGTTGGAAGGGACCGGGCGGATCATCTTCTTGTCCAACATAATCTTTTGCCCATTGTGGGGCTCAGACCCACAACCCTGACATTAAAAGTCTCATGCTCTCCCTACTGAACTATCAAATTCAAATGTAATTACAGGGGGGTAAAGTGGTGCTGAGCCCCAATGGTCAGGGACGCTGCAAGTCCAGCAAGGGCCACAGGGCTAAATCAGTGGGTTAGATCCTTAGCTTGGGTCAGTGGTTCCCAAACTGTTCAAGCGACTGCCCCCTGTGCTCCCTACCCTATAAAAAGCATTACAGTGGTACCTCAGGTTAAAGACGCTTCAGGTTACAGACTCCGCTAACCCAGAAATATTACCTCGGGTTAAGATCTTTGCTTCAGGATGAGAACAGAAATTGTGCTCTGGTGGCGCGGTGGCAGCAGGAGGCCCCATTAGCTAAAGTGGTGTTTCAGGTTAAGAACAGTTTCAGGTTAAGAACGGACCTCCGGAACGAATTAAGTTCTTAATCCGAGGTACCACTGTACTGAGAACTGCAGTTTGCATGACCTACCAGGGAAGATAAAAGTTGCATTATGGGACTTTTATTAAAAATCCATTTAGAACTGTTTCGTTTAATTCAACACAATGAATGGGCTTGATCCAGCGATACCAGCTTTTCAAAGTCCTTTACACCTCCAGCATCCCCATGCAGCCCCCTTGCCTCCTAACACCCTCCCCCGGGTAATCCCACCATCCTCCGGGGGGCAGTGTGGTGTAGTGGTTAAGAGCAGTAGACTCGTAACCTGGGGAACCGGGTTCGCGTCTCTGCTCCTCCACATTCAGCTGCTGGGTGACGTTGGGCCAGTCACACATCTTTGAAGTCTCTCAGCCCCACTCACCCCACAGAGTGTTTGTTGTGGGGGAGGAAGGGAAAGGAGAATGTTAGCCGCTTTGAGACTCCTTCGGGTAGTGATAAAGCGGGATATCAAATCCAAACTTTTATTCTTCTTTGGGAACCCCTGGGTTAGATATTGACGGAGCAGTGCCCCCTTGCCTGAATGGCCAACTTATTCTGGTTTGTGTCTCTCTCTCTGTATGTGTGTATCCCCTCTGGCGAGTCTGCCCGTCCCTGGCCTGCGTGCCCCACTTGGGGTGGTCCGGCGCTCAGGCCTAAAGGCTTAGACCTGTCCCACTCCCTTTTCCTAGGATGTGCCTGAGCATCGCAGTTTGGAGTACCCCAAGCTGTATGAACCGGGGCAGCTCAACCTGCTCTTCAACAAGCGGGAGTTCTTCATCTGCATCGCTCAAGGGATCTACACCTCCGTCTTCATGTTCTTCATCCCCTACGGGGTCTTCAGCGACAACTCCCACCTGGCCGACTACCAGTCCTTTGCCGTCACCGTGGCGACCTCCCTCGTCATCGTCGTCAGCGTGCAGGTAGGACAACAAAAGCAACATACATATATGTTGTTGCTGTTTAGTTGTTTAGTCGTGTCCGACTATTCGTGACCCCATGGACCAGAGCACGCCAGGCACTCCTGCCTCCCGCAGTTTGTTTGTAGCTTCGAGAACACTGTCCCACCATCTCGTCCTCTGTCGTCCCCTTCTCCTTGTGCCCTCCATCTTTCCCAACATCAGGGTCTTTTCCAGGGAGTCTTCTCTTCTCATGAGGTGGCCAAAGTCTTGGAGCCTCAGATTCAGGATCTGTCCTTCCAGGGAGCACTCAGGGCTGATTTCCTTCAGAATGGAGAGGTTTGATCTTCTTGCAGTCCATGGGACTCTCAAGAGTCTCCTCCAGCAAATATATATATATATAATCTCCCACCAGTCCTAGCTTTCTACACCTTCTTATCTGCGAATAAAACAGCTCTGAATGAGCCCAGGGGGCCAAGGGTGATGCATTCTGGGAGATTTCGACTAGTCCTAGGCATTGGTGAAAGGGGATTGTTGTAATGCATCCCCAATTATAATTACAGTGGTACCTCTGGTTGCGAATGGGATCCATTCCGGAGGCCCGTTCACAACATGAAAAGAACACAACCCACAGCAGCGCGTCTGCGCATGCGCGGGTTGCGATTCGCTGCTTCTGTGCATGCACACGGCGTCATTTCGCGTGTCTGCGCATGCGTGAGCGGCAAAACCCGGAAGTAACCCTTTCTGGTACTTCTGGGTCGCTGGGGGACGCAACCTGAAAAAATGTAACATGAAGCAAACATAACATGAGGTATGACTGTATTGCGTTACATCGGTATCTCTGGTTAAGTACTTAATTCGTTCTGGAGGTCCGTTCTTAACCTGAAACTGTTCTTAACCTGAAGCACCACTTTAGCTAATGGGGCCTCCTGCTGCTGCCGTGCCGCCGGAGCACGATTTCTGTTCTCATCCTGAAGCAAAGTTCTTAACCCAAGATACTATTTCTGGGTTAGCGGAGTCTGTAACCTGAAGTGTCTGTAACCTGAAGCGTATGTAACCTGAGGTACCACTGTATTATGAGTTTACTGTATAATCTTGAAAGGAGGCTTGGCTGCGAGGAAGGGTGTCACTGTGGAAATCAGGAAGGGACCCTGCGCTTCTGAATTTGCCGCTGCACTGCTGGTGGTGAGGCGAATACATTCCACATATGCTCGGTGGAACCTTTCTCCGCTGTGGGGCGGCAGGAAGAGCCTGTGCCGTCCCTCACCCCCATGATGCTCTGCTTGACCTTCTCCCCTCCCCCCAACAGATTGGCCTGGATACAGGATTCTGGACGGCTATCAACCATTTTTTCATCTGGGGCAGCCTGGCTGTTTACTTCGCCATCCTCTTTGCCATGCACAGCGACGGCCTCTTCCAGCTCTTCCCCAACCAGTTCCGTTTTGTGGGTGAGTTTGGAGACTGCTTCTCTGTTTGGGTCTACAAGTTCCTCTCTCTCCGCCCTGCCCTCTCTCACACATGCCTCATTTCTTTGCCTCCTTGCAGAACTATTATTGACAAAGGTGGTGCATTCTGGGAGATTTCTACTGGGGCCCAAGGGCTGTGCATTCTGGGAGATCTCGGCTGCATGGCCAGCGGCCGTGCATTAATAATAATATTTTTTTATTTATACCTTGCCTTTCCCGGTTCAAAAACCGAGCTCAGGGCAGCTAACAACAAATTTAAAACACTTAACTGATGCAACAAAAAACAGCATAAAATACAGTATAAAACGTGAATAACAATAAATTCAGAATTCAAAAATCAATTTAGGGGGGAAAATCCATCCAATAAACATTAGATGATCACCAGGGCTAGCTGGCTAAATTAGTCCTATTTGGGCCAGCATGGAGACCAGGGGAGAATTAGCTGTGGGATCCCAGAGCTGGTAATCTTCATAAAAAGGGGAGGGGGAGGGAAGGAAGGGAAATAAGTTCAAGTTCAAAGCCAGGTGGAATAGCTCAGGCCCTGCGGAAGGAAGTTAAATCCTGCAGAGCCCTGGCCTTATGGGACAGAGCATTCCACCAGGTCGGAGCCATCACTGAGAAGGCCCTGGCCCTGGTGGAGGATAGTCTGACTTCCTTAGGGCCCGGGACCTCTAAACTATGATTATTCATGGACCTTAAGGTCCTCTGCAGGGTATACCAGGAGAGGCAGTCCCGTAAATAAAGGTAAAGGTAAAGGTACCCCTGCCCGTACGGGCCAGTCTTGACAGACTCTGGGGTTGTGCGCCCATCTCACTTAAGAGGCCAGGGGCCAGCGCTGTCCGGAGACACTTCCGGGTCACGTGGCCAGCGTGACATCGCTGCTCTGGCCAGAGCCAGAGCCGCACACGGAAACGCCGTTTACCTTCCCGCTGATAAGCGGTCCCTATTTATCTACTTGCACCCGGAGGTGCTTTCGAACTGCTAGGTTGGCAGGCGCTGGGACCGAGCAGCGGGAGCGCACCCCGCCGCAGGGATTCGAACCGCCGACCTTTCGATCGGCAAGCCCTAGGCACTGAGGCTTTAACCCACAGCGCCACCTGCGTCCCTAGTCCCGTAAATACGAGGGCCCAAAGCCACAAAGGGGATATTTCTGCGAGGTGGCCAAGGTGCATTATGGGAAAGTTCCTTTACACTTTTGTACAGGGGAAGGGAAGGCAGGGGGACCTGGTGTCCAGGCTGTCATGAGCTTCCCTGCTTCCCAGATCAGAGGTGCCTCTGAATCTCTCTCTTTCTCCCTGACCTCTTGCTTTCCTTCCTCTGCCCAGGCAATGCCCAGAACACACTAGCCCAACCTGCCGTGTGGTTGACCATTGGCCTCACCACGGTCGTCTGCATCATGCCTGTGGTCGCCTTCCGGTTCCTCAAGCTGGACCTGAAGCCTGAGCTCTCAGATACGGTGAGTTTGGGGGCAGAGGGATCCCAAATGGAAGATGGGGGAGAGGCCCTTCCTTCCTCCCCCCCCCCCCCCGAGGTAGACACCCTGTCTGTCTGCCAGCCCCCACTCTCCCTGTCAAACTCAGGTTCTAAATTTCCTTCTCTTTTTAATTACCATATTTTTCACTCTAAGACCATAAGATGCACCTAGTTTTTGGAGGAGGAGGAAAACAAGAAATAAAATATTCTGAATCCCAGAAGCCAGAACAGCGAGAGGGATCGCTGCGCAGCGAAAGCAGCAATCCCTCTTGCTGTTCTGGCTTCTGGGATAGCTGCGCAGCCTGCATTCGCTCCATAAGATGCACACACATTTTCCCTTACTTTTTAGGAGGGAAAACGTGTGTCTTATAGAGCGAAAAATACGGTATTATTTTTTTAAAAATGAATACGTTTTGATGCAAGCAAAAAAAAGAATGAGATGGTTCAGCAGGTAGAGCATGAGACTCTTAAATCTCAGGGTTGCGGGTTCAAGTCCCACATTGGGCAAAATATCCTGCATTGTGGGGTGGGGTGGCCTGGATGAACCTTGTGGTCCCTTCCAACTCAATATTTCTCAACACCTGTCAAGCATAACCAGAGCGCAGAGAGATTGGAATAAAACAAGAAGTGCCATTCTTGCGTTCGGTTGTTATCTATTATGTCGACAGTGGTTATTCAGGGTTTGTTTCGTACAGCATCTCTCTGTGTATTAACACAGGACACTGACGTAAAGCAGGGCATCTGTAAGGTTTTGGATCCAACTCTTTTTGTGACCCGCCCTTGCCACTCCATCGTGGCACATCAAGGGTTCTGACGACACTCTTGCCCAGGTAGCTACATGCAGAAAATGCCCAAAGGCTCTTCCAAGCAGAGCATAAAGCATTCTATAATCCCACATTAAAGCTTCTGCTTCTAGCAGGTCTCATCTGTCTGCCCTGAGAGGTGCCAGTTCACTTAAGTCCTTAATATCCTTGGGATATTGCTGGCAGCCATATTGGGCAAGGCCAGCCTCGGCCAACCGGATGCCCTCCATAAGTTTTGGACTACATCTCCCATCACCCTCCCTGATCGGCGTGGCTATTTTGGACTACAACTCCCATCAGCCCCAGCCAGCACGATCATTTCTGGACTACAACTCCCATGAGTTTCTAGCCCGCATGCCCATAGAGTTACAGACACAATGGCCTGGGGCTGATGGGAGATGTAGTCTGAAACAGTAAGTGGGATAGCTCAGTCGATGGAGTAGGAGACTCTGAATCTCAATCATCCCGGCGCTCTTCAGATCACTGAATCGTTGAACTGCACATTTGGAAGGGACCACAGGGGTCATCCAGTCCAACCCCTGCAATGCAGAAATCTTTTTGCCCAGTCTTTTTGGGGTTCAAACTCATAACCCCTGGGTAGTTGCCTCCTACTTCTTAAAAGAGTACAGACTGTCCCAGCCTAGGCCTTTAACCTGGCATAGTGGTTAAAAGTCTCAGACTAGAACCTGGGAGATCTGGGTTCGAATTCCCACTCATCCCCAGGTGTGATCTTGGGGCCAGTCACTTTCTCTCAACCCGACATGCCTCACAGGGTTGTCGTGAGGAATATGGGGACGGGGAGACTGATGGGTGCCCCCACGAAGGAGGGGGGGGAAAACAGATTTTCTTGCTGCCTCTGACTCTCCCCTCCTCCCCGCGCTTTCTCATTTCCCCCCCCCCCTCAGGTGCGCTACACCCAGCTGGTGAGGAAGAAGCAGAAAGCCCAGCACCGCTGCATGGGGAGGGTGGGCCGGGCGGGCTCTCGCCGCTCCGGCTACGCCTTCTCCCACCAGGAGGGCTTCGGAGAGCTCATCATGTCCGGCAAGAACATGCGCCTCAGTTCCCTCGCCCTCTCCAGCTTCAGCGGCCGCCCCAGCGCTAGCTGGATCGAGACTTTGCGCAAGAAGAAGGGCAGCGGTGGCGGCGGCGGTGACAGCAGCGTGGCCAGCAGCCCTAGTGGGGGTGGGCCCGACAAGACGCTGAAGGTGTGAGGAGGAAGGTCCCAAGACAGACAGACAGACACACGCAACGGACGGAACTCCCTGCCTCAGGAGGGGCGGGGAGGGCTGCCCCACAGGCCAGAAATGGGCCCCCCCAGTAGCCGCAGAGATGCGGATCTTACCGGATGGATCGGAGGCCTAGGAGGCTTGCGGCCGTATAACCAAAAAGATGATGATAATAATAATCATAAGAATAACTGACTGCTGGCTTACAGTGGCAAACAGGTCACTGGCTGCGGTAGGGGGTACACAGGTGTAACCCCCAAACACACAGACACACACACACACACACACACACACACACACACAACCCTCAGACTGATGTTACCCTGAACTGTTGTGCAAAAGGGAGTCTTTTTTTCTTCTTCCAAGAATGAAAAACCCAGTGACATCTCCCTGAACCACACATGAATGTATCAGGCTTGGAGGCGCAAGAAGGTTGGGGGCACTTAAAGGTGCGTCGGAGGCTGGAGCCTCGCGTCAAGAGGCGGTGGGTGAAAGATTGGGGGGCGGGGGCCCTGCACCCCGCTTTCGACCCGCCCTCCATGCCTTGTCCTCCTATCATCTAATCGTGTCTTTTTAAAATATATATATATATATATACAGATCTATATGAAAGAAAACGATCCACGTTTACAAAAAAAGAGAAAAAAATATATTATTTTTTTCTATTCCACATTGGCATTGGAAGTTCTCTAGGGGTGCCTCCCTCGGGCACTGGGCAGCGGTGTTTAAAGGACAAGGTTGGACTGGCACGGCTTGGGAGATCCGTGGTGCCCGCTTCCGCAGGAGCTGTGCCACCCAAAGTGCGAGGGAGAAGAATTCGGGCACAAGAGGTTGCTAGCCTCCAGCAAGATGCCTGGAGCATGGATTGCCTTTTTTTGGGGGGGAGAGGTTGCGGGGGGGGGGGAGCTTTGAAACACATCGGCTATTTTCTCTCGCCCCCCCCCCGCCCTCCCTTGAAGAACCCGCTTGGTTTGCTATTTTGCCCTCTTGTCTGCGCCCCAGAGAGTCTACACCCTTGGGTCTGTTATTCCCAAGGCAGGAAATAGTTTAAGAAAAAGGAAAAAAAAATATTTTTATATAACATAGGACCTCGGCTTGCAAGCAGGCTCCCTCCTCTTAAACACCCAACCAACCAACCACCTTTGCTGATTCTCTGGTTTCCACCAGCAGAGGCCCACCCATCACAGCAGAGCTAACTGGATTGGGCAAATGTTGAGCTGAGAATGGGACGGCAAGTAACTTCACCTGTTGTGGTGCTGGCCAGGGATGAGGAATCGGCTGGGCTGGGCTCAGGCCACAGCTTCCCCCATCCTGGCGCTCAGCTCGGGGCTTTGCTACTGCAGCCCGCAAAGGATGTAAGACGGCATCAATCCCTTTGCACCCAGTTTCCTCACCACCCTCCCACAAAGCAACATTTGTTCTGGCAAACATCCCGACGGCTTACTTGTCCTGCAAAAGTTCATTTTAAAAAAAAACACCAGGCACTTGTGGCGAGTCGCTGTGTGAGGACACGCCTCGTGGAACTGTTCCAGAGATATGCTAGGAACTGGGGCGTTGTATGTAAGGATAGCCCTACTCCGAGTAGACCTACTGAAGCGAATGTTTGTGACCAACTTAGGCACATTTCATTTCCGTCGGTCTGACTCTGGAGTGGATACAAAGAGGATCGCCAGCCTCGCACGCAGGATTTGATAGCCTCAAATTCTGCTTCGAGCATGTAATTCTCTCACTGGCTTGCACTTCAATCCTAAATGGCAAATTATAAAATACATACACCTCTGTCGTGTCTATATAGACACACACATGCATAGTCTTGAGTTTGACCACAACAACAGTCCCAACAGCCTCATAGGCCAAAATGTTGGGGCCTAGGAGGCCTCAAGTTTCCTTGCCACTGTCGGGATAAGGAAAAGCCAGTAAATTTAAGATTTCTCTGTGGGTGGGTTCCTTCCTTACTCTGCTGTGTGACTTTGGGCCACCCCCTACCCAGTTTTTGAAGTTTCCTAGCATAATCCTCAAATTTTCTTTCTCTCCCCCCCCCCATCTCAGAGGAACAGGCAGGGGGCTATTTTTTGCAGCGGCAACATTTTAGGTCTGCCTCTCACCCGTCCCCCTTCTTGCCTAAAACCCAACTTCGATACCAAAGAGAAAAGTTCATTGGGAACCTGGGGGGGGGGGAGAGGATTGCCATGGATTACCTTATTTTTATTGTGTGTTTTTTTTTTGGGGGGGTGCAGGGTGAGAGGGGCTTTATAAGCAGGGCAGCCGTGCCGTGCAAGGACCGAGGGACATTCCATATAATTTATTACATATTTCTATACTTGGCAGAATTGTATCATTTTATGGGTATAAAGAGAAATTGCATTTTCTTAAAAAAGACCAAAAAAAGCTATCGTCGTGTCTTTTTGTGCTTGTTGCTTAAATGACAGGAAGTCCAGAAAAGGGGGCGAAAGGCACATCTGCCCCAAATCTCAGACGGTCACTCCTTCGACTGGCTGTTGGCATAAACTGGTGGGGGGTCATTTGGCAGTCAATAGTTTTTGCTAAATGCTGTCAAGGGCACATTTCAGCCAGAAACCCAGAAGGAGAGAGATGCTGGGTGGTGGAGGCCTCAGGAGAGTCCTGAGGGCCGGGTGGAGAGCTTTGGGGGGCCGGAGGTTCTCCAGGCCTGCTCTGGGTGCAATGTGATGTGCATGGCCCTGGCACCAAATTTTGTGGGTGCCAGGCACCTTCGTGGGGAATTTTGTGGGTGTTTGGGCACCCAGGGAGCTGGCACCTATGTCCCAAGCAGACCCACACACTGACCCTGAAGAACCATCAAATCTGGACATTGCAGTTTTAAGATTTCAACTGTGGGTTGAAATATTTGCCGGCTCTCTTGCCCACCCTCACATCTCATGGCAGCAATGTAGGTTGGAGATTTATTACTGCTCTGTTCCTGCATGTTGGGCTACTCGAGAGGAGGAGGAAGAAGCGCAAGGGAAGCCCCCGCCAGGACCAGGCCAAGTTTATATAGTGGTATCTCAGGTAAGACAGCATCTTAAAAAGCAGAGACATCACCTTGCCAACAAAGGTCCGTATAGTTCAAGCTATGGTTTTCCCAGTAGTGATGTATGAAAGTGAGAGCTGAACCATAAAGAAGGCTGATCACCGAAGAATTGATGCTTTTGAATTCTGGTGCTGGAGGAGACTCTTGAGAGTCCCATGGACTGCAAGAAGATCAAACCTCTCCATTCTGAAGGAAATCAGCCCTGAGTGCTCACTGGAAGGACAGATCCTGAAGCTGAGGCTCCAATACTTTGGCCACCTCATGAGAAGAGAAGACTCCCTGGAAAAGACCCTGATGCTGGGAAAGATGGAGGGCACAAGGAGAAGGGGACGACAGAGGACGAGATTTTTGGACAGTGTTCTCGAAGCTACCAGTATGAGTTTGACCAAACTGCGGGAGGCAGTGGAAGACAGAAGTGCCTGGTGTTCTCTGGTCCATGGGATCACGAAGAGTCGGACACGACTAAACAACAACAACATCTCAGGTTAAGTACATAATTCGTTCCAGAGGTCCATACAACTATTCTTAACCTGAAGCACCACTTTAGCTTAATGGGGCCTCCTGCTGCCACCGCACCGCCAGAGCCCAATTTCTGTTCTCATCCTGAAGCAAAGTTCTTAACCTGAAGCACTATTTCTGGGTTAGCGGAGTGTTCTTAGTTCTCCCTCTCCTTTTTACCTGCCCTGCCCAATATTTTATTCAAGTTGGCACACCTGCTCGCTTCTGGGAATTGTAGCTCTGTGAGGGGGAATAGGGGTCTCCTAACACAGGTTGCGCTGTGGGTTAAACCACAGAGCCTAGGACTTGCCGATCAGAAGGTCGGCGATTCGAATCCCCGCAATGGGGTGAACTCCCGTTGCTTGGTCCCTACTCCTGCCAACCTAGCAGTTTGAAAGCACATCAAAGTGCAAGTAGATAAATAGGTACCACTCCAGTGGGAAGGTAAACAGTGGGAAGGTAAACAGTGAAGCGGCTTAGTCATGCTGGCCACATGACCAGGAAGCTGTATGCCGGATCCCTCGGGCAGTAAAGCGAGATGAGCGCCGCAACCCCAGAGTCGGTCACAACTTGAATTAGTGGTCAGGGGTCCCTTTACCTTTAACAACTCTCAGCACCCTTAAAGGTAAAGGTAAAGGTACCACCCCGGAGGTGCTTTCGAACTGCTAGGTTGGCAGGCGCTGGGACCGAGCAGCGGGAGCGCACCCCGCCGCAGGGATTCGAACCGCCGACCTTTCGATCGGCAAGTCCTAGGCGCTGAGGCTTTAACCCACAGCGCCACCTGCGTCTCAGCACCCTTAATAAACTACAATTCCCAGGATTCTCTGGGGAGGGGGAGCCGTGACTGTTTCCAGCAGCATCACAGTTGCAAATACCCCTTGCACTCCCAGCAAATAAGCCTGTGTGGAGGTACACTGCCACTGCCCAAGGAGGCTTCACATAGGGCAAACCTGCGCCTTTGGAAAGCAGGCACCTCAGTTTTATTATATGCAACTGCCCTCTTCTAGGTGGGTCGAGTTCAGTTAATAGAGCAAGAAGCTCTTAAAATCTCACGGTTTGAGCACCCTATATTGAGTGAAAGATTCTCTGCCTTGCAGGGGTTTGGACTAGACCATGGGTAGGCAAACTAAGGCCCGGGGGCCGGATCCAGCCCAATCGCCTTCTAAATCCGGCCCACGGACAGTCCGGGAATCAGCGTGTTTTTACATGAGTAGAATGTGCCCTTTTATTTAAAATGCATCTCTGGGTTATTTGTGGGGCATAGGAATTCGTTCATTTCCCCCACAAAAATATAGTCCGGCCCCCCACAAGGTCTGAGGGACAGTGGACCGGCCCCCTGCTGAAAAAGCTTGCTGACCCCTGGACTAGACGGGCCTTCTTTCAAACTCTGCAATTCTATGGTTCTGGGCGGCAGGGTCTTTCCCAGATTTCCTCCATGAGATCTAGCGCCTCTCCTTTCAAATTTAAAAACAGAAGTTAAAAATGAAACGCTGAGCCAAGGGGTTTGGGGCGGCCTCTCTTGCGGAGGGTTCTTCCCCACCCCATAGCTCTCACTCTGCCCCCTAGCCCTGCTTCCCCTTTCAGCTCCACCCCATTGCACAACCCACCTCCCCGCCCCGGCTTGCACAACCAACCCGAGCAGCCCTGCCAGGCAGGCAGCAGCAGCAGCAGCCTCCCCTCGGGACAGTTCCTCAAACGCTTCGCTGCTTGAGCGAGGATGGTGCCAAGGCGAAGGTGGCACGGCAGCCCGGGGGGTCTGGCTGGAAGAAGCCGGGAGGGCGGCAGCAGCAGCTGGCACCTGCCTGGCACCATGTGGCTGCTCGGGGTCTCCTGGGTGGCGCAGCTGATCGCGGCTGCAAGCGGCTTGGTGGACCAGGAGCAGCTGTGCCCGAAGCCGGGTGAGAAAATGAGAATTGTTTCGCCCATTGGCACGGCTTAAATATTTGCGCGATGCTGTGGAAACGAGCCAGATTTCCCCATTCCTTTGCCCTGCAAAAATGCGCTTCTTTCAACGATTGCGCCCCCCCCCCTGCGATCTGTCCCCTTTGAGCCTCACAGGGTAGGTTAGGCTGAGAGAGAAGGAAAAAAATAAATAAAGGGAAATCTCCTTTAAAAATAAATCGTGGAGGCGTGTTTCGAACGAGAGGTGCCTGCCCTGTAAGAATGAACTTTTAAAGCTTTTTTTTCTGAGTTTTCCTTCGTTTGGTCCTCTCCACAACCCTGTGAGATAGGATAGGCTGAGAGAATGAAAAATTAGGGGGGTCTCCCTTTTTTATCCTGGGGGCACGTTTCAAACAATTCCTCCTGTAAGGAGGAAATGTATTAAATTTATTTATTAGATTTATTTCTCCTTTCGGTTAATCCTCATAACAACCCTGTGAGGTAGGTTAGTCTTAGAGAATGAAAAATTAGGGGGATCTCCCTTTTTTTTTTTTTACCCTGGGGGCATGTTTCGAACAAGAGCTGCCTGCCCTGTAAGGAGGAAATGTATTAAATTTATTTATTAGATTTATTTATCCTTTCATTTAATCCTCACAACAACCCTGTAGGTAGGTTAGGCTGAGAGAAAATGGCATGTTAGGGAAACGCTAACGGGGGGTATGTTTCTTCTTAAGAGCAAGAGATTGTCTGCCTTGCCAGGATGAACTTAATTAAATTTCTTATGATCGATCTCTCTGTTCCTTCTCCCATCGTTTGACCCTCACAGCAAGGAAGTACGCAGGCTAAGCTGACAGGATGAAATTTTTAAGGAAGTGCCTCAGGACACTTTTACCCTTGGGTGATGTTTCATCTTAAGAACAGCCAGTTAAAAACAGCCCAAAAATCCAAAAATATTCAACAAATTGTTAAAACCAACGATAAGCTAAAAACCAGACTCAAACTCGTGCAACAGCATTCTGCGTTTCTAGACAGGCTTGACTAAAACAAAAATGTTCATAGCAGGTGCCGAAAAGAGTAAAACAAACGGGTAACATCAATAGGCAGGGAGTTAGAAAGCTCAGATGCTGCCAGGCTCAAATATTGATTTCTTACACGAGTTGAGTTGCAGCCTGGGTATATATGGAAGGTGCCCCCAGGTTCCCCCCCACACACCGCTGCTCTAACCACTATACCACGCTCCTTCAAAGGGCTTTCTGTCGGTGGGCATTTATTGGGATAATAAGGCAGTGAATGGAACGGTGAAGCCTTCGCAATTTCAGTTTGGCACATTTAATCTGGCA
This sequence comes from Podarcis cretensis, assembly GCF_951804945.1. Classification (NCBI taxonomy): domain Eukaryota; kingdom Metazoa; phylum Chordata; class Lepidosauria; order Squamata; family Lacertidae; genus Podarcis; species Podarcis cretensis. The sequence continues at coordinate 9,684,620 of NC_137186.1, forward strand.
AATTGTGTGTGCACCCACCCCTCAAAAGTTTGGAGAAACTGAATTGTTGGTTCTCTATTTTCTTTTTCTTCCATTACTTGTCGTTGCGCCCTGTGGAAGGGGCTGCCGTTTAGGGGTCTGGATGGAGGAGACGGCACAGATGTGGTGCCTAGTGGTTAGCGCTTGAGAGCGGAATGGAGTCCCCTTTGGGAAGACTACACACCTCTGAGTTTTCGGTCTGTGAGAATAGGCTGGAGGGGAGAAGTGGTTTGAGATTCTTGAATGATCGCTCCGCCGGCTCCGAATGGTGGTTGCAGCAGGATAGAGGAAGATAAGGGCTATCTTATCTGTGGTTGCGGGCGCACCAAATATCGAAACCACATAGCATCCCCTGCAGAACCCCGGGAACCGTAGATTGCCTCTGATAATCCTACAATTCCCAGCGCCTTAAAACTACAGTTCTCCAGATTCTTTTCTTGGGGGAGATGTGTGTTGTACGCCGCCTTGCCTGCCTTATCTAAAGAACAATGAAACTACATTAAGGACAGACGGAAGCTGGTGGCTCTCAGGACAATTTGTTGCAGAACCAGCAACGGGTTTCTGACTCCTAAGCCGTTCAGACAGCTGAACAACTTTCTCCAGCACTAATTACATTTGCCAGTTTAACTGACTCATCCATATTCCAGTCGTCAATGGAAAGTGACCTTCTCTGCTTCCAGAGATGACATGTGTTCAGACCTGCTGCACTTGAGAATTATTTATTATTATATTGATATGAACCATTTTTTAAAAAATGATCAAATCATAGGTCCATCTCTCTCTGTCTACATTGATTGGCAGCAGAGGTCTTTCCCTAGTCTTACCTGGAGGTGTCAGGATTCGAACCTGATACCTCCTGCATGCAAACCAGATCTTTTAAGTTCTGAAGAAAGAAAACCAACAGCAGGAAGAAGGCAGGAGGCTCGATTTAGAAACCTTTAAAAAAAAAATCTTTCTGTGTGGCTCCTCTTCCTCCTAAGTTGATAACGAAACCGCAGTTGCGTTGTATTTCTGTAGCTAATATGCCATTCGGTATGCCAGGATCAAGCCCCAAATCATACTGTGAAAACCGTGCAGCTTCTGCTGCTGTTATATTTATTCACATCCTTCCCAGTCCCCGGGACTCAAGGCCGCTTACACAAATTAAAAACAACAGGGATAAAAACATGTAGAAGAGGTTCGTTTAAAAAGAATTAAGCCGTAACAGAATTAAAACGAAATAAAACAAAATCTATTAAAATAAGAAGAGGTGTCCAAACAGTTCAGAAACCTTTTTCTTTTTTTTTAAAAAAGGCCTTTGCTTTAAAAGAAGGCCAGCATTGGTAATAGCAGGGGATGATGGGAGTCGTAGTTTAGGCACATCTGGAGGGCCAGAGCCTCCCCTGTGTTGTTTGATATTGATCATCATAGAATCATAAAGTTGGAAGAGACACTGAGGGTCACCTAGTTCAACCCCCTGCAAGGCAGTTGTCCCTTACACAGATTGAACCTGCAACCTTGGCATTATCCGCACCACTCTCTAGCCAACTGAGCTATCCAGCACATTCACGAGCCCTAGTGGAATAAGGGACGCGGGTGGCGCTGTGGGTTAAACCACAGAGCCTAGGGCCTGCTGATCAGAAGGTCGGCGGTTCGAATCCCCACAACGGGCTGAGCTCCCATTGCTTGATCCCTGCTCCTGCCAACCTAGCAGTTCAAAAACACGTCAAAGTGCAAGTAGATAAATAGGTAGGAAGGTAAATGGCGTTTCCGTGCGCTGCTCTGGTTCGCCAGAAGCGGCTTAGTCATGCTGGCCACATGACCCAGAAGCTGTACGCCAGCTCCCTTGGCCAGTAAAGCAAGATGAGCACCGCAACCCCAGAGTCGGTCACGACTGGACCTAATGGTCAGGGGTCCCTTTACCCTTTACCTTTAGTGGCATAAAACAGCATTTGCTTGCTGGCAGGCAGACAGCAAGGAGGGAACCAGTCTAGCTTCCCGAGGAAAACTGAGTTCCACAGTTTGGGGGCAGCCACTGAGAAGGCCCTGCCCTACGTCCCCACCATTTGGGACTGTGTGGCTGATGGAACTGAGAGAAGGGCCTTTCCTGAAGATCTCAGAGCCCTGGCAGGTCTGTATGAGAGGATAAGGTCTTTCAGATAGTCTGGGCCTAAGCCTGGTTGTGGGCACCATGTCCCTCCTCCCTAAATCCATGCGATGAAAGCTCCCGGATTAGCAGAGCGCCGTGATCTTTCCGTGGCCGAGTACCGATTGTTCTTGGCAGAGGACCAGGAAGGGCCAAGAGGCCAGCCCAGGGAGGTGAACGGACTGTTTGCTTTGGACTTGTTGACATTTCGTTGCGTCCTGGGTTTCGGCAACGCAGCAGGGAAAGGCAGAGGGGGTGCGGGCCGTGTTGCCCGCTCAGTGATAGATACACCCCCCATGACCTTTTCCCCAAGATGCTAATCACTCCCCCCCCCCCCGACAGCGCAGCCAGGTTCCCAAAAAGCAGATTAATTCGGCTTAGGAGCAACGGGAGGAGAGACTGCAAGAAAGGGCAAGGAACCCGCAGGCCTCCGACCGAGAGGAGAGGCCTGTCCGCACTATACATTTAAAGCAGTATCATACTGCTTTAAGCAGGCATGGTTCTCCACCACCACCACCACCCCCGGCCATCCCCGAAGAATCCTGAGAGCTGTCCTTTGGTTAAGGGAGTTGTTAGGAGGCTCCTTCCATTCCTTTCACAGAGCGGCAATTGAATGTTGGAAGGCTCAGGACAAATGGAAGTGCAACACATTGTTAAACTGTGGAACTCACCCCCCCAAGGAGGCTGGGACGGCCACCAACTTGGATGGTTTCAAAAAGGAAGATGAAGAACAGGTTCTGCTTACCAAACAATGATTCTCCAAAACGGTCCATAGATGATTGGTTGGTTGATTGATTGATTGATAGATTATCTATCTATCTATCTATCTATCTATCTATCTATCTATCTATCTGTCATCTATTGACCGTTTTGGGGAATCATTGTTTGGTAAGATAGATAGATAGATAGATAGATAGATAGATAGATAAAATAGAGGCATTTTATAACACTTGGACATATAGAATAACAGTTCCAAAAATGAAATAAAAAAATTCCTTCCAGCAGCACCTTAGAGACCAACTAAGTTTGTTATTGGTATAAGCTTTCGTGTGCATGCACATGAAAGCTCATACCAATAACAACTTAGTTGGGCTGTAAGGTACTACTGGAAGGAATTTTTTTATTTTGTTTCAACTACAGCAGACCAACACGGCTAACTACCTGTAACTATTTCCAAAAATAGTTGCATTGCAGTTGAAGACTGGGATAAATATCCCCGATTGAGAAGCTCTTTGAAAGAGGAAATTATGCCGTAGTTGGCGAAAAGACGATGGAGATGGCGTCTGTCTGATATGTGATGGAGGGTTTTCCAAGGGGTGGGTGCTGCTATGCTAAAGCCCCGACTTCTGTGTCGTAGGTGGAAAGTACCTCCTGATGAGATAGCCCTGATGAAGAGGCCCTCTTCGACAGAGCTTATTAACTGGTTGTCCTCCTGCCCTACAGACCTTCTCCGGTGCTAAAATGGCAGGGGGCAGGGGGCTGTTGTTAGTTCCTCCATTCTCAGAAGCTTGGGTAGTGGCAGCAGCCAAGTAATAATAATATTATAATAATTTATTATTTATACACCGCCCATCTGGCTGGGTTTCCCCAGCCACTCTGGGCGGCTTCCAACATAATATTAAAATACAATAACCTATTAAACATTAAAAGCTTCCCTAAACATGGCTGCCTTATATGTCTTCTAAAAGTCTGGTAGTTGTTTTTCTCTTTGACATCTGCTGGGAGGGTGTTCCACAGGGCAGGTGCCACCACCGAGAAGGCCCTCTGCCTGGTTCCCTGTAACTTGGCTTCTCACAATGAGGGAACCACCAGAAGGCCCTCGGCGCTGGACCTCAGTGCCTGGGCAGAATGATGGGGTGGAGACGCTCCTTCAGGTATACTGGACTGAGGCTGTTTAGGGCTTTAAAGGTCAGCACCAACACTTCGAATTGTGCTTGGAAACGTACTGGGAGCCAGTGTAGGTCTTTCAAGACCGGTGTTATGTGGTCTCGGCGGCCGCTCCCAGTCACCAGTCTAGCTGCCGCATTCTGAATTAGTTGTAGTTTCCAGGTCACCTTCAAAGGTAGCCCCACATAGAGCGCAATGCAGTAGTCTAAGCGGGAGATAACTAGAGCATGCCTTCTCTGCTGCAGTTGTGGAACTTTCTCCCCAGAGAGGCATGCCTGGCGCCTCCCGTTGCACAGCTTTTGGCAAACGCTGAAAATAAAAAACCTTCGTCCGGCCTTTGATACTTCAGATGTATGTTTTTAGGATCCAGGCTACTTCTGTCGTTTTAAGTTGTTTTAAACTGTTTTTTGGTGTTGCGTTTTAATTGTTGTAACCTGCCCTGAGATGATCATCATCAAAGTGAATGGGCCACATAGCAGGGTGACATCATTGCGTGATCCCTGATTGTCTGGGATCACCCGTGTGGCTAATCCAATTCTGAGCACAATTCAAAGTGTTGGTGCTGACCTTTAAAGCCCTAAACGGCCTTGGTCCAGAATACCTGAAGGAGCGTCTCCACCCCCATCGTTCTGCCCGGACACTGAAGTCCAGCGCTGAGGGCTTCTGGTGGCTCCCTCATTGTGAGAAGCCAAGTTACAGGGAACCAGGCAGAGGGCCTTCTCGGTGGTGGCACCCGCCCTGTGGAACGCCCTCCCACCAGATGTCAAAGAGAACAACAACTACCTGACATTTAGGAGACATCTGAAGGCAGACCTGTTCAGGGAAGTTTTTAATGTGTGACATTTTAATGTATTTTTAATCTTTGTTGGAAGCTGCCCAGAGTGGCTGGGTAGACCCAGCCAGATGGGCGGGGTACAAATAATAAATTATTATTATTATTAATCCAGGCCGCTCTTTCTCTCACATAACTGCCTTCAGTGATTCAGTCACATATGGCAACAACAACAACAACATTACACAATATTTCAGGTATCCTTGTTCCGAGCTTCATAGGGCTTTATCCGCCAAGACTGGCACCTACTGTAGAACTTACTTCAGTAGCTGATTGGCAGCTGCTGCAATTCTTCCAGCGATAGTCTGTTATTTGTTAATGGGCTGGGAAGTGTAGCTCTGTGCAGAGTAAACTTTGTTGTTGTTTAGTCATTTAGTCATGTCCGACTCTTCGTGACCCCCTGGACCAGAGCACGCCAGGCACTCCTGTCTTCCACTGCCTCCCACAGTTTGGTCAAACTCATGCTGGTAGCTTCGAGAACACTGTCCAACCATCTCGTCCTCTGTCGTCCCCTTCTCCTTGCGCCCTCCATCTTTCCCAACATCAGGGTCTTTTCCAGGGAGTCTTCTCTTCTCATGAGGTGGCCAAAGTATTGGAGTCTCAGCTTCGGGATCTGTCCGTCCAGTGAGCACTCAGGGCTGATTTCCTTCAGAATGGAGAGGTTTGAACTTCTTGCAGTCCATGGGACTCTCAAGAGTCTCCTCCAGCACTATAATCCAAAAGCATCAATTCTTCAGTGACCAGCCTTCTTTATGGTCCAGCTCTCACTTCCATACATCACTACAGGGAAAACCATAGCTTTAACTATACGGAGTAAAGTAAAGGTAAAGGGACCCCTGACCATTAGGTTCAGTCATGACCGACTCTGGGGTTGCAGCGCTCATCTCACTTTATCGGCCGAGGGAGCCGGCGTACAGCTTCCAGGTCATATGGCCAGCATGACTAAGCCGCTTCTGGCGAACCAGAGCAGCGCACGGAAACACCGTTTACCTTCCCGCCAGAGTGGTACCTATTTATCTACTTGCACTTTGACGTGTTTTCGAACTGCTAGGTGGGCAGGAGCAGGGACCGAGGAACGGGAGCTCACCCCGTCGTGGGGATTTGAACCGCCGACCTTCTGATTGGCAAGTTCTAGGCTCTGTGGTTTAACCCACAGCATCACCCGTGTCCCGTATACGGAGTATATGCAGAGTAAACTACATTTCCCAAAATCCCTTTGGGGGAGCTATGTGCATGAAATATGCTTGGACTGTATGCTGTGGATGAGGGTCTCTGATGTAACCTGGGTACCACGCATGCTAAGTGGTGGATTTCGCCACTGGAGGGGCCCCATAGAGCAAGGTGGGGGGTGTGCATTTCCCCGCACAGCGTGTCCTTTCCTGTTGCTAGGAAACCACTCCTGGAAAGGTGAAGGTAGCTTTTGTCAATATTTACTGGGTGGGCAAAGCAGTGCAGAGGTGACTGTGCCCCCCCTCCCCCCGACACACAAACAGGTTACCAACCAGCCAGAATGAATTAATCTGCCTGGCCTGTTTATGTAACTGTGTGGGAAAGTGGGGTTTGCAACAAAATGTTGCAGCATATCCTTCTGAGACATCTTCTGCTTCATGATGGCAGCTGCCTGCTAGCCGTGCCCCTTTCTCCAGCTTAGAAATAGGAAGAAGAGCTTGCAGGATCAGGCGAGCAGCCCATCCGAGGCCCGCGTCCTGTTCTCACGGTGGCCAACCTGATGTCTACAGATGTAAACAGGAAATGAGCGCAACAACACTTTTTCCACTCGGTTTTTTTTTAAATATAAATTTTTATTAGTTTTTTAACATACCATTTTCAACAGTAATTAAACATACTTTTACATCTTATTCAATTTTTTGACTTCCATCAGTCCTGTCTGAAAGTTTTCCAATCTAATCTCTTAGTATGCATTTCTTATCTTTTTTTTAATGATATTTATTAAAGTTTAACAATAAAAACATACACAAACAAAAAACAAAAAGAAACAAGTATAATTTCCATCCTTATTTTCTTAAACCTAATTTCCCCGACCTCCTCATACCTCCCCCTTCTGTATTCTAATTTCATTATCTACTCAGCAAATCCATTCCCTTACTTCCCATATTTTTTAATAATTCTATTCTTTTTGCATAATCAACACCCCTGAAAACCACGTAATTTTTAAACCCATGTCAATTCTAACCTTCTCTTATCTTCCCTATTACATTTCAATCTCATAACCAATATCTCTATCTTGTTCTACTTTGTAACACTTCGTATATTTCTCCTTACAAAACTTCTTGTAGTCCTACTAGTGCAATTTGTTGATTACAGTTGCTCTTCAAGTAATTCATATACTTCTTCCAATCTTCTGCAAATCACTGGTCCCGCAGGTTTCGAATCCTTCCTGTCATTTTGTCCAATTCTGCATAGTCCATTAATTTTGTCTGCCATTATTCTTTCGTCAGAATTTCTTCTTGCTTCCATTTCTGGGCTAACAATATTCTTGCTGCTGTTGTTGCATATAAGAACAATTTAATATTAATATTAATATCCTTTGCCTATTAATATCTTGCCTATTAATATCCTGGCCTATAGCACTTTTAACGCTGTACTGTTTTTAACACTTGATTGGGAGCTGCCCAGAGTGGCTGGGGAAACTCAGCCAGATGGGCGGGGTATAAATAATAAATTATTATTATATTATTATTATTTCCCCACTCGTGATTCCAAGGAACTGAGGTTCAGAGCCCTGATGGTTTGGACTTAATAAAGTCCCAATCAGTCCAGCATCTTTCTCTCATGGCGGCCAACCAGATGCCTCAATAGGAAACCTTCAAACAGGACCTGAGCACACTGGCAACTCTCCATCAGTGGCTCTTGTGGCAGAGAGTTCCATAGTTCAGCCAAGTGCTGTGAGCACTCATACCTTCTGCCTGCCCTGACTGTCCCAACCTTCAGCTTCGCTGAACGACCCTCCTGGGTTCTACTATTAGGGGGCAATGGTCTCTCTCCGTCCACTTTCACAACACCACACAGAATTTGATACATGTGGCGCTGTGGGTTAAACCACAGAGCCTAGGACTTGCTGATCAGAAGGTCGGTGGTTCGAATCCCCACAACAGGGTGAGCTCCCGTTGCTTGGTCCCTGCTCCTGCCAACCTAGCAATTCGAAAGCACATCAAAGTGCAAGTAGATAAATAGGTACCCGTCCGGCGGGAAGGTAAACGGCGTTTCCAAGCGCTGCTCTGGTTCGCCAGAAGCGGCTGAGTCATGCTGGCCACATGACCCGGAAGCTGTACGCTGGCTCCCTCGGCCAGTAAAGTGAGATGAGCACCACAACCCCAGAGTCGTCCACGACTGGACCTAATGGCTAGGGGTCCCTTTACCTTACTTTACTTTTTTTAAACTTTTATTATTTCTACAAAATGCAGGATGTGCTCTGTAAAGCTCAAATAATGTAGATCCAAATTGATATATAATGTTTTTAATGTTGTATTTTAAATGGTTGGGACCTGCCCTTGACCTTATGGGGAAAGGCAGGTTAATAATAATAATAATAATAATAATAATAATAATAATAATACAGTGGAGCCTCGGTTGTCAAACATAATCTGTTCCGGAAGATGGTTCGACTTCTGAAATGTTCAACAACCGAGGCACAATGGGCGGTCGGAAAATTCAAATGAGAAAATTGAGAAACGCACCTCGGAAGCCATGTGTTCAAAAACGGAAGCGATTACGTCTGGTTTCTTGTCGTTCGAAAACCGAAACATTCGGCTTCTGAGATGCTCGAAAACCAAAGTTCCACTGTACATTTGTACACATATGACATACTTAATCTCTTACTCTACCAACCATAACTACTTGCCATAATGCAAATACTTCATCATATTAAATATCTATTGTATTTTTTATATATTGTATTCTTAAATTTTATCTCTCTACCTGTCTCTTTCCTAAGATTCCGACATTCAAAGTTTTGGAATTTCTCGCATTGCTCTTCTCAGCAGTGAGAAAACCATGCTCCCTGCTGCTCCTTCTGACCTCCCGCCCCCCTGTCCTCCAAGCTTAGAAGCCTCCAAGCCCCACAACCCAGGAGTGGAGTTGTGGACCCCCAGACTTTTCCCTCTGGCCCTTGACACTGTCCCCAAGCCACAGCCCCTCTCCCCAAGCCTGGCCTCGCCTTGCCTGCTGAACATTTCCTTCCTGACTGGGATGGCATCCTTGAACTCTGATCGTGCCTCTGTCTTGCTTGGATGGAGGAACAGACAGAAGGGGACCTGCGAGGGAGGGTGTTGAAACTAATCTACTGTACAAAGGGGAAAATGTACATTTGCTGCTCCACAAACTTTCCCCTCTGGCCCTGAGCACTGCTGGCATGCGGCCCTTGGACGCTGGCTCAGAGGGGACTGAAAAAGATTCCCCACCAGGGGATTTCCTACATGTGGGAGTTGCTCCAGGGCCGCTTGATCGTTTTGTTCCCGCCCTCCCATATCGGTTATTTAATTTCTGATCTATCTATCTATCTATCTATCTATCTATCATCTATCATCATCTATCTATCATCTATCATCTATCAATCTATCTATCTTAATGTGTTGAAGTCAGCCTGGATAGCTCAGTTGGTTACAATGTGGTGCTGATAACACCAAGGTTGCAGGTTCATAGAATCATAGAGTCTTAGAGTTGGGACCCTGAGGGTCATCCAGTCTAACCCCCTGCAATGCTAAAGCATCCATGACTACTTCAATGCACTCTACGTGGGGCTACCTTTGAAGGTGACCCGGAAACTGCAATTAATCCAGGATGCGGCAGCTAGACTGGTGACTGGGAGCGGCCGCCGGGACCACATAACACCGGTCCTGAGAGATCTGCATTGGCTACCAGTACGTTTCCGAGCACAATTCAAAGTGTTGGAGCTGACCTTTAAAGCCCTAAACGACCTCGGTCCTGTATACCTGAAGGAGCATCTCCACCCCATTGTTCTGCCCGGACACTGAGATCCAGCGCCGAGGGCCTTCTGGTGTTTCCCTCACTGTGAGAAGTGAGGTTACAGGGAACCAGACAGAGGGCCTTCTCGGTAGTGGCACCTGCCCTGTGGAACGCCCTCCCTTCAGATGTGAAGGAAATAAGCAGCTATCCTATCTTTAAAAGACATCTGAAGGCAGCCCTGTTCAGGGAAGTTTTTAATATTTAATGCTGTACTGTTTTTAACATTTGATTGGGAGCTGCCCAGAGTGGCTGGGGAAACTCAGCCAGATGGGTGGGATATAAATAATAAGGAAGGAGAGTCCACCACCTCTTGTGGGAACCTGTTCCACTGCTGAACAGCTCTTGCTGTCAGAAAGTTTTTCCAAATGTTTAGTAGGAATCTCCTTTCTTGAAACTTGAAGCCAAGGGTTCGAGTCCTACCCTCCAAAGCAGGAGAAAACAAGCATGCTCCCTCCTCCATGGGACAGCCCTTGAGATATTTGAAGATGGCTCTCATATCTCCTCCCAGTCTCCACTTTCCAGGCTAAGCATACCCAGGTCCTTCAAGCGCTCCTCATAAGGCTTAGTTTCCAGACCCTTGATCATCTTGGTTGCCCTCCTCTGCGCACCTTCCAGCTTGTCAACATCCATCTTAAATTGTAGTGCCCAGAATTGGACTCAGGACTCCAGGTCTGACCAAGGCAGAATAGAGTGGCATTATGACTTCCCTTGATCTGGACACTCAACTTCTGTTGGTGCAGCCTAGAATAGCATTAGCCTTTTTTGGGGCTGCTGCATCACACTGTTGACTCATGCTAAGCTTGTGGTCCACCAAGAACCCAAGATCCTTTTCACATTTATGGCTAGTAATCCAGGTGTTTCCCCATCCTATATAAATAGCAACACCCTAGTAGTGGTCCCGGGCCCTAAGGAAGTTAGATTGTCTTCAACCAGAGCCAGGGCCTTTTCAACACTGGCTCCGGCCTGGTGGAACGCTCTGCCTCATGAGACCAGGGCCCTGCAGGATCTGATTTCTTTCCGCAGGGCCTGTAAAACAGAGTTGTTCCGCCTGGCCTTTGGCTTGGAGCCAATTTGATTTGCTTCCCCTCTTTCTTTTCCCTTTTCCCTTTCTCCTCCTGTGATGAGGCTGCATTTTAATATTTTAATGTTGTATTTTAATCTTGTTTTTAAGTTGTATTCATTCAACTTGTTTTTATTATTGCTTGTTAGTCGCCCTGAGCCCGGCCTTGGCTGGGGAGGGCGGGGTATAAATAATAATAATAATAATTATTATTATTATTATTATTATTATTATTTGTGCACATGGTTCTTCCTAAGTGCAGAACCTGACATTTGTCCCTATGGAAATTCATTTTGCTAGCTTGCGCCCAGTTCTCCATCGCTGTGTGGGACGGCTGCATATTCACGAATTAGACCATCCTCAGGGTCCCTTCTAGCCCTACAATTCTATGATTTCTGTATACAGTGGACGCTCGGGTTGAGAACGTGATCCATGAGGGATGCACGTTCGCAGCCCGCAGCATTTGCAACCCACAGCAGTGCGTCTGCGCATGCACGGCTTGCGATTCGGCACTTCTGCACATGCGCAAAGTGCGACTTAGCGCTTCTGCATGTGCGCGGCCGCTGAAACCCAGAAGTAACCCGTTCCAGTACTTCCGGGTTTCGACGGCCCGTAACCTGAAAAGACGCAACTTGAAGCGTCTGTAACCCAAGATATGACACTATTTGGTTCAGCTCAGGGAAGAGAGGATAAACGACTCTGGGGAAATAACCTGACGACCATTTTTCTCTCTTCTTTCCTCATTATTTCCGCCCCCAGCTGTGTCTCCCAATACGATTCTGGTTCAGCCCGGGATGAACGTTACCCTGCCCTGCCTGGAGGGGGAGCTAGAGAACATCACTCAGGTGCACTGGATGTTCAATGGAAGGAACCTGAGCGCATCCACCGGCACCCAGCCGGTGATCCCCGGACCCAGCCTCTTCCTGCCGTCGGTATATTTCAGTGACTCCGGCCGCTACGCTTGCTACACCGACAGCCGCCGCCTCCTTTGCTCCCTGCGTCTGATGGTAGAAGGTGAGGGAGATGCTTCGAGAGGGTTAGGGCCCTTTCTGCTCAGCTGCACCTCTGCCTGGGTTTTGTTGTCACCCGGTTGGGTCATTTACTGCCCTCCCTCTTCCTTGGAATTGATTTCCCAGGGCCTGAGCCAGGGCAGGGGAATCTCAGGCCCAATGTAGCCCCCTAGGCCTCTCCACCTGGCCCTCGGGATTCCTCGTGGCCCTCGTGGCCACGCCCCCTCTCACCGGGACACGCCCCCTCCTCCGTCTCCCATTGCACCCTCCTCGGGCAACGGTATAATCACTTTTTATTCGTGTTCTGTTCTGTTCTGTTCACCTGGGAAGGATGGGAAATGCTTCCTGGTGTGGCTCGGATGTTTTAGGGGATATACGATTTGTTAACTAATAATAATGATAATGATAAATAGTGCGACATAACAAAGAGAAATAAAATAAGAACCAGACATTTAAACCGTAAAACGCCACAGCCTGGAAAGAGAATTACAAAGATACAGCATAGCTCCAAAGGGATAAGAAAGTTTTTGTGTTTTTGTGTGTGTGTGTGTGTGTGTGTGTGTGTAATTTACAGGTAAATTGCAAACAGATAGAAACATTGGGAGGATTATTGGAATAACCTGCAGTTTCATAAGAGAAGATAATTTAATTCAAAGTAGGTAATTAAATGAGCAAATTAAATGAATTTGGATATGCAGAAGATATTAAAAAAAATAAATTTAAGGAACTCCAGAAAGAGGGGGAAGGAAGTCAAACATTGTAATGTTAAAATGATTGTAAAATTAATGAAATGTATAAATTTGAAAATGTATAAATAAAAGCTTTTTTTTAAAAAAGCATGGACTCTTCCAAAGATTCCATTTCCATATAATAAATATATATTATATTATATATAAACAAATAAGAAAATATGTATTATGCTTTTATATTTGTCCAGAGTGGCTGGGGCAACCCAGTTGGATGGGCAGGGTATTATTATTATTATTATTATTAATAATAATAAAAGTGTTCTCTACCTGTGAGTTTCATCATTATAGAGAATAATAATAATAATAAATTTTATTTATATCCCGCCCTCCCCAGCCAAAGCCGGGCTCAGGGCGGCTAACAACAATAAAACAGTACAAAAGTACAGCACAAACAACACTCTAAAATCATTCATTATAAAGCTTCTATATAGACAAATTGGGACCCCAGCTGCAGAAGCTGAGGCTGCTGAACACATTCTTGGGCTGGGGTATTATAGAATCATAAAATTGCAGAATCGAAAGGGACCCTGAGGGTTATCTAGACCCACCCCGTGCGACTAAAGCATCCATGACGGGTGGCCATCCAACATCTGCTTAAAAAATCTCTGATGAAGGAGAATCTGCAGCCGTTTTTGACTGTTTTTTTTTTCCTTTTATTGATACACTTTATTCCATGTCTTTATCTTGGATCTTACTGTAATTCATGTGCAAATTGTTGGGTTGCACACTTTTTGATGGTTGGTTTGTTCTTTAGGAATGCTTTTGTAATTTTGTAAAAATAAAAAATAAATCCCATAGGGTAAGCAGCCTTGCGCATGGTTTTAGCTTTGAGAAGGTGGCGCATGCAAGTGAAATGAGGAACGAAACAAGCCAGACCTTTGCATATACAGAGGGAATCCAGTGAACTTTGTTAAACTGAACTAACTAGCCAGCACTGGAGTTGCTGAGCATATGCGGAAGGCTGCGTATCCTGCCCCCATGTAACAGTCTCTTCCCCCTTTTCAGAACCGCCAGAGGCGCCAAACTTCACCTGCTTCCGAAAGAGCTTAGCCAAGGACATTTTCTGCGAGTGGAAGACGCCTCGTGGGGTGTCCACTCACACCAAAGCCAGGATGTGGGTGCAGAAAAAGTGAGTGGAGGCTGGGGAAACATTTAAACCATGGGAGCGGATATGATATGAGGGATGTCGGGGTTGTTGGGTTAGCAATGGGCAACCCTGTCATTCCCACCCCCACCCGGATCTTGAGTTCGCTTTTCTATATTTCCACATCAGTTTGCGCTGATAAAGTAAATCCTGATGGGAATTCTTCTGTATTCCAATGCTAATTTACCCTACTAGAGAGACTGTGTGACGTTAACATATGAGAGTGCTGGAGGTGAAATAGTTAAACAGGTTACCCAATCAGAACCCAGGGGGTGGAGTCAGAGGGACTATAAAACCAGCTCTGGGAGGGGCGAAGGGGAGAGTTCGTTGGGAGTTGGGTGGCTGGTTGGAGTGGGAGTGGGAGTGAATTGGGATAGAGTCTGGGGGTAGGTTGAGTTAGTGTAGCGAAATAAGCTGAGTCAGGAACAGTTAGGGGCTAGGAAGACAAGCAAATATCTGAGAGGTGGTTTAGTGAGTAAGAGCAAATATCGGAAGTTATAGGTCTGGATAGGCACCCCATGATTGTAATTGACCGATACCGTTTATGAAACCACACACTTGTTAAACTGCAATAAATAAACAGAAGTTTATGTTCCATTTTAACCCTGACTGGACTCAGTATTGTACTAGGTAGGGCCTGGGTGGTGGCAGCGAGAAATAAAGTGGTGGCACAGGGATCAATAGACGGTGAAACATCCGGAGACCCTGTGTGATTGCCACAGACTGCCTTATCTATCACCTAGAAGTTAGAATCATGGAATTTGTTAAAAGAAAAAACTTCTTCTTTTTCCTTATGGGGTATCCAATTGAACCCACAACCCTGAAATTAAAAGTCTCATGCCCTACTGACTAAGTTATTGATCGCTGTGAATCTTCAGGGAAGGAGAGTCAGAACATTTTTGTTCTGTTAGGCTTTCCCTGCTAGATCAACAGGTCTTGAATCACAAGGGCTGTTTATTAGGGTCTCCGTCTTGTTTTAAATGTATCAGTTTGAAATGCATCAGTTGTTTTGTGCTTTTAACTATTTTTAATTTATCTGATGTGTGAATCGCCTTGAGACGGTAGCTTAGAAGGCGATAAATATGCACACTATAGTAAAATTACACAGTATGTAATTTTCCTTAATAGGCACATTTTATTTTTGAGCGCACAAAGGAATGGTACAATTATGCATGACGATTTCGCCAGTGTGCGCATTTCTTACCCATGCCTTATTGAAGTACAGTATATGTGGTTTTTTTGTTCCCGTTGCAAAATTTGGAGAAGAGCAAGTTTCAAAAGCATGGCTGTGTTTCAATTGGCACATTGTTTTGGGAAGTGCAGATTAGGTGGGTCTGCTGTTAAGTGCAAGATGAATAGAAAACACACACACACACACATGTTCTTTAAATGCACAGTGCATACCAGCCTTGATCCATGCCAGCTATGCTCGATTGCTGTGAGATCCAATGTCTTCTCTTCCTCTGGCTGAGCATTCCATGTTCTTTTGTTGTAAATAAAAAATGCCCTTTTCCCTTATGGGATATCCAAGAGCCCATATAGAGTCCTTACATGGGTTCCCTATTGGTAGGAGAAAATAACAGAGACCAACCAGAGAATATTGAGAAGCAAAGCAGTTAGTAAGCTTGATCTTTACTGATCTGTTGCAACAGGGTGCTCCCCTCATCCGCAGGAGAGAGGAGGGACCCAGAAAAATGCTGTGCAAGGCCTTATAAAGACTTTTGAAATTGCCACCTTGTAGATCAAGACCACCCCCAGAAACATCATACATACATCACAGAAGGGGTGCAACCTAAGACCACCCCTCAGATACATCACACCTACATCACAGAAAAGGCGGTCTAAAACAGAAATTTCAATATTGTTTTCTCCTGTTGTTGTTTATCTCCTGTCTGGCAGGTTACTTGATTGGATACCCTGGGGAGCCTGGCCAGTCTTTTGTAGTGATAAATACTTAGTTCCTGGGCCAGGTCACAGGCTCACACCCTATTCAAACACAGACATACCCTTAAGACAGGATTTGTGAAGGAAAAGACAATGGGGAGGCTTTTCCACTTTGACCATGCATAGAAAACATTTGCTCAGTTTAGGAATCAAAATGGCCTCAGGTCGGTCTTCCTGTGCTGATCTATGTACATGCAGTTATGAACATTGCCATATATCTAAGACCTCAAAATTCCTATCACACTTTCCCCCCATGTCCCCTAGTTTCGTCGGGGTGAACCGTGTCGAGCAGCCCTGCCGCTATTACACCAAGTCCCGGAAGTTCTCTTGCCGCATCGAAGGAATCGCTGACGACGTGCACATCCTGAAGGTGTCCGTCTGCATCTTCAACCTGGCGGGAGCCCTGAGCAGCCACAGTTTCATCAGCACCGAAAATCTGTGTGAGTAGCAGCACCTTTACTCTGAATCGGGGCCAGTACGGCATGCGTCAGGGCGCATGTTGTGCATAGCTGTCAACTTACAGATTTGAAAATAAGGGACCAGCAGCCAAAATAAGGGATTTTAGTCAACCAGCAGCCAAACGAAGCGGTGGTTCCCACAGCGCAGCAACCCGGCAAAGGGGATGCAGCAAGGAAAACCACCGTCACCTCTTCGCTGGGAAGCGCTGAGCAAAGGCGAGTCCCCAGGCAACACAGCATTTGATGGGCACAAGGCATGCAAGCTCCACCCCCCAGTCGTTCTTAGACTTCTTATTGGGTGAGCAACGCAGCCAAGCAACACAGTTGGAGCCTCCCTCCTCCCTGGCCGGCAGGGAGGGAGGGAGAGGAGCTGCTTCCTTTGAAACCTGGGAAATTTAAGGGACATCATCAGTAAGGGACAGCAGCGGGACATGGCGCTGGGATAAGGGACTTTCCTGCCAAATAAGGGACGGTTGACAGCTATGATGTTGTGCTGGAGCTAGAGTGAATCTGCCCGCCCCCGACTCTCCTCCCTGCACATTTTTGCTGCTTGCAAATTCTCCCAAATATTCCTGGACACGTGAGACTCTTAATCTCAGGGCTGTGCTTTCGAGCCCCGCATGGGGCAAAAATTGGTGCTTTCCAACTCCACCAATTCCATAATTCTATAAAGTGTAGAATCAGGACTGGGGGAGCATCAGTCTGCGGCCCCCAGACCTCTCCATTTGGCCCCCGGAATCCTTCCCGAGCCCCTGGACATTCCCCTCATGTGCCGTGAATGGTTTAACACGGCTGGGAAGCAACCGTGAACTCTTATCATCTTCCTTCCCGGGATGGTCGACAGAGAGAGGTTTTTCTCACTCTCTCATAACATCTGAATTTGTGAGCATCTAATGAAGCTGAGGGATGCAGGTGGCACTGTGGGTTAAACCACAGAGCCTAGGGCTTGCCAATCAGAAGGTCGGCAGTTCGAATCCCCGCGACAGGGTGAGCTCCTATTGCTCGGTCCCTGGTCCTGCCCACCTAGCAGTACGAAAGCACATCAAGTTAAAGTAGATAAATAGGTACCACTCTGGTGGGAAGGTAAATGACATTTCCATGCACTGCCCTGGTTCACCAGAAGCAGCTTAGTCATGCTGGCCACATGACCCGGAAGCTGTATACCGGCTCCATCGGCCAATAAAGCGAGATGAGCGCCGCAACCCCAGAGTCGTCCGTGACCGGACCTAACGGTCAGAGGTCCCTTTACCTTTTTAATGAAGCTGAAGGTTGGGAGATTCGGGAAAGGTTTTGTTTTTATTTTAAATGAGAAGTTTATTTAAACAACAAGACGCTTTACTTGAAGGGAAAACTATCCAAGATCAAATTTTTGTTTAGAGTAATTTACCCCTACTTAAAGACAGATTGCTCTGCATGTAACAGCTATGTACAAAAAAGTTATAAAACCGTCCTTGTTTGTACAACGATAAAAGAAAAACATTGAAATTATCCAATCAAATAAGGTATGCAAGGTTTTTGCTTTTCAACAATGAGAGCAAAATAACTTACTGGAATACAAAGATAAAAGTTAGAGGAGCATGCCATGGAGGAATGGGGCATTTTCACAGACCAGTTTGTTTTTACCACCCCATCTTCATATGATGTTGATCAAAACATACCATTGGCCATTTAGTTAAAAAAATATATGCATGTCTGTGCACATACACCAGTTATGTTATGTACAATAGAAGGAATGGGAAAAGAAATCAAAGACAGAAAGCTATGCTGCAGTAGTCAAGATGTGGCTGAACCAAGTCTCGTTTTTCTAATTGTGAATGTGTTGTCTGTGGGAAAGGGAGTTTGGTTCTCTTTTGATACTCCGGTCCAGCATGAATCCAGCACAAATGCTCCAATATTGCATCGATGACATGTTGCAGAAAACAGTCGAGAAAGAGAGAGGGAGAGAGAGAGGGACTTTCCTTTCTCCTTTTTTAAACCTGATTATCATCATCAATCTTTATTACGGTCCAGAGACCCAACAAATCATTACAAAGCAATATACAATTCATACAGCCTACCTCCAGGTTAAACAAGCATTTTGTTCAGAATATAGGGATTATTTGTTCTTGCAACCACCAAGAAAAACTTTGCTACTGCTAATGTTCTAGCATTTGTCCGGTCTTCCAATAGGAACCTGACATAGTGAGCCTCTGATTTTCCTGGGAAAGGTACCAGCAAGGGTAATATCAGTTTTTTAAAACCTTTCTGGCTGATCTCCCCCGCCCCCCCCCCCCACAGTGAAGCCAGACCCACCAATCGACGTGGAGGTGAGGAACGTGGAGCTGCACCCCCGCAAACTGTTTGTGACCTGGCGCAAACCTCCCTCTTGGGGCTCCTCCTTCTTCCGCCTGCAGTTCGAGATCCGCTACCGGGTGGAAGCCTCAACAGCATACAACAAGGTCTGGCCTTACAAGTTGCAATGCTCGATTTCGGGACGCAGAAATAATGGGCGTCCCCACCTTATTTCCTGTCTGCCTCTTGGCTGCATCTTTCACTAGACCAGAGGCGGGGAAACCTGTAGTCCGCTGGGCGTTGTTGGGACTACAGTTCCCATCATCCCCAGCCAGCATGGCCAATGATCAGGGTGATTGGATTTGTAGTCCAGCGACATCTGGAGGGTTCGCAGGCTCCCCATCCCTGTCCTGGACACATATCCCAACCAATCAGGGAACACATATTTAATGCACTTTAATGGAGCGATGCTGGGGAACCTGTGGCCCTTCAGATGCTGTCAGACTACAACTCCCATCAGCCCCAGCCAACCAGGCCACTGGTTAGAGATGATGGGAGTTGTGGCAACTGGAAGGCCACAGGTTCTCCACTAGGCTGTGCTGATTTGCAGTGGCAAATCCCCAGGGTTTGAAGAACCATCTGCAGCTCTCCCTCGAGATGCTTGGGCCTGTTGCATGCAGCACATCTGCTGTACAACTGAGCTCTGGTCCTTCCCCTACATACACCAAGTTTCCAGTCCTCATATTGAAGATCTGGCTTTCGCAGGAAGCTGCCTGATACCGGGTCCACCTAGCTCAGCATTGCCTGCACGGACTGGCAGCAGCTCTCCAGGGTTTCAGGAAAGACGTCTTTCACAGACTCACCTGGCGGTGCTGCCGCAGATTAAATCTGGGACCTTTTGCATGCCAGGCCACTGAGCTGTGCCCCTTTCCCTTTCACTCGGCTACAGATTCACCTTCAGGATGAATACACTTCCTACACCATCTCTGACGTGATGCCAGGTGTCCGCCATGTCATCCAGGTGCGGGCCCGGGAAGAATTCAACCAAGGAATCTGGAGCGAATGGAGCCGGGAGAGCTTTGGAGTGCCCTGGACAGGTTGGCAGTGCCCTTTCCGTTGCCCCTCCCGTGCCCTTCCTTATATGGAATGTTGTGGATAGTAGGAAAGGATATACAGTCATACTTCATGTTACGTTTGCTTCAGGTTGCATCCTGCGGCGACCCAGAAGTACGGGAAAGGTTACTTCTGGGTTTCACCGCTCGCACATGCGCAGACGCGCAAAACGACACCACGCGCATGCGCACAAGCGGCGAATCGCCACCCGCACGTGCACAGACGCAGGTTGTGTTCTTTTCAGGTTGCGAACAGGCCTTCGGAACAGATCCTGTTCGCAACCAGAGATACCACTGTATTGATTATTTGTTTTTCCTCACTCACGCTAGTGAGCTGGTAGCAGAATATACCCCCCTGTATATTGCAGTAAAGTAGTTGGTGGATTCGTTTGAATCTCTTGAGTTAAGCAATCCGGTCTGGCTTGTCCAGATTGGATTTGTTCCTGGTAAATCCCCTTTGTTCCCTCTTAAAAGAATAAAGACGCAACAGTCTTCTATTAAGAAAAACAGGAAGTTTACTTACATTCAGTTCACAGTATGATCCTGAAGGCAGGCTTTAGCTTGTAGTTGCAGAAGAGAGTGTGGGTTCATCCCGATACGATGCGATATCTTTATTGTCATTGTCCCATACAGTACAATGAAATTGAAAAATCTACATAAGACATTCAAAACCCCCTAAAAACTCTGAAACCCCATTTTAAAATACAATATACTATAAAGGTAAAGGGACCCCTGACCATTAGGTCCAGTTGTGGCCGACTCTGGGGTTGCGGCGCTCATCTTGCTTTACTGGCTGAGGGAGCCAGCGTACAGCTTCCGGGTCATGTGGCCAGCATGACTAAGCCACTTCTGGCGAACCAGAGCAGCGCACGGAAACGCTGTTTACCTTCCCGCCAGAGCAGTACCTATTTATCTACTTGCACTGGCGTGCTTTTGAACTGCTAAGTGGGCAGGAGCAGGGACCGAGCAACAGGAGCTCACCCCGTCGCGGGGATTCGAACCGCCGACCTTCTGATTGGCAAGTCTTAGGCTCTGTGGTTTAACCCACAGCGCCACTCGTGTCCCCACAATATACTATAGTAAAGGTAAAGGTACCCCTGCCCGTATGGGCCAGTCTTGACAGACTCTGGGGTTGTGCGCCCATCTCACTTAAGAGGCCAGGGGCCAGCGCTGTCCGGAGACACTTCCGGGTCACGTGGCCAGCGTGACATCGCTGCTCTGGCAAGCCAGAGCCGCACACGGAAACGCCGTTTACCTTCCCGCTGGTAAGCGGTCCCTATTTATCTACTTGCACCCAGAGGTGCTTTCGAACTGCTAGGTTGGCAGGCACTGGGACCGAGCAGCGGGAGCGCACCCCGCCGCAGGGATTCGAACCGCCGACCTTTCAATCGGCAAGCCCTAGGCGCTGTGGCTTTAACCCACAGCGCCACCTGCGTCCACAATATACTATAGAGACTCCTTATACTGCGTTTAGAACCAGAATTGCATTTGGGTAGAAACTGTTTCTCAAGTGGCTAGTCCCGGTCTTTATAACCCTGTACCTTCTTCCAGAAGGCAGAAGCTGAAAAAGATAATTTCCGGGGTGCGCACTATCCTGCGCTATCTCTGCAGCTTTCTTATGGCACCTGACAGCATAGATTTGATCTAAGGTGGGAAGAGTGCACCCAATTATTCTCTCTGCAGTCTTTACAACCCTGGACTGCATTGTTTTTTCCCCGGCCATGCAGCTCCCAAACCACACACACAGACCATAAGTTAATGCACTCTCCACCGTACAATGGAAAAATGCCATTAACCATATGGTATTGAGCCCATGTGCTGCTGGCTGAGAGCTAGCAGACAGCAAAAACAACAAGACGGAACGAGGCGGAAAGGCGAAAGGAGAAGGGAAGATGGCTGCATGACTAGGCCTTTATAGGGTCTCCCAGGGTCATGTCCATCTACCTGGTCACACGCAGGGTGTGGCAGGAAGTCCTCCTGGCTGGAGTAACATCCCCCTGTGTGTCCACTCTGGGCAAACAGGAAATGTTGTACTTGACCGCTTTCTGTGATGTTGCATGCCACAAGGGCCGCCATTTTGCAACCTGCCAAGGAGCAAAATGAGGGGTTAGCTAGGTCAGAGCTGGCTCAGCTGTAGCCTCCTAACAGTTCTCTAACTCAGCCGCAGAACATCAGCTTTGCATGCCAAAGCCCCAAAGAGCCACTGCGGGTCAGTGTAGAAAATACTAAGCTAGAAGAAACAATGGTCTAATGGAAGTTGGAGTCTGTTTGGAGGGTCACGGGCTCCCCTTCCCTGCTTGACGCCTCTGTAAGTGCATTTAACATGTGAATCCCTGATTGGTTGGGACATGCACCTAGGACAGGGCTGGGGAACCTGCGGCCCTCCAGATATTGTCCATCATCCCCGAAGCATTGGCCGTTCTGGCAGGCTGTTCTGGTGGGAGTTGGAGTCCAAGGGTATCTAGGGGGGGCGCGCACAGGTTCCCCATTTTGCCTTTTGGCACGAAAACCACCCGACCCCTAATATCAGTTGTGTGGAAGCTGGCTGTAGTTCCTGAGGAGTTGAGGGAAATGTATTTTGGACCTGCAAAGTGGTACTTTTGTAAAATATATATTTATATGGGGTGGGCAGAACACATACACAAGCCTGAGTCACTGATGCCTAGCCTCTGAGGAGATGGACATGTGGGTCTAGCTTCAAGATAGATTTTTGTCCACAGCCCAACAAAGCATCTCTCTCTCTCTCTGTGCCTCGCCCCCAGATATATTTTTTATTCAATCCCTTCTTTTTCTCCTTGCCATTTCAGAAACCAAGGACCGCGACTCAGAAACCACGCTGGTCCCCTCAGAGGTAAGTAATTCCCACGAGAAGCAGGGCCTTTTGGGTTGTGGCTCCAGAGCGCTGGAACGCCCTCCCTGCAAGCGGTCCATATATACCCCGCTCCAGTCTCTGATGTAGTTTCAAAAACAACCAAAGAGTTCCTGCACTTCCACTGTCTGTTGGGGGCAGCTCATAAAATCCTAACATTAGAGGGAGGGGACTTATAGATCACTTACTATCAATGTGTTTTCCCTAAATTTCAACCCAAATCTACCCGCCTGTCACTGAAGTTCAGGTGTGGCCCTCCAGATGTGGGTGGACCAGGAGCTCTCACCACCCCCAGTCAGCGGAGTCGGGGGTGGGTGGAGAATGGATAATCTGTTCATTTTGGTTTCTCGATTTTCCAAAGTTAGGCCCTATAGCAGTACCACGCCACTTGAAGCGGTTATGGCTTCCACCCAAAGAATTCTGGGAGCTGTAGTTCATTAGGGGTGCAGAGAGTTGTTAGGAAACCCACACATTATTCCCCTTCTAGGGCTACAATTTATTTTATTTATTCTATATCCCACCTTTTCCTCAAAGGAGCTCAAGGGGGCCTACTGACCCAATGTCTCCCAGTGAGCTTCATAGCCAAGGGGCAGGATTTGAACCCTCCCAGGTCCTAGTCTGACCCTGCTTCCACTACCACCCCACTGGCTCTAAACAGGCTTTCCCAGTTGGATGAATGGGTCTTGGCCACAAGACCCATTCCGCTTGTTAGATTTTTGGTGCTGTTTTAAATATCTTGGCTGTTTTCGTGTTTTTAACTCTTTCTTATTTTCTTATGTGCAAATCTCCTTGAGATGGAGCTTTAGAAGGTGGTGAATAATAATAATAATAATAATAATAATAATAATAATAATAATAATAATAATAATGCAACCAGAACCCAATCCTCTTCATGAAGACACCCTTCTGACTGTAATAAACAAAAATCTGGCCAGGCTCCCCAGGGTATCCAATCAAGTGACCATTAACAGGTAATCTGCCAGACAGGAGATAAACAGTGCACTCAGATTTTTGTTGTAGACCGCCCTCTCTGTGATGTAGGTATGATGTATCTGGGGGGTGATCTTGAGCTACACCCCTTCTGTGATGTATGTATGATGTTTCTGGGAGTGGTCTTGGACTCCAGGGCGGGCAATTTAAAATGTCTATATAAGGGCTGGCACGCCTTTGTTCGGGGTCCTCCTCCTTTCCTGTGTTTGAGGGGAGCACCTTGTTGCAACAGATCAATAAAGATCAGGCTTACGAGCTGCTTTACTTCTCAATATTCTCTGGTTGGCCTCTGTTATTTTCTCCGACCGATGGAGAACCTACAAAGGACTCTATAAGGGCTCTTGTGCCCCCCATAAGGGAATAAGGGCAGATTTTTGTTTATTACATGACTCAGGAAATCTGTAGCCTCCACACCAACTAAAATATTCTGAGAGAATGAATTTTTAAAAGGTCAAAAACCCATCCAAGCCCGCCACAAGCATTCAAAACAGCTCCGCTAGCAAAATTCATAGGCTCCAGCTGCCCCTCTCAGCAGGTACAGCCCCTGTTTCCGAGACGCTGGCCTCTAATAAACCCTGCTTCCTCTTTTTGACCACTGAGGGTTCCTTGTCTAAATGGAGAGATGCAGCTATTCAGAGTTGGCTGCACTCAGCCTGTTATGTACTGAGTTGAATAGGATCCAAAAGGCAGCAGTCTGATTGGCCCTAGAACAATAGGATTCAGAATGCAGCAGTCTGATTGGTCCTAGAACAATAGGATTCAGAATGCAACAGTCTGATTGGTCCTAGAACAATAGGATTCAGAATGCAGCAGTCTGATTGGTCCTAGAACAATAGGATTCAGAATGCAGCAGTCTGATTGGTCCTAGAACAATAGGATTCAGAATGCAGCAGTCTGATTGGTCCTAGAACAATAGGATTCAGAATGCAGCAGTCTGATTGGTCCTAGAACAATAGGATTCAGAATGCAGCAGTCTGATTGGTCCTAGAACAACAGGGTTCAGAATGCAGCAGTCTGATTGGTCCACAGGAGCCACCCAATCCAGCTCCAGGTGGAAGTGAATCCGCAACCTGATTGGCCTACAGGTGAATCCCGGAATTAGCCAATCACGTGGGACCCATTGTGTAAATAATGTATATAAAGCAGACATTCTGGGGGAACTTCCATTCTTCCTCACCACTATGAGCTGAATAAAGAGCATGAAATCCAAGTATATTTCACATCCCTTTTCTTTTTTGCTCTCTCTTGCAGGTTGATCCTTTTGCCAGCACCGTTAAGCCCAAGTGCACTTCTGAGCTCCCTGTCGTCATGAGTAAGCCGACAGGTAAGTCCGCCACCTTTCGTGGCCTCACTTGTACAAAGGTGGCTTTTTGTACATGCCAAGGGCTGCAAAAAATACGGGGACATCGCCTGGGCGAAAGGCTGGGGGTGATGGGAGCAAGGATCTTTGGCAGGTAGGCTTCCCTAGTGGTGATGGCAGGCGATAGCCGTGCTCCCTATTTGTGGGTCACCTTGGGCCAGACACTGTATCTCAGCTTAGCCTAACTCACAGGGTTGTTGTGAGGATTAAAGGAAGACGGGGAGAGTCATGGATGCCACCTTGAACTCCTTAGAGAAAAAGATGGGGCACAAATGCAAATTCGATTCCATTTTGATTTCCCATAATGCCCCACAGCAGGCTCTTTTGGACTGAGGGCCGAATTCCCTGCTAGGCAACCTGGCCAAGGGCCAGATGGGAGAGCCGCATTTGGACCCTGGACTTGAGGGTCCCTGCCTTTGCCCAGAGAGGTGCAAAGCTGGAGGCATTGTGGGAAATGAAGAGGGTGTCCTGACCTAACTGTGTTCCCTGATTGTCTGTCCCTTCTAGTGGAAAATGCTGCCTCTACGCCTCTGTACTTGTTCCTCATCATGGCTGTAAGCGTGACTGGAATTGTGGGCATCTTGGTCGTTGGAGCCATTCTCCGGTGAGGAAGACCACCTAATTTTCGGGAGTTGGGGGGGGGATTTTGATTACTGGGAGCGGTGAATTCACGAAACCTTGGTTTTGGAAGATGTTTAATACGGCCAGTTCTGGGGTGATTGCTAATACCTGCTTAGTTATTTTACATATTTCTTGTATGGCTGTTGTCCAGAATAGTTGGATTTGGGGGCACTTCCACCACATGTGGAGATAGGTGCCTATGGAGGTGCACCCTCCAGCATTTTGGTGAGGTTCCTGGGCGTATTAGCACTAATTTCCTTGGTGTTAGGTACCACTTGTAGGTGAGTTTCAGAGTGAGTTCTTTCCTTTTCATTGATAAAGATTTAAATGGGGGGGGGGGGTTTAGACCACATTCTGGTCCACTGAGTGGGGTTAATCTCATAGCCTATGTGAGCCTGGTCTTGGCCGGGGAGGGCGGGATATACCCGTATTTTTCGCTCTATAACACGCACCTGACCTTAACACGCACATAGTTTTTAGAGGAGGAAAACAAGAAAAAAAATATATTCTGAACGAAACAGTGGATATATGATTTTTGTGGTTCATGCTGTGGCCACAGACATGTGATCTGACAGTGAGTTTGGAGTAGCCCAATGCAAAAATCCTGAGGATCCATGTGGATCCATGCTTTGTAACCACGTTTTTGCACCACTGCGGCCCCAGGCAACAGTGGGTGCGTGATTTTTTTGGTGCAAGATGTAGCCATGGACATGCTATGTGATCTGATGGTGAATTTGGGGTGACCCAGTGCAAAAATCCTGAGGATCCATGTGGATCCGTGCTTTGTAATCACGTTTTAAGTGGGGAGGGAAGGAAAAGCACTTAAGGGACAAGGAACATGCGTGGGGTGTGTGGAGAAGGATGCTGCTAATAATGCAGAAGAGGGGTATAAGAGGAGAAGGCTCCTCTCCTCTCCCGATTTGCTCCTTTAAAGAAGCAGGCTCTCTGTCCCTCTCTCCTCCCCACTCAGCGGCTCTTCTCCCGCTTTGCTGTTTCAAAGCGAGCCACGGAGGAGGGAAGGAAGGGGAACCATGGATCCTCTGCTCACAACTGCAGCAGATCCCCTCCACCACCCGCAGGCATTCGCTCCATAACACGCACAGACATTTCCCCTTACTTTCTAGGAGGAAAAAAGTGAGTGTTATGGTGCAAAAAATACGGTAAATAAAAATTATTATTATTATTATTATTATTATTATTACTTCTACTACTACTACTACTACTCCCCCCCCCAACAAAAAACCCCACCAATGTCCTTTCTGTTGGGGATAATTCAGTCTGAAATTCCCAGGTGTCAAAAACGGTTGTTTATGTCTGCCACTACTGCGGCCCGTGTTTCGTTAGCCCCCAAATGGAAAACGAGCGAGGTCCCAACCAAAGAAGAATGGCAACTTAAACTGACGGAATATGCGCCGCTTGCGGACTTAACATATAGAATAAGAGAGCAAGAAGAACATAGGTTTAAAGAAGATTGGAAAACATTTATTGAATATATGGGGGGGGGGGAATTGTGTAGACTTGAAAACGTTGGCAGCATTAAGATAAATTCAACAGTGTAAATGAGTTTTGATGGATGCCATAATCAATGGAATACTGAATGGTTTAGTTTATGTAAAAGATGCCGGCATTTATGATACGCAAAAATGAACCATGGAAAGAGAAGAAGGGAAGTCATTGATATCTTAAGGGTGTAAAGGACCCCTGACCATTAGATCCAATCGTGGCCGACTCAGGGGTTGCGGCACTCATCTCGCTTTATTGGCTGAGGGAGCTGGCGTACAGCTTCCGGGTCATGTGGCCAGCATGTGGCGAACCAGAGCAGCGCACGGAAACGCCGTTTACCTTCCCGCCGGAGCGGTACCTATTTATCTACTTGCACTTTGACGTGCTTTCGAACGGCTAGGTTGGCAGGAGCAGGGACCGAGCAATGGGAGCTCACCCCGTCAAGGGATTCGAACCGCCGACCTTCTGATCGGCAAGTCCTAGGCTCTGTGATTTAACCCACAGTGCCACCTGCGTCCCTTCTTAAGGGTGTATAAATGCATTTAAAGCCATCCAAGTGGGCGGTCCTCACTGCTTCCCGTGGATGTGATGGTAGAAACGTGATCTCTAAACCTGCCATTTTTTGTTGTTGTTTCAGGTACAAGAAAAAATGGGGGATGTCGCCTTGCGGAGAAGAGAAATCCAGCACCGCCCCACCACACTCCCTGACCCTCATGGCTCCAGAGCCTCCTCTGAGTTCATCTCCTCTTCTCTCCCCTCCGGCTTCACCCTTCAGCGAGAGCTCTGTCGACACCCCGAGCATCCCGGAGAACAGCCCCTACGATGTTTCAAACGCGGACTATTTCCTGATGCCGTAGTAGCCGACAG
Organism: Podarcis cretensis; assembly: GCF_951804945.1. NCBI lineage: Eukaryota > Metazoa > Chordata > Lepidosauria > Squamata > Lacertidae > Podarcis > Podarcis cretensis. The sequence goes on from NC_137186.1 coordinate 9,712,426, forward strand.
ACGTCGGATTTTGGGAGGTTATTGGGTGCCGCAGCGTCCCCCGCATGTGGGCACCGTACGTACCCTGAAGGATGTGGAGAGTCAGGAACACAGCCAAGGCGCCTGGGACATCGTTGAGAGTCCCTCGGGTCGTACCAGCATCAAGTAGCGCTGAGGTCAAGGCCCACGCTACTGAGATCTAGGAAAGGTGTCTGCTCTTCCGTCCGGAGTCAAGCCGCTCAGAAGATGCTCCATGTTCAGGATTTTGTTTGCCGCTCATCAGGAAGAGCTCAAGTGTCCTTGAAACCGAAGATGGTGGCCCACTGTGGCTGGCAGAGAAAACGGTTGGAGGCACCGACAACAAATTGTCCCTACATATTGGAAGTTCTTTCCAGGAAGTGTCTTTCCTCCTGGATTCCTGAAGTCGGGGATGTCTGCCGTCAGAGGAGCTGTCATCCCCGAAGCAGCAGATGATGGAGGAAGTGGTTTTGGGTACCACTTTGAACAATCGTTGGCCCTTTTCTACATGCCAAGGAAGGGCATCCGGGCCAGATTCCAGGGCTGGTCCAGGACATTTTGCGACCTGGTTCAAAGGAACGGTGCCTTCTGGCGAGCCAGACTGTTGCTCCATCTGGCTCAGTATTGTCTACACTGGCTGGCAGCAGCTCTCCAGGGTTTCAGACAGGGAGTCTCTCCCAGCCTAGGGAAGCAAAGGACTGGGCCAGGGGGCTTTTGTACGCAAAGAGGAGCCACAGGACAAGGTGCCATTTCGTGTCTTCCCTGATTTCACGCAAAGGAACTGATCTGTCTGGCAACTCTTTCCTGGTTGAAGGGGGCAGAAGACAGGTAGTCCTCTGGGGATTTGGTGCTGCTTCCTGCCCCCCAGGAAACTCACCCCCAAGGCAGCCAGCTAACCCTACCTTATGGCTGGGCCGGTGCTGTCAGAGTCCTATGATGTATTGGAAAGAGCGGGTGCAAAACTGCCTTTTAGCTGAGCCGGACTGTCGGACCCAGAATTGTCCTTCTCACTGCCCTACCTTGGGAAAGGCTTCGGACTGAACAACAGGAGCTCCCCCAAGGCCGAGTCCAGCATCCTGTTCTGTCAAAGGCCAGCCAACTGTGCCAATGGGAAGCTCGAAAAAGGACCTGAGCACAACAGCAAACTTCCTCCATCACAGAAAGCATGTGTGCGGTCCCTGAGTCGTGGGTGCAAAGCACAAGGCTGTTCCACTGGTCTTGCGCAGGTATAAACATGGCCCCAATCTGGCTGGGGGCAACAGAGATTTGGCCTTTCGAAAGCGAGGGGCTTTGTTACCCACAGTCCTTGCTGTGCATCAGAAGAGGAAAGGGAGGACTCTTTCTGCAATGTAAACAAGTCTCCAACTCGTTGCCTCCAACGGGGAACTTTGCTGCTCTGGGATGTTACGAAACCCAGCATTACTCTGTCTTTTTTTTTTCCTGCCGCAGAACAACAGAAATGATATTTACTTTTTTTCTTCTAAAGTTCACAGCGTCAGACTAATTTTTTGCTATTAGCTGCTTTCTCTGCTTGCTTGGGTGAAAGGTGTCCCTTTGTCTCAGATGTTGCCCACGTTGGAGACTGTGATGAATCTAGAGGTTATGGGGAGGCAAAACGCCGGAGGTGATTCCAGCCAAGGAAGGCTCTGCCAAAGAGCCGTTCAGATTCGTTCATGTTCGTTTCCCCAACATGCCGCCCCCCAGGCAGATTTTTCGGCCTGAGGAGAGAGGGAATGGTTTGCAAAACAGCAATCTTACCCCCTTCCTGCCCAGGGAAAAAAGAAAAGATATCCAGGTAGCCCCACAAGTTTAAATTTATTGCATTTCTCCTCCGTGAGTATATGCTGCCTGGACACATTTTCCTTATATATTTCCGCAAACGAAAGGGACTAGCAACTTTGGGTTTTTTGCTTAAATTAAAGCTGCCAATTCAGGAGAGGGCCTAATGGAGCTTAAGAGGTTGTTTTGAGTATGCCTGGCATAACTTCTTTTTTCGCTTCTCTTTTTGTTGTACCCTGGGCAGATGGCATTGTGGCTTCTTAACTCTCCCACCCCACCCTGAAAGTATGTTTTGCAATAAGGAGCAATCCCTCCCTTTCTTTTTCTGCCTGCTCCCTGCTGCTCACAAACAGTGCCTTGCTTGTTTTCCGAACCTGAACCTTCCCTGGGCGAACATCCCGGAAATCACTGCTCTTTAAGCAATCGGCGTGACGTTCAGGTACCAGCTCAGCAAAGTGTCTGGTCCGATGCCACCAAGGTAAACAGCTTTCTCATAACCCTGTGCCTAGCAAAAAACTTCAAAGGCCAGTGAGTGCCAGCTCTAGGAAACTGCTGCCCTCAGCAAGTTTGACGCTACTCATTTTGGACTCTGTCTGAATCAAGGTTTTCTTTCCACATAAATGCACTACATGCGTTAAATCGGCAGGGCAAAGCTAGGACGATGGCACGGCTGCCAATTTGTTCCTGTCTTAACCACTGCTGTGTGTAGCTTGTGTACATTTGTGTAGACACATTGCAGTATTGTACCACCTGAGCTTCAGGGCCTTTGGACCCCACACTTGTCTACAAATTCTCTCTACTTCTGGCGCATGAGGAGCTGTATCCAATATATGAAAATAGCAAGCTCCTTCTCTTAAGTGTGGGTCTGCAAATAGGCACTCAGAAGTGCAAAGCATTAGCAAGCTTGCAGGAGCCCCAGGGTTTGTAGAAATCTGAAAATTATTTGGGGGGACTGACCCCAAGGGGGTGAAATCCCCAAATACAACAAGGGTGTTCTCACGCTACACTGACTGATAACTGCCCTTTCTGGGCTCCAAAAGGGCTTGGTATATTCAATAGGCATGGCATGCTAACTGTTGAGAGGGTCAGGTGGAGGAGGGGGAAACAAGGCGAAGGAACATAATGGAGTATTTGTAAAAGGGCATGGCCGGCACACACTGAACATGAGCCCACTCCACCTTGCAACATTGCTTTTGCATGGCCCTGCCATTTGCATCATCTGCCAATTTAGGCATCTGCTGATGTTAAGTTTTAATCCGAAAAAGCTTGTGCCACCATAAAACTGTTTATACTTTTAAAGGGCTGCAAAAGTCTCCATTTTGAAGGTTAATTTTATTCCCGTCTGCTGCTTTGGTAGCCCCTCAGGCTGCGAAGACTTTTATAAATGTGTTAAATGGATTCCATGAATAAAATTAACAGGCTAGCATAACAACCTCCCAGGGGAAAACGAAAGGAAAGACATTTTTTAAAGGCTTAGCTTATTGATTTTCAGAACGAGTGACTTTTTGAGACACTCCAGGAATATTTGAGCTGCACCCTTGCCGTTGCCTGTTGATTTCTTGATGCCTCGCTCTCTGCACAGAAGTGGTACGGTCACCCTTCTAAATCAGGACTCTGCCAATTCATCCTGCCACCGCAGGAAGAGAGCGAGGCCACAGTGCAGAAGGGAAAGGGGTGTTTGGTGACGATAACGCTTGCAGTCTAGGAGCGTTTCCGGGTAGTCTAAGAAACCAAAAACTCTCTGCAGTTTTGAAACTGGCGGTGAAAATCAGGGCCATTTTGAAGTCGGTGGCTAAAACCAGGGACCATTCGAATGGCTCAGTCGGCCATCAAACTGGTGTCCAGAATTGTATCCAAACATGGGGGATTGCTCTTTGGTTTCTGGAACCGTTGTGCCAAATGTGGTTACGATATCTTGGGTGGTGTCTCGTAAAGAAGCCACATTCCAAAATTATATCGGTAAAGGTAAAGGGACCCCTGACCATTAGGTCCGGTCGTGGCCGACTCGGGGGTTGCGGCGCTCATCTCGCTTTATTGGCCGAGGGAGCCGGCGGACAGCTTCCGGGTCATGTGGCCAGCATGACTAAGCTGCTTCTGGTGAACCAGAGCAGTGCGCGGAAACTCCGTTTACCTTCCCACTGGAGTGGTACCTATTTATCTACTTGCACTTTGACGTGCTTTCGAACTGCTAGCGGACTAATAATTGCATCCCCTGTTAAAATACGGCCTTTTCAAATGTGTGCATTGTTTGGGGCCCAGCTTTCCTTCTGTCTCTCTCTCTCTTCCTGGCGTAGCTGGCTGTGCTGGCCCGTGAGAAAGAAAGAGAGGAAGAAAAGAGTTGAGCAATCTTGAGGGAAGAGGGGGGGGGGCCTGCGGCAGGTTTGCAGCGCATGAGGTGGAGGACTGGTGGTGAAACCCCCGGTCCAGGCAGCTGCTTCCCTCCATCTTCCAGTTCTCCTTTTCGGTCCCTCCTCACCGATAAACAGCTCCAGAGGAAGTTCGTGCCCACTTAAGGACAGAGGAAGTGAAATCCCATGGGGCGTTTGAATGCCCCCTTTTCTGCTCTCCGGGCAACTGCCTTGTCTCCTCATATTACACCTGCCCCATAAATTTGCAGACCCTCCAAGTGTTCCTGTTTTCCAGGGACGTCCCTGATTTGGAGAAGCCATCCCAGCTTCTGACTTGATCCCGGAATGTCCTGCTTTTCCTTAGGACATCCCTATTTCCTCTGGAGAAATGTTGGAGGATAGGGAGTTATCCGACCCCCGAGCCATCTGAAGGGAATCCTGTATAGGGAAGTTTTTTTTAAATGTTTAATGTTTTATTGTGTTTTTATAGACAGTGGTAAGGGATGCGGGTGGCACTGTGGGTTAAACCACAGAGCCTAGGACTTGCCAATCAGAAAGTCAGTGATTCGAATCCCTGCGACGGGGTGAGCTCCCGTTGCTTGTTCCCTGCTCCTGCCAACCTAGCAGTTTGAAAGCACGTCACAGTGCAAGTAGATAAATAGGTACCACTCTGGTGGGAAGTTAAACGGCGTTTCCGTGCACTGCTCTGGTTCACCAGAAGCGGCTTAGTCATGTTGGCCACATGACCCAGAAGCTGTCTGTGGACAAACGCCGGCTCCCTCGGCCTATAGAGCAAGATGAGCGCCGCAACCTCAGAGTCGGTCACAACTGGACCTGATGGTCAGGGGTCCCTTTACCTTTCTAGACAGTGGTACCACTGGTTGCAAATGGGATCCGTTCCGGAGCCCCGTTCGCAACCTGAGCAGAACACAACCCGCATCTGCGCATGCGCGGGTCGTGATTCGCCGCTTCTGCGCATGCGCGTGACATCATTTTGAGTGTCTGCGCATGCACGAGTGGCGAAACCCGGAAGTAACCCATTCCATTACTTCCGGGTCACCGTGGGACGCAACCTGAAAAGATTTAACCTGAAGCAAACGTAACAAGAGGTGTGACACTACAGTGGTACCTCGGTTTTCGAATGTAATCCATTCCAGAAGACGGTTCAACTTCTGAAACGTTTGGAAACCGAGGGGCAAAGGGTGGTCTGCAAATTCAATACATAACATTGAACTCAGTGGAAGCCGTTCGACTTCCGAGGTGTGTTCGAAAACGGAAGCATTTACTTCCAGGTTTTCGGCGTTCGATTTCTGAAACGTTCGTCAACGGAGACGTTCAAAAATTGAGGTACCACTGTATGTTGGAAGCTGTGCAGAGTGGCTGGGGTGACCCAGTAAACCGTAAAATTATCATTATGGAATGGGGCGTCCCTATTTTCATCGGATAAATGTTGGAGGGCATGCATTTGAAGCGCTCTCAACGATACCACTCTCAACAGCCATAGTTGCTTCCCCCGCAAGAATCCCCCAAACTGTAGTTTCCGAAGGGTGCTGGGAACTATAGCAGCATGAGGGGCTTTAATATATTTTTTTAAGAAGTCATGTGCTTTAAATGTGCATCAGATGTGCTTTTAATGTATGGCATTGATAAATAGGGTTAGGAACTGAGCTTTAAAAATCACTCAGCACATGGAAGAGAGGCATTTATACAATTTACAATGCAGACTGGGAGGCAGGAAACCCCTTTTTTATTGTTCGCTTTTATTCCTTCTCTTTTTCTGTATTTTTGCCTTATTTTGAAAAAACAAGTGCTTTGGACATGACACAAAAGCGCACAAACCTGTTTTAAGTTATTGGTGGAAGTGCAAATCAAAACCTATCTACTGTACCTAGTTCAATGTAAGATTGAATCATTATGTACCTAGTTCAATGTAAGATTGAATCATTATGTATTGCTAAAACATATTACTTGTATCATACCCTCCGAAGACCCAGTTTTTTATATAAAAAAAATATGTATTTTGTCTAAAGCTTAAAAGTTTTGCAAATGTTTTATGACTGATTTTGTAATAGAAAACCAATAAAAATTGAATTAAAAAAACAAAACAAACACCTTTGCATTTTTGTTTAGACCTGTGTTTTCATCTGTTTCAAGTGTATAGTTGGTTTAATATTTTTTTTAATGTTCTTAATAGCTGCTTGCATTGATAATTGTTCTATTATTTGTGTAAACCGCTATGAGGTTCCCCCCCCCCCCTGTGAGAACAGGATGCTGGACTTGAATAAACCGTTGGCCTGATCCTGCAACCTCTTCTTGTATTATTATGATCCATAAGCATGAGCTCTGGCTTGCACCCGACGTCACATGATGTCGCCTCCAGATATGGCAGGGCCTCAGTCCCCATCTTAAAAGCTTTGCGAGGGCCAGAGAGTGTCTCCACCCCATGAGCTGGTACATAAGATTATTTTGGTACATAAGATTCTTTTCTTTTCTTTTTTGTTAAATATTTTTTATTAATTTTCAATCACAAAAATCCAATATGCGCCATATTATCTTAACACCAAATAGCAGTACCAATTCAAATACAAATCAATTACATAGCCAATTACAGTGGTGCCTTTGGATTAAAAACCCATTATTTTTATTTTTTTTTTGGATTACGAACAATTTTTTGGGGGGGGAGGCCCCATTGGCGAAAGCACGTCTTGGGTTACAACCTGTTTGGTGTACAAATGGACCTCCAGAACGGATTATGGTTGTAAATCAAGGTAAAGGTAAAGGTAAAGTGACCCCTGACCATTAGGTCCAGTCGTGGCTGACTCTGGGGTTGCGGCACTCATCTCGCTTTATTGGCCGAGGGAGCCGGCGTACAGCTTCCGGGTCATGTGGCCAACATGACTAAGCCGCTCCTGGCGAACCAGAGCAGCACACGGAAACGCCATTTACCTTCCCGCCAGAGTGGTACCTATTTATCTACTTGCACTTTGACGGGCTTTTGAACTGCTAGGTTGACAGGAGCAGGGACTGAGCAACGGGCACTCACCCCATCACGGGGATTCGAACCGCCAACCTTCTGATCAGCAAGTCCTAGGCTCTGTGGTTTAACCCACAGTGCCACCTGTGTCCCAAGGTACCACTGTATAAATTTTGTGTGGCTTCCCAAGTGCTGTACTTCAGGGTCCGATTCCCTTTAATTCTGCCTCCAGACCGTTGCTGAAACCAAATACAATCCATTCTTGATAAAATCCCTTATACCACAGCTACAAAAATTAACTTCAGTTCGCATTAACGCATATCATAATCTGTAAATTCGCTGTACTTTGGCTGTGCCCCCTTCCTTTGAGGTTTTTTTTCATACAATCAAGGGGTGTGGGTGCATACTTTTAAGATGTATTTTAAGAAAGAAAGAAAGAAAGAGAGAGAGAAAGAAAGAGAGAGAGAAAGAAAGAAAGAAAGAAAGAAAGAAAGAAAGAAAGAAAGAAAGAAGAACAGTCTGACAAACAACACCCAAGGCAGGTTTGCACCTCTAAAATCTCATACTCTCCCTGGGTTTTCGTCCAGTGCAACTTCCTGGCAGAAAGACATAGGGGATACCTCGCTGAAATCTGGTACCACCTGGCTGTGGTTTTCCTGTGACAGAATCACCCTCTGAGGCAGGGAAAGCCCCAGAGCCCTCGTTCTCAACCTGGCTGACTCAACTTTCGAGCTGAGCGAGATAAGCAGGGACTTTTTTCAGCCTCTCTGTATCTGCCTCTCTGCGAAGCTACACGGCCGGCCATCTATTAATAGGTGGAACAACCCGAAGCGCCATCGCAGGTGCGTAAATTCTTCCTACGGATTTCGACGCTGGCCCACTCTTCTGCAAGCGAGGGAGCGGAAATGTCAAACCGCGGAACCCACCACCAAAAGCGGAATGGAAAAGCAGCAGTGGAGAATGAAATAGGTGGAAACAAACAATCTCTGCAGGAGAGGGAACCAGAGGCAATGTTGACCGGCCTTGATGATGGTTGGTTGGTCCAAAATATGAAGAGGGTCTCGTTGGCTGATCTGTTTCTCGAGCTGCCGCCCCGGTTTGATCGCATAATTCAAAACTCATGCGGCGGAAAGTTAAGTCATGTCCGCAGCAGACATTCAAAGCTTGTGGCCTCCCGCAAAGAATTGGGGAGCTGCTTTATACTGAGTCAGACCTACTGGTATTTCTGCACACTAACTAGCAGAGGCTGTCCAGAGTTTCAGACAGAGGGTCTCTCACAGCCCCTACCTGGGGCCTTTACATGCATACGTAAAAGGGTGGCGCTGTGGGTTAAAAGACAGAGCCTAGGGCTTGCCGATCAGAAGGTCGGTGGTTCGAATCCCCGTGATGGGGTGAGCTCTCGTTGTTCGGTCCCTGCTCCTGCCAACCTAGCAGTTTGAAAGCATGCCAGTGCAAGTAGATAAATAGTTACCGTTCCGGCGGGAAGGTAAACGGCGTTGCTCTGGTTCGCCAGAAGCGACTTAGTCACGCTGGCCACATGACCTGGAAGCTGTACGCCGGCTCCCTCGGCCAATAAAGCGAGATGAGCGCCGCAACCCCAGAGTCGGCCACAACTGGACCTACTGGTCAGGGGTCCCTTTACCTTTACCTTACTGTACTTAAGAAAAGAGCCTGTCTAGTCCAACATCCTGTTCTCACAGTGGCTCAGTGGGAAACCAGTAAGGTAGAGCATGAGACTCTTAATGTCAGGGTCATGGGTTCAAATCCCACACTGGGCAGAAAGATTCCTGCCTTGCCGGGGGTTGGACTAGATGATCCTCAGGTCCCTTCCAACTTTGTGATTCTGTGACCTGAGCACAACAGCAACACTTGCAGTTCCCTGTTACTAGTATTCTGCCTCTGACAGGGGAGGGAGAACTAGCCATGATGAACAGTAGCCATTGTGCACAGCCTTTTTTACGATACGATACGATAATCTTTATATTCATTGTCCCATACAGAACAACGAAATTGAAAAAAACTACACCAGACATTCAAAAACCAACAAGCCTGCTATCCCAACTATCCCAGCCTGGTTAGCCCCCTAAAAACTCTGATACCCCATAATTAAATACAATATACTTCCTTAGAGACTACCTTAAAGGTAAAGGGACCCCTGACCATTAGTAATAATAATAATAATAATAATAATAATAATAATAATTTATTTATACAGCACCCATCTGGCTGGGCTTCCCCAGCCACTCTGGGCGGCTTCCAAAAAAAAAATAAAAATTAAAATACTGTACTACATCAAACATTAAAAGCCTCCCTAAACAGGGCCGCCACAGGGCCGCCTTCAGATGTCTTCTAAAAGTCTGGTAGTATTTGTTCTCTTTGACATCTGGTGGGAGGGTGTTCCACAGGGAGGGCGCCACTACCGAGAAGGCCCTCTGCCTGGTTCCCTGTAACTTGGCTTCTCGCAGTGAGGGAACCGCCAGAAGGCCCTCGGTGCTGGACCTCAGTGTCCGGGTAGAACGATGGGGGTGGAGACGCTCCTTCAGATATACTGGACTGAGGCCGTTTAGGGCTTTAAAGGTCAGCACCAACACTTTGAATTATGCTCGGAAATGTATTAGGTCCAGTCGTGGCCGACTCTGGGGTTGCGGCACTCATCTCGCTTTACTGGCCGAGGGAGCCGGCGTACAACTTCTGGGTCATGTGGCCTGCATGACTAAGCCGCTTCTGGTGAACCAGAGCAGCGCACGGAAACGCTGTTTACCTTCCCACCAGAACGGTACCTATTTATCTACCTGCACTTTGACGTGCTTTCAAACTGCTAGGTTGGCAGGAGCAGGGACTGAGCACCAGAACCCCCCCCCCCTCGTGGGTAATTGAACCACCAACCTTCTGATCGGCAAGCCCTAGGCTCTGTCGTTTAACCCACAGCGCCACCCGCGTCCCAGTAGAGACTACCTTAAGGTAAAGGTAAAGGTACCCCTGCCCGTTTGGGCCAGTCTTGACAGACTCTAGGGTTGTGCACTCATCTCACTCTAGAGGCTGGGAGCCAGCGCTGTCCGCAGACACTTCCGGGTCACGTGGCCAGCGTGACAAGCTGCATCTGGCGAGCCAGCGCAGCACATGGAATGCCGTTTACCTTCCCGCTGGTAAGCGGTGGTAAGCGGTCCCTATTTATCTACTTGCACCCGTGGGTGCTTTCGAACTGCTAGGTTGGCAGGCGCTGGGACCGAGCGACGGGAGCGCACCCCACTGCGGGGATTCGAACCGCTGACCTTTTGATCGGCAAGTCCTAGGCGCTGAGGCTTTTACCCACAGCGCCACCCGCGCCCCAGAGACTACCTTACACTGAGTTTAAAACCAAAATCATATTTGGATAGAAACTGTTTCTCCAGGAAAGCAGGGCGAGAGGCACGAGCGATATGTTTTGGGGGCATGCCGTGGCCGAATCGTTCCCACCCTCAGACCGTTGCAGCAATTTTTTGGTTTGTTTTTTTTAAAAGAGGGTTTGTTTCGTTGCCTGTTCCGTTCCGAAACCAGCCTTCGAAAATCTGCACTCATCCTTCCTATCTCGGGCCTCATGCGTCCGCCAACTTCTCCTAAACCAGGCCGTGTGTTGCAAGAAGGCTGCTTCCCCAAAAGCACCTTGGGAAGAGAGAACTGGATCTCTGGTTTTTTGACGTTTCTTAAAGACACACGCAAAACCGGGGCAAGGGAGGTGGAGGCACTGGGCTGGTGGTTCCGTGCCCAAATGTTGCGGAGAAGAAGAAGAAGAAGAAGAAGAAGAAGAAGAAGAAGAAGAAGAAGAAGAAGAAGAAGCATTTGTGAACCAACGAAGGGGAAACAAACACATGCAAATTTCGGAGATTTGAGTGGAACCAAAAAAAGACAGAAGCCGATCTGCCCACAGTGTTTGCAGGAGGAAGTCTGTGTTGATGGTGTGGAGCTGGCAAGTTCTCTGGCTCTGGGGGTGCAAGATTTTTTGTTTTGTTTTGTTTTTGGAGACCATTCTTGGTGCAAGTTTAGATTTCCATGCTCAGAACTTGAAATATACTTGGAGTCGAGTGTCGATTTCATGCTCTTCATTCAGCTCATGGTAGTGAGGAATGAAGTTCCCCCAAAATATCTGCTTTATATACATTATTTACACAATAGGCTGCACGTGATTGGCTAATTCTGGGATTCTCCTGTACGCCAATCAGGTTACGGATTCACTTTCACCTGGAGCTGGATTGGGTGGCTCCTGCGTACCAATCATACTGCTGCATTGTTCTAGGACCAATCAGACTGCTGCATTCTGGACCCTATTGTTCTAGGACCAATCAGACTGCTGCCTTTTGGATCCTATTCAACTCAGTACATAACAGAACTGTAAAAGAAATCAGACTGAATGGACAAAGGTCCTGGAGCTTTGCAGCCCTTTTATATAGATATATTTTAAAGAAATAATCATGCCAAGAATTGAACCTGGGACTTCCAGCAAGTGCCTTACCACTGAGCTCTAGCCTTACACTTTGAAATAAGATCCTAGTCCTCATGGTTCTCTGAACACAAGAAGCAGCCTTATATCCCAAGTTGAACCATCAGTCCATCTGGTTCAATGTCAGCAGCCTGGGCCCATGTACTCCAACATCCCGTTCTCACAGTGGCCAACCGGCTACAAGCAGGACGGTATTCGGAAACATTACTGCCTCTGAATGTGGAAGCAGAGCACAGACATTGTGGCTGGCAGCCATCCCTAGCCGCCTCCTCACAATGAATTGATCTAATTCTCTTTTAAAACCATCCAGGTTTGTGGCCATCCCTGTGTCCTGTGGGAAGGAGTTCCACAGTTTAACTCTGCGCTGTGTGAAGAAGTCATTTCTCCCACCTGTCCTGAAATAATGTCTAGTGTAGCGGTCCCCAGCTTTCTGGTGTCACGGGGCACATTTGGAAACCAGGAGGCTGTTGTGGACACCAAAACAGAGAGAGACATTTCACAGGATAAAACAGGCAAAGTACCTACAATTCTCAGAGTGGTTTAACAAACAGCCCCTCTTCTTCCCAGGGAACTCTGGGAATTGTAGTTCCGGGAGGGGAAATGGAGGTCTCCTAACAACTCCCAGCATAGGCGCCGACTCCATGGGGCCTGAGGGGGCCCGAGCCCCCTCAAAAATTCGTTTGGGGGGGCTCCGCCACCCCAATAATTTAAGAAAATTATTACCGTAAATTTCGCTCTATAACACACAGATTTTTTCTCCTAAAAAGTAAGGGGAAATGTCTGTGCGTGTTATTGAGCGAATGTGTGGTCCCTGGAGCCGACTGGCCCGAGTGCAGGGGCAAAAATAGGCAAAAATCAAGCAAAAATAAGATCGAGCGGCGGAGGGAAGGCGGAAGCTGCTGCTTTCCTGCATTCTGCCTCAGGGTCTTACTGCCCACCCGCTTCTGTTGCTGCATTTGCTCAAACTCAACAAAGAGCAGGGAATCCCCTGCCCTCCTGGCAAGCAGAGGCTTAAGGAAAGGATCGAGTCCTTCCTTCTAATTCTTTCCTAGTCACACTGCGCGCAGGCTCCAGCCCACCACCTCCTCCTCTCCGTGCTCTAGGGACTCACAGGCAGCCGAAAAACATGCAGGTGGGAGAGAGAGAGAGAGAGGGCTGGCTTGGGGGGGGGACTTTTGCCTTCCTTTCCTCCCCCCCACCCCTTTAAACTCCTCCCCTGCATTCTTAGCCAGCTGCTTCTCCGCACACCCCTCTTATGCTTCTTGTCCCTTCTGTGTTTTTCCTTCCCTCCCTATTTAAAACGTGGTGACAAAGCACGGATCTACATGGATCCTCAGGATTTTTGCATTAAAGGTAAAGGTAAAGGTACCCCTGCCCGTAGGGGCCAGTCTTGACAGACTCTGGGGTTGTGCGCCCATCTCACTTAAGAGGCCAGGGGCCAGCGCTGTCCAGAGACACTTCCGGGTCACGTGGCCAGCGTGACATCGCTGCTCTGGCGAGCCAGAGCCGCACACGGAAACGCCGTTTACCTTCCCGCTGGTAAGCGGTCCCTATTTATCTACTTGCACCCGGAGGTGCTTTCGAACTGCTAGGTTGGCAGGCGCTGGGACCGAGCAGCGGGAGCGCACCCCGCCGCAGGGATTCGAACCGCCGACCTTTCGATCGGCAAGCCCTAGGCGCTGAGGCTTTAACCCACAGCGCCACCTGCGTCCCCCTGCATTCTTAGCCAGCTGCTTCTCCGCACACCCCTCTTGTGCTTCTTGTCCCTTCTGTGTTTTTCCTTCCCTCCCCATTTAAAACGTGGTGACAAAGCACGGATCCACATGGATCCTCAGGATTTTTGCATTGGGTCACCCCAAATTCACCATCAGATCACATTACATGTCCATGGCTACAGTCTGTACCAAAAAAATCACGCACCCACTGTTGCCTGGGGCTGCAATGGTGCAAAAACGTGGTTACAAAGCATGGATCCACAGGATCTTTGCACTGGGTCACCCCAAATTCACCATCAGATAACATAGCATGCCCATGGCTACAGCCTGCACCAAAAAAATCACGCACCCACTGTGGCCTGGGGCCACAATGGTGCAAAAACGTGGTTACAAAGCACGGATCCACATGGATCCTCAGGATTTTTGCATTGGGTCACCCCAAATTCACCATCAGATCACATAGCATGTCCATGGCTACATCTTGCACCAAAAAAATCACGCACCCACTGTTGCCTAGGGTCACAGTGGTGCAAAAACGTGGTTACAAAGCATGGATCCACATGGATCCTCAGGATTTTTGCATTGGGCTACTCCAAACTCACTGTCAGATATTAAAAATCTTTATAAAATAGAGAATTAAATACATACAGAATGTTAAATTTTCAGTTTCGAAATATTAGTACTAGTTTAGTACTGTATTTCTATATTACTATAGTACTGTATTAGTTATTTTCAAATACTTAAATATTTTTAGGGTGTAAGACCCAATTAAAGCCCGTTATTTACATACAGTATTACAGTATTTACATACAGTATTAGGCATACTGTATTAACTTTATTAACTGTATTAAAGCATTAACTTTGAGATATTATTTTTATTTAATGAACCCTCAGCCTTATTCAAAGTAAGCTTAAATTAGCTATTTCACTTATTAATCAAAGCGCTATTACTGTGCGACAGCAATATTTTATGTTTTATTCTTTTAATGATAGTTTAGGATTTATTTAAATATCATTTCAGTCTTTTCAGAGCTATATATTCACTGCTCTGTAATAGTCTATAAGCATAATTGTTACTGTAAATTAAATTAGCTTTTTACGAAAATACCGTGCGTGTTTATGTTTTGTTTCTTTTTTCAAAGCCAAAAAGTGTTTCAGGCTTGTCGAGTTTCCCGGAGTGTGGAGTTATAGAGAGTCGAGTTTTCGGGGTTCTAATGTTGATCATATCACTCTAAAATACTTTTAAAAAACTTTAAAACTCACTAATTTTCATCTAAAATTTAGAAAACTTCCCGGGGCAGGACCCCGGTATGGGCCCCCCAATATTTTTTATAAGTCGGCGCCCCTGACTCCCAGCACCCTTAACACACTACAGCTCCCAGAATTCTCTGGGAGAAGCCATGGAAACTTAAAGTGGGATCATAGAATCATAGAATCATAGAGTTGGAAGAGACCACAAGGGCCATCGAGTCCAACCCCCTGCCAAGCAGGAAACACCATCAGAGCACTCCTGACATATGGTTGTCAAGCCTCTGCTTAAAGACCTCCAAAGAAGGAGACTCCACCACACTCCTTGGCAGCAAATTCCACTGTCAAACAGCTCTTACTGTCAGGAAGTTCTTCCTAATGTTTAGGTGGAATCTTCTTTCTTGTAGTTTGGAACCATTGCTCCGTGTCCGCTTCTCTGGAGCAGCAGAAAACAACCTTTCTCCCTCCTCTATGTGACATCCTTTTATATATTTGAACATGGCTATCATATCACCCCTTAACCTCCTCTTCTCCAGGCTAAACATGCCCAGCTCTTTAAATGCATAGTACAGATGGAGGTCTTGGATAACATTAAAGCTCACTCAGGTCTTGAGTTGAGAAGGCCCTATCTGCACTGCATGTTAAAGAAGCTCACATATTCCCACTTTAAACAGCCACGGCTTCCCTCCAATAATCCTGGGAACTGTAGCTTGTCTCCTAACCATTCTCAGCACCCTCAACTGCAGTTCCCATGATTCTCCAGGGGAAGCCATGACAGGTTAAAGTAGCATCATGCTGCTTTAAATGAATAATGCAGAAAATGCAAATGATGTCCCCTAGTGGTAAACATCCAAGTTCTTTTAAAAAGACATCACCTTGCCGACAAAAGTCCATATAGTTCAAGCTATGGTTTTCCCAGTAGTGATGTATGGAAGTGAGAGCTGGACCATAAAGAAGGCTGATCGCCAAAGAATAGATGCTTTTGAATTCTGGTGCTGGAGGAGACTCTTGAGAGTCCCATGGACTGCAAGAAGATCAAACCTCTCCATTCTGAAGGAAATCAGCCCTGAGTGCTCACTGGAAGGACAGATCCTGAAGCTGAGGCTCCAGTACTTTGGCCACCTCATGAGAAGAGAAGACTCCCTGGAAAAGACCCTGATGTTGGGAAAGATGGAGGATGCAAGGAGAAGGGGACAACAGAGGACGAGATGGTTGGATACTGTTCTCCAAGCTACCAGCATGAGTTTGACCAAACTGTGGGAGGCAGTGGAAGACAGGAGTGCCTGGCGTGCTCTGGTCCAGGGGGTCATGAAGAGTCGGACATGACTAAACGACTAAACAACAACAACAAAAGGCAAGAGAAAATTGTGAAGCTGCTGAAAGCTTGCCTTGAGAGAGCCTAAGGAGGAAGGGAAGGATGGCAGGAAGCCCAGAATGTGATTTTGAATTGCTTGGACTATTAATCAAATGAAATGGGATTTGGTTTTAAAAGAAGGGAACTTGTCCATCATCCCCCAGTGTCCTTTTGCTTTCTTTGTCTGAAAGGGATGAGCAAGTTTATCCCCCAGTGCAGAAGTGGAAAAGCTTTTTGGGATCGAGGGCCACTTTCCCTTCTGGGCAACTTTCCGGGGGCCACATGTGCGTAAACGTTGCCCTTGTGTCAGTTTTGCATTTTCTGGCACAGAAAGTATTGATTTAAAGTGTAGGTATCTTTCCTATTCTAACCGATTCCAGAGGCTTCTCAAAGCTTCTCCGTGTGATACAAGCAAGTTTCTAGCTAACCAGCAAGCTTCTGTTCCGCCAAGAAGCAGGCAGGAGGTTCCTGATGTTTGGGTTATTCCTTCAGAGAAGCTGAGCCGTTGGTTTAAACTGGTTCTGTTAACTCTTTTCACTCAAGGTTATTCTGGCTATAATAATGAGGCCAGAAGGAGGCTGATTCTAGATTCAGGTAGGTAGCCGTGTTGGTCTGACACAGTCAAAATAAATTTTAAAAATGTCCAGTAGCATCTTAGAGACCAACTAAATTTGTTCTGGGTATAAGCTTTTGTGAAGTGTGCATGCACACAGAAGCTTATACCCAGAACAAACTTAGTTGGTCTCTGTTATGTACTGAGTTGAATAGGATCCAAACTGCAGCAGTCTGATTGGTCCTAGAACAATAGGATCCAAATTGCAGCAGTCTGATTGGTCCTAGAACAATAGGATCCAAATTGCAGCAGTCTGATTGGTCCTAGAACAATAGGATTCAGAATGCAGCACTCTGATTGGTCCTAGAGCAATGCAGCAGTATGATTGGTTGGCAGGAACCACCCAATCATGCTCTAGATATAAGTGAATCCACAACCTGATTGGCTTACAGTAGAATTCCAGAATTAGCCAGTCATGTGCAGCCCATTGTGTAAATAATGTATATAAAGCAGATACTTTGAGGGGACTTGTATTCATTCCTCCTCACCACTATGAGCTGAATAAAGAGCATGAAACCACTTTGCGACTCTGAGTATATTTCAGTCTCTAAGGTGCTACTGGACAATTTTTTAATTTAGAAGGCACCTGAGTTTCACTTTCTGTCTCCCTTTCCTTCTGGTGTGGTGTTCTGTATATAGTATGCTTAGTGTTAATGCTTTTAGTCTTATTGTAAGTTAAGTCTGCTGTGATATAGAAAAATAGGGGTGGATGGCGTTTGCTGCCCAACTCCCCAAGGGACTGAGTCCCCTAAGTCCATGATCGGTCAGAGACGGATGGATGGATGGATGGATGGAGGTAGGATGGGAGCCAAAATGGCTTCACGGCTGTTTTCCTGTGCTGCTTCAGACATGTGGTTTATATATTTATGTATGTGTTTGCTTGGTACATTTATGAACGTTTATTATTATATATATAAGACCTTAATTTTGTTTTATTTCAGAAGCAAGAGGCACGGTCAGAATTCAAGGGCACGTTCCAGGCAGGCAAAAAACATGAGGAGGGAGTGAATCAGAGAGGCCATAGAGGGTATGAACTGGGGAGTGGGGGGGGTGGCCTGTGGAGAATCCCTTGAGTAAGACAGAGAGACCTCAAACGTACTCGGCCCCAGGGCCTGAGGTTCCCCATTTTTGATGTAAACAGGAAGCTGCCTCAGAATGAGTCAGGCCACTGGTCATCCAGAACAGTACTGTTTGTTTTGACTGGCAACCCTGGAGGCTGGTATATTGGGGCAATGAAGGCACTGCCCCACCAGCCTCAACCGCCCGCCCCCCTGCCTTCTTGTTTACAACCAGTCCAAGCCCCAACCTGCCAGCTTCTTCCTTCTCAATATCAAGAGGATGGGAAGAAAGCTTCCCCATCATCGGCTGGGCTCCACTTGCCCTTGCCTCTGGCGCCACCTGCTGTTGAGCTCCCTGCCTTCTGCCCTACCAGTCTCTTCTCCCCTTTATTAATAGTCTTCCAATACATTACATAAATATATGATACATCTCATAAAGTAAATTGAAGTTTCAATCATATACACACAAAAAAAGAAAAGAAAAACATATACTTTATCTTTTCTTACCTATATATAAACCTTGACCTTCTGCTGTACGGTGGTACCTCGGGTTACATACGCTTCAGGTTACATTCGCTTCAGGTTACAGACTCCGCTAACGCAGAAATATTACCTCGGGTTAACAACTTTGCTTCAGGATAAGAACAGATATCGTGCAGCGGCGGCGCAGCAGCAGCAGGAGGCCCCATTAGCTAAAGTGGTGCTTCAAGTTAAGAATGGACCTCCAGAACAAATTAAGTTCTTAACCTGAAGTACCACTGTATTTATGTTACCTTTTATGTGATTGTTAACCAAAATTCTTATCAAAAATTACTAACAAAAAATATACTAAGGACTTTGGACTTCCTGTCAATTCCTGTTGTATAATTTTATTTATTACTCTCTTCTTTATATATTCTCCAATACATTCTTACAACAATTTTACCATTGATCTTATTTCTCATATGTTTCTTTATCCAAGGTCAATCAAGTGCTGTCATAGACAATAAACCACCGGCATATTTTTGCAGATATCTCTTATATTTGTCCCATTTTTTTTCTTCCAAATTCTTGTCTTGAATTACCCCGTAAACTGTTGGTCAATTGCGCCATTTCCGCATATTTTTGTAGCTTATTCTGCCACCCCATTCAAGTCAGAACATTTTCCCCTTTCCAATTTTTTGTTACTAGTGTTCAGGCGTATAAAAATATTTCTCTTAAGTTTTTCGGTATATCTTTCCCAACAATACTTAGCGGAAACGCTTCTGGTTTTTTAAAAAAATGTCATTCCAAAGATTTTTTTCAGCTCTTCATATACCAGGCCCCAAAATTCTCTTTATTTTTCTACACATCCACCACATGTGGCACATGTCTCCATTGCTTTCCCTACACCTCCAGCAATTGCTCGCAATATTTTTATAAATCTTGGA
Organism: Podarcis cretensis; assembly: GCF_951804945.1. Classification (NCBI taxonomy): domain Eukaryota; kingdom Metazoa; phylum Chordata; class Lepidosauria; order Squamata; family Lacertidae; genus Podarcis; species Podarcis cretensis. Next base: position 9,731,398 of record NC_137186.1, read on the forward strand.
GAGCCTTGACTGTGTGATAAGAATTTTAAGGTCTTAGATATGTAATAAATGTTCATAAATGTACCAAGCAAAGACGTACATAAATATATAAACCACATGTCTGAAAACCCCACAGAAAAAATGTCCTGAACAAATTGACCTCAATTATTTCTCTGCAAGGTCAAAGTGGGAAACCTTCCCATTGTCTTTTTCCTTCACAAATCCTATCTTAAGGGCACGTTTAAGATATGTGACCTGGCCCAGGAACTAAGTATTTATCAAAACAAAATAAAAAAATTCCTTCCAGTAGCACCTTAAAGACCAACTAAGTTAGTTCTTGGTATGAGCTTTCGTGTGCATGCACACTTCTTCAGGTATCTGAAGAAGTGTGCATGCACACGAAAGCTCATACCAAGAACTAACTTAGTTGGTCTTTAAGGTGCTACTGGAAGGAATTTTTTTATTTTGTTTTGACTATGGCAGACCAACACGGCTACCTATCTGTAAGTATTTATCATTACAAAAGACTGGCCAGGCTCCCCAGGCAATCCAATCAAGTGACCATTAAACAGGTAACCTGTCAGATGAGATTCTATCTATCTATCAGCATTCTATCTTTATTTTAAGGGCAACTGAGGACCCGCTCTTTCTCCATCCCTGAAAACACACACAAACAATTCCATGGGATCAGTGGCGTAGCGTGGGTTGTCAGCACCCGGGGCAAGGCAAGTAATTTGCACCCCCTAACCCATGGATTAAACGGCGTTTCCGTGTGCGGCTCTGGCTCGCCAGAGCAGCGATGTCACGCTGGCCACGTGACCCGGAAGTGTCTCCGGACAGCGCTGGCCCCTGGCCTCTTAAGTGAGATGGGCGCACAACCCCAGAGTCTGTCAAGACTGGCCCGTACGGGCAGGGGTACCTTTACCTTTTACCTTTAACCCATGGATTTGCGCCCCCTAACCCGTGGATTTGCGCCCCCTAACCCTAACCCCCAGATGTTGCGCCCGGTGCGGCCGGCCCCCCCTGCACCCCCCACGCTACGCCACTGCATGGGATGTGTCACAAAGCAGCTTGCCGAATCCCATCCTTGATTTTCAGAAATCTGTAATTAACTCAGGGTGGAGAACGAGTATCCTGTAACTCAGACGCAGACCTGGTTCCTCTCTTCCTTGGGACACCTCCTTCTTGTCCCTCCTTTCCACTCCTCCTGCAGTGAAGATTGGCTGGGGAGAAGGATTCTACGGAGGCTCTTCTAAAAGCCAAATTGTGGGGTGGGCGGAGGGGGCTCCCATTTCAGCCTCTGAACTGCAATACACAGTTGAGCCATGCGGCGGCGGCGTTGCCCCAGTTTCAAGGCACTAGGAGTGAAGTTTTCCAGTTTGAAAGATTATCGAGCTATTCTCAAAATAAATAAAAAAATCCTTCCAGTAGCACCTTAGAGACCAACTAAGTTTGTTATTGGTATGAGCTTTTGTGTGCATGCACACTTCTTCAGATACCAATAACAAACTTAGTTGGTCTCTAAGGTGCTACCGGAAGGATTTTTTTTATTTTGTTTCGACTATGGCAGACCAACACGGCTACCTAACTAAAGCTATTCTCAGTGACAAATACTAGTGTGAATGGAGCGACCCAAATGTGCACCTTATTTTGGTATGTTTCTTTTTAATTTAACTGTATTTTTTTTGCTGTTTCTGACATGTTCTTGAATTATGTGTTTTTGATCAAAACACACACACACACACACACACACACACAGATATAGATATATATATGAGCAAAATAAGGACAGACTTTGCTTGTGTCCTCAAGACATCGATTCTGTAAAACATATTTTGCTGCACTGTGCGAAATACGAGCAAGCCAGGGCTAAACTGATATTACCCTTGCTGGTACTTTCCCCGGGAAAATAAGAGGCTCACTATGTCAGGTTCCTATTGGAAGACCGGGCAAACGCTAGAACATTAGCAGTGGTGAAGTTTTTATCGTGGTTGCAAGAACCAACGATCCCTATCTTTAAGTCTGAACAAAATGCTTGTTTAATAAGGAGGTAGGCTGTCTGAATTGTGCATTGCTCTGTAACCATTTGTTGGGTCTCTGGACCCTAATAAAGATTGATGATGAGCAATATATAAAATAGGTAGGTGTATGAACATCAGAGGAGCCTTGCTGGATCAGACCAGAGGTAGACTGCTCCTGCAGATGGAGGTTCCATTGCTATCACAGCTATTAACGTAAGGGAAGCTGAGGTGGGCCTAACCAAAGGGCCATCTAGTCCCAGAATCCCATTTCCCACAGCGACTGAAGCCTACAGGGCCAAAGAGTTACAGCCCTCTCATGCCTGTTGCTTCCCCCGAATGTTACTCAGAGGTCTGATGCCCCTGTCCATGCAGATTCTACTTAACATAAGGTTACCAGATTTTTTTCAATGAATCCAGGGACACTTTTCAACTTCAATGGATTTTGAATGGGGACTGATTTGTAAATCTGGGGACTGTCCCCAGGAAACAGGGACGTCTGGTAACCTTAACAATCATGAGAGCATAGCTTTGAGTGTGTGTATAGGAGCAGTTTTTGAATTCTGGTGCTGGAGGAGACTCTTGAGAGTCCCATGGACTGCAAGAAGATCAAACCTATCCATTCTGAAGGAAATCAGGCCTGAGTGCTCACTGGAAGGACAGATCCTGAAGCTGAGGCTCCAAGACTTTGGCCACCTCGTGAGAAGAGAAGACTCCCTGGAAAAGACCCTGATGTTGGGAAAGATGGAGGGCACAAGGAGAAGGGGGCGACAGAGGACGAGATGGTTGGATAGTGTTTTCGAGGTTACCAGCATGAGTTTGACCAAACTGCGGGAGGCAGTGGAAGACAGGAGTGCCTGGCATGCTCTGGTCCAAGGGGTCACCAAGAGTCGGACACGACTAAACGACTAAACAACAACAACAAATAGGAGCAGCGGGTGGCTTCTTATTTACAACAACTAGGCCTGGGGGGGGGGGGTTGACTGTCAAGATTCCTCTTCCTTCCTCTTGGTGTTGCCCTTGTAGAACTCAGCGAGGAGTACAGCTAATCGGTCTACTCTGCCTCCCATTGGCTCTAGTGCCCCCTAGTGCCAGTCCCCCTGCCTTCGACCCTACCAGTGTCCCAACGGCCACCAACCACTGCTGATGTAAAAGGTAAAGGTAAAGGACCTCTGGACCTCCAGTCAAAGGTGACTATGGGGTTGCGGCGCTCATCTCGCTTTCAGGCCCAGGAAGCCGACGTTTGTCCACAGACAGCTTTCCGGGTCATGTGGCCAGCACGACTAAACCACTTCTGGCACAGCGGAACACTGTGATGGAAACCAGAGTGCACGGAAATGTTGTTTACCTTCCCGCCGCAGTGGTACCTATTTATCTACTCGCACTAGCTAGATCTGCTAGGTTGGCAGGAGCTGGAGCAGAGCAACAGGAGCTCACCCCGTCGCGGGGATTCGAACCGCCGACCTTCTGATTGGCAAGCCCAAGAGGCTCAGTGGTTTAGACCATAGTGCCACCCCAATGATGTGTAGTTGAATTGGTTCCAGGTTTAAGTGGGCCCCCTGGGAAAAGCACATTCTGGGGGCAGTCCCTGGAAAGCTTAGCTTGGCAGTGCCTCACTTTGTTAAATCCGTACCCTTCCTTTCCAGCAAATGGCGCTCAGGGAGGTCTGCAAAGGAAAGGATCTGATGGTTGGGAGGGGATTCCGTTCTCATCCCCTGGGAGATGTCAAGCGTGGCACCTATTTACTGGCATAGGCCCATCTTAGGAAGTGGAACCAGACACTGTGGTCAAGGCGAAAGTGGTCCCCAGATGAGATTTCCAGATGGTCGTCACCCTCGTGGAGTGGGGGATTGCAAGTAGCCGATCTGCCGTCTTGAAAGCCACAAGCACAGCCAACAAACCAGCCAGAGGTGTCACTCGCAAGGGCAGAAAAATAGACCCTGCCCCACGAGCTTCGGTCTGCCCTCACTACTCACCGGGGAGGAGGAAGATGGGGACAAAACTAGATTTAGTTTGTTTATTAGATTTCTAGCCCATCTTTTCTTTTCCTGTAAGGAGCTCAAGGTGGCCACATACAAGTGTTTTGCCCTCCCTGTTTTCCCCTCACAACAACCCTATGGGCTGTGTTGATATTTGGTCATCAGATGCATAAAACTCTGAGGAAGGGGCACATGACCCCAGGTCTTAAGAATGTAAAAGCAGGATCAGGCCAGTTGCCCATCTTAGCCCAGCATCCCCTTCTCAGAGGATGGCACCGGTCAAGATTAAAGGTAAAGGTAAAGGGACCCCTGACTATTAGGTCCAGTCGTGACCGACTCTGGGGTTGCAGTGCTCATCTTGCTTTATTGGCCGAGGGAGCCGGCGTACAGCTTCCGGGTCATGTGGCCAGCATGACTAAGCCGCTTCTGGCAAACCAGTCAGCGCACGGATTTATCTTCCCGCCAGAGCGGTACCTATTTATCTACTTGCACTTTGACGTGCTTTTGAACTGCTAGGTGGGCAGGAGCAGGGACCGAGCAATGGGAGCTCACCCCGTCACGGGGATTCGAACAGCCGACCTTCTGATCGGCGAGTCCTAGGCTCTGCGGTTTAACCCACAGCGCCACTGGTCTAGATTACGATGCACTAAATTCCTCCCATATGGCTGCGGGTGTGTCTTCCTTCCGTGGAAATGAACAGTAACCATTCATTCATATGGGAAAAAGCAAAAGAGGATCACTGTGGATAATATTGTGGGGGTGGGGGTGGCACAGTGGTCCTAAGCTCCCTCCTGCCCCTGTTGACCACAGAATCTGAGATGAGAAGATTCTCTCTCCTCCCCACAGAATCTCAGATCCTAATAACATCCAATAAAACTTAATGGGGCCCCCTGGGGGTTAGCACTGCTGCCGCCACACCCTTTCATCTGCAGAGCAGATTGGTCACACTAGATTAGGGGTGGGAAACCAGTGGGGAATTAATGGACTAACTCCCATCCTCCTGGATAGCTCAGCTGGTTAGAGCGTGGAGCTGATAACGCCAAGGTTGTGGGTTCGATTCCCGTACGGGACAGCTGCAAAATCCTGCATGGCGGGAAGCTGAACCAAGTGATCCTCAGGATCCCTTCCATCTATATGGTTCCTCCAACCACATCAGGAAAGCCACTGTTTCCCCCAGCCCTGTGGCAGAATGAATTTATTTATACATAAATTACAGTGCAGAAGGAAAGGAGGGAGGGCTGATTCACGAGAAACAGAGGAAATCTGAACCCAGAGATCTTGGGGGGGAGGGAAGTGGGGGGGGGGAGTCCATGAGCAGAGAGGGGTAGAATGTGGGGAAGATCCGCTGCTGATCCGTGGCTGTTTCACGAGCGTAAAGGTATACCTTCCCCAGTCCAGCGTTTCTCCAGTCAGATCCCAGTTCTGATTCCAGGTGTGTGTACATAGGGATGGGGGGGGCAGAGGGGGCGCTAGTGGGTCTTGCTCGGTGTAGCGACCGGGTAGCGCAGCATCATATGCTCAGCCACTTTGAAAGGCAGCTTCTCGCTGGAGTAGTAGCACACCACCTCGGGGACGCTGTCAAAGAGGCCGCCGGACTGGTCGAGAGTGTACTTGTGATCCTTGGTCTGGGCTACGATGATGTGGACGCATCCTTGGCTGGTCCTGGGCGTGGAGGGGGACAAAATTGGGTGTGCGTGAACGGGATGCATTCCCCACTCCCCTCTCCATCCTTCCTGCTGGGTGCAAAGGTGCCTGTGGCTTAGTCCCCCTCCAAGTTGAAACTCCCAGCCCACTTGATTTATTCACATTATTCGTGCTTTAAAAGGAAATGTGCCGACTGTCGGAAAGACTGAAAATGAGTCATACCTTGGTTCTCAAACATAATCTGTTCTGGAAGTCCGTTTGACTTCTGAAAATGTTCGCAAAGCAAGGCACGGCTTCCGATTGGCTGCAGGAGCTTCCTGCACTCAAGCAGAAGCCACGTTCTTAACCTGAAGCACCACTTTAGCTAATGGGGCATCCCACTGCCGCTATACGATTTCTGTTCTCATCCTGAAGCAAAGTTCTTAACCTGAAGCACTATTTCTGGGTTAGCGGAGTCTGTAACCTGAAGCGTATGTAACCTGAAGTGTATGTAACCTGAGGTACCACTGTATATGTAAGCTGAGTCCCATCAATGGAAAAGGCGAGATATATATACCGTATTTATGCAAATCTAATGCATCAACAAATCTAATGCGCACCTCAGTTTTTAAAACCTTGAGACCCCCAAAAATTATTCGCTATGTCAGCAGTGCTTTTCAAGCTTGGCGGTGCTTTTCAAGCTTGTTTCCTGCTTGGCAGGGGGTTGGACTCGATGGCCCTTGTGGTCTCTTCTAACTCTATGATTCTATGATTCTAAGCTTGCAATCGAATATAATGTGACCTGAATATTCGCAATGTAATTTGGCCAAAAAAGGTGCACATTACATTCGAATAAATATGGGGTGGGTGTGTGTTTGTGTATGTGTATATGTATTCCTCTCCTGCACCTGGGATTTGATGTCATCCCGCCTCGTGTGGATGGTTGTGTAGGTCGTTTGGGAATATTATTGACTTCTTACAATAAAAGGGTTTGTTTTTTTTTAAAAAAAAACTCTTATGTGTGCCAATATGGACCCCTTTTCTTTTGAAGGAACAAACCAAGCCAATAAAAAAGTAGCTGCAGGTGAGGCCCGGATCCAGAACACAGAATCGCTGGGATGAAGGGAGCTGTAGTTCATCAACGTTATAATAATAATAATAATAATAATAATAATAATAATAATAAATTATTTATTTATATCCTGCCCTCCCCAGCCGAAGCCGGGCTCAGAGCGGCTCTTGGGCTCCAGCTCCCATCAGCTCCCAGCCAACATGGCCAAAGGTCAGAGATGATGGGAATTAGGGTCCAGCAGGATGGCAGGGTCCCCAATCAGCATTAAGCAAAGTAGAAAAAAAAAAGGGGAAATAGGCCTTTTCTTTTTAGGGAACGGAGTCAGGAAATGCAAAGGGGCTCAGGACCCCCAGGAGACCCGGTGCCAGGGGGTCCCTTCTAGGTCCCCGGCCTGCTTCTCGATGCCTTAGCCCTCCCCTGCCACAACCCAGCACTTCTCCTCGCCCTCTCTTTTCAAATCCCCTTCCCTTCCCAGCTCCAATTGTTTCCAATCCAGGGGCTCAGCATCCTGAGGAAGGAAGTGTGGGCCGCACCCGGCCAGCGATCCTCCGCTGAGGAGCCAGTGCTGGAAAGGGAGGCGGCAGAGCTACACAAGCAGGGTCAGAAAGGCGAAAGGATTCCGGGAATCTGGGTGGGCAGGGTAGAGAACGAGGCAGGGATGGCTGAATGGATCTCCTTTTCCTCCTTGGTCCTGCAGCCCCCGCTCCCATTTCAGGTTCCCCGCTCTCAATTTTCTTGCAAAATGCAAGGCAGAGCGTGGCTGTGGCTATTTGGACAGGTGGTGGTGAGTTAACTAGAGGCGGCCATCAATTCGGGTTTGGGACGCCTGCCCTGCATGCAGAAGGTCACAGGTTAGATCCCCGGCGTCTCCACGTAGGACTGGGAATGCCCCTCCATTTTTAAACCCTGCAGAGCTACTGCCAGTCAGTGTAGACAACACTGAGCCTGCTAGACCAAAGGGATGAGGCAGGTTCCTAAGTCCCTCTTTAAACCAACCCTTTGTTCAGAAGCATGAGGACTAGAACCTGATTATATTCAAGGGAAGGGCTATAGCTCAGTGGTAGAGCATCTGCCTTGCACACAGAAGGTCCCAGGTTTGATTCCTGGCATCCCCAAGGAGGCAGAGAGGAATGCTGCTGGCCTGAGCCGACAACACTGACCCAATGGCTTGGCATGGGAGATCTGGGAGTGAGTTGACTAAAGATCAGAGACCACTTTGCCCCCATCCAGCCCTCCTGCCTCGGAGAACAGGCACTCACTTGAGGGCGATGGAGTACTTGCTGGTCGCTGTCTCGCTGGTGCGGACCAGGTAGCCGGCTTCCCGGCACGGCTGCAGCCGGCTCTCCGCCTCGGTTCGAGTGATGGCGCCGTGAAACCAGCTGCGGGGAAAGGAGAGGGTCAGCTTCAGCGATGCTTCTGAAGACCAGTTGATGGAAACCTCAGGAGGGGAGAGACCGAGAGCTCGTGGGCACCTGGTGGGCTATTGTCAGCTCAGTTGGTAGAGCAGGCGACTCCTAATCGCAGGGCTGTGGGTTCGAGTCTCACACTGGGTGAAAGATTCCTGCATTGCAGGGGGTTTGTTCCCAAACTTAATCCGTTCTGGACGTGCCGAGTGTCGGAGAGACTGAAAATGGTACAGTCGTACCTTGGTTCTCAAACGTAATCTGTTCCGGAAGTCCGATCGACTTCCAAAACGTTCGCAAACCGAGGCATGGCTTCTGATTGGCTGATTGGCCCCCAAAACAATGCTGACATTGGCTTCCAAAAAACGTTCACAAACCAGAACACTTACTTCCGGGTTTGCAACGTTTGGGAGCTGATTTGTTCAGGTGCCAAGCTGTACCAGGTGATTCTTGTGGTCCCTTCCAATTCTATGAATCTATGATCTGCTCATGACAGATCAGAATGCTGGACTGGACAGGCCTCTGGCCTGATCCAGCAGGGCTTTGCTTACCACAGAGCAGTGGTTCCCAGTTAGCAAAGTACTACAGACCCCGTTTTTTGAAAGCCAAGCCATGGGCCCCCTACTTCTGAAAACTGCAATATGTCACCCCAGCGCCTCTCAGCAGCTTGAGCAAAGCCAAGCTGCACCTCCTACTCACAAGGAGACCCTTCCCAGAGCCCAAAGGGGATCTCCTCACCGCTGGCTCAAGCCCTGCTGCTTGCCCAGGTGGGCCGCTGGCCTGATGCTGTTTTGCATTCTCATCTCCCATCAGCCCCAGCCAGCATGGCCCAACAGTCAGGGATGATGGGAGTTCTAGTTCAAGGGCACCCGGCGGGCACCAGGCTCCCCATTCAGGCGCTTGAAAGCAGTCAGTGCTCACCGGAATAATGCCTAGTGCTGGAATGTCCATAAGTTTATGGAAGTTATTCATCCACACCAGGCATCCCCAAACTCAGCCCTCCAGCTGTTTTGGGACTACAATTCCCATCATCCCTAGCTAACAGGACCAGTGGTCAGGAATGATGGGAATTGTAGTCCCAAAACAGCTGGAGGGCCGAGTTTGGGGATGCCTGATCCACACATATATTTACATTAGTTTTGGGGGTCTTAAACAAGAAGGAAAGGGGGGAGGAACCTGCTTCTTATTAAACTTCTCTGCCTTGTCGCCTGGACAAATTTCTTAACTCACCATAAGTGATCAGGCAACATCGGGACTGCGTTCCAGGGTGCCCCAGGTATCCTGCTTTTAAACATGGAGGCTTCGCTTTCAGTGGAAAGCCATCGATAACCCTATCTATCATGGATTTTTCCAAAACTGCCCCCCCAACCTTGCTCTTTTTAAAGCGCTACTTATCCTAAGTCGCCATAGCAACATCCCATGGCAATTAACTTCCCAGGTTCATTATGCTTTCTCATGAAAAGCTTTCCCCTTCTCTGTCCTTGAAAGCTGCCTGCCAATCAGCCTATTCATGAGATGGACCTGCGCCTCCGTGTTTGGAGAAAGAAGGAAGAACAAAACCCTCCCCAATTCATTTTGCTCTGTGCCTGGGGTTCATCAGTTTATAAAACACTAAGGTGGCTTTTATTGCAGGCTGGGTTTAAAAAATAATAATACCCCAAAAACAGTGGAGTTAAAGCACTGACTGTGTGTCTTCCCTCACCCCATTGAGTTGCATCCTTTTCAAACTGCAGGTAGGAGCTCACACGGATTAACTAGAGATTCTTAAGAGTTGGAAAAGGACCCTAGTCATCTATTCCAGCTCTCTGGTCAAGACAATATCTTGCAACTTGCAGCATTCCAGATGGATTCTGCCTAAATCAGGGGTGGAGAACCTTCAGCCCATGGCCAGGAAATGGAATACTGCTTCCAGCTTGGAATACAAATGGTCCCATGAGATCAGAGCAAGCTTCTGGTCCACAGTGAGGAACAGCATAGCACTCAGCTGCTTACTAACTGAGCTGTTCAGATCCTATGATAAACGGGCAAGCTTTGTTCCAGATCTTATACAGTGGTACCTCGCAAGACGAAATTAATTCGTTCTGCGAGTTTTTTCGTCTTGTGATTTTTTCGTCTTGCGAAGCACAGATTTTGGAAAAGCTTCAAAAATCACCAAAGTCTTCAAAAACCTCAAAAAAGGCTACCACACCGCGTGCTATAAGTTGCTCCTCAAAGTCAAGTCGCAACTGCACCCCCTGAATGCACGGTTTTAAGAAAAAGGAAACAAACTTGCAAGACAAAGGAAACAAACTTGCAAGACGTTTTCGTCTTGCGAAGCAAGCCCATAGGGAAATTTGTCTTGCGAAGCAACTCAAAAAACGAAAAACTCTTTTGTCTTGCGAGTTTTTCGTCTTACGAGGCATTCGTCTTGCGAGGTACCACTGTACATATTCCATAACCACCAGCGAACTCTGTCAATGTACCTCCTGGTTCTACTCCAAAGGACAGAAACTTACTTTTGTTTTTGTTTTTTCAAATAAACAAGGGAGATTTTCAGGGCTCTGAATTTAGGTGATGCATTCCAAGGAGGGGCTGTGTACCCCACGCGTACGAGACCCCCAAATCTCAACGTTTCAAAAGGCTGGTAGAAGCAGGGGAGGGAGGATAAGACCACACCATGTGTATTCTGCACAATAAAAGCAGGACTTTTTAAATAAAGCATGCCTGTTCAGTACATAATTCCTGAATTTATTGTGTTTCCTCAGTTGGGAAGAACTTGGAACGCATTTGCTGGGAGGGTGGAAGGGAAGGCAAGGAAAATATCCACAGACAGACAGACTTGGTGAAATTCGCAAGGAATCTTGTGCCACTTAATGAGGACCAGCAACTTGCCTTCTTCTGTTTGTTTGTTTTTAAACAAATGAATGACGGGGGATGTTGAACTACATCCCAGACTATCGGATTCTAAGAGGCCTGCAGAGGTACAGTGGTGCCCCGCAAGACGAATGCCTCGCAAGACGAAAAACCCGCTAGACGAAAGGGTTTTCCATTTTTCGAGGCGCTTCACAAGACGAATTTCCCTATGGGCTTGCTTCGCAAGACGAAAACATCTTGCGAGTTTTTCCGCTCCCCCCCCTTTTCTAAGCCGCTAAGCCGCTAATAGCCACTTAGCTGCTAAGCCATTAATAGCCGCTAAACCGCTAAACCGCTAATAGCGCTAATCCGCTAATAGGGGTGCTTCGCAAGATGAAAAAACCGCAAGACGAAGAGACTCGCGGAACGAATTAATTTTGTCTTGCGAGGCACCACTGTACAGAATATACACAGCTATGGTGCTCAGGCTATCTTGGGCTGCAGGATGCTTACGGCTGTTTCTCCAAGGCAAGCGAAGGATCCACACGGTCCCCATCTGGGTCTGGCTCTGCCACTGCCATGGGCTTCACCATCTTGGAGGGCCAGCTCCGCTGGCGGCGATGCTGCTGTTGCCGCAGCTGTGCTGGAGCCTCATCCTTGGGCGCTGGGGGTCTCTCTGGCCCGTCAAACTGCACTGGAAGGAAAGGGGAAGAGTCTTCACGGACGCGCCACACATCCACCAATGGGAGTCCAGCGCTGCCAGCGACTTGCAAGTTATTATCAACTGCATCTGTAGTCAATCTGTGGATCATCTGGTGTCATAATTATGGCCGGCGACTGATGGGTGGGTGCCAAAGTCAGCCCTCTGGAGTAGGTTTATGGAATTTATTCATCTACACATAGATTTACGTGAGTTAGGTAAAGGTAAAGGGACCCCTGACCATTAGGTCCAGTTGTGGCCGACTCTGGGGTTGCGGCGCTCATCTCGCTTTATTGGCCGAGGGAGCCGGCGTATAGATTCCAGGTCATGTGGCCAGCATGACTAAGCCGCTTCTGGCGAACCAGAGCAGCGCACGGAAACGCCATTTACCTCCCCACTGGAGCGGTACCTATTTATCTACTTGCACTTTGAAGTGCTTTCAAACTGCTAGGTTGGCAGGAGCAGGGACCGAGCAACAGGAGCTCACCCCATCGCGGGGATTCAAACCGCCAACCTTCTGATCAGCAAGTCCTAGGCTCTGTGGTTTAACCCACAGCACCACCCACGTCCCCTTACGTGAGTTATTTGGGTCTTAAACAGAATGGAAGAAGAGCAGCTTCTGGTTAAACTTCTCTGCCTGGTCGCCTGGACAAATTTCTAAGCTCACCATAGGTGACCAGGCAAATAAACCTGATACAACGCACCCCACGCCCAGCCCTAATCTCCTCATGCGCACACTGTCTCTTACCTGAGAGAGCTTTCACGATTTGATCTTTCTTCCACTCCCAGGGCTGTTCGTACTCAGCTGGCGGCCGCTCGTCATTCTCCGGGAGCCGGGCCTCTGGCTTGGGCCCTGCTTCTGCCGGTTCGTAGGGGGTGTCATAGAGCTGCGGCGGTTTGGCTCCTTGGCGCTTAATAGTTGTAGTTGTAGCAGCAACAGCAGCAGCAGCAACAGCAACAGCAGCAGCAGGGGGGTCTCCTTTGGCCTCCACCGGCTCATCCAACAGCAAGATGGCTTTGATGAGAGGGTCTTTTGAACCCCGCCTGCGGATTTCTGGGAGGCAAACGGGGTGGAAAGGTCAGGGTTTCTCTGCACCCATCAACGTTTGTGTAAAAGGTACCCATTGATTTTTCTCTGGGTACCACATTTGTGTGTGTGTGTGCACGCGCACTCTATGCTGAGCATAGAGATCAGAAGGCTGGTGGTGGAAAGGTAAACGGCATTTCCATGTGCTCTGGCTTCCGTCACAGTGTCTCGTTGCGCCAGAGGCGGTTTAGTCCTGCTGGCCACATGACCCAGAAAGCTGTCTGTGGACAAACGCCGGCTTCCTCGGCCTGAAAGCGAGATGAGCGCCGCAACCCCATAGTCACCTTTGACTGGACTTACCGTATTTTTTGCTCTGTAAGATGCACTTTTTTCCTCCTAAAAAGTAAGGGGAAATGTCTGTGCATCTTATGGAGTGAGTGTGTGGTCCCTGGAGCCAAATCGCCAGAGTGTGGCACGCTCCTGGGCTGCTCTTTGGGGGTGGTGAGGGGGGCCACGCTGCTCTGCTGGCAGCCTCTGCTTTTCCCTGAAGCCCCGGGAAGGTTTGGTGGCAGCGGGCAGGCTGTGTGCTCCTGGGCTGCTCTTTGGGGGTGGGGAGCAGCAAATTGCCGTCTCTCAGTGCCTCCTAATTCAAAGGCTTGATTGCCTGACTAGATTCTGAGCTCCATTTGAAGTTTAAAAATATTAAGTTTGGGGATTTCTTCAAGTAGCAGTTTTGCGGAAATAGTCATAAATACATGCAAAGAATCCCCACAAACCAGTAATGGTGAGCTCAGCTAAAACCGAGCAGGCATCTGGCTCAGTAACAGTTTAAACTGCACAGCTATAACCGGACATCCTGTGTGTTTGTGTGTGGACCATGTTCCTAGCAGCTAATATTTATTGCTGAAAAGAGGCACTGATATTCCACTCCAAATCTATCATTTATTATACAAATTCTTACAAGTACAGGCCACCTATATCAAACCTAAAACATTGTGTTCTCTTGGTATTGAATGGAAGCTATTTATCTGCCCTCATTTCCTCCTCTGTTCTTTGCTCAATCACTCCATTTCCCACTCTTTGAATCTTCCTCTCAAAACAACCATGCCTCTTTTTGAGAAAAATTCACAGATTTAGGAACTGGAGAGCAATCATTTGATCTCAAGGGAGGCGGTTGGAGGATGGGTGGTGGCTAATGGATTGAAGTTGAATCCTGATAAGACAGAAGTACTGTTTTTGGGGGACAGGGGGCGGGCTGGTGTGGAGGACTCCCTGGTCCTAAATAGGGTAACTGTGCCCCTGAAGGACCAGGTGCGCAGCCTGGGAGTCATTTTGGACTCACAGCTGTCCATGGAGGTGCAGGTCAATTCTGTATCCAGGGCAGCTGTCTACCAACTCCACCTGGTACGCAGGCTGAGACCCTACCTGCCCGCGGACTGTCTCGCCAGAGTGGTGCATGCTCTAGTTATCTCCCGCTTGGACTACTGCAATGCGCTCTACGTGGGGCTACCTTTGAAGGTGACTCGGAAACTACAACTAATCCAGAATGCGGCAGCTAGACTGGTGACTGGGGGCGGCCGCCGAGACCACATAACACCGGTCTTGAAAGACCTACATTGGCTCCCAGTACGTTTCCGAGCACAATTCAAAGTGTTGGTGCTGACCTTTAAAGCCCTAAACGGCCTCGGCCCAGTATACCTGAAGGAGCGTCTCCACCCCCATCGTTCTGCCCGGATGCTGAGGTCCAGCGCCGAGGGCCTTCTGGCGGTTCCCTCATTGCGAGAAGCAAAGCTAGAGGGAACCAGGCAGAGGGCCTTCTCGGTAGTGGTGCCCGCCCTGTGGAACGCCCTCCCACCAGATGTCAAAGCGATAAACAACTACCTGACATTCAGAAGACATCTTAAGGGATGTTTTTCATGTTTGATGTTTTATTGTTTATTTATTTATTTATTTAAAGTTTTTATGACAGAAAAAGGAGTTTTTAACGTGTGATATTTTAGTGTATTTTTGGTTTCTATGGAAGCTGCCCAGAGTGGCTGGGGAAACCCAGCCAGATGGGCGGGGTACAAATAATAATAATAATAATAATAATAATAATAATAATCTCTTTGCTGTTCCTCCATACTCCAAGCACTTCTCATTTGCACAGCCCTGGTTTCTCTCCCTGACTATTACCATTCTTGATTAATAACAGCAAAATGCTCAAATTTTAGTTTATGTGACCGCTGCCAAAACTGACTTCGCAGTGATAATGAAAAGAGCTACATTGTAATGGAATGTACATCCTTTTTTCCATTCTCTTCATTATATTCAGTGGCTTGCTTTAAAGCAGCAAAGTGGACAGGAGCCGCCCACTTTGCTGTTTTAAATAGTTTAGTACTGTACAACATTTGAGTCAGAATTCCACCCCCCCCCCCTTGTTTTCCTGCTCTAAAAAACTAGGTGCGTCTTATGGTCAGGTGCGTCTTATGGAGTGAAAAGTACGGTAATCATCCAGGGGTCCTTTGCCTTTATTATGCATATGTGTGAGTGCGAGTGAGTGAAAAAGAGCAATTTCTCTGTGTGTATGTACCCCATTCAATCTAATGGGTCCTTTGCTGCCAGTCAAAGTAGACAAAAGTTTTTTTTTGTTTTTAATAAATTTTATAGCAGAGATGCATGGTGAACAAGCTAGCAACCCTGTTAGGTTTCTCTTATGCCTAATTCCTCAACATGAAATGGGTTGTGTCGCAGGGAACAGCTAGAACAATGCCTCGTGGCGTCTCATTCCATGATACTTTCCACTCGATTCTGATTTTTCCTAGAACAAACATTGCTTCCGTTTTGTGACCTGTCCGCTTATGTACTCTAGTACAGTATTCTAGTAAAGATTTTTTAATTCCTTGCTTCCGATTCATCTGGTTTTCTCCTCAGAACTCAAAACATGGGTGAGGCAAAGTTAAGAGTCTGACTCTGTATGAGGCAGCTTCCCAAAATCTAGGAAGGGACCCCGAGGGTCATCTAGTCCAATCCCCTACAATGCAGGAATCTTTTGCCCAGCATGGGGCTTGAACCCACCAAGCCTGAGATTAAAAGTCAAGTGAGACAAGCTTCCCACGTTCCTATTTAAACCAACCTTTTATGGGTTTTCTACCCGGACACTGAGGTCCAGCACAGAGGGCCTTCTGGCAGTTTCCTCACTGCGAGAAGCCAAGTTACAGGGAACCAGGCAGAGGGCCTTCTCGGTAGTGGCACCCGCCCTGTGGAACACCCTCCCACCAGATGTCAAAGAGAACAACAACTACCAGACTTTTAGAAGACATTTGAAGGCAGCCCTGTTTAGGGAGGCTTTTAATGTTTGATATATTACGGTATTTTAATTTTTTTTAGAAGCCGCCCAGAGTGGCTGGGGAAGCCCAGCCAGATGGGCGGGGTATAAATAATAAATTATTATTATGAACGTCTTTTTTATTAAAGATTTCCTGGTTTGCAAACGTATGTGCAATGTCTCCTTTTTTCAAGTTACATTTTCTACAGATCAGTTTCGTTCGCTGAGACGTTAGAGCAGGGCTCGGCAAGGTTTACAGTGGTGCCCCGCAAGACGAACGCATCGCAAGACGGAAAACTCGCTAGACGAAAGGGTTTTCCGTTTTGGAGGCGCTTCGCAAAACGAATTTCCCTATGGGCTTGCTTCGCAAGACGAAAATGTCTTGCGAGTTCCTGCAGGTTTTTCCCCTCCCCCCCCCTTTTCCTAAGGCGCTAAGCCGCTTATCAGCTGATCTGCTGATAAGCTGCTTAACAGCTGATCGCTAAAAGCCGCTAAACTGCTAATACGAAGAGCCTCACGGAACGGATTAATTTCGTCTTGCGAGGCACCACTGTACCTCGCCTGGGCCAGTTCACTCCCGTGGAGATCGCTCCGTGGGCTGGATTGCGTCTGTGCATGTGCAGATGCAATTTTTGGCACCTGAGTCCGCGCAGATGCGATTTCCAGCACCACGGAAGCGAGTCCCTGCTCCAAGCTGCGCCGCTTTAGCGCACCGCGCGGACGGCTCAGTTTGGGGGTGACTCGTGGGCCGTTTAAACGACCCCCGAGGGCTGCTGACCCCTGCATTAGTGTTACATTAGGATGAAAAGGGGGGAAGAGGTGGAGGGAGGAATGGTGAGTGGGGCTTGGGCCCGGTAGCGATGTTTCTATTTTATTTAATGTATGTGTGGGGTTTTGTGTCAGCGTCGCTTGTGCGGGTTCTTTGCTATTCGCTTGTGATCCTTTGGTGGTAAGAGAGGTTGGGGTTGGCCTCAGATGTGGTTGTCTGTTTGTGACCGGCCGTGGTGAACTTTGTTTTCGTGTGTGAGTGGAGCCCAGTTTTCTGAACCGCGAAGGGCGGGGTATAAATAAATTATTATTATTATTATTATTATTATTATTATTATTGAATCAGGTTAGCCATATTGGATGCTGTTGGTGGGATCTTGTTGTCGTCTTGTTGGGCTGTGTATGTGATAAAGGGGAGCCATAGGCGTCTTCTTCCATTTGTCCCCGTGTCAGTTTAAAGTTTATTGGTTAGTTTTTCTAAGGAGGCTGTTTCCCATACTATTTGGCACCATTGGTCCATGCTGACAGGTCTCTCCAGTGTCTGGCTATGATGTTAAAATCAACCCTTTATGTGAAGCCATGGGGACTAGAAACTCCCTTTATTTCCAGGGAAAGAGCCATCGTCCAGTGGGAGAGCACCTGCATTCAGTGGTGTAGCGTGGGGGGTGCAGGGGGGGGCCGGCCACACCGGGTGCAACATCTGGTGGGGGTGCACTCGCACTCGCAGCTCTCTGCCCCTACCTGGCTCACGGGTTAGGGGGCGCAAATTACTTGCCTTGCCCCGGGTGCTGACAACCCACGCTACGCCACTGCCTGCATTGCACGGTCCCAGGTTCAAATCCCGGGAGCATCTCCAGGGAGGGCTGGGAGAGAGAGACAAACAGACTCCCTGTGCGAAATCCTGGACAGATGCTGCCAGCCAGTGCATGCAACACTGAGCAAGGTAGACCCAGGTTTCAGACTCGGTGCAAATCAGCCTTCCTCTGTTCTTGATGGGAAGGATTGGACTGTCTCCTACCCTGCGGTGGGTCAAAACCAGGAGAGGCGAATGTAGGATCTGGGAAACCCTCGCACTCGAAACCAGCGTCTGAGGTAAAAGCGCCCATATCCTGCGCACGGACGCCACCTCCACCAACAATGCCCCACATCGCCTCCGGCTTCCGGCACTACCATTTCCTGTTATTCTGTGTCAGCTCCGGGTGGGAACGGCACGGGCCTGAGAGCCCAGGGCAGGCATCCGGCTGGTTGCTAGGCAACCGGCCACGTTTGAGGCCTGTTTGTTTTTACAAAAAGGCAGGGGTCCGTCAGGGCAGGGCAGGGCCTGGGTTGGGGTGGGGTGGGACAGAGGTCCAGGGCCCCACGCGGCAGAATGAGGCCCCTCAGGTGTTAACTGACTCGAGCAAGTTAGAAATAAGGTCCCGAATCACACACTTGAAGCAGTAAATTGCACCACTTTAAACTGTCATGGCTTCCCCCAAAGGATCCTGGGAAATGTAGCTTGCGATGGGTGCTGAGAGTTGTTAAGAAACCCCTCTCCCCGCTCACTGCGCAGAGCTACCATTCTCAGCATGCTTTTAACATACCCTCCAACATTTCTCTGATGAAAATAGGGATGTCCTATTCTATTATTATTATTATTATTATTATTTTATTTATACCCCGTCCACTCGGGATGGCTTCCAACGTATATAAAAACATAATAAAAACTTTATAAACTTCCAATCCCAGAGCTACCATTCTCAGCGTGCTTTTAACATACCCTCCAACATTTCTCTGATGAAAATAAGGATGTCCTATTCTATAATAATAATAATAATAATAATTTTATTATTTATACCCCATTCATCTGACTGGGTTGCCCCAGCCACTCGGGGCGGCTTCCAATGTATATAAAAACATAATAAAACCTTTATAAATTTCCCCATACAGGGCTGCCTTCAGTTTTCTTCTAAAGGTTATATAGTTACTTATCTCCTTGGGGGGTAGTTTGCATAACTCCATACCCTCCAGCATTTCTTTGATGAAAATAGGGATGTCCTAAGGAAAAGCAGGACATACCGGGATCAAATCTGAAACTGGGACGACTTCTGTAAATCCAGGATTGTCCCTGGAAAATAGGGGCACTTGGAGGATCACTCTGAGAGAAGTAGATGACTTTTCTCAGGATTTTCTCCAACATTTCATCAGTGAGAATAGACACATCCTCTCCAACATTTATCTGATGAAAATAGGGACGTCCTAAAGGAAAGAGGGATATTCTGGGATCAAATCAGAAACTGGGATGGCTTCTATAAACCCGGGACTGTCCCTGGAAAATAGGGACAATTTGGAGGGTCTGCTTTAACAAGCAACCCTTCTTCCTTTGGGAATTGTAGTTCTTGGTTAGGCGACCCCCTCTTCCCCTCAACAGAGCTACAATTCCCAGAGTTGGTAGGGGCAAAAATGTCACAGTATTCACTGGGGAGGAAGCCATGATCTTTAAACGCACGCTGCAGATGCGCTCAAAAAGCACCATAATATTCCATCACTCTCTCTGCCCTTGCAAAGCGACCTTGCAAAAAAAGATGACCTGAGATAAAAGTTAGCTACTGTAAAACAAGCATGCTGCTTTTAATTTGAGAAAACAAATTTTTGGCACAGCTGGGAGACAGGGCACAAATCTGGTGGTGGCTGAGGGGCAGGGGAGGGGGGGTCTAACGGGAAAAAGAAATCTGGGTCAGGAAACCAGCTCTCTCCTTTCCTGCCTCTCTGCAGGGAGAGATAAGGTTGTGGGGGAGTTGTTTTGTTTTGTTTTAATTTTGGTGGGAAGAGAAAAGGAGCAGCTGGGGTGCGAGTGACCCCCAGCAGGGTGGGTCAAGGGGTCCCAACCTCACACTGACAATGTGGGAAATAGGGGGTCGGTGGGGGTTCAGGCCTCTTGAAATCTGAATTTAATAACATGAAACCATGCCCACATAGGCGCTTCTAGCAGTGGTGGGTGGGGCCTGGGGCAAAAGTGGGCAGGGCAAAAGGTTTAAATTTTGTATAGTAGACTAGCTTCTATACACCCCCACAGGGCTGGATATGGTTTGATGAGGCCCTCAGCTACTGAAGTTAATGGGGCCCTTTATATGTCCAGCTGTCCTTTGTCAGCAACAAATTGTCGCTGTTTTTTATGTTGAATATATGCTATATGGTAATTTATGGACCTAATAGGTATCTAAAGCCATTTGCACATAACAAAATATGTATTTTATCAAAGTAATTGATATAGAAATGAGCAAACCAGTGATATTTTAGGGAAAAGGGTAGCAGGTGGGGCCCATCACTTACATCATAGGAGCCTACACAACACAAAACACTGTTGCTGTATGTAGGTTTTATCTTTTTTTTTATCTTATATTTTGGAAATGTACATCCAGTTTTTTCCCTTTAAATTTTTTTGGAGGCCCCCAAGAGAGAGGGGCCCTAAGCTATAGCTTGTTTAGCTTATACATACATCTGGCACTGCACACCCCTGTATTTCAATCATGGCTACACCATTGCCCCAGCCATTGTGAATGGAACCGCTTTTTCTGCACAGCCAGAGCTTAGCTTGTGGGACTCCCTGCCACAAGATCTGGTAACTGACCAGGCACTTGAATGATGTGAAGTCGGGAAGCAGGAAGTGGTACAGTGTTTAATTCTGACTCAGTAGTCTTATGGGATGTGGGGGAGATCTTTAGATCATTGGTAGAAAAACTGAAAACTGGTAGGAAAATTAAAGCTGAGGCTCCAAGACTTTGGCCACCTCATGAGAAGAGAAGACTCCCTGGAAAAGACCCTGATGTTGGGAAAGATGGAGGGCACTAGGAGAAGAGGATGACAGAGGACGAGATGGTTGGACAGTGTTCTCGAAGCTACCAACCTGAGTTTGACCAAACTGCGGGACGCAGGAGGGCCTGGCGTGCTCTGGTCCAGGGGGTCATAAAGAGTCGGACACGACTAAACGACTAAACAACAACAACAACACTACAGGAAAACTGATAGTCAAGGATGATGGGTGCCAGGGTCCCAGCCGCCTCTAGAGGGCCATGGATGCTCACCTTTGTTCTATAGGGTGCAGCCTCTGTCCTCACAGGGAATCTATGAAGGCCAACTTGGTCCTAGCCAAGAACCTGTATGAACCCTAAAGAAAATGTCCCAGAATTCTTGACAACAACAAGGTTCTCATGACAAACTAGCAAGGATTTGGCAGCAAACGTCGTGACAAGAATTTTCCTCCAGCGAGACACCTCAAAAAACCTTGCATTTGACTGATCAGTCAGTCATGAGTGAGGTGGCGGTGTTGGCATTTAAACAACTGGGCTGGCAAACCAAGGCCTGCCAGGTTTCTTTGCCTCCACCCCTCAGGGTGTCGAGAAAGGAAACGTTAAAAAGATGACCTTTCTTTGGAACAATGAACGGCGGCTCCAGTTTTCCAAACTGCTAAGCTGTCTCACGCTCCGTTCGATGTTGCCAAGAGGGCATGGACGGACGGACGGACGGACTCCAGAAAGGGACATGGGCAGGTGATGTCAACTCTCCCTTTGTCTCGGGATTTTGAGGCTGGCGTGGACGCCTAAGCCCCCCCCCCCCCAGCAGACGCGCCTGGACACTTACCGGTGATCATCTGCTGGGCATCGTATGGCTCCATATAGCCGTCATTTTCCCCTAGCCTCTCGGCGTCTCGCTGACCCTTGGTGCGCTTGGCATCATACGGGTCGGCATAATCTTCCAGGATAATAACCTTGACGGCAAAGGGAAGGGGTGCAAAGGCAACATTAAGCAATCAGGTGAGGCTTATTTCACAGAACTGTTGAGCTGGAAGGGACCCAAAGGCTCATCTAGTCTAACCCCCTGAAATGCGTATTTCTGTGCGGCTCGTCTCATGTGGCCAACATCCCACTCCAGGCCCTGTCTACACATTATGTTTTAAGCACTATGATAGTATTTTAAACAGCTATGGCTCCCCCCGCCAAGAATCCTGGGAACTGTAGTTTGTTCAGGGTGCTGAAAATTGTTTGGAGACTCCTGCCCTTGTATTTCCTCCCCAGAACTACAATTCCCGGAGTGGTTTAGCCATCCATTCCTCTTCCCAGGAAACTCTCCTAAGGCCACACCTTCTCAGCCACACCCCCTCCCCAAGCCACACCTCCTGGTCTGGGAAAAGGTTGCCCTCTTTTAAAGGACGGCACTATTTTGGTGGTTTCCTTGTTTTTCATTTACGTGTCTTATTGTAAAGCACCCTGTCGTGCAAATGGCAGCGTATAAATCACCTAAATTACAAATAAATCAATAGATAGCGGGGCCTGCAACAAAATGTTGTGGTATGGAGTGTGCTTGTTCTGGGTTCCTGCCAGTCAGCCAGCCATGCCCCCTTTCAGGTGCTCCATTCCATTCCTCCTCATGTTTTCAGGTCTTCTGTGGCCACTGAGCATGCTCAGTCCTCATTCAGCAGTTTCTGCCTCTTCCCCACCCTCTTTTTCTAAAGATTATTGTTTCCTTCTGCAAAGCTCGAGACCCACCTCCAGATAAACCTGCTGCCACCGTCCTGCTGTGTGTGGCTGGTGCTGTTTTGGCCATGTAATGATTGGCACGCTTCCCCAAACATTGTAAACAGAAGGCCCAATGCCAATAGTACAGGACAGGAGCACCTCAGAATTTAAGTACCAACAATGATTTTTACATAAAGTAGAAGTTCTGGGGAGGTTGCTTATAAATTCTGTACACTGATGGTGCTGTGCAAACAAAGAACGGAACTATTTATATTTCTGTATATGGGATTAAAAACCGCAGGAGTTTCTCCTTTCATATAAAGTGCTGTTCGGACGTCCTTCAAAACGGAACCCCAGAAAGCAGATTAATTATTTTAGGCTTTTCGTTTTGCTTTTAAGGAGCCCTTTTATAATTTCCCACCACGTTCTATCTGCAGCCGACAGCCTGAGCCCATCCCTGAACTAAGGACGCCCTTCTCTCCAGACGTCGGGCAGCTCAAAGAGCCACCCACTCTCTTCCTCGCCTCTTATTCTCACTCTGCATAACAAGAAACATGGTGGTTTTGAGTCCAGCTAAATTAAGCGCAGCATCAAGGCTCTCACAAATCGAGCAATGGCTTATATCTCTTTTTTTAAAAAAAAATGTGATTAATTAGCTGGTGCAGGGAGTGGAAGAGAGGCAAAGGAATTGGAAGCACATCCACGGCAGATGAAAGTTGCTAGGGCGAGGGGTGCCCTCGAGGTTAATTGGGTAGCAAAACCAAAAGTGGCATTAAGCGGTGTCAAGTTGGTATAGGCAGAGAGTTCTTAGAAGGTCATCTTCTTTTGGCAACTGAGAAAGGGCATGGAGAATAAATGCGGCCTACCCATTATAAGCCTGTCCAATGGGCACACGCTGGCACCACCATGGAAAGGGTATCGGAATGAGCAGGATCCTTACCGTCTCCTGTTTAGCCTTCTCTGACTCGGGAGCTGCAACCAGGGTGGGACTCGGGGCGCTCCCAGGGTAGTTCTTTCCGTTTTTCTCGTGAGCATCCACTTTGATGAGCCGGTTGATGTAGGTCCCGCAGCCGGCGTTGCCTTTGGGCGCCCCCCGTGCCGGTTCGTCCGTGGGGGCCCCATCCACCCGCGAATTCTTGCGCATCTTCCCCGCGGCGGCTTGCAGCAGGCCCTGGAGGTTGTCCCGCGAAAGCCGGCCGCTTCCGCCATCTTTCCCTGGCAGAAGCAGGGTCCGCGGACCGCCCAGCTCAGTAGCAGAGTTTTTCCGGTTCTTCCCGGGCAGAGAAGCCGCCGTACCCGCTTCGGGAGGACCTAGGCTCTTGCGTGAGGCACTGCACAGCTTCCCAAGGTTGGCGGCACTGCCCGGCTTGGCTCTCTCTGAAACCGTTTTCAGGCTGGACGGAAACTCTTTGAACCACTTGGCGGCCATGGGGGGCAGAGGGACCAGATGGCAGCAGGGGTCAAGGAGAAGCTGAGTTTGGGGTACCGCTGGGGAAAAGATGGAGGCCTGCGCCAAGGCTTGCACAGGCTGTCTTGGGAGCCTGAGATGGAGGCCTCAAACCGGCCACACGCCCCCTGACAACCCAGCCACGTAACTCGGAGAAGGGCAGCCAGAGGCGAGGGGAGGCCCAGCGCCCAAAGGATAGGAAAGGCATTCCCTGGGCAAAGGAGGTGAGGAGCTGGCCAGGATTAGGGCCAATACCTGGTCACCTTGTCCTGCCCAATTCCTCTTTCTCCCAAGGAATTAAAAGCCACCACTTCCAACGGAATAGTAAAGGAGTTTAAAAGGAAGCAGAACTGGCCAGCGGAGAGGGAAGCATCAATTTGGGTGGATCGGTAAAACAGTTGCACCTACGGAAATATAAAACTCATCCAACAATATCAGCAACTGGGAGAGTGCATTGAGGTGGAGGGCCCCCGGGGCCCCCTTTTTAATGCCTCATTTGCCCAGCTCTGTAGCCCCCCCCCCAAAAAAGTGGGTAGACAACTTTCTCTCTCTCTGCCAACAAGGAGGTGAGCTGGGAGTCAGAGTAGTAAAAAATTTAAATTGTAACTAGGAGGGGCTTTGGAAGGAAGGGCCACGAGTGCTTCCCCACTTTTTTTGGGGGGGAGGTGAGATCAAACAAGTTATATCTCCTAAACCCTTTGCAGCAGACAGAAGGGGTCTTAAATTTTCATTTTTGGAAAGGAAAAAAGACATAGACTTTTCCTAATAAGAGGCAGGGGAGAAAAATAATTTGTGGGAGATCCAGCTAGCAGGCAGAAGTGGGGCTTCTTGGTCCTGGGGGTGGGAGGGGGCCAGAAAACAAGAGGCGAGTGCCTCTCAAGGCTATTAGGGGCATGGAAAGGGGTCTTTCCAAGAGGGGGATCCTTTTACACAGCGGGAAGGGGGCGGCAAAGGATCATCCCTCCCTCTCCTTTACCCAGCCCTGGGGTGAGGTCGCCCCATGGCGCCCTCGGGCTCCGCTGTTTGGTTTTGCTTTTACCTGCTTTTGCTCGACGGGACCCCCGGCCGCTGCTTTTCCACGCCGTCCCAAGGCGCCTCTCCCGCCGCTGCTGCCGGACAGGGAAGGCGAGAGGGCGGCTGGCTCTCGCAAGAAGCCTCCCCGCCCAGATCCGGAGGGGGCGGCCTGGAGAGCCGCGAGGGGTCCGGCCTCTGGGCGCGGAAGAGAGAGGCGAGGAGCGGAGTCCGGGCGCGCAACTTGCGCGTTTTCACGGGGCTTGTACGCCAGCTTTGCTTCAAGGTTTGAGATTTAGTACACATGCACTTTACAAAAAAAAAAAAAAGGTTGCGTGGTGAATTATAAACATTACTTCTCCATCCTCCCCTTTCTTCCTCCTTTTCTATAGATTGTCTCCAACTCAAAGTAAACCCCTTGAAATCAATGGATCGCGTTAGTCATGCTAGTCGTGTTAGTTATTTTCATTTATATACATTTATATTATTTTGCCAGATTTTAACATTTTCGATTTCGACTCCCTTCCCCCTCCTTCTGCAGTTCCTTACATCCCCTCCCATCTTTTCCTGCATGCTCCAAATTATCTTAACTTATTCTTTTATTCGTCTATTCTGATATAGATCTCATTCACACACACACACACACACACACACACACACACACACACACACACTGCAGGTTTTCGCAATAATCCTACCAATGTCTTAATCCGTTTACAATTTGCTTGTAAATACACAATAACCCACTTCCATTCCTTTATAAAGAGTTTGTTTGTTATCTTTATTTGTTATTCTTCCAGTAAGTTTCGCCGTTTCTGCATACTCCATTAATTTCTGTATCCAATCTTTCGTCGAGACCTCTTCATCTTCCCACTTTTGGGCAAATCACATTCTTGCGGCTGTAGTAGCATGCATAAAAAGCAAACAACTATACTGTTTTGGTAGTTCTAATCCTATAATTCTCAAGAGAATGCCCATCAGTTCCAAGGGGTTTACTCTAAGTAGTTGTAACACTGGAGGCAGGTTCTTTCTGTCCATCCACCCATGAATATTCTCATCCATCACTTCATGTACAAATATTCATGTGTTCTTCCATACAGATATATTCCATCCATCCACATATATATTTCATCACGCTCATATATATCTACACTTTCTTCCTTTCGTCTGTCTAAATGCAACATGTCTGCCTCTTCATCATCCCCCTGTTTGACTTTCTGTCTATTCACCTGGTCCAGTCATGTTTATACAAGTCTGTCTATACATCCATGTCCCCCCATGTCCATGCCTGTCGGTCATCCATATATGTATCTGTTTGTCTCTCTATCCATCCATGTCTGTGTCCGCACATCCCTCCATGTCCAGGTCTGCCTCTAGCCGTCCATGCCGAAATTGGTCTAACCGTCCGTCTATGCCCATTGATCGAGGTACAATACCAATTCATCCATCCATCCAGCGACAGACAGATTCGTACCTGCCCATCCACCCACATACAAATCTACCTCTCCAGTCTTCCATTTCCATCCATTCAGATGCATGTGTCTGTTTATCCATATAATAATAGTCATTTTATTATTTGTACCCCACACATCTGACTGGGTTTTGGCACCTTGGGACGGCGTGGAAAAGCAGCGGCCGGGGGTCCCGTCGAGCAAAAGCAGGGTTGCCCCAGCCGCTCCAGTGTATGGGGGGGGGGGGAAGAATGAATGGACTGATTTGTATGTGTCCACACATCCACGTACAGATCTGTCTGTCCATCCATTTCCCGGTTCTTAGTCCAACACACTTGAACCAGTAAACCACAAAAGGCTCCCAATATATTGTGTTTGTTTGTTGTTACTTACATATTTGCTTAAACTGGAAATTTTCATTTTTGACACTGTAGTTTTGCTTGTTTACCTTACAACAGCACGGTTATTTTTGTCTTTTATTGGATCCGTCTTACATGCTATCAAAAGTTTTGCATATTGCCATTCCCACCCCCACCCCTAATTTTTTAATACTTTGTTCCCTGCTCTGGGATTGAAAGGATTCAATGAAGAGCAAGCTATAAATATTGTTTTCTTTTTAAATCCCTGTCTATACCAGCCTGTTAATCTCTGTAAAAACGCATCCATCTCTAGCCATTGATAATCACCATAGTAAAGGGACCAGCATATTAATTTCTTTCCTAAGTGGTTCGTGTTTTAAAATATGCATATTTATTCAAAGCATTGTACATATTCATTCTTCCTGGCCACTGCCACAGACTGTAATGCAGAAAGATAAGGAGGGAGCTTTTACAAATGAGCCCAGACTGGGGACTCCAAAAGTGCTATTTAAAAACAAAATGTTGCCATCCGCTGCATACATTTAAAGCACACCCGATGCACATTTAAAGGACATGACTCGCCCCTACAGAATCCCGGGAACTGTAGTTTGTTAAGGGTGCTGGGAATGGTAGCTGTTAGGATTTTTTGTGGGAACTCATGCTCATTAAATGCACGTTGAATGCACTTTATACAGAACTTGCTCGCGAGTAAGCAAGAGGGACAGGATGGGTGAAATCTGACACAACGTTTTCTTGTTATAAATTCCACCGTGCTGCTGAATTCTGGATCCTGTCTTGGAAAGCCACGATCCTATGCATGGGTTTATTTGGGAAAACCAATTGGGTTTCGGCACAGCGACAATCTCAGGAGCAAATCCCACTGCCACGCATGAGGCTTACTCCCGAGTAAAAGCATGCACCGACCTGGGACATGCAACCATCATCTGAGGCCCTTCTTTGTGTGCCTTCTTTGTGAGAGGTCCAGCGTGGCAACATGAGAACAGGACCTTTTCCGCAGTGGCTCCCTATATGTGAATTGTTGTCTCCAATGGGGTTCACTTGGCACCTTCATTACATGTCTTTAGGCACCAGGCAAAAACTTTCCTCTTCTCCCAGGCCTTGGGCTGCATAAACAATCTATGACCTTTTAAACTATGTGTGTGAGGATTATTGTTTTCATTTGTTACTATTTTTGTGTTTTTATATTGTAAAGTGCCCTGTGGCCCTTGATTGAGGTATAGAAATAATAATAATAATCCTTTGAGCAGGGCTGGGTTTAGGTTTGATGAGGCTCTCGGCTACTGAAGGTAATGAGGCCCTTTATATGTCTGTTCTTGCTGTTCTTGGTCAACAATAAATTGTCACTGTTTTTTGTGTTGAATGTATGCTATATGGTAATTTATGGACCTAATAAGTATCTACACAACACAAAACACTGTTGCTGTAAGTAGGTTTTACTCTATTTGTTTTTTATCTTATAGTTTAGAAATGTACATCCAGTTTTTCCCCCTTTAATTTTTTGGGGGGCTCCCAAGAGAGTGGGGCCCTAAACCAGGCATGTCCAAAGTCTGTTTTGGGGGGCCTAATCTGGATCTGGCCCCTTTGGAAGTTTATTTCCTGGTGTAAAAACAAAACAAAAAACAACCCTCAACAACTTCAATCCTTAAAAAGGTCAAAAACTTTGGTTGTCCCTTTGGCCGGCCCCCACAGCCCTTCACTTCATCAAGTCTGGCCCTCTTTGAAAAAAGTTTGGACACCACTGTAAACTATAAACTATAGCTTGTTTAGTTTATACGTAAATCCGGCACTGCCTTTGACTTTTAAAATGCCTGCTCTGGAATTGTGCTCTGCATATTTTACAAGCCAAGCCATTTGTGCACAGCCTTCGCTCGTTTGCTTTGCTTTGATCGGCTAATTAGAATCGAAGAATTGCAGAGTTGAAAGGGACCCCCGAGGGTCATCCAGTCCACCCCCCTGCGAAACAGGAATCTTTTACTCAACCTGGGATTTAAGGGTCTCATGCTTTCCCGGCTGGGTGATCCCAGATCTGCCTCGCGAAATTATTTCACTGGGTCCACGGCGCGTTTGCAAAAACCTCCATTTAAGAGTTTTTAAAAGCCACGCGTCCCTCGCGCAAAAAATAATAATCTAAAATTGCCCTGGCGAGCGGGGAGGGACTTCTTCCTTTTCCTTTTTGCAAGCACGTCTCTCGTTTGCAAAGTAGCTCTTCCTGCACGAGAAACTCCGGCGCGGAGAAACATTCCCGCCTCTGCAAAAATAAAAACCGGCGCACCGCAATCCATTACAGCTGCGAGATCTGTCGCGCCACTATTTAAATTGAATAAAAGGAGCGGAGCGGTGGTATTAAAAAGTCTCTTCCCTGCTTTTATTACATGGCGCGGGTTCTGCAGCTGCGCTTTAGCCAGCAAGGACTGGGGGAGCTGCTGGTAAGAGCGCTCACAGAAACGGCACCCTGCTATCCGTGTTTTGCAACTCTCCCTTTCCAATAAAAGTCCTGCGGGACGGAGGAATGCGGATTGATTCCGGATTCGAAGCGCGCCCGGCAGCTGCGTCCGCACGCCGCCCTGCCAGCGTTGCAGCGCGGCTCAGGTATGGCCCCAGAGAAAGTGTGGGGAGGTTGCCTTGGCCCTTGACGCTGTGGGTTCCTCTTCTCCTGAAATGGCTAGATATCTCTGTTTTTAATTCGCCTTGGAAGGGGGACGATCATGGGGAGTCTAATTTCTTGCTTCCTGCTCTATCTCCAGTCCCTCCCCCCACCCTATTTCCTTCTCCCTTTCCCCCTCTCTCCATTGCTTAGGGTGGAGAACCTGTGACCCATTAGAGGAGTTCCTTTGGCCCCAGAGGGAGTTGCAACACTACAAAGTAAAAATGCAGGTTTTTTTGTTTTTGTTTTTAAATATTTATTAAAATTTTCAGGGTTAATACATAATAACAGAAAAAAGAAGAAAAAAACAGGAATACAAAAATACAGAAAATTAAAAACAATTTAGAAACAACAAAAAAATGTATAAATTCCATTTACATATTTTCTTTTACCTTACTTTCCAGACCTCCTCATACCACCCTTTCTTATATTCCAGTTCAAAATTGTTTGTTCAGCAAGTCCTCACCATTAAATCTTTTGCTTATTTCAAATCCTTATTTTCTATCTCTTAAGCATTACAGCTGAAAACCACTTAGTTACTATCCAACATCCCTCTAGGTAAAGGTAAAGGTACCCCTGCCCGTACGGGCCAGTCTTGACAGACTCTGGGGTTGTGCGCCCATCTCACTTAAGAGGCCAGGGGCCAGCGCTGTCCGGAGACACTTCCGGGTCACGTGGCCAGCGTGACATCGCTGCTCTGGCGAGCCAGAGCTGCACACGGAAACGCCGTTTACCTTCCCGCTGGTAAGCGGTCCCTATTTATCTACTTGCACCCGGAGGTGCTTTCAAACTGCTAGGTTGGCAGGCTCTGGGACCGAGCAGCGGGAGCGCACCCCGCCGCAGGGATTCGAACCGCCGACCTTTCGATCGGCAAGTCCTAGGCGCTGAGGCTTTAACCCACAGCGCCACCTGCGTCCCAACATCCCTCTAGCATTCCTTAGTTTTACAGTGTTTCTGCAAATAGTCTTTAAACTTCTTCCAGTCTTCTTCCACCGACTCTTTTCCCTGGTCTCGGATTCTGCCGGTCATTTCTGCCAGTCCCATGTAGTCGATCATCTTCATCTGCCATTCTTCCAGAGTGGGTAGATCTTGTGTCTTCCAATATTTTGCGATGAGTGTTCTTGCTGCTGTTGTCACATACAAAAAGAAAGTTCTGTCCTTCTTTGGCAGTAAAAATGCAGTTTTGAGCAACAGATTCCTGTTTTGCAGGGGGTTAGACTAGATGACTCTTGGGGTCCCTTCCAACGACAATTCTGTTATTCTGCTATTCTAATTAGCTGATCAAAAATAAGCAACTGAGCTAAGGCTGTGCCCAGATACTGGGCTTGTAAAACATGTGTACCACGAAAAGGATATTATGATTATTTTGGTTATTATGATGATCATTATTACGATTTGCAATATGACCACACACACAGGCCATGCTTCCTGGGGCAGATGGGAATTGTAGTTAAATAACATCTGGAGGACCACACATTCCTCACATCTCTTTTACAACCTTAATACTTGCAGAGCTAACTATTGGGATTTTTTCCTTTTAAATTTTTGAAACTTTATTGTGACATAATGACTGTTAGTAACCACCACAAGGTTAAATATTTTTACCTAATGAGCCCTTACCCCATAGTATTTAGAAAATGCTGTCTTGTTTTTTGGTGGCTCCATTTTGCTCCCAAAATGATTGGCACTGCGCCACTCACATTTGCTCTTGGAGGGGGAAATGATGAAAGGCCATTCCAGTAACTTTATTTCTTCCTGGTGGTTGCTGCTGTTGTTGTTTAAATTGATAATAATTACTTCTGGTCTCCTTTTCAGGTTGATGTCTCCATGGATCCTTTGAAGATGTGAGTATTTGGGGTAGAGGATAAGCTGTGGCTCAGAGAAGGCCTTAGATATCCAAGCAATGGCTGAATGTGAGCTAGTATGATTACAAATAAACGTGGATTTTGTTCCTCAGCCTGAATTAAGGAGGTTGGCTGTCATGGCCTTTTTAGTGGTGGCTCCCAGATGGTAGAATGATCTTCTCTGAGAGGCTCACCTTTTGCCTATGAAGTCCCCCCCCCCCTTTTTGGTGTCAAGTGAAGTTTTTAAAAAGAATCCCAGCCC
Source organism: Podarcis cretensis (assembly GCF_951804945.1). Lineage (NCBI taxonomy): Eukaryota > Metazoa > Chordata > Lepidosauria > Squamata > Lacertidae > Podarcis > Podarcis cretensis. Next base: position 9,762,640 of record NC_137186.1, read on the forward strand.
TTTCAACATCACCCTGGGCATAGTTCCATCCTTATTTTCAGACTGTGATATATCAGTACATCACAACGTTTAGCCGGTGATATATTGCAATGTTGAAAACCAGATGTCGCCCAGCCCTATTATTGGGATGTTAAATTTCTGCCTTTTATGGTGGTTGAGAGTGCAATTTTATTTCTGCGGAGTTTTCCATCTCTCTGTGTGATTGTATCAGGGCTGAGGAACCTTTGACCCTCCAGAGGCCACTGGGCTCCATCGGAAGCTGCCTTATACCGAGTTAGACCAAAGTTTGTAAGCCAGCAACAAACCACGGTTTCAGTTGATTAAACAAACCACAGTAAAGCTGCTGGGGCAGAGTTGAAACATATAATACTGAGTCATGATTTAATAAACCATGACTCAGGTTGATGTGCGAGAAAGGCCAAATTTTGCTGCGATGAATGTGTTACCCAATTTCTTTCCCCTTTGGAAATAATTCTTCTATCAACACACATGACATCTGAGGTTTCTCTGAACTTGGTTTTCAGGTCAAACCCTGGCAATGAGAGGAATAATGGCAAAACTCTGAAGAAGCATGTCAAAGCAGCTCCACCAAGGCATCCTGGTAAATTTGTGCTGCTCAGTTTTTGAAAATGTTTGGGCTGGGGAGTAATAAACAAATGGCATCTGCAACACAGTGTTGCGGCGTGGAGGATTTCCTTATTTACTGCTTTTGGGTGGCACTGTGGGTTAAACCACAGAGCCTAGGACTTGCTGATCAGAAGGTTGGCGGTTCGAATCCCTGCGATGGGGTGAGCTCCCATTGCTCAGTCCCTGCTCCTGCCAACCTAGCAGTTCGAAAGCATGCAGTGCAAGTAGATAAATAGGTACCACTCCGGCAGGAAGGTAAACAGCGTTTCCGTGTGCTGCTTTGGTTCGCCAGAAGCGGCTTAGTCATGCTGGCCACATGACCCGGAAGCTATATGCCAGCTCCCTCGGCCAATAAAGCAATATGGTTCCGGAACTGGAATATTAATAGATAATATGTAAAACGTGCAGGGGTAAGCAAGGAAATAATAAAAGAATAAATGGAATAATTATTAAACTACAACAACACAACAAGATGGAAGAAGGGGAAAAAATTGAGATCACACATGGGGGAAGGGGAGTGGGGGGTATAGGGGAATTTATAAACATTTCTAATATAATACAGTGATACCTCAGGTTAAGTACTTAATTCGTTCCGGAGGTCCGTTCTTAACCTGAAGCACCACTTTAGCTAATGGAGCCTCCTGCTGCTGCCGCGCCGCCAGAGCACAATTTCTGTTCTCATCCTGAAGCAAAGTTCTTAACCTGAAGCACTATTTCTGGGTTAACGGAGTCTGTAACCTGAAGTCTATGTAACCTGAAGTGTATGTAACCTGAGGTACCACTGTATTTCTAATCGCCTTGAATTTATATACAGTAATTAGGTATATTTTAATTTGCTCAACTATGTAATAGGCTTATGTTACAAAACAAATATGGATTTTGAATTAGATGTTTGTAATTCTTTTTCGGTTTTGGAATAAAGTTTAAAAAAGGAAAAGGAAAAACATTTTAGTTTCCCTGCAGAGATTTATGCCCCGTTCCCTGCCCCAAACCAATCTGGCTGCAAAATCTTGGGCTGTTTTTAAGGAGTGTGTGTGTGTGTGTGTTTTCCTTTGGCACCCGTTTCAGGAAAACGGGAACCGCGGTGCTCCTTTCTCCTCCCAGCCCTCTCGGCTGGGTTTTCTTTCCACACAATGTGCCTGCAGGCTTCTGAACAGGGCATAATGCTTTACGGCCAAACATTTCTCCCCTCACTGGGGTCAGAAGTCAGAAAGCCATTGTCCGGTTATTTATAGCTGTGTCCTGTCTCTGAATTATCTTTGTTCGTTTGGGGCAGGCAGGTTGGAAAGCAGCCGACAAGTGGCAGGCAGGCCGGCTGGAGGTTTTGTGCTTGTGCCGGAGCCATTTTTACTGGGTGAGGGGGTTAGTGTGCTCAGCTGCGCAACGTCCATGTTCTCCACCCCCCACATCCTAGGAGTGGATGGTGGGGCACAAGGCAAGGAGCCCAAATGTGGGTGGAGCGAAAGCTGGCGATTGGTGGAGCCAGAGCCCATCAGAGGAAGTGCCAGTTTAGGCCAGTTTAGGCCACATTCACAGCATAATGCGCATTTAGAGTGCGTGGCTTCGCCCCAGAGAATCCCCAGAGAATCGCCCCAGAGAATCCTGGGAACTGACATTTATCCCTCACAGGGGATTAGGCCAAATCTGACAGTGACTGACTAGGGCCACAGGTGGCGCTGTGGGTTAAACCACAGAGCCTAGGGCTTGCGGATCAGAAGGTCGGCGGTTCGAATCCCCGCGATGGGGCGAGGTCCCATTGCTCAGTCCCTGCTCCTGCCAACCTAGCAGTTCGAAAGCATGTCAAGTGCAAGTAGATAAATAGGTACCACTCCGGCGGGAAGGTAAACGGCGTTTCTGTGCGCTGCTCTGGTTCGCCAGAAGTGGCTTAGTCAGGCTGGCCACATGACCCAGAAGCTGTACGCCGGCTCCCTCGGCCAATAAAGCAAGATGAGGGCCGCAACCCCAGAGTCGTCCGCGACTGGACCCTTTACCTTTAATAGCACTTAAATGGTCGTGGCTTCCCCCAAAGAATTCTGGGAGCTGTAGTTTGTTACGGGTGCTGAGAGTTGTTAGGAGACCCCCCGTTCTCCTGGCACAGCTACAATTCCCAGAGTGGATTAATCAGTCAATCCCTCTTCACGGGGGACTATGGGAATTGTAGCTCGGGGGAGGGAATAGGGGGGTCCCCTAACAACTCTCAGCACCCTGAACAAATTGCAGTTTCCCAGGATTCTTTGGGGGAAGCTGCGTCTGTTTAAAGCAGTACGATACTGCTTTAAATGTGTATACTGCAGATGAGGCCTTAGGGTGGCAAACCAAACCCCTTATTTGTGGGGAGTGGGAGGCATCTCTTTCTCAAAAATTCCTTTGGTTTTCTCCTTCCAGGGTCCTTCAAGAAAAAAGAATCTGAACTTTTTGTCGGCAATCTCCCATTGGATATCAAGGAGGTGAGGCTTGGTGCTTTCTGTTTCGGAATATACACTTCCGCCGACTGCCTTTTTCTTCATGATGTATATTAAGCCGTGAAAAATGGGTCTGTGATATGGTCTAGATACTCCACGTTTTGGTTTTCACCTAAGTTGTCATCTGCAACCCTCCTCTTTAAACTAACACATCCATCATAAATGTGTCTCTCTTACAAGGATGTATATTGGGCAAGGGAAATGTCCAGCGAGAAGGTGGGACCCAGGCATGGGTTACCTCTGTCTACAACCCAGGACATGCGTGGTCATGTGACACAGTCATGTGGTACAGCTTTGTGGGCATAATCTGGCTCAGAAGTCTCCACCCACCCCAGTTTCTAGCCCACCTTCACCCCGTCCATCTGCACTATGTACTTAAACACTACCATGCCACATTAAGGGGTCACAGTTTCCCCCAAAGAATCCTGGGAAATGTTGTTGGTTAAGGGTGCTGAGAGTGTTTAGGAGACCCCTGTTCCCTTCGCAGAACTATGCACAACTGAGCTATCACCTGGGATAGCTCAGTTGGTAGAGCAGGAGACGCTTAATGTCAGGGTTGTGGGTTCAAGTTCCACGTTGGCCAGAAAGATTCCTGCATTGCATGTTGTGGGTATATATAAATGTATGATGATATGTAAAGTAACACAGTAGCTTACAGCTAGGAAGCTAAATAACTCTTCTAGGTGATTGGTAACTTCTTTGTAAAGACTATACAATGTCCAGACTCTTTATATTCAAAAAAACTCTACTTTTATAAACATATAACCGAGAAGAATACATTTACAATCTCATGCTTATTCACTTTGTTCCTTATCGAGAGCTCCTGTGCAGGTTTCTCCCGATTAACGTTTCTGTTTTCTAGCTGTATCACTTGGTCCAGTCCGATGTCCATAGCAATGTATCACGGCCACTTGGTTGGGTGCCCATACTGCATCATGAATGGAGATTGTTTCTACCAACATACGTGTGCAAAACTCGTGAGGCTGAATCCCTGGGAAAGGGGAGGGAAAGAGGACCTGGAAAATAGATATAAACTCTTTGTAAAATGCTTTCAGGTGTGCTTGCTGTGAATCAATCACGCAGGTGCCTTTCTGCTACTCCGGATAGCAGGAATAAAGACTCTTTCTCTGAATTAACCCCTTCCCCGGGAGCAATGCTCTTCCTACCCGTGAGAAAGGTCTTAAAGGCTACAGTTTCACTTCAGACAGATCACACGGACACACACTGTCCTCAGCAGAGCAGCCATTCTCCTCACATACGCACAGAGAGGAGCAGAAAGCAGTTTAAAAAAAACGACAGTTACTGGAATAACAGTCACAACGGAATGGAATGCCTCTCTCATGTGACTCAGCCAATCACACGAGGGCTACTGCCAAAGGGGAGAAAAAACCCATGTTAAAAATACACAGTAATTTAACATAAGTAAATATCCCCATTTAAGGAAATTTTTACCATTATCGTTAACATTGCATTACTGGATAGCTCACTTGGTTAGAGTGTGGTGCTGATAACGCCAAGGTTGCAGGTTCGACCCCTGTAAGGGCCAGCTGCATATTTCTGCATTTCAGGGGGTTGGGCTAGATGATCCCCTGGGTGCCTTCCAACTCTGATTCTGTGAATAGTCGAGTGATCAGTCCTTCCCAAAGGACTTTGGGAATTGCAGCTCAGTGAGGGGGGGGGGGTCACCTAGCGCTCAGCACCTTAAACAAAAACTCCACCTCCCAGGATTCCTTTGGAGGAAGCCATGACTGTTTAAAGTTCTCATAGAATCATAGAGTTGGAAGAGACCACAAGGGCCATCGAGTCCAACCCCCCGCCAAGCAGGAAACACCATCAGAGCACTCCTGACATATGGTTGTCAAGCCTCTGCTTAAAGACCTCCAAAGAAGGAGACTCCACCACACTCCTTGGCAGCAAATTCCACTGTCGAACAGCTCTTACTGTCAGGAAGTTCTTCCTAATGTTTAGGTGGAATCTTCTTTCTTGTAGTTTGGAACCATTGCTCCGTGTCTGCTTCTCTGGAGCAGCAGAAAACAACCTTTCTCCCTCCTCTATGTGACATCCTTTTATATATTTGAACATGGCTATCATATCACCCCTTAACCTCCTCTTCTCCAGGCTAGGTAAAGGTAAAGGTAAAGGTACCCCTGCCCGTACGGGCCAGTCTTGACAGACTCTGGGGTTGTGCGCCCATCTCACTTAAGAGGCCAGGGGCCAGCGCTGTCCGGAGACACTTCCGGGTCACGTGGCCAGCGTGACATCGCTGCTCTGGCGAGCCAGAGCCGCACACGGAAACGCCGTTTACCTTCCCGCTGGTAAGCGGTCCCTATTTATCTACTTGCACCCGGAGGTGCTTTCGAACTGCTAGGTTGGCAGGCGCTGGGACCGAGCAGCGGGAGCGCACCCCGCCGCAGGGATTCGAACCGCCGACCTTTCGATCGGCAAGTCCTAGGCGCTGAGGCTTTAACCCACAGCGCCACCTGCGTCCCATCTTCTCCAGGCTAAGTACTGCTTTAAATTCAGTACTGCTTTAAATTCAGTACTGCTTTAAATTCACCGTGCAGGCAGTGCCTTAGATTTGAAACTCAGGGACTTGCCTCTAAATATATCCCTTTGTGTGCTGTAACTAAACTGCAGGGATCTCTCTTGGTTTAGCCCGGGAGTGATTTTCGGGGTGGGGTGTCTATCCCGTTGTGAATCTTCCTCTCTTGTTTCTATCTTAGACAGAGTTAGCGCTCGCCTTCAGGGAGTTTGGCGTGAAGACGGTCAAGAAGCACAAGACAACTTTTACCAGGTACACCCTGCTCTAAACAGGAGGTCTTGGAAGAAACCTTTGATAACCCTCCGTTCAGGGATTGGGGAACGTCCGCCCTCCCACGAGGGTGATCCTCTTTGGCCTTGCTGTAGCCTTATGAGGCTTTGCCCTCGGGTGGGAAAAATATTGCGCCCGGGAAAGGGAGATGGGAGTCAACAGACACAAGGAATAGTTTCGGAGAAAAGGCTTTTATTTCTACCATCCATGAACTGGTAGAAGGAGTTACAGATAGGTAGCCGTGTTGGTCTGCCATAGTCAAAACAAAAAATTCCTTCCAGTAGCACCTTAAAGACCAACTAAGTTAGTTCTAGGTATGAGCTTTCGTGTGCATGCACACTTCTTCAGATACACTGAAACAGAAGTCACCAGACCCTTCTATATAGTGAGAAGGTGGGGTGGGGTATTGCTCAGAAGGGTGGTGGGATTGGGTGATTGGCAGATAGCTGTGATGAGCCTGTTGACGACTCTTAACGACTGCAATAGGTCTTACAGGAAAAAGCAAGGGGTGAGAGGGTGAAAAATGGCTTTGTCATGTATAATGAGATAAGAATCCAATGTCTTTGTTCAGACCAGGTCTCTCCATGGTTTTAAGTTTGGTAATAAGTTGCAATTCAGCAGCTTCTCTTTCCAGTCTATTTCTGAAATTCCTTTGTAATAGAACAGCTACTTTGAGATCTTGTATAGAATGTCCTGGGAGATTGAAGTGTTCTCCTACTGGTTTCTCTGCCTTGTGGTTCCTGATGTCGGATAGAAGGAGCAAGTGTGATAACTCACAAAAACATGCACAAGTTCACAGTCATGTGCACAGAGTATATATTCCCATTCCAGTTCCCTCCCCTTTCTCCTCCCTCGGGAGTCCTGCCCATGAGTTCCTCTGAGCATGAACAGAAAGCTGTCTTGGGACTATTGTGGACTCTTCCCAGGAAAGGTGGGGGGGTGAGAAGCCAAGGGGTTTCAGAGTGTTCAGATGTTGCAACTGGAATGAGATAAAAGTCAGTTCTCAGGCCTGAGTATTCTTGGCAATGACAGAGCCTATTCATGAGCCTTTTGAAGCCTTCTCGTGCTGATAAAAGAATAACATTTTGCCGATGTACCAGCATCTTGTGAGAATCCACAGAAAAGCTGTAGCTGTGGGTTTTTAGAAGACAAAAGGAATTTTGGACAGTTTTGAGGCCTGGTGGGGGGGGGCGTGACTTCAGGCCTAGGTGGGGTCATCTATCCTCACCTTCCTTCATTGCGAGATCTTCCCATTATGGGCGGATAGCCTGGGGGGCTGAATGCATTCCTTTCCATCTGTGGTGATGCTCAGATGAAGGAAGAGAATGGGGAGAGACTATACCCTGCCTGCTTTGGGGGTCTTTGCCCCCCTCCTGCTTTTATCTGGCTCCACCTCCTTTGACTTGGACGCCTCCTGCTGCCCCCAGTAGGTTGCTGTTGCCCACTTTCCCCCAAGAGTGGGAGGACTGTGGCCCCTGAGGCCGACCGATCTGGCCCTCGCAGCTCTCCCTAGACCACGCCTCTCGCTCACCTGCTTTGTACCATCCATGCTTCCTTTTGTCTGGCTGAGACTTGTAAACCATACAGTAATACATCGGGTTGAAGTTGCTTCAGGTTAAGCCTTTTCGGGTTGTGCTCCGCGGCGACTCGGAAGTAATGGAGCCCGTTACTTCCGGGTTTTGCCACTCACACATGCGCAGATGCTCAAAATGACGTCACGTGCATGCGCGGAAGCGGTGAATTGCCAGACACGCATTGCGTTCGCTTCAGGATGCGAACGGGGCTCTGAAACGGATCCTGTTGGTGCCTCCGGCAATGGCTGAATTCCTCTGATCGGGAGGAATTTGCCTCGTGGAAATCTGGGTCTGGCCGCCACGGCAAAGGCGGAGACCCACTAAAAATCACAGGCGGGTGAAGCCTGTGAACGTGGGATTCGGCTGGCACCTTTTGCGCCTCCCCTACTCGCGGGGAAACCCGGTTTCGGGGATCCGGAGCGACGTGGGGTGAGCGGCGCGGTGCTTTGAATTGACTGCTTCTTCCACGGAGCGAAGCCGCATAGCTGTTGCCGGAGAGTGCTGACCTTTTCCTGTGGACAATTTGATCTTAAAGCAATTACCCGTGAGTAGAGCGGAGAATTGGATTTTTAAACGTCTTAATTTGGTGTCGAAACGGGGAGGTCTAAAACAGGAAATCCACCTTCCCCTTTTGTAAATAGATTGAAGCAATGAGGATAAAAGCTGAAGGTCCTCGGAAAGCCTATTGTAAAGGACTAAATTTCCATCGGTAAAAAATACTAAACCCCCCTTGGTGGCTGGAGAAGATGGGGGAAAGTTTTGGACTGAGTATAGCTGCAGGAGAGAGCGAACAGAGTTAAAATACCACCGCTCCGATCCTGGAAATGGGCTGCCAACTGAAACAGATCCTGTTCGCATCCAGAGGTACCACTGTATATACTCGGTGGCCCCTCCCACTTATGCCTCTGGCCCCGCCCACCACTGGCGTGTGGTTCCAGAAGGGCATGTAGCACATGTCCTTAGCCCACGCTGAGCGATTCTCCTTCCCTGGCTCTCTTTTTTCTGGAGAGATTGAAATGCCACCATGGCGCAATTGCTGACGTCGCTTCTCCTTCTCCGCAGCTTTGCGTTTCTGGAGCTGGCGTCCGCTGACATGGTCAAGCTCGCCATCAAGCGGATGAACGGGAGCCTGGTTCACGGGCGACGCATAACAGTGGCCGTTGCGGAGGACAGGAGGGTCCGCGAGCCCACAAACACGGACACAGAGATGCCGGTAAATATTCCTGCCTCTCTTTTAGCATCATCTATAATGACAGTTCGAAAGCCCGTCAAAGTGCAAGTAGATAAATAGGTACCACTCTGGCGGGAAGGTAAATGGCGTTTCCGTGTGCTGCTCTGGTTCGCCAGAAGCGGCTTAGTCATGCTGGCCACATGACCCAGAAGCTGTACGCCTGCTCCCTCGGCCAATAAAGTGAGCTGAGCGCCGCAACCCCAGAGTCAGTCACGACTGGACCTAACGGTCAGGGGTCCCTTTACTTTATAATGACAAGGTCCCCTAGCTAGAACCCCTCTGACATGATTTTATATCTCCTTGCAGAAACAGATAAGTATGTGACCTGGCGTGTAGCACTCTTTGCAACTGCCGCTAGGAAAATTAGAGCAAATTATATAGCCAAGGTAGCCACCAACTGTAGAGGAGATGAATTTATTTGACCCTATCTATATCAAGCTATATTTTATCCTTATCACCAAACTCCGAATATAATTGCGCACTGTATTAATTAACATCATTTTTTAATATCTAAGTGGCCATGTGATAATTTTAGCTTATAAATTTTATTCTTTAATGTCTTAATTTGTATATTAAGGTACTTTTATAGCTCTGTTTAGAGTAGGTAATGTCTTGATAACATAAATGTTTTAAGTTTTTTGTATCAATCCAGTATATATTTTTTTAATTGTTGAGTGATTCTGTGTACATTGTGATAGCCTTTGACTATGTGCAATAAAACTGACTGACTGGCACTGGGCTTCCTCAACCTCAGCCCTCCAGATGTTTTGAGACTACAATTCCCATCATCCCTGACCACTGGTCCTAGCTAGGGATCATGGGAATTGTAGGCCAAAAAAACACCTGGAGGGCCGAGGTTGAGGAAGCCTGGTCTACACTGACTGGCAGAAGCTCTCTTCCTGGTTTTTAGCCAGGGTCCTTCTCTCCCAGCCCTACCTAAAAATGTCAGGATTTGAACTCGTGACCTGCTGCTCTACCCACTGAGCAATAAGCGCTTCCCGATAGGTGTTAGGTGTTTTTCCTTTTCTGGATGACGGGGCTCCAAACCTCACGTTTCATTGCAGGATTTGGAACCCATCCCCTGGGAAGAGACTGGACCCAAGTGTGGTATGTTGCACCCGTGGGGTTTTTCCCCCTCTTTATTTCCTCCCTGCTATATCCTGGGGGCTCAGGGCAGCTTTCCACTCTCCCCCACCCACCCTGCAAAATGACAGTGATTTCCTCGCTGGGCGAAGAAATCAGATTTTCAGGCCAAATGAAATGAGAATGATATTGTAAACTTAAAACCTATTTAACACACGCTTACCTGGACGCACTTTTTTTACCCTGGCTTTTGACACTTGATGTGTGTGTTTTTAGGACCCGCCTCACTTGGAGGATTGTAGTGGGTGGCACTGTGGGTTAAACCACAGAGCCAAGGACTTGCTGATCAGAAGGTCGGTGATTCGAATCCCCGCAACGGGGTGAGCTCCTGTTGCTCGGTCCCTGCTCCTGCCAACCTAGCAGTTCGAAAGCACCTCAAAGTGCAAGTAGATAAATAGGTACCACTCCGGCGGGAAGGTAAACGGCGTTTCCGTGTGCTGCTCTGGTTCGCCAGAAGCGGCTTAGTCATGCTGGCCACATGACCCGGAAGCTGTACGCTGGCTCCCTCAGCCTATAGAGCGAGATGAGCGCCGCAACCCCAGAGTCGGCCACGACTGGACCTAATGGTCAGGGGTCCCTTTACCTTTACCTTTATCTTTAAGTTGTTTTAAACTGTTTTTAACACTGTGCTTTAATGTTGTGACTCATGCATGGCACCTTAGGGTTGGGGGGGTAGTAATAATAATTAATGATAATGGTGTCTTATGGCACCTGTAAAAAAACCCAAACTAACAAATTTAAATATTTATCATTTGTTAAACCCACTGATTTTTTTTCTTTAAAAAAGTAACTCAAAGACTCCTGTGCCTTTGAGTTGTTTTTTAAACGCTTTTTCATTTTGATTTAAGTCGTTTTGCGATAATGTAAGCTGTTTTGAATTGTTGCAACTCACCCTGGGACCTTAGGGTGAAGGGCATATTGTTGTTGTTTAATTGCAACAACGATGAATTGGAGCTCACCTTATCAGATGAAGGGCTCTGCTCAGACACCACACCACACACAAAAGTCTGTGCACCTGCCTCTTTTGTAATTTTATGTTGTGAACTGCCCTGAGATTTACAGATGTAGGGTGGTATATAACTTTAATTAATAATAATTACCGTATTTTTCCATGTATAAGACTCCTCCGTGTATAAGACGCCCACTATTTTTTGGGACCCGCCCACTATTTTTTGGGAAAACGCACCATGCACTATCCTTGTATAAGGCAACCCCTTACCTTAAACTTCAAAAATTTAGGAAAAAATATAGTCTTATACACGGAAAAATACGGTATTATTATATTAGGATCAGACTCGGGCTAAATGGGGCGGGTGGGTGGGGTTGCCCACCTTTCAATCACATGACATCAAGATTACCGTATTTTTTGCTCTATAAAACGCACCAGACCATAAGACGCAACTAGTTTTTGGAGGAGGAAAACAAGACAAAAAATATCCTGAATCCCATAAACCAGAACAGCAAGAGGGATCTGGCTTCTGGGATAGCCTCTTGCTGTCCTGGCTTATGGGATAGCCGTGCGAAGCCTCTTGAGGGCAGCGGGAGGAAGGCTCCCCCAAGAGCCGCACTCCCTTTAAAGTGCTCGCGGAGCGTGTGCGGCTCTTGGGGGCAGCCCTTCTCCCTCCTCGGGGAAAAGCCCCCAAGAGCCACACACACGCTCCACGGGGCTCTTTAAAGGGAGCGCTGAGCAGAGCCTCTCGCCTGCATTCGCTCCGTAAGATGCGCACACATTTCCCCTTACTTTTTAGGAGGGGAAAAGTGTGTCTTATAGAGCGAAAAATATGGTACATCGCCTTATTGGTTGTCTGGCAAACTCCCTTGCACAGGTTCCCGAGTGCCCCTATAAACAGTCGGGGAGAATTTTGCACGGACCCTCAACATTCCACAGCTACTAAGCATGCTCAGTCCTCATTGGACTGAGTTCCGGGTGGGCCAGCCCTTTTTGGGGGGTTTTAATGGGGCAGTGTGGTGTTCTTCACCTTGGGATCCCCCTAAGCATATTGAGACCAGGCTTTCTTTCTTTCTTTCTTTCTTTCTCTCTCTCTCTCTCTCTCTCTCTCTCTCTCTCTTCTCGACTTCGTTCCAGTTCCATTTCTACTGCCACTCTCAACCCTTGCCTGTTCTTTAATTTCCCCTGACTTCCTGTCTTGTTCTCGGCAGATCTTTCCCCAAAAGCCAACATGCAGACCTTGGACTCGCCGAAGTTGAAGGTCCTTTATGCCATTCCCATGGAAATGAGGTGAGGAGGAATATCTTACAACAACATGAAATGTCATGAAATGTCATCAGCATTTGGGTGTAAATTTCTTTTCTTTTTTAATAATTTTTATTGAATGGTTTTATGTTACAAAAAACAATACAGCCATACTACCACTAAATATAATTAAGAAATAAAAATTACATACATCAATATTTTATTTGTTATTTACCGTCTTATTTCCTCCCAAACATTGCATACAACTACACGCATATGTGCAGACACCCACACACCCACACCCGCACAGAAAATGATAATAATGAAAGTAAAAATTTTCCCCCCTTTTATTTTCCAAAATCTTTTCTTCAACTTGACTTCCTGTCAAGTCCCTTTGCATATGTTTTATCTTACATTTGAATGTACACAAAACAATAAACCTTTCTATATAATTTTTCTAATACATTCTGAAAACATAATAAATCCTTAATTGTAGTCCACCTCCTTTTAGTTCCTTTATCACTCGAATGCTAGTCAAAACTATTATTGTATTTTTTAACATATTTTTTATAAACATCCCAAATTTGGGTGTAAATTTCTACTCGTATGCATATCTTTTTTGCAAAGTGATTTCCCCAGTCGTGTTATTTTCACGATTATATGCACTTCTACGCATGCTTTGCCTCGGCATATTCATTTTTGCATACATCACTTGGCTGAAGAACTACATTGTGAAATTCAGAGGAAAAATTGAGAAGTGCACATTTGGAAGGCCAAACATAAGAAGAGCCCTGTTGGCTTTAGTCCAGGGGTTTCACAAACTTAAGTCTCCAGCTGTTTTCGACTACAACTCCCATCATCCCTAGTTAGCAGGACTAGTGGTCAAAGATGATGGGAACTGTAGTCCAAAAACAGCTAGAGACCCAAGTCTGGGAAACCCTCCTCTACTCCAACATCCTGTTCTTACAACCAGAAGCCCACAAACAGCTCCTGCGTGCAAGAGCAGCTCTAATCACTTTAGATTCCCAGCAAGTGATAATCAGAAAAATACAGTGGTGCCCCGCAAGACGAACGCCTCGCAAGATGGAAAACCTGTCAGACGAATGGGTTATCCGTTTTGGAGGCGCTTCGCAAAACGAATTTCCCTATGGGCTTGCTTCGCAAGACGAAAATGTCTTGCGAGTTCCTGCGGGTTTTTTCCCCCCTTTCCCCCCTTTTCCTAAGCCACTAAGCCGCTTATCAGCTGATCGCTAAAAGCCGCTAAACCGCTAATAGCGCTAATCCGCTAAGCTGTCAATGGGCTTGCTTCGCAAGACGAAAAAACCGCTAGACGAAGAGAATCGCGGAACGGATTAATTTCATCTTGCGAGGCACCACTGTACTGGACAGTAGCAGGAGAACAATAGCCATTGATAATGAATTTGTACAGTCTTCTTTTAAAGCCATCCAAAGTAGTGGCCTTCACTGCCTCCATTATTTAACTATGCACTGTGTGAATAAATCCAATAATAATAATAATAATAATAATAATAATAATAATAATAATTTATTTATACCCCATCCATCTGGCTGAGTTTCCCCAGCCACTCTGGGCGGCTCCCAATCAAATGTTAAAAACAGTACAGCATTAAATATTAAAAACTTCCCTGAACAGGGCTGCTTTCAAATGTCTTTTAAAGATAGGATAGCTGCTTATTTCCTTCACATCTGAAGGGAGGGTGTTCCACAGGGTGGGCGCCACTACCAAGAAGGCCCTCTGTCTGGTTCCCTGTAACCTCACTTCTCGCAATGAGGGAACCGCCAGAAGGCCCTCGGCGCTGGACCTCAGTGTCCAGTCTGAACGATGGGGGTGGAGATGCTCCTTCAGGTATACAGGACCGAGGCCATTTAGGGCTTTAAAAGTCAGCACCAACACTTTGAATTGTGCTCGGAAACGTACTGGGAGCCAATGCAGATCTCTCAGGACCGGTGTTATGTGGTCCCGGCGGCCAGTCCCAGTCACCAGTCTAGTTGCCACATTCTGGATTAATTGCAGTTTCCGGGTCACCTTCAAAGGTAGCCCCACGTAGAGCGCATTGCAGAAGTCCAAGCGGGAGATAACTAGAGCATGCACCACTCTGGCGAGACAGTCTGTGGGCAGGGAGGGTCTCAGCCTGCGTATCAGATGGAGCTGATAAACAGCTGCCCTGGACACAGAATTAACCTGCACCTCCATAGACAGCTGTGAGTCCAAAATGACTCCCATGCTGTGCACCTGGTCCTTCAGGGGCACAGTTACCCCATTCAGGACCAGGGAATCCCCCATACCCACCCGTCCCCTGTCCCCCCAAAACAATACTTCTGTCTTGTCAGGATTCATCCTCAATCTGTTAGCCGCCATCCATCCTCCAACCGCCTCCAGGCACTCACACAGGACTTTCACTGCCTTTGCTGGTTCTGATTTAAAGGAAAGGTAGAGCTGGGTGTCATCTGCATACTGATGAACACCCAGCCCAAACCGCCTGATGATCTCTCCCAGTGGCTACATATAGATATTAAAAAGCATGGGGGAGAGGACGCAACCCTGAAGCACCCCAGAAGTTAGAGCCCAGGCGTCTGAACACTCATCCCCCCAACACAACTTTCTGGACCCGGCCCAGGAGAAAGGAGCGGAACCACTGTATGACAGTGCCCCCAGCTCCCAGCCCCTCTAGACGGTCCAGAAGGATGTTATGGTTGATGGTGTCAAAGGCCAAATTCTACCTTTTTATCCCTCCTGAATCTTCAAATACTTCACTTTGTTGGATGTATGAAAGCTCCATAGTTATGAGAAGAAAAGGGAAACTCTTCGCTGTCTACTTTCGTCATTTATACACCTTTATAATATTCCATACCTCCACCCTGACTCTCATTTGCCTGTCTCTGAACGAACAAGCCCAAAATGTTGTAACCCCATTGGGCACTTTCTTTGACTCCTTGATCATTTATTGACTTCTGTGATTTATGTTCTCCTGCTTTGTTGTTGTTTAGTCGTTTAGTCGTGTCCGACTCTTTGTGACCCCATGGGCCAGAGCACTCCAGGCACTTCTGTCTTCCACTGCCTCCCGCAGTTTGGTCAGGCTCATGTTTGTAGCTTCGAGAACACTGTCCAACCATCTCGTCCTCTGTCGTCCCCTTCTCCTTGTGCCCTCCATCTTTCCCAACATCAGGGTCTTTTCCAGGGAGTCTTCTCTTCTCATGAGGTGGCCAAAGTATTGGAGCCTCAGCTTCAGGATCTGTCCTTCCAGTGAGCACTCAGGGCTAATTTCCTTAAGAATGGATGCATTTGATCTTCTTGCAGTCCATGGGACTCTCAAGAGTCTCCTCCAGCACCATAATTCAAAAGCATCAATTCTTTGGCGATCAGCCTTCTTTATGGTCCAGCTCTCGCTTCCATACATCACTACTGGGAAAACCATGGCTTTTACTATACGGACCTTTGTTGGCAAGGTGATGTCTCTGCTTTTTAAGACGCAGTCTAGGTTTGCCATCGCCTTTCTTCCAAGGAGCAGGCGTCTTTTAATTTCGTGACTGCTGTCACCATCTGCAGTGATCATGGAGCCCAAGAAAGTAAAATCTCTCACTGCCTCCATTTCTTCCCCTTCTATTTGCCAGGAGGTGATGGGACCAGTGGCCATGATCTTTGTTTTTTTGATGTTGAGCTTCAGACCATATTTTGCGCTCTCCTCTTTCACCCTCATTAACAGTCTCCTGCTAGGTACCATATTTTTCGCTCCATAAGGCGCACCAGACCATAAGGCGCACCTAGTTTTTAGAGGGGGAAATCAAGAAAAAAAATCTTATTTCCACCGCCAGCCCCAAAGAGCTTCTAGGGCTGCCAGGGGAAGCCCGGGTCCGTCCCCCCAGCCCCAAAGAGCAAAGAAGCCAAGACAGTGATCGGGATCCATCCTGCTCGCTGTCTTGGCTTCTGCCATAGCCACGCGCAGCCTATCCCGGCTGCAGAGGTTGTGCACGGCTAAAGAAGCCATAGCCGCACCCAACCTCTCCCGGCCGGAGGGGCTGTACGTGGCTATGGCAATACCCCCACCTCCCGCAACAGCCCACAGGAGCCGCGCACCCTTTAAGGAGCGAGCGGCTCCTGCGGGCTTTTCTACAAGGACAGAGAAGGGACTGACTGGCCGCGTCAGTCCCTTCTCCCTCCTGGGGAAAAGCCCGCAAGAGCCGTGCAGAGCTTGTGTGCGGCTCTTGCGGGCTTTTCCTGCCTGCCTCCCCCCTGCATTCGCTCCATAAGACGCACACACATTTCCCCTCACTTTTTTTTTGGGGGGGGGGAGTGCATCTTATGAAGCGAAAAATACGGTATTTTTAACCAAGTACCAGAAGAATATTTTGATCGGTGTTGTGACTTTCCTTCCAGAACTTTGTTCTTGCTGCAGATGTTAGCAGATTGCTTTAAGGATGTGGGCTGGCTGTTCTCCATAGCAAAAGTTGTCGGGAAAGCTGCGCTTCTGGTGTTGGATACCGTTCCGCAGACCCCCTTCTTCTGGGCCATCCATCTCACAGAGGTTGGTGCAATCCGCAAATTCGTTTTGGTTAAACCGCTTGCCTGTTTGCCCACCGCTTCCCAGGATTGTGGCTCCATACAGCCTGGCGAAGCCAAGCAGTTTAGTGCCCCCTTTTAGCAGTGAAAGCAACGCAAGCGCACAATGTGCTGCAATGCAACAGACAGTGGTTCATTGAGCTCTAACGCACTTTGAATGGCACTGGCCTCATTCGGGAAAGAGGGCAAATGGTAGAAAGTTGCTTTTGATGGCCTCTGCACACGTTGTGTAGTGAAAGAAAGGAGGCTAGAGGAACTGAAATGTTTCTTCGTTAAATGGAGCGTCTGCAAGTGGAAATGTGAGGGGAGACGGATGTTGTGTTGCCCATCAGGCAATGGCTTTTTACATCTGCCTTGCAAATAATTGAGTGTGGTCACCCACACTCTAGCCTCCACTTTTGTGAAGCCTGTCTCTATCCTCAGAGTAGCATTAGAGACACATCTTGGGACTTGGAAGTACTGACCTTTGAAATTTGGATTGCACCATTATTTATTGTAATTCATTAGTGTAAACTGTTTAATTATTAAAAAGGTAAAGGGACCTCTGACCATTAGGTCCAGTCATGGCCGACACTGGGGTTGCGGCACTCATTTCGCTTTATTAGCCAAGGGAGCTGGCGTACAGCTTCTGGGTCATGTGGCCAGCATGACTAAGCTGCTTCTGGTGAACCAGAGCAGCGCACGGAAACGCTGTTTACCTTCCCACCAGAGCGGTACCTCTTATCTACTTGCACTTTTATGTGCTTTCGAACTGCTAGGTTGGCAGGAGCAGGGAACGAGCAACGGGAGCTCACCCCATCGCGGGGATTCGAACCGCGGACGTTCTGATCAGCAAGCCCTAGGCTCTGTGGTTTATTTCAAAGTCATTGGGACTTCTTTGTACAGTGGTACCTCGGGTTACATATGCTTCAGGTTACATAAGCTTCAGGTTAAGAACTTTGCTTCAGGATGAGAACAGAAATCGTGCTGCAGCAGCAGGCCCCATTAGCAAAAGTGCTGCTTCAGGTTAAGAACAGTTTCAGGTTAAGAACAGACCTCCGGAACGAATTAAGTACTTAACCCGAGGTACCACTGTATTGGATCAGATTATCAGGAGTGTGTGATCATTGCTGTCTGTTTTGTTGTTTCTTCAGCTTGTATACCTTATGTATAGTAATTCAGAAAGACGGTATGCCGCTTAAAAGTGAAATGAAATGAAATACTAGAGGACTTTTGCTTGTGTATGTGAACGTTCAACAGGAGCTAAAATACACTGGATACTGTTTTTGCTGTTAAAAATGTAGGAATGCCATCAGGCTATGCGGAAGCTGTTCGGGGCCTTGGCGGAAAGTGAGTCTTGTGCACCCTTTCTGACAAAGCAAGAGGTTCAACAAGGGACACGTTGCTTGGCAGAGTGCATTGTGGGGGATGAAGGCCATGCCTGGAACAGGTGAGGGGATTATGGAAACAAATACACGTTGCACGTTTGGGGTTGAGAACAAATCATGTAGTTAAGACAAATGGAGATATCTGCAGGTGGCTGTTAGTTATGACGGCACAGTTCAGCCTTGGGGTTACTGGAGGCTGGGGATTTACAGCAGGGGAGGTCGCGAGCTTCCCAGCGACACCTGGCTGCCCCTCATTGGGAACAGAATAATACTGGGTGGAAAATTAAAAGCGGAGGTATCTTTTTTTCTCTCTCTTTTGCCTCTCTCCCTTTCTCAGGTGCTGGGTTGTGGAGAAGGTGGAGGATTTGGCGGTTGTGTTCTTTGTGGATTTTGGCCGATCTGCCACTGTCCCGCTTAATTCCCTGCGGAAGCTGGACAGGGATGATGTCTGGGCCATCAAACCTTTGGCACAGCCGTTTGCGCTCCAGGAAGGCAAGTGAAGGCAAAAGTCAGTGGAGCGGTGAACGCAAATTTCACCCTTGTGCTGTAGGATAAGCTGCTAACAACGCTGCACCCCCCCAATAAAAAAAATAAAAAATCTGAAGAGGGTAAAAAGGTAAAGGGACCCCTGACCGTTCGGTCCAGTCATGACCGACTCTGGGGTTGCGGCCCTCATCTTGCTTTATTGGCCGAGGGAGCCGGCGTACAGCTTCCGGGTCATGTGGCCAGCAAGACTAAGCTGCTTCTGGTGAACCAGAGCAGCGCATTGAAACGCCGTTTACCTTTCCGCTGGAGCGGTACCTATTTATCTACTTGTACTTTGACGTGCTTTTCAACTGCTAGGTTGGCAGGAGCAGGGACTGAGCAACAGGAGCTCACCCCGTCGTGGGGATTCGAACTGCCAACCTTCTGATCAGCAAGTCCTAGGCTCTGTGGTTTAACCCACAGCGCCACCCACGTCCACTGGCCAAATCCAGTAACTGATGTCTTGGGGAGGCAGAGACGAAAACCAAAACCCTGGAGAAGTGGAATGGAAGGCCATGACTCCGTATTGCAGCATTTTTGTTGCAAGTCCCTCTTGTACTGCTTACTGAATAATTCCTTTTGACTCGTACTTTTTTCTTCTTTTGCAGAGGTTTTCCCACCTCAACTCATAATGAGAAAAATCCTGGAAGGGAAGGTGGTCGGCCCATTGCAGACAGAGGTAAGGACAGGAGTGTCTTGCAACTGTTAACGTACAGAGGAAATGATTTTTTTTTGTCGTCTTCCAGACTTTTGATAGCCACAGAACCACTTTTCTGTCCCCTGAATCGACATGGGTGAATCCTCAAAAGGTTTATTTTTAAAGTGGCCAGAGGATGAGTGATCTGATTGCAGAGGAGAGCCACAAATTGATCCACTAGATGTGCCTCCAAATTGGAAGCTCCAGAACAGCGACTGTACGGAGAATCCCGAGTCATATATCACATTAACCAGGGGTGCCCAAACTTTTTTCAAAGAGGACCAGATTTGATGAAGTGAGCATACATGAGGGCCGACCAAAATTGTTCAGCTTTTTTTAGGATTGGAAGTTTATGAGCTTTTTAAAGATTTTACCCCAGGAGATAAACTGCCACGGGGGCTGGATTAAACCCCCCAAAACGGACTTTGGACATACCTGCGTTAAACCATACAGTGGTACCTCTGGTTAAGAACTTAATTCATTCCGGAGGTCCGTTCTTAACCCGAAACTGTTCTTAACCTGAGGTACCACTTTAGCTAATGGGGCCTCGCGCTGCCACCGCGTGATTTCTGTTCTCATCCTGAAGCAAAGTTCTTAACCCAAGGTACTATTTCTGGGTTAGCGGAGTCTGTAACCTGAAGCATCTGTAACCCAAGGTGCCACTGTAGTTGAAAATGAACCTGTGGTTTAAGGTGAACTGAAACGCGTCTTCCCCTAACTCTTTGGTTGCTCTCCAAACCAACACCAGTCAGGGTTTGTTATTGGTTTGCTGCCCATGGTTTGTCAAGAGAGAAACAAACCATAAGCCCAGGTTTGGATAAGAAAAGTCCCGCTGTATGAGGCCAAAAGCCCACCTTGACCCACATCCTTGTCTCACAGTAGGGGACGCCCACACTGTTTTAAGGCAATTCGCTATCCTACCCCCAACTGCATATTCACATCACCACCATTAGCACATATGGCTTTGCCTAGAGCAGGCACTCCCAAAATCGGCCCTCCAGATGTTTTAGGACTACAACTCCCATCATCCCTGACCACTGGCCCTGTTAGCTAGGGATGATGGGAGTTGTAGTCCCAAAACATCTGGAGGGCCGACTTTGGGGGTGTCTGCCCTAGAGAATTGTGGGATCTGCCATTTACAGTTCCTAACACCCTTGACAAAATAGAGCCTGGTTGCTGGATCAGGCCAATGACTCCATCTAGTCCAGTACAGCCCCTTCTCCCAGTGGCCAACCGGATGATACTAATGATAATTTTATTCTCCATATGTCGCCCATCGGACTGGGTTCCCCCAGCCACTCTGGGCGGCTTCTAACATATATAAAAACACAAAACACAAAACATTAAAAACTTCCCTAGACAGGGCTGCCTTCAGATGTCTTCTAAAAGTCAAATAGTTGTCGATTTCCTTGACATCTGATGGGAAGGCATTCCACTGCCAAGAAGGCCCTCTGCCTCATTCCCTGTGACTTCAGCGAGGGAAATGCCCAAAACTGGATCTCACGTCCTAGCTGGATGATGGGGGTGGAGACGCTCGCTTCAGATGTCTCTGGGAAGCTGGCAAAGACCAGAGCACAACAGCGGCTCTCCTCGCTTGCAGTTCCCAGCGACTGATACCCAGCAGCCTACTACCTCCAAGATTAGAACACAGACATCATTGCTACTGGACATCGAGTCTTATCCTTCACGTTTTCACCTGCTGGGGGCCATCAGTACATCTTGTGACAGCAAATTTGCCTACAAGCTTTGCGGCAGTGATTCCTGCAGAAGCGAGTTCCATAGTAACAATGCGCTGCTGGAAGTACTTCCATTTATATTTCCTGAATCTTCCAACACTCAAACTTCATTGATCTCAGAGTTATGAGAAAAGGAGAAAAACATCTCCCTGTATGCTTTTCTCCAAACCATGCATTAGCCTAGACACCTCTTACAGTGTTCCGCCACCCCACCCCAAATTAATACTCCCCAAATGTTGTAACCTCTCCTCATGGGAGATCTACCGTATTTTTCGCTCTATAAGACGCACCAGACCACAAGTTTTTGGAGGAGGAAAACAAGAAAAAAAATATTCTGAATCTCAGAAGCCAGAACAGCAAGAGGGATCACTGCGCAGTGAAAGCAGCAATCCCTCTTGCTGTTCTGGCTTCTGGGATAGCTGCGCAGCCTGCATTCGCTCCATAAGACGCACACACATTTCCCCTTACTTTTTAGGAGGGAAAAAGTGAGTCTTATAGAGCAAAAAATACGGTACTCATGCCAAACTAATTAGCTTGTTTCCTGGGAGCAGAGTTGGTGCGCAGTGATAAAATTTCAGTTTTGGGCTCCTCATTCATGTTAAATAAACTCTTAGGGTTTTAAAAACTGCGGTTTAATGTGACAAGCGAATCTTCCAGAGGTGCAATAGGCATCTCTTCCCATGGTGGATAATTCTGCTGAAGCTCTGCAGAACTGGCTGACCCAAAGAAGCAACGCTTTGATCCCTTACACCCTAGCAGAGGGAAGGTCTGGGTATCTTGCAGAGATGCAACAGGCACCTCTACGCTCGCTGGTGCGTTTTAGCTCCTGTGTAGCACACAGAGTTTAGGGAATTACTCATTGGCCGCTTCCGGCATGTTCTGAGGGTCAATGCAAGTTGGAGATCACTCTGCCCTGAATCTAAATTCTGCGCCAAGAGTTCCAAAGGGTCTCTGGAAAACTAGCAATTCTATGTGCACCTAATGCATTTGGTGTTTGTTTTAATTCTTCATCTACTAGGCATGAGAAACTAAAGCACAGCCTGGGAGTCTCAGTGGGGATTTACCAACACTCTCAAGAGTTTCTCTTTGGATTATGTTAAGTTCTAACAGCTTTTTCTATGAGGGGAAAAAAATCATTTAACCAGCTGGATTACAACTGAACCCCGTGTTTACATCCAATTCCTAAAAACATCCCCACATGGGCAGCCTGTTCTAAGGGCTGGAGGGTGACAGGAGCTATGGGTCATGATGGGTGTTTGGGGGCGGGGAGATGTGTTTGAAATACACTAATATTTTTTTCTAAGTCTATCTTGGTAACTTTTTACAGCAACACATTTTGAAGTTTGCCATCAAAGATGAGTAGGAGGAGGAAGTTGTTTAAAGAAATTCTGGAGAGAAGATCCGACAAGCAAGCTGATGGGCTCTTGGGAAAAAGGATTGTAAATTGTTTTTGATGGGAGATGGGGTAAGCGGAAAGACGCTTTGCATTAATTTTCTACACCTTCCTGTTTCTATGCATCCCCCCCCCCCCCGTATCTGTTTAAAACAAGGCAGTTTAACTGTGCCTTGTTGCGGCAGGAAGGAAAAAAATGTCTCTTAATTAAAAGCATTTTGCATATTAGTGGTGTTCAAAGATGGAGGGTTTGAAGAGGCAAGGAATGTTGAAATTTTGCCTATTGATTGGAGCCTGTTCTTCCCACCTTGTTTCTGTAGTTTAGTTGATTAAAACCAAATATATAGATGTACACCTAAAACTTGGTTGCTTTTTAAAAAAGTGATGCTGAGAAAGAAATTGTCTGATTGTCTCTTGCACTCAGGTGAGCTTTTTCCTCTGGAGTCATTTTTGCTGTTGAGTTTCCCCACTTCTTTGATTTTCTACCCCCCCCCCCCAAAAGGTCTGCTGATTTTAAAATATGACCTACAGCAAGGGCTTCCAAACTGGTGCACAGACCACCAGTGGCCCGTGTGCTCCTTTCAGGTAGTCCATGATGTGCCTGCGTTAAGATTTTTAATTGCATTTTTATTGCTCTCTTTCTTTCTTGTACTTTATTGCATTTCAGTTCTAGGCAATTTCAGTTCTAACGGAGCGAAGTACAAAACAAGAAATTTAAAGGAGCAATTGAAACACGAGTAAAAATCACACAGCATTATGAACGCTATAGCTGGCCGAAAAATCAAATCAAATACCCTTGGCAATTTTCAAGTGGTCCACAGGAGCATAAAGTCAAAGAATAGTAACAGTGGAAGTGCGGAAACCTGTTTGCTGCTCTGGTCTGGCCTAGGTGTCCTTGGAGCACCAGAAAGCCACAAAGCCCTCACCTAATTGCTAACCCAAAATTTGTGTACAAGGAGTTAACACAACAGGACTCTGAGGATTCAAAAGCAACCATCCTTATGACTACTAAGCCGAGTTGGTCCTGGTTGAAAAACAAAATCCCAGTGCAGATATTGCGTCAGGATCATAGGGAACGTCACACAGACACAATATAAATCTAGCAAGTTATGGCAATTCCACAAGCCTGAGGATCTTTAGGAACTGATTTTAAAGTTTCTAGACCTCATGGATTTGTGGGTTTTTTTCCTCTTGGGAAGGCAACACCCTTTAACCTACCCTGAGTTGCCACCTGCTTTGCAGACAGAGAGGTAAGACTACTTCCCCTTCAAATTAACAAATGTAATTGTTCTCCAAAGAAGATACATTTCCCCCCCATACACATCCATCATACACTGTAACCAAAAAGGAAAAGAAAAAAAAAAGCAGTGTACATGAAAATAAGAAAATAAATTAAATCCGTAGCAGAGGGAAGAGGCAGAGGTGCTCTAGACTGCAGCGGAGCTGGTAGCTTCCAGCGATAACAAGAGAATCAAAGAGTTTTGCTGTTTGTTTTGCTTTCGTGTGTGTGTGTGGTTTTTAATAAGAGTGACTGCCAGCTTGCCTGCTAGCGCGGGTCCAAGCCAGTAGCCCGAGCAGAGGGACGGCCCGGCTGCTCGCAAGTGTTTATAATTCCATAAGAGTCCCCCGCTGGAGCCGCTCACTAAAATTGCCTTGCAAGTACGGGCGGTGGAGAAAGAGGGAGGGAGGAGAGTGTGAGTGTCCTGTCCTAGGAGGAGGAGGAGAAGGAGGAGGAAGAACAGGCATCCTTGCGATCCAAATGCAGCAGCGTTCAGCAGGGAAGTCGAGGCCGGTCTGAGGCTGTCCAGGGTGACCGTCTCCATGCTTAGCCATCTTCCTTAGGGGGCGTGTACCAGCCTGAGAGCAAAGTAAAAGGTTGTGAGGAAAGGTGGAAGACGTGGGGTTTAGGTGAACAGACTCCGCTCTGTAGATCAAGGCTGGGAAACTTTTGCTGGTGGGCAACCTACATATTCTTAACCTCTTCACCCTTGTGGGCCCCCCCACCCTCCCGTCAATCACCAGATGCCATCCTCACACCAGGCAACGCTGCGTCCTGATTGTCAGGAATGCAAAAAGCACAGATATTTGGAAATCTTTTTGTAAAATTGCCTTGTGCTGCTCTTCAAACCCCTGCTTTTCAGAGGGGCTGTTTGAAAGTCCTTTTGCAAACAGCTGAGCTTTAGCTGGGCCTGCCTGTTTGCAGCATACAGCCAGCACAGAATTAACCCCACCACCCAGTATTTTGTTTTTTTTAAAAACTACATCACAGGACCTCCCACCTCACATGGAGCTGGTCTAGCCAGCAAAATACTCTTCTTACTTGAGTGCTCAGAGGCTCTTTCCCAGGCCCAGATTCTCCTCTAGAACTGGAGGTGCAGTGGGGCATTTGCATAGAAATCGTACGCTCTGCCACTGAGCTAGGGGCCATCCTCTCCGGGTGGATGGGAATCCTGCGGGTCTCTCCAGATCTTGCTGGATTCCAACTCCCGTCACTCCTGATCCAGAGACCTTGCTGGGGGTATGTTGCAGCCACCTTCCCAACAACAGCTGGAGGGCACCAGGCAACCCACCTGTGCCCTACAAGCATTGCCATGGGATGATTTTCAAACTGGTGGCAGCCTCAGTCGGGAATAGGTGGGTCAGTAATGGCAGACAAGCTTTCTGGAGTGGGAAAGCTCTGCTGCTACCCATCTTCCACTGCAATGAGACTCTTCCGTATAGACAGAATGCCCCTAGGACAAGGGCAGAAGGTAGGGGGTTCTGAGCTCCCCTCCCACAATTGTTTAACAATCGCAACACCACCCCTCTCTCCATTGATTAGGCTGTTCACATGGCATCACTGACTCCACCCCCGTGACCTCATTTTACATTTGGCTCCTCCCATTTTATCTTGCACCTGACACCAGTTGCCATGGGTGTACAGAATGGAACTTGCTGAGTATTGTTGTTCATTAATGGCTTTACTGTTTGGCTCTCGCAGAATTTCTGGGCTCAACTCAAATTGCTGGTTTAAATCCTTATAAAGCCACTTGTGGGGTCCCACCTGTTCCTCCCTAAGCCTGGAAGTCCCTTAAGGTGAGGATAAGAAACAGTGGCCAACAACGTCGGTCGGCTCCTCAGCCTTCCACTGGAAGCGCTTCAACCAAGGTCTAGTCCTTACCATTCTTCTCGTGAATCTGGACCAGGGACTTGTACGACTGCTGCGCTCTTGTCAAACTGTACTGGTTCTGCGAGGGGAGAACAGAGAATGGCTTTTAATGTTAAGAAGGCTGCCCTCTCTGCACCCTTCTGTCATCGCCCACAATGGGTGCAATGGCAATATATCGTGAATCTTCATGTGTGTGTGCTATACAAAAATCAAAACATGGGAAACACCGCGAAGCCAGCCAGTGCCTCTACACAGTTCCATCCTTATTTCAGACATTGTGATACATCCGTATGTCACAATGTTTAGCTGGCAATATATCGCGAAGCTGAAAGCCAGCTATCGCCCAGCCGTAGGGTGCCCTAGAGGCTCCTGCCTCTAAATCACAGAAACACGATTACCCTGAAAAGCCACATACCCGTGAAAGGAAATGTTACACTCCTAGAGGCAACTGCCAGATTATATCTCCCACACTGCTCCAACCACAAAACACTCACTGTGCTGAATATCTTCTAAGTGGTGGTTTTTGTATTTTTTAATGCAATCAGGCATTTTAGGACAAGCATGGTGTAACCATAGGAAGCTGCCCCCCCCCATTTTTTTTTACATCCTGTATTTTAAGGCAGTGGATGTAGTTCTCCCCTCCCTGTTTTATTCTTCCAACAACCTTGGGGGCTGAAAGAGAGAAAAGGTCTGCGACTCATTCAAGGTCACTTAGGTCAGTGTTCTTCAACCTCAGGTCCCCAGATGTTGCAGGACTACAACTCCCATGATCCACCGCTAGCTTAGCCCAACGGCCAGGGAGGATGAGAGTTGTAGTCTTGCAACAGCTGGAGACCCAAAACTGACCTAGGCCACATTGTACACCACACATTTAAAGTACCATGACATCACTTTGAACAGTCACGGTTCCCCCCCTCCCCCAAAAAATATTCTGGAAGCTGCTGTTTGTTCAGGGTGCTGAGATTGCCCACAATTCCCTTTCCAGGGTTCTCTGCGAAGGATTGTCAAAGCACTTGGGGAATTGTAACTCTCTTTAAAGCTTTGCTGGCTCTTTTCTGCCAGAGGTTGGAACCTCTGGCAGCCGACTCCTCTACAACACCAACGCAGGAGAATTGGGGCAGGGGATATGTTGACCCTAGCTCCAGGTTACCTTGTTGGCGCCAAACTGGACCCTGGCTTTGCCTTTCACAAGTGTGGCACTGATCTGCATGATCACGGACTCCACCGAGTAAGCACTGCTCCAGCCCTGGGGAAAAGGAGGTGAGGGAAAAGGAAATCTTCATAGAACTGTAGAGTTGGGAGCGACCACCAGCGTGATCTAGTCCAGCCCTCTGCAATGCAGGGACCTTTTTGCCCCATGTGCGGCTCGAACCTGCAACCCTGAGATTAAGAGTCTCGTGCTCTATTGACTGAGCTATCCCAGGGAGCAGCAGGCCAGCCGAACACCCCAGCCCAACTGCTGCAGAAGTGGGACTTGGACCTGGCCCCAAATGGGAGTCCTCCCAACCGCTCACCTGTTTTGTTAGAAGCTCCATGCAGATAGCTCCTCCGCCCAGGACATACCTTGGGAGAGAAGGACAGAGGAAAATCCATTGTTAGCCAAAAAGCCTCTCTCTCTCTCTGTGTGTAAATTCATTTAAAAGGGGAGCAGTAACCCAGTTCCTCACAATCAAAGCCCTTTCCTAATGGCAGATCCTAATGTATAAATAAGAAAATTATTAATGTGCCTCCTGCCCCACAACCAATCCTGCTGCTCAGCTAAGATGGCCTGTCCTTTGAGGGGGTGGAGGCAGGTGGAAGCTGGCTCTACATCTCTAGATGGAGCAGACGGAATGTGGCTGCCTCTGATTTTCTTCAGAACCAAGGAACACCCGATGAGTTTGTCCGGCAATAGAACTAGGGTCCAAATACTGTCGCCTCCGGGGAACAGGACATCCAGCAGCATAGGATTAAGGGGTAAGGCCTTCAACCGGGCTTTAATTCCGTGTCCTGTAAGAATTTGGGGGCAGAACATCCCCCTTGCAGGCAGAAGGTCGCAGGTTCAATCCCTGGCTTCTCCAGGCAGGGGCTGGGAATGTCCCCCTGCCTGAAACCCAGTGACTTGCCGGTCAGTGTAGACAATACTGAGATAGATGACCAAGGATCTGAGCTCAGTATGAGACAGTTTCCTAGGTCCTGCCTGCCCTGAGATCTTCAGAAGAAGGGAGGTAATATAGATTTAAATAATACTGATTTCTTTATTTTTTTGAAATAACTTGTCTTCTCCAAAACAACCTTTATTCAGATTTACAGTTTTAACATTTATGGCCACAAACCTGTACTACAGACTTCTCTAAAAAGATAAATATGATTTTTATATAGTTAATGTAGATGGGTATTGACAGTTATTAAATATTATAAAAGTAAATCAATTTCACCAAAGCCTCTTATTTATTATTATTATTATTATCCTCTGACGTTTTCATGCCTTGTGGATAAGGCAAAAAAAATACAGTAGGCACAATCTGCCAGGAACTGCTCACCAGTACAAGCCGCACTGAAGTGACTTGGAGTTGCATATGCGCACAGCATGCACAGCTGGAGCGGCGGAATGCTCTCATACAAGCCCATTTTGTTTCAAATGAGGTTTGGGCAACAGAAATTCCAAGTGGACTGTGCCAGGTGTGTAAATAGTCATCAAGAGGGATACAGCAAAATAAGCAAGGCAAAACAGAACAGCAATAATAATACTGTTTTAAAACAGCATGGTTTTACATGGGTTGTTGTCCTCGCCCTTGATAAGAAACTGAGTTACCAATAGCAGCCACCCAAATCCCACCGGTGGGCATCATCAGGCACTTACCCCCCCGATAGCACAGGAGACACGACTCTTACGAAGGGCGGGTCAAAGGGAAAGTTGTCCTGAAAGGAGAAGAGAGAGGCTGAGCTGGCTGCCGGGCAGCCCTCCCTTTCCCTCCCACCCTGGCCATCAGCTGCTGCTGCCACCACCTCCCTCCCACCAGCCTGACCTTAAAGGTGAAGTTGAGAAGGATGAAGTCTGCTCCCTCTTTCTCTTTGAGGATCTGCAAGTCGCTGTGCAAGGCGCTGTCCTCGTCCACCCTGGGAGAGAGAGGCAGGCAAGCTGAGCCGAGGCCAGAGGAAGGCCACTCGCCCCTCCCCAGGTCAGAGTTCCCGCTTTTGGGGGTCACATGCTGGGCTGGACGAGAAGCCAAAGCAGGTGGAGAAACAAATGCAATTTTTTCCTCCCGCTTTTGTACAATGGGGTAGTTTCTCCGCACCGTCACGACACACACCTCTGCCCAGGCAAGCGAGATGCACAGCCAGAGTTCAAGGAAACGCCCCAGCCAGGCAAAAACACTCGTGGAAGGTGCACAGAGATTTGCCTGAGGTGTCGCCTGGGGAAGAGTCCCAAGGGCCAGATGGAGCACACTGGAGGTCCACATTTGGGTTTGAGATTCCGCCCCCTTGGCCTAGATGGGGGGGGGGGCTTCTATCCCAGGGGCGGGGGGCTATCTTTCTAACTCTCCTGGATAGCTCAGTTGCTTAGAGCATGGTGCAGACAACGCCAAGGCTGCAGGTTTGATCCAGCTGCATACAATGGTACCTTGGGTTACAGACGCTTCAGGTTACAGACTCCGCTAACCCAAAAATAGTACCTTGGGTTAAGAACTTTGCTTCAGGATGAGAACAGAAATTGTGCAGCGGCAGCAGGAGGTCCCATTAGCTAAAGTGCTGCTTCAGGTTAAGAACAGTTTCAGGTTAAGAACAGACCTCCAGAACGAATTAAGTTCTTAACCTGATGTACCACTGTATTCCTGCATTCCAGGGGGTTGGGCTAGATGGTCCCTTCCAACTCTACAATTCTGTGGTTCTGTGATCTGTGGGACCCTTTTTGTTCCGTGGGCAGGATTCACTCCTGACCGAAACAAGAGTCAGTGTGGTGTAGGACATGGCAGAGACCCACTCAGCCATGAAGTTCATTGGGGGCAACCTGGGGCCAGTCACTGCCTCTCGGCCTACCCTACCTCACAGGGTTGTTGTAAGGATTAAGTGAGATAGAGAGAAAACCCATGTATGCCACACCTTTAGTTCTTTGGAGAAAAAGGTGGGATAAAAAAAGGTAAAGGTACCCCTGCCCGTACGGGCCAGTCTTGACAGACTCTGGGGTTGTGCGCCCATTTCACTTAAGAGGCCAGGGGCCAGCGCTGTCCGGAGACACTTCCGGGTCACGTGGCCAGCGTGACATCGCTGCTCTGGCCAGAGCCAGAGCCAGAGCCGCACACGGAAACGCCGTTTACCTTCCCTATATATATATATATATGTGTGTGTGTGTGTGTTTGTTTTTCACACACAGAAATCCTCACTCCACTGGTTAAATAGATCTGCTGGCTGGGGAGGAGGGTATCTGGGGTATATTCAGAGGCAGTTGGATAGGCAGAGAAGTTTTAACCTCTCCACCCACCAAAGCACTAGCTAACTTCATGAGAAGAACCCGACGGCAAGGACTATCTTAGCCCCAGCACATGTGAACTGCTCTGGGAGCCTGTGCTGTCGTTGCTGGAAGAGCTGCATAAAAATGCTGGCTATGAATCAATAAAGCAGGCCCAGGTAAGCCTTTTTTTTATTTTTTCCAGCTTGGCTGGAAGCGGCCCACTGCAAGGAGCTCTGCCCCAGCCTCTCTCGCTGGTGGAGAAAGAGGGGGGGGGGGAATCCCTTTGCCAATCTACCGGCCCGGAAGAAAAAGCAGAGTAGGCGTCTTCAAGTGTGTGTGGAGTCCTGATTCATACTGGAATGGGGGGGTGGTGGTCGGGGCCTCCCCCTACACCCAGGCATCTTGCTTAGGGTAAGGTGCAGCGCCCACCCACACAGGACCAGTCAGACCCTTACCTCAGGAGTTTGACATTCCAGTCGTACAGGCTGTCGTTCACTAGTTCAACTGCATAGTTTCCTGTGGAAAATAGAAAGAAGCAGTCGGTATTGCAGGAGAAAGGAAAGGAAAGGAAGAATGGCTATACAATACACACACACACACACAAAAAAAAACCCTTAAAGTAACCAACAAAACAGAATTAAATTCCTACAGCAAACCATCTCGGCTTCCACAATATATATAGACAACTCCCCATTCACAAAGGGGTTACGTTCCAGGCCCCATGTGCATAAATGAAATGCACCCAGGTGGGGAGCACCCTAGCACCCTAGAGAGTCCTTGTGGCTCTCAGGGAGACCCCAGAACCTGAAGAGGATGTCCTCTTTGGGCCCCGGGGTCTCATTGCAAGCCACAAGGACACTCTAGGGTGCTCCGTACTTCTGGGTTCCCAGTGCCGTGTGTGTGTGTGCCATCGCATGCAAGTAGATCACGTACAAGTGGGGAGTCGCCTGTATACCTACAAATACAGTGGTACCTCGGGTTACAGACGCTTCAGGTTACAGACTCCGCTAACCCAGAAATAGTACCTCGAGTTAAGAACTTTGCTTCAGGATGAGAACAGAATGGGAGGCTCCAGGTTAATGGGGTAATTATGTTTTTAGATATGTTGGAAGCCGCCCAGAATGACAGGGTTACCCCAGCCACATGGGTGGAGTACAAATAATAAAAGTATTATTATTATTATTATTATTATTATTATTATTATTAGTTGGGGTTGGTGAGCAGAGTGAGCAAGGACACAGCCCACAGAATATATATCTACCTAAACAAACCACAAACAAAACAATTGCTCCATCATCTACACCCCACTGAAAAGACCAATGCAACACAAAAATACGAACAGGGGTGACAAAATAAATTTCAAATTCTACGTTATAGGCATCAGTATACACCAGACACTCAACCACAAGAAAATAATGCATCACATTACCTACCAACTCAGTTTACTTATTACAATCCAGGTTTCTCAACAGTCTGGCCCCCCTCTTCCTGACCGATGACAACCACTTTCCCAAAAAGCAGAAACAAAGCCAGGCTCCCAGTCCTTGCCCCGCCCCCCCCCCGCCCCGCCTTAGGGCTTTTCCAGGCTAGATACTCACCACCCTTGAAACTTGCCGATCGGTAAATATCCCTGAGCTCCTTCATTAGCCGGTCGGTGGCCTGCACAGACCCAGACACTGCCCCCTGAGAGAGGGCGAGAGGGAGGAGGAATTTCACGGTTACACCCATGTTGCTAGCACGACAGGCTGCCCATCCCCAAGCTACTCCATCCCCCCCCCCGCCCCCAGAACGGAGACAAGTTATCGCCCAGGCCCAGGGTTGACCTGGTGCTCTCCTGGCAAGGTGGACTCCAACCCTCACCAGCCCCCAGGCAGCGCAGCCAACAGCCAGGGCTCATGTGCCACTCCCAGCATCAAAGAGGGAGAGGCAGGCTTTGAAAAGTCAGCTGGGCGACCCTCCTCTCCATCTCCACCCCCAACCCGCCCCCCATTTCCCCGCCTTGCCCTCCCGCCTGGCGACACGTACATTTAAGTAATCTTGCCTCTGGTTCTTTTTTATTTTCTCGAGGATGGCCAGGTTCTCTTTGCCAATGCCGTCATCTTCCGCCTTCTTCCCTTCCGCCGGCTCCTCCTCTTTCATCTCGTAGTGATCGAGTTCTTCTGTGTCCTGGGGGGGGGGGCGATAAGAGAGCCATAGAATGGTGAAGTTGGAAGGGACCCAAGGGCCATCTAGTCCAACCCCCCTGCGATGCAAGAAGACTGAGTTAGGCTGGCCTCAAGCAGAGTCAGGGTTTTCTGGCTTTCTTGGCTGCGGCTCCAATCTGGTGGAACGCTCTGTCACAAGAGACTAGGGCCCTGCGGGACCTGACATCTTTCCGCATAGCCTGCAAGACAGAGCTGTTCCACCAGCCCTTTGGTCAGGGCACAGCCTGACCCCCTCCTCTGGCAATCTGCACAGAATTTTGCTTAACGGTTGCCATCAATTTGATTTTAATTAATTTTTATAATGAAATGTTTTTAGAATGTTGGATTATTTGATTGTTTGATTGTTGTTAGCCGCCTTGAGCCCAGCTTCGGCTGGGGAGGGCGGGATATAAATAAATTATTATTGTTGTTGTTGTTGTTGTTGTTATTGTTGTTGTTATTATTATTATTATTATTATTATTATTATTATTATTATATTCCTGACTCGCGACAGCTTTGAATTCTTTTTTTCTCTCCTTGGAAATCCAAAGCTGCACAAGCCACACAGGTCTGTTTCATGCTGCTTCAACTTTCACAACTGCAAGCAGCGGGCTGGGGGCACTTCCTTTAACCAAAGGGCCACACTCCCTCATGGCATGCCTAACAAAAACATTTATAGCAGGCGCCGAAAACGGTACAGTGAAGGATCCTGTCTAATATCAAAAGGAAGGTAGTTCCGAGGTGTAGGTGCTGCTACACTATAAGGTTGATTTCTTACATAGAAATTTAGCAACGTGGAACCATTCCAGAATTGCTGCATGCTAAATAGGAAGGGTGCTCTATGTCTCCAAAATGTATCTCCATAGACCTTTTAACATAAGGCTTTTGCAGCCAATTTTTAAAGCTGTTATGGATTTGGATGTGTCTACTATTTACCACTGATGGATGTATCCAAATCCTTGCTCGCTATCGCATTAAAATCTCCAGTCCACATGATGGGCGGGGTATGTTATAAAATTATTATTATTGCCCCTGTCCTGAACATTTCTGAAGGAACAGGAATGGCTGTGGAATTAAGGTGGCTGAGCAAACTTGAGTTGGGAATTTTTAAAGGAATGCACCCCTTACCTCTGGCATCTCCTCGTCTTCCTCTTCAGAGGACACTTCTTCCTGTGTGCTCTATGGAACAAAACAGCAGGAGGACAGGTGCATGGAGTTATTCTAGAAAACACTGCCGTAAGACCACTCTTGCAACCTATGTTTAAATTGCAATGGTGTCATGGTGTTCCCAGTTCCTGGGACTGTAGTTTGTTAAGAGCACTGGGAGCTGTTAGGTGACACCTCTTCCCCACCCAGACTTCCCTGGGAAGAGGGACAGACTGCTAAACTGCTCCGGGAATTGTAGCTCAGTGAGAGAAATAGAGACCTCCCAACAACTCTCAGCTTCCTTAAGTTAGGCTGACTCTACTCCAAACACTACACATTAATGCCAGCCTGAAAACCAGCTGTTTAGAGGTTTTATAAAAGCGACTGCATTCAGACAATCATCTCTCATCTTAATATGTCAAAATATGAATGAGCCTTTTGCAGGCAAACTTTGTGCCACCAAACCAGGACGTTTCCATTAACACTACACAAGCTGCAATCCCAACTACCCAGGAGTAAGCCCTGTGGAATCCAATAGGATTTAGACTTATGAGTTGATGTAGTTAGGAAAGGGCTGCGGCTCAGCGACAGAACATCTGCTTTGTGTGCAGAGGGTCCCAGGTTCAAACCCCGGCAACTCCACAGAGAGTCCCTGCCGGTCAGTGTAGACAAAACTGAGCTGGGTGGGCCAACTGTCTGACTCAATATAAGGCAGCTTCCTGCAATCCTATGAACCGCACTGCAAGGAATTAAAACAACCTTGAACTATATTTTAATATTGTGGCTCATTCCAGAGCTGTTAGTCATAGTTTCTTGGCTTGGACAAAAGGTTAAACAGAAGATTCTCATGTTTGTTTCTGAGTTTCCTTGATGTCTGAAAATCAAGAGGATAAAAACTTTATAAAAGAAGGGGGGAGGAATCGTAGTTATTTAGGAGACCACCATAAGCAGATGGAAACCAGAGCAGGATTTTGACACACTTGTAGTGTAAAAAATATCATGGATAATATCGTTTGATATAACTGGAGCACAAACGAACATGCAGTTGTAGATGTTTTAACACAAGACTTCATGGATGGCATGGGGGGAAGTCACGAGATTCGGAGAATCTCCACATATAGTGTTACTTTATCAATGTGTGTTTATTTGAATTTTTTTATTTGCAAAATTAATAACATTTATTTTAAAAGAAGATTCTAATGTTTGTCTGCCAGGTTGCACACAGAAGGTCACTGCTTCAATTCTGAGCATCCCCAACTAAGGCTGGGAAAGATTCCCATCTGAAACCCTGGACTGCTGCTGCAGGTCAGTACAGACAATATAGAACTCATCATAAAGCACAGTCCACTGCCCCTTCTGTCATGGAGTGAAGTTTTATGTATTTGCAGAAGCTGCCAATAAAAGCTGGAACACGCTAGTGCAGTTCTAGCAGGTCTGTAACTTTCCATTCGGCTCAAAGCAAGCAGCTGTTGTTTTGAACTGTGTGCCTTATCTTAGTACCAAGGCCACAGGGAAGCGTATTATCTGTGGCCCAGTGAGCAGTCTTTCTCCTCCTTCTATTTCTTCATTCTTCAACTGACTTCTTTTACCTTTATATTTTTGCATTTATATTTGTGTGGCGTCTTTTTAGGCTGAAACTGGATTTTTTTTTTTTTTTGCTCTAAGAGGAGCTATGCTGTATTTGGACTCTTGACAAAGAACTTATGCCTTAGTAAACTTCTATGAATGATTTTTCCTGCATGTTGTGTTTCCCTGTAATCCCATGTCTGCCAGAGTTCCACTACTCTGCTACTTTGCTGCATAGGCAACAGTCAGGAGTGGCCTCGGGCATTGATTCCTAACACCTTCCTACATGGAACCTATTTTAGTACACCTGTGACTGGTGTTCGGGTGGATTTCTTTGTTCCTTTGCTTGCTGATGTAAATAAACGCTGTTAGATAGAAAGAACAGTGTGTGGACTTTTCCTTCTCCTTACACGGATGCAACTGCTGCGAACTCTGCTACTGCCTGAAGAGGTTTTGCACAGAGTAAATGTGCCGGACAGGCAGAAATAAACACAGAACCAATTGTGCCCATTCAAGTGGCCTCCATGACAGCGGAATGCCACCTGGCCAAGGTTGGCTTACCTGCTCAGCAGGCAG
Source organism: Podarcis cretensis (assembly GCF_951804945.1). NCBI lineage: Eukaryota > Metazoa > Chordata > Lepidosauria > Squamata > Lacertidae > Podarcis > Podarcis cretensis. The sequence goes on from NC_137186.1 coordinate 9,798,032, forward strand.
AGGCTGGTCCAGCATTTCAACGTCCGGATGCTGGGGAAGGTTGTAGAGTTTGCAGAGATCGGAAATGATCCGCTTCAGGTGCTGCAGAAGCTACCCAAGAAGGAAGCCAACGAGAACAAAGTTATGGGAAAAGGAGGAATGCTGATCGCCCCTCACCCGCCTCCTCCAGCTCAATCGCTCCCCCTCCTTCCCCAAAGACATTGGCGCTTCTTCTGCCTCACCAACGTATTTCCTTTCTTCACGTCTGCTAGCCGCTCCAGGATCGCCGCCAGGTTAGGATCGTCCGATTCCACGGACCATATTGGGGGGACAGCTGGATAAGACTCCTAGAGAAGGCGGGGAAACCGAGGGGGTTAGCAATAGGCAGCATCTCACAGAGATAACCAGATATGACCATGTTGTCTTGCTTCAGTCCTCTGCAACTTCCTGCCACAGGCCCATTATGCTAGTGATGAGGATGCTATGGTCCTCCAGATGTCACTGGACTACAACTCCCATCACCCATGCTGGCTGAGGCTGATGGGAATTAGAGTCCAATGATACCTTGAGGGCACCAGGTTCTCCAATCTTGATCTAAATAACTTGACTTCAGCTCCCACGGGCTAGCAATGTTATTCTACCTGCCAGGGTTCTTGTGGCCCTCTGAAAGCCATGCAGCTAGGGACTAACTCGATGCCATAATGAAGTCTGCCAGTCCAATCTCAAGGGGTCTCAAGTCTAAGGTCTTAGTTGAGATAACAACCCTCCTTGCTTTTTTGACCCAGACATCTGTTATTCCAGAGCTGGAGATCCTGCTGGTACCTCCAGATACTGTTGGCCTTCCAACACACATCAGCTGCAGCCAAGATGTCCAATGGTCAGGGTTGAGGGGCTACATGTTCCCCAGATCTCTGAAGTGGTATTTCTAGTCTACACCATTAAGGAAGGCAAAAGGGTCTGAAGAGCAGAGTCGTAAAAGCAAAATAGTGACACCTCTTTGCCTGATCCTGATCCTTTCTCATCTTTTCCCACCTATGCCATGAAAGCACCTGGGCTGTCCTGCACCTCTGTTTCCATGCTGCAGCCTGCACCCCTTTTCGGCTACATGCTGCACACTGTGTTACTCTGGCAGCTGTCCCATATAACTCACATCTCCCCTACTAAATCAAGGCTGGTCTCCCAAACCTGCTGGATTAGGCTCAAAGGCCAGTCTGTCCTGGCATTCTGTCCTCAGGGTGGAGAACCAGGTGCCCCTGGGAAACCCAAAAGCAGGACTTAGGCACAACAGCAGCTGGCAATTCAGAGGCATACTGTCTTTCACAGGGGAAGGAGAAGATAGCCATGGTGACTAACTAGCCTTGATAGCCTTATTCTCCACAAATCTGTCCAATCCTCTTTTCAAGTCATCCAGTTTGGTGTCCATATTACATTCCATCATTTGCGCACTGTGTGAAGAACTACTTTCTTTTGTCTGTCCAACATTTGGCTTACCGGCTGGCCCCACTGGGTTCTCATGTCGCGAAAGTGTTCAAGAAGGAAGACCCCCTGCCTCCTAGCTGCCCGCATTGTGCTTAAGCCTCAGCGTGGTCATCAGAGGCGAGCAGAAAGTCCATGCAGGCGAGTGAGTAGGCTGGCGGAGGGAGGATCCCTCCAACCCTCCTCTGCCAACCCACTGAGTTTGTGTCTCAGTTGCAAAGGCAGGGCAAGTCTTTGCTTTTGCTTGGAAGTGGGCTGGCAGAGGGTGAGTGGGTTAGATCAGTGTTTCCCAACCTTGGGCCTCCAGCTGTTTTTGAACTACAATTCCCATCATCCCTGACCACTGGTCTTGCTAGCTAGGGATGATGGGAGTTGTAGTCCAAAAACAGCTGCAGGCCCAAGGTTGGGAAACACTGGGTTAGATCATGCAATGTTGGCCTGGAGGCTACATGCCACTGATGGAAAATGGGGCTTCCGCCTCCACTGCAGCCAGAATGTTAACACAGGATACCACAATATGCCAAGTTTGCAACTCTGGTAGGTTTGCACAGGGGCTTGCCATGATCCCTCTTGCACCTGGCCAACTACCCCCACCCCCGGCCCGCCTTAGGCCCCGCCCTCCAAGCTCCGCCCCCCACATGCCCCGCCCCTTCCAGAAAACGCCCCGCCCCACCTCTGCATGCCCCGCCCCGGTTCCACACGCCCCGCCCCATCGCCCCACTCTCCTCCAAGCCCCGCCCCCGCCCAATTGAAGGCGCCCCCTTCCTCCCCCCCCCGCACCCGGGGACTCACCGTGATGTTGCCATGGATACGGACGGGCCCCCCGCCGCCCGGGCCGGGCAGGAACTCGCAGCCCAGCTCGTCCGGGCAGGCGCGGGCGATGCGGAAGCGCTCGTGGCCGCGGTGGAAGATGGACTCGAGGAGCCGCAGCTCCCGCCTCAGCAGCGCGCGCCCCGGCCCCGCCCCCAGCGCGGCGCCAGGCCCCGCCCCCAGCACGGCGCCAGGCCCCGCCCCGCCCGGCCCCGTGCGCTGCATCTTCCCATCGAGCGGCCCGCCACGGCCCCCGGGCCCCCCGCGTCCCCCCACACCGCAAGATGGCGGCCGGGAAGGGCCCGCAGTCGGAAGTGACGACCCGCATCCTGCTCCTCCCCCCATCGGCGCGCGGGCGGGGGAGGAGGAGGAGGAAGAGGAGGAGCCACGCCGGAAGGAGGTGACGGCGGAGGCCCGCGCGGCCGCACGCACGGCGCCGTCGTCATGGAGACGGGCGCTTCCGGGCCCGAGCGGAAGTGGAATCCCAATGCCCGTTCTTTCTCTACTTTCGGCCACAGAGGTGGTGGGCCCTAGAGCGTCGCCGTAGCGCGACTTCATAAAGGGGCTAGAATGTCGCGTTTCCAATATGCTTCACAGAAGTATCAGCTCCTCCTCCTTTGGGTGACTTGGGGAGCTTTATTTAGAAAATGATACTTCTACCATGGAGATTGTAAGGTATAGAGCGGCGCCAATAGCGGCCGTAGAGAAGCCTCCGATTTTGCCTAGAGCGGCTCTACGCTACTCCATACGCAGCTCGAGAATTAAAAGGACTTCCCAAGTTCACCGGAAGTTCCGGTGTTGTTAGACTCGAATGTTACCCGCACAGGAACAAACACCCATGGGCGGGTGTTATATATACTGACAGGAAACGGAAGTCAAGTCAAGGAAACGGGCGGAAATGAGGGAGAAATAGCTCTTGCCCTGAAGTGGGATGGGAAAAGCGGGTGGGGGGCGCAGTTTGGAATCCTGGAGAACTTCCCTCGCAATTGGCTGCTTCCGATGTGACGCAAGAAGATGTACCTCCCAGGAAATATGGGGGAGGGTGACGAACAGCTTTTTGGTGACGTCAGGGCACGAGTGGCCAATGGCGTGGCGAGAATCCCTAGGTGTGAATACCCTCAATCCTCACGGTGACGTCATAGCGAGGGATTACCACAGGATGTGTTATTTATTTTTGGAGCATATGACGCCCTCCTGTTATGAGGCCTGGTCACCTCCTTCTTTATTGCCGCCTTACAAAGAAGCTGGTAGACTGCCTCTAGTCAGGAAGGCTCCATTACTCATTCATTTATAATAGACCACTCTTCCTATATACAGTTTCTAGAGAGGGTTTCCGTGCAAATCAGTAATACTGTATGCACTGTTCAAAACAAAATAAAGACACTTAGAAGGTGCTATCAACCTTGTGAGAAGGAAGAATTGTGCAGGGCCTGGTGGTCCACTCAGACTGCACTCTCCCAAATTCCTTTTCTTTTTCTCCAGGTCTTCATTTTATAATCTTGCTCCTAATGGCGTTTATCTGTCTGCTGTGTAATAAACGAAAATATATTTTCAGCTGTTTAAAATATCATACTTTTTTTAATATAATGTTATTGTGCACACCTATCTCTCTGCTTGGCTATTCCAAACGAAGCCCCTCTGAAATCCGTAGGATTTGCATTACTTCCAAGGCTGTACAGTTAGCATTGCAGCCTATGCATGCTTACCTAGAAGTAAGTGCCTTAAGCTCAATGGGACCTTCTCTTGAGACAGCAGGCGTAAGATTGCACTGTAAATTGTTTCTCCTCTTAGCAACAGTTTACAAAGAGAATGTGGGAAAATTCGTATATCAACTTTGGCTTCTGTTAGATTAAAGCTACAGCAGGTTTTATTTCAGGGGGGTTGACTGGATGACCCTTGGGGTCCCTTCCCAGCCCTAGAATTCTATGCTAGTTGCTTAGAAATGCTCAAGGCCTTTGGAGGCCTTCTTATCTCACCAGCTGCTTATCTTCCTGCTGAAGGAGGAGGGGCAGGAAGCCCCCGCCTTTTTAAAATGAATCAGCAGAAAAACAAGTAGCCTGCAGAAGAAATCCAGCTCAGACCAGTTTTGCAGTTCGGTTGTGCTGAAGCAGCTACAGATGTTACATTCAGATTTGTACATGGGATTTGCTTTGCTGAACTGTATAAGAGCGCTTTGGACAATAATGCAAGCAAGCCACCTTACTTTTCGGCACGAGCCAAGGTTTGGGGTTCTATTTAGCTAAACCAAACCTGTCTTGTGCCTTCCTCTTGTGGGTTTGTTTCGCTTTCTCTAGGACAGGGGTTGTCAACCTGGTCCCTACTGCCCAATAATGGGCGTTTCAGGATTCTAGGTGGGTGGTAGAGGGTTCTATACCACAAGCTGAATCCTCCTTCCATCGACCACTGGTGGGCGGAAAGGAAATTTTACCATCAGAAAGATGCATTAGTGGGTAGGTATAAAAAGGTTGGCTATTCCTGCTCTAGGAGGACATTTGGATTCCTTCCAGGGACAGAACATATTTTTAACACTCCCTTGATGACTGTAAAATAATAATAATACAGTCATACCTCAGGTTAAGCATTTTCGGGTTGCGCTCCGCGGCGACCCGGAAGTAATGGAGCGTGTTGCTTCCGGGTTTCGCCGCTCGTGCATGTGCAGATGCTCAAAATGACATCACACACATGCGGTGAAGCAGCGACCCGCAGACGCAGCTTGCGTTCGCTTCAGGATGCCAACAGGGCTCCGGAACGGATCCCATTCGCATCCAGAGGTACCACTGTAATAACAATAACAACAATAATAATAATACAGACTATGTAATGAGGAAGTGGGTGGAGTCTAAGGTCAGAGGAAGGGGGCTGTTAAACCAGAGCAGCTGAATGGCTCACATGTAACGCCTGGCAACTAAGCAGACATTTGCAAGTCCTAAGTGGCTTTGGAAGTGGAGATCAGCAATGCTGAACCTGATCTGTGTGGGAGTTCCAACCAGAAACAGCATCTTTCCCCCTCAGCTCTTGGCAAATGCATCCGAGGGCATGGAGGAAGATGCAGGCAGCTAGCTCGTTCCCAGTGAAGACTTGGCCACCAAACAGGGTGAACAGGATGTGGCGATCCAGCCAGACTCTTGGTCCTTTAGCCTCGGGCCTTGCTGAAAGAGATGCAGCCTCTCTCGCCACCCTGAAGTGCCCTTGGCGAGAGGTGGTGTGTGCTCCAGCTGTTTTTGCTGCTCACAAGCCAGCTGTCTGGTTGTGTGCATGGAGTCTGTTGAAAAATGCATGTGGTGGTTCAGTGGGGGACTCTCTGGACCAGTTGCCATGGATACCAAGGACGGAGATTCCTCCCTTATCACTGTTTGTGCTTTGAGAGAAAGGCCACTTCCTCACTGAGGCGACAAACACTGTAACCACAGCGTTTTCTAGCGAGCACTTCAACTGTCCAAATGCTCCTTTGTGTGTGCTGAAGGGGAGATTTTTACTATAGTTTTTGAACCTTGCAATTTTAAAGTAATATACAAACAAGTGAAAACAGGACATTGGAACATGGTTTGACACCTGAAGGTCACATTTGCACTACCCATTTAAAGCATGTGGCTTCCCCCAAAGAATCCTGGGACCTGTAGTTTGCTCAGGGTGCCGGGAATAGTAGCCTTGCAAAGGGGCAAACTATAGTTCCCAGGATTTTTTTAGGGGGAAGCAGTTCAAAAGCACATCAAAGTGCAAGTAGATAAATAGGTACCGCCCCGGCAGGAAGGTAAACGGCGTTTCCATGCGCTGCTCTGGTTCGCCAGAAGCGGCTTAGTCATGCTGGCCACATGACCCGGAAGCTGTACGCCGGCTCCCTCGGCCAGTAAAGCGAGATGAGCGCCGCAACCCCAGAGTTGTCTGCGACTGGACCTAATGGTCAGGGGTCCCTTTACCTTTACCTTAATGTGCATTAAAGGGATCGTGTGTATGGGACTAAAGCATTAATGCATATGTGCTGGGTTGCCACCTACTGTGCATCAGTCTCAATAGAAGCTGAACAAACCTCATATTTCTGTTCTTCACACTCAAGCTGCTAGCTTGCCCACTCAGGTAGGGTGTGAAAATGGGTAGTACATTGCTGCAAGGTGGGGGACGGCTTCCTCTTCCAGGGTCAACGCATAATGTGCACATGGCTGACCTGTAGTGCACACCAAGTGCTCCTTTGTAGGATCAGCAACAACCCCGCGCATAGAAATCTAGTGTGCCCAGGAGGAGAGTTGGCCCTTTCCCTGATGTGCTAGCTTTCTAGGGGCAGGGAATTGGTTGGAGTGGAGGAGCCTGAAGTCTGAGATGGCAAAGCCCAGGCCCAGATTCCTTACTGCAGGAAAGGCTAGGCTAGATAGAGCTAGATAGAGAGAAATATATATTATTAAATATTTTTATTCATTGTTATTGAATTGGACGTCCCTGTTTTCATCAGAGAAATGTTGGAGGGTTTGGGCTAGTGAGGGTTGTGACCTGGGGGTTTGTCGCTAAGGAAGAATCCCAAGGGGCAAGAAGAAGAAGAAGAGTTTGGATTTGATATCCCGCCTTTCACTCCCCTTCAGGAGTCTCAAAGCGGCTATCATTCTCCTTTCCCTTCCTCCCCCACAACAAACACTCTGTGGGGTGAGTGGGGCTGAGAGACTTCAAAGAAGTGTGACTGGCCCAAGGTCACCCAGCAGCTGCATGTGGAGGAGCGGAGACGTGAACCCGGTTCCCTAGATTACGAGACTACTGCTCTTAACCACTACACCACACTGGCTCTCAAGGAGAGAGGCACCCCTGTCCAAAGCGAATAAGGACAGCCCCCCCATCCCGTTCCTCACACTGCTACTCTTCTACAGATGGCGAAATGACGAGAACCTGTCAACGCATCAATTCTTCCTTCCTTGCCATAATCAAACTAATGACATCTCCCACATCTGCCAGCCTCTCTAGAACATGTTTCTAGGCCACTGAGGAGGCTTGCCTGGTGAATCAATCCTGGAGATGCGAAATTTGCTGCTTCCCTTTGAAACGCCTTAGCGGAAAGACACACTCCAAAAGTGCTTCCCTGGGCCCCGTTCTCTCCCGCCCCCCCACTCCAAGGGCCCTGCGCATTTGCCCTCAAACATGGAAACTCCATTACCAAAGTACGCAGCTGGCACAGAGCGGTGTGACCTTTATAGATGCCAGCAAGGTTGTGGTACTGTGGCTGATTCACATTATGCTGTGGGGAGGTTAATTGGAAGAGGGGGAGGGGGAGCAGAGGGGAACAGACCCCCACCCCAGAGACACTACGCAATCATTTGCGGCCAGCTTCTGCCAGACTGAAGCTTGCAATCTGCATGAACAGTCTTCGTAACACTAAAAAAAAACGGTGGGTTTCCTTTTCCTGTTAGGCAAAGATCGTAAGACGACCCAGATGGTCGCCAGATTCTGTGTACGGATCTGTAGGTGCAAACAATCCCCCGACTCAAACTAGTTCGTTAAAAAAATCCCCAAACTCAGTTCCATGGGTGACTCTGGGTCATCTCTCTGCGGTAGCTTATCTTAAAGTTTTAAGTGTCTATACGCTTATCGCATTTATAAATGTTAAATTTATTGTTGTACATTGTTTTAACTGTTTGTTTTCCTTCTGGGATTATACTCCCAAGTGTGTTTTATAAGCTGGTCTCCAACCGTAATAAATTATCTACAGTGGTACCTCGCAAGACGAATGCCTCGTAAGACGAAAAATGCGCAAGACGAAAGGGTTTTTTGTTTTTTGAGTTGCTTCGCAAGACGATTTTCCCTATGGGCTTGCTTCGCAAGACGAAAACGTCTTGCGAGTTTGTTTCCTTTTTCTTACAACCGTTAATACCCAGGGAATCCGTGCTCCGCAAGACGAAAAAATCGCAAGACAAAACAACTCGCAGAACAAATTAATTTCGTCTTGCGAGGCACCACTGTATCTAATAATTTAGATTGGGGATCTGGCCACCCTGATTGTGTTGAGAGGGCCCCCATCTCTCTCTCTCTCTCTCTCTCTCTCTCTCTCTCTCTCTCTCTCTCCCCCCCCCCCGTCTCTCTCTATCTCTGTGTGTGTCTGAAACACACCCAGAGGGAAATTTGCAGGAGAAGCACCAGACAAAAATATTGGGGTGCGGAAATCACATCCCAAGGCCAAACTGTTTATGGGGGAGAGATCCGCCTGCGCATTCTGAGAGGACTGTGTGGAAGGAGCTGTCCTGCCCTCTCAACTTCAACATGGACTCCTGCCCTGTTCTTGGATCTGCTGTTTGGAGAAGAGACTTCAGGGAAGGAACTGCTCTTCATAAAGGGCCAGAAGAAAACACAAACAAAACACAATAAGGGTGGGGTTGGAGGGAGGACGCGGTGGAGAGAGGAGGAGGAGGAGGACAACATTTGTATTCCTTGCAATGTCCCCACCACTTCTTTTATTAGACTTGACTCATCATCCAGCTCCTGCTTCCCCTGCTAAATGCTCGTCTCACTCTCGGGCGATTGTGAATTATTAAAGGCACGGATGCTGAATCATCAGAGCACCGTGGTTGGCGGGAAAAGGATACGAATGAGTGTATATCGCACACTCAGAGAGAGTCAGCGGTGACTGGTGGCTGTTGAGACTGGTAGGGCAGAAGGCAGGGAGGCCAACAGTAGGTGGTGCTAGAGCTCCCTGTTGAGTTCTACAGTGGCAACACTTGAGTCTGTGTACACATAACTCTGGCTCCAGTGCGTTCCTGTACACATGACATGAGCCACAATGCGTATCTATGCCATAGTTTCTTGAGAATTGTTGTTGTTAAAATAAAATACCACCCTCTATCCCTAGATCTCAGGGTGGTTCACAACATAAAATTACAATATACAAAACACAAAATACATAATAAAAACAAACCAAGAATTTCCCCCTCCCACAACACATTTAAAAGGGTACCAGCCAAAGGGCTAGTTGAAGAGGAGCGTTCTCTCCTGGTACCTAAAGGTGTATAATGAAGGCGCCAGCTGAACCTCCCTGGGGAAATCATTCCACAGATAGGGAGCCACTGCAGAAAAGGCCCCGTTCTCGTGTTGCCGCCCTCCAGACCTCAACGTGGAGGAGGTACACAAAGAAGGTGATCTCAGGGTTTGGGTAGGTTCACGTGGAGAGAGTCGGTCCTTGAGGCACTATGATCCTCTTGACCCGCTTGAAGCATTTCCCCCTCAAACCAGCTTCCACCTAGTTTGAAAACACACACTGCAGCTGCTTCCCAGGTGCGGATATTTGAGACAGCTGTTGCGCTTGCACAGATGTCAGCAGATGTCGTACCAGAACTCCAGGGAATGAACCGGGGACCTTCTACAGGCAAGGCAGATGTTCTGCGGCTGAACTATGGCCCTTCTCCAAAGAAGGGGACGTGGGATACTGCCTTAAAGGTAAAGGGACCCCTGACCATTTAGGTCCAGTCGTGGCTGACTCTGGGGTTGCGGCGCTCATCTCGCTTTATTGGCCGAGGGAGCCGGCGTACAGCTTCTGGGTCATGTGGCCAGCATGACTAAGCTGCTTCTGGCGAACCAGAGCAGCGCACGGAAACGCCGTTTACCTTCCCGCCTGAGTGATACCTATTTATCTACTTGCACTTTGACGTGCTTTCGAACTGCTAGGTTGGCAGGAGCTGGGACTGAGCAATGGGAGCTCACCCCGTCACAGGGATTCGAACCGCCGACCTTCTGATCGGCAAGTCCTAGGCTCTGTGGTTTAACCCACAGCGCCACCTGCGTCCTGCGGGATACTGCCTTAAAAAGCATCAAACCATTGGCCCATCAAACTCAACACTGACTGGCAGCAGTTCTCTGGGGTTTCAGGGAGGGGGCATTCCCAGGTCTACCTGGCGACGACAAGGGTTGAACCTGGAATTTTCTGCATGCAAAGCAGGTGAGTTAGAGGCCGCCTCTCGGTTCCTGCAGCTGACTACAGACAAAGCCATTAGTCCAGCTAACTAGGAGAGTGCAGTCTTCTCTTCCAGCTCCCCTCACCCCCCCTGTGCAGCCTGCCTTTCTGTTCCATAGGCTCTTCACGCATGGACAGGCTTTCTGGCCCAGAGCATCACGCCTGGCTAGAACAGAAGAGCAAATGCCAGACGCCATCTGCATGGCTGCCCTTGTGCCTGCCTTTCCTGACCTCCTGACTTTCCAATGAGGGAGGGGAGCTGTTTGAATGGGGTGGGGAGGGGGGCGAGCAGGGAAGGAACTTGAGAAACGCGGCTGTTGACCTTGCTATTGAAACCAAAGGGAACCTTCAAATATTCCACAAAACATTGCCATTGTGTAATATTTCCATTTGGGGGAAAAATACTATGGTATGCAGGACTTGAAGTATAGCAAAAGATGAGAATCTGTAGTTTAACCATTTGGAATTAACCTATATAATGGATGATGATGCTGATTATACCCCGCCCATCCGGCTGGGTTTACCCAGCCACTCTGGGCGGCTTCCAGCACATATAAAAACATCGTAAAATGTCAAACATTAATAATAATAAAAAAACCCTTCCCATTACAGGGCTGCCTTCAGATGTCTTCTAAAAGTTGTGTAGTTCTTTTATCTCCTTGACATCTGATGGATAAAATGTAAGCAACATAGCAGCTTTATCAGGGCATAAAACAATACCATGGAAGGTTGGATTGGAAATCAATGGATAGGAGAGATTTGTTGTGACTGTGTTTTTAAAAGAATTCGTAAATTTGAAAATTTAATTTAAAAATATTATTTTTAAAAAATGAAACCAAAGAAACAAGGAATGTAAAATGTGGAGACAGCTTCTCTTGGACTTGGTGGGACTGTGCTGTGGGTTTATTGATTTATTCGAATTTAAAGCATTTACAAACTGCTTCTTATTGTGACATACCACCCCAATCTCCAAGCAGTGAGAAACTCCAGCCGTTCCAGCACTTGCCCAGGGATCAATTTCCTTGTAACAAGAGGAGACTGTGACGCATTTGGGATAGGTAGATAGATATACATACAACCTGAGCGTAGGGTGGAGGGGCTCACAGCATTAACACCTCAGCAGATCTTGCTGTTCCATTGGTCACAGTTTTAGATCCAGGACAGAGTGAAGCACAGTCTATCTGTCTGCAGCTTCTAGCATTCCACTTTTCAGCTCTCACACACAACGCTGGCAAGTTCATGAAGCAGGGCGGGGGGGGGGTGGAAGCCCACTGAGTTGGTTTATGGCAACAGAGCGACTTCTTTGGGGATGTTAAATCGTGGCACTTAACTAGCCAGCCGTTAACTTGATAATGGACCTGGTTTGGCAAGCTTGCTCTCGTATATTGGAAGAGGACCCCAGATGATATCCGGACTGAGCCCCAACCTCACCCGCAAAACACATAACAATCATTTTTATTTTTAAAAAATCTCAAAGCATAAAAACGGGGTCAGAAATATTGTTAAAACTAAAACAGAAATACAGCATGAAACATTGAAAACAGTAGTGTAAAAATATATAAAAGCTTGCAAAATGGGTGTTCATATAATATATATATATATATAGGGCCCGGGAAAGCTTGGGCAAAGAAGATTGCAAAATCGAAGAAATCACAGCTAGCTAAATGCAGGAATCACATTCATATGCATCAGCTTTTGAAGAACTAGAGATCACTTCATCAAATGCATTATTATTACATTTTGGTAATGCTTTCATGAAGAAATGGACATGTATTTGTATGAAGGTGTGTAGATGCTTCCGATAAACTAAATGAAAACAAAGACCAGGCTGTTCATCTGGGCGGCTTCTTGGCTGATGTGTTCTTGTGTCCTGCCTACACCCCCCCCCCTCCAGCAGCCAGCCCCCTCCCCAGGCATCCATCAGGCCTTGTTTGTGGGTTAAGCCCTGACTGACCTAAATGGAGCCTGCTTTGAATTTGGCTGGTTTCAGTCTAGCTCCCCCCCCTCCACACATTCCTCTTCCTGGCCAAACCCTAGGTGGTTTGGGGGGCAGAGTGGAGTGCGATGTGTTCCAGTCACCTGCTCAGTCAGGAAGGCTTCGTGTTTGTAAACAAGACAGCACGCAAAATGGTATATGTGCACCAGGGAAGCACACTGAGAGATTAAATGCACTGTTCTGCTGTCACGGTGTGCGTGTGTGTGTGTTAGGGATGTGCGACCATGTCAATTTTTGTTTCAGTTTCTCCTTTCTACCAATCGGTTCTCCACAAAAAAGCATATGGAGTCAACTAAACACACAGTCCCTGCTCCTGCCAACTAAACACACGGTCCCTGCTCCTGCCAACCTAGCAGTTCAAAAGCACCTCAAAGTGCAAGTAGATAAATAGGTACCACTCCGGCAGGAAGGTAACGGCATTTCCGTGCGCTGCTCTGGTTCGCCAGAAGCGGCTTAGTCCTGCTGGCCACATGACCCAGAAGCTGTACGCAGGCTCCCTCGGCCAATAAAGCGAGATGAGCACCGCAACCCCAGAGTCGGCAACAACTGAACCTAATGGTCAGGGGTCCCTTTACCTTTAACTTAAAAACACAGACATACCCGTGTGCAGCTAACCCCACACAAAGGCTCACACAACTCAAACACATACACTCTCTCACACTTAAAGTCATACAGTGGTACCTCGGGTTAAGTACTTAATTCATTCCGGAGGTTCGTTCTTAACCTGAACTGTTCTTAACCTGAAGCAACACTTTAGCTAATGGGGCCTCCTGCTGCCGCCACGCCGCCAGGGCACGATTTCTGTTCTCATCCTGAAGCAAAGTTCTTAACCCGAGGTAATATTTCTGGGTTAGTGGAGTCTGTAACCTGAAGCGTCTGTAACCTGAGGTACCACTCTTGAGTTCCCACACCAGAAGCGCAGCCATACAGTACAGGAAAGGAGTGTTGATACAGACTGTACAACCGTGGCTTATTCACTCATAAGAAGAACCCCACTGGATCAGTCCAATGACCAGTCTACTCCAGTATCCTGTTCTTACAATGGCCAGCAAGATGCTCCATTGGGAATCACACAAGCAGGACCTGAATCACTCTGCCTGTGATCTCCAGCACCTGGCATTCAGAGGCATGAAGCCTCCAACAGAGGAGTGACCACTGGCCAGTAGCTGCTGATAGCCCTCTCCTCCATGAATTTGTCAAATCTTTTAAAGCCATCCAGGTTGGTGGCCAGCACTGCCTCCTGCCAGAGGGAATCCCATAGTTTAACTACAAAAAGAAGTTCTTTCTTTTCTTCAGTCCTGAATTTTCCAACATCAATGGATGGAAGGATGACACACACAGAACTATCATCCTGTTACACTCTCTCTCTCTCTCTCACACACACACAGACAGACACAGAAAACGATGCATGTAGGCTTCAGGAATTATTGTGCAGGTACCCAGAATCACACTCATGGGGCCTCTTGCACATGATCAAATCAATACACTCGTGCATGCTTACTGTACATACTTGACCACAGCGAATACCTTTTCCTACAATAAACAGGGAGAGAATCTCTCCCCTTCCACCCCCACTTTCTGGTTCTCACACACTACAAGGTGGGAAGTATATAGTTCTCTCCAGTGCCTGCTTCTGCTTATATACCATATATGCGCGCGCACACACACACACACACACACATATATATCTACTCGCTGAATTATCTGACAACTGGGAAACACTGGCCTGTGAGCGCTCCAGTTGGAGAACAGCCTTTACCAAAGGTGTCATGGGCTTTGACGACACTCGAACTCAGGACGCAAGGGAGAAACGTGGTAGGAGGAAGGCACGCTTGGCAAATCCACACGGTGATCAGCTCCCGCCCGGAAACCAATGTCCCCACTGTGGAAGGACGTGTGGATCCAGAACTGGCCTCCACAGTCACTTACGGACTCATTGTTAAAACTGTGTTTAAGGAAGACAATCTTACTCGGCTACGAGGGATCGCCACAGAAGAAGAAGAAGATATGCACATACTGTAACAGATTCCGCCTGTAGCTGGATGGTAGAGTGTTTGCACTACATGCAGGTTCAATCTCCAGTATCTGCAACTAGGGTTGGGAATGAGCTACTATCAGTTGGAGCCGAGTAGACACTACTCAGCTATAGAGACCAGTGGTCTGGCACAGTATAACTGAGTGTCCCATCAGTGAAGGGCCTTAGTTTAGTGTTAGAGCACCTGTTTGGCATGCAGAAGGTCCCAGGTTCAATCCCCGGCATCTCCAGGTAGGGCTGGAAACATCCCCTGGGAGAGCCCTTGGAGAGCGGCTGTGGTCATTGTAGACTATTGGACTACTTGAATATTGCTCAACTGCCTTGGTGTATCACGTCGTGAAATTTCTGCCCATTGAAGCAATTGAAATGGGCTGTGCTAGTTGATTTCTAATTGTATCTCGGAATTAAAATGGTAAGGCAATAGAATACAATACAATAAATTTAAAAAGCAAGCTGGGTTTTTTTTTTTAAAAAAGCCTTATTTATAGCCACATCAGATAACTGAGCCACCCACTCCAGGTTCTCAGAGGGTAAGCACACTCTTTGAACTGCCTACTGTAGTGGGTTTTTGTAGCTTACTTAATGACACAGTCACACGGATGGCAAATGCCATCCAAATACAATTTCATCCGGCGCTCTTTTTGATTATATGAGTTTTTGATCTGCTGTTTATGTCTTATCTTGTGATGCTGCCATGTTGCCTCTTCTGTACAAGTTTCTTCAGGTATTTTTCTTTATACCTTTCATCTCCTTACCTTATACCTGAGCGTGCTCAGTTCCTTTCCTCTTTTGTTGACTCATTGGAATACCCTGCCTGTCTTGTTTGTTATACATTTAATAAGATAATTTTAAGAAGGAAGGAAGGAAGGAAGGAAGGAAGGAAGGAAGGAAGGAAGGAAAGAAAGAAAGAAAGAAAGAAAGAAAGAAAGAAGCAGTAAAAAGGCAATTTGAAACTCAACATGCATATTTAATGCAGCAATGCCTCGGATCCCCTGAACAAAGCCTGCTAACCTTTGGCAGTGCACAAATCACAGCTTGGGAGCCCCTGATGTAGACAACACTGAACCGGATGGACCAGTGGTCTGACTCAGTATAAGTCAGCTTCCTACGTCTCTTTCCCTTGTGTATGCATTTTTCTTTATATCTCTCCCCCCCCCAAAGGACTCTCCCCCCTCTCTCCCATACTCATCCAGACTTGCACAAAGCGGGGCAGAGGGTCTTTACAGAGCATTAAGACTTTGTCTCTCCCACTCCCCATAGCCGTACCTTTATGTCTGCGCGACAAAGGAAATAACACACACAAAGAGAGAGCCATCTAAATACAAGCAAATATCTTAGCCCTTTCTTCCATCCTTCAGATTTCTACTCTCCTCCATATCCTGAATATACACCAAGCAATGCGCTCCATCAGGAGGGCTCGGTATAGGCCAGTCCTAAGGATGCCGGCGTGGTCCTGTCCATCTTCATCTCCGAGCTTCTGAGACACTTGCTTCCGCTCCCCTGCGCTGGGGAAAGGGCAGCTACCTCCCCCCCTCCCCGTCCTTCGCCTCTAGCGGCAGACGGCGGATGGGTCCCCGCGGACCTGGATCGGCCCGTGTGTTCCGGGGACGTAAGAGCCAGCGCTCGCCAGCTCCTCAGGGGTGGCCTCTGCGTCAAGGGGAGCAGCCGGAGCCAAGGCGCTGGGTAGAGAGAGAGGACGCCAAATGTAGAGAGAGCCTGGAGCATCCTGGCACTTGCCTCTCTCTCCCCACCCCCCCCTCGCCCTCCCGAGCATCATCTCGGCCCCTTCACAGGTTCTCCTGCGCATCGCCTTGGCGAGCCAGGCGAGGTCGAGGCGTGAGTAGGTTGGTAGGTGGGTGAGTGAGTGGATGGGGGCTCCCGGGTTTTTGCGCATGGCTCTCCGGCGGGGCTGACGGTCCGTTCAGCACCAGGGACAGCGGCAAAGCGCTCCAGCACCACGGAGAGCGCGCCGTTGCCCCGAAAGAGGAAGCGCCGGCTTGGACTTCAGCACCACGGACAGCGGCCGAAAGGTGGGGGGCGACTTAGAAGGAACTTGGGCTGGGTTAGAGATTGCGGTGCCCCCCCCCCCCAACAACTCAGAGAAGCCTCCATTCTCTGCAGTCCCCACCTCCACACACACACACACACACACACCTACACCTCATTCAATCCTAGGAGCTGCCGGAACCGCCTGCACCACTTGGATTGTAACCCCCCCATATTGGAGGGGGTGTGTGGAACGCATAAGGACAGAGGCAATGTCTTTATTTTGAGGGAGAAGATTCCTCGCCCACCCGCTTCAATGGCTCTTCTGATCTGCCTCTGCCTTCTTGGGATCTTGAGAAGTAAGTGTAATCCCCTCCTTTCCCTATTGCGTTTAGGGCTCCCTTTCCCCCAAGACTAGCATCCTACTCTAAATGAAAGCAGAGGCTTTGTTTAGAATCAGACAGTGCGCCCTTTCCTCCTCTCGGCTTCCTAGGGAGGGGAGCCGCTGCCGGTCGCGAGTACGAGCTTCTATTTTTATTGTGTCTCCAAATGATGCTCTTGAAAAATACGTCAGTTACTCAGCTGGGCAGAGATTTGACAGGCCGCCGATGGCTTAGCGGGGAAGCCAGATCACCCCGTCCACCTCCTGCCTAACCAGTACTTAGGGTGGGCAAGGTGACTTCCATCTCAACAGGCCAACTCATGCTGAAGTTTCCCTCTCCTCAAAAAGGAAAAAGGAAAGGGGAAAAAACGGGAGGGGGGAATCTGGGAAGGTCATTTATCTGCCCATCGTCCATCCGAGGAACCGCACTAGGCAAGGCGAAAGAGGCTGCGGAGTGGGGCAGCAGGATGGGGGCTGAGATTAGGTTCCCCTTAGGCACGACTGTTTACAGCTGGCGGATAGCCCCGGGGAAACTCCATGGGACTGGCTCTGTCTGACAGTCCAGCTAGCTCCATCTGTCTTTCAGCAAGGGGCAGCTGCAGGGAAGTTCATAACCCCAGGCACGATGACGATGAGAGAGAGAGAAGGAAACAAGAAGAGAGGGAGAGGGAGAAGGGGAGAACCAGCAAACGCCGGAGGATCTTCTGAGTGATATGAGGATGGAGGAAAGGTTGATAGGAGCACTAGATGGTGATCTGGCGGTTATTGGCTTTGGTGGCTGGTGCTCATTGGGGCTGGTGGGGCAGAAGGCAGGGAGCCCGACAGTAGGCGGAGCCAGAGCTAATGACAGGCAGAGCTAACTGATTATAGTTTTGTCCCCATCCCCCTCTTCCCTGCTGAGTTCTGCAAGGGGCATCACTGAGACTAAGGGTGCCAACAGGCAGGGCCAACCCCGGGCCTGGTTATGAGTCAAAAAGCAGGCAGGTGGGGGCACACTAAGCTTGGTGGGGCAGTGCCCTAATTGACCAGCCTCCACTGGGTATTGGGTTCTTGCAAGACTTCTATGAGAGGACAGTTGTATGGCAGTTGCAGACAGTGTTGAGTAGGGGATGGGAGTTGCAGAAGGGGCCCTTTACTAAGTATCTGAATGGTGCAGTTGCACAAGCTGAGCTTTACAGGCCTAGAATAATTTGGCTGTTACTGTGAAGGGTTTGTTTTAATACATAATGTTTACTTGTGTTTTTTTTAATTGCAAGCTGTTTTGAGGTGAATTGCAGGGGGAGTGAGATATTCATTAAAAACAAAAACAAAAACCACCCCACAATATTTAAAATGAGGGATCATCCAGAGAGGGTGGACTCTCTCAAGGCAGCAGGTTTAACATCTGGGTATTCTGCAGCTTCCAGTAGAAAAATTAGATGCCTTGTATTTAGATTCTTGCTGTTTTGTGTTAACCTGTAGATACCCTCCCCTTATAGATGCCTCACACACAACATTTTCTAGCTAATGAAATGCCCAAAGTCTTGTTCTCCATGAACTCGATCCATCTCCTATTGTGGAGTAGAGCAACCTTGACACTGGATTCAACAGAGAAGAACCCTGTGTGTCCATCAGACTGTCTTAAACAAAGCCACAGAGCAGAATTCTTTAGGTTATTTATTAGATAAGGAATGGGGAATGTCTGGTTCTCCATAAATTCTTGGACTCCAACTCCCATCAGCACCAGCTAGCATGGCC
This sequence comes from Podarcis cretensis, assembly GCF_951804945.1. Lineage (NCBI taxonomy): Eukaryota > Metazoa > Chordata > Lepidosauria > Squamata > Lacertidae > Podarcis > Podarcis cretensis. The sequence goes on from NC_137186.1 coordinate 9,816,351, forward strand.
AATGGTCAGGAATGATGATGAGCTGGAGTCCAGCAACATCAGGAGGGCCAGAAGCTACCAACCTATTTCCTAGACACATGTCCCAACCCATCAGGGATCACATATTAAATGCACATGCGGCCATCCAGATGTTGTCAGACTCCAACTCCCATCAGCGCCAGGCAGCATGGCCAATGGTCAGGAATGATGGGAGTTGAAGACCAGAAACACCTGGAGGGCCGCATATTCCCCCTACCTGCTCTAAAAGGAAATCCAGCCATTTCTCTTAACAGGAAATGCCTACCTAGCCCATTTCAAGGGATAGTGCTTTGAGGGAGGAGTGGTGGAAGTAGAGAGAGAAAAAGAGAGAGAGAAAAACATTTCACACTACATTCTCTTCAACATCACATCACTCCTGATCTTATAAACTTCTGTCACATTCCTGAGGAGGATCAAACGATTTGCAATGCCTGTTCTGGCAGGCAAATCCATTCCATGTGTGCATTGTAGAAGGGCAACTTAACATCCTTTCCTCTCTCATGCATGCCAAGAGGAATCACAGTTAATCATGTAGTTGGGTGTGTGTGTGTGTGCGGTATGTATAGTTAACTCTCAGAGGGAATTCCAGTCCTGTCGCGCAGGAGAGCTGCACAGAGCAGCAGCAGCGAGGAAGACGGATGAACCACAGTTACTTGTGAGTTACCGCTAGCCTCCAGCATCCAGACTCCACAGGACTCCAGGGTCCCTGGTGGCTAAGCAGCTGAGTCCATTGCCAGCTCATCCACAGGTACCATTCCCCACATCTCTGCTACAGCGCCACCCCTCCCACCCGTCAATTAGGGGAAATAACATTTTCCCTAGTCTGCTCTGCAAGACTGCCATAAGGATTGCTATAAGTATGCAACAGACTTTGCCCATGTGAAATATGCTATACATGTATGAAGCAACAGCAAGCGTCATCATTGCAATGTTTACCCAATCAGTCCAGTGTCCTTCCAGATGTTGCTGAACTCCCCATCAGTGCCACCCTGCCTGACCAGTGGTCAGGGATGATGGAAACCAGAGTCCAGTGGCATCTAGAAGGCCACAGTTTCCCCATTCCTGAATAGATCAAGGTTATTTGTTTCTATGTAACTACTTTTAAAAACGTGGCTGGTTTTACCAATGACCAGTAGGTGAGTCTTCATAGACACACTTCTCTGTCCTCTGTTCAGCAAGGAAGAAGCAGAGGTCAAGGACACATTATTTGTTGTTGTTGTTGTTTAGTCATTTAGTCGTGTCCGACTCTTCGTGACCCCATGGACCAGAGCACGCCAGGCACTCCTGTCTTCCACTGCCTCCCGCAGTTTGGTCAAACTCATGCTGGTAGCTTCGAGAACACTATCCAACCATCTCGTCCTCTGTCGTCCCCTTCTCCTTGTGCCCTCAATCTTTCCCAACATCTTCTCGTGAGGTGGCCACGCTCCAGTAGAAGCTACACTCAAACTAGGAGAGGAAATACAAACCACCCCATCATGGTCCTTCAAACACCCCATACTGGCCACAGGCCAAATAACGAGAGTCTCTTGAAGACCCTCCAAAACTACTTTTTTAAAAAATGATGTGAACAACATAACTACCCCTCTCCTCTGGGATATAATTAAAGCAGTTTTCAAGGGAGCTTGTACAGTGGTACCTTGGGTTACAGACGCTTCAGGTTACAGACTCCGCTAACCTAGAAATAGTACCTTGGGTTAAGAACTTTGCTTCAGGATGAGAACAGAAATTGCGCAGCGGTGGCGTGGCGGCAGTGGGAGGCCCCATTAGCTAAAGTGGTGCTTCAGGTTAAGAACAGTTTCAGGTTAAGAACAGACCTCCAGAACGAATTAAGTTCTTAACCCGAGGTACCACTTTATATAAAAAAAGGAAAGGGACACTGCATGGTGTCTCCCTTGCATGCAGAAGGTCCTGGGTTCAAATCCTAATAAAATTTCCAGATAGGGTTGGACAGCCTTGCAAAGCCCTGTCTAGTGTAGCATCCTGGTCTCTCAGTGGCCATCTGGATTCCTGCAGGAAGCCAAAAGGCAAAGCGTAAAGGAAAGAGCCTTTCTCTCACTGTTATTCCTGTTGTTGTTGTTTAGTCGTTTAGTCGTGTCCGACTCTTCGTGACCCCATGGACCAGAGCACGCCAGGCACTCCTGTCTTCCACTGCCTCCCACAGTTTGGTCAAACTCATGTTCGTAGCTTCGAGAACACTATCCAACCATCTCATCCTCTGTCGTCCCCTTCTCCTAGTGCCCTCCATCTTTCCCAACATCAGGGTCTTTTCCAGGGAGTCTTCTCATGAGGTGGCCAAAGTATTGGAGCCTCAGCTTCCTGATCTGTCCTTCCAGTGAGCACTCAGGGCTGATTTCCTTCAGAATGGATAGGTTTGATCTTCTTGCAGTCCATGGGACTCTCAAGAGTCTCCTCCGGGACCATAATTCAAAAGCATCAATTCTTCGGCGATCAGCCTTCTTTATGGTCCAGCTCTCGTTTCCATACATCACTACTGGGAAAACCATAGCACATTATAGCCAGGGGGAAAACCCCAAGCCAAGCAGGGTGAGTGAGGGGTGTGGCATGGGAGGGTGTGTAGGTTGAGGAGGGTCTCAGAGAAGCCCCAAGGGATGCGTATGGCCCCTGGGCCCATAGTTCCCAACCTCTGCTTTAGAGGAGACTCGCTCCTGAAGACAAGAGGGCTTTACAACTCTTCTTTCTCTCTTTCGCAAGGATGGGGAAGTTGGGGCCATCTGGACTCCAACTCCCATCAGGCCCAGGAAGTCTGGGATGATGGAAGCTGTAGTACAGCAACATCTGGAGGTCCTCAGTTTCCTCATTTCCTATGTTAAAGAGGGAGAAATATTGGATTCACATGTAGAGCAATGAAAGGAAGACGGAGTAGAGAAGGGTGCTGAGTGACAGGCAGGTCTTCTGTGAGCCTCGAGGGGGTCTGGGGTCTCCTTGCATGACCTTCCAAACACCACTGCTGAAATCCCATAAACATTCTATATTTACATTATCGTCCCTTTCCATATGATTCTTCGGATCTCTTTCTGCCTCCGTTCTTTCCCCCACCCACCAAAACCCAGTCCCTATGCAACAACAACACATGACTTCATGGGCAAGCTTGCACCATTCATTATGCATCGGGTGTGATGTGTTATGAAAGGAAGCAACATATGAATCATGGACCACTCACCCAGTGGTTTCCCCCACAGCTCCCATCTTCCAGGCACAAAACACAGTGATCTCATTTCTCTAATCTTGTCGCCTCTGCTGCCAATGTGCTATGAGTGCCATCGCTCAGTGGTACAGCATCTACTTGTTGCAGAAGGTCTCAGGTCCAATCCCTGGCATCTTCAAGTAGGGTGGAAGAAGGCCCCCTGCCCGAAATCCTGGAGAGCTGCTGCCAGTCTGTGTAAACAGTACTGAGCTAAGGTGAATCCAATGGTCTGATGGTATAAGGCAGCTTCCTCTGTCTCTATGTTTTAGGGAAGGGCCATAGCTCAGTAAAGAGTCACATCCATTGCTCTGCCCAATTTTCTCTTCGGCTCTAGCCCCAAAGGCAATCCGTAGGTAATTGCAATCCTTGAACTGATGAACATTTCCTTCTTTCTCCATTTAAACTAGGGTTGGGGAACATTCAACCCTCCATATATTATTGGACACCAGCTCTCGTTATCCCTGACTATTGGCCATGCTAGGGATGATGAGAGTAGACCACCCAGTTAGTTTAAACTAACCAGTGTTTCCCTAAGTTCTGGCATAACAAGGAACTCTGGCTAGTTTAAAAGCAGAGGTGGAACCTTCTCCACCCCAGAGGCACCACAAGAGGAAGGAAGACAGGAGCCTCTAGCTCACGCCAGCTCACGCCAGAAGCATTTAGCATTGCATTGGAAAGTGCCCAAAAGGTTCAGGTGTAAAAAACAAAAACAAGCCTTGTTTTGGGTGTGATGCTTGAATCCAGCCAAAACTGTTGAGCAGTCTGCCAAGAATAGAAGAAGCAGAGGCAAATTCCACCTTGCCAAGGCAAAGCTAGCGTGGTTTGCCAGAGTGACTGGTCATGCCCACTTGCTGCCATCTGACGCAAGTAACAAAAATGGGGGGGGGGAGAGAGAGAGAGAGAGAGGTGAGCTCTTCCCTGCCCCATGAATTATAAGATACAAGTGATAGGCTACGATCAGCTTGGAAGGGTGTCACAATTGTGTGGGCTTTCTGTTGCAGTGGTACCTTGGTTCTCAAACTTAATCCGTCCCGGAAGTCCGTTCCAAAACCAAAGCGTTCCAAAACCAAGGCATGCTTTCCCACAAAAAGTAATGCAAAATGGATTAATCCGTTCCAGACTTTTAAACACAACCCCTAAAACAGCAATTTAACATGAATTTTACTATCTAACGAGACCATGGATCCATAAAATGGAAGCAATAATCAATGTACTGTACTATAAAATAAATAAGACAGTATTGTAGATGGTAAAAATTAAAATCATTATTTTTTCTTACCTGCACCGATGATAGTCATTGTTTGGATGGGGGGCTTTTATCCATTTCCGCAGTCACACAAATCAGTCAATCAGTAGCTGAACTGGGTTCCACACAACCACAAAAACAAATTAACCAAAAAAGCCTCAAAAACAAAAACGCAAAATATATAGCAAAAACCAAAGTGTCAAACTTAATCCATTCCAGAAGTCTGTTTGACTTCCGAAATGTTCGAAAATCAAGACCCAGCTTCTGATTGGTGCAGGCGCCCAAGAAACAATAGCCGACAACCACATTGGATGTTCGGCTTCCGGAAAACGTTCGAAAACTGGAACATTTACTTCCAGGTTTTCGGTGTTTGAGAACCAAGGCATTTGAGAACCAAGGTACCACTGGACAGCTGTGATGGGAAACCTCTGGCCCACCTGATATCTTTGGACCCATCAGCCCCAGCCAGCTTGCCTAATGGTCAGGGATGATAAACGTAGTTGTAAATGATGGTTAGCTCAAAAGCTGGAATAATAAAGTATGGTTTGATCCTGGCTTGAGAGTTTTTAATATTTAATTTTAAACTGTTGAGAGCTGTCCTGGGACCTGATGGTGAAAAGTAGGGAATAAGTTTAAATCATCATCATAGAATTGTAGAGTTGTAAGGGACCCTGAGAATCATAAGTAGTCCAAACCCCTGCAATGCCGGAATATGCAGCTGTCCCATACGGGGGTCAAACCTACAAACTTGGTATTTGTGCTGGGCCCGGGGGTAACCCATGAAACGCAGTCCAGGACCAGACCAGAATCCGAAGGTTCTTCTGGGAGTCAGTCCGACAGGGCCAAGGCAGGATACCAGGCAAGGACAGGGGCAGGATCTAGCATACAGAAATGCTGCTCCCACTACCTGGGGCAGGATCTAACAGCCTTTTATCTTTGTCGGGGTAGCGGCCAGTCCTGATCCCCTGGCGACTCACCTCCCTGTCTTGCCCAAAGGTGAGCACTCCTCCTGCGAGTACTCAGGTCTCTCCTTCTCCCAGAGCTGAGTCTCTGCAGCTCAGGAGACTTCGGTGGGTTACTAGACCCAGGGGCCGCCCCAGCCTCCCCTGACCCAACCAGTAGTGGAGCAGCTGTAAGTGACGGCCCAGCTGAAGGCAACGAGGTCAACCCCGCCTCTGGAGCCAGGGCAGGCTCAGGCCCCTGACTCAGCCCAGCTGGTGCTTGCTGCAGGGGAACCTGGGCAGACTGGGACTCTTTAGGATCAAACCCCAGACTTGGTTCAGATGATGCCTGAGGCAGAGGATCCGGTATAGAGTGAGTCTCCTCTGGTTCCAAGTCCCAGTCCCAGTCCCAGTCCATCACAGTATTATCAGCACCATGCTCTAACCAACTGATCTATCAGTAGTAGTAGTAGTAATAATAATAATAATAATACATTTGGAGGGCTGCAGGTTCCCCATCCCAACAGAGCTGGTGTTAAAGGACAATTAAATCGAGTTTATCAAAGTAAAATCATAGAGCTGGGACCCCATGGGTCATGTAGTCCAACCCCCCTGCAAGGAAAGATTCACAGCTAAATAATCTCTGACAGATGGCCATCCAACCTCTGTTTAAAAACTTCCAACGATGTAGTGTGTTTCCTCTGTCAAATGGCTCTCACCATCAGAAAGGGAAACACGATACTCTGGGCTCAAGGGCACCCTTCCTCCAAGAATATCTCCATCCTCATCCTCATCCTGCCCCCAAGTGATGCTGCCTGCCTGAGCCATGCTGGCGCAAGGACAAAGTTGGCACAGAGATCTGCGGCCAACTAAACATGCACGCTCTCTCTCTCTCTCCCCCCCCCCGCCGTAAAATATATTTTCTGTACAGTAGTACATTATCCCCTCGCTCTCTCCCTCCTTCGATCGATCCTCCTAACGACCTCTTTACTCAAGTCAGTCTTCTTGTTTTCCAATGCCTGTCAGCCACTTCCCAAAATTGCAATTAAGCTGTCAAGGGAGCGAGCAGAAGCGTTTGCAATTCACAGCCGCAGCAGGGAAGGAAGGGAGGTGGGCAGGTCCGGATCGCAATGCGTTGGGACAGAGAGCGAAGGCCGAGAGCAGAGTTACACACTCCTGTTTTATGTATTTAAAAAAATGGTTCTGTTGTTGTTTTAATCTGAACTTCCCCTCAAACTAACAGATGCCACTGAATGTAGATCAGAGTTTCCCAAACCCTGTTTTTTTTTGGACTACAGTTCCCATCATCCCTGACCACTGGTCCTGCTAGCTAGGGATGATAGTGAGGCATCTGATCATAGCCTGTATCTATATCAAGGCTTATATTTTGATCAGATTCCTGTATTCTAAAAATTAGCTTAAAATTCACAAATGTTTCATGCCAGGCAGAAGACCAGCTGCCTAAGTACTTTGGCAAGATGTTTATCCTCCTGGACAAGGGGGCCCCCTGATTTATAGCAGAAAACAATTCTCAAAGTCATAAAAAGGGAATTACAGGCTGAGAGCCAAGGTTACACTGACCCTACATATTACAGAATATAAAGAAAAAAGCAGAGAAAAACATAATTAAGACTTGGTAAATAGTAAAATAAAACCATGTGCCTCCCATTAAACTTGAGCCATATTTTCCTAAGGTTAAAAGGCCAAGAGCAAATAGAAAAGCAACTGGCTTGGCTGGAGAAGGGAGTGTAAACAGAAGAAGAGGTTTTCTTCCTATTTTATTTTGAGGCTGTAAAATGTTCCTTCCTTTTTTACTTTGAGAAGGTTTATTCTTCTAAAAAGCTATCTATGATAATGTATGGAATATATTGGCTTAAATGTAATTATGCAAAGGATTCAGGAACTAAGAAATGTTAAATCCTTATGCTAGATTCTTATTTCATATAGTTGGAAGAGACCACAGGGGCCATCAACCCAGCCCCCCTGCCAAGCAGGAAACATCATTAGAGCACACATATGGTTGTCAGGCCTTTGTTTGGAGACCTCCAAAAGAAGGAGATCTTTCAATGTTGATGTGAACTCAAGATAAGATAAAAATTTAAAACTATTAACCATCTGTTTTGGAGGGCAATAGGGCAAGGAGGGCAAGAGGTGAGCTGGTAATTAAGGTTCCTTGTTGTAAGATAAATGACTACTTATTTGTCATTTATAGATAGAAGAATATATAGCTTTTATTTCCCATAAAAGGCAAAAGGAAATGAGTGTATCTTTTATGATTGGTTCTAGCAAACAGCCAATAGGAATTTCAACCAGGCTGAATGGACAAAGGAGGAGAAAGGGGGCTGGATTGAGAAAATATAAGTGCTGGCCATAGCGGCAGGAGGCCAGGCCAGAGCTTGGTAACCATATACCACTGTGCCTCATATTTATTTGTCCGACAAATAAATTATTATTTTAATTTCTCTATTGCTGCGTTGAATATTTCATTCCAGCTAAGCGTTAACCACAAGCAGGGTGCTACAATAGGAGTTGTCCAAAAACAGCTAGAGACCCAAGTTTGGGAAACCCTGATATAGACAGACCAATGGTAGGAGGCAACTTGCTATTTAAATCAGCACCATGAGGAATAATAAAATCTTACTATTATATTTAAGGGAGAGATCATAGCTCAGTGACAGAGCAGCTGCTTCGCAGGCAGAAGGTTCCAGGTTCAAACCCAGGCAGGATCTCCAGATCCCCTGCCTGAAATCCTGTACAGCCACTGCCAGTCAGTGTAGACAATCTAAGTCACATGGCCTGACATGGTGCAAAGCAGTTTCCTATGTTCCAGTGCATGAAAATGGAGACAAACAAAGAACCATTGTGGTGTAGCAGTTAGATTGTTGGGATTCAGTGATCGGGATGCAGACCTAGGTTCAAATCCCTGCTCAGCCAAAGAGCATACCTTTAATAGCTTTCTTTTAGACTGTCCCGTTTGGCAAAGACTGTCCCGTTTGGCAAAGATTTTAACAGTAGTTAAGAACCATCAGGGTCCCCCCACAATCCCCGTTCAGTGTTACTTATTTAGAGCAGTTAAAGGTAAAGGGACCCCTGACCGTTAGGTCCAATTGTGGCCGACTCTGGGGTTGCGGCACTCATCTCGCTTTATTGGCTGAGGGAGCCGGAGTGCAGCTTCCGGCGTGCAGGACTAAGCCGCTTCTGGCGAACCAGAGCAGCGCACGGAAACGCCGTTTACCTTCCTGCCAGAGCGGTACCTATTTATCTACTTGCACTCTGATGTGCTTTCGAACTGCTAGGTTGGCAGGAGCAGGGACCGAGCAATGGGAGCTCACCCCGTCGCGGGGATTCAAACCAGCAACCTTCTGATCGGCAAGCCCTAGGCTCTGTGGTTTAAACCACAGCGCCATCCGCGTCCCAGTTGGACTCCCTTAGAGTGGTTGGACTCCCTTTTTTAAGCCAAAGGGCTCGCAGAGCAGTTTGTGGACTACAAATTAAAACAAGGCATTCCCTGCCTGCAGGCCTAAAAGCGATGGCACAAAAGGAAAAGGCAACAAGCAGGGAAGAGGAAAGAAGTAAACTCAGGCACCATTTCTTAAACAGGAACTCTTATCATGAGGAGCTGGAATGGAAGCAGCTCAGAGCTGGCCTTTCAGCTAATGGCCTTTCTCATCTCTCCCACTGACGCAGCCTGCTAGAATGACTGCTACCTGGTGGCAGTTGAGGGAGAGGGGGCCTGATGCAGCTGGCCTTTCAAATTCTATTTATACTGCCGTTTTAATGTATTTCTGATGGCTTCCTTTTAGCTGCGCTCATCCTTACGGCGTGTGGTTGTTTTTAAATGGTCTTTGTGCGCGAGGCTAAAAGGGCTTTCAGAGTTAAAAGGCACACACGCTCAACTCATCAAAACCCCAACCAACACCAAGTGTGGGGATATAGGCAAACATACAGGAACGACAAGAATATTGCCGTGTTGAAGAAGGAGGTGCAGAGGAGAGTTAGGAATGAGATTTTTGAAATAGGCCTCTTTGGTGACAGCTGGGCAGAAAATTTGGCTGGTGGCCCTTGCTATGTACCACCACACCAGGTCCAGCTTGACCTGTTGGCTTTCAGCCTGTTATCCAGCAGCTAAAGGCAAAAGGAGCCCAGGAAGAAAGAAACAAAGAGAGTCGATAATCATAGGTGGGACGTGACTCAGATAATGCTGCAGCCACGATGAAGGCTGGTCGATTCAGGCTTTACCTCAACAACTTCTGCCTGCCTTCAGTCAACTCCCCACCTGGCTGCCTTCGCACTTACTCCCCGTTCATGGGGTGACACTGTCCGTCACCTTTCTCCTCCCTAGTCTTAGGAGGAGGGTGGAGGGGACAAAATTCGAGCGAGCCGGCTCCACTGACCATCGGCTCTGGTAAGGTAAAGGGACCCCTGACCATTAGGTCCAGTCGTGGCCAACTCTGGGGTTGCGCGCTCATCTGCTTTATTGGCCGAGGGAGCCGGCGTACAGCTTCCGGGTCATGTGGCCAGCATGACTAAGCCGCTTCTGGCGAACCAGGGCAGCGCACGGAAACGCCGTTTACCTTCCCGCCGGAGCGGTACCTATTTATCTACTTGCACTTTGATGTGCTTTCGAACTGCTAGGTTGGCAGGAGCTGGGACTGAGCAATGGGAGCTCACCCCGTCGCAGGGATTTGAACCGCCGACCTTCCGATCGGCAAGTCCTAGGCTCTGTGGTTTAACCCACAGAGCCACCCGTGTCCTTATTGGCTCTGGTGCCATGCATAGATTCGGAGACTGGAAGAGCAAGACACACACAGCCTCCATGCCTACTCAGCTGCAGCCTTGGCTCTGCTCAAGGGCTGCTGGATCAGGGCAGGCCGTAATTCTGAGCAAGCTAAGAGCTGGTGACATTTTAACAGCCTGCCAAAATGGGCTCATGAATGCCTGGGGATTAGCTATCCATCAGGAAGCTGGCTTGGAAACGAGCCTGCTTGAGAGGCTGTTGCTTGTGGTCAGGGGAGCTCCTCATGGAGAGGAAAGAGAGAGAAAGAGAGATTCAGGACGGAGCCCTGAATCCCTCCCCAAAATAGTCCTTTTTCGTACAAATGTTCATTGGCTTAGGGCCGTTTCTGTCACAAGATGTGACCGAAAGGTGTCTTGAGGAAAAGGAAGCTAGTGTTTCCCAGACTTGAGTCTGCAGCTGGTTTTGGACTACAACTCCCATCATCCCTAGCCACTGGTCCCGCTAGCTAGGGATGATGGGAGTTGTAGTCCAACAACAGCTGGAGGCCAAAGTTTTGGAAATACTGAACTAGAAGAAGAGATGGAACTAGAAGAGAAAGTCCCTACCAGAGAAGGACAGCAGATCCATCAAGTTGATGGATTGTGTGGAAATGGCTAAAATGACCGGAAGAATAAGAAAACAGGAAGACCAAAATTTTAATAAGGAATGGGGGAAATGTATATATTTTTAATTTCATATTTATTAAGATTTTTGAATACAAATGCATAAATAAAAATTACTTATATCATAACATAGTTTCGTCTCTTCTTTGAACTCCCTCACATCTCCCGCTCCCACTTACATCGTTGCAGAAGATTTTTTCCAAGCAAATTACCCACTTGTTTACAATATTTATCACCGCTCATTTAGATAAAATCTAACAATTCTCCAAAAAAAAAAAAAAAAATATTTTCCTTATTTCTCACTTATCATCAAAATCCAATCTAATTCAATGGTAGGCAATTATTTATGATCTAGCATCCTTCTTAGCATTCAACCAAATTACAGTATTTCTGTAAATAAGTCTTAAATTTCCCCCAGTCCTCCTCAACCCTTTCTTCTCCCAGGTCTCGGATTTTGCCAGTCATCTCGGCCAGTTGCATATAGTCTATCAGCTGCATCTGCCACTCTTCCAGTGTGGGTAGATCTTGAGTTTTCCAATTCTTAGCGATGAGTATCCTTGCTGCCGTTGTTGCATACATAAAAAATGTTCGGTCCTTCTTTAACACCTTCTGGCCGACAATACCCAGAAGGAAGGCCTCTGGTTTCTTAGTAAAGGTGTACCTAAATACCTTCTTCAGCTCATTATATATCATTTCCCAGAAGGCCTTCACTTTAGGGCAGGTCCACCAGAGGTGAAAGAATGTTCCTTCATTTTTTTTACATTTCCAACATTTATTATCAGACAAATGGTATATTTTGGCAAGTTTAACTGGGGTCATGTACCATCTATATATCATTTTCATTACATTTTCCTTCAGAGCATTACATGCAGTGAAGTTCAACCCGGTGGTCCACAACCTTTCCCAGTCCTCAAACATAATATTATACCCAATGTCCTGAGCCCACTTTATCATAACCGATTTAACCATTTCATCTTGTGTATTCCATTTTAACAGCAAGTTATACATTCTTGACAATACCTTAGTCTTTGGCTCTAGCAATTCTGTTTCCAACTTCGATTTCTCCACCTGGAACCCTACCTTTTTATCATTTTTAAAGACTTCTTTAATCTGAGCGTAATGTAACCAGTCTCGCACTTTATCCTTCATTTTCTCCAAACTCTGCAATTTCCAATTGTCTCCATCTTTTTCTAATATTTCCCAATATTTTGGCCATTTGGCCTCCATATTGGGTCTTTTTCGGGCCTTAGCTTCCAGAGGTGAAAGCCACCTCGGAGTTTTGTTTTCCAATAAGTCTTTGTATTTTGTCCAGACATTAAATACTGCTTTCCTGACAATATGGTTCTTGAAGACCTTATTTATCTTAACCTTGTCATACCATAAGTATGCATGCCAACCAAAAGCGTTGTTAAAACCTTCCAGATCCAGTACATCAGTGTCTTCAAGAAGTAGCCAGTCTTTTAGCCAGCAGAAAGCTGCGGCTTCATAGTACAGCTTTAAGTCTGGCAGGGCAAAGCCCCCTCTTTCTTTTGCGTCAGTTAGTATCTTAAACTTAATTCTGGGCTTTTTGCCCTGCCAGACAAATTTAGAAATATCTCTCTGCCACTTCCGGAAACACTCCGTCTTGTCCACAATCTGCAATGTTTGAAACAAAAACAACATTCTTGGCAATACATTCATCTTAACAGCAGCAATTCGGCCTAACAAGGAAAGCTTCAGTTTTGTCCAGCTATCCAAGTCTCTCTTAATTTCCGACCAGCATTTTTCATAGTTATCCTTAAATAGACTCAGAGTCTTTGCTGTTATATTTACCCCTAGGTACTTTACTTTTTTAACCACAGTTAATTCTGTTTCTCTCTGAAACCGTTCCGACTCTGTATCTGTCAGATTTTTTCCCAGCACCTTAGTTTTCTGTTTATTTAGCTTAAATCCCGCCACCCGACCAAAATCTTGAATCAATTGTAATACTCTTATTGTACTAGATTCTGGCTCCTGCAGGGTCAGAACCAGGTCATCTGCAAAGGCTTTAAGTTTATATTGTTTTGCTCCGACCTGGGGAAATGTATAACCTATCTTTTACATTGTTTTAAATGTTTGTTTTCCTTCTTGGATTGTACCCCCAAGTGTGTTTTATAAGCTGGTCTCCGATCGTAATGAATAAACTATCTATCTAACCTATCTTAAAAAAACATTGTAAACAGTTAAAATTGTTACTAGGATTGGAATATCACTTGTCGTTTAAGGGTGAATTTTGGACACAGTGGAAATGTAAAAGATGTGGATTGTTATAAAAGATGCCGGAGAAAGTGATTAACAACAGGACCCACAAAGGGGAGGAGCGAAGTCCAGGAGATTCCTTGGAATCTTATTTCCATGTTGCACTTCTGATATGTGAATGTAAACTTTTAATCTTTTAAAAAAAAGTTTTTTAAAAAGAGGAGACACTGAATGAGAGGGAGGCTTACTGATATTTAATACAGCCACGGTAACTCAACGAAACCTGCGTATTAATAGGCAGTCAGCGTCTGAATACCAATCACTGAACATCCTGATTTAGGAAGCTGTATGGCTCACTGGTGAAAAGAGATAAGTAGGTGAAATATACTCAGAGTCGATAGTGGATTTCATGCTCTTTATTCAGCTCATAGTGGTGAGGAGGAATGGAAGTTCCCGCAGAATGTCTGTGTTATGTACTGAAGTTCTCACCCTGGGCCAGCAGGGGGATACTGTAGATAGTTATGCAAATAAGGGATCGAAAGTGACGTTCAGTGATTGGATAGTTTTAGAATATTGTTACAGTTACGTTGTACGGGAGCTCTATATAAGCAGGCTGACTGAACCCTTCAGTTCAGTTCTGTTCTGTGAATAAACAAGAGCTGTTTGGAGAATCGCTGTGTCATCTGATATGTTCACCCACAACTTAACAGTCTGCTTTATATACATTATTTACACAATGGGTCCCACGTGATTGGCTAATTCTGGAATTCTCCTGTAAGCCAATCAGGTTGCGGATTCACTTCCACCTGGAGCTGGATTGGATGGCTCCTGTGGACCAATCAGACTGCTGAATTCTGGATCCTATTGTTCTAGGGCCAATCAGACTGCTGCATTCTGGATCCTATTCAACTCAGTACATTACAGTAGGAATGTCTGCCTTGTTGTGCCTATGCTCTGTGTTCGTTCTGAACAGTGTTTGCTTTACTCTGCCTGCTTCCTTCTCCACCTCCACGCAGGGACCCTGGGCACAGACACGGAAGAGCGGCTGGTAGAACATCTCCTGGATCCGTCACGGTACAACAAGCTGATCCGTCCGGCCACCAATGGATCCGAGTTGGTCACTGTGCAGCTGATGGTATCATTGGCCCAGCTCATCAGCGTGGTATGTACCAAAGATGGGGAAGTGGGAACTGCCAAACGGGTCAAAATGCTGCTGTAAGTCTGGAGGAAGCTTTCTCGCTGGAGCTGCCCTTTTAGAATCAATGAAGTGCAGAGTTCGAAGGGACCTCAATGGTCATCTAGTCCCAGTGGCGTAGCGTGGGGGGTGCAGGGGGTGCCAGCCGCACCGGGCGCAACATTTTGGGGGGCGCACTCGCAGCTCTCTGCCCCTACCTGGCTCACTCACTCTCTCTCACAGTGCTGCCTGTGCGAATCCGATCCGAGCTGCCGGTCGCCGCCCACTGTGCGGAGAGGAGAGAGAGCGAGGGAGGGAGGGACTATCTGGGGGAGGCTGCCCAGCACAGCACTGAGCGCGGGAGAGAACTACACCCGGCCAGCCCAGGCAGTAGCAAGAAGAAGCTGGCAGCGGTGGCAGGTTAGGGGTTAGGGGCGCAAATTACTTGCCTTGCCCCGGGTTAGGGGGCGCAAATTACTTGCCTTGCCCCGGGTGCTGACAACCCATGCTACGCCGCTGTCTAGTCCAACCCTCTGCAAGGTGGGCATCACAGCAAAGGAATCCCCGACAGATGGCCACCCAATCTGTTCTTCAAAGGAGAGTCCGCGTTCTGAGGGAGCCTGCTCCACAGTCGAACAGTTCTCACCTTGCTGAGTTATATTCCTGTGTAGGAATCATTTTGGAGAAAATCTGGCCCTTTTTTAGGTCATCCTCCTTGGTATCATTGGACGCGGGTGGCGCTGTGGGTTAAACCACAGAGCCTAGGACTTGTCGATCAGAAGGTCGGCGGTTCGTATCCCCGTGATGGGGTGAGCTCCCGTTGTTCGGTCCCTGCTCCTGCCAACCTAGCAGTCCGAAAGCACATCAAAGTGCAAGTAGATAAATAGGTACCTCTCCAGCGGGAAGGTAAACGGCATTTCCGTGTGCTGCTCTGGTTTGCCAGAAGCGGCTTAGTCCTGCTGGCCTCATGATTCCTATAATACAAAAGCTGTACGCCGGCTCCCTCAGCCAGTAAAGCGAGATGAGCGCCGCAACCCCAGAGTTGGTCACGAATGGACCTAATGGTCAGGGGTCCCTTTACCTTTACCTTACCTTGGTATCATTATATGTGTCTTTCCTAGCCAGTCTGTTTCTTAATGTTTCTAGTCTTTCTAAAATTTCAGCTTGGATTGAGGACGGGAATGACCAGAATTGATTTATTAGAGTGTTTTCTTCTATAGAGAAATTGTCCTTTTGCTCGCTCGCAGGGCATTGCAAATCGTGTAAGGGTGTGCTTTTCCTTTATAATTTTGGGGTCTCTTGCTTATGATGATCAGACCAGACCTTTAGGAGTTGGCTCCCCTTTTTTGGATTTTTCCTCGTCCTCTTCTACCATTGGCTTATGTCAGGTGCTGGTGTGGTTGCTCGAGAGCAAACAGGCAAGACTCTGGCCTGTCTTTTCCAGGCTTTATTATTAGTGTAAACTATTTACAGTGAAGAGCATCGCAAGTTCATGTCCGGCTAAGTCGCTAGGCCGGTCCTTGTACCTCCCCCAGCATAACAGTTGTGTGACCCCCATTCTTCTCCTCCCCTCTCTGCGCTGAAACCTACTGCGCAGAGTGGGCGCTGGCAAAGGGGGGCTTGCCTTCCCTCCGCTTTGCTCAGGCTCAGTGTGGAGGCTCTCCCCAGTATCTCCTGGTCCCTGCGCCCCTTCCCCACTGGAGGCGGGGCTTTCCTCTTCGCCAGAGGAGGAACTGCGTCTCAAGATCTTGACAGGTGATCATTGCTTGTACCGAGTAACCATCATAATGTAAGTACTCTCTATAATGTGGTGTCATCCTTCCCAAAGCTTGTGGTGCTACAACTCCCACCACCTCTGACCATTGGCCATGCTGGCTGCCGGGAGCTGGAGCTTGTGTTCAAAGAAAATTGGATAGGAGCTATCAGTAGCTACTGGCCACAATGCCTCCACGACTGAAGGCAGCAATGCTGCTTAGAACCAGTCGCTGGAAGCTGCAGGAGCAGAGATGGCTTTTGTGCACAGGAGCTGCACACATCTGGTTGGCCAATGTGAGAACAGGACACTGGACTAGCCATTGGCTTGACCCAGTGGGCTCTTCTCGTGTTCTTCACTTCAATTCAAAGTGTTGGTGCTGACCTTGAAAGCCCTAAACGGCCTCGGTCCAGTATATCTGAAGGAGCGTCTCCACCCCCATCGTTCTGCCCAGACACTGAGGTCCAGCGCCGAGGGCCTTCTGGCGGTTCCCTCGCTGCAAGAAGCCAAGTTACAGGGAACCAGGCACAGGGCCTTCTCAGTAGTGGCACCCGCCCTGTGGAACGCCCTCCCATCAGATGTAAAAGAGAAAAATAACTACCAGACTTTTAGAAGACATCTGAAGGCAGCCCTGTTTAGGAAAGCTTTTAATGTTTGATGCATTACGGTATTTTAATACAGTGGTACCCTGGGTTACATATGCTTCAGGTTACATACGCTTCAGGTTACAGACTCCGCTAACCCAGAAATAGTACCTTGGGTTAAGAACTTTGCTTCAGGATGAGAACAGAAATCGTGCAGCGGCAGCAGGAGTCCCCATTAGCTAAAGTGGTGCCCCAGGTTAAGAACAGTTTCAGGTTAAGAATGGACCTCCGGAACGAATTAAGTTCTTAACCCGAGATACTACTGTATTTTGTTGGAAGCCGCCCAGAGTGGCTGGGGAAGCCCAGCCAGATGGGCGGCGTATAAATAATAAATTGTTGTTGTTGTTGTTGTTGTTGTTGTTGTTCTGATGCCTTTTCTTTTGCTTCTGTTGACAGCACGAGCGGGAGCAGATCATGACCACCAACGTGTGGCTGACCCAGGTAAGTTGCCAGAGACATGTGTAAGCATTATTTATAGGTGTTTATTCAGCATAGTTCAGGAACAAAGGAAAAACATGTCTACTTCCCTTCGTGTCCAACAAAAGAGCAAAGCAATAGCAATATAGAAACGGACATTCCCAGCCTGTGCTGGAAGTAAACAGGCATGTGACACACAACAGTCATGCCTGTTTCTTTTAAGATGGAATGGAACTATATCCTAACAGAACCTTGCAAGCCACATGCACAGTCTTTATAATACTAAAAAAACCCCAAAATAAGCCACTCTCACCCCCCTGGAGATTCAGGCCCTCCCCCTGCCAACTGGAAGGGGTGAGGTAAAACTGGAGACTTCAGATCAGTCTTAGGGATGTGGCCATCCTGATTGTGTCTAGCACCCCCCCCCCCATCTCTCTCTCTTTCCCCATTGCAGGAATGGGAGGATTATCGCCTTACGTGGAACCCAGAGGAGTTTGATGACATGAAGAAGGTGCGGCTGCCATCCAAACACATCTGGCTTCCGGATGTTGTGCTCTACAACAAGTAGGTGCACCTCAGCATTCTTTGTCCTGGGTCTAACGCTGGCGGATCTGGGACAACAATAGCGAACCTGCAGTTCACGGGCCGTATTAGGACTGCAGAACCACCTGGAGGGGCCCGCCTGGCCCCACCTTCCTCCTTGCCACAATGCCGCGGTGTCAGGAGAGCTTTCAAAGCCAGGCGTAGGGGACCTTTGGCCTTCCAAACATTGCTGACTACAACTCCCATCAGCCCTAGCAAGCATGACTAATGGGCAGCAGTGATGGGAGGTGTAGTTCAGCAACATCTGGAGGGCCAAAGGTTCCCTGTTGTTGTTTAGTCATTTAGTCGTGTCCGACTCTTGGTGACCCCCTGGACCAGAGCACGCCAGGCACTCCTGTCTTCCACTGCCTCCCGCAGTTTGGTCAAACTCATGCTGGTAGCTTCAAGAACACTGTCTAACCATCTTGTCCTCTGTCGTCCCCTTCTCCTTGCACCCTCCATCTTTCCCAACATCAGGGTCTTTTCCAGGGAGTCTTCTCTTCTCATGTGGTGGCCAAAATATTGGAGCCTCAGCTTCAGGGTCTGTTCTTCCAGTGAGCACTCAGGGCTGATCTTCTTGCAGTCCATGGGACTCTCAAGAGTTTCCTCTAGCACCATAATTAAAAAGCATCCATTCTTCGGCAATTAGCCTTCTTTATGGCCCAGCTCTCACTTCCATACATCACTACTTGTTTTAAACCTTGCCTGCTGCTAGATAGGGATTGAGGTAGTTTAAAAGCAGGTGAGAAAGTGGAACATGCTTGTGTGTGAGAGAGGGAGATAGAGAGAGAGAATGTGTATGTTTGACTGAGAGTGAGTGTGTATGTGTGAGAGACAGAGTAACTGTATGTTTATTGGATCTGAAATGATTTTTATAGTAATAATAATAATAATAATAATAATAATAATAATAATAATTTATAGCCCGCCCTCCCCGGCCAGAGCTGGGCTCAGGGCGGCTAACACCAATAAAATAAAATCACAGTAAAAACATAATAGGGGGGAAAGAGAGGGAGGGAAAAAACCCAATTTGAAATACAGGTTAAAATGCAATTTAAAATGCAGCCTCATTTTAAAATAGCTGATAAATCAAGACAATAAGGGGAGGGAAGCATAAGGGTCAGACCGACTTCCGGGTTAGCGCGATCGGCTAATGGCGGATTCCCTCCGAACTCCGGAGGGAATCGGCTCTGCTGAAGACGGGTCTTACCGCGCCGGCGACGCGGGGACCCTTAGAAACCGCAGGCGCGGAAGCCTGCGGACTTGGTGACTCGACGGGCACCTTTAAGCGCCTTCCCCGACCCACGAAGAGCCTTTTTAAAGGCTACGGAGAGGGTACGGGGAGTGGCGTGGTGTTGTGAGTAGACCGCTACTTCAGTGGAGCGAAGCCGCGCAGCCATGGCCGGAGAGCGCTGACTTTTTTCCCAAAATTCGGACTGGAAAAAGAACAACCTGTGAGTAGAATGGAATCTGGACTTTAAAATTTATACCTTTGAATTCGGTACAACCGGGGATGTGCTAAAGGGAAGTCCGCACCCCCCCTACCTACAAACGATCTAAAGCAAGGATCGGAGAACTAAGGTGGAGAATACTGTTTTTGATGTCAGATAAAAGATACTTCCAAGAATTTGACAGAAGAAGTCTTTGTGCTGGAGAGAAAGTGAGGAATTTTGGAAGTTTTTCTGTAAACCCCCCCCCCCCGAACCCGGGAGCGTCCTGTGTGTGAGCCGGAGGAAAAAGAATAAGGAGTTTGACAGCTGTCAAAGGAGCTGTCAAACGGGCGGCTAAAGTTAAGAACTTTGTTATTTAATGACTCTCTGAATTAAAAGTGTTGCATTTGAATTGAGGTGGTTGGAAACAACGTAGCTATAAACAACAAGTAACAGACTGTTGGAAAAAGGACTATCAAGTAATTGGAATCCCCCTAGGGGGAACTAGAGACATTACAATGGCTGCAGAGGGGAAATTACTGGCAGAGATAGAAAAAATGTTTTTTCTCGTGGGAATCCTGCAAGAGCAGAGTACGGCTAGGAATAAAGAATTTATGACCTTGAACCCTAAAACAAACAACTCTGCTGAATGCATAAAGGATTTGACTGATAAGGAATCTGCAGCTGAACCAGAAGAGGCGTTTTTGGAATTGGTGGAGAGGAAAGAAGGAGTGAAAAAATTACAGGAAAATACCAATCAGAAGCCTATATTGTCAGGAAATAAAGAAGAAGATCTTTGGACTACAAATCTGCGAAAGATGAGAAAGATGAAGGAAGAAGTCCCTGGAGTCCCTGGAATACTGGAATTTAAAAGAATAAAGAAATATGATTGGGACTTCCTCTTTGAATATGGGAGATCAGCTGACCTTCTGCAGCAACTGCTTTTAAGTATTTTGGATGGAAGAAAATTTGATGTGACTGTGACAGAACTCCTTCGAGACCTGAGGACCAACAAAAAGGGTTATCAACAAAATCGGCAGAGAGAGACTGACAGAGACTTGAAGGCCTCGGATGTGAGGAATCCGGGCTAGGAACTGTTTTTGGGGACATCTGCTTGGGAAGGGATGGAAACCAGGGTAGGGAGGGAGGGGAGAATAGAATTTCAAAATTTTATGATTTTTGTATTTGGCCATTATGACATATAACTAAATAATATATGAAGGGAGAAATTATTGGAAAGGAAATTAGGTCGACCTTAGAAAAAGGACTTAATGTTTATAATAGAATTGGATAAGTTAAATGTGGATAAGTAAAAAGAGCTAAGTTCCAAAATAACAATAATATGTTAAAGATGGGAGATAAGAACTTGCTGAATTAATTATTGGAATTGGGATGTATGAAGAGGGGGTGGGGGGAAGTCAGGGAAAGGGGGTAAAGAAAGTAAGAATATGAAATTATACATGTTTTGTTTTTGTTTTTGTTTTTGTTTTGTGTGTGTGTGTAAAATGTGAAAATCTAATAAAAATTTTATTAAAAAAAAAGAAAAGAAAGAAACATAAGGGTCAGACCAAGTCCAAGGCCAGGTGGAACAGCTCTGTCTTGCAGGCCCTGCAGAAAGATGTCAAGTCCCGCAGGGCTCTAGTCTCTTGTGACAGAGCGTTCCATCACGTTGTTGCTAGTGCTGAAAAGGCCCTGGCCCTAGTTGAAACCAATCTAACCTCCTTGAGGCTTGGGACCACCATAGTGTTGTTATTTGTGGACCTTAAGGTCCTCCGTGGGGCATACCAGGAGAGGCGGTCCCGTAGGTACGTGGGTCCTAGGCCGCATAGGGCTTTAAAGGTCAAAACCAGCACCTTAAACCTGACCCTGTACTCCACCGGGAGCCAGTGCAGTTGGTTCTAGAAAAAGAGGTGCTGGAACTCACCACGAAACACGAATGCCTCCCTTGTTCTCTTAGAATGGCAATGGCGCCCACCTGAGAGGTGCTGGAACTGAGTTCCGGCTGAAACAAAAGCCCTGGTTTCCGCATGGAACTGTAGAGTAAGAAAGGACCACGAGGGTCGTCCAGTCCAACATTAAATAGTTTTTAATTGTTTTTATATAGGGAAGCGGTTTTATAGACCAATTTTCTTCTTTTCATTGTTTCGGCTGTGGAGGTTTCTACTGTGAAAGCGCTTCAAACTATGTTATGGGCCACGATTCATAAACAGAATAAAAGGCAGAGTCCGGGTGGCCTGCATTATGATGATCGTGTTGATGGCATGGGTAGGGCTGTGCACATGGTGTGTGAGCTCTGATCTGTGCACCTGCACCATCAGGCTTCGGAGAATCGGATCCCTCCCCTGGTGGCAGTGAATAAACAGATCAAACAAAAGGAGCGTTCTTACCAGTTAGTTTCTTTAATAAACACAGCGAGAGACAAAGAAATGCATATCTCTCGAGAAATGGCGGTGCTCCCAGTAAAGGTTTTCCCGTCCTCTGCCCCCATTAATCTTTGCCACTCCTATGTTGGGTAACCTGAGCTTGTTGCCGCTGCGCTCTCTGTTCTATCACTCTTGGAGCCTGTCTAGTCCTAGGTGAAGGGGGGTCTGGAATGCTGTCCAAGGACACTGAATCTGCCAGATGTCTCCCTCTTGGTGTTTCCTCTTCTAGCTGTTCCTCACCCAGTATTTCCCAGCTTTTCACCTCTGGACTATGCCCCTCTGCAAACCACTGTTCTAAATCAATACTGTCCTCCTGCCCTTGGGAAGGTTCAGGAGAAGGGGGCAGCAGCTCCCACCATTCCTCCTCAGTCCAGCCTCCAGTCTAGTCCAGTCCAGTCCAGA
Organism: Podarcis cretensis; assembly: GCF_951804945.1. Taxonomy (NCBI): domain Eukaryota; kingdom Metazoa; phylum Chordata; class Lepidosauria; order Squamata; family Lacertidae; genus Podarcis; species Podarcis cretensis. The sequence continues at coordinate 9,838,203 of NC_137186.1, forward strand.
CATGCACCTTCTAGACCAGGAGTAGGCAACCTAAAGCCCGGGGGCTGGATCTGGCCCAATCGCCTTCTCAATCTGGCTCGCGGATGGTCCGGGAATCAGTGTGTTTTTACATGAGTAGAATGTGTCCTTTTATTTAAAATGCATCTCTGGGTTACTTGTGGGGCATAGGACTTCATTCATTTCCCACCCCCCAAAAAAATATAGTCCAGCCCACTACATGGTTTGAGGGACTGGCCCACAGCTGAAAAAGGTTGCTGACCCCTGTTCTAGACCAACAATGAGCGTTGCTTCCCCTTTTCCCTCCCCTTCCCCAGCGCTGATGGGATGTACGAGGTGTCCTTCTACTCCAACGCTGTGGTCTCCTACGACGGCAGCATCTTCTGGCTCCCTCCGGCCATCTACAAGAGTGCCTGCAAAATCGAGGTGAAGCACTTCCCCTTCGACCAGCAGAACTGCACCATGAAGTTCCGCTCGTGGACTTACGACCGGACGGAGATCGACCTGGTGCTGAAGAGCGAGGTGGCCAGCTTGGACGACTTCACCCCCAGCGGGGAGTGGGACATCATCGCCCTGCCGGGACGGCGCAACGAGAACCCCAACGACTCCACCTACGTGGACATCACCTACGACTTCATCATCCGCCGCAAGCCGCTGTTCTACACCATCAACCTTATCATCCCTTGCATCCTCATCACCTCCTTAGCAATCCTGGTCTTCTACCTTCCTTCCGACTGCGGCGAGAAGATGACCCTCTGCATCTCGGTCCTCTTGGCCCTCACCGTCTTCCTGCTTCTGATCTCCAAGATTGTGCCGCCCACATCGCTGGACGTGCCGCTGGTGGGCAAGTACCTGATGTTCACCATGGTCTTGGTGACCTTCTCCATTGTCACCAGTGTCTGCGTGTTGAACGTCCACCACCGCTCGCCCACCACCCACACCATGCCGCCCTGGGTCAAGGTGGTCTTCCTGGACAAGCTGCCCACCCTCCTCTTCATGAAGCAGCCCCGGCAGAACTGCGCCCGCCAGAGGTTGCGCCAGAAGCGGCAGAACCAGGAGCGGACGACCGGGAGCTTCTTCCTCCGCGAAGGAGCCAGGTCCTGCACTTGCTATGTCAACCCGTCCACGGTCAAGAAGTTCGGGACGGGGAGCGGCGGTGATGGCGGGGGAAGGCCCTTTACGGAAACGTCGGAGCCGGGAGTCAACGGTTACCGGGACAGGCCGGGTCAAACGGTGCCACCGCCAGGCCCCTGTTGCTGCGGCCTGGAGGAGGCTGTGGACGGAGTACGCTTCATCGCGGATCATATGAAGAGCGAAGACGATGACCAGAGTGTGAGTGTCTGGAAGGGAAGGGGCTTGAGGGCAGGGTGGGGGTGGGGGTGGGGGGCTTTGTGGCCTTAAGTCAGTCTTGTAAATAACACACCTGCCAAAACCTTTTTCTGAAGGAGCATCTCCACTCCCATCATTCTGCCCGGACACTGAGGTCCAGCGCCGAGGGCCTTCTGGTGGTTCCCTCACTGTGAGAAGTGAGGTTACAGGGAAGCAGGCAGAGGGCCTTCTCGGTAGTGGCACCCGCCCATCAGATGTCAAGGAAATAAACAACTGTCTGACTTTTAGAAGACATCTGAAGGCAGTCCTGTTTAGGGAAGCTTTTAATGTTTAATGTTTTATTGTGTTTTTATTTATTTTTTTATTTAAAGTTTTTGTGACAGAAAAAGAAGCAAAAACTTATAACCACAATCATTTAAAATAATTCAAATTACAAACACAATCATTTTACTTTTATATCACATTCTCAATGATTTTCCAAATACCACCCCTCCTCCCACCTGACTTCTCCTCACCCATGTGAGATCTTATTAGCATTTGTATTATAGTTTCTTGTGTTAGCAGTTATTTATACTTACTAGTCATATCCTTTATAATATCATCTTGTAGCCTTGCTAGTCTTTCCTTTTACGTTTATGTTAAACTTAATTTCCATATCCATATTTTTTCATATATATCTCTACACACTCCCACTCTCTCTTAATTTTTTGCTTGGGGCAGCCCCTAATTGATGCCGTTAATTTTGCCATCACCATAAATTCACAGATCTTAATTCTCCATTCTGAAATATTTTCCCTGTTTTCCATTTTTCTGCCACTAGTAATCTAGCCGCTGCTGTCACATAGAGGAATATATTCTTCTTATCTTTGGGGATATTGTTGGTTGGTTTTATTGTGTTTTTAATGTTCTGTTGGGAGCTGCCCAGAGTGGCTGGGGAAACCCAGTCTGATCGGTGGTGTATAAATAAATGATGATGATGATGATAAGGGCATCCTATTCCAAAAGAATAGTAATAATTCCCCACCCATTTGACTGTGCTGGCACAGACACTCTGGGCGGTTTTCAACATACCATACAAAAACATAAAAAACATTTATACAGGGCTGTCTTCTGATGTCTTCTAATGGTTTTGTAGTTACTGATCTCCTTGAGCTCGGGAGTCACTCCACACCCCCCAACATTTCTCCGATGAAAATAGGGACGTCCTAAGGGAAAGTGGGACATTCTGGGATCAAATCAGAAACCGGGACGGCTTCTGCAAATCAGGACCATCTCTGGAAAATAGAGACCCTTGGAGGGACTGAAATAAGCCCACAAAAAGTTACTATGCTAGAAAAATGCAAACTGGGCTGCTGACAGAAGTAGTGCGACTCATGCATGCAACACGCTGGCGATTAATATACACAGAACAATAATTACACATACTTTATCAGCCTTCTGAGAAAAATTCAAAACATTAAACAAAGCCACAGAGTACCTCGGGTTAATAGTACCTTGGGTTAATAACTTAATTCGTTCTGGAGGTCCGTTCTTAACCTGAAACTGTTCTTAACCTGAGGTACCACTTTAGCTAATGGGGCCTCCCGCTGCCACCGCACAATTTCTGTTCTCATCCTGAAGCAAAGTTCTTAACCTGAGGTACTATTTCTGGGTTAGCGGAGTCTGTAACCTGAAGCGTCTGTAACCCGAGGAACCGCTGTATAACTCGACGCTTCGTTCTGATCAGTCAGGGCACTTCTTACAAAGCTTTCCCCACCATATCTCAAATCATCACCTCCTGAAACATGATGCGCTGTTTGTTTGGGGGTTTTTTTTTTAGAAAAAGGCTGTGGCAATTTCCCATCCCTTGGATGTTTCCTGGGGGAGACACAACTCTTCCTTGCTTCTTCCCCATCTCCCTGCCGCCTCTCCTTTGCCAAGCCATGAGTCAGAACATCCTGTCCTTTACTGACCTGCTCCCCACCTCCGAGTGCAGGGCAGCTGTGTTCTCCAACTGAGACACCGGCAAGCTCCAGAATCAATATTTCCCTTCTGCTCGGCTGGATCCCTGTGCTGAAGGCGCATGAAAAATTCATGTGCAGTGAGATATGGATGTAAGGGAGAGAGAGACAGAGAGAGAGAAGTCGGGAGAAACAGACTCTTATTTCTTGGAGGTCTGCTGCTTTGCTGGTGAAATAAAAATAAATAATAATAATAATAATAATAATACAGTGGTACCTCAGGTTACATACACTTCAGGTTACAGACGCTTCAGGTTACAGACTCTGCTAACCCAGAAATATTAGCTCGGGTTCAGAACTTTGCTTCAGGATGAGAACAGAAATTGTGCTCTGGCGACACAGTGGCAGCAGGAGGCCCCATTAGCTAAAGTGGTGCTTCAGGTTATGAACAGTTTCAGGTTAAGTACGGACCTCCGGAACGAATTAAGTACTTAACCTGAGGTACCACTGTAATAATAATAATAATAATAATAATAATAATAATAATAATAATTTGTACGCTGCCCATCTGACTGGGTTGCCCCAGCCACACTGGACAGCCTCCAACATACATAAAAACATAATAAAACATTACAAGGGGTGTTGGGGGTGTTGGGGGCATTTGTCCAAGCCCTCCCCCCACCCATCTGTGGCCAGAGAGCAACGGGTCAAAGCTAGCCCCGCCTTCCTCACCAAAGCAAATCATTCATCTGATCTGGTAGCCTTGCCAGAAACTATTTGCAGAAGGAGATGCTGTATGCCCACTGGACCAGGGAGGTGTCAAGTATGAAGCAGTTGCCATAGGAACCGAGAGGAAGGGGAACCTGGAACAGCAGCAGAGTGATGTCACTGCCCCAGGCTGCGCTCTGAGGCTGCAGGTTTGGGGCCAAGCCAGTTGAGCACTGATTTTTTTTGGGGGGGAGGCCGGAGAGACTCTCCCTTCGTCACCCGCAGTCAAAGGCAGGAATGCTTCTGAATACCAGTTGCTGGGAACTACTGGAGGGACGCGGGTGGCGCTGTGGGTTAAACCACAGAGCCTAGGGCTTGCCGATCAGAAGGTCGGCGGTTCGAATCCCTGCAATGGGGTGAGCTCCCGTTGCTCGGTCCCTGCTCCTGCCAACCTAGCAGTCCGAAAGCACATCAAAGTGCAAGTAGATAAATAGGTACCACTCCGGCGGGAAGGTAAATGGCGTTTCCGTGCGCTGCTCTGGTTCACCAGAAGCGGCTTAGTCATGCTGGCCACATGACCCAGAAGCTGTACGCCGGCTCCCTCGGCCAATAAAGCGAGATGAGCACCGCAACCCCAGAGTCATCTGCGACTGGACCTAATGGTCAGGGGTCCCTTTGCCTTTACCTTTACTGGAGGTGAGAGGGATGCAGGTGGCGCTGTGGTCTAAATCACAGAGCCTAGGGCTTGCCACCATTGCTCAGTCCCAGCTCTTGTCCACCTAGCAGTTCAAAAGCACGTCAAAGTGCAAGTAGATAAATAGGTACCACTCTGGCGGCAAGGTAAATGGCATTTCTGTGCCCTGCTCTGGTTTCGCCAGAAGCGGCTTACTCATGCTGGCCACATGACCCAGAAGCTGTACGCCTGCTCCCTCGGCCAATAAAGCAAGATGAGCGCCACAACCCCAGAGTCAGGCACGACTGGACCTAATGGTCAGGGGTCCCTTTACCTTTACCTTATAGTGCAAAGGTAAAACTTAGATTTAGCACTCTGCCCAATTTTTGCCCTGCTCATCACTGGTGTGTGTGGCCCCCAGAATGTGGCCCTTAGGGAGAAAGAAGGCTCCCCATTCCTGAGCCAGCCTTTATGATTTGCATTTTACAAATTTCCATATAACCCACTTAATAGAATAAAACTCTCTGAGGCTTTAAAGACACTCTTGTGGGCAATGAGAAGTGAACAATAAGCAAATATTCCTTTTGGCACAAAGTTCCCAGCCTTCTTGTTTTTTCCTGGCAAAGGATTTGGGTCTCACCCTTGAGAACTGGCATACTTCAAAAAATAAGTCTTAAAAACCCTATGTAAACATGGGTCCATGAGAGATTGCACACTTAAATATAATTGGAAGCTGAGCTGGAGCTGAGGACGAGTATATCCTCTGTGTACTGTGTTTGAGACTCCCTCCACATTCTCCCGGTACAGGTATGGCCCATACAGAGAATTTAGAAGCCTTGGAAACCCAGCTTTCATTTAAAAGCGTATCCAGGGCTCTAGCCCTCATGAGAATGAAGATAAAATTGACCCAGAGCAGAAACCTGAAGGACTTTCCTGGTTTGCCAGCAAACCAGGCTTCAGATAGCCTTCAGGGAGCTGTCATTTCAGAGCCTAGGTCTTGCCGATCAGAAGGTCGGCGGTTCGAATCCCTGCCATGGGGTGATCTCCCGTTGCTCAGTGCCTGCTCCTGCCAACCTAGCAGTTTGAAAGCACGTCAAAGTGCAAGTAGATAAATAGGTACCACTCCAGCGGGAAGGTAAACGGCGTTTCCGTGCGCTGCTCTGGTTCGCCAGAAGCGGCTTAGTCATGCTGGCCACATGACCCGGAAGCTGTACGCCGGCTCCCTCGGCCAATAAAGCGAGATGAGCGCCGCAACCCCAGAGTTGTCCGTGACTGGACCTAATGGTCAGGGGTCCCTTTACCTTTACCTAACACAACTGTAGAGGGTGCAATCAACACAGGCAACTCTATTGTTGTTTTTGTTTAATGCTAGCTTTACTATTCTGCTTTTCACCATGGGTTTGAAGGCAGTTTTCAAAATTAGCAAAAAAACTTCCTAAAACAAAAGCAGTAACTAAAACCAGCATTACAAAAAAAAAAAAAAAAAGAAAGAAAGAAAGAAAGAAAGAGGAGGGGAACCCGAGCTGAAACCATTTTTAAAAGCAGGCTAAACAGTCTGCTCTTTAAAATATTTAAGCAGGTCTTGCCTCTCCCCAGGACCAGGTTCTGTGGGAGGAAGGGAAGGAGGCTAAAAATCACAAAAGGAGAATTAGCAACACACACCCCACTTAGGATTCTCTGGGGGTTGGGGAGGGGCGTGCAACATTTGAAATTGTAAAAAAAACAAAAACCCACTAATAATTGTGGTGGCTGGTACTCATTGGGGCTGTTAGGGCAGCGGACCAAAAATAAAAGTAGTATAAGTAAGGTAAAGGGACCCCTGACCATTAGGTCCAGTCGCAGACGACTCTGGGGTTGCAGCACTCATCTCGCTTTATGGGCCAAGGGAGCCGGCGTACAGCTTCTGGGTCATGTGGCCAGAATGACTAAGCCGCTTCTGGCGAACCAGAGCAGCGAATGGAAACGCCGTTTACCTTCCCACTGGAGTGGTACCTATTTATCTACTTGCGCTTTGATGTGCTTTCGAACTGCTAGGTTGGCAGGAGCAGGGACCAAGCAACGGGAGCTCACGCCATCGCGGGGATTCGAACCGCTGACCTTCTGATCAGCAAGTCCTAGGCTCTGTGGTTTAACCCACAGCGCCACCTGCATCCCTAAAAAAGTAGTATAGACACCAACAATTGGGAAACACTGGTCTGCAGGTGCTCTGATTGGAGAACAGCCTTTGCCAAAGGTGGTCATGGACTTTGAAGACACTCGAACTCAGGACAAAAGGGAGAAACGTGCTAAAAGGAAGGCACGTTTGGCAAACCTCACCGTGATGAACTCGCACCCGGGAACTTATGTCCCCACTGTGGAAGGCTGTGTGGATCCAGAACTGGCCTCCACAGTCACTTACAGACTCACTGTTAAAACCGTGTTTATGGGAGACAGTCTTACTCAGCTATGAGTGATCGCCAAAGAAGGAAGAAGAAGATCAACAGCAGGTGGCGCCAGAGCCGATGGCAGGCAAGGCCAATTGCTTCTGCTCTTCCTATCTGCTCTGTTCTACAAGGGCAAAACTGAGACCCAGAAGGAGAAAGCTAACAGCCAGGGCTACCCATTGGACTGGCTGTAAGGAAGCAGGATGGGGCCTGACCCGGAGTCTGGTGGCAAATTCAAGTGCAGGGTCCCTTCAAGCCAGTCACAGAAATGCCCCCTCATACGCCCCTAAGATTAGACAACGTCCATATAATTACAGTGGTACCTCAGGTTAAGAACTTAATTCGTTCCGGAGGCCCGTTCTTAACCTGAAAACTGTTCTTAACCTGAAGCACCACTTTATCTAATGGGGCCTCATGCCGCCGCTGCACGATTTTTGTTCTCATCTTGAAGCAAAGTTCTTAACCCGAAGCACTATTTCTGCGTTAGCGGGGTCTGTAACCTGAAGCGTATGTAACCTGAAGTACCACTGTATACAGTTATGCAATAACCCTGGGCAACTGGGGGGGGGGGGTTGGGTGGATCTTTGCACCCCAGCACTGCATATGCTTAAGACAGCCCTGACTGGGCTTTCTGTGGAGTGTATTTTATTTTATTTTATTTTATTTTATTTTATTTTATTTTATTTTATTTTATTTTATTTTACCGTATTTTTCGCTCTATAAGACGCACCAGACCACAAGACGCACCTAGTTTTTGGAGGAGGAAAACAAGAAAAAAAATATTCTGAATCTCAGAAAAGCCAGAACAGCAAGAGGGATCGCTGCGCAGTGAAAGCAGCAATCCCTCTTGCTGTTCTGGCTTCTGGGATAGCTGCGCAGCCTGCATTCGCTCCATAAGATGCACACACATTTCCCCTTACTTTTTAGGAGGGAAAAAGTGAGTCTTATACAGCAAAAAAATACAGTATTTTATTTTATTTTATTTTATTTTATTTTATTTTATTTTATTTTATTTTATTTTATTTTATTTTATTTTATTTTATTTTATTTTATTATCCCATCTCATCTCATCTCATCTCATCTCATCTCGATCTGGCACCCGTTTGGTTGGGAGTGGGCCCCGCAAGTGGGCCCCCACACAACAGGTGCTTGCCAAGCCGTCAAGGGTTCCAGCTGACAGGTGCTAACGTCCGTATCCTTGCCCTTTCCCCAGGTGAGCGAGGACTGGAAGTACGTTGCCATGGTGATCGACCGCCTCTTCCTGTGGATCTTCGTCTTTGTCTGCGTCTTTGGGACCATCGGCATGTTCCTGCAGCCTCTCTTCCAGAACTATGCCACCAACTCCCTCTTGCAGATCAACCACGGTGGTTCCGGCTCCAAGTAGCATCTGGGCTCGCCCTTTTCCTTGGCCAACCTGAGCGGAGCGAGCGGAGAGAGGCGGGTCAAGGAAGATTAAAGAGAGAGGGAGGGAGGAGGGAGGGAGATGGAGCGGGACAGAGAGACACCCTACTGAATCCCTACTTTTACGGACGCCGGCCTAAGGCGTGCTCAATATGGGATTGTGGGCCCTTTCCCCTGCTGTCTGCCATTGCCCCGGCTCGAGCTTCAGTACTGAGAACAGAGCCTTGCTTGCAGAGAAGCGGACCAGAGCCAAAATGACAATACTGAAATAGGTTGGTTTCTTCCAGGGTGCCAGGGTGATATGGTAGCTCAACAGTAGAGCACCAGCTTTGCATGCGGAAGGTCCTAGGTTCAATCCCCGGCTTCCCCACTTAAAAAAAAAAAAAAGGGTGGTGGAAAAGGTTGCAGCAGGGTCAGGCCTGGCTGTCTGATCTGCGTATTTTAGGCAGCTTCCTCCATTCCCTTTGATCGGAGGTGTCAGTTCCAAGCAGCCAGGAGGAGTCAGTTCCTTCCAAGAGGCTGAGGGCAAGTTCCTGGACGGCTGTCTGGATGCGTTATGGGGCACAGGGGGCAGTGAGGGTCTTGCAGCCTCGAGGGCATTTTGGATACGGACTACAGCTTTCTCCCTGCCCCCCCCACCCCATACCCCCTGGCTTGTGCCAATTACGGGGAACCAGCTCCCAACTCAGGGAAAAAATAATCATCATCTATGTGTCTATATATAATTAAATATCCACATCTACACACTCCATCTTTGAGGAGCAGCTGCAGATTGGAAGGCCACCCTGGGGCGCAGCCCTCGGCGGGGAGAGGTGTGGGGTGGGGAGAGCTTGGCAGAAAAAAAGGACATTTTGCAGGGGGGCTCCTCGGACCACCCAAGAGACTTGACCAATACGTCCACAAGGTCAGGTGGCAACCCTGCGAGAAGAAGGGACTCTCAGGATCTCTCAGGACAGATTGATGCCAGAACCACCTCGCCTAACAATATGTGTGTTTGTGGCCAGAGGAGATGGAGCGTAGACTGGTGCTCCAGCCACCCAGGGTCTGGTTCAGGAGGGGTCTTCCACTCTGGGCCATCACCAGCAGCCTCGGTAGAGAGACCAGTGTCCCCCCACAGAGCCATTGGGTGTGTCTTCCTGGCCCTGTCCTCCTCTGCTCCTGAAAAGCCAAACGCTGACACCGCAATACCAATAAAATAGGTCACATAGATGGGAGAGATTCCTTCTTTCGGTTCAGCTGTGTGCGAGTGGTTGTTTTTTAAGCGCGTTTCGGAGTTGCAGGCGGGGGAGGTCCCCTATCCTGCATCATCATCATCATCATCATCATCATAATAGCACACATTCTACAGTGGTACCTCGGGTTAAGTACTTAATTCGTTCCAGAGGTCCGTTCTTAACCTGAAACTGCTCTTAACCTGAAGCACCACTTTAGCTAATGGGGCCTCCTGCTGCTGCCGCGCGATTTCTGTTCTCATCCTGAAGCAAAGTTCTTAACCTGAGGTACTATTTTTGGGTTAGCGGAGTCTGTAACCTGAAGCGTCTGTAACCCGAGGTACCACTGTAACAACAACAACAACAACAACAACAACAACAACAACAACAACAACAATAATAATAATAATAATTTATTATTTGTACCCCGCCCATCTGGCTGGGTTTCCCCAGCTGTTCTGGGCGGCTTCCAACGAAAGATTAAAAATACATTAAAATGTCAGACATTAAAAACTTCTCTAAACAGGGCTGCCTTCAGATGTCTTCTAAACTGTGAAGGCCAAACCAACATCCTGTTTAATCTACAGATAATAGTAATAAGTGCTACCTTTGAAGGTGACCCGGAAACTATTCCTAATCCAGAATACGGCAGCTAGACTGGTGACTGGGAGTGGCCGCTGAGACCACATAACACTGGTCTTGAAAGACCTACACTGGCTCCCAGTATGTTTCTGAGCACAATTCAAAGTGTTGGTGCTGACCTTGAAAGCCCTAAACAGCCTTGGCCCAGTATACCCGAAGGAGCGTCTCCACCCCCATCGTTCAGCCCAGACACTGAGGTCCAGTGCCGAGGGCCTTCTGGTGGTTCCCTCATTGCGAGAAGTGAGGTTATAGGGAACCAGGCAGAGGACCTTCTCGGTAGTGGCGCCCACCCTGTGGAACACCCTCCCATCAGATGTCAAGGAAATAAACAACTGTTTGATTTTTAGAAGACATCTGACGACAGCCCTGTTTAGGGAAGCTTTTAATGTTTGATGTTTTATCGTGTTTTTAATATTCTGTTGGGAGCTGCCCAGAGTTGCTGGGGAAACCTAGCCAAATGAGTGGGGTTTGAATGAATGAATTATTATTATTATTATTATTAATCATCATCATCATCATTATTATTACCCCACCCATCTGGCTGGGTTTTCCAGGCCACTCTGGGCAGCTTCCAGCAGAATATAAATTCAATCCAATCCAGATCCACATTCAGCTTTTAAATAAGCAAACAACCTGCAGAAGTCCCTAGTCCTCAGCATAGTGACAAAATACTGGAAAATATGGGATGGTGGAGAGAGAGGTTCTGTTAAGTCACCGCAGAGGAATGACAGTTTAGAGTGGCACCATAGTGTTTTGAATGTATGGTGTCTAAAAGCATCAATAATAGATAGATAATGATAATGATAATGATAATGATAATGATAATAATAATAATAATAATAATAATAATAATAATATTTATACACCACCCATCTCTTTGGGTTTTCCGGTCTGATCCATTCAGCAACTCCCCCCCCCCCCCGACTGCTGTCCTGCAAACCAAAATATGCTGAACTCTCTCCTGTTCTTTCTGAGTCTCCGGTTGCTGCATTGCTCACTTCCTTCCAGCTGGATCTACATACATCATCCCCAAACGCTTAACATGTGGCCGGCTCTGCCAAGCTGCCTGGATGGTGTCCCGCTGCCCCCGCTTTTCATCCTCAAGACAAGGCAGAAAGAAGCTCGCTGCAGAAGCACCATCTCCTGGCTCCCTCTGAACCGCAGCAGATGGCAGGCTGGCAGGCCGGCTTTCCACTTCAGTTCCACCAGCTCACACACTCCACCTGGCACGGTGACCCAGCCGCAACCATGCCGGCCGATCTCTTTAGCTGAGAGCCGAGAGACAGGAGCACAAAGCTCCGAGGAGCATAGCAGAAGCACCAGCCTTTAGGAAGGGCGGCAGCAGAGAGATGGAGACCCTGCAGAATGTCCCACCTTCGATCTCCAATATCTCCAGGCAGGGCTGGGGGGAAACCTCCCTGCCTGAAACCCTGGGGAGCTGCTGCCCGTCAGTGCAGACACCACTGAACTAGATGGGCCAGTGGTCTGCCTCAGTGTAAGGCAGCTTCCTCTCTTCAGCATTAGACACATGGAAGCCAGGCGATGATGGTTCACCAACAGCAAACAAACAAATAAAACCTCTGTGTAGAAAGCAGTCTACCTTTTAGGACCAGCTTCTGGCAACAGCAGCAGGAGAGAGGCCAGCTGCTCTCATGCCTTGCTTGCGGAAAACAGGATGTTGGGTTAGGATTCAGTGGGACGCTTCTCCCAGCAACCGTGGAAGTCTAAGCCTACAAGAGATGTAAAGGTAAAGGTAAAGGGACCCCTGACCATTAGGTCCAGTCGTGACCTCATACAGCTTCCGGGTCATGTGGCCAGCATGACTAAGCTGCTTCTGGCGAACCAGAGCAGCGCATGGAAACACCGTTTAACTTCCCACCGGAGTGGTACCTATTTATCTACTTGCACTTTGACGTGCTTTCGAACTGATAGGTCGAACTGATAGGTTGGCAGGAGCAGGGACCGAGCAACGGGAGCTCACCCCGTCGCAGGGATTCGAACCGCCAACCTTCTGATCGGCGAGTCCTAGGCTCTGTGGTTTAACCCACAGCGCCACCAACATCCCTACTAAACCACCTTTAAAAGCTGTAGGGAAAGATGTGGGCCCATTGACGATGAACCAAAAAAGCACAATAGGTTTAAAGGTAAAAGGTAAAGGGATCCCTGACCATTAGGTCCATTCGTAACCAACTCTGGGGTTGTGGCACTCATCTCGCTTTATTGGCCGAGGGAGCCGGCGTACAGCTTCCAGGTCATGTGGCCAGCATGACTAAGCCGCTTCTGGTGAACCAGAGCAGTGCATGGAAACGCCGTTTACCTTCCCGCTGGAGTGGTACCTATTTATCTACTTGCACTTTGACGTGCTTTCGAACTGCTAGGTGGGCAGGAGCAGGGACCAAGCAACGGGAGCTCACCCCATTGCAGGGATTCGAACCGCCGACCTTCTGATCGGCAAGTCCTAGGCTCTGTGGTTTAACCCACAGCGCCACCTGCGTACCTCACAATAGGTTTAACATGCAATATTTATCTTCAGGATGGGAAAACGTTTGCAGATTCAGGACCTGCTCAGCAGCCTCCCAGGGTCCTCATCCCAGGGGCAAATGGGGCCAAAGGAAAAAGTCGGCAAGGCAGAGAGAACACAAGTAGGCTAGTTACTACACAGACACACACTTCTCCCTCTCTTAGCTTTGTCTAGTAAAGCTAAAGTCATGATCAGAGTTCAAAGACATATCCCAGCCAGGCAAAAACACTCCTGGAGGATGCAAAGCAGGACCTGTGAGGGGTGTGGCTTGTTGAGCAAAGGGGTGTGGCCTCTTGAAAATTCCAAGGGCCAAATAAGAGGGCTGTGTTTAGCTCCAGGGCCTGATCCCACCCCCTTCCTCCATTTATACCTCCTGTCTTTCTGCGTGAGGTTGGCAAGGCAGCCGCTGCAAAAATTCTCTCTTTTTTTTGGAAAAGTTTTTATTATTAAGATAATTCAGCATTAATACACACATATTGTAAATATACAAGCATACAAACATACATTTCATACAATCCTTAAAAATGTTCAAACATACCTACACTCAGTCCCACAGATAATTCCTTTTCCCATCACCATCCACCACCCCTCACCTCACCTTTGTGTTGGACTTCCAATCTACTCAATTGCAATTTCTTTCCACTTCTATTGCTTTCTTTCACACAGCTTTTTAACCTAATTTCATGCTTCTTTTTCTGTTACACATTGTTATCCATCTTATTTAGTATTTCAGTATTTAAAACAGAACTTGTTTATTCTAATAGGAGTTCTGATTTTTCAATATAGTTTGGCAAGTATCCTTTAAACACCTTCCAGTCCCTGTCTATCTTCTCCTTTGAGATCCTTCCATATTCTCCCATTGTTTGGGATATATTGTAATATTCCAATAATTTGGCAAGCCACTCTGTTTTTGTCGGTATAATTTATACCTCCTATCTTTCTGCATGAGGTCGGCAAGGCAGCCACACCATCAGACTATCTTGGGAAAAAATGATTTATGATGATTTGAAGAGGTTGGAGGCGGGCAGGGGGAGAGAGACATAGATGTTCAAAAAATTGGGGGCAGGGGGGAGATGGAAGGAGAGAAAATTGTTGCTGGGCAGGGTGGAAGGCCTTCATTGCATTTCGTAAAATGGAGGGGGAGGTTATGGTGTAGTTTTCGATTATCAGACACCCCCCCACACACAATTCATTTGATGAGTGCAGGTGTGTGGCAGGTGGCCATCTCCTTCATTCCCCTCTCTGTTCTGCAAATCAAAGCACAGACTCATATTTTAATAACTGTGAGCCTTGCCTTCCTCATGGAACGGGGGGGGTGTGGTGTGTGGTTCTTTTTGGTAAGCAAAGTCCTTTGAACGCCGGTGTAACATCCTGTCCGTTTCAGCCTCCGATAACGGACAGCATTCCAGCATCCAGCCTGCCTGTTTCTGTGTTTGGACCCGGGAGCAAAATCTTCTACCAGCACTGTATTATGAAAATCGCAGGCTCCAGGCCAGGTTTATGCCAGTCTCTGTTTTGATCATCCGAGCCTTGGTCAAAACGGCCTCAGTCTCCGCCATCAGAAACAATAAATCTAAGGCAGGGAAGCATGACAGATACTCTTGACTTTTCTGCAGCCTCGCTGGGAACTACCTTAATAGTAGGGTTGCCATATGTCTGGGAAAACCAGGACATGCCCTCCTTTTGGGGGCCAACATGCCCATCTGGGCGGATTTTTGCATTTTTAAGGAAATGTCCGGATTTGGAGGTTTTTTATTTTGGGGTGGGGTAGGCTTCTTTTGTTTTTTGGGGGGTGGCATGCACCTGCTCAAGAGGGCACTATGTCCCAGCAGCAGAAGCACTGCAGTGAAGTGAGGCCATCGCGGCGAATATCAGGTAGGTAGGAGCTGGGGTCCTGTTTCCACGCAGGCCAGCAGTGGCGTGGGCTCAGGTTGTTCTGCACAAACACCTCTTTCCTTGGTCGGGCTGTCTTCTTTTTTGCCCTTCAAGATATGGCAACCCTACGTAACAGAGTCCACAGAACAGGGCTTGGGAGCTGGAAGCCGTCCTCACAGCCCCCAAAATATAAAACAGCAGCAGTCATTCAGAATTAATAATAATAATAATAATAATAATAATAATAATAATAATAATAAATTATTTATACCCCACACATCTGGCTGGGCTTCCCCAGCCACTCTGGGCGACTTCCAACAAAATATTAAAATACCGTAATACATCAAACATTAAAAGCTACCCTAAACAGGGCTGCCTTCAGATGTCTTCTAAAAGTCTGGTAGTTGTTGTTCTCTTTGACATCTGGTGGGAAGGCATTCCACAGAAAGGGCGCCACTACCAAGAAGGCCCTCTGCTGATTCCCTGTAACTTGGCTTCTCACAGGGAGGAAACTGCCAGAAGGCCCTCGGCGCTGGACCTCAGTGTCCAGGCTGGACGATGGGGGTGGAGACGCTCCTTCAGATATACTGGACCAGGGCCGTTATGGCTTTAAAGGTCAGCACCAAGACTTTGAATTGTGCTCGGAGACGTACTGGGAGCCAATGTAGGTCTTTCAAGTCTGGTGTTATGTGGTCTCAGTGGCCGCTCCCAGTCACCAGTCTATCTGCCGCATTCTGGATTAGTTGTAGTTTCCGGGTCACCTTCAAAGGTAGCCCCACACAGAGCACATTGCAGTAGTCCAAGCAAGAGATAACCAGAGCATGTGCCACTCCCCCACTTTCTCTATCCCAAGGTGTTCAATGAGGGGTTGGTTATGCTGACAGAAAGTGACTGGCCCATAGCCTCCAATGTGCACTTCATGGCTGAGTTGGGAATTCTTCCAGGCCTTAGCCTGACACCATTCTGGTGTGTCCCTAGTGTGTGTTACTACAAGGTGTGACCAGAAAAGTTCGGTGAATGGTCACAGCAATTGGACGGCAATAAATATTCGAACGTACATGCCTTACAGGCCTTCAAAGTAGGCCCCCTCTGATACAATGCACCATTGACGTTTGTAGAGCTGTTGGAAACTTCTGGTGGAGTCCTCTTTTCATACTGCTTTCAGTTCCCTCGTCACAGCAGCTTGGACGTGTGAAACATTGGAAAATGTGTGCCCTTTCAGTGCGGATTTCAGTTTTGGAAAAAGAAAGAAATCCGGTGGGCCCAGATTGGGAGAAGATGGAGGGTGGGGCAACTCAGTAACCTCAGTAACAATTTCACGTGGAATATGCAATTCTTCCGCCATCATTCAGATGGACAAATGCCAATCCCACATGAATTACTCATGAACTCTGTTGACATTTGCCGCCATTCTACTTGTCAACGGTCTGACAGACTGAGTGTGATCTTCAATGGTTTGCCGCCCTTCACAGAAACGCTTAAACCACTCATACACTGTCTTTTGAGTTACAGCTTCATTTCCACACACAATTGTGAGCATTTCACGGGTTTCCAGTGCTGACTGTATGTTCGAATATTTCTCGCTGTTTGATTTCTGTGACCATTCAACAAATGTTCCAATCACACCTTGTATTACAAGTAGTAGTAGCATTTATTATTATATTTATATCCTGCCACTCCTCCAATGAGTTCTAGGTAGCACACAGTTTCTTCCCATTTTATCTCCTGAACAACCCTGCAAGACAGCTTAGGCAACTGAGGCAGGATTCAAACCCTGGTCTTTCCTTGGGCCCCAGTCCGACACTCTAACCACTGCGCCACCAGCGCCTCTGGATCCATCTCTTTGCAAAGAATATTTGGACCCCAAGACATTCTGGCTGGTTTATCACCGATGGGTTCCCTCTAACGTAAGCCAATTTAAAAAACCACAGAAGTTGTGTCTAAGGGCAATACCTTTATTAAGGCAAAGGATCGCAAAATGTACAGTGGTGCCTCGCAAGACGAAAAGAATCCGTTCCGCGATTCTCTTCGTCTAGCAGTTTTTTCGTCTTGCGAAGCAAGCCCATTGACGGCTTAGCGGATTAGCGCTATTAGCGGCTTATCAGCTTAGCGGATAAGCGGCTTAGAAAAAGGGGGGGGGAGGGGGAAAAAGTCGGAAAAACTCGCAAGACATTTTGTCTTGCGAAGCAAGCCCATAGGGAAATTCGTTCTGCGAAGCGCCTCCAAAACGGAAAACCCTTTCGTCTAGCGGGTTTTTCGTCTTGCGAGGCATTCGTCTTGCGGGGCACCACTGTATCACGAGAAGTTTCGAGCGCTCCAGAACTCTTAACAAGGTTCTCATTCATATGCTCTCCCAAGAGGAATGTCTTTTTTCTAAAAAAAAAAGGTGGAACCTGGTGTCTACATTTTTATAAGAACCTGCATTTAAAAACAAAAAAACTGCAACCTATCTAATTTGGAGGCATTATTCTAAAGGTCAAGCCCAGTTTTTAAGAGCGCATATCCATTCAGTGCAACAGCTCCTTGCTTCTTCTTACAACCCTCCCATCCTCATTCATTTATACAAAACCAGCATATTCACCTCCAATCTCATTTGCCAGAACTGAAAGCACAATGCAAACCAACAAATGCTTTATCAGCTCCTCCGACCCCTGGGCCTCGTTTTTGACCCTGCTGGGTAAACGCAAGTGGCACGCTCATGTTTAACCAGGAATTGGTGCTTCAGATTATGACCCAGGGCTTGAAAAACTTACCAAGCCATCGTTTCTTTCACCAACAGCATAGCAGAAAGATCAATTATGTGCCCAACAGACACACACACAAGCCTATTCCAGGCAGATAAACAAGATAAAAAAAGAGGTTGTTACATGAAGGGAGGAACAGAAATATGGTAATGTGCTGGAAAAACCCATCCACATTCATACCTTACCTATTAATGCACATAGGAAGAAAGCGGAAGCAGCAATCCTGAACGAGGGCTTTATTCTGCCCAGGGCTGCACTCAGTAGAGGCTGGTGCATTAGGGGAGATGGGGCAATGCCAACCCAAAGCCTTATTTCTTACCACCAGTCCAGGGGGCAGCACTGCCCATTAGCTCCCGCTTCCTTAGTCTCAAGAGTTGCCCCTGTAGACGTCAGAAGTGGGAAGGGTGAAGACAGCTAGGATCTGCTGGCTCTGCCTGCCACTGGCTCTCTGGCGCCATCTACCTTTGGGCTCCCTGCCTTCCACCCTATCGTTTTCTCTGGGCACCAGTCTTTGCGAGTGGCAAGGTGGAGGGGAATGAGAGGGGCCGGAGCTGGCAGTGAGGAGGGTACCGTTTCTTTCTTTCTTTCTCTCTGCCGCCTTTCTTCCCTTCCAGCCTCCCCCCACCCAAGGTGGCTGCTATAATAAAATAATAATAATAATAATAATTTATACCCTGCCTGAGCAGCTTCCAACAGAACATAAAATACAATAATCTATTAAACATTAAAAGCTTCCCTAAACAGGGCTGCCTTCAGATGTCTTCTAAAAGTTTGGTAGTTGTTTTTCTCTTTGACATCTGGTGAGAGGGCGTTCCATAGGGCGGGTGCCACTACCGAGAAGGCCCTCTGCCTGGTTCCCTGCAACTTGGCTTCTCGCAGCGAGGGAACCGCCAGAAGGCCCTCGGCGCTGGACCTCAGCGTCCAGGCAGAACGATGGGGGTGGAGACGCTCCTTCAGGGAAAAGGCTGCTTCTGCCCAGGTAACAAAGCGATTGCTTGCAGAGGTCTTGGCTCCCCCCGCTCTCCTCCCCCCGGCCATTTCAGCTTCTTCCCCCACCCTCCTTCCCAAATGCATGAAATTAAGCACATAGATCCTCCTCCCGCCTTAGAGAATCTCATGGGAGATGGTGCCCCCCCCAAAAAAAAGAAGAACAAAAAAAAACATAAAGATGCTTGCTTTGCCCCCTCCCCCCTGTGAAAAGAAAAAAGAATCACACCAGCGAAACCAATACAGAAAACCTTTTTTTTATTATTATTATTTTCAGGCGGAATGTGATGACTTCAGTTGTCAAACGATGGTATCTAGAGGGGCAATTAAAAGCAGACTTGCCAAAAAAAGGGGGGAGGGGAGGAAAATAACCTGAATTACAATAGTGGTGGGAGAAGGATCAAGATTTGCCTTGAATAAATTTACATCTGTTTTTTATTATTATTTGCTCGCCAGCGCCTTCGCAACTAAGGAAGGAAATGAACTGTGCGTAATGAGGATGGGGGGATGAGGGCTGGAGGAGAGGCTGCCGCCTTTCGACAGAAAAAGAGTTTGCATAAAGAGAGCTCTCCCCAGTTAATTCCACTACAGCAACTGCCTAGACGTAACTGATGGGGAGGAGAAAAGCTGGTGGGGGGCAAAAAAAATCCCAAAAGCCTCGCCCGGCTGGGATCCTTTGCATTTCAAATGCACCTTTAGAAAACGAAAAAATGAAAAACAAAGGCTGCTTGGAACATCAAGGGGAAGGATTCCACAAATAAGACAAACCACTGCCGACTCCATAGCAGCCAACAGCTTGGAACTGGAGTTTTATATACATATATTTAAAAATTGAGGACTAGGAACTTAAAAGAAAGGGGGAGCGTGGGAATTCTGAGGTGTTAGAAGGAATCAAGTGGTGACCCCATATTTAAACATTCATAGAGACCCGGTGGTATGTTTCTAGGCTGGGCCGCCGCGGAGACTACAGCTAGGACATATTTGCTCCTCCATGCCTTTTAATATTAAAAATTAAGGTGAGTCTGGCTGGCTCTCACGACAGCAGGTGTCAACACAGAAGAGGGAGGAAAGGAGTTTGGGAGAATGTGGGGGAGCTGTGCAGTTTTAGCTTAGAATGACCTCAGAAAGGCTGGGCTGTCTCGCTGGGAAAAGGGCAAATTCAACAGCATTCCAAAGATTCGGGGAGAGGGGAAATTATCACACATACATTCCCCCCTCCCGCCAATTTAAAAAAAAACCCAAAATTATACCATAACCTGGTGCTGCGATGAGTAAATGTTGTAGTGGCTCCAAAGGCAGAATTCTGAATTAAACAGAAAGGTAAGAGGAGGAGTTGGGTTATATATATCAGAAAATTAAATTCAAGTGAGGGGAAAAGTCTGTGATGTTCCTAGAGTTCACCTTTATGCAAATCCATGGAGAGACAGAACTGCTGTGGAAAAGACGGTGTGTGCATAATTACCAGTTCCTCAATTCACAGCTTTTAAAAATAAAATAAAAGGAGGGGTTCAAAGAATTGATTTAAAAGAAAAAGCAGAGAGGGGACAAGGAAGGCGGCCTTTTGACTAACCAGAAGGGGACAGAGATGGGGAAGGGGTGTTGTCACAAGACGAGTGTTGATGCTGGTGGATCTCTCTCTTTCTCTGTCAGGTTTGCGCACTCGGATCATGTCTTTGCAATGTTTGCAGTGTGCAGTGTGTGTGTGGGGGGGAAATAAAGGGGAGGGAGACCCCCCCCGCTCCTTCCCCAATGCTGCCAATTTAAATCGGAAGGAAGGCCTCGCGGCAAATCCATAACCCTAAGTTAACATTCCTGCTTCCATTTTTAAAAAAAGAATACACACAACCTATGTTAATAAAAAAAATACCCCTTTCCTTTCACCCATCCCCCCGCAGCCAAAAAAAAAAAAAAAGGTAAAATAAAATAAAATAATAAAAATGCACAGCTTGCTAGACTTCGGACGGGCCAAAGGTCTTCTCCTCTTGGGGTTTGCAGATCCAGCTCCCGTAGCCCATCTCCTGCAGGGCCCAGAAGAATTGCCGCTTGGCACTCTGGTATGTGACGGCCGCTTCCTTGGCCTCCGAGTACACGGTCAGTTTCTGCAGGGCCTTGCGATCCATCTTGGCACAGAGCGATTGGAAGAGTGCAAACAGGTTCCTCTTGGAGACCCGGGACACGTCCAGTTTTGGTCTGAGGGGAGGGAGGAAGGAACGTAAAGGAAAAGGACTCCAGCAGGGAGCCTAAGCGTTTCGTTGTACTCCTGGCTTTCCCACGGCAGTCGCCAGTGCTAGCAATTCAAACTGGACGACAGAAAGATAAGAATGTGCTGATCTTTCGTAAGAATGTGTCAAAAGTGTTGGGGCCGTCCAGCTCGTTATTACCTACACCAGTGATGGCCAAACTTGGCCCGCCAGCTGTTTTGGGACTACAATTCCCACCATCCCTGGCCACAGGACCTGCTAGCTAGGGATGATGGGAGTTGCAATCCAAAAACAGCTGGAGGGCCAAGTTTGGCCACACTGACCTACACTGAAAGAATGTGCAAGGTTGGGTGTGTTCTCTGCTCTGCCTGGAGATGTCTGGGACCATCTTTGTGCAAAGGAAGTGTGTCTCTCCCCCCCCCCCCCCGTCCACACCAGGTGGTCTCCCCCCCACCCCCAATTACTCACTTTTCTTATATCTCATCCAGTGTCAGTTTCGTTGCTGGCCCCGAGCATGTGGATGGAATATGCATGAAAACAAAGGCAGACAAAAATCTGCTTCCCACAACCCACTGGAAGCAGCCACCCTACCATGCCTGATGTTACAGTTACCCCTCTACGCCTCCCCTCCGATAGCTGTGCCCCACTCTTACCCATCTACTTTGCCTTTTGTGCCATCCAGGACTTCGACTTCAGAGTCATCAGGGAGGCACCAGTTGACGCTGGATTCCTTTGTCTTCCCCGTCTGCCTTGCGGAGTCGTAGACGCTGACTCTGCCAACCTGTGTTGGCAGAGAGAGAGAGAGAGATAGAGATAGCAAAGTTGAATATTCTGTGTGTGTGTGTGTGTGTGTGTGTGTGTGTGTGTGTGTGTGTATAAAGGTAAAGGTATCCCTGACCATTAGGTCCAGTCGCGGATGACTCTGGGGTCGCGGCGCTCATCTCGCTTTACTGGCCGAGGGAGCCAGCGTACAGCTTCCGGGTCATGTGGCCAGCATGACTAAGCCGCTTCTGGCGAACCAGAGCAGCGCACAGAAACGCTGTTTACCTTCCTGCCAGAGCGGTACCTATTTATCTACTTGCACTTTGACGTGCTTTCGAACTGCTAGGTTGGCAGGAGCTGGGACTGAACAATGGGAGCTCAATAACAAACAGCGTATCCAGTGGTTTTAACCAGGACCGAGTTTCAACACTGCGATATATCACCAGCTAAACATCATGTTAAGAGTGATATATCACGATCTCTGAAATAAGGATGGACCTAGGTAGAGGCACTGGCTGGCACTTTGCCTCCAACAGCAGAGGTAAGAACATACCCTAGCAATCATTGACAGCCTTATCCTTCACGCATGTATAAATTCTCTTTTAAAGCCATTCAATCTGGTGGCTATTCCAAACCAATCGTCTTCCAAAGAAACTACTCTATTCCAAAATTAAAAATGGAAAGCGTAATGCTGGTGGTAAACAAAAGAGGTTTAATGACTGTCTCAAGGCAATTTTTAAAAAATGCAGTATAAACACCAACGGTTGGGAAGCACTTGCCTGCGAGCGCTCCAGTTGGAAAACAGCCTTTACCAAAGGTGTCATTGGCTTTGAAGACACTCAAAACTCAGGACGCAAGGGAGAAACGTGCTAAGAGGAAGGCACGCTTGGCAAATCCACACTGTGACCAACTTGTGCCCGGAAACCAATGTCCCCACTGTGGAAGGACGTGTGGATCCAGAACTGGCCTCCAGTTATGGACTCATTATTAAAACCATGTTTATGAAAGAGAATCTTACTTGGCTACGAGTGATCACCAAAGAAGAAGATGATTATGCCACATCTTGCGACAGCAAACTCAGCAGTCCATTGTGCAGAAGTACGTTATTTTGCCTGCCCTGAATCTTCCAACATTCAGGTTTGTTGGATGGGGCCGGAGTCTGAATACTAAGGAGGGAGAAAAGACTCTCCTCCCATCAGTCCATAGAATCATAGAGTTGGAAGAGACCACAAGGGCCATCGAGTCCAACCCCCCGCCAAGCAGGAAACACCATCAGAGCACTCCTGACATATGGTTGTCAAGCCTCTGCTTAAAGACCTCCAAAGAAGGAGACTCCACCACACTCCTTGGCTGCAAATTCCACTGTCGAACAGCTCTTACTGTCAGGAAGTTCTTCCTAATGTTTAGGTGGAATCTTCTTTCTTGTAGTTTGGAACCATTGCTCCGTGTCCGCTTCTCTGGAGCAGCAGAAAACAACCTTTCTCCCTCCTCTATGTGACATCCTTTTATATATTTGAACATGGCTATCATATCACCCCTTAACCTCCTCTTCTCCAGGCTAAACATGTCCAGCTCCCTTAGCCGTTCCTCATAAGGCATCGTTTCCAGGCCTTTGACCATTTTGGTTGCCCTCCTCTGGACACGTTCCAGTTTGTCAGTGTCCTTCTTGAACTGTGGTGCCCAGAACTGGACACAGTACTCCAGGTGAGGTCTGACCAGAGCAGAATACAGTGGCACTATTACTTCCCTTGATCTAGATGCTATACTCCTATTGATGCAGCCCAGAATTGCATTGGCTTTTTTAGCTGCCGCGTCACACTGTTGGCTCATGTCAAGTTTGTGGTCAACCAAGACTCCTGGATCCTTTTCACATGTACTGCTCTCAAGCCAGGTGTCACCCATCTTGTATTTGTGCCTCTCATTTTTTTTGCCCAAGTGCAATACTTTACATTTCTCCCTGTTAAAATTCATCTTGTTTGTTTTGGCCCAGTTCTCTAATCTGTCAAGGTCGTTTTGAAGTGTGATCCTGTCCTCTGGGGTGTTAGCCACCCCTCCCAGTTTGGTGTCATCAATTCCAATTTCTCTATAATGTCTCCCACTTACTTGCTTTCCCTCCTCCAAACTAGAATTATAGAACTGTAGCGTTGGAGAGCCATTCCCCAAGGGTTGTCTAGTCCAAACCCCGGCAATGCAGGAATCTCAGCTAGACCATATGTGACAAATATTGCAGCCGCATAGAGAAAAGGTCCAGACACCTATGCTTTGAGCACAACTGAACTATGGGAAGGTGGCATACAAATAATTGATGATGAAGAAGGAGGAGGAAGAGAAGGAATTAAAACCGCAATGGGACTCAAACAGCGGTTACCTCCGGGTGATTGACAAAATACGGCTCGGGGAGTCCGGATTGGAATGTGTTGCCGTCTCTTGACATGCGGCAGCAGATGGCACGCGTCAAGTGACCTTGACTGTACAAGTAGCCTGGAAAGGGAACACAAAATGAGGTTGATGGCGCAGGCAATTTTATTTTATTTTTTAAAAAGGAGCACAGATCAGCTGCTTCATCAACATGAAGGGCACCACCAACTTTGGAAGGGCTAGCGGCAGCTGCCTCTTGACAGGAAGGACAGAGGTTTAACACAAGCCTTGAGTACTTTGCTGCCTTTAAGACATTTATAGCCAGGGCCTGCTGTGTCCTTGTCATGAGACGGGGGCTTCCAAGGTCCCAAAAGGAGGAGGAGGAGGGGGGAAAACACCCAAATGAACATGCAGCAAAATCCCAACAGCCTCTTTTGCTTCCTATAGAGCAGGGATGGGAAAACTGGGCTGTGTGGATGTTCTTGGGTTCCAGTTCCCATCAGCCCCCAGCCAGCAAGGCTAATGGGTGATGGGAGTTGTAGTACAGCAACATTTGGAGAGCCCCACAGGTTCCCCAGCCTCTGCCCTAAGGTGAGTCATTTGTGGCAGAATTGTGTCTCTGTGCTCACCAATTGTGCCCATTTTTTTTTAACGACTACTGCTAATCAGATATTTTACTTGTGCTTTGCCATGCCAGGACAGGTTACAATGGTTTAAATGTGCTGCATTAAAACTGGTTAAACCAAAGATTTTTGGGGGTCTCTCTCTTTCTATATATATATAGATGGACACCCCCCCCAAAAAAAAATTATACACCACTTAATTTTGATTATCTCTAGGCAGTGTATACCAAGCCCAACAAATACAATCAAGATAAAACCAGTTAAGCAACTGTAAAATCAGAAATGGTGAAAGAATGGCTGCTGGGATTTTTATTATTATTATTATTATTATTATTATTATTATTATTAAAGTCTCCAGCAGATGCCGAAAAGTTCAACAGGGAAGGGGCATCTCTTCCCAGAACTGGGCCCACCATATGGAACGTGCAGCAACTTTTCCAAAAACCTAAGTGGCCAGGCAAGGATAGAAGGAATCAAGCACTCCTACGCTATTCTGGACCGAAGTCATTAAGGATGCTGAAAATTAATGTAGGAACCTTGAACTCAGCTTGGCAGCATCCTGGCAGCCAGGGAAAGGTTTTTGAGCAATGCACTGGCGACAGTCTGCCCCATCAACAATAGGAAATGTTTCTCTGGTGTCAAAGCTGCTGGGGGGGGGGTGGAGAGTGTGTGCCTTCTATGTACACGGAAGGCTACACAGCCAAGGCACCAGGGTGCCTCTGCCGGGAGGGAATTCTACCGCATGGGGCTGACACAGAGAAGGCTCCCCCCTCTCCCGGGCCAACACTGCCCTCCCCCTGCTGATCTTAACACACAAGAGCATGGGTAGG
Organism: Podarcis cretensis; assembly: GCF_951804945.1. Classification (NCBI taxonomy): domain Eukaryota; kingdom Metazoa; phylum Chordata; class Lepidosauria; order Squamata; family Lacertidae; genus Podarcis; species Podarcis cretensis. The sequence goes on from NC_137186.1 coordinate 9,863,428, forward strand.
CAAACTATGGCCCGGGGGCCAGATCTGGCCCTATTACCCTTCTAAATCTGGCCCACGGACGGTCCAGGAATCAGCGTGTTTTTACAAGAGTAGAATGTGTGCTCTAATTTAAAATGTATCTCTGGGTTATTTGTGGGGCCTGCCTGGTGTTTTTACATGAGTAGAACGTGTGCTTTTATTTAAAATGCATCTCTGGGTTATTTGTGGGGCATAGGAATTTGTTCATATATAGTCTGGCCCCCCACAAGGTCTGAGGGACAGGGGACTGGCCCCCTGCTGGAAAAGTTTACTGACCCCTGCCCAAGAGGGTCTGCATCTCTTTAGCGAAGGAAGCCGGCTTTCAGACATCTTGGAATGGAGTGGGGTAGAGTAATAGGTGCTTTGGGGGGGAGGGGTTATAGCTGAGAAGGCAGGGAAAAAGAGAGATACGAGACCCCCACACCCAGCAACAGGGAGGATGGAAAGATCCCTTACCAAGCGTGACTGAGCGGAGATACACAGGCTGCAGGAAGTGGGAGAGCAGCGCCCCCTGCAGGCCCAACACATTCCAGCGCAGGATTTTGTCGCTGCAGGACATGGTGCGCAGACGCTCGCCGTGCTGGATCCCGTCCCACGTTGGCACGATGTCGCTGGATTCCACCGGGATAGTGCCTTCCCCTGCAGGAAGAGAGGGAGCCAGTTGGGAGCTGCCTTTACTGGAATGGCCCAAAGGCCACACACACACTAGAGTCCAAGGACGGCTGTCCCCAGCTGCTGCCGCCAGACAGACACTGCTGGGTCCTCAGAGAGGAGGGCATGGGGGCCAGGGCCTCTTTCAGCACCTGATGTGTTCAAAAGGTATGCTGCCTCTGCACAGAGAGGTTCCATTCAGCTGTTAGGTAAAGGTAAAGGGACCCCTGACCATTAGGTCCAGTCGTGGCCGACTCTGGGGTTGCAGCACTCATCTCGCTTTATTAGCCGAAGGAGCTGGTATACAGCTTCCGGGTCATGTGGCCAGCATGACTAAGCTGCTTCTGGCGAACCAGAGCAGCGCACGGAAATGCCGTTTACCTTCCCACCGGAGCGGTACCTATTTATCTACTTGCACTTTGACGTGCTTTCGAACCGCTAGGTTGGCAGGAGCAGGGACCGAGCAACAGGAGCTCACTCCATCGCGGGGATTCAAACTGCCGACCTTCTGATCGGCAAGTCCCAGGCTCTGTGGTTTAGCCCACAGCGCCACCTGCGTCCCCCATTCAGCTGTTACCGCGGCATAAAACAGGGCACACCCCTCCAGAGTACCCTGAGCATTTCAGCCTGGCTGAAATAGTGTCCTGGGCAGAGGAGCAGCCAGGGGAGCCTCGCAATGCCAGTAGCAAAACGAACAACTACAGTGGTACCTCGGGTTACATACGCTTCAGGTTACAGACTCTGCTAACCCAGAAATAGTACCTCGGTTTATGAACTGTGCTTCAGGATGAGAACAGAAATCGTGCTGCAGTGGCGCGGCAGCAGCGAGAGGCCCCATTAGCTAAAGTGGTGCTTCAGGTTAAGAACAGTTTCAGGTTAAGAACGGACCTCTGGAACGAATTAAGTACTTAACCCGAGTGGTACCTCTGGTTGTGAACGGGATCCGTTCCAGAGGCCCGTTCGCAACCTGAAAAGCCCGCAACCTGAAGCGCTGTATCTGCACAGGTGCGCGGCACAATTTGGCGCTTCTGCGCATGCAGCAAAACCCAGAAGTAACCATTTCCGGTACTTCCGGGTCGCTGCGGGGCGCAACCTGAAAAAACGTAACATGAAGCAAACGTAACATGAGGTATGACTGAAAGGGGCCTGCCTACGAGACACTGACGCAAAAACCATGCGCAAACACTACGCAACAGAATGAAAAGACCACTATTCCCCCAGCCTTTTCACTCCCCCTTTCCAGAATTGAAAATGGAGATGCTATATGTACCTTTCCTTGCTTAAATGTATCACAAAAAACTTTAATTAAACAACCAATTTAAAAAAAAGAGAAAAGGAACAAGCCTATAGCGCAAAAGTGATATTGCAGTTCATCACCCTTCCATATTGCAACGGGCATTGGGCTGCATACAATGAATAGAAGTTATTGCTGCTACTGGATGGACTGACTGACTCAGTATAAAGCAATTAGAAGGCTGGAAACTGCATCCTAATAAAAACCGCGTACCAGAATACCCGGCTGCACATGTAAAAGCTGAAAAAGGGAAGCAACAAAACCCCAGTCGCCGGGCTCAGTTCCCCTGGCACTCACCGTTTTCGACTTTTGTGCGCAGCTTCCCCTGCTTGGGATTCTCGAAGAGCGGCTGGTGCTGGCCTTCCCCGACTGTGTTGGCCTGGTCGGTGCAGGATTTGTCAAAGAGAGCCCCGTCCCCACAAGGTGCCGTGCTAGGGGGCAGAAGAACAAGGCACACCCTGACCCGAGAGGCTATTAAGAAATCGGTGCGGGCTGCTTTTCAGCAGGTCCCCCTAAAACAGGGCTCAAGCAAATTCTTAAAACGGCAAATTTAAAAGGCATTGAGCTAAATGGCCCTTCTAGCCCAAGAAGAGAGAAGCTCAGGTCCTACGGCCAAACGCAGAACTGCAGGCCTCTCTATCTGACCCTTGGGCAGTTCCACCTCCCTCACAGAGCTTGCTGGGAGGCAGCAGCCTTGGACAGGGCCTTTTCTGCGGCAGCCCCCAAGCTGCGGAATTCCCTCCCGAGAGAGGTGCGCCTGTCACCTTCACTAACATGGTTTTCATTGTGTACTGCAGACGCACCTCTTTGCCCTGCCCTTTTGACACTTGAACTGTGTGTTTGGGGGGACCCCACCCTGCTCCTGCGACTACAATTTGTTCTGAACTGCTCTTTAAATGGGACCTTAAGGGGAGGGGTAGGAAATAAAATCAACGTCACACTGTCTGCCAGCTGTGAGGAACACTTATTTACCCCTGCCCAACTCTCCCCTTTGCTGTTTTTTGGGTTCCCCGCTAGCTCTTTCCCCGTGTTGCATTCAACATCCCCTGCAAAACACAGCACAATCAGGCACACACACCCCTCAGCCATCATGCACCGCTGTACGCAGGTCAGGCCCCGGTTGGTGCTCACCTGATGTACAGGTGAAAAGTGATGTCGTCTTTGATCTTCAGCTTGCCATCCTCCAGGGGCTGGAAGATGCTGTCTTCAGGTGCCAAGGGGTCAAACTTCATGAGCTCTGTGTAGAGGAACCTGGAATAACACCACCACAATGTGAAGCAGTGCCTGGGTCAACCTTCTTGGCCTTGGGAACCCATTCTGCGTACGTTCACTTGGGCGTAAAGCCCCCCACAGCAAGGCTGCCCCCCCCCAAGTAGGACTGCAATGTTTAATCAATCACTTGTTTGGCTTTCTTCCCCACCCCACCCCCCGGCTCCTTGTTTAACTGCTTTTTAAACAGGTTTGCTGTTTTGAAATTTTAATGCAAGCTTTGGGAGGTTCTGGTGGCCTCGAAAGTGGGATGTGTTAAAATCTAAATAAATGATAAATAGGTGCTTCAAACCATCAGGAAGAAGTTTATAAAATAAATAAATAAATAATAATAATAATAATAATAATAATAATAATTTATTATTTATACCCCGCCCATCTGGCTGGGCCTCCCCAGCCACTCTGGGCGGCTTCTATAAAAACCAAAAATACAGTAAAATATCACACGTTAAAAACTTCCCTAAACAGGGCTGCCTTAAGATGTCTTCTGAATGTTGACATCTGCTGGAAGGGCGTTCCACAGGGCGGGCGCCACTACTGAGAAGGCCCTCTGCCTGGTTCCCTGTAGCTTTGTTTCTCGCAATGAGGGAACCGCCAGAAGGCCCTCGGCGCTGTACCTCAGCGTCCGGGCAGAATGATGGGGGTGGAGACGCTCCTTCAGGTATACTGGACCGAGGCCATTTAGGGCTTTAAAGGTCAGCACCAACACTTTGAATTGTGCTCGAAAACGTACTATTTCATGGTGTTAGGGTTTTACTGTATATTTCATCATTTTAAGGTATCATTATTCATACTTGCCAGTCACCACCCTGTAAAGAGGGGTAGACAGCGAAAGAGAAAAGGGGCTGCCTCACCCTCCACAAGCCTCTCTCTGTCCCCCCCCCCAAATATTTTATCTCTCCACAGAAAAAAACAAGTTCCTCGCCCCTGTGTGATACAGATAAAGGTTGCCATCATTAAATACTCCATTCATTCACAGTATCGCTCACAACCACCTGCAAGGTTGGACCAGTGCCTAGTATTCTGTCCTTGAAGAGGGGCTGGGCACTCAACACATGCCCCAATCTGGGCAGATCTCTTCTGAATGGCCTTGCTTGGCTTCCCGCTTCCGCCTCCTCACCTTATGAAACCCCTCCTGGAAATGATCTCCGCATGACAGTCATTGACCGTCTCCCCTTTCAGGCTCAACTCCTCCCCTTTCACACAGCGATTCCCTGAGAGGCAAGGAGGAGAAAGAAAGCGGTCAGGAAAACACTGCATTAACAGACCCCACACGAAGGGCTTGGTGTGGACAAAAGGAGAGCCGAATTTGTTTATTTCTAGGTTGTTGTGGTGTGTTGTTTTTTTTAACAACAGACCAAGGAACCCTTGGCGGTTTGCTGGGACAAAGAGTTGTCACTTGCGAGCCATCACTGAATTCCAGCCTGCTGTAGAACCTGATGCCGTGCTACGGCTTACGTAACGCACTCCACAAATCCACCTTGAAAAGGTGCACGATATGGACTGCGCTTGCAAAGCAGTGTTTTACAATGAGAGCAAATCTATACGGATTGGCCTTCTGCAGCAGCTGAATTGCATTCCGATTGCTCTAGCCCCCTTGATTACTTACTTATTTATTAAACGAAAAGACAGCTGAGACTAGTTTCCATTTTCATTCTGGGTTTGATTTTAAAACCCTCTTTGTGGAAGAAAAACCACCCAAAACGTAGGGCACTTATTCCCAGAGGAACACGCAGCCAGTGGTTTGTACAGGGTTTTCCCTGGCACCCATAAGCCCTTCCATGGGCTGCCCCTGGGGTCGCAAGATGAGTGCGGCTGCCCTTTCCCCCACTGAAAAAGCACATGGAACTGAAGGAGGAAGTTGGAAGAGTGATAACTCTTCCCCATTTCCTCTTTCAGCTTTATGGGCTTTTCAAAGCTCATATTAATTCTGCTGGATCTGATTTCACTCCAGATTCCATTAATAGAACAGCAACAAGAAGGCAGGGTGCCTGCTTACTCCATTTCTACCTGGCTTGGGGGGGGGGGTGGAGAGCGAAGTGACCTGAGTGGGTGGTGTCCAAAAATAATCTGTTCCCCATGGACTTTTTTTAAAAAAGTATTTGTTTAGAGCAGGGTTTCCCAAACTTGGGTCTCCATCGGCTTTGGGACCACAACTCCCATCATCCCTAGTTAGAAGGAACCCGTGATCAGGGATAATTGGAATTGTAGTCCCCAAACCACCGGAGACCCAAGTTTGGGAAACACCAGTTTAGAATCACTTAGGTAAAGGTAAAGGGTAAAGGGACCCCTGACCCGCAGACGACTCTGGGGTTGCGGTGCTCATCTCGCTTTACTGGCCGAGGGAGCCGGCGTACAGCTTCCGGGTCATGTGGCCAGCATGACTAAGCCGCTTCTGGCAAACCAGAGCAGCACACGGAAACGCCGCTTACCTTCCCACTGGAGTGGTACCTATTTATCTACTTGCACTTTGATGTGCTTTTCAACTGCTAGGTTGGCAGGAGCTGGGACCGAGCAACGGGAGCTCACCCCGTCGTGGGGATTGAAACCGCCGACCTTCTGATCGGCAAGCCCTAGGCTCTGTGGTTTAGACCGCAGCGCCACCCGCGTCCCTTAGCCATGGCTAAACGGAGCTTTTAAGCGAGATTCTTCCCAGATCCGATATGAGCAATCCCCCTGCCTGGACCAGCAGTGTCTCTTACCTGTTCCGATGCTCACCACGACCCCCAGGCCCTCTTGCCCTCGCCTCATGATGATGGCGGCCAGGATCTTGCGCCCGAGCAAGCTGTGCTGGATACGCGCGGTCAGGGTGTTGAACCGCTGGTGGCTCAGCATAGCGATCTGGTCGTGGAGTGTGCTTCCGCTCACAGGGAGCTGCGAGGTGGAAGAAGAAGAAGAAGAAGGGGAGGCCGGGAGTTTTCACAGCCGAAGAACAAGGCCCAGGTGAGAGGGAAAGAAGCAAACTGCAAGGAGGTCCCTCTGGACATCGCTGGACTTCAACTCCCATCAGTCCCAGCAAGATTGGCCAATGGCTCAGAGTGATGGGAGCGGTAGTTCAGCAACGTCTATGGGTCCAAGGTCTTCCCGTACCCGAGACGGCCCATTAACAGCGAAAGGAGAGACAAGCGAGGGTGGCAGTGTTACCTCTGTGATGGTCAGGCCTTCGGAGTTCTCCGCCTTCTCTGTCTCCCCGATCAGAACCCGGAGCGCCGCGTCGGCAGCCTCCTGCTTGCCTTGCTTCTTGCTGTGCGCCGTGACGGCCGGGAACCAGCGGCCGCCCACTTTGGCTTGGAAGACGAATCTGCCGGGAGGAAAAAAAGCCAGCAGAGAAGGTGCAGGTTCAGTAACCAAGGGGCCCTGGGTGAGGTTGGCGCTATAAAATCAAGAGCCCCAGCAGGAAAACAATGCACAGGAAGAGCTTGAGAGAGTTAGAAAGGTCAGAAAGAATGCAGCAAGCTTGAGTAAAGCCCGAAAAGTGACTGGCTGGGTCCTACCCCCCCCCACCTTGTTCTGTTTTTAAGATTAGCCTGCTAAGAGGCTGCTGGACTTCCACCAAGCAGGCTGGATCGCTACATCTCTTCGAAGAGGACACCTGAGGGCGTCCAGGTGTGGCTGGGTTCCCAATGGTCAAGTCGATTGGGACAGATAGGTGTTGGAAGCCGGACCTCGTCTGGAGGGCCCAAACAGGTGCCCCATCCTCAGCTTACAGTCCAGGGCAACCATGTGGTAAATAATAATCGTAATAATAATAATTCAGTTTCTTGCCATAAGGTCCCAGGGCAGGTTATAACGATGTAAAATGCAATATTAAAAACAGTTTGGGAACAAATTATAGCCACAAAGACAGAGCAGGGCATATTAACAGGAGAAAGTGAATCGTGAAACGTTCTTGTAACAGGGGCATCCTAGAAAGCTGGATGTAAAATGACTTCTTCAGGCAGCAGTGACAGAACTTGCTTCTGCAGGAGGGGGTGACGGCCACTGACTTGGATGGCTTTAGACAAGGATTGGACAAATTAATGCAGGATAAGGTTATCAAAGTCCACGATGGCTATTCTCTGCCTCCACAGAGGCACCAGCTGCTGAAAACCACCTTAGAGAGTTCCCCCCTCCTTTCTTTCCATTTCCCTCTTTTTCCTTCCATTCCTTTTTATTTTAGATTTTAAAAAGTGTTTCTTTCATTCTGGTTACAGATAGGTAGCCGTGTTGGTCTGCCATAGTCAAAACAAAATAAAAAAATTCCTTCCAGTAGCACCTTAAAGACCAACTAAGTTAGTTCTTAGTATGAGCTTTCGTGTGCATGGTATCTGAAGAAGTGTGCATGCACACGAAAGCTCATACCAAGAACTAACTTAGTTGGTCTTTAAGGTGCTACTGGAAGGAATTTTTTTATTTTGTTCTTTCATTCTGGTGCATTATAAAAACACACCTTGCATTGAGTATGAACTTTCATATATCTGTGGAGAAGTATCCAGAAAATAGAAGATGATGATGATAATACAAGTCATACCTCGGGTTACAGACACTTTAGGTTGCGTTTTTTCATGTTATGGACGCACCAAAACCTGGAAGTACCAGAACAGGTTACTTCTAGGTTTTGGCAGTCACACAGAAGCGCTAAATTGCGCTTTGCACAGAAGCGGTGAATCACAACCTGTGCGTGCGCAGACACGGCGCTGTGGGTTGCGAACGCTGCAGGCTGTGAACATGCCTCCCACATGGATCATGTTCGCAACCCGAGCGTCCACTGTAATAATAATGAAAACCACAAGGGAGTTTCTCTTGTGCTTGGGTCCGGCTTTCGGGCTTTCCCTTGTGGTGTACGGCTGACCACTGTGAGAACAGGAGGCTGGATGAGCAGAGCTGCTGGCCTGATCCTGCAGCGAGAATCTCCTTATGTTTAATGGCCATCCGGCCTACAGCAGTTCCCTAGTGGACCAGGAGGACTTATCAGCGATGCAGGCGAGCCCTTTCCATTACAGAAGTTCTGTAGCTCAGCAGCGGAGCTCCTGCTTTGCACACAAGACTCCAGTTCCCCCCGGGGTCTCTCTGGTTAAGAGAGATTAAGCAGCAGGGCTTGGGAAAGACCTTTAGACAGAACAGCCCCTGCCAGCCAGAAGATGACAATCGAATTAGAGACTAAGGGCCTGGGCTTTGTTTTCTATGTTCTGCAAGCAACACAAGGAAAGAACCCTCTGGCTGGCTGGGCAGAGAGCCACTCCGCCTACTCACTTGGGGTCGTGGGGTGGCCCAGTCTGATTGATCAGCTTGAACTCAGCAGCAAAGCCATTGGCCCGGGCGTACTCCAGGAGGCCACTGACTGGGTTGGAGTTCAGGTACTTAATCAGCTCGCCGACACCCTTAGCGCTCGCGGCTTTTGTCTCTTCCAGAGTTGCAGGCTGGACACCAGGCACATCCACAGGCTGGTCGCCCTGGGCCTCTGTCTGAAAAAGTCGCCAAGGAAACAAAGAGAGAAAGAGGCTGATGAGGAGGCTGGAACGAGGCCAGGGAGCACGGTGCACAGAGGAGGCCGGGAGACCTGTCTCCGTTCTCATTTTCATGACGTACTGAGAGTTTTTCATATTGTGATTTTATGTTGCGAACCACCCTGAGATCTATGGGTATGGGGCGGTCTATACCGTTAAGAAACAATAAACAACAAGGATACCTGTTCAGGTAAGGTGCTGGTGTCCCCAGTGAGGCCCCTCATGGCGGCCTCGGCGGCCATCTGCTTCGCTCCCTTCTTGCTGTTCGATACCACGGCAGGGAAGACGCGTTCACCCACTTTCACGCAGTACTTGAACCTGATCGAAGGAAAAGGGGAAGGCAGGGAGTTCATGGGCCTATTGAGACTGAAGGTAGATCACACAGAAAGTGGTTGCAGCAGGAAGGCAGGTGGGGCCTGGGTCATTTCCAGAACCCCCACGCCCTCTGTACAGAAAAAGGAGAGGAAACCTGTCCCCCCCAACCCCCCCATGTTTCTTGATTCCAGTTCCTTTTATACAGACAAGCCACTTTAGACAGTCAGAGCCAATATCTTCCTCTGCATTTTTTGCATAGCCCAGCACACTGCTAAATAACCTAAACCAAGCTAGTCAAATATTATAACCTAGACTGTCCCCCTTTGAGATAACTGCTGGTTTTTTTTTGGGGGGGGAGCAAAGACAAGGCTGATTCCAACCTACCTCAACCTGTGGCCCTCCAAAAATTGGAAGCCTACAACTACCATCACCCATGACCTGTTTGCCACGCTAGCTGGCGCTGATGGGAGTACAAAACACCTGGAGGGCACCCACTTGACGAAAGCTGGTTAGTGGGCTGGGTGCTCTCATAACCTTTGGCCTCCAGATGTGGCTGAGCTACAGTCCCCATCATCCCTGCCCACGAGTCATGCTGGCTAGAACTGATAAGAACTGTGACACAGCCACATCTGGAAAGCCAAAGGCTTTCCACACCTGCCCTAGTAAATGCAGGGGGGCTTAGGAGAGGCAATTAAAAGAGATCTCCAAGAATGTTTTTGATCTTTAGCAGTGAGCCCTGAGAGCTTTGTATCTCGCACAGTCAAGAAATGGAACCCAGGGCAAAAAAACCAGAAACATTTTTGTTAGGGATTGTAGGACAAGACCTGCCAAGAAAAATAAAGAACTTATTTATGTATGCTACAACAGCGGCCAGAGTCTTTGTTAGCCTGAGGATGGAAGAATGAGGAAATCCCAACGAAAGGACAGTGGCAAGAAAAATTGATGAGCTATGCGGAATTGGCAAAACTGACATATAAACTGCGTGAAAAGGACAACAGTGACTTCAAGGAAGAATGGGAACTCTCTACAAATTACTTTAAAAGACAACAAAATGATCTGGACTCCTTGGCAGGTTTTGAATAGACAGCTACAAATTTATCAGTTAAACACATGATAGATAAATCAAGGATATGTACGATTTTATAATATGCAGAGAATAACATGTGCAAAGAAATCAGAGAGGGGAGCTGAGGGAACTCCTTGGTGGGGGGGAAATAATGTGATTGATTATGTGGATTGATATTTTGTTATGCTGAAATTGTTTAATAAAAATGCTTTAAAAAAAGAAATAAAGAGAAACCAGGGCACTGCTGAACCTCAACCTGCACTGGCTGCGGCCGAGAGCAGCAGGCAGCAGAAGAAGACCCCACATGGCCATGTCTTGGCTTGCCTTTCGCTTGGAGCACAAGGGGAAAAGAGAAGTTTTCCTGGTGGTGATGATGTGCATGCGTGAACATCCTCAGGGACTCTTCTGCTCAGCGCCGCCGTGCTGGGCGCAGAGTGGTGCCGTCACGCGCGACGCAACCGGCGGCTGCAGCGACGTCACGTGACGTGGGCTTGCCCTGGCATCACGTGACAGGCCCTTCACCTAAGCAGGGGTAGCTGTTTGTCTTCGCTCGCTGTGCGTATGGGAGAGAAGCCTCCATAGTCAGAGGCAGTGTACCTTTGTGAAAGGCAGGGGAGCGAGAGAGCAGGAGCCATTTTTTTAAATGTATGCCCTTTTATTTAAAATGCATCTCTGGGTTATTTGTGGTGCATAGGAATTCGTTCATCCCCCCCCCCCCCAAATATAGTCCGGCCGCCTACAAGGTCTGAGGGACAGTGGACCGGCCCCCTGCTGAAAAGGTTTGCTGGCCCCTGGTCTAGGGAGTCTTCTCTTTTCATGACATGGCCAAAGTATTGCAGCCTCAGCTTCAGGATCTGTCCTCCCAGTGAGCACTCAGGGCTGATTTCCCTAAGAATGGATATGTTTGATGGACTTCAAGAAGATCAAACCTCTCCATTCTGAAGGAAATCAGCCCTGAGTGCTCACTGGGAGGACAGATCCTGAAGCTGAGGCTCCAAGACTTTGGCCACCTCATGAGAAGAGAAGACTCCCTGGAAAAGACCCTGATGTTGGGAAAGATGGAGGGCACAAGGAGAAGGGGACGACAGAGGATGAGATGGCTGGATAGGGTTCGCGAAGCTACCAGCATGAGTTTGACCAAACTGCGGGAGGCAGTGGAAGGCAGGAGTGCCTGGCATGCTCTGGTCCAGGGGGTCACGAAGAGTCGGACACGACTAAACGACTAAACAACAGCAGGGCCTCGCCACACTGCGAGCTTCACATACTTCTGAACGCGAGTCACGACCTACTTGGGATCGTGGGGAGGGCCATCTTGAGAGAGCAGCTGGAACTCGCAGACGCTCCCCGACTTCTGTGCGTATTCCATCAGGGCGCTGACGGGGTTCTTCCCAGAAAGCACGTTCAGCTGCTGCGTTGTAGACAAAGCCTCTGACTCTGTCTGCTCAGGCTGGGGAGGGAAGGAAGGAAGAGAGGAGGAAATAAAGAAGGGGTTGTACCAGGACGCTGCAGAGTGGGGCTCTTTCTGCTGTTTTGTTTCAGTATCTCTCTCACTGAAGCGCCAGGTTGGTTTGGCAACTCAGGGTGGGGCTGGGGGCACCAATGGGAAATTATGCTCCTGGTGTCCAGAAGAGGAAATAATAATAATAATAATAAATTTTATTTATACCCTGCCCTCCCCGGCCAGAGCCAGGCTCAGGGCGGCTAACACTAGTAAAATTACAGTAAAAAAAACAAAAAAGCACAATTTAAAATACAGGTTAAAATGCAATTTAAAATGTAAATGAAAGGATGGCTGTAAAAACCAGCTGACCACCACTCTCAACAAATCTTCCACTGACCCCAACCTCTCCCCAGAGTCAAAATTTTGGCTCACAGGGCTGCAGTTTCGGGCACCCTAGCCTGGGGGAGACCCTCCTCTACTGACTAGCCTGTTGCAGAACCTGAGGGGCTCGTGGATAATTTCCCAGGTGGTGGGGGAGAGGCTACAGCAGGGGCGGGCAGACATCAGGCAAGACAGATCTACTTTGCTGTTTATTACAACCCCACGGTCTGCCAACCAAAGTCAGGTGCGAAAGACCAACAGTGAAGAATTAAAAGGACAGGGTGCCTCTGACCTCATGCTCATGACCTAAGGATCTATTTTCAACAGTACTGAACTCTGCTCAAAATTCTTTCACACTCGAGTCCATACCTGGCTAGCTTTCTTCATTTTTTCAGCCTAATTTAAGGAGGTGGAGGGGAAATCATTTTTCCTGTGGGGTTTTTTTTTTGACCAATTAAACTTTTTATGGCACTAGCCATAGGCCATGGCATCATTCAGAAGGAGAACAAAAACAAATAAACAAACAAACCATAAAAATCATCGGGCACCACACATACAATAAAACCATGGTCACAGCTACTAAAATTATTTGTTGCATTAAATAGAATAGAATAGCAGAAGATTCTCAGGTAAGATGTGCCAAATTAAATATCTGAATCCCCTTTGCAGTTGTTATTTTGCTGTTGTTATCACTAAACAACACCCTTTCTGGGCTAACCTTGATGACTATGTTCTCCACTGACAGAGGCAGCATTCCCAACAATCGACTAAAAGGTGTGTATATACCACAGTTTCTCAAGAAACATCAAAATGGTTTACAACAACCATTAAGAAACAAAAACCATTACCCCCCCCAAAAAAAAACCTAACACAGATCTACCACCTAATTATTACGATTCAACAACAAGTAGAAGAAGCTGGGCCACTTCCATTGTGAGAAAATAAATCGATATGGAAATCGGATTGTGGTGGAGCCACTTTTCACAGGACTGGCAGCTCCACTTTCGGCCCCCGCCTGCTACTGGGGTGGGGTGGGGTGCCGCTCTCACCAGTTCTGCTTCGCTGAGAGAACTGTCCTCATATAAGGATTTCTCCAGCTCCATGCCGTCCTCCCCTTCGTGCTCTACTTCGCGCAAGAGGATCTTCATGGCGTGGGCGGCCGCTTCCTGCTTGGCCAACTTCTTGCTGCCTGCTTCCGCTGGGGGGAACCGGCGACCGTCGATCACCGCCTGGAATTTAAACCTTGACCAAAACACACAAGGTACACAACGGTGAGGATGCGTGCTAATCAGTGAATCTGGCACCATTATTTATCACATTTATCTCCAAGGAGCTTCAAGGCAGTGTGTGTGCCCCTCACCCGACACCCAATTTATCCTCGCAGTGATAACCACACAGTTAGGCCTGGAGAGTGTGTGATTAGCCCAGCGGACATCCCAGATGAGCACGGATTTGAGCCTCGGCTTCTATGGTCCCAAGTCTGATGCTGACAACTACAGAACACTGGTTCTCCTTTCCAAGCCCTCTGCCTCTGCAAATAGGTTTTCTTAGGAAGGAGCTATTGACGCGGGTGGCGCTGTGGGTTAAACCACAGAGCCTAGGACTTGCCAATCAGAAGGTCGGTGGTTCGAATCCCCACGACGGGGTGAGCTCCCATTGCTCGGTCCCTGCTCCTGCCAACCTAGCAGTCTGAAAGCACGTCAAAAGTGCAAGTAGATAAATAGGTACCACTCTGGCGGGAAGGTAAACGGCATTTCCGTGCGCTGCTCTGGTTCGCCAGAAGCCACATGGCCCGGAAGCTGTACGCCGGCTCCCTCGGCCAATAAAGCGAGATGAGTGCCGCAACCCCAGAGTTGGTCACAACTGGACCTAATGGTCAGGGGTCCCTTTACCTTTTTATTGGTGCAGCACTTACACCAGGGGTGGCAGAACCAGCACTCGAGCATTGGCCATGCTGGCCAAGGCTGTGGGGAGCTGGGGGTCCCAATGAAAGCTGGAAGGCCAGAGATGTCCCCCACCACTGTCTTGTGCCTTTAGAGAACTATTTCCTCCTTGCCTGATCTGTGGGCACAGCAAAGATTGTGGGGCATGCTCCAAAAGCTTGCTAGCCAGCTAGGCCTCTCTGTTCTAAGGAACAGAACCCTTAGAAGAAACCCAGCACTCTTCTGTGGCTGTGCACTGCCAAGATGAAGAGGCTGCCAGGTGAATCACAGAATCGTAGAGTTAGAAGAGGCCCCCCCCAAAGCTCATCTACCCAACCCGCCGCAATGTAGAAATATCAACATGCGTTCCCCCGTCCAATTTGAAACCATACTGGACCCTGCTTTGAGAAGGTGATAGCAGTTCTCTTTCAGGGAAGCTGGACTGCCATTGCAGATTTTCTCTTTGGAGGAAGCCCCATCCCACCCCAAAAACTAAAACTCCCAAGGAACCCAGTTTCAAACTGTGGCAGCACTACAAGGAAGACAAGGAAGAAAAAGGCCCGGGTTTATGGTGGCGGGTGCTTGTTGGGCATGGGTAGGCAAACTAATCGCCTTCTAAATCCGGCCCGCGGACGGTCAGGGAATCAGTGTGTTTTTACATGAGTAGAATGTGTTCTTTTATTTAAAATGCATCTCTGGGTTATTTGTAGGGCATAGGAATTCGTTCATTTCCCCCCCCCCCAAAAAAAACCTATGGTCTGAGGGACAGTGGACCGGCCCCCTGCTGAAAAAGTTTGCTGACCCCTGTTGTTGGGGCTTGTAGGGCCGAAGGTAGGGAGCCCAGCAGTAGGTGGCGCCACCCAATTCCTGCTTTGCCACAGCCACCCTCCCTGCTGAGTTCTACAAGGGCAACACTGAGGCTAAGTGGGAGGAAGCTGGATGCAAGAAAGAGGGGCAGGCAGGTGGGAGCTGGCTGAGGGGGCAGAATGAGGTTGGCAGGGCAAAGCCCCATACGTTCAAGTGGACCAGCCTCCACTGGCCCAGGTAGCAACAGAGACTACAGAGCCAAACACCCCCATAGTGGTTTCAAGCTCCCCATCCTCACAGCTTGTCTTTCCCCGCTCCTTTGCTTGGGAAGAATCTGCTCTCATGGAAAAAAGTAGGCCAATTTTCCTGTCTAGCGGGTCTATTGATGTACCAGAGGGTGGCACACACACACTCTGCTGGTGCCTAGAAAAGGCAAGGAGTGAGACAGAAAGAGACTCGTGTGTGTGTGTTTCTAAAAACACAGTGGCTATAAAGAGCAGCCAAGCAAGAACGTAAAAATAAAATCCAACCCACCCAACTGTTCAGAGTGATGCACCAGAGGGAGGGAAGAGGAACGCTCCGGGTCCCCCCCCCCCCCATGGCAACAGATGCTCCCTGCCAGAAGCAGACAGCGTGGAACTTCTCCAGCCATACAGGAACTTATGGGGCATAATATTTGCCTAGTGCAAAACTACTAATTAGCCACACAGCGGGCTTACCCCCCCCCCCTTTGGAACTGCAGCTGAAGATTCACTATTCTAAAGCCGAGGTGGAGGACCTCAGGCTTGGGGGCCAAATGTCACCCTCCAGGCCTCTCTATCTGCCCCCCAGGGCACCTCCCAGGCTACATCCCCCTACCCAGGCTGACCCCCACCCACCCCTTCCATGCACCCTCTTCAAGTGCTTTTGTTGAGACAGAATGTGCCTTTGAACTTCAACAACGCCTCTTGCTCGCCTGGATGATGTGGGTAGGTGGGTGCAGAAACACCCCGATTTTTGCATGCCTTTTTCCTGCTCACTTTCACCTCTGGCTTCACCCACTTCTTGCTTGTGGCCCCAGGATGGCTGCCCATGGTGCAATGTGGCCCCCTCGGGCTGAAAAAGAGATTCCCCACCCTCCGCTCTAAAGGGGAGCACAGAGCTCATGCCAAGCACCGCTTTTCAAATTTGGAGGGAGAGAGAGAGGGGGGGGAGGAGAAATACATTCACCATGCAGGTGGTTTGGTTCTCCATTTTACTCTCGCTTAGCTGTCTTCCTCCTTCCCCCCGAGGCTTTCCCTGCCTGGCAGTGGTAAGCGATTCTTAAATTGCAAGTTGCAGTTTTGCAGGCCTGAAGGAGGAGATGTAGCAAGCAGAAACGAAACCTTCCTATTGCTGCCCATTCATGCTCGTTCCTCTGTCCTGAGCTCCCCAACTTCAGAGCAGTGAAGGCGGAAACCGATCGTCACACACGATGATCAGGGTTTCGACACCAGCATCTCAGCGTTATGTGGAGTTTTTAAAAGACGGCGAGTCCTTGCTCCACGGAGCTTACTAACTAAATTTAGACAGACTTGGGGCTGTGGGATGTTATTAGATTATTCAGCAGAGATTGCTGTGTCATCACTCGAATTGCTAATATAAGAAGAATGTGTTTTGTAAAAGAAAGAAAGAAAGAAAGGAAGAAAGGAAGGAAGGAAGGATAGAGATTCCTGCATTTAAAGTGTTAAAACAAACAGTCTTTCTTTCCTTTTTAAGGGAAGCCTTGAAATATATCTCATCTGCCTGCTTATTAAGAGGCTTTTGTAACCTACGGGGCAGAGTAATACGCAAAAGCGGTTGTGAAAGGAAGGGAGGGCAACACACAATCTTAAACCAGTTGCAATCACACTAGCATTTTAACCAATTCACATCTCTTGCTTTATAGAAAACTGCTCTTTTTAATGTCTGCAGTGACTTGTACAAGCCGAGGCAAATGCATTGAAACGTAACCTGAGCAAAAGTAATCCCCTTCTCCAACAACCTATCCTTTCGGAGAAAACTTTTCTTTTTAACGTATTTGCCAATGACCTGCACAGTCCGAGACAAATGCATAAACACTGAGCAAGCACAATCCCCTTCCCCGGTAAGAACAAACCCCTCCCCAGAAAGCGCTCCCTCTCTCCCTCTCCTCTCTTACCGTGGCTCGTGTGACGGCCCGCTCTGCTTCAGCAAAACGAACTCGCAATGCTGGTACGTGTACTGGGTGTATTCGATCAAGCCGCTGACAGGGTTCTTCTTCTGGCACGCCATGAGCTTCTCCAAGGGAGTGCACAGGAAGGCCGTGTCGAACTGGGCCGCGTAGCTGGGGGAGAGTGGGGACTCCATGATGCACCGGGACTCCTCGTCCTGGTTGTTGATGGCATTCAGGTCCTCCGGGATGTCGTCGGTGGCCCACTTGCCGTTCTCAAAGTTGTCGTAGTTGGGGAACCAGTGGTACCGGGGCCGTTTGCGAGGAGGGGGGGCCGCCACCCGGGGAGAGCAAGCGTCTCCCTGCTCCGCTGGCTCCGACGACACCTGCTGCCCATTCTCGACGTTCTCCTCCTCACTCTCTAGAAGCGGCGGCGGCGGCGGTGGAGGAGGAGGCGGGGAAGGGGAAGGAAGAGGAGGAGCTGGCAAGCTGACGGGCAGCTCTGGTTCCGCGCATGGGGTCGGAGGCTCGGGGTCTGGTTTTGGAGCAGGGGCGGCCATTTCCCTGACCTCTTCCGCCTTCTGCTTGTTCTGCATCCTCTTGCGCTTGTTGTCCGTGAGGGACCACTTGGGGGGGTTGGCGTTCTCCTTGCACACCTCCCCCAGCTTCTCCAAGGACAGTAGGGTGGAGTTCACGTTCCGGGCCTTAGAGAGGCCGATGTTTTTGGCAAGGTCGTGCGCCGTCGAGTCCGCGACGCTGAACAGGTAGTTGCAGATCTTCTCCCTGACCTCGGCCATGGCGGCGGAATCGGGACAGTCCTCTGGGTCAGAGGCAGAGCTCTCTTCTCCTCCTCCTCCTCCTCCAACTCCAGGAACTGGGAATCGGCCCTGGCCCCTCTGGCCGGCGGAGTTCCCTTCTCTCAACGCTCCCTGGGGCCTAGGGCTGTCTGCTAGCCTCCACAATGGAGGGTGCTCCCCGATTTTGCACAACTGCCCTCGCGTAAGAAGCCTGTAGAGGTGATGATTGACCTCCTTCTTCTGCACTTCAAGTTTACGGGCAAGGCAGCGGGCAGATTCGGCCTCCCCAGGTCGGAGCTGCCCCAAGATCTCCAAGAGCCGCTGTTCAACTCCTTGGCCGGAGAGCGTCAGGTGCCGTAAGTCTGTGATGAGCCCGTCAACTTCCCTCCTTGAACTGCCGCTGTGCCTCGGCCGGGGGGGCTGGGGAGGCTGCTTCTGCTCCTGCCAGCTACTGTTGCAGGGAAGCCTCCTGGCTGCGCCCCAACTGCTGTGCTGGGAGCTCTGGGGAGGTGAGAAGGTGCCTGGACCTCGGCGGTAGCCCTGGTACAGTTGGGGTCGCTGCGCCCGGGGCTGCCACAGCGGGGCTTCGGCGAGCTGCCCGTTTAGGAAGAGGACCTGCCGCTGCCGAAAATCCTCGCCTCCCTGCGGGACAAGAGGACCGTTAAAGAAAGCTGGGTTAGAGAGGCCGCTATGTTTTGGGGGCACCTGATCTGAACCTCTGCCTCGAGTGACACCTCTGCTCATAGCGTGCTGCTGGGGCGCAGGGCTGGGGGCGGGCACATGTGCACCAGACGAGAGGCAGCTGCGGCTTGCTCTCACGGGGGCTGCTGCGCAGAGGCCTGGCAAAGAGAAAACAAGAGAACAGGGCACGTTTCAGACCTTGGATACACGCTCGGGGGAGCCGACGCAGTTCTACCGAAACCAGTCCCTCTGCCCCAGTTCCCAAAAGACAACACCTGACGACGGAAAGAGGCTCCCATCAGATAGAGTGGACACCTCCTACACAGCTACTGAAGACCTGCGCTCCCTTATCAGAGGAGGAGACTGGCTTAAGGCACTGAAGTCAGCGGAGATCTACAGATGAGCCTGGGATGGAGAATGAGTCTCCCAAACACGGTTCAACGCAAGGTATGTTCAGTTTGATTCAGGGTTTCTTGGGCAACCAAGGGAGAGTTGTGCGACTTTACTTCCCAGCACATAGTAAAAGAGATTCAGGGGGAAAGAACGGAAGCACTTCTTCCCATCAGTTCAGAGTTAAACTATGGAATCCACTCCCCCAGGTGGCAGTGATAGACAAATTCAGGGAGAATGAGGCCATCGGTAGCTGCTAAGCCTGTCAGAGGCAGCATTCTCTGAGTTAACAGTTGCTGGAAACTGCAGGTGCAGAGCTTTGCTAATGCACTGCTTGTGGGTTTCTCATTGACATCTGTTCGGACACGGTGTGAACAAGATGCTGGACCAGGCAGGCCACTCTGAGCTCTCCTCATGTTCTTAAAAGGAAAACCACCCCATAGCCCACCTTTCCCTGTACAGCCATATTGCCTGCGTTTGTGGTGATATGGTTGGGGCCAGATTAAGAGTAGCTTCATAGCAGAATAGCAATTCCTAGGAGACCTTTAGAAAATAGTCAAGAGGAACAACCCTGGGGCAGAGTTAAGATTCCAGATACCAGGATGAAATACTTGCAAACCAAAATGACTGGGATTTTCCCCAGTCTATACATATGTGAGATTTTTGTCATTAAACCCAGCTGCAAATTGGGTTTGTCAGCAGAGTCTGTTTACATGGTTTCAGAGTCTATTTGGCTCAGTACAGCTGTAAAACTGACCACCACCTGGCCTTCAAAACTCTTCTCTCCAAAAGGCAGATTTGGAAAAATCTATGACTGATGTTGGAGAGCCAAACTTTTTTTAAATAAAAACAGCCACCTTGTTCTAACCCACAGAACCAACATAACAGTTACATCTTCCCTTCAGTCGATGAAAAAGAAATCCTTAAGAGGGGTAGCCATGTTAAGGCAATCCCAGCCGGGTCTATCCGAAAGCAAACTGAGTTCAACAGAACTTGCTCCCAAGCAAGTGCTAGCAGGACTGCAGCCTGCCAATGCAATCGTTTTACATTCCTAGATGTACAGGATCACATTCAGCACGCCCCACCAAGTTCACAGGGGCTTCGTCACCAGGAAAACAGGTACAGTATTGTGGCTTCAGTTTGTCACAGTACCCACACACAGAGAGAGCGAGCTGTGGTGTTTTCAGACTCACAAATTTACTACTGTATGGAGCCATGGGATGGGTTATCTTTCAAGGCACCCCAAGACTCTTTCTGCAGCAACCAAATTAAGTGCCTTCTGCTCTCTGGGAGAACAGGAAGTTGCTTTATGAGAAGTCAGAACATTGGTCCAGCTAGCTCAGTAATGCCTACACTGACTGGCAGTGGCTCTCTGGGGTTTTCGGCAGTTTTGAAGCCCATAGACAGGGAGCTATATTCCTTTCCAGAATACCCTCTGTTCAAACCCTAACTACCTCAATCTCAGGACTTACAAGGGAACAAGGAAGGCGGCGGGGGGGGGGGGGGGTGTTCGTTGGTTGAGGGGCTGCAGAGGGAATTCCAGACATTTCAAGGGGAGGCAACTGGTAAAACAGGTATAGATAAGGGAAACCGGATAGTCTTACCTCTTTTTGTTCCACGCTGGTAAGAACCAGGCATTGCATAGATAGCAAGAAACAAAAAAAGAGGGGGAAAGCTCTGCGAAGAGAAGGCCTTCCCCAGAACAAGGAGGGGGCAAGGCAAGAGGAAAAAGAAGAGGTGTGTGGCCCCCACACTATGAGAGACACAGACACCCGTGGGTGGTGGGGAAGAAGGAAAGGCTCGCCACAAAGCAAGGACTCTGCAAGAATTACACAAACACCCCACTATCCTCCTCCCTTCTCTCTCCACAGTACAGCAGGCAGGCTGGAATCACTCACTTAATGTAACTGCCAGATAGGTTTCGCTTTCAATTCTCCGGAGGTCCAGCCTCCCTCTATGCTGTTCCGCCCAAGGAGTGTCTAGTTACAGCCAGAGGGATGGACCGGAGATAAAGGCATTAGCTCTAGGGTGGGGGGGGGGCTTTAGGTGGGGAGAGAAACCGATGATGAGTGCTTCCTCCCCCTCTCTTGCAAGCTCATTGCAGCATTGCCTAGAAGTAAAAAAGTCTAGAAAGGGAAAGCCCCACTGCCACTTACAGGAAAATACTTTTGGTTCCTTTTCATCACAGGCTGGTGGGAGGGACTATTATCTGCGAGGCAGAAGGGAAAAGCACTTACCAGAATCTCATGCTTCTCTAACTGGGAGATTCATTCACTTCTAACTCTTCTTTCCTTTATCCCTTACCCAGAGCTGCCAGACCTCAACTCAGCCTTCTCTGCTCCAACACTGCAACCAAACACTGCACCAGCTTCCTGCAGTTTGGGGTATCTTTCCGCATCTCCTTAACAATACCTTTGGTCATTCCTAAACCAGCCTCAGTACTAAGTTCACACACCTCTATCTGCTTGTTTGTTTCGCTTGCCGAAGGTTCCTGAGACACACATGCATCTATCTGCAACAGCAACTGCCCATTTGCCTTCATGGAGTTGGCTCTTTTCAGTCATTGCTCACTGCTCAGTAACTTCCAGTACAGAGAGTATTGAAGAACCTGCCTAGTTATATGAGTGACTGCTCTGGCTTCACCTCCTATGGGTGCGTGTCATCTTGACAAATTACAATACACACAGCGCTACGATTCTCAGAGTGATTTAACAACCAATTCCTCTTCCCAGGAGGAGGGGAATATGGGTTTCCTAACTCTCAGCACCCCTAACAAACAGCAGTTTCCCAGGATTCTTTAGGGAGAAGCCACAACTGTTTAAATAGTGCTTTCAATGTATGGTGCAGATGAGGCCTGGATATGACAGAAGAGAAAACTGAATGGAAGTGAAATGTGCCCCCCCCCAACTATCTCCTCTTAACATAGCCATAGGGCGATGCATCATGCCTACAACTGGACTACAACTCCCATCAGCCAGCATGCTGGGTTAACACACATAATTGATACCTACAGATCTCAGACAGCCAACAGAGCAGAGGCGCCAGGAGCCATCCTAGAACCCCAAGTGAGAAGCATTAAGCGATGCAGGCGCGTAGCTCAAAACCGGGTCAAGGGCAGGTTGCAAATGGCACTGCATAAACTTTCCTCCTCGGATTGGTTAACAGGCTCAGATAACCCGCTCGCCTCTCCAGGTGCAAAACGAGACATGCACATGGTGACTGTGGAAGAGCTCGCCAGGTCAGTTCAATGGGTGGGTGGGGGGGCAGAACTGCACAGCTGTTGCATGGGCTGAGGAATAGTGGGAAGCACCTGGTCCATCTTTGGCAAAGAAGCCATCCGAAAGAATTAAAAAACAAAAACAAAACAGCACTAAACTGAGCACCACGCATTTGCGACATGAACGTGAAAGGATTTTAAAACCTTACAGCGAATAGCTCTATGGCCAATAAAGCACCCAATAACAGCCAACACCGATGTGATGTTATATACAGTGTCTGCCTTTCACAGTGAAGTCACAAAGATCGTTGGGTATTCATGCATATTCTATAGGACTCATTCTTGTAAGTTATGAATACATGGATCAAGAACCTTTGGGCCCTCTCCTCAATTCACCTAGGTTAAGATTCAAAGCCCACCAGTGTTCTGCCCCATTAAAACACAAGTTATTCCCCCACCCCCCACAAAAAAAATATAGCGGCCTCAAGATACACCAGAAAGATCAGAGGCAGGTCTTTCCAGGAGGAAGGAAAGAGCTTAAATCTGGACCAGGTTAACTGAAAGGTGTCATTTCCCACCACAGCCTGGTAAGGCATTAAGACGATTCATTTTGCCATAGCCTGATGGTTATCTGCTTGTGGTAACACTGAGGTGGGCTTTCTCAGTGGTGGCACCAGTGTTGCTTAATGCTCTACCTGCTGAAATAAAGGAGGCCCCATCAAGCACTGGCCTTCTACCAGCTCTTGAACATACACCTGTTCAGACAAACACTTCCCCGCTTAAGACTCATGTTTTAATTGCGATGCTGCTTTGATGGGCTTGTTTCCTATATAGTTTAATCGTGGATGTTTTAATGCAGCTGTTTTACAATGCATTCTAATTATTTGTGGGCAACTGTGTCATTATTGGTTTTGTTATCGTCGTTTCGCTGATGTCTTTATCTTTTTGTGAACCACCTTGGTATTTTCTGCTTCAAATGAAAGGTGATGTATAAATTCTAACAACAACATCATCATCATCATTCTGGTTTCAGCCAGCAGCCTTCTCTCAGGCAGCTGTGAGACATCAAAAGGAGATCTAAGCTTTTGCATGTGTTTGCATCATGTTCTTGAAACCAGCTAAGCATAAGTTGTGGGGGATCTAAGTTACAAAAGGGGAGGAATTCACACTCCCAGTTTGCCCCTACCCTCTTCTAACACCCAGGGGGCCTAAACAGCACCACAGAAACTTACCAGCCACAGTTCAACTCACCTGTCTAACCTGGCACTCTGAGAGCAGCCCCTCTGGCTCTGTTCAAACTGCCTGATCACTTGAGCCGGGAAGGTGAAATTTCACCCCAGTGGCAGCTCTCACGCTGCGGTTTGCAACAAGGTTCAAGGGCGGTAACTTTATCCCAGAGGGAAAGTACGTGCCCAATATTCATGGCGTTGCCAAACATATTTCAATTATTTGGAGCCAACAACATCTCTTGTGGCAGCCAAGTCTGCAGTTCACACATATCCCATTTCCTGCCCGATTGAGAATACGCTTTGAAAAAGAAAGGGGAAAAAGCTCCCTTCTTTGGATTCTTAAATGAGGAAGGTCTCGGGCAGCATGGACACTGACTAAAGTGAAATGCACATCTCAACAACTTTCAAAGCCAAACAAAACCATCTGCAAGCTGTTGACCAGAGGCTTTGGGCAAAATAAAATCAGCCATGCAAATAAGCCTACACACAACTACCCGGGAAGAACTCTCTCAAGGGCTCACAACTCTGTGGCAAAGAACTTGTGTTGCATCCTGAGGGTTCCAGGTTCCGTTCCCAACATCTGCAGTTAACAAAAAGGAATCACAGAACTGTAGAGTTGGGACTCAAAGGGTCATCCAGTCGAACCTCTTGCAATGCACCAATAACGGGTCTGGCAGACTTTGCTGAGAGCTGCTGCCTTCAAAGTGAGAGGCCAATGGTCTTACTCAGGACAGAGGCAACTATACCGTTCAGCTCTCTTTTTGATGTGCATAATGAATGGGGCGCCTGCCGCAGGGCACTATCTCATCTCCCACGCTATTTAATTTCTATATGAAGCCGCTGGGAGCAGTCATTAGTTTTGGGGCAAGGTGCTATCAGTATGCTGAAGAAGAAGAAGAGTTTGGATTTGATATCCCGCCTTTCATTCCCTTTAAGGAGTCTCAAAGCGGCTAACATTCTCCTTTCCCTTCCTCCCCCACAACAAACACTCTGTGAGGTGAGTGGGGCTGAGAGACTTCAGAGAAGTGTGACTGGCCCAAGGTCACCCAGCAGCTGCATGTGGAGGAGCGGAGACGCGAACCCCGTTCCCCAGATTACAAGACTACCGCTCTTAACCACTACACCACACTGGCTGCTGACACTCGGCTCTATTTATCCACAACATCTGAATCAGGAGAGGCCATGCAAGCCCTAGATCAGCGCCCTGGACGCAGTGGTGAGATGGGATGAGGAGAAACAAGCTGAGCTTGAATCTTGGCAAGGCGGAAGCACTGTGGGCGAAGGGTTCCCAGGTCCAAGCAATTGGTCAATTCTTTTCCTGAAGGAGCAGGTTCACAGTCTGAGGCTGCTTCTGGATCCAGCCTTGTCCCTGGAGGTCCAGGTAACATGAATAGCTAGAAGTGCATTTTACCAACTGCAACTGGTTACGACAGCTGCAACCTGGACTGGGGAAGCTGGGCCACAGTAGTTCAGGCACTGGTTACTTCAAAACTGGATGGCTGCAATGAGCTCTATGCGGGGCAATGCACGTGATCCAAAAGGTGCAGTTAGTTGCTTTATGGTCGCTGATAGGAGTGATGCCCTCCTGGGCGGCTTATGTAGCAGGACAGATACAGATTCCATGGTATTCCCACCATCCAGGAAATTAGCCTGGTCCTCTACTTAACATGGATAAAAGCTATTGACAACAATTATCCCACAAATTCAGATTGCAGGGGTGGGAAGATTGAGCTCACCACCTCCCCACTTGGTACAGCTATTCTCAACCACAGAAACAAACACTTGTGTTACATGCGGTGAGGCAATATCTTATTTATCTGTAACACATGCACAGAAACCAAAACAAGCATACATCAGATATTTAGTTGAAACTTGCTAGAATATAAATGACCCAGAAAAAGGGAAGGATCAGCACTTACGGCAGCTTCTGAAAAACGTGAGTGGGGTGGGCTTGTTAATCTTCAGGCTGCCGTGCTTACGGAATTCACTGACTGTGGTTCGTGTCTCTTGAAAGAAATCACGATCAGTAAGCCAAGGAACTTTGATTCTGAGATAAATGAACCACAAGGGCTAGATAGTACCTTACCGCACTGAGAAAAAGATGGTCATGAGAAATCATGATATTCAAATGGAACCTCCATGTTCAGAGGCAGTCTACTTCTAAAAGGGTATTGCTGGGAGACTGACATTGGCTCTCCTGTCGGGCTTGTGGGCTTCCCTAGAGGCATCTGGAGGGCATTATGATGGACTGAGGATGCTAGATTAGATTGCCCCTTGGGCCCAATCCACAATGGCTCTTCTTAATTTATGACTGGCAAGTAGAGGGCCAAGTTCCATCTCCCCAAGCAGTATCTTGTTGCAGTGCTACTGAAAGAGGTGCACATGGTGTGGTAGTTGCTGAATCTTCCCCATGGAAGGAACAGTCTCTAACTCAGCGGAAGAGCACCTGCTCTGCATGCAGAAGGTCCCAGGTTCAATCCCCACCCTCTACAGGCAGCATTGGGCGTGCGCCCTGCCTGAGACCCTGGAAAGCCACTGTTGCCTATCTGTGTAGACCAGTGTTTCTCAAACTTGGGTCTCCAGCTGTTTTTAGATTATAATTCCCATCATCCCTGACCACTGGTCCTACTAGCTAGGGATGATGGGAGTTGTAGTCCAAAAACAGCTGGAGACCCAAGTTTGGGAAACACTGGTGTAGATAATACTGAGCTAGATGGATTACTGGTCTGACTTGGTGTAAGACAGATTCCTGTGTTCCTAGGCTCTCTGTGAAGTGGCTTTCCTGTAAAACTGATGGTTGACCAGGTTCCTATACAAACAGTTTTTATTCTCCAGTATATTGTCTTTACTGTCTAAATGTGTTTTTTTCTGTAACTTTCTGTAACTGCTTAATGCTGCTATTGGTTTTTGTGCTTATTCTGTGTTAATTTTTTTTAGCTT
Source organism: Podarcis cretensis (assembly GCF_951804945.1). Lineage (NCBI taxonomy): Eukaryota > Metazoa > Chordata > Lepidosauria > Squamata > Lacertidae > Podarcis > Podarcis cretensis. The sequence goes on from NC_137186.1 coordinate 9,889,481, forward strand.
CTCTTGTACCAACAACCGACAGTGATGGCTGTTTGGGTCCAAATAAATTAAATATCATGCTTTGGCCACATCAAGAAGCAGAAGCGTCTAGCTACAGCTTCAAGATGCTCTTACAAGACAACCACTCCCTGAAAGCCAAGAAGCACGCACGCACACATGTGCTTTTTAGCAGACAAACTCTGCTGCATATGGTGTAGGGCAACAGAAAAGACAGCATAGCCTGAAAAATGCCTAGAAGTGTGGTCATTGTTGCAACAATGATTTATACCCCACCTTTCAGGAAGCAATTCCTTCCACGGTGGCTTACAAACAACATTAATGTTGCAAGACAATGATCAATGTGTAAAAGAGTTGTCAGGATCCTTGCCACAGAAAATTGGTGGTCAATACTTGTGTGAGGGGCGAAGGGAGCTGAGACAGGAGTCAGATTTGCTTCTTCTTTGGGCATGTACACATTAGCGGCTTAAAACACAGCGGGAGTATTTCCCCCTGTGCTTCAAGTTGCTTTTTTTAAGCTGCTGTACACACCACTACCAGGTTTGTTTCCCCGTGCCTGCAACTCAAGGATTCCAAACTGCTACTCAGTGAAGTTGCCAACTGCACATATGCTGTCATCCCCACAGGCACAATAAATGTCTGAAAAGTATACACCTCAGCATAGCAATAGTTTATGTATTCAAATCGGATGGGAAATGCATCAAGCAACAGTGTTTCTCAAGAAAGCACAGGATACCTATAGACACCAGTGGTGGGAGAGCGCTGGAGTATGAGTAAATGGTAATGGGTACGAAACCTTTGTCTGCCTCTCTGTTCTCACAGAACCTTTCCCACAGGACAGCCACTGGGGGGGGGGTTAACACTGTATGCGTTGGACTATAGCAAATGCACCATGCAGTGGATTAAAGCACGCACAGGAGACACACTTTTTAATGTGTGCTTGGCCACTTTGGATTAATCTTTAGGAGGCAGATATAAACAAGTCAATGTAAACAATCGAAGATGCATACCACACAACTATCAATGAGATACGAAAGATCCAAGTCCACTATAGTGAAGCTCATAACAAAAATAAACGGAACTACCCAGAATTTATACAGAGCACTTTAAAATAATGCTCACAAACAACCCTTTAAGGTGGGCCAGGATGGTTATCATCCTATTGTGTGTGCATGCACTTAACCTTCACAGCCCCACTTTGGTACAACATACATCTGAACGGAGTACTTCCTGGTTCACAACCCAGTCTTTTCACCATTGAGCTACACTAGTTCTCTAACATAGCCTACATTCCTTTCCCAAGCTACAGCTGATTTTGTTAGCAACTAATGTGAACTGTGCTGTTTAATGGGCAGCTGCCCTGACCAGACCAACAATACCCCCTTTTCCAACAAGGGCTGACTGCGTGTTTCTTCTGCGAAGCCTTCAACAAGGCAGAAAAACAACAACCCTCCCGATTTCCGGGGGTTGCTCCCTCTCCTAACAACTGACATTCAAAGGTATACTGCTTCTCAACCCGGAGGTTCCATTTCGCAGATCACGCTGCAATCCGATGCCCCTCTCCGACGCGGGAGTTAATCCCACTGAGCTCCGCGAAATTCACTTCCGAGTAGGCATGCAACTGGATCGGGCTCGTCAAGAGACAGGCAGGTTGCATGCATGGCGTTTACTGGTGCAGTTCTGCGGAGGGGCATTGGTGCAGCCCCAGAGGAGAGGGGGAAAGGGGGCTGGAGAGAGGCTTGTGCGGCCCTTGTGTTGCATGCATGGGAAACGGGGCGCTTTTTCCAAGTCGGTGGAAAGCAGGACTTTGCACACACGCATGCACCCTCCCTCCGTGCCCCAATCCCCTTCCGAGCGAAGCTTGCCTTGGCCTGGCCTGGCCTGGCCTTACCTTACCTCCCCCCAAAAAAACTACCCTGCGGGCACCGTCGATTGAAGCCGCCTCTATTGTGCAGGAGGGTCGCCGGCAAGGGCTGATGACGAAAGAACAGCAGCGCGGCGCCACCAAGCACGTGATACGGGGGGGACGTATGGGAAGGGGGAGGAAGTGAAGCCGGAGCCGCCTTCTTTGGAGAGGGCAAAGAACTCTCCGCCTCCAGCCTTCGAAACCCTTTGATGGAAGAGAGGCGAGGAGGCAACCTCGGCGGAGCTTTCCCTAATCTCCCTCTTCCCAGGTACCGCCTTTTTGAAAAGGAGAGGGAAGGGAAGTTCAAAGAGCAGCATCAGGCATGGTTTAAGTTCATAGCTGTCAACGTTTCCCTTTTTTTAAAGGGAAATTCCCTTATTCCGAATAGGATTCCTCGCAAGAAAAGGGGAAGGTTGACAGCTATGTTTAAGTTGCTAACACCAGCCTCCACAGCTACATGCCTATAAAGAAACCTTCCCTGTTAAACGCACGTGGTGGTGATGAACGACACGGGTATAGATGGCTTTAGAAACGGATGGGACAAACTGAAATGGGAGTTTGGAGGGGGGCGTCTAATCAAGGGCTATTTTTTTTATTTCTAAAAATAATGTGCGCCGTCTAGGGTTTGGAATCAGAAAACTGGAGCACTTGAGGGTTTACGTTCCTCGTTTAAAGTGTGTGTACCCTACCATTGCATCAACTGAGTCTTAATTTAGCCAAATCCCTTGATGTCAGGGAATCTACTCTGGGCATAATACTTCGTTGGATACAATCCAATGCATTTAGGGTCAGGTTTCAAAATTAAATCAGGAACTGTTCTAACTCTTCCCCCCAAGTTACAATCTGTGAAGGTGCACTCCACACTTGGGGCAAGCTTACCTTGGGGGGGGGGGAGTCCCCCGCCTCATATCGACACCAAAGAGCAACCCGTCCTCCTGGGGGCTCCGACTGAGACCTAGAGGGGCTAAGCCCCTTGTAATGCTTGGGGCAAATCCTGCCAACACCTGCAGTCTGGCCAAGGAACCCAGAGAACAGGACTTGTTGGAATGTAAGGGAGCAGTTTTTATGAATTTAAGAACATCAGAAGGGACCAGCTGGATCAAGTCAAAGCCAAATCTTGGTCAATAATCCCTTCCTTGCAGCAGCCAACCTGGTGGTCCAGGCATAGGAAGCTACCCTACACTGAATCAGACCATTTGTCTGTCTTGCTCAGTACTGTCTACACTCGTGGTTCAAATGATAAATAAACAATTTCCCACTAACTACTCTGAAGTTGCTGAGGGGCTTGGCGAATTGCTTCATGCGTGTTGTAGCAATGTAATGTGCTATGCTAGATGCTGTATGATTTTTAATGGCATTTCCTCCTTATATAATTGTATTTTAGTCTATTCCGCAGTGCAAGAAATAACGAAACCACAGAAACACAATTTAAAATCTACTGTGAATATTTAATGAGATGGATGTGCCGTCCTCCCATTTTCAACCACAAGTCCACATGCATGCCACAGGACACCTGAATGAAGTATGCGGACCACTGGTAGCCCATAGACCACAGTCTGCAAACTCCTGGTCGACAATGACTCAAAGCGGCTCTCCAGCATTTCAGACAAGGTTCTCTCCAAGCCCTACCTGGAGAAACCGGGGGTTGAACCTGGAGCATTCACAATGGAAAACAGATTTTTCAACACTGAGCTGCAGCCCCTCCTTCTCTGGGAAGCACAATAAGCAGTGCCTTAATGGGCAATACAGTGGTACCTCGGGTTAAGTACTTAATTCGTCCCGGAGGTCGGTTCTTAACCTGAAACTGTTCTTAACCTGAAGCACAACTTTAGCTAATGGGGCCTCCTGCTGCCGCCGCGCCGCCAAAGCACGATTTCTGTTCTCATCCTGAAGCAAAGTTCTTAGCCTGAAGCAATATTTTTGGGTTAGCGGAGTGTGTAACCTGAAGCGTATGTAACCCGAGGTACCACTGTACACTAATGCAAGGATGTCTTCCATTTATTTTTCTTTCTTTTTTACACACACAAACACACAGAGGCACACAGCATCCTACATCAGTGCAGCAGAGGGCCCCTACAGCAATCAGAGGGCTGAACTAAGTTTTGAGATCTATTACGAAAGTCACAAACAGGGAATGAAGGCCATTCCTCTCTGCTGCTGCTGATCCCCAGCAGTGGGTCATCAGAGACTGCCTCTGAATGTGGAGGTTCCACTTGAGGTTCCTAGGAGTCTTGGTTGACCACAAACTTGACATGAGCCAACAGTGTGACGCGGCAGCTAAAAAAGCCAATGCAATTCTGGGCTGCATCAATAGGAGTATAGCATCTAGATCAAGGGAAGTAATAGTGCCACTGTATTCTGCTCTGGTCAGACCTCACCTGGAGTACTGTGTCCAGTTCTGGGCACCACAGTTCAAGAAGGACACTGACAAACTGGAACGTGTCCAGAGGAGGGCAACCAAAATGGTCAAAGGCCTGGAAACGATGCCTTATGAGGAACGGCTAAGGGAGCTGGGCATGTTTAGCCTGGAGAAGAGGAGGTTAAGGGGTGATATGATAGCCATGTTCAAATATATAAAAGGATGTCACATAGAGGAGGGAGAAAGGTTGTTTTCTGCTGCTCCAGAGAAGCGGACACGGAGCAATGGATCCAAACTACAAGAAAGAAGATTCCACCTAAACATTAGGAAGAACTTCCTGACAGTAAGAGCTGTTTGGCAGTGGAATTTGCTGCCAAGGAGTGTGGTGGAGTCTCCTTCTTTGGAGGTCTTTAAGCAGAGGCTTGACAACCATATGTCAGGAGTGCTCTGATGGTGTTTCCTGCTTGGCAGGGGGTTGGACTCGATGGCCCTTGTGGTCTCTTCCAACTCTATGATTCTATGTGTTTCATCCGCTTTTCCTTTCCACTGCCACCGTAGCCCCCCACATCAAATTCCACATATTAATTAGGTGCCATATTTAAAACTACCCATTCACACTCCAGTTTCCTTCTGGCACTCTGTAAAGATAACTGGTGCTACATGTGAAGCAGGCGCAATAAAAAGAAAGCTTCTCTCCGAGGAATTGAGAGATCAATAGAATCATCACTGTATCCCATTACACACACTCTGCAGGTTGGTACAATTGAGGCTTGTAAGCAGCCACCTGCTGGTCTACACGTTATGAGGCAGAAGCCAATAATATAAAACATTCTAAAATATAGCAGCCTTCGCCAACTTGGAGCCCTCCAGATTGGCGAAGCGCGTTTTTACAAGCAGTTGATGCATCTTTAAACAGCATACACTGGAAGGCTTGGCAGCTGGACTGCCAAAGTCATTTGCATATTATTCACTTTGGATATCTTTGTCTAACGTTGCTGTTTTAGAAGGAAGCTTGGCTGGTTCCAAGGCACAGTGGCCTTGATGCATCTAGAACTAACACATAATCTTAAGGCTCAGAGAGGGACCAATGAGTGACACTCAAGGCGTGCTCCACAGCAAAACAAAACAAGCCACAGAGCTCTTTACCATTTAGCCCACCGGGAGCAGGAACAACTGAGGCACATGGCCAACACCAAGGGGGATTAGAGATTGCAGTCAGTATCTGTTTGGGAAACTCACACAAGCCACTCAAAGTTCTTCAGAGGAAAGGCAAGATGGAGAAGGAAGTTCTAGCTGACACATGAGCAAGCCACCATGGACAAAGGGTGTCCCCACCCACACTGTGGTCCATTTCCAATCACACTGGGAAGTAACTTTGCAGGATTTCTCCCCTGCTTCTCCTCTTCCACCTTGCTTGTTCACGTACCTCTTGCTCCAGCCAGAGAGGATAAGGAATCAGGAACCTTTCAAGCCCTCCATATTCCTACCAGCTTACCTCCGAAGTGAAATGGAAATAAGAACAGAAAGCTACACATTTCAGCAACAGACGGAAAACCCCAAGGCTCTCCATGCAGTGGGATGAACACTGAGAACCAACCAGTCATTACTACCACCCTAGACTATTTATAGTCACCAGCAAAGAGGCCAGTTAAGTCCTCACCCAGGAGGAAGCAACACATAATAGGAGTTAACACATCAGGGAGGTGAGAGGAGACCTATTAAGCAAATGATTTTTGGTGAGCAACACACACTGAGATTCAGAGAGGAAGGTGGAAAGAAAGGCACCCCCTTTTTTGCATTTAATGCTATTGCAGAGGCTGACAATTGGGGAAAGCAGCATGGATTCCAATTTCAATTAAGCTCTGATCTGCAGGCAGGCCTCTCTCATGAAGCACAGATAACTGCCTGCAGAAATGAAGGTGATTAAATCAAAATATACTGGGGAGGGGGTAAGAGGGGGGCATTAAAGAACAGGGGTGAGCATAGTATAGCTTTTCAGGGTATAACATTTCAACTGCACACATTTGCAATATATATATATATGAACTACAGCAGGTGCGGTTGAACTACAGCTCCCTGCCTCCCCCCTCCGCCTGTTAGACATACTTGCTAGGGCTGATGGAAGCTTTATTTACTTTTAAACTTTTATCAGGCCCTTCCTCCCAAAGAAGCTCAGGGATACTCAGCAACAGCTGGAAGTCCAAATGTTCCCCACTCCTGAACTGCAGCCTGATTAAATCATGCATGTCTGCACCACTCTTTCATTCTGAACAGTTTACTGCGGCTCACTCAGCCTTGCATTTAAGCGCTGGCCTGACAGCCAGAGGCAATAAGGAATTCCATGCAGGCAGATGAGCTGGTTGGCAGAGAAAGACTGGAGGGCTCTGTCCCTCTCCAGACCCCAGCACAGAAACCAAGTGGACCACCACACACCAAGCCCCCAGCGCAGAAGTGAAACATGCTGCTGTGAGAGCGATGGAGTTCTCTGTCACTCTTTGCCACCCCCATGCATGTTACTAACTTTGGTGGGCTGGATTTGCTAGTCACAAAAGGGGCAAGTCGGGCATGGACCACTGGACATCTTATTTCACACTACGCTGGCTTTAGAGATTTCACCAGGTACCTCCTGTGGAATTCCATGCAAACATCAGCAACCATAAGGGCTGGAAACTTTTACTTTTTAAAGTCCAGATGCTTGCAAAGTTGAATTCTGCAGCCAGTACCACAGTCTGTACTCTCAAAGAAATATGGGGCACACAGTCTGTATTAGAACTGTTTGAAGGCTCCAATACACCACATTCTGTCCCCCATCAGCATTAAGATCATCTCTTTCTAGTCAACCACAGTTAAGCATCATGTGGGCACTGATGCTAACCATACTGAACAGCAACAAGGAAACATATTGTTTTCAAGTCATGACTCAACAATAAGCATATCCCTTCCTTTAAAATAAAAGGACACCTTGTATTTAACAGTTCATCTGGTTGCATAGGCAACCTGGAATTCCATACAGGAAAGTGAGCAGGTTGAAAATGAAGGGACATGTCACTCCATTCCTCCTCCTCCAGCCTTTGTGGTTCCTATGCATAGAGGGGAAAAAATATTTTCCTCTGCAACCATATTGGAAAGGCAGTGGGCTGGCAGAGGGGAGGACTGGGTGAACCATCCTAATCCAACATCCCACTTGATAGAAGTCTGTCTTTTTCTTTCTTCCCTTCTTTCTAAAACTACCCTAGCAGCACAATTGTAACTCCATCTAATCAGAAGCAAAGCCTCTTTAATTCAATGGGGCCAGTTCCACAGTAGATGGGGTTAGAGCTCAAGCCTAAGAGACTAGTGGCCTGCAATTCCATGCTCCCTGAGGAGGAGGCCATTAAGGTTTCTGGGGTTAGTGAGCAGCCCCAGGTTTTAAACCATCTCCTTTCCATTTTCTCTAGAGTGAGGTGTGGGGAGAAAGGTATGCAACACCCACCCCACTCTCACCTGCAGCTTTCTTCTCATTTTATCTGCAGCGCCAAGCGCTGAGGTATAATGAGCAGGGGGCAGTTAAGGTGGAATGAAAGACAGCAATACTCGGCCCTCCAGATGTTTTGGAACTAAAACTCCCATGATCCCTAGCTAACAGGACCAGTGGTCAGGGATGATGGGAGTTGTAGTCCCAAAACATCTGGAGGGCCAAGTCTGCCTATGCCTGATCCACACCTTCCATTTGTGAAGAGGCTGCATCCTAATGTTTTAATGTTGTATCTTAATCTTTTAAATTGTATTTTAATCAACTTGTTTTTATTATTGGTTGTTAGCCGCCCTGAGCCTGGTCTTGGCTGGGGAAGGTGGGGTATAAATAAATTATTATTATTATTATTATTATTATTATTAGCACACCCAATGCACATTTAAAGCACATGACTCCCAACAGTCCTGGGAACTATAGTTTCCTCTCACAGATCTACAGTTCCCAGTACCCTTCACAAACTACCATTCCTTGGGTTATTTGGTGGGGGGGGTTTTTGTCATGTGCTTTAAATGGTGTGGCTCTGCCCTTGAATAGCGCAACCCCGCGTGTGTACACTCAGATGTCAGGCCCACTGAACTCAGGTATGGAAACGCAGGATTGCAAGCTAACTAACTGTGCAATTCCCCACAGGAGCAAGCCTCACTGAGTTCAACGGGGCTGCGCTCCCAGGCTAAGCGTGCACAGGATCCACTGGCTGGATTTCTCTGCAGGGCCCCGATCCCCTCCCCCCCCAAAAAAAAAATAAGGAAGCGCGAGGCAGACAAGAGATGACAACGCGAGACAACCCCTCCCGCCCCTTTCTCTGCCTCTCATCTCCCACCCACCTCTCCCATCCTCTCCTCTTGTGCAACGCAAACCTCCGCCTTCCCCGCCCCTTTGGCTTACTGAGCGCATCGTCGCTTAAGACGCAGAGAACACCGGCCCGCAGTTGGCGCGCATGCGCGAAGCAGAAGGCCGCCGAGTCTTATCGAGGGAAAAGCGGCGCACTGCTCGCCCTGGTAAAGGGGGGCGGGGAAAGCGTCCCTCGGCCGCGCATGCGCGCCGGGCGCCAGCTGCCTCTCACAGCAGGGCAGTGCGCACGCGCGGAGCGAAGCGCCGCTTTCCCGCCCAGCGCCCGCCGCTTTCCCCCTCCCGCGCTCTCCTCCCGCTCATTTTCCCTCAGCCGGAGGCTTCTCGGAGGCTCCTTACCCGCTCGGCCGCTTCCGCCCCGGAGCTCGGCCGCCCCTCAGCGGCGACTGTTGGCCCCGCCGCGAACTGCCCCCCTCAGCGGTCCGCTTTCTCCTTTTTTCTGCTCAGCGCCGCCGTGCTGGGCGCAGAGTGGTGCCGTCACGCGCGGCGCGACCGGCGGCTGCAGCGACGTCACGTGACGTGGGCTTGCCCCGGCGTCACGTGACAGGCCCTTCACCTAAGCAGGGGTAGCTGTTTGTCTTCGCTCGCTGTGCGTATGGGAGAGAAGCCTCCATAGTCAGAGGCAGTGTACCTTTGTGAAAGGCAGGGGAGCGAGAGAGCAGGAGCCATTTTTTAAAATGTATTTTTAATTTTTAATTTTATTTATAAATCTCCCCCGTCCAGGGATTCTCAAGAGGGCTCACATGTCATTGCATCTAAACTTTAGTCATATTTTAGAACCTTTGAAAGCAATGGACAGGGTTAATTTAGGCGCAGTAATTTCAGTGGGTCCAGGGACGCAGGTGGCGCTGTGGGTTAAAGCCTCAGCACCTAGGACTTGCCGATCGAAAGGTCGGCGGTTCGAATCCCTGCGGCGGGGTGCACTCCCGCTGCTCGGTCCCAGCGCCTGCCAACCTAGCAGTTCGAAAGCACCTCCAGGTGCAAGTAGATAAATAGGGACCGCTTACCAGCGGGAAGGTAAACGGCGTTTCCGTGTGCGGCTCTGGCTCGCCAGATGCAGCTTTGTCACGCTGGCCACGTGACCCGGAAGTGTCTCCGGACAGCGCTGGCCCCTGGCCTCTTGAGTGAGATGGGCGCACAACCCCAGAGTCTGTCAAGACTGGCCCGTACGGGCAGGGGTACCTTTACCTTTTTTAGGGCAGGGGTAGGCAAACTAAAGCCTGGGGGCCAGATGCGGCCCAATCGCCTTCTCAATCCGGCCCACGGACGGTGCGGGAATCAGCAAGTTTTTACATGAGTAGAATGTGCCCTTTTATTTAAAATGCATTTCTGGGTTATTTGTGGTGCATAGGAATTCGTTCATCCCCCCCAATATAGTCCGGCCCCCTACAAGGTCTGAGGGACAGTGGACCGGCCCCCTGCTGAAAAGGTTTGCTGACCCCTGATCTAGGGAGTCTTCTCTTTTCATGAGGTGGCCAAAGTCTTGGAGCCTCAGCGTCATGATCTGTCCTCCCAGTGAGCACTCAGGGCTGATTTCCCTAAGAATGGATATGTTTGATGGACTTCAAGAAGATCAAACCTATCCGTTCTGAAGGAAATCAGCCCTGAGTGATCACTGGAAGGACAGATCCTGAAGCTGAGGCTCCAAGACTTTGGCCACCTCGTGAGAAGAGAAGACTCCCTGGAAAAGACCCTGATGGTGGGAAAGATGGAGGGCACAAGGAGAAGGGGACGACAGAGGACAAGAGGTGGGACAGTGTTCTCAAAGCTACCAGCATGAGTTTGACCAAACTGTGGGAGGCAGTGGAAGACAGTGGAAGGGGGTCACGAAGAGTTGGACACAACTAAACAACAACAACACTTGAGTATGATTTAGTTGGGTACATCCCAAGTCAATAATGATAAAGGTAAAGGTAAAGGTACCCCTGCCCGTACGGGCCAGTCTTGACAGACTCTGGGGTTGTGCGCCCATCTCACTTAAGAGGCCAGGGGCCAGCGCTGTCCGGAGACACTTCCGGGTCACGTGGCCAGCGTGACATCGCTGCTCTGGCCAGAGCCAGAGCCAGAGCCGCACACAGAAACGCCGTTTACCTTCCCGCTGGTAAGCGGTCCCTATTTATCTACTTGCACCCGGAGGTGCTTTCGAACTGCTAGGTTGGCAGGCGCTGGGACCGAACGACGGGAGCGCACCCCGCCGCAGGGATTCAAACCGCCAACCTTTCGATCGGCAAGCCCTAGGCGCTGAGGCTTTAACCCACAGCGCCACCTGCGCTACCAGCATAAGTTTGACCAAACTGTGGGAGGCAGTGGAAGACAGTGGAAGGGGGTCACGAAGAGTTGGACACAACTAAACAACAACAACACTTGAGTATGATTTAGTTGGGTACATCCCAAGTCAATAATGATAGTAATATATAAAATCATTGTTACTAAGCTGCAGCATGCTTAATTGATTTATTGGTTGGATTTTTCCTTTGTTTTTTAAAAAAGCTTTCACCTTCACACAATTAAAATGGTCTCCTTGTTCATTTGTACATTTACTTTCCCTCCCAAGGAGCTCACTGTTCTCCTCCCCGATGTTATCCTCACAGCAACCCTGTGAGGTGGGTAGGCTGAGAGGCAGTGACTGGCCAAACCCAGTGAGCTACATGGCTGAGTGGTGGATTTAAACATTTGTTTAAGAACACGGAAAAGCCTGTTGGGTCAGGCCAATGGCCCATTTAGTCCAGCATCGTGTTCACAAAGTGACTGCCCAGTCTCTCCCAGGTCTCAGTCTCCCCTTCCAACCACTATGCCACACTGTTGTATCACAGTGCTCAAAGCAATATCATAAAAACTTGCCTTCTTTGGGGCCCTGGCCTTTACCTCTATAAATTTAGAGCACTTGTACCTTTGTTCTTCACTCTAAAAAGCTCACAGAGCTGCTTATGTAAAATCAATTAAAACAAGACAGGTTCTGCCCTCAGGCTTAACAATCTTTTAAGAAGAATAAAACGGAACCATTGGCAAGATTTCAAAATGTCCCAAACTTAGAAGCCTTTAAAAGCCTGAGATGGGCAGGGTGGGGAAGGCAACCTACGTAATTAATTGGGGCAGATTTTTTTAAAAAAATATTGTTGTTAGTTTGGGGACTTATTCTGTATGCTTGAGTCCCTTCAAATCCCTGGGTTCCTGGATCCAGTCTGGGTTAAAATCTAATGGAGGATTCCATTGCTGAACTAGTCAAGAAAGTTTGTGAATTAATGGCCCTGCTCCTAAGGACTGCTTTGTGCTAGAGGGCAAATGGGGGGGGCCTCCCCTCCCTTCCCTGGCTGGTACAGTGGTACCTCGGTTACATACGCTTCAGGTTACATACACTTAAGGTTACAGACTCCGCTAACCCAGAAATAGTGCTTCAGGTTAAGAACTTTGCTTCAGGATGAGAACAGAAATTGTGCTCCGGCGGCACGGCAGCAGCAGCAGGCCCCATTAGCTAAAGTGGTGCTTCAGGTTAAGAACAGTTTCAGGTTAAGAACGGACCTCCGGAACGAATTAAGTACTTAACCCGAGGTACCACTGTACTGAAAAAGTAAAAAGCCAGAGTGTGTGTGAACCGAGAGCAGGCTAGAAGCAGGCAGAAGCTGGAAGTCGGAGGCAGGTTTGACTTCTGCTGGAATCCTAGGCTTGACAACATGGATAGCTCAGTTGGTTAGAGTAGGGGTCAGCAAACTTTTTCAGCAGCGAGCCAGTCCACTGTCCCTCAGATCTTGTGTGGGGCCAGACTATATTTTGAAATAAAAAATGAATGCCTATGCCCCACAAATAACCCAAAGATGCATTTTAAATAAAAGGACCCATTCTACTCATGTAAAAACACGCTGATTCCTGGACTGTCTGCGGGCCGGATTGAGAAGGCGGTTTGGGCTGGATCCGGCCCCCGGGCCTTAGTTTGCCTAGCCATGGGTTAGAGCGTGGTGCTGATGATGCCATGGTTGCAGGTTCAAGCCCCATATGGGACAGCTGCATATTCCTGCATTGCCGGTGCTTAGTCTAGATCAGGGGTAGTCAACCTTTTTATACCTACCGCCCACTAATGCATCTTTCTTGGTGGTAAAATTTCCTTACCGCCCACCAGTGCTCAATGGAAGGAGGATTCAGTTTGTGCCATAGAACCCCCTACTGCCCACCTAGAATCCTGAAACACCCACTAGTGGGCGGTAGGGACCAGGTTGACAACCCCTGGACTACATCAGGGTCCCTCCCAACTTTACAGTTCTGTGAACTATGAACTATAGGAGAAGCAAGACTATTGCCAGGTTGTTGCTGTGAGCTCCTCCATCGTAGGCTCAGGTTATACATGTGTGTAAATAAACCGTATATCATAAAGACACCACAGTCTCTGCTGCACCTCATTCCAAGGAAATTGAACCCTGGGTAAGCGCCCAGAATCCCTGAAACCTCATACGGCTCAGAGATTGGGGTGGTGTGCAAGAATATTGTTTTTTAGTAGAATGTCTTATTAAATTTGCAGCAGGCAATGCTGTCCTCAAAGAAGTGATTTCCTCTCCTGGTATGCCAGGATCTGGTAGTTAGCTCTTGATGAGAAATTAACTCAGCAGTGCAGAAGAAATTTGCACAGAGAAATTCTCAGAAACATGGTTCCAGTTTATTACTTATGCAAATACAAAACACAATATGGTAGGAGATGTTTTTCTCCAGATTTAAGTGAACAACACTTTCAAAATGATGCAGCTGGTAGGGAATAAAATAATTCCTAACAATACAGGACAAGTTCTCCAAGACTGAGCGGCCTTTTGTACTTCTTCAGCGAATGGAGAATATGCACGGGCAGCAGCTGTCACGGGAGCCTGCCGGTTAGTAATCACACAGTTCAAAGATGGAGACAACTCTTTATTAGAATACCACAATCTCCACAGACTTGATTGAGCAGAGCGGCTCATTCCCGGGGGTCTTCCTCCATGAAAATCATTTGCCAAGACTGAAAGTCCCTGCTTCCTCAGAGCTTTTCCCAAACAACCGGAGACCGCCTGCCTGCAGCCAACCTATCCTCTGCCCTTTTCATGCCTCTTCTGGTTCTGGGAGACAAGGAGTGGGGAAGCTTGTCACAGCAGGTAGGGGGAGACACCCATGACTCTTCACCCGCCAGACTCATCTCTGCCTCTTGGCCTCCCTCATCCCACTCTCCTCCTTCAGCATCTGCCTCCGATTCTGGACTCCTCTCTGCCACCGACTCGCCCCGCTCACTAAGCCCTTTTACTTCTTCATTTTACACCTCCTCTTCCCAGTCTTCTCCCTCTTCCCCCTCTGACCTCTCTGTTAGTTTCTGTTTGTGCCACTGTGCAGTGCTTGGAGTCACAAGACTCTGTTTACATTCCAGAGACATTCCAGGCTGTTGGAAGTCTCATGGAAGACGGATGTGATGTTTACTGGTTTCTGGTTCCTTTGTTTTCCAGTCGCTCTCTGCTCTCACAGAGAGAGGATGATTGTGCTGGTCCAGGGGGGAGGTTACCATGGGGCGAGGTCCAGGACCTGAGTTGAGGGTCGGCAGACAGTCCTCCACAGGCGAAGCGGGGTCCACAGCGAGAAGCCGGGCAAGGACAGGAACTCTGGGGGAACAGGACTGGATGCTGGCCGAAACAGCTCTTCAACGATGTTGCTCCCGCAACCTGGGACCGGGCTGACTGGCCTTTATCTTCTCTGAGGCCAGGGGCAGTCCCGGCCCCCAGGAGACCCGCCTCTCCTGGCCTTAAGGTGAGCACTCCTCCTGGGAGAAACCAGTTCCCTTCGCCTTTCTGCCCTGAGCCTCTGCAGTTCAGGAGAGGCTGAAGGGTTACTGGACCCAGGGGGAGACTCACCTGTAGGCACTGAGTCCTCAACCACCTCCGGAGCCAGAGTGGATTCACCTGGTGCCTGCTCCGGAGGATCCGGCACAGGTGCAGGCGCTTCAGAATCAAGGCCCTGCCCCAGTTCAGCCGGCCCTGTGCAGGCTGGGATTCCTCCGGTTCAGCCTCTGAATCGGATTCCCAGGCCATCACAATGATTTCTTTTCTGTCTGCGTAGTTAGGGAAATAAAGCATAGCGATGTAGCTCATAAATCTCGTCGCTACTGCTGCTTTGATACTCTGCTGAATGGGGAAGCGTGCTTGGAGCCTCATCAAAGGCTCAGGTCATTAATTATCGTTGGATGAGATTCCGAAGGCTCGACCGAAGGATGAGCTTTATCAGCTCAGTCGTAGCGGAGATTCCGGCACTCTCATCATCATCCCACCACCCATCCCCAGGCGCCGAGCCTTCTCCGAGCCTTCTTCCCTTGGGGATTCCCCAGCTGGTTCCTCCCACCATTCCTCTGCATCCAACCAGTCCATGACACCTCAGGGTACGCCCCCCCTTTTCTGGAGTCAATACTGCCTGAAACTGTGGTGAGCTGCTGCTGCCAGTCAGTGTAGACAACACTGATCTAGATAGACCAGTGGTCTGACTCAGGAGTTTCCTACACACCTCCAAAGCTGCTGGGTTCCCCCTGGAGCTTGTAAGCACATCCTCCTAATTGCTTTCAGTGTTGAGATGAGCTGCTGTTTATTTCGGCTCATTCCCAATTTAAATTCTCCTCATGCTGCTTTCCAGGAATGTGAAGGTGGATCCATCTATTTTAATTTTAAAATGGAAGCTTGAGTGGCGGCAGGGAAGGGAGCTGGGATTCGCCATTCTTTCTGTCTGTCTTGTCTTCCCTCCCTCCCCCGAGGTAAATCCCTTTTAATTTGATTAGGACAAAAATTCCTGGCACTAAGCAGATTGAGCTTGTCAGCTGCTCTGCTGCTTTCCCCCCTGTAACTAAGGGAATGTAATTTACCATCTGGCAAGGAGATCAAAATGCATTGAGGCAGCCCGCTGCTGGCAAGGAAGAAGAAGATGCCTTGCGACAGCATCTTTTCTGGCGTGGTGAACCATGTAAGAGGATGAGCTTCCTTTACAGCATGGGTGAGGGACCTTTTTCTACAGCCCAAGGGCCACATAACTTCATGGACGATCATCTGGGGGCCACAGTTCAGTAGCAGGCAGGGCCATGGGGGAAAGTGGCCCAAGTGATGGATGTGATGCTGACCTCTCTGTCCACCGTGCAAAATTTAGTTAAAACCAAGGCTGTTTTGAAAGGTTCGGTCAGCCATTTTGATTCAAAATGGTGTCCGGTTGTATCGATACGTTGACAAAACGCCTGCTCTTTGATCTCGGGAATCATCATGCCAAATCTGGATAGCTAAAGAGGTGTCAAGCTGCATTAAAAAAAACGGATGAAAAACTTTCCAAAATATACAGTCGACTCTGAAGTTATGCACATTTAACTTGCAGTTGTGACTTTGCACAGTTGGTGGATGGACAATTGGAATGACACAAATTAAATGCACTCAAGCAGGGGCGAACGCAGGCATCGTGACACCCGGGGCGGGGCGTCGTGACGTAGGGCGCATGTAAGGCATCACTATGTATGGCACATGCATCGTATGAAGCGACGCCACACATACTCTGTACATAGCGGTTTACCGGCGGTGGGGTGCTGGGATGCTCTGCTCACAGCTGCAGCTGCGAACGGAGGATCCTCTACATGCAGCTGTAGTGGTGACAGAGGGATCCCACCGCCGTTCATACGGTGCTCAAGTAGCGCCGGCAGCAAACCACTATGTATAGCGCATGTGCATTACGTACAGTGCATGCGTGCAACGCCACACATACACTGTGCATGCTCCAGGATCCTCTGCTTGCGGCTGCAGTTGCAAACAGAGGATCTTCAACATGCGGCTGTGTGATGGCTGCTCGTGCCGCCACAGCGAGGAGAGCCCCTGCAGGGTACCTTTTTGTCACACACACCCAGACATGGCACCGGGGGCGCCCCCCCCCGCACCCCGTTGTAACAACACTGCATGCAAGACAGGGAACTTAAAAGCTCTCTCTGTGCTGGGTTTTCCCAGTGCCAAAATACCGATAGCTTTTCAACTCTCTGCCTGGCTTAGCAGGCTTTGGGATGAACTCACAGGCCTTCCAAGTCCCCCAATTTTCCAGGGACAGCCCCAGATTTACAGAAGCCGTCATGGTTTCTGATTTGATCGCAGAATGTCCCACTTTTCCTTAAAGGGTAAAGGGACCCCTGACCATTAGGTCCAGTCACAGATGACTCCGGGGTTGTGGCGCTCATCTCACTCTATAGGCTGAGGAAGCTGGCGTTTGTCCGCAGAGTTTTTCCAGGTCATGTGGCCAGCATGACTAAGCCACTTCTGGCAAACCAGAGCAGCGCACGGAAACGCCGTTTACCTTCCCGCCGGAGTGGTACCTATTTATCTACTTGTACTTTGACGTGCTTTCGAACTGCTAGGCTGGCAGGAGCAGGGACTGAGCAACGGGAGCTCTCCCCGTCGCGGGGATATGAACCGCCAACCTACTGATCGGCAAGCCCTAGGCTCTGTGGTTTAACCCACAGAGCCACCCGTGTCCCGTCACTTTTCCTTAGGATGTCCCTATTTTCATCAGAGAAATGTGGGAGGGTATGGAGTTCTGTGACCCCCGAGCCAAGGAGATAAGTAACTATAGAACCTTTAGAAGATGCCTGAAGGCGTGTATAGGGAAGGGTTTTTTTTACTGTTTAATGTTTTACTATATTTTTCTATATGTTGGAAGCTGCCCAGAGTGGCTGGGGCAACCCAGTCAGATAGGCGGGGTATTATTATTATTATTATTATTATTATTATTATTATTATTATTATTAAATAGGACATCCCTATTTTCATCAGAGAAATGTTGGAAGGTATGCACTCATGAAGTCTCGAATGGCCCTGCAAGATCTCATGAGACCATCTCAGAAATCAGGTAGGCAAGGCAAAGAGCTTAAAAGCTCTCCACCTTGCTTGGAAGATAAAGGTGGCCATGCGATGGCCGTGGGGGGGGGCGGTTCTGGTCCCCACAATAAAATATTTGGGGAGCGGGGGGCCCCATGTTGATGGGCATCATCACTCAAATGACGTGTGTGCACTACATCATGTGATCGATTTTGTGGGGTGGAGCTTACCTGGCCCCCCACAATATTTTCTTCAAGTTGGCACCCTGGTGGGGGCGGTTCCAAGGTGTGGTTCGGGTATACGAACGTTCGCATATGCACAGTGTTGCAGGAAACCCCCCCCCCCCCCAATCATTCAGTTTGTACAAACACCACACACACACACACACACACACACACACACACTCACAACATACGTGACGTTTCTGTTATAATTTCATAGTAAATCAACCATACATCGGATTTACACTGGTCCACTTTTATTTTACTCCATGAAGGAAGGACTATCAAAGGGGGGGGGGTGTGGTTTGATACAGGATGGCCATAATCCCTTAACCATTCCATCACGTACACAGGAGCCCTACCCAGTTGGCATGACAACCTTGATGGTCCCAGACAGAAGACCATCCAGGTCACAAAGGACTTGCATATGGGAGTGGATTAAACATGGACTGGAACAAAGGACAATGATCAGATCTTCCCTCTGGGGGCAGGAAACTGCCAACTCCCTTTTGTCCTCTGGAAATGACTCATGGGGAGGGGGAAAGGAGGGACCAGCCAGGTGACAAGACACTCAGGTTACCACCACAACTCCTCCCTCTACCCCTCCTTTTTGTGATGTAGTCTTAGGGGTGTAGTTTGGGGGATTAAAGGTAAAGGTACCCCTAGGGACGCAGGTGGCGCTGTGGGTTAAAGCCTCAGCGCCTAGGGCTTGCCGATCGAAAGGTCGGCGGTTCGAATCCCTGCGGCGGGGTGCGCTCCCGCTGCTCGGTCCCAGCGCCTGCCAACCTAGCAGTTCGAAAGCACCTCCGGGTGCAAGTAGATAAATAGGGACCGCTTACCAGCGGGAAGGTAAACGGCGTTTCCGTGTGCGGCTCTGGCTCTGGTTCTGGCCAGAGCAGCGATGTCACGCTGGCCACGTGACCCGGAAGTGTCTCCGGACAGCGCTGGCCCCTGGCCTCTTAAGTGAGATGGGCGCACAACCCCAGAGTCTGTCAAGACTGGCCCGTACGGGCAGGGGTACCTTTACCTTTACCTTTAAAGGTACCCCTGCTCGTCTGGGCCAGTCGTGACCGACTCTAGGGTTGCGCGCTCATCTCGCTCAAGAGGCCGGGAGCCGGCGCTGTCCGAAGACACTTCCGGGTCACGTGGCCAGCGTGACAAAGCTGCATCTGGCGAGCCAGCACCAGCGCCGCACACGGAAACACTGTTTTACCTTCCCGCTAAAAAGTGGTCCCTATTTATCTACTTGCACTTAGGGGTGCTTTCGAACTGCTAGGTGGGCAGGAGCTGGGACTGAACGACGGGAGCTCGCCCCGCTGCAGGGATTCGAACCGCCGACCTTTCGATCAGCAAGTCCTAGGCTCTGTGGTTTAACCCACAGCGCCACCCGCGTCCCAGTTTGGGGGATTAGTAACTAATAAAAGTTGGGGTCTTCTTTTGTTCTGGACTTCCATTTTGCTTCATCTTGTTGCGGGTGGGAGTCCTGTCACGACAGTATTCAATAAAGGCCAAGCCCACAGGCTGCAGTTTTGCTCCAAGTTATCCTGGTTGGTGTCTTTGTTTTTGTCCAAGGGAGCCCTCGGATTTTTCCGTTAACACAGTATCCCTGGAATGTACCCCCCCCCAAAAGATGTGAATGTATTGTGCTGTCTATGCTACATGCGCGTCTAAAACCACCTGTCGGAAGTGGCTCTCCTCCTTTTGATCACTGATCATCACTGAGCAAACACGCCTGGGCTTGGATATTAATTTCCTTACCGTTCCCAAGAGGCTCTTCCTGGCTGAGTTGTGTATCTCTCTGAAATTATCTGTGCGGGGGCCTTTATGAGGCTGTATTTCATCCACAGATGGCATACAATGCTACTTCGCGCGGGGAACCAAGTAATTAAGGCTAGCTTACAAGTCTCCTGATTTATGGGAACCCAGGGCTGCTCTCCAGCGCCCGTCAATACGAAGCGAGCAACACGGAGCCGGGAGCCACCCCAGACACTATCTGTTTCATTAAACAAGGAACTGCCACAAAAGAAACAACAACTTTAATATCCTCTCGGTGCCGCCAAGCATTAATAGCGTCGGCACTCATTCCCCGGGACTGAAATTGGCAAGACGCTTGTTAATATATCTGACGGACGGAGCTATCGCCAGCTCTTCAAACTCATCTATTTGCATGCAAAGTTATAGGTACTTCCACCTTAACCAGCAACTCATGGTGGTTTAGACCAGGGGTCAGCAAACTTTTTCAGCAGGGGGCTGGTCCACTGTCCCTCAGACCTTGTGTGGGGCTGGACTATATTTTGAAAAAATAAATGAATGAATGAATTCCTATGCCCCACAAATAACCCAGAGATGCATTTTAAATAAAAGGACACATTCTACTCATGTAAAAACATGCTGATTCCTGGACCATCCGTGGGCAGGATTAAGAAGGCAATTGGGCCGGATCCAGCCCCCGGGCCTTGGTTTGCCTACCCATGATCTAGACCAGGGGTCAGCAAACTTTTTCAGCAGGGGGCCGGTCCACTGTCCCTCAGACCTTGTGGGGGGGCCGGACTATATTTTGAAAAAATAAATGAATGAATTCCTATGCCCCACAAATAACCCAGAGATGGATTTTAAATAAAAGCACACATTCTACAGTGGTACCTCGGGTTAAGTACTTAATTCGTTCCGGAGGTCCGTACTTAACCTGAAACTGTTCTTAACCTGAAGCACCACTTTAGCTAATGGGGCCTCCTGCTGCTGCTGCGCTGCCGGAGCACAATTTCTGTTCTCATCCTGAAGCAAAGTTCTTAACCTGAAGCACTATTTCTGGGTTAGCGGAGTCTGTAACCTGAAGCGTATGTAACCTGAAGCGTATGTAACCCAAGGTACCACTGTACTCATGTAAAAACACGCTGATTCCTGGACTGCCAGCGGGCTGGATTTAGAAGGTGATTGGACCGTATTCGGCCCCCGGGCCTTAGTTTCCCAGGTTTTTACTGGCCCCGGAGCGCTGCTGGGCAGTTGGCTGGGTGGCTGGGCGCTCTCGCTCCCAGCTCGATTTGGGTTGCTGGGGGGGGGGGGTGTTCAGTGGTTTCCACAGTTGACGTGCCGGGCGTCCCCTGTTCCCCCTTGGCAGTGGCAGCGGCAGTCTCAGCAGCCCAGAGCCAGCCTAGTAGCGCAGTTGGCTCTGGCTGGCTTCAGGAGCTGCTTGCTGCCGTGGTGCCCGCCATTTTGCCTCACCGGAAGTCCCCATATGATGTGTCTTGTGCCGTTGAACCAATCACGCAACATTCATTCCCTACTAATAAATCTACAACACTTAAAATATAAATCCGGGGACATTAAATGAAATCCGGGGACATTCCGGGGACGGATTTTGTCTGGGGACGGATACGTAAATCCAGGGACTGTCCCCAGGAAACGGGGAGGTCTGGTAACCATATGTTAGGATCCCAGAAACCCCTGTGAAGAGGGATAGATAGTTAAACCACACTGGGAACTGTAGCTCTATGAAAGGGATAGGGGTAGCCTAACAGCTCTACCACTGAGCTATAGTCCATCTGCTATAAATCCAATAAGATTCCAGACCTCATGTTTCTGAGAAAAGGAATGGTTTGAACAGAAACACTGGAAGCCACTTTCTACTGAGTCAGACCCTTGGGTCCATCTATATTATTATTGTTGTTGTTGTTGTTGTTGTTGTTGTTGTTGTTGTTATTATTTATTTATACCCCGCCCATCTGGCTCGGTTTCCCCAGCCACTCTGGGCGGCTTCCAACAGAATATTAAAATACAACAACCTATTAAACATTAAAAACTTCCCTAAACAAGGCTGCCTTCAGATGGCTTCTAAAAGTCTGGTAGTTGTTTTTCTCTTTGACATCTGGTGGGAGGGTGTTCCACAGTCAGGGCGCCACTACCGAGAAGGCCCTCTGCCTGGTTCCCTGTAACTTGGCTTTTTGCAATGAGGGAACCGCCAGAAGGCCCTCAGCACTGGACCTCGGTGTCTGGGCAGAATGATGGGAGTGGAGACGCTCCTTCAGGTATACTGGACCGAGGCCGTTTAGGGCTTTAAAGGTCAGCACCAACACTTTCAATTGTGCTTGGAAACATACTGGGAGCCAATGTAGGTCTTTCAGGACTGGTGTTACGTCGTCTCGGCGGCCGCTCCCAGTCACCAGTCTAGCTGTTGCATTCTGGATTAGTTGTAGTTTCCGGGTCGCCTTCAAAGGTAGCCCCACGTAGAGCGCATTGCAGTAGTCCAAGCGGGAGATAACTAGAGCATGCACCACTCTGGCGAGACAGTCCGCGGGCAGGTAGGGTCTGAGCCTGCGGACCAGGTGGAGCTGATAAACAGCTGCCCTGGACACATTGGTATTGCCTGCATTGTCTGGTAGCATCAGCTGTCCAGGGTTTCTTTATATATATATATATAAATAATATTTATTCAGCTTTTAAAGATTACAAAGAGAAAAAAGAAAAAAAAGAAAAAAGAAAAACAAGAAAATACAGAAAAAATACAAGCAATTAAAAATAAAAAACACAGATCAAACCTTTACATAACTTTCTTTCCTTTGCTTATTTCCACACCTCCCTTTTTTGTATTCTAGTTCAATTAGATATTTC
This sequence comes from Podarcis cretensis, assembly GCF_951804945.1. Classification (NCBI taxonomy): domain Eukaryota; kingdom Metazoa; phylum Chordata; class Lepidosauria; order Squamata; family Lacertidae; genus Podarcis; species Podarcis cretensis. The sequence continues at coordinate 9,911,760 of NC_137186.1, forward strand.
AGCAAATCCTTTCCAGCTTTGTTTTTATCCTATTAATTTATCTTAATATACTGTAATTTTACATTCTCGTCTTTCACCAATTAACAAATCCATTTTTACCTAATCCTTTATATCATTTCTGCTAAAAGCACATTACTTCATTCCAACATCCTTCTAACATTCCTTAATTTTGCAATGTTTCTGTAGATAAACTTTAAATTTTTTCCAATCTTCTTCCACCGACTCTTCCCCTTGGTCTCGGATTCTGCCAGTCATTTCCGCCAGTTCCATATAGTCCATCACTTTCATCTGCCATTCTTCCCGGGTGGGTAAATCTTGTGTCTTCCAATACTTCGCGATGAGTATTCTTGCTGCTGTTGTTGCATACATAAAGAAAGTTCTGTCCTTCTTTGGCACCAATTGGCCGACCATGCCCAGGAGAAAGGCCTCTGGTTTCTTCTGAAAGGTATATTTAAGTACCTTTTTCATTTCATTATAAATCATCTCCCAGAAAGTCTTTATCCTTGGGCACATCCACCAAAGGTGAAAGAATGTACCCTCAGTCTCTTTACATTTCCAACATTTGTTATCGGGCAAATGATAAATTTTTGCAAGCTTGACTGGTGTCATGTACCACCTATATATCATTTTCATTATATTCTCTCTTAAGGCATTACATGCCGTAAACTTGATACCTGTGATCCATAACTGTTCCCAGTCAGCTATCATAATGTTATGTCCAACATCTTGTGCCCATTTAATCATAACAGATTTCACCATTTCATCCTGAGTATTCCATTTCAGGGACGCAGGTGGCGCTGTGGGTTAAAGCCTCAGCGCCTAGGGCTTGCCGATCGAAAGGTCGGCGGTTCGAATCCCTGCGGCGGGGTGCGCTCCCGCTGCTCGGTCCCAGCGCCTGCCAACCTAGCAGTTTGAAAGCACCTCCGGGTGCAAGTAGATAAATAGGGACTGCTTACCAGCGGGAAGGTAAACGGCGTTTCCGTGTGCGGCTCTGGCTCGCCAGAGCAGCGATGTCACGCTGGCCACGTGACCCGGAAGTGTCTCCGGACAGCGCTGGCCCCTGGCCTCTTAAGTGAGATGGGCGCACAACCCCAGAGTCTGTCAAGACTGGCCCGTACGGGCAGGGGTACCTTTACCTTTACCTTTACCTTTATTCCATTTCAACAACAAGTTATACATTCTTGACAAGTTCTTAGTTTTAGGATCTGTCAGAGAACTGCCATCGGAGCCCAAGACGGTGGCAGGGCTTCCAGATGCAGGGGAGGGAACCAGCAGGGAGAGAGGGAGAACTTCCGCTGAGGACGGAGAGGAGGAGGAGGGGGCGTCGGAGGGAAGGCTCAGGGACGCTTCCAGCGAGGGCAGCGGAGAGAGCTCAGGACCTCCCATTGGGACGCCCACTCTGCGCAGAAAGTTGTCGCGCAGGGAATCTAGGAGGAGACTCACTGTCAAGGAGCTTTTATGTTGGAAGAAGTTCAGGAAACGCCCACTGATGGATTCTGCCAGTGATTAAGACAGCCACGAAGTAAGGGCTGTCCCTTTAGGGAAAGTTTTAAGCCAACTACTCTGCTTGGAGCGGGTTTGGGCTTACGCACAAGCAACCCCTTATCCCTTTACAGGATCTAACAGTTTCCAATTTTGACTTCTCCACCTGAAAACCAATTTTCTTATCCAAATTAAAAGCCTCCATTATTTGATAATAATGAAGCCAATCCCGTACTTTGTTTTTTAGTTTTTCAAAACTCTGCAGCTTTAATCTATCTCCTTCTTGTTCCAATATTTCCCAATATTTTGGCCAGCTGGCCTCTATATTGAGCTTTTTCTGAGCCTAGCTGTCCAGGGTTTCAGACAGGGAGTCCTACCTGGAGATGGCAAGGACTGAACTTGGGACCTTTTACATGCAAAACAGATTCTCCACTACTCTTCTTCAGATGCTGCTGGACTACAACTCCCATCATCCCTGGCCATTGGCTGAGGATGATGGGAGTTGGAGTACAACAACATTTGGGTTCCCACCCACCTCTGCTTTAAAAGGGCCCATCTCACCTTGCTCCCTCTTAGGTACCATCTCGTAGAGGTGCATAGGATGGGCTGGTCCTTCCCCCCCCCAAGACCAGAGCTGCACATATCTCGCATGGCCATCAGGGGGCAGCATCAGACAGGCCAGCGACTTTTCCCTACATTTGATCCTATTCCTCAGGATTAATTGCTTCTGTCCCCTCGATCTTTATTTCATTGTTTTAAAAATTACAGAAAAAAAGGAATAGATTAATCCTAAACCACATATACTAAGAGAAAAAAATAAAAAATACATAAAAGAAATTTTTTGAAATTATAAAAAAGAAGGAAAAAAAACAAAGAGAGAAGATATTTATCAAATACACAACATTATTTAAGGAGTACAAACCTTAATTTGAATATTCTATACACAAAATTCCTACAGAGGAGTTATCTTCTTATTTCTTTTCTTCTTTTTTTGTTTGTGTCCCTTATATGTTTATTGACTCCCCTCTATCTCTTTGTGGCTTCATCACAATTATTACAGTTAAATAATCTGCATTCTATTGTTTTTAAATAATAATAAAAATGCCCTTATATCTGTGAACTTAATCTAGGCACAACCAAGTGTTATTGTTGGAACTGTATTTTGTCAGGTAGTTTTTAAAGTAACCCCATTCTTTTTTTCACCTTTTCACCTGAGGGTTCTTGCTTACCTGTTTGTTTCATGGCTCCATTTAAAGTCATGGAATTGTAGAGATGGAAGGGACCACGAGGGCCATCTAGTCGAACCCCCTGCAATGCCGGAGTCCTACCCACAGCCGTCGCTGGGTGGCCTCGAACCACCAGCTTTCTGGTTAACAACCAGATGCACGGGTCCATTGTGCCGCTCGATGGATTGTACTTGACCCCTGGAGCCCTAGGTTGGGGGTGGGCAGCACCCAAGCATGCCTCACAGATGTGGCCCAGCGGTAAGCGTAGCACGATATTTGTAAAATATTTATTAAGGTTTTACAAAAAGACACATACATACATACATACATACAACAAAGAAAAAGAAAACAAACATAGCCAAAAATGCAAAGAACATTCACAGAAAAAACAACAAAAAATCATCAAAAAAGATAATAAAAAACATAAAAAAGAAAAAAATCCAACTTTTAACTTTATACTTATTTAACTCTGTTTCTTGACTTCCTCACATCTCCCTTTTTTGTGTTCCCATTTACCCAATCAAATTCAGCAAATCCTTACCCTCTTTCAAATCTCATTGTTAATTATATAAATCAACCTATTATGTCTCCAATCTTTCTTCTCTTTTTAATTCGATCTTGCCTATTCCTTATAATTTAATCACTTATACCATATTGTTTAGATATGACATAATAGAACTCTAGTCTTTCACCCTTTTTGATTCATTTTTGTGTACTCTTTTTAACTTTGTCGCTAATGCCATGTTATTTTTATATCCAAAATCAAAGCATAGCAAGATATTTGGCACCAGCTTGGCTGAGGGGGTTGCCAGAAAGGCTTCATATAACTGTCTTAGGGACTCCACTCTGGATCTGTGCAGGGTTTACTCTGCCTGGTTCCCTGTAACTTGGGTTCTCACAGTGAGGGAACTGCCAGAAGGCCCTCGGCGCTGGACCTCAGTGTCTGGGCTGGAGGATGGGGGTGGAGACGCTCCTTCAGGTATACTGGGCCGAGGTCTGTTAGGGCTTTAAAGGTCAGCACCAACACTTTGAATTGTGCTTGGAAACCTACTGGGAGCCAGTGTAGGTCTTGAAGGACCGGTGTTATATGGTATTGGAGGCTGCTCCCAGTCACCAGTCTAGCTGCCACATTCTGGATTAGTTGTAGTTTCTGGGTTGCCTTCAAAGCTAGCCCCACGTAGAGCGCTTTGGAGTAGTCCAAGCGGGAGATAACCAGAGCATGCACCACTCTGGCAAGACAGTCCACAGGCAGGTGGGGTCTCAGCCTGCGTACCAGGTGGAGCTGATAAACAGCTGCCCTGGACACAGAACTGACCTGCGCCTCCATGGACAGGTTACCCCATTCAGGACCAGGGAGTCCTCCACACCAGCCCGCCTCCAGGTGGAAAAGCCCCATCTGCCTCTATCAGGGTATCAGACAGCGGACATTCCCATCTCTACCTGGAGATGCTGGGGAGGGAACCCAGGACCTTCTGAATGCAAATCAAGATGCCCTACAACCAAACTACAGCTCTTCTCCCACATAATGCATCTCAGTGAATATCCAAAGTTCAGAGCATCCCCCCATCTAGTCCAATATTGTCAGCTCTGGCAGGCAGCGTCTCTCCAAGGTTTGAAGCAGACTCCCGTCTCTCTCATCTTTAATTCATTTTATTATTTTTTTCAAAACTGGGGGTCACAGGAATCGAACCAAACAGGTGCAATGATTTAAGCACGTTTGAAATTTAATTTAAAATCTCATCACGGTGGGTTACATTCTTTTGTGTTCTGTTCGCTTCTGTTAAGGGCTTTTCGGCCGTAATTTTGCATTGCTTCATCAATGAAAAGCAGTAATTTATTTTTTTTTAAAAAAAGATGCTGGAAAACCCCTCTGTACCCTAGCTCTCTCCCCTGCCCCTCACCCTTTAACTCAGACAGGAACTAGGATTTTAACCAACTATGTAACTGACAAATCTCATGATCCCCCATTTATTGCATCTTAAATCTTCTGAGCAAACAAAATGAAACATTTTATGGGCTCGTGACTCAGCTCAGAAGAGGGATGGGGAGTGAGGCTCAGCTGGAAGCAGCAGGCTGTTTCTCAAAGAGGGGTCCTGCGGCTTATGGCTGTGTGCATAATTTGAAACCTCTCCTCATTCCAGTCCTAAGCATTTGTAAAAGGTAAAGGGACCCCTGACCATTAGGTCCAGTCACGGACGACTCTGGGGTTGCGGCGTTCATCTCGCTTTATTGGCCGAGGGAGCCGGCGTACAGCTCCCGGGTCATGTGGCCAGCATGACTAAGCCACTTCTGGCGAACCAGAGCAGCGCACGGAAACGCTGTTTACCTTCCCGCCAGAGCAGTACCTATTTATCTACTTGCACTTTACTTGCTTTCAAACTGCTAGGTTGGCAGGAGCAGGGACTGAACAACGGGAGCTCATCCGTCATGGGGATTCGAACCGCTGACCTTCTGATCAGCAAGTCCTAGGCTCTGTGGTTTAACCCACAGTGCCACCCGCATCCCTCTAAGCATTTGAGTGAGGCACAAATGCAGTCTGTGCATGCCCAGAGGCAACCTCTTATTCATATGCACTTAAGACATGCTCCATTTGTTTTCGACTGGGGCTAAAAAGCCTTGATTGGGACTCCTCTCTTTCTTTGAGAACTGAGTCACTGTTTCCAGCAGAATCTCACTGCCCACCCCTTTCTTCCTAGCTGAGTCAGTGCTTCCCTCTTTGGATGAACCAGAACCCCCCAAATCTCTGCTTTTGTGTTTTTGTATATTTTAAAAAGGTCACTTTGCAGCATTTCTAGAACTTCAGCTATGAGACAAAATGTGCAGACAGTATTCTTCTTCTTCTTCTTCTTCTTCTTCTTCTTCTTCTTCTTCTTCTTCTTCTTCTTCTTCTTCTTATTCTTATTATTATTATTATTATTATTAATATTTTTTATTCAAAATTGTAACAAGACATATTATCCAAAAACATATCCTTGTTTCCCCCCCATTTTTCCTCCCCCCCCACAAAGCCCACCCACCCCCACCCCACCCCCCCGACTTCCCCCAGTTCCAGTCTTTGGTTTCTCTAAGAATGCTGTGTTCTGCATGTTACAAAGTTGTGTAGATCCTCAAACTATTTAGCTGATTATTATCAATAAAAAGTTTGTGAATGTTTATTCAAAACCTGCCAAGGAGTCCAGTTCGCTTTGTTGCGTCTTCAGATACTTTGTAAAGGGTTCCCATTCATCCTTAAAGTCACAGTTATCCTTGTCCCGTAGCTTATATGTCAGTTTTGCCAGTTCTACATAGTCCATCCATTTTTCTCGCCATGCTTCTTTAGTTGGGGTTTCTTCAGTCTTCCATCCTTGTGCTACCAGAACTCTCGCGGCCGTTGTCGCATACATGAAGATGTTTTTCAAGTTTTTTGGCAGGTCTTTCCCTACAATCCCCAACAAAAACGCCTCGGGTTTTTTAACAAATGTTAAATGGAACATTTTTTTCAATTCGTTGTATATCATTTCCCAAAATTTTTTAATTGCCTTACAATCCCACCACATATGATAAAATGTCCCCTCCTTTTCCTTACACTTCCAACATATATTTGAACTAGTTTTGTACATTTTCCCTAACTGCACTGGTGTCGTGTACCATCTGTACATCATCTTCATGTAATTCTCCTTCAATAGGGAACAATCTGTAAATTTTAAGTCAGTTTTCCATAATTTTTCCCAATCTTCCATCATAATGTCGTGACGTGCAGACAGTATTCTCCGTTGTGTGTGACAGAGATAATAGCATGTTGCAGCGCACTGCCAGTGTTTCATTTTGTTCCCTCCCCCACTGGAAAAAAAATCTATCCAGCTCAGGCTTTTCCTCTTCAACCTCCATGAGGGCTAGAAGCTTGCCTTCTGGAAGCCAAAGGTGAGGCTGCCAAGAAGCCGGCTCTTGCCATCAGTCTGGAAATGAGTTCAGCTTCCAATTCTGTCTCAACACAGAGCCTGTGAGCAGTTACATGACAGAGTTATTTGATCTTCAGTTCTTATGAATGAGGGACCTGATTTCTCTGGATGGTTAGCTGTGGTCTTTCGGCAGCATGCCCAGGCAAGCTCTTTCTTACCCACAATCCCCGCCACCCTACAAAAGAATCGCAGGCCTTTGCTGGGCTCCAAACCCATTAGCCGACTTCAGAGAGCCCCAGGTGCAGATGGTGGCTTCTTTTGATCATCGCTTGCCCGAGGCAAGATCCAGGCAGCGACATTTTAAATACCAAGCGCTGGCTGTTCACTTCCTTCCTAGGCTCGCTCCCCCCCCCCACCGCGTTTAGACTTTGTATGTGCTACGGGACTGCGGCCACATTTGCACTGTTGCAGGAATTTATGTATAGGTTGGGGGGGTTGCCCCTCCAGCAGATATCATGCACATAGCCCACTACCAAAATCAGCACAATCGCTTTTGTGACTTGTGTGATTTGTCCCCACAAAACACTTCATCACAGTTTCTTCCTATCTATTCAAAGGGCCTCTGCTGCACGATGGGATGCGGGTGGTGCTGTGGGTTAAACCACAGAGCCTAGGACTTGCCGATCAGAAGGTCGGCAGTTCGAATCCCCGTGACAGGGTGAGCTCCTGTTGCTCAGTCCCTGCTCCTGCCAACCTAGCAGTTCGAAAGCACGTCAAAGTGCAAGTAGATAAATAGGTACCACTCTGGCGGGAAGGTAAACGGCATTTCCGTGCGCTGCTCTGGTTTGCCAGAAGCGGCTTAGTCATGCTCCCTAGGCCAGTAAAGCGAGAAGAGTGCCGCAACCCCAGAGTTGGTTACGACTGGACCTAATGGTCAGGGGTCCCTTTACCTTTACCTGCTGCATGATACCAAATGTAACAATTCACTGATAAATGTATCTATGTACTGGCTCACTGGGAAAACTTCGGAAATTCATATAGACATGTGTGCTCAGCTATTCAGCAGCCCCTCTGCCTGAGTGATAATTCCTGGCATCCTGATACCTGAGTGCCAGAAAGGTAGCCATTCCAGAAATAACAAACCCAGATGAAGACAAAAGGGTGGGATTAACTTGGCTGGGAAACAGGGAAATGTAAATATCTTTTTTGTTACACTCCATGGGTGTTTGGTGGAGGGCAAGGGGAACTACAGAGCAGGGTCCAGGATGCTCAGATTACTGCCACCAGACCTCCCCTTTCATGATGTAACCATGATGTATTAGTGATGTAGTTTGGGGAGGATGACATGGGGATTAGCAGCTAATAAAAGTTTGGGTTCTCTTTTGTTCGGGGCTTCCATCTTGTTCCACCTTGTGGCAGGTGGGAGTCCTGTCGCGACAGTCTTCAATAAAGACCAAGCCTACTGGCTGCTGTTTACTCTGGTATTCCTGGCTGGTGTCCTTGTTTTTTGTCCAAGGGAGCCCTCAGATTTATCTGTTAACAGCACGAAACACATAAAGCTCTGCGATCCCACTTTAAGCACCCACGGCTTCACTCAAAAAGAATCTTGGGAACCGTGGTTTGTTAAAGGTGCTGAGAGATGTTAGGAGGGGAAGCCCCCTTTGATTTTCCTTGCAGAGCAACAGTTCCTAGAGAGGTTAAAAACAGTCGATCCAATGAATTGTCACTCTGCTTTTTAAATGCTTGGTGCGAATGTGGCCTGTGACTCCTTTGGGGAGTGACATGTTCCAGCACTGGATAGGGGCAGCCTCTCTGAAGCAGGGATGAAGGAGGAATTTGATTTAGTAGTAGGCATTTAAAGGCAAGCATGATTGACACCTTTCAAAGCAGGAAGTGGACCGAAACGCAAAAATGGTACCCGGCAGTAGGTGGCGCTAGAGCCAAACCTGACCCTATACTTCACCGGGAGCCAGTGCAACTGGTAAAGCACTGGGTGAATATGCTCCCATGGCAGGGACTCCAATGGCCCATCTAGTCATAGAATCAAAGAGTTGCAGAGTTGGAAGGGACCCCGAAGGTTCTCTAGTCTAACCCCCTGCAACGCTGGAATATGCATTTGTCAAACTTGCAAGCTTGGCACCATGCTCTAATCAACCGAGCTATTTTCCAGCATCATGTTGTCACAGTGGCCAGCTGGATGCCTCAACGCAAAACTTGCAATTGGGACCCAGTCCTTCTCTCCTCCTGGGGCCTCCAGCAACTGGTATTCAGAAAGATTGCCACCTCTAAACATGGAAGCAGAACTGAGCCGTTATGGCTAGTAGCCATTAATCGCCCTTTGATGAAGAGATGGCGACTCTTGGGGCCTCGGCTGTCCAATCACGGTTGCTGGCTCCCATCTGCCAATGCCGGTTGCCAGCCCAACAAAGGCCGCCGAACCCATTTGTCTTTCATATGAAAAATGCCACGGTACTTTTCAGCCAAGCAAAGGTGGGTTGTGTATGTGTGCTGGGGAAAAAGGAAGGCTGCCTTTTTGTTTCCTTCCCTCTCCGCTCACCTCGAGAGACCAGTAATTGCTGCTGACATTTCAACCAAGAATAGATTCAACACCTGCTTGAGGCTTTTTTCCCTTCTCCCTTCTCCCTTTTCATTTTCAAAGCCCGGTATCCATCACTCATTCCTTTCAACAGCGATGGAGAAAGCAGAAAGGACTTGGCTGAGCTGCGCCATCGGAAAGCGTTTTGTAGAATAATAGAATTGTAGAGTCAGAAGGGGCCACGAGGGTCATCTAGTCCAACCCCCTGCCATGCAGGAATCTTTTGCTCAACGAGGGGCTCGAACCCACTGCCCTGAGATAGAGTCAATGCACAGCAGGAGATATGCAATCGCTCACTTATTCTGGTTTGCTTGAAAGCTCCACGTGAGAAGAGGGCTGATTCTGAGGGTCATGTACTCAAACGTGGGGGGCCCAGGTGGACCCCAGGGAGAACATAAGAAGACCCCTGCTGGATCAGGCCAGTGGATCATCTAGTCATTGGGGGATATAGGAAGCCCTGAACACATATTTTTTAGATGTCCCTTTTACGATGAGGCATGTAGAGAAACCATTGACCCCCTGCTGGTGAGGATTGCTGACCTCCCGGTAAAGCAAAAATTTGATCTTCTCCTGTTAGGCAAAGACCACAAGACGACCCAGATTGTCGCCGGATTCTGCGCACAGATCTGTAGGCGCAGACCACCCCCCGTTTCAATCTTGTAGTTTGCTAAGAAAATTCCCAAACCCGGATCCACGGGCGACTTTGGGTCATTTGGGAGAAAGGTTGTTTTCTGCTGCTCCAGAGAAGCGGACACGGAGCAATGGATCCAAACTACAAGAAAGATTCCACCTAAACATTAGGAAGAACTTCCTGACAGTAAGAGCTGTTCGACAGTGGAATTTGCTGCCAAGGAGTGTGGTGGAGTCTCCTTCTTTGGAGGTCTTTAAGCAGAGGCTTGACAACCATATGTCAGGAGTGCTCTGATGGTGTTTCCTGCTTGGCAGGGGGTTGGACTCGATGGCCCTTGTGGTATCTTCCAACTCTATGATTCTGTCTATTTTAAAGTTTTTATGTGTTTATATGCCTATCGCACTTTTAAACTTAAAATCCATTGTTGTACATTGTTTTAAATGTCTGTTTTGCTATTGGGATTGTAGTTCCATTTGTGTTTCTCAAGCTGGTCTCTGACCGTAATAAATTTAATATCATGTCATCTAGCTAGCATCCTGTTCTTATTGGTGGCAAAAGCTATGGGAAACCCACAAGACAGGACCCAAGGGCAAAAGCAGTCTCCCCTCCTGCGATTTTCAGAATCTGGTACTCAGGCATTGCTGCCTTCAACCGTGGAGAGAGAACATAGCCATTTTGGCTTGAAGCAGTCGGTAGCCTTCTCCTCCGCGCGTTTGTCTAATCCTCTTAATCTAAGTTAGTGGTCATCACTGTTTCCTGTGGGAGTGAGTTCCACAGTTTCACTCTGCACTGTGTGAAGTTCTTCATCTGTCCTGAATCTTCCAACATTCAGCTTCATTGCATGGCCATGAGTTCTAGTGCTACAACAAAGAAAAACTTTCCTCTACCCTCTTTGTCCTCGCCATGCCTAATTCTATAAACTTCTAACATGCCTACCCACCTTTCCTCTGAACTAAGAAGTCCTGACCGCTGAAACCTTCCCTCATAGGGCAGTTGTTTCATCCCCTACAACACTTTGGTTACCCTTCAGTGAATCTTTTACAGCCCTACAATATCCTTTCCAAGGCAAGGTGAAAGGGGATGTGGGCAGGGAACAGGCCTGGAACAGAAGACAACCAGCAGCAAGCAGATAAAAACAAGAGCTTTGGCTACAAGCAGCAACTCTTTCAGGACCAGGGACAGCTCCCTAGGGATGCAGATGTTGCTGCAGCCAAGGTTATACTTTGACCAGCTTTTTAGATCACCACTCGGGATCCAGTGATGACCAGAGCTCTAAAGGTAAAGGTAAAGGGGCCCCTGACCATTCGGTCCAGTCGTGACCGACTCTGGGGTTGCGGCGCTCATCTCGCTTTATTGGCCGAGGGAGCCGGCGTACAGCTTCTGGGTCATGTGGCCAGCATGACTAAGCTACTTCTGGCGAACCAGAGCAGCACATGGAAATGCCGTTTACCTTCCCGCCGGAGCGGTACCTATTTATCTACTTGCACTTTGATGTGCTTTCAAACTGCTAGGTTGGTAGGAGCAGGGACCGAGCAATGGGAGCTCACCCCATCGCGGGGATTCGAACCACTGACCTTCTGATCAGAAAGTCCTAGGCTCTGTGGTTTAACCCACAGCGCCACCTGTGTCCCGCTGACCAGAGCTCTATCCCTCAAATAAAGCGGTGAGGGATTAGAAGGGGAGGGGCCCTGACAGCTGCACACCTCATTGTTTGGCCTTGAGTTGCAGCTTTTTGGCTTTCAGCAGAGATGTGGAGGATAGCAAGCAGCTCTTGAGTGATGGGTGGAATAATTCTGTGTCCTTTCTTAAAATGCCCACTTCCTGATTAACTGACAGTTTTCTTCCACAATAATAATAATATAATAATAATAATTTATTATTTGTACCCCGCCCATCTGGCTGGGTTTCCCCAGCCACTCTGGGCGGCTTCCAACAAGGATGAAAAATACACTAAAATGTCACATACTAAAAACTTCCCTGAACAGGGCTGCCTTCAGATGTCTTCTGAATGTCAGGTAGTTGTTTATCGCTTTGACATCTGATGGGAGGGCATTCCACAGGGTGGGCGCCACTACCGAAAAGGCCCTCTGCCTGGTTCCCTGTAACTTGACCTCTCACAGTGAGGGAACCGCCAGAAGGCCCTCGGCGCTGGACCTCAGTGTCCGGGCAGAATGATGGGGGAGGAGATGCTCCTTCAGATATACTGGACCGAGGCCATTTAGGGCTTTAAAGGTCAGCACCAACACTTTGAATTGTGCTCGGAAACGTACCGGGAGCCAATGTAGGTCTTTCAAGACCGGTGTTATATGGTCTCGGCGGCCGCTCCCAGTCACCAGTCTAGCTGCCGCATTCTGGATTAGTTGTAGTTTCCGGGTCACCTTCAAAGGTAGCCCCACGTAGAGCGCATTGCAGTAGTCCAAGCGGGAGATAACCAGAGCATGTACCACTCTGGCGAGACAGTCTGCAGGCAGATAGGGTCTCAGCCTACGTACCAGATGGAGCTGGTAAACAAAGATCTATGGCAAGGGGTCATCTCTCACCATTCCTGTCTGGGACTGATGGGAGCTGGGGAGTCCAAAAGGTTTCCCCACTCTTGGGCCATGGGGAACCCTTTCTTTCTATTGAGAGAGGAGATGCCAAGGTGGGAGTTGGGCGCAAGTCAGCAGTAACCCACAAGGGTGAAGTTAATTCTTTATTCAAAGAAAGAGAACAGCTCAGGCTAATGAGCACAGCAACTCTTCCCAGAAAGCCTTGCCCCAATGAGGCACTTGCGAGGACTGACGGTCCCTGCCTTCCAAGAGATCCCTAAGTCTCCTCCTCCTCCCGGTCCTTCCCTTGCAACCCAAGACTACTTTGCCTTGTCTGTCTTTGCTTCGCCCCCTTTATAATACCACTGCAGGTTCTAGGAGATGGACAGATGGGGAGTGGTCGTAGCAGGAGGGGGAGACTCCCTGGCTACTTCAGCAGCCTGCCTCCACCCTGCCTCTTGTCCCCTCTCAAGCCTCCGCTTCTGCCTCCACTTCTGCACTGCTCTCTGCCACAGCCTCTTCCTGCTCACTATACCCTGTTGACTCTTCAGCTTCCAACACCTCCTCCTCCTCGCCTGTGACCACTTATCGTTGTCCCACCACCAATCCCCTGGCTCTGAGTCTTCTTCCCTTGGGGATTCCCCAGCGCTCCTCTGCATCCAGACAGTCCATGATAGGAAAGGACTCTGACTAGAGGATATTAGCAGAGGGGTCACAAGTACTCAGGGGTGGATAGGAAAGGCACTCTGCATATTCTCAAGAGACGCGCTGTTTTATTAACGTGCCCAAGTACTGAGGCCGAGCGATGAGGTTCTGCTAGGTGTGAACGGGAGCAAAATAGCTCCCCTTTTCCCTGCAGTTGGCCCTGCTGTTTGACCTGGGCTGTGGAACCCTCTTCCAGATATTGCTTCCAACTCCCCTCAGGCCCACAGCCAAAATCCAGGATCTGCAACTAAACTAGACAGCATGAGATCATTGTCTCAAGCAGATGATTTTGGATATAATGAATGGGCAGCAAATTATCAATCCAAGGCTGCAATCCTAACCTGTCATCTGGGAATAGGCACCACTGAATCCAATAGGCCTTACATCTGAGGAGACATAATGTACTTTGCTCTAATGTGTGTGGTTGGGGTTGTGTGTGTGTTTGTGTGTTGGGGGGGGAGGGTTGATCGATACTGTGAAAAGCGGATTAGTCTCCCCTCGTGACTTCCATTCTTGGTGCAGAGGTCTCCCCGAGGGCAAACCAGTGCGATGAATGAGCTTCCCATAATCCGACATCTCCATTCAGCCTTCCCAGGCGAATCAGCTCACCGCAGCGGTAATATTCTGGTTCTAAATTTATTACAGAGTCTTAAACATTCACGTCGTCTCCCTAGCTCTCCCTGCCTGCTGCCTGATTTAATTTTAAATCCAGTTCTTCCTGAGTGGAGGCGTTCCTTTAGTTCTGGAGAGACAATGGGCACCCCCAAACTCCTGCTGTTTTTCAGGTGGGATTCAGTCGTGGGCCAGGAATATCGGGTTCTGTGCAACTGAAGTCGGCTGGGAGGTCTTGCACGTCGCACCCGCGCCCCCACCCCAAATGAAAACACTTCATGATAACTATAAAGGTAAAGGTAAAGGGACCCCTGACCATTAGGTCCAGTTGTGGCCGACTGTGGGGTTGCGGTGCTCATCTCGCTTTATTGGCCAAGGGAGCCGGCGTACAGCTTCTGGGTCATGTGGCCAGCATGACTAAGCCGCTTCTGGCGAACCAGAGCAGTGCATGGAAACGCCGTTTACCTTTCCGCCGGAGCGGTACCTATTTATCTATCACTTTGATGCGCTTTCGAACTGCTAGGTGGGCAGGAGCAGGGACTGAGCAACGGGAGCTCACCCCGTCGCGGGGATTTGAACCGCCGACCTTCTGATTGGCAAGTCCTAGGCTCTGTGGTTTAACCCACAGAGCCACCCGCATCCCATATGATACCAATGTTATTAACTCAGATCAAACCAGGACTTCAGCAAAGTAGGGAGATAGTTTGTCATCTCCATCCAATATCTAGGTACCCTTAATTATCTGCAACACTTCAGCAGTTGGACTGTTCGTCAGCATTCCGTGACTCCCCCCTCCACTGATTGACAGCCAAGGCAAACTTTCTGCAGTGAGGAAAGTGACAGGGAATATGCACTCAAAAGTGCAAGACTTGCCTCAATGCAACATCATCTAAGCACCCCACAATCTCATCTGAATGGGTGCTGCTTAAGTAGCAAACATCATCTAATCTCCTTGCAAACAAATGATATTAGTGGTCAAGAAAGCTGGTCATCTGGAAGGGCCCATGAAGGATTTGGAGGGGGGTGGAGCAGGGAGATATTTGGTCTGGATCGTTTTGCTAGAGCTGCCTGCTTGCCATGTTCCCCCTTTTCCTTTCAGGGCAGGGTGCCATTCATCTATCGAGGATGCTCTGGATTTCCTGAGCACGGGGTTGGACCAAGAGGGAATAAGTAGCAGAGGGAGGGATCTTTCCCGGTCCAAAGCCCGCATCCTGCCGGACTCAGCCTTCCGGGGGCCAGCAGCAAAAAGCAGGCCAAGCGAGACATAGGCATCAGTTGAACCAGGCAAATGGCAGAGGTTTCAATAACTCTCCTCTTACTTCTCAATCAAGAGGCACTATGGAACTTCAAGGACACATTTCAGCCAGGCTGGAGGGCTTTGAGTAAGTCGGGGGATGGGTGTGGTCTGGGAAAGAGCCCTGGGGGCCACGTAAAGGGACCCCTGACCATTAGGTCCAGTCGTGAACCACTCTGGGGTTGCGGTGCTCATCTCGCTTTACTGGCCGAGGGAGCCGGTGTACAGCTTCCGGGTCATGTGGCCAGCATGACTAAGCCGCTTCTGGCGAACCAGAGCAGTGCATGGAAACGCCGTTTACCTTCCCGCCGGAGCAGTACCTATTTATCTACTTGCACTTTGACGTGCTTTCGAACTGCTAGGGTGGCAGGAGCAGGGACCGAGCAACGGGAGCTCACCCCGTTGCGGGGATTCGAACTGCCAACCTTCTGATCGGCAAGCCCTATGCTCTGTGGTTTAACCCACAGGGCCACCTGCATCCCTTGGGGCCAGGTAGAGCAGCCTAAAGGGCCGCATCTGACTCCCAGACCTGAGCTTCCCCAGCCCTTCAACCAAGGCCCTTCCCACTCCACAAAGTTTCAGCTTGTGAAGATTTAAGCAGCAGTGCCAGAACAAAGAGACTAGCGAATGTTTTACTCTGCAGTCGGTGTAGTTTGAGCCTCGAGGAAGCACAGGCAGTGGTTATTTCTGAGTCCCCGGGGGGACCATTACTCTCTTTTCTCCATCCCACACATGCCAACCATTATTTGCAGCCCGGGAAATCTCTTTTTTTTTCATCTACAGAACCAGGATTTGAGTACAGGATCTTGGGGGAGGTTTTTCGCAGAGCCAGTTCTTGGAGAGATTCAAGATTAAATGGGGGGGGGGGGTGAGAAGGGGAACTGGGGCTTTGTTTGGAAATACTTTATGCTAACTACACCAATGTTAGCAAGCCAGGTGGTTGAAGTGTGGAGGGGGTGGGGAGTTTGACATGTTTACCTAGTATCTAGGGACACTTCTTCATTTCCGCAACACTTCAGAAGTTGGAATGTGCATCAACGTTCCGTGACTTCTCAGTGTAAAAGCCAGCCGCTAAGGTAGGCTCAGGGATGCAGGTGGCGCTGTGGGTTAAACCACAGAGCCTAGGACTTGCTGATCAGAAGGTTGGCGGTTCGAATCCCCGTGACGGGGTGAGCTCCCGTTGCTCAGTCCCAGCTCCTGTCAACCTAGCAGTTCAAAAGCACGTCAAAGTGCAAGTAGATAAATAGGTACCACTCCGGCAGGAAGGTAAATGGTGTTTCCGTGCACTGCTCTGGTTCGCCAGAAGTGGCTTAGTCATGCTGGCCACATGACCCGGAAGCTGTACGCTGGCTCCCTCGGCCAATAAAGCAAGATGAGCGCCGCAACCCCAGAGTTAGCCACGACTGGACCTAATGGTCAGGGGTCCCTTTACCTTTAAGGTAGGCTCATTTGAATCAGCTGAAGGCACAGATCTTGTGGTCAAGCTATGGCTGTTTCAGAATCTGCACCTGGCCTTTGACTCAAGCTATTCATTATTATTATTTTTTTTTTGAACTTCCTTCTTTTATTCGGCTTACCTGATTTTTGAGGGACGCATTCCAAAATGACTGCGGCAATGTCTGCACTGGAAATTTATGGTTTGCAATTAAATTTGATCCTTCCCTCATCTCTCGATGATCCTTCTGACATACCCAAAGGCAGGGTTGATGTTGCATGACATGGTGTGCGTGTGTGTGTTTTTAAAAAACCTTTTGAGCAATTGGAATGTTTGCAAACACTCCGTAGCCCCCCTGACAACCGCCAAGACCTCTTTTCCAGTCAGCTGACAGGTGGAGCTCTCCTAGCTCTGCAGCTTTCAAACCCCCGCAGCCTCCCTTTTGACTTCCCTTGTGTCAGGCTTATCTGATTTTTTCCCCCCAGGTAAAATTAGCAAGAAAAAGAAAAGGGGGGGGGAAAGAGAGAGCTATTCAGTTGCTTTTCTATGTAAGGCTGCTGCGTGCTCCTGCGATTTGACATGTCTCCCCACCAGCTCAGCGAGAGTGCGGAAAGATTATCTCAAAGCCGAGGGTTGAAATTGCAAATAGATAATGGATTGAGGGAATACTTAATAAAAATTAGAGGAGAGAATGGGCCCGAGTAATCTTCTGATCTGGGAAAGGAATGAAAGAACAGAGAACAGAGAGAGAGAGAAAAAACACAAAAGGGTTTCAAAGCCTTTTATATCAGGACTGTCTAACACGTATATGCTGTGTCCGCGTCTCTCTATGTAGGTATCTACATAAATTATATACCCGCATAGGTGAAGACATAGAGAACGACCTCTTGAGATTCAAGTCCAAGGCACTTTTTTTTAGTTTTACTTTTTTGATTCTTTACAGTGAACAGGTTAAAGCCATTAGTTTGGATTCAGACATGATTGTTTCTGGGTACAGAGCTGATTGTTGTTTTTCGAGTGGTGGGGGGACACGGTTGTTGGAGCTTGCCAATTGCTCCCTCCCATCTCCTCCTTCCCCCCTCCTGTGCCACACCCTCTGGTTAAAGACAACCCGCCCCCTGCTCCTCCTCAACTCGGGCACAATAAAGCATGGCTGCTTAAGGTTGCCAACTTCTCCTGCTCGTGCCAGCTCCTCCGCCACAAAGCAGCAGCATGGCCTGCAAGCACACTGTGGTGGGGAAATAGCCACACCTGCCGTTTACTCTTAAAAGGCACAGGAGCAGGCTGGTGATTGGGTCAGTTGGCAACCATACTAACAAGCCC
The DNA here is from genome assembly GCF_951804945.1 of Podarcis cretensis. Taxonomy (NCBI): domain Eukaryota; kingdom Metazoa; phylum Chordata; class Lepidosauria; order Squamata; family Lacertidae; genus Podarcis; species Podarcis cretensis. Next base: position 9,929,470 of record NC_137186.1, read on the forward strand.
AGAGGGGGCGGGGAAGGCAGGGGGAACACACCCACATGCTGCTAATAGTTTCTATTCCTCGTTCTCCTTCAAGCTAGCTCCCAAGGTCTGCAACTGATGGTCTGCAAGCCCCTGTTCGGCCACTAAAATTCAGTCCTTGGCCTCCTGCATCAGTCTTCTGATACTTGAAATTGGGGAAAGACATCACAAGTACGGCTGGGTGATACATCAACATATTGTCCAAAACCACTTTATCGCGATATCAATTTCCTAATTTTTGACCTGGCAACAGATTGTGAATCACGATGCATGTTAGGGCTGGGTGATATACTGCCCAAAACCGGTTTCATGATATTGGTTTTATCATTTTTGACCTTGCAATATACCATATTTTTCGCTCTATAGGACGCACCGGACCATAGGACGCACCGGACCATAGGAGGGGGAGAACAGGGGAAAAAAAATTCTCCCCCTCTCTGCTCAGCGCCCCTTCAGCGAAGTGGCAGGAGAAACGGAGCTCCTTCCATTTCTCCTCCCGCTTCGCTGAAGGGGCGCTGCGCAGAGAGGGAAAACTGTGCAGCGCCTCTCCCTTGAAGCGAAGCCTGGAGAGCAAGAGGGATTGGTGTGCACTGACCCCTCTCGCTCTTCAGGCGGCTATCCGCAAGCCTTCGGAGCGCAGCGGGGGGGGGGTCCAAAGGCTTGTGGATAGCTGCCTGAAGCCTCCGGAGCACAGCGGGAACTCCAGGGACTTCAGGCGGCTTCAGCGAAAGCAACGCGAAGCCTCCGGAGCGCGGGGGGAGCTCTCCCTCTGCGCTTCGGATGCTTCGCGTTGCTATCGCTGAAGCCAAGGAGCCTGCATTCGCTCCATTGGACGCACACACATTTCCCCTTCATTTTTGGAGGGGAAAAAGTGCGTCCTATAGAGCGAAAAATACGGTATTGCAAATCATAGGTGTGTGGGTGGGTGCTATGCAAAAATTGCAATGTGGGGGGAAAAACCATGAAGCCAGCCAACGCCTCTACCTGGCTCTACCCTTGTTTCAGGCTTTGTGTCGCAATGTTTATCATGAAGTTGAAAACCAGGTATCGCCCAGCCCTAATCACTAGTTGCAGGGAGGAGAGGGAGCCTGTGTCTAAGGTGTTCTTGGGCTGCAACTCCCATCACCCCTGACCACTGATCGTATTGGCTGGGGCTGATGGGAGTTGGGAGTCCCATGTCTTGAGGGCCACAAGTTCCCTCATCCCTGCATTAGACTCTGTTGCTGCTTTGCCAGCCTATTTTGTCCCTCTGGAGCTTCTGTAGAGGCCCTTCCAGGAACTGCTCAGAAGGTTGTGCACAGGTGACCAAGCTGAATGAGGCACACTGCACGGTTGTCGCAGTGCCATTGTCCAAGAGACCTCAACACTAGGGTTGCCAGCTTGTCAAGCGGACACCTGCTTCTCTGCCTTTAACAGCGGTGTTCTCCGAAGATGTTCGAAGGTTGCAATGGCAAGAGGAGCACCTGTTTAAGGCAGAGCAGCTGGGCAACGAAGGGAAGTCAGGTGGGATGTCCACGTTAAGAGGTACTCGCTTGCACCCCCAAGCGCTGCCAGTCAGAGAAAACAGAACTGAGCTAGATTGACAAGTAGCCTGACCTGGTATAACAAAGGCAGATTCCTGTGTTCTCAAGGCAGGACGGATGCTCATCGAACAGACCAGCTGCTCTGCATGCAGAAGGGGGAAACGATGGCCCTCGAGATGTTGTTGCCTATCATCCCAGACCACAGGCCACGCTGTGGGGCTGATGGGAGCTACAAGTCCAAGAACACACATTCTCCCAGAAGCAAGGTTGGGGGCGGCACGAGACGCAGCCTTTTCTGTGGCTGCTCCCATTTTGCGGAATCCCCTCCCGAGAGGTCAGACCGGCTCCTTCTGAGCTTTCCTTCCACAGGCAGGTTAAGTCTTGCCTATTCAGGCAGGCCTTTGAAAACTAAGCTGCAGGCGAGGCCAGTTACCGGGCTGCTGTCAGGGCGGACTGTATTTTAATTGCTGCTTCTCAATGTATTTTAACTACAGTATTTTCTGCTCTATAAGACTCACTTTTTCCCTCCTAAAAAGTAAGGGGAAATGTGTGAGCATCTTATGGAGCGAATGCAGGCTGCGCAGCTATCCCAGAAGCCAGAACAGCAAGAGGGATTGCTGCTTTCGCTGCGCAGAGATCCCTCTTGCTGTTCTGGCTTCTGAGATTCAGAATGGTTTTTTTCTCGTTTTCCTCCTCCAAAAACTAGGTGCGTCTTGTGGTCTGGTGCGTCTTATAGAGCGAAAAACGTTTCATGTTTTTGTATGCTGGAAGCCACCTTGAATCCCAACTTAGGAGGAAGGTGGGATATAAACTCGTTCATAGAATTAGAGAGTTGGAAGGGAGCACAAGAGTCATCTACTTCAACCTCCTGCAATGCAGGAATCTTGCCCAACGTGGGGCTTGAATACATGACTCTGAGATTAAGAGTCTCGTGCTCTAGTGACTGAGCCAGGGTGTGGGTGTGTGGACACATACACACTCTACATTTGAAGCACTAGGGTGCCAAATCTTGACACTCATAGCTTCCCCCAAATAAGCTGTGGTTTGTTATGGCCACTGAGAGCTGTTAGGAGACCCCCCCCCCCAGTTCCCCACAAAGAGCTACAATTCCCAGAGTTCTCTATGAAAAGGGTTTGCTAAACCGCTCTGGGAATTGCAGTTTCCTGAGGGAAGAAGAAGAGTTTGGATTTGATATCCCACTTTATCGCTACCCTAAGGAGTCTCAAAGCGGCTAACAATCTCCTTTCCCTTCCTCCCCCACAACAAACACTCTGTGAGGTGAGTGGGGCTGAGAGACCTCAAAGAAGTGTGACTAGCCCAAGGTCACCCAGCAGCTGCATGTGGAGGAGCGGGGAATCGAACCCGGTTCACCAGATTACGAGACTACCGCTCTTAACCACTACACCACACCGGGTGTGGGAGGAAAGGAGTCTCCTAACAACTCTCAGTACCCTTAACAAGCAAGAGCTCCCAGAATCCTTTGGGGGAAGCCATGACTGGTTGAAGTTGTATCATAGTGCTTTAACTGTATGGTACAGAGAGAGAGAGAGAGAGAGAGAGAGAGAGAGAGAGAGAGAGAGAGAGAAGCAGAGAGAAAGGACAGGAGGACATGAGGGAAGGAGGGCAAGAGTGGAGAGTGGGTGGCTGGGCGAGAGAGTTTTAAAAACATTTGGTGGCAATGAAATCTGAGTCAAGTCACACTTCAGAAAACAAGAGCCAGCTTGGTACAGGTCCAACGCAGGGAAGAAGGCCAAACTGGCAATTAGCCACGGAAGGTTTTAAACCCACAATACAGCAAAGTGGGTGTCCAGCTGCGCCTGGCCTTTCCCAACAGCCACCCCGTATTTAATGAGAAACAAAGAGCTGGCAGAGTTCAGGGTGGCAGCGGAGGCCCTGCCCAACCCTTGCTGAACGGTGGAGGCTGGGAGAGAAAGGACCATGCGGCAGTTAATGAGGTTCCTATTCAGCTCGCGAGGCAGGGGGGTAGCTATAATCTGCTTTTATGCCCACTCCCTGCTCCTAAAAGACCTTCAGGGGAGTGAGTGGTTTGGGCAAAGCACAAGCCATTGGAAAGAACACCCCCTTCCTGCCTGCCTGCCCTTTCTTGTTCACTGTTGCAATGAAATCCTCCTTCTGCTATAGGAAAGCAGAGCAAGCGTGTTTGGAAGGTGTGGGGAGTAAGCACGGAAACGAACAGTGCAAAACCCACCAATCGCAGCACCCGGCTTCGCATGGGTAGGCTGCCTCTGACGGTAGGGGTTCCATTCAGGCATCACACCTAACAGCCAGCATTTGTGTATGCCCTCGCTCCCCCTCAAATGTCAGTGCACCCTTGTTGTTTTCATGGGAGTGGGGTGGCCAAGAGGCATTAATTTGCCTCTGAACGCCAGCCGCTGGGAATCGCAAGTGGGGGGAAGCGTTGCTCTTGCGCCCAGGCCCTGCCTTCATTCTTCTCCAAAGAAGCATCTGGGTCAGCCCTTGAAGGGCTGGATGGATCATTGGCCCAATCGATCTGCGATGCTCTTCCTGGAGCCTTAGGAAGCCCAGGGGTCAGTTCTGCAAACAAAATGCTTGTTCACCTTGCCAGAAATCCGTGGCCTGTCCATTTTTTTGCTTTGATGGCTCCAAAACTCTACTGGGAGAGAAAACAACAACCACTGCCCCCATTCTCCACCAAATCTGAAGGCTGGTGATTTGCAGAACTACCATATTTTTTTTGCTCTATAAGACAAACATTTTCCCTCCTAAAAAGTAAGGGGAAATGTGTGTGCGTCTTACGGAGCGAATGAAGGCTGCGCAGCTATCCCAGAAGCCAGAACAGCAAGAGGGATTGTTGCTTTTGCTGCGCAGTGATCCCTCTTGCTGTTCTGGCTTCTGGGAGATCCCTCTTGCTGTTCTGGCTTCTGGGATAGCCGCACGAAGCCTCCTCAGGGCAGGAGGAACGCTGTCTCTGCCCTGAAGAGGCTTTGCGTGGCAATCCCAGAAGACAGAACAGCAAGAGGGATTGCTGTGCAGCGAAAGTGGCGATCTTTCTTGCTGTTCTGGCTTCTGGGATTTGGGATTCAGAATATTTTTTTTCTTGTTTTCCTCGTCCAAAACCTAGGTGCGTCTTATGGTCTGGTGCGTCTTATAGAGCAAAAAATACGATAGTTTCCAGGTTGTTGGTGGAGAATGTTTTGTTTTGCGGGGCTTAGGAACAGAAACACAGGAAGATGACTTATGGCAAGTCAGACCACTGGTTGAATCAGCTCAGTATTAATTATCTCTGCTGTCAGCGTCTTCCTAGGATTTCAGACACGGGGGTTTCTGCCAGCCCTATCTGGAGATGCCATTGGGAACTGAACCTGGGAGCTCTCGCATGCAGTGCAGACACTCTCCCACTGAGCTACAGACCTTTCAAGCCTTACCTTCAGGTGCGGAGAATTCCCAGCAGAGATCTCTCTAAGCCCAGTTTCAGGCTCCCTCTCCTTGGGTGGCGGGACGACGACAGAAGACTTCAAACCAGCCTGGAACCAGTTGAAAACCTTCCGCCATGTGTCGACGCACCACGCCACATCCCCTTTGTCTGCCAAGCGACCCGTAACCCCAGAAACAATCACACAAGCAAGCAAGGTTCAGGCAGGACCACTCTCCCCAAACTGCCCGCCTATAAACTAGCTCGTCAGATACAAAAAGAGTACTTTGAAAGTTACAATATTATCCTTTATAATATAGCAATATATTTTCATAGGTAAAATAAAACTATGGTTATGCTTTCCCCTAATAATCTTTTTTTTAAAAAAAGAGAAAGAAAAAAGAAAAAAAAGCGAGCTTTTAAGTGCAGCTTCCTCACCGAAGCTCTTATCGTCTCGAGAAACGCGTCAAGCGCCAGGCTAGGTCAGACGCAGCTGTTTTGTAAAGGTGTGCAGTTGCTCCAGCAGTTTGGCTCCTTTCTGACGGTGGGGGGCAGGCGGGTAGACATTTGTGGGTCAGACCATGGTGGCTTTGCTGGGGTGACATTAGGATCGTCGTTGCCAACGGCGGTACCAGTGTCCCCTATTCCTCCGCCTCCGCAGGCATTTCCAGATGATGGGTGATTATTAGCAGCACATTCGTAGCAGAGAGAAGTTGTGGGAGGGTTGCTGGAACCTGAGCCCACAATGGCGAAGTCCAGGGAATGAGCATAGGGTGCCTGCTTCACTGGACCAGTGACACACCTCCGAGTGGCCACCTAGAAGCCCGTGTGAAACTGGCAAGCAGGATCTGGGCACAAAAGGACTCTCCCCTCCTGAGGTTTCCAGTGGCTGGTATTCAGAAGCACAGCAGCCTTCAAAGCCATGGTGGCTAGAAGCCATGGGTAGCCCTCTCTCCCATGAATTTGCCTAATCCTCTTTCAAAACCATTTAGGCGAGTGGCCAACACTGCCTCCTGGGGAGCAAGGAAAGGGGTCATGGGGCAGAAAGGAAACGGCAGAATTGAGTTTGGGCACATACCACACCCTGTTTCAAAAGCAGTATGCCATTTCAGGAGTCACGGCTTTCCCCCAAAGTATCCTGCAGTTTAAGGATGCTAAGATTTGTTGGCAGACCGCGCTATTCCCCCCACAGAGCCACAATTCACAGAGTGGTTTGACAATCAATCCCTCTTCCCGGGAGACTCCGGAAATTGTAGCTCTGAGAGAGGAATAGTGGTATTTCCTAATAACTGCCATTGCATTTAACAAGCCACAGCTCCCAAAAATCTTTTTGGGGGGTGGGTGGGCGGGGAGCCGTGGCTGTTGAAGAGGTATCATAGTGCTTCAAACGGTGCAGATATGACATTTATCTTGTGCCTGGCATCTCATTGCTTTGCCAGATGCTTAGCTGAAGGGGACATCTTTGCTGAGACCTCTTGTCCCATTTCCCCACCCCACCCTTTGTATACCTGGCTGTGTCGCCTCAGGGGCGGAGATGGCTTGTTAACGTTTTTTTTTTAAAAAAAGGTTGCGGGGGCAGGGGCTGCCACAAGGTGTCTTGGTGTCAAAAACACGCTCCAGAGCTGATGCACACATTCAAGAAGTAAAAACACAGCACCTGATACGGCTCTGCTGAGACTGTACCACTCTGGAATGTCAGGAGGCACAACCCAACTGCACTTTTCCCTCATGTCATACATGACCAGAATGCTAGAACATAGGAAGCCATCTTGTACTGAGTCAGATGAGCTCAGGCTTGTCCACACTGACTGGCAGCAGTTCTACTGGGCTGGCAGATGTCTCCAGATGTCTACCTGGGATAATTTGCATGCAAAGCAGGGGTTGGGCTCTTCCATACAGCCATGGTGCTCCCTCCCTAAGCTAAGCTGCAATATCTCTCTCTCTCTCTCTCTCATGAAGATGGTGACTTTCCGAAAAAGGGGTTCTAACTGAAGGGGGGGCAATCGATCCTGCAATCTTCTCCCCTTGCCCAAAGCGGTGTAAGAAAAGCCCCAGGCCGCAGTGTTTCACATGCTCTTTCCAGAAACCAAGCCCATCAAAACTGGTAAGGCATTGCAAGACTGGCACCTCCAGCTGAACAGAGTGTCTCGGGCTCATTTCTGTTTAGTAAAGGAAAAAAGGGGGGGGATGATCTCTGGTGAGCGAAGGAGTTACTAGGAGGGGTGTTAAATCTGACCCTGCAGTCTGTAATCATTGCCTCCCCCCAAAACCCCTTCAATTTGTAGTTAATTGCCTAACAGCTGCCTTGGAACAGGCTGCTCTATGAAATTCATTTAAGCATTCATCGCGGCCCATTTTTTCTTTCCAGCTTCCGGTCGCAGCGCGGTTTTGACGGGCTCTTCTCATTTCCGGTGAAACACAGGTGCTTTGAGCGATGGTGGGAGATGCCACAAAAATAAGGGGCCTGACCTGGAGAGACGAGGAGGGGCAGACGCGGGGCTGAGATCCTGCCAGCCAAACAGATAGGATCTGAGGCTCCCTTCTCTGGATTCGTGTCAGAAGGATGGGGTAGGAAGAACGAGGCGGCTTTGGGAACAGGGGTTCGCCTGGTCGCCAGGGTGAGGGAAAAAGGCCTTCCAGCTGAGCAGCCAGCAATTTTCTCTCTCTAGGTAAAGGTAAGGGTACCCCTGCCCGTACGGGCCAGTCTTGACAGACTCTAGGGTTGTGCGCTCATCTCACTCTAGAGGCCGGGAGCCAGCGCTGTCCGCAGACACTTCCGGGTCACGTGGCCAGCGTGACAAGCTGCATCTGGCGAGCCAGTGCAGCACACGGAACGCCGTTTACCTTCCCGCTATAAAGCGGTCCCTATTTATCTACTTGCACTTTGACATGCTTTCGAACTGCTAGGTTGGCAGGCGCTGGGACCGAACAACGGGAGCGCACCCCGCCACGGGGATTCGAACCGCCGGCCATGCAATCGGCAAGTCCTAGGCGCTGAGGTTTTACCCACAGCGCCACCTGCGTCCCTCCTTTCTCTCTCTAGACTGGACCAAAAAAATATTGTTCTTGCCCGCAAGCCACTGATATGCCAGAAATGATCAACATTGGGGTGGGGTGGGGAGGAGGCTTGTAACTTTCCCAGACTAACAGCCATTGGGGATCCGAAATGGCTCAAGGGGCCTGACCCTTTCCTACTGTGCAGTTCTCCCGTGATTGAAACCACCTGCTAGGAGTCCTGCAATGTGGAACTGAGTCTGCATTCTGAGAAGCTTGAGGTAGAGGCAGTCTTGCCTTGAGAACGGGAGAGCAGAGCTGTCCTGGGTGCTGAAATGGAACGAGACTCTTTCCTTGCCAACTGTGTGGGCTGGAGCTGCTTCTCTTCCTGGAATTTCCCCGTAAGTCCCTTGCCCACCGTGCTACCCCCTACCAGTGTGGCTAAGAGGATTCGGGAGGGGTGGGTGTGCGTGCTTCGAACTGCACCTCTGCCCTCTGCGTGGAGCCTTTGAGGAGCCGACCTCCTTTCTCTGAGCCTCCGTCTTCACATCTGCCGCATGGGGGCCAGAAGACTCTTGCCTATCTCACAGCGCTGCCAAATGAGGATTTACAGCAAAAAGAAACATGCAGATGAGTTGAAGTGCTAGGAATAAAGACGTAGGAAACTGCTTTATACAGAGTCAGACAGCTTTCCCACCTAGTTCAGGGATGTTGACACAGGCTGTCAGCAGCGGCTGTCCTGGGTTTCAGGCAAGGGACATTCCCTTCCGTAACTGGAGATGCTGGGGGTTGAATCTGGTGCCTTCTGCTTGCAAAACAGATGCTTTAACATTGAGGGGCGGCCCTTCCCTTCAAAATAAAGATTCTAGTCCTCATAGATGCTAGAGCATGAAGCCAGTCTCTATCTTCCTTTCCTCATGGTGGAGGTGCCCTAACTTGCTTTTATGTAGCTAAAGGAACGCAGGGAGGGGCTGCCTTATATAGAGTCGGCCCACTGGCCCATCTAACTCAGTATTACAGACACTGACTGGCAGCTGCTCTCCAGGCGGGGGACAGTAACAGTCCAACTGGAGATGCCAGGAACAGAACCTGGGACCTTTTGCATGCAAAGCGGATGCTCTAGTGCTGAGCCACAGCTCCTTTCCCAACAGGGGAAGCTGCCTTATATTGAGTTGCAACACTCGGCCCATCTAGCTAAGTGCTCTGTACTCCGGCTGGCAGGCGAAATGTCCTCGTTCTGATCGCTTCAGACAAATCCCAGCTTTTCTGGGAGGCTGGGGGACTGACCGAGAAGACTCAGAGTGGCTTGCACCATATATAACCCTCCTCCAAATATTTTCTGGCAAAGCAGGGCCTCGCCAAAGCCCCAAACTGGCATGGAGTGGGGGGGGGGAGAGAATCCAGTGGGCGTTGTAAGGATCCTGCCCTGAAGCTCCGCTCCGTTTCCTAAGCAACTTCAATTGCAAGGAATGCGGGCCACCTACCATCCTCGCTAAGTGGCAGGTTCCCTCCCTCCCTCTTCCCTGTTTAATGCTTTCTGGCGCTGCGATATTCGGAAAAGCCACACACAGCTGCTGAAGGGGAGTTTTGACAAAAGACTGCGCGCACCCCCCCGCCTCCCCTGAAATAAAAACCCCACATGCCGAAAAATCGCTAAAAAGCACTTAGATCTACCTGGGGTGTTTCCTCCCTCCCCTTTCTTCGCTCGCAATTAACCAGAGCCGCGGGGCGGCGCGTAATTAATATCGCTGAGCAATTACACGCTTGCTTTGCCTGTTCAAAGGAAACATGAAGAGTCACCTGCTCAGCTCTCGCTGGAACGATCCAGCGGCTGCCTTGCGGGGCTCAGAAGCCGAGCCAAGGCCCCCCCAAACCCCCAGAATGAGGGGCTGTGCCAGAGGGAGGCATTTGCCTAACAAAAAAGCAGGTGTTAGCGGATGGGTGATGCCAACAATTGCCTTGACGAAAGGGAAGGGAGGGTTCAGAGCAGAGGGCTGTGGCTGTTTTGCTCCTTGCTCCCTCTAGGAAGTTAAAGGTAAAGGGACCCCTGACCATTAGGTCCAGTCGTGACCGACTCTGGGGTTGCGGCGCTCATCTTGCTTTATTGGCTGAGGGAGCCGGCGTACAGCTTCCGGGTCATGTGGCCAGCATGACTAAGCCGCTTCTGGCGAACCAGAGCAGCGCACAGAAACACCGTTTACCTTCCTGCCGGAGTGGTACCCATTTATCTACTTGCACTCTGACGTGCTTTTGAACTGCTAGGTTGGCAGGAGCAGGGACCGAGCAACGGGAGCTAACCCCGTCATGGGGATTCGAACCGCTGACCTTCTGATCGGCAAGTCCTAGACTCTGTGGTTTAACCCACAGCGCCACCCGTGTCCCTGGGTCTCTGGGGAGTTAAAAGGGTGTTAAAAGCAGGCAGTGTAAAAAGAGTGAGTTTTGGCCCCTTTGGGGGAATGGAGAACCCCCTTTTGACCAGCAGCAGGTGACACCAAACTGGGAGGGATAGCTAATGCTGCAGAAGTCAGAATTGGGCTGCAAGATAGCCTTGACAGATTGGAGAAGTGGAACCAAACTGACAAAATGAATTTCAATAGGGACAAATGTTAAGATTCTCCACCTAGGAAGGAAGAACCAGCTGCACAAATATAAGGTGGGGGGGGGGACCTGCCACTGACATATGTGAAAAGGGTCTAGGAGTCTTGGGGCACTACAAGCTGAATATGAGTCAACAGCGTGATGTAGCAGCAAAAAATACTAATGCTATTCTAGGATGCATCAGCAGAAGGATATAGTGTCCCCATCAAGGGAAGTAATAGTACCACTGTATTCTGCCTTGGTCAGACCACACCTGGAATCCTGTGTCCAGTTCTGGCACCACAGTTTAAGAAGAAGATTGAGAAGCTGGAAGGTTTGCAGAGGAGGGTGACCAAGATGATCAAGGGCCTGGAAACCAAGCCTTATGAGGAATGGTTAAGGGAGTTGGGTATGTTTAGCCTGGAAAAGAGAAGACTTAGAGGAGATATGATAGCCTTCTTCAAATCAAGGGCTCTCACACGGAAGAGGGAACAAGCTAGTTTTCTCCTGCTCCGGACGGTAGGACTCAAACCAATGGCTTCAAGTTGCAAGAAAGGAGATCCTGGCTAAACATTAGGCTCTGTCTCTCTTTGGAACTTTCCCACCCTGCAAAGGCCTTCGTCATGGAAGTCTGCTTATTTCCTTCTCCCTCCCAATGCGTTTTCCTTTTGTGCTGTGGCATTTTTTAAAAAAATACGCATCCGCAGAACTAAAAAGATGAAAGCTCATGCAAGTGCCGCCCCGGGACTCACTCAGGGAGGGATGGGAGAATCTAATAGTCTCCCCTTAAAACGTGTGCATTATTGGGGCTACATTCTCATCCCCAGCCTTCAGGTAGTCTCCAGATCTGAGCCCGTGGTGTACGGAGGGATTTTAATATCCAGAAATAAATTGTCTGGAAGGCCTTACATTTCGCACACTGAGAAGAGAAGACTCCCTGAAAAAGACCCTGATGTTGGGAAAGTTGGAGGGCACAAGTAGAAGGGGAGGACAGAGGACGAGATGGTTGGACAGTGTTCTTGAAGCCACAAACATGAGTCTGACCAAACTGCGGGAGGCAGTGGAAGACAGCAGTGTCTGGCGTGCTCTGGTCCAGGGGGTCACGAAGAGTCGGACACGACTAAACGACTAAACAACAACAACAACATTTCGCACACTGCAAAATGGCACCCTGGCTTTTCTCCAAGGGAGATCAAGGTAGAAGGCACAATTCTCTGCCCCTCTCTACTTTATCCTCACAGCACCCCTGCGAGGTAGGGTTAGGATGGGATACGCTAACCGCTAATGCGAATGGCGGCATTTTACGCATTTCCGAATGGGCTGTAGCCGAGTGGGAAGGGCTCAGCCTGAGCTCAGTGAATAAATGGTAGGATTCAGACATGACTTACGACAGCGGTGGTGGGGAACCTGTTCAATCCCTGGTGTCTCCAAGAGAGCCTGGATATGCCCCCTTGACTGAAACTCTGGACAGCCGCTGCCAGTCAGTGTAGACAGCACACAGCTAGATGTACCAAGGGTCTGACTCTGCATTAGGCAGCTTCCTAATGATTCCTAGTAATTGTTTTTTCAAATAAGCTGTGCACTCCACACCCCTGTACCGATGTGCTGAAAAATCCCAGGGCTTGCACACCCTTCAAATGCAAGCCAGTGGCATTTCGAACCAGGCATGGAACTGATTTGACTGCTAGTGGCAATTCAGTTCAACCATTTTGACTGCAGTTTCATTAACCAGTGTGCAGCCTAATTGTCTATATGGCAATTCAAAGCGGGAGCAAACCAATTTAAGTGCCAATAGCGAATTACATTTAAACTGGGTTCAAACCAGTTCAGTCGCCAATGGCTGTCAGCCGCGGAGCCTTTGAAAGTGCAGGACTGCCCACCACCAGAAAAAACAATCAAACCTACAATTCCCAGGGTGCTTTTAGTGGGGAGGGAAGCCCTACTAATAATAAAAAGTTGGTGAATCTGGAAAGCCCAGATGAGAGGTTTGTAATGTGGATAGACCCTTGGAAACTGCAGTGGCACAACGCAGTTCAGGCTGGTAACCGCAACGTTTAAAGAAGGGTCGTGGCCCAAAGGGATGTGATTTTTCAAAGCACCACTGGCGAGCCGAAGGGGCTCGGGGCGATTCTCTCCGGAGGACGATGGAGAACAACTTCTCTTTCGCTTTGCGTTTCTTGGAGGGCTCGGAATCTGAGCAAACCCATTTCCTCAGTGGCAATCTCCTTGCCCGTGGCGAGGGGAGGGCAAACGCCAGCCCATCTGGATGCGTCGAAATCGCTGCTTCGTCTCCGCAAGGACACGCCAAGAACAGCTTTAGTGGTGGAAAACTTCCGATCTCCCCAAGTCGAGGTAACTCTTCTTAGGCCTCAGCAAAAGGTGACACCTGCCATTTCCCCTTTTTCTTAAAACCAAACAAAAAAGACCCAACACAGAAGAGGCCACAAAGGGTACCATTACGGCGGTCTCTTTGGCAAAACCAATTTTGAGGGAGCTGGAATGATACCTCGAGACCTTTGCCAAGATTCAGCAGAGGAGGAGGAGTGGGGGCGGGGGGGGGGCACTTCTGTTCCGGCCAATTCGCCACCTCCCCGGTCGCCTTTTGACTTTCTTCGGCAAGACACTTAATGCGTGGAGGGGAAGAAGGAATAGTAATGTTTTTTAAAAATAAAAATAAAAATAAAAACAACCAGGGAAGAAAGAAGGAGATGAACAACCCCAATGCCAGTGGCTTGGGGTCCAACACAGTGGAATGGTCCCCCTACCTTGCGCCGTTGCATCGATGCCCTTGGAGTTGGCTTGTTTTTCGATTTTTGAAGACCTGAGATTGAACGTGGATTCCTACGGTCCACCGAACGCCGCTGCGAGGGGCTCTGCTGAAAACGCCCGTTTCACCCCACCCCACCCCGACAACAGGGGGCGCTACCACCGAGACAAGCTCGCATTGTTTCCAGGCGACCCCACAAGGCGGCGGCCGGGGTCCTCTGCTTCCCCCCCCCCCCCACATCCGGGGCCAGGATTGACACCCCCACACGGATAACAAAGACCCACGTGTGCGTGCGTGTGTTGTTTTTGTCGTTTCCCTCACGTCCGACGGGGCTCAGCAACTACTGGAGCTGGTATAAGGGGTGGGGAAAGAGGTTGAGCTGACCCCCAAAGGGCTGTCCGAGAGCGGAGTCTGGGGGGCGCCCACGCCCATGCTCACCCCCCGGGCCTCGAGGATGGTGGCCAAGAGCTGCTGCTGCTGCTGGCACAGAGCGTCCGTGATGAGCAAGGGCAAGGAGTGGAAGCTGGTATTCAGCTGTTCCAGTTTGGACTCCAGCCCGCCTATCTGCTTCTCCAGGTCTTCGCTCCGGTCGTTCAGTTCCGTGATGAGGTCGTACATGACGTTCTGCATCTGTTTAATTAAAAAAAAAATTAAAAGAAGAATTTTTATTTTTTTTAAAAAAAAGAAGAGGCAAATTAGCAGGCTACATTGAGATTGGAAGGGACATGGGTGGCATTGTGGGTTAAACCACAGAGCCTAGGACTTGCCGATCAGAAGGTCAGCGGTTTGAATCTCCGTGACGGGGTGAGCTCCAGTTGCATGGTCCCTGCTCCTGCCAACCTAGCAGTTCGAAAGCACGTCAAAGTGCAAGTAGAGAAATAGGTACCGCTCCGGCGGGAAGGTAAACGGCATTTCTGTGCGCTGCTCTGGTTTGCCAGAAGCTTAGTCATGCTGGCCACATGACCCGGAAGCTGTACGCCAGCTCCCTCGGCCAATAAAGCGAAATGAGCGCCGCAACCCCAGAGTCGGTCACAACTGGACCTAATGGTCAGGGGTCCCTTTACCTTTAACAAGCCTAAGGGATACCCTCTCTCCTCAAGCCACGCCCCTTCACCAGCCCTGCTCTGCACCCTCCTCAAGTGTTTTTGCCTGGCTGGAACGTGTCATGAAAACCAGCAAAGCCTCTTTGCTTGCTTAGACGGGAGGGCAGAGGGGATAAGTGTGTGGGCCTCAGTTCCACAGGGATGGCCAGCAACCTGGATGGTTAGATAGATAGATAATTTATTGCAGTCAGAGACCAGCTTATAAAACACACTTGGGGGTACAATCCCGGAAGGAAAGCAATTTTATCTAGAACCCCCATTGGACTCAAAAGAGCACTAAGAAAACTCGCAGCATACTGTGAAACTGAACATCTCAAAATCAATTACCGTATTTTTTGCTCTATAAGACTCACTTTTCCCCCTCCTAAAAAGTAAGGGGAAATGTGTGTGCATCTGTCAGAGCTGCCTCCAGGTCCCAGCTCACAGAGGACCAACGCTAGGCTGTAGTTATGTACAAAAGTCTTTATTGAGATTCAGTCTCCATTTCAAAGCCGCAGCGTGCAGCTCTACGTCCCGACCTTAGACCGGCGAAGTCCTGTCTGAGTCTCCTCCCCCTCCACACCAGTTTAAGACTCTCGCTTTGCTCCACCTCTTCCTAAATTCCTTTCTCCTCTGGGCCCTCCTGCCCGCTAGGGTCTCATCCTTCCTGGACTCCTCTGACGCTGACCCTGACGATTCTTGTCCCTCCTTCCGGCGGGCTTTAGGACCTGGTTCCCTATCCGGGCTACCTTCTGTGCCGCTCGCCTGTACCTTTGAACTTGGCGCGCGCGCCCAGCCTGCAACTTTCCTCTTAACCGTTAACTCGCTCTCCGATGGAGGCGTGGTCCACCCTGACTCATCTTCTCTCGCTGGTGGTGCATATGTGGGCTCTGACACCTGGGACTCCTCCCCCCCACTACGCTCTGGTGGGGAAGCTGGTCCTGATTTGCAACTGCTGCTCTGGGAGTCCCCGCTGGCCCCTTGCTTCTGGGGTGTCCCCCTTGGGTCGCCCCTTGCCCTGCCCATCGGCGCCCCCTTCTGTGAATCTTCCGATTCGCTGGAGAGGCTCATGGAATCTATCGGGCTGCTGTCATATTCTCCTACGCTGCCCTCGGATTGCTCCCCCTCACTTTCCATCTCCTCTCCTCCCTGCGCTCCCGCTGAGTCCCTGACAGCATCTTATGGAGCGAATGCAGGCTGCACAGCTATCACAGAAGCCAGAACAGCAAGAGAGATTGCTGCTTTCACTGAGCAGTGACCCCTCTTGCTGTTCTGGCTTCTGAGATTCAGAATATTTTTTTTCTTGTTTTCCTCCTCCAAAAACTAGGTGTGTTTTGTGGTCTGGCGCGTCTTATAGAGCGAAAAATATGATATCAAAAGACCAAGATACTCGCTTTTGGGGGGAAACCAAAGCTTAGAAGCTGGGAACTTCAAGGCCATCAATTAGAACAAGTCACAAATTATAAGTATCTAGGAATGGTGGTACAGGCATCAAGAACCAACAAACCTGGATGGTTTAAATTCCCGACAAATTCAGGGAGAATAGGGCTATAAACAACTACTAGCCACAAAGGCTAGTTGGGAGGCAGGAATGCTTCTGAATACCAGGTGCTGGAAAACACAGGAGGGGAGAGAGCTCTGAGGCTCAGGCGCTGCTTGGGGGCTTCCCATGGAGGCAGCTGGCCGGCCACTGTCAGAACAGGATGCCGGACTAGATGGGACATTGGCCTGATCCAGCGGCCAGGCTCTTCTCGATGTTCTTAATAATAATAATAATAATAATAATAATAATAATAATAATTTATTATTTATACACTGCCCATCTGGCTGGGCTTCCCCAGCCACTCTGGGCGGCTTCCCAAAAAATATTAAAATGCTGTAATACATCAAACATTAAAAGCTTCCCTAAACAGGGCTGCCTTCAGATGTCTTCTAAAAGTCTGGTAGTTGTTGTTCTCTTTGACATCTGGTGGGAGGGTGTTCCACAGGGCGGGCGCCACTACCGAGAAGGCCCTCTGCCTGATTCCCTGTAACTTGGCTTCCGCCAGAAGGGAACCACCAGAAAGCCCTCAGAGCTAGACCTCAGTGTCCGGGCAGAACGATGGGGGTGGAGACGCTCCTTCAGATATACTGGGCCGAGGCCGTTTAAGCAAGCAAGCAACAAACAAGCAAGCAAGCAAGCAGTGAGCTCCATTAGGTAAACACATTTCTTTCCCTGCTCCACGCACCGCCACCCGTCGCAGGTCTGAGCTGAGAAGAGAGTGTGTTATCACTTCCTTCCACAGGGTTGCCTGGCAACCAAACGTTCGGGGAAGCCCCGCATGGAAGGTGCCAGATTGCTGCCTCCCACCTCTGCCACCCCTCCCTGACTCAGAATCCCCATGCAGTCGAGAGAAGCTGGAGGGAACGGATTTCGGGCAAGGGGGAGGAGGCAGCCTTGTCCAGGACTGGAGCTGGCTCGGAAGAAAGATCACGGCTGCAGTGTGGGGTACCCTCATCTCCCTTCTGGGGTTCCTTTGGTGAGCATCTTCAGATCAAACCCAAGAACAGTGGTGCCTCGCAAGACGAAAAGAATCCGTTCCGCGAGTCTCTTTGTCTAGTGGTTTTTTCGTCTTGCGAAGCAAGTCCATTGACGGCTTAGCGGATTAGCGCTATTAGCAGTTTAGTGGCTTTTAGCGGCTTAGAAAAAGGGGGCGAAAAGGGGAAAAAACCCGCAGGAACTCACAAGACATTTTCGTCTTGCAAAGCAAGCCCATAGGAAATTCGTTTTGCGAAGCGCCTCCAAAACGGAAAACCCTTTCGTCTAGCGAGTTTTCCGTCTTGCGAGGCGTTCGTCTTGCGGGGCACCACTGCACAGTGGTACCTCGGGTTACAGATGCTTCAGGTTACAGACTCTGCTAACCCCAAAATAGTACCTTGGGTTAAGAACTTTGCTTCAGGATGAGAACAGAAATCGTGCTCCGACGGTGTGGTGGCAGCAGGAGGCCCCATTAGCTAAAGTAGTGCTTCAGGTTAAGAACAGTTTCAGGTTAAGAACAGACCTCCGGAACGAATTAAGTTCTTAACCTGAGGTACCACTGTAGCCACAAATGCAAGTTTGGCACCATCCTGATGTCGGCATGGTATAGTCCAAGCCAGTCCACAGATACACTCTGTAGGACTCAAATCGCCTCATCCTACCCCCCATCTCCTAAATCAGGCATGGGGGTACCTCTGGCCTGGACCGCAGGGGTCCATGCACTGGTAACCTGATGGCTGCAATGAGCTCTCTGTGGGGCTGCCCTTGGGGGTTGGTCTGGAGGCTGCTGTTGCAGAACACAGTGGCTTGTGGGGGCAAACTCCTGCTAATGTATGGACACCTGAGCTGCAGGAGGAATTTGCATTGGTTGGCAATCTGCAACCAGGCCAAGTTCAATGGGTCTTTAACTGTTCTATTTTTTGTGTGTGTGTAAATAGCCTGGTTTAGAAGGTGCTGTGGGTTAAACCACAGAGCCTAGGACTTGCCGATCAGAAGGTCGGTGGTTCGAACCCCCGCAACTGGGTGAGCTCCCGTTGCTCGGTCCCTGCTCCTGCCAACCTAGCAGTTCGAAAGCACGTCAAAGTGCAAGTAGATAAATAGGTACCACTCCGGTGGGAAGGTAAGCTGTGTTTCCGTGCGCTGCTCTGGTTCGCCAGAAGTGGCTTAGCCATGCTGGCCACATGACCCGGAAGCTGTACGCCAGCTCCCTCAGCCAATAAAGCGAGATGAGCTCTGCAACCCCAGAGTCGGCCACGACTGGACCTAATGGTCAGGGGTCCCTTTACCCTTTACTTTAAAATAATAATAATAATAATAATAATAATAATAATAATAATAATAATAATAATAAATATGGCCCTCCAAGCCTCTGTCTGGCCCCTAGGACTCTCCCCAAAGCACTTCTGTTCTCCAGGTCACACTATTCCCTGGACCTGCCTCCTTTAGCGTTTCTGCCATTCCTGAGCACTAGATAATGCCTCTTTGGATGAGTGCATGTGCAGAAACTAGCGTACTTGTAATGGGATATGGGGTTGCTTGTGCGTAAGCCCCAAACTGCTCCAAGCTGAGTGGTTTGGTTAAACCTTTCCCTGGCCGGACAGCCCTTACTCCGTGGCTGTCTCAATCACTGGCAGAATCCGTCAGTGGGGGTTTCCTGAATTTCCTCCAACATAAGAGTTCTTTGACACCAAGTCGCCGCCTAGCTTCCCTGCGCGGAAGCTTTCTGCGCAGAGTGGGCATCCCAAGGGGAGGTCCTGTGCTCTCCCCGCTGGTCTCGCTGGAACCGTCCCTGAGCCTTCCCTCCGAAGTTCCCTCCGCCTCCCCTTCCTCTCTGGTGTCACGTCTATTTCCTTCCCCAGCGGAAGCTCTCCCTCTCTCCTTGCTGGTTCCCTCTCCAGCGTCATCGGGGAGCCTTACCACCCCCCTTGGCTCCAATGGCAGTTCCCTGACAGTACTGTAGAAAGGTAAAATCTGCCTTAGTTGCTCCACCCACTTTTGCCTCTGGCCCCGCCCACCCCAGGCACGTGGCCCCTGGAAAGTTGCCCAGGAGGGAATGCGGCTCTCGGGTTTGGGCAAAAGGTTCCTCACTCCTGTCTCAAATCCCAGGAGAGAGAGAAAGAGAGAGAGAGACGGCTACCTTAGAAAGATCGACCAGGGTGTTGGCTTGGTCACTCAATTTCCTCTGTTCCATCTTCACACCCCTTAACCTGGAAAAGGGGGGAAAGAGCAACCAATCAGCTTGCGGGCATCAAAAGGTGCGTCCCGTCTGCCCCACCCAATCCAAAGCCCAGAGCTCTGATTCCAACTGCTGCCTTGCTGGGTTCCCAATGATGACTAGAACCTTGGCAAGCCGAGCCTTTGCCTGGAGGTCAAACACTGCCGGCGGCGCTACCGGAGGAAGACCCGTAGATGAGCCCCTTCCCATTCACCTGTACGCCATCCTGGATTAATCTTCTGCTGGCTAAATTTGCACCCGCACCGGGACGGTTTATTTTATCCCACCTATCTGATTTTCAGTTTACTTCATCTTTAACAGTTTACATATATCATAATTTCTAACCATCTTCCCCCCCACACACACTTACTTTAACCGTAAAAAACTTCACATTTTATCACTTATAAAATATATCTTCTACGTCTAACCCTACTGCCTATATCCACTTCCAAAGCTATTCTAAGATTCAAATATTAACATATTTTTTTCAAATATTCCTTAAACTTCTTCCAATCTTCTTCCACCGTCTCTTCCCTCTGGTCTCGGAGTCTCCCGGTCAGTTCGGCAAGTTCCATATAGTCCATCATCTTCATCTGCCATTCTTCGATAGTTGGTATATCTTGTTTTCCCTTTCACTTGTTAACTGACTTTTTTTTTAACTGTTCTTTCCCAAAACAGCAACCTGGGGATGCTGTGGACTCAACTCACAGCATTCTGCGTGCAAGGCGGCTGCTCTTCCACGGACCCAAAGCCCTTCCTCAGCTGCCTTAGTAATAATAATAATTTATTATTTGTACCCCGCCCATCTGGCTGGGTTTCCCCAGCCACTCTGGGCGGCTTCCACAGAGACCAAAAATACACTAAAATGTCACATATTAAAAACTTCCCTGAACAGGACTGCCTTAAGATGTCTTCTGAATGTCAGGTAGTTGTTTATCGCTTTGACATCTGGTGGGAGGGCATTCCACAGGGCGGGCGCCACTACCGAGAAGGCCCTCTGCCTGGTTCCCTGTAGCTTTGCTTCTCGCAATGAGAGAACCGCCAGAAGGCCCTCGGCGCTGGACCTCAGCGTCTGGGCAGAACGATTGGGGTGGAGATGCTCTTTTGGACGGAAGAAGCCCTTTGCTGCCCCAGCGCAGAAAAGCCTTGCTCCAAATGGCTACAGCGACTCCTGACGTCCCAGGAGCAGCTTTCCGCAGGCTCTGCAACCTGCTACCCCTTATAGTTAGGAGATGCCAGCGAGGCAGAACAGAGGAGAAAAGAGCCCAGCTTACTGATGAATGGCTTGGAGGAATTTTCTCTGGTGCTTCCGGACTTTGGCGTGGTCGATTTTCTTCAGCAGTTTGGTGTGTTTGTAGATGAGCCAGGTCTCCCGCAAGACGTTGGCAGCCGCGTTTTTGATCTGCAAGGGGAGAGAAAAAAAAGCCGGGCCGCCCGGGGTTAGCTCACCTGCCCAGGTGAAGTAAACTTTTTCCTTCTCTCTCTTCCTCCCCCAAAACAGCACATAGCCAACAACTGATCTTATGCTCTATGAAGGATTAGGCAGGCTCTCAGAGCAGAGGGCTCTCACCAGGCCCTTTATTTTCCTTTTGTCAAAAAATACATTTTTATTGGGGGTTTTTACATATCATTTTCAACAACCATTTAACATAACTTATACAATGTTTTAGACTTCCGTCAACAACCTCTGATGATTTCCCGTTCTTTATCACTTATTCTGTATTTCTTAATTTCTCCTAATTATCATTAACGAATAATTCTCTTCGTAGTCTTTCTTGCAATATTTCATATAGTCCTCCTTACAGAACTTCTTGCAATCCTACTAGCGTAATCTGTTCGTTACAATTACTTTTCAAGTATTCTCCATCTTCAGGTAAAACGTGCCAATTCTTTTGCAGATGACATTTTGGTCCTCCCAGGCCCAAGGAGGAGGGACCAGCAGTCTGGGATGAAGTTCAACATTTGTATAAGAACATCAGATCTTTATTTGCAAAAAAATTCCTAAAAGTGGGGATGACGACCCCAAAACAGTCCAATGAGGGCTGAGTAAGCCCTCTTAATCATCTCTCTCTCTCTCTCTTTCACACACACACACACAAAGAGAACAGTCCCTGGCAGAGGTAGACTGCCCCTGCCCAAAGAGGTTCCATTTTGAAAACTACAGCTCAGAGCCACCGATGAGCCCAACACACCATTTGTCAGGACAGCCCTGAGCTAGTGGCTACCTCCGTAAAATTTCACAACCGCAAATCAGTGTTAAGAGGTGCGGAGGCTGGCTGTGGTTAACCCAAAACACATTCACGCCTTGCATTCAAAGAGCTATGATACCACTTTTAACCATCGTGGCTTCCCCCAAATAATTACTGGAACTGTAATACAATATACAGTGGTGCCCCGCAAGACGAATGCCTCGCAAGACGAAAAACTCGCTAGACGAAAGGGTTTTCCGTTTTGGAGGCGCTTCGCAAAACGAATTTCCCTATGGGCTTGCTTCGCAAGACGAAATGTCTTGCGAGTTTTTCCGACTTTTTTTCCCTCCCCCCCCCTTTTTCTAAGCCGCTAAGCCGCTTATCTGCTTATCCGCTAAGCTGATAAGCCGCTAAAAGCCGCTAAGCCGCTAATAGCGCTAATCCGCTAAGCCGTCAATGGGCTTGCTTCGCAAGACGAAAAAACCGCTAGACGAAGAGAATCGCGGAACGGATTCTTTTCGTCTTGCAAGGCACCACTGTACGATATCTTTATTGTCATTGTCCCATGCAGAACAATGAAATTGAAAAACTACATAAAACATTCAAAAACCCCTAAAAACTCTGAAACCCCATTTTAAAATACACTATACTATAGAGACCCCTTATGCCGCGTTTAGAACCAGAATTACATTTGGGTAGAAACTGTTTCTCAGGCGGCTAGTCCTGGCCTTTACAACCCTATACCTTCTTCCAGAAGGCAGAAGCTGAAAGAGGTCATTTCCTGGGTGTGCACTATCCTGCGCTATCTCTGAAGCTTTCTTATGGCACCTGGAAGCGTAGATTTGATCCAAGGTGGGAAGAGTGCACCCAATTATTCTCTCTGCAGTCTTTACAACCCTGGACAGCATTGTTTTTCCCCTGGCCGTGCAGCTCCCAAACCGCACACACAGACCATAAGTTAATACACTCTCCACAGTGCAATGGTAAAATGCTGTCAACAGGTCCTTTGAGAGAGGGTGCAGAGGGTCCTTTGGGGAACTAAAATTCCCTGAGCAAAAAAACCCAGGACAAATTCACACCTTGCATTCAAAGAGCTATGATACCACTTTTAACCATTGTGGCTTTGCCCAAAGAATTACTGGAACTACAAAGGGTGCTGAGGGTCCTTTGGGGAACCCAATTCCCTTCAGGAACTAAAATTCCCTGAAATCAGGCGGCACAGAGGTAGGGGGCTCTCCTAACAGCTTTCAGCACTCTTAACAAGCTACAGTTCCCAGAATCCTTTGGGGGAAGCCATGGCAGTTTAAAGAGTATCATAGCACCAATATATGGTGTGAAGAGACGGCATTCTGCACATGCTCAGAGGAATGTTTTCTCTTCCCATGGGCCTGAAGTTCACAGCTACGGAAGCCCCGCAATGGGAACGGCCAGCAGACGGGACCACAGCTCCTTCTATACGCGTAGGATTAAAACAACGCTACAGCCTTGGCTCCAGGACAACCAACCAATAATCCTTGATGCATAACTGTGTTGGGAGCGCAAAAGGAAGGGGAAGATGGTACCAAGTGCAACCAGCTTTTGTGAGGTTCTGCAAGGTTAGCTCTCCAAGGTGGTGCCCTCCAAGTGAAGCTGAATTTTAACTTCCAACACCCCCGATCACTTATTATTATTATTAGTATTAGTATTATTTTATAATAGCGCTTGTGGCCCAAATGTCTCTCAGCAGCTTCCGAACAAACAAAGCTAAAACATATTTTTTATTTAAAAAAAATACATTTTTAAAAAACACGAGAGAGCAAAGGGTTAATACTTAAAGGAAGAATCAATCATTGGGTTGTAAGCGGTGTTATTCCTACTCAAGAGTAGACACTCTAAAATTAATGACTACAACTAACTAGGGTGCATCTATTCCAATGGGTCCACTGTGCCTGTAAATAATGATTTATTTTTTAAAAAATGACAGTATATATAATATTATTATTTATTTGATTTACAAGGTATTATGAAGTTAAAATAACAACCCAGTAAAGGGGGGGGCATTTTATTATTATTATTGAGACTTCTTAAGTCACTTGTGACCCAAAGATCCCTGACCAGCTTAAAGGTAAAGGTAAAGGGACCCCTGGCCATTAGGTCCAGTTGTGGCCGACTCTGGAGTTGCGGCGCTCATCTCGCTTTATTGACAGAGGGAGCCGGTGTACAGCTTCCAGGTCATGTGGCCAGCATGACTAAGCCGCTTCTGTCAAACCAGAGCAGCGCATGGAAACACCGTTTACCTTCCCGCTGGAGCAGTACCTATTTATCTACTTGCACTTTGACTTGCTTTTGAACTGCTAGGTGGGCAGGAGCAGGGACCGAGCAACGGGAGCTCACCCCGTCGTGGGGATTTGAACCACCGACCTTCTGATCGGCAAGTCCTAGGCTCTGTGGTTTAACCCACAGCGCCACCCATGTCCCAGACCAGCTTACAACACACTTAAACCATAAACATAAATACAATACACCACAAAAAAGCCAGAATAAAACAACCCTTATAACAACTACAGGAACCTGTGGCAGCAAAATAGTAAAACAACATCATCTCAGTCTATGGAAAGGTCTCTGTGTTGAGCTCAGTCTTTCCCTGGCTCCAGAAAGATGTCAACAAAGGCACAAGGTTGGCTGTATAGCCCATTAGTTATATATTTGGTATGTCTGAAAGGTCCCCTTTATTGCATATGCCATTTTCGTGGGTTTAATTTGTAAAGGGAGAGGCTCTTAGGCGGGCCAGCCCTGGGATCCAGACTCCATGCCGCCCCTCTCTCCATGAAGGCCTCTCTGCCTCCCTTTTAATCCCAGATGGGTGACAATTATTAGTACAGAAGGAACTGCACTCTGCATGTGTTGAATGGCACTCTTGTGTGCTGCGTTTCTGGGGACGCCCTAGGCCAAAGCGTGGCATCCTGGGATCTGAAAAGGAGCTGGCCCAAGATACACAGAAGGAGCTGCACTCTGCACACGTCTAGATGGCCTATTGGTCTGACCCAAAAAATACGCCAACACAAGTGAGGGCAGGGAGCCAGATATTCCCCAACCCTCTGCTAATGAGTTGCTGTGCTAAATTTTGCATCCAGTTTAACTCTAATTGTATTTTTAAAACTGTTTTTAATACTGTAACCTGCCCTGGGACCTTAGGGTGAAGGCAGGTTAAATAATAATAATATTAAGAAGAAGAAGAAGAAGAAGAAGAAGAAGAAGAAGAAGAAGAAGAAGAAGAAGAAGAAGAAGAAGAAGTTGGAAATGTAAACTTAAGGATGGGGATCTCTACCATATGTGGTGGGAATGTGAAAAGATGAAAAAATTCTGGGATCTAATATATAATGAACTCAAGAAACTTTTTAGGTACACATTCCCAAAAAAACCAGAGGCTTTCTTACTAGGGATAATAGGGGAGGAAGTAAAAAAGGAGGATCATAAATTATTCCAATACGCCATGGTAGCAGCTAGGATCCCTGTAGCTCAAAAATGGAAGTCGCCGGAGATCCCAACGGTTATGGAATGGCAGGCTAAATTTTTTGAATACACAGAATTAGCAAAAATGATGTATAAAATCCGACACCAAAAAGGGGCAAAGTTTGTAGAAGAATGGGGTAAATTTGTAACATACACAGGAATTAACTGTAGAAGTTTAAAAGCTGCAGCAGGGTTAATATAATTCTTGTGACGTGTATAGAAATGAAGAAGAAACTGTAAGAGAAGATGTATAGTAAGAAAAGCGCAACTGGGAAGGAAGGAAGTCGAGGCATGATTCTACGCAGTGTAAATAAGATGATGCTAAGAATGACTGTAAAGATTGTTTTATTTTGTTTCTGGAAAAATTCAATAAAAAGCATTTAAAAAATAAATTAACAACAACAACAACAACGCCCTCGTCACCCATTCCCTCAGCCCAGAGAAGGATCTCAAAGAAACTCTTAAGGGCCTGGGTTTGTTGAAATCAGGAGAAGCATTCCAGGAGGTATTGGGGTCCTGAGCTGTAAAGAGCTTTCTAGGTCAAAACCAGCACTCTGAGTTGCACAGGAAGCCAATGTAGCTGTTAACAGAATTGGTGTCATGCAATCTCGTTTGCCTCGAAGCTGTCAACAAGTCGGGCAGCCGCATTCGGTCCTAACTGAGGCTTCTGAGTCATTTTTAAAGCACACTGCAGTAGTCCGACCTTCCAGTTACCACTGGGGCCACAGATTCCTGTAGCCAAGTTACCCCAAGCCCTGGTCTGGTTGTAGCTGGGCCACCAGCCTAAGCAGATCATGTTGGCTGGGGTTGTGTGGCAGTTACATGCAGCCTACCCCTGTCTATTAGTAGTATTAATTATAATTGTTATCATGTTGTTGTTGTTTAGTCGTTTAGTCGTGTCCGACTCTTCGTGAACCCCTGGACCAGAGCACGCCAGGCACTCCTGTCTTCCACTGCCTCCCGCAGTTTGGTCAAACTCATGCTAGTAGCTTCGACAACACTGTCCAACCATCTTGTCCTCTGTCCTCCCCTTCTCCTTGTGCCTTCCATCTTTCCCAGCATCAGGGTCTTTTCCAGGGAGTCTTCTCTTCTCATGAGGTGGCCGAAGTACTGGAGCCTCAGCTTCAGGATCTGTCCTTCCAGTGAGCCCTCAGGACTGATTTCCTTCAGAATGGAGAGGTTTGATCTTCTTGCAGTCCATGGGACTCTCAAGAGTCTCCTCCAGCACCATAATTCAAAAGCATCAATTCTTCGGCGACCAGCCTTCTTTATGCTCCAGCTCTCACTGCCATACATTGCTACTGGGAAAACCATAGCTTTAACTATACAGACCTTTGTTGGCAAGGTGATGTCTCTGCTTTTTTTAATTATTATCATATCAATGATTAATTCATTCATATTTATATCCCAGCTTTCCACCAAGGAGCTCAAGGCAGTTGCATGCTTGTCCTTCTCCCTGTTTTAAGCCGCACAACACCCCTGGGAGGCGGGCTAAGCTGAGTCAGAGACTGGCCCAAGGTCACCTTCATGGCCGAGTGTGGACAAGAACTCAGGTGTCCCAAAACCACTACCCTAGAGCAGGTGTGGGGAGCGGTTGGTCCTCCAGGAGTTGGTGAACTACAACTGCCATTACTCCCAGACGTAGGTTATGCTCTCTGGGGCTGATGGGAGTTATAGTTAAGCAAAAACAAGATCTGATCACCTCTTCTAACTCCTTGACCCTCCAGATCAGGGGTCAGCAAACTTTTTCAGCTGGGGGCCGGTCCACTGTTCCTCAGACCTTGTTGGGGGGCCGGACTATATTTTGAAGAGGGGAAAAAATGAACAAATTCCTATGCCCCACAAATAACCCAGAGATGCATTTTAAATAAAGGTACACATTCTACTCATGTAAAAACATGCTGATTCCCAGTCCATCTGTGGGCAGGATTTAGAAGGCAATTGGGCCGGATCCAGCCCCTGGACCTTAGTTTGCCTACCCATGATCTAGTCCAGGGGTCAGCAAACTTTTTCAGCAGGGGGCCGGTCCACTGTCCCTCAGACCTTGTGGGGGGCCGGACTATATTTTGCAAAAAAATTGAACAAATTCCTATGCCCCACAAATAACCCAGAGATGCATTTTAAATAAAAGGACACATTCTACTCACATAAAAACACCAGGCAGGCCCCACAAATAACCCAGAGATGCCTTTTAAATAAAAGGGCACATTCATGTAAAAACACGCTGATTCCTGGACCATCTGCGGGCCGGATTTAGAAGGTGACTGGGCCAGATCCGGCCCCTGGGCCTTAGATTGCCTACCCATGCTCAAGATGCTGCTGCTGGATGACGGATCCTGCCTGTCCCTGAACCCTTGGCCTCTCTGGCAAGGTCTGATGGGGGCAGCGACAACATCCCGAGTGCCACAGGGCCCCTGCTCCTGTTCTAACAGAGGACGCTGAGGACTCAAGCTGTGACCTTCTACATGCAAAGCATGTGACCTACCCGCTAAGCGGCAGAGCCCCTCCCTCTGGAGGAAAGGAGCTTCCTTCTGGATCCAATTAAATTATCTGCAATGTGTGGTTAAGCTAATGCCAATAACAACTCAATTTCCACTTTGATTCCCCAGCCCTGGAGATGGATGCCACACCGAGCAGCTAATACCTTTTTAATTTACAGGGCTATGGAGACATTTGCAAAGGGGGAGGGGGTGGGGCTGGCAACTGGCGGAAGGGAGAGGGGCAGGCAGGCAGCTCACAGCAGCAGTTTCCTGCCCCAAAGAAAGAGAATCTTGCCTGGAACCTGGGAAGACGGCTGCCAGTCAGTGTAGACAATATTGAGCCGGTGGTCTGACTCAGTCAATTATTATACAGCTTTCTGAAGGCATATGAAAGCAGCCCTCCACTGGGAAGTTTTTAATGTTTGGTGTTTTGTTATGCTTTCTGTATTCTGTTGGAAGCCTAAACATTATGTAAATCTAAGTTTTGCCTCATTGAGGGGCAGTATTTCAATATGAGTAGGAAAATGAAGGTACATTTTTTAAAGAGAAAAAAAAGCACTGGGTATAAGTAATAAATCATCATCGCCATGCCTGGTCTTTGGCCATGCTCACTAGGACTGATGGAAGTTGTAGTTCAGAGATATCTGGAGGGCCCAAAGTTTCCCACTTGTGGCCTACACAGGCTGGCAGCAGCTCTCCAGGGTTTCAGACTGGGCGGTGGGGGTCCTTCCCAACCTGGGACCCTCTAAATCAGGGGTCAGCAACCTAAGGCCCATGGGCCAGAAGCAGCCCGCAAAGGTCGTTTGACTGCCCCACAAGCTGCCCCTGAACTGAGCTGCCCACTTGCACGCTGCGCTAAACCGGTGCAGCACGGGGACTCACTTCTGCGGCGCCAGAAATTGCATCTGCACATGTGCAGATGCCAGAAATCACAGGCATGCACGCACGCACTCCAGCCCACGGAGGGATCTCTGCGGGACAGATCCAGCCCAGGCAGATAAACCTTGCTGACCTCTGCTCTAAATGCAAGGCAGATTCTCTACCACTGAATCTGTGCCACTGAGGCCGCCTGAACCTCAAATGACAGCAAAGGATCCAGGAGAACCCCCAAGCTATGTACTCGATCTTTCAGAGGGCAAGGCTCTCTGGCCACACCTATGTCTAGGGAGATGTGAAAAAGCAAGCCTTGCTCTCTCGACTCCCCTTTCACAGTTCGTCTTTTTTTCCTTTTTCTTTTCAAGGAGCTAAAAAGAAGCAGCTTTGAGGCGAGGAAGGCCGGTTCTGTCCATGAATCATTCTTGCTACGCACAAGGGCTCCTTCGGAAAAGCTCTCGAAGAAAATGGATTCTTGGAATTAGCAACCTGGGAGGGCGGCAAACCCACCATGCATGTGTAACATAAAAATGATGGATTGGGAGCTGTGCTTTGCTCATCACCTGTGAAACTTATGTCCGTGCCTGGGTGGAGCTGGAGAAGAAAGAGGCTGGCTGATTGCATGTTGCATCTCAGTGAGTGTAAAATTGAAGATAGGCTTCCTCATACTAAGAACTCTCCTGAGATGATCTTCTGTAGATTTGGTACTGGGTTTAGTTTAAGGCAGAGGTTTTCTTTCCTGATTACCCAGAAGGCTGTCTGCCCCTTTACAAATCTGTCAGTTTGTTTGGATTTCTGGGGAGATTCTTTTGGAGGGGTTTATTTCCTTATTGTGGCTGGCACAACCCTCTTTTATATAAAACAAATAAATCGTTTGACAATTATTAACAAAGCCGCTCCAGGGGGGGGGGGGGAAATACACCAGGTGGTAACATTCTATAAGAAAATATTATTTAGCATAAAAATGACAGGATTTCTGTCATTTCAAAACCCTCAAAACCTACTTGAATTTGCTTTCGTGAGAGTTAATCATTTTCTTGATGGGACAAACAGTTTCCCCATAATTTATTTCTATAGTGACTTGCAATTATTGCTTGTAGATGATGTGTGTTTGTGTTTTTTTGTAAGGTTCTCCACTTCTGGCTGTCTGAGGCAGCCACTGGCCCAATCTTAAAAGCTATCTGCAAGCAATCAGTTCAGGTTCCTTCTGAAAACAGCCAGTTCCTTCCCCCCCAGCATCCCGCCTAGTGGGGAGAAAGATGTTAAGGATGTAGGGAAGAGAGAAAGGGGGGGTGGCCCTGTCCAGGTTTGGGTTTCATCTTCTCTGCCTCTGACTTTGGCCCTATCCACAATCATCATAAGGGACGCAGGTGGCGCTGTGAGTTAAACCACAGAGCCTAGGACTTGCTGATCAGAAGGCTGGCGGTTCGAATCCCCGCGACGGGGTGAGCTCCCATTGCTTGGTCCCTGCTCCTGCCCACCTAGCAGTTCAAAAGCACGTCAAAGTGCAAGTAGATAAATAGGTACCGCTCCAGCAGGAAGGTAAACGGCGTTTCCGTGCGCTGCTCTGGTTTGCCAGAAGAGGCTTAGTCATGCTGGCCACATGACCCGGAAGCTGTATGGCGGCTCCCTCGGCCAGTAAAGCGAGATGAGCGCCGCAACCCCAGAGTCATCTGCGACTGGACCTAATGGTCAGGGGTCCCTTTACCTTTACAATCATCATGAAGCCCCCAAAGGATTACCCCCAAGGGAAATGAGTTGCTTGATGACACCCCTTCCCCCCCAAAATGTTGAATGCTTTGAAAAATGTATCCTCCTCTGGGATCTGATCCAATTAAGAGTACTTTAAAAACAAAACCCAGAAGAAAAAAATACATAAATAAAATACAACTGGCACACAAAAAAACTTATTAACACCTTGATGCTGCCTTGCCAGATAAATCTCTCTCCCCCTCCAGTTGTCTGACAGGCACGAGACCTGGGAGATCTTCACGCAGGCTTGGAAGTGTTGGGGAACTTGTCATGATACAGGGCCTCTGAAGAAACAGCTTCTCGAATCATTAATTTGCTCTAGTGCTCCCCTGATGGACATGCACACAGCCCCTGCCTGCTCCGAACAAGCCTTTCAGCCTCCTTATTCAGGCCGTTCTCCTCTTTTTCTCACTCCCCTTCAAAGAGAACACCTCTGACATTTCTCCCGGCTCCAACCTTGGGCAGCTCAGGGATCTTGCAAAACCTGCCCCTAGGGACCAAGAGCTCCTGTTCTCCACCTCATCTAAAAAAAGACTTCCATAAGCAATGCGAGGGAAATTATCCAGAGAGGCCAGAGAGAAAGCAATTTAGATAATGAATCTGGCGGAAGGGGGAGGGGGGGAGAGAGGTGGCCCCAGAGGACCAGAGGGGAGGTGCGAGGAAGTTGCTAGGCAAAAGCATCAGCCTAAAAAAAGAAAGTTCTGATGCAGCCTTTTTCGCCAAATCCAAGCATAAAGATGAACGAAATCGGAATATTTTAATGTCTGCAGTGGACCCGTTCCATTGCCAATTAGCATTGCTGTAATATCAGGTACTCAAGTCCCAGAATGGACAACTTTGTGGAGGGTATGTCTATCGGCAGCTCTTAGCCGTGATTTCTTATGAACCTCGAGCATCAGAGGCAGTCTACCCCTGAATACCAGCTTTTCTGAAGTGAACCACTGTCCACCCAGCTCAATATTGTTTACACTGACCAACAGCAGCTCTCCAGGGTTTTAGGCACGAGGCATCCCCAGTCTGACCTGGAGATGTTGGGGCCTGATCCTGGGACCTTGTGCATGCAAGGCAGATGCTCCGTCTCGCAGAAGGGTCTCCCCCCACCCGCTCGCAAGCCGCTTACCCGCTTGGTGAGCTGTGTGTCCATCATGAAGTTGTGGACGTGCTTCTCTGCTTTGGTGAGCTCCAGCTTCCGTGCCACGACAGCCACTACCAGGGCGGTGCAGCCAGCCCCCTGGCAGGCGAAGGAAAGAACCAAAAACAAAACACAACACTGAGAGTTAGCCATAAATCCAACCCAAATATTAACTCAGCTTCCTGTTTGCACTGCTGCCGCAGCCGGTTTGAAATCCCCGTGGCAGCTGTTTTGAATTTCCCCAAGAACAGAAATCCTTGCCCTTGCGGCTACTACCATTAATATTTTTTGTTTTCTAGCCCACAATTATGTTTCTGGCTGACACCCCCAACCATTTTGTATAGTGAGGAAACTCAGGCCTGGGGGACCAAGGTGACCCCCCAGGCCTCTCAATCCAGCCCTCAAAACTCTCCCTAGGCCACAGCCCCTTCCTCAACCCCACCTCCATCCCCAAGGCCACACACTCCTGCTGGCCTTGCTCTGCACCCTTGTTGTGTCTTTTCTCTTGCTTGGACGTGTCCTTGAACCCGGACACTGCCTCTGGCTTGTCTTGAGAGGAGGATACAAAACAGGTATGTAGAAACAAACCTATCTCTGCCCACTCTCGCCTCTCTGTCCCCCCCCCCCATCACAGACATAAAAGATTCTTCAGCCCCAATTGATTGATTGATTGATTGACTGATTTGATTGATATATCCCCCTTTATAAAAAGATCCCAGGGCAGTGTACAACATTAAGAACACATTTTACGAA
Organism: Podarcis cretensis; assembly: GCF_951804945.1. Lineage (NCBI taxonomy): Eukaryota > Metazoa > Chordata > Lepidosauria > Squamata > Lacertidae > Podarcis > Podarcis cretensis. Next base: position 9,961,229 of record NC_137186.1, read on the forward strand.
CCATAATAATAAAAACAGAATGCAAAGTGTAATAATAGACAGCACAGGGCACCTGCCCTGTGAAATGCCCTCCCGTCAGATGTCAAAGACAGAAACTATTATAGTTTCTATATAGACCATATAACACCGGTCTTGAAAGACCTACATGGGCTCCCAGTACGTTTCCGAGCACAATTCAAAGTGTTGGTGCTGACCTTGAAAGCCCTAAACGGCCTCGGTCCTGTATACCTGAAGGAGCATCTCCACCCCCATCATTCTGCCCGGACGCTGAGGTCCAGCGCCGAGGGCCTTCTGGCGGTTCCCTCATTGCGAGAAGCAAAGCTAGAGGGAACCAGGCAGAGGGCCTTCTCAGTAGTGGTGCCCGCCCTGTGGAACGCCCTTCCAGCAGATGTCAAAGCGATAAACAACTACCTGACATTCAGAAGACATCTTAAGGCAGCCCTGTTCAGGGAAGTTTTTAACGTGTGATATTTTACTGTATTTTTGGTTTCTATGGAAGCCGCCCAGAGTGGCTGGGGAGGCCCAGCCAGATGGGCGGGGTATAAATAAATTATTATTGTTATTGTTATTGTTATTGTTATTGTTATTGTTATTGTTATTGTTATTATTATAAAACCTTCCACAGAAATCTGACGGCAGTCCTATATTGGCAAGTTTTTGATGTATTCTGTGTTCTCTTATATTCTGTTGGAAGCTGTCCAGAGTGGGGGGGGGGGCCAACACAGTCAGATGGGCATGGTATAGTTGTTGTTGTTGCTGCTGCTGCTGCTGCTATTGTTATCGTCAATACAGTCATACCTCGGGTTACATCCGCTTCAGGTTGCGTCTTTTCGGGTTGCAGACCGCCAGAACCTGGAAGTACCAGAACGGGTTACTTCCGGGTTTCAGCGGTTGCGCATGCGCAGAAGCGCTAAATTGCACTTTGTGCATGCGCAGAAGCGCCGAATCGCAACCCAAGCGTCCACTGTATTATTATTATTGTCATCAGAGTCCAAGGCAGCTGCAATGTCCTGGTTCCCTCCAGGTGAATGATCGGGGGCGGGGAGTGTCAGGCGAAATATGCCATTCACAGTTGTCCTGGGACCTCAACTCCAAAACTCCCCAAAGTCAAAGTAAGCAAGGAGAAAAAGACAAGGATATACAACAGCCTCTGCCCTAAAGATTTGCATCTGAGCCGCTATCCATGGTGCTGAAACAGCACCTGCTTGTTCCAGAAGTGGACAGTGGTGCCTGCTGTTCATCCACAAGCCCCGTTAAGCAAGAAATTGCCTTAAAAGAACTGGGGCTTTTTAAAAAATGAATTTGTTTATTAATGAGAACATTAAGGATAAATGCCTTTTACTGGTATTCTTACAAGCAACAATAAGCACCTAGGAACTGTAAACCAACACAGTCGGGCTAGACTGCAGACTTGCAACCTAAGGCAGCCCTCCCTGATCAAGGGCAATCCAGAAGTGCTTGGGACTCCAACTCCCATCAGCCCCCAGCCAGTAGGGCCAATGGTCAGAGATGATGGGAGTTGTGGTCCAACAATATTCGGAGGACCACAGGTTCCCACACCCTTTGTTGCCATGACCTTATCACAGCCACCTGCACGAGTGGTGAGGGAACGACACACCTGGGGGGCCGAACGTGGCCTCCAGGCCTCTCCATCTGGCCCACTAGTCTCTCCCCAGACCAGCCCTGTTTTTCTCACCCTGCTTGAGTGTTTTTGCCTGGCTGGAAGATGCCCTTGAGCTCTGTTTGTGGACCTCGCTTCTCTTGGCGAGAATAGAGCGAATGTGTGAGTGAACACTGGAACTAGCCTGTCGTGCAATGGTAAAACGTGTATAATAATAATAATAATAATAATAATAATTTTTATTTATACCCCGCCCTCCCCAGCCAAGGCCGGGCTCAGGGCGGCTAACAAGCAATAATAAAAACAAGTTGAATGAATACAACTTAAAAACAAGATTGAAATACAACAATTAAAATATTGAAACAGTAAAAATATTAAAATGCAGCCTCATCACAGGAGGAGAAAAGAAAAAGAAAGAGGAGGAGGAAATCAAATTGGCTCCAAGCCAAAGGCTAGGCGGAACAACTCTGTTTTACAGGCCCTGCGGAAAGAAATCAGATCCTGCAGGGCCCTGGTCTCATGAGGCAGAGCGTTCCACCAGGCCGTAGCCAGTGTTGAAAAGGCCTTGGCTCTGGTTGAGGCTAATCTAACTTCCTTAGGGCCCGGGACCACTAGGGTGTTGCTATTTATGGACCTCAAGGTCCTCCGTGGGGCATACTTGGAGAGGCGGTCACGTAGGTACGAGGGTCCTAGGCCGTGAAGGGCTTCAAAGGTCAAAACCTGTATACATTTTGCTCTGCCTTCTTTTTTTTTTATAATAATTTTTATTAGTTTTCCAATTTTAAAACAAAACAATAAGAACGATATAAAAACATCCACCAATACAAACAAACACACAAATAGAAATTCTTAACCTCATTTTCATAAGCCTCCTTTCTCGGACTTCCCCATACCTCACCTTTTTTGCATCCTTATTTTACATTTTGCTCTGCCTTCTTTTGCCTGCTATTATCCAGCGGCCCTCAGAAGGTGGACCAGAAGAGAATGAAGCCCTCAGCCCCTCAAAGGCTTCCCATCCCCCACCCCTCCCCTCCCCCCTTGGCCCACTGGCCAAAGGGGAGGGAGCAGCAAAGCCATCACAAATTGCCATGTAAAGAGTGAAGTGGTTCTTAAGCTCCGGGCGCCGGGTTACAAAACAGAGGCCGGGTGCGGAGAAAGATTGTAGCCTGTGCCTCCCTGCCCGCCTTCCCCCCTTGCCGGCCCAGAAGAATGACAGCTGGGCTGTGTCTTTTCTCTTTATCCGAGTGATTACATCCCAATCAGGACCTGCTGGGGCCGCAGAACGGCGCATCTGGCAGAGGGACGGTGGGCAGAGGAGCCGCTTCCTCTGCTAAACGCAGACAGCTGCCAGGCCTCCAAACAGTTTAGGTAGAAGCATTGTTTTATGGGTGTCGTGGCGTGTGTCTGTGTACATGTCCACAGCAGGTGTTTGGCATATGAACGCATGTCCAACTTGACAGAACCACACATCTATTTTTGCCCTTTCTCTCTCTCTCTCTCTCTGCTTTCCCCCCGCCCTGCCACCACCCTGGAGATTAGACACTCCAGTAAGCCCATCTCAGTCTTTAATTAACAAGCCTGGTCCGATCTCAATTCTGAAGCATTCCCATTAAGCCCTGGCCTGGTGGGGTTTAGGGCTTTTGTTATCTCCAAACACAACACACACACATTCACACCACACTCTCTCCCTGAATATGCAAAGGTTTTCTTTTTAAGGCCGCTCTTTTAAGGCAAAATCCTATTGCGGCAAAAGAGAGAAATCTAAAACCCAAGCCATGTGGAAAATGGTGAGCCTGCTGCTTTCGAGTGATAGTAAACGACAAACCTTTTGAGGAAATCATCTTCAGAGAGACTCTGAATGAGCAGCTACCTGAAGTGAGCTGGATGCGAGAGGTGTCAGCTAAACTGGAGAAGTCCTCAAAAAAACCTGGGCCCATCCAGATGTTGGGGGACTTCCAGCTCCCACCAGTCCCATCCAGCAATGCCATTGGTCAAGGATGATGTTGGAGTCTGAACCCAAGGCCAGGGGGGCGTTTTTTAAAAAAGGCATCTCTCCAATTGCCAGGAGACTGGGCAGCAAGTTGTAGGTGCCTGCTGCCATGTGTGGGTAGGTAAAGGTGAAGGGTATAGGGACCCCTGACCATTAGGTCCAGTCGTGGCCGACTCTGGGGTTGCGGTGCTTATTTTGCTTTACTGGCCGAGGGAGCCGGCGTACAGCTTCCGGGTCATGTGGCCAGCATGACTAAGCCACTTCTGGCGAACCAGAGCAGCACACGGAAACGCCGTTTACCTTCCTGCCAGAGTGGTACCTATTTATCTACTTGCACTTTGACGTGCTTTCAGACTGCTAGGTTGGCAGGAGCAGGGACCGAGCAATGGGAGCTCACCCCGTCACGGGGATTCGAACCGCCGACCTTCTGATCGGCAAGTCCTAGGCTCTGTGATTTAACCCACAGCGCCACCCGCGTCCCCCATGTGTGGGTAGACTGATGTTTTTCTAAGAGCTGTTAAGCATGTGACCTTCACACATGCTGTTGCACAATAGACTTCAGTTCCCTGTGATATGCAGCCCCACTGAGACTTTTGAGTATGAAAATGAGAAAACTAAGCTTGCTAGAGGAAATGGAGGCTTGTTAGAAAAGGTTGTAGTTCTATCCAAAGGAGGAAGAGAACAAGGACCTGCTAAAGGAAGAGATCCCAACAAAAGAAGAGTGGCAAGTGATGCTAATGGACTATGCCGAGTCGGTGAAACTAACCAGGAAAATTTGGAACCAGCAGGACCAGGCCTTTTTGAAAGACTGGAATAAATTTACATTGTATCTGAGAGACAACTGTAAACAACTGACATCATTAGTAGGGCTACAAGAAGTTTTGTAAGGTTAGAGATGTCAATCATTATCAATATGACGTTGAAATGTTGTATTTAAGATCTGGATTTAAGGGTAATAATAATACAGTGGTACCTCAGGTTAAGAACTTAATTCATTCTGGAGGTCCGTTCTTAACCTGAAACTGTTCTTAACCTGAGGTACCACTTTAGCTAATGGGGCCTCCTGCTGCCACTGCACCGCTGGAGCACGATTTCTGTTCTCATCCTGAAGCAAAGTTCTTAACCCGAGGTACCACTGTAATAACAAAATGCAATATCAGAGCATAATTAGGAAAACCATTAGTTGAGGAGGAGGGAAGTCTCGGGCCAAGATGGCCAAGTGGTCTTTATATATTATATGCAAGATGGATGTTTTGTCAATTTTTTTTTTATAAAATTCAATAAAAAATTATATATATAAAGAATAGAGAATAAGGACGTGCTAGAACAGGCCAATGGCCTCTCTAGTCCAGCATCCTGCTCTGACTGTGGCCAATCAGATGCTTGTGAGGAACAAGCAGGACCCAAGCACAAGAGCTGTCTCTTCTCTGGTGGTTTCTAGAAGCTGGTATTCAGAAACATCGGTGCCCCCAACAAAGTCTACTAAGCAGCTGGTCCCTTACCTTTCCCGCCCCGACCTGGCCACAGTGATCCATGCAATGGTCACTTCCAGGCTTGACTACTGTAATTCGCTCTACACGGGGCTGCCCTTGAGCTGTCCCAGAAACTCCAGCGGGTGCAGAATGCTGCAGTGAGGCTCCTTGCGGGGTCTCTGCCATGGGAGCATATTCACCCAGTGCTTTTCCAGCTGCACTGGCTCCCGGTGGAGTACAGGGTCAGGTTTAAGGTGCTGCTTTTGACCTTTAAAGCCCTTCACGGCTTAGGACCCTCATACCTACAGGAGCGCCTCTCCCGGTGTGCCCCACGGAGAGCCTCAAGGTCCATCAATAGCAACACCCTAGTGGTCCCGGGCCCTAAGGAAGTTAGATTAGCTTCAACCAGAGCCAGGGCCTTTTCAACACTGGCTCCGGCCTGGTGGAACGCTCTGCCTCATGAGACCAGGGCCCTGCAGGATCTGATTTCTTTCCGCAGGGCCTGTAAGACAGAGTTGTTCCACCTGGCCTTTGGCTTGGAGCCAATTTGATTCCCTCCCCCTCTTTCTTTTTCCTTTCTCCTCCTGTGATGAGGCTGCATTTTAATATTTTAATGTTGTTTTTTAATGTTGTTTTTAAGTTGTATTCATTCAACTTGTTTTTATTATTGCTTGTTAACCGCCCTGAGCCCGGCCTTGGCTAGGGAGGGCAAGGTATAAATAAAAATTATTATTATTATTATTATTATTATTATTATTATTATTATTAGCCATGGTGGCTCTGCTCTGCTTCCACTGTTGGATGGCCACGTGTCCTCTAGAGTTCATAACTTTATAATTTTATAAACCTCTATCATGTCACCTTCGCCTTTTCTCTCAACTTAAAGTTCTCAAATGCTGCAAGATGGAGATGCAAAGAACCACGCTTGCTCTTTGATATTTGCAGGAGGGAGAAAAAAGGAAGGGGGGGTCTTCTCTCCCAAGGTGGTGCTGAGAAGGAGGAAGTGAGGTCAGCAACCCTGAGAGCATCCGTCCAAAAGCAGAAGGACGGTCAGCACAGGTTAGGTCAGAAACACAGTCTAGGAAGTCAGGAGGTTATCCTCTCTATCACCTTCCTTCCAAGGCAAATCCCATCAGCATCAATACAAGCTGAGTTGCGCTCCAACAGGAAGCGTATTTCAACTCTGGAAAAATCTTAACACTCCTATGTGTCACATATTAAACCTGGGTTTGCCACCAGCTGCACACTCAGCGGGGAAGCGAAAGCTATCCCAGCTCTCTGAGAAGTAGGGGGATTAATTTACCTTGCAAACCTACCAACTGTGCCCTTCCCGAAACCAATGCATGAACCGAAACACACTTATCCTCTGAAAAGCTGCCCTGAATTTTGAAATGCAATTCTCCAGCCAAAAATACACATATCCGTGAAAGGAATGGTCAATGATGCATCATCTGCTAATTGGAATCTGCGGGAGATATTCTCTGCCAAGCTTCAAAGATTTCAGAAGCCTGCTCCACAGTAACTCAGAACCAGCGTTAGAAATTGAGATATATAAACCAGGTGCCGAACGGCTCCTTAAACCAAGGTTACAGTCAACGCCTAGTTGCCATTTTGGGGCCAGACAGCTCGAAAGTCGTATTTTTCAAAACAGCATTTTTGGTTCCTGAAATTCATTCTGATTGTGCAGATAAAATATACCATATTTTTCGCTCTATAAGATGCACCAGATCACAAGACGCACCTAGTTTTGGGAGGAGGAAAACAAGAAAAAAAATATTCTGAATCTCAGAAGCCAGAACAACAAGAGGGATCGCTGCGCAGTGAAAGCAGCAATCCCTCTTGCTGTTCTGGCTTCTGGGATAGCTGCGCAGCCTGCATTCGCTCCATAAGACACACACACATTTCCCCTTACTTTTTAGGAGGGAAAAAGTGAGTCTTATAGAGCAAAAAATACGGTAACTGGTAGAATTCTGCAGGATGTGTTGCTAGTATGTGAAAGCAGTCAAAACCCAAGAATCCCCAGACATACATGTTCAGATGGTGGAGACTTCAGATCCCATCCTACCATCTTCACTAGGTTGCGTAATGCACCTTGCAGCCAGGAAATTTTGAACGTTGCTTAGAATAATGCTTTTTAATTCTGAATAATTCCAAATGCTTTTTTTTTTTTTTTACAGGGTAGGGGTGAGTATACGGCACAAACGGGTGCGGGTGGCAGCCCCCCAAAGTTTGGGAAACACTTGCTACACCACCGCTGGGAAAGCACTTGCAAAAATGTAAACATTAGGGTTACAGGTATTTGAAGAAATACACCCCAAAATGCAAGCTGATGCACACACACAAAAAGCTTGTGGAAAGGGGGAACAGCGAGAAAACAAAATTGACAAACTAAAGGATGAGCTGGCCCATTACTCCCAGAGATGCCCTACTAAAATTTATCATTCTTCATTTAAGCATTCACATAAAAAGTACCGTATTTTTCTCTCTATAACATACACATTTTTTCTCCTAAAAAGTAAGGGGAAATGTCTGTGCGTGTTATTGAGTGAATGTGTAGTCCCTGGAGCCGACTGGCCCGAGTGCAGGGGCAAAAATCAGGCAAAAATCAGATCGCGCACTGCAGAGAGGAGGCTGCTGCTTTCCTGCATTCTGCCTCAGGGTCTTATTGCCCACCCTCTTCTGTTTTCAGTTGCTTTGTTTACAAAGTTGTAAAAGCTGTTTTCGGTTGCTGTGGTTACAAAGCACAGATCCACATGGATTCTCAGGATTTTTGCATTGGCTTACCCCAAACTCACCGTCAAATCACATGTCTGTGGCCACAGCACGAAGCACCAAAATGATACATCCACTGTTTCATTCAGAATTTTTTTTTCTTGTTTTCCTCCTCTAAAAACTATGTGTGTGTTATGGTCAGATGTGTGTTATAGAGCGAAAAATACGGTAACTTGCCAACCGAGCCCTGGTTTTAAATATTAAGCAGAGCCCTGCCGCTCTGGAGGAACTCTGCAGTTATCCGCTCCCTCCCTCCTGCCCACTAGGCCCTGAAGCAGCAGGATCCTACTTAGCGGGAGATTTCGTTGTTGTTTTTTAATACCTCTGTGCTCTGAGATCTGCCAGCCAGGCAGGGAAGAAGCCTCAGGTGCTAAAAGACTCATTTTCTGGATGAATGGCGTAGAAAGGTCACTCTTGCAGGTCTGGAGGGGGTTTCCTCTCCAGCTCAGCTCAAGCTCTCCAAGCAGCCAATGCGCAGCTCGGCTGTGTCTCCATTACCACCCTGCCTTGTTCCTGCTTATCCCTGGCTGTGTCCCGCAATCCCACAAGTGTTACCGTGTAAGTGCGGAATATTGCATGGAGCGCAACAATCTGGCGTCTTGAAAAACTCGGCTTTCTTCTAAGAACAAAAAATAAAGATAAAGAGGCGAGCCCTTAAGCTAGGCATGAGGAACTGGTAACCTGCAGGCCAAATGTGGCCCCTGGGGGGCTTTCCTCCCCTCCCCTGATTCAATTAGGTTTTTAAAAAGCTTTCACGTCACTCCAATAGAAGGCTCCCCACCCCGCAGTCTAATTGCAGGGCAAGGGGCTTGTGATTTTCCTGGAAAGGTTAACCCATAGGTAGGCAACCAAAGGCCCGGGGGCCAGATCCAGCCCAATCCCCTTCCGCCACGGACGGTCCAGGAATCAGTGTGTTTCTACATGAGTAGAATGTGTCCTTTTATTTAAAATGCATCTCTGGGTTATTTGTGGGGCATAGGAATTCGTTCCCCCCCCCCCGAAAAAAATACAGTCTGGCCCTCCACAAGGTATGAGGGACAGTGGACCGGCCCCCTGCTGAAAAAGTTTGCTGACCCCTGGGTTAACCCTTCTCTCCCCAGCTGCAACCTGCAGGAAATTCATTCATTCATTCTCTCTCTCTCTCTCATTCTCACACACAAAATTTGGCTTAACAATAGCTAATTTCAATCCTGACAGCTAGGTATCTCTGTGTTCATGAGGTGTACAGTATCTGTGTGTGTGTGCGCACGCGCATACCCACATTAATGTGGTGTGCCCATTACTTTTTAAACTGCATGTTTAAAATAAGATGAACTCTTATGTGTGCCTCTTGTTTTTGTATCTATTGCATGCTCAGAATAGATCTCTTGAAAGTACAGTGGTACCTCGGGTTACATACGCTTCAGGTTACATACGCTTCAGGTTACAGACTCTGCTAACCCAGAAATAGTGCTTCAGGTTAAGAACTTTGCTTCAGGATGAGAACAGAAATCATGCTCCAGCGGCGCAGCAGCAGCAGGAGGCCCCATTAGCTAAAGTGGTGCTTCAGGTTAAGAACAGTTTCAGGTTAAGAACGGACCTCCAGAACGAATTAAGTACTTAACCTGAGGTACCACTGTAATGGGCCTGACTAACTTTAGTGGATCTACTTTGAGTAGAACTTAGCTGGGCAGAATTAGAACCAATGACTTAAAATGGAAGGGAAGCAGATTTCAGCTTGAAGCAATAGTAATTGGCCTATATACCAATCTTGGCTCAAGAGGCCATTCCCCCACCAAAAAAACAAAAACAAAAAACCCCACTCCCAGCTGTCAATCAGCTGATATCACCGTTGGTCGGCTGTCATTCTCCATCAACATATGTAGCAGAACAAGTAAATAAAACGAATGGCACAATTTTGGACTGCACCACTTCAGAGTGCTCTTCCAGATTTAAAAACTCCAAATATTCCTGCAATGTAATTGGAAATTGTGTTGTGCATGTGGTTCCTATCCACACGGGATTCCCTGAAAATATAAAAGGAGAAGGAACATCGGAAATTTGCTCTAGCTATAGAAGAAATCACTGTATATAAATAATATACCTTATTGCATTAAGCCCGAGAACCATGAGTTAATGTTGCTGGTTATAGTATTTATCATTTCCTTTCTATAAAATTATTCCATAATTTGCTTTTTGTGTATGTAAGTAACACTTAATAAATGTTGTTAGGTTGTTGTTTTAAAAGCCTTACAAGTGGGGGGGGGGGAAATAGCTAGGACAGCCATAGGCAAACTCCGGCCCCCCAGATGTTTCGGACTACAATTCCCATCATCCCTGACCACTGGTCCTGTTAGCTAGGGATGATGGGAATTGTAGTCCCAAACATCTGGAGGGCTGGAGTTTGCCTATGCCTGAGCTAGGACATGTGTGCTGGCTCACTATTTGTAGGGAGCTTTTTAAAGGCAAGAGAGCATCTTTTTTTATAAAAAAGGGGGGGAGTAACATTTCCTGCAGTCTAAGGTGGTTCAACCGATTTCATCATTCTATTCCATGTGCAGATGAGGACTGGAAGGAGATTGGCGATGCTGGGGAGGAGCTGTAGCTCACTGACAAAGCGGCTGCCTTGCATACAGAAGGGGTGCTGGTTCAATTCCTGGAATCACCAGTAAATGGATCACAGAGAGGAAGAAAAGAAGGCTGTGTATGAGAGAGAGAAAGCTGAGCTGACTCAGTGAAGGCTGCTCCTTTGGGTTAAAAGCGCACGCACACACACACACACACACACACACACACACACACAAAAACCTACATGACTGTGGACAGCAGGGCTGTTAACTAGCACTAAGGGGAAATCGATCTGCGTTAAGAGATCCCGATTATGTGCCCCAAGGAAAAGCACACGGCTGATCAACCCTTTCCATCGGCGGGTGTTCAAAGGAGGGTTAGCGAAAATAAACAAGAGCAGGCGCCAAGCTCAGAGGGATGGGAACCTTGGAGAACAAACTGCAGGCCTTGAGATGGGGTGGAATCGAGCTTCCAAGGTTTCCAGCGGAGCAGGAGGAAGAGAAGCCGCTGTTTTGTCTCTCATCTCCGCTTGGTACGGGTCAGAAAGTAGCAAGAGGCAGCCACCAGACAGAAAGAGAGGGAGGGACCCTCTGGCCCAGCAATCGCCCCTCTTCAGGAATGCAGGAAGTTCCCTTATGCTGCAACCAGAGACATCTAGCTCAGTATTTATGGTGTCGTTCTTCATCTTGGGTCTCGGGATGTTGAGAACGCAAAAGCACTGCTGGATCAGGGCGATGGCCCGCCTAATCTAGCATCCTGTTCTCACGGAGGCCAACCAGGAAACCCGCAAGCGTGCAGGATCCAAGCACACTTTGCTGGACCACAATCCCCATCATCCATGATCATCGGGCTAAGCTGGCTGGGGACAATGGGGGTTGTAGTCTAGCAGCACCTGGGGGACCCAAAGCTGAAGGACACTTGGTCTACCCAGCACCCCTGGGCTCCAAATGTTGGGTCCATAGAATCATAGGAGAGTTGGAAGGGATCCAACCCCCTGAGAGATCTCTCAGGGTGAGAAGTGGGAGAAGAGAGGGATGCTCCCAGGTGAGAGCTGCGGGTACACACCTTTTTCTGTATGGGGCAAAGTTTAAGAAATATTTGTGAGAGGGGTTCTTGCATTCTTTTGTCTCTTCTGTTTCTTTTCATTTAATTTCTTCCTCTTATTTTTTTATGTAGCTTAGGTTCTCTTTTATTGTACAGTGGACGCTTGGGTTGCGAATCCGTGCAGGAGGCACATTCGCAACCTGCAGCAGTGCGTCTGCGCATGTGCAGATTGCGATTCAGAGCCTCTGCCCATGCGCAAAGCGTGATTTAGCGACTGCCAAAACCCGGAAGTAACCCATTCCGGTACTTCCGGGTTTTGACACGTCCGTAACCCAAAAAAACACAACTGGAAGCATCTGTAACCCGAGGTATGACTGTATTGTGAAAAGTGTTAACAAAACACACACATCCCAATACTGTATTTTATTTAAGTTGGAAACCCTACCATAGACCCTCACCAGCTCCTAGAAGTGAATGTGGCCCCAGGCTGCAAATCATTCCCCAGCTCTGCCAAAGTTCAAAAAGAAGCCAGGCTGAACCCTGGAAACTTTAAAGAAGCTGCTGTGTGTGTGTGTGTCTTCCCAGAATCCATCCCAACATGCATCAAGAGGTCACACCAGGATTATTTGGGTGTCGCTGAATTAATGATTCTCCAGCTGCAATGGAGATGATCCTTGAAGGCTGCCGTGCCAGAGCGCTGATAAATCGTGTGGAAACCTCCCTAGTCTCAGATTAATGATGGGTCTTTAAAAAAAGAGTTCCCAAGAAGAAGAAGAAGACGAGGTCAGGACAGATGGAAAGGTTTTAGGCTGGCCAAGCCCTTCCAAATAAAGCACGTGGTATTTATTTATTGACGACTGATTGATGGCGAAGAATTGTCAAGGCACCGCTGCACATCCCAGAGAACTGACCTCTGGGGAGTCGGCGAAATGGTGTTCTTAAACACTGCGCTGGCAGGCTTCTGAATAGTGAAATAAATAAACAGGAACGTTTTCTTGCAAAAGAAGGGGAAGGCTCACCCATTTGCACAAATCGTTTTCCTGGGTTTTGCTCATAAGAAGAGCCCGACTCCTGGATCAGGCCAATAGCCCACCTGACCTAGCATATCCTGTTATCACTGTGGCCACTCTGATGCCCCAAAGGCCAAGGAGGAGCCCAAGAGCAACAGCAATTCTCCCCACCTCCGATCCCCAACAATGCGGCCTCTGACAGTGGAAGCAGAAAATAGCCACTGTGGCTGGTAGCCACTGATAATCTTTTCCTCCATGAATTGTGTCTCATCTTCTCTTGAAGCTACCTAAGCTGGTGGCCTTCAATACACCTTTTGGGAGGGAGTTCCACAGAGTAACCATGTGCAGCGTGGAGCAGTGCCTTCTTTTAATCTGCCCCAAATCCTCCGACAGTTAAGCTATATCGGATGGCTCCAAGTATCATGAAAGAGAGAAGCTTCTCTATGCATTTTTTCTCCATGCCGTGTTTGCTTTTAGATACCTCTATCATGTCGCCTCTCATTCCCCCTTTCCTCTAAATCCCAAAGCCCCAAACGTTGTAAGATTTTGGTTGGCCTTTTCCAGCAAGGGAAAAAAGTTTTCAAGCAACCCAGAAACCAGCAATCTTTATTCAGCTGCCTTTTCTGAGATATAGGCTGCAAAACTCTATTCACCGACCTGGGAGAAAGACCCGCCAAACTCCATGGGATTTAGGCTAATTTACACCATTCATTTTGGGACGCGGGTGGTGCTGTGGGTTAAACCACAGAGCCTAGGGCTTGCCGATCAGAAGGTCAGCAGTTCGAATCCCCGCGACGGGGTGAGCTCCCATTGCTCGGTCCCTGCCCTGCTCCTGCCAACTGAGCAGTTCAAAAGCACGTCAAAGTGCAAGTAGATAAATAGGTACCGCTCCAGAGGGAAGGTAAACGGTGTTTCCGTGCGCTGCTCTGGTTCGCCAGAAGTGGCTTAGTCATGCTGGCCACATGACCCGGAAGCTGTACGCCGGCTCCCTCGGCCAATAAAGCGAGATGAGCGCCACAACCCCAGAGTCGGCCACGACTGGACCTAATGGTCAGGGGTCCCTTTACCTTTACGTTACCTTTACCTTTAACTTTACGTCATTCATTTAACACCTCATGGAACCACGTTAAACAGCTGCGGTTTCCCCCAAAGAACTTTGGGAGCTGTAGTTTGTTAAAGGAGCTGAGAGTTATTTAGAGAGCCCTGCTTCCTCCACAGAGCTACAGTTCCCTTGAGTGGTTTAATAATCAAACCTTCTTTACAGGTAACTCTGGGAGCTGGGGTCTTCTCTTAACAAGCAACTGCTCCCAGAATCCTTTGGGGGAAGCCACGTAACACTGCGCTTTAAATGTATGGTATGAGTTGATCCTCAGTTCTTGGTAGACACCTATAGGAATGATATCCAAAGCCGGCAATTCAAGAGCTTCTTCTCCATCATGAGGCCTAGAGGCATGGTTTTTAAATTAAAGCCATGCCTCTCAGGGAGCTGGACATTGCCGCAGAGCCTGTGCTCCTTTCCTGAACCCTGAATACGCAGAAGTTTTGGACCGTCGCTCATCGACTCATAAAGCTCTGGGATTCTCAGCAGGCTGTGGATCCGGCTTCCGAGAAATAAATCTGGCAAAGGAATATCTCCACCCAGTTGCAAACCTTCAGCAACATTCGGAAGGGGAGAGGAAACAGGATTTGCTGCCTCTGGGCGGGGGTGGGGCAGCCCAAGCCAGCTCATTAATTAAATGAGAGATAAACAAACAAGAAATGGTGCTGTGTGTGTAAGTAGCTTGGATTAATGGAGTGGGCTGGGGGTGGGCAGGCAAGAAAGCTCCACAGCTGGCTCCAGAAGACATCTGGGACAACTCTGGAGAGGTTGGAACCACGGCAGAAAGTGTTCAGGAAGAGCCTTGCTGGATGGTCCACCAGTCCAATATCCTGATTCCCACAGTCTTGGGCCAGAGGCTCTTGAGAAATCACACCCCGCAGGGCGTGGGGGCAACAGCCCTTCCTGTGCTTTATCCTCTACAGCTGCTAGCAGCTGGGTATTTAGAGTCAGGTTGCCACTGGACATGGAGGTTCCATTCCTAACCAGCAGAGGTTACCAAAGAGGCTCCGCCGGTTCAGGCGAGAACAGCCATCTTCATTCAGCATCCCACAGCGGCAAGCAGGGGAGGCTGCTGCCAGGCAGACCCCACTTGCCTGCATTTATTAATTATTATTATTAATTAAATATGTACACCGCACAACGCCCGCAGGTCTTAGGGCGGTTCACCGCATAAAATCACAACCGGAAAACACAAGTTAGATAATAAAACTAGAAACAAGAACAATGCAATAATGCCCCCTCCCCAATGCATTATTGGTCAGGTAAAGGGACCCCTGACCATTAGGTCCAGTTGTGGCCGACTCTGGGTTTGCGGTGCTCATCTCGCTTTATTGGCCAAGGGAACCAGCGGACAGCTCATGACTAAGCTCCTTCTGGCAAACCAGAACAGCGCACGGAAACGCCGTTTACCTCCCCGCTGGAGTGGTACCTATTTATCTACTTGCACTTTGACATGCTTTCGAACTGCTAGGTTGGCAGGAGCAGGGACTGAGCAATGGGAGCTCACCCCGTCGCAGGGATTTGAACCACCAACCTTCTGATCGGCAAGTCCTAGGCTCTGTGGTTTAAGCCACAGTGCCACCCGCGTCCCTCTGTTATTCTTATTATTAAAGCACTAGTCATGGCTTCCCCCAAAGAATTCTGGGAGCTGTAGTTTATTAAGGGAGCTGCGAGCTGTTAGGAGATGCCCTATTCCCCCCTACCAGAACTACAGTTCCCAGAGTTCCATGGGAAGAGGGGACCAACTGTTAAACCGCTCTAGGAATTGTAGCTCTCCGAGGGGAACAAAGGGATTGGTCAGTGCCTGCTGGGGCTGATGGGAGTTGGAGTCCAACAGCATCGGGAGGCTGCCAGCCCTGAAACAGCACTTCAGATGAGACGCAGAATGTTTAATCTTCCCCCAGGACTGCCCCCACGAGGTTCCCCCTTACCATAATGCCTGTGAGCAAGCAGACGCCTTTGCCGCAGTATGTGTGTGGCACCATGTCGCCGTAGCCGATGGACAGGAACGTGATGGAAATGAGCCACATGGCACCCAGGAAGTTGCTGGTAACGTCCTGCTGGTCATGGTACCTGCCGAGGAAATACAGGCACAGGTAAGGAACTTTTTTAAAAAATAAGAATTTTCATTAAATTTTATATTACACAGTTTAAAACACTCATTTTAACATCCTGAAAACATCAGTGACTTCCGTTCTTCTCCTTCCATTGTTCGTTTTGCATGTTGTTATGTACTGAAGTTCTCAGTTTTCACTCAGGTCCACATATGCAAATAAGGGATTGAAAGTGACGTTCAGTGATTGGATAGTTACAGAAAGTGGTTACTGTTGCGTTCTAGTGGAGGTCAATATAAGCAGGCTGGCTGAACCCTTCAGTTCAGTTCTGTTCTGGCCTGTGAATAAACAAGAGCTGTTTGAAGAATCGCTGTGTCGTCTGATATGCTCACCCACAACTTAACACATATCATAGATTCCTGCATATTTTTCAAAAACTAAACCATTCAGTATTCCATTATTGCACCCATCAAACCTTATTTACACTGTCGAGTTTATCTTAATGCTGCCAATGTTTTCAGGTATGCACAATTCCCCCCCAGATATTCAATAAACGTTTTCCAATCTTCTCTAAACCTTCTTGTTCGCTAATTCTGTATGTTAAATCTGCAAGGCGCACATATTCCGTCAGCTTACATTGCCATTCTTCTTTAGTTGGGACCTCGCTCGTTTTCCATTTCTTGGCTAACAAAACACGGGCCGCAGTAGTAGCATACATAAATAACCTTTTCCAGCCCAAGGGCCACATTGCCTTTGGGACAATCTTCTGGGGGCCATGAGGCAGCAGGGGGAGGGGCCAGCAGCAAAAGTGGGCGGAGCAAGAAATGCAAACTTTACCTTCCTACAGTAGGCTGGTTTCTACACACAATTCTCGCAAGACTACATCCATAGAAACAAGAGGCATTATATCAGATTTGAAAGAAGCAGAAACACTCAAGGAGTCAAAACAGGATCAGGGAAAGGTGTGGCCTGGGGAGAAGGGGTGTGGCTTACAGAGAGTCCCATGGGCCAAACAGAGAGGCTATCCCATTATTATTATTATTATTATTATTATTATTATTATTATTATTAACTTGTACCCTGCCCATCTGACTGGGTTGCCCCAGCCACCCTGGGCAGCTTCCAACAGAATATAACAGAACACAGCAAAACATCACAGACATTAAAATCTTCCAGATACAGGGCTGCCTTCAGGTGTCATATAATTGTTTATTGTGTACAGAATCAATCTTTTATTCTCTGGAACAACCCGCCTGTTGAGATTAGGCTGGCGCCTTCGCTTTAGTTTTCGGTGCCTGCAAAAAATATATTTTTTGCTTAGGCAAGCCTGCCCATCTGTGTAAAGCTGGTGTGGATTTTTATATATTTTTATCCAATTTTAATTATAATTATAATGGGGGGGGGGGGAATAAGGCCAACCTGGATTGTAGCCAATGCTAGCCCTACTCAAAGTAAACCCATCAAAATGAACGAATCTAAGTTAATCATGTCTATTAACTTCCAATGTGTCTACTCTGAGTAGGACTAGCACTGAATGCAACCCTCAGCTTTTAGCTTCTGACTTTCATTGGCAATTTTAATCTGTATTATTACATTTTATGTAAACCAGTTTAGAGGGTTTTTTTAAATAAAATAAAATATGTCTGTGGTGAGAATGAACAGGAATCGTGAGACAGTTTCAGACTAGTGCAGTGAGACCTCCAGGAGGTGTAATCAACTCTTGCCATTGTGCAAAAAGTATCGCTGCATGTTAGACAGGGACCATAAAACATTTCAAACTGAAAAACGGGTACTGTGTTCTCAAAATATTCTCAAGAGGAGGCAGCCCAGGACTTTTTATTTCCTAGAACGCCAACCAGACATCAAATGTACCATTCTGGGGCAGCAAGAAAACGTGCAGCTGGAAAGGGACATTTCTGTGAATCAAAGAAACCCATGTCCTCAAAAATGCCCCTGGCAGGAATCTGGGAACTGCATAAATGTTCTTGCGGTTCTGCATATATCCACTGTTCCCCACCCCAAACGAAAAACTTTGTGCCTGACCACACTAAAAGGGAGAGGGAGGGTGCTTACTTTCTGAAGAGTAGCGGGTTCAATCGTTTTATTTTTAATTACAGTGGCACCTTGGTTCTCAAACTTAATCCGTTCCGGAAATCTGTTCCAAAACCAAAGCATTCCAAAACCAAGGCGCGCTTTCCCATAGAAAGTAATGCAAAATGGATTAATCCGTTCCAGACTTTTAAAAATAACCCCTAAAATAGCAATTTTACTTGAATTTTACTAACAAGACCATTGATCCATAAAATGAAAGCAAAAAACAATGTACAGTGGTACCTTGGGTTACATACGCTTCAGGTTACATACGCTTCAGGTTTGTTGTTGTTTAGTCGTTTAGTCGTGTCCGACTCTTCATGACCCCATGGACCAGAGCACGCCAGGCACTTCTGTCTTCCACTGCCTCCCACAGTTTGTTCATAGCTTCAAGAACACTGTCCAACCATCTCGTCCTCTGTCGTCCCCTTCTCCTTGTGCCCTCCATCTTTCCCAACATCAGGGTCTTTTCCAGGGAGTCTTCTCTTCTCATGAGGTGGCCAAAGTATTGGAGCCTCAGCTTCAGGATCTGTCCTTCCAGTGACCGCTCAGGGCTGATTTACTTCAGAATGGATAGGGTTGATCTTCTTGCAGTCCATGGGACTCTCAAGAGTCTCCTCCAGCACCATAATTCAAAAGCATCCATTCTTCGGCAATCAGCCTTCTTGATGGTCCAGCTCTCACTTCCATACATCGCTACTGGGAAAACCATGGCTTTAACTATGCGGACCTTGGTTGGCAAGGTGATGTCTCTGCTTTTTAAGATGCTATCTAGGTTTGCCATTGCCTTTCTCCCAAGGAGCAGGCGTCTTTTAATTTCGTGACTGCTGTCACCATCTGAAGTGATCATGGAGCCCAAGAAAGTAAAATCTCTCACTCTCGCTTCAGGTTACAGACTCCGCTAACCCAGAAATAGTACCTCGAGTTAAGAACTTTGCTTCTGGATGAGAACAGAAATTGTGCGGTGGCAGCGGGAGGCCCCATTAGCAAAAGTGGTGCCTCAGGTTAAGAACAGTTTTAGGTTAAGAACGGACCTCCGGAACGAATTAAGTTCTTAACCCGAGGTACCACTGTACTGCAGTCACACAATCAGTAGTTGAAATGGGTTCCACACAACCACAAAAAACAAAAAAAGAGCCACAAAAACAAAAATGTGAAATAAATAGCGAAAACAGACAATGAAAAGGTAAAACTAAAGGTAAAATGTACAAAGAAAAGGTAAAACTAATAATAACAACAACCTTAAATAATTATACCGTTAAATATTGATTTAAACTTGTACTTACACGTGCTCTTATATGTGCTCTTTTCTTATACTTTCTGACTAAACAAAAATAAACCAAAGTAGAATCCAATAAACTAAACTATGTCGAGACAGACTTCCTCTCATTTCCCGATGTACTTTACATATACAACATTGAATGTACTTATACTTATTACCTTACACTTAATATATTTTCTAATACTTTCTTATAACACATCGTACCATTTTTCCTTATTTATTAATGTTTAATTTACACAAGGGTAAGTGCAATACAGCAACCAAGGAGGTCACAGTGCAACCCATTGGTTTTAAGTATAAAAACGTGGCCGGTGTTGGTGGAGAGTTGGAGGCAGTGCCCTGTTTGCCCTAGCAGACTGGCCTCCACCGGCTGTAAGGGTCTGAGTGGAAAAGAAGTGAGAGGGAGCTCAGCTGAAGGCAGGCTTCAGATTCTGACAGGTGATGATGACCTGTGAGGGCAGCAAAACTGCTGTCGAGCCAACCCAGGCGCCGGGCTGCCAACGGCGCCAACACTCTTTAACGCTCGTGCATCACATTTGCACAAGCACACTTGGACAGGCAGCTGAGAAGCCAGCTTTGCCTTGCAGCGAGATTGAAACTAAGCCCCCAAAGGGATGGGTTTTAAAGAGGATTGGGCAAACTCACGGAGGGGAATAAGGCTCCCATCACCTCCTGGCAAATAGAAAGGGAAGAAATGGAGGCAGTGAGAGATTTTACTTTCTTGGGCTCCATGATCACTGCAGATGGTGAGAGCAGCCACGAAATTAAAAGATGCCTGCTTCTTGGGAGAAAAGCAATGACAAACCAAGACAGCATCTTAAAAAGCAGAGACATCACCTTGCCAACAAAGGTCCGTATAGTTAAATCTATGGTTTTCCCAGTAGTGATGTATGGAAGTGAGAGCTGGACCTTAAAGAAGGATGATCACCGAAGAATGGATGCTTTTGAATTCTGGTGCTGGAGGAGACTCTTGAGAGTCCCATGGACTGCAAGAAGATCAAACCTCTCCATTCTGAAGGGAATCAGCCCTGAGTGCTCACTGGAAGGACAGATCCTGAAGCTGAGGCTCCAATACTTTGGCCACCTCATGAGAAGAGAAGACTCCCTGGAAAAGACCCTAATGTTGGGAAAGATGGAGGATGCAAGGAGAAGGGGAGGACAGAGGACGAGATGGTTGGACAGTGTTCTCGAAGCTTCCAGCATGAGTTTGACCAAACTGCGGGAGGCAGTGGAAGACAGGAGTGCCTGGTGTGCTCTGGTCCAGGGGGTCACGAAGAGTCGGACATGACTAAACGACTAAACAAAAAACCACCGTGGTTACGCTCTGCCTCCACAGTCAGAAGCAGCAATTTCCCCCCCTGAATTATCAGCTGCTGTAAACGGCCGAGTTGGGAAAGGGCTCTTGTGCTTCGTCCTGCTTTGAAAGTTTCCTGCAGGCATCTGGTTGGCCAAGGTGAGGATAGGATGCTGAACTGAATGGGCATTGGCCTGATCCATGTCCTTCTTATGTCCTTACATCCTCAACCAAGCTACAGTGGTGCCCCGCAAGACGAATGCCTCGCAAGACGAAAAACTCGCTAGACGAAAGGGTTTTCCGTTTTTCGAGGTGCTTCGCAAGACGAATTTCCCTATGGGCTTGCTTCACAAGACGAAAACATCTTGAGAGTCTTGAGAGTTTTTTTCCCTCCCCCCCCCCCTTTTTCTAAGCCGCTAAGCCGCTAATAGCCGCTAAACCGCTAATAGCGCTAATCCGCTAAGGCGCTAATGCCCGTGCTTCGCAAGACGAAAAAACCGCTAGACGAAGAGACTCGCGGAACGAATTATTTTCGTCTTGCGAGGCACCGCTGTATTCCTTTTTTGGAGGGTGGGTTCCAATCATGGCCTGGAAAAGGCTGGGTGAGAAATCATAGTCGATGGGGAAATTCTTGCACAACAAACTTGCTCTCCACCCCCCACCCCACCCCCCAAAAAAGAAATTGAACAAATTACAATAGGGAAAGTCATGGAGGGGAGGAGATGCAGTGAAAGGGCAAAAAGTCATAGGATTGTAGAGTTGGAAGGGACCCCGAGGGTCATTTAGTCCAACCCCAGGGAATGCAGGAATATTTCGCCCAAGGTGAAGTTCGAACCCACAACCCTGAGATTAAGAGTCTCGTGCTCTACTGACTGAGCTATCCCTTTATTTGATACAACATTGCCTGATCTCCTTGCAAACCAATCAGGACCGTAGGCTCATTTCTGTAGATGTTTTGCGCCCCTCTCTATCCTTCATCTGGTCATGATCAGAGTTCACGGACAAATGCCAGCTTGGCAAAAACACAACAGGAGAGGGCAGAGCAAGGCCAGGGAGTGGGTGTGGCCTGGGGAGAGCCCCCAGGGCCAGGAAAGGGGGTTTGGAGGGCCAGAGTTTCCACACCCCTGGCAAAAACCCTAAGGCTGCAACCCTGTTCACTCTTATTCCATTTTTTCGGGGGGGGGGGGACATAGTGGTATGCATACCCCTAAAATTTTTGTGACTTTTTCTACTTTTGTCCATTTACTGTATTCATTTTTCCAGATTTGAACTATAAAATGGTGATTTTCTTGAGTCAAAATGTGAGTACCCCTAAACATTTTATTTTGTTTTTAAGAAAAAAAAAGCACTGCCATAAATCATTTGCATCCTTTTACAATGCATGCAGGAGAAACAGTAGACTTTGTACTGTGATGCTCCAGAAGGCAGGATTAGAGAACCAACGGGTTAAAATTGCAACCAGGAAGATTATTGGCTAGAAAGGCAATAGAAAGGGAAAAAACCACTGGGGAGGTGGTGTCTGGAGAGAATTCCAAGGGCCAGACAGAAAGGTCTGGAGGGCCACATTCAGCCCAAATGCCTAAAGTCCCCCTCCTCCCCACTCTAATTCAACACACACACACACACACACACACACAGGAAATCATTACCTACCTGGAAGCACTTGAACCAGGCAGGAAAAGACAGGGTTAATAATAACAATAACAATAACAATAACAATAATAATAATAATAATAATAATAATAATAATAATAATAATAATATCCTGCCCTCCTCAGCCGAAGCTGGGCCCACCCCTATCAATACCCTGGTGCCACGGCTGGACAACAGCAACATAAAATCAAGTTGCCGGCCACTTGACAACACTGGACATTCTCATCTTAAAGATGGGATTCGTCTTGCTTTTGGGGGAGGACAGAGGGCCCAGCTGTTAGCAGCGGGATCCCAAAGTACGTCTCCCTCCTCTTTCGTAGCCTCTCTACCAGATCGTTAAACAGGCAAAAGCCAGATGGGGTTATTTTGGCTTGGTTTCTGAAGGATCAGTTGGGTCCAAGTTTCTCAACCCATCACTCTCAGAATTATGGGGGTTTGAGCATGCAATTTTTTTCTTCTTCCCAAAGAAGGAGAGGGGGGGGAGAGGAAATCTAATTCCCAACATCTCCTGGATGTGAAGAGGCTCGTGAAGTATGGGAGCATAAAAGTGAAATATGATGTACGTACACAGAGACAAACAGGCCCATTCAATGTTCACCTGAAACACTTGCCTTCCCTGAATTCTATTTTGCAGAAAGTGGAGGACGTTTGGGCAGGGGGAATTCAACCAAAAGCTCAGACCCCCATCTACTAAGCTAAGGCTCAACCCAGGGAATTTGAAGGATTAAAGAACAATTGAAAATCTCTCAGTGTTTTTAGATTAAGTCTAGGACTTTGTCCCCCACCCTAGGACTTTGTCCTAGGGTGGGGGTAGTTGGTTTTTTTTTTAAAAAAAATCATCTTCCATGTTACACAGAACTCTTAGAATACACAAGGTTTTAAGTTACACAGAGCTCTGCATCAGGATGAATACGGCTAACGCCTTTGACTAGGAAGTCAGGACTATTGCCCCAGCTTAAGGTGACTCATGTCAACAGCACTAAATTGTGAAACTCCCACCCCACAGAGCTGCGTTGAACATCTTTGTTGCGGAACATTTGCTTTATAAAGACCTCTATGCACAGGTCTTTGGCAGTTTAGGGGTGGCTGGTTTGGCAATGGGGATTTACCAGCTATCCTACAGGGAGGGAGGGAAAATTTGCCCATCAGCTGACTTCAAAGTGATCCCTCCTGCAAATAAAACGTTAGCTGCCGATCAACTGCGCAGACAGGGACAAACCTGTCAAGAAAACAAGGTCCCATGTTAAAGGTCGGAGCTAAATAGGGAAGGGAACTGAAAGGTCAGAGATGATTTATGACAAGGCTCACGCAAAAAGGGGTGAGGAACGAGAGTCGGGTCCTGCCTCCTCTGTTGGAGGCAGGTGCCTCTGAATTATCCGTTGCTGGGAATCGCAAGCAGGGAGAGCCTGCTTTTGCTCTCAGGTTCCCATTGCTGGCTCCCCAAGATACATCTGGCTGGACACTGTGAGAAGATGCCGGAACAAATGGACCACTGGCCTTGTCCAGCAGGCCTCTAATTATATTCCTAGGAATAACAGATCACTGCAGATGGTGACAGCAGCCACGAAATTAAAAGACGCCTGCTTCTTGGGAGAAAAGCAATGACAAACCTAGACAGCATCTTAAAAAGCAGAGACATCACCTTGCCAACAAAGGTCCGTATAGTAAAAGCTATGGTTTTCCCAGTAGTTTTTCAGGGTTTTCCTTGGAGAAAAGGGTTGCCAATGGGGTCGTGGGATGCCGCTCTTGGGAGGTGCCACTCATGTTTAGCTTGAGGTAACTGTGTGTCTCTTTCCTTAAATATGATAGTAAGATTCTAGTCCTCATGGTTCTGAACCAAGGGCTGATTAAAACAGGGCCTCCAACAGGGCAGCTTCTGATGTTCTTAGCTCAGCAATTCAATGAAAACCTGGACAAGGAAATATTCCGCGCATATAAGGAGGTGCTCACTTTTTAAAATCTTCTATAGATAATTAGGATAATTAGGGTTTTCACATTATTAAAAGAGAACAGGACCTAACAAGTCAGAAAGCCGCACCCACCCTAATGTGACGTGGATGACTTATCCAAGACTTATCCAAAAGAGTTTTTTAAAATAAAACTTTGCTGTGATTTCCAGCACTGGGATGGTGAGGCAAACAACAAGGTCAGGGTGAGAAGACCCGCTAGGGAGAAGACCTGCTATTATGGGCCACGTGGAACGCACTGGCAAAGCACAAGAGCCTGCCACTCATTATAAGATAAAGGAAACATCTCCTCTCTGAAGAAGACAGACAGGAATATTGCAGATCTCTGGCTGTGTTCCTTAAGCGAATTGGAGGCAGGCAGGTGTGTGCAAGCAAGCAAGCAAGCAAACAAACAGAGGTTTACATGGAGGAAGAGGAGGAGGAGAACAGCTCCCAGTACCTAATGAGAAAGGGCTGCATTTCCTTTGTCAAGAAGGCAGAAAAACTGACAAACCTTTGATGCAGGAGGAAGGCTTCACTGCCCAAGGATGCAATAAGAGCCTGGCTGCTGGATCAGTCTAAAGGTCCATCTAGGTCAGCAGCCTCTTCTCCCAGAGGTCAAGCAGATGCCTCTTCCAGGACAGCCGGAAGCAGGACCAGACGGCAATGGCAGCTCTCTCCCTGGTGGGGATCCTCAGCAGCTGGCATTGCTGTTGTTGTTGTTTAGCTGTTTAGTGGTGTCCGACGCTTCGTGACCCCCTGGACCAGAGCACGCCAGGCACTCCTGTCTTCCACTGCCTCCCACAGTTTGGTCAAACTCATGTTTGTAGCTTCGAGAACACTGTCCAACCATCTCGTCCTCTGTAGTCCCCTTCTCCTTGTGCCCTCCATCTTTCCCAACATCAGGGTCTTTTCCAGGGAGTCTTCTCTTCTCATGAGGTAGCCAAAGTATTGGAGCCTCAGCTTCAGGATCTGTCCTTCCAGTGACCGCTCAGGGCTGATTTCCTTCAGAATGGATAGGGTTGATCTTCTTGCAGTCCATGGGACTCTCAAGAGTCTCCTCCAGCACCATAATTCAAAAGCATCCATTCTTCGGCAATCAGCCTTCTTTATGGTCCAGCTCTCACTTCCATACATCACTACTGGGAAAACCATAGCTTTAACAATACAGACCTTTGTTGGCAAGGTGATGTCTCTGCTTTTGAAGACGCTGTCTAGGTTTGTCATTGCTTTTCTCCCAAGAAGCAGGCGTCTTTTAATTTCGTGACTGCTGTCACCATCTGCAGTGATCATGGAGCCCAAGAAATTATTTGGCTTCAATTCCCCGCATCTCCAGTTAAAAAGACCTCTGACGGCAGCGGAGTTCAACAGGTCTGTGGCAGAGCATCTCCTTTGCACGCGGAAGATCCCAGGTTCAGTCCCTGACGGCATTGTTTCAGGCAAGGCTGGGAGAGAGACCCGCCTGAAACCCTGGAGAGCCACTGCTGGTCAGTGTAGACAGCATTGAACTAGATAGGCCAATGGGCCAATTTGCTATGAGGCAGCTATTCAAATCCCTATTTAAAGCAGCCCTTTGTTCAGAACCATGAGAACTGCAGTCTTGCTGTTACATTTAAGGAAAGAACTACAGCTTGGTGGTAGGGCACCTGCCCTGCATGCAGAAGGCCTCAGGTTCACCCTCCAATGGCACTGGAAGGGAAGAGAAGCAGCTCACACAAATACCTAAATACAGACGGTCATTTACCCTCGCTAGATTCAACATGTTGCCATCTGGCTTATTGTAGGCAGATTTGTGTGTAAACCATACGCAGAACGAGTCGGCCCCTGCGGCTTGATGGAGGTAGAAACTGTCTCTCATGCCTTGTAAGGCTGCCATTTCTACGGGGATAGACACTCGGTATTTCTTACCCCTGCTATGCAAAACTCTCCAAATGAATCCGAACTTCAGTGTCTAAAATCCTGGTAGAGGACAAGGATCCTGAGATCACGTTAAGGGTAGCCAAATTCCGTGCAATTACCATAAAACTTAGGGAACAAGCTGTGCTATCATAATGATTAAGGTTTTAAATGATAATTTTAGGTTATACTGTATGTTAGTGACTAAGTTTTAATTTATATATATTTTTAACTGTTGCTATATCTGTATTGTCCCTGTTATAAGTAAAGGTAAAGGGACCCCTGACCATTAGGTCCAGTCACGAACGACTCTGGGGTTGCGGCGCTCATCTCGCTTTACTGGCCGAGGGAGCCGGCGTACAGCTTCCGGGTCATGTGGCCAGCATGACTAAGCCGCTTCTGGCGAACCAGAGCAGCACACGGAAACGCCGTTTACCTTCCCGGCGGAGCAGTGCCTATTTCTCTACTTGCACTTTGACGTGCTTTCGAACTGCTAGGTTGGCAGGAGCAGGGACCGAGCAACGGGAGCTCACCCCATCACGGGGATTCGAACCGCCGACCTTCTGATCGGCAAGTCCTAGGCTCTGTGGTTTACCTAACTGCAAATTCAAATGTCTCCCTATCGTGTTTTATGACTTCCTTGATATTGTATGTGGGCTGGACCTGGTCTGTGACCGAAATAATAAAATTCATTCAAGAGAAGCAGCTCAGTCGTAAGAGTGTTCGCAGAAGAACCCAGGAAGGGTCCTGCCAGATCTGGCCAATGGTCCATCTATTCCTGCATCCTGTCTAAACAGCAGCCAACCCAATGCAAGCAGAACCTGAGCGCAAGACAGCTCTCCTCTCCTGAGCTTTCCAGCAATTGGCATTCAGAAGCACTACTGAATCATCACAGCGAATAGTCACCGGTAGCCTTATTCTCTATGGTAAGAAAAGCCCTGCGGGACAAGGCTAAATAAAGGGATCTGTCGACCGCAGCATCCTGACCCTGCAATAACCGACCAGATGCCCCAGCAGGGAAGCCTGTACGAGAGGATCTCTCCCTGCAACCGGTAATCAAAGGCATTCATACAAGAAGCGCCCTATGAGAATAACATTCTACACCTGGCAAAACATGGAAATCCAAGCACCCCAGCTCAAAGGGGTGGGGGTAGCAGTTTTGTTAGTACTCTGTGCATGCTCAGGAGCTCGCTGTTTCTGTGCAGCTCGTTTTCAAGTCACAGCCCCACCTGGCATCAGAAGTGCTCTCCCGGCTTAAAACCCAGCAAGCTTAACAGGAGTCCCTTCGGAAAGCAGCGCCGCCCCCCAAAAAAGCAATCCTCTGTGGCTGACAGACTCTGGCTAAGCAGAGGAAAGAAACTAGGCCTCAGCAGGTGGAGCCCATGCGTCAAATAAACTCCCTTTATCCATCTCAAATCAACCCACAGCCTCTGTAGAAGTAGAGAAGGAAGGAATGCTTGCCTCCCCATCTGAAAGAGGCGGGGGGGGGGCCTAATCCTACTCACAAGTAGACACAAGGGCCTCAGTTTGCTTGTTCATTTCAATGGGTCTAACTCGGAGGAGGGCTCACGCAGGATACAACCACTCTCCCCCCAAATATTCTGATCCCACAAGGAAACCATTCGTTTTCCAAAAGGGAGGCGTTGATGGTTTCAAGTGTGCTTGGAAATGCAGTTCCAGGACCGCTAGCCGTCCACCCGAAACAAAGCACAGACACAAGGCGGTGCGGTGTGGCTGCTCAGCTGTGCGCTCTGCACATCCTCAACAGGCGCTTGCGAATAAAAAGAGAAGTCTCAAGGATGTCTGCCAGCACGTCACTGAAACTGAGCTGGGAAATAGATCACAGATATAACTTCAAAGGTGGGTGTGGGTGGGTGTGGAGATTATAAAACTGTTGTGGCTGAGCCCGGCTACAATCTATTATTGTTTTATTTATATTCATTGAACTGCCCGTTTTTGCCCCAGTCCTGACCGTCAGTGGCATGTAGCCCCCAGAATGTTGCCCAGATGGGAATTCAGGCCTCCCGCGCAATGGTGCGCTGGGCTATAGGTATCGGGTATAACAGGCATAGGCAAACTCCGGCCCTCCAGATGTTTGGGACTACAATTCCCATCAACCCTAGCTAACAGGGCCAGTGGTCAGGGATGATGGGAATTGTAGTCCCAAACATCTGGAGGGCCGGAGTTTGCCTATGCCTGGGGTATAACATCGAAATCATAGCCTGGGAAAAGCTGTGGAACAAAACCATAAACTTTCCGGCCTGCTATTTGATAAAGGAAAGCATACAAAAAGGGCTCTATGGTTGGTATCTGACGCCCAGTCAATTGGTTAAAATGTACAAGAGAGGGTCCAAACTGGAAATGTGAAGAGATTGAGGGATCTTTCATACATATCTAATGCTTATTTCCCCTAAATTGATTTTTGATTTTTGATTTTTATTGTTATTCATGTTTTTATACTGCATTTTATGCTGCTTTTATAATTAAGTGTTTTAAATTTGTTGTTAGCTGCCCTGAGCCCGGTTTTTGAACAGGGAAGGGCGGGGTATAAATAAAAAATTATTACTATTATACAAAGGTGGTGGCAAATATTATGCCACCAAATACTAAGAGATGGTCTATGGTGAGCTTTTTTTCTTTTTCTTTTTAAATGCATTTCCAAAGAATCCAGAAATCTTTCTTTTAGCAATAATTGGTGATGACCTCCCCTCGAGGGTACTCAATTTACCGTATTTTTCGCTCTATAAGACGCACCAGACCACAAGATGCATCTAGTTTTTGGAGGAGGAAAACAAGAAAAAATATATTCTGAATCTCAGAAGCCAGAACAGCAAGAGGGATTGCTGCACAGTGAAAGCAGCAATCCCTCTTGCTGTTCTGGCTTCTGGGATAGCTGTACAGCCTGCATTCGCTCCATAAGACACACACACATTTCCCCTTACTTTTTAGGAGGGAAAAAGTGAGTCTTATAGAGCAAAAAATATGGTATTTCTTTATGCCACAGCGGTGGCTGGAATAGTGCATGCTTAAAGTTGGAAAGGAAAAGAAATATCAACAAAAGAACAATGGCTCTATAAATTGACAGAAGACGCCGAGCTGACGAGCATGACAGCCAAAATAAGGAATCAGGATGGAAAACAAATGAAGGGCGAATCGGGGAACTTTTGGGGAGTTGATGCTAAATCGCAACTACAAATAGGGGTAAGCCACTGAACAAGAAATACAAAGGAGGACTGGAAGGGGAAAAGTAGGGTCAATTAATACAGTGGTGCCCCGCAAGACGAACGCCTCGCAAGACGGAAAACCCGCTAGACGAATGGGTTTTCCGTTTTGGAGGCGCTTCGCAAAACGAATTTCCCTATGGGCTTGCTTCGCAAGACGAAAATGTCTTGCGAGTTCCTGCGGGGGTTTTTTCCTCCCCCCCTTTTTTCTAAGCCGCTAAGCCGCTTATCAGCTGATCCGCTAAGCCGATAAGCTGCTAAAAGCCACTAAAAGATGCTAATAGCGCTAATCTGCTAAGCCGTCAATGGGCTTGCTTTGCAAGACAACAAAACCGCTAGACGAAGAGACTCGCGGAACGGATTAATTTCGTCTTGCGAGGCACCACTGTATATGGATATGCAGCAATAGTGGATG
Source organism: Podarcis cretensis (assembly GCF_951804945.1). Classification (NCBI taxonomy): domain Eukaryota; kingdom Metazoa; phylum Chordata; class Lepidosauria; order Squamata; family Lacertidae; genus Podarcis; species Podarcis cretensis. Next base: position 9,990,636 of record NC_137186.1, read on the forward strand.
TATTACGAATGCCTTGGAAGGCTATATGGAAAGAATATTTGACAGTAAAGTATGATTTGTAAATAGAAAAATGGAAAATGAGTTTTTAAAAAGGGGGGTGGAATGCAGCTCTGGGGCTTTGGAAAAGCCCCCCCCCCCCCCCCGCTGCTCTATATTAATAAGCAAATTCATTCCGCCAGCTGTATCCTCATGTAGCCAAAACAGCACTAGGTGCAAGAGAAACAGCAGCAGTTTGAGGAGCAGTGGCATAGCGTGGGGGGTGCAGGGGGGGCCGGCCGCACCGGGTGCAACATCTGGGGGGGGCACCCTCGCCGCCTCCGGAGTCGCCGAAGAGCCTCGGGCGCAGGCTGTAGCAGAGCCCCATGTCTCGCGGAACCGACGAGCTGTGCGCGCGTCCCGGCTGAAGGTGTCCGACAGGCAGCGGTTCTCAGTGCTCGCCGCTGTCCCCGTGCGTCAGGGCCGCAGAGGGCACGCCAGGCAGCCCCTCCTCACAGCCCCGCCGCCGCTGCTGCTGCAGCTGCTGGGCCATGTTGCATTTTCCTCGCCTCTCTGCTCTCCTCCTCCTCCGGGCAAGCGGCGTCGTTTGGGTGGCAGCGCCAGCGGCAACTCGCCTCAGATCACCTGACACGGACCCGCCCCCACCGTGGCTACCTTACCGTAAATACCCCAGCCCAGGCAGCAGCAAGAAGAAGCTGGCAGCGGCGGCAGGTTAGGGGTTAGGGGCGCAAATTACTTGCCTTGCCCCGGGTGCTGACAACCCACGCTACGCCGCTGACAAGGAGGGGAACCCCCACCCCAAAAAAGCAAACCAATGAGGTCTGAGCATGTCCAACAGGCACAGAAGACTGATGGATTCATAGGGGAATGAGAAGAGAAAAAATGGCAGTGATACGTGGCTGCACCCTGGGCAGGAACGTTTCCTGCTGAAACATTTTGTTGCGGCACCCACTGCCTTTCTACCCTTTAAAAATTAGGGGCAGCCAAAAAACTGGCCAGGATCCAAGCTACTTTCCCCTCAGTACAGTGGTACCTTGGGTTACATACGCTTCAGGTTACATATGCTTCAGGTTACAGACTCAGCTAACCCAGAAATAGTGCTTCAGGTTAAGAACTTTGCTTCAGGATGAGAACAGAAATAGTGCTCCAGTGGCGCGGGATGCCCCATTAGCTAAAGTGGTGCTTCAGGTTAAGAACAGTTTCAGGTTAAGAACAGACCTCCAGAATGAATTAAGTACTTAACCCGAGGTACCACTGTACACCCTATTCACAAGCCCCTTCCCTATAAAGATACCAGCCCTCATGTTTTTGCACCAACAGCTGATTTTAAAGAGAATCGGAAGCTGCTTTTATACTGAGTATAGCTCCATACTGTCTACACTGACCAGCAGCAGCTCTCCAGAATTTCAGACGAAGGGCATTCCCAGCCCTACTTAGAGATTGCTGGACCTGCAACCAACCAACGCTCTACAGCTGAGCTACAGTCGTGCACCACACTGCGTCGGAAGACTGGTCCATCCAGCTCAGCATGGCCCGCACTGACTGGCAGCAGCTCCCCGGGGTTGCAGGCAGGGTTACCTAGCCCTACCAGGAGAGGCCATTGGGGACTGAAGCTGGGATCTCCTGCAGGATGAGCTCTGCTGCTAAGCCATGATTCTGTGAGTGAGTGAGTGGGGCAATGAACGGAGGGGGGGCTGTGCATGCTTGGGGGGGGGGGTGCATAAGGAAATGTGGTGCCAGAGTGCCAGCCAGTGCCAGTCGCCTCCAGCAACTCAAAAGAGAGATCCCTTGAGCAAAACGGGGTTTTAAAAACCGATTGACACATGCCTTCTTGTCCCCGCCACATCCCTGCTCATTCCCCATTTTCTAAATTAGAGCTACTCTGGCAGGTGGCTATTCCTGGCTCTCTTCCCTGGTTGCCAGGGAGTCCCGCCTGCACCCCCCTCACGATTCTTCCCCGTGCAACTCCTGTACAAGGCTGTTTGTGAACACCAAGGCTCCATGTGTGTGCGAGAGAGAAAGTGAGAGAGTGTGTTTGTGCATCTCTCTAACTGCACATTTATTCCAAACATGGGGTGCCGGTTCCCAGCTCCGTATCTGCTGAATAATGCCATAGCACAGCGGAAGGGTATTTTTAGTAAAGGAAAAACCGCAGGCAGGAAGGGGGTGTGTGGCTAACTAAACCCTCTCCCTCCTCCCTCACCTGTTCTTCCAGTGGTGGTTAACTTCACCCCATCCCTCATACACACCTCTCTGGGTAGTGGTTAACATAACCCTTCCCCCCCCCATTCTAGTGGTGATTATCTTAACCCCTTCCCCACCACCCCACCTGTTTTCTATGCCCTCCATCTCTCTATTTTCCTTTTTTTTAAAACAGAGAACAACAGACAGTGACAATCAAAACAGAGGCCTCCTCAACTGAGCCAGCCTTGCCCTGTTTAGCAGGGCTTAGCAGTCGTTAATTTGGGGTACCACAGCCATGGAAGGAAACCCCCTCCCTCCCTACTGCTCCCTCTTGCTGGGTGTGGGGAGAAAGAGGGGAGGACAACCAAGGAAACAAATAAGGCTGGGTGTCCACAGAGAGCAGATGATATCTGCACTTGGCACCGGCAGCGAAATTTCTGTTCTGTTCCTTTGGGAGTTTTTTATTTGGTGGGGGGGGGGGAGTCTGGTTGGAGGCCAGTTGTTGCTCTCATGTGAACTGTTCCTGCTTTCGGTGAAAACATCTGGACCCTTGGCGTGCGCATGCATATTCTCACGCACATGCACACTGTCTCACTGTCGGCCCCCGACAAACGGTTTCTCTCCACTCAGCTCCCAAGCACTGCGTCTGCTGCGTGTTGAGTGGGTGGGGGTTTCTTTCCAAGGAAAAAGAGCAAGGCTTCTGCATGCTAGACTCCTAGAGCTAGGCTATCCGCACACCCCTTTGCAAAGAGGAAGAGATGAGGGTCAAGTTAAACACCACCCCTCCCCTACCACTGAACAGATCGACCTCTTGAAAGCAGAGAAACAGAGGTGGAAAGGGGTGTCTGTGTTTAACTTGACCCTTTCCCTGCAGATGCATCTCCACCTGTGGTACGACATCTGCCTTGCGTGCAGAAGGTCCTTGCATGCAGAAAAATCCCCAGCATTGTCACGTAGGGCTGGGAAGTGTCCCTGCCTGGAACCCTGGAGCAGGGGTCAGCAACCCGCGGCTCCGGAGCCGCATGTGGCTCTTTTACACCTTTGCCGCGGCTCCAGGGGGGGATACTAGCGAGGGGAGGAGGCGCATTGTGCGCCCCGACACTCCCCACTGTGGCGGGCGCTGTACTGGCTGTGACGTCGCATGGGGGTGGTGCGTGCGTTAGTCACGCACCGTCCCGACGTCACCTTCCCGCCCGCCCGCCCGCTACATTGTAAGGGGCATGTACGCTGGTCACTGCATTGAAAGGGGGCATGTAGGCTGGTCACTGTTTTGAAGGGGAGTAAAGAACACACACACACAAAAAGGTAACTTGTTAATTTAACGTTTATTTCTATGAGGAGGAGTAATTCTGAGGGGTCAAACAAAGAAATAATTTTAAAAAGTGACAAAAAGGTTATTTTTATAATGACGAGTTTTGCGGCTCCCAGGGTTTTTTTTCTTCGGAAACGGGTCCAAGTGGCTCTTTTTGTCTTAAAGGTTGCAGACCCCTGTTGTGTTGATGTTGACCCTTAAAGGGCTTCTTAAGAACCTAGATCAGCTCTTCTGGATCAGGCCAATGGCCCATCTAGTCCCAGCATCCAGTTCTCCCATTGGCCAACCAGTTGCCTCTTGGAAAGCAGGACTTGAGGACAACACACAGCCCACCTGCGATGCCCAGCATACCACTGCCTCTTACAGCGCAGGTAGACATTATCCACTGGGGAGCCAGCATGGTGTGGTGGTTACAGCATTGGACTAGAATCAAATTTGGAAGGGACCCTAAGGATAATCTCATCCAACCCCCTGTAATGCAGGAATATGCAGCTGTCTCCTGCGGGGATCGAACCTGCAACCTCGACGTTATCAGCACCACGCTCAAACCAACTAAGCTATCCAACCTGACTAGGACCTGGGAGACCAGGGTTCAAACCTTCATCTCATCCACAAAAGTTCACTGGGAGCAACTTTAAGACAGTCCCTGTGTCCTCTCAGCCTAACCTACCTCAAAGAGTTGTCATGGAGATTAAATGAGAAGGGGGAGAGCCACGTAGACCACCTCAAGCTCTTTGGAGAAAAAAGGCAGGATACAAATTAGATAGATAGATAGATAGATAGATAGATAGATAGATAGATAGATAGATAGATACAGTGGTACCTCGGGTTACAGACGCTTCAGGTTACACACTCCACTAAGCCAGAAATATTACCTCGGGTTAAGAACTTTGCTTCAGGATGAGAACAGAAATCACGCCACAGCGCAACAGCAGCAGGAGGCCCCATTAGCTAAAGTGGTGCTTCAGGTTAAGAACAGTTTCAGGTTAAGAACGAAATAAGTACTTAACCTGAGGTACCACTGTACTTTTCAGTCTAACTACCTCATAGGGTTGTGGGGGGGGGAGAACCATGAGCAACCTGAAGAAAAAATAGATAGATAGATAGATAGATAGATAGATAGATGATAGATAGATAGAGTGGTACCTCGGGTTACATACGCTTCAGGTTACAGACTCTGCTAACCTAGAAATATTACCTTGGGTTAAGAACTTTGCTTCAGGATGAGAACAGAAATCGTGCTCCGGCGGCATGGCGGCAGCAGAAGGCCCCATTAGCTAATGTGGTACCTCAGGTTAAGAACAGTTTCAGGTTAAGAACAGACCTTCGGAACGAATTAAGTACTTAACCTGAGGTACCACTGTGGATAGATAGATAGATAGATAGATAGATAGATAGATGATAGAGATAGATGATACATAGATAGATAGATAGATAGATAGATAGATAGATGATAGATAGATAGATAGATAGATAGATAGATAGATAGATAGATAGATAGATAGATGATTAGATAGATAGATGATATAGATAGATAGATAGATAGATAGATAGATAGATAGATAGACAGACAGACAGACAGACAGACAGACAGACAGACAGACAGACAGACAGACAGACAGATAGATGATAGATAGATAGATATAGATAGATAGATAGATGATAGATAGATAGATAGAGATATAGATAGATGATAGATAGAATGTGGAGAATGAATCGTTTTTCTTCTTCTTCTTAAATGCACACACACGTGGAATTAGGGTGGACCGGATTACTCAGTGTGGAAAGCGAAGGGGGAGTAAAAGAAGCTGGCAGCTAGAGAATTGTTGGCATCTGGCGTTCCGCAGGGCACCCGCTGGCATCCTGCCAACCTCCCCCACCTTGGCAAAGATCCGCCGCTCGCTGAGTCTTTCATTCTTCTCTCCCTTCTCCATCCACTTCTCAGGGAGCCTGGCAACAGGGGTATATTCCACCCTCTAAGCCGCTCCCATCGCTTGCCAGGCACTAATGAGGTCGTGGGTGTTTGGGGTGGGGGAAAGGCTTAGTCAGTCCTTTCCCTTAATTATTATTTTTGCAGGAATGCCCACCAGTGGTGACTCTTCCCTGGCACCCAGCTTCGCAAACGGTTCGGAGACTGGCACACACAATCTCGCATCATTGGGAGGTGTTTTTTTTTTTTTTGTCCGTGGCAACAGGTCTTTTTTTGGTGGGTGGGTGGGTGAGGTTTTCTGGGGACGGGTGAAAAGAGCAGAAACGCAGTTGCCGCTTTAAACCGATCCCCTGTCAAATCAGGAACCGGGCTGACGGCTGAAGGCGGGGGTCGCCTGTCTCGTGCTCCGCTCGCCAGAGGCCTCTCCTGCCAATCGGAGGCAGCTGGTTCGTCCTGAGTCATCTGTCGCCGGGCAAAGCCACCTCTCTTTGTGGCAGAGGTTTTGTGACAGGAAGGTCTGGCCGACAAACGCTGCCCAGTTTTGGCTGGGGAACCGATGGGCCCATGAGTTGTTGTTGGAGAAGAGGGGCTAAATCTGAATAAACACAAATGTCATTGGACTTCAACTCCCGCCAACCCCCAGCCAGCACTGACAAGGGTCAGGTATAATCAGAGTTGCAGTCTGAAAACATCTGCAGAACACCAGGTTGGCTACCCTTGACCTGCGTTGACTGACAGCGGCTCTCCAGAGCTTTCCCAAACAGGAGTCTTTTCCAGCCCAATCTGGGAATGCTGAGCATTGGACATGGGACCAGCTTGAACCACTCTCAATTCCAACCTGATAATTGCCACCTGGCCAGATTATAACTTGTCTGAATTAATTTTAAGATGTATTTTAATTACTGTATTTTTTGCTCTTTAAGACGTACCAGACCACAAGAAGCATCTAGTTTTTGGAGGAGGAAAACAAGAAAAAAAATATTCTGAATCTCAGAAGCCAGAACAGCAAGAGGGATCGCTGCGCAGTGAAAGCAGCAATCCCTCTTGCTGTTCTGGCTTCTGGGATAGCTGCGCAGTCTGCATTCGCTCCATAAGACGCACACACATTTCCCCTTACTTTTTAGGAGGGAAAAAGTGAGTCTTATAGAGCAAAAAATACGGTAATTGATGTCTCTTTTTATGCATATTGTGTTGTTTTTATGATATTAGCTACTCTGAGCATGGCTCGGCCAGGGACGTTGGGAAACAAATATATTATTATTATTGTTGTTGTTGTTGTTGTTGTTGTTGTTGTTGTTGTTGTTGTTATTTCCACAATTGTTGTGCTCTGCCTCCACGGTCAGAGGCAGCCGTGCTTCTGAATAAGGAAAAAAGGTAAAGGTCCAGTCAAAGGCGACTATGGGGTTGCGGCGCTCATCTCGCTTTCAGGCCGAGGGAGCCGGCGTTTGTCCACAGACAGCTTTCCGGGTCATGTGGCCAGCATGACTAAGCCGCTTCTGGTGCAACGGGACACCGCGACGGAAGCCAGAGCGTACGGAAATGCCGTTTACCTTCCCACTGGAGCGGTACCTATCTATCTACTTGCACTGGCGTGCTTTCGAACTGCTAGGTTGGCAGGAGCTGGGACAGAGTGACAGGAGCTCACTTCGTCCTGGGGATTCGAACCACTGACCTTCCAATCGGCAAGCCCAAGAAGCTAGTGGAAGCCAAAGAAGCGCAGAGTGCTATTGCATTCGGGTCCTGCTTGCATGTTTCCCTCAGGCATGTGTTTCGCCACCGTGAGAACAGTGGACTAGATGGGCTTTAGTTATTCTTAGGTTCTTCGGACTGCAAGTGCTCTACCCATGAACCACAGCTCTTCCCTTCCGTGCCCTTATCCCTTTGTGAGTGGCAAAAACCCCCAGCAGTACTTATGCAAAGCAACGAAACAAAAGGAGTGCACAAATGCTGCCTTTTTGTAGTTTATTTAATGCTGGGTGGCAGAGCTGCACGCTGGCACACACAGAACCGTATCACTAAAACACTGGTACTAGTCATGGCTTCCTCCAAAGAATCCGGGGAACTGTGCTGAGTGCCTAAAAGTGCCGAGAGTTGTTAGGCGAGCTGCGTATTCCCCTCACAGAATTACAATTCGCAGTGGTTTAACAATCAGGCCTTCCTCCCAGAGAACTCTGGGAACTGTAGCTCTGGGACAGGAGTACGGCTCTCCTGACAACTCGCAACATCCTTAACAAACTACAGCTCCCAGGATTCCACAGGAAAAGCCACGACAAAGTGGTATCATAAGAGTTTCAAATGCCTAGGGCAGGCGAGTAAGACCTCCATGGGCACTGCACATTTAAAGCAATATCGTACTACTTTGAACAATCATGGCTTCGCCGAAAGCACCATGCAAGCTGTTGGTTGTCAAGGGAGAGTTCGGAGGCCCCTTATCCCACACACACCCGAGCTACAATTCCCAGAGTTCCCTGGGAAGGAGGATGGATGGTTAAAACCACTCTAGGAACTGCAGATCCGTGAAGGTGTTATGTACTGAAGTTCTCATCCTGGGCCAGCAGGGGGATACTGTAGATAGTTATGCAAATGAAGGATCGAAAGTGACGTTCAGTGATTGGATAGTTTTAGAAAGTTGCTACAGTAACGTTGTACTGGAGCTCTATATAAGCAGGCTGACTGAGCAGTTCTGTTCTGGCCTCTGAATAAACAAGAGCTGTTTGAAGAATCGCTGTGTCGTCTGATATGTTCATCCACAACTTAACAGAAGGGAATAGGGAACTCTCAGCGCCCTTAACAAATGGCAGTTCCCAAAAATCCTTGTGGGGAAACAATGGCTGTCAACGTGCTTGAACTGTATGGTGCAGAATGGCCCAGGTTGCAGAGGAATGATTTGCTCTCATTCCTGAGCCCACCAACATCCATCTTTTAGTTCATAGAAGAACCTCTCCCCTCCCCACACAAATATAGGCCCTTGGCTCCCAGATGCCTATGGCAGGAGAGGTCGCACCTATATGCCTCCAGATTTCACTGGACTCCGACTCCCATCAGCCTCAGAGAGCACAGACAATAGACGGGGTAATGAGAGTTGTAGTTCAATGAATATTCTTGGATCCCAACTCCCATCAGCCCCAGATAGCACGGCCAATAGACAGGGGTGATGGGAGTTATAATTCAATGAATATTCTTGGATCCCAACTCCCATAGTCCCAGACAACACGGCCAATAGACAGGGGTGATGGGAGTTGTAGTTCAATGAATATTCTTGGATCCCAACTCCCATAGTCCCAGACAACACGGCCTATAGAAAGGGGTGATGGGAGTTGTAGTTCAATGAATATTCCTGGATCCCAACTCCCATCTGCCCCAGACAACACGGCCTATAGGCAGGGATGATGGGAGTTGTAGTACAATGAATATTCCTGGATCCCAACTCCCATCTGCCCCAGGCAGCACGGCCAATAGACAGGGACGATGGGAGTTGTAGTACAATGAATATTCCTGGATCCCAACTCCCATCAGCCCCCAGCTGGACACACACAAGAGGCACCTCCCTACGGCACGTCCCCTGCATCTCCGTGCGCGACTCGCGAGCTCACCTCTCACACACACGCACCGTCCAGGCAGCAATGATCCACAAGGAGATGCTGAAGACCAGGAGGACAGTCCCGGGGCAGATGGTCATGAGGGTCTTCATGACGAAGCGGGTGTTGAAGTTGATCTTGTTGAGGGCCCCGATGCTGCGGGACGAAGCGTCCGTGAAGAGTTTGCTGTGCAAGAGCATGACCCGGGCGATCAAGTAGAGACGCAGGAACATGGGGATGGAGAGGATAATGTCCACGTCCGCCTCCGCCCGCGAAGGCGTGTAAGAGAAGGCCAGCCGGGCCGTCCAAAAAAACTTGTACTCCCCGGGGATGGGGTGAATGGCGCACACCAGCATCTCCAGGCTGATGTAGAGGATACGTTCGTAGGTCATGGCGATCCGCCAGTCGTCGGCACCATTGTCAATCACAAAGAGCTGGCAGGGGGGGAGGGAAGGGAGAAAACGACAAGGGTTAGAAGAGATGGGGCTGGCAGCAGAATGTTGTCACAGTGTGGGGCATTCCTGTAAAAGGATGTCTGCCAGTCACCCAGCCGTGCCCCACTCCACGATACTCCATTCCGTCCTGCCCCAGTTTCTCCCCAGCAGATGCTTATCATTCAATGGACATTGAGAATGATGAATCTTCACTGAGTTAAGGATTTTTTTTTCAAGAAAAGTTTTTTCCTCTCTCTCTCTCTGGTTCTTCTGGGGATTCCCTCAAGATGTGCCAACACTTCCCTTTTGTGAGTGGATAGGTTCAAGCAGTGGTGGTTTTTTTTCGGGGGGGTATGCAGGGGTAAGCATTCCCCTCTAAACATTTGGGAATCTTTGTACTTTTGTCCATTTGCTGTATTTATTTCTCCCAATTTGAACTATAAAATGGTGGTTTTCTTGAGTCAAAATGAGAATATCCCTAAACATTTTTTAAGAAAAAAAGCACTGGGGTCAAGCATAAGTGACCTTAACTTAGGGCTATAGTGGATAATTATTGTTATTGTTATTTACACCATTTCTATACTGCCCCACATATACATATATATACATTCATATATATATATGTATATATGTGGGTGGGTGGGTGTAGGTGTGTATGTATATGTATATGTATGTATATGTATATATGTACACACAAACACACACACACACACAGAGCTTTTTTTTCTTTAAAAATGTTTAGCAGTGCTCTCATTTTCCTACTCATATTGAAATACTGCCCCTCAATGAGGCCAAACTTAGATTCACAAAATGTTTAGGGGCATGTGTACCCCCAGAAAAAAAGCAGTGTGTGTGTGTGTAATTCTAAGCAATGTACCGACTAAAGCAACAACAGACAACTGAAACAACAAGTATTAAAAGTTGCACAGTTAGCTTATAAAAATGTTACATTAATACAAAATTACTAAAAAATATAAACCAATATTCAGTTATTGACTTTGGACACACCTTCCCTTTCAGCCTTCTGGCTGTCACTCATAGTTCCCCCCCCCCATCTACCCCCCACCCCACCCGCTCTCCACAGAACCCTCAAGACTGCCCATAGCTGTGTCCCATTCATCAGGCAGCCGCACAGTCCACACCCAGTCCTAAGTACCAAAGTTTGGCGTGTTTCCTAGAGGATACTGAAGAAGATGGAAAGAAAAGACACCCTTTCCAACTCACAGTTCTCTCTCCGGCCTCTGCCCCCTTCTTCTTCACCTCAATAGTCTCCACTTGTCCATTTCCTGGAGACATGGGGCCGGAGGACCAGTGTGAGAAACAGGATACAAGGCCAGAGACAGCGGTGGCTCGATTCAAGTGGGCTCTTAGACAACCTTTGTCCCCACAGAGCAGGGAGGATAACCGCTGGCCAATAAGGTGGAGATCTTCCATTGTGTGTATAGGAAACCAATACTTAATTACAACCTGCATTTCTCACAGATAATTTCTCACAGTTAATACACCTGCAGGAAATATTCCCCATTGGGGAAGGGGGAGAGTCGAGATTTCCTGCAAGTATATTAATGGGATTGTGTGTGAGAAATGCAGACTATTATTTCCCACCCTCCACCACCGATCGTGACCAAGAGGTGCGTCTGGGCTCCCCCCTTGGAAAGTTTTCATGCCTGCCTATCTGCAAGTCAGCTGTAGTCTATTTAAAGGGAGCCAGGGGCCTTGGGCCAACCGCCAGCCAGCAACTCGGCCCTTCCTGCCTGGGGCTCCATTACATACACACAGAAACCCACAGAGGGGGGAAATGCCATTGATCTCTCTTGACATCCGTCCTCCCTCTGCCCCAAACAACAACAGAATGGATCTATTTCTCGGAGACGGGCTCTCTCCTACCCCACCCAACAACATGTGAGCGTTGCCACCGGGTTTCCATGGCAACCCCATCCTAAGTCCAGAGGTACCTAATTAGTCTTCCCAGATGCTAAGTTGGCAGCAGGGGAAGAGAGAGCAGAGTGGAAGGCCACATCTACAACATTCATTTAAAGCACTATGATACCTCTTTAAAGACTCATGGCTTCCCCCAAAGGATTCTGGGAGCTGTAGTTTAAGGGTGCCGAGAAATGTTTAGGGACTCCCCCCCCCCCGCTCCGTTCCTCTCCTAAAGCTATAGTCCCCAGAGAGGTTAAATCATAGATCTTCTCTTCATCCCAGATAACTCTGGGAATTAGGACTCTCCTAATCTGAATGAGAGGGCCATGGGTGGCGCTGTGGGTTAAACCACAGAGCCTAGGACTTGCCGATCGAATCCCCACGAACGGGGTTCGAATCCCCACGACGGGGTGAGCTCCCATTGCTCGATCCCTGCTCCTGCCACCCTAGCAGTTCGAAAGCACGTCAAAGTGCAAGTAGATAAATAGGTACCGCTCTGGCGGGAAGGTAAACGGCGTTTCCGTGCACTGCTCTGGTTCGCCAGAAGCGGTTTAGTCATGATGGCCACATGACCCGGAAGCTGTACACCAGCTCCCTCAACCAATAAAGCGAGATGAGCGCCGCAACCCCAGAGTTGGTCACGACTGGACCTAATGGTCAGGGGTCCCTTTACCCTTTTTAACCTGAATGAACGCCAACTCCCAGAATTCTCTGGGGGCAGCCATGGCTGTTAAAGGTGCGGAAAGTTGTCAGGAGGCCCCAATAGGCCCCATCACAGAGCTATCGCTTCCATAATTGTTTAACAATTAGTCCCTCTTCACAGAGAACTCTGGGAAATGTAGATCTGGGAGAGGAACGGGTCTTTTCTAACGCCTCTCTGCAAGCGTAATGAAAGGCAGCTCCCAGAATTCTCTGGGGGAAACCATGACTGTTTTCATTAGCATTACAGTGCTTTTAAAGTGTTTGGAGTAAATGTTGAATTATACATATTTTCTGGTTAGGTTAAAAGTTGCCTTCCAGGAAGGCCAGGTACAGCTAGGCCCTCTCTCAAGGGTCGCTAAGGCTTTCTTCCTGAGCTGTGAGCTGCCTTCCACCCCACCAGTCACTACTGGCTCAAACTAAACAAGGGAGTCTCCGGACCTCAAATTCAGACTCATACAACAATAGATATTTTTTATAACTTTCTGGACTCCTTTACGCTTGTTTATGAAAAGACTACCTAAGATTTCTAGCTGCTGGAGATGTCACAGGGGTATTGCTTCTCTAAAACATACCGTATTTTTCGCTCTATAAGACGCACCAGACCACAAGACGCACCTAGTTTTTAGAGGAGGAAAACAAGAAAAAAAATATTCTGAATCTCAGAAGCCAGAACAGCAAGAGGGATCGCTACGCAGTGAAAGCAGAAATCCCTCTTGCTGTTCTGGCTTCTGGGATAGCTGTGCAGCCTGCATTCGCTCCATAACACGCACACACATTTCCCCTTACTTTTTAGGAGGGAAAAAGTGAGTCTTATAGAGCAAAAAATACGGTACGTTTTTGCAATGTCCCATATTGTTAAATGTTTGGCGGAAGGTAATAGAGACGATCAACACAACCCATACGGAATAATCTTAAATTTGTGAGGAAAACATCCTTTCGAATTATACACCCAATACATGGAACCTAAACAAAGGGACAATATGAATGAACTCTCCTTACTACGGCAAAAAGACAGGTATTGACGAACAGGGAAAATAAAAAACGCAGCTCCCTTGTACAAATGGATTGAAGGTATGTACAAACTCACTACACATGAACAAGTTGCGGACAAACATAGACTTTCCATGGACAAAGTCAGAGATAAATACCGTATTAGGTTAAGGTCTGCTTAACTATGATAACATTTCTTTTGGTAATTGTAATAGTTATAAGGGGGTTACTTGTGCGTAAATTGCCTTCGGTTTAGTTTGATTGCTTGCCCAACCATGCTTAGGCTCACAGCTCGCCCTCCGTGACCTGTTAGTCACTCGCAGAATCCGTCAGTGGGCGTTTCTTGAACCTCTTCCAGCATAAAAGCTGTTTGACGCCAAGTCTCCGCCTATGTTCCCTGCGCGGAACTCGTCTGCGCAAGTAAGGGGAAGGCTCTCCACTAGTTTCTGGTGAAGGGTCTCGGAGCCCTGTCTCCAATTCCTCCATCTCCCTCTCTTCTCTACAGGTGTTACGCTGAATTCCTTCCCCCCTGCTGGTCCCCTCTCCGGCATCGCTCTGGAGCCCTGCCTCTGCCTCTCGCTCTGATGTCAGTTCCCTGACAGTAATGTATATACAGTGGCGTAGCGTGGGGGGTGCAGGGGGGGCCGGCCGCACCGGGCGCAACATCTGGGGTTAGGGCAAATCCACGGGTTAGGGGGCGCAAATCCACGGGTTAGGGGGCGCAAATTACTTGCCTTGCCCCGGGTGCTGACAACCCACGCTACGCCACTGTGTATATATTCACCTTTCTATGTGTGGGTTAAGATTTACCTGCGAAAAAGGACTTTGTATTACACTACTCTTTCCCCTCCCCACTCCATATTTGTTTAGATTAAAGGTAAAGGTAAAGGGACCCCTGACCATTAGGTGCAGTTGCGGACAACTCTGGGGTTGCGGCGCTCATCTTGCTTTATTGGCCGAGGGAGCCGGTGTACAGCTTCCGGGTCTTGTGCCCAGCATGACTAAGCCGCTTTTGGCAAAACCAGAGCAGCGCACGGAAACGCCGTTTACCTTCCCGCCAGAGTGGTACCTATTTATCTACTTGCACTTGGATGTGCTTTCGAACTGCTAGGTTGGCAGGATTTGTTTAGATTAGTTTGGTTTTATATTTTATGGGGTTTTTTTGAAAATCTTCTTAAGGGGGGAAGGTGATAATAATTAATAAATAACAACAACAACAACAACAACAACAACAACAACAACAACAACAACACAGAGGAGAGGAGGGACTACCAAATGCATCTTACTCAATATCACCCACCTGCCCCCAAAGCATAATGGAAGCCAATCAAATCAAGGACAATTGGGCATCCTCATGCCCACGCCAACAACCTTTCCCCTCCTCTCTCGTTGCATAAATAAAGCAGGCGTAAATAAATATACACCACACTCCATGCCAGAAGCTTAAATGCCTGGCTTTCCCAACCACAAACACTCCCTTTTTAAGTCTCTCTTGGGGCTGTGGTGGGATTGCATTGCAATTCAGAGAGGAAACCCATTTGGAATTGCCCAGAGTGAAATGCTAATTAATGAAAGAGCTGGGGGGGGGGGGGAGGGGAATGCTGTCATGCATGGCAAGGATTCCCTCGCATGTTAAAGGAGCTTTAACTCAGGCAGGTGTTAACTCCAGAATCCGCCACTCATTGCCAGGGACAGCTCACCCCAGAAATATTTGCCGCTACGCAGGTGGCGCTGTGGGTTAAAGCCTCAGCGCCTAGGACTTGCCGATCGAAAGGTCGGCAGTTCGAATCCCTGCGGCGGGGTGCGCTCCCGCTGCTCGGTCCCAGCGCCTGCCAACCTAGCAGTTCGAAAGCACCTCCGGGTGCAAGTAGATAAATAGGGACCGCTTACCAGCGGGAAGGTAAACGGCGTTTCCGTGTGCGGCTCTGGCTCGCCAGAGCAGCGATGTCACGCTGGCCACGTGACCCGGAAGTGTCTCCGGACAGCGCTGGCCCCTGGCCTCTTAAGTGAGATGGGCGCACAACCCCAGAGTCTGTCAAGACTGGCCCGTACGGGCAGGGGTACCTTTACCTTTAGCAGTTACTGAAAATGACAAGTAGAGAGAACACTATCACACTCAGGTCAACAGGATGCTGGACTAGACGGGCCTCTGGCCTGACATTATCAAGGAAATATCACAGAATTGTAGAGTCAGACGGAAACACAAGGGTCATCTAGTCCGACCCCCAGAAATGCAGGAATCTTTTGCCCAACACCTGATCCAGCAGGGCTCTTTCGATGTTCTTAACGTTTGAATTTGAATTGAATTTATTACGGTCCCAGACCAGACTCACATACCATACTAAACAAATCAGAAACACAATAAAATTAAGTTTTAAGTTATCAATCAATATAACGATAAACAAGACAGTTATGGCAGCAGTTAAAATATGGTTTAAGTCTTAATCTCTACAATATTCTCTGTAATTTGCTTCTAAGACCTTAGTCTTTATAATAACACAGCTGGTTCTCTAATGTTTATACTAAATCTAATGGGTGGGAGGGGAGGGTCCTGATCCCACACACTTTACATGCAGCACTGAAGTAGGGGGCACTCAACAAATAGTTCTGGGGTTTAACTTCAGTTTCAGCTTTGGCCCAAATTAAATCCTGCATCCTCTGACTGAGGCTCAGGGCTCCTATTTTTGCCCCCCCATTCTGCTAGGAGCCAAAACTAAACCCAGACTAACCCTACCTTATCACAAACAAACCCAGTCACCAAACCACCTACTTGCCTTTTATTCATTTATCGTGGTACCTCCGTTTACGAACAGTCCTGTTTACAAACACCGCAAAACTGGAAAGTAGTGTCCCAGTTTGCAAAATTTACCTCGGTCTACGAACGGAAGCTGAACAGTGGAAGGGCACGGGCGGTGAGAGGCCTCATTAGGGAAAGCGCGTCTTGGTTTAAGAACGGATTTGGTTTAAGAACAGACTTCAGGAACAGATTAAGTTCTTAAACCAAGGTTTTATTTCATAAAATTAATATGCCACTTGATTGTGTGTGTTGTTGTTTTTTATTTAAAAAAAAACCAAAGTGGTATACAATGTTGTACAATGAAATTATCTGTAAACATTTAAAAACAACAACTGAAAACCCTTTTTAAAAGTTAAAGTCAACGATGAGCTAAAAACCAGATGAAAACCTCTATCTCCATGCTCTATGTGTCTGGATGGGCTTTTGCTATTTTATTTTTTAAAAAAATGCTTTTAGTAGGTGCCAGAAAGAATACAGCCTGGTGTCCACAGGCAGGGAGTTCCAAAGTGCAGGTGCAGCCACACTAAAAGATCAACTGCTTACAAACCTGGAACACATCCCCTGCATGAGCAAAACGGGACTTTAGAGAAGCAAAAGGCTGTATTTAATTCTCCTAAGCTTTGGTGAGATTAAGCTCAGCCTAACGACAAAGTAATTTTGTATTGTTATGTATTTTGTGTTTTTGTATTGTGATTTTAGTGATGTATGGAAGTGAGAGCTGGACCATAAAGAAGGCTGATCGCCGAAGAATGGATGCTTTGAATTATGGTGCTGGAGGAGACTCTTGAGAGTCCCATGGACTGCAAGAAGATCAAACCTCTCCATTCTGAAAGGAAATCAGCCCTGAGTGCTCCCTGGAAGGACAGATCCTGAAGCTGAGGCTCCAATACTTTGGCCACCCTCATGAGAAGAGAAGACTCCCTGGAAAAGACCCTGATGTTGGGAAAGATGGAGGGCACAAGGAGAAGGGGACAACAGAGGACAAGGTGGTGGGACAGTGTTCTCGAAGCTACCAGCATGAGTTTGACCAAACTGCGGGAGGCGGTGGAAGACAGGAGTGCCTGGCGTGCTCTGGTCCAGGGGGTCACGAAGAGTCGGACACAACTAAACAACAACAACAACATAGTGATTTTACGTTGTGAACTGCCCTGAGACCTGTGGGTATACAAATTTAATCATCAGCAGCAGCAGCAGCAACAACGCCAGTTCTGCAGTTTGGAGAGGTCCAGCAAGCACAGATGAGGTTAGACAACCTTGCAGACTTTTAATGGCCCACCTCCTTTCCAAAGCTAATCCTTGGCTTTGTGCAAAGCCCAGAGTCTGGAAACACACAGCCTCCTAGCCCAGCCCTTGAAGACAGATAAAAGTAACTGTCTGAGCAGGATTCACGGAAGTTGGCAAAGAAGACAAGATGAAATTGCTTCTCGCAGTGGACATCTGTCACCAGAAACTTCCCTAGAGCAAACTAACACATCTTAAAAGGTAGCACAGTTCACACGTAGGAAGCTGCCTTATAATTTCTGCAGACCCTTGGGCCCACCTAGCTTCCCCCCCCCCATATAATCTTTATTAGTTTTACAGATTTCATATTACATATACATATTCTATTACATTTTACATTTGTACTTGCTCCTAAGAGCTGACTTCCCTCCTTCCTTCTTCTGACTTCTTTATATTGCCTCTAAGTTTTTCACATTGTCTTTATCCATTTAATATATTGTTATTCTCCTTCCACATTTGTCCATAAAATGTCTGTAGATGAATAAATCCTTCTATATATACAATTCTTATTGTCTATCTACAGTGGTGCCTCGCAAGACGAAAAGAATCCGTTCCACGATTCTCTTCGTCTAGCGGTTTTTTCGTCTTGCGAAGCAACCCCATTGACAGCTTAGCGGATTAGCGCTATTAGCGGTCTAGCGGCTTTTAGCGATCAGCTGTTAAGCAGCTTATCAGCTGATCAGCTGATAAGCGGCTTAGCGGCTTAGGAAAAGGGCGAAAAAAGCGAAAAAAACCCGCGGGAACTCGCAAGACATTTTCGTCTTGCGAAGCAAGCCCATAGGGAAATTCGTTTTGCGAAGCGCCTCCAAAACGGAAAACCCTTTCGTCTAGCGGGTTTTCCGTCTTGCGAGGCGTTCGTCTTGCGGGGCACCACTGTACATATCATTTGAAACTATTGTTTATTTTGATCGCATTGTACATTTTACTTCTTATTGTTGTTATTTTTCCAGTACAGTGGTACCTCGGGTTAAGTACTTAATTCGTTCCGGAGGTCCGTTCTTAACCTGAAACTGTTCTTAACCTGAAGCACCACTTTAGCTAATGGGGCCTCCAGCTGCTGCTGCGCTGCCAGAGCACGATTTCTGTTCTTATCCTGAAGCAAAGTTCTTAACCTGAAGAACTATGTCTAGGTTAGCGGAGTCTGTAACCTGAAGCGTATGTAACCCAAGGTACCACTGTATTTCTGAGTATTCCATTACCTTCTGTTGCCAATCTTACACTTCCTTGGCCCACCTAGCTTAGTGTTGTCTATACAGTGGTTCCTCGGGTTACATAGGCTTCAGGTTACATACACTTCAGTTTACAGACTCCGCTAACCCAGAAATAGTGCTTCAGGTTAAGAACTTTGCTTCAGGATGAGAACAGAAATCATGCTCCGGTGGCGCCGCGGTGGTGGCAGCGGCAGCAGGAGGCCCCATTAGCTAAAGTGGTGCTTCAGGTTAAGAACGGACCTCTGGAACGAATTAAGTGCTTAACCCGAGGTGCCACTGTACTGACAAGCAGAGGCTCCTCATCATTTCAGGTAGGGAACATTCCCAGACATCCCTGGAGATGCCTGGGGATTGCACCCGGAGCCTTCTGCATGCAAGGCAAATCCTCTACCACTGAGCTATACCCATTCTGCAACAATAAAAAGATCTGGAGGAGGGAAAACTCGTTTGTAGGTGGGGAGAAACCAAATGAGCACAGAATGCTAAATGCTGGGGAGGTCAAGAGTGGAAAACCAGGGAGAGGAGGAACAGAGCTGCTGAACAGAACGTAGCAACATTTTGTTGCAGGCTTGTAAATACACAACCATTCATTCCCCCCCCTCCCGGCTTTCCCATATTTCCTCCACCAACTTTCTATGCCAACCCGCAATAATTTCAGGTTCGGGAACACGAGCTGCATCACGACGCCATGGGCGTTTTTGCAGAGTGCCAGAATGCAATCACCTGTCTGATTTGGAACAAAGCTCTCTTGCCTCCTCTCCCCCAGAGGCCCGACCTTTACCTGAGACACATCAATAACATCTGCATCACCTGGAGCCAAGCAGGGAGGGGCCCCTGGGGAGAAATTCCACCTGCATTTCGACAACCTCCACACCATCCACCAAAGCCTGGACCAGTCTACAAAGGAGGTTCCTTTTTGGATAGCACAGAGCATTGATGCAATGGCCGTATAAACACATTAAAAAAAATACCACCAGTGTTCACACATTATCTACAGCAGACAGAAGCTCAAGTGATCAGCGAGAAGGTCTTCCGACTTCCAAGCGTCCAACCCAGTGTTTCCCAAACTTGAGTCTCCAGCTGTTTTTTTCAGACTACAATTCCCATCATCCCTGACCACTGGTCTTGCTAGCTAGGGATGATGGGAGTTGTAGTCCAAAAACAGCTTGGAACCCATAGAAATAGAAGTTACTTTCTGAAAATACTACTATACAATAAAGGTAGCAGAATGATTTTTTTATTTAAAAATCCCCCTCGCTCACCAAAAAGCAAATCTGAAAACTTTACAAAGAGGCTCAGGCATGCCTCTTTCTGTGCAGGAGCTAAACACCAGGCACTGTTTTAAAAAACTTGTGTTACAAAGGTATGGCATGTCTACTCAGAAGTCTCTTAATGGGGCCTACTCCCAGGTAAGCAGGTACAGGATGGCAACCTAGGCTTTGGTTGGCATGGGGGGAAACAGGGCTCTTGTGCTGTATAGCGGGCAGAAATTCAACAGGTTAAGTCTCTTCTGGTACAATTATGGGAAGTCACGCCAGGATCCTCCTGTTTAATGCTCTGTTGGTTTTGCTGTGTATTTTGCTTGTACAGTGGTACCTCAGGTTAAGTACTTAATTCGTTCCGGAGGTCCGTACTTAACCTGAAGCTGTTCTTAACCTGAAGCACCACTTTAGCTAATGGAGTCTCCTGCTGCCGCCGCGCCGCCAGAGCACGATTTCTGTTCTCATCCTGAAGCAAAGTACTTAACCTGAATCACTATTTCTGGGTTAGCGGAGTCTGTAACCTGAAGCGTATGTAACCTGAAGCATATGTAACCTGAGGTACCACTGTATTCCTTTTTATTCCATAAAGACGGTTAAAGAATTTGCCAGCCAGCATTGAGTTATGCCTTTTCATTTGTGGCTATGCATATTATAGCTGGCTGCAGTAATTCAAAATGATTCCTGGGTTCAGGGGGAGGAAATGTTTTCTAACCTACAGCAGCAGCACACTAGTGACAGGTGATATAACAACCAAGATGGAACAGTGCTGAGAAAAGAAGAAAGGGTTTCAAACATGTTCATTTATGAACAACAACAACAAATGAATAGATTATCTCCCCCCAACAACTTTACGTTCCTCTGCTCTTTTCTGCTCTTTCGGTGGAAGGGCAGCCATTTTGCATGAGAGTCTCACCCCTGGCCTGATCTAGAAGGGCTCTTCTTATCTTTGTATGTTCTCTGACTGCCCGCAGTTCTTCCCCCAGCATCCACTATTCAGGGGTAGACTGCCTCTGAATGGGGAGGGTCCATTCAGAATTCACTCTGGAATTCACCCCTGCAAGATAAATAATGGCGAACAAGTTGGATAGCTTTGGAGAAGTTTATGAGTTTATGGAAGAAGAGACTATGTTCTCCCCCAGCATGCCTCTGAATAGCAGCAGCTGGGAATTGAAGGGAGAGTTGCTGTTGCACTTGGATCTTGTCCGTTGTTGTTGTTGTTGTTGATGATGATGATGATGATGATGATGATGTCCCAGGGCAGGTTACAACAATTAGATGGATATTACAAAAAAAAGACAACAAAATGATCAAGGGGATGAAACAGCTCCCCTAGGAGGAAAGATTGCAGCACTTGGAATTTATTAGTTTTAGATAGAAAATCTGAGAGAGAGGTGACACAAAAGCCATTTATGCTAATATGCATGGCGTCGAGAAAGGGGATGGGTTTTCTCCCTCTTTCATAACCCTGGAACATGGGAAAATTCCTTCCAGTAGCACCTTAGAGACCAACTAAGTTTGTTATTGGTATGAGCTTTCGTGTGCATGCACACTTCTTCAGATAAAGCTCATACAGTAACAAACTTAGCTGGTCTCTAAGGTGGGATGCAGGTGGCACTGTGGGTTAAACCACAGAGCCTAGGACTTGCCGATCAGAAGGTTGGCAGTTCAAATCCCTGCAATGGGGTGAGCTCCTGTTGCTTGGTCCCTGCTCCTGCCAACCTAGCAGTTTGAAAGCACAAAGTGCTTGTAGATAAATAGGTACCACTCCAGCGGGAAGGTAAACGCCATTTCCGTGCACTGCTCTGGTTCTCCAGAAGCGGCTTAGTCATGCTGGCCACATGACCCGGAAGCTGTACGTCGGCTCCCTCGGCCAATAAAGCGAGATGAGCGCCGCAACCCCAGAGTCGGCCACAACTGGACCTAATGGTCAGGGGTCCCTTTACCTTTAAGGTGCTACTGGAAGGATTTTTTTTTATTTTGTTTCAACTACGGCAGACCAACACGGCTACCTACCCGTAACTAGAACATGGGGACACCCAATGAACATTGGAAGATTCAGGACAGATCAAAGGAAGTCCTTCTTCACACAAGGCATAGTTGAACTATGGAACTCCCCGCCACAAGAGGCAGGGATGGCCACCAACTTGGACGGCTTTAAAAGGGAACTAGGCAAATACTCAGAGAAGGCTATTAATGCCTGCTAGCCACAATGGCTAGGATCTCCCTACGTTCTCCCTCCACAGTCAGAGGCAGTAATGTTCCCAGCTGCTGGGAAACACAGATGGGGAAAGTAGCTCTTGAACCCGGGTCCTGCTTGTGGGCTTCCTGTTGAGGCATTGGGTTGACCACTGGGAGAACAGGGTGCTTGACAAGATAGGCCTTTGACGGTCAAAGTTTGACCTAGAATCATAGAATCATAGAGTTGGAAGAGACCACAAGGGCCATCGAGTCCAACCCCCTGCCAAGCAGGAAACACCATCAGAGCACTCCTGACATATGGTTGTCAAGCCTCTGCTTAAAGACCTCCAAAGAAGGAGACTCCACCACACTCCTTGGCAGCAAATTCCACTGTCAAACAGCTCTTACTGTCAGGAAGTTCTTCCTAATGTTTAGGTGGAATCTTCTTTCTTGTAGTTTGGAGCCATTGCTCCGTGTCCGCTTCTCTGGAGCAGCAGAAAACAACCTTTCTCCCTCCTCTATGTGACATCCTTTTATATATTTGAACATGGCTATCATATCACCCCTTAACCTCCTCTTCTCCAGGCTAAACATGCCCAGCTCCCTTAGCCGTTCCTCATAAGGCATTGTTTCCAGGCCTTTGACCATTTTGGTTGCCCTCCTCTGGACACGTTCCAGTTTGTCACTGTCCTTCTTGAACTGTGGTGCCCAGAACTGGACACAGTACTCCAGGTGAGGTCTGACCAGAGCAGAATACAGTGGCACTATTACTTCCCTTGATCTAGATGCTATACTCCTATTGATGCAGCCCAGAATTGCATTGGCTTTTTTAGCTGCCGCGTCACACTGTTGGCTCATGTCGAGTTTGTGGTCAACCAAGACTCCTAGATCCTTTTCACATGTACTGCTCTCAAGCCAGGTGTCACCCATCTTGTATTTGTGCCTCTCGCTTTTTTTGCCCAAGTGCAATACTTTACATTTCTCCCTGTTAAAATTCATCTTGTTTGTTTTGGCCCAGTTCTCTAATCTGTCAAGGTCGTTTTGAAGTGTGATCCTGTCCTCTGGGGTGTTAGCCACCCCTCCCAGTTTGGTGTCATCTGCAAATTTGATCAGGATGCCCTGATCCTTCTGGGCCATGGGTAGGCAAACTAAGGCCCGGGGGCCAGATCCAGCCCAATCGCCTTCTAAATATGGCCAGCGGACAGTCCAGGAATCAGCGTGTTTTTGCATGAGTAGAATGCGTCCTTTTATTTAAAATGCATCTCTGGGTTATTGGTGGGGCATAGGAATTCATTCATTTATATATTTTTTTCAAAATATAGTCCGGCCAGCCACAAGATCTGAGGGACATTGGACCGGCCCCCTGCTGAAAAAGTTTGCTGACCCCCGTTCTGGGCTCTTCTTCTAAAATGCATCCCTGGCCAACAGCAGAGCATTCTGCGCTGAAGTCTCTGGGCATCTTTTTCTTAAAAGGAGGAGGAAATTGCCAACAAGGCAAATTCTCGTTCTTTTTTCCTGGCTCCCACCAGTATCAAAAACGCCTGAGAAAAACCGGGAAGGGAAGCTGAGCCTAGCAGAGCGGAAGAAAGCAGATGTTTTGCACAGGGCGAGGAGGTGGGATTAGCACCCTCCGCAGCTGCCGGGTTCATGCTTAGTTACACGAAGCCGATTTCCTCTGTGTACTCAGGGTGAAAGGGCAGCTGGGAGCGGCTGTGTATTGTCACAGCAGCAGCAGGAGGCCATCTGTGCAATAGCGTGCAAGCCATCCCAGCTTCAGTATGGATCATAGGCTCCTGGCCACACCAGGCTCTGCTAGATGCAGCTGCGTCGTACACCCTCTGAACCACTCACAGAATCGTAGAGTTGGAAGGGGCCACCAGGGTCATCTAGTCCAACCCCAGGCCATGCAGGAATCTTTTTTGCCCAACATCAGGCTCAAACCCCTGACCCTGAGATTAGGAGTCCCATTCCCTTACCGACTGAGCTGTTCCAGGGATTTAAAGTCTCCTACACAACTTCAAGGAAAACTGACATAACTTGAAAGTAATCAGGGGACAAGCAATATATACCATATTTTTTCCGTCTATAAGACACCCCCATGTATAAGACGCCCCCTATTTTGGGAGACTCAGATTTAAGAAAATGGGGAGAGATGGCCCAGAGTATAAGACGCCCCCTAATTTTTTACATTTGGGGGGGGGGGGAACCTAGTCTTATACACAGAAAAATACGGTATACAGTGGTACCTTGGGTTACATACGCTTTAGGTTACAGATGCTTCAGGTTACAGAAATATAACCTTGGGTTAAGAACTTTGCTTCAGGATGAGAACAGAAATTGTGCTCCGGCGGCGCGGCAGCAGCAGGAGGCCCCATTAGCTAAAGTGGTGCTTCAGGTTAAGAACAGTTTCAGGTTAAGAACAGACCTTCAGAACGAATTAAGTTCTTAACCCGAGGTACCACTGTATATTACTTTGCCGGACAGTGTTAGGATTTTTATCACTTTTATTAATGATAAAGCTAAAGATTTATCTCCTTCACATTATATATGAGGGTTTTGGGTGCCTTGTAGGAAACTGCTCTTTTGACAGATTTTATGTATTTTGGTACGTGTTATTCCAAAACTGCTGTTTCTTATACCTCGCCACCCACACCTAGAGCACAGCCGACTTCCCATCCCTGCAGGTAAATCGCCCACGGGAGTCCATCAAAGGAACATGGTTTTATGAGTTGCCCTGACAGCTCATTCAATAATCAAGGCAGCCCCATTCGCAGCAGTGCTAAACAAAGCTGTCCCCATGCTACGATTGCATGACACACCCTTTTGAGCATGAGGGCCGCATTTCCTCCTGGGCAGCCTTCTGTGGGCCGAGAGGCATATGACAGTGGTGGGTGGGGCCAGAGGCACAAAAGTGGGCGGAGCAACTAATGCAGGGAGAGACCTGAGGGTCAGACAAGGAGGTCTCAAGGGCTGTATTTGGCCCCAGAGTAGAGGCTCCCCCCCCCCCGATTTCCAGATCCTTTAAGCTGAGGGGACGGGGGACTGCCCCACTGAGACTTTCTGTACACAGATCTATGGTATATACAGCGGTACCTTGGTTCTCAAACTTAATCCGTTCTGGAAGTCTGTTCCAAACCAAAGCTTTCCTAAACCAAGGCGCACTTTCCCATAGAAAGTAATGCAAAATGGATTAATCCGATCCAGACTTTAAAAACAACCCCTAAAACAGAAATTTAGCATGAATTTTACTACCTCTATTGCTGTTCTAGGGACGCGGGTGGCGCTGTGGGTAAAACCTCAGCGCCTAAGACTTGCCGATCGCATGGTCGGCGGTTCGAATCCCCGCGGCGGGGTGCGCTCCCGTCGTTCGGTCCCAGCGCCTGCCAACCTAGCAGTTCGAAAGCACCCCCGGGTGCAAGTAGATAAATAGGGACCGTAAGGGAAGGTAAACGGCGTTCCGTGTGCTGCGCTGGCTCGCCAGATGCAGCTTGTCACGCTGGCCACGTGACCCGGAAGTGTCTGCGGACAGCGCTGGCTTCCGGCCTCTAGAGTGAGATGAGCGCACAACCCTAGAGTCTGGCAAGACTGGCCCATACGGGCAGGGGTATCTTTACCTTTTATTGCTGTTCTGTTAATGGTTCTCTTGGCTTTGCAGCTTTTATCCATTTCTTCACTCGCACAATCAATCAATCAGTAGCTGAACTGGGTTCTACACAGTCACAAAAACAAATTAACCAAAAAAGCCGCAAAAACAAAAGCACCAAATATAAGCTCCAAATATCTAATCGGAAACGGGGGACTCAAATCAGAAATGGAACACTCAAACAGGAAGAGGAACACTCTAATCGGAAGCGGAATACTAAAAACAGGGCAGGTTCAGCTTCCGAAAAAAAGTTCGCAAACTGGAACTGTCACTTCCGGGTTTGCTGCGTTCGGGTTCCAAGTTGTTCGAGAACTAAGCTGTTCGGAAACCAAGGTACCACTGTAGAGAGAGAGAAAGACCACCCTAAGTGTCAGAAGCGAGCCAACAATAAACCCCATGGAGTAAGTGAAGACAACTCTTTATTAGAAGAAACAAGGTCTGCTCAGGAGGACCAGGCCTAATGAGCACAGCAATTCTTCTCAGTAGATGCAGTTGTGGAGACTGAAGATCCACTCCCCACTTCCCACAGCTGCCTCAATCTACTCCTTCCCCGGTCCTTCACAAGCAATCTGAGACTATGCCGGCACACCTGCCTTTGCTCCTCCCACTTCATAACGCCCCTGGTCCTGGGAGACAGGGTGAAAAACCCATGTTTCTTCGCCAGCCGGACTCATATCTGCCTCTTGGCCTCTCTCCTGCTACTGCTTCTGTTTCTGTTTCTGTTTCTGGCCTCCTCTCTGCCACAGATTCTCCCTGCTCACTAAACCCTGTTACCTCTTCAGCTTCAGGCAACACCTCCTCCCTGTCTTCTCCCTCTGACCACCTATCGTCGTCCCTGTTATGTACTGAAGTTCTCACCCTGGGCCAGCAGGGGGATACTGTAGATAGTTATGCAAATGAAGGATCAAAAGTGACGTTCAGTGATTGGATAGTTTGTATGCAAATGAAGGATCGAAAGTGACGTTCAGTGATTGGATAGTTTAAGAAAGTTGCAACAGTTACGTTGTACTGGAGCTCTATATAAGCAGGCTGACTGAGCTCCTCAGTTTAGTTCTGTTCTGGCCTGTGAATAAACAAGAGCTGTTTGAAGAATCGCTGTGTCGTCTGATATGTTCGCCCACAACTTAACAGTCCCACCACCCATCCCCAAGCTCTAAGTCTTCTTCCTTTGGGGGTTCCCCAGCTGGAGCATCCCACCTCTCCTCTGCATCCAGCCAGTCCATAACGTCGAGGGTTAACTCTGCACTCCCACCCCTACAGCCTTCCACTTCTCCATTAGGTCTTTAGGACCGCTGACAGCTGCCTGACAATGGACAAATGTGCCCCCAATTCCCCCCCACCGACAAGGGGAGCGGACAGCACACTCCCAAACAGAGCACGTCCCTCTAAAGAGAGCTGCAATCCGTTAACAGGCGTCAGACTAGCCCCGAGGGAGAGCTGGTGGCGGCACTGAAACAGGAGAGGCAGCCAGCATGCCCTTATTGGAAAAACAGGTTTAGAAGGGCACAAGAGCAACTGGTATTCATTCAGAATCATTGCTGCCTCCGGCCATGCAAGCAGAACACAGCCACTGTCATGGTTGGAAGCAGAGGAATGCTGGGAGGAACGAGACGGGAAACCGCCAACGGGAGAACCCAGTGCCATCCCAAGACAGACTCCAAAATGGCACCAGGAAAGAAGGGGGCGAGGGAAGATCTACGGCAGGAACGAGGAGGAGAAGAAAGATAGGCATCAGAATCTGTTGTCCCTGCGGATCCTGCTTCCAGTTGCCTCCCTCTGCCTTATGGGTGGGCTGGTCCCAGATTAGACTGAAATCCCAGATCTTAGAGATGTTTAGGGAAGCTTTTAATGTTTGATGCATTACTGTATTTTAATATTTTGTTGAAAGCCACCCAGAGTGGCTGGGGAAGCCCAGCCAGATGAGCGGCGTATAGATATTATTGTTGTTGTTTATAATAATAATAATAATAATAATAATAATAATAATAATAATAATAATATTTGATGGTTCTGGAGACCCCATAATTGCAAAATGCAGGCTTTATACCAGATGAGTAACTCCACATCTGGAAATATCCAATTTCTTTCTTTATTTCTTAAAAGGACCTCAAGATAGGTGTTTTAAAAATACATGGGCCGAAAGTTGAAATTTCAGAAGCGAGAGCCCCGAGAGAAGTAAAATAATGTATGCCAATGGGCACATGCAAATTTGGATCTATTTATTTATCAAGGGAGCTTTTACTAGATATACAAATTTGGGTTGGGTGGGTGTGCTTAATTTATTTAAAATGTTATATGCTACCTTTCCCAGATTTGTTGGCTTATGTAAAAATGCATTCTAAAAATAAAACAATCAGCGAGACAAGCACACAGAAAACTCAGCAATGACAACAGCAAAAAGGAGTTCAGCGGACAAAATATCATTAACTCCGAGAAGCCCGAAAGACGTAGGCAAGTGTGCAGGCTCATCACAAACAAATCTCTCAAACACAATTTATTTTTAGTGTCTGAAGGGGAGAAACTCAAAATCTGAAGCTTCTCTTGGTATAGAGCAGCAGCATTCTGAGTTGCTACATCTGTTGAATGCCTACCTGCCATGAAGCAGTTGCATAAGTACAGAAACAGCGGGCCACAATTCTGTTGGAGGGCATGATGAGCCCTCCCTCTCCTTCCAGCCTTGGAGCTGTAAGAAAGGCTGTTGCCTTTGGACATCACAATAAACCATGGTTTTATCAAAATGGGAGCAAGTCCAGTTTCCACCCTGGGCTCTTACTCTTCTCACTGCTGGCCTGACCAGGAAAAGTTTCAAGGTTTCCTCTTCCAGTTTTGATTAACTACAGTGTGTCTTGTCACCCAAAAGCTGAAAAAAACTGTGGTTTGTCTGAAACAAGCCAACTTCAAACCACAGTTTACAAAGTCAGCTTGTTTCAAACAAACCACAGTTAAGATTGCACCCACACCCTAAACTGTGGTTAAAACTGTTCAAAAATGGAGGTGAAAAGGGGTGGGGGTGGGGCACGCACAAGCCCAGTAGAAGCTAGGTTCAACACCAAAATGACAAACCACAGTTTACCGTGACATCACAATGCAGCCGATTTCCTCAGTTGCTTGGGATCCACTTGCAGTGGTTCAGAGACACAGTTCCATTGGAGGATCAGTCCACCAAAACTACCTCCCTAGCCCCAGGCCGAGAGCTGGGGAAAGGGGTGGGGTGGGGTTTCTGGAGATCACCCCCAACTTTGTGCTTGATATCTGGAGGTGCAGGGGCAAAACCTCACCCCTTTTGGAGTGCCTTTTTGGCTAAAGGGTGCTGTATAAATGCTAAAAATCAGGCATAGGCAAACTCGGCCCTCCAGATGTTTTGGGACTACAACTCCCATCATCCCTAGCTAACAGGACCAGTGGTCAGGGGTGATGGGAATTGTAGTCTCAAAATATCTGGAGGGCCAAATTTGCCTATGCCTGCAATAAATCAACAAAATAACATTGAAATGCACATAAATAATTGTGATTCGCATTAGGGTAAGTCTCTGTGAGATGGGGGTTGCGATGGGGAGTGTGACTCCAAAAATGGGAGTTGGCTGCACACAACAAACACCTAGCCTGGACCCAAAGACCCCCATGAATGCTTCAGACAGAGAGTCAGTTCCATCTGGCAGCGGTTCCCGTTTAACAAGCAAGGAAAACACACACAGCTGAAGGAGTAATTCCTTCTCCCATCGCTTTCCTGGCACGCTGCAGAGCTAATAA
Organism: Podarcis cretensis; assembly: GCF_951804945.1. Taxonomy (NCBI): domain Eukaryota; kingdom Metazoa; phylum Chordata; class Lepidosauria; order Squamata; family Lacertidae; genus Podarcis; species Podarcis cretensis. The sequence continues at coordinate 10,019,808 of NC_137186.1, forward strand.
AATCTGTGGGGAAGGAGATGATGAGCAATGGGGTCAGGGTGACCCCGGCAAGGGTGGATTTCAGAGGGAACCACTGGGTATACTCGTTTGCAGAGGGGAATGGGGTGGGTTTTCTAAGCCAAGGCCAAGCAGAATACAGAAAGAAAGAAAAACAGTGTAAATTGTTCCCCAGCTCCTCTTTCATTGCTTTTAAATATTGGCAGCTGAGGGGGGAGAGTGTAAAGGAGCCAGAGTCGAGTCGTGGCTGGACTAGGAAAGGGGTAGGGAACGTCCGGCCTACAGATCTTACTAAGCCCAACACGGCTCCTAATTTGGCCTGTGAGACTGTTTTCTGCAAAAAATAAAATAGAAGGCACCGTTCCAAAGGAGCATTGGGAAGGTTCAAGAGAGCTCCTGAATGTTTCTTTCAAAGAGGGGCTCGCTGATCAGTGCTGTCAACAAGCCCATCTGAAACTGTGGCATCGCCTCACTAACAGTGAAGGGCAGGCAAGAAATCTAATAATTAATAATAAAATCCCCTCTTCCACCCAATTATCTTTGTATATACATAAAAGCGTCAGGTATACCACATGCTGAAGTTGGACACTCACTTCCATGCCTCTCATCCACTTTGCACCGTTGGACACTCACTTCCATGCCTCTCATCCACTTTGCACCGTTTGAGAGGCACTCTGCACATGTTCAGAGGCAAGACCTAATCCACACATGTGGGGTCTAACATTTTTTTTTAAAAGGAGGAGGAGGAGGAGGAGGAGGAGGAGGAGGAGGAGGAGGAGGAAATGCCTGGCAATGAAAGGTTGTGGGTTTAGTTTAGTGCCCATACCACCACCCCACCAAAAAAACCGAAATAAACCCCGAGCCTGATTGTGAGCACCCGATTCAAGCCTGCTGGAAGGGGGCAGGAGAACATGCAATCAGCAAAAACAAAAATGCCAGGAAGCCATGTCAATTGCTCTGGTAACCTTGGCAACCCACAGCCAGACAGTGGCAAGGAGGAGGCCTAGTTGTCACCCATTGGGCTGCGCCCCCCCCCCAAAAAAAAAGGATGGACTCTCAAGCCATTTGGGTCCATGGAACATTTCCTACTGATCACAAAGCATTTTGGGGAAGGGGAGAAAGGGGAAGCTCCCTCCCCCAACACATTCACACATATTTTTTTACTAGAACAGATGCGAAAATCAGCTCTCTAAAGCAGGGGTAGGCAACCTAAGGCCTGGGGGCCGGATGCGGCCCATTCACCTTCTCAATCTGGCCCATGGAATCAGTGAGTTTTTACATCAGTAGAATGTGTGCTTTTCTTTAAAATGCATCCCTGGGTTATTTGTGGGGCATAGGAATTCGTTCATTTCCCCTCCCCCCCAAAAAATATAGTCCTGCCTACCACATGGTCAGGGACGTGGGTGACGCTGTGGTCTAAACCACAGAGCCTAGGGCTTGCTGATCAGAAGGTCAGCAGTTCGAATCCCCGCGACGGGGTGAGCTCCTGTTGCTCGGTCTCTGCTTCTGCCAACCTAGCAGTTCGAAAGCACGTCAAAGTGCAAGTAAATAAATAGGTACTGCTCCAGCGGGAAAGTAAATGGTGTTTCCGTGCGCTGCTCTGGTTCAACAGAAGCAGCTTAGTCATGCTGGCCACATGACCCGGAAGCTGTACGCTGGCTCCCTCGGCCAGTAAAGCGAGATGAGCGCCACAACCCCACAGAGTCAGCCACAACTGGACCTAACGGTCAGGGGTCCCTTTACCTTTACCTCTGTCACATGGTCTGAGGGACAGTGGACTGGCACACAGCTGAAAAAGGTTGCTGACCCCTGCTTTAAGGAAACCCCAAAATTTGAGGGAGAGACCGGGAGGATGGTGTCAATGGGCTGAGAGGAGGAGCTGCACAGCAATGCCTAAACCCCAAAGACAAACCTAATCCCCTCCCCACACTTATTGTCCGCCCTGAGACCTGTGGGTATAGGGCCATATATAGATTTAATAAATAATAATTGCCCCTCCGGGCTGGTCCATGTTGGGAGTTGTCAGGCCTCATTCCAGTCCCCCTCCTTCTATGACTTGGGGTTCCTTCAAGCTGCACCCACAAAACTCTTCATTTAAAGCAAGGGGGGGCAGTGGCCCTCCTAATGTTGCTGTCCCCAACTCTCATCCGCCCCAACCAGAATATTCACCAATATGGTCACTATTCACAGACTACCCCTAGAAGCCACCCTGCAGCTTCAAATCTTTCAGCTGCCGTTCCTCAAAAAGGGATTCCAAAAAGGTGGCGTACAGAAAAGCGAGAATGAAACTCTTCATCGAAGCATAAAGAAGAGATGTTAATAGACTTGTTTGGCATTTCAAAAGTCTATTCGGGGTTTCTAGTCCTTAACAAGAGCTGGCGGCAGCACCCATTTGTTCTCTAGCTAGGGAAAGCTCTCTGCGGGTGCCCCGGCCAATGTGATTTTGCTGACTGATTTATGCGACTTTTATCACACCCTGCTGTGTGTGTATTTCGTTTTAATATGTCATTCCTTGCGTTCGGGGTCCCTTTAGGCTAAAAAAACAGTATATAAATAAATAAATACACAAATGTCATCACCAACCCGGGAGCCCTCCAGTTGTTTTTGGACTACAAATCCCACCAGGCACTGCCAGCCAGAGAAGACTGCTGTTCTGCTGAAACCTTTCAGCGGTTCTCAACCTGTGGGTCCCCAGATATTGTTGAACTACAACTCCCATCATCCCTGAGCTCTGGCCTTGCTAGCTAGGGGTGATGGGAGTTGTAGTTCAACAACATCTGGGGACCCACAGGTTGAGAAAGGCTGCAAGTTTAACTTTAAGCAATTGGTAATACTAGATGATAATAATAATAATAATAATAATAATAATAATAATAATAATAATAGAGAAATCAATGTAACATCAACTCGTAGGACCGCAGGGGCATTACCTGAACTTCTCGGGTGTGATAGGCAATGATGAGTCCCAGCAATATGATGGTGGAAAGGCTTATAAGGCATTTGAGCGCCAGTGAGAACATGGAGCCCTGTCAAACCGAGAAGGAAGGGAGAGGTTAGCTGTAAAGTTCAAAGCAACACACACACAATAACCCTGCAGAGCAGGCCCTTCTCCCTTTCTCAGGGGGGCTTGAAGCAGCAGGGTATTTTTAGGGTGATGGATAATAGCAATAATAGCAGGGTTGCCACCTATAGTAGTCCTACTCATGGTACATTCACTGAAATCAACATAACTGAGGCAGCTGTCAGCACCATACATATAAAGCAGTACAGTGGTGCCCCGCAAGACGAACGCCTCGCAAGACCGGAAAACCCGCTAGACGAAAGGCGCCACCACTGAGAAGGCCCTGTAATCTCACTTCTCGCTGTGAGGGAACCAGCAGAAGACCCTCAGAGCTGGACCTCAGTGTCCAGGCTGAATGATGGGGGTGGAGACGCTCCTTCATCCCATCTGGACTATTTATTAACTTTCACCAGAGTCCTAACCACATCTACTCCGAAGGGAGTCCTACTGAATTCAATGGGGTTTACTCCCCAGTAAGTCAGGTGAGGATTGCAGCCTCATTTCTCAGCAACTAAGGTCAGCTTGAGCTGGGGAGATGATTTTGAATGATTTTGAAACAGCAGCAGGCGTTTCCCCATCCTTGGGTGCTTTAAGGTCAAATAAAAGTGATCCAGTCGTGTCTCCTTGTCTCCCCCCTCCAAAAAAAAAAAAAAAAAAAAGAATAAGCCACAAAGAAGTGCAAAGGCATTTTGATTTCTTAACAAGCATTTTGTTCCATCAGTTGCTTCTGCAAGGGGTGCAGTGCTTGCTGTTTCTGGAGGGCAAAATAAAGCTTGGAACGAAAATAATCACCATTTTCATTCATGCCCTCATTTACTGAGCACACATCCCTCACTGATTTTTGTTTTTTAATGGTAATTGCTTCCTCGGTGGCCCCAGTACACTTTCCTGTGCACACACACTCATTAGTTTAGGATATTACTTGGGTAATAACTGTGTCCTTTCCATTTCTCCACCGTGCTTGTATTGGCTGTTGTATTCCGTCCTCCTTGCCCTTACTCCCTCCGGCTTCTTTCATTTTACAGAAAAAAGAAATAAAGATTTATTCTTTTTCAGGAGGCAAAAGCAGAATAAGCATCTAGCAGCATTTCGCTGCTGCTGCTGTTCTACTTGCCATGAGATGCATTTATGAGGGCTGCACTCGGCATGTGCTCAGGGGCACCTTGTTTATTATTTTTATTCATCGAAAAGCAGCTCCCTGTCAAAGGGGAAAAGAGTTGAGAGCTGGGTACAGAAGGGATCTGCTAAGTGGGGGGCCTCATCTGCTCAGAGCAAAACCCTGCAGGGTCCTCATGTTGGCAGCGGGTGTGACTAAGAAAGCGGAGTTCACAATGCACCCCACCCCATAATAATAATAATAATAATAATAATAATAATAATAATAATAATAATTTATTATTTGTACCCACCCATCTGGCTTGGGTTTCCCTAGCCACTCTGGGCGGCTTCCTCAGAGATCAAAAATACACTAATATGTCACACATTAAAAACTTCCCTGAACAGGGCTGCCTTAAGATGTCTTCTGAATGTCAGGTAGTTGTTTATCGCTTTGACATCTGATGGGAGGGCGTTCCACAGGGCGGGCGCCACTACCGAAAAGCCCCTCTGCCTGGTTCCCTGTAACTTTGCAATGAGGAAACCGCCAGAAGGCCCTCGGCACTGGACCTCAGCGTCTGGGCAGAACGATGGGGGTGGAGACGCTCCTTCATCCCATCTGGACTATTTATACTGGGCCGAGGCCATAAAGGTCAACACCAGCACTTTGAATTGTGCTCGGAAACATACTGGGAGCCAATGTAGGTCTTTCAAGACCGGTGTTATGTCGTCTTGGCGGCCGCCCCCAGTCACCAGTCTAGCTGCCGCATTCTGGATTAGCTGTAGTTTCCGAGTCACCTTCAAAGGTAGCCCCATGTAGAGCGCATTGCAGTAGTCCAAGCGGGAGATAACCAGAGCATGCACCACTCTGGTGAGACAGTCCGTGGGCAGGTAGGGTCTCAGCCTGCGTACCAGGTGGAGCTGGTAGACAGCTGCCCTGGATACAGAATTGACCTGCACCTCCATGGACAGCTGTGAGTCCAAAATGACTCCCAGGCTGCGCACCTGGTCCTTCAGGGGCACAGTTACCCCATTCAGGACCAGGGAGTCCTCCACACCAGCCCGCCCCCTGTCCCCCAAAAGCAGTACTTCTGTCTTGTCAGGATTCAACCTCAATCCATTCGCCGCCATCCATCCTCCAGCCGCCTCCAGGCACTCACACAGGACCTTCACCGCCTTCACTGGTTCTGATTTGAAAGAGAGGTAGAGCTGGGTATCATCTGCATATTGATGGACACCCAGTCCAAACCCCCTCTTTATTGCTTATTCAGCTGTTTCCCAACCCACTGGGCAGCGGTGGGTGTTATGTACTGAAGTTCTCACCCTGGGCCAGCAGGGGGATACTGTAGATAGTTTTCACTCAGGTCCACATATGCAAATAAGGGATTGAAAGTGACGTTCAGTGATTGGATAGTTACAGAAAGTGGTTACTGTTGCGTTGTAGTGGAGCTCTATATAAGCAGGCTGGCTGAACCCTTCAGTTCAGTTCTGTTCTGGCCTGTGAATAAACAAGAGCTGTCTGAAGAATCGCTGTGTTGTCTGATATGTTCACCCACAACTTAACGGTGGGGATCTTAGAAAGGGGGTGGTGAACCTGTGTTATCTCCTTTCCTCCTGCAGAAATTCAACAGGGCTGACAATGGGGAGAGGTAAAACATCCCTGCTGGATTTTTGCAGCTGTTAAAAAGGCACAGGAGCCCCGCAGAGCAAAGGACTGTTGGCAATTTCTAGGAGAGCTTAAAGGAGAGGCCCTCCAGGCAGCGGAGAACCCAAAGTTATTTCTCAGAACGATTTCCTTCTGATCCTCTCCATTACTGTCCATCGATTTCTCTCTCCCTCGTTGAGGAACAGAGAAGTTAGCCCTCCGTTGGAAAGAGCCCCTTCATTTACCAAAAAAGGCATTAAAGCCTCATTATGCTTAGTACCATCCGCAAGGAGCACACACTCTTGCCCTGACCCTCTCGAGGCTTTAGATATTTCTCATCCCAGCCTAGCGCAAAACCCAATTAGTGTCTCTGGATGGATCGAAGCGACCTGAAATTAGCCACTTGCGAATCGCTGGGGGAAAGAGCAAATGGCGGCGGTTACCCCACACGCACCTGCCATCCCAAAAATGCTTTCCTCCCAAAATCCACAGGCTGCAATCCAGAACATAGCCAATCCCCACTGAACATAACAGCAGCCTGCTGGGTCAGGCCAACAGCCCACCAGGTCTAGCCTCCTGTTCTCACAGTGGCTGGCCAAACATGCCGGGGGGGGGGGGCTGCAAGCAAGGCCTGAGCCATAGCTGTCAACCGTCCCTTATTTGGCGGGAAAGTCCCTTATCCCAGCGCCGTGTCCCGCTGCTGTCCCTTACTGATGATGTCCCTTAAATTTCCCAGGTTTCAAAGGAAGCAGCTCCTCTCCCTCCCTCCCTGCCGGCCAGGGAGGAGGGAGACTCCAACTGTGTTGCTTGGCTGCGTTGCTCACCCAATAAGGAGTCTAAGAAGGACTGGGGGGTGGAGCTTGCATGCCTTGTCCCGATCAAATCGGCCGCGTTGCCTGGGGACTGGCCTTTGCTCAGCGCTTCCCAGCGAAGAGGTGACGGTGGTTTTCCTTGCTGCATCCCCTTTGCCGGGTTGCTGCGCTGTGGGAACCACCGCTTGAGGCTTTGTGTGGCTGCTGGCTGGGCTTTCTGCCTTTGGCTCGGAGGGGCTCAGAAGTTGAACATACCTGTGCTCGGAAAATCCCTTATTTTGGCTGCTGATCCCTTATTTTCGAGGTTGCTGGTCTCTTATTTTCAAATCTGTAAGTTGACAGCTACGGCCTGAGCGCAACAGCAACTCCCCACATCTGCTATTCCCAGACACTTGTATTCAGGTGCACATTAGCGCTTCCAACAGTGGAGGCAGAACACAGCCGTGCCCACCATGATTTTGTCCAATCCTCTTTTAAAGCCATCCAAGTTGGTGGCCTTCACTCTTCTCAGAGCCAATTCCAAATTTTAACCATGTGCAGAGTAGTTCCTTTCACCTGCCCTGAACCTTCCTGAAACTCCCCTATCCACACCTCCAACATTTCTCCTTTTCTCTAATCCATGGGTAGGCAAACTAAGGCCCGGGGGCCAGATCCGACCCAGTCACTGTCTAAATCTGGCCCGTGGATGGTCCGGGAATCAGCATGTTTTTACGTGAGTAGAATGTGTCCTTTTATTTAAAATGCATCTCTGGGTTATTTGTGGGGCACATGAATTTGTTCTTCTTTTTTCAAAATACAGTGGTACCTCGGGTTACATATGCTTCAGGTTACATACGCTTCAGGTTACAGACTCCGCTAACTCAGAAATAGTACCTCAGGTTAAGAACTTTGCTTCAGGATAAGAACAGAAATCGTGTTCCAGCGGCGCGGCAGCAGCAGGAGGCCCCATTAGCTAAAGTGGTGCTTCAGGTTAAGAACAGTTTCAGGTTAAGAACGGACCTCCGGAACGAATTAAGTACTTAACCCGAGGTACCACTGTATAGTCCGGCCCCCCACAAGGTCTGAGGGACAGTGGCCCGGCCCCCTGCTGAAAAAGTTTGCTGACCCCTGCTCTAACCCATAAAGCCTGCCAATGTTAGGAACTCAGATATGTAAGCTAGGCACCAAACGGCTCCTTAAAACCAAGGCTGCAGTCGCCAAAATATAACATCTAGTTGCCATTTTGGGGCAAAACGGCTCTAAAGCCTTATTTTTCAGATGAATGACTGACTGTGATTGATTCTCAGCTAAGCATCTGGCTAGTTCAGATGTCAACCCTGAGCTAGGTTAAGAGCTTTGAGAACTAAAAGAAGAAAAGTTGTTTGATCCAGGGACAGTCCACATATATATTGGCCTATTCCGACCCCTTTTTCTTAATGGTGACTGCTCACGCTCAGGCTGCACAGAAAAAGCATTTTGTTTCCAGAAATTCATTCCGATTGTGCAGATAAAATATAACTGATAGAATTCTACATGATCAGGAGTGTTAGTATGTGAGAACAGTCCAGATCCAATAATCCCTAGGCAGAGATGCCAGGCGCCCGGCATCTTCACTTGGTCTCAAGTGGTCAAAAGCCAGGTGCAAAATGCGCCCAGTGCCTGGCTAGTTTCGAACACTGAAAGCCCCGATGTTGCTCCATCCCCTTGTTAAACAGGGGTGTCATACACGTAGCTATGCTGGATCGCAAGGTCTGAGGAAAAATCCTCCGGCCAGAGAAATCAGGGAAAGGTTTCATTTTTTTTATTATGTTAGCCTGGAATAGATTTGGACTCACTGGCAGAGAACGGGCAAGGAAGAAGCACAGAAATTGGGATGGAGCGATCTCTCTTAATAGTTTGGCCTTGCTGCGTTATGTATTTGAAGATGAGAGAGACGAGAGAGAGACCGGAAAATTTTAGATACTCTCTTTGTTAAACGCTACCTGGATCAAATCAACTAAACATGAGCAATTAGACCATTGGCCATAGGAGCTGGGAGTCTAGCCACATCCATTCAACTCAAGCCAAGGGCCTTACTCATGAAGCGAGATTCGCGGATGGGCTGAGATTCGAAATGGTGTCTCCCAAATCCTACCCCAGTGCTCTAACCATGTGGCATAGTGGTTCAAGAGTGTCAGTCTAGGGTGGAAAAGAGATGCAGTCAAATCCACACTCAGCCACAAAGCTCACAAGGTCAGCTTGGGCTGGTCGCCATAACTTGGGCCAACCTCACAAGGCTGTTGGGGAGAACTAGTCTCTCCTCTTGCCATTATTCCACACCTTGGGTCTGAGGATGTGAGGGAAACATCCTCAGACCCCCTCCCCGTTTTTCTTTTATGTCTAATTTCAGAACTTTCACTCAAGCAAGAGGAAGATAACAACCCCATGAAAATGCAACTACTTGCATGTAACTAGGGGGGTTTGGGGGTGTGTTTTTTTTTTTTGCATGAAATCTATTTTCACCTGGGTTACTTTAAATGTTGATGGACTACAATTCCCATAATTCCCTGGACATTGGCCACACTGACTGGGGCCCCAAGGGTCCTAAGGATTCTAAGGCAATAAAATACAGTGGTACCTCGGGTTACATACACTTCAGGTTACATATGCTTCAGGTTACACACTCCACTAAGCCAGAAATAGTGCTTCAGGTTAAGAACTTTGCTTCAGGATAAGAACAGAAATCGGGCTCCGGCAGTGCGGCGGCAGCAGGAGGCCCCATTAGCTAAAGTGGTGCTTCAGGTTAAGAACAGTTTCAGGTTAAGTACGGACCTCCGGAACGAATTAAGTACTTAACCCGAGGTACCACTGTAGCCATAATCTCTCAGCCTATCCAACCTTCCAGGGTTGTTGTGAGTTTAAAATGGAGAGGGAGAGAGAACCATGTATGCCGCCTGGAGGTCCCTGTAGGAAGGTGGGATAGAAATGTAATAACAGGCAGTGTGGTGCAGTGGTTAGGGTGTCGGACGACGACCTGGGAGACCAGGGTTCAAATCCCCACTCGGCCATGAAGCTCACTGGGGTCATGGCTTCTTGTCCTATCCTACCTCACAGGGTTGTTGTGGGGATTAACAGAGGAGGGGGAGAGCCATGCAAGCCACCTTGAGCTCTGTACAGGAAAAGGTGGGATATGCATGCAATAAATAAACAGCTTGAAGCCGCTCCTCTGCATTCAGCCCCCCTCCAAAAAGAAAAACTCTGTTCCTCCCGCCCCACAAAATAAAAAGGCATACCCCAGTTGGGAGACCATGGGGGCTCGAAGCAGAGCAGCGAGAGGGAGGAACTGGCAAAGGTTTCGGCACAAAATGTTGCCCATTTCAAAGAAGACGACGACTGCAACATGCAGATTTCTAAGGATAAAGGCAAGCTGATTGGCATCCCTGCAGGGGCACTGCTGGCAAGGCGCCACTCGAGCCCAGCCCTGGTGGAAGGGAATTCTCTGCCCGCCTCTGCTCACAGCTGTTAGTTCCCCTCTTCCCCAGCCGCCCACGCAAAGGGTGCCCCTTGCCAACTCAGCTCCAATTTCCTCAACACAATAGGATTGGCCGGGGAAGGGCAGGGGGAAGGAACTGGGGCTTTTGGGGTGGGGAGAGGCGCGGTTGCGGAGCATTATTTATAGCTCCCAGGAATCTCCAGCTCCACCGCAAAAAGCGGGAAGCAAGGGGAGCGGCGTGCCACCCTCTACTTTGAGCCAAACAGCATGGAATCGAGAGGAGAAAGCTGCCAAGCTGTCCCCTCAACTGTGGACGCTGCCCCCCACCTCCTCTGCCCTGGTCTGGCTGGCAGTGGGTAATGACAGAAAGAGATTGGTCCCATCTGCAGTCTGCATGTGAACCAGCATCATACCACTTTGAACAGTCATGGCTTCCCCTGCAAAGGATTCTGGGAGACGACATATGTTAAGGGTGGTTAGAAGACTCCACCTTCCCCTCACGGAGCTATAATTCCCAGAGGAGAAGGGACTGTTCCTTAAACCGCTCTGGGAACTGTAGCACTGCGAGGGGAAGGAGAGGAGGTCTCCTAACTCTTAGCACCCTTAACAAACTACAGTTCCCATAATTCTTTGGGGGAAGCCATGACTGGTTACAGCACTCAGTGCTTTAGATGGATGGTGTATATGTGACCATTATTACCACCACAGCTGTTTGGCCGGGTCCTGTACAGTGGTACCTCGGGTTAAGTACTTAATTCATTCCAGAGGTCTGTTCTTAGCCTGAAACTGTTCTTAGCCTGCAGCACCTCTTTAGCTAATGGGGCCTCCTGCTGCCGCCGCGCCGCCGGAGCCCAATTTCTGTTCTTATCCTGAAGCAAAGTTCTTAACCTGAAGCACTATTTCTGGGTTAGCGGAGTCTGTAACCTGAAGCGTATGTAACCTGAGGTATCACTGTACTTGAAATTGCCTCTGTTAAGCCATATTCACACCCTTGTTTAAAGCACTATGGCAGTCATAAGCAAACCCGGCCCTCCAGATGTTTTGGAACTACTACTCCCATCATCCCTCGCTAACAGGACCAGTGGTCAGGGATGATTGGAGTTGTAGTTCTAAACATAGCTGTCAACGTTTCCCTTTTTTTTAAAAAAGGAAAATTCCCTTATTCCGAATAGGATTCCTCGCAAGAAAAGGGGAAAGTTGACAACTATGGTCCCAAAACATCTGGAGGGCCGAGTTTGCCTATGCCTGCACTATGGTATCACAGTCATGGCTTCCCCCCAAAGGATTCTGGGAAGTGTTGTTCGTTAAAGGTGCTGAGAGTTCTTCAGAGGAGGCCTACGTTCCCTTCACAGAGCTACAATTCCCACCGTTCCCTGTGAAGAGGGATCGATTGTTAAACCACTCTGGGAATTGCAGCTCTGTGAGGGGGAATATGAGACCCCAACAACTCTCAGCACCCTTAATAAATACGAAGAAATGTGCAGGGACATCCTAAGCGATTTCTGCAAAATGAGAGTGACTGTGGCCACCTTGCATATTTTTTTCTGCTACTGTGGAATGCTGCTCCCTGTTACTATTAGACACCAACAGCATCAGTTTGTGTGTGTAAAAAAAATCAATATTGTGTAATCGCCACAATCAGGATCAGCAGGAAAAAACTGATTTCCTGTGGTAAGAATACAGTTGCATGGGGTGGCTGTCTCTCTAATTTTGTGTCATGCTGCAGCCATTTTGCGTTAGGCCGTGCCCATTCCCCTATAAGCAGCTTTTTTGTGACAGGCGCCCTCAGTGCTCTCTCAAAATTCAAAATGTGCCTGTTAACTGAGCTTAACCATTGCATACCACTTCCTTGTTTACTTAGGCCTCCAGTCTTCTTCTATTGTTTCACCTGTGGTCAAATCTGTAAGACTGTAAGCTCACAGGGGCAGGGCCCTGTCCTCTTGGACTCTGTATAGCACTAGTCACACCCAAAATAACAATAATGTGTTCTTATTTTTGTTACAATTCCCAGAGTTCCCTGGGAAGAAGAATCGATTGTTAAACCACTCTGGGAACTGTAGTTCTGAGAGGGGAATGGGGGGAACCTCCTAACAACTCTCAGCACCCTTGACAAACTACAACTCCCAGAATTCTTTGGGAGAAGCTATGATGTATGTTGTGAATGTGGCCTCGATGACAAGCTGGAACGTGCGCAGAGAAGGGCGACCAAGATGATCTAGGGTCGAAATATGATTATGACTGTGATATGGTTTATGAAATAATGATTTTGGAAACTGCTATACAATAATTACTAAGAAATTCAGATGGAAGAGATTTAAGGAAGTCAAATAATATGTTTATGAAGATGGATTCTAATTAATTAAGTGTTAGTGTAGTGAAGATTTGTTGTATTTTATGTTTTATATTCTTTTTTCTCTTTCTTTTTTCTGTGTTATTCTTTTTTCTTTATTATTGTCAATCTTTTCTTTTGTTATATTTCTGTATGGAAAATAATAAATATTTTTTTTTAAGAAAAAGATGATCTAGGGTCTAGAAACCAAGCCTTATGAGGAACGGTTGAAGGAGCTGGGTACGTTTAGCTTGGAAAAGAGGAGACTGAGAGGGGGTTAGACTAGATGACTCTTGGGGTTCCTTCCAACTCCACAATTTTATGATTCTATGGTGATCTTTAAGCTCTATTGGATTCATCTGAGAAATTTCACACTGTGCCTACGGCCTCTCTCACTGAACAAACAAGATTAACCGTGCAGTCCTCAGTCTACTTAGAAGGAAGCCGCACTGTGTCCAATGGGATTTACTCCCAGGTAAAAAAAAACAAAGTGAGGATGACAGCTTTCAGGAGTGCTTGTTTTTCCTTCCAGGATCTCACTTGACCCATCATCCCTCCTAAAAATTTCACAGTTCCTAGATTTCAGCTCAAACTCATAACAGGCACAACAGCTACGCTCCAACCAGACCTTGGGCTGGCAAGATTTATTTACACATCAGCAGGGGAGAGAGAATAAAAGTCAGTTTGGGAGAGGGAAGGAGGAAACCAAGCTCTGACTGTTGCATCTCTGCAATTTCATTTTGAATATCCAGAACCTCACAGAGAGAGCCTGCAGGGCCCAAGGAAAGTAACCCTCCAACAGTGGCAGGACAAATTGATAAAATCTGGTATGTACAGTGGTACCCTGGGTTACATACGCTTCAGGTTATAGAGTTCACTAACCCAGAAATAGTACCTCAGGTTAAGAACTTTGCTTCAGGATGAGAACAGAAATTGTGTGGTGGAGGCGGCAGAGGAGGTCACATTAGCTAAAGTGGTACCTCAGATTAAGAACAGTTTCAGGTTCAGAACAGACCTCCAGAACGAATGAAGTTCTTAACCTGAGGTACCACTGTAGTAGCTTTGATTCAGGTGACAAACTTGAGCATCTAAACAAGCAAGCAGATACATTTATGGGTCTATTTTCAGCCCTATAGACAGCCCTGTTTAGGGAAGTTTTTAATATTTGATGTATTATAGTATTTTAATATTTTTTTGGAAGCCGCCCAGAGTGGCTGGGGAAGCCCAGCCAGATGGGCGGGGTATAAATAATAAATTATTATTATTATTATTATTATTATTATTATTATTATTATTATTCATCCTGTGTTTTTTCCATTGTTTCCTCTGTACGAAGTTTTTAAAGATTAACAAATATGTTGATAAAAATGAAACAAAAATGCACTAATGTTTTTCTAAGTAACGAAGGGAATGGTCAACTCAGTAAATCACAGAACCATACAATTGTCGAGTTGGAAGGGACCCCAAGGGTCATCTAGTCCAACCCCCTGAAATGCAGGAATCTCAGCTAATGCAAAGATGCACAGTCTCCTAAGGGATGTTCAGTCGAAATCTCCTTTCTTGTAACCTGGAACCATTTGTTCAGGTCGTACGCTCCAGAGCAGGAGTTCCATCTTCCATGTGACAGCCCTTGAGATATTTGAAGATGGCTGTCCTATCTTCTCTCAATCTCCTCTTTTCCAGGCTAAACATGCCCAGCTCCTTCAACCGCTCCTCATAAGGCTTGGTTTCCAGACCCTGGAACTCTGACAACTTAATCTTTCTAGTTCCTTTTATTTTCCTTTCCTTTCCCTTTCCTGGAAGCTGCTATTAAAATTCAACTGGGGGGGGGGGGGTTGGTTTGAAAAAAAAGCAAAATAAGAAGGTAAGGATCTGGCTAAAACAAGGGTGCCCCTGAGGATGCGCAGATTCCCCCGCACAAAGTAGCTCAACTCACAAAGAATCAGGGATTTGGGGCTGGGAGCTCACACTGCTTAGCTGCCTTGATCTCCATCACCTCCTTAATATATATATTTTTAAAAAAGATATCAAGTGCTGCTCTTCCTCAGAGCTGGGAAAAGAGTGAATGCAGAATCAAGATTGGGGGGGGGAGAGAGAGAGAGAGAGAGAGAAGGCAAGAGATATATTTAGCTACCAACTGGCATGAGAAGAAAGCAAAAACGCTTCCCCCAGCCTAACCTTGGGACCTGCTATTGTGTTGCAACAAGGGGCAGACTACGGATCACACCAACCCCAGGGGTGGCAAAGTGCCAGCGTCACACACATTCTTCGTGGGGTTTTGTTTTGTGTGGTTTTTTTTTTTCCGGGTGGTGGTGGGGAGAAGAGTGTGAGGGTGTGTGATTTTCCTTGGCAAGTCCCCAAAGAGCAGCCCTGCCTCCCCGCCAGGCTTCTCAGGCCCTGGAAAGAGTTCCCATGCCAACGTTCCCTTCCCCACAGAGAACTTCACTCCTTCCTCCAGCCTTCTAAATGCAGACACGCAGGTACCCAGGCGAGCCTGGCAGGAGAGCGGGGAAGGTGGTGTCGAAATCAGAAGCAATCAGGGCAAGGGAGAATATCTTAGCATTCAGCCCAGGGATTGGGGGGGGGGACCCAGTGCCCTCGGGGGAGGCGGCTGGACTCCAGCTCCCAGCAGCCCCCAGATAGCACATGGGGTGATGGGTGCTGTAGTCCAGCAACACCTGGAGGGCTTCGGCGGCGTCTTAAACACATGTCCCAACCAATCAGGGACCACATATTAAATGCACTTGCAGAAGGGTGCAGTGATGTCTCCTGGACTCCAGCTCCCATCAGCATGGCCAATGGTCAGGGATGATGGGAGTTGGAGTCCAGCAACACCTGGAGGGCTTCAGCGGCATCCTAAACACATGCCCCAACCAATCAGGGACCACATATTAAATGCACTCACAGAAGGGTGCAGTGATGTCTCCTGGACTCCAGCTCCCATCAGCATGGCCAATGGTCAGGGATGATGGGAGCTGAAGTCCAGCAACACCTGGAAGGCCTCAATGGCTTCCTAAACACATGTCCCAACCAATCAGGGACCACATGTTAAATGCACTCACAGAAGGGTGCAGTGATGTCTCCTGGACTCCAGCTCCCATCAGCCCCCAGCCAGAATGGTCAATGTTCAGGGATTATGAGACCTGCAGTATCTACCATAGTAGTGTGGTGGTTCGAGTGTTGGACTAGAGCCTGGGTGACCAAGGTTCAAATCCCCACCTGACCAAGAAGATCATGGGGTGACCTTGGGCCAGTCGCTCCCTCTCAGTCTAACCTACCTCACAGGGTTGTTGTGGAGATGAAGAGAGTTATGTACACTGTCCTGATCTCCTTGGAGAAAATGGTGGGATATGAATGCAATCAATGTGTGTGTGGGGGGGGTCACAGTTTTCCCTAACCCTCATTTATGCATCACTCCACAGAATCCTCACAACAACCCTGCAAGGCAGTATAGAGCCAGTGTGGTGTAGTGGTTCAGAGCGGTGGACTCGTAATCTGGTGAACCGGGTTCGATTCCCCGCTCCTCCACATGCAGCTGCTGGGTGACCTTGGGCCAGTCACACTTCTCTGAAGTCTCTCAGCCCCACTCACCTCACAGAGTGTTTGTTGTGGGGGAGGAAGGAAAAGGAGAATGTTAGCCGCTTTGAGACTCCTTAGGGTAGTGATAAAGCGGGATATCAAACCCAAACTACTACTCCTCAGTATGACTGTTGTTATAGCCATAATGCAGACAGGGCATCGAGGCAGAGCGCTTAAGGAAGGGGCGGGGAATTGAGGCAGCCACAATCGGGAATCCAGCCTGGGGGAAATAATCGGGGTGCAATGCAGAACCAGCGAGGGGTGTGGCGTGGAGAGCCAGACAGAGAGGTCCCGGTGGACACATGCTCACCCTTAAGATTCCCAATCCCACCCACAACTTTGCAAGTCTGACGCGGTGTGCTTGCTCTCTCCCTGGGCTAGGATGCAGTACAGGAACAAGCAGATGAATTAATGGAGGAGAATGCCTCCTGCGCATGTGCACAGCAGCCGCACTTTCCCAGCTGACAAACCGTCTCACACCCACCCAGCCAGGAAGGTCTATTTGCTTGTTTTATTCCTTGCATTTTCTCGCCACCTCTTCCTCAAAAGAGCTCAGAGGTGGTGGTGCTCTTGCTTCCCCCAGCGCTGTATCTCTGCAAGGGAAGGTTATGTGCAGAGAGAGCAACTGCCAGATTTTCTTGCCACACAACAACCGCCCTGCGGGGTAGGCAAGAAAGAGCAATTAGCCCAAGGTTGAGAAAGATTCATTCTGGCAGCCTCAGTCTGTCCTCAGCCAACCCCACCTACCTGCCCTTTTAACTACAACCAATCAGGGGACGGCTCAGCCTCCCATTGGCTCTGGCTCCACCCACTGCTGGGCTGCCCGCCTTCCGCTCTGCCACGCCCACCCCACTCCCTCCACCCCCTTACGCTACAACAACCTTGCAAGGTAGGTTAGGCCAAGAGATTATTATTGGAGCAAGATTCCTGTCCCCCATGAACATAATCGGCTGGGTGGGGATTTGAACCCACATCTCTACCAGTCCGAGTATAGCGCTCTAACTGCCACACCGCTCTCAGTTCCCCCAGTACTGAGTTCAGCTCCAAAGAGTTTGCAAGCTCCTAGGTGCTGGACAGCTCAGTCAGTAGAGCAGGAGACTCTTTATCTCAAGGTCGTGGGTTTGAGTCCCACATTCGGCAAAAGCCTCCTGCATTACAGGGGGTTGGACTAGATGACCCTGGTGCCCCCTTGCAATTCTACATTACTATGATTCCTCTCTGAATCTGAGATTTAAAGTCCCGTGGCACAAAGGGGTCGCAATAGCCGTAAATGCATGTTCCTCGGGTGTCAGAATCTTAAAGCGCACCTTCCCCTTGTCTGCCCCAGACTCTTGATGGAAGGGCAATGGGGAGGGGGATCGAAATGAAATTCGGAATGAATAGGATCTAGGACATTCCCTAAGGAAGTCAGACTATCCTCTACCAGGGCCAGGGCCTTCTCAGTGATGGCTCCGAACTGGTGGAATGCTCTGTCCCATGAGACCAGGGCCCTGCAGGATTTAACTTCCTTTCGCAGGGCCTGTAAGACAGAGCTATTCTGCCTGGCTTTCAGCTTGAACTTAGCCTGGTCTTTTATTCCCCTTCCTTCCCTCCCCCTCCTTTTTTTATGAAGATTACCCGCTCTGGGATCCCGCAGCTAATTCTCCCCAGGTCTCCTCGCTGGCCCAAATAGAACTAATTTAGCCAGCTAGCCCTGGTGATCATCTAATGTTTATTGGATGGATTTCACCCCTAAATTGATTTTTGAATTCTGAATTTATTGTTATTCACGTTTTATACTGTATTTTATGCTGTTTTTTGTCGCATCAATTAAGTGTTTTAAATTTGTTGTTAGCTGCCCTGAGCCCGGTTTTCTGAACTGGGAAGGGCGGGGTATAAATAAAGATTTGTATTATTACGCCTAAAAACACATACAATTTCAGCCCCTTCCCTTACAAAGCAAGAAAAGAGGCCCCCGTGGGGACATGACGCCCCCCCCCCACCATTATCTGTGTTTAGCAAGAGGCCAGGAAGAAGCAGCAAAATTAAAATTAAAAAACTAAAATTAAAATTTTCACCTGGGTCACGGATGGGAGAGCCTTTAGTCCTACAGATTATTGGCTGGACTACAGCTCCCATGATTCCTTGCCATGGCCATGGCCGCTGCTAGGCTTGCTGGGAGTTGGAGTCCAACAAGACCTGGAGAGTTGCAGCCTCCCCAGCCCCCTGTGCACTCATATAGCTCAAGTCCTGCCATTCACCCCTGCTGGTCAGATGCTCTCCAGCTAAAGCACCGCAGGCACTTTCTGCCCTCCAGAAGGAAAGGCACCTTGAAATGCTGCAGAGTGTCATTGTGAAAAGAAAAGCAGCAGCACAGACGTCCCCGGAGGGAGATTCCTAGAGGGGAAGTTAGGTCTCAGCCTCCATGGAGCTTACAGTGCCAAACACACAAATGGGGGCAGGGGCAAAACAGAGGGAGACAGGACATGCTCAGCGATGGGAGGAGAAGAGGGGAACTTTTTCAGTCTGAGGGCCACACTGCCTGCTGGGGGCCACATGCCAGGTGTCGGCGGGGCCAGAGGACAAAGTGGGCGGGGCAACAGATGCCCATTTTCACTTCCGTACTTTTGGCTAGTTTCTACATTTAGCTGAGATTCCTGCACTGCAGAGAGTTGGACGAGATGACTCTGAGGGTCCCTTCCAAAGTGACGATTCTACATTTCCATGACATTTTCCTCCAAGGAAAACAAGATGCATTATCAGAGTTCAAGAATGCATTCCAGCCACACAGAAACATCCATGGAGGATACGAAGAAGAGTCTTTAAACAGAATGGCTGGGGAGGTAGCCTAGGGAGGGAGGGAGTTAGAGAGGCTTGAACCCCCAAGCCTAAAATTCTCTATGCCACTACTGTGGCGTATGGAACAATTTTTCCAAACAAGCTAGTTCAGGGGGCAAAATCAATCCACCTGTGAGCGGGTGGCCCTACAGGTTAAACCACAGAGCCTAGGACTTGCCAATCAGAAGGTCGACAGTTCGAATCCCCAAGACGGGGTGAGCTCCCGTTGCTCGGTCCCTGCTCCTGCCAACCTAGCAGTTCGAAAGCACATCAAAGTGCAAGTAGATAAATAGGTACCTCTCCGGCGGGAAGGTAAACAGCGTTTCTGTGCGCTGCTCTAGTTCGCCAGAAGCGGCTTAGTCATGCTGGCCACATGACCCAGAAGCTGTACGCCGGCTCCCTCGGCCAATAAAGCGAGATGAGCGCCGCAACCCCAGAGTCGGTCACGACTGGACCTAATGGTCAGGGGTCCCTTTACCTTTGCCTAAATATGAACTTCCATGTCCGGTGGCAGTCTATCTCTCCATACCAGGCTCCTTAGAGGGGAGCGAACATCAAGGAATGCTCCACCACCACATCTTGCTTCCCAGTTTTGTCCAGCTGTCTGTTTTTTATATGTATCATTTGTAGGCTGCTCTTCCTCCCTAAGGAGTGGTTTAACAATCAATGCCTCTTAACAGGGAAGTGGGAATTGTAGCTCTGCGAAGGGAACCGGGGTTTTCCTAACAACCCTCAGCCCCTTTAACAAACTGCAGTTCCCATAAGTCTTGTGGGAGGAGGGAGGGAAGCCATGACTGGTTAGAGTGGTATTGTGGTGCTTGAAATGTACGGTTCAAATGTGGCATAAAACAGGGCTGGTAACATCTGTCACTCTCCAGATGTTGTTGGACTACAACTCCAATCATCCCCAGCCAGCACTGGCCTGTTGAGATGGGAGTCAGAAGGCAGCAATATTGGAAAGGGCCACTGGATTCCTCATCCTCAGGTTGGAAAATAAGGTGAGTGAGAAAATTATTGAATGTTAAAATGACGTCGGAATGAAACGAAGCGGTTTTAGTAATAAGGTTAAACAGGAATATGTAAAAATCGATTAAGAAATAAGATAAAACAAAGAGGGTAAGGATTTGCTGAATTAACTATCTGAACTGGAATACAAAAAAGGGAGGTTTGAGGAAGTCATGAAAATAAGTAAATGAACTCTAAGATATAGAAAGAGGGATTTACTTTTAATTGTTTTTATTTTTTCTGTAATTTGTATTTTTTGTTTTTGTTTTCATCAATTTTGTAACCTTTTTTTTACTGAAATTTTAATAAATATAATTTATTTTTTTAAAAAAAGGAAAATAAGGTGAGTGATTTGGG
The DNA here is from genome assembly GCF_951804945.1 of Podarcis cretensis. Lineage (NCBI taxonomy): Eukaryota > Metazoa > Chordata > Lepidosauria > Squamata > Lacertidae > Podarcis > Podarcis cretensis. The sequence goes on from NC_137186.1 coordinate 10,039,956, forward strand.
ATGTGTGTGTGCATAACAGGAACTTATGAAATGGGAGTGGTGTCAAGGAGATGGGTAGAAAAAGCGATTGCCTTTTCCTCCTAATATTGAAATTTGGGGAATGACCCAATGACATTAATTGGCAGCGAGGATTCAGAACAGAACCCGCCCTCCCAAAGGATCATATGCACAAATGATACTATAATTTATTATTATTATTATGAATTACATCTGTATCCCACCTTTCCTCCCAAGGAGCTCAAGGCAGCTTACGTTGTTCCCCTCCACCCCATTTTATCTTCACAACAACCCCGGGAGGTAGGCTAGGCTGAGAGTAAGTGATTGGCCCAAGGTCACCTACTAAGCTTCACAGCTGGGTGTGAATTCGAACCCAGCTCTCCCAGGTCTGAGTCTGACATGCTAAGCTCACTTGTATCTATATGATATAGGAGCGATTGTTCTGTTTTAAGATGGGTGTTATATATAAAATTAAGATTGTCTTTAAAATACGCTAATATTTTAAGTGTTTTTAAACACATGCAGCTGTTTGATATATGCTTTCACGATATTGCAAAAGGCATTGGGATGCCCGCTGGGAAATTATTTGTAAACGAAATTTAACGATAAATAAATACGTTTTAATATTATGTCAATTGTTGGTAGCAGTATCTAGCTGTCCACGCAACCAAGGATTGTCTAAACATTCGTTCCTCCAGCACCACTCCTTTAACAACGGATGGAGAACCTGTGGCGGAATTCCAGCTCCCATCGCTCATGACCAGTCCATCGGAAGTCCAGCAACATACAGAGTGCTTTGAGTTTCCCCATCTCCACAATCAATGAGCTGAAACAGGGGAATTTTTCAGCACAGAGTTAACCTCTGGAACTCCATGCCACAGGACAGCGCAAGGCTAACTGGGCTCAGATAGGGAGCAAACAGCCCCCAAGGGAAGGCAGCTCCGAAGAAATAAAAGCTCTCAGCAGATACCGAACCAGAGCAACACCCTTAATTCTGCCCCCCACAGTTCTGGTACCCATGAAGCTCAAATGTCAGGTTAGAGGGACCTCTAAACAAGGGTTTGAGGAGTTATTTCATCCCCAAAGCCCTTTAATTCCGGCATAAATCTAGTGGAGGAAAAGGTGTGCCCTACTGAGAGCAACATGTTAGATGGCCTTTGGCCGGATCCAGCCAGGCTTTTCTTAGGTGCCTTTTTTTTATTGAAAAGGGCCAGCAAAAAGGGAACATGGGGAGCTGCCTGAGTTCAGACCACTGATCTCAATATTGTCTACACAGGCTGGCAGCAGCATTCCAGGGTTGCAAGAAGGGGACCTCCCTACCTGGAGATGTCACTGGGGATCAAACCAGGTACCTTCTGATGCAAAAGCCGATGCTATGCCACTGAGCTACAGCAGCAGCACAAGGGAGGAGGGAAGAAGAACCACTGTGCATTTCAGATTCAGAAGGGGGGGGCCCACGAACCCAGCAGCATCAGGGCCCAGAAAGGGGGTGCCTCCTGTCTCAAATGATTAAGGGGTTTCCTGTCCATCATCTTCCCCTCTCTCTCTCACACACACACTCTAGTCAAAAATCACACGACTGCAAGCTGAAAAGCAGCTGCAACCCCCAGTAGCTCCCTACAGAAATCAACAGCCGGATTACCCCATGGAAAACCCCGATTGAAGAAAGAGGGGGAACATGGAGGACAATTTTGGCTCTAAATCAGGGGGTGGGGGAGCTCTCAAAATGCAACCCATCACCTTTCCGCTATGATGTACTACAACCAATGCCCACCCCCAATCCTGGAATATTCTCCTATGGAGGCGGCAGTAGGGTGTGCAAGCCAAAGAGTCAAGTGGGGGGGGGGTGAAAAATAAGAATACTGTGAGCAGAAACCCACTGATCATTTTTTTCCTGCTCCCCACCCCCAAGCATCTTCCAATAGCGATCAGAGATGGAAGCTGGCTAGGTGGGAAAATGCACTCCAGGCTGCATGCCCGATCCCATTTACATGCGAGTAAACCCCGCCGGGTTTAATGGGATTTAATTCCGAATAGGCACGGTTTGGATTACACAGCAGGGGGGAAAGCACTGTGACCCCGCCCTTCTCTCTCTTTCTCTATTCACCGCCTCCCCCCCCCCAATACCACCTGTATCCCTTTCTTACTGGAGAAGGGGGTGGGGGGGTCCATCAAGCCTTCTTTCTGGGGAGGTAAGGGAGCAATTTGGGCGGGAGGAGCCACCAGAGTCTTCCCTCTCACCTAAGCATGCCATCCCTTCCGCCACCCCGCCCCCAAAAAAGAATCAACCGCAACTGTGAATGGAGGGAGGGGAAAACCCAGGCAAACTTCAATTGGCGCTAACGTTACCATGGGGAGCACATTCATGCGCGCAACTTCGGTTGCTGTTGGCGGGTGGGGGGGGGAGCAGCTTTCCATCCCACCCTCTTTACGACTGAGATATGTTAACGCCACCTCCCACCCCCCCAAAACGATGCAAGGTACCCTCACCAATTTTTAGACGTGGCTCCCCTTTTTCCTTCCCCCCTCCCTCCCCAACAAAGTCACGCGTCGCGATTCAGAAATTGCCTTCTTGGTTTGGAGAGCGCCGGTGCGCGCTTTTTGGAGAGGTTGGAAGGCGCCTTCCAGGACATCCGCCCCCCAAATAAAACCACACACACGCCTTCCGAGGCTCCGGGGGGGGGCGGGGGGAGCCGCGCCTACCTTGGAGTACAAGCCCCACGACAGCTCCGTCTCGATGACCATCACGACGATGCCGAACATGCCGAAGATGAGCGCGTAATCGCTGAGCCTTTTGCGCTTCTCGAAGAGGGCGCGCCGGTGGCCCAGGCGGTAGCCGATGTTCTGGTTCTTGCGCTTGGGCGCTTTGGCGAAGGAGGGCCCCCCGACGGGCGGGTGCTTGTGGGGGGCACCTCCGGTCCCCGACAGCCCGGCCGTGTTGGGGTGCAGCCCTTGCGGGGAGTGGTTGTCCTCCCGGGAGATGACGATCTCCGGCGGGTGAGCCCCGGCGCCCAGAAGTTGCAGCGGCTGCGCTTCGGCGGCGGCCTCGGCGTCCAGCAGGTTCCGACGGGAGGCGCTGAGGCGGCTGAGCGGCTTCATGACTCCGCCGCTGTACTTGCACGAGCTCATGGCGATCTCGGTGAAGGGGTTGCTGTCCCGCCGGTGCGCCAGCGGGCTGGCCTGCCGGTGCTTGCCGCCCGTGCCCGCGCCGCCGCCGCCGCCGCTGGAGCTGGGCGAGTGGCCCGGGGCCGCCCAGTGCTCGCCGCTTACATTGGGCTGGCTCCCTTGGCGGGAGGAAGGGCGGAGGGCGGCCACCGGGGGAGGAGCCCGCAGGGGACCCGCCGCCGCCGCCGTCGTCGCCGCCGCCGCTGGAGCCAAGCTGGGGGGCGCGGCGGACGGGCGCGGCTCGTCCCCCGAGGGCGGGCAAGGCGGGCGCGACTCGTCGGCGTCCAGATCGCCCACGCCGGAGTCGTGGAAGGGCCCCGACGGCTCCATCTCCCGGCCCTGGCTTGCCCCTGCCCGGGCTCAGCGCGCTGCCTCCCCCAGGGCAGGGGCATCCAAGCGGCCCCCTCGGATGCCCAGCCTGCGGGGCGGGGCGGGGTGGCGAGGCGGCGGCGGCGGCGGCGGCGGAGAAGCGACGGCCCGGAGCTGCCGGCGCCAGCTGCTGCAGCCGAGCCGCGAGCGGGGCTTGAATGGCCAGCCAGCCAGCGCTGCCTCTCGCGCGCGCCGCCAGCCAAGCCCACCTGCCGTCGGAGGCCGCTCATTGGCTGCCCGGGAGCAGCCGCCGGGCTGACATCACCCCCTCCCCCGCCCGCCGCCCCCTCCCCAAAGGCACCGGCGGCCAGTGCGCCTGTGCGCGCCCCGCGGCACCACGGGAATTGGAGTCCGCCGCGCCTTTGCCCTCGACTGGGCGGACGGCTGGGCTGCGCTTTTGGCTCTCTCGGGATCGCCGCGCGAGGCTGATCCATCGGACACGCGAGTCCAGGCAGGAGTCCGCGGCACCGAGGTGCGGGGTGTGAGGCAGGTGGGGAGATCAACAGGTGAAGCTTTGCATGCCCATCCGCTGCGAAGCTTTGCCGGTGGGATTTTCACCCGCCGGCGTGTGTCTGTCTTCGCTCTCTCCATCCCTTCCCTGGTCTGATTTATACCAGTCTGTCTGTCTATCTGCCTGTTGTCTTTGTCCATGGAGTTTTCTTGGCAGGGATACTGGAGTGGCTTGCCGGTTCCTGCTCCAGGTGGATCACGTTTGGTCAAAACTCTCCACTATGACCTGTCCATCTTGGGTGCCCTGCTCGACATAGTTCATAGCTTCTCTGAGTTATTCAAGCCCCTTCGCCACGGCAAGGCAGTGATCCATAAAGGGCCAACAAAGGTCCGCATAGTTAAAGCTATGGTTTTCCCAGTAGTGATGTATGGAAGTGAGAGCTGGACCATAAAGAAGGCTGATCACCGAAGAATTGATGCTTTTGAATTCTGGTGCTGGAGGAGACCCTTGAGAGTCCCATGGACTGCAAGAAGATCAAACCTCTCCATTCTGAAGGAAATCAGCCCTGAGTGCTCACTGGAAGGACAGATCCTGAAGCTGAGACTCCAATATTTTGGCCACCTCATGAGAAGAGAAGACTCTCTGGAAAAGACCCTGATGTTGGGAAAGATGGAGGGCACAAGGAGAAGGAGACGAGAGGACGAGATGGTTGGACAGTGTTCTTGAAGCTGCCAGCATGAGTTTGACCAAACTGCGGGAGGCAGTGGAAGACAGGAGCGCCTGACATGCTCTGGTCCAGGGGGTCACGAAGAGTCGGACACAACTAAATGACTAAACAACAACAACAAGTCTTATCTGCCAGTCAGTTCTATCCCTCATGAGAGGTGCACATGGAAGGATGGAGTGAAACAACTCCAAACCAAATAAATATGTCTCTCTTTAATCTATGTATGTTTGTTCGCGTACTTAACAAGAGCCATGCTGGATCAGGCCAGGTCTGGGATAGCTCAGCCGGTAGAGCGTGAGACTCTTAATCTCAGGGTCATGGGTTCGAAACCCACCTTGGGCAAAGGATTGTTGCAATGCAGGGGGCTGGACTAGATGATCCTCGTGACCCATTCCAGCTCTGTGATTCTGTCTAGTCCAACATTCTGTTCCCAAAATGGCCAATGGGAGGCCTCCCCAGGTTCAGTCCCGGCAGCATCTCCAAGTGAGGCCGGGATAGATTCCTATATGAACCCCTGGAAAGCTGCTGCCAGTCAGTGCAGACAGATCTGACCGAATAAAGCCGCATATAGAGACATATAACATACAGTGAAATGAGAGTTGATCCCCGGAGTGAACAGGGACATGGTGTATCACAGGCATAGGCAAACTCGGCCCTCCAGATTATTTGGGTCTACAACTCCCAGCATCCCTAGCTAACAGGACCAGTGGTCAGGGATGATGGGAACTGTAGTCCCAAAACATCTGGAGGGCAGAGTTTGCCTATGCCTGGTGTATCATATGGTTACCCAAAGCACATACAGTGGTACCTCAGGCTACAGACGCCTCAGGTTACAGATGCTTCAGGTTACAGACCCCGCCAACCCTGAAATAGTACCTCGGGTTAAGAACTTTGCTTCAGGATGAGAACAGAAATCGGGCTCCGGCGGCAGTGAGAGGCCCCATTAGCTAAAGTGGTACCTCAGGTTAAGAACAGTTTTAGGTTAAGAACAGACCTCCGGAACAAATTAAGTTCTTAACCTGAGGTACCACTGTACTATGAATTTTGCTTCCAGGAAAGAGAGAAATGGCCACCGATCTGGATAACTTCCCGAGGGTCATCTATTCCAATCCCCTGCAATGCAGGAATATCAGTGAATATACATGACAGGTGGCCATCCAACCTCTGATACTCCATATCAGGAGAGGGCAGGGTCCCACATGGTGGCTGTTTATCTCTTTTCTGGAAGCAAAAAGCTGCAGCTGAACCACCACCAACAACAAAAAACAGATGGGCAGAGGATAAATAATAAAATGATCATGATGGAACAGGAAGTCCCTATTTTCATCAGAGAAATGTTGGAGAGTATGTATTCCCACCTGAGAGGGAGGAGATAAAGTGGATGGGATAAGTTTTTCTCCGTCTCCTCTTACCAGGACATGAGGTCATCCTTGGAAGGTTGGAAGATTCAGGCCAGGAAGAAAAGGAGTATCAGTCTTGATGCGTTTTACATCTATTAACACAAAAAGCAGCTGAGTGTTTGCAAAAAGCTCTTCTCTGACCAAGAGGCTCAGCTCCCTCAGGGGCAAAGCTATAATCTCTTGGCCTGGCCTCTCATTGGCTCTGGCGCCACCTACTGTTGGGCTCCTTGCCTTCCCAGCCCCAAAGGGCCCTAGCCATCAGTTCTATTTTCCTGTTCCTCCCTCCCCGAATTGTAACCTCCTTGGGGCAGGGACTTGCCCTTAGGCTTGCTCTGCAAAGCTGCCTCTCTCCGGGTCAGATTATTTGCCCATCAAGCCCAGTACCACCAGTTACGACTGGCAGAAGCCCCCCAAGGCAGAGAGTGGTATCTTCCATTATCTCCCAGTCATTTTAACAGGAGATGGCAGGAATTGAATCTGAGACCTTATGGGTGCACTACTGATCTGTCATCCCTCTCCAAAAACCAGACATTCTGATGATGCTGTACGAATTAACATTCTCTATTTCCAGCGTTCAGGCTGTGAATAGAGGGGAAGCCAAAAGAGTAACCAACCAAATACAAGGAACACCTGAATTTAGTACCAAAAGTGGGGGTGGAGGGGTCTAGGAGAGATTAAAGAAGCTCAAAACCAGACCAGTGAAGACTAAGAGCAGAAGAGACCTGCTAGATCAGACAAGTGGTCCATCTAGTCACACATCCTAGTCTCACAGTTGCCAGCCAGATGGGAAACCCCCTTGTGCACAAAAGCAGGTCTCCCCTCCTGTAATTTCCAGCAACTGGTATTCAGAAGCATTGGTGCCCCCGGCTGTGGAAGCAGAGCAGAGCCATAGCAGCTAGCAGCCATTCACATAACTCTCTTCTCCATGAATTTGCCCACTCCTCTTTTAAAGCCACCCAATTTGTTGGCCATCACTGCCTCCTGTGGGAGTGAGTTCCACAGTTTAACAATGTGCTATGTGAAGAAGTAGGGACGCGGGTGGCGCTGTGGTCTAAACCACAGAGCCTATGGCTTGCCGATCAGAAGGTTGGCGGTTCGAATCCCCACAACGGAGTGAGCTCCCGTTGCTCGGTCCCTGCTCCTGCCAACCTAGCAGTTTGAAAGCATGTCAAAGTGCAAGTAGATAAATAGGTACCACTCCGGCGGGAAGGTAAAGGCCTTTCTGTGCACTGCTCTGGTTCACCAGAAGCGGCTTAGTCATGCTGGCCACGTGACCCACAAGCTGTACACCGGCCAATAAAGAGAGATGAGCGCCGCAACCCCAGAGTCGTCCGCAACTGGACCTAATGGTCAGGGGTCCCTTTACCTTTAATGTGAAGAAATACTTTATTTCATCTTCCAACATTCACCTTCATTGGATTCCCACCAGTTTGGATGTTAACAAGGGAGGAAAAACACCCCTCTGTGCTATGGATATTTTTATATACCTCTTACTCTCCTTTTCTCTAAAGCGATAAAGTCTCAAATGCGACCCCCTGAGCCTGCTCTGTAGCCACAGACTGCTGGCTGTTGAAGGACGATTATTTAATTAGATTATTAAAAGGGGGGAGTGTTGTGTAACACTGGAGGTTAAACCATTTTGGCAGCAGGATGCAGAAAGCCCCCTGAAGACGAAAGGCAGTAAACCCGCTTCATAGCTGGCCTACCGAAGAGTAAAATGGCACAGGGCACCAACTGTGCAGTTTGAGAAAAGTGCACTTAGATAGTACACTTAAAGGTTCCTGGGCGTTAGCCACCAAACGGAGCACATTAATGCTATTTCTGAAGCAAGAACGACGGTTGGTGCCATACGCTTTACACCTCTCTGCCCGCGTCCTGCTTGCCCTAGGCAGCAGGACGGGTTCGTTTAAGAAATATTGCTTTTAATTTCACATCCCGTTAGACAACGACATCAAATGCAGAAGGAGCAGCGGGGTTCCCCTCTCCTCCAAACTCTCAGGAGCGAGGCGTTTTGCGCTTTGCATTTAATGCAAAGGTTGCCTCCGGCCAGCGAGGATCTGCATCGGATACTTCCTGAAGGAACTGCAGGGTGCTGACTCAGGATGGCCCATTAGTGAAGGGTTACTTGGAAAACCAACAGAACCGTCTGTCTCGGAATGGTCTTAGGAAAATACCGAAGCCGAAAAAGAAAGAAATCTGAGCTCTACAAGAAGATTCTGCGGTTGGAGAGACATTGGCCCTGCCAATGGGCAGGGCATTTGGGAATGGGTCCATAGCTGTCAACTTTTCCTTATTCTTGCAAGGAATCCTATTTGGAATAAGGGAATTTCCCTTAACAAAAGGGAAACATTGACAGCTATGGAAGGGTCTGCTGGGGCCCACTTGTAAGAGCCTCCTGGCCCTCCCCTAAGAAGTGGCCTTGGTCCCCCTGGCTCAGTACTGTACTGTCCACACCAGGCGTCCTCAACCTCTGCCCTCCAGATGTTTTGAGACTACAGTTCCCATCATCCCTGACCACTGGTTCTGCTAGCTAGGGATCATGGGAGTTGTAGGCCAAAAGCATTTGGAGGGCCGAGGTTGAGGAAGCCTGGTCCACACCAACTGGCAGCAGCTCTCCAGGGTTTCAGGCAGGGAATGAACCTGGAGCTTTCTTGCATGCAAATCTGCTGCGTCAATACACCAGACATTGCCAAACTTGGCCCTCCATATGTTTTTTGGGACTACAACTCCCATCATCCCTAGCTACCAGGAGCAGTGGTCAGGGATGATGGGAGTTGTAGTCCCAAACATAGCTGTCAACGTTTCCCTTTTTTTTAAAGGGAAATTCCCTTATTCTGAATAGGATTCCTCGCAAGAAAAGTGAAAAGTTGACAGCTATGGTCCCAAAACATCTGGAGGGCTGAGTTTGGCCATGCCTGCAATACACTCTCCCTCAAAGCAAAGTAAGAATCTAGTCTTTGTCAGTCATAGAGCCGTAGAGTTTGGGGGGACCCCAAGAATCATCTGTTCCAACCCCCTGCAAAGCAGGAATATGCAGCTGTCCCGCACAGGGAACGAACCTGAAAGCTTGGCCTTATCAGCACCACACTCTAACCAAGTCTAAATGAAGGGCTGGTTTAAATAGGAATGTTGGATGCTGCCTATCAACTAAGACACCTGGTCTACCCAGCTTAATTGTGTCTGCAGTGACTCCCAGTCCCATCTGGAGACACCAAGGATTGCATCTGGGACCTCCGGCCAGCAAAGTGGATGCGCTACCCACTGAGTTATGGCGCTTACCCCCCCCCCCAAAAAAAAATATATTATAGTCCTCATCGTTTTTAATAAAGGGCTTAAATAGAAGCCTAGACATCTGAGTCATATCATTGGTTCACCTATGTCTGATGCTCCGCCCACTGAGCTAAGGCCCCTCCCACAACCTCCTTGCTCCCTCGCCTTTCACTCTGACTCAAACAACAGCTGCATCAAGTGGCTGATGCAGATTTTTGTTCCTTCTGTTCCGAGTCTTTTGAATGACTTTGAAAACAGAATAGATTTATGATGTGTGTGTGTATAAATTTCCTTTGTTCCTTCTATAAGTGAAATCAGGTGGTGAGTGCCAGCACAAATACTTCCAAAAGGGAGTAATTGGGGAGGTTTCTGTATGCTTAGACTAAGGAAACATGAAGTTTGCAAGAGTACCAAACACATCCCCTCCCCACAAAAATATCCACTCAGGCCCTGTCGTCGTCGTCGTCTTCTTCTTCTTCTTCTTCTTCTTCTTCTTCTTCTTCTTCTTCTTCTTCTTCTTCTTCTTCTTCTTCTTCTTCTTCTTCTTCTTCAGAGCCAGTGTGGTGTAGTGGTTAAGAGCGGTGGACTCGTAATCTGGTGAACCGGGTTCGATTCCCCGCTCCTCCACATGCAGCTGCTGGGTGACCTTGTGCCAGTCACACTTCTTTGAAGTCTCTCAGCCCCGCTCACCTCACAGAGTGTTTGTTGTGGGGGAGGAAGGGACAGGAGAATGTTAGCCGCTTTGAGACTCCTTCGGGTAGTGATAAAGCGGGATATCAAATCCAAACTCTTCTTCTTCTTCTTCTTCTTCTTCTTCTTCTTCTTCTTCTTCTGCTTCTGCTTCTGCTTCTGCTTCTTCTGCTTCTTCTGCTTCTTCTGCTTCTTCTTCTTCTTCTTCAGAGCCAGTGTGGTGTAGTGGTTAAGAGCGGTGGACTCATAATCTGGTGAACCGGGTTCGATTCCCCGCTCCTCCACATGCAGCTGCTGGGTGACCTTGGACCAGTCACACTTCTTTGAAGTCTCTCAGCCCCACTCACCTCACAGAGTGTTTGTTGTGGGGGAGGAAGGGAAAGGAGAATGTTAGCTGCTTTGAGACTCCTTAGGGGAGTAATAAAGTGGGATATCAAATCCAAACTCTTCTTCTTCTATCTGCCCTTCACCCTAAGGTCCCTGGGCAGGTTAAAACAATTAGATGGGTATTATACAGTTCGGAAAAGGGCAACAAAATTATCATTGAGATGAATCAACTCCTCTATGAGGAAAGATTGCAGCATTTGGAGTTTAGAGAGAAAAGGTGAGAGGTGACACAAAAGCAATTTATGAAATTATGCATGCCATCGAGAAAGTGGATTGAGAAAACTGTTTTTTTTCTCTCTCTCTCATGACCCTAGAACTCGGGGACATCCGATGAAGCGATCGGGACTGTTAAAGGAAGACCTTCTTCTCACAGCGCCGAGTTAAACTGTGGAACTCCCACCTGCAAGATGGCTGACAATTTGGGAGGCTTTAAAAGAGGATCAGACAGATTCACGGAGGAGAGGTCTATCATTGCTTCTGAATAACAGTTGCTGGAAGCTGCGGGATGGGCGGGGGTTTCCCACAAGGGTCTGGGTGGCCAACTTTGACAACAGGATGCTAGACTGGATGTTTAGCTGAGATTCCTGCATTCCAGTGGGTTGGACTAGATGATCCTTTGTGTCCCTTCCAACGCCACAAATCTATGATTCTATTACTAGATGGACCATTGGCTCATGTTCTTATACGTATGTGTTGCATGTCCTTTACATGTCCTCTATTTGAAGGTTGTTGTTTTTTGGCAAAGTAATAAGAAATACCGTAAATAGGAATAAAAATGTGCACCTCACCCCTGAGACCATTCCATCATTAACTATCCAACCTTCTAGAATTTCAACGCCTTTTGTGATAGTTCCAACCCTTTCCGTTTAAACAGTACGAATTCTATGAAACACCTTATTCAGTGGCGTAGCGTGGGTTGTCAGCACCCGGGGCAAGGCAAGTAATTTGCGCCCCCTAACCTGTGGATTTTAGCACTCGAGTGCGAGCGAGCGCCCCCCCCCCAGATGTTGCGCCCGGTGCTGCCGGCCCCCCCTGCACCCCCCACGCTACGCCACTGACCTTATTTGAATGTATCTTCTGCCTGAAGGACTATCTAGTGTACTTTAAACCCGAAATAGGGAGGGCAGGAGGGAGCCCTGAAGTGGACCATTCACAACGAGTGCTTAGACCGCAGCAGGTACACAGCGCTGTCTTCCCCACCAGGGTGAGTTTTCTTGTATTATTATTATTAATTGTAGCCATTCTTTCTTTCTAAAATGGCACCGAGACATAAACACAGCCACATTTTCCTCTTTCTTGGTGACACATGTTCTTTCTTGGGAGCCATGCCAGTGAGGCCCAAGGAGCCACAGAACATTTAAGTGTCCACTGGGAAAGGAAACTGGGGAAACTGGGTAGAGAGGGCATGGAATGGAGTAGCCCCAAGTGGGGCATGGCTGGCCCATTGGAACCCTGAACAGGCTCACTCAGTGCTGCAAGGTTTTTGCTGCGATTCCCAGTTGTAAACTCTTAATTAAACAAAAAAACAAAGATCACAAATAAATCTCTAGAGCTCTCCTTTCTGCCGGAACGATTATCTCTCCAATCTAGGCTCATAGTTTCTCCCAAGACTTTTCTTAGTTTCCCTCCATGTTGCCTGGACGCAGCCTGTGACCACTGACCGCTGCACAACGGTCTCTCTCCACTTGCACCCCAGATGACCGCTCTGGGAGCTGACGGCCGGCCAATGTCACACTGTCCCTTTGGCCACTTCCGTCTCCCTCCAGTTGTCCTCTGCAAAAGAGTCCAAACTTGTTACGTAACCGGGAGTGATCGCCATGGAAGCCAGGAGGAAAAAGTGCCCATTGTAATTTCGTGGGAAACATTTGCAGTCTTTGTTCCGAAAGCCAAACTCCACACACACACACACACACACACACACACTTCTTGTTGAAGTCCTTGCCTTTGAGAAATAAATCTCTTTCATCCATGAGCCTTACAAAAAGAAAAGAGAAACAGCCAATCTGCCAAATACAGAGTCCCAAGTGGAATGCCAGATGAAGCCAAAAAGAGAGAGAAAGACCACAGGCAAACCTGGAGGCTTCTGGGAAAATCGCAACTTTAGGGATGGTTTGGCAGGCCTCAAAGTGGTTGTTATGACGATGGAGCCGGTGTCTATTTTCAGTTATTTAATAAAATTTACATACTGCTTGGTTGTACATAGAACATCTAAGTGGGTTACAAAAAATTTATTTATTTATTTATTTATTTATTTATTTATTTATTATTATTGTTGTTGTTGTTAAGTTGTGGGTGAACATATCAGACAACACAGCGATTCTTCAAACAGCTCTTGTTTATTCACAGGCCAGGACAGAACTGACTGAAGGGCTCAGTCAGCCTGCTTATATAGAGCTCCAGTACCACGTTACTGTAACAACTTTCTAAAACTATCCAATCACTGAACGTCACTTACGATCCTTCATTTGCATAACTATCTACAGTATCCCCCTGCTGGCCCAGGGTGAGAACTTCAGTACATAACAATTATTATTATTATTATTATTATTATTATTATTATTATTATTACCACTACCACTACTACTACTACATTAATATCCTATTTTTTCCCCAAAGCGCACAAGGGGATGTACATAGTTCTCAGTTTTTTCCTCAAAACAACCCTGTGTGGTAAGCAAGGCTGAGAGAAAATGATTCACCCCGTGGGTTTCGTAGCTGAGTGGAAATTTGAACCCTGGTCTCCCAGGCTGGAGTGTAGTGCTCTAACCACTGCTCCCCACTGACAATAAGAGATAGAGTTAAAAACATTATTTTTAAGAAAGGGAATAATTAATATTTACAATAAAAACAGAGTAAAACACATGTGACTTCTACATGTCTCAATAGGCTGAAATGTTTTAAGCAGGTTCTGAAAAGTGTGCCAGCCTGAGGTCAACAGGCAGGCAGTTCCAACCATAGCTGTCAAGCGTCCCTTATTTGGTGGGACAGTCCCTTATCCCAGCGCCATGTCCCGCTACTGTCCCTTATTGATGATGTCCCTTAAATAAGCTACTGAAGGTAATGGGGCCCTTTCTATTTCCAGCTGTCCTTTGTCAACAACAAATTGTTGCTGTTTTTTGTGTGTTGAATATATGCTATATGGTAATTCATGGACCTAATAGGTATCTAAAACCATTTGCACACAATAAAATATGTATTTTCTCAAAGTAATTGTTGATGCTTTATTTTGGCTGCTGATCCCTTATTTTCGAGGCTGCTGGTCCTTTGTTTTCAAATCTGTAAGTTGACAGCTATGCTATGGTTCCAACATGCTGGGGCTGCCACATTAATAGACTGATTATAATTAAAATTGATTAAAAACTTTGATATATATACACATACATACAGTACACACAGACACTGAGTTGGACCCTTGGTCCATTTAGCTCAGTATTGTCCACTTTGACTGGCAAGCAGCTCTGCTGGGCTTCAAATGGAGAGTCCTGCTCTGCCCCGTGTGGAGAATCCAGCTCACCAATTCACCAAGAACGTGTTCTTTCGCTGTAATAGTATGCAACTTTTAAAATAAAAAAACCCCAATTTTTATTAAAGTTTTCACAATGCAAAAAAGTAATATTTAGAACAGATAGAATCAAAAAGACAAGAAAGAGAGGATTAGAGAGAAAGGGAACAAAAAGGACGGAAGGAAATAATAATAATAATATAATAATAATAATAGGGACAGGTTTGATCTTCATAAGGAAACTCCTTTGGCACAAGTGCACCCTGATCATCAGCCACCAGTAATTGGGAAAGCAATGGGTTTACTAATGTACGAGTTGTTGATAATCCACCTGCTTATTTTGGGGAAATGCTTCTCTCGCCTGCCCCCCGCCCCTCCCTGATTCTGCTCTCCCACTTTCTGCTCTCTAAGAGGCTCCCATCCACACACACACACACACACACACACACACACACACACACACACACACACACTGTCTTTCCTCCAAAGGTTGATGGTGGCAGGTTGCCATGGACACAGCATCCAGGTAACTCTCTCCCTGCTCTGCCTCAGCCAGCAAAGCCTGGGACTCGATGGCCTTGCAAATCACAAAGCAATCGGGGAAGGGACATTCCCGCCCCTCCCCACTGCCTGTCCCCCACACCGGAGAGGCTCGCATTTGCCCAGCACACCTGAAGGTCAAGGTTAAAAGCCACCTGTACTACTTCCGGGATCTGCTGGAGCTAAGAGAGGATAAAAATATTTCTTATACACTGATCAAATTAGAAAACCACTTAACAGCACTGCCAGTAAAATGAACAAGGAGAACAATTAATGAACAATTAAAAAAAACAGCTACCCAAAAATCCACAGATGGAAACAGCAGGTTTCTCAAATAAATAAATTTATTTTTTAATTTTATTTTTTTTAAATAAAAATTGCAACATTGAACTGCAGCTATCTGGGCAGCAGGTTTGGTATTTGATATTAATGAACAAATGTATATTATTCAGAAGCAGTGTGGTGTAGTGGTTAGTGTTAGACTACGACCTGGGAGACTTGGGTTCAAATCCCCGCTCAGCCATGAAGCTACCTAGCTGACCTTGCACTAGTCAGTGCTTATCAGCCTAGCCTACCTCACAGGGTTGTTGTGGAGATAAAATGAGGAAGGGGAGAACAACATATGCCACCTTGAGTTCCTTGGGGTGTGGGGGAGATGGTATATAAATGCAATTAATAAATAATAGAATTGTAAGATTGGAAGGGACCACAAGGGTCATCGGGACGTGGGTGGCGCTGTGGGTTAAACCAGCGGCGTAGCGTGGGTTGTCAGCACCCGGGGCAAGGCAAGTAATTTGCGCCCCCTAACCCGGGGCAAGGCAAGTAATTTGCACCCCCTAACCCGGGGCAAGGCAAGTAATTTGCGCCCCTAACCCCTAACCTGCCGCCGCTGCCAGCTTCTTCTTGCTGCTGCCTGGGCTGGGGTATTTACGGTAAGGTAGCCACGGCGGCAGCGGCGGGTCCGTGTCAGGTGATCTGAGGCGAGTTGCCGCTGGCGCTGCCACCCAAACCACGCCGCTTGCCCGGAGGAGGAGGAGGGCAGAGAGGCGAGGAAAATACAACATGGCCCAGCAGCTGCAGCAGCAGTGGCGGCGGGGCTGTGAGGAGGGGCTGCCTGGCGCGCCCTCCGCAGCCCTGACGCGCGGGGACCGCGGCGAGCGCTGAGAGCCGCTGCCTGCCGGACGCCTTCAGCCCAGACGCGCGCACAGCTCGCCGGTTCCACGAGACATGGGGCTCTGCTACAGCCTGCGCCCGAGGCTCTTTGGCGACTCCGGAGGCGGCGAGCGCCCCCCCCAGATGTTGCACCCGGTGCGGCCGGCCCCCCTGCACCCCCACGCTATGCCACTGGGTTAAATCACAGAGCCTAGGGCTTGCAGATCAGAAAGTCAGCGGTTTGAATCCCTGCGACGGGGTGAGGTCCCGTTGCTCTGTCCCTGCTCCTGCCAACCTAGCAGTTCGAAAGCAAGTCAAAAGTGCAAGTAGATAAATAGGTACCACTCTAGGTAAAGTAAACGGCATTTCCATGCACTGCTCTGGTTCACCAGAAGCGGCTTAGTCCTGCTGGCCACATGACCCGGAAGCTGTATGCCGTCTCCCTCGGCCAATAAAGCGAGATGAGCGCCCCAACCCCAGAGCCGGCCACGACTGGACCTAATGGTCAGGGGTCCCTTTACCTTTACCAGGGTCATCTAGATTAAGAGTCTTGTGCTCCACCAACTGAGCTATCCCCAGCAAAATAAAAGATGGTGATGATGGTTGGGAATGGGCAGAGCGGACCTACTGAGAATAATAGACCTAAGTTAGTGGCACTCAGTAAAGTCAGTGGTTCTACTCTGAGTAAAACTTAGCTGGCTACAACCCTGTACGATACTGAACCTGAGCTAGCGGGCAGAGAATATTGGGTACACAGTCCCCAGGGCCAGGATGCGAGAGATAATCTGGATCAATTGACACAGAACACAAAAAGTTTCTGCTAGTATAGGTGAAGACTGAAGAAAACAGTAAACCCAGGTGTGCAGACTCTGGAAATTAGTTTGTACTCGAGATCCTTGGCCTCTGACACCCCAGGATTTCTCGTAGCCCCAAACCAGAGCAGGTGTGTGTGTGTGTGTGTGTGTGTGTGTGTGTGTGTGAACAGCAGCGATCCTAATTCCGCAACAGGCTTTAAGAAAGCCCCACCCACACATTCCCATGTAACTGTAGTTACATAAGACCCCTCCTTCCCCAAATAATCTCGAGCTGCCCTATTTGGCAAAAAGAGGAAAGTAGCTGGGGCGAGGCCAGGATTACAAGAGAACATCTGGAGAACGGCATCCAGGATGCTCAGTGGCGGCGGGCAGCTGGGATCCCAGCCCTCTGCATCCTCACAAAGGTAGCTGTGCGGCAGACTTGAATCTCCATGCTTGGATGGAGGATGCCTCTGAATCTCAGTCGCACTCAGGTCCCGCTTGCAAACTTCCTAGACTTAGGACTGAGGAAAGGGAGGACTGAGAAAAGGATGGACGAAGGTTTGCTCCAGGAAGAGGCTGTGATGAGATATCATTAACTACAAACCCCGAACTACGAACTCCAAGTTTTGCAGTGTTTCTTCGGGTTCATAGCTGATGAAGCTGCCGTGGTAGCCACCAACTTTGAAAGAGGACAAGGCAAACTCATGCAGAGCTACAGCTACTGGCCACAGTGGGTGAATACCAGTTGCTGGGAACCACAGGAGAGTCGTTCTTCTGCTCGGATCCTGTTTGCAGCCTTCCCATTTGGACACCTGGGCGGCCACTGTAAGAACAGGATGCTAGGCTAGATGGGCCTCTTTGCCTTGATCCAGAAGCTCTTCTTATGCTAACAGCCAGGATCATTCAAAACAGAGCCTCCATCTCCTAAGGCAGTCTACCCCTGAACTGGAGAGATGCTGGAGAGAAACAATCAAGGATGCTTTAAGTGCCCTACCTGGGGGCCTTCCATCAGCAGGAAGGATGCTGGACCAGTGGCGTAGCTTTGGTTGCCAGTGCCTGTGGCAGCACTGGGGGATGGGGGACAGAGAGTATAAGCATGTGCATTCAACTCATAGCTGTCAATGTTTTCCTTTTTTTAAGGGAAATTCCCTTATTCCGAATAGGATTCCTCGCAAGAAAAGGGAAAAGCTGACAGCTATGATTCAACTGCCTAATGGTGTCTGTCCGCATCACCCAGGAGATTGCAGCCACAAAGATAAGAAAAGAAGAGTCGTTCCATTATCTGGAAAGGTCACTTCCTGGTTTGCACCGAGTATATTGAGGCAGCACTGGGTATTGAAATTTTGTGCCCCTATTTTGCACCCGGGGCAACCACCCCAGTGCCCCCCTCATTCTATGTCACTGTACGGACCGAGATGGGCCCTATGTTATTAATAGGGTAGAAATGAAATAGAAATTCACAGTTGGGTTAAAGACCGTAACCCCAGGAAGAAGAAATAGCCTCTTCTTCAGCTGTGGAAGAATCTGTGCCCCGGCCCCCAGGAAAAATCCCAACCCACATTCCTGAGGGATCAAACATCTCTCTTACACTTCTAAAATCCAAACATCAGGTCCCCGGCTGCCGGAGAGGGTATTAAGAATCATATCCTTATACTTAGAAGAGGCGGATAATCTCCCAGGCTGCAGAAAAGCATTAAGCAGAGGGCAGAGAGATTCTTAGCTGGTACAACTCTGAGCCCATGCCTGCCCATGTCAGTGCTTTGAGCATCCCCACAGCAAGGTTTAGGGAACCTCAGGCCCAATTGTGGCCCTCCACTGCTTTTCATTACTATTATTTATTATTATTCTTTTTTGAATTTATATACCACCCTATACCCAGAGGTCTCACGGCGGTTCACAGAAGAGATCAACCTTAAAAACCGCAATATATATAATCAAAATGAAGACATCCCAACATCCCTCTATGGGTACTTTATGAACAAGGAGGGGAGATCCAATCAGAATTCCTTGCATCGCATCTGCACTGGCTCTGCTATTATGAGCTTTTTCTATGGAAGGAATTGTTTGTTTAGATTTACATCCCTGCTTCTCGGGGCAGTTTTAAGACTCTGCTCGAACATACATTGACTCTTATTTTTTTTTAAAAAAAAATGGTAAACGGAATGCAACGTGTTAACGCGTCCTTAACTTGAAGCGCGTATCCGGATAATGAATTTGTACATTTGATGCCCAAACCTCACTTAATACTTCTGCTTCCCTTTGGACCACATCAGCGAGGGTGAGAGGGAGCGGTTCTTGTCATCTGGGCAACCCAGGACCTCCAGACACACTGCCCAGGCTTGCGCCCCGGAGAGGTCACTTGGGTGTTGCTAACACAGCAAAAACACCACAGGAGGCAGCAGGTTACTGGTCTCTGCAGCCACAACAGGCAGTGTAATTCTCCAGAGGTTTGCCTTCACCCCTGGAAGCGTACTCCATTGTTTCTCGAGACATGGATGCCAACAAAAAGTAGGCAATCGACAGCCCTCTGATGGTACAGCATTTGACTGCAGATCATGAGGTCCCCAATTCATGCCCATGTTCCCCCTAGTAGTGGAAATAAATGCAGTGCTGTTTATCTGAAATGGCTAGTTTCCAAAACATGCTGTATTTGATGAGAAGCAGCGGTGGTGCTGTGGTTAGGGGGTTGGACTAGGAACCAGGAGAGACCAGGGTTCAGACCCCTACTTGGCCATTAAGCAAGCAAGGCACTACAGTGGTACCTCGGGTTACATACGCTTCAGGTTACAGACTCCGCTAACCCAGAAATAGTACCTTGGGATAAGAACTTTGCTTCAGGATGAGAACAGAAATCGTGCTCCGGCAGTGCGGCAGCAGCGGGAGGCCCCATTAGCTAAAGTGGTGCTTCAGGTTAAGAACAGTTTCAGGTTAAGAACGGACCTCCGGAACAAAGTAAGTACTTAACCTGAGGTACCACTGTACTTTTCAGTCTAACCTACCTCACAGGGTTGTGGAGGGGGAGAACCATGAGCAACCTGAAGAAAAAATTAGATAGATAGATAGATGGATGATAGATAGATACCTGTAGATAGACAGTCTAAACAGATAGACAGTCTAAAATTCCTGGTAGAGGACAAGGATCTAGAGATCACGCTAGAAAGGTACCCCTGCCCATACGGGCCAGTCTTGACAGACTCTGGGGTTGTGCGCTCATCTCACTCTATAGGCCGGGAGCCAGCGCTGTCCGCAGACACTTCCGGGTCACATGGCCAGCGTGACAAGCTGCATCTGGCGAGCCAGCGCAGCACACGGAACGCCGTTTACCTTCCCGCTATAAAGTGGTCCCTATTTATCTACTTGCACCCGGGGGTGCTTTCGAACTGCTAGCTTGGCAGGCGCTGGGACCGAACAACAGGAGCGCACCCCGCCGCGGGGATTCGAACTGCTGACCATGCGATCGGCAAGTCCTAGGTGCTGAGGTTTTACCCACAGCGCCACCCGCGTCCCTTTAGAGAGCACGCTAAGGATGGCCAAATTCTGTGCGACTGCCATAACACCTAGGGAACAAGCCAAAATGATTAAGGCTTTAAATGACAATTTTAGATTATATTTTAGTGATCAAGATTTAATATATATTTTAAACTGCCTCTATATCTGTATTGTCTCTGTTATACCCAATTGCCATTCAATGTATTCCTGTTGTGTTTTATGATTTTCCTGATATTGTAAGTGAGCCAGAATTGGTCTGTGAACGAAATAATAAAATTCATTCATTCACTTCACAGATAGGGGGAAAACAACAGCCTCAAATCAGCCCCAGCCAGCCAGGCCAGTGGTCAGGGGTGACGGGCAATGAAAAGGCCAGCAACCTCAAATGGAGGAAACTTTGAGTTTGGCTGATCCCTATGCAAGAACTATCCTGACCAACTCCACGTTCTGCACCTGAGCAAACGAGACTCCAGACCCACCCGACGGAAACTGGACTATTCTAGACAGACGAGAGTCGAAAGCTGTAACCAATCCAAAGCTTTATTTTGAGTACAACAATCTTCTTCCTCTCCAGAGGGGAAGAGAGGAGATGGGCATTTGGTTGAGCAGTGAGTGGCATTAGCAAGAGATTATACAGCCGCACATCCAGTTTGCGGTGCGGGGAAGGAAGTCAGGTGTGCTGAAAGGAGCAGAGAGAGGACCGCGTTCCGTGTACCTGGGCTGTGTTTGCACATTACATTCAAACCATGGTTTAGTGCAGCATTATCGAGCCAGACCGCCTCTCCCCCAGACCCTCAGCCTCCTACGCAGCCAGGACAGTGTCAGAAGCTGTTGCAAGCTTGCATCTGAATGAGGCATCACAGCTCGACTATGGTCTGTTTCAAAAGATGCCAAATGCAAACCATGGTTTCATGAAGCTGCCTTGCTGAAATGAGCCCTTGCTATGGTGAAACTGGGATTGGACATGGCAAGTTTAAGGGGAATTGGAATCTTCTGAAATCCTCCTTTTCTGGCAGTGTGAGAGGATAAGGAGAGGGGAAACGCACGACCCCTAGAGGGGACTAGGCTCATTCGCGTGACACTAAACCGTGGTTTGGCATGATGTACAAACATGGCCAGGGAATATGCTAGGTATTCTGTAGCCCGGGGGCAAATCGGGTTGCATCAATAGCAAACCTTCACCCTCTCCCGAATTTTGCTCCCAACACCAGCCCACGTGACTATCTCACCCCAGCCCAAGCACTCAACACTCAATTCCCATACAGTTTGGTTGCCCCCCCCCTCTCCTCTTCAGCAGCAAAAGCCTGTCCTGCAATTTCTCAGCTTAGAACCCATTTTGGTTGCGTTGCCAACTACTTTCCCCATCATGGGTCCTGTGTCCTTCAGTACTTGCCGAACAACGTTCCCATCTGAGTAAAAAAGCCCTGTGTCGTTTATGTTCTGGGGATTAATCCAACAGGCTCAGCTCTCCCACTCCGGTTTGATCCCCACCTGTTGAATTTCTGTCCCCCGCCTCTTTCCCATCACACAGCAAGGAAAAGGCACAGGAGCCTTGGCCAGGGAAGAAGTTGGTGAGATGATTTCCAAATTAAGGATTCGGTTGGGGAGCCGGGCAAGCGAGGAGAACAGGAGGAGGTCAGCACTTTTAAGAATAAGGCACAGCGATTCCCCCCACCTTAGAGAAAGTGTGTGTGGTCAGTCATTAGCAGAAGCAGCTAAAAGTAACACTCAAAAGCGTTCCTGTCTCAGATAAAAATCAGCTTGAATCTGGGACGAAGTGCAGGACTAGAAAATGCCCCCTGAAAATAACATGCATATAATTCAACCTGCCGAGGGGACCCTATCCTGCTGGATTCAGGTGGACAGGATGATTGACAGGCACAGAGCTAGGCAAGGGTTACGAAATAAGATTTGTCCAGGGAAACAGAGCCGTGGAAGTGTTAAGCTTGAGGTTATTCTGCCCCCTGGTGGCCGAAAGCTGTAAGAGTCTAAAACTGCGACTCAAGATGGGAGGGAGGAAGGAAAACCCGAAACGGACCAAAAACCGCCCACTCCCCACAGCACAAACATACATTTCCTGCAAACATCAGCCCCCACCTGATGCTAGGTGGGGAAGGCTCCAGTGCCAGGTACGAGTGCAAAAGAACAGCCCGCGGAAATGACACACAAGCGAGCAGTCAGCCAGGATGGAGACGCACACCCTGCCTGGAATGGAGTCCCAGGGAGGGAAGAACTGGCACTGGATTATGGCACTCGCTGGAATGGACTCTCCAAAATGAAAGGAAGAGAAGGGTGGGGTGGGTGTCAAAAAACCAACCCCACCCAGAAATGCCTTGCCTTGAGGCACACCTGACCGCAGCCCGGTGGCTACGGCGGCATTCTCCAGATTCTCTTTCTTTGGTGATGCAGCCAAACCCCAGCCCAGGTCCCGAAGGAATGGAGGGTGGGGTGGAGGGAGACAGAGAGAGAGAGAGAGAAAGGGAAGGAAGTGGAGATAACACAAGGGCCCTGGGTTGCGCTACAGCTTGCTGTGGATAAACTGAAGCAGTTTCTCCAGCTGAGCGTCCAGGGAAAGCTGGTCTCCGTCGTTGGTGATGACCCAGTCATAAGGCACGCCCTGATCCAGGCCACATTCGGATTCCGCGTCGTCAATCCCTGGGGTGGAGAGGAGAGGGAAGACAGGCAAAAGTTGGCCATTTGATTTGCTGGCGCTAAATGGTCTCGGTCCCGTATAGCAGGAGTGGCCAACTCTCAAGATCCTGAAGGCCAACTCTCAACATCCTGAAGGTCCCAGGCCACAGAGAGGTTAGGCTGGCCTCAACTAGAGCCAGGGCTTTTTCGGCTGTGGCTCCGATCTGGTGGAACGCTCTGTCACAAGAGACTAGGGCCCTGCGGGATTTGACATCTTTCCGCAGGGCCTGCAAGACAGAGCTGTTCCACCAGGCCTTTGGCCAGGGCACAGCCTGACTCCCTCCTTTGGCAATCTTCACAGAACTTTAGCCTAATGGTTGCCATCAATTTGATTTGAATTAATTTTATAATGGAATGATTTTAGAATGTTGTACTATTTTATTGTTGTTAGCCGCCCTGAGCCCAGCTTCGGCTAGGGAGGGCGGGATATAAATAAAATTTATTATTATAATTATTATTAAGAGACTGTGATATACTTTTAAAAACTGGCGATGATCTACCCCCGTTTTTGGGGT
The DNA here is from genome assembly GCF_951804945.1 of Podarcis cretensis. Classification (NCBI taxonomy): domain Eukaryota; kingdom Metazoa; phylum Chordata; class Lepidosauria; order Squamata; family Lacertidae; genus Podarcis; species Podarcis cretensis. Next base: position 10,063,098 of record NC_137186.1, read on the forward strand.
GTTCAAAGTTGTTGGGCTTTTTTTTAGGGAGGAGGAAAGCCCTGTTTTTTAGGGGTTTGAAAAAAGATTTGGGGGGCAAAATTCCATGGGGGGGGGTTAAAGGCAAGGGACAAAGGGGTAAAGTCACTCACAAAAATATCGTTATGGAAGAATCCAGCAGCACAGAAAAAGCTCCAGCCCTTCCAGAGATCAAACAATAATGGAAGGTGGGGTGAGGCAGGAGTAAGTTTTAGTGTTGCCAAGGAAAGGGACCCAGAGATCGACCGCAATCTACCCACCTGGCAGGGATCTGCCAGTAGATCACGATCGACCTGTTGGACATCCCTGCTGTATAGTGATGTTAAATTCTAGAGAATACAGTCATACATCGGGTTGAAGTCGCTTCAGTTTAAGCCTTTTCGGGTTGTGCTCCGCGGAGACTCGGAAGTAACGGAGTGCGTTACTTCTGGGTTTCGCCATTTGCGTATGTGCAGACGCTCAAAATGACGTCACGCGCATGCGCGGAAGGGGTGACACAAGTTGCGTTCGCATCCAGAGGTACCACTGTAATCTTACGGAGAATATTCTCGAGAATATTCTCAATTAATGAATTTTCATTTAAAATAGGAGAATAGACATGTTATAGGACAAGTCAAAAAAATACGATTGGCATCTTAAGGTTTGATACAAGTAAATTCAGTTAAAGGCTATCTTGTGCTTCTAACAGCACTAACACTTAATAATAATAATAATAATAATTTTTATTTGTACCCCGCCCTCCCTAGCCAAGGCCGGGCTCAGGGCGGCTAACAAGCAATAATAAAAACAAGTTGAATGAATACAACTTAAAAACAAGATTAAAATACAACATTAAAATATTGAAACATTGAAATATTAAAATATTAAAATGCAGCCTCATCACCGGAGGACAAAGGAAAAAGAAAAAAGAAATGACTGATTTGGTGACTAAAATACAGCTTGATAAACAAAACTATATGCATACATATAAAAAAGAAGCCTTTAACATTAAATATGTTATCATTATATGATAATATATTTCAGTATGTCAATCTCTGGTAAATGGCACCTTGTACCATTGAATGGCACTGCAAAAACCAGTTACTGGCACGAAATAAAAATATAGAAACGTCAACTGTTTAAATCAAGGCCACCTCACAATCTGTTACACATAACTGTATAGGCCTAGGTACTTTAAGTGTATAAAGTATTAAAGCTACTTTCCATAAAAACAAAATCACACTGTATGGCCAAAAGTAGAGAATTGCTAAGAATAAGGTCACACCAAAATACAAAAAAAGGCTATTACATATAGTTGAAATACAAACAAATTCAAATGTTCATTAAATTAAATGAATAGCATTTTTAAAACTAAAACTAAACATGTTTTTTGTAGCTCACATTTCAGAACTGCCAATAGTGAATGGCACAATGCCCAGTAATGTAACTGGATAAAAAAAAAAATCATTATTCATTACTTACGCTGGCAATATCACAGCTTGACTTATTATTTACTAGATTTTCAAGGATTGTAAAACTGGTTCTTACATTAGAATTTACAGTTTGTGGAGAATATTCTCCAGAGAATTTTCTAGCAGAGAATATTCTCACCTCACTAGTCCTGTATAACTGAAGGAGTATCTGAAGGAGATCAGTATCTCTATGACTTTTAGAAGACATCTGAAGGCAGCCCTAAACAGTCATACCTTGGAAGTCGAACAGAATCCATTCCGGAAGCCTGTTCGACTTCCAAAACACTTTCAAACACCAAATCGCGCCTGCAACCAATCAGAAGCCGCGGAAGCCCTATCGGGCATTCGGCTTCCAAAAATCATTTGCAAACCAGAACAGTCACTTCTGAGTTTGCAACATTCGGGAGCCAAAACATTCAGGAACTAAGCTATTCGAAAACCAAAGTACGACTGTATAGGGAAAATTTTAATGTTAGATGTTTTGTAGTGGGGGTTAAATTTTGCTGGAAACCGCCCAGAGTGTCTGGGGCAACCCAGTCAAGTTGGCAGCATATGAATAACAAATTACTATCATTATTGACACAAGCTTCCCAAATTCAGGTGGTGGGGAAGATTGGATAGGACATAGGAATGGCAGAATAAGGCCACCATCCTGACCAGAGATGCCAGGATAGCTCCGTTGGTGAGAGTGTGGTGCCGATAGCGCCAAGGTTGCAGGCACGATCCCCGTATGGGACAGCTGAATTGAAATACTTTATTGTCACTTGTACAACTTGTATACAGTGAGATTACTTGAGCACCCCCCACTCAGCTCTCTTAGTCGTAATTCCCCTCGTTTACTGACACACACACACCAAACCCGAAAGTCAATTGCCCTGTTGTTATCTTTTCATTCAGCAGCCTAACAGCCCACAGACAGAAGACGCTCTTTACCCTGTTGGTGCGACTAATCAGGCTTCTATATCTTCTGCCCAAGGGCAGGAGATCAAGAAAGTGCCGGCCAGGGTGTGAATCATCCCTAAGAATTTTCCTCACTCTCCTGAGGCAACGTTCTTCCGCTATTTCACCCAGCGGATTCATGGGACAGCCCATATCTTGCGCTGTATTCACCACCCCCTATAGGCACTTCCAAGGAAGCGGGTGGTGCTGTGGGTTAAACCACAGAGCCTAGGACTTGCCGATCAGAAGGTCGGCGGTTCGAATCCCCGTGACGGGGTGAGCTCCCGTTGCTCGGTCCCTGCTCCTGCCAACCTAGCAGTTCGAAAGCACATCAAAGTGCAAGAAGATAAATAGGTACCGCTCCAGCGGGAAGGTAAACGGCGTTTCTGTGTGCTGCTCTGATTCGGCAGAAGTGGCTTAGTCCTGCTGGCCACACGATCCGGAAGCTGTACGCCGGCTCCCTCAGCCAATAAAGTGAGATGAGCGCCACAACCCCAGAGACGGTCATGACTGGACCTAATGGTCAGGGGTCCTTTACCTATAGGCACTTCCTATCAGATGATGTCAAACCAGCGTACCACACCGCGATGCAGTATGAAAGGAGACTTTCTACTGTTGACCGGTAGAAGGAGATCATCAGATGTTGACTAACATTGTTCTTCCGCAATACTCTGAGGAGATGGAGTCTCTGTTGGGCTTTCTTAACCACCTGGGTTGTATTCATTTTCCAAGTAAGGTCTTGGAAATATTCCTGCCTTGAAGGGGGTTGGACTAGATGACCCTTGGGTCCCTTCCCTTCTATAATTCCCTTGGGTCCCTTCCCTTCTATAATTCCATGCCTATGGAAAGCCCAGACAACCAGGACCGGAGCACCAGCCCCCTCGTTGGTTTCCAGCAACTGGCGTTCAGAAGCATCATCAAAGCGGATTGGCTTTGACTTGATTGCTCACCTAATATATAGGAAGAACAGTCCTTAGGGGTACAGAAAGCTCCTTTATAGCAGGTCAACCTCGTTGGTTCCAGTCTAGTCCAGTTTTGTCTACACTACATTGCTGCATCTCTCCAGGATTAACCCCCCCCCCAGCAGTGTTTCTCAAGTTTGGGCCCTCAGCTCTTGTTGGACTACAACTTCCATCATCCTTAGCTAGCAGGACCGTGGTCAGGGATGATGGGAGTTGTAGTCCAACAACCCAAGCTGGGGACCCAAGTTTGAGAAGCGCTGCTTCCCCTTCCCGCCCCATGAACTTACTAAGCAAATCCAGGACTGTGATGAAGCACTACAAGCCCTCCATTGGGGGCTGCGTGACGACAACCTTGCCTTTCCATGTATATAGGAGGGAAAGGTTGCCATTTTATGTTCAGTCTTATTTTCTCGCAGAAAATATTATGATCTGAACTATTATTTTTATTGGAGCAGGGCTTTTTTCTCATTACCGCAAAGAACTGTCAAATGATTAAATGCGGGTTTTTGTTTTGCACTGAATTTTAAAAGCCTAATTGCACACCAAGCCCTGCATTGGGCAATGAGAAAAGTTGTTTTCTGCTGCTCCAGAGAAGCAGACACGGAGCAATGGTTCCAAACTACAAGAAAGAAGATTCCACCTAAACATTAGGAAGAACTTCCTGACAGTAAGAGCTGTTCGACAGTGGAATTTGCTGCCAAGGAGTGTGGTGGAGTCTCCTTCTTTGGAGGTCTTTAAGCAGAGGCTTGACAACCACATGTCAGGAGTGCTCTGATGGTGTTTCCTGCTTGGCAGGGGCTTGGACTCGATGGCCCTTGTGGTCTCTTCCAACTCTATGATTCTATGATTCTATGATTCTATGATTCTAAGAGGCAGCCTTGCCTGTGGTTCACTCACCCATTACGAACACCCAGGCCCGTCTCTTTCGCGTCTCCTCCGTGGCTACGACACGCACCACTTTCACCAGATCCCCATACACGTCCTGGAACCACTCCACATCCGAGATTCGCCTCGTGTCACTCACTATCTGCGTGGGAAGACTGGCGGGTTAACATCCGGGGAGGTGGGTTCGAATCAATCCCTGCCACCAGCAATTTGCCACCGCTCAGCCTTACCCAGATGGGCTGCGTAACGCCCTCGACCACAATGCGGCAGAAGAATCCCGGGTCGGTCTGGCGCCGCTCCTCTCCCCATCGGATCATGTCCTGCCGGTACGTCTCCTTATAAGAGCTGGAGTCCAAGAGGCGCTGGAAGTCCAAGCCGTGCTCCTACAGGGAAGGCCAGAGAGGCGAGCCAGTTATCAAAGCTCCGGGATGAAAACAATTGGCGAACAAAACCAATCCAAGGGTCTACTCCTAAGTAACTTGTGGGACTCACTTCCTCGTGAAATACTGTCAGGAGCTGGAGTCAGGCGTATGCCAGCAATGAACCAATAAACCACCTGATGTCAGTGACAACTCTTTATACAAAGAGACCATATAACACCGGTCCTGAAAGACCTGCATTGGCTCCCAGTATGTTTCTGAGCACAATTCAAGGTGTTGGTGCTGACCTTGAAAGCCCTAAACGGCCTCAGTCCTGTATACCTGAAGGAGCGTCTCCACCTCCATTGTTCAGCCTGGACACTGAGGTCCAGCTCCGAAGGCCTTGTGGCAATTCCCTCACTGCAAGAAGTGAAGCTACAGGGAACCAGACAGAGGGCCTTCTCAGTAGTGGCACCCACCCTGCGGAACACTCTCCCATCAGATGTCAAGGAAATAAACCACTATCTGACTTTTAGAAGATGCCTTAAGGCAGCCTTGTTTAGGGAAGTCTTTAATGTTTGATGTTTTAGAGTGTTTTTAATATTCTGTTGAGAACCACCCAGAGTGGCTGGTGAAAACCCAGCCAGATGGGTGGGGTATAAATAATAAGTTATTATTATCAGCAACTCTTCCCAGCAGGTCTTGCTTGCCCCAAAGAGGCAGGTGTGAGAACTGAAGGGCCCTGCCTTCCCACAGCTGAGTCCTCCACAAGCAATCTGAGACTCCTCAGCGTGTCTGCCTTTGCTCCACCCTCTTCATACCTCTTCTGGTCCTGGGATACCAAAGGGGAAAGGAGCTGGTCACAGCAGGAGGGGGAGACTCCCTGGTGTCTTCAGAAGCTCCCCCCCCCCCGGTCATCTCCAGCCTCCACTTCTGTCTCTGATTCTGGTCCTCTCTCTTCCATAGGCTCCTCCCTGCTCACTAAGCCTTGGGTAGGCAAACTAAGGTCCGGGGGCCGGATCTGGCCCAATCGCCTTCTAAATCTGGCCCACGGACGGTCCGGGAAACAGCGTGTTTTTACATGAGTAGAATGTGTCCTTTTATTTTAAATGCATCTCTGGGTTATTTGTGGGGCATAGGAATTCGTTCATTCCCCCCCCCAAAAAAAAGGCCGGCCCCCCACAAGGTCTGAGGGACAGTGGACCGGCTCCCTGCTAAAAAAGGTTGCTGACCCCTGGATAATCATGGGTAGGCAAACTAAGGCTCAGGGGCCGGATCCGGCCAGTCGTCTTCTAAATCCAGCCCGCAGATGGTCTAGGAATCAGTGTGTTTTTACGTGAGTAGAATGTGTGCTTTTATTTAAAATGCACCTCTGGGTTATTTGTGGGGCACAGGAATTCGCTCATTCCCCCAAAAAAAATATAGTCTGGCCCCCTACAAGGGCTGAGGGCCAGTGGACCAGCCCTCTGCTGACCCCTGCTCTTCAGCTTCTGCCACCTCCTCCTCCTTGCTTGCTCCCTCTTCTTGCTTGCTCTGACCTCACATCGTCGTCCCACTACCATTCCCCTGGCTCTGAGCTTTCTTCCCCTGGCCATTCCCTGGGGGGTTCCCCAGCTACTGTCTCCCGCCACTCCTCTTCATCCAGCCAGCCCATGACAAATGCATGTGGGCAACTGTTTTTAAGACGGGGATAAGACAAATCCACTAAGATCAGGCCACAGTGATCCATGCAGGCTTGATTATTGCAACTCGCTCTAAGCTGACCCATAAACTCCAGCGGGTGTAGAATGCCGCGGCGAGGCTCCTTGCCATCAGATCACAGTCATCCAGTGCTTTACCAACTGCACTGGCTCCCGGTGGAGTACAGGGTCAGGTTTAAGGTGCTGGTTTTGACCTTTAAAGACCTATGCGGCCTAGGACCCACGTACCTACAGGACTGCCTCTCCTGGTATGCCCCGCGGAGGACCTTATGGTCTACAAATGACAACATTTTGGAGGTCCCAAGTTGCAAGGTGGTTAGATAGGTCTCAACTAGGGCCAGGGCCTTTTCAGTACTGGCCCCGACTTGGTGGAAGGCTTTGTCACAAGAGACTAGGGCCCTGCAGGACTTGACATCTTTCTGAAGGTGCAAGACAGAGCTGTTCCGCCTGGCCTTTGGTTTGGACTCAGTCTGACCCTTATGCTTCCCTCCCCTTATGGTCTTGATTTATCAGCTATTTTAAAATGAGGCTGCATTTTAAATTGCATTTTAACTTGTATTTTAAATTGGGGTTTTTTCCCCTATTATGTTTTTACTGTAATTTTACTGGTGTTAGCTGCCCTGAGCCTGGCTCTGGCCGGAGAGGGCGGGGTATAAATACAAATTTATTATTATTTATTACAGTGGTACCTCAGGTTAAGAACTTAATTCGTTCTGAAGGTCCGTTCTTAACATGAATCTGTTCTTAACCTGAGGTACCACTTTAGCTAATGGGGCCTCCTGCTGCAGTCATGCGATTTCTGTTCTCATCCTGAAGTAAAGTTCTTAATCTGAGGTACTATTTCTGGGATAGCGGAGTCTGTAACCTGAAGCGCCTGTAATCTGAAGCGTCTGTAACCCGAGGTACCGCTGTATTATTATTATTATTATTAGGAGAAGAGACAGAGGAGAGGGAATCTATCTGAGGCTGTCAGCAAAGCTATCCTAGAACATCAAGAGAGCCTTGCTGGAGCAGGCCAAAGGCCCATCCATTCCAGCTTCCTGTTCTTACAGTGGTCAACCAGATGACTCAATGGGAAGCCCAGAGAAAGGATCCAAGCACAAGAGAAACTTTCTCCCCTCCTGCGATTGCCAGCAACTGGTAAACGGAAGCATTGCTGTGTATGCAGAGCATAGTCATCATGACTAATAACCATTGATAGCCCTCTGCTCCAGGAATTTTGCCCAGCCCTCTTTTAAAGCCATCCAGTTTGGGGCCCATCACTGCCTCTTGTGGCAGGGAGTTCCACAGTTCCACTGTTTGTTTATCTTTTATTTGTCAGCAATCTTCCAGCATTCAGCTTTGCTGAGCTTCAGTGAGTTCCGGTATTACCGGAGAGGGAGAAGTACAACTCTCCGAGACACGCGTGATTTTATAAACTCCCATCGTGTCCCCTCTCATCTGCCTTTTTCTCTGAAATAGAAAGTCCCCGAATGCTGCTGCAACCTTCTCTCACAGGGGAGTCGCACAACCTCCCTCGATCTATTTCGGTCGCCCTTCTATTTTCCAACTCTCGGCCTAACTCGGCAAGGATGCTATTATGCATATAAAAGGAAAGATAAAGGGGTACAAATTGTGGGAGCCACAACCTACCTTGGCATACTGCTCTTTGAGGGGTTCTGACAGCCGCAGGATAGTGCAAACATCAGGGCCCAACCTGTCAGGGGAGAAAAAAAATTAAATGAAGCAGATCCAAACATGGCAGAAGTTTCCGTCCTCAAGGACCCTTTAGGGGAAAAGGGCTATGGGTAAGCAGGCAAACTAAGGCCTGGGGGCTGGATCCGGCCCAATCACCTTCTAAATCTGGCCCACAGACAGTCCGGGAATCAGTGTGTTTCTACATGAGTAGAATGTGTCCTTTTATTTAAAATGCATTTCTGGGTTATTTGTGGGGCCTGCCTGGTGTTTCTACATGAGTAGAATGTGTCCTTTTATTAAAAATGCATCTCTGGGTTATTTGTGGGGCATAGGAATTCGTTCATTATTTTTTTTCAAAATATAGTCCAGCCCCCCACAAGGTCTGAGGGACAGTGGACCGGCCCCCTGCTGAAAACGTTTGCTGACTTCTAGGCTATAGCTCAGTGGCAGAGAGTCTGTTTTGTATGCTAAAGGTCCCAGGTTCGAATCTCAACATCTCCATGGGGACAGTCACCCACTGTGAGAACACGATGCTGGACTAGCTGGACCACTGGCCTGATCCCAGCAGCCAGGCTCTTCTTATGAGCACTGCCTTGGCTTAAACAAGGCCTAGTCTCTTCCCATCAGATGCACTGCAAAGTTTGAGAACATCACCTCCCTCCAGGGAAGGGCTTGGCAGAGTGTGGATCTTGCCTGCTTTCCCACAGAGCCTAGGACTTGCCGATCAGAAGGTCGGCGGTTCGAATCCCCGTGACGGGGTGAGCTCCCGTTGCTCAGTCCCTGCTCCTGCCAACCTAGCAGTTCGAAAGCACCTCAAAGTGCAAGTAGATAAATAGGTACCACTCCGGTGGGAAGGTAAACGGCGTTTCCATGCACTGCACTGGTTTGCCAGAAGCGGCTTAGTCATGCCAATAAAGCGAGATGAGCGTCGCCGCAACCCAAGAGTCATCCATGACTGGACCTAACAGTCAGGGATCCCTTTATAATAATAATTTATTATTTATACCACACCCATCTGGCTGAGTCTCCCCAACCACTCTGGGTGGCTCCCAATCAAATGTTAAAAACAATACAGCATTAGATATTAAAAACTTCCCTAAACAGGGCTGCCTTCAGATATCTTTTAAAGATAGGATAACTGCTTATTTCCTTGACATCTGAAGGGAGGGTGTTCCACAGGGCGGGTGCCACTACCAAGAAGGCCCTCTGTTTGGTTCCCTGTAACCTGACTTCTCGCAATGGGGGAACCACCAGAAGGCCCTCGGCCTTTACCTTTACCTTCAGGACTAACGTTGGATTAAACTCCTGCAACTCGTGGCTTTCCCTCTTCCCCACGCCCCTGCAAGTTGGGCTCCTTCCAGCTGCCCATGCCAACTTTTCTACACTTCCCCGCAACCTTCTCCCAGCCCCGTCGCGTGTTGCGTCACGTGTGAAGGGGGAGGAAGGAAACAAAAGGAGGGAACACGGAAGACCGCCTTGCTCCCCATCCCTAAGCCGTGGGGTGTCGCTTCTTTCCCCTCCTAAGCACGGGGAGAGGGGAGGTCGGGGCCGATCTCGCGCGCGCTCCCGCTTCAGACGTTCTCTGCGGACACGGGAACGGGATTGAGAGAAGTCTTGCCACCACTCCAAAAAAAGGCTTGAAAATTAAAAAAAAAATGGGGGGACCGTGGGGTGTCGCTTCTTTCCCCTCCTAAGCACGGGGAGAGGGGATGTCGGGGCCGATCTCGCGTGCGCTCCGGGTTCAGACGTTCGCTGCGGACACGGGAACGGGATTGAGAGAAGTCTTGCCACCACTCCAAAAAAAGGCTTGAAAATTAAAAAAAAAATGGGGGGACCGTGGGGTGTCGCTTCTTTCCCCTCCTAAGCACGGGGAGAGGGGATGTCGGGGCCGATCTCGCGTGCGCTCCGGGTTCAGACGTTCGCTGCGGACACGAGATTGAGAGAAGTCTTGCCACCACCCCTAGAAAAGGCTTGAAAATTTAAAAATGGGGGTAATAGAGGTTTGGGAAGGTCCCTCCCCGCCGGATCCCGCGCGCACGTGGAGCGGTGGGTGGTCTTTCGCCTGCATCCCACCCACCCCGCCACCCGCCATCGTGCACGGGGGGGCAGATCACTTCCTCCCGCCCGCTCTTGTGCAATCCCCGCGGCGCTGCTTACTGGCTCTGGATTTCCTCGGCCACGAAGTCCTTGCCCGACTTCCTCTTCCCGCTGAAGAGCAAGATCAGCTTCGGCGTCTGGGCCATTGCAAGAAGAACTCCGCAGCAGCAGCAGCAAGCAGCGCTCAAGAACGTCTCCCTCCCTTTGCCGGCCTTAATGGTCTCGTCCGGAACTGAGCATTCCGTCCCGCCGCCCGCCGCCCGCCTCGCACCAATGGGGACGTCGCAGGCGCCGCTTCCTGGAAAGCGGGCGCTACCAAGTGAGGAAAGCGAAAAAAGGGGGCGGTGGAAAGAGACGGACAGGACGAGGAAGACCGAATCACGCGGCGTGGGCGGAATAGAACGATCTGAAAGGGGGAGGGGCTATCCTTAAGCCACGCCCCGTATGGAACCTGCGTCCTGGTGTGTTAGGAGGCGACAGGCGTCATTTGCATATTTAAATATGATTTATTTTTTTTTAAATAATCATCTCAGTTTAGGCACAAAGGACAGAAGGGGGGTCATTTGGGAGGCTTATGCCGCAATACATATATTCTATTTTTTTTTAAAAAAAATACGTTTATAAATATTTCCTGAGTGTTGAGTGTTTGGAAATAGTTAAAAAATAATGACTTTTGAAAGGGACTATTAAAAAAACGGGGGGGGGGTTTCTCCCCACCCCAGTTATAGCTGATTTACAGTGATACCAAAACAATTCTGCTGAATTTAAAGTATTTTCGGTTTCACTCTTAATTTGAAAAAGTGTAATAAGCATGCCCATTTAAAAATGAGTGTTGTATACTTATTAGTATTAGAAGATAGTCTTTGAGAGGAAGTGAGGGAGTAACTTACCAAGGATGGTCCAAAAGAAATAGCAACATTTAAAACATTCAGATTGGCAGCTAGGTTTGAATATGTAAGCCGCAGGTGCGTACAGACACACACAAATAGTTCTGCTGGCTTAATGTACAAAGCAAAGTATTTTGGAAGGGAAACTCTAAAGAGGGGGAGCCCTCCTCCCCCCCAAAAAACCCTGTCCATTGAGGTCTGAGCCTGCTCTAGTAACGGAATAATAACTGATCTGGAGTTGGCAGATGCAATGGAGTACCCAGGAAGTGGGCATGGCTGGCCAGCCTCTTAAACAAGAGCCCCCATCTTGTTGCAAGTTCCACTTGTTACGGCTAATATTCATTGACAGAAGTCTCCTCTTCATGAATTCACCTTTTAAAAAAACCAACCTATCTAAGCAAGGGGCCAGTGGTCACAGGTGCCTATTTGGGGATGATTGGGCGAAAGGCATGGAGCCCAACAGAAGGTGGCGCCAGAGAGCCCAATGGCAGGCAGAGCCATCCATTTCTAGTTCCTGTTTCCCCATGATCTTCCTCACTGCTGCCTTCTACAAGGGCAACAGGGAGAGGAAGGAGGAAGAAGCAGATGGACTGGTTGTAAGTTAAGAAGAAAGGCAAGTGAGGGTTTTCGGAGCCATGCCCCATCTGCCCTAGTGAACCAGCCTCCGCTGGAGTGGGCACTGCGATCTCTCGCGCCAGTCAATCTCCATCAGTTGTGAAGAACGTGTGGCTTAAAAAAAGCTTCTGCCACAATGGAGTCATTCCGTTTCCTCAATTCCAAACAGCACATTCAGCAACTTGGGCGCAACTGATGTGAAAAATCGCTTCTTAGTCTTGCAACAATGACATCCCAGCTCTGGCTGGATACTCCTGCTCTCAAGGTCATCAAACCCACCCAAACCTAGCAGGGGCCCATCTAGCCAAAAACGTAGACAACTCTATGGTAGGGTGGATGGCTGGAGGACCAGTTGTGTGTTGCTGAGTGACAAAAAGAGGATGAAGGTTGAAGATCCCTTGTAAATCCATCTGTCTTTGAGGCTCACCCATCTATTGATACATGGCAAAGGCGGGCAGCACATTCTTAACGGTGGGATTTGTGACCTCTTAGTGTGGTTTTCCCAGTAGTGATGTATGGAAGCGAGAGCTGGACCATAAAGAAGGCTGATCGCCGAAGAATTGATGCTTTTGAATTCTAGTGCTGGAGGAGACTCTTGAGAGTCCCATGGACTGCAAGAAGATCAAACCTCTCCATTCTGAAGGAAATCAGCCCTGAGTGCTCACTGGAAGGACAGATCCTGAAGCTGAGGCTCCCATACTTTGGCCACCTCATGAGAAGAGAAGACTCCCTGGAAAAGACCCTGATGTTGGGAAAGATGGAGGGCACAAGGAGAAGGGGACGACAGAGGACGAGATGGTTGGACAGTGTTCTCGAAGCTGCGAACATGAGTCTGACCAAACTGTGGGAGGCAGGAGGAAGACAGGAGTGCCTGGCGTGCTCTGGTCCAGGGGGTCACGAAGAGTCGGTCACGACTAAACAACTAAACAACAACAAGTGTGATTCCAGCTTTGCAATGGGAGTTGGCGCACCCGTCTTGCAAGTCAGATGCTAATCTCGGGTTGCCATATTTCAAGAACTGAAAATCAGAATACAAAAATTGGTGGGGGGAATCGCCTGGACATTTTGCCCATTTTTCAAAATTCCCCCTGGACACTAATTTCGCCGGACATGTCTGGGAAATTCCAGGCATATGGCAACCCTAGCTATCCCAAAGATATTGGAGGTGGGAAAGCACTTTGCTTATGCTCAGAGATACAGTTCCTCCTTTACACACACTTCAGTGAGCCAGTATCCTGCATGCATTGTTGGGAAAGAGAGGAGAGTTTGAGCAGGGGCATGAACACATGGAGCTGTGTCAGAGGTTTGGTGCATCTAGCCTGGCATTGTCTACACTGACCGGCAGCAGCCACCTAGGATTTCCCCTCACCCAGTGCTACATGGAATTGAATTAGGGACCTTGATCCAGCAAAGCAGGGGGCTGATCACTCAGCAGTGGTCCTTTCCTGAAACTCAGGAATTACTCAGACGCACAGTCCGGAAGATTCACAACGATATTCTTAGCAGGTGTCCTTGCATTGAAAAAACAACAACAGCAAACGATCGAAAGCTGTTGCCATGGCAAAACAAAAAGAGGATATGTTGTTGGAAGGACATGTCCACCCTGCCAGCATCACCCCCCCCCCCACTCCCTCACCACATCCACCTTACGGCCTTCAATGGGCCACTTAATCAGAGACAACCTTGGAAAGAAAGGAACAACAAGTGCCTTTATTTGGTTTCCGACACACTCACAGTGCAAGAAATTGTGAGGGAGTAGGGAGGGGGTGAATGTGGGGTGGGGAAGAAGGAAAACAGGCCACCCCCCCAAGTGACTCAACCCTTCCCCACCCCCACCAGGTGAGGAAATGATATCCCCATTTTCACCATTCACCAATTTTGCGAGAATTTCAGAGTTTAGAAGGGAGAACAGCAAGGTCACGGCATCGCGTTCTGAGAAGCAAAATCTCGCTGGCGTCGTATTTCTAATTTGGGGTTCCAATCCATTTTTCCTTTGACATAATTACAGTGGTACCTCGGGTTACAGCTGCTTCAGGTTACAGATGCTTCAGGTTACAGTCTCCGCTAACCCAGAAATAGTACCTTGGGTTAAGAACTTTGCTTCAGGGTGAGAACAGAAATCACGTGGCGGCAGTGGGAGGCCCCATTAGCTAAAGTGGTGCTTCAGGTTAAGAACAGTTTCAGGTTAAGAACGGACCTCCAGAACGAATTAAGTTCTTAACCTGAGGTACCACTGTACTTATCCCGAGCCGAAAGAGAAGTGAGCCAGGACCCGCTGGATCTGGGTGGGAAGGCCCTATAGAGAGACCCTCACCCACCCCCAGCAAAGATCTCTCTCAACAGGAGGGGACATGGGGTGAAAAAGGATTGCTTTCCTGACGATAATCCGTCCAAACACCTCTACTAATGGTCATTACTGAGTGGAAGCAAACTTGGGGTGGGGCGGGTGATGACAGAGGGCTCTGAGTGGACTTGGGGGGGGGGGAGGACTGTATCTGGGTGATCCCACACATCAGAACTTGGCATGTTGATCAAACACTTTCCTTCCCTGCCAAAGAGTAACGGTACCAACCCCTCCACCGGGACATCAAGTAATCCTTGATAGGCCCAACTCCTTTACCCTCCCACCCTGAGCCAGATTAATACTGGCGGGTTCCGCCATCCTAGCCATGGGGCCAGCTGGTGCTCTCTCGGCCGTTCTTGCGCCCATGTCCCTCGGGGTTCCTCTCTTTCGGGTGGCGCTGGGCGCTGCTGTCCCGCTGTGCGAATCTGGGGAGAAGGCAATAAGGTTAAGGCTGATAACATTGAGTGTTAAGTTGTGGGTGAGCATATCAGACGACACAGCGATTCTTCAAACAGCTCTTGTTTATTCAGAGGCCAGAACAGAACTGAACTGAAGGGTTCAGTCAGCCTGCTTATATAGAGCTCCAGTACAACGTAACTGTAACAATATTCTAAAACTATCCAATCACTGAATGTTACTTTCGATCCCTTATTTGCATAACTATCTACAGTAACATTGAGCCACGCAGGTGCAGAGCAAACCAGTGGCAATCTGCTTCCCCTTCTCGCTCCCCACAACCAGGAACGTCTCAGAGCCACGTATGACATGGGGAAAACATACTGTATAAATAGGAAAATAAGAAGAGCCTTCCGGATCAGGCCAATGGCCCATCTAGTCCAGTATCCTGTTCTCACAGCGGCTCCCCAGATGCTCCCGTGGGAAACCCACAAGAACAACCCACTCACAAGAGCAACTCTCCCCTCCGGTGCTTTCCAGTCGTTGTTATTCAAAAGCAGGACTGCCTGAGACTGGAGGAAGATTACAGCCATTGTGGCTAATAGCCACCAATAGTCCTCTCCTCCATGAATTTGTCTCTGAAAGACATCTAGGTCAGGGGCCATCACTGTGCCCTGTGGAATCACCTAGCTTAGCTAGGTGAAGGAATAAATGTGAGAACCAGTGGCGGCATAAGCGGTTAAAGCGTCGCAGTAGGACCTGGGGGACCCGGGTTCAAATCCCCCACCTGGTCACGAAGCTCAGTGGGACCGCATTCAAACCATACATTTAAAGCCCCTAGAGCATGGGTAGGCAAACTAAGGCCTGGGGGCCAAATCCGGCCCAATCGCTTTCTAAATCTGCCTCTCGGACGGTCTGGGAATCAGCATGTTTTTACATGAGTGGTGGTGTACTGGTTAAGAGCGGAGGACTCGTAATCTGGTGAACTGGGTTCGCTTCCCCACTCCTCCACATGCAGCTGCTGGGTGACCTTGGGCCAGTCAAATTCTCTGAAGTCTCTCAGCCCCACTCACCCCACAGAGTGTTTGTTGTGGGGGAAGAAGGGAAAGGAGAATGTTAGCCGCTTTGAGACTCCTTAGGGGAGTAATAAAGCGGGATATCAAATCCAAACTCTTCTTCTTCATCAGCATCTCTGGGTTATTTGTGGGGCCTGCCTGATGTTTCTACATGAGTAGAATGGTGATTTGTGCAGCATAGGAATTGATTTCCCCCACCAAAATATAGTTCGGCCCCCCACAAGGTCTGAGGGACGGTGGACCGGCCCCCTGCTGAAAAAGTTTGCTGCCCCCTGCCCTAGAGAGTCTCCTGCACCCACAACCTCACAGGCTCTCTCACCTGCCCGCAGGGGCTGCCCCCAGCTGCCTCAGAATCACCTCCTCGAAATTATCCGCTTCCTCTTCGCTGCCCCCCAGCTGTTCCGCCAGCTCCTCCAGCGCATCCTCAACTTCATCCAGGAGCTCCACGAAGCTCAGGCGGTCGTGGGCAAAGGCCCCGTCGCTCCCAAAGTAGCCGTCAAGGGCGGCCACTAGTCCTCCGTAGTGCTCGGCCCAGCCCAGCCCAGCCAGGTAGCTCTGGAGCATGGGTAAAAAGCGTGGCTTCTGCACTGGCTCCAACCCTTCCTGCTGGGCGCACTCGTTGACGCCGGCGCAGCCCTGAGGAGGCCGGTACGGGTGCTTGGCCAGTGCTTCCCACAATGCACCAGGCTCAGCGGGCTTCTTAGCTTTCCGGTGCTCCCCGTCTTTGGCCGGCTTGGCGTCTCGCGGCCCCTGGTGCTTCCTGGGACGGTGCGGCCCGTCGGCCATCTTGGGAGCCTTGTACGGAGGACGGTGTTCCTTCTCCGGGCCTTCGCCGTGGTGCGTGGGCTTGCGCTCCTCGTGGCCAACGTGCCTTTTGTGCCAGGCCCTCTCCTTGCCTCGTTTGGCTTTGTGGCCATCTTTCCAGGACGGCTTAGCCCCTTCTTCTGCCCCCTCCAGCTCCTGGGCCACCCTCCGCTCCACGCCGTCCAGTTCCTTCCGGAGCCCTTCGGACACGTTGCCGGGCGGAACTTTCTGGAAGGCTCTCCCCAGGTCCCGCCGCACCGACGCCAGCAAGGAGCGCAGGCGGCGGATTTCGGCCTCAGGCCTCTCTACCTTTTCCCGCTGGCGGTCCTGCAAGGGCAGCTTTTCCGGGCGCGGCTGGGATTTGGAGTCGCCCGCCTCGGCCAGCTTCTCCCGCAAAAGATGGAGCTCAGCTCGTGTGGCGAGGAGGGAGGCCGTCTCCCGCTTCAGCGCCTCTGCCAGCCTGGAGTTCTCGGCAGCCAAATTCTGCCGCTGAGAGGTGAAGTCCAGTGCCTCGCCTTCCGTCTTGCGCAGGAGCAGCTGCAGTTCCTCCTTCTGGGCCTGCGGTTTTCCAAAAGGAAAGGAAAATAGAGATGTGTTCCTTCGCTGGAGCAAAGACGCGAGTGGAAATCCCAGTCCCAGGACGCAAGTGACAATACATCACCAGACCGAGGAACCCAGAATAATTATTAAGGGCCGCGCTCCAAAAACTGTTTGTGGAGCATTCCTTTCAGCAGTAAAATTCAGGACACAAAGGAGTTATTTTGTCATTGTTGCTGTTGTTAAAAATGCCCACCTAGTCCCACATTCTATTCTTTTTATTTATTTATTTAAAGTTTTTATTTATACTTTTTCAAATTTATGCATTTAATTAATTTTACAATCATTTTAACATTTCAAAGTTTGACTTCCTTCCCGCTCTTTCTGCGGTTCCTTAAATTTATTTTTTCATATCTTCTGCGTATCCAAATTCATTTAATTTACTCATTTAATTATCTAATTTAAATACAAAACTGCAGGTTATTACAATAACCCTGCCAATGTTTTTATCTGTTTGCAATTTATCTGTAAATATTCAATAAACCATTTCTATTCTTTTATAAAAAAGTTTGCTATCTTGATTTCTTATTCTTCCGGTGAGTTTCGCCATTTCTCCATATTCCACAAGTTTTTGTATCCATTCTTCCTTTGCTGGGACTTCTGCTTCTTTCCATTTTGGGGTGAGTAGCACACATAAATAAATTTCTATACAATTTAGGTAGTTCTGTCCCTATAATTTCGAGTTCCATTCTCACAGCCCCCAACCAGATAACTATGGGGAACCCACAAGGAGGACCCCAGGCACGAGAACCTTCTCCCCTTCTGTGGTTTCCAGCAACTGTTATTCAGAAGTATCGGTACCTCCAACTATGGAGTCATTGAAGGCCTTATTTACCTCCCCAAATTTGTCCAGTCCTTTTTTAAAGCCACCCAAGTTGGTGGCCGTCACTGCCTGCCTCCTGTGGCAGTGAGTTCCACAGTTCAGCTGCGCTGCGTGACAAAGTACTTTTATCCATCCTGAACTTTCAATCCTTCAGGTACCTCGGATGTCTGCAAATTCTACTGTTAGGGATGACCAACTAAGGAGGAACGGCTTATGAAACTGCTGGAATATGCTGAAATGGTGAAATTAACAGCTGGGTTAAGAGGACATAAGGCAGGGTCGCCATATGTCCAGAATTTGCCAGACATAGCCAGAATACTGCACTAGGAAGCAGCACCCAGGAGGAAATCACTAAAAAAAAGTCTGGGAAAATCTGGACGTATGGCAGCCCATGTCGGCAGTGTCATTTAACAACTTTGGCGGCCAAGAAAAAGAAAAGCTAGACAACTATTTTCACTTTTTGAAATATGGCAACCCTAGCATAAGTATTTAAGAAGCAATGAAAACCACTGATGGATTATCTATCAAATTATCACCAATATATGAAGGATTTGAAATAATAAGCAGTGGATTACTGAAAGATTTAACGGTAGAGGGGCTTAGATAATAAATATGTATCTGCTATAAAACAGCTAATGAAAAGGAGTAAAAATCAAACATCAGGAAAGGAGGGGGGGAAGTCAAGAAGAAACGTGTGTTAAAAAAAGATTTGTATGTAATGATAAATGCTTTGAAATATTGTGGGATACTTAATGAAAATGATATGAATGGGGAGGGGGGGACAAATTCTACTGTTATGAGAGAGAAGAATCAGGTCCTAACTTATTAAGGTAAAGGTAAAGGACCCCTGGATGGTTAAGTCCAGTCAAAGGTGACTATGGGGTTGTGGCGCCCATCTTGCTTTCAAGTCAAGGGAGCCGGCGTTTGTCCACAGACAGCTTTCTGGGGCATGTGGCCAGCATGACTAAACCGCTTCTGGCGCAACAGAACACTGTGACGGAAACCAGAGCACTCAGAAACGCTGTTTACCTTCCCGCCACAATGGTAGCTATTTATCTACTTGCACAGGTGTCTTTCGAACTGCTAGGTTGGCAGAGCTGGGACAGAGCAACGGGAGCTCACCCCGTCGCGGGGATTCGAACCGCCGACCTTCTGATCGGCAAGCCCAAGAGGCTCAGTGGTTCAGACCACAGCGCCACCTTTTACCTAGCTTTTTACTGTCTCCACCAACTGACAGCATCTCTCCAGGATTTCAAGTGGGGGACATTTCCCCTCCTACTCTGAGATGCCCCTGCGGATTGAACCGTGGACCTTCTGCATGCAAAGGATCTGTTCTGCCCTCCTTCACTCCACCCAGACCCTCCAGCCACCTGCAGTTCCGCTTGCATGAGCCGGATGTCTTGATTCTCCTTGGCCAGCTTGTCTAGCAAGAGTCCCATGGCATCCAGGCTCTGGCGGTCACCATCTGATGACATCACCGCTTCCTTGGCTCTCTGAAGCTCGTCGCCAACCGGGGGTTCCCGTGGGGGCGAAGCTGGCCAATCCTGCTGGGGTGGGGTGGGGAGTCAGAGTGAGCCGCAGCCTTGTTGGCTCCCAGTACGTTTCCGAGCACAATTCAAAGTGTTGGTGCTGACCTTGAAAGCCCTAAACAGCCTCGGTCCAGTATACCTGATGGAGCATCTCCACCCCGGACACTGAGGTCCAGCTCCAAGGGCCTTCTGGCAGTTTCCTGACCGCAAGAAGGAAAGCTACAGGGAACCGGGCAGAGGGCCTTCTCAGTAGTGGCACCAGCCCTGTGGAACGCCTTCCCACCAGATGTCAAGGCAATAAACAACTACAGTGGTACCTCGGGTTACATATGCTTCAGGTTACATACGCTTCAGGTTACAGACTCCGCTAACCCAGAAATAGTACCTCGGGTAAAGAACTTTGCTTCAGGATGAGAACAGAAATCGTGCTCCGGTGGCGCGGTGGCAGCGGGAGGCCCCATTAGCTAAAGTGGTTCTTCAGGTTAAGAACAGTTTCAGGTTAAGAACGGACCTCCGGAATGAATTAAATACTTAACCAGAAGTACCACTGTACTTTGTTGGAAGCCGGCCAGAGTGGCTGGGGAAACCCAACCAGATGGGAGGGGTATGTATAAATAAATAAATAAATAAATAAATAAATAAATAAAATAATTTGCAAACATCAGGATTTGAACATTGCAGCCAAGTGTTGGTCCCTGAGGTGCCCACATGGCTCTGCCCTCCTGACCCTCCCAAGGCATCCCATTGGCTGGAATCTTTGGCTGGGCAGCAAGCCAGCAAGAAGATTCCATATGCTGACCCAGACCCAGTATTGTCTGCACAGACTGGCAGCTGCTCTCCAGAACTCCAAGCAGGAAACCCCCGTTCCCTCTTGCGTCAGCACAGAGATAAAAAGACTCACCACCCCAAGAGAGCCAGGAAGGGGCTCTTCACTGTCTGAGCTTGACCAGGTGCTGAAAATGTCCACTGGGCCTGTAGGAGACAGCCGGGGCGGGGCGGGGGGAGGATGTAAAGGAGAAAAAGGGGAGAGCTGGAAAAATTAAGAGCCTCTTTCATATTCATATATATAAACACACACACACATATATATATAATTAAATTTTCTCTTTTACAAATTCAGAATATTCATTTAAACATCTTTAAAATATCAATGACTTTCCTTCTTCTCCTTCCATGGTTCATTCTGCATATCATAAATCCCTGCATATTTTACATAAACTAAACAATTCAGCATTCCATTATTACACACATCAGAACTTATTTACCCTGTTGAATTTAACTAAATGTTACGAACGTTTTCAAACGTACACAATACCCAGCCCCATATATTCAGGAAACATTTCCCAATCTTCTTTAAATGTATGTTCTTCTTGTTCTCTTATTCTATATGTTATAGAGACTCTTTCTAAGCCGGCAAAATAGTGGGGGGGGGGGTTTCTGTTGTGGCTCCCCACTGGTGGGGAAAGGGAGTTAAAACAAGACTTACCATCATCTTGGTCAAATATGACCCCTGTAAAGAGAGATAGAGAGAGGCAAAGAGGCTTTATTATTACTTATTTCATGAAATGTCTATGCCATTTGATTGTTTTTTAAAAAGCCCTCACCGTGGTTTGCAAAAAGGTTAACACAGAGGGGCTACCTTTGAAGGTGACCCGGAAACTGCAATTAATCCAGAATGCGGCAGCTAGACTGGTGACTGCGAGTGGCCACCGGGACTACATAACACTGGTATTGAAAGACCTGCATTGGCTCCCAGCACGTTTCTGAGCACAATTCAAAGTGTTGGTGCTGACCTTTCAAGCCCTAAACGGCCTCGGTCCTGTATACCTGAAGGAGCGTCTCCACCCCCATCGTTCAGCCCGGACACTGAGATCCAGCGCCGAGGGCCTTCTGGCGGTTCCCTCATTGCGAGAAGTGAGGTTACAGGGAACCAGACAGAGGGCCTTCTCGGTAGTGGCACCCGCCCTGTGGAACACCCTCCCTTCAGATGTGAAGGAAATAAGTAGCTATCCTATCTTTAAAAGACATCTGAAGACAGCCCTGTTCAGGGAAGTTTTTAATATTTAACGCTGTATTGTTTTTAATACTTGATTGGGAGCCGCCCAGAGTGGCTGGGGAAACTCAGCCAGATGGGCGGGGTATAAATAATAAATTATTATTATTATTATTATTATTATTATTATTATTATTATTACTGTCACAGGCCCATCCCAGAGGGAACAGCTAGCAGAGTTAGCCCCACCAAGCAAGGCCACCGCTCACCCAAGGATGCCAACAAGGCTAAACCCAGGAGGGCGAGGAACCCGAACAGCCATTTTGTCCTGGGAAGGCCACCGTCGTCGCCCTCGAAGGCCTCCGCGCCTCGATCTCTGCCGACCCCCGGCAGAATGGCAGGCGCGTCCCGACCCTTTCGCCTGCGCAGGCCTTCGACGTCACGCTCCTTGGACGCCTCTTCCCCACTGCTGGACGTGTTCCCTTCCTCCTCCCCCAGAGGGCCTGGGAAGGGAAAGGAGAGGAAAGAAGAGGGCAAGAAATGAGGATCAAAATATTGCGTCAGCTGGAGAAAACAGGCTCACCTGTGGCCGCTCGCCTATGGCGAGGGTGAAATTACTCCAGGCAACCAAGCAAAGAAGCTTTTACAGGTTGCGGATGGAGAGGTGGCGAGTCACCCTCTTTGCTCCTGAACCCTGAGCTCTCTTTATGGAAATTCAACATAAAGGTAGAAAATACCTCTGAATCTCACGGTTTCTGCTCCACATCCTCCTCAATTAGAATCTGCTCTTGAACTGCAAGAATACCTTCAGCTTGCCAGGATGAAGTGAAAGCGAGTGAACATCTGTAAGCAAGAGCCTTTGGCGACCCTACAGAGCTAAGGTTTCGTCCGCTGTTCCACCTACTGTTGCCTCCTGGATATGTCCACCACTAGAATGTGGGATGCGGGTGGCACTGTGGGTTAAACCACAGAGCCTAGGGCTTGCCGATCAGAAGGTCGGTGGTTCGAATCCCTACAACAGGGTGAGCTCCCGTTGCTCGGTCCCTGCTCCTGCCAACCTAGCAGTTCAAAAGCATGTCAAAGTGCAAGTAGATAAATAGGTACCACTCCAGCGGGAAGATAAACAGTGTTTCCGTGCGCTGCTCTGGTTCGCCAGAAGCGGCTTAGTCATGCTGGCCACATGACCCGGAAGCTGTACGCTGGCTCCCTCAGCCAATAAAGCGAGATGAGTGCCGCAACCCCAGAGTCGTCCGCAACTGGACCTAATGGTCAGGGGTCCCTTTACCTTTAGAATGTGGCCCCCTGAAAGCTGCCCACAAAGAAATGTGGCCCTCAAACCCGACAAGAATCTCTGCCCCACCTAAGTCCTTAAGCACACCTGTCCAGACACTAACTTGAAGCCTAAAACTCAGGCAATTGCTTGCATTTGTGTTCTGTTGCCTTGCCCTCTGCACTTCCTCTATTGCTTCTTCCGGCAGCCAAAATGTAGATGTGTAGGCTGCTTGGGGCAGAGATCTGTCAAAGGCCTCCGCATTATTCCACAAAGAACTGCCTATGCTGAGGGCATTAAGTCACCTGCTTTGTGAATGAAGACAGTTCCCTGTGGGACAGGCACGGATCCTTCCTCAGCCTCGCAGGTGCTGGCCTCCTTGCATGCGACAGGCTCTGGGGTCTTGACTAGTGTGGGGGTTTCTTCAGAACTGGGGTCCACCACCACCTCAGGACCCTGGATCGCGAGAGAGAGATAAGGATGCTTGTAAAATTGGCATTGTTCTCGAATTGTGAATGTGTGTGTGCCTACTTCCTGGCAACCTCATATCCAGTGTTGCTTGGGACTTCTAAGATACAAAAAAAATTGGTGTAGCTTTAAAAGGTTCAGTCTGCCATCTTGCTTCAAAATGGTGCCCAACGAAAATATTGCCCAAAAAAAGATACGCTAATATGCCTAGATTAAAATGTGAAGTACTGGATGGAAGAAAAATTAGTAAGGAAAGATAATAAGAATATATAGATGATTTGAGAAGATTGTAGAATGCAAAGAATATTTTAAATTTTACAATGTGGAGGAAAGGGCAGAGGGAAGTGGGAGGAAGGAGAAAAGAATACGATGGATTGAGGAAATATAAATGTAAATGTATAGGGGGATGGGAAAGAAATGGTGTTGGTACATCTGTATTGTGATGTAATATGTGGAAACCAATGAAAAACAAAATGGTGCCCAACTGTATCCCGGTAAGAGGAGCCATCGTGCAAAATTTGGTCAGACCAGTTTCTTTGTACAGTAATGGCTTTCGTTGGCCAATTACCGCCATTTACATGTCCAAAGCACTGCCGCCAACTCCAGGAGGCCCTGGGTGCCTGGACACCCACAAAATTTTCGCTGTGGGCGCTTGGCCTACTGCCGCCCGCTGCCTTACCTCCGGGGTGCATCTGTGGCCACAGCAGGCCCCAACAGAAGAGGCCCTGTGTGGATCGTTTGGCTAATTGCCAAATGGAATTGAGTTCAAAGAGGAACAAAGCCCCAAAGTTGGAGAAATCTCATATACCGTATTTTTCGCACCATAGGGCGCACTGGCCCATAGGGCGCACCTAGTTTTTTGGGGGGAAATAAAGGGGAAAAAATTTATCTCCCTGCCAGGCGCAGGGCTGGGGTGGGGGAAGCCCAAGCTTCCCCAGCCCACAGAACAGGCTGCTCTCCGCAAGCCGTGGGAACCCGGCAGGAACTCCCGCGGGCTCCCAAGGTTTGTGGATAGCTTCCTGAAGTCTGGAGAGCGAGAGGGGTCGGTGTGCACTGACCCATCTCGCTCTCCAGGCTGCAGCGAAAGCCTGTATTCGCCCCATAGGACGCACACACATTTCCCCTTCATTTTTGGAGGGGGAAAAGTGCGTCCTATAGGGCGAAAAATACAGTACATGCAGAGAATTAAGCGAATGCTCTACCTTCTGACTGGCGCCGTCTGCATCAGGGCGGTCGATGAGGGTTTTGCTCTCGCCGAGAGGAGCTGTCCCAAAAGATGCCTGTGTTAAAGCTAGTAAACGAATGCGTTTATTATGTTCATCTGCATCCAGGGCATAGCTGTCAACCTTCCCTTTTTTGCAGGAAATTCCCTTATTCCAGCGCCGTTTCCCGCTGCTATCCCGGATTGTTAGATATCCCATAGACTGTCCCGGGATAGGCGAGGTTGCTGATCCCTTATTTTTGAGGCTGCCGATCCCTTATTTTCAAATCTGAAAGTTGACATCTATGATCCAGGGTGGGGAACCATTTTCAAAGAGAGAGGCCCGCAATCCCTTCTGGGCAACTTCGGGGGGGGGGGGCGCATGCCAGGAGTTGGCAGGGCCAGAAGCAAACCTGGACGGAGCAAGGGGTGTCAGGGTTCAAGGACACATTTCAGCCAGGCAAAAACACCCAAGGAAGGTGCAAAGAAGGACTGGTGAAGGGCGGGGCCTGGAGAAAAGGGGTGTGGCCTGGAGACAGGGGGTGTGGCCTGGTGAAAGTTCCAAGGGCCAGAGAGTAAGAGGGCTAGAAGGGCCGCATTCAGTTCTCATGCCTGGGATTCACACACACACAAACACACACACACTGTAACCAAAACAGGGTCTGATGAAAATACCAGGTATCCTCCATCACTGAAAATATGCTTCCCTCCCTCAGAGCAGTGGGGTGAGCTGGACCCCATATGCAAAGCAGCTTCCCCATTATATACTGAAGTCCAGCTTTCAATATCATGCAGAGGATTGCAAAGCAACAGGGGCGATCAGGATATGGGGTTAGGAAAGGACATGGAAGGCAGCTAAGGGTTGGGCATTGTCCATTGCTACATACCTTGCGTCTCTTCCTGGGCCGGCTCAGACCCAGCCTGCGTTTCCAAGCCAAGGTCTTCTACAGGTAGAGCCTGGAGGGGCAAAACACGTCGAAAATAGAGGTCACAAAATTTCCCCTTTTTCTCATAGAGTGGGATGGGGGAGGATCTTTACCTGGCCCCACCCCTGTGGGCCAACTTTGCCAGGTGAGTGGGGCAACCCACTTGTCAATCATGATGGTTGTGTGTGTTTTTTGTAACTGCTTTTATTTATTTATTATTGGATACAGAAAAAGAAGAAGAAAACAGCTGCGATAAAGTATCTGAAATAGAGATTTATTTATTTTTTAAAGCAAAATACCCAGGCGTGCAGGATGAATTCAACTGCCCATGGTTGATCATTATATTTGAGGTGCACCTTTGAGGTGCATATTTTTAGAACCCACCTTATTTTCCTGACTGTAAGTTGTTTAAAATTGTTTGTAATATTGTGCTTTAATGTTGCAACCCACCCTGGGACCTTAGGGTGGAGAGTGGAATAATAATAATAATAATAATAATAATAATAGAAGAGTTTGGATTTGATATCCCGCTTTATCACTACCCAAAGGAGTCTCAAAGCGGCTAACATTCTCCTTTCCCTTCCTCCCCCACAACAAACACTCTGTGAGGTGAGTGGGGCTGAGAGACGTCAGAGAAGTGTGACTGGCCCAAGGTCACCCAGCAGCTGCATGTGGAGGAGCGGGGAAGCGAACCCGGTTCCCCAGATTACGAGTCCACCGCTCTTAACCACTACACCACACTGGCTCTCTCTTATTATTAATAATAATAACAATAATAATAATACAGGTAGACTGCCCCTGCCCACCCACCAAAGTCCATCACAAGGAGCTCCCACAAGGGCTTGATGGCCACCTGGTTGCCAGGTGCTTGGAAACTGCAGCACAGGGGGCTTTTCTGCCTCCCTAGCACCAAGCGCTTTGCACTGAGCCCCCTGCTAAAATGAGAAGGGGCCACTTGGTGCTGCAGGAGAAAGGCACAGGGGTCCCTCTCTTGCCCATCAGCTGCTTGGCGGAAGCGGGAAAAGATGACCTGTTTTGAGCTCCTGGCTGTCTCTTTGGGGTCCCCTGGGCACCTGCCCCACATATGACACCTTGCCTGGAGCCAGTGGGCGTGGTTTAGGGGGAAACGGTCCTGTGGGCCAAAGGGTGGGTGATGGCGGGAGAGATGCAGCCTGGTGAAGAAAGGAAGGGATCGTAGCTCAGTATCTCTTCTGCCTACGGAAGGCTCCAGCTTCAGTTGGCTGCATCTCCTTGCCTTCTGAGGGGCAGCATGTCCCAAGCGGGTGGGGCCAGAGGCAAAACGGGCAGAGCAACTGATGCAAATGTGACCTGTGCACAGTATCGGTAAAGGTAAAGGGACCCCTGACCATTAGGTCCAGTCGTGACCGACTCTGGGGTTGCGGCGCTCATCTCACTTTATTGGCTGAGGGAGCCGGCGTACAGCTTCGGGATCATGTGGCCAGCAGGACTAAGCCACTTCTGCCGAATCAGAACAGCACACAGAAACGCCGTTTACCTTCCCGCTGGAGCGGTACCTATTTATCTTCTTGCACTTTGCCTCAACAGTAGAAAGTCTCCTTTCATACTGCATCGCGGTGTGGTACGCTGGTTTGACATCATCTGATAGGAAGTGCCTATAGGTAAAGGACCCCTGACCATTAGGT
The DNA here is from genome assembly GCF_951804945.1 of Podarcis cretensis. Taxonomy (NCBI): domain Eukaryota; kingdom Metazoa; phylum Chordata; class Lepidosauria; order Squamata; family Lacertidae; genus Podarcis; species Podarcis cretensis. Next base: position 10,089,779 of record NC_137186.1, read on the forward strand.
CCAGTCATGACCGTCTCTGGGGTTGTGGCGCTCATCTCACTTTATTGGCTGAGGGAGCCGGCGTACAGCTTCGGGATCATGTGGCCAGCAGGACTAAGCCACTTCTGCCGAATCAGAACAGCACACAGAAACGCCGTTTACCTTCCCGCTGGAGCGGTACCTATTTATCTTCTTGCACTTTGCCTCAACAGTAGAAAGTCTCCTTTCATACTGCATCGCGGTGTGGTACGCTGGTTTGACATCATCTGATAGGAAGTGCCTATAGGTAAAGGACCCCTGACCATTAGGTCCAGTCATGACCGTCTCTGGGGTTGTGGCGCTCATCTCACTTTATTGGCTGAGGGAGCCGGCGTACAGCTTCGGGATCATGTGGCCAGCAGGACTAAGCCACTTCTGCCGAATCAGAGCAGCACACAGAAACGCCGTTTACCTTCCCGCTGGAGCGGTACCTATTTATCTACTTGCACTCTGACATGCTTTCGAACTGCTAGGTTGGCAGGAGAAGGGACCAAGAAATGGGAGCTCACCCCGTCACGGGGATTTGAACTGCCGACCTTCTGATCGGCAAGTCCTAGGCTCTGTGGTTTAACCCACAGTGCCACCCGCGTCCCTACCTGTGTACAGTAGGCCAGTTAATAACCCCCCCCCCAATCATCCATCCAAAGGAGCATCCCCCCCCCTCAAGAGGGAACGAAGCAACACTGGTGAGGGGGCGTGGCCTGAGGGGAGAGGGTGTGGCCTGGAAAGATGGGCGTGGCCTAGGGATGAAGGATGTTTCCTGGAAAGAGGGGCATGGCCTGAGGGGAGAGGGTGTGGCCTGCAAAGATGGGCGTGGCCTACGGAAGAAGGATGTTTCCTGGAAAGAGGGGCGTGGCCTGAGGGGAGAGGGTGTGGCCTGGAAAGATGGGCGTGGCCTACGGAAGAAGGATGTTTCCTGGAAAGAGGGGCGTGGCCTGAGGGGAGAGGGTGTGGCCTGCAAAGATGGGCGTGGCCTACGGAAGAAGGATGTTTCCTGGAAAGAGGGGCGTGGCCTGAGGGGAGAGGGTGTGGCCTGGAAAGATGGGCGTGGCCTACGGAAGAAGGATGTTTCCTGGAAAGAGGGGCGTGGCCTGAGGGGAGAGGGTGTGGCCTGGAAAGATGGGCGTGGCCTACAGAAGAAGGATGTTTCCTGGAAAGAGGGGCGTGGCCTGAGGGGAGAGGGTGTGGCCTGGAAAGATGGGCGTGGCCTACGGAAGAAGGATGTTTCCTGGAAAGAGGGGCGTGACCTGAGGGGAGAGGGTGTGGCCTGCAAAGATGGGTGTGGCCTGGGGAAGAAGGATGTTTCCTGGAAAAAAGGCGTGGCCTGAGGGGAGAGGGTGTGGCCTGGAAAGATGGGTGTGGCCTAGGGAGAGTGGGTGTGGTTTGAGGCTGCCCTCTAAGCCTGAGGTTGCCCACCCCCTTCAAACCTCACTGCCAACTTCAGGGATGGGACATCTTCCAAGGGATGCTGATGGACTCCAGCTTCCATCAGCCCCAGGCAACAAGGACAACAGTCCAGGAGGATAGCCACTCCAGCCCCTAAAACCCTGGGGGGCTGCAGGTTTCCCTACCCACCTCCCACAGAGAAAAGAAGCAGGTTCTAGGGCCCACCACTGACCCCAAATAGTGTCCTCCTCACAAGAGGTCAGGCCTGGGAGACCCAAAAGCCTACGAGGAGAGGGCTTTTGAGGAGTTCATTATGCTGCCCCACCCCTGATGTCTTGCCCCTGCCCCACAGAGCCTTTGCCCCTCTCCCCAGTTTGCTTTCTGCTCCCACTCACCTCAGAGCCGGCAATCACCCAGCTGTTGTTGTCCGACTCCCGGGAGTCTGAATTGTCAGTCATTTTGGCTCATGCCACGGGGCGTTGGGTCAGCGGAGCCTCCTAGGGATGCAGACCCCCAGTCGGATGGGGGGCTGGAAGGAACAGAAGATGTCTGAAGAGAGAGAGAGAGACAGAGGAGGTTCTTTATCAGCCTCGAGTACAAAGCAGGCGAGGCCGGCCGCTTCACGTCGGGGGAATTTGACTGGCAAATTAATTTGGGCAGAGAAATTGGGACACAGGCTGCAGATGAGACGCAAAAACCTGAACAGGCCAGCTGGCCTCTCTGTCTCCCATCCCAGCACGGTCTGCACTGGCTGGCAGCAGCTATGGTCTCTACCCCCATGAATAAAGATCCCAGGTCTCATGGTTTGGAGCAAACAGCTGGTTTAAAATAGGAGCATAGGAAGAGAGTCAGACTGATGGGTCCATTTAGCTCAGCATTGCCTACACTGACTGGCAGCAGCTCTCCGGGGTTTCAGGCAGGGCAGATTCCCAGCCCTACCTGGAAATGGCAGGGACTGAACCCGGGACCTTCTGCAGGCAAACTGAGCTAAGGCCCTTCTCCATATCCTTTCGACTTGGCAGCTCAGGGAAGTTACCTAGCTTTAACAATCATATAAAACCAACTCCTTTGCCAGTTTCCTCCATTTCAACACTATTTTGCCCTTGGAAAAAATTACTCTTTTCCCTGCCACCTCCCCAAGCGTGAGAACGTGTATACACACCTCCTACCCCAGGACGTGCCCAGAGGTGACAATCGCTGAGCTGATTGTTGGCCAAGGAAAGCCTAATCCCATCACCAGACTTGCCAAGGGGTCCAGACATGCAGAGGAAGTTCTATTGCACTTTGGGTGGTGGGACTTCAGAGGTGTTTGCCTATGCTAATCTTATACCTGGGTCTTGCCCTGCCATGCCTGCTTATGCTAATCTTGTACCAAGGACTTGTCTGGACATGTTTGCCGAGGTTAAACTAGTGTAACCCTTGTCTACCTCTCCCCTTTTGTGACATGTCGGTGATGTAGCAATGATGCTGTACGAACTGTGTTCTGGGATGTGGTGGGAAACTTTTAAAAGTCCTTGTCACCTCATCCTCAGGGTTCAAAATTCCTCTTTGAACCTGTCGCGCAATAAACTTTGGTCTACAGCTATTTGCTCCGGTTGGTGGCTGGACTCCTTCCTTTATTCTGCAATTTTAAGGTTCATAAATGTACCAAGCAAACACGTACATACATATATATAAACCACATGTCTGAAAACTCCACAGAAAAAAAAGTCCTGAACAAATTGACCTCAATTATTTCTCTGCAAGGTCAAAGTGGGAAACCTTCCCATTGTCTTTTTCCTTCACAAATCCTGTCTTAAGGGCACATTTAAGATATGAATAGGGTGTGAGCCTGTGACCTGGCCCAGGAACTAATTATTTATCATTACAAAAGACTAGCCAGGCTCCCCAGGCAATCCAGTCACGTGACCATTAAACAGGTAACCTGGCAGACAGGAGGTAAACAAAGCAATCAGATTTCAGCCCTTCTGTGATGTATGTATGATGTTTCTGGGGGTGGTCTTGATCTACAGGGTGGCAATTTCGAAAGTCTATATGAGGCCTTGCACGCCATTGTTCTGGGTTTTTCCTCCCTCCTGCGTGTGGTGAGCAAGGACCCTGTTGCAACAGATCAATAAAGTTCAGGCTTACTAGCTGCTTTGCTTCTCAATATTCTCTGGTTGGCCTCTGTTATTTTCTCCTACCAATAGGGAACCTACGTAAGGACTCTGTATGGGCTCTTGGATACCCCATAAGGGAAAAGGGCAGATTTTGTTTACAACATCAGGGACTCGCGACGAGATGGGTGACTGAGCAGCCTCACACCTGTAACAAAATCAATGGAGTTGAGTCACAGGGTTGTACCCAATGCTGGTCTTTAGAGCAGACCCATTGAAATTTAGTGGCTTTGACTAACTCAGGCTGTATAAACACTGTACATTTAAAGCACTCACCCCAAAGAATTCCCAGGTAAAGGGACCTCTGACCATTAGGTCTAGTCATGACCGACTCTGGGGTTGTGGCGCTCATCTCGCTTTATTGGCCGAGGGAGCCGGCGTACAGCTTCCGGGTCATATGGCCAGCAGGACTAAGCCGCTTCTGGCGAACCAGAGCAGCGCACGGAAACACCGTTTACCTTCTCACCGGAGCGGTACCTATTTATCTACTTGCACTTTGATGTGCTTTCAAACTGCTAGATTGGCAGGAGCAGGGACCGAGCAACGGAGCTCACCCCGTCGCGGGGATTCGAACTGCCGACCTTCTGATCGGCAAGTCCTAGGCTCTGTGGTTTAACCCACAGCGCCACCCGCGTCCCAGCACACTTAGGAAACTACAATTCCCAGGATTCTTTGGAGGGGGGGAATGTGCTTCAGATGCATGGTGTATATACAGCCTTCGAGTAGAATGTACTGTTTGAGTAGAACGTACAATATAGATAAAAGGTAAAGGTAAAGGTACCCCTGCCCGTACGGGCCAGTCTTGACAGACTCTGGGGTTGTGCGCCCATCTCACTTAAGAGGCCAGGGGCCAGCGCTGTCCGGAGACACTTCCGGGTCACGTGGCCAGTGTGACATCGCTGCTCTGGCGAGCCAGAGCCGCACACGGAAACGCCGTTTACCTTCCCGCTGGTAAGCGGTCCCTATTTATCTACTTGCACCCGGAGGTGCTTTCGAACTGCTAGGTTGGCAGGCGCTGGGACCGAGCAGCGGGAGCGCACCCCGCCGCAGGGATTCGAACCGCCGACCTTTCGATCGGCAAGTCCTAGGCGCTGAGGCTTTAACCCACAGCGCCACCTGCGTCCCCTCACAATATAGATAGAACTCATTTATCTCAGTGGGTCTACTCTGAAGTGGATTGAGTTGGAGCCAACCCAGAATAGACAAGAGAAGAACATCTTCCCTTATTAGTTTGGAAAGGAGGGGGTGGGTGGGCAGTTTTAAAAACGTCTTCCAGGCAGAGCTATTCTCGCTGGAAAGAGAATGTGGGGAATCCAAATTATGCCGGACTCTGAACGAGGTCTGATTACCAGCACTCCGAAAGCAAGAAGAGGAAGAGGAAACAAGTCCTCTTGCAAAAACAAAAATGCAAATTTATGGGGCTCAGGGACAAAGTTGGTGGGTTTTTGGAGGGTAACAGACAGAGGTGTCAAAAGAATAGGTACTCCAGACCTCCCCTAAAAAAAAAAAAAGAGGTGCCCATATATAAAAACCTCTATTTTTCTTCTCTTCTTAAATGTAATCAAAAGAAATCGAACAAAGAATTAAAACTTTAAACCGTAAAGATTTGCAGTCTGGAAACAAAATTACAAAGATCCAATGCAGCTCTAAAGGGATAATAAAGTATTACAAATATTCCCTTTGGTATTGGTAAGAATAAAAGAAATCTCCATTTGTGATCTCCCTTATTGTTGAGAATCTGGCGTTTGCAATACAATGGTGGCACTGAGTGAGCCTGCAACTCAATATTTTGTAGAAGAAGTAAAATCATGGCATATATGAAAATTAAAAATGGTCGTTCGAGCTCTGCCTATTATGTAGTTTTAGTTTATGAGGCATCTCTTCAAGTAGGGCAATCTGCCAACCTTTAAACACAGCAATCCCGATGATTAAGATTAAAGGTCTTCCAGGATTTAGCAATGCAGCCGGCCTGGTCTGCTGTTAAAAGATGAGAAGTAAGTTTACTTTTCAAGACCTCTTCTCTCCCCTCCATGCAATACATTCTTGTTAAATATCCCCCCCCCTTCCCTGTAGGAACAGCTGTCAGAACAGGAGACTGACTTTGGGGGAAAGGAGGGAGGTATTTTTAGACGCTTTTAATACACTTTAGCAGGTGGAAATTGCTGAGCAGACCAGCCCAGACTGCTCTGGAGGGATATGACAAGATCTTTCTTGCCTCCTGCCCCAGAATCCATTTAACTCCAAGCTCCCTTAGGGAGCTCCAGAAGGGAAATAATTCCTGCTCCCCCCACAACAAGTAACTCTCCACTATTCCTTTTTTGGACACAGGGTTTTAAACAACCTTGCTGGTTTGGGTTCCCACTCCCTCTCTCCTGCTGGGCCCCCGTGGTTATAGGAAGGAAAAGCACCTTTTTGCAGAGAATTCCTAATCTGGAAGTTTGAGAAAAAGAAGGAAGAAAAAGGCTGCAGTTTTAAATGTTATCTTATTTTTTAAAAGCATGTCCCCATGGATGCTAACACTCACTGCAGGTGCATGCAATGTTTGCCATATTCAGGGTATAAAAAGGTGACTAAATTAGACCCATATGTTTCAAAACTAAGTTGGAGACAACCTTCTCAAGGTAGGAAACTGTTAGTTCATTGGTCTATCTAGCTTAGCGTTGTCAACACGGACTGGCAGCTCTCCAGGGTTTCAGGCAGGACACATGCCCAGCCCTAACTTGGAGATGTTGGGGATTCGAACCCGGGACCTTCTGCATGCAAAGCAGACACTCTGCCATTGTGCTACAGCCCTTCCGTTCCATTGAACTGGCATAGGAAACTGCCTTCAGACCATTGGTCTATCTGGATCAGCACTGCTGGCACTGACTGGCAGCAGCTCTCCCTGCCGAAAATCAGACTTGGGAGAAAAGAGAAAAGTTTTGGGGCAGGATCATTGGAGTGAAATAGGCACTATTATTCCTCTTTCAGAAGTCTAATCCTGTGGGAGAAAGCTAATTCCCAACACCACACAATCTCACATCCCCAAAGTCACACTGCACCCCTAATATGTACATATATTTCTGTGTCCTCTGATCCTGCTCTCAATATACAAAGAGGTTGTGGTTTTACAGCAGGCATCAGAAGATGCAAGCAGGAAACGGCCTTGTTTTGTCGCTCTCAACTTCTGCCCCCCCCCCCAGCTCCGATGCCATAGCAACCCTGGCAGCGGTGCCCTTAATAGGAGATTTATGTGGGACAGCGGAACCTAGCCGGGCCGGATCCTTGGCGGCAGTGGCTACAGGCAGCCAAGCGCCACCCGACACAGGCAGGGACAAAAATGGGCCTCTCTATACAACAACACTTTTTAAATTTTTCATAGAACAACAAGAGAGCCCGCGGTGGTGTGGCGATTAGCGTGTCGGGCTAGGACCTGAGAGACCCAGATTCAAAGCCCCTCTCAGCCTGACCTCTCAGCCTGACCTACTTCACAGAGCTGTTGTGCAGGTTAAGGGAGGGAGGGAGGGAGAGAGCCATGTACACCAACTTCAGCTCCTTGGAGGAAAAAAAGCAGGATATAGATGCAATAAGGGGGTTCGGACTAGATGACCCGCAGGCTCCCTTCCAATTCTATGATTCTACATGAGGTCCTGGCAGCCTTCAGCAGGGATGTGAGAGGGCCTGTTGCGTGGCAGGAACCCGGAATGGTGATTCCATCGTACGTGAGCTGCCTGGTATCTTCAGGGCATCTCATAATGTTATAGCCCTCCAGATGTTGCTCCACTACAACTCCCATCATCCGTGACCAACTGGGCTATTCTGATGTGGGCTGATGGGAACTGGAGTCCAACAAGAGATGGAAGGGTTTCGTACCTCTGATCAGACCCTTTGTAGGTCTCGATGCAACCCATTAACAAAGCTCTTCCCCCTGGAAATAGCGTGAGTTGTGGATGCGAAACACGCACTGCTGCAGATAACTCAAGTTGTTGGAGCAAGTGGGGAGAGCTATAGCCCTTGATGGACTCCCATAATTCCTCAGCAGTTGCCCTGGGGTCCTTGGCAGGAAGGGCAAGATATAAGTTTAATTTTAAAAATAAATAACAAGTCCAAAAGGATCTGCAGGGCCTGTTCCTGCCCTCTCCCCTCAGCCATAGATCACCACCTGGCCTGCCTTGCAAGGCTGTTGTGAAGCAGTGGTGAGAAACCTGCGGCTCTGGATTTCAAATCCCATCACCACACCCAACCCAAGCAGGAGGGGTGATGGGAGTTGTAGTTCAGCAACTTTTGGAGAGCTTCTACCCATCCCCTTTTTACAGATCGCTTAGCAAAAGGACACACATTACTTTCACATTCAAAATAAGGGCATAAAGGCTTATTATATTAGCAAAGAGTGCAAAGTAATAAAACAAAAACTGATAATAATATGATAGCCAGGGGTTTGGGATCTGTGGACCTCTGGAGATGTCGCTAGATTAGAATACCCATCCTCCTTGACCACTGGCCGTGCTGGTCGGAGCTGGTGGGAACTGGAATCCCTAAACATCAGTGGTTTGCCCACCTGCCATAAAGTTTAGGGTGCAACCTTGTAAGCACCGACCTCGTAGGAAGTCCCATTGAACTGTATGGGTGCTTACTTTCCGGAGTAAACGTGGAGAACTACAGTTACTGAGTTAGTACAGTCATGGGACGTGGGTGGCGCTGTGGGTTAAACCATAGAGCCTAGGACTTGCCGATCAGAAGGTTGGCAGTTCGAATCCCCACCACGGGGTGAGCTCCCGTTGCTCGGTCCCAGCTCCTGCCAACTTAGCAGTTCGAAAGCACGTCAAAGTGCAAGTAGATAAATAGGTACCGCCCCAGCGGGAAGGTAAACAATGTTTCCGTGCGCTGCTCTGGTTCGCCAGAAGTGGCTTAGTCATGCTGGCCACATGACCCGGAAGCTGTACGCTGGCTCCCTCAGCCAGTAAAGCGAGATGAGCGCCGCAACCCCAGAGTCGGCCACGACTGGACCTAATGGTCAGGGGTCCCTTTACCTTTACCTTTACAGTCATGAAATCAATGACTTGGAAGTCCTCCAGCCCAACCCTCTGCTATGGAGGAATCGCAGCTGAATAATTCCTGACAGATAACTGAAGGTGTGAAGCTCTCGGGTGTTCAAAAAGCGGTGTGTGCGAATGTTGAGCATGACAGCCAAAAAAAACACACCAAAAAAACCGCAATCACCAGGAATAAATCAACCTGTAGCACTGGCAACTTGGAAGGCAGAAAAGATGGACCCCTTACAAGAATTCCTAGCATTGAAGTGAGATTTATACAGCCAAATTAAGATCTTACCTCTCCATCAAAACACAACCCTAAGGATTCCAAGGGCTTGCAAACTCAAGAGTATACAGAACTGGTGAATGAATTCTTCTGGATTAATACATGCAGGGTACGTGGGCACGATTGTGTATGCAGGTGGCAACCGGGTACAATATATGGGCACAGGTGGGCTTTTGAGATGGGACAGGGGAACCTCTCCCAACTCCAGCATCGCCCCTCTCAAACCACGCATAAAACGATCTGGTCTAGACCCTTCCCTTTGCATTGATCGCTGAACCAAATGCCAGCTTCCCAGTTTTGGAACCAAAGTTACCTGCAATAGATCCAAGGCAACGGTGGTTGGGGGAGGGGAGCACATTTGGAGGGATCTCAAAAACGAGTCCCATAGAAACTGCAAGCCTACTCTCTAGATAGATAGATAGATTGATGATAGATAGATAGATAGATATCCCGAAAAAGCAGCAACTCTCTCCCAGAAGGCAAGGTGAAATCACAACCCACCCACCCACCCTAAAGGGGCAACGGGAGAGCTGATGGGGCTGTTGCCATGGTAACCCTGCATCAGCGACCCTCGGGGATTCCCTCTGCTGGACCAAATCATGCCGGCGCCGCCGCCGCCCCCCTCTTCCCTTGAGAGCTGCTTGCCCTAAAATTGGGGGGCCCCCTCCTCCGGTGACCCATACTGTTACCCCACAACAACCCATTTCCTCTTCACCTTTCCATCCATCCTTACCTTAGTCTAGGCGGCTCTCAGATCTGGAAGTTTTTTTAGAAGGTGGAAAAAAGGATGGCTGCGGACGCCTCTTAACTTTGTATAGGAAACTTCGCAGCACTTTACCCTGGGGGGGGGGGGAGGAAAGGGGCGGGACGTCGGGGCCAGGCAGCCTATCCCTGGGGTTGGGGGAAATGAGTTTGGCCAATGAAGGGGAAGAGAGGGCAGGACAGGGGAGAGGACAGCACTGTTTTGGAATCCGCAATGCAATCCTGAGGCCGGGAGATAAATGTGTGCGAAACCCCCTAAATGGGGAGAATTCTGGATCGGGAAGGAGGAGCACGCTTTGCGGGGAGATTAGGGGTCCCCCCATAAGATCAGCCTTCCTAAGGCTTGGGGGGGGGGTGCAGAGAAGGTGTGTCCCCCCCCAGTCAGCCATTTAGGATCCTAGCGAGAAGGCATGACTAAGCTGAGCGAGGCTGGAGAGACAGCAACAGCTGGGAGTCCAAGCAGTGAGGCGGATTCTCCTGCCATCCCAGGGACACTTTATATCAGTCCTGGGTAGCTCAGTTGGCGAGAGCACTGTGCTGGTAACGCCAGAGTCGCAGGTTCGATCCCCGTATGGAGCAGCTGCGTTGAGCTAGATGACCCTTAGGGTCCCTTCCAACACTGGAATTCTATGTTTCTGTGGAAGGACTAGGGGGACCTGTTGCCGCCGCCATCCCCCCTTTGCAGGCTGACTGCTAAGAGACCCTCGCTACTGACGAATTCTGACTCTAAAGTCAGAACATTGGAAGAGCGAATGGCCCATTGATCCAGTATCCTGTTCTCACAATGGTCCGCTAGGTGCCCCAATGGGAAGCCCAAAAACAGGACTTCCACTTGCTGGGAGTAACTGGTATTCAGAAGCATCACTGCATCCAACTATGGAGCAACAGCTGTCATAGTTAGTTGCTCTCTCCCCCACAAATCTGCCAGCTTCATTAATAATAATAATAATAAAATAATTTATTATTTATACCCCGCCCATCTGGCTGAGTTTCCCCAGCCACTCTGGGCGGCTCCCAATCAAGTGTTAAAAACAAGACAGCATTAAATATTAAAAACTTCCCTAAACAGGGCTGCCTTCAGATGTCTTTTAAAGATAGGATAGCTGCTTACTTCCTTCACATCTGATGGGAGGGCGTTCCACAGGGTGGGCGCCACTACCGAGAATGCCCTCTGTCTGGTTCCCTGCAACCTCACTTCTCACAATGAGGGAACCGTCAGAAGGCCCTTGGCGCTGGATCTCAGTGTCCGGGCTGAACAATGGGGGTGGAGATGCTCCTTCAGGTATACAGGACTGAGGCCGTTTAGGGCTTTAAAGGTCAGCACCAACACTTTGAACTGTGCTCGGAAACGTACTGGGAGCCAATGCAGATCTCTCAGGACCGGTGTTATGTGGTCTCGGTGGCCACTCCCAGTCACCAGTCTAGCTGCCGCATTCTGGATTAATTGCAGTTTCCGGGTCACCTTCAAAGGTAGCCCCACGTAGAGCGCATTGCAGTAATCCAAGCGGGAGATAACCAGAGCATACACCACTCTGGTGAGACAGTCTAACTCTGAAATTTTGGGTCCCCTATGGGGGGGGGGCATACCCACCTGTCATCATCCTCCGTCTGGTTCTGTTTTAAATTACTTTCTTTTGGTCCCAAGTGCTCAGAAAAATATGTTAAATTCTTCCTACAATTTCTAATTTTAGTTAAGTATTATTTATTTACTTTGATTTAAGGGGGGGCTACCCCTTGACTACTATGCCATGGTCCCTTCCAAAGTTTTGAACTCATTTTGAACTGCAAACCCCACGTTTTGTGCTCCCCCCAACTGAGTAACTGATGCTCAAACCGGGGGCCATAAGTAACCCCCCCAACCCAACATTGTCCACCTTGTGCCACAAACCCTGTGTTTTGTTTTGAGTATCACTTACTCAATTGTGGGGTGGCACACAACACAGGGTTTGCAGCACAGAACTATTCTGAAATTTTGGCACCAGTTTGGAGTGAATTGGAGAATGTTGGGTTCTGCTCAGGAGTGGACCTGCTGAAACTGAAGAACATAGCTGTTAAGTCTATTGATTTAAATATGTCTACTCTGAGTAAAAAATTGTTGCCTAGCACCCATGGGGGGGGGGCAAGGCAGGCAAAGGGAACATAAGACCTTATAAAAAGGATGATTTTGATATCTAAAGAGGCTATCACCTGCACCTGGAAAACAACTGTCTGGGGGGGGAGCCTTTTTTCAGCTTGAGGGCCCATGTCCCTTCTGGGGAACACATCTGAGTGGTGGGTGGGGCCAGGGCAAATGTGGGTGGAGCATCAAATGTCTCTGGAGCAGGCTAGCTACAAAGACCTGAGGAATGAGATCATCACCCCACTTGTACTAACCATCCCAGGGCGCTCAACCACTGCCACAATGTCATTTCTTCTATCAGATCAAAATGAGCAGATAACAGCAAAGGTTGCTAGGTTCATAGCAGGGGCAATCAGAATAAGGGCCACTAACTGACTGCTGATTCAGGACTTTAAATTGTGCTTTTATATCAAATTTCCTTTTCTGCGTATACTGTAATGTTTTACTGTTACTATGGCCATTGGCTAATGCGAATAAAGTTCTCTCTCTCTCTCTCTCTCTCTCTCTCTTGAGCAGGCTTGTATCTTATACCCACAGCTCTCTATTCTCCCCCCAAGCAAGCAAGAGGCATTGTCAAGAGTTCAAGGACACATTCCAGCCAGGTAATAACAGACAGCCTGGGGTAAGTCCTGTAAAATTCCGGAGAACTACATCCCCCAATGTTCCACTTCCCTGGCCCAAAATTATTTCCCTGCAACACCGCTTCTAAGCAGTGTAGAGGCTTCCACTTTCTAAAACGAACCTGCAAGGCAGGCTCAGCTGAAAGATGCTGACCCTGGATCATCAGGTGAGCTTTGGAATTCCAGATTCTGCAAGGAGGTGAACAGGGGATCCCAGATCTGATCAGCAGCCCCGATACCTGATCTGCATCCTATAGCATGTTGGCTCCGTAACCGGACGGTTTCTGGCTTCAGAGATGCGTTTGGCTGAGAAAGCAAAACAAACCCTTCAGGCTGGGCGATTCAGCCTTCGCCAAACTGAGAAGGGGGTGCAGACACACCTGCCACACCTAAATCTCTGCAACATTCACCTCCACCCCAGCAGATTTCAGCAATAGATGGGACATTTTGATAAGCCAGCAGGGTAAATCTCAACCCAGATCACCTGCACCCAAGTGAACAGTTAGCTTTCAATATTAGCATTCATTTATGTAAGGTTTTTGGAGTGATCGCAGCACTCACAATGTGAAGGGGAGGTCAATTTTATCTCATAAAACCACCTTGCAGTCTGTCTCCTGGAAGCACAGGAAGTTCTCTAACCCTCTCAGCAACCTTGTAAAGGGAGGTAGATTTTATCTCAGATGCACACCTGTTGCGGAATCAGACAAGAGCCTCTTCCGCCATGACATTTCGCCAGTCTTCTTTTCTGTACCGTGGAAATGGTTCACTCTGTCCTCTCCCTCCCACCCCCCCCTCCTTAGCTTCTACTCCACTGTTGGAAGGTTTCCCCTAAAAGCACCACAGCCAGAAAAAAAAAAAACCCCCAAACCAGAGATTTTGCCTTTCGATTTCTAAGTCCCCTGCCAGCCTCTTTCTTGGCAAATCTCAGCAGTCCAGGCTTGTCCTTGGCAGCTGAATGGGTTTGGGGCTTTGTTTCTTCAGCAACCAGCCGGAGGGGGGGGGGGGCTGCTTTGAAAGGAAGCAGAAGCTGAGAGGTGACACTTTGTCAAAGAAGCAAACAAGAGAGGGGGGAATGCCTTTTTGTGTGTGCGTCTCAGTAGACTCTGTTCTTTCAAGCCTCGGATTGTCCAAAATGGGCATTTTTGTGGCTTTGGCATGTGGAGGGGATGCTTAGCCAGCATGTTTGGGGGTCAGAAAAATAGAGCAAGGGCATGAAAGTCTGGTTTGTAAATTACTTTTGTGTGCTTATTCCAACAGGATCAGATCAATTGTCTCTCTAATCAAGCATCCTGTTTTCGACAGTGCACAAAGGGAGTTGCCTTCTACAAAGGCAGACCACTGGCCTATTTAGTTCAATACGGCCCACGCTGGCAGCAGCTCTGAAGGGTTTCAGAAGGGGGAGGCAGTATATGCCTCTGAATACCAGCTGCCAGGAATCGCAAGCAGGGAGAGTTGCTGCTGCACTCAGTTGCTGCTTGTGAGCTTCCCGTCGAGGTAGCTGGCTGGGAGAAGAGAATGCTGGACTAGGTGGGCCACCGGCCTGATCCGGCAAGGCCCTTCGCATGTTCAAATGCAAACCACTAATTCATACACACATGAATGTATAAGTAACCAGGTCATTGCTCCCTCCCACCAGCTTTCAAATTGAGTTTATAACACCACGGTACAAAATTTTTCTTTTAATACGTTCACATAAAAACCAAGAGAGGGAGGGAGAGGCTGTAGGTGTCTGTATGTGTCTGTGTGTGTGTACAGCACACACACACACACACACAGCAATGATTCCCTACTCCCCCAGATTCCCTTCTTTTCAAAAAGTCCAGCAGGACAAAACAGATTTTTTTTTTTAAGAAAACAATTATCAAAATCACACCAGTAACCACTTGACCAAAACACACACACAAGTACAAAAAAGGTCTGGGTCTAAGGGAGAAAACAAACAAACCCGCCAATTTGTTTTTAAAAGTAAAAATTTAAAAAACCAAAAAGATGTCCAAGAGTGTTTCCTCTTGCATGGCTCTCTTGAAATGCCCTCTGAAAGAGGTTCAGGGCAGGGGTTGGTCTGTTCTCCATTACTTGAGGGCCTGTCGACCTTCAAAATATCAACCCTCCCCACAGCGCCCAGGCTTTGGCAGACTTGCACCTGGCAGTAGTTCTAGGGAAATGGGAAACTGAGGGAACCGTGCTGCGTTTGAGGAGAGCGGGTGGTGCTCCTCTTCTAAGAAAACGTCAGCAGAAGAGAGAGCATAGACACCCCCAGTGAAGTAACCGCTCTCCAGTTTATGCTAAATTGCCGTCCGCTGGGTATCTGCTGCCCAAGACTGGCTGTTCTGTGGCTTCGAACCGCAGCAGCGACTGTTAAGAAAGCGCAGGAGGAGGAGGAGGAGGAGATGGAATGCTGGAAGGCTTGGGAAGAACAGCTCCAGGTTCCAGAGGTCACAGAAGGTCGAAAACTCTGTCCTCCCCTCCCACCAAATTCTTTCAGTAACCGGGGGGCTTTGAAAATGTGCTACCCGTGTTCCTTGGACAGGCTGCAGAATCCACAGATGAAGCCGAAGAGTGTCTGGTGGTGCAGAGCAGGGATGCCACCACCTCCGACGTCCAGGCATAGGGAAGCGGCTGCGGCAGAGGAGGCTCAGCCGTCGTTGGCGGCCACCAGCTGCCCCATGCCCTCTCGGATGTAGACCGACTGGATCTCCTTGGTCTTCAGGCAGAAGTCGCAGGCCCAGACGGCCGAGGCCTCGGTGGTCAGCAGCCCGTAGGCGTTCTCGGTCATCCCCGTGCACTCCCGGTGGAACCACTTCTGGCACGAGGCCTCGCACAGGATGGCGTCCTGGTCGTCGTTGACCTCGCTGCGGCACGCCCCGCAGGGGTACACCAGGCCGGGTGGGGGCTGGTGGCCCGAGTTCCCGGAAGCCTTGCTGGAGGGCGGGAGGCTGTTGGCCTCGGGCGTGCCACCTCCGCCGTGCCCCGTGCTGTTGGGCGCAAAAGGGGGCTGGGTGCCGTTGATGGCTGCCGGCGAACCGCTGTGCTGCTCCTGGCTGAAGGTGCTGGGGGGCGGGTTGAGCGGCTTCCCCCCGCCATTGTCTTCGCCGCCGCCACCGCCAGGGGGGAAGCTGGGGTCGGGCCCAGGGAAGGAGCTGGGGTTGGGGGGCAGGTTGGGGAGGTTCGGGCGCTGCATGGGGGACTGTCCGAACAGGTTGCCCGGCTGGTTGAAGCGCTGGGCCATCGGTGGCCCCCCGGGAGGGTTTAGGGCGGGCCCCGGGCCCATGTCGCCTCCACGCGGGGGCTGCCCCATGGTTGGGGAGATCATGGGGCCGAAGCCGCCCATTGGGCCCTGCATCAGCTGCCCCCCGGGGGGGCTGAAGTTCTGCCCCAGGGGCTGGCCAAAGGGCTGGCCGCCAAAGCCCATCCCTCCGGACTGCACGTACCCGGGGTTCTGGGGAGGCATGTTGAAGGCGGGACCCATCTGGCTTGGTCCAAAAGGGGGGGGCTGCCTCCGCATGGGCTGTGGGCCCCCGCCATAGCCGGGTGGCACCTGCGGCCCCATCGCCCCCTGCATGCGGAAGTTCCCAAAGGGGCCGGGACTGCCGAGGAAAGGCGCGGAGGCAGAGCCGACTTTGGGGGCCCCGAAGTCATCCTCAAAGGGGTTCGACGCCACCAGGTGGTCCACCATGGGCGTGGGCGGGGGAGCAAATTCCGAGAGGTGGGAGTAGGCAGGGCCCTGGAAGGGAAAGAAGCACCACAGTTAACAGGGGGGGACCTCCACTGCGCAGATAAAACCAATCTGTACATTATGCCCAGGGAATTCTGGGCTGCTCCACCATGGAGCTGAAAACAGGGTCGTATTTCTCGACCATCCTCGCCATCCAGGATGGCCATTTGATTTAACCAGGTTAATTCTTAATGTTTCCCCCCCATAACTCAACTGATCTTTTTTGGAAAATGAAACCCTCTCCTCAACAAAAAAATATTGAGGTATACAGTGAAGAAACAGCATAAGAATGTGATTTAACCCAGAGCAACCAAAGAGAGGTTTGGAGGGTGGCAATCTGAGAACGGGGCCTTTTCTGCAGTGGCTCCCATTTGTGGAATGTTCTCACTTGGCACATTTGTTACATATCTCTAGATGCTAGGCGAAAAGGTTCCTCTTCAACCAGGCCTTTGGCTGATATCTGATGCCCTTGTAAATGTGAGGTGCGAGGGGGGATTAACTGGGTCGTCTCTGGTCTTATTTTTCATTATGTATTTTGTGGTTTTTTTATTGTAATATTGTGTTGTGAACCACCCTGAGATCTATAGGTACAGGGTGGTACACTAATAATAATAATAATAATAATAATAATAATAATAATAAACAACTCTGGATGTCTAAGAAAGTTCAGGACTGTTTGTCTTATTCATGTAATCATGTAATCGATAAAAGTGTCAGTCAGTTGTAAATGACTCTTTGCATCTCTGCCAGCCGTATTTTGTTGGTCAATTTCTCTATGAGGACTAGTCACCAAATTATGTTATTTCAATAAGGATGCCCCTTCCATGTCTTTCTAAAACATACAGGCTATAGCAAGTCTAACTGCTAACAACAGTTAACTAATAAGAGATTTAAATGAGATATCTGCATTCTGAACCAGAAATATATTCAACGGGCTGAATGATTTGTTGGACCAGTGGTATTAGGTATCTCAAATAATGACCATATTTACTCAAGTCTAATGCGACATCAAATCTAATGCACACCTCAATTTTCAGAACTTTGAAACAAATCAAAAAGAGTATTTCCTGGCGAATGTAAATGTGCCATCGAATTTAATGCACACCTTAATTTTTGCAACACGATTTGGCCAAAAAAGGTGAGCCTTAGATTTGAGTAAATGTGGGAATTCTTTTGCAGCTGCTACTTCAGTTTTAAGACAGTTGCAAATCTGCTTTTTGATCAGGCAAGAAATTCACTCTCCAAATGACTGAAGCATTAGAAAATGGACGCAGCAAAGCAGTAGGATCTGTGTGGAGCAGGAAGAAGTAAGGAAAAACCCAGATCCAGAAATCTTACTTGGAAGAAAATTAAGGTGCATGCAAGGGAGAAGGGAAGCAGACAGTAATTCTCAGAGGCTGCTCTGTAGAAATGTATTAATGCGGATTCATATACGGTGCAAACAGGCACACACCCCAGCCACGTTACCTGTGTATTGGACTTGCGGCGCTTCTTCTCGGGACTCTTCATTTGAAGGCCTAATTAGGAGGAGAAAAGGGAGGAGAAAATGAAATGTAGATATGGCAGTGGCAAGCTAATCCAAAGTCTGGGTGGTCAGTCACAGCCTAAACATCCTGGTGCACCGGCTTGCAACTAAGCCCGCCCACGTCACTAGACCACAAAACCCAACAACACCCTGTTTGCCTGTCTACAGATAACTATGCTAGAAATTTGTGTTTCAAAAACAAAACCAACTGCATCAAGATCATTCCCTGCCTAGTTTCTTGCTTGCTTGGGAGGAGTGAAGAACCTTGCTTTTCCAGAACTTTAAAAGAGACATTTGAAAAATGCATTGATTGAATTAAGTGCCACAGGATGTTGCAAAAGGCACTGCCTTTAATATGCTTAGTGATAGTCCAGCCCACCTCCTTGTGTCTGTAAGCATATTAAAGGTGGTGGCTTTCACAACATCTTGTGGCACTTAATTCAATCAATGCATTTTTCAAACATCTTTCTTCAAGTTCTGGAAAAGCAAAGTTCTTCCCTCCTGAACAGATTTTGCTTTGGGGCAGTGCTGGAGGAGAACAAACAGTATGAGAGGGGAAATTGCCTTCAGGCCCTGCTGAAATATTTGCTTGGGCACTGTGGAAAACTGGGTGGTGGGTAAAAACTGCCCCGTGATCTTCAGATGAAGGGCAGCACAGAAATTGAGTTACTACTATTGCTACCACTACTACTAATGTGTCCATACTCATATTAAGCAAAACAGTTCTTAGATTCTTCTAAAGCATGCATGGAGAAACTGTGGCCCTCCAGATGTTGTTGGACTACAACTCCTATCAATGGCAATGCTGGCCGGGGTTTATTGTGTCCAGTTCTGTGCAGCACAATTTAAGGAGGATATTGACAAGCTGGAACAAGTGCAGAGGGCAACCAAGATGAAACTAAACCTTAGGAGGAACAGTTGAGAGTTGGGGATGTTTAGCCAGGTAAAAAGGAGACTGAGAGGAGATACATCTGAAGGGCTGTTCATGGAAGATGGAGCAAGCTTATTTTCTCCTGCTCCAGAAGCTAGGACCGTAACCAATGGATTCAAGTTGCTAGAAAGGGGATTCCAACTAAACATCAGGAAGATCTTTCTGACAGCAAGAGCTATTCGACAGCGGAACAGACTCCCTTAGGAGGTGATGGACTCTCCTTCCCTGGAGGTTTTCAAGTGGAGGTTGAATGGCCATCTGTCATGGATGCATTGAGGGTTTGCACCAGATGAAGAAGAAGAAGAAGAAGAAGAAGAGTTTGGATTTGATATCCCGCCTTTCACTCCCTTTAAGGAGTCTCAAAGCGGCTAACAATCTCCTTTCCCTTCCTCCCCCACAACAAACACTCTGTGGGGTGAGTGGGGCTGAGAGACTTCAGAGAGGTGTGGCTGGCCCAAGGTCACCCAGCAGCTGCATGTGGAGGAGTGGAGACTCGAACCCGGTTCCCCAGATTACGAGACTACCGCTCTTAACCACCACACCACACTGGCTCTCTCCCTTGGATTTCCTTCCAACTCTACAATTCTATGAACACCCGGGAGAACCACAGGTTCTCCATTCCTGTTCTAAGGGACTCGATAAATTCATGGCACAATTGTCCATTGGTAGTTGGAATTGATGCTTTTGAATTATGGTGCTGGAGGAGACTCTTGAGAGTCCCATGGGCGTAAGAAGATCAAACCTATCCATTCTGAGGGAAATCAGCCCTGAGTGCTCACTGGAAGGACAGATCAGGAAGCTGAGGCTCTGATACTTTGGCCACCTCATGAGAAGAGAAGACTCCCAGGAAAAGACCCTGATGCTGGGAAAGATGGAGGGCACAAGGAGAAGGGGACGACAGAGGACGAGACGGTTGGATAGTGTTCTCGAAGCTACCAGCATGAGTTTGACCAAACTGCGGGAGGCAGTGGAAGACAGGAGTGCCTGGTGTGCTCTGGTCCAGGAGGTCACAAAAAGTCAGACACAACTAAATAACAACAACAAAAAGTTGTCACTAAAGCTAAAATAAAAAACACCTGGAGAACACAAGGATTGAACTTGGGACCTTCTATATGTGAAACAGATGCTCCACCACTGAGCTACCGCTCTTCTCTATAACAAAGGGACATGGAAAGCTGCTTTATTCTGAGTCAGACCACTGGCCCATCTAGTGTATTGACCACACTGACTGGCAGCAGCACTCCAGGGATGTGCACAGGACCTTCCAAGCCCTACGTGGAGCTGCTGGGGGTTTCAACCTTGCACCTTCTGTATGCAAAGTACAGCCCTTCCTCTAACATTAAAATAAAGATTCACCTTTTTTCTTCCAAGGATCTCAAGGTGGTGTACATGGTTCTCATCATCACACAACAAACCTGTGCGGTAGGTTAGTCTAAAAGATGGTGACTGGCCCAAGGTCACCCAATGAGCTTCATAGCTGAGCGGGGATTCGAACCCTGGTCTCCTAGGTATTCCAACACTGTAACCATTACGCCACACTGGCTCTCATGGTAGTAAACAAAGGGTCAATTTAAAGAGGAGCGCAGGAAGCTGCCTAATCCAGAGTGAGGCCATTAGTCCTTCTAGCTCTTCACTGCCTACCCTGGCTGGCAGTAGCTTTTCGGGATTTCGAAAAGGACATTCCCAGCATTGGGGAGCCAACCTGGGACCTTCTGTGTGCGGAAGAGATGCTCCCTGCCTCTGAGCTTGCAGCCCTTCTCCCGACTGCCTTCTAACTCACCAGGGTTCACGCTATCACACTGAACAACAGACTCAAGAGGACCTAGAGCAGTGTTTCCCAACCTTGGGCCTCCAGCTGTTTTTGGACTACAACTCCCATCATCCCTAGCTAGCAAGACCAGTGGTCAGGGATGATGGGAATTGTAGTTCAAAAACAGCTGGAGGCCCAAAGTTGGGAAACACTGACCTAGAGCTACCAGGCGAGGGCTTAAACACAAGGCTGCTTGTAAGTCCCATTGATTTCAAGGGCGGAGGGAGCTGCCACTCGAAACGTGCCGACTCCAAAAGCATAACTTCCATTGATTTCAATGGATCTGATCTCGGAACAGCTAAGTCCGAACCCAACGTGCACGTTTTAAAAGAAAACAAATATTTAAATTCCAGAGGGAAAAGGGGGTTCCACCCATAGACAAGACACCCCCCATCATCATCATCATCATCGTGCGCCCTCCCCTGTCACTCAAGGCCTCCGTCTCCATGGCAACCACCCTCGCCCGCCTCCCGGGCCCTTACCGGCCTTGCCCTGCTTGCGGCCTGGTCCTGTGGAGATGTTCCCTGGCGGAGGAGGCGGCGGACCCGGAGCAGGCGGAGCTGGGCCGACTCCCCCCTCCAGCTTGTCGGGGTGCGGGGCCGCCATAAGAGGGGAAAGGGGGGAGGGGGGGAGGGAGAATGGGGGGGGGAGGGGAAGAGCAGCTACGAGCGCCGGAGGGGCCCTGCGCGCGCCATCGCGACGAGAACAGGAAGCGGAAGCCCAAGACCATAGAGTTGAGAGGACAGAGCACCGCTTCCGCCTGCGACCGGCTTTGGAAGGAGAACGCGCGTCGCTGTGCCGCTCTAGGGACTTAAGCCGCTCTATGGCGACAGAAAAAGGCGAGCCTCGCTCAATAGTGAAAGGAAAGGAGGGACACTCTATTTCCCCCTCTCTATGGCTCAAGGAACCTAGCCAATAAGAAGAGAGTTTAGGCGTGAGGCGAGTGAAGGGAGATTGGGATGTACCATTTCGTCAGCGGGGGGAGGGAATAGAGAAACTTTTTAGCAGTTACAGTAGATCCTGACCCTGCCCAAGGTTCCTCAGGCGGAATGAAATGAAGGCATGGCCGGAAGGTTAAGACCACTTTTTTTTCCAGAACGGGTGACATGACACACATCCTCTCCCTACCTACCCCTGTGGAATATTCCTAAACGGCAGGCGAAGGGCAGGCTTAATCCTGACAGGCACGGCCGTTGGCCAATCAGCAGGAAGGAACAAAAAGCTCTTAGCCAATGGAGCTTAGGCTCATGGGAATCGTAGAAACGAATAGGAACAAGCGATTCCCTACTGCAGAGGCAGTGGGAGCGAGCGGCCACCAGTGGAGAGTTTGGGGCATAGCCGTCAACTTTCCCCTTTTTAAAGGGAAATTCCCTTACTCCGAATAGGATTCCTCACAAGAAAAGGGAAAAGTTGACAGGTTTGGGGAAGCAGCTGAAATTCCAGAGAGACAAGCAAGTGCGCTATACACGTGGGGAGGAGCAAGTGCTTTGCCAGCAGCTCCTCTCCTGAAAACAGAGCCTTCGGATCTGCTCTGGAACAGTTAAGAACTTCTATATTAGAAGTAATTAGATATATAAAGAAAAAGTTTAATTATGACAAAAGTGTGTATTGGCAATAAGTAACATGAAATCAAAATATGGAATAGACGGGAGATCGGGTCTTTAATGTTAAGACCGATATATGTTTTATTGTTTGCTAAGAAAATTATGTGTCTATGGTTATTCCTGTGTGTAATTTGGTATTTGTGTTTTTTTTTCTTTTTTCTTGCTGTATCAAGAAAAAAAGAAAAAAGAAAAAAAGAACTTCTCCCACCCAAGTAAGACTCTTTGCTGGGTGCCCCCAACTCCGCCCCACCTGCAGCTGAACAAACAAAAAAGGAGGTTCCAGCAGCCACAGCTTTAAAGAAATACCAACTTTTAATAATAATAATAATTATAATTATAATAATAATAATCATTGGGTTCCTTTGGTATAATCAAGATAAAATCAAACCGATAAAAAGTGTGTGTATAGGATGGGGGAATGAGGGGGGGGGACACGTGAGGTGGAAATGAAGTCCCCCAGGGTGGGGGGACAGGCACAGTGATCATGGGTGTGTGTGTGAGGAAGGGGGGGGCTACACTTTGGCTTCTGGAGTATAACAATGTACATGCAACACTAAAGTTATCAAACTTATTTACAGACCTTGGGAGGGGAGGGAGGTGTGGCTGCAGCCTGAGCACTGCGAGGAGACGTAGCTTTCTTCTACCCCCACCTCCTCTCTCCCTGGGTCATTTGGGTGCTCTGGAAGGCTTTGTGCTCCCCACCCCAATATTGCCTCCTTGCGGAAGGTCCACGAGTTCAAGGACAAGGGTCCCACAAATCCCGAGCGGGTCCCTGCGCTGCTAAGGCTGTGCTTTCATAGAATCACGGAGGTGGGAGGGACCCCGAGGGCCATCTAGTCCATCCCCCTGCAATGCAGGCGAGGAGAGGGGCTGTAGTGTAGGGCATAGCCCAGAGTAATCCCGCCCCCTCCTCCACCTTCCCTGCAGGGCACTTTTGCCAACAGGGATGCCCAAGGGGTGTAGGAGTGCGCGCCGGGGCACAGTGATGGCTGTGCAGGTCCTAGAGATTGGGGGGGGGGGGCAAAAGAGAACAACAGCCTTCTTCTCTGCCACCCCTACCCCACCGCCCTCCAAAGCAGGCCACCACAGCAAGAGGGATTTTGCATAAAATCTCAGACCTGTAAAAGGGTCAAGGCACGCAGAGTTAATTAATATGTAAAGTGAGTGTTTTGGGGGGTGTATGTGTTACACATCTGGGTCTAGGGGGAGAGTTGCGCTATCTCTTTTTGTGCTTTACAAAAAAGGCGGGGGGGGGGAGGCTATTGTTTCCCTCCCTCCACCCTCTCCCCCACAAAAGAACAAAATACGACCAGCAACTTTGGCATTAGCTGAATCCATTTGGCAAAGATTCAATCAGGCGCTGCTACAAACGGAGACGGGAACGGACTTCCGCCCAGCCGCTTTAAAAAGTCAAGAGAAGAAGGGTGAGGTTACCTGAACTGGGGGTGGGGTGGGGGTAAATAGGCAGGCGAAGTTTGGGGCTCTTCTGCCCCAAGGGAAGCTGTGCAGGCACGGGATCCAGCAAGGGCCACGAGAAACCGAGACCCTCGCGCCCTCGCTGAGGACCAGCGCCCTGCGCAGGCTTTGCAAAGGTGAGGCAGTGCTGGCCCAGGGCCTCCTTGTGAGAAATGAAAGGCAGGTGACGATAAGTGACAGGAGAGTTTGTTGATAATCGGAGAGGATCTTCTACCAAGGAGGGATTTGCGGAGTGAGGCAGGTGTCCAGCTCGCAATAAAAGGGAGACGCTTTGGCAGAGATGGCACCGCTCTGGCCTGTGGTGGAGGGAACCATTGATGCCTGGTGTACAGGCGACACATGTGTGAGGAACAGAACACCCGTAAAAGGCAGGAAAAGCTGAGGTGAAGCTGCTGGAAGGGGCAAGGCGGCTATTTTTTTTCCCCCACTGAAGGATTTGCAGGGTGGGGATTAGGATGAAACCCCGGCCCCTCGCTGCTTATGATCTCCGCTCCACTGGTTGCTGCAGGCAGAGCTCGCTGCCCGCCGAAATGATTGGCAGCCGATTGTCCATGTGGTAGCTAATGAGGTGGCTGACGCTCTCGAAGCGGTGATCCTTCGTCCGGACCTGCAGGTGGGGGAAGGAGACTCTGACTGTAAGGCTTTTTATTTTTTAGTAAACCCTAAATGCACCACCTGCGCAGTGGGGCTCCCCCCATTCCTGCCTCTTACCCCACAAAACTGGCCTGGGAGTTGGTGTTGGGGAAACCCCCAGAAGAGCCCATGAGAGGAGGAGAGGGACAAAACAAGAATTAGTGGGCTCTGGCTCCGCCCACCTTTGGGTCTCCTTGCCGCCTGTCCTTCTGCCTCTGGCTCCACCTCTTATTGGCTTTGGCTCCACCCACCTTTGGGTCTCCCTGCCTCCTGTCCTCCTGCCTCTGGCTCCACCTCCTGTTGGCTCTGGCTCCACCTACCTTTGGGTCTCCCTGCCTCCTGTCCTTCTGCCTCTGGCTCCTCCTCTTGTTGGCTCTGGCTCTGCCTACCTTGGGTCTCCCTGCCTCCTGTCCTTCTGCCTCTGGCTCCATCTCTGGTTGGGCTCTGGCTCCGCCCACCTTTGGGTCTCCCTGCCTCCTGCCTCTGGCTCCACCTCTTGTTGGCTCTGGCTCCGCCTACCTTTGGGTCTCCCTGCCTCCTGTACTTCTGCCTCTGGCTCCTCCTCTTGTTGGCTCTGGCTCCGCCTACCTTGGGTCTCCCTGCCTCCTGTCCTTCTGCCTCTGGCTCCACCTCTTGTTGGGCTCTGGCTCCGCCTACCGTTGGGTCTCCCCGCCTCCTGTCCATCTGCCTCTGGCTCCGCCTCTTGTTGGCTCTGGCTCCGCCCACCTTTGGGTCTCCCTGCCTCTGGCTCCACCTCTTGTTGGCTCTGGCTCCACCTACCTTTGGGTCTCCCTGCCTCCTCTCCTTCTGCCTCTGGCTCCACCTCTTGTTGTCTCTGGCTCCGCCTACCTTTGGGTCTCCCTGCCTCCTGCCTCTGGCTCCACCTCCTGTTGTCTCTGGCTCCGCCTACCTTTGGGTCTCCCTGCCTCCTGTCCTTCTGCCTCTGGCTCCTCCTCTTGTTGGCTCTGGCTCCGCCTACCGTTGGGTCTCCCCGCCTCCTGTCCATCTGCCTCTGGCTCCGCCTCTTGTTGGCTCTGGCTCTGCCCACCTTTGGGTCTCCCTGCCTCCTGTCCTTCTGCCTCTGGCTCCTCCTCTTGTTGGCTCTGGCTCCGCCTACCTTTACCTTTGGGTCTCCCTGCCTCCTGTCCTTCTGCCTCTGGCTCCACCTCTTGTTGGCTCTGGCTCCGCCTACTTTTGGGTCTCCCTGCCTCCTGCCTCTGGCTCCACCTCCTGTTGGCTCTGGCTCCGCCTACCTTTGGGTCTCCCTGCCTCCTGTCCTTCTGCCTCTGGCTCCTCCTCTTGTTGGCTCTTGCTCCACCTACCTTTGGGTCTCCCCGCTTCCTGTCCTTTTGCCTCTGGCTCCACCTCTTGTTGGGCTCTGGCTCCGCCTACCGTTGGGTCTCCCTGCCTCTGGCTCCACCTCTTGTTGGCTCTGGCTCCGCCCACCTTTGGGTCTCCCTGCCTCCTGTCCTTCTACTTCTGGCTCCGCCTCTTGTTGGGTCTGGCTCCGCCTACCTTTGGGTCTCCCTGCCTCTGGCTCCACCTCTTGTTGGCTCTGGCTCCGCCTACCATTGGGTCTCCCTGCCTCCTGTCCTTCTACTTCTGGCTCCACCTCTTGTTGGCTCTGGCTCCACCTACCTTTGGGTCTCCCCGCTTCCTGTCCTTTTGCCTCTGGCTCCACCTCTTGTTGGGCTCTGGCTCCGCCTACCGTTGGGTCTCCCTGCCTCTGGCTCCACCTCTTGTTGGCTCTGGCTCCGCCCACCTTTGGGTCTCCCTCCTCCTGTCCTTCTGCCTCTGGCTCCACCTCTTGTTGGCTCTGGCTCTGCCAACCGTTGGGTTTCCCGACCTACCACCCTACTAGTCTCAACAGGGGGCAGTCAGCAAAGCGGGGATTTGTGACAGGAGGGGCTGTTTTGTAGGTCGCACTTGGCCCCTCTTGCCCCACACCCTGAAGCAGAAGAAGGAAGCCTCACCACTCCTTCGGGGTCCACGAGGAGCAGGTGCTTGGGCTGCCCCCCCTGCAGCCCGGTCAGCACATACTGCCCCGGCGTGGTGTTGCTCTCGCGCACCAGGAAATCTCCGTTGGCCTGCAGCAGCTTCTCGGCATCTTTGCGACTCATCCGGCCGTGGTACCAGGGCTCCCGTCGGAGCTGCTCCTCCATGGAGGCCACCAGCTGGGCTGGGGACGCAGGCGGTGGCCCCCGCAAGGCATCCTCAAATGGCTCTGGGGAGAGAGGCAAGCGGTGAGAGGCGTTCGACAGCCAAGTGAGGACTAGGAGCTTGACAACTCCTTTCAGCGCCAGCGAGATATACAGTGGTACCTCGGGTTAAGAACTTAATTCGTTCCAGAGGTCCATTCCTAACCTGAAACTGTTCTTAGCCCGAGGTACCACTTTAGCTAATGGGGCCTCCTGCTGCCACTGCACGATTTCTGTTCTCATCCTGAAGCAAAGCCCTTAAGCCAAGGTACTATTTCTGAGTTAGTGGAGTCTGTAACCTGAAGCGTCTGTAACCCGAGGTACCACTGTCATTGGTTGGGGACTACAAGACGCTAGCAGAAGCCCACAGAGGGAAAATGAGAGTGGGGCAGGGAGCTCCCTCATTGTTTTATTCATTTATTTATTATTATTATTATTATTATTATTATTATTATTAGGGATTTATGGTGGGAGCTGGAGCCCAACGCACCACATTGGTGAAGCCTGATTTTGAGCATTAGGAATTCTCCCACTACTCCCAATTCAAAAGTTTACAAATACCACAATAATTAAATGGAATGGTTTCAAGTCAGAAACACATCAACACTATTTCTTAATCATCTCTTTTGAATGGGATATGCACTTCTGCAGGAACAGGTGTATATCTTGAGATGGGAGAGGAGTTAACACTCCTAGATTATTTATACCTGATTATTGAGATCTTGTGACAAAGGGGGGTAGATAAACCAATCAAACAAATATCCTCCAGCCCGAAACACACTAATAATAATAATAATAATAATAATAATAATAATAATAATAATTTATTATTTATACCCCGCCCATCTGGCTGGGCTTCCCCAGCCACTCTGGGCGGCTTCCAGGAAATATTAAAATACTGTGATACATTAAACACTAAAAGCCTCCCTAAACAGGGCTGCCTTCAGATGTCTTCTAAAAGTAAACACTTGTAAATAAGCCTTTTAAATAAGGTCACCAAACGTTACTAGCAGCGTCCCAACCTCAAGCCACACTTCATGGAAGGCTCTCCGCCCGGCCTCCTCTCCCCTCTGCTATTGCTTGAGGGCAGCCATTCCATTAGGCTGCCTCAGCAGGAGAGATCAGGAGCAGAAGGCTCGTTTCCTCAGTTCTGCTGGAGGCCCAGCTCCTGCGCCAGCCGGCCAATGGTTGAAGAACGTGCCCGAGTTTGATTTCCCCCTCTTCCCTCCCTGTCGCTTCTCCCTCATGTGTCGTGTGACCTCAGCCACTCTGGCGATCATGCAGGGGCCTGTTTTACCTTATTTTGTGTTATTTTCATTCGCTTAATTTTATTCCCCCCTTTCCCCCCTTCCCTCATAACACAGTTCAGATGATGTGCTCAATGCACTTCTTAGCCCAGTTTCTTAATGCTGATCATTGACCGTAATACTAAATACAGTGGTGCCCCGCAAGACGAATGCCTCGCAAGACGGAAAACTCGCTAGACGAAAGCGTTTTCCGTTTTGGAGGCGCTTCGCAAAACGAATTTCCTATGGGCTTGCTTCGCAAAACGAAAATGTATTGCGAGTTCCTGCGGGTTTTTTCCCCTCCCCCCCCTTTTCTAAGCCGCTAAGCCGCTTAACAGCTGATCCGCTAAGCCGCTTAACAGCTGATCCGCTAAGCCGCTTATCAGCTGATCTGCTAAGCCGCTAATCAGCGGATCCGCTAAGCCCCTAAGCCGCTAATAGCGCTAATCCGCTAATGGGCTTGACTCGCGGAACGGATTCTTTTCGTCTTGCGAGGCACCACTGTATTTGATAGCTCAGTTGGTAGAGCGTGAGACTCCAGAGTCTTGGGTTTGACCCCCACTTTGGGAAAAAGGTTCCTGCAATGCAGGGGTTGGACTAGATGATCCTTGTGGTTCCTTTCGACTCTGGATTCTATGAATTAGTGTCGAGTTCAATTTCCCTCCCTTCCCCCTTTTCCCTGTGTGTCTTTCATTTTTAAGATAGCACCTGCCTGCAGGCTTGTGGTCTTGTTTTAATTGACCGTACGGTGGCTTCCTGGGAGTATTTTTGGCTGAAGAATGGGGTACAAACACATGATATGACAACTCTCCCCAGGGAAGCCTGCCAGGACCAATATTTGGCACCAGGCAAAGACATGATGAGATCTTATTATTGTTTCTCTCCCTCTCTTTTTAATTAGGATGCAAATCACTTTGGGACTTTGGTGAGAAGTGCCCATTTCACAAGCCAAAGCTAGCTTGCAGGTTACTAATAATAATTGTACTAGCCTGTTGGAAGAGGAGGGACGGAGAGTTTGCCTTTCCCCTTTCAAAAGGCATCCCCACAACATTTTCACACTAGGTGCTTCCACCAGCCTTTTTACCCGCCTGTGGCTACCAGGCAAGTGCTTAATTGCAAGGTTGCTGCCCCTATGCCCACGAGTCTCTTGCACATACACATACACGAACATGCCTTTGACACTCACTCATGTCAAAGAGATCTCGCTGGGCGCTGCCGTTGGCAGTGGCCCCCGGAGCCCCCTGCCGCGCCTTCTCCAGGTTCTGCACATTAACGTAGGAGGGGTCGTCAAAGAGATCCGTGCGGCCGGGTGGACCCCTCTCCCTTCCTGCAAGAGGGGACAGAACAGAGCATTAGGAAACCCGCAGAAAGACTGTAACAAATAGAAGCCCCACATGGCAGCAAACAGGATGGGGAACTCAGGAGGTCCAGGGTAGCTAAGACGAGCCTCCATGCCCAGAGGTAGCCTACCAGGAAAGGCTGGGTCTACCACTTCTGGCAGGGAATGGGGACGCAGGAACATTGGAAGCAGCCTTAAACTAATTCACACCCTCCAGTCCATCTATATGGGCTGGCAGAGTCTTTCCACGGTTTCAGACAAGGGTCTTTTCCCCAGCCCTATCAGGAGTTGCCAATAATTGAGGCCGGGACCTTCTGTACTCAAAGCAGCTGCTATGCCACTGAATTATGGCCCTTCTTCTGAAATTAAAGCATAAACTGGTGGTGGCACTGTGGGTTAAACCACAGAGCCTAGGACTTGCCGATCAGAAGGTCGGCGGTTCGAATCCCCACGACGGGGTGAGCTCCGTTGCTCGGTCCCTGCTCCTGCTAACCTCGCAGTTCAAAAGCACATCAAAGTGCAAGTAGATAAATAGGTACCGCTCTGGCAGGAAGGTAAACGGCGTTTCCGTGTGCTGCTCTGGTTCGCCAGAAGGGGCTTAGTCATGCTGGCCACATGACCCGGAAGCTGTATGCCGGCTCCCTCGGCCAGTAAAGCGAGATGAGCACCGCAACCCCAGAGTGGTCAGGGGTCCCTTTGCCCCTTACCTAAAGGCAATTTTAAATAGAAAGCTTCCTTATTCTGAGCCAGTCCATTGGTCTACCTAGCTCAGGGCTGGCAGTGGCTCCCTGGAGTTTCGGTCAGGGAACATCCCCAGCCCTTCCTGGAGATGCCGGGGACTGAACCAAGGACCTTCTGCATGCCCTAGCACTGAGCCAAAGCCTTACAGCATCACTGGATGCAAAGGGTTCCCTTTTCCCGCTCAAGGCAAAGGAGTGGCCTGGAATCTCACCTTGTGCTGGGAGGTGCGGTTTCTTGGATTCGTAGTCCCCGGCAGACATCTGGGAGACAGGCTGAAGGAAGAAAGGCAGTGAGTGAGGAATCAAAGCTTAGACTGGATTCGGCAGGGGGAGAGGGGCCCTCAGGAAGCCAGCTTCCTGCTTCTGTACTTAAGAAATAGAAGCTCAAATGTTTAAAGATGCACTTGACATTACAATCACATCTTGGCTTGCCTCCTGAACAAATCAGCTCCCGAACGCCGCAAACCCGGAAGTAAATTTTCTGGTTTGCGAACGTTTTTTGGAAACCAAACGTCTGACGTGGCTTCTGTTTGGCTCCAGGAAGCTCCTGCAGCCAATCAGAAGCCGGGCCTTGGTTTATGAACAGTTTCGGGCATCGAGCGGACTCCTGGAACGGTTTAAGTTCAAGAACCAAGGTACCACTGTAATGTCTAATGTTTTACAATTTTTTAATGTGCTGTATGCTGCCCAGAGTGGCTGGGGAAACCCAGCCAGATGAGCGGGGTATAAATAATAACATTCTTATTATACCTGTAGATTAGGGATGGGGAACCCAATGTCCCTTCCCCTGTTTATAGACTCCAACTCCCATCAGCCTTGACCAGCCTGGCCAATGGTGCAGTGATGGGAGTTGTAGTCCCCAACAGCATCAGAGGACTCTGCAGTTAGGGTGGAGCAGAGTGCTACTCTGGGCTTCAGAATACAAGAATAGCCCTGGCTGATCAGGTCAGTAGCCCATCTGTTACAGCGCCCTGCTCTCACATTATTCAACCAGATGCTTAGAGGCAAATCACGGCCTCCAACGGGATGGTAAGAGCATAGCTGTTGTGGCCATTGACAGCCTTTCCCATTAATTCTCTTTTAGAACCATCCAAGGTGGTGGCCGTCACTGCTTCCTGTGGCAGTGAGTTCCAGGGCTTAACTGTGGGAAGAAGTATTGTCACAGAACTGTAGCACTGGAAGGGACCCAAAGGTGTAGGTGTGCAAGTATCCAGAGCTTGGGGGTCAGGTGGGATTGCTATGAGGAATTCTGAAATATGGAGCAAGCCATTGTGTCAGCAATTGTGTTGACTGGGTTTGATGCATTGACGATAGTTTCTGATCGAATCCCACAAGCCTCTGCACCTCTGCCATTTGCTTTCTCTACACCTGACAGGCACGTATAAGCATTCTAAATACACAGGCCAGTTGCTTCATCCGGCATCCTGGGTCATAAAGATGATCATAGAATCATAGAGTTGGGAGAGACCACAAGGGCCATCAAGTCCAACCCCCTTTCAAGCAGGAAACACCATCAGAGCACTCCTGACATATGGCTGTCAAGCCTCTGCTTAAAGACCTCCAAAGAAGGAGACTCCACCACACTCCTTGGCAGCAAATTCCACTGTCAAACAGCTCTTACTGTCAGGAAGTTCTTCCTAATGTTTAGGTGGAATCTTTTTTCTTGTAGTTTGGAACCATTGCTCCATGTCCGCTTCTCTGGAGCAGCAGAAAACAACCTTTCTCCCTCCTCTATGTGACATCCTTTCATATATTTGAACATGGCTATCATATCACCCCTTAACCTCCTCTTCTCCAGGCTAAACATGCCCAGCTCCCTTAGCCGTTCCTCATAAGGCATCGTTTCCAGGCCTTTGACCATTTTGGTTGCCCTCCTCTGGACACGTTCCAGTTTGTCAGTGTCCTTCTTGAACTGTGGTGCCCAGAACTGGACACAGTACTCCAGGTGAGGTCTGACCAGAGCAGAATACAGTGGCACTATTACTTCCCTTGATCTAGATGCTATACTCCTATTGATGCAGCCCAGTTAGCTTTGACGTACCTTTCCTTGTTTTTTTTAATCTTAGGGCCAGGAAATAGTTTCACATGGAGGTGACAAAGATGCCTAATCTTTCCTTGCCGCCCTTCCTCTCCTGTTTACCACTTGTTTATGACCTCCGGGTTTGCTGAATGCATTCCTCCTTTTAATCCTGTTTTATTTACCCCAGACTGTATGCATGCTTAAATTAGCTCTTTGTAATTTTAACTTTAACTTTGTCCCCACGTGAGGTTTTTTTGAAATGCTCAGAGGAAATCTGATGGGTTCTTACGAACACTGTGTTAAAAGTTCTTTTGTGAATAAAACGACCTGGGTCAAGGGGTGGAAGGATTATTATTATTATTATTATTCGCACTCCTCCCAGAGTCTTGCTGGTCAAGCCTCATGTGTATTTTATTAATCAGAGTCCAATCCTTTCCTTGCTTTGAGAACGCTACACAAAGGGTCATTTTGTTCAACCCCCTTGCAATGCAGGAATCCCAACCTTCGGCTGCCCCAGATAATCCTGCTGGCTTCTAGTGTCATGAGATTGAGAGAGAAAACTGGCCCCCTGTTCACTTCCTCCACACTCTACCAATTTAAGAACCAGCCTGGTCGCCTATGGCGAGTAGGAACTGCATGCAGGTGAGCGAGCGAGTTGGCAGAGGGATGCCGGCGCACTAACCAGGGTGGCTCCTAAGTGGTTGGGCATCAGGGCCGCCGCAGCTCCTTCTCTCAAGCGCATATCTACCACGCCTCCCAGCGGGGGCTCCTTCCCCGGGAAGTCGTTGTAGTACTGGTGGTCTGGCAGCGGTTCCTCCTCTTCGTCCCAAGCGGAGCCATCGAATCCAGCCATCCTGAGGACAGAGGGCAGGAGCTGAATGCAAGGGAAGCCCTACTGGATCAGGCCAGGGAAGCTCCCATGATGCTCAGCATCCCCACATGATCCAATTGGATGCCTTAGGGAGGGCAGACAACAGGGCACAGAGGCTATAGCCCTCTCCTTCTATTAAAGGTAAAGGGACCCATGACCATTAGGTCCAGTCGTGACTGACTCTGGGGTTGCGGCGCTCATCTTGCTTTATTGGCCGAGGGAGCCGGTGTACAGCTTCCGGGTCATGTGGCCAGCATGACTAAGCCGCTTCTGGCGAACCAGAGCAGTGCATGGAAACGTCATTTACCTTCCCGCCAGAGTGGTACCTATTTATCTACTTGCACTTTGACGTGTTTTCGAACTGCTAGGTGGGCAGGAGCAGGGACTGAGCAATGGGAGCTCACCCCGTCGCAGGGATTCGAACCGCTGACCTTCTGATCAGCAATTCCTAGGCTCTGTGGTTTAACCCACAGCGCCACCCGCATCCCTGCTATTACTACTCTGCAAACAGGTTTTATTTCGTTTTTAATAGGCAGCTAACAAGATACAAGACAGCCACAGGAAAGAAGGGAGCGCAAATTGTCCTTCTTGAAAAATATCGCCTGTTTTTTTCATGGGAAAAGGGGGGTGGAAATCTCGCTTGAGTGTCCAAGGACCTAATGGCTTCTTTGCCATTAGGTATAATTTTATTTTATATACAAACAGCAGCTCAGGTGGGCTAGGTACCCACAGGTCTAAGCAAGCATCCAGATTTAGTACAGTCCAAGGTTACATAAAATTGAAAAGTTAAAAAATGGCAATGATTTTGATTTAAACCATGGAACCCTTTGTAATCACAGAACACACATCCTTCTCTTGGTTATGTTTTCTTATCGATTCAGTAAATCACATAGCTGCATCCTTTATTTTTTTATTGACAATTGTGACAACTAACCTTTCTTTAAAATAAAGATATTTTTTCTTTCATTGTTGTTCTTGCCTACAGTTGTTCAATAAAAAATATTTGAAAAGCGGAGGGAGACTGCTATAAAAAACAGATGCCACAGCATATAAACAGGGAGCTGGAGATTCTGTTCCTTGTCTGAATTTCAGGTGCTGTGTGATTTTCCTCTGTAATCGCTATATTCTCCAACACTGCACATGCATTTAATATGTGATCCCTGATTGGTTGGGGCATGACTGGTTTGGGAAGCGGGTGGGTGTTGCTCGATAAAACCCGCTTGGCCTTACCTGTCATGAGGGGTGACGAGCTTGGGAGGGTTCTTGAGGTACTGTTTGAAGCGCAGCTCAAACGCCTGCCCAATGGTGCTGATCACGTCCTGCGCCAGCCCCTCGGGGCACTCCAGGATGTGGCAGGCTGTGGGGGGGGGGGCAGGGGGAAGCAGAATAAGGTAACAGGTCGTATCGGATGCCGTTTCCGGTGCTCAAGAGTAGAAGCAGTGCAAAAAAAACCAACCCCACAATGAAATAAACCCAAGCAAACTGAAAGCGTGATAAAAAAGATTGGGATGGGAAAAAAACAGTTACAAACCGACGTAAATACATGTTTTGCACACACACATTATACCTATATCTATAAATTTAATGGAATCTAATAGCAATTAGAATCTTTTTCTCTCTCTACCCCTCATCTATTTATCTATTCATATCCAAAACGATAAACAAAGCAAACAGGGCATGCTAACAGAATCTCAACAAACAAGACATGTAGCTCATGTTGTCGAGCACCATCAATGATCATTTCTCCAGCTTCTTGTAGCAGCCCTAGAAGCTGCCTTCTACCAAGCCTGACCCATTGGGTTCATCCAGCTCAGGACTGTTTACACCGGAGGTGGGAAACCTTTGGCCCACAGGCTTAGATCAAGCCCACCAGGCCTCCCAATTTGGCCCCCACCCATAAAACCTTGATTATTCTGATTAAAGTGCTCGCTAGTTTTAAAAAAAATGCTGCTGGCGTTATTGTGAGTGAGCTGAACACGGTTGCTGGAAAAGCAGGATGCAAATCTGTTAAACCCAGCTGACCTGGCCCCAGGTAGTTTCTGATTGGTGCAGAATGTCTTACCTCTGTGGTTGACAGGGTCTTTGGCAACGTAGGCAACATACTCGGCCGTGTCCTGGGAAGATGGGAGACTTGATAAATGCCAGATTAAAAAGGGGAGAGAGGGAAGAAGAGAAAGCACCCCACAACTATACTTCACTGGAGCTGCTTTATTTGCTATATCTATCTATCTCCCACCTTTTTCCCTCCAGAAGCTCAAGATCGTGTAAATTGTTCCTACCTGGTTTATCCTAACAACCCTGCAAGGTAGGATTGTGTGTGTGGCCAAAAGTCACAAAGTTTGCTTTGGGAACAAGTGGGAATTTGAACTTGGCTCTCCCCAGACTTCAATGCTACACCACACCAGCTCTCAGTTTCCCTGACATGAAGGAGGGTAATAAGTTATCTGAATCCTGATGGAGGGGAGAATGGCTAGTCCAGGCATAGGCAAACTCCGGCCCTCCAGATATTTGGGACTACAATTCCCACCATCCCTAGCTAACAGGACCAGTGGTCAGGGATGATGGGAATTGTAGTCCCAAACATGTGGAAGGCCGGAGTTTGCCTATGCCTGGGCTGGTCAACGGATCTAGCAACTGGGGTGCAGTGGAATGAATATAGTCAGGGCTGCATGGAGTCTGTGCTTGAAGACCCTAAAATTTCCACAGCATGAATCACTGGATTTCTGCAACCTGCATAAATTATGCAAATGGAGTTAATCTGCATAATTTATACAGGTTCTGCTAGCCACAGGGAGAGTCTACACATGGCTCACATGCAGAGAGGATGGTAAAGGTAAAGGGGTAAAGGGACCCCTGATCGTTAGGTCCAGTCGCGGACGACCCTGGGGTTGCGGCGCTCATCTCACTTTAGTGGCCGAGGGAGCCGGCGTACAGCTTCCGGGTCATGTGGCCAGCATGACTAAGCCGCTTCTGGCGAACCAGAGCAGTGCACGGAAACACCGTTTACCTTCCCGCCGGAGTGGTACCTATTTACCTACTTGCACTTTGATGTGCTTTCAAACTGCTAGGTGGGCAGGAGTAGGGACTGAGCAATGGGAGCTCACCCCGTCGCAGGGATTCGAACCGCCGACCTTCTGATCGGCAAGTCCTAGGCTCAGTGGCTTAGACCACAGTGCCACCCGTGTCCCTGGGAGAGGATGGTACTCAACTAATTTTCTGTGCAAGGATTAGCATTAATGCAGGAGGTTTTTCCCCATGCGCATCCCACACCGTCTCCAGAAACGGCAGAACAAGGTTAGGGG
This sequence comes from Podarcis cretensis, assembly GCF_951804945.1. Classification (NCBI taxonomy): domain Eukaryota; kingdom Metazoa; phylum Chordata; class Lepidosauria; order Squamata; family Lacertidae; genus Podarcis; species Podarcis cretensis. The sequence continues at coordinate 10,125,588 of NC_137186.1, forward strand.
GCAAACCAGGGAGCGGGGAGAACATTCTGCCAGGGAAGTAGAAATCCTTAGCCCTGTGTTGAAAACAACCCACCCACAAAACCCTCTCGACACTCACCGGATCCCCTCCGGATGCAAAAGAAATTGATTGCATATGATGGTTGGCGATGATCTAAACAATGGAAGGGAAGGAAGAAGGAAAAATGAGACGCAAAGCACAGCAAAAAAACACAAAGCAAACTTCCTCCCTGCCCCTTCCCACCCTCCTGAAATTCTTACAGTAAAGTCAAGCTCTCCTGGATTAGACTTCTCCAACCTGATGCCCTGGCAGGGACTGGCAGGGCACTGGCAAGTGGGCATCAGGGTAAGGGGGGCAGTGGTCTGTGGGGGCCTGTACCAGCCAGGAGGAAAGCATCAGAGGGTGCTTCTCCACCCTCCCCTGCAGCACTGTCGCCCAGAACCAGTAGAGAGCTGAATCAGGAAGAGCAGAAACAGTATCCACATGGGTGCAATCTCTGGCTAAGTGCGCACAGTCCATTAGGGGAAGGTGTATATAAACTGGTGGAGGGGAGGTCGTCCCCAGTTGCTGCCAACGCCCCCTAGAGCGATGACCCGGGAATAGCTGCCTAGATGCTAGATTGCTGTGTGCAGGTATCCAGAGCCCTAGAAGCAACTGTGTTATCTTAGACAATAAAGAGTTAACTCTCTGCCCTGCGCATTCCGTGTCTGGGAAGCACCCCTGACGTGGCTGGCATGGCCAATGGTTGATGGCCGTTGTGGCCTAGCAGTAGCTGGAAGGGATGAAAGTTCCCCTTCCCCACATTGGAATAAGACAGGAATGTGATCAGAGCTTAGAGAAGGCAAACAGTGGTCCAGTTCAGGGATAGGGAACGTCTGACCCTCCAGATGTTGCTGGACTCCAACTCCCATCAGCCCCAGCCAGTGGTCAGGAACAATGAGAGTTGGAGCCCAGCAATGCCTGGCAGGTTCCTCAGCCTTGCCTTAGATGCTTGTCCCAGCCAATCAGGGATCACGCATTAAATGCATGTGAAGCAGGGATACAGAGATGTTGCTGGACTAACATGGCCAATGGTCAAGGGACAAAGGGAACTGTAGACCAGCAACATCTGGAGGGTCATAACAAGCAAGGAGGAAGGCTGTCTAAGCCCACGATCCTCAACACCCGTCCGTCAAGTATCCACCCTAAACAGTGTGTCCCAGAGGAGGAGGAGGTTGGAAGGGAAGATATCTCCTCACCTGTTTACAGTCAGATGCCATGAGGTTGAGGCTGCTGGTGGAGATGGTGAGCGTGATTGGCATGCCGGCAAACTTCAGGTTGCTCTTGCCGAGGATGGAGTTTAGCGAGCGGCCGCAGGGCTGCCGAGAGGGAGACAGACACACCCCAAGGACGTTAGCAGCAGCACCGGCTGGAGAAGCCCAGGACTGAACCTGGGACGTTCTGTGTGCAAACCACATGCTCCATTACGGAGCGATGGCCCTTCTCCGTAAAGCACCCCAGGATTGCCAGGGACTGAACCCGGGGACTTCTACGGGCCACTGAGCTATGGGGCCTGAAACAGGTCTGGGTTAACCAATCAGCAAAATACGCATGTGCTTAGGGCATCAAGAGAAAGGGGGGAGCACCACATAAATTTCCCACTGCCAGATTTCTAACATTAACAGTCACAAATTGCTCGGCTGCGTGTTCCATTTTCTCAGTTGAAGCATATTAAAAATTCCAACAGAACTACTGTGCAACAAAGCAGGCTGGATGCCTTACCTCTACTAAGTATAGAAGCAGATGTGTTACGTAAGGATCTGATCAAAGGCTTTGCAATTAGAAAAAGCAGGAGAAGATTTTTCAAATATAAATCAAGTGGAAGTATACAAAAACAAACATCGTTTCCCATCTTGCCGTAGGTTTCGTTTCATTTCGAAAAATCAACAATTTATTTTACGGTTTATTATTGTTTCTGTTTTGAATTAGATCTACCAAAACCTTTTAAGTGCTTAGGTCCTCTAAAGGTCTCCATCCAGCCCTGGACTGAAATCTGAAATCCTAGAGATCTGCTGTCGGCCACTGCGGACAATACTAAGGTAGGTGGACCAATGGTACGGCTCAGAATAGGGCAGGTTCTATTTAAAAGCAGCTGCTTGTTCAAAACCGTGAGGACTAGGATCTTTATTTCTGTGTATCAGGCAGCTCCCTGTGTTCCTAAGACCCAAGCCTATTCGGGAAGGGTGACTGGTAGCCATTGGGACTGGGGGGTGGGAGGCCCACAGTAGCCGGAGCCAGAGCCAAGGACCCCTGGGATTGGCTGTTAAGGAAGGCAGGAAGGCAGGTGACAGGGCTGGACAGAGAACCCTGCTTAAAACCCTGGAGAGCTGCTGCCAGCCAGCGCAGACATAACTGAGCTGGAAGTCTTGGCAATCAATCGATCAATCAATCAATCAGCCCCTTATATGTTCCTAAGAGATCAGGGAAAAGGGTGCACAGCGGAAAGAGGCAAGAGCAAGCCTGGGAAGGGCAGAAGGAACAAAAGGGAGATGGGCTGATGACCAAACAGCCCCCTCACCTCCCCACCCTGCGCATGCCCCTCCACTTTCCTTCGCGTCCATTAGACGGGCTGTTATGGTTATCTATTGATCAGCCTCGCCTGCGCCGAGCCTTTATTGCAGCAACTCGGTCCCCATTTCCCAGCCTGAGGGAGAAAGGGGGGGCCGAGGCTGGAGACCTCAAATCAAATCACGCACAGACACATGTGCAAGCTTTCCTGAAAAGCACGCGCGGCTCTCTCGCGTCTCACACTCTGGGAGTGTTGCTGTTCCAGCTGGGGTCTGCTGAACACATCCTCGCACCAGCTCCTTTTATCCGAATCACAAGCCCTTAAGAGTTATTCTGCCCTCTGTGGTTGGTTTTGCCTTGCTTGCTTGGGGATCTTTGCACAGACTACTAAGCCTTGTTCAAACTACAGATTTAAACCACCGCAATGCCAGTATAAACAGCCACGGCTTCCCCAAAGGTATCTGACATTTTTAAGGGTGCCTTGGATCGTTAGGAGACCCAGCCCACTCTTGTTGCCCTCCCAGAGATAACAATTCCCAGTGGGGATTTCGCCCCCCATTTCAGAAAAATAGTGATAGGTTAAAAAAACAGACATTTTTACAAGTTACACCCTTGAATATGTGAAATATTGTAGGGTGGTCCCAGAATCATACCCTAACAGACTGGAGCAGTTGTAACTCATTCTCTCTGCTGCAGTATGCTATATCCATGAACTGCACTGAAAGGAGAGTGGATTACCACTGGATTACCGCAGAAGGCTGCCTTGCGTGAGGAATCCAATTTGTAGCTGCACACAAGGCAACATACAGTCTGGCAAGATTTTATTAAAGCTTTTTCGTGATACGATTAAGATAAAGGAAACTAATCCAAATAAAAATAAAAAAAGCAGAGAAAGAGAAAACGCAGCATTCTTCCTCAAAAGTAGCTCTCAACCCTTGTCTCACACAGAAAGTGGTGGACCGTTCCAGCTCTCACCTGGGAACTTTCCTTTTTCTTTTATTTTCCCTTACCTGCCAATTCCCAGAGCGGTTTAACAATCAAGCCCATTTCCTATGGACCTCTGGGAATTGTAGCTCTGAGAGAGGAAGAGGAAAGCTTCCTAACAACTCTCAGCACCCGTAATGAGCTGCAGCTCCCAGAATACAGCAGCGGTACCTCGGTTGAAGAACAGTCCTGTTTACGATCGATTTGATTTACGAACTCCGCAAAACCGGAAGTAGCGTCCTGGTTTGCGAACTTTACCTCGGTCTAAGAACAGAAGCCGAATGGTGGAAGGGCACCGGCGGCAGGAGACCTCTTTAGGGAAAGCGTGCCTTGGTTTAAGAATGGTTTTGGTTTAAGAATGGACTTCCGGAACGGTTTAAGTTCATAAACCGAGGTACCACTGTATTTTGGGGGAAAGCCATGATAGTTTCAAAGTGGCGTCACAGCTCTTGAGATGTATGAGGCGAATTTTGACAACAGAGAGCCAAAGAGAACAACAATGAAGTATTCTCTGTCCACCTCACCTTTCTCCTGCGAACGGCTCCCTTGGCACCAGGCACAGCTTCACAGACTAGGCCAATAGCCTCCCTGAAGGAAGAGGAGAGAAATGAGGGATGGGTGTTTAGAATCTTAGAATTGTGGAGCTGGAAAGGACCTGGAGGCTCAACTGCAATCTCAAGTATGTACTGGCAAAAAGTGGTAGAAGAGCTCACCTGAACCCTCGCCCGTTTTCTTTCATTGAACTGCCCTGCCGGGAGAGGACAAAGACCTGCCATCATGTCGAGCAGCCTGTTTTCCCAGCGTGGGCCAACCACCCTGACTTCTTTTGAGGAAGGGCGGTATATAAATTAAATAAATAAGAGGGTGTTGGACCAGACGGGCTGCTGGCTTCACCCACAAGGGGTCTTGTCAGGTTCTTAGGACTCTCTACCTTTGTCGTATTGTTATGTCAGGTGCTCATGGGCTCAACCGACCGCTCCCGGTGCAGAAGCACTGTGGAATTGCCCGCCGTTAAGTGAGGGCACATGGGACACGGGTGGCGCTGTGGGTTAAACCACAGAGCCTAGGGCTTGCCGATCAGAAGGTCGGCGGTTCGAATCCCCGTGACGAGGTGAGCTCCCGTTGCTCAGTCCCTGCTCCTGCCAACCTAGCAGTTCGAAAGCACGCCAGTGCAAGTAGATAAATAGGTACCACTCCGGCGGGAAGGTAAACGGCATTTCCGTGCCCTGCTCTGGTTCGCCAGAAGCGGCTTAGTCATGCTGTCCACATGACCCCGAAGCTGTACACCGGCTCCCTCGGCCAATAAAACGAGATGAGCACTGCAACCCCAGAGTCGGCCACGACTGGACCTAATGGTCAGGGGTCCCTTCACCTTCAAGTGAGGGCACCTCTGGACGAGACGCTGCCCTGTCACTGCTCTGCTTCCTTTGCCCAGCAGGCTACGTTGCCAGCCACCCGAGAGTCAAGAGGTTTCTAAACACACACGCACATCACACATCCGTCGGTCACCCTTCCAAGCAAGTGAGAGCTCAAGGACGCCTTTCGGGCAGGAAAGAAAACCCAAAGAGGATGCAAAGCAAGGTGGATTGGGGGGGCGTGGCCTGGCGAGGGGTGTGTGGTCCCGAGGGCTGGCTAAAGAGCCACATGTGGCCCCTACAGGCAGCCCGTGCACACACAAACACACACAGTGTGTTTGTGTTTTGTTTGTTTGTTTGGTGTGTGTGTGTGTTTGTGTGTCTCCCAGCTCCTTGGTAGCAGAGCAAGGATGGAAGAGGACGTGGGGGAAGAAATCGAGCGAGTGCTGTTAATATTTGATGATGCTGTATAAATGCTTCCTGTCTTTAGCGGATTAATTTTTTTTTATTTAAAAAAAAAAACAAAAAAACGCCGGCCGCTGATGGCAGGCTTGGGGCCTGGCTGCTGATGCCTTTCCATCTCTTGCTGGCTGCTCCCTCCGGTCACCTTTTTCCAGACCTTGCGTCTGCCCGGTAATGGACAGGCTTACAGTGCAAACACACACACACACACACACACACACACACACGCCTCTCTGCTCCCCCTCCAACTCAGCTTTAACTATTTCCTGCTGCTGCTAAGGACATGAGCTGGAGCAGCCTGCCTCTCTGCTGGCCTCTGCAGCCAATTTTGGCTTCCCACGGCCGTGGTGGCTGGGGCAAGCCAATCAGATGGGTGGAGTACAAATAATAAAATTATTATTAATATTATTGTTGAGTCTCGGGCATTACAGGCTCGGTTCTTGGGATTTAATTAACAGGGGTGGGGGAGACACAGTTTATCTTGCTGCACCAAGGGCCCAGTTTGCATCTGATGTAGATGCACCACGGAATGACTTGGCGGCATCTCGCCCAGAGACACAACAGGTAGCCTCCTTTAATGGTGGGCGACTCTACAGCATTTCTGCACTGGGACAACAGGTTGAGCCGATTGAAAGGCGTAACAGAATTATTTGGCCCCCAGCAAAGCCTGGTTGGAAGGACAGTGTCTCATCCACAGGCACAACAGGCAGCCTCCCCGGACAGTGGGTAATTCCACAGTGTTTCTGCATTGGGAGTGACTGGTTGAGCCAATACACAGCCAATGCAGAGGCGCCACAAAATTGGCTCCCCAACAGGTGCCAGAGGGCAGGAGGAAACCCGGGGCAGGAACTCATCCAGAGTTACAACAGGCAGCCTCCTCTGAGGGCAGGAAAGACTATCGGATCACACCGTCAAGCTAAATGACCTCCACCGAGAAAATGCAGATTGGAAGGAGGCAAACACAAAGCAGCAACTCATGTAGAGACACATAAGACAAGCCTCATGCAGAGACATGTGTCTTGATCGTCTCAATGCTCCCTGTGCAGCCATACCCAGTACGGTGCAGAGGTACAGCAGAATTCTGCACACATACACACACACAGGCAGATATGGAAAAGAAATAAGCCCAGAGCGGCAACTCACGCAGAGACACAACGGGACACACCCTCTCAAAGCTTACAGCATTTCTGCTTTAGGGGTTAGTGAGTGACAGGAGCGAGGCAGCAGTCAATCACCCAAGTGAGTTGGAGTTAACTCCTTATTAGCAAAAAACAAAAGTCTGAATAGGAGTGTCGGGCTTAATGAGAACAGCAACTCATCTTGCCCCCATGAAGCAGTTGCAGAGACTGAAGGATCCCGCCTTCTCACAGCTGCCTAAGCCCCCTCCTCCCCAGGGTTTTTTCCCAAGCAGTCAGAGACTGAGAGCCTGCGTGCAGCCAACCTCTCCTCCGCTCTTTTCATGCCTCTTCTGGTTCTGGGAGACAAGTGGGGAAGGGAGCTTCTCACAGCGGGTGGGAGAGACACCTGTGACTCTCCACCAGCCTGACTTATCTCCGCCTCTTGGCTTCCCTCATCCCACTCTCCTACCTCCAATTCTGGACTCCTCTCTGCCACAGACTCTCCCGGCTCACTAAACCCTGTGACCTCTTCCTCTTCTGAAACCACCTCTTTCTGGTCTTCTCCCTCTGACCACTTGCATCATCGCCCCACCACCAATCCCAGGGCTCTGAGCCTTCTTCCCTTGGGGTTTCCCACCTGGTTCCTCCCACTGTTCCTCTGCATCCAACCAGTCGGTGACCCCGAGTGATTGACTGAAGCCTGTGCGGCGGCACAACATAACTATCCCGCCCAATCTCCCCTGCCCCACCCACCCACCCCCAGATGACTGCACAGCTCACCTTGTGACTTGAGTCCTCGTGTTGAAGTCGAGAGCTCGCATGGATTGGAGAACTTCCACACAGCCCATGTACTGATGGGAGAAGGAAGAATGGGAGAGCCTGTTAGGTCCCAAAGTCCCCTCTGTTCCCATTCACTCTCATCCCCACCACCAAGATATTATGAATCAATTATTCCACCTCCACCCTGCTCACCTCCCCTTTTTTCCCTAAGGGAACAAGAGGACAGGTAGGGCCCCTGGAAGACTTCCAAGCTGCAGTGTTATCTTTATTAGTCATCACCACCATCACTGAATTTATTTTCTGTCCTCCGCCAGCAGGTCCCAGGGAGGGCGACGACAACTTAAAGCCAAATGCAGCTGCAGGAATAGGGCGATGGGCCCCGGAAACAACCATCTCAGGGGTCAAAGGCTGTATAGTGGAAATGCCAGAGGCTCGCTCCTCTGCAGGAAGGGAATTCTAGAACTTAGGGGGCTGCCACAGAGAAGGCCCAGTTCCAGGCCACCTCCTATCGTACAGCGAGCCAGCAGTAAATCACACCAAAGTTGGAGTTCACTCTTTATTAGTAAAAACACGGTCTTTACTGGCTGGCAGTCAGGCCTAGTGAGCACAGCAGCTTATCCCTGGTCGGTCTTTCCCCCATCAATCCTTTCTCCTTCTGTGATGGAACTCCTATTTGGGGACTTCCCTGGCTTTTTTCTAGCCCACGTAGGACCAGTCTGGATAGTTGGCCTTGGTGAAGATTTGACGTTTTCATTCCCAAAAAGTTTTTGATTTGAGTTTCTACTGAAATGAGGCTGCATTTTAATGTTGTATTTTAATCTTGTTTTTAAGTTGTATTTTAATCAATTGGTTTTTATACCTGGTGTTAGCCACCCTGAGCCCAGTCTTGGCTGGGGAGGGTGGGGTATAAATAAAACAACTTCTTCTTCTTCTTCTTCTTCTTATTATTATTAATTGCCCAGACTGAATGTCCCTGCCTCCCCGCAGCTGCCTAAGCCCCCTTCTCTTCGGGGATTTCCCCAAGCAATCAGAAACTGTGCCTGCATGCAGCCTTCCACTGCTCTGTCCTTTTCATGCCTCTTCTGGTTCTGGGAGACCAGGCGGGAGGGGAGCTTGTCGCAGTGGGACGGGGAGACACCCGTGACTCCTCACCAACCCATCTCTGAAGTGGGTGGAGGAACGGATGCGAATTGTACCTCTGTGCAGTGAGCTAGCTTCTACACCCAGAGAAACAAACAAACAAACAAACAAACAAACAAACACACAAACAAACAAACACACTCTGTATCCTTCATCTGGATAAAGCAACCCCAGCTCCCATGACCTCACATACACAGCAGAGCCTGTGAGAAAGAGCCTCTCCTGGTCCTGATCGCAAAGTGGCGTTTCCAGCTGGTTAGCAACACAGGAAGCTGCCTTGGACCATTGGGCTCAGTATTGTCTGCACTGTCTGGCAGCAGCTCTCCGGGGTTTCAGAAAGGGAGTCTCTCCCAGCCCTTTTGTTGTTGTTGTTTAGTCGTGTCCGACTCTTCGTGACCCCCTGGACCAGAGCACGCCAGGCACTTCTGTCTTCCACTGCCTCCCGCAGTTTGGTCAAACTCATGCTGGTAGCTTCGAGAACATTGTCCAACCATCTCGTCCTCTGTTGTCCCCTTCTCCTTGTGCCCTCCATCTTTCCCAACATCAGGTCTTTTCCAGGGAGTCTTCTCTTCTCATGAGGTGGCCAAAGTCTTGGAGCCTCAGCTTCAGGATCTGTCCTTCCAGTGAGCACTCAGGGCTGATTTCCTTCAGAATGGAGGGGTTTGATCTTCTTGCAGTCCATGGGACTCTCAAGAGTCTCCTCCAGCATCAGAATTCAAAAGCATCCATTCGATCAGCCTTCGTTATGGTCCAGCTCTCACTTCCATACATCACTACTGGGAAAACCATAGCTTTTACTATACGGACCTTTGTTGGCAAGGTGATGTCTCTGCTTTTTAAGATGCTGTCCCCTACCTGGGACCTTCTGCACGCAAGGCAGGGGCTCTGCCGACCGAGCCACAGCCTTTCTGTTGCTGCTCGTGGAACAGGGCGCAGGAGAGATTCGTTGGCACAATCGCCAGCTGGGATGAAGAACCGACAGCAAAGAGGGCGGAAGGGGCAAGCAGCTGGCACAGGATGTGCCACTGGGCACCTGCCAGGCCGGCTGTGCGCGGTGGGAAGACACAAAGACTTCAGCGACGCCAGCAAGGCGAGGTGAGGCTACCAGTATGAGTCAGAGAAGGGGAAGTGGCAACACAAGTGTTGCTCGCCAGACCCTGTTTCTGAACGCTCTCAGGGCACTGTTCCGTCTTCCAATCCTCTGCCACCCTCCCGGGCACTCAGAGGCAGCAAACTTGTCGTCTTGCCGAGTCTCCACCCTACGGAGTAGGCTAAGCCAAGGACGCTTAAGGCTCGGTCTCTGTAGCGGAGTGGCGATTTGGAAAAGAGGAAGCTGTCTTGCGCCAAGTCAGATCAGATGTTCCTCCAGCTCAATACTGTCTACCCTGACTGGCAGCAGCTCTCCAGGGTTTCAGGCAGAGGGGGGCATAGCCAGCCCTACCTGGAGACGCCGGGGATCAAGCCTTCTGCAAGCAAAGCAGGTGCTCTGCCCCTGGGCTATGGCCTTCCTTAAAAATAACCGTAAGATTCCAGTCCTCATGATGCTGAATCGACAGGAAGACATTGGTCCATTGAGCTCAGCACTGTCAACACCGACTGACAGCGGCTCTCCATGGTTTCAGGCAGGGCACCTTTGTCAGCCCGATGTGGGGATGGCAAGAATTAAAGATGGGACATTCTGCAAGCCAAGCAGGTGTCCTGCCACCAAGCTGCAGCTGCCTCCAAGACATCAGTCTTGAAACTGACCCTGGAGATCACAGCAAGCAAGGAGCATGAAAGGAGGCGTTCCCCTGGGTGGGTTGCAGGGGTTTGCGTGTGAATTTGTTTCCGCATAAATCCAAAAGGATATAAGGGCAGGGGGAGGAAAAGGAGGGGGGTGTTGGAAAACCGGCCCCCTTCCTGTGTTGTACCAGCAATGGTGGTCAAGAAAACATGGACTGGAGACCTGGATCTGGACTCTAGTCCTCCTACTGCTCACCTTCTCCCGTTAAGGGTACAACCAATCGTTCTCTGTACAGAGTCGGCACTGGGGCACCGAGGGCAAAGACACTCCCAGTGACACAGCTGTGTGCCCCTCACCAGACAAAGGTTTCAGTGAGGCTCAAGTCCAGGGTTGGGGGAAAGGTGAAGTGGCGTCAAAGGTTAAAAGGAGTCTGGGTAGCAGCAGGACATCTGCTCTGTATGCAGAAGGTGTATCGGGTTCAATCCTCAGCATCTCCAGGTAGGGCTGGGGAAATACCCTGGAGAGCTGCTGCCGGTCAGTGTAGACAATCCAGAGTGAGATGGATGAACTTGCTATAAGGCTGCTTCCTATGTTCCTATTGAATCAGAAACATGAGGACTAGAATCTTGGTTTATTTTCAGGGAAAGGGCAACAGCTCAGTGGTAAAGCACCTGCTTCGCTTGCAGAATGTCTCAAGTTCAATCCTCAACGGCACCTCCAGGTAGGACTGGGGAAAATACCCCTGCCTGAAACCTTGGGAGCTGCTGCCAGCCAGTGTGACAATACTGAGTTTGGTGGAGCAACGGTCTGACTCGATGGTTCGGACTCAACTTCAGACCACCCAATGGGGAAACAGCAAGGTATGCACTCTGCACGCCATCAGGGGAATGTTTATTTGGCATTTCTGGTTGCGCTTTACAGGCAAGGCAGCCTGTTCCGTTCATTAGAGCTGGGCCAAACACCAGCCAAACATCGCGATACAGTGATACACCGCAGCACTGGAAAGCGGTGGGAGGAACAAGCTGCGTTGGGCCCGGCCCCACGAGGCACCAAGATGAAACCGCCTCAACTTCCTAGGCAGGAGCAGTGACAATATCAGACTTGCGGGGCTCGTTCCTCCACATGCATGGCGCTGGCAGGAATCCCTCCACCGCCAGCACCCAGCACGCCGAGGGGAAAACGGGCTCTATCAGCCACGGCGCCTAGCAGCTTATTCCTCCCTCGGTTTGAGGGTCAAAGCGCAATGGAGCCTTCACCTGGTGTTACATTGCGGGTGAAAGTGCCATCGTGCTCAGGCCCTCAAACCAGTCCTGGGCGATGTATCAAGGCATCACCAAGACCTACCATTTACCTGGGGCAGGTGGGTGGGTGGAACGATCTTCCTGCCAGATAATCTCAGTTCTCAAGCAGTCTGTGGGCAGCGCGACGATGCAGAGGCACACACCTGGACCAGCAGCAACGGGCTGACCAGTCCCTGGACTCCGCCAAACCACAGAGGGATGCCCCAGCCTCCCAAAGAGGAGATCTGGGGCTGGCGGTCATCACAGCCAGAGGCTTGGAAGGGGGGCGGGGGAAGTAGAAGAGAAATGCAGGCCGACTTTATGCGCCTGGCGCATGTGCGCTGTGGCCCGGGGGATGGACGCTCGGGCGCACGCTTGTCAGAAGCAATCATGTGGCAGAGCAGAAGACCCGGGACAGATGCCTGCCAGGGAGGCCACATCGCAGCCATGGCTGGCAGCCTCTGTGGGGAGAAAAGGGAGAAAGGGGCTGTGTGTGTTCCCCCCCCCTCATTTCTGCACAAAGAGGCCAGAGTAAGATGTGGCCCCTGCCCAGAATTGTCTGCAGTGCTGCCTTTCTTGGGAGATGGGGAGGAGGCTGAAAGGAACAGCAGGAACTCTCCTCGGTGGCCTTTTCAACAGCTCCTGTCTCAAAATGACAAGTTAAGATAGGAAGCTGCCTCATACAGAGACTCAGATCACTGGTCCATCTGGCTCAGTGCTGTCTACACTGGCTGGCAGCAGTTCTCTGGGGTTTCAGGCAGGGGATACTCCCTGCTCTACCTGGAGGTGCAGGTAACTGAGACCATCCGTGTGTGAGGCACGTGCTCCGTGTTTGAAATTATCCAGGCGCATTTTGCACCTGGCTTTCAACCACTTGCGACCAAGTGAAGATGCCTGGGCGCCATCTGTGGACCCTTGGATCTGGACTGTTTTCACACACTAACACCCCATCCTGTAGAATTCTATCAGTTATATTTTATCTGTACAATCAGAATGAATTTCTGGAACCAAAATGCTTTTTCTGTGCAGCCTGAGCGTGAGCAGCCACCGTTAAGAAAAAGGGGTCGGAATAGGCCAATATATATGTGGACTGTCCCTGGATCAAGCGACTTTTCTTCTTCAAGTTCTCAAAGCTCTTAACCAAGCTCAGAGTTGACATCTGAACTAGCCAGATGCTTAGCTGAGAATCAATCACAGTCAGTCAATCATCTGAAAAACAAGGCTTTAGAGCTCTTTTGCCCGAAAATGGCAACTAGATGTTATGTTTTGGTGACTGCAGCCTTGGTTTTAAGGAGCTGTTTGGTGCCTAGCTTGTATATCTGAGTTTCTAACGCTGCATGTGATCCCTCAGCCAAGTTATAGCCCTGCCTCTGAAAAGGAACAGGAAGATTCTAGTCCTCATGATTCTACCTGGAGATGCTGGGGATTGATGCAGCAGGTTGCTTTCCTCGTAGCAGTGATCCCTGACCTGTGTTGTATAGATATAGTCAATCTAACTCTGTACTATCGATACCAACTGGCTCTCTGGGGTTTTGGGCAGGGGACATTCCTGGAGACAACCCTTGGGGACTGAATCTGGAACTTTCTGCATGCAAAGCAGTGGTTCTGCCTTCAAGCCACTGTCCTCCTAGGAACCAAGAAAGATGCGAAGCCGAATTCAAAAGCTGCCTCATACAGAATCACACCATTAGATCATCTAGGTCATTACTGTCTGTGCTGAATGGCAGCAGCTGCTCTCTAGGGCTTCAGTGGGGACAGTTCCCCCCCCCCCAGCCCTACCCAGAGATGCCACTGGGGCCTTCTTTCTCCATGCAGAGTCAATGCTCTGCTGCGGAGCGACAGCCCTCTCCCAACTTATGTAGGTCATGCACGCCCTCTCTCCACGTGGAAGCACCTACCCTGTTCCCAGAGAGGCCAGCTATGGAAAAGAGGCTCTCTGTATGCTCTGGAGAGGCGCTGTTTTCTTAGCTAAAGAGGCACTGCCAACACACACACAAACACGCAGACGTACTTCAGCAAAGTATGTCCCCTGCACATTAGGTCTTGGCAACTGGAGACCCCCAAGATCAAATCCAAGCGATTCCCTCAGTGGGATCAACTATCCCCCTCCCCACCCACAGCAACAGAGGGGTGTGTGAAAGCGGGGAAAGACAGCTATGGCCAATCAGTGCACCCCAAGTAACACACTGAACTAGGAAGGGGAGAAAAGCTCTTGGTCCACTTTCCCATACTGACCTTGCTAGTTGCCAACCAGCGGCTCTATCGTGGGCTCTGGACTCTGACCCCATTCGATCCCGGCCAGCACAGCCAGATGGGAGTTGGAGTCCAGCCACATCTAGAAGACCACTAGGTTCCCCATCCCCGGCCGAGATACGTGTCCCAACCAATCAGGGTTCCCAGCGACTGGGACTTGCTGCCAGACCGCTGCACCCACAAATGCCCTGAACTACCTACTGTCCCCGCCCCCCGCGATCGCCGCTCACTTACCCGGACGAGGTAGGAGACTCCGGGGCCCATCACCTTGTCGTCAGGGTGCAGCCAGCCCCGGCTGGGCTTGTTGACGAAGCTGCCGTGCCGTGTCCACTCGTCTCCCCCCAGCTGGCCGCCTTCCACCCTCATCCTCTTGGCGCAGCCCAACTTGTTCATATCCTGGGAATAGAGACCAACAGTCCCCGCTGAGTCCGCGAAGGTAGTCGCGGCAGCGACGGGGGGAGGAGGAGGAGGTGGTGGTGGTGCCGCTGGCGGCGGATGCTCCCCGGAGCTGCCCGCCTCCTTGGAGAAGGCACGGAGGCTGAGCAGAGTGGCCGGGTTGGCGAGCTTCAGGTTGGCCATCTTGGGGAAGAAGGAGCACAGGGTGGTGGGGCTGTCTTCTGACTCGGAGGACAGTTCGCCCAGGGGGAGCATGGGGCTGAGCGAGGAGGAGGACAGCGAGCTGGGCAGGGAGGGGACTGCCACCAGGGGGTCCACAGGAGAGTCCCCATCGGCCACCACAGAGCCCTCCTCCAGGGAGGAAAGGGAGTCATTGCGCAAGTGGTTGTATTTGCTCTTTTGCAGCAGATCCATGCCCCGAAACCGATGGAGGAGACGGGACGAAACCAAGGCGCCAGGGGGCGGGGGGGAGAGAAGCAGGAGATGGCGAGGGTGTGCAGCCCTGACACCAAACTCAGGAGCCCACGAAAGTCAGAATGGATCCGAGCGAGACGACTCCTGTCCGGCCCCCTGTAGGCATGGCTGCGGAGAAGAGAGGTGTTGGCGCAAGAAGGGCAGCAGAAGCGGGGACACTGTGCCACAGGTGAAAGACTGTCGTCGTCACAGGACGCAGACGTTGCTCCGTGCCCCCCGCCCCCTGACAACGCCGCCAGATGACCAGCGACCCTTGGACAGCTTTGCTGCGCTCGAGAGGAAGAGGGAGAGGCCGCCGGCTAGTCCCTGAGGCCGGAGCGATGGCCGGGAGGGAGGAGTGGCTGGCACACACCCTGGAGAGCCGTCACGCCACCTGTGGAACGGCCGCCCTGCCCCGGGGCCGCCTGCCAAAGGTCCTGTTACGTCCTCTTGGCCACAGGCACCCCACGCCCCGCCAGCAGGTCTCACACAGCCCAGGAGAGAGGGGGGGGGAGAGAGAGCTGAGATGCAGAAAGCAGCCGACGCAGAAAGCAGCCGGTGACGTCCAGAACGGCGGATGCTCCGGTCTCGAGCTCGCCTGCCGCTCCGCTGAACGGATGCTCAACGTATACAGATGTATTTGAAAAGGAGAAAAATTATTATCCAAGAGCAGGGAGGCCCTGGAGCGCCTTCCAGCTGGGCCCAGCTTGGCAAGGACCGGAGAGGTGGCGCGGCCGCAGGGTCTGCCAGGAACGCGAATAAGGCTCCTCTGTGAAGTCACGGGAGCCCACGTGTCAATCAGCGGGCAGACGCCAGCCTGCCTCTCTCGGAGAGATGGAGGTCTGGGAACACGCCGGGAGCCGAAGAGAAGGGGAAACGGGTGGTGGCCCCCCTGCACCCGGCTGGTTCAAGGGGCGAAGGCGGAATCCGAGTCCCCCTTGCTTTCGGGAACCAGCAGGCAGCCCCAATCTGGGCTCTTCTCCCCACACCTCCTCCTCCTCCCCTCTTCCTGGCTGCAGTCGCTGCTGCTGCTGCTTCTTCCAGAGCAGAGAGACACTAATTGCTACCGCATCCTGCTCGCAATCTCTGCTGGGCTCTAAGTGACTGCGGCTCCCGTTCTGGGGAAGAGGCAGGCGCGGGCGGGTAGGGGGGGGTGCGGTGGAATGAGAAAGAGAGAGAGAGAGAGGCCAAGCCCCCCCCCCCCCGCTGCCAATGGTAGGGCAGTGCTGACTCACAAGAGCTTGGCTTCTGCCCCCCCCCCCAAATGTGCGGAAAGGAAGACAAGGCATCTGTATAATAAAATGCAGAGGGAGGGAGGTGGGGCCTTGTGGGGGAAGAGAGCCGGAGCGGCAGCACACACACACTTGTGAAAATCAAGGTCAGTGGCTGCACAGGGAAGCGAAGGGAGGTTTTTCCGGCAGCTAGGCTGGAGGGGGTGGGGTGGGAAGAGCGCAGGGGGGAGAGGGGGGAGGCAGGACACAGGCAGGAAGCGCAGAGGGTGCAGAGGAGAGAATGGGGACCACAAGGTGGGTCCCGATCTAATATGGGCCACTCCTCATCTGAAGCCACACTCCTGACTTGACAACACCTCTGGTTTTACATGGAGTTCTTTATGGCATAGGGGAACCCCTTCTCCCTCTTTCTTAGTTAACGCTTTAGGATATAAAAGTTGACACTATATCCTGCAAGGTAAAGGTAAAGGGACCCCTGACCATTAGGTCCAGTTGTGACCGACTCTGGGGTTGCGGTGCTCATCTCGCTTTATTGGCCGAGGGAGCCGGCGTACAGCTTCCGGGTCATGTGGCCAGCATGACTAAGCCGCTTCTGGCGAACCAGAGCAGCACACGGAAACGCCGCCGTTTACCTTCCCGCTGGAGCGGTACCTATTTATCTACTTGCACTGGCGTGCTTTCGAACTGCTAGGTTGGCAGGAGCTGGGACCGAACAATGGGAGCTCACCCCATCGCGGGGATTTGAACCGATGACCTTCTGATCAGCAAGCCCTAGGCTCTGTGGTTTAACCCACAGCGCCACCCGCGTCCCGCAAGGTAGGCCTGCAAGGTAGGCCACTGTTAATTTCCTCGCACCTGGACAGAGAAAGAGAGAGAGAAGCAAAGGAAGGCTTTGTCCAAGTAATATGCAAGTAGCAAGATTCGAAAGGAGAGTCAGGCTTCTCACACAACTCGGGCTGCTGCCCCACCTAGGCCTACTCAGAAGCAAGTCCCGCTGAATCTAAGGGGGATTCCTCCCAGATAAAGGCGGGTTCCGCTTGCAGCCTCGGTCTCTTAGCGCTAGAGCATTCCCTTTGTCACGACGATTCCAGCCACACAAAGCAATTCTTCACCACTCCAAATCCTCACAATAAAAATAAAAATTGGGGGGCAGGATCCGATAACAAGATTAGCCATTAGACAAAGGTTTGCGAGCTCCTAGGTGTTGAAGCCCACAATCAGAGTCAAGCTGCACTTTTTAAAAATCCCGGTTTTTAATCCCACAATTAAGCACCGAATTCCCTCAATCCAGGAGGAAGGTATAAACCAGCCTCTGGCAAGTTGTTGTTGTTGTTTTGCAGGGTGAGGTTGGAGTGGATGACCCTTTGGGTCCCTTGCAACTTTACAATTCTATCGTCCTCTGAGTTTGTGCCATCCAGATGTTAAGACTACAACTCCCATCAGCCAGCATGGCCTATGATCAACAATACTGCTATGTATTCAAGAACATCAGAACAGCCTGGCTCCTGGTATCAGGTCAAAGGCCCACTGGAACCCAGCATTCTGTTCTTGCAATGTCCAATCAGATTCCTCCAGGAAGTCCACAGGCAAGAGCCCTCCTTCCCTCCCTGCCACTCATGGGAACAAAAGAAAAGCCCACCTGGATCAGGCCAAAGGCCCTTCTAGCCCAGCCTTCCCAGTGGCCAAACAGATACTCCTAAAGGAAGCTGGCAAACTGAACCTGAGCGCAACAGCCACTCTCCCCACTTGCAACGGCCAGCGACTGCCATTCATATCACTTCTGATCATGGAGGGATGATGTAGCCATGCTGGCCAGCAGCCACTGAGAGCCTTATGCTCCCTGAATTTGTCTAGTCCTCTAAGAAGACGAGCCTGGCTGCCGGATCAGGCCGGTCACAGTGTTACAAAGACAGAGATACACGCTAGGTGCTGGTATTTCGTAAGGGGTCAAAAGCCCAGGTGGAAAAGGAGGCAACGCTTGGGTGAAGTTCACCAAATCGCTGGGGGAACTGATTAAGTCCATTTGGGGGCAAAGCTTGGAACAATTTCTAGTTCATTTCTTACTCTCTGTGTACACACACACACACACACACACACACACACACACAGAGTCATACCTTGGGTTGAAGTCGCTTCAGGGTAAGCCTTTTCGGGTTTCGCCACTTGCGCATGCGCAGACGCTCAAAATTATGTCATGAGCATGCGCAGAAGCGGCAAATAGCGACCCATGCAAATGCGCAGACACATGTTGCATTTGCTTCAGGATGCGAACGGGCCTCCGGAACGGATCCCGTTCGCATCCGGAGGTACCACGGTATATATGATTTGGGCCTTTAAGATGAAAGTTCAAAATTGTCAGGAAAAAGAAAACAAACCATTCTTATACCAGTGTGGGTGGGTGTGCGTTTTTTTTTTTTTTAAATTAAGCCTTTGATCAGGGAGAGGCCAGGGTTCAAGCTGCTGGCCATCCCTGCCTCTTGTAGGAAGCAGTTCTGTAGTTTAACAACACGCTGCATGAAGAAGTACTTTTTCTGTGCTGAACCATCCAACTTTCAGCTTCACTGGGCATCCCTGAGAGTTCGAGCGTTATAAAGAGGAGGAGGAAAAACTTTTGCTCATTCCACTTTCTCCATGGCATGCATAAATTTAATCACCTTCTGTCTCCTCATCTCTGACTAACGTTATTCCTCCCCCCCTTTGATCATTTTGGTTGGCCTCCCCCCCCCCCCGCACCCCGAACGGAACAGGAACTGATCTGGTTTGTTCTGCAAAGGGACAAACATTAGCTTGGGGGGGTGGAAGTTCCTTTTCTTTTAAACATGTTGGACTGTGAACTGGAACTGGTTCCTTTAAATAAATAAAAAAAAGGAAGCTTTCAAGGGGAGGAAGGAGGCAGAGTTTCACCCGTTGGCTCCCTCCTCCGAAAGAAAGAGGGAGGCAGGATCATGAGACCCCCAAGACCTGAAAGAGGGAAGAAGCGGAAGGAGGAGGGAAGGTTAAATAATGGCTCTCCCTCCCCGAACAAGGCTAGCGGATGTGCCTTTGGCCTCTCAGCCCCAGTTCAAGAACCCTGGGGGCCAGGGAGACAGGAAGGCACACCCTGTGCGGGAGGCCCCTCTGGGCCTTCTTCCTATAGGGGCTTTGGGAGGGGGCGGAAAGAGCAGCCATTTCCGCAGCAGCCTGGCCCTCCGAGGTGGTTTCTTGTCCGGGGGTAAAGTTTTCCTGGAGCGGGGGGGTCTCCTACCATAAGGCTAAGGGGGAAGGGCAAGCGCTCAGTGGTTGGAGCACCAGTTCTGGGTGCATAAAGTCGCAGGTTCAATTCTTCAGGATGTCTCCTGCCCGGAACCCCAGAGAGTTGCTGCCGTTTAAATCATAAATAAATAAATATTTTTTTATTTATACCCCACCCTTCCCGGTTCAGAAAACCGGGCTCAGGGCGGCTAACAACAAATTTAAAACATTTAATTGATGCAACAAAAACAGCATAAAATACAGTATAAAACGTGAATAACAATCAAAAATCAATTTAGGGGGGGGAAATCCATCCAATTAACATTAGATGATCACTAGGGCTAGCTGGCTAAATTAGTCCTATTTGGGCCAGCGAGGAGACCAGGGGAGAATTAGCTGTGGGATCGCAGAGCAGGTAATCTTCAGAAAAAGGGAAGGGGGAGGGAAGGAAGGGGAATAAAAGACCAGGCTAAGTTCAAGTTGAAAGCCAGGCGGAATAGCTCTGTCTTACAGGCCCTGCGGAAGGAAGTTAAATCCTGCAGGGCCCTGGTCTCATAGGACAGAGCATTCCACCAGGTCGGAGCCATCACTGAGAAGGCCCTGGCCCTGGTGGAGGATAGTCTGACTTCCTTAGGGCCCGGGACCTCTGCTTTTTCCAAACCATGAGGGCTAGAAACTTCTGTCCTGGGATCCACCTGCAAGATCTCCAGGTGGGAAACTTGCCGTTTGAAACCCTGCCGGTCAGTGTAAGCAATAATGAGTGAGACTGAACAGCCAGCGTGGTCCAACTGGTCGACCCGCGGTCTGATCAAAGTGCCAACAGAAATGTTAGCCGGCGGGTTAAAAAATGCAAGGTGGGTGGGAAGGACGGAGGTGGCAGGTGGCAGAAAGCAGAGATGTCTTGGAGAGGAGGAGGAAGAAGACCTTGAAGAAGAGGGAGAACTGGGAGAGAGGACAACTGCACAGGATGGGGTTCACATATTCATTCTGGAAACCACCTGCCAAATCGCGGGCAGCAGGATGCTAGTCCCTGTGAAATTTGCACCCATACATGTCTTCCTTTGTTAAGTGTTCAGGGCTGAGCAATGATGTTCTCATTTAGCCACAAGGTGGGGTCGCTGCAGCGCAGAGCATTGGAAGCCAGCAAAGAATCAAGGGAGCACGGGTTTTTTTTTTGGTGGTATGGGCCACAATAAAGGCAGTCAACAACAGCATTACAATTCACCAACAAAACAGAGAGTTGTAAGGGCTGCTCATCGTGCCCCTTCAAGATCACATGCAGTAATAATTTGGGGTTTACTTGCAAAGCCTGCAACCCATTTGAACAACCTTCGCAACCCACTTTCAGTTTGTGACTGGATTAGGGCCTTTGCCCCAATTATAAATTTCCATTTCGTTTCTGCCCCAGTTATAAATTTCCATTTTGTTTCTGCCCTATTAGGTCAGGATAGCATGCACTGAGCATCAGAAAGGTCACAGGCTCCCGCCTCTCTAGATTCATGCCTTGCCGTCCCTTTTGATAACATGCGCCAGGCGCAGGGAACCTTTGGCCCTCCGGGTGCTGCTGAACTACAACTCCCACCAGCCTAGGAAACCTTGTATGCTGCCATATCCCCTGATCAGAGGAAGAGCAGAATAATGGGGGGGGGGCTGTTTCCAGCTTTGGAAGCAGTGTTTGAAATGCGCCATGCGCATTTTGCACCTGGCTATTGGCCACTTGCAACCAAGCGAAGATGCTTGGGCACCAGAATGGCGCCTGGTGTCTCCACCATCTAGAGGTGCAAGCCTGGGGATCTTTGGATCTGGACTGTTTTCACACACTAATACCTCATCCTGTAGAATTCTATTAGTTATATTTTATCTGCACAATCGGAAAGAATATCGGGAACCAAAATGCTTTTTTTGTGCAGAATGAGCAGGAGCAATGAAAAACGTTATAATTAATTATTGTAGCTTGGCTTCACTCACTCCACCCCTCTGCCCTGCTCCCAGTTGTGAAGAACATCCCTACGTTATGAATGGTCCGTGCCACCATAAAGAAAAAGAGTTCAGAATGGGTCAATATATATTGTATATTTTTTATTTTGTATAATTTTGCTATTTCTTTGTCTGCTTTATTTTTGTTTTCTTCTTTGCTTTCCCCCCTAAATGTTCTTTGTGTGCATGTGTTGATTTTAAACCAATAAAGATTAATTAAAAAAACCAAAAAAACCCAGAATAGGCCAATATATATGTGGACGGTCCCTGGACCAAGGGGCTTCTAAGTTCTCAAAGCTCTTAACCTAGCTCAAGGTTGTCATCTGAACTAGCCAGATGTTTGAGAATCAATCACAGTCAGTCAGTCATCTGAAAAATAAGATGACCTGTCTTGCCCCAAAATGGCAACTAGACATTCTGTTTTGATGACTGCAACCTTGGTTTAAGGAGCCATTTAGCACCTAGCTTGTGTATCTGAGTTTCTAACACTGCTTGCAAGTTGCTGCAGGGGACCGACAGCGAGGAAAATCACAGGTGAGGTGTTCCTAGGACCAAGGTGAGACTGTCAAGCTCCCTTGCTATTTCTGAATCCTGTTAATGTAACTTGGTTATCACTATATTATCGAAATGCTGCCATTGTTTTGCAGGCTGTGATATTTGCTGTTGAGTTGTTGCTTTATTATGTTGGTATGAAATTGTTTTTCCAGGGTTGATTTTGAAATGCACCCCTGCTTTCTCTGCTGCAAGCCTTTTCGAGCGTGATTCCCCCCCCCCCCACCATGTGTGGAAAAGCAAATAAAATGAATGAATGAAGAGAGACCACAATCAACGCCACCGGGAAGAGAGGGAAGGGAGGGGACATAGAGGGCTGACCTGCCACCATAGCAGCCAGCCAGCCAGCCCTCCACCACACCCAGGAAAGGGAGAGGCAGCCGGCCTTACCGTGTACTCCATCACAGGCAGATGCCGGAGGGCCCCTCTTCTTGGGAATGAGACCTGCGGTTCAGTGACAAAGAGGGAATTAGCCAGGACAGTCCGAGCCATGGCGTATGCTGGAAAGCGGGGTGGGGTGGGGTCTGGAAATCAGGGAACACATGAAAGAAGCAGGAAACTGCTGTACGCAGGCTCAGGAGGTTTGGGGGTGTCCATGGGACAGTACAGTGGTACCTCAGGTTAAGTACTTAATTCGGTCCTGGAGGTCCATTCTAAACTGAAACTGTTCTTAACCTGAAGCACCACTTTAGCAAATGGGGCCTCCAGCTGCCGCCGTGCCACCGGAGCACGGTTTCTGTTCTCATCCTGAAGCAAAGTTCTTAACCGGAGGTACTATTTCTGGGTTAACGGATTCTGTAACCTGAAGCCTATGTAACCTGAAGCGTATGTAACCGGAGGTACCGCTGTATTTCAGAGCAGATGTCATCAGGGAGACGTCTCTGCTCCCAACCCTGCTCAAAGCTGCCTTGGAAAGCTCTTTTAAGCCAAAACCCGAAAGGCAGCATTGCTGGGGGTGTATATAAGGAGAGGTTCGTAGGAGAACAGAATGCTGTACGGGTGGCAGATTCAGCTTCCCAGGAAGTCTCAACTTCTAACCCCCCACCTTACCCCATCCCTTCCTCAAGTGCCTAGTCCTGCTGAAATTTCAGATGCTAGAGAGGAGCTTGAACAGCTGAACTGAGGCCCCATCCGCACTATACCTTTAAAGCAGCGTCATATGCCTTTGAACAGTCACCATTTCCCCCAAAGAATCCTGGGAGCTGTAGCTTAAGGGTGCTGAGACCTCTATTCCCTCACACCCCAGAGCTGCAGCTCCCAGAGTTCTCTGGAAGCGAAGGGCTAAACCACTTTGGGAATGGTGATTCTGCAAGGGGAACAGGGGTCTCCTAAAAACTCTCAGCAGTGTCAGTGACTTTAAGAAACTGCAGCTCCCAGGGTGCTTTGCAGGAAAGCCATGACTTTTTAAAGGGGTATGATACTGCTTTAAATGTATCGTGCGGACAGCAGCCTTCCCACACAAGATGCTGTTTATCCATGCAGCCCAGAACTGAGTACAGTCATACTGAAGGTTACAAGATGCTTCAAGTTGTGCGATTTTGGGTTGCACACCGCGCCGAACCCAGAAGTACCGAACACAGAAGCGCCAAATCACGACCCGCACATGTGCAGAAGCGGCACTGCGGGTTGCGGACGCTGCAGGTTGTGTCTACTGTACTCTTGTCAGCCAGTGTGTCAACCAGAGAAGAGTCTTTCAGAGAAGACGCTACCTGAAGGCAGCCCTGTTCAGGGATGTTTTTGGTGCATGTTGTGTTGTGCTTTACTATTTTTGTTGGGAGCCGCCCAGAGTGGCTGGGGCAACCGATCAGATTAGTTAGCATATAACTAATAAATTATGATGATTATGGTTATTAAGGGTGCAATTATAATCTGACAAATGTGATTATTGTACAGTGGTGCCCCGCAAGACGAACGCCTCACAAGACGGAAAACCCGCTAGACGAAAGGGTTTTCCGTTTTGGAGGCGCTTCGCAAAACGAATTTCCCTATGGGATTGCTTCGCAAGACGAAAATGTCTTGCGAGTTCCCGCGGTTTTTTTTCGCTTTTTTCGCCCTTTTCCTAAGCCGCTAAGCCGCTTATCAGCTGATCCGCTGATAAGCTGCTTAACAGCTGATCCACTAAAAGCCGCTAAACCGCTAATAGCGCTAATCCGCTAAGCTGTCAATGGGCTTGCTTCGCAAGACGAAAAAACCGCTATACGAAGAGCCTCACGGAACAGATTAATTTCGTCTTGCGAGGCACCACTGTATTTGATAAACTAAGCATTTTGGGAAGTTCCTATCGTACACTGTTGTACATTTTCTGGTTTTCCAAAATGAATAAATTGAGTTTATGTGTGTTTGTGTGAAATACATACACACACACACACACACACACACTCCTCATAGACATTCCCACAGCCTTGGGCTGATATGGTGGCAAAGTCCCCTCCCCGGTAACCTCCAAAGGAAGAATGCAGAGTCCAAGATATGCTTGTGCGGGAGGCAAACAAACAGGATTTGAACTTCCTGGTGTTGCTGCTGGAAGCAAGCAAGCCTTTCTATCTGGGGCCCTAACCTCGCCCCAGGCATGGAGCCTGGCTGATGGGAGAGATTAGGGCGGGAGGCTACCAGATAAGGGGAGCTCAGAGGAGGAGCAGGAAAACGCAGCAGGCTAGAGAAAGTCAGCAGTAAACAGGCTGTGATTAATGAGCTGTCTAGTGGGGGGAGCAAGCCAGGGAGGCCTGAAAGCAGGAGGGAAGGCAGAGCTGGGTGCCCAGTGCCGTCTCCCTATGGCTTATGTAGCTTTTGAGAAGGGGGGTGGGTTCCATGGATTCGTGGAGCCCACATGTTCAAAGGAAGTCCATCCCAGAATGCCAGTTGCAGGGGGACAAACAGGGGTGAGAGATGCTCGCCCCATCACATGACTGGGGGATTTTCATGAAAGCAGAACGCTTGACCAAATGGACTTGCGGCATTAAAAGGAGGGGGAAAACTGCATGAACAATTTGCCCAGAGAAGCAGAGTGGTGTAGTGGTTAGAGTGTCGGACTAGGACCTGGGAGAGACCAGGATTCGAATCCTCACGGGGTGTGGCCCTGGCCAGTCACTGCCTCTCAGCCTAGCCTACCTCACAGGGTTGTTGTGTGGGGATGACCCTCAGGGCCCCTTCCGACTCTACAATTCTATTTTTCTTTGACTGAGGATGGGGAGAACCATGGAGCTTCTTGGAGAAGTACAGTGGTACCTCAGGTTAAGTACCGTATTTTTTGCTCTATAAGACTCACTTTTTCCCTCCTAAAAAGTAAGGGGAAATGTGTGTGCGTCTTATGGAGCGAATGCAGGCTGCGCAGCTATCCCAGAAGCCAGAACAGCAAGAGGGATCGCTGCTTTCGCTGCGCAGCGATCCCTCTTGTTGTTCTGGCTTCTGAGATTCAGAATATTTTTTTTCTTGTTTTCTTCCTCCAAAAACTGGCTGCATCTTATGGTCTGGTGCGTCTTATGCGTCTTATAGAGCAAAAAATACAGTACTTAATTCGTTCTGGAGGTCCGTACTTAACCTGAAACTGTTCTTAACTTGAAGCACCACTTTAGCTAATGGGGCGTCCTGCTGCTGCCGTGCCGCTGGAGCACAATTTCTGTTCTCATCCTGAAGCAAAGTTCTTAACCTGAAGCACTATTTCTGGGTTAGCGGAGTCTGTAACCTGAAGCATATGTAACCTGAAGCGTATGTAACCCGAGATACTACTGTAGGCCGGATAGAAAATGCAATAACTAATAAGTCAGTAGGGAAATTCTGCTGCCATGGGTTCAAGTCTCGGTGTTGATCGCTGCACTCAGAGCAACGAAGGGAAGGGCCGTGGCTCAGTGGCAGAGCTCCAGCATTGCATGCAGAAGGCCCTGGGTTCAGTCCTCACCATCTCCAGGCAGGGCTGATAGGAGACACTGCCCCCAAACCCTACACAGTGGTCTAACTCAGTATAAGGCAGCTTCCTGTGTTCCTATGGCATATCCCCAGACATGTAAGACTCGGGGCGTTCCAAAGCTTACTTTTTGGTTTAGAGGCATATATAAACTTCGGCTCTCCAACTCAGCTGCAGAGGTGTCAACCTTTTGCAGAAATAAGGATGTGGGAAACAGCAACCCCACACCCCGGCCTGAGAGTGCCATTGCGGGCTGTGGCTTCTGCAGAGGCCAAGCACACTCCCTTCCAAACGGAGGCCGGCGCAGGGAGACATGGCACTCTCTTTCTCCCTTCCGGCAAAGGCAGGAAGGCGTTGTTCCTCCCGGGCGGCTGACTTACGAAAGGCCGGCGATCCCTCGCACAGACAGATTGGGAACGGAGAGAGCAAATTGCCCTGCTGAAAAGCTGGCCTGGACACACACACTTTGCTAACCCCCGTCTCAGAAAGTAAGAGCAAACGCGAGAGTAGAAACTACAGCCTCACCCCTTCAGGAATCGCTCCTCCTCTTCCTAGAAGAGAGAAGAGGAGGTTTCCCTAACTTAAAACTGCTTCTGGTTCTTCATTTCTTCCCCCCCCCCCCCGCCTCCTTTGCAGGCCATCCTGATTTTACAAGCCCTGAAATCTGAGATATCAGCCAGCCCTCTCTGGCAGGAACAAGACAAGCCCCATAACCCAGTCCTAGCTCAGACATTCCTTTGTTCTCAGACGTCCCCCAGGTGACCAACCCAACCAGACCATGGAAGGAACTCACACTGGCCTTGATGTACCTGGCAGAAGAATTGGTCTTTCTTTCTTTCACAAAGTTCAGCGGAAGGCAGTTAAAGGACCAGAGAAAAGGGTGTCGCAGATAGAAGCACAGCGGTAAAGAGCTTGCTTTGCACAGAGACGGTCTCAGGTCCAAGCTCCAGAATCTTTACAAAGGGGGCGGAAAGACCTTGTCAAACTCTGGAGAGGTGCTACCAGTCAGGGTAAACAATGCTGAGCTAGTCAGACCAATAGGATGCTTGCTATAAACCAGACGGACCAATAGTACGCTTCCTATAAACCATTCAGAACCATGAGGACTAGGACCCTGAGCTATTTCAAGGAGAAAAAACGTAGCTCGGTTGCAGATCTGATACACACATGGCAGACCCCAGGTTCAGTCCCTGGCATGCAAAGTGGAGAAATAACCCCTGTCTGAAAACCTGGAGAGCAGCTGGTCTGTGTAGAGAATACAGTGGTGCCTCGCAAGACGAAATTAATCCGTTCCGCGAGTCTCTTCGTCTAGCGGTTTTTTCGTCTTGCGAAGCAAGCCCATTGACGGCTTAGCGGATTAGCGGCTTTTAGCGGCTTATCGGCTTAGCAGATAAGCAGCTTAGCGGCTTAGAAAAGGGGGGGGAGGGGAAAAAACCCGCAGGAACTCGCAAGACATTTTCGTCTTGCGAAGCAAGCCCATAGGAAATTCGTTTTACGAAGCACCTCCAAAACCGAAAACCCTTTCGTCTAGCGGGTTTTCCGTCTTGCGAGGCGTTCGTCTTGCGGGG
Source organism: Podarcis cretensis (assembly GCF_951804945.1). NCBI lineage: Eukaryota > Metazoa > Chordata > Lepidosauria > Squamata > Lacertidae > Podarcis > Podarcis cretensis. The sequence goes on from NC_137186.1 coordinate 10,152,538, forward strand.
CACCACTGTACCTAGCTAGAAACGCCAAGGGGTCTTGACTTGGGATAAGGTAGGCTTCCCCACGTCCTGTTCCCTTAAAAGTCCAGATTATGGAATTGCAGAGTTGGAAGGGACCCTGAGGATTATCTAGTCCAACCCCTGCAATGCAGGAATATGCAGCTGTCCCATACGGGGATGGATCCTGCAGCCTTGGTGCTCCAGATGTCGCTGAACTCCAAATCGCATCACCCCTGGAAGTTGTAGGCCCACTACCCATCCCTGCCAAGGGTGGAGTCACTGGAGTATCTTTGCCTCGTTTTCCCATGTGTTGTCCAGCCCTGCCAGGCAGTGGATCTTTTATAAACAATGTGGCTTTTTCAGAAAATTCTGAACTGGAAAAGTTTGCCATGCACATATTAGGAAAATTCGATTCAGAGCGTTTTTTCAGTTTGAATCAAAACATTTTCTGATGCCAGCTAGAGCAGGTATGGGGAAACTTTGGCCCTCTGGATGTTGTGGAACTACAACTCCCATCAGCCCCAGCAAGCGTGACCAGTGGCCATGGATTATGAAGCTTGTTGTTCTCAGGTGATTGACAGGAGGGTGGCTCTGCAGGTATGTGCAGAGGTAAAGATCTGATTTGCCAGCTGGATCCAGTTCCCCAGCCCTGCCCTAAAGAGTATGTTCCTTTTACTTTTATTTTTAAAACAATGCTAAATGTCCTGAGGAAGGCCTGTAACTCAGAGGCAAAGCTCCTGCTTTGCATAGGGAAGGCCTCGGGTTCAATTCCTGGCACCTCCAGGTGGGGCTGGGAATAACCCTCTGCCTGAAACGATACATGGTCTGTCTCTGTACAAAGCAGTTACCTCCTTTGAAACTGCCAGCCTCACCTAACACAGAATCTGCAGCTGGCATCTATCGTTATCAATGGACTTATGAAACAGAAAGAATTCCCCCAGAGAAGGCTGGAAAGTTTTCAAGAAAATTTCCTGCCCCATATCCCTGGTCTCTTAGGGTTTTTCTTACAATCTCCCTTTTCCAACCTGGCTGTTTGAGGCAGCCTTCGGAATTAGCTAGGTGCAAGGTGCAAAAGGAACCACTTGGGACCAAGTAACGATGTTTGGGTGCTAGGATGGCACCTGACATTTCCACCATTCAGGGATCCTTAGATCTGGACTGTTTTCACACACTAATACCCCAACCTGTAGAATTCCACCAGTTACTGTATTTTTCGCTCTATAAGACAAACAAGACCATAAAACGCACAAAGTTTTTGGAGGAGGAAAACAGGAAAAAAATATTCTGAATATCAGAAGCCAGAACAGCAAGAGGGATTGCTGCGCAGTGAAAGCAGTGATCCCTCTTGCTGTTCTGGCTTCTGGGATAGCTGCGCAGCCTGCATTCGCTCCATAAGACGCACACACATTTCCCCTTACTTTTTAGGAGGGAAAAAGTGAGTCTTATAGAGCAAAAAATACGGTATATTTTATCAGCACAATCGGAATGAATTTTCTGGAACCAAAGTTCTTTTTCTGAGCAGCCTGAACAGGAACAGTCACCATTAAAAAAGAGTTCAGAATAGGCCAATATATATATGTGGACTGTTTGTGGATCAAGGGACTTTTCTCAAAGCTCTTAACCTAGCTCAAGGTTGTCATCTGAACTAGCCAGATGTTTAACTGATAATCAATCACAGTGAGTCAGACATTTGAAAAATAAGGCTTTAGAGCCGTCTTGCCCCAAAATGGCAACTAGACATTCCGTTTTGGTGACTGCAACCTTGGTTTAAGGAGCCATTTGGCGCCTAGCTTAAACATCTGAGTTTCTAGCACTGATCTAAAAGATCCTTGTAACTGCAGATCAATGAAGGAAGCTGCCTTGTAGTCAGTCAGGTCATTGGACCATTTAGCTCAGTAATGTCTACACTGACTAGCAGCAGCAATCCAGGGTTTCAGGCAAGGGCATTCCCACCCCTAGCTGGAGAGGCCGCGGATTGAACCTCGGAAGTTCTGCATGAAAGTCGGATGCTCTGCCACTGAACCATGGTCCTTCCCTTGGAAAGAAAGTAAAATTCCAACCCTTATGATCTTAAAACAAAGGATAGGATTCCTATGAATAGGAACATGGGAAGCTGACTTATTCCGTCACACCACTGGTCCAGCTAGCTCAGTATGGTCTGCTCCAGGGTTTCCTAAACTTGGGTCTCCAGCTGTGGTTTGAGGACAACTCCCATCATCCCTTGCTAACAGGACCAGTGGTCAGGGATGATGGGAGCTGTAGTTCAACCACAGCTGGAGACCCAAGTCTGGGAAACCCTGGTTTACACTGACCAACAGTGGCTCTACAGCAGTGTTCCCCAACCTTGGGCCTCCAGCTGTTTTTGGACTACAATTCCCATCATCCTTGACCACTGGTCTTGCTAGCGAGGGATGATGGGAATTGTAGTCCAAAAACAGCTGGAGGCCCAAGGTTGGGGAACACTGCTCTACAGGGTTTCAGGCAGGGAACATGCCAAGTCCTACCTGGAGATGCCATGTATTGAAGCTGGGACCTTCTGCATGCAAAGCAGAGACTGGGCTGTGGTTGTTCTGCCAGGCATCAAGATGCCCCCAAAGCCTTAACAACGGAGGAGGATTCCTTTTTCCAATTTAACAAGCATTTCCTGAACCTCAGCTGCAACCTGACTCAGTGTTTTGTCAGATCTCAGCTGAAGTAGCAGAACTGTGTGGGAGGAAAGGGGCCACAGAGTTCAAGAGAAGATTCACGGCTGCTTCCAGGATCAACTCCATGGCTGAAGAGTGTTGGCACACTTAGCACGCAGCAGATTGAGCTGTGATACATGTCAGGCAGGCAGCCAACAGGATTATCATCAACCCGAAACCTATAGCCAAGGATTTGCAGGCTTGGTTCCAATCAATATGTGATCCCTGATTGGATGGGATATGTACCTGGCTGGGGACAAGAATGGGGAACATGGGGCCCTACAGATGTTGCTAGGTAACAACTCCCATCATCCCATACCATGCTGGCCGGGGCTGATGGGAGCTGGAGTCCAGAAACCTGTGAGGGCCACAGGTTCCTCATCTTTTCCAGTAGAGAATAGTGGGTGAAATGGATGATCTGTATAAAGTAGCCTCACACGTTCCTCCAAACAGCAATTCACACAGGCCGGGAGGAGGAGGCTCATCCGAAAGAAGAAAACATTATTAAAATAAACCAGGCGGGGGGAGACCCCAAGAACACCAGTTAATTTAAATCCAGATCAAAGCTTGCTGCAACTATCAAATGCTTGGGAAACACCACTGGCTCAGGGCGCAAGGAGAAGCTGCCGCAGAGGAGGGAAAGCCACATGCAAGACTGGAAAACCCCACAGATTTGGTTGCCAAAGCTTGGGATTTGAATACAGCATTTGCCTTCTCTGCCCCCAAGGGAGGACCCTGCCTGGAAGAGAAAAGCTATACATCTGCTATTTTGTAATCATGGGATATTACTCATTGCTTACTCACGTCCTTTAAAAATAACACCCCCCCAAAGCTAAGCATTTCACAATGGGGTGGGATTCATGTACTCAGCCAGAACGGCATCCCTCCACCACCACCTGCTCAGCCCCAGGTTCCAGCTCAAACCAGGCAGGCTGATGGGAAAGAGACAAAACTCAGACCCACCTAGTGAAGGACTATAGGAGAAAATGGCACAGCAACTGCCAAAAGGAGGATATAAGGGGGAAAGAGAGATGGTACTCCTCTCTGACAGGAGTGAGGAACCTCAGGCACCAAATGTGGCCCTCCAGGTCTCTCTATCTGGCCCTCAGAACTTTCCCCAAGCCACACCCCTCGGTGACCCTGCTCTGCAACCTCCTGGAGTGTTTTTGCCTGGCTGGAATGTGTCCTTAAACACTGGTCACACCTCTTGCTTGCTTTGATGGTGTGTGAATGTGTGTACTGCACAAATTTACACTTATTGCTCTGCACATTTTCACATGTGGCCCTCAGAAGGCTGCTCATAACGGAATGCGGCCCTTGGATTGCAAAGGATCCCCCCTAGTCTTGCTCCACACCGCACCGACAGCACTGCAGGGATACCCGACACAGGAGCGGCGTAAACAGCCAGAGGTCCCCTCTCCACCACATTTAGGACCTAAGCCATTGTGTTTCCTTGCTCTCTAGGTCTGCTAACAGGACTCATTCTCCCATAAGAGAACTATTGGGCCAAAGTAACAAAGAGGCTGAGCCGTGGCAGACCTGGCCTCTGGATGAACTCATTAACTGAGAGCAAGAGTGTAGGAACCTTTGCCCCTTCCAGCAGTGTTCAAAACTGCTATTGTTTTAGGCACATTTTGCGACAGGGAATGTCATTAGCTCGAGCAGTCTCTGAGCTAAGGGCGCAGCACTGCGCCTAAGATTTCAGATTAAAACTGCAGAGTGGAAGGAGGAACTTTTTCTGCCTCCCTCACTTCCAGCTACTCTCTGGAGACCCTCTTAAGAATATTAGGGGGGGGGGGGTGGGCAGGGGAAGGACTAGACCATGTGAAAAATGAACATAATATTTTAACTGCAGTTCATTCATTCTCAGCTTTGCATTCTTGTTATAAAAAAGCCAACTAGACATTCTGTTGCTGCATCCATAACCTAGGTTTAAGTTGTCGTTTAGCTCTTAGCTTTCATATCTCAGTTTCTAACACTGCCTTTCCAGGTGTTGTTGGGCTCCAATTCCCATCAGCCACAGAGCCAGCATGGCCAATAGTTAGGGATGATGGGAGTTGTAGTCCAGCAATAGTCCAGCAATGTCTGCGGAGGGCTGAAAGTTATCCAGCTCTGCCTTATAAGCAAACCGGTCTTCTCTCTCAGACCACCTTCCACAACACAGGGATGATAATACAGTACTGACCCAATGAAAGAGAAGGTGTTGTGAAAAATTTCAGAAAACAATACGAGCCTAGCTGCTAGATGAAGCCAAATGCCCATCCAGTTCAGAATCCTGTTCTCACAGTGGCCAACCAGATGGGAAGCCCAACAGCAGCTTTCCCTTCCTGCAGTTTCCACTAGCAACTGGTATTCAGGCTGCCTGATCATAATCATTGTGGCTGATAGGCCCTAATAGCCTTCTCCTCCATGAACTTGTCTAAGCCTATAGTCTTAGGTGCATGTTTGTAGCTTTCATGGAATACTAAACAGGTATTAAAAAGGTAAAGGGACCCCTGACCATTAGGTCCAGTCGTGGCCAACTCTGGGGTTGCGGCGCTCATCTCACTTTATTGGCCGAGGGAGCCGGCGTACAGGTCATGTGGCCAGCATGACTAAGCTGCTTCAGGCGAACCAGAGCAGCACACGGAAATGCCGCTTACCTTCCCGCCGGAGTGGTACCTATTTATCTACTTGCATTTTGACGTGCTTTCAAACTGCTAGGTTGGCAGGAGCAGGGACCGAGCAATGGGAGCTCATCCCGTCACGGGGATTCGAACCACCGACCTTCTGATTGGCAAGTCCTAGGCTCTGTGGTTTAACCCACAGCACCACCCGCATCCCAAACAGGTATTAACAGAGATCAAATCCATACCATACATTGAAAGCACATTCAATGCCCATTTAAAGCACACTGCTTTACCCAGGGAATCCTGGTAACTGTACATAAGAACAAGAGAAAAACCCAACTGGGTCAGGCCAAAGGCTCATTGTCCAGCTTCTTGTGCCCACATTGGCCACCTAGAGGCCCCAATGGGAAGTCTGCAAACAGGACCTGAGGGCGACAGCAACCTTCCCCACATGTGGTCAGCAGCAGCTGGGATTCAGAAGCATACTGCCTCCTCCGACAGTGAAGGGAGAACATAGCCATTGTGGCCACTTATATCCACCACAAACTTGCCATATTTTGAAGAGGAAAAAGAGGACGCAATGACGGCAATTCAAAGCAAATAAATGCAGTCTGTCTCAATTTTTACCCCTGGAAAAAGAGGACACATGTTGCTGGCCATCACTGCATCTTGTGAAGAACCCCCAAGATAACTTGGTGTGGTGATTTCAAGACTTTTAAGACGCACAATCATCATTGGAAATAATGACCCCCCCCACCACAGATTAAATGCTGTGCTTCTCCATTTCAGTTTAAGATTCCTTTCAATAGCAGTCGCCCTGTGCCAAGAGCCCACACACCCCTCAACCTCCCCCTTTTTGAATACAATAACGGACCGAGTAGATTAGTGTTTCCCAACCTTGTGCCTCCAGCTGTTTTTGGACTACAATTCCCATCATCCCTTGCCACTGGTCTTGCTAATCAGGGATGATGGGAGTTGTAGTTCAAAAACAGCTGGAGGCACAAGGTTGGGAAACACAGGCTGCCTCTACTTCACCATTCTGTTTCGCACACAGTGGCCAACCAGATTCCTCTGGGAAACCTACAACTAGGGCAGGGAGGGCCTGCCCTTCCCTGGTTTCTCCCCTAGCAACAAGTATTCAGAGGTATGTTGCCTCTGAACCCGGAGGTTCTGTTTCACAGACACGGCTCACAGCTGTTTGCAGACTTCTCCTCCTCCACCTCTTGCATGAATCTGCCCGATCTCCTTTTAAAGGAAGTTACCGGCACAACCTTCACCGTGTCTGCTCAGTGGCAAGTCCTGTTGAATTTAGTGGGGTTTAAACACACACAGACACGCACCACTTAGCCTACCCTGAATCTGCTGCCGGGTTGGATGACTCCCAAGCCCCGCTGTCATGGGAGAGAACCACTCAGATGCAGAGATCACGGGCTGGAGGCGCGAGGCGCAGGTTCGAATCCGCCGCAAGGCTGAGTTTTTTAACCCATTCCCTCCCTGCCTGGCCTACCTTGCAGGGCTGTGCCGAGGATTCCGAGGAGGGCGGCCCCCTCCTTTGCTACACACATACGATTCGCAAAGGGAAAGACGAAGAAAGGAAGAAGAAGAAGAAGACCCAAGTCCGGGGGGAGGCGAGTCTAGAGCGCCGTGAGGGGGGGGGGATCGCCCGGAGTCAATCACGAGGGAGGGGCGGGGCTACGGGGGAGGGGGAGGGGCTACGAGGGAGGGGCGGGCCCGCGCTTCTTACCGGGGCGGCGGCACCATGGGGGTCCTCAGCGGAAGGCAGAGGCGGCCTCCTTCCGTCGCGCAGCAGCTCCTCGGCAAACTTCAGCTGGGCCCCGGGCCCCACTCCTCCTCCCCGTCAACCACTTCCGGTTGCGGCCGCCCCAGAACCTCACTTCCGTTCTTCAATGGCTTACTTCCGGTTCCTCCTCTATGGCTCCAGCCCGACTCTGGTTCGCACGCCCCGCCTCTCTTTTTTTTTTTAACCAACCCTTTGCTAACCCCGCTAGAGATAGGAATCAGGGTAGAGTGACACGCGCAGCCTGAAAGTCGGAAGGCTCTTAAAAACAACAACAACTCTTATTTAAAGTTCCTAATGGGGTTGTTTTTATTTCTTCCTCCCCTCCCATGGAAAGAGCTGTTCGACAGTGGAACAGATTCCCTCGGGGGGGGGGGCTCTCTCCTTCCTTGGAGGTTTTTAAGCAGAGGTTGGATGGCCATCTGTCATGGACGCTTTAGCTGAAATTCCTGTCTGCATCGCAGGGGGTTGGACTAGATGACCCTTGGGTCCCTTCCAATTCTATGATTCTATGATTTACCAGGAAGTAGGGGGTGTGGGTGGCGCTGTGGGTTAAACCACAGAACCTAGGACTTGCCGATCAGAAGGTTGGCGGTTCAAATCCCCGCGACGGGGTGAGCTCCCATTGTTCGGTCCCTGCTCCTGCCAACCTAGCAGTTCGAAAGCACATCAAAGTGCAAGTAGATAAATAGGTACCGCTCCGGCGGGAAGGTAAACGGCGGCGTTTCTGTGCGCTGCTCTTGTTCGCCAGAAGCGGCTTAGTCTTCATGGCCACATGACCTGGAAGCTCAACGCCGGCTCCCTCGGCCAATAAAGCGAGATGAGCGCCGCAACCCCAGAGTCGGCCACAACTGGACCTAATGGTCAGGGGTCCCTTTACCTTACCTTTTAGGGACCACCTGCAATACGAGAGATGGGTGTGGCATATGGAATAGGCTGTAGACTGAAGTGTGTGAGACAGGCAGGGAAGCAAATTTCTTGTTGTTTAGTCGTGTCCGACTCTTCGTGACCCCCTGGACCAGAGCGCGCCAGGCACTCCTATCTTCCACTGCCTCCCACAGTTTGGTCAAACTCATGTTTGCAGCTTCGAGAACACTGTCCCACCATCTCGTCCTCTGTCGTCCCCTTCTCCTTGTGCCCTCCATCTTTCCCAACATCAGGGTCTTTTCCAGGGAGTCTTCTCTTCTCATGAGGTGGCCAGAGTATTGGAGCCTCAGCTTCAGGATCTGTCCTTCCAGTGAGCACTCAGGGCTGATTTCCTTCAGAATGGAGAGGTTTGATCTTCTTGCAGTCCATGGGACTCTCAAGAGTCTCCCCCACACTGGAAAAGACCCTGATGTTGGGAAAGATGGAGGGCGCAAGGAGAGGGGGACGACAGAGGACGAGATGGTTGGACAGTGTTCTCGAAGCTACCAGCATGAGTCTGACCAGACTGTAGGAGGCAGTGGAAGACAGGAGTGCCTGGTGTGCTCTGGTCCAGGGGGTCACGAAGAGTCGGACACGACTAAACAACAACAAAAGCTATTATACAAATATGCGACTGCATCGTTTACATTTGTACATATAAATTATATGAGGGCCGAAAGGCGAGACAGCAATTTACGAACGAATAAAATATTAACGCTATAAAGATACATATTTATTATATCTTATATGATATTTAAATTGCATGTCATATAAACAATAAGTTTCTCCCCACGGTCCTGATTATCCCTGCCTCCCTTCCACTTCCGCGCAGAGGACGCACGGCGATAAATCATTAATTTTAAAAAATTAAGAAAAGCGTGCGAGGGGAAGGGGAGGGGAAATCCCAAGCCAATACCAATGCCAGCCAATCAGCACTCTCTACGTCAACAAACGTCGCCCCCCGGCGCCTCCTCCGCCCAATCAGCGCCATCGGCGGCGGCGTTTGAAAAGCGGCGGTTGAGGAAGGGGTGTGTGTTTGCGTGCCTGAAGCGCGGGGGAGGGAAGGAGAGGACAGCAGGCGCCCTCGCGCAGGCGCCGAAAGGAGGTCTCGCGCCGGGCTCCTCCCTCGTCCCGCCTCCTCTTCCAACGGGCGCCAGTGAGAGAGGCCGGAGCGCGCGCCGCCGCTCGCTCGTTGGCTGCTGCTGCTGCTGCTGCTGCAGGGGCTGCCGGGATACTTCTGTGACGGGATTCTCCTGTTAATTATCGTAGTTGTTGTTGTTTCCCTCTCATGGCTCACAATCAGATCTATTATTCGGACAAGTACGACGACGAGGAGTTCGAGTACCGGTGAGAAAAGGCGAGGCCGAAGGCGGGGAAGCGGCGGGGTCTGCCCTGAGAGGGAGAGGAGGGGCGTGGCTAGGGGGTTGTTATGGCTACGTTGAGGGGCGTGGCCCTAAGGGAGTGGGCGGGGCCTTCCATAAAAGAGAGGTGGGTAGTGTGGTGTAGTGGTTAGAAGGTGAAGCCTAAGCCCTGGGTTCAAATCCATCCACTCAGCCATGAAGTCCATTAGGTGGTGGCTGGCTTCTCAAGCTAGCCTACCTCACAGGGTTGTTGTGAGGATAAAATGGGGGAGGGAAGAGAGAACCATTTGCTCCATCTCGGCCTCCTTGGAAGGAAAGGTGCTGTCAAAACGTAATATTATAATGGAATAGCTTCAGGAAGAATCTTTCGGAATAACGAGCAGTTCTGATGGTAAGTTAGGGAGCAGCTCTGCAATGAAGCTCGTAATCTGTTATTTGGATGGATCTAGCATTAGCATTACCGTTATTGTCATCGTTTCTGGTGTAGGGGATAGTTTTTAGGAATAATCTCTCAGGATAGTAATCAGAATAACCAGTTATGATTGTGGGTTGTTGGGTGCAGCAGATTCAGTACTTGAGAGGTGGCTTTCCAATGGCTACTATATGTATATAGTACAGTGGTGCCTCGCAAGACGAAATTAATCCGTTCCGCGAGTCTCTTCGTCTAGCGGTTTTTTCGTCTTGCGAAGCAAGCCCATTGACGGCTTAGTGGATTAGCGCTATTAGCGGCTTTTAGCGGATAAGCAGATAAGCTGCTTAGCGGCTTAGAAAAAAGGGGGGAAGGGGGAAAAAAACCCGCAGGAACTCGCAAGACATTTTCGTCTTGCGAAGCAAGCCCATAGGAAATTCGTTTTGCGAAGCACCTCCAAAATGGAAAACCCTTTCGTCTAGCGGGTTTTCCGTCTTGTGAGGCATTCGTCTTGCGGGGCACCACTGTGCTGCCTTGAGTATTGGAGGCAACATGCTTAACAGTTGCTGAAGAATGACAATAGGAAAGTGACATTTATTTCAAGTCTAGTCTTGTGGGCTTCCCAGAAATGTAAGACCCTGCTGGATCAGGCCAGTGACCCATCTAGTCCATCATCCAGTTCTCATAGTGGCCAACCAAATGCAAAACTCTCTCCTGCTGTTTTCAGCCACTGATATGCAGAACGAAACATTGCTTCCTCTGATTGTGTAGGTAGACCGTAGCCATCATGGCTAGTAGCCATTGATAGGCTTGCCCTCCATATACTGGATCAATTGAACATAACTGCTGGACCAGATGGGCCATGGGTCCAATGTGTTGGTTCTCTTTACTTTCTGATGATTGACTTAATGGTCACAAACTATTTTACAGCGATCCTTCCTGTGCTTCTTTTAACATTCTCTTCTCTTGATCCTGCCGCTGCAGGCACGTGATGCTTCCAAAGGACATTGCCAAGCTGGTCCCGAAGACCCACCTCATGTCCGAGTCAGAGTGGCGGAACCTGGGGGTCCAGCAAAGCCAGGGCTGGGTTCACTACATGATCCACGAGCCAGGTAGGTTGCACAATGGCACAGGAGGCCTGGAGCAAATGCTAAGAGACCTTGCTTGAGGGGAAGGGCTGACAAAATGGCTTTCTGATATCAGGGTAGCAGGAAATAGATTGGGCAGGATGTGAGACCTGCTATCTCTCTGTTGCACGTGCACACATTTCTTCTTCTTGATGACCAAAAAGAGCTGTACTACAGTAGCTGCTTTAAACACCAAGTTGAGTTGTGCCCTGCCAAAATTCTAGGCAGCTGGCTTTCTTACGTCTAGGGGTGGAGGATATGTGATCCCTGATTGGTTGGGACATGTATCTAGGGCATACTTGGCGGACCTGTGCCCCTCCAGATATTGGACCACAACTTCCATCATGGCTGACCATTGAGAGTCCTGGCCGGGACTGCTGGGATTTGAAGTCCAGCAGAGCATGGAGAGCCACAAGTTCCCTGCCCCTGCCCTGGATGAACAGCTAATCTGACCTGATATAAACAGCTCCTCTAGTTCCACACTGCACATACTTAAAACAAGGAAGTCGCTCCCACAGGAGGCAGGCAGTGTTGGTCAGCAACTCGGATGGTTTTAAAAGCGGATTGGACAAATTCATGCAGTAGAAGGTCATCAGTGCCTATTAGCCATGGTGATTATGCTCTGCCTCCGGAGCTGGAGGCAGTAATGCTTCCAAGTACCAGTTGATGAAAACTACAGGATGGAAGAGTTCTCTTGTTCTCAGATCCTGCTTGCAGGTTTCCCACAGGGCTGAGCTAGGTGGTCCATTGGCCTGATCCAGAGGGGTCTCCTTGTGTTCTTATGGACAACAGTGAAGGAGGGCTTTTGCCTTTATGCCTGTGGACTTGCTGGAGGAATCTTGCAGGCTCTTCTTATGCTCTTCAGAGAGCTATGTCTGAAGGGAGATAGCTCTCCCATTCAAAGGGAGGCAGTGAGGGGTGCAGATTACTGTCACAAATTATAACTACAATCACAGTAACTGTATAGACTGTATATCTATTCAGACTTAAAGATATTTAGGCCTTTGCAGAGAGCCACTGCCCTATAAAGCCTGTGTTTTTTAAAGCACACAAATGTGGCTTCAAAAACAGCATCCAATGCTTCTGTCGGCTTCTTGCAAATCCCAGTTTTGATTTAAAGTTGCTAGTTCCTCACTCCTTTCTATTTAAGCAAATGCCTCTGCCTCCCCTAGGAGCAGAGTTTATGTATTAATAAAGTACTCCTTATGGCCGTTTACTGGTGTTCATAATGTTCACCACCCTTGGTACGTGATTGAATATGACAAGATGAAAAGACTCCTGGCATATACTGCATATCTTGCCTCTCAGTTTGGCAGAGCACCAGCCATAGTCGGGAGTGTCCATTACCTCCACTAAAGCAGGAAGTTACTTTCGTCTTCCCCTTGTCCAGATCACAGTCGGGGTTGGCCTGTCACTCATTGGGTGACAGGAGCTCTGAACTGATCAGGGAGCTGGCCAGGGATATCAAGAAGAGAAAGTGCCCTGCAGGAAAACCAAATGAGAGTTTTGATGCAGTCATTTATTTAAGAACTATTCCTATAACTCACGCCTTACTGTAATTGTGCTATATAGACTCATCTTAAAAACTTGGCTCTGTAATTTGTTTTTATACTGAATATGCTCTGTGTATAGTTCTTTATGGTTATATGTTGGCTTATACATATGCTTATGATAAATCAATAAAAATTAATGTGATTAAGTAGAAAAAAATGAAATATTTGAAATCTTTTAACCACCAAAAACAGCTTACAATGTTCTGCAGTCACAATTTTTGAAAAGGGAGGGGGACCTGTGACAAGCGTAAGATTCTGCTTCTCCCGATCCCTTCTGCCTGCAGATTTTTTAACATAGGAAGCTGCCTTATACTGAGAGACCATTGGTCTATCTCTCTCAGTGTTGTCTACACTGACCAGCGGTGGCTCTCCAGTGTCTCAAGCAGGGGTTTCTCTCAGCCACACCTGGAGATGCCAGAGATTGAATCTAGGGGCCTTCTGCATGCAAAGCAGCTGTTCTACCACTGCTCTCACATGGTTGTAGCTTTAAGCTTATTGTTGCTGCAGTGTGGATTAGCAACTTCAAATCAAAACCTGGATTTGGAGGAAGCTGATGGATGCATCGGATGCTGTTTTGGAGGTCATGTTTGCGACACAGCTGTGACTGTGCCATGTGCAAAGTGCTCATCTGATTTTTGACATATGCTTAGAAACACCCATGTTAGGCTTGAGTCACCTGGCCTTTCAATATTATTTTCTAGATCTTTTTTTAACATGCAATTTCCTCTCTCCCTGCAGAGCCCCACATCCTGCTTTTCCGACGGCCGCTGCCAAAGAAGCCAGAAAAATGATGTGCTTGAGCCTTTCCCCATGTTTTAGCTATAAGCACCTTTAAACAAAAAACCCAGCAAACTGTGTTTTTTGGAAAAGTTTGACAAATGTTTTCACTATGTCCGTCAAGAAAAGGCCACTCAATGCAACAGTTAATGCCGGACAAGAAAAGCTTTGCTTGCTGCAGAAAGACTGTCTGCTGAAAAGGATTGGTTTTAGCTGCTGAAACATTGATATTTTTTTACACTGGCTGAAGCCTTGCTCCTGCTTTATCCCACACAGCAGGGCTGGTTTGGTTTTTAAACCCAGGAGAATGCAGTGTGTTTCCCTGGTTGGATATTTCTAATCTATGTTTTTTAAATCTTTTTTTAAAACCTTGTATTTCATGTTAATCCTTTGGAACTTTTAAAAGTTATGCTTGATATGACTGTTCTTCAGGGTCTGTCAATAAAGCACCAAGGTTTTACACATCCTTTTTGCTTATTTCATAGACACCCTCAAACCTTCTGATTGCTGTACTCTCAAATGTGGCTTGAACAGCTTTGTATTAACAGCTGATGTGCAAACAGTGCATGGAATTGCATGTAGACAAGTGAATGGACAGGCAGAGAAGGGGAGGATCTGCCAGTGTGTTGGGTAGATATCTATATTTTTATCCAATCAGTGGTTATTTCTGTGCCTCCCTTCTCCATGGTCACCATAACAATGCTAACAACAAACCTCTTAGCAGGCTACTAAATTATTTTATTTTTGCTGGTAAATAACCTTTATGGATTTATTTACAAAGCTGAGCTAGAAGTATTTAAAAAATAAGCTGCAGATGAGCTTGTGCATGTTGTTGGCATCCATCTGTCTCGGGAGATAGTGGAGGAGTATGCCTTTGCAGGTGATGTCAAACTGTTGGAAAGTTGCAGTGCCTGCTGTGGCTGTAGAGACCGATATGGGAGAGACATGTTTTGTTGCAGGTGGGGCAGACGAAGGCATCCGGTTGTGCTGCTGCAGATGCGTTTCTTCTCTCTGCGCTCCTCCCAGCAGTCATTCCTCCTCTGGTCATTGCTGTGCAAAAATGGCGTGACTGTCGTGTCTCCAGGCACTGCGGTCATCTGCAAGGAATTTCCACATAGCAAGGCTGATGTCACGTTTGCAGACATCTTTGTAACGTGTGTTACAGCTTCTCTTTCTGAGGCCTTTCCGCAGAAATGGCACTGTCTCTTAAAACAAACTTTACGCATCAAGAAAGGACGTAGCTACCTCTCTAGGCATCCCATTGCCTCTCCTTAATACTTAAGTGGGCATAGGAACAAGTGGGGGCTGGGTCATGTGCATTCAGTTCCACAGTATTTTTTCCCTCTTAAAGAAGCAACTTCCACCTCTGCGGAAAGACTTGGCAAAGCTGCTAGCATGAACAAACGAAGGAATGGGTTAAGGTTAGGGGAACCTCTTGCCTGGGGGTGGATTGCAGCCCTCCAGTCCTCTCTGTCTGGCTCTCAAGACTTCCACTATCTACACCCCTTACTGACCCTACCTTGTGCTTTCCTTGAGTGCTTTTTGCCTGGCTGGAATATATCCTTTGCTAATGCCTTTTCCTTGCCTGGATGTGGACACAGAGGTCTGTATGTGTTGAAACCTCTGTCTTCAGTGTGGCTGAAACATACTCAACCATGCAAAGGTAAGTGTCATGCCTGTTGCTCCACCCATTTTTGTCTCTGGCTATGCCCACCACTAGCTCCCTGAAAGTTTCCTTTAGTACAAGGGTAGGGTAGCTTTTTCAACCTAACAGCTATTCGTGAAACAGTAAACTAGTTGCCTCACCTACAGCTTTTAAAAATTTGAACCTATCTTGAGTCCCAAGGACGTCAGAACAGGCGAGAGCATTCAGGAGAGAAAATTTGAATTATTTTTATTCCAGCTCAAATGCAAAATGTCGTAAAGTCCACCTGGAATTTTTTTGGGTAAGCTTAAAATTGGGCAGCAAGCACCCTAATTGACAGAAGAGCCATTGCAACAGCCTTTAATATAAGAGTGGGCAAGCGTTAGCCTCTGGGTATTGCTGAAATACAACTCCCATCAGCCCTAGCAATCATGGGCAATGGCTTTGGGCAATGAAAACTATAGCTCAATAGCATCTGGAGGCTCCACCAACTTGACTCAAGAGGTGGTAGTGAGAATTAAGAGGTGGGAAGATACAGTTGTCTGGTTTACACCCAATTCAAAGTAATGGTTTGCTCAACCAAAGCATAGGTTGTCTGGTCCCAACAAACTAACAACGATTTGTTTTCTGGCAGTGAACTGTGAAGTCACAATTTCCTTGGCTTAGGAAACAGTTTTTTTGGCCGCGGTGTGTTGTTAGGGCCAATCCTAACAGCCTTGCTTGACCATGGCTGCTTTTGCCATCCCACCACATATGTTTGCTGACCTACAGAAGCAACAGAAGCTGGAAAACAAACCAAGCTTTGGAGAAGCAAACCATGGGTTCTCTGCAATATGAGTAATGGCTTGCTGAGTAAACCATGGTTAAAGCAAACCTTGGCTTAGCTTTGTGTGCAAACACAAGCAACTGCTGCAGCATTTTAGAGAGTTTTTATGAGCAGGATTTGTGTGAGATATAAAAACCCTGGTCCACCCAGATCTCAAAGTAGGCTGTCATCTTCTACACAAGCAGAACTTTAAACGGTTTCGAAGCATAGTCTAATTTTTAACATGCCCTATAGCAGCTGAGCTGACTGACTGACATGTCCTGGCCTGCACATCATTACTAAGGGGAAACACAAGCACTCAAAAACATTTTGTACCATAATGAGAGTTCACACACACACAAAAGAAATCTGCCAGGGTGAATTCACATTATGAGTCATGAAGGGGACATCTGAAAACTCTCGTTGTAGTACTTTTCTAGTGTGTCTGAGTGCATAGTTAACAGACAAGCTGATGTTTCACAACTTTCTCCTCCTTTGAGGAAATATTTTCCAAGTCAGAACCTATCTGCTGAGGAAGTGCTGACCACATGCAGTGGATTCTGGGAGCAGGGTACAAACCCATTTTACTGGATAGACTGGTTGGGATTCATCACTGGCCTACGCTGACTGCAACTGTGCCCTAGAAACACACCTCACACCTTGCAAGGGAAAACTGGTAGTCCCAAGCAATCTGTAAGATAGCCTTTCTTCCCAACAGAGTTTGAAAACTGCTGCTACGGAGGATTTATATTTATATAAGATGGCAGCATGAAGTGCTTCTGTACAGTGTGCTCAGTCACTGCATTCCATCTCCACCAAAGTTTTGGGATAGCTCAGTCGGTAAGAGCATGTGACTCTTAATCTCAGCGTCGTGGGTTCAAGCCCCACGTTAGGCAAAGACAATTCCTGCATTGCAGGGGGCTGGACTAGATGACTGTCGTGGTCCCTTCCAGCTCTACAACTCTGTAGCCACTGAACATAGGTAAAGGTAAAGGGACCCCTGACCATTAGGTCCAGTCGCAGACGACTGGGATTGTGGAGCTCATCTCGCTTTATTGGCTGAGGGAGCCAGCGTACAGCTTCCAGGTCATGTGGACAGAATGACTAAGCCGCTTCTGGCAAACCAGAGCAGCGCACAGAAACGCCGCCGTTTACCTTCCTGCCGGAGCGGTACCTATTTATCTACTTGCACTTTGAGCTGCTTTCGAACTGCTAGGTTGGCAGGAGCAGGGACCGAGCAACAGGAGCTCAGCCTGTCGCGGGGGATTCGAACCACCCTAGGCTCTGTGGTTTAACCCACAGTGCCACTGAGCATAAAAGGTAAAGGTACCCCTGCCCGTAGGGGCCAGTCTTGACAGACTCTGGGGTTGTGCGCCCATCTCACTTAAGAGGCCAGGGGCCAGCGCTGTCCGGAGACACTTCCGGGTCACGTGGCCAGCGTGACATCGCTGCTCTGGCCAGAGCCAGAGCCGCACACGGAAACGCCGTTTACCTTCCCGCTGGTAAGCGGTCCCTATTTATCTACTTGCACCCGGAGGTGCTTTCGAACTGCTAGGTTGGCAGGCGCTGGGACCGAGCAGCGGGAGCGCACCCCGTCGCAGGGATTCGAACCGCCGACCTTTCGATCGGCAAGCCCTAGGCGCTGAGGCTTTAACCCACAGCGCCACCTGAGCATACCCAAGCCTTATTGAACCTTTGAGAGATTTAGTCTCTTCTTCCTCCCCCTTTTCTGTCTCCCCCTCCCAAATATTTTCCATACATCTGCCAACATTTTCTGCTCATACACCTTCCTAGATTGATGATGATCTGTAGTGTATTAATATTATTTTCATTATCATCCTTCATTTCATCTCCTTACTTTTAGCTATCTCTCGCCCTAAGAGCCCCAACCTCCCTCCTGCCTTTCAAAAACAACCTCGAACGAAGGTGAATGCCGCAAAGCACGATGGGAATCGTAGTCCCCCGCTCCCCAATGGTCTCTTGCTCATTCTCCATCTTCCTTCTAGTAGGCGCTTCAGGCTTGCTACGAGACGAAGCTTCTGGCCAATCGGTTCCTTTCCATAGGCCGTTCTTTTCCCCGCCCCTTTTCCTGCTGTCCAATGGGAGGGGAGGAGGCGGGGCGACGTTGATGGAGCGGCCAATGGGCAAGAGGCGGGCGGGGAGATTCGATGAGCTTTGATCTGAGACGGGAGGTGAGTAGGAAGAGCTTTGAATATGACTTTGGGGGGCTTCGCGAGGCTCCGTCCCAGGATGTATTTCCAGGGCCATCCCCTTCCCCTCTGTGTCCTGAAGGATGGCCACGTGCAGAGTGCTTTTCCTCCAAGGGGACACAAAACAGGCTTAGAGCTGAAATCATGTAGCCTTGGAGTGGACAGAGGGTTGCCAACTTCCGCACTGGCCCCTGAAGCTGTGCCTTTTAAGAGCAGCTGGATCTGCAGCGATCAGCAAAGTTTTATCTCCCGTGACAGCCACATCTTCACCTATTATTGTTGATTTTATTATGTTCTTTTATTAATTTTTATTAATAATTATTTTAGATTTCTTACCTGATTTTCACACTGAAGTCCCAGAGTGGGTAATAATAATAATAATAATAATAATACAACAATATTCTATACAACACAATGCTTATTTTCATTGATCTACCAATATATACTGGGGCAGAGTTTGGTAAGATTGGTGCCCTGAGCCAGGACAAAATTTGGCACACACACACCCCCCAAATATTTCTTATTTTCACAACAATTATTTTTGGTACTGTTGCTTTTTTATGGATCTTCTCAGTGGCTACTCATATAAACACAGGTCATTCTTATTTCTATCTTGCCCTTCCCTCTCAAAGAATATTGTAGACCAGTGTTTCCTAAAGTTGTAGTACGCATACCCCAGGGGGTACAGGAAAGGGTTTCAAATGGTATATGACATATATATATATATATATATACACACACACATATATATATAATAGATAAAATAGTATTATTAAAACTCCCCCCAAATTATCTTCCAAGAAGGGGCCTGCCAGTAAGACTAAATTTTCAAACCCAATTATTGTAAGTTTGGGAAGTACCATTGTAGATAATGTAATACTTGTTTTAATTTATTTACACGCATATATATTGATTTTAACATATTGCAGTCAATAGGGGGAGCTGGGGTGTTTCATTTGTGTGTGCGTGTAGGTGTTTTATGAGGATGCTAATGTTTTATGCAGTTTTTTAATGGCTTGATGCATTTTTGCTTATTTTTAAAAATGCAAGTCGCTTGGAGACCTTGTACGAACAAGCGACTAGTAAATTTGATAATAGTAATAATAATATGTGCCTCAAAACTTCACTAATTTTGCTCAAGAGATTGAACCTAGGGTGCTTTCCTTCCTTTCTTTTCTGACCGGTTGGCACCCATCCTTGAGACCCCTGGATTCTAGGCCCAAAGCAGGGAGGAAGGAGCAGGTGCTTCTGCTATGTAGCTTGGCTGGAGATCTTGGATTCCTGAATTCCTTGAGAGGGAAGGGCAAGTGTAGCTCTGACTTCACCAACCTGGAAGCTTCCAGGTGTTTAGGACCGCACTCCAGTCGGCTGCAGCCAGCACTGCGGGGGAGAGCTTCCTTCATTTTGAGAAGGGATGTTACCGGCCTTTCATGCATGTGTCAAAAGGGATGTGGGTGGTGCTGTGGGTTAAACCACAGAGCCTAGGACTTGCCAATCAGAAGGTCGGCGGTTCAAGTCACCATGAAGGGGTGAGCTCCCGTTGCTCAGTCCCTGCTCCTGCCAACCTAGCAGTTTGAAAGCACGTCAAAGTGCAAGTAGAGAAATAGGTACCGCTCCGGCAGGAAGGTAAACGGCATTTCCTACATTGGCTCCCAGTACGTTTCCAAGCACAATTCAAAATGTTGGTGTTGACATTTAAAGCCCTAAACGGCCTCGGCCCAGTATACCTGAAGGAGCGTCTCCACCCCCATCGTTCAGCCTGGACACTGAGGTCCAGCGCCGAGGGCCTTCTGGCAGTTCCCTTGCTGCGAGAAGCAAAGCTACAGGGAACCAGGCAGAGGGCCTTCTCGGTAGTGGCACCCGCACTGTGGAATGACCTCCCAACAGATGTCAAAGTGATAAACAACTACCTGACATACAGAAGACATCTTAAGGCAGCCCTGTTCAGGGAAGTTTTTAATGTGTGATATTTTAGTGTATTTTTGGTCTCTGTGGAAGCCGCCCAGAGTGGCTGGGGAAACCCAGCCAGATGGGCGGGGTACAAATAAATTATTATTATTATTATTATTATTATTATTATTATTATTATTATTCCGTGCGCTGCTCTGGTTCGCCAGAAGTGGCTTAGTCCTGCTGGCCACATGACCCGGAAGCTGTATGCCGGCTCCCTCGGCCAATAAAGCGAGATGAGCGCTGCAACCCCAGAGTTGGCCACAACTGGACCTAATGGTCAGGGGTCCCTTTACCTTTACCTTGTTTGTTTGGAGGCACGGAGGAGGTTTTGCCTGTTTTGGAGAGGACCTTTCTGAGCATCGTCAGTGTCTCTTCTGTGAAATGGATATTTTGCGGGGCCTGCTGCTGTCTTTCAGGTTTCCAAATGTGCCTGTGGAACTCCCCCAAAAAGAAAAGGTTGGGGACCCCTACGCCAGATGACTTTACTTTTAAAACACATTCAGAGCACACCCTTCAAAGAATTCTGTGCACTGTAGTTTGTTAAGAGTTGCTGGGGCAGGGGAAGAAAACTATAGTACCCAGAATTATTTAAGGGACAGAATGTGCTTTGAATGTGCCTTCATGTGTACACAGCCATAACCCTCGCTCCTGCCCTGTGGACATTTCAGTGCTCATTCTCACTGTTTATTAATTCTAACTCAGTGCTGTTTCATGGAATCTGGTGGCAGCTTTGCATTCAGCCATAGCTTGGTCGCCGTAGGCGAGAAGGAACCCCATGCAGGTGACCAAGCAAGCTGGCCCAAGTCTCCACTCCTGCATCTGCGTGGCTTTAAACGTACAAGGCCTTACAAGGAGTGGTCCATCGCAAGGAGAGGTAAACAGGGAATTCTACTTTGTGATCATCTTGCTTGTTCCCAAGTTTTAGTTTGGGCCAGCCTCCTTGCTGCTTTGCCATGTGGGCCCCCCTACGCCCTGCTGAGCGCTGGCAGTGATGCGCTGGAACCTCCGGCTCTGCCAGGGCATTCTGCACACGGGACGGCAGAGCGGGTATCTCCGAGCCATGGCAGCACAGAGCAGCGCCGCCGCTCCCGGAACCAGTGAAGGAACCTCGGATGGCACCGTGACAGCTGGGATCATAGTTATCGGGGACGAGATTCTAAAGGTGCGTGAGCTGCGGGAAGGTGTAGCAGTGGCCCTTGTCTTAGACGCAGTGGCGGCTAGTGATGCCCGTTGCGGGCTGGTGAGGCTGGAGGCAGAGAGGGCAACAGTAGGCAGAGCCAGAGGCAGTAATAGGCAGAGCCTGGATTCTAGGTTTGTCCCCATCCTTCTTCCTGCGAGAGCCAATGCAATTTAGTCTACATCAGGGGTCCCCAAACCATAGCTGTCAACTTACAGATTTGAAAATAAGGGACCAGCAGCCTCGAAAATAAGGGATCAACAGCCAAAATAAGGGATCAACAATTACTTTGATAAAATACATATTTTGTGGCATGCAAATGGCTTTAGATACCGATTAGGTCCATAAATTACCATATAGCATATATTCAACACACAAAAAAACAGCAACAATTTGTTGTTGACAAAGGACAGCTGGACATAGAAAGGGCCCCATTACCTTCAGTAGCTTATTTAAGGGACATCAACAATAAGGGGCAGCAGTGGGACATGGCGCTGGGATAAGGGACTGTCCCACCAGATAAGGGACGCTTGACAGCTATGCCCCAAACGAAGGCCTGTGGGCTGGATAAGGCCCGAGGGACTTGTTTATCCGGCCCGCAGTGACCCCTGCCACCCACTTTTACCAGCACTGTGCTGCACAGCTGCCCAGTTCCGGGTCCGAGGAGCACCAGAAATAGCTTATGCGCAAGCGTTATTTCCAGGGCACATCCAGGTCGGAGGAGGCCCGTGCACATGCGCACAAGCTATTTCCGGTGCTCCTCCGACCCGGAAGTGCGCTGGAAATAGCGTGTGCGCATGCGTATGGGCACGCGCTCCCCCGCCCCCCGGCCCGCTGTGCAATCGGCACTGGAGACACTGGCCTGAGGTGCGGTAAGTTCGCTGACCCCTGGTCTATATGATCTACATGGAACCCCAGCCGGTAATCTAAATTGATCCTTCGTTTTTATAAGATTTCATTAAGACTTTTCATAATAGAATTAAAAACAAAATGAACCTAAATGAAAGGAAAAGGAAAAAAGGAAGGAAAAGAAGAAGGTCCTCTCTCAAAGGAAGATCTTAAATCTTGTCCCACGCACAAAGAGGCGAGACTTTTCCAGCTCTCACCTGGGAGATCTTCCCTTCCCTGCCTCTCATGCAGGGTCCTTCATCAACCACCCGTCTCCTTCATCTGCACGCAGACCCCTCCCTAACCCTGAGGGTTAAGGAAGATAACAAAAACCAAAGTGGAACAAAATCAAGAGCTAAATTAGAGCTCCCTGCCTATTGACATCAGGAGGCGTCTTCACTGTAGCCCTTTCAGCACCTGCTAAAAAATTTTTTGTTTAGACAAGCCTACCTAGATATTTTTATGATGCATTTGGGGGGGGTATTTTGGTGGTTTTAATTTTTTAATTTTTTTGGGGGGGGTGGTGGTTAATGAAGTTTTCACAATACTATAAAAAAAGAAACTAATTACAGGAACTAAAAGAAACTGAAGAAAAAAGGAACAGGAAAAAAGCTACAAGATACTCCCTCACCAATATATGTTTATTTGTTTTTAACCAATAACCCTATTGTTCTTTCCTTTTTGTAAACAGCTGTGAAGTGTTCTGCAGTCAAGCGGTATACAAATATTATGAAATAAATTAATAATCTGGCCTCTGCGGTTTGGTCCAGTTGAAGTTCCTGAGTCATCCTCAAGGCAGCCCCACGCAGATTGGATTGCCGTAATCCAATGTGGATTATTAAGTGAAATATGTAATAGGATTGATGGGGTGAGCTCCCGTTGCGCTGCTTCTGCCAAACTAGCAGTTCAAAAGCACGTGAAAGTGCAAGTAGATAAATAGGTACCGCTCCAGCGGGAAGGTAAACAATGTTTCCGTGCACTGCTCTGGTTTCTCCAGAAGCGGCTTAGTCATGCTGGCCACATGACCCGGAAGCTGTACGCCGGCTCCCTTGGCCAGTAAAGCGAGATGAGCGCCGCAACCCCAGAGTTGGCCACGACTGGACCTAATGGTCAGGGGTCCCTTTAGTTATGTAATAGGATGCAGGATTTGGCAATATTTGTGGCAGACCTCTTCGCACTGACAGCTCTCTTGTTTTGGCAGGGCTACACCCAAGACACGAATTCCTTCTTCATGTGCAAGAGGCTTCGCTCGCTGGGTGTGAAGGTGGCGAAGATCTCCGTGGTTCCTGACGACGTGGCTGCCATCGCTGACGAAGTCTCGTCGTTCTCCAGCAAGTTCACCTACGTCTTGACCTCGGGCGGGATTGGCCCCACGCACGACGACGTGACTTTTGAGGCAGTCGCCCAGGCTTTCGGAGAGAAGCTCGTTGCCCACCCAGAGATGGTGGAGCTGGTGAAGAAGTTTTTTGGCAAGACGGGGGCCGACTGCCCCGAGATGAAGCTGGCCCGGGTCCCCACGTCGTCGCTGCTCAACTACGGCGAGGACGAGAAGACGGGCCGCCGCTTCCCCTACCCGCTTATCAGCGTCCGGAACGTCTACGTTTTCCCGGGCATCCCGTCACTGATGAGGCGAGCGCTGGATGGTCTCGGCCACCTCTTCCGCAACGAGAAAACCCATTTCTGCTCGCAGGAGATATTTGTCAACTCCGAAGAGACCCTCATCGCGCCCATACTTGACCGGGCCAACGCCAACTTCAGACGTCGCACGAGCCTGGGCTCCTACCCGGATTGGGCCAGCAACTACTTCCGGGTCAAGCTGACTCTGGACTCCGATTCTGAAGAGGACCTGGAGGAAGCGGTCACCTTCCTGATGAAGCACCTGCCGCCGGGGATCGTGGTGCCCCTAGTGGCCGATCCCGTCTCGCAGGCAGCCCAGGATGTGTATGCCTTAGCAGAATCCGGTAGGGGAATACAGTCATACCTCGGGGTAAAGGCGATTAAATCGTTTCAGGTTGCATCCCACGGCGACCCGGAAGTACCGGAAAGGGTTACTTCCGGGTTTCGCCGCTCGCGCATGCGCAGACGCTCAAAATGAAGTCACACGCATGCGCAGAAGTGGCAAATCACAGGGGTTTGGACTTGATAACTCTTGTGATTCCTTCAAACTCTGCAGTTCTATGATTCTAGACACCAAGCAAAAACATTCCTCTTTCCCCAGGCCTTTGGCTCATTAAACAACTCACGGCCTTTTAAAGTGGGGCAGGGTATTGTTTCTGTTTGTTATTATGGTAAGTATTTTTGTGTTTTTATATTGTAAACTGCCCTGTGATCATCCGTTGAAGGGCAGTATAGAAATTTAATAATAATAATGATGATGTCGAAGTTCACCAATGGTCAAGTCTTGTCAACTTAAACTACCTTATAAGGTTGTTGTGAGTACAGTGGTACCTCGGGTTAAGTCCTTAATTCGTTCCGGAGGTCCGTTCTTAACTTGAAACTGTTCTTAACCTGAAGCACCACTTTAGCTAATGGGGCCTCCCACTGCTGCCGCGCCGCTGGAGCACGATTTCCGTTCTCATCCTGAAGCAAAGTTCTTAACCTGAAGCACTATTTCTGGGTTAGCGGAGTCTGTAACCTGAAGTGTATGTAACCTGAAGCGTATGTAACCCGAGGTACCACTGTATAAAATATGGAGGGCAGGACCATGCACACCACCTTGGTAGCTCCTTCGAGGAAAAGGTGGCAAATAAAAGTAATAATGTTTTTAATTCTTATTACTATTATTTTTAAAGACCCTGTTTCATCCTAGTTGCCTTTACCTCTCTGTAGGTTCCACTCTTGGCCAGAAGGTGGCAGCAGCAATTCGGACCATTGAGGAAGCTTTGGATAAGTACATCCTATCAAAGCTTTGCGTCGGATTCAATGGGGGAAAGGACTGCACAGCCTTGCTTCACCTCTTCCATGCTGCTGTACAAAGGTACTTTGCACCCTCTTTTTTCAGTATTTCTCATTAGGGCTTCCCTAGATTGGTACCAGGCAAGGGTTGTTGTTTTTTAAGCCTTTTCTAGCCCTGATTGCATAACAAATCGCACAGCTTAGTCGTTTCCCAACTTTTGGAATTTTTCAACAAGGCAGCACAAGTTTCTAGTCCTCATCACTGGCTTATCTGCATTTTTCTTCTTCCTTTCTCTTTCCCCCAATTCAGATCTGTTTCTTGGAAGAACTATAAAAAAACAAAAATACAAATCAGGAAGGGCAGGTGCCCATTTGTGGCATTTTGTGGACCTCAGAATCAGGGCTTGTCCAGGACAATTTTTTCTGCCTGCAAAAGCAGCAGCTGTTAACAAGGATACATAAAGAGAACCTCCTTATTCCGAAGCAGTCTGTCCCTGGGTGCCAGTTGCAAGTGGGGAAGGGGAAAACACCTTTTCTTTCCTTGCCTGTGGACTTCCCAGAAGCTGGCCCCCATGAGGAATGGGGTGCTTTGGGGGTGGCAGGGCAGACATAGCTCATTGGCCCAGCACATGCTTGGAATGCAGAAGGCCCAGGTTCAGCCCCTGCGTCTCCAGTTAAAAATAAAACCCGTTACCTGCTAAGAAGGCAGAAGTCTCTTCTCTGCCTGAGAACCCTGGAGAGCCGCACTGCCAGTCAGAGAAGGCAATTCTTGCCTAAATGGACAAATAACCTGGTATAACGCAGCTTAGTGTGGGACGTGGGTGGCGCTGTGGGTTAAACCACAGAGCCTAGGACTTGCCGATCAGAAGGTCGGTGGTTCGAATCCCCGCGACGGGGTGAGCTCCCGTTGCTCGGTCCCTGGTCCTGCCAACCTAGCAGTTCGAAAGCACGTCAAAGGGCAAGTAGATAAATAGGTACCGCTCCGGCGGGAAGGTAAACGGCATTTCTGTGCGCTGCTCTGGTTCGCTAGAAGCGGCTTAGTCATGCTGGCCACATGATCCAGAAGCTGTACGCCGGCTCCCTCGGCCAGTAAAGCGAGATGAGCGCCGCAACCCCAGAGTTGGCCACGACTGGACCTAATGGTCAGGGGTCCCTTTACCTTTTAAGGCAGCTTAACCGGTTCCCACTGAAATGAAGGGTCCCTGTGTTCTCACTTTCCCACCCAGGCGGTGTCCGGAGAGGTCGGAGAAGCTGCAGGCTCTTTACATCCGGATTGTGTCCCCGTTTCCTGAGATGGAGGAGTTCATCGAAGACACAGCCCAGCGGTACGAAACATGTACTTTCATTCCGGGGGGCTGGTGTGAAGTCCCTTAACAGGCATCAAACAAAAGGATCGGCACCTTCATTTGTTGTATTCCCGTATTTTGTGTTTGTTTCATTTTGAGAACCGCCTAGAGGACTTTTTGGAAATGGGAATGGTGCTGTCAGTTGGCATTCTGGGGGATTTGCTGAGGCCCCAACATCCCAGCAGGACTCCTTGCTGTTTCCACCATAAGTCCCTTATCCCAGCGCCGTGTCCCGCTGCTGTCCCTTATTGATGATGTCCCTTAAATTTCCTGGGTTTCAAAGGAAGCAGCTCCTCTCCCTCCCTCCCTCCCTGCCGGCCAGGGAGGAGGGAGGCTCCAACTGTGTTGCTTGGCTGCGTTGCTCACCCAATAAGGAGTCTAAGGACGACTGGGGGGTGGAGCTTGCATGCCTTGTCCCGATCAAATCGGCCGCGTTGCCTGGGGACTTGCCTTTGCTCAGCGCTTCCCAGCGAAGAGGTGACGGTGGTTTACCTTGCTGCATCCCCTTTGCTGGGTTGCCGCGCTGTGGGAACCACCGCTTGAGGCTTTGTTTGGCTGCTGGCTGGGCTTTCTGCCTTTGGCTCGGAGGGGCTCAGAAGTTGAACATACCTGTGCTCTGAAAGTCCCTTATTTTGGCAGCTGATCCCTTATTTTTGAGGCTGCTGGTCCCTTATTTTCAAATCTGTAAGTTGACAGCTATGGTTTCCACCCAGATCTAAAATGCAGCACTCCTCAGGGATCACCATCATTGTTACTAAATCTGTTGTAAATGAAAAGGTCTTCTTTGTCCGGCACAAAAAAAAATATGTTGGCGTCAGGCGAGACTCCCTCTTCTACCTCCCGCAGGTACAACCTTCAGATGTGTAATGTCCACGGGAACATCAAACAGGCGCTGGGCGACCTGAAGGTGCAACAGCCGCAGATAGAGGCTGTGTTGATGGGCACCCGTCGCACGGACCCTTACTCATGCACCTTGACACCCTTCTGCATGACGGACCCCAGTTGGCCCCAATATATGCGGGTCAACCCTCTCCTGGTATGTAGCAAAGGTGCTGTGGCAGGTCAAAGGGGGCTGGGTGGGTCTGTGGGGGGTCCTCATAGGCATCTCGCCCAGTAAGCAGAGATGATGATGATGATGATAAATTTATTATTTATACCCCGCCCATCTGACTGGGTTTCCCCAGCCACTCTGGAGGGTTCCCAACAAAATATTGTTACAGTGGTGCCTCGCAAGACGAAAAGAATCCGTTCCGCGATTCTCTTCGTCTAGCGTTTTTTTCATCTTGCGAAGCAAGCCCATTGACGGATTAGCGGATTAGCGCTATTAGCGGCTTAGCGGCTTTTAGCAGCTTATCAGCTTAGCGGATAAGCAGATAAGCGGCTTAGCGGCTTAGAAAAAGGGGGGAAAGGGGGGAAAGTTGGAAAAACTCGCAAGACATTTTCGTCTTGCGAAGCAAGCCCATAGGGAAATTCGTTTTGCGAAGCGCTTCCAAAACGGAAAACCCTTTCGTCTAGCGGGTTTTCCGTCTTGCGAGGCGTTCGTCTTGTGGGGCACCACTGTATTATTATTATTAATACAGTGGACGCTCGGGTTGCGAACGTGATCCGTGCGGGATGCATGTTCACAACCCACATCTGCGCACGCCTGGGTTGTGATTCTGCGCTTCTGTGCCTGCACAACCACCGAAACCCAGAAGTAACCCATTCCAGTACTTCCAGGTTTCGGTGGTCTGCAACCCAAATAAACACAACCTGTAGCGGCTGTATTAATAATAATAATAATAAAGCGATAAAACATCCAACAGTAAAAACTTCCCTAAACAGGGCTGCCTTCAGATGTCTTCTAAAAGTCAGACAGTTGTTTATTTTCTTAACATCCGATGGGAGGGCGTTCCACAGGGCGGGCACCACTACCAAGAAGGCCCTCTGCCTGGTTCCCTGTAACCTCGCTTCTCGCAGGGAGGGAACCGCCAGAAGGCCCTTGGTGCTGGACCTCAGTGTCCGGGCAGAACGATGGGGGTGGAGATTGTAGCTAAGGGTCTGAGTGTGGAAGGGGGGAAGCATGGCCTTATGGCTTGGCTCCACCCTGGTATCAGCCACAGATTGAGCTCTGGGCTTCAAGGGCGCCACCTACGCTGCTGTACCAGCATCGCAGGAGAATCCCGTCAGTTGAAACCCCCCCCCCCCATGGACCAATCCCGGCCCTCCAGCCCCTTATAAAACATTGGCTTCAGATCTTGCTTCTCAGATGTCATCTGCACTATGCACTTAAAGCAGGGTAGAGAAAATTTACTTCAACTTGCTGCTCTTTTATTAGTTGCGCTAATAAGGAAGACAATTCGCCTCCTACGTGCTATGTAAAAATCCAGAATGCTTAACATCTGTATTTCTTTTTTAGTATTCCTCTCTTATTCACTGAGCTTACTGGTGATGACCTTTAACCTTTCGTATCTTGTCATCTAAGACGTTTTCCTGGCCTTATTTATCTCCCTTGCCTCCCATGTGTAATAGAGGTTTGCTAAAGTGTTATCCTGGAGAATGCAGTATGTGTGGATTGCTAACAAAAAAGGATTGGGGGGTGTCAGTTGTCGTGGGGGGATGAATAGTTATTTGATCTGTTGTTACTTGCCGTATTGCATTCGACAACCTTTGCGATAACTGCCTCTGACTCAAAAATGACAAAACATGCTGAATACTTTTTTTTATTATTCTGTTCCTAGATAGTATTATTGAAAGTAAATAAAAATATACCCCGTGAAAGGCATGGCTTCCCCAAAAGAATCCTGGGAACTGGAGTTTCTTAAAGGTGCTGAGACTCCCCTCATGGAACTACAATTCCCAGGGTTCCCTGGGAAGAGGGACTGAATGTTAACCCATTCTGGAAATTGTAACTGGTTTGCTTGTTTGTTTAATGCACCAGCCTTTGTCAAAAGATTTCAGGGTGGTTCACAAGATAAATACAATATAAAAGCACATCTAAATAGTTAAAACAGAAAAAACGAAACAATACTGCCTCATCCCATAAATACATGTAAAAGGCTGTAGGATATTAATCCATCGTGAGGTGAATAGGGGTCTCCTAATGGCACCCTTAGGGACGTGGGTGGCGCTGTGGGTTAAACCACAGAACCTAGGATTTGCCGATCAGAAGGTCGGTGGTTTGAATCCCCGCGACGGAGTGAGCTCCCGTTGCTCAGTCCCTGCTCCTGCCAACCTAGCAGTTCGAAAGCACGTCAAAGTGCAAGTAGATAAATAGGTACTGCTCCGGCGGGAAGGTAAACGGCATTTCAGTGTGCTGCTCTGGTTTCGCCAGAAACGGTTTAGTCATGCTGGCCACGTGACCAGAAAAACTGCAGCAGACAAACGTCGGCTCCCTCAGCCAGTAAAGCGAGATGAGCACCGCAACCCCAGAGTCGGCCACGACTGGACCTAATGGTCAGGGGGCCCTTTACCTTTAATGGCACCCTTAACAAACTACAGTACCCAGGAGTCTTTGGGGGAAGCCATGGCATTTTAAAGTGATATGATACAGCTTTAAATGTATTCCGCAGATGGGGGGGGGGCTCGATCTGATCCATTCTATTCACTAGAGGAGACATCACCGAGTTAGACTTCTCTTTTCCTTCTGAGTGCAAACCCTTTTCCTGCCTTTCTCAAACACCGTATTACGTGCCTCTGGCCCTCCTCTGATCCTCTGTGCCTAGGAAGGTATATAGGTCTAAACTTGCCTTCATTTGCTGGATAGCTTCCTAGAGTAGAGGAGTTTAAAGGAATGTCAGCCCTCCTGATTACGTTGCTCTCCTTTTCCCAGGACTGGACATACCGGGATATATGGAAGTTCCTTCGCATGCTCTACATCCCTTACTGCATTCTTTATGATAAGGGGTAAGAATAGATGGAGAATTAATAATAACAATAACAATAATATAGCAATACCGACTCTACCCCAGCTGGGTGATTTGGGAGCCAGGGTCTGGGTGTGATAGATTCAGGAATGCAGCTTAATCCAGAAACTGCAGTTAGTGGTTAATTAATGCTGCAGCACAATTGCTGACAGGAGCGGGACATTTTCAGCACGTAGCGCCTCTGCTGGTTCCCTACTTGCCACAAATTCAAGGTGTTACTATTAGCATAAAAGCCCTTAACAGCTTGGGACTGATTTACTGGTGAAATCATCTTACCTTCATATACGCCCACCCGAACCGCTCCGATTTGCAGAACCGGCACCATTATGGGTGCCACATAATCCTTGTTCCGCATTTGTAAGAAATTGATCTTTTAGTGTGGCAGCACCTACACTTTGGAACCACCTGCCTGTGGACATCGGACAGACAACTTTGCTGGACTCTTTTTAAGCGCATTTTTGCCTAAGGCATGTAGACATGCATTTTAATATGGTTTTTGGGTTTTTTAGCAAATTGTTGATTTCAATTAACTTTCAAATGTTTTAAATAGTTGCTTTCCACTCTTCTTACCTCATTGTTTCATTCTTTTCACAAACCACTTCATGGGTTGTTGCTGTTTTTTTACAATCGAGCGGTTTGTTACCATTTTGTGCAAGGGAATAAATGTAAATAAGTACCGTATTTTTCGCTCTATAAGACACACCAGACCATAAGACGCACCTAGTTTTTGGAAGAGGAATACAAGAAAAAAATATTCTGAATCCCACAAGCCAGGATAGCAAGCGGGATCGCTGTGCAACGATCCCGTTGCTTGCTGTCCTGGCTTATGGGATACCCGCGCGCACAATCCCGCTGGTTGTCCTTGCTTCTTGCTTGGCTGCGTGCGGCTAAGGCTCCCCCAAGAGCCGCGCTCCCTTTAAAGATTGTGCGGAGTGTGTGTGCGACTCTTGAGGGCTTTTCCCTGAGGAGGGAGAAAAGGAGGGACTTTTCTCCCTCCTCGGGGAAAAGTCCCGAAGAGCCCCTCACACGCTCCACGCAGCGCTTTAAAGGGAGTTCTGAGCAGAGCCTCCCGCCTGCATTCGCTCCATGAGACACACACACATTTCCCCTTACTTTTTAGGAGGGGAAAAGTGCGTCTTATAGAGTGAAAAATACGGAAAATGTTCTAAGGCACATTGGAGATGAAGTACCCCTGCTTGCTGTGGCTTAAATCCGTCCTGTCTCTCTCCCCCACCCCGATCCCTCTTGACAGCTACACTTCTCTTGGGAGCATGAGTAACACACAGAAGAATCCGGCGCTGCGCTATACGAACGCCGCAGGGCGGGAATCCTACCGGCCGGCCTATGAGCTGGAAAATGAAGAGGACGAGCGCAACTCCCGCCACTGAAGCCTGGCTAGGCCTGATGCTCGTTGCCCCGGCAACTGCTGGCCAGCACTGGAGAGCTGACAAGGCCCAAAGCCTAGCTTGGTTAAGGCTTGGGCCAAGCCGAGGCAAAATGGCGTCGGTGCCGCCACTACCGCTGGGACACCAAGGGGCTGCTCTCACACCGACAATGTGATCGGCCAGCCCTGTCCTTGTGACAGTTGGCTGTAAGCACCGTTCCGTCCATCATGTGAGGGGACAGTAGACCCTGGGAATAAACTAGTTCTTCAGTTGCCTCTTTGGGTTATGTTCTGCTGTGTGTTTTAACAGTGGGGTGCGGGCAAGGTGGAGTGAGATAAGGGCTCTGAGGGTCCGATGGTGCCAAAGAGTAGCGCTCGAATCCTTTCTTTGACCTTCCCACACACCCAGATTTGCCATGGGGGGGGGGAGCCTGGCGCCATCTTGAGGTTGCTGAACCACAGCTCCCATCAACCCCGACCATTGGCTATGCTGGCTGGAGCTGATAGGACTTGGGAGTCTGGCAACATCTGAAGGGGCCGCCATCCCTGTGTTAAGTGCTGGAACCAAAGGCCCCATCTATGCTATACTGTACTGTACTGTACTATACTATACTACTGTACTGTACTGTACTATACTATACTATACTATACTATACTATACTATACTATACGGCTTCCTGCAAAGCATCCTGGGAGTTGTAGTTTGTTGAGAGTTACAAGGAGACCCTGTTATTCCCCTCCCAGAGCTAACAGTTTCTAGAGTGGTTTAACTCGAGCTCTGTGAGGGGCTACAAACTACAACTCCCAGAATGCTATCTGTTTAAAGTGATACGATACTGCTTTTAATGTCTGGCACGAATGGGGCCCAAGTCTGTTTTTCAAACCTATTTGATCAACATTCACTCTAGAAGCTATTCAACAAAGCTGGGTCCAGTTTTGAGGGTGCCCTGGGAAAAAGGTCCTCTGATTCGCCCCCTCCTCTGTCAAGTGAGCCGAGTGGGGCTTAGGGACGGGGAAGAAATGCAACTCAGTTCATATGGCTGCTTCACACCTCCTGAAACAAGGGAACTGAAATGCACACTTCTCTGAATTTTGCATTGCAGTTCTCAGGCCAACAATAGAAAGAGCAGGGGAAGGGAAGGTAAAGGGGAGCAGGTGGCGCTGTGGTCTAAACCACTGAGCTTCTTGGGCTTGCCGATCTGAAGGTCGGTGGTTCGATTCCCCGCAATGGAGTGAGCTCCCATTGCTCTGTCCCAGCTCCTGCCAACCAAGCAGTTCAAAAGCATGCCAGTGCAAGTAGATAAATAGGTACCGCTGCGGCGGGAAGGTAAACAGTGTTTCTATGCGCTCTGGCACTCATCACAGTCCTCCGTGCGCCAGAAGTGGTTTAGTCATGCTGGCCCCATGACCTGGAAAGCTGTCTGTGGACAAATGCCGGCTCCCTCCCTTCACAGCCGTTGTAACATACCACTTGTTATCATCCTCCTGTTCTGCCGTTGAGGACTTATTGGATCATTCTTTGTCTAGCTCCTTCCCTTAGACCTTACCACCTTGGGTGACTCTGCTGGGAGTAAGAGATTCCTGACCCCATAGTTGCCTTTGACTGGACTTAACCGTCCAGGGGTCCTTTACATACCTTACATACAGCAACACAAATATTTGGCTAAAATGTGGATAGCAATGCATATATTAGTGAAAATAACATACCGAAATGCATTCTGTCAGGAGAAACTTTTGCACAGGAAGATGTGTATACTGGGAGAAATTTGCACTAGAGCATGGATTTATTTTTATGAAGACTTTTAAAAACAGATTTGCAGGCTGATGTGGAGGACTGAATACTGGAAAATTGAGAAGCAGAGACCTGGCACTGAAACTGACCACTCTGCCCAACCCTAGTTCAGGGCAGCCTTTTTAATTACCCATAATGCCCCAGTGTTACAGAACGTCAAGGACTATGGGAAGTTAAAAGGGTGGGTCAAAGTTGAAAATGAATTTATGGGGGGAACCTCAGGCATTGGGACCTCAGCAGCTGAAGGCTGCCAGATGCTGACTCTACTATTGTTAATATCCTTGCAAGTGGGGAGAATGGGCACAAAAAGGGGATCTGCCCCCACCCCCACGTCGGGATTGGCATCAATTTCAGTAGGGTTGAACAATGTAGGTTGTGAAAGCAGTTAAAAGTGGCCTTTTGTGCCCCTGCTTAGATCGAAACCGCCCTGCCTAGCCCTTCAGCTGCCTATAATGTTAAAAAAAATAACATTTTGGTGGTGCCTTCCCCCGCATCACACCTGCATTGTGGCTAACAGCTTGCGCTGCGCACAAGACTCCCTCCACACCACAGACCTCAAATCAGTGGTTTCCTCATGACGGGAAGGAAGCGTAGGTCACCTGTTGAATTACCATATTTTTTGCTCTATAAGACTCACTTTTTCCCTCCTAAAAAGTAAGGGGAAATGTGTGTGCGTCTTATGGAGCGAATGCAGGCTGCGCTGCTATCCCAGAAGCCAGAACAGCAAGAGGGGTTGCTACTTTTACTATGCTTCACTGGCTTCTGAGATTCAGAATATTTTTTTTCTTGTTTTCCTCCTCCAAAATCTAGGTGCGTCTTGTGGTCTGGTGCGTCTTATAGAGCGTAAAATATGGTACAGACCGCTTTTCTAACAAGCACTGATTGCTCCTTGTCATAATAAACCGGCAAAAACAACCCTATTTGAAAGAATCGGTGATGGGGCTTTCCAGCACTAGAACGTAGGATTCTGTGACACTGAGATGCCCTTTTGGTTTGGAAAGGGTTTCCGGGTGGCGGGTTTCTCTCCACATGTGACAAGAGAGGGGACTGTTCTGGTATTAGGCTAGCTAGCAAGGGCCAGGCCTCAGCAGCACCCAAAGCAGCCCTTGTGACCTCTTGGATAACAGAGAAGTTTCCAGCGATTTGCACAAAAGGACAGCGTCGGTCTGCTAAAAGCCAGCTCTGAGCCAACCTCCCCAGAGTTGATCATGCATCTTCCTTTGCAGAGGTTTGCAGCCCCACGTCCGTGGGTCTTGGCGGCCCTCATGGGCCCCTACTTTGGCCGCCCAAGGGCCGCACGACCGCTTGCCCTCCCCTACTACAAAAGCGGGAATGTGGTCAGTCTGGGTTACTGGGCCCTGCAGGCTCTCCGCGAATGTCTGTACGTCCTTCTCTGCTGCTGGTGCCTGAAGGAGATTCTGGACTGAAGGGTTTCCGTCTCCCATGGGTGCCTGGCCTTGTGGGTTGCGCCATGCTGAGCTGCCAGGCTCCTTTGCCACCTTACCCTTCCGGGCGAGCCTTTGCCCTAGGTTCTCCAGATCTTGAGGATTCCTCCTGGCTGCTACGTTGTAAGCCACCATACCACGTAAGTTTGTTTTTATTTGTTTATTACGCTTCTCAATTGCCTAATGCTGCTTTGACCAACCTAGACTACAACTCCCATCATCCATTGTCATTTGCCATGATGGGAACTGTAGTCCAAAAGATCCGGAGGGAACCAGTTTAAGGAAGGGACTGATCATAAACGTGCTGGGGTTTTTTTGCTGCCTGCCTGGGACCGCAGAAGTGGATAACTATTTGCCATGCTGTAATGCAAATTTGGGTGGGAGATCTAGTTTAGCAAGGCTGCTTCTGCGTAATATAAAAAGCTGCTCTCTGCCAGGTCTGGCTATACATCCATCTCACCAGTGATGCCCACTCTGACTGGCAGCAGCTCCCCAGCATCTCAGGCAGAGGTCCTTCCAGTTACCAACCACTTTGCTCTTCTTCAGCCTGATGCCCCTTCCCGATGATGTGAGACTACAACTCCCATCATTCCCTGCCAGCTTAACCAATTGTTCTGAATGATGGGAGTTGTGATCCAACAGCATCTTTTTAATGTGATATTTTAAATGCCTGTAACAGGCCCTGGGACCGTAAGGTAAATGGCGAGTAGGAAATCAAAACACTACTACTACTATTTAATAACAGACAATTATGATTTAATACTACTACTGATCTGGGACGCGGGTGGCGCTGTGGTCTAAACCACTGAGCCTCTTGGACTTGCCCATCAGAAGGTCAGTGGTTCAGTTCTGCGCGCCGGGGTGAGCTCCCGTTGCTCTGCCCCAGCTCCTGCCAACCTAGCAGTTCAAAAGCACACCAAAAAGTGCAAGTAGATAAATAGGTACCGCTCCGGCAGGAAGGTAAACGCCATTTCCGTGCGCTGCTTAGTCATGCTGGCCACAAGACCCGGAAAAACTGTCTGTGGACAAACGCCGGCTCCCTCGGCCTGTAAAGCGAGATGAGCGCCGCAACCCCAGAGTCGTCCACGACTTTATCGTTTTACTACTCCTGATAATAATAATTTCCTACATTTATATCCCTCCTTTTCCTCTAAGGAGCTCAAAGTCCTCCTCATTTAATCCCCACAACAACCCTGTGAGGTAGGCTAGGCTGAGACGCAGGGGGTTGGACTCGATGGCCCTTGTGGTCTCTTCCAACTCTATGATTCTATGACTGGCCCAAGGTCACCCGGTCAGCATCATGGTTGAGCGGGGATTTGAACCCTGGTCTAGCACTCAAACCCTTGTAAAACTGGGGTCACCAGCATCAAATGATGATACAGATCATGGGTAGGCAAACTAAGGCCTGGGGGCCGGATCCAGCCCAATCACCTTCTCAATCCGGTATGCAGACGGTCTGGGAATCAGCATGTTTTTACATGAGTAGAATGTGTCCTTTTATTTAAAATGCATCTTTGGGCTATTTGTGGGGGCTTCCTGGTGTTTTTACATGAGTAGAATGTGTGCTTTTATTTAAAATGCATCTCTGGGTTATTTGTGGGGCATAGGAATTTGTTCATTATTATTTTTTTCAAAATATAGTCCGGCCCCCCACAAGGTCTGATGGACAGTGGACCGGCCCCCTGCTGAAAAAGTTTGCTGACCCCTGATATAGATCATAGAATCATAGAATTGGAACCCACCACTAGTCCAAACCCCTGCAACGCAGGAATCTTTTGCCCCACATGGGGCTTGAACCCACAACCGTGGGCTTAAGAGTCTCACGCTCTACCAACTGAGCTATGCTGGCTGTGTTCTACTTGTATATTTGTAAATAGAGCAAATGCCACAGGGACACTTTAAGGCTCCCTGACTGTCTCAGCCAAAGAAAATAAACTTAGTAGTGCTGCCCCCTAAACTTCTGTCTGCTCCAGGAAAAGGGGTGTGTGCACAGCAATAAAACACACACATATGAGTGTGAAGGGTAGGAGTTTGAGACTAGGAAAGTTTTTGCTGGAGAAACCAGCTTCCCAAATAAATAATAAACCAAGCAGGCTAACCAAAGACAGTCTAGAGCAGGCATAGGCAAATTCCGGCCCTCCCGATGTTTGGGACTACAATTCCCACCATCCCTGACCACTGGTCCTGTTAGCTAGGGATGATGGGAATTGTAGTCCCAAACATCGGTAGGGCTGGAGTTTGCCTATGCCTGGGCTAGAGTATAGGCAACCAGTGAACCCTGCTGGGTTTTGCTCACCAGGAACAGACTGATCAGAGGAACAGGAGTTTAGGGCAGGATAGTTCCCTCCCCCCCTCAACTGAACTTCTATTCTGTTTCAGGCTCCTGAGATGTAAACAGGACCAAAATGAAATAAACCAGCAACACCCAACCACCGATATAACCCAGTTCTCCAAGAGTGATGAGGATAAACGACGGCTTGGCTCTGGGAAAAGGAGAGAGACAAAAAAAGCCAGTGTCTGCGCTGGATTTCCGTCAGCTGCCGGGCTGGGGACGACTCAACAGAAATAGAAGACTCCAAACAAAGATATACAGACTCCCAGCCTGTATCCGGCTGGCTCATTCAAGGGGGGAAAACAACGTACATTGTCCTGGAATTCCACCACTGCAGCTTAGGGAGACCTTAAGCCACAGATAGGAAACCTACAGCCCTCCAGATGTGGCTGGACTACAATTCCCAGCTTTCCCGAACCATAGGCTGTGCTGGGTTGGGGCTGATGGGAGATGGAGTCCAACACCAGCTGGAAAAAGCCAGTTCCCCCTCCTTTCCCGCACAATGCCAGTAAGTGCATTTGAGATGTGTTCCCTGATTGGTTGGGACATGTGTCTAGGACAGGGGTGGGAAAGTGGCTGGACTACAACTCCCATCTTCCATGAGCCATTGGCCATGCTGGAAGTCGGAGTCTGACAACTTCTGGAGATGTCCTCTATCAGTATACCTAGGAAAACAGGGCAGAGGGAATTTCAGCCGCTGCTCCTGGGGCAGAGGGAATTTCAGCCGCTGCTGCTGGTGGTTTTGCATGGTGAGGATTGGAGGGGAGGCAGCTGAAATGCCCTATTCAACACAGCTTAGAAGAGCCAGGGGAGCCTCATTCTACCTTGCATGTTCTCACGATGACTTCAGCCTGTTTTAGTGCTTCTCACATACACATGAACCATATTAAAGCAAAATTCCCTGCATGTAGAAACATAGTGTGCCAAGCCAAAGGGGTGATCAGACCTCTTGCCCCTGAGGTGCTGACTTTCTTCATGCAGGGGGTTTTGTTTTGATTTTTATGGGACAGGGGAGATTCATTTGACCCCGTCCCCTGCAATAAAACCATCATGCACAGTGGCATTTTGAAGTGGTCTGTGTTTGCGGTGATTATAGACTGAATCTGATTTTTAGAGAGGGTTGTGTTGTTTCTGATCCAGATACACAAGGTCATTAGTGTTAAGTTGTGGGTGAACATATCAGACGACACAGCGATTCTTCAAACAGCTCTTGTTTATTCAGAGGCCAGAACAGAACTGAACTGAAGGGTTCAGCCAGCCTGCTTATATAGAGCTCCAGTACCACGTTACTGTAACAACTTTCTAAAATTATCCAATCACTGAACATCACTTTCGATTCTTCATTTGCATAACTATCTACAGTATCCCCCTGCTGGCCCAGGGTGAGAACTTCAGTACATAACAATTATATTGCCTCTCTGTACCAATGGGTTCCTGGGGCTACGCAGTTTGCAAAGTTGGCTTCTTGCAATCAGAATGGAGTTGGGGTGCCCTGGGATTGGGCGGACTGACTTTTCCCATGTTCCCCAAGCAAGTTTCCAGAGTACCCAAGAGGGGAAAGGTGCAATTCGAATACGCCTCCTGCCCCATTCCTTGGAAGTGCCTACCAACCCCTCCAGCTTCCTGGTTCAGCCCTTCCTCTGTCTCTAATAAACGTTCATGTAGCCTGAAAAGCTAATAAAGTATCTTTGAACACTGGCTATATTTTCATCAGATCAGCACTTCTTCACACAACGAACTTGCAGAACTCCCTGCCACAAGAAGTGGCAATGATCGAAACTACCTCAGATGGCTTTTAAAGAAGTGTTAGGTACGTTAGCAGAGGAGGATAAGCCTATCGATGATGATAAACCATGAGATCAAAATGGAACTGCCATGTTGGGAAGCAGTCTATCTCTGAATGGTGGTAAGAACAAACAACAGTTAATGCCCATCATCTTCATAACACTAAGGTCCAGTGCGAGGGCCTTCTGGCAATTCCCTCACTGTGAGAAGTGAAATTACAGGGGACCAGGCAGAGGGCCTTCTTGGTAGTGGCGCCTGCCCTGTGGAACGCCATCCCATCAGATATCAAGGAAATAACTATCTGACTTTTAGAAGACATCTGAAGGCAGCCCTGTTTAGGGAAGTTTTTAATGTTGGATGTTTCATTGCATTTTTAATATTTTGTTGGAAGCCGCCCAGAGTGGTTGGGGAAATTTATATTTATATTTATATATATATATTTTTTTATTACGTAACCTGTGTAAGCTTCCCAACAGCATCTGCTGGGCCACAGCTGGAAACAGGATATTAGGATAGATGGATTATTGGTCTGATCTGCCAAGTTAATGTTAATAAAACAATGAGATATAAAGGTAAAGGGACCCCTGTCCATTAGGTCCAGTTGTGGCCGACTCTGGGGTTGCAGCGCTCATCTTGCTTTATTGGCCGAGGGAGCCGGCGTACAGCTTCCAGGTGAACTTCTGGCGAACCAGAGCAGCGCACGGAAACCATTTACCTTCCCACCGGAGCAGTACCTATTTATCTACTTGCACTTTGACGTGCTTTTGAACTGCTAGGTTGGCGGGAGCAAGGACCGAGCAACGGGAGCTCACCCCATCGTGAGGATTTGAACCGCCGACCTTCTGATCAGCAAGTCCTAGGCTTTGTGGTTGAAATAATTACTGCAGGGTGGTGATTCATGACATTGCAAGACTGAGGTCACCAAGCATTATAGGGCCGTGAGCAGATTTCGATTTCTGAGCATGTTGCCGTGGGCACAATCCCTTTTGGGGACTTCTCTCCCTCCCCAGATCAGCCCGCCCACAAAAGACAAAAAAAAAGTGTGCGCACTCAAACTTTTGCTTTTCTAAGTGATCTGGTTGAAATGTGGATCCAGTAGACTTAATCTGAGTCTTGGAGAGCACATGGCGCTCAAAGTGGGTGTGGCATAGAACATCACTCTTCCGACTTTATCTGTGAGCTCTGTGCATTTTTTTTCAAGGAGGGACAAGGCAACCACTTAATGAGTGGGCTGGGGTGGATCTGTGAATTGCCCTGAGACCCCCAGGCACAGGGCAGTAAAGGGGACCCCTGACCATTAGGTCCAGTTGTGACCGACTCTGGGGTTGTGGCGCTCATCTCGCTTTATTGGCCGAGGGAGCCAGCGTACAGTTTCCAGGTCATGTGGCCAGCATGACTAAGCCGCTTCTGGCAAACCAGAGCAGCACATGGAAACGCCGTTTACCTTCCCGCCGGAGCAGTACCTATTTATCTACTTGCACTTTGACGTGCTTTCGAACTGCTAGGTGGGCAGGAGCAGGGACCGAGCAACGGGAGCTCACCCCGTCGTGGGGATTCGAACTGCTGACCTTCTGATCGGCAAGTCCTAGGCTCTGTGGTTTAACCCACAGCGCCACCCGCAGCCCCATAGGGCGGTATATAAATCCAATAAATAATAATAAATTTCAAGGGCTGTCACATGGAAGAGGCAACAAGCCTGTTTTCTCCTGCTCCGGAGGGCAGGACTCGAACCCAGGGCCTCAAGTTGCAAGAAAGGAGATTCCGACTCAACATCAGGAAGAATTTTCTGATGGCAAGAGCTGTTCCACCATGGAACAGACTCCTTCAGAAGGTGGTGGGACTCCCGCAGAGGTCGGATGGCTGTCAGTCATGGATGCTGAACATGAAATTTATTACGGTCAGAGACCAGCTTGAGAAACACAAATGGAACTACAATTCCAATAGCAAAACAAACATTTAAAACAATGTACAATGGATTTTAAGTTTAAAAGTGCAATAGGCATATAAACACATAAAATTTTTAAAATAGACTGCCTTAGAGAAATGACCCAAAGTCGCCCGTGGTTCTGGGTTTGCGAATTTTCTTAGCAAACTAGATTGAATCGGGGGATGGTCTGCGCCTACAGATCTGTGCGCAGAATCTGGAGACAATCAGGGTCGTCTTGTGGTCTTTGTCTAACAGGAGAAGATCAATTTTTGTTTACCAGGAGGTCAGCAAGCCTCACCAGCAGGGGGTCAATGGTTTCTCTATGTGCCTCACTGTAAAAGGGACATCTAAAAAATATGTGTTCAGGGCTTCCTATATCCCCCAATAGGTAAAGGTAAAAGGACCCCTGACCATTAGGTCCAATCGTGGCCAACTCTGGGGTTGCAGCGCTCATCTCGCTTTATTGGCCGAGGGAGCCGGCATACAGCTTCCGGGTCATGTGGCCAGCATGACTGAGCCGCTTCTGGCGAACCAGAGCAGCGCACAGAATGCCATTTACCTTCCCGCCAGAGCGGTACCTATTTATCTACTTGCACTTTTATGTGCTTTCGAACTGCTAGGTTGGCAGGAGCAGGGACCGGGCAACAGGAGCTCACCCCGTCACGGGGATTCGAACCGCCGACCTTCTGATCAGCAAGTCCTAGGCTCTGTGGTTTGGACCACAGCACCACCCGTGTCCCCATATTCCCCGATGGACAGGTGCAAATTCTCTGGTCATATGGGACTTTTTAAATGGACCCTTCCAAGACCGGCGAGGGCAGAGCCGAGCTTCTGGCAAGTGTAAAAGCCCTTCTTGCATTTTTCGATACGAGAAAAAAAGAGATATACCGCTGGTGCAGCTATATATCTCTCGATTTCTACAATTTTGTAGTCAGGGCACCTTAAGCAGTCCTGTTGTCTCTCGGTGTCTATAATTCTTTGCCTAACTGTTGCTTTTGCTTGGCCCAAGCCCAGATTTAAAAGGGCTTGAGGGGCAAAACCCAGTTTCTGAAGAATGTTATGGATGCTGAGATTCCTTCATTGCAGCGGTTTCGACTAGATGACCCTCGGAGCCCCTTCCTTCCAACGCTACAGTTCTCAGCTTCCCTGCCCCAAGCCCTCCAGCATTCGCTGCTGGGTTCTTGCATTATTCTCTCCTCCCCTCCTCCTCTTCCCCTTTCGGTCGCCACTTCCCCATTCCTGACACCGGCTAGCCCTGCCTGCTTGTCTCCAGCTCAGCTCCAGGCCGTTTCCTGCTTCTCTTGATAAGATCCTCTCTCTCTGCAAAATCCCAGACTCGCTGGAGCTCTTTGCAAAGGTCACAGCCTGGACAGGCCTGAAATCTGGCGAAGAATCCAGCCAGCCCCTCCGGGGAACTCCCCTGTAGGAACCGGGGCTCCACATCTCTTTGCCTCTGCGGGGTCCGGAGGTGCCAACCGGTGCCAACCGTCTGTTCTGTGATGGTATGACTTGGCGGCCCCTGCCTGGGCCGGCCTTGCAAAGCGCTGTTCCCGGCCTCTCTTGCAATCCTGCGGCAGACGTGGGATTCCATAAACACCCTGCTTAAAAGCAGGTTCAAAGCACACCCTCCTGCTCTGTTGAACTGTAGTTTTAACCCTCATAGAGCTACAGTCCCCAGCACCGTTCGCAAACTATAGTTCCCGGGATTCTCTGAGGAACGCCACGTGCTTGGGCCAGAGGGCCTTCCCAGACTAAAACTGCGTATAGTGGTACCACGGGTTACATATGCTTCAGGTTACAGACGCTTCAGGTTACAGACTCCGCTAACCCAGAAATAGTACCTCAGATTAAGAACTTTACTTCAGGATGAGAACAGAAATCGCGCGGCGGTGCAGCAAGAGGCCCCGTAACCTAAAGTGGTGCTTCAGGTTAAGAACAGTTTCAGGTTAAGAACGGACCTCCAGAACAAATTAAGTACGTAACCAGAGGTACCACTGTACACAACATATATTTAAAGCGTGCGCACAAGGCAAAACAAATTCTGGGAACTGTAGCATGCTGGAAGCTGTAAATCTGTGAAGGGGTAAGCTACAGTTCCCAGGGTTCTTGGGCAACGGGATGTGATTTAACTGTATGGGGTGTGTACAAAACACACAACTTTTCAAAGGATAAGGATAAGGAGGTTTGATACACACAAAATGATAATGGCATTCTCTGCGAATGCATAAAGAGCGCCAAATAATGCTACCGTAATTTACTAGGTAGCCAAGTACACAAGTTAGCCTGAGAGCTACTGCTTTATTAGGGTGGGCAACTTACTAAAAACCATGTTTAAAAAAATGCAAGATGGATTTTAATTGTGACAAGGGCACCCCTTTGACCATGGAGGGGGGTGGTTGAGGATAGTGGGGGGAACTCACGGGTTTGTCACCACCCATCCCCCAAATCTCTGGAGCTGCCTGCTCAAAGAGGATGGGGGCAGCACCGGGCGCCAGTCAAATCTCGCTTATCTCCCTGGAAAATTGAAGGAGGAAGTGTAAGAGATAGCCAGCTCTGAGCCATCAGTCTTGGACGCCCTCCATCCCTAAAGGGGCAGCCTTTTTCCGCTGCTGAACAATTGCCAGATTTTTTTTCTTTCTCCTTTCCCTACTATGCTGCTATAGCAGGTGCCAGACCGATGGGGGTTTAATCTCAGCCTGTGTTCCACTGCTGCCCCCCATTACTGAACTGGTGACTGGGAGCGGAGGCTGGGACCATATAAAACCAGTCCTGAAAGACCTACATTGGCCCCCTGTATGTTTCTGAGTGAAATTCAATGTATTGGTGCTGACCTTTAAAGCCTTAAACGGCCTCGGTCTCCACCCCCATCGTTCAGCCCGGACACAGAGGTCCAGCTCCGGGGGTCTTCTGGTGGTTCCCTCCCTATGAGAAGTGAAGTTAACAGGGAACCAGGCAGAGGGCCTTCTCGGTAGTGGCATCCTCTCTGTGGATTGCCCAGATAAATGTCAAACAGATAAATAACTAAATGACTTTTAGGTCATCTGAAAGCAGCC
Source organism: Podarcis cretensis (assembly GCF_951804945.1). Taxonomy (NCBI): domain Eukaryota; kingdom Metazoa; phylum Chordata; class Lepidosauria; order Squamata; family Lacertidae; genus Podarcis; species Podarcis cretensis. The sequence continues at coordinate 10,196,301 of NC_137186.1, forward strand.
TGGTATAGAGATGTTTTTAATGTTTGATAAAACTAAAAACAAAGATCATGGCCACTGGTCCCATCACCTCCTGGCAAATAGAAGGGGAAGAAATGGAGGCAGTGAGAGATTTTACTTTCTTGGGCTCCATGATCACTGCAGATGGTGACAGCAGTCACAAAATTAAAAGACGCCTGCTTCTTGGGAGAAAAGCAATGACAAACCTAGACAGCATCTTAAAAAGCAGAGACATCACCTTGCCAACAAAGGTCTGTATAGTTAAAGTTATGGTTTCCCCAGTAGTGATGTATGGAAGTGAGAGCTGGACCATAAAGAAGGCTGATCGCAGAAGAATTGATGCTTTTGAATTCTGGTGCTGGAGGAGACTCTTGAGAGTCCCATGGACTGCAAGAAGATCAAACCTCTCCATTCTTAGGGAAATCAGCCCTGAGTGCTCACTGGAAGGACAGATCCTGAAGCTGAGGCTCCAATACTTTGGCCACCTCATGAGAAGAGAAGACTCCTTGGAAAAGACCCTGATGTTGGGAAAGATGGAGGGCACAAGGAGAAGGGGATGACAGAGGACGAGATGGTTGGGCAGTGTTCTCGAAGCTACGAGCATGAGTCTGACCAAACTGCGGGAGGCAGTGGAAGACAGGAGTGCCTGGCGTGCTCTGATCCAGGGGGTCACGAAGAGTCGGACATGACTAAACAACAACAACCTTCCCCCCCCCCCACATCCCAGGCACCGAGAAAACCTTCAGGTCAACCCTGGCAGCTGCCTGCTGCCATTGGCATGACTTGCCCTGGCAGAGATCCCTGCAGACCAAGGTTTTTTTCCCCAAGCTCTCCCCCCACCCCCACCCCATTGACGCCCCGTTTCCTCCCCCTGCTTGCTGCCTCCCACGCAGAGAGAGAGAGAGGGAGAGAGAGAGAGAGAGGCTGGACGGAGGAAGCCTGGGGAGGGAACAGCCCGCAAGAAAAGAGCTTGCCAGGAAGTCTGTGGGTTGAGCCGTCCTGGTCTCCTGGCGGGGTCTGCACCCAGTGGTGTGTCCAGCCGCTCTTTGCCTTCACAGTGAGTGTGTTCCGCCCTAGCTCGCTTTTGCACAGGCGTCTCTAACTCGCCGGGCAGTTAGGGAACCTGCTTGCTGCTGCTGGGTACCGGGGCGGGTGCATTAACATGTTAGATGCCCGCCGCGCGTGCACTTTCGCTTGCGCGGTGCGCACGGGTGATAATTTGCTAACCAGGGCCGGATTTCGGTTTGATGAGGCCCTAAGCTACTGAAGGTAATGGGGCCCTTTCTATGTCCCGCTGTCCTTTGTCAACAACAAATTGTCGCTGTTTTTTTCCTGTGTTGAATATATGCTACCTGGTAATTTATGGACCTAATAGGTATCTAAAGCTTTTGGCACATAAGAAAATATGTATTTTTTTCAAAGTAAATGTTGAACGGAAACACAGTTAAGAAGAAGTATATTAATAGTGAAATACCATTAAGAAGAAGTATATTAAAAGTGAAATAATTATTAAGCTCTAACTTAAAATTATTTTTTATTCAGCACAAACTTAATAATGCAAACACTTTGATTGGCATTTGGCAATCACGAAAGTTCCTTTAGAAACAGTTTACAAAGATTCATAATCTAGTCTCTAGAAACTTGCTATAACATGAAATAATAATTGTAGGTTTTATTTGTTTTTATCTTATATTTTGGAAATGTACATCCAGGTGTTTTTTCCTTTAATTTTTTTGGGGGCCCCCAAGAGAGGGGGCCCCTAAGCTATAGCTTGTTTAGCTTATAGGTAAATCCGGCACTGGTGGTAATGTGCTGACAAGGGCAGAGGTTGGTGTGGGAAATAGCCCCCGCTGACCAGAGATTTAAAGCTCTGTGATGCCTCTATAAACAGCCATGGCTTCCTCCCCCAAAGAATCCTGTAGTTTGTTACGGGTGCTGAAAGTTGATAGGAGACCCCCTGTTCCTCTCCCGGAGCTACAATTCCCAGAATTCCCTGGGAAGAGGGATTGTTAGTTAAACCGTGGTGGAAATCGTAGCTGGTGGGTGCTGGGAACGAGGGTTCTCCTCTCAGCACTCTTAACAGTCATGGCTTCTCTAAAATAATATTGGGAGCTGTAGCGTGTGGAAGGTGCTGAGGGTTTTTAGGAGACCCCCATCCCCTGCAGTCCCCTCTGAGAACCACAATTCCCAGAGCATTTTAGCAGTCAATCCCTCTTCATTGGAACCTCTGGGAACTATAGTTCTCTGTGAGGGAAACAGGAGTCTCCTAACAACTCTCAGCACCTAGCAAACTACAGTTCCCAGAATTCTTTGGGGGAAGCCGTGGCTGTTTAAAGCAGTATTATCACAGCGCTTTAAATGTAGGTTGTGAATGTGGCCCCTGGTTGGGTCAGTGTGGTTGGTTTCCCTGCCCCCACCCCGTTTTTATATTTAATTTTTATTTATTCTCCATTTAACGTTATACATTCACATCATCATTATCCACAATACCATCCTGGCTCTTTAGAGCCTATCAACGACTCATGGCTTTCGAAATTAACCTTTATATCATTGCAATTTACTGTATACGTTTTCCAATTCCAATTAGACTTATGACAGAACGTCTCAAAATTTAAATAAATATAGAAAGATAGAAAATTTCTCAGTGCAAGTCATCAGACAGCTCTGCTAGTGATGTTAATTGCTTACAGTAATCTTTGAAATATTGCATAAATTTACTCCAGTCCTTTTGGAATACCTGCTACTTGATTGTGCTGGTTTCAGATTTTTCCTGTTGGCTTCGCCAGTTCTGCAAAGTCCATCATCTTCATCTGCCGCTCTTCTTTCGTTGGTACTGGGGTTTCTTTTTCATTTTTGGGCTTAAAGAATTCTTGCTGCGGTTGTCACATACATAGGGTTTCTTTTCCATTTGTGTGCCTCTGTTTGCACAAGTCCATGTGGGTTAGAATGTGGCTGTAATGCATAATGGATACTAGTTGCTTTGTGCTGTTGTGCTGCTGGCTGGCTGCTGTTTGCAGGGAATCAGCAGAGCAGGCTGTGGGATTTTCAGCCGGGCTGCCTAGCTGTCTCCAACAGATGTGAAGGAACCGTTTGAGCATTTGAGAGTCAGAGCTATAAAATAAATAAGACAGTATTGTAGATGATAGTCATTGTTTTGATGGGGGGCTTTTATCCATTTCTGCAGTCACATAGTCAATCAATCAGTAGCTGAACTGGGTTCCACACAGTCACAAAAACAAATAACCGGTAACCGAAAAAGCCTCAAAAACAAAAACACAAAATAAATAGAAAAAACAAAAGCGCCAAACGTAATCCGTTCCAGAAGTCCGTTTTGACTTCTGAACTGTTTGAAAACCAAGACACAGCTTCTGATTGGTGCAGGCACCCCAGAAACAATAGCCGCCAACTGTGTTGGATGTTCAGCTTCTGAAAAACGTTTGAAAACCAGAACACTTACTTCCGGGTTTTCGGCGTTTGGGAACCAAGGCGTTTGAGAAGCAAAGTACCACTGTATACGGCAGGCTTCCTCAACTTCGGCCCTCCAGATGTTTTGATACTACAATTCCCATCATCCCTGACCACTGGTCCTGCTAGCTAGGGATCATGGGAATTGTAGGCCAAAAACATCTGGAGGGCCGAGGTTGAGGAAGCCTGGTATACGGAAACACAACAGACCATCACACATTAAAAACTTCTCTATATAGCACTGCCTTCAGATGTTTTCAGAAGGTTGTGCAATTATTTATCTGTTTGACATCTGATTGGCGGTCACAGGGTGGGCGCCACTACCGAGGAGGCCCTCCCTCTGGTCCCCCCCCCCCGCAAAAAAAAAAAACCCCTCAGCAAAGATCATGATGCTTTGCCTGGTTGCTAAGCAACACCTCCACCACCACTTGGTCAGGTGACTGCCACACTCACAGAATTAACCCTTAAATTACAAACTGAATGATCCTTGCACTTCCAACAGGCTACTTTACAGGGATGCGATTGAGGAGATGCTTTGAACGCGCGCGCAAAAAATTAATAATGTTGGTTTTGTCGTTATGTCTCCATAAAGCCTCATGTTCCGGTCTCGGCGAGCCAACTTGGCACAACGGCTTTGGAGGCACCGCTGCGTCACGCCCAGCCCTGACGACAGCCACGGGGCGTTGAAGCCGGTGGCTCTGGCCCTCTTCAAGAAGCTCAAGGAGAAGGAGCTGGAGCTGCTGCTGTGGGCGGTGGAGAGCAGGGGGGCGGGTGAGTCGGGCTGCGTCTGGGTGGAGTCGCGAGGCTCCAAGCCGGGCCTCCCCGCCTCGCTCCTCCTGTGCCGGCTCTTCCGCTGGCCCGACCTGCGTCACCCACACGAACTCAAGCGCCTCAACTTCTGCAAGAGCACCGGCGGAGAGGGCGGCATCCACTGTTGCAACCCGCATCATCTCAGCCGGCTCGCTGTCCCTGGTGAGGAACGCAGGCGATGTTTTGGAGCCTTTGACTCTCCAGGTGTTGGCGGACTACAAATCCCATCAGCCCTTGGAAGCTTGGCCTAAGGCCAGGGATGGTGGGTGTTGTGGTCGGGCAACAGCCAAAGGGCCACAGGTTTCCCCCATCCCTCTCGTAGACACACGTCCCAACCAATCAGGGATCACAGACCAAATGCACGTGCAGAGGTGGAAAGCAGGGATGGGGAGCCCGGGGCCCCCCAAATGGGATGGACTCCAACTCCCAGCAGCCCCCAGCCATGCTGGCTGCATCTGGTGGACCAGAACACCCATCATCCTTGGCTATCGGGCATACTGGCTGGAGCTGATAGGAGTTGGGAGAGCCCAGAAAGTTCACAAGGGCCACAGGCTCCCCGTTCTATTTTCCCCAGGGGCCGAACCTGCTCTGCGTAGACCTCCAGGGAAGCTGAGCGCTAGGAGATCCGGGGCAGATTGAACAAAGTGCTCCTTCCCGCAATGCATAGTTAAACTATGGCTAAATTGACATACAAACTGTGAGATAAGGACAACTGTGACTTTAAAGAAGAATGGGAACTCTTTACAAATCACTTAAAAAACCAACAAAACAAGTTGGACTCCTTGGCAGGTTTTGAATAAACAAACACAAATTGATTGATTGATAACATGGTAGGCAGATAATGTAAGGATTTGTGTAATTTTATAACATGCAGAGAATAATATGTGCTGAGAAATCAGAGAGAGGAGCTGAGGGTAGTCTCTGGGGGAGGGAGGGTTTGGGGGGGTAAGGGGAGAAAATAATGAATATGATATGGTTTGATATGCTGTTATGTTGAAATTGTTAATAAAAACATTTTTAAAAAACCTATGGAACTCTCTCCCACTGGAGGCAGTGAGACAGCCACCGATTTGGATGGCTTTAAAAGAGGATTGGACAAATTGGAAGTGAAGCCTCTCTATGGCTAATAGCCAGGACGTCTGTGTTCTCCTGCCACTGTCATTGCCTCTGAATAACGGTTGCTAGGAATCACAGGAGGGGAGAATTGCTGTTGTATTCAGGCCCTGCTAGCGAGTTTCCCATGATGCATCTTGTCAGCTACTGTGAGAATAGGATGCCGGACTAGATGGGCCATCAGCCAGATCCATCAGCCTGCTGCTGATATTATTATTATTATTATTATTATTATTATTATTATTATTATTATTATTATTATTTACTACCTTTATCTTCCAACGATCTCAAAGTGGTGTGCATAGTTTCTCCTCCTCCCCATTTCGTCCTCACAACAACCCTTTGAGGCTAAAAGATGGTGAATGGCCCAGGGTCCATAGCTGTCAACTTTTCCCTTTTCTTTCGAGGAATCCTATTTGGAATAAGGGAATTTCCCTTAAAAAAAGGGAAACATTGACAGCCATGCCAGGGTCACAACCAGTGAGCTTCATGGCTGAGTGGGGATTTGAACCCTGCTCTCTCAGGTCCTCTAACCATTACACCACACTGCCTCTCAATATGTTCTTATGTTCTTCTGTATTCAACTCCCACCATCCCTGTCTGTTATTCAGTCTTGCTGGGGCTTATAGGATGCTGGACTTATCTTATGGCAGCAAAACGCAGGCCTCACCCACCCGCTGCTCCCTAATCCTCAAGATATGAGCCAAAAGATTTAAAAGCGGCTCATGCCTTCCCTTATTATTATTATTTTCTTTTCTAGAGACCCCCCTGCCCCCCTACGGCAAGATCTCTCCTTTCGCAACCCCTCTGAAGTGCGCCAACACATTGAACAACAACCGCAGAATATGGCAAGGTGAGAAATCGGGAGCCTCGGTAAGGAGGTGTGAGAGAGGGTCTGATCCTGCGCACGGCTGAATCTGTGTCCAGGCTGTCAGCAAGGGAAGAAATTTTCCCATCAGGGATTGGAACCAGCTTCTGATCTGGTTTGTGGGCCGGTTACTCCCAGGTTGCTGAGACTCCCTGAAGGGATAGAACATCTGCTTTGCATCTGGTAGATTCCAGCTTCAATTCCAGGCATCTCTTCCGGGGGTGGGCATTCCAGAACAGGGGAACAGGGAAGCAGAGCTCCCCACCCCCATCTGCTCTGCCCTGACATGCCAGCCCCATACAGCCTCCCTGCACCCATCTCTTCCAATATGAAGAGGCCCGAAACCAGGACATAGTCTTCTGCGGCTGTACTACTGTGCAAGTCTCATGACCCATGCAAGATTGCAGCCCTCCCAAAAGGGCTTTTTCTGGACACAGCGGCCCAAAGGTGCTGGGGGGGGGCAGCGAACTTGCGCAGCACCTCTAAACATGTGCTTTGGGCTGCTGTGCCCCCCAAAGTGCAGCCCCAAATAATGCGAGATCGCGGCAGCCATTTTAGCCGCCTCTCACAAGAAAAATCTGAATGTTTCGTTTTCGTCAGGGCAGTCGGAGGGTATGTCCTCCTGTCTCCTCGGGGCATCGGGCTGCCTCAGAGGGAGAGTTACGAAGCAGAAGGTTTATTCCATCAGCTTTGCTGGAGGCCCAGCTCCACCAGGCACCACCTGCCCCTGAACTGTGCCCACGTTTGGTCGTTATAGGGCAACAGTTTTGAAATCAGTGCCTGAGTTTGGGTTTTCCTCTGCCCTCCCTGTCCCTCTTTCCTTGTGTGTTGTGGGTTTTTTTGTTTTTAAAGATTGCAAGCCTGCAGCTAGGGACTGTCTTGCTTTGACTGTAAGTAAGTCGTTCCATCCTTTTTGGATGGGGAGTGGGGTGCAAATAATCAAAATTAATATATTTAGGTCCTTGACTTTATGCCCCATCGGTGGGCTTCTGAAAGGCATGTGAGAGACTGAGCTAGACGGGACTATGCTCTGATCTAGGAGTGCACTTCTTATTTTTGGCCGTGTGTGGACTGAAACCTGCCTCTCTCAGACCACCCTGAATGTTGTTGTTTAGTTGTTTAGTCGTGTCCGCCTCTTCGTGACCCCATGGACCAGAGCACGCCAGGCACTCCTGTCTTCCACTGCCTCCCACAGTTTGGTCAGACTCATTCTGGTAGCTTCGAGAACACTGTCCAACCACCTCGTCCTCTGTCGTCCCCTTCTCTCTGTTCCTTCAATCTTTCCCAACATCAGGGTCTTTTCCAGGGAGTCTTCTCTTCTCATGAGGTGGCCAAAGTATTGGAGCCTCAGCTTCAGGATCTGTCCTTCCAGTGAGCACTCTGGGCTGATTTCCTCAGAATGGAGAGGTTTGATCTTCTTGCAGTCCATGGGACTCTCAAGAGTCTCCTCCAGCACCAGAATTCAAAAGCATCAATTCTTTGGTGATCAGCCTTCTTTATGGTCCAGCTTTCACTTCCATACATCACTACTGGGAAAACCACCCTGAATAGTGGCCCCCAACCCTGTTTGAAAACCCTCCTGCAGTTAGAGGTCCTGATCCCGGGCACGCCAATTATGCTGCCCTCTTGCGAGGAGAATGAAAAGCAGGCAGGGAACGGCCCGGCCCAGACGCCTTCCTGGATGCTTTGCAGAGCAGAAACTTTTCAAAAAGCGAGGGACAGACACCGACAGACGGCTGCCCCTGTTATTTCTGGTTCCCGGCAGCCAGGAGGAAGTTGCAGCCCGCAGAGACACAGACAATGTGCCCTGACGTACAATGCAGCCTGGGATCTGGCGCCCAGCCACGCCGCCACGTCTGAGCAAGCTCTCGGCGCCTGGGCTGGCTTTTCCTCTGTCCCAGCCAAAGATGTAGGACCCCAGCGAGAGACCGTGGGGCCTACGTGCCGCCTCTCAGCGCTCCCAGCTGGCCCCCGTGGGACTTCCCGCTCCCATTGTCCCAGGGCGCCTTTGTCTGAGCAGAAACCCAGCAGTCTCCTTGACCAGGAGGAACAGTCCATTCCTTATTTGTTTAATTCTATCAGTCCCTAGTTAAAAAAAACCACACAACTTACTTTTGCTTCTGGGGGCTGTGCCTTGCCGCAATGGGGCCAAAGGGCCATAACTCAGTGGTAGGATGTCTGCTATGGATGCAGAAGGTCACTAGCTCTACCTATTACTTTATCTTAGAAGATTCTAGTCCTCAAGGATCTGGATAAATTGTTGTTGTTGTTGTTTAGTCGTTTAGGAGCTCTTTGTGACCCCCTGGACCAGAGCACGCCAGGCACTCTTGTCTTCCACTGCCTCCCGCAGTTTGGGCAAACTCATGCTGGTAGTTTTGAGAACATTGTCCAACCATCTCGTCCTCTGTCGTCCCCTTCTCCTTGTGCCCTCCATCTTTCCCAGCATCAGGGTCTTTTCCAGGGAGTCTTCTCTTCTCCTGAGATGGCCAAAGTATTGGTGCCTCAGCTTCAGGATCTGTCCTTCCAGTGAGCACTCAGGGCTGATTTCCCTAAGAATGGAGAGGTTTGATCTTCTTGCAGTCCATGGGACTCTCAAGAGTCTCCTCCAGCACTGGATAAATAGCCGACTTAAATAGGAAGCTGCCTTACACATCAAGCTCAGTACTGTCTGCTAGGGTTTCCTGGACATAGCCAGGATTTGGCCATCATAAACAGCATCCGGGTGGAAATCTGGACGTAAGGCAACCCATCTTGGAAGTGTAGATTTTGGCAAATACCTTAAAAATAGATAAAAAACAACTTATTTTTTTTGAGGTGGGGGAGCTCAACCACTTTGGGCAAAACTAAAAAAAAAACTTCAACAACTTTGTGCCTGGATTTTCAATTTTATGGCAACCCTAGTCAACACCAGTGGTTCTCAACCTTTTTTTCTTTGGGCCACACTTTCAGAGTAAAAAATGCTCACGCCTCACCGGATTTTTTCATTGGTAAGAAATGCATTGGAAAACAAAAATATACAACTCCTAGCGGTGCTTGATTTTTTAACAAAGAACACAACTACATTATACTATGACCACGGGGCATGTGGAAAGTATGAAACAATGCAGAACATGACTCATTCCCAGAATATAATATTGGTGGTCCTTGAATCTTCCCTTCCTATTTGCCATCCTCTCCTGCCACACCCTTTGAGAATCACTGGTCTGCACGGACCAGCAATGACTTCTCCAAGAGTTTTGGGCAGGGGACATTCGCAGCCCTACCTGGAGATGTCAGGAATCGAACTCAGGACCTTACACTTGCAAACTGGATGTTCTACCGCTGAGCCAAACAGCCTTTTCCCCTTCAAGGACTCCTCCAGTAGAATACAATTCACTTTAAATCAGCATCATTATCTATACCTTTGCATCTGTACATATGCACCGGCACATGAAAATCTCTGCCTCGTTGTTTTTTTGTGGCACACAAATGCCCACCTTATCTTTGTGGTCTGATCCTGCAGGGCTCTCCTTAAAAGTTCTCAAATGAATTTTGGAATACGGCGTTTTGCTGAGATCTCTCTGTTAACAAACAAAATCTTTCCATGTTTCCGCCTAGCTTTTTTTGAAGCTGTATGTGGGAACGGAACGGGATTTGGAAAGGAAAGAGCTTATTTCTCATCTCTTAACAGCAGCCCAGGGGCTCCATGGCTAATATCCTGGAAGACTTTTAATCTTAATCATCTGGATTGCTAGCATTTAAGGGTTTGGCAAATTGCCCTTCCTTAAAAAAGATTATCTCCTAAACGAAAAGTATCTAAAAGGCAGAGCTTGAATGACTCATTCATATGTTTAATCTTATTTCTTATGCAAATATTTTTATTTGTTTATTGCATTTATACACCAATTTTATCTTCCAAGAAGCTCAAAGTGGTCTACTGGGTTCTGCTCCTCACAACGACCCAGTGAGGTAGGTTAGGTTAAGAGATGGTGACTGAACCAAGGTGAACTTCATGGCTGAGTCGGGATTTGAACCCTGCACTCCCAGGTCCTAGTCCAGGGGTCAGCAAAATTTTTCCACAGGGGGCCAGTCCACTGTCCCTCACATCTTGTAGAGGGCCGGACTTTAAAAAAAAAAAAAACGAATTCCTATGCACACTGCGGAGAAAAGCAATGACAAACCTAGACAGCATCTTAAAAAGCAGAGACATCACCTTGCCAACAAAGGTCCGTATAGTTAAAGCCATGGTTTTCCCAGTAGCGATGTATGGAAGTGAGAGCTGGACCATAAAGAAGGCTGATCGCCAAAGAATTGATGCTTTGGAATTATGGTGCTGGAGGAGACCCTTGAGAGTCCCCTGGACTGCAAGAAGATCAAACCTCTCCATTCTGAAGGAAATCAGCCCTGAGTGCTCACTGGAAGGACAGATCCTGAAGCTGAGGCTCCAATACTTTGGCCACCTCATGAGAAGAGAAGACTCCCTGGAAAAGACCCTGATGTTGGGAAAGATGGAGGGCACAAGGAGAAGGGGACGACAGAGGACGAGATGGTTGGACAGTGTTCTCGAAGCTACGAACATGAGTTTGACCAAACTGTGGGAGGCAGTGGAAGACAGGAGTGCCTGGTGTGCTCTGGTCCAGGGGGTCACGAAGAGTCGGACACGACTAAATGACTAAACAACAACAACAACATGCACACTGCGAGGGGGGCAAGTAGTCCTTATCTTCCCAGGGGCTGCTGCCACCACCACTGTGCTTTCTAGCCCACAGGAGCACCAGGGGGCAGCGGGGGCGGGAGGAAGAGGCCGAGCGACAGCGGCTCTGTCAATCAAACACCGCGCGTGGTTTACCTCAGCACGGCGCAGGGACGTCTCTGCCAATCAAACGCTGCTGAGGTAAACCAGGCGCAGTGTTTGATTGGCAGAGCCGCCGCCGCCCAGCCTCTTTCTCCCATCGCTATCGCCGGAAGTCTCAGCTTCGCGGCGCGGGCCAAATTTAGGACCCAGGTGGGCCTGATCCTGCCCAGGGACCGTAGTTTGCTGACCGCTGTCCTAGTCCAACACTCAAACCACTATGCCAATTGAGGCGCCTCCTCACTCACTCAGTGCCATCAGTCTATGCAGATGTTTAGCGTGTTTAAACCTCCGTTGGAACCTTGATTCTCAGTAATGATGGAACTCACAGTTGGAGAATACTTTAATTTTTTTATAAATCTTCGTTATTCGTGTGAGTTAATACTTTGTGATACCTTTTCAGCTGCACTTTATCTTTGTACTTTCGTCCTTCCAGGCTGCAGCACTTTATAATCTAAATTTATGAGTCACAGAATCATAAATAAATAATAATAATAAACCTTTATTGTCACTACACCACATGTGTGCAGTGAAATTAAACGAGCCACCCCCCCATACACTCAGTCTTGTTCGCGCTCTGTGTGCTTGTCAGAAGTCAATTACACCACTATTATTATTATTATTATTATTATTATTATTATTATTATTTTAGAGAGTGGGAAGGGACCCTGAGGGACATCTAGCTCACCCCCTGCAATGTAGGAATAGCCTTGGGCTGCCATTCGTCCAGAATTTCCCAGACGTAGCCAGGATTTGGCCCTCATAAACGGTATCTGGGCGGAAATTGCTTAAATGTTCAGGAAAATCTGGACGTATGGCAACCCATGTCAGAAGTGTAGATTTTGGCGACCTTCTTCTTTGGAGATTTTGCAAAAACTTTTATGTCCAAGATTCTTCTTCTTCTTTGGAGATTTTGCAAAAACTTTTACGTTCAAGTTTTCATTTTTTAAAAATACGGCAACGCAAATTGAATATGCAACTGGGGTATCTGCACTAAGTTCTTCTTTCTGTTATCTTTGCGCTTTTCATTAGTTAACAAACTTGACAATTTTTTAAAAAGTTCTTGGAGGACTTTAATGTGGAGGAATTATATTATAATATGCAGCTGATTTAGATACACTACTAAGAACCCACGGAGGTGAGTCCTAAGATTCGGAAGAACCTTGTTTGATTTCGAAATTTCAACGTGTTAAATGTGAGATTTGCTTTGTGAAAACCAATAAAAATATTTAATAATAAACATAAAAAGTTCTGAAGGGAATGCCTTTCTCTCTGTCCCCCCCCCCTCCGCAGACACCAGCCTCTCCCAGCGCTCCCTCAGAGACGGCCACTGGTGCAAACTGGCTTACTGGGAATACCGCCTTCGAGTGGGAAGGCTCTTCCCCGTCCACGACGACCACGTCAACATCTTCGCAGACCTTCCAACCGGCAACGGCTTCTGCCTGGGCCAGCTGGGCTCCAGGAACCGTAGCCAAGCCGTCCAGCGAGCCCGGGCCAAGATCGGGCAAGGCCTGCTCCTGAGCCGCGAAGGCAGCGGCGTCTGGGCTTACAACCGCAGCGACCATCCCGTCTTTGTCTGCTCCCCAACCCTGGGTCCTCCCGGCGGCTCCGGGCCGGCTGTTTACAAGCTCCTTCCCGGCTACTCCCTCAAGGTGTTTGACTACGACCGCGCCGGCAACCTGGCCTCCTGGCAGGGCCACCACGATGGGCCCTACGATGCCCACAGCGTCCGCATCAGCTTCGGCAAAGGCTGGGGCCAGTGCTACTCTCGGCGGTTTATCACCTCTTGCCCATGTTGGTTAGAAGTTCTGCTGAGTATACCTAGATGAAGAGGGGGGCAAGGAGCCAGGAAAGGGGGCTGGTTTTGCGGGTGGGGGGAGGAGCCCCCTCTCTGAGCCTTGGGGGTGTCCGGGAAAGATCTATGTATTATTTCCCAGCTTCCTCGCGCGGGGAGAGAGAGGATTCTGCGAAAGTCGGGTGGCTTTTGTAAGTTATCTGTTTCCTTATAAATATACGGGTTGAGAAGGTAGTGTCATATATATAAGTCGAGAAGGTAGCCTGAGGGCGAGCAAGTTAGAGGTAGTCACAAGGCAGAATTAGAGCAAGGCCCAACAAACTCAGGTTCACAGCAGAATTTTTCTTTTTTGTAGTTCACAAAAAAGTACAACCAGTCCAGCAGCTTCCTCCCTGGGAATTTTAGCACTTCTGCTAGTGCGGCTGCAGTTTTAAAGTTTCAGCATCCGTCTCCCCTATGAAAAAAAACTACAGTTCTCAGGGAGGGGTTTTTTTTGGTTTTTTTAAAGTGAAACTGGTTTCAAACTGGTTTCGTCGTGTAAATGCAGCTGCCGCTTTGGGGATGGAGGGCAGCCACTCAAAGCGGTCTGCTGGGGCGGAAATGACACCGTTCAGGTTTGTAAAAGCTTCACCCCGTGAAGCTGAACAGCAGTAAGTGCAGGTTGGAGAAGCAAAGGTGTGTTTGTTGCTGTCCATTTACAGCCTCCACTGTAGGGAACGTTCCGCTGGCTTAGACGACCTTAGAAAACGGGACTGGAGAGATTCCTGGAGGAGGATTGGCCCATCGACATCTCTTAAATGTGGCGGGTAAATGGAACCTCCAGTTCCAGATGCAGTCTACCTCTGAATATCACGTGCTGGGGATCGGTAGCAAGGGAAACAACCCACAGCTTCCCACATCGCTTGTAGGACACGGGTAGCCGATTTATACCAAATCAATCCATTGATCCATCTAGCCTGGTAGTATCTACACTGACCAGCAGCATCTCTCGGGGGTTTCTGGCAGGATTCTCCTGCGGCCCTACCTGGAGATAACCAGGAGCAAACCTGGGACCTATCTGAATGCAAAACAGATGCTCTACCACTGAACTAAGGTCTTTTATGTAACAAAACCAAACCCTAAGATTCTAGTCCTCATGATTCTGAATAAACTGGTGAATTACAGAGGAACAACGGGAGCTGCCTTAACGTGAGTCCAGCCCTTGACCTGTCTAGCTCAATATTATCAGTATACCAATGGCAGCAGCACTCCAGGGTTTCAGACAGGCGGTCATTTGCAGCCAATTTGAAAATGCCAGAATTTGAACCCAGGACCTTTTGCATGCAGGGGAGATGCCGTACCCGTTGCAAACCTCTGGTGGGCTCCCTTTTGAGGACAGGCTGAGAGAAAACCCTTTGGTCTGATGTATCAAGAGTTGTTGTGGAAAGAAGCGGGGAGGACAGCAAGTCGGAAAGCAAAAAAATAGCGAAGGAAATCTTGCTCATGTCCCGACCCTTTTTGATCTCTTAAGTAAGAGCCCAGCTTCGGCTGAGATATTTCTTTATTTTTGCCTCCTTTTCTCTTTTGCTATTAGTGCGCCACATTTATTTCTAGTGCGCTGCATAGAACACATAACTTGATATTTGTGCAGACGGGGGGGGGGGGAAACCAGGTGTGACCCCCCATCTCTGTTTGAGCAGAGAGAGAGAGGGTTCAGAGGGGATCCTGGAATGAGAAAGGAGGAGGAAGGGGTGTTTGTGAGGATGGGAAAGTGGGTCTCAAGGAGAAGGTCTAAGGAGAGAAGATAGATGAACAGATGGGAGGTTTGCCGGGGCAGAAGGAGGGACTGGGAATGGATGGTGGTTGTGGGAGCTGGAGGAAGTTGTACTATAACAAAAGTAGGAGCCTGACAATACCTTTCGTAGGTGTTACGGGCTGAGCAATTTTATACCCAGTTAATTTATTTCATTGTCATTGCATACAAATTTTATACCACTCGATTGTAAAAGGAAACCAGCAACCCTCGGAAGAGGTTTACAACAAGAATAAAGCAAATAACATGATCAATGCAGACTGTTTCAGAATCATAGAGTTGGGGGGGGGGGCAAGTCCATGCAATGCAGCTGTTCCATGCAGGGATCGAACCTGCAACTTTGGCATCATCAGCACCACGCTCTCAGCAACGGAGCTATCTACCAAGAGCAGCTCTTTACAACGTTCAAAGGAATAATTAAAACCAACGATAAACCGGAAACCAGATTAAAAGGTGAAGGGACCCCTGATCATTAGGTCCAGTCGTGACCGACTCTGGGGTTGCGGCGCTCATCTCTCTTTATTGGCTGAGGGAGCCGGCGTACAGCTTCTGGGTCATGTGGCCAGCATGACTGGCGAACCAGAGCAGCGCACAGAAACACCGTTTACCTTCCCGCCGGAGTGGTACCTGTTTATCTACTTGCACTTCGTGCTTTCGAACTGCTAGGTTGGCAGGAGCAGGGACTGAGCAACGGGAGCTCACCCCGTCACGGGGATTCGAACCGCCAACCTTCTGATCGGCAAGCCCTAGGCTCTGTGGTTTAACCCACAGCACCACCTGCGTCCCATGAAACCAGATTAACCTTCTGCAAATCTAGGCAGGCTTTCCTAACCTCAGGTTTCTAGCAGGCGCCGGAAAGAGTGCAGCGAAGGTGCAATCGGTGTCAATCGGCAGGGAGTTCCAAACTGCCAGTGAATCCTCACTATAGAAGTTTTGATTTCTTAGCAGTGCAGAACGAGTTTTCTATAGGGACATAGGAAGGTGCCCAATACTGAGCAAGGTCGTGGGGTTCATCTAGCTCAGTATTGTCAACACAGACGGGCAGAAACCTCTCCAAGCTCTATCTGGAGATGCCTCTGCTTGCAAGATTCTAATCCTCACTATTCAAAATGTACAGCTAGTTTAAAGAAGATCATAGGAAGCTGACTTATACCAAGCCAGACCATTGGGTCCATCTAGCTCCATAGTGTCTACACTGACTGGCAGGGGTTCTCCCAGGCTCCAGGCATGATTTCTGGAGATGTTGGGGATCAAACCTGGGACCTTCTGCATGTGAGGCAGAAGCTCTGCCACTGAGCTACAGAGCTTCAACTGGAACCCTGAATGAGAGGGTGCACCTCCACAGGTACATAACTCCACATGTGGTGGAAGTGCCCCAAAATCCAACTATTCTGGACAACAGCCATACAAGAAATATGTAAAATAACTAAGCAAGTGTTAGACATCACCCCAGAATTGGCCCTACTAAACATCTTCCAAGACAACGATGCCCATTTACATCACAAAGAACTCATAACCCACCTACTTTCAGCAGCCAGAAACACCATAACCAGACACTGGAGAGACCTGTCAGGAGTAAGTATGGATCAATGGTACTAAATAGTATGGGAAACAGCCCTACTAGAAAAAATAACCAATAAACTGAAACTGACACAGGGACAAACAGAAGAAGACGCCTTTACCCCGGTATGGCTTCCCTTTATCATGTACACAGCCCAACAATGACAATAACAAAGACAATGACAATAATCCACCAACAGCGTACAAATCAATATGGCTAACCTGATCCAAAACACCCACCCACCCCACTCACACACGAAAACAAAGATCACCACAGCCAATCACAAACTATCAACCACACCCTAGGCCAACCCCAACCTCTCTCACCACCAAAGAAACACAAATGAACAGCACGAGCGACGCTGACACCAAACCCTACATACATTAAGCAAAATAGAAACATTGCCACTCGACCCCACCCCACCCCATCTTACCCCCTCTACCCCCTTCCCCACCCCCCAATGTCTCAACAACAACAACAACAAAACTGGAACCCTGAATCTGACCAATTGCATCCAGGTGCAAATTAGGAGGTCAGGTGGGCAGACATAAGGTTAAGTGACCCCGAGTACATTCTCTGCCCAGGAGCTCGCGGTCATTACTACCAAGTTGACCACACCTTTCAGGCCTTTGGAGGGTCTCTTTGTCAAGATACACCCCCCCCCCCGGAACTGCTTCCCTCAGCAAAGCTGGAAGGCAGGGTATATATTTCCCAGGGAATGGATGCTTGCGACAAGACTACTTCTGAGCGCGTGCAGAGTGGCACAAAGAAAGGAAGGAAGAGACCACTTTTGCAACGATTGTGGACAGATGTGCTTGAGAGGGCTTCTCTGAGCATGTGCAAAATGAATTCTCCTCCCGCTGCAATGCCGCAAATGCATTCGGATCCAGCCCCTCTGGAAACGGGAAGGAAGAAAGTCAGCAAGGCTGCGTGCCAAGGGAGAGGGAGGTGGACTTCTGAGTCCCACACATCTTCCCAGGGAATATCTCTCCCATTCTTTGAAGTCCGTGTACTCAAAGTGGCGTCTCTGTGACTGCCAGCAGGGGGCGGTGTGTCCCCAGCTGCATCAAACGTTTCCTAAATATTTTTCAGGGCCCATGTACTGTATAGGAACACAGGAAGCCGCCTTATCCGGAGTTGTTGTATTCATATAGCTCAATATTGTCTACACAGGCTGGCAGCAGCTCTCCAGAAATTGGACCTGGGACCTTTCACACACAGAGCAGATCCACTGAGCTATACACCTTCCCGCAAAAGGATGGTTGCCGCTCCCTCTTTGGTGGCCTGGCTCCTATGCCCATACAGTTGCCAGGCAGGTAGGAGCCCAACAGGTTTGGCTTTGATCCAGAGGAGATGCAATGGGCCACCTGCTTGCCAGAGTAAAGGTCACGGGGATTTGAACTGCCGACCTTCTGATCAGCAAGTCCTAGGCTCTGTGGTTTAACCCGCAGCGCCACCCATAGGTTAGCTTAAAACACACACACACGGATGGGGAACCCGCACCGGCACCCTCAAGTGTTGTTGGACTCCAAATCCCATCATCCCCGACCACTGAGCAATGCTGGCCGGAGCTGATGGGAGTTGTAGTCCAGCACCATCTGAAGGGCCAAAGCTTCCCCATCCCTGCTTTTAACAATACAGCTCGGTACACCCCATACATTTAAAGCTCACGAAAAATCCTGGGACCCATAGTTTGTTGATGGTGCTGGGAATTTTAGCACTGTGAAGGGTGAACTACAGTTCCCACGACAACTTTATTTTGGGAGGGGAGGGTGGCGCACAGGTTTCCTAAGCCCTGGTTTATCGCTTTGCAATAAAATAGCACTTTTAAAAAAACAATGCTCAGGCATGAGTGCAAGCGAAGAGTTAAAATCAGAGCAAAATGGAGGTGCATTTCAGCAGCTCCCAAGCAGGGCCTGAAGGCAACAGCCCTCTCCTGTCAATTGTTCCTCAATGTCTGGTATTTGGAGATAGACTGCCCCTGGCGATGGAGGCTCCATCATGGCTCATGGCTTTATGGAAGTGACCTCCCTTGGGCTCCATCCTGGGCAGTTTGTATGGAGGTGCGGGGCTGCCCAGATGACAAGACCACCAGCCCCTGATCTCAGGGGTCCACTTTTGTAGGGTTTACTCCTTAGCCTTTTATTCCCCCGAACTGTAGACAAATACTAAGTGCAGCCTTCCTAAGGCAACTTCCTATTAAAGCCAGATCTTTAATATGGTCCCATGAGGACTAGAAGGGACGCGGGTGGCGCTGCGGGTTAAACCACAGAGCCTAGGACTTGCTGATCAGAAGGTCGGCGGTTCGAATCCCCGCAACGGGGTGAGCTCCCATTGCTCGGTCCCTGCTCCTGCCAACCTAGCAGTTCAAAAGCACCTCAAAGTGCAAGTAGATAAATAGGTACCACTCCGGCGGGAAGGTAAACGGCGTTTCCGTGCGCTGCTCTGGTTCACCAGAAGCGGCTTAGTCATGCTGGCCACATGACCCAGAAGCTGTACGCCGGCTCCCTCGGCCAATAAAGTGAGATGAGCGTCGCAACCCCAGAGTTGGTCACGACTGGACCTAATGGTCAGGGGTCCCTTTACCTTTACCTTTTATGAGGACTAGAAGCTTACTTCCGCTTTAGGGGAAGGGCCAGAGATCTGCAATGGGAGCAGCTGTGCTTCCTTACAGCTCTCGTGCGAAGCTTAAAGGCCAGATCCCGTAGCCAGGCAGCCCCAAGAAGCTTGCCCAGAGGGGAATGTGGCCCTTGGGGGTTGAAACAGATTCCCCTCCCTGATCTGAAGAGCAACCCATTCCCCGCCTGGGAAACCACGAAGCCCGGAATCTAAAATTACCCGCCTGTGCGGCTGTGGCTGTGATATGAGCCATTCTGTGGCCTTTCATGTTCCTAGATGGCTGTGCATGACGGGGGAAGTGACGGCTTCCTCCCTGACGCGTCCCAACATCCCCCCCCCCCCCACTTTGCCCACCCACAACCCGCAGCGTGATTCTCGAGTCTTCAGAGAAACCGAAAGATTTAAAGGAAAACAGAAGGTGGGGGTGGAGGAGGAGGAAGAGAGCGAGCCAGAATAAACTTCTTTGTGTTGTCATCTGACTGCTGGAGGGGGGCCCGCGGCAGAGGCTGGGATCCCCAGACATCTGGTAGCCGAGGGGAGATGAGAAAGACCAGGCATAGACAAACTCCGGCCCTCCAGATAATTTGGGACTACAGTTCCCATCATCCCTGACCACTGGTCCTGTTAGCTAGGGATGATGAGAGTTGTAGTCCCAAAAACATCTGGAGGGCTGGAGTTTGCCTATGCCTGAGAAAGACTCTTAGAATTGCAGAGGGCCATCAAGTCCAACCCCTTGCAATGGCGGAATCTCGAACCCACAACCCTGAAATTAAAGAGTCTCATGCTCCACTGACTGAGCAATCCCTTTATGTTTTCTTCCAATGGCAGGAGTCTACCCGCCACCCGCTGCCAGAGGTAGCCGGCTCTACTGTCGAGCAAAGGGAGTGTTGTGGTAGGTTTGGGCCCCTGTTAAGTGTGGCCCTGAGAGATACAAGCATAATACTGAATCAAGCCAGTGACCTATCTAGTTAGTCTAGCATCCTGTTCTCACAGTGGCTGGCCACATGCCTGCAGCAAGCCCACAAGCAGGCCCTGGGTGCCACAATATTGTCTACACTGACTGGCAGCATCTCTCCAGCACGTTCAAGCAGCGGTCTCTCCCAATCTTACCTGTAAGGTAAAGGTAAAGGGACCCCTGACCATTAGGTCCAATCGTGGCCGACTCTGGGGTCGCGGCGCTGATCTCGCTTTACTGGCCGAGGGAGCCAGCGGTCATGTGGCCAGCGTGACTAAGCCGCTTCTGGTGAACCAGAGCAGCGCACGGAAACGCCGTTTACCTTCCTACCAGAGCGGTACCTATTTATCTACTTGCACTTTGAAGTGCTTTCAAACTGCTAGGATGGCAGGAGCAGGGACCGAGCAACAGGAGCTCACCCCATCAAGGGGATTCGAACCGCCGACCTTCTGATCGACAAGTCCTAGGCTCTGTGGTTTAACCCGCAGCGCCACCCGCATACCTTACAGGAGAGCAAATCCTGAAGCCATCTTGACTCAAAAACATTTCCTTGACAGAGGGGAAAATATGGGAGAAACTTTCCCTAGTAGTTCTTTCACTTACAAGCCCTACAAATCCTGTCTTAAGGGCGTGGATTTGAAGAACTAAAGTTATTTACCATCATAAAAAAATGGCCTAGACTGGCCAGGTAATGCCTTTATCAGGTCTCTCGGCAGACAGGAGAGAAGCCATACTCTCAAATTTCTGTTGTAAACAGCCTTTTTCTGTGATGTACGGGTGGTCTTCGGCTAAGGGGTTTGGCAATTTCTGAAGTCTTTAAACGTCTTTGTATGCCTTTGTTCTGAGCCTCTCGCCTCCTTGCAAGGAGCAGAGGGGGCTCTGTTGCAACAGGGAAATAAAAGATCTCCCTTGCTTTTGCTGGATCCTGTCTCCATCCATTCTTCTCCGACCGACAACGGACTTAGGGGACCGACAAGTCCCTTGATGGGGAGTTAAGGCTGTCAAAGCCAACCCCAATTTTTTCTATAACGCCACCAAAAATCTGAGCCGGTGGAGGAAGAGGTGAATGTATAAAAAGCGCAGAGGCTCCCACTCTATCTCCCCCTTGCAGGATCTGTTCCTTTCCGACAGGGCCTAAAATTAGAAATCAGGCGGCAGGGTCGGTTTCTGGGGGCGCAGGGTGGTTTACGTACGCCTCCGACTGTGGCTTGCCTTTCATGCCTCTCCTGAGCCCGCCGTTCTTTCCTCGGCCCCTCTGAAGTGGTTGACACAGGAAAGCTTCCCCTCCACCCGAGGCGGACGCCCCCCTAAAGGAAGCGCCGTGCCGCTAAATCCCTTCAGCCACAGAGTTTGCCTCCTGCCGTGTGGGGTTTTTCAAATCAGTGCACGCCATAAAGGGGAGTCGGCGGCTTCAAGGCCTCCCTCTGCTGTCGGAGGCAGCGAACTGGGAATCAGAAGTGGGTGGGGAATGAAGGCGCTGCTGCAGTTGGGGGCTGCTTGGGGGCTTCCCACCGGGGGCATCTGGCTGGGCACCGCGAATTGAGGGTGCTGGACTAGGTGGGCCTTTGGCCATAGCTGTCAACTTACTGATTTGAAAATAAGGGACCAGCAGCCTCGAAAATAAGGGATCAGCAGCCAAAATAAGGGATTTTGCTATTGTAAAGAGTTACATACATTGGTAGGAGTGACAGATGCTGTCAATCCGGCATGAGGCGGTTGCGGTACCGCGGCGGCCGCTGAAGCGCCACCCTTCTGCGTCCCTCCCCATCCCCTACTCTTCCTCCTCCCTCAGGCCGCCCCCTCAGCTGCTACCACCGCTGCCGCCGCCTCCGGGCTTGCGGGCGGCGTGAGCAAGAATCTCTCTCCCTCGCCCCCCTCTCCTGGGCGGGGAAGGACCAATGGAACTCATTGCGCCAGGACGACGGCGCCAGTGCGTGCTCTCTCTCGTAGCGGAGGACCCCGAGCCGCTGGTTCCCTCCCAAGCCGGGCAAGCATGAAACCCGGGAAATTTAAGGGACATCATCAATAAGGGACAGCAGCGGGACATGGCGCTGGGATAAGGGAGTTTCCCGCAAAATAAGGGACAGTTGACAGCTATGCCTTTGGCTGATCCAGCTGGGGTCTCCTTATGAGTAACAGTGTCCTCGAGCCTTGGCTGTGGACCTCCCCGGAGGAATCTGAATGACCACGATCAGAACAAGAGGCTAGACAAGATGGGCCTTTGCTCTCATCCCCCAAGGCTGTTCAAACCATAGGATCATGGAATTGCAGCTGGAGGGGACCCTGAGGTTCAATCTAGCCCAGGGGTCAGCAAACTCTTTCAGCAGGGGGCCGGTCCACTGTCCCTCAGACCTTGTGGGGGGCCGGACTATATTTTGGGGAAAAAATATGAACGAATTCCTATGCCCCACAAATAACCCAGAGATGCATTTTAAACAAAAGCACACATTCTACTCATGTAAAAACACGCTGGTTCCCAGACCGTATTTAGAAGGCAATTGGGCTGGATCTAGCCCCCGGCCCCTAGATTGCCTACCCATGATCTAGTCCAGGGGTCAGCAAACTTTTTCAGCAGGGGGCCAGTCCACTGTCCCTCAGACCTTGTGGGGGGCCAGAGCATAACAGTTTTTCCGGGTCATGTGGCCAGCATGACTAAGCTGCTTCTGGTGAAACCAGAGCAGTGCATTGAAATGCTTTTCCCCGAGGAGGGACAAGGGACTGACTGGCCGTTTCAGTCCCTTCTCCCTCCTGGTCGAAAAGCCTGCAGGAGTCGCGTGCGGTTAATATCCCCCCCCCTAAAAACTAGGTGCACCCTATGGGCCGGTGCGCCCTATAGGGCGAAAAGTACGGTACCATCCCGCTGGAGCGGTACCTATTTATCTACTTGCACTTTGACATGCTTTTGAACTGCTAGATTGGCAGGAGCTGGGACCGCCAACCTTCCGATTGGCAAGCCCTGTGGTTTAGATCACAGCGCCACCCACGTCCCATATATGGTACACACCATATATTTAAAGCACATTGAAAGCACATCCGCAGCCACCAATCTTGGGAACTGTAGTTTACTCCTAATTGGAGCTACAGTTCCAACACCCTGAACAAACGACATTCCCCAGCATTCTCTGAGCAGGCATGCTTTCAATTTACGGTGTGCAGGCAGCAACAGCGATGCTTTGTCAGACCGCTTCTTCCAATGGTTTATCCAGCTTGTTTGTTTATTTGTTCTTTTTTTGCTTTGTTTACGTCCTATGTACTAAAAGCAAAGTTGTGGATAGTTGGGCGATGAACGTATACAGACAGCAAATTCAAATAACTCAAGATATTCATTCATTCATTCCATTCATGAATCACTTCCCATAAAACATCTCCAAGCGGTCTCACAATAAAAACAGCCATCAAAACAATTATGCCATTTCATATATTAAAAACAATTATAACAATATTTTTTTAAAAAAAAACAACAACAATTAAAAGCACTTTCATATGTAAAATCAGCTTGAAATCTAGTGTGCCTAGGATTCAGTAATTCTCTGAGAGTCAGGGCAGAATACTGTGATCACCTCCATGTAGTATATACTTATAATAATTATTACTATTATAAAATATTTCCTCCAATAAACTCAAGGTGCGGGTAGTTCTTTTCCCTCCACAACAACCCTGTGAGATAAGTTTGACTGAGAATGAGCAACTGGCTCAAGGTCACAGACAGAGAGCTTCAAGGCTGAGTGGGGATTTGAAACCTGTTCTCTCCCAGGTCAGTGGAAGCCTAAACATGTTGTGAATAAATAAATAAACATGGCTTTGGGCATGTGCAGAGTGCATTTTCCTGAGCTCGTGCTGGGTGGCATACAATAAATAAGAAAAGAAAAAGAAAGCAGAACAAAAACCTCAAATATTTACCAAATAAATGGAAAATAAGACATAAAGCCATTGAGTCAAAAGTTCTAGAGATACAAAACAAACAAACTTGGCTCACAATGGATAGCTCCGTCATTGAACTCTTGATCTCAGAGTTCGAGCCCCACGTTAGGCAAAAGATTCCTGCAGGCAAGCAGGCTCCAAAGTTAAAGTGCAGGGATAGACCCTGATGACATCATTTATGGAAAGGGCTGGGTAAACAGAGAAGTCTGAAAGTATCACAAAGATGGTTCTGGAGAAAACTCCCTTGGAAGACTGTTCTGTCACCAGGGAGCCACTCCTGAAAAGGCCCCGTTCTCTGGTTCTAACCAGCCTCACTTCATCCAGCTGGGGTCACTCAGATCAGAGCCTGCCAGGAGGATCTTAAGGTTCAGGGAGGTATATGGTCACGACTTGCACCCACTGAAACACACTGTACATGCTCAGGAGAACTTGCACCTCTCCTTACCCGAACAACACTCTGCATGTGCTCAGGGGAAACCTTAAACTGTCCGTACTGAAATGCACTCTGTACATGCTCAGAAGCATGCCCAGTGCTTCTTACTGCTATGTAAGTTCTTGAATCTGTCCCTTTTGAAACGCACCTTCTGCATGTGTCCATTTCTACATTGCAATTTACTCTGCCCCTGCCAAATTTCAGGAAGGAAATTGTACGCAGGGAAACGCACGCATCCGTTCTTCCGACTCTGATGATTCTATGAAGGCAGAGTGCATAGCCATCGCAAGCTCCTCTTTCTTTCTCTCCGTTTGCAACACCAATTGTAAGCTCCTCGGGGCAGAGAGCTGCTTTGGTTACACCATGCCGGAGCAACAGAACAATAAGGCCTGAGCTGCAATCCTGAGAGGTGTGTGCGCTTGGGGGGGGGGAAGCAACCGCCAGGGCTGGGCTTTTGCGATCCTTCGGCACGCACCCGAGCCTTGCTGGGCCCAGATCCTGCATCCCTCTTGGAACGTGCTCTCCCCCACTGCTATGGGCCTTGGGCTCAGCCGCTTCAGTGAGATAATGTCTGTGCAAAGGGACCTGTTTGCCTTGGCAAGGGGTCTGTGAGCTTCCTCCAAGCTTTCCGCCCAGCTCAGCTCAAAAAGCTCTCCTGCGTGTGGCTGTTTCTGACTCAGGCTGAGAAGGAAGGGAACAAGATTGGGAAGCCAGGAATTTTTCCATGGGGGGAGGACAAAGTTCCTGGCTGCGCACTGGGTGGGGCGGGAGGGTCTGTTCAGGTGAGGCCAGGTGAGTGTAAAGTGAGGAGGAACACGGTGAGCTCTTCGCCCGCCCGTCAGGCGGCAGCCAAACAGGTTGGGCCTGTGTGTGTGACCCCACCCAGTTACCTGCAAGTGGGGGGGGGGGCGTTGAGCAGGGATAAGGGAGTCTACACCACCCTGCCCAGAATGGCTGGAGAGTTTCCTTTGCATGAATCTGAGCCTGGGCACTTTGCTGGATCAAACCCCCCTCCCCATCTGCACCCCACCACCAGCTGTGGGGCAGGGTCCGTGGTTCATTCAAAGCACGCCTTGCACTCTGGAGCCTGGGCTTATTTCATATTGCATAATCTAAACGGCTGCCGACGCACATTTAATGCACATGGCTTCCTCTGAAAGGAGCTGGGAACTGTAGTTCACCCTTCACAGAACAGGTCCCAGCACCCTTTAACAAACTACAGTTCCCAGGATCCCATAGCCTTGCACTCTAGAATCATATACAGTGGTACCTCGGGTTAAGAACCTAATTCGTTCTGGAGGTTCGTTCTTAACCTGAAACTGTTCTTAACCTGAAGCACTACTTTAGCTAATGGGGCCTCCTGCTGCCGCTGCGTGATTTCTGTTCTCATCCTGAAGCAAAGTTCTTAACCCAAGGTACTATTTCTGGGTTAGCAGAGTCTGTAACCTGAAGCGTCTGTAACCCGAGGTACCACTGTAGCAGGCAAATCTTGAAGATGGTTTGTGGATAGGACCGCCTTTCCATGTGCCTCTCTCTCTGACCCCCCACCTCCAGTTCCGCAATTTCTTGAAAATCATTCTGGATCTGTTAATAACAAAACACATTTGCAGTATGTTCAGAGTCCACAGAGAGGAAAGAATCCAGATATCCTCTTCTCAACTATTTGCTGCCAATCTTCCAGGCTTTGGTGTCCCAGGAGTCTTCTCTCTGCTAGCCCCTCGATCCCCAAAACACAAGGAACCCAATCTCATTTTGCTTCGGGGGGGGGGGGAGAGTCCACCAGATATCTTCCCCTCGCCCCACTCCCTCCATTGTCAACCACTTTTTGGGATATCTTTGGGAGAAGAAAAGGCTGCAGAGTAAACATTACACAAATCAGAGTGGAGCCCCTAAGACGGTTGGGTGGTACCTGGTACGTCTCCTTTTGGTAATTCCTGCAGCCAAGCTGGAGCCAAACGTCTTGATCTGCTTTCCTCTGGACCACATCAGCGATGCTAAGAAGGGGGTCTTGTCATCGGGGCAGGACCCCCATACACCCTGCCCACTGCTGGGAGGTCACTTATTCAACATCTTTATCAACGACTTGGATGATGGACTCAAGGGCATCCTGATCAAATTTGCAGATGACACCAAACTGGGAGGGGTGGCTAACACCCCAGAGGACAGGATCACACTTCAAAACGACCTTGACAGATTAGAGAACTGGGCCAAAACAAACAAGATGAATTTTAATAGGGAGAAATGTAAAGTATTGCACTTGGGCAAAAAAAAAAGAGAGGCACAAATACAAGATGGGTGACACCTGGCTTGAGAGCAGTACATGTGAAAAGGATCTAGGAGTCTTGGTTGACCACAAACTTGACATGAGCCAACAGTGTGACGCGGCAGCTAAAAAAAGCCAATGCAATTCTGGGCTGCATCAATAGGAGTATAGCGTCTAGATCAAGGGAAGTAATAGTGCCACTGTATTCTGCTCTGGTCAGACCTCACCTGGAGTACTGTGTCCAGTTCTGGGCACCACAGTTCAAGAAGGACACTGACAAACTGGAACGTGTCCAGAGGAGGGCAACCAAAATGGTCAAAGGCCTGGAAACGATGCCTTATGAGGAACGGCTAAGGGAGCTGGGCATGTTTAGCCTGGAGAAGAGGAGGTTAAGGGGTGATATGATAGCCATGTTCAAATATATAAAAGGATGTCACATAGAGGAGGGAGAGAGGTTGTTTTCTGCTGCTCCAGAGAAGCGGACACGGAGCAATGGTTCCAAACTACAAGAAAAAAGATTCCACCTAAACATTAGAAAGAACTTCCTGACAGTAAGAGCTGTTCGACAGTGGAATTTGCTGCCAAGGAATGTGGTGGAGTCTCCTTCTTTGGAGGTCTTTAAGCAGAGGCTTGACAACCATATGTCAGGAGTGCTCTGATGGTGTTTCCTGCTTGGCAGGGGGTTGGACTCGATGGCCCTTGTGGTCTCTCCCAACTCTATTCTATGATACTTCGTGCTTACAAGTTCCCACTCCCTTCTCAAACTCCTATGTTGCATGCAGGACTCCAGATTCCAATTGGATGATCCTGGTCAGCTTCCCCTGATCCTTCTTTAACCCTTCACAGACCCAATAGCAGGAGTTCTGCTGCCCAGTTGTTAAACCATGTAATCACACAGCCTTTCTCAACCTGTGGGTCCCCAGATGATGTTGAACTACAACTCCCATCACCCCTAGCTAGCAAGGCTAGAGCTCAGGGATGATGGGAGTTGTAGTTCAACAATATCTGGGGACCCACAGGTTGAGAACAAGTACCCGAAGAACGCGGATCAGACTCTGAGCAAAGAAGTATTTTCAAAATCTCTCAACAGAGTCCCCATCTGCACGTTAATTCATTTGACGCAGTTAAAGGTAAAGGTAAAGGGACCCCTGACCATTAGGTCCAGTCGTGACCAACTCTGGGGTTGCGGCGCTCATCTCACTTTACTGGCTGAGGAGCCGGCGTACAGCTTCCGGGTCATGTGGCCAGCATGACTAAGCCGCTTCTGGCGAACCAGAGCAGCACACGCAAATGCCGTTTACCTTCCCGCCAGAGCGGTACCTATTTATCTACTTGCACGTTGACGTGCTTTAAAACTGCTAGGTTGGCAGGAGCTGGGACCGAGCAACGGGAGCTCACCCCATCACGGGGATTCGAACCGCTGACCTTCTGATCGGCAAGTTCTAGGCTCTGTGGTTTAACCCACAGCACCACTGTAAACAGTCACGGCTTCCCCCAAAGAACCCAGGGAGCTGTAGTTAGTTAGGGGTGCTGAGAGTTGTTAGGAGACCCCCCCTTTCCTTCTCCCCAGGATCTCCAGGAATTGCAGCCCTGCGAGAACAGAAGTCTCCACAAAATTCCCAGCAACCTTTACAGTTCCCAGGATCCTTTGGGGGGGGGGGAAGCCACACTTTCAAAAGTGGCATCAGAATGCTTTGTAGTGCAGACGGGGCCTAAGTCTCTTGAAGCAGAAATATAGCCTTTTGGACTTTGAAAGCAAAACTATCCCCTCCAGTTCCAACGGTCCGGCTACGCATGCCAATGCTGGCACCGCCTAATCTCGCCAGGTTGAGTGGGCTCCGTAGAGGCCGCTTATTCACTTTCTCGCAGGAGGAATCCAGGGCCTGCGAGCTCGCTTGTTCACCTCTGCCCTTCCCCTCCCTTTTTCCTTTCGTGCCATGCCTTTCTAAAAAGCAGCAAGCTGCGCACAGGGTTATTTCATTATTATTGATTTGCAAGAAGCAGCTCTGGAGAGCCTTTCCAAAGGCCAGGCTAGGTTCTTGCTCCAAAGGAACGGCTGCATAAATACAACAGGAGGAGGGAGCGGTGGGCCTCCACGTGGCCTGTAGATGGTGCTTAGGGCGTGTGCGCGCTTGGGGCTGATCCGGAGCCAGATGGCTTCGCTGCGGGCTGCATCATCCAGGCCAAGCGCTGCGGCGCAGGGGGGGGGGAGGAGGAGAAGGGGGTGACCAATCCTTCCCCCTCCCCAAGTGGGAAGTCGTGTGTTCCCCCCCCCCACTTTCCCCTTGCCCCACCGCCTGGGGATTAAATCATCCTTTCCGCTTGCAAACTTCTCTTCCGCAGCCTCGGATGATTCAGCTGTTCCTAGGACTCTCCTCAAGTGACCGAAATGACGCCCCCCCCAAAAAAAACCCCTACCCAGACCGGATCTCCAGTCCCCCCTCACCCCAAGTTTGCAGAAGCCCGTTAACCCTTGCAAAGATTCCCAGCAAAGGGGAGGAGGAGGGCGTGGAAAGCCTTTGCAAAGAACCCAGGCGTCCGGCGGATAAAGGAGGGGGGAAATATAAAGGAGAGAAAGGGATCTGATGGCCGCCAGCTTTTACGACCTGAAATAACCCTCTCCCCTCACCCAACCCACCCAGGCGCTTAGGAGGCGGGTGCGGAGGGATGAAGGGCGGCGGGTCCCGCCAGTGGGAGGCGAGGGATCGCCCGCTCCGTCCAATGGCGAGGCGGGATCGTCCCCGCTGCCTTGGGAAGAGGAGGGAAAAAATAGGACGCGAGAGGATGAGATGGCGAGTGGAAGTGCGCCAGCCAGGTGCGGAGAAGGCGGGGCGCCGGGAGGCTCGGGGGCGGGGCTTGGCGCAGGTGGGGGCGGGGCTTGGCGCAGGTGGGGTGTGGGGGGGGTACACGGGCGCGCAATGTCGGGGGTGGGGGTTGGAGAGAGGAGGAGGGCTGGCCTCCTTTTCCGGGTTGCGGGAGGCTAAGGTCGCCTGGCGCAGCTGGGTTGCTAAGCTGGAGGGGGGGGCGGGGGAGGAAGGACAGGTGAGCCGGGGGCGTGGCCAGGACAGGTGAGCCGGGAGGGGGCGCAGAGAGGCGGAGGGGATCGTGCGCGACACTCCTCCGCCGACACCGGCCAGCGCAGGCACGCGCGCAAGAGGGATCTCGGTACCTATTGAAAAGTGTCCACGGAGCGTCCCGAGAACCTGGCCGGAAGGGGAAAATATTGGGGTGAGTCCGATCCTCCGCGGCGGGGCGCCGATCCTCCGGAGATGGGGGTTCTGGGTCTCAAAACTGACCCTCACCAGGAATTTTGGAAATCCACCGCCCCCCATTTCTCCTTCGAAACTTCCCCTCTGCTTCCCGGAGATTTAAACGCACACGCGGGGACCCCGAGAGCAGAAATCGAGCCCCACATAACAAGCTGCGTGGGGTGGCTGGGTGGGAGTTTCCTCATGGCTCTTTTTCCTCTCCCCCTCCCCAAATCCTCCCCACTACCCCCCCCCATCACCTACTTTCCCCAGATCCCTTCTCCCCCCCCCCCCCCACACACTTCCCAATAAGAGGTGATGTTAGGACGCAAAAAGGCACGTTGGGGATAAGATCAGGGCAGGCGTGAGCCGTTTCCCTATCCCAGTTTTTTAAAACCTGATTTTGTCGGGGGGGGGCGATCTTTTGGAAGTCACGCCCGTTTTCTCTCTCCCAGGCTCCTCCATACCAATGATTGGAGCCGATTGTTTGTATGGGTATTTGTTTCTGTGGATCGAGAGGGGGGGGGGTGTTCCCCTCTTTTGCGGGGGGATTACTCCACAATTCCAGGCCTTTTTGAGAGTGGATCAACTCCGCCCCTCCTTTGACAGGTTCCCTGGTTACTCCCCCACCCCCTTCCTTCTTGAGTTTGAAGATTCCCAGCTTGGGGGGCTATTTTTACCAATCGCTAAGCTTGTAGACGTCCAGCGCATTGAAGGATGAACTTAGGGGGTGCTTGGTTCGCAAAGGTTTCCTGGCAACGTGGCTGGTGCCAGGTCCGGGCCTTGGCGACATCAGAGAGGTAGGGATCCTCTCCACTGTTTATCCTTTGCCCTCTCTGCGCCGTGGGTTGGCACTGCCCTGGCATAAACTGTGGGCATGTTTCTGTGTGTAGTTCCCCCCCCCCCCATCATATGCCACCTGCACCCCCTGTCACAAAATCTTCTTGTCCAGGCAGGCAGGTATTGACTCCTTGCCAGGGGTGGGCAGCATGTGCCCGCCAAAAAGGACGTCATTCAAATAATGGTGGAGCCAGTTTTAATTGTTGGAGCTGTTAGGTTTGAATAGGGGTAAGACATGACCGTGGCTTGTCGTCGTCCTCGTATGAGCTGGGGATGGTGCTAAGGTCAGGTGGGCATGGTTGGAGCGGGCAGTGCCCAGTTGCTGGACTGTAACCTGGGGAGGGACTTTATTAGGATGAGAGCTTCCTTGTTAGCTAGAGTTGCTGTCAGGCTTCTGTCTTACCTTGTGGTTGCTGCAGGATTCCTTGCTTCCGTAGGGTGGACCCCAAATACCTTACCCCACTGAAGCTAAGACCCAGCTATTCTTGTGTGCAAGAAGGAGCAGGGGTGGCATCTGTGGCTTAGGCGCTGCCAGGGAGGGAGGGGCCCAACTGGGATCTCATCCCCTGTGCATCCCCGCTTCCCACTCTTGTACCCCCCGCAAGCAGGGAATGGATGGCAATTGAGCAGAAAGCTGTTTTACCCGCTTGGCACACGGGCATTGAAAGCAGGCCTTGTCTCAAATGCAGAAGTGCCCTTTGGAATCCAAAGGGTATGATTCTTAAGGTGCCCGTTTTGCTTGGGTGCTGTGCTAATAAGAACTGAGTGGGTGACTTCTTTTTTCTTCCCTTTTCCCTTTGGGCAAACTTTACTACTTGGACTCTGCCCTCCAAGTTGCACCCAGCCCCACTGATTACCCTTCCCTCCCTTACAGGGCTGTGTCTATAGGTGTGCTAACCTTGGCAAGCCTGGCAGCAGCCTGCGAGTTTCCTACAGGCAACTGTTTGGCCGTTGTGAGAACAGAATCCTGGACTAGATGGGCCATTATGTCTGATCCGGCAGCCGGCTTCCTCTTCTGTTCTTATTGGGAGCCATGATTCTTGGGGTGGGACTTTTGCTCGGGATTTCTCCTGACCTTTCGGCTCTCCCCACCCTCTGCAGTGTCCCAAAACAAGTTTGTAAAGTTTAGGGCAAAGGGGGAGCTTCCTTTCCTCCCTCCTCCGCTTTCAGTGGAATGAAATGCAGCTTATGGTCCAGACCTTAAAAAAAGCAATATTATTGGTAGCACTACAAAGAAAGTGCTTCACACATGTTAAATACTTTCTACTTTTAGGAAGTCTGCTTAACATCAAAGTCGATGCTTGAGAGTTACAAGGACGGGGAGAAAAAGAAAGGCAAATGTGATAATTTGAATCAAATAAATATTTTATTTTCAAGTACTTATATTTTTTAATGGCTCACCCAGTAAAACTTTCAAATCGATCGTGATATGACAATGGAAGATTCCTTAGTTACATATTTTAAACTAAGGAATCTCCCGTCGCAGCTGTGGTGGTTTCCGAGCCTGACAGAGTTTATCCTTGAAAACAGCCCTTTCCCACTTTTGTTTCT
The DNA here is from genome assembly GCF_951804945.1 of Podarcis cretensis. Taxonomy (NCBI): domain Eukaryota; kingdom Metazoa; phylum Chordata; class Lepidosauria; order Squamata; family Lacertidae; genus Podarcis; species Podarcis cretensis. The sequence continues at coordinate 10,228,363 of NC_137186.1, forward strand.
TGCAAATACAGCCCACAAGAAAAGAGACATCATCCTCTGTCCCTTGACAATAAAACTATTCCATCCGTCTTATTTCAGCGTACAGAATAATATGGCCAAACGGGTCTGATTGATAAGACTGATGAGTATAAGCTATTATGTTCCAATGCAGAAAGGTCCTTTTTGTTGACTGGCAATCTCTCCTAGGCTGGTGGGTCTGGTTAATGACACAGATTAGCAAGTGGGAATCCAGAAATTGGAAGTGGTGGTTATTCCTGGAGACTTAACGCAGGGTGTGATCTTGCCTGTGTGGCATCGGAATATTATGGGGTCTTTGACAGCTGTGTGTGTGGATCCGACGTTCTCTTCTCCCTTATCACAACATCTTAATACTCAGTGGTAGTGTATCTACTTTGCATGGAGAAGGTATCGGGTTCAGTTCTTTGGCGTCTCCACTGCTACCAGTGTTTTCCAAACTTGGGTCCCCAGCTGTTTTTGGACTACAACTCCCATCACCCCCAGCTAGCAGGACCAGTGGTCAGGGGTGGTGGGAATTGTAGTCCAAAAAAATAGCGGAAAACCCTGGTGTACAGAACTGGATGTACCAAAGGCCGTTTGCTATGTTCCTATAAGTCTCTGCTTCTTATGCCGGCTGGGAGGTCCCTCCCCCAGCTAGATTATTTTATCACTCTGATTTTGACTTCTATGTTTATATTATCCTGTCTAAGTATATATATTGTGATTTCTGTTTCACAAATAGGATGCTCTTAATTGTTCTAAATGCTTCAGTTGGACACTGCCCAGAAAACCAGAGAACAAGTGGTGAGCCGTATCCAACTAAGTTATACTCAAAGTAGACCCACTGGCCCAATGTTAATCATGTCCATTCGTTTTGCTGTGCCTACTCTGGGTATGATTAAACTTGGATGCAACCCATAACCAGCTGTTCCGTCTCTGCGTTCTGTCCTCCACACCCACACAACATTCACTGCCCCAGTCGGGATGTGGGTCACGTCCATACCATACATTTAAAGCACTCTTATGCCCCTCTTCCCCCCTGCCCCAAAGGATCCTGGGAACCGTCAAGGGAACTGTAGCTTTGTGAAGGTGAGAACCACAGTTTCTAGGATTGACAGCCAAACCCGCTTCCCCGGGAGCTCTGAGAATTGTAGATCTGTGAGGGTAAAGAGGAGGGGTCGCCAAACAACTCTCTGCCCCCCGAGCAAACTACAGTTCCCAAGATTAACAAGCAATCTCCCTTCCCAGGGAACTGTAGCTCAGTGACCTAAGGGGACTTCCAGCCCACTTAACAAGCTACGGTTTCCCAGGATTCTTTGGGGGAGGCAGCCATGGCTGCTGAAGTAATAATAATAATAATTTATTATTTGTACCCCGCTCATCTGGCACGAGAGTATGGATCGTAAGCTCTTCTCGTGTGTAAAGGTGGACACACAGTTCTTTGCCCACCTGCGTGCCAGAGGGTGACGGTTCCCGGAGGCTGCCTGCGGAGGCTGCGAGGCGAGCCAGCCTCACCCGCCTGTTTGCGCCGACCCACCTCCCTGAGGGCTCTGAACCGGCAGCGCAAGGGTGAGCAAGGTGGGGAGGCAGCTAAGAATACACCTGCGCCATGTCCCCAGGTGTCCTCCTCGTGTGCTGGAGGTGGGGGAAGGGGGGGGCTCGTGAGGCAACAAAGTGGATTGTAGGTTGGTGTGTGAGTGTGTGTGTGTGTGTGTGTGTATGGGGAAGAGCAATAAATAGCAGGCAAGGACGTGAGGGCGACTGAGAAGGTAAATGCTCGGATTAAGGCATCCCAAAATTAAACTGAGCCCCCCCCCAACACCTCTTTGGTTTTACCTCTCCCTTCTCAGTTTTGTTTTGTTTGTTTGTTTGGTAAGATTTGTGCACCGATCAATGTTTTTTTAAAAAAAGAAAAAGCCTCAAAACGGTTTACAAAAACAGTTAAATGATTGAGAAGACCGATTAACGACAATGGTTTAAAACATTACAAAAATTAAATTAGAATGACGGAACGCTAGGTGGTATTCAGCTATGCTTTATCCATTATGCGTGATTAAAGCTCATTAAGTTCAGTGGGTGCTTGTGAGAAAAACGTAACTGAATGTCACTAGCTTTTTCGTGATGATGGTGTTTTGTGCTGGCTGGTTAGCCTTTCCTCTGAGCACATGCGGAGTATCAGATACTTATTTGCCTCAGCCACCAGCCTGTTCGTGTGCGAAGATGTGCACCTATAAACACAACTAAGCAGATGAAATTACCACCAATATATAAGAATATTCTGTTACCACCAGCTCACTTGCAGGGTATTTTGCTGTAAAGTCCGCAGTTCATTTGCATGCATTAAGTCGTTGAGGGAAATGCAGATTTTAAAATGAACCTCGGAGCATGCGCTGAGTTCCCTTCCTTTATTCTCTGATAAAGAGTGGGTGTCAACTAAGCATGGTTTTGAAACAGCTGTGTTGAAACCCAGTTTTGCAGCTGCATCACTGTTTAAGACTTGCACTTATTATTTTTTTCTAATAAAAAGAAGAAAAAGCTCTGGGTTGTGGGAGGTGGGGGGTTACACTCTGGTCTATTTCTGGCCCTGCTTTTCGCTTGGCTGGGTGGTCTTGTGGGTTGAGTCTTTGGGGACTCCTTTCCTGCTTCTTGCTCCTGCAGCCCGGGCAGAAATTCAACAGGTGCAGCATTCCTCTCCCCACCAACCCATGTCCTTCCTGACAGTTTTGCTTTTTCTCGAAAAGGGTGAAGTATCTGGGTGTAAATATGACTGCAAAAAAATTGAAACTGTAGAAAGACAATTATGAAAAGTTATGGAAGGATATCAAAAGAGATTTGGATAAGGTTGAAATTATCTTTGTTGGGCCGAATTTAAGCGGTTAAGATGAATGTATTGCCTAAGTTGTTATTTTTGAAAGTTTTGCTTTTTCTATCTGTTAAAAGTGGGGGGGGGGGTTGCTGGTGACCCCAAATGCCAGGCAAGGAGGTTGGGGTTTCGGAGGCCCGAGGGACAGTCAGCAGTGCAACAGGGTCAGCCACAACGGCCGCCCGCTCTCCGGCCTGGCTCATGCTCTGCTTTCTGCTCCTGGTTTCGGAGCTGTGGCCTAGTTGGGCTGGCTGCGCCAAATGTGGCCTGGTTGCCGTGGGAGCCTGGGCTGCTGCAGCAGCCAGCCTCCTCAGGGGGCGGCTGATGAAACCACGGAGAAATCTCCCTGCATGTGCCGCGCCCTGTTCTCTGCTGGAGGTGCCCCCCTCCCTCGCCGCCCCAGGGTGGGGGACGACGCTGCCCCTGAGCTCCTCCGCACTCCATGGCAACCCTGCGTGGCACACATCCCCGGCCTGGCTGCCGTACCCCAGGCGAGGCCTGTAACAGGAGCCTGGCTTGGCAGGGGGAAACCTGCGACGAGCCGGGCGCGGTGCCAACCGGTTGGCACAGCCGAGCCGAGGGAGGGCCAGGAGGGTTCGCCCACCAACCTTTCCTTTTATTTTTCCTGCAGCTTCCTTGGGAGCACCAAACAGTTTGCGTGCTGCTGCTGCCGGTGCTACCCCCCCCCCGGCCCCGGCCCCAGTGCCAAGTCGACTTGGCAAAGAAAAAAGTACCGGTTGCCAGCTTGTGCCACTGCGCTGGTGCCCAGCTGAAGGAGGCGATGGAAAGGCAAGGGGGAGAATCCCATTTGCTAGCTGATATTTGAGGGGGCGCTTGTCTGTGCGCAAAGAAAGTGGGTATCCTCCCAGGCAACATTTGGTATGACTTGGCGAAGTTCCCCTCCCCGGGGTGGCGGGTGGGGTGGGGTGGGGGGAGAGAGCAGGTGACACGTCGGAAGCAGAAGTGGGTCAGGCCTTGCCGCTGTGCCGGGCAGGGCTCGGCGGGCACTCTTGCCACAACCCTCCTGACTCTTCAGCTGCTCTTCCACCAGCCACATGGGCACCGGATGGGGTAAGAACTGGAGAGGCCAGGGTTTTTTTTTGGGGGGGGGAGCAGGACTTTCTGCCTTTGGACTGCCCCCCAGGGGCTCCCCCGATCACTCTGTCTTAATTTTTAGCCTTTAAACTTTTTAGACGAACCTCTAGTTGCCGTCTCCTCCGGGTTGTTTTTTCTCGTTCCACCTCTGACACACCAAGTGGGGGGATTCGAACTCCGAGCCGGGTGGCTTTTCCTGATCATTAGCGTGCAGAGTCTATCATCCCTGGCATGAGAGGTGTAAACGGCTGGGTGGTGGAGTGCCAGGCCGACTGAGGGCGGGGGAACTAAAGGTCTTGCAGATGCTTCTGGACTCCATCTCCCATGTTCCCTGACCCTTGGCCATGCTGGCAGGGGCTGATGGGAGTTGGAGTCCATCATTTGCTCGTTCCTTATCCCTGCTTCCTCGTCCTCTGTAAATGCATTTGGTATGGGTTCCCTGATTGGCTGGGACATATAGGATGGGGTTGGGAATCTGCGGCCCTCCAAATGTTGGGTGCCACAGGTCCAACCCCCCCTCCCCCGCTGCTACAGATTATTGCACCCCATAGCCTTGTTCTTCAGGGCACGGCTGTGGGCACGGGTGGGGCAGAGAGGGTGTGTATGTGAAAGAGAGAGAGCTTGCAAGGTTCCCTCTCCTTCCCAGGAAACTCGCTGCTCCTTTCGGCTTGGCCTAAATTGCCAAATTAATATTCATACATATTCACATATCAGTTAACAGTGATTGCGTGCGAGGCAGATGGGAGCGGGCGCTATAATTCCCTGGTATTCGAGGACATATGCAAAGGCAGTGTAGCGTGGATGTGTGGCTTTTGGGGGGTGGGGTGATTGCCTCCCTCTCCCCACATACCCGTATTTTGGCATTCACCTGTGGTGCCCAGCTGTGCCCTGGTTCTAAGCTGTGTTCACCCTTAGGACCGCACTGCAGGGGTGTATAAAACAAAGGAGACATGTGACCCTCCATTTTGTGGCTTTTGGGTGGCAAAGAAGCAGTCATGGCTTCCTCCCCTCAAGATTCTTGGGATCTTGGGAAGGGTGCCAAGAGTTGTTAGCAAACCCATATTTCCCCTCTCAGAGCTACAGTTCCCCGAATGGTTTAGCAATTGGAGTTCTGAGAACTGTAGTTCTGTGAGGGGAATAGAGGGCTTCTAAGAACTCCTTTAAAAAACTACAGTTCCCAGGCTGTGTTAGCAACCAATCAAGCCCCAGGCGCATGTCCGGTTGTGACCACATGGAGATCTCTGGTTGCCGGGTTGGCGACTGGAGAAAGCAAAACACCCCTTATCTGAAATAATTTCCTTGAAGCTTGCGTTTGTTTTATTCTGGATTGTTTTATTCAGTGGCGTAGCGTGGGGGTGCAGGGGGGCCCGGCTGCACCAGGCGCAACATCTGGGGGTTAGGGTTAGGGGGCGCAAATCCACGGGTTAGGGGGCGCAAATTACTTGCCTTGCCCCGGGTGCTGACAACCCACGCTATGCCACTGGTTTTATTCGATGCATTGTGAGCCGCTTTGAGATTTCTTCCCGAAACTGCAAAGTAGGATAGAAATGAAATGAACGACAACAGTAATGATAAACCCCGTTGTAAAAGAAAATGGCGCTGAGGTCTTCCACTGTGGCGCCCGCAAGCCAGGTTGATGGTGCTGTTTGGACATTAGATTGTATATGACACTGTTCCCAGGATTCTTTTAAGGGAAGCTACAGCGGTTAAAGCGATGTAATTGTGGTTTAAACTGGACAAAGTGAGAGCGTGGCCTTTGTTGTGGGGTCAGGACTGGGACTCCCTTGCTGGGAAAAGGAGGCTTTGCTCGGGGCCTGGCTGAGTGTGCGCACTGCGCAATTGTGGGTGGCTATAAGCTGTGGCCGTGGGTGGGACTCAGGGTTGGTGTGGGCTGTGGGATTAAGCATTGCAATTTTCCCTCTGGCTGGCTCAGCCAGCTTGGAATTGGAGAGAGGGGTGGTGGCGAGGTCAGGTCAGATTTTAACTCTTGTGTGTGAGAGAGTGCCAAGGGGGGGGGCAGAATCATGGCCGTTTGGGGGGTGACTTTGTGAGGTGCTGGGGTGACATTGTAGGTTGGGACGAGGGCTCTGTCTACTTCCCACTCCACACCAGAAGTTGAGAAAAACATGGGTGCCAAGTGGTCAAGGTGTTTTGGGTGCTGGTTTGGGAAAAGCCTTAAAAAAACAAACCCCTGTTTGTTTTGGGTGCTGGATTTCAAAAAATGTAGGGCTCTGGGGTGGGGTCACCCCTCAGTCTTGTTTTGAAAACACAGCTTGGTTGACTGAGCTCTGTCTCCTATTCCCAGGCTGTGGTTCCTCCTCAGTGTGGAAGGAACACTTTACATGCTCAGATGCACTCTTGGTTGTTATTATTTTTTGTGTCAGAGAGAAGTGCAAACCTGGCATAGAAAAGGGTTCCTTCCTGGCCTATATTTAGTCCTATATATAGTTGCCCCACCTGGAAGAAACCACTCGAGACTTCCTCAACTAGAGCCAGGGCTTTTTCGGCTGCGGCTCCAACCTGGTGGAACGCTCTGTCACAAGAGACAAGGGCCCTGCAGGACTTGACATCTTTCCGCAGGGCCTGCAAGACAGAGCTGTTCCACCTGGCATTTGGTCAGGGCGCAGCCTGACCCCCTCCTCTGGCAATCTTTACAAAGCTTTAGTTTATGGTTGCCATCAATTTTGATTTTAATTCATTTTTATAATGTTTTATAATGTCACACTGTTTTAATGTTGTTAGCCGCCCTGAGCCCGGCTTCGGCTGGGGAGGGCGGGATATAAATAAAATTTATTATTATTATTATTACTGTTCCTCCGGACTTTGGAGGAACTTATATGGGGAGAATCTTATAGGGAGGCACTTTTGACCTTATTCCTGTGTCTTGGGTGGGAGTCAGTCTCACCTTTTTTCCTGGCACGAGGTGAATTGCTTGCTAACAGCAGTGTAATGGGCAGAAATCCAACAGGTGAACTTTCCCTATCCCAGGCAAGGACGTGTGGTGATAAGGATAGCTTCACCTGTGGGATGCCTGCCTGAGATGCCACTGTCTCAAAGAGCTCAGCCCTAAAAGAGTTGGCAGTCTTGCAGTGGGACGGTCGCACTTGCCTTGGCACTGCCCACTAGTGATGCCCAAGGGGCATTCTTCAAGTCTAACCTTGAAGAATTGGGGGCACTACCATTCTCTCCCCCCCCCCCCACAGCAGTAGGTAAATATATATTATTTTTAAGTAGGTTTCCACTAAAAGGTAAAGGGACCCCTGACCATTAGGTCCAGTCGTGACCGACTCTGGGGTTGCGGCGCTCATCTCGCTTTATTGGCCGAGGGAGCCGGCGTACAGCTTCCAGGTCATGTGGCCAGCATGACTAAGCCGCTTCTGGCGAACCAGAGCAGTGCACAGAAATGCTGTTTACCTTCCTGCCGGAGTGGTACCTATTTATCTACTTGCACTTTGACGTGCTTTTGAACTGTTAGGTTGGCAGGAGCAGGGACCGAGCAACGAACTGCCGACTTTCTGATCGGCAACTCCTAGGCTCTGTAGTTTAACCCACAGCACCACCCGTGTCCCTAGGTTTCCACTATTCCCCCCCAAAAAAAGAAATGCAAAACAGGGGTGCCCATTTCTCAAACTGTGGTCTGTGGACCATTCTTGGCTCAATAGCTTCATCCAGATGTTTCCATTAACGATTCTTGCTTTTTTTTTTTTTTTTGATTCCTTTTTTATTATTTCTTATATTGTTTTTTCTCGTTTCACAATGTGGATCTCACGAATTAAAAAATACAATGGAAAACAGCGCATGACAATTGCTACACCAGGTGGGAGCAATCATGGAGTGGTCGGCTGAAAACCTCAGCAATTTTTTCCAGGGGTCTGTTTGGGTGGATGAGGTTAGAGAGGAATGTATTTATATATTTATCTATTTATTTAGCCCATTGCTATCCTTGGGTGTAGCCAAGGCGGTGGAGGGGCGGCAGCTGCCCCCCTCTAAACCAAGTAAATAAATAGAAATACTTAACTAACTGACCAATTGCATTTCAGGTATCTTGGTTCTGCCCCCCCAAAACATAAAGCTTGCTTGGCCCACTAAAATAAAGCCAGGCTACGCCCATGTCGCTATCCCAGATTCTTCTCCAAGGAGCTCAAAGTGGTCCCCGCCTCCTCATTTAATTCCCACAACAACCTTGTGAGGCGGATTAGGCTGAGAAGTTCCAGCGTCGCACCCAGGGAGCTTCAGGGCCACGTGCGAATTTGAACCTTGGTCCGACACACAAATGTCTGTGTCTGTGAGGTATGTGTGTATGTGTGAAACATCAATCTATTTTTCAGAAACGAACGAATGAGTCACCTTTGAAATCTCCATATCAAACATGTAAACGTTTACTTGCGAAGAAGTGAGAATCCTTTTCCTTTATAGCAGCAAACATTCTGACCCCCCCCCCTATATTTATTTGTTTATTCAAATTGATATACATAGTTATGGGTATCCAATTCCAATTCTTCATTGCCTCCCTTGTCCTTTTATAGGAGCCTGTCATCCCAGCTGACTTTTTTATATTGCAATTTTATGTCGTGAACAACTCTGAAATCTACGGGGTGGCGTGCAAATTTTCACTGCAACTGCAATTTTTGTAGTTTCCAGCTGCTCTGTGGAGATGGGGAATTTGGGGGAGCTGCTGAACCTGAGGATATTTTCCCCCTCCACCCCCCGCAACTGCTTCTAAGTCCTCGGACGTTTGTCTTTACTATTCCAGATGTTGATGGACTGCAGCTCCCATAATTCCCTGGGGCTGCTTGGAGTTGGAGTCCAGTAGGGCTGGCTACCTTTGTCCTGCAGAGATGTGCGCGACAACAGAGGCACAGGGTGTTGTTCCGAGCTGCCCCTTTCTGCACACGTCCCAACGCCCACTTGGCAGCAGACCCCACCCAACCGCCTCTCCCGAGTCCCTCGGGGCCAAGTCCCACCCTGTAATGTTCCCTGAATGACTCCACCTTCTTCTTCCTGCTCCCCTCCTTCTCTCTGCAGTCTCCTGGCTCATATGAAACACTTTGCAATCTCTCCCTCCAGCTGTGCCCTGAGCCTGCGGATTCGGGTGGGGGAACCTTTGCCTGGTAGGGCGAACCAGCCAACCTGCTGAAGGGGTTCCATCAAGCGCGCTTCCTACTCAGAGTAGACCCCGCTGAAACGAATGACTAGATTTCAGCGGGGTCTGCTTCGAGTGGGACGACCTCAAGGTGGTAGCTGGTCCCTCAGCCAGAAACCAGGGAAGTGGAGTGTTCCTCTGAGCATGTGCAGAGTGTCCTCTGCTCTTTCTAACTGCCTGCAACAGCAGGACAGCTATAATTTTCCTGGCCTCCTCAGGAATACAACACTGAAGGTCTTTGTGCACAAGAGGAAGAAAGGGGGAAATACATTTTTTTTCTCCTTTCTCCACCCCCTGGGGGGGGGGATGGCTTGTGGCCAGTCAAATTTGTCCTTCCTGTTTCCTAGACTTGGGTTCTGTTTCACCAGCTCCTTCCTTTCTCCTCCTCCTCCTCCTCCAGCCATGCCTTCCGTTTTTCTCCTTGTGCGTTTTCCTTTTTTGAGAAGGGTCAGAGGGGGTGACAGCAGAGCATGGCGCGTATCGCTAAAGCTGCGCTTTCTATGCCCTTGCAAAACCCTCAAATTATTATTTATTTTAACTTATTAGTTGGGTCCCTCCCCCTTTTTATTACAAAAAAAACCTCAAAAGTGGCAATAAACAAACAGTGCATGTTAAAACCAGCATAAATCTAAAATGGAAGAAAACTAAAAATTTGTTCATATTTTTAAAAGGCAGGACTAAAACGTCCCACCCCCTGAAGGAGGCCACAGATTAAATGAAAGCCCAAAGGCTTGACGGGAAATAAAAGTTTTTGCCTTATGCCTAAAGATAAGTAATGATGGTGTCAGCTGAGCCTCTCTGGGGAGAGTGTTACAGAAGCAGGGGGCCACCACCAAAAAGGCCCCGTTTTTGTGTTGCCACCCTCCTGAAAGGCCTCAGGTGACGATCTGGGTCAGTCCGTTAAAATCTCTGCTTCTCCTAACGACCTCTTTTTAAAAATGTCTCTTTGCAAAACAACCAAAGGTATTCAGATGGTGCCAATATCTCGTTGTTGCTGTCCTGAAGATTGGCAGTGCCCGTCCTTGGCATGCAAACCCAGGAAGCAGTCGATTTTCTGCAAAGAGTTTAGGGGTACCTGGAAGGGTGAGGTGGGGACATGGTTTGAGGAGTAAGCAAGCCTCTTTGCTCGGACAGGCTCTCCTTGCCAGTAATCGTGATTCTGTCCTACCTTACAAGGGTGTTGTAAGGTCGGCTGGGGTCCTGATCAGCCCCGATAGCAGAACGAGGTGGTGAAAACAGGAATAATCCCACAGTAATGGAGACGAGCTGGGAGTGCTGGGGCACAGCAAGTGTGCCACTTCAGGGTGCAGGTATGTGTGTGGGAGTGTGGGGTGCAACTGTGGGATTTCCCATCCTCATTTGCTCCTTGCGCCAGCCCTGTAAGGTAGGTCAGACATCGGGTTCCAAGAAGTGATTGCAAGATTTGGGAACAGCAGGAAATTACAAGTGGGATGACATGTCCAAATAAAATTATAAGGGAGGAAATGATTAAATGGAAGTCAACAAATGATTGTCTGTGTTTCTGTCTATCGATCCATCCATCTATCTATCTATCTATCTATCTATCTATCTATCTATCATCTATCTACACACATGCACACACACACACAGACACACCCCAGATAATAACAGATAAAGGGTCAGAATGTTTGCCCTTTGGAAGGAAATGAATTTAAGCATATTTTCATGTTTTTACAAGCAAACGTTTAAATATTTGGTATTGATGTTTTAGAGATAATTCATCTATTTATTTAAGAAAAGAAGACGGATATTTACCGTGTGTATCATTGGTTCCAATTTTCCCCTCTTTGGAAATTGCTGGGGGGATCTTACTGGACCACTTTGTGATTTTTGTTCCCGTTGTAGCAATTGTAGACGCTGTATGATTCTGAATTTTTATTCTTTCTTCCGTATTGCATTTAACGGCATTACAAAATATAAGAAATAAACAAAGCGATAAAAAAATACAATATAGATATTTAATGTGATGAAAACGCTGTCTCCTGTCTTTCACGGCGTAGCTGAAGAGCACCTAGAACGAAGCGTAGTTTGGGAGCCCCCGGTATAGATTTTTTAAGTCAAGATAAAATACCACGGTGGTGCTTTGTAGGATGGCATCATGCGAGTAATGAAGGCCATATCAGGATGCCTCTTTGAACACTCATGTCTTCCCCCAGAGAATTCTGGGAGCTGTAGTTCGTTAGAGGTGCTGAGAGTTGTTAGGAGACACCCCTATTCCCCTCCCAGAACTACAATTCCCAAAGTGGTTCCGCAATCAATCCCCCTTCCCAGGGAACTCTGGGAATTGTAGCTCTGGGAGAGGGTGGGGCTAGTTGCAAAAAGTGGGTGGAGCAACTAGCATAGATTTTACCTTTGTGAAATAGTCTTATATTCTTTTGCACACAAAGTCCTATACGCCCTGCTCTGTCCTCCATTTCCAAGCAAGGAAGAGGCATATGTCAGAGTTCAAGAATGGCAAAAACCAGCAAGGAGGTTGCGAAGCAAGGCTGGGGAGGGGCGTGGTGTGGGGAAGGAGGTGTATGGGGAGAGTCCGGAGGGCCAGAGAGAAGGCCTGGAGGGCCATCAATGCCCCCTGGACCTGGGGCTCCCTACTCACTGCTTGACAACTCTTATATTTTACCTGGGACTGCAGAAAGAACTCTCTGTGTGTAGATTGCCCGGCTGACGGACAGTGAGGTCCGTCACTATCTCAGTCGGTAGAGCATGAGACTCTTAATCCCAGGGTTGCGAGTTCGAGTGCCGCGTTGGGCAAAAGATTTCTGCGACGCACTGGGTTGGACGACCCTTGTGGTACCATCTGACGCTACAATTCTGTGCTGGTTCAATTCTGTGCTGGTTCCCAGCCTTGGGCCTCCAGCTGTTTTTGGACTACAATTCCCATCATTCCTGCCCGCCGGTCTTGCTAGCTAGGGGTGATAGGATTTGTAGTCCAAAAACAGCTGGAGACCCAAGGCTGGGAAACACCATTCTAAGGCATCTTCTTCTTTAAGTCAGCCCTTTATTCATAACCTTGAGGACGAGAATCTTGTTTTATTTTTATGGGGAGGGCAGCAGCTCATTGCTGTGCGCCAGGTCCCAGCCCCAGGTGGGAAAACGGACCCCCCCCACACACACCTGAAACCCAGAAGAGCTGTTCCAACTGCAGCAGCGCAGACCACCAGTCTTCCGCCGGGTGGGCCGGCCATTTGAAATTCCCCCTGGCATGGGGATATTTCTGATCAAAAAGCCCCATAACACAGTGAGGTATTGCAACGTAAGAATATAAAATGGGGACGGAAGCAGTGGCTTTAGAACCAGGAAAGCGAAGGCAACGGACTCTGTGTCTGGATGAGGCCTGAGTCTAAGGCCAGGGTGGGGTCTCTCCTCTTAATAACCACTTCTGGTTTGCGACAGAGAACGAGAGCGAGAGAGCGCACTTGCGACAGCAGCTCCCACCCAGGCTGAGTCACGGGCCTCTCCAGGAGGTCTCTCCCCCCCCCCCATGGTACCACCCTGAACCCTCCTTGCCACACAAGGTGCCTGGGCCTCTCCCTTGCCTGCTTCACCCTCCTTATCTCCCTGCTTGCCTCACCTGGATTTCCAGGAAGTGCAGCGACCTGGCTGGTGCAACCAGAGTGGGGGGTGGCAGCTGGGGGAGGGAGGGGGGAAAGCTGCATCGGTCAAAAGGACAGGGAGTGGTTGTACTGCCCGGCTTTCGTAGCTGCTTTAAAAATGTCTTTTAAAAGATTTTCACTGAGGCGGCAGAGAGGCTGGGGTTGTGGACTGCAAGGACTGTCACAACCCCAGTATGAACCTACGCGGGACCTTGAGATCATCCTCTGAGACCCTTCTCCATGTTCCTCCTCCATGAGATGTTCTGAGTGTGGCAACAGGAGAACAGGGCCTTTTTTGCAATGGCTCCCCGTTTAGCGCCAGGCAAAAAACGTTCCTCTTCAACCAGGCCTTGGGTTGATTGACATCCAGTGCCCTTTAAAATGTGTTTGTGGGAAGAGGGATTGTTGGTTCGTTGTTGTTATTAGTTTTGTTATGTGTTTTATGTTGACATCTTGTAGTTTTATGTTGCAAACCGCTCTGTGATCTTCAGATGAAGGGTGGTTTAGCTCATCATCATTACAGTGGAACCTCTGGTTAAGAATTTAATTTGTTCTGGAGGTCTGTTCTTAACCTGAAACTGTTCTTAACCTGAAGTCACCGCGCCGCCAGGGCACGATTTCTGTTCTCATCCTGAAGCAAAGTTCTTAACCCGAGGTACTATTTCTGGGTTAGCGGAGTCTGTAACCTGAAGCGTATGTAATCTGAGGTACCACTGTATCATCATAACAACAACAGTAATAGAGCCTCCAGCTGCAGGAGTAGTGTACCCCTTGAATAGCAGGTGGCTATGGAAAAAACAGGAAGCTGTTGGCTAGCAGAGAGGAGTGGAGCAGAATGCCGCGGCGAGACTCCTTACGGGGTCTTCGCCACGGGATCACATTCCCCCAGTGCTATACCAGTTGCACTGGCTCCCAGTGGAGTACAGGATCAGGTTTAAGGTGCTGGCTTTAACCTTTAAAGCCCTATATGGCCTAGGACCCTCAGACCTAGGACCCTCGGACCTACGGGACTGCCTCTCCTGGTATGTCCCACGGAGGACCGTATGGTCTTCAAATAAAAACATCTTGGAGATCCTGAGCCACAGGGAGGTTAGACTGGCTTCAACCAGAGCCAGGGCCTTTTCCACTGTGGCCCCAGCCTGGTGGAACGTGCTCTCACAAGAGACCAGGGCCCTGCGAGATTTGGCATCTTTCCGCAAGGCCTGCAAGATGGAGCTGTTCCACCAGGCCTTTGGTCAGGGTTCAGTCTGACTCATTTTCTCTTTGTATAAGAAAAAGCACGAAGGAGGTTTCCCAGCCCGCTCACAGGTCCTTATAATATCAGTGGAAAACAGTTGGTCCTGTCTAGTATTAACCGCTTTCAGTTTTAACCTGAGGATTATCATTTGTCCAGCTTTAACTTTAATTTATTTGAATTATTTTTGGGGTGCATTTTAATCAATTGACTGCTTGTTTTTATGCAGATTGTATTATTTATATGATGTTAGCTGTTCTGAGGCCAGGGAGGGCGGGGTAAAAATAAAAAAAAAATATTATTATTATTATTATTATTGCAGGGATAGTATATACCACCTCCAAGTAGCAGGTGGATGAGAATAAAGCAGCAAGCTGTTGGCTAGCGTTGCTAAATATGGAGCCTCTGGTTGCCAGGGCAGTATACCCCCTGAATAGCAGGTGGGCGAGGATAAAACAGGAGGGGACTGTCGTTGCCCTTTGTGCTTTGGGGCAAAATGTTGAGGCAAAGCCCATGGTGCAGAAGAGAACCTCTGAAAGCTGGATGCCTCAGGCTGACCTTGCAGAGCCTCCATGGATGGGGGCAGTCTACCCTGGAACGCCAGTAGGGACAGAAACACAGGCCTCTCCTCTTGGCCCTGATCCCAAGCCTCATTGTTGCACAGAGGGACAGGGAGGTGTGGGGTGTCGCGGTTTGTGGCTATGCACCGCTAGCCGGTCCTTGAGATGGCCTCAGCCATCCTGTTGCCATCTTAGGCATCGTTGCGCAAGGGCAAGGGAGTTGCAGCACAAGCGGGCAACCGCCTCTTCTTCCCTTTCCACCGCCGTGCCTGTTTTGGGGGCTACACCCTTGTGTCCTGGGCTCACCCTCTGGGACGAATGCTCAAGCGCATTTGAAGCGCATAGGGAGAGGTCCCTGGGTGCTGGTGGGAGGGAGAAATTGCCTTATATGGAGAGAGTTAGGCCACTGGGGCCTTTCCATATAAAGCAAGATTCTAGTCCTCAGGTTTCTGAATAAAGGGCTGATTTAAACAGGAAGCTGCCTTACTCCAGATCAGGCTGTCGTGCATCAAGCTCGTTATTTGTCTGCATTAGCAAAGCAAACACTGTGCAGAGTCGCTGGGGCAGCCCTGCCAGATGGGCGGGGTATAAATAATAAAATTATTATTAGTATTTTAAAAACCCCGCTGTGGTCCCTTGACTTGATCACATCTCCTTCGAGAAATAGACTTGAAGAGAGCCTGTCATTAGCTTGAGGAACAGGTTCATCTATTCGTTATTTATTCTTTCATTTATACCCTATTATATACCATATTTTTCGCTCTCTAAGACGCACCTAGTTTTGGGAGGAGGAAAACAAGAAAAAAAATATTCTGAATCTCAGAAGCCAGAACAGCAAGAGGGATCGCTGTGCAGTGAAAGCAGCAATCCCTCTTGCTGTTCTGGCTTCTGGGATAGCTGCGCAGCCTGCATTCGCTCCATAAGACGCACACACATTTCCCCTTTTTAGGAGGGAAAAAGTGAGTCTTATAGAGCAAAAAATACGGTATTTCTTCCCAGGATCTCAAAGTGGCGGGCGTGGTTCTCCCTTTTCACAACACCCCTGCGAGGTAGCCTTCCCCTGGCCTAGGCCTTACCAAAGGCCGAGTGCCATTCCCTTGCAGCCTAGGGGTATAGTATAGGAACCTTTCACTTTCAAAAAAAAGAAAGTAGCTCTCCCACTTCTAAATTAACCTTATTTTCAGCCGTTTGGGGCCCCTTATCTCAATGGGCCACACAACGGCCCTCCAGAGCGGACTGGCGCTATCTCTAGGCCGCACTTGGAACGGGGAGGGTGGGAGAGAGCCAAGTCTGTTGGGTGGGAGACAACAATTCGCTTTCGCCCCTGTGCCCTCGTTGGGCATGCTGCCATCTCCTCTGCTCACCCTCCTCCGAATAAACCCATTGAAAGGAACGGGCCTCAGTTAGCCGTGCGCATTCACCTTAATGGGTGCTGACTCTCAAGTAGGACCACCATTGGCTATGGACATTAGGACGCCATTTTGGAGCCATCGGGCCTGGAGTCTTGCATGTCCCCACTCTCAAGACATATTGGTGTAGTGGTTAGAGTACTGGACAAGGACCTGGGAAGAGACCAGGGTTCAAATCCCACCCATGGGAGGGGTGTCAGTCTCTCTCTCTTGCCTATCCCACCTCGCAAGATTCTGGTGGGAATTAAACCCAGGAGGGGGGAGAGCCACTTACGCCACCTCCTTGGAGGAAAAGGCAGGAAATGAACGTTATCCCTGGGATACCTCAGCTCGGTAGAGCATGAGACTCTTAATCTCAGGGCTGTGGGTTCGAGTCTCACGTTGGGCAAAAAAGGGGGTTGGGCTAGATGGCCCTTGGTGTCCCTTCCAACTCAACAATTCTGTGATTCTGTGAAATGGGCCCAGGGTGTGTTGGTGCCTGGGATCCTGCCCAGAGGCAGTTGTGCCCACCCCATGCCTCTTGCAAAACGGAGCGTGTTTTTCATTTTCCGAGGTGCATGTCGTCCGATGCCCTTCTAGCCTATCCTAGCCCTGTTAGCAATCCCACCCCCCTTTTGCAAGCCGCCACGCAGCAGTTCCTCTTTCATATCAGCTGCTCTTCTTAAGTGGGTAGTAAACGGACAATCTTATTTCCTCGTTCCCTTGCGCTCTCTCTCTCTCTCTTTCGTTCTCTATTTTCTTCCCCCACCTGGGTGGGCTCTTGTCCAGCTGGCTTGTTCATTTTTTCCTCAGCGGGGTTGAGGGGTGGGAGGGAAGCGGTCTGGCCCCCCACGCTGCAGCTGTGGGCGAAAGAAGAATCGGAAGCCTGCCTGGGGAACCCAGGTGTCCGGGCTGAGGCACCTGTTTGGTGGTGAGCAGATTAAGGGACTTCCCTCCCTGCTCCCACCCGCAGACTTAGAGACTAAGGGCCCATCTGCACTGAACATTTAAAGCAGGATCACGGCTTTCCCAAAGGAATCCTGGGAACTGTAGTTTGCGAAAGGGTGCTGAGGCCTGTTAGGACCTACAGTTCCCAGAGTGGTTTGAACAGTCAATCCCTCTTCCTAGGGGACTCTGGGAACTGTGGCTCTGTGAGGGGAATGGGTGGTCTCCTAAGAACTCTCAGCACCCATAGCAAACTACAGTTTCCCAGAGGAAGCCACGGCTATTTAAAGTGGTATGGAACTGCTTTAAATGCGTAGTACAGACGGTGGGTGTAACTTTGTTAGTTTGCTTTCTATCGGACTGAGTTCTGGTCATAGCTGTCAATTTACAGATTTGAAAATAAGGGACCAGCAGCCTCGAAAATAAGGGATCAACAATTACTTTGATAAAATACATATTTTGTTGCGTGTAAATGGCTTTAGATATCTATTAGGTCCATAAATCACCATATAGCATATATTCAACACAAAAAACAGCAACAATTTGTTGTTGACAAAGCACAGCTGGACATAGAAAGGGCCCCATTACCTTCAGTAGCTTATTTAAGGGACATCACCAATAAGGGACAGCAGCGGAACATGGTGCTGGGATAAGGGACTGTCCCACCAAATAAGGGACGCTTGACAGCTATGGTTCTGGTTTGTCTGTTTTTTTAAAAACAGATTTGAGGGTTGGCAGAGTCCCAGGGCAAAGTTACCCATAGGCAGCTGACTTATTTGGTCACGGGTGTGTTGTTCCACACACACACACACACACACACACACAGAGTGTTCGACTGGGACTATGGAGACCCAGGTTCAAATTCTCACCCAGTTGAGGGACTTTGGGCTGACTCCTGACCTACCTCATAGGGTTGTTGTGAAGATAAAACAAGAGTGGGAAGCAGCTCCTGGGAGGAAAGGTGGAATAGAAATGAAAACACACAAAGCCGCTGCTTTTTCCATATCACACACTCACAACCTGCATCTGGTCAGGTACTACCAGCAGACAAACCCGAACTCAGAGCATCTGGTTGGCAATTGTGAGAATAGGCTACTAGGCTGGCCTGATCTAGAAGCCTCGCCTTACGTTCTGATAGGGGCAGAAACCAGCTCAGATTATTTTGATGGGTGAATAGCCGCAAGAGCCGTCTAGAGCCTCCTGTTTCAGGAGCAGTCTACCTCATTCTCAGTTGCAAGTGAGGAGAGTTGCTATTGAGCTCAAGGTCCTCCTGCTCAACCTCTGTGAGAACAGGATGCTGGGATTAGACGCGGCCTGATCCTGCTGGGCTCTTCTTAGTTTCTTGCGACCTTCCGCAAACCAGATCTGCAGAAGGCTAGGACCAGAGCACTTCCTTTGAGGGGCCTAATTGGAGCCCACTTCCAGTGCCAGGCTGCGAAATGGTGTGTTTCTGAGCATGTTCAGAGTTCAAATGCCACATCCCTCCTGTGAGGGGTCTGGGCATTCCTCCCAGGAAGCGCTCGACACGAGCACCTTTACGAAATAACCCACCTAGTACTTGCCAGGACAACGGAAGGGAGATTTTATTTTATTTTATTTTATTTACATCTTCCAACAAAATTTTGATTTGACGAAACCAGACAGGGAGCGTCCTCTCCAGAGCATGTCCCTGGCCACTAACCCTGGAGAGTCGCTATCAGTCACTGATGACAGTCCTGAGGTCGATGGACCAGATTCTGACTCAGTAGAAGGCAACCACCTATGTTCTTTTGACTAATGGTCCAAACTTCCTAGGTTCCAGTTTAAATCATCCCTTGATGCAAAACCATGAGGACTAGGAACTTCTAATTTGGCAGAGGGAGTTGCTGGAAAGAACATAAGGACACAGGAAGAGCCCTGCTGGGAAACCAGAGCTCAGTGGCCTTGCATGCAGGAGGTCCTGAGTTCAAGTCCCGGCATCTCCAGGTAGGGCTGAGGACGTCCCCTGCCCGAAACCTTAGACAGATGCTGCCAGTCCGTGCAGGCAACACTGAACTCTATGGACCAGTGGTCTGCCTGTTTATAAGGCAGCCCCGTCCTATATCTGGTGCCAGGCCTGTCTCTCCTTGCCATCTCCCCTGGCGCAGTTCTGTGCCCGCCTTGCCCCATCTGTTCAGGAGGGAAGAAACCCTTTCTGCTGGCGCCGTTGCTACCCTGCAGGCTGAGTCAAGCCAGCACTTTCGGGGAGGGACCTGGGTGGGGGCGCGGCTTGGCTCAGCAGGGGCAGCGCCCACCTTGCCAGGTCGCTCGGCAGGGCAGGTTGGGGCACGCCGGCTTGGCTCAGCCCCGCCAGGTGACACAACGCGGCTCGGAGAAGTGGGGCAGGAGGCAAGGAAGTAGGGCGAGGAGCGAGGCTGGTGGTGGACACCCTTTCTGGTCGCTTGGGGCAGGTGGCGTAATGATGTCTCTCCCCCCCCCCACCCCACCCCCGTGATTCCCGGCAGGTGGTATTCAAAGGTACGTCGCCGCTCCTGGCAGCAGAGGGAGAGCGTCCCCATCGTGGCTGGCAGCCGTCCGTCTCCCGGGATTTGGCCACCAAGTGGGTGGCGATCTCTGCACCTTGTGGCAGGGAGTTCCAGAGGGGAATTCTAAGCAGAACCTCCATATTCCAAGGCAGTGTCTCTCGTTCTTGCTTCTTTCTTGCTTTCCCCCCTCTTGCAGTCCATTTTTCCTCACCCGAGGGAGATTTGGGAGAAAAAAAGGATCACCAGGGTTGTGATTTGAGGCAGAATAAATGAGAGATTCATTCCCTCTTCTTCTCTCCAAAGGTTTGGTTCAGCCTTTGTGGAAGCAGGAGGGGACTCTGGAGCATGTGCAGAGTGCACTTTCCACACCGCAAAGCGCCCATTTGCTAGCGTCTGTTGGTTGGTGCTTGATAAAAGTGTCTGTCTGGAGGGGTCATCCTTGCTCGCCTCCACCCTCTCGCCTACCCTGGTGTTTCACAGGTGGAAATAGGGTCAACGTTGTAAAATCCTTGTTGCCTGAGATTCTTGTTCAGAACATCTGCATGCCCAGCCAGCAACATGTGGCTGAAGGCTCTCTTCCCCTTTCTGTATGCTGTTGACCAGATGTTTTGCTAGACTACAAATCCCATCGTCCTTGACCATTGGCCAGACTGGCTGGGGGCTTATGGGAGTCCAAGAACATTGGTCAAACTACAATTCCCAGCATCCCCGGCCATTGGCCATATTGGCTAGGGGGCTCATGGGAGCTGGAGTCCGAGAACATGGTCGAACTACAACTCCCAGCATCCTTGGGGGCTGATAGGAACTAGAGTCCTCCTGGTAGGCGCCTCCGCTGGGTAGATTTATCCATCCTACCCTGTTCAAAAAGCCAAGAGGGTCTTTGCTGCCACCTCATTGAGGGTTTGAAACAAACCAAAACTGCAATTGTCTGCTGCCAAGACGAGCCCGGGCATTGTGCGATGTGACTGGATGTGCGGTGGCGCTCTTGTGTGTGTGTCTTAACACGCATGTGTCCTGGAGACGAGGCCCGCCCGCTTCTAAGATGTTAACTCCCAGAGATCCTGGCAAAGAGTTGCAGCCTTGAAGCAGGGAGTCACACATAGCAAAATCTGAACAGGACACCCCCCCAGAAAAAAACCAGAAAATGATTTTACTTATATATTCATAACATTTAATCCTCCGTCCTTCTCCTCCAAGGAGCTCAAAGCAACGTACAGAGTTCCCCCCTCCCTCCACACTAACCCTGCGAGGTAGGTTAGGCTGGAAGATGGTAACTGGCCCATTGTGACCCCAGTGAGCGTCATGGCCGAGTATGGATTCGAACCCAGGTCTTTCCCGTCCTTGTCCATCTTAACCATCGCAATCACCCCCGATAGGGAAGAGCTGGAGGGCTGCTTCAAGGTCAGATGGTTCTACTTTGAGGATGCCACGCAGATGGCAACTTTTATTTTTGTCACTCTGCAAAGTTGGGTGTGGGGGAGCGGAGGGCCGCATTCTGTTCTGGGCAGCCTGCCAAGGGCCGTGTGTGCTAGCGGTGGGCGGGGCCAGAGGCAAAAGTGGGCGGGGCAGCAAATATAAATTTTGCCTTTGAGCATGGGGCTACACTTGCTCACTTCTCTCTCTCTCTCTCTCTCTCCCTCTCCCTCTCTCTCTCTCTCCAGGCGAGTAAATAAGGCATGTTTTAGTTGACATTCCCGCATTTCAGGGGGTTGGACTAGATGACGCTGAGGACAATATGATCAGAGCTGAAAGGCACATTCTGGCCAGGCAGAAACACGCAAGCAGTGTGTGAAGCCAAGGGCCAGCGGGGGGGGGGGGAGTGTTGCCTGGGGAGAGTCCTGAGGGCCAGATAGCGATATCTCGAGGGCCATATTCAACCCCTGAGCCCGGGGCTCCCCACCCCAGAGCTAATAAGCCTCCACTGACTTTTGTATGCATGTGTCTGTTTGCGAGTTGTACGGCTCACCGCTTCTGCAGCAGCCTCTGGAGTTGGCTGGCCATTAATGGAACCTCCCACTTCAGGGGCAGTCTACCTCCAAGGGCCGGCTGCTCAGCGCATGCCAGAAGGAAAGGCGGAGGAGGAGGGCGGCTCTTCCTTTCATATGGCTTTCGGAAGGCTTCGCGGCCTATGCTTGCCAACTTCCGAAACGGCCTCCGCGGCTGTGCCTTTTTTTGGGAACGGGATGCTCTGTAGTCAGGCATGTGTGCTTTGATCCATGCGCCATGGGACGCCACGCGGTCTCTCACTCACACGCTGATTTCCACAGATTGAAGCACAGGAGCTGCCCAAGCCATGCCTTCCAGGACAGTTGGCAACCCTGCTTTGTGTTTATACGGACGGAGCACAGAGTCTGCGAGGAGCTTGTGTGCGCATGTGAATGCCAAAGGACTCCGCGCCTCGCTTTTCTTACAAGCTTCTCTTAAATTATCTGCTTGCTGATCAGCCTCAGGTAGCTTCTGTGCTCACCACAACTGCTTCTCCCGCACCTGGGTGGGTGAGTGGGTTTAGAGGCGAGGCCTCCAAACCGGCGCGATTTCCCAATAAATGTCATGAGCAGCCATTTCACATTTTCAGAGGCTTCCGAGGGGTCCCCGCACCTCTTGCCTTGCGTCCAAACGACCCTGCGAGGCAAGCATGTGGCGTTGTCCCCCTCACCCTCAATAGGGCGGGAGGGGAAACGCCGAGGGATGCGCACGGCGAGATTCGAACCCGGGACTGTTTCCTGACTTGTAGCCTTCGCCGCACTTGGCTGGCTGCTCGCTGGTGGTGGTTAGTGTGTGTGTGTTTTTCCGGGTGGGTGCCTTTCCGGGGAGCAGGGAGAAAGCAGGGTGAACCCCCCTGCCGGGCTCTCCGTTCGAGGCTGGAGAGCGTGGCAAAGGGTTAAGAAGGTTTGAGGGTGGGGTGCTCACAACCTGGGGTGTGGGCGTTGCCGCCTGTTTGAGGTGGGATCCTGCCTGCCTGCCTGCCTGGCTCAGAACTGTTTGCTCCTTCGAGAGAGTGAGAGAGAGAGGGGGAGAGAGGTAAGTGGCAAGGGTGAATCGCCGGGGGTGGCTGAGGGATGTGTTTGGGCAAAGGGGGGCTTGGAGAACGGGCGCTCCAGGTGCCAGCCCTCCTGAGATGAGCCTTTGAGGGTTCGCTGGCAGCCTCTCCGCCAGAAATGTTTGCCCGCTTGGCAGGGTTCTGCGGAGAGGTTCCAGAACCAAGCAGAACTGGTCGAAGGGCCCTGCAAAAGTGTCGGAAGCTGTAATTTTAGCCCTTTCCGGAAGCTATAGGTGCTGGGTTCGGGTGGTGGCAAAGGGGGGGGGCCCTCTCCCTGCCCCTTGCTACCCTCTTGGGGCAGCTTGGCAAGGGGTTTCTGCCCCCCAGCTGTGGGGCCTGGCTGTTTTGAGGCGAAGGGGGGCATTTAAACTGGTTCTGCTTTTACGTTCCGAAGATTATGAAATTATGTGTGTTTGTGTGTGTGTTTCAGTATCAAACATAACCTAGGCAAGTGGCTGTTTTTGGCATCCTTTAACCGCCCCGTCATATCCGCAACCGAGCCCCCCAGTGTGTATCCTAGCCCCCCACATTTCCACCACATGTTTTTGGGTCTCTGTGGTTTTTATTCCCTCCCCATTTTGTAATATATGATTTCCGCTTGGGTAGTTTTCCAAAGTGTGTCAGTTGCCGCGTCCCCTTGGAATTCTCTCTCTCCCCCCCCCCCCCAGATCGAGTGGGGGTGTGTGCTGTGCTCTTTCTGTGGGGTGCTTTCCCTTCCTCTATCTCCTGCTGTCGGAGGATTCCTTCAGTAACTGGAATCCACCGTCTCCTTCCATAATTGAAATTTGGCACAAACTGATTCACCCTTGGAGAGGCGTTGGTGGGAGGGGAGGAGAATGAGCTCTGGTAGGACTTTCATATCTCCGGTGTTGTGGCACAGGTTTTGCTTGCTTGCTTCCTTGAAATCCTCTGGATTTAGTTTGACACCTCAGCCATGCTTCTAGTCCTCTGTGTGTGTGTTTGCGGGGGAGAAACTGCAGAGATCTGTGAAAAGCTTTTCCGGTGCCATCGTCATGTTTTGCGAGGGGAACTCCGCTTTCTGTAGTTCAGTTTCCTTCTTTCTTTATTAAATGGCAAGTTGGCAGATTTTCTTTTTTAATATACGTAGATTCTATCAGCAAAGTTACTTCAACATAAACCCATTTTGCACAACTCCCGTGTTTCTGTTTCAGTTCGTCCTGTTCATCTCCGGTTTCCCACTCCCAACCTCTCCTTGCCCACCGAAAAAGTACCCTATTTTTTGCTCTATAAGGGGAAATGTGTGTGCGTCTTATGGAGCGAATGCAGGTTGCGCAGCTATCCCAGAAGCCAGAACACCAAGAGGGATCGCTGCGCAGCGATCCCTCTTGTTGTTCTGGCTTCTGAAATTCAGAATATTTTTTTTCTTGTTTTCCTCCTCCAAAAACTAGGTGCGTCTTATGGTCTGGTCCGTCTTATAGAGCAAGAAATATGGTAATCTCAAAAACTTATGAAGGGCAACCAGATTGCTATTAGGGTGGATGAGTCCAAGTTCAGAATTTTCGTATTATTATAATAATTATTAAATTTATTACCAACCGCCACCAGAAAGTAGCCAGCCCTTCACCAGCAGGTCCCAGGGGATGTTGCGACCATTTCAAATCTGGTATTAAAAATGGTTTAAACTGATTATAGTCTCAGGAACAGGGTGGGCCTTGAAAGCACACACCTCAGATGTTGTAGGCCAGAGTCGAATCATAGAATTGTGGATTGGAAGGGACCCCAAGGGACATCTAGTCCAACCCCCGCAGTGCAGGAAGCCCAACTAAAGATGCGTGCCTTCAGCATCCCCAGAAAGCTGTGCAGTGGAGAAGCCAGGCATACCTCTGTGGGGAGGGAGTCCCGCAACTGAGGGGCTGCCACCGAAAAGGCCCTCTCGTTTGCCACTGCCACCCCAAACAACTGAGGGGGGTGGAATTACCAAGGTGCCCCCCCCAAGGACGGTCTGTGGGGAAGGGCGAGGCCTCTCAGATATTTGGAGCCTAAGTTACCTAGGTCTTTGGGTGCTGGCATTTATTAGCACTTTGAATCGGGCCCGGAAACTGAAATTTTCCAGTCACAGTTGAAATCGGGCCTTAAACGGGCAGTCAGTGCTGATTTCCGCATCTGTGCAAAGATGTTTTTTTACAACTCATCAGAGATGTGGCTGGGAAATGATGTGAAACCCATCCTAGGTTGAAGTTGGGTCTTGTTGTCCCAGGAAAGGTGGTTGGCTAGGGGCTTAATATGCATGCAGGTAGCTACAAATTCTGCTGTCCATCTCTCAGCACTGCGGTTTGCAGGTTGGGAGCCCATTCGTAGTGCTCAGGGGACTAATCCTGTTTTTACCACCCTGAGCACCTGGAAATGTGCGATGTAGCAAAGCTTGGGGGAAGGAAGAGACATAACCACTTTCCTCCGCTGCTGTGCCGCCCGACCCACGCTGCAAAAGGATGTCGGTTTTTATTTTCTCAAAAGAGGTTTTGTCAGGGTGTAGGAAGCTGCCCTGTACAGAATCGGGTCCTCGGTCCATCAAGCTCAGTATTGTGATTGCTGACGGGGCAGCTGTGTACCTGTCCTTACCTGCAGCTAGCAACAAATTTATCCAGTTTGTCCAGTCCTCCTTTAAAGCCATCCACGACAGTGGCCACCGTTGCAGGTTTGATCCCTGTCTGGGACAGCTGCATATTCCTGCAATGCAGAGGGTTGGACGAGATGGTCCTTTACAATTCTCAGATTCGGCATGGAGGTTTCTGGGTACCAGGTTTGGCGACCGCAGTTTAAAAACCCCTGCCTTACCTCCATATTGAGTACCATTTCCATTTCCACCTGTTCTTTTCTCCTTGCTTATTGGGACAAGTGAACTGCTGTAAGAGCAAGCTACAGCCAAGTGATGTAATTGAGATCACCGAGTCGTAGTGTTGGAAGAGGGGATCCATGGGTCATCTAGCCCAACCCGCTTTGCGAGTGGACATTCTGTTGTGGCGACCTAGATTCAAGGTGCCATTTGGCACCAACTTATATACCCGAGTTTCTAACACTAAACCTGAGCAACTGGTATTCAGAGGCACTGCCTCCAACAGAGGAGGGGAAACACAGCCGTTGTGGCTTGCAGCCATCAGTAGCCTTTGCCTCCCTGGATTTGCCTGGCCCCCCATTTAATGCCATCAAAAGTTACTGGCCGTTGCTTACCTCCAGTGGGAGCAACGTCAGAGCCTTTGGATCAGCCTACTCTACATGGACTTGTATAAGACAGCATGCTCCAGATGATGTATCGATATAGAGTGATACCTTGGTTGTCAGAACTTCATCCGTTCTGGGAGTCCATTTGACTCCCGAAACCGTTAGAAAATCAAGGCGCAGCTTCAGAATGTCTGCAGGAGCTTCCTGCACTCAATCAGAAGCCATGTCGGACATTCGGCTTCTGAAAAATGTTTGCAAACCAGAACACTCACTTCTGGGTTTGCGGCTTTCGGGAGCCGATTTGTTTGGGAGCCAAGCCGTTCGACAACCAAGGTACCACAGTATCATCCAAAGCCAGTTTGAAGTCCATATTTTTATATTAGTATCATAGTTTTTGACCTTGCGATAGATTGCGAATCATGACGTGTGCATGTGCTTTGGAAAAACCACAGTGGGGAAAACCACAAAGCCTAGCTCCGTCCTTATTTCAGCCATTGTGATATATCAGAATATTGCGATGTTTAATAAAGGTAAAGGGAACCCTGACCATTAAGTCCAGTTGTGGATGACTCTGGGGTTGCAGCGCTCATCTTGCTTTACTGGCCAAGGGAGCCGGCGTACAACTTCTGGGTCATGTGGCTAGCATGACTAAGCCGCTTCTGGCGAACCAGAGCAGTGCACGGAAACGCCGTTTACCTTCCCACCGGAGCGGTACCTATTTATCTACTTGCATTTTGACGTGCTTTTGAACTGCTAGGATGGCAGGAGCAGGAACAGAGCAACAGGAGCTCACCCCGTCGCGGGGATTCGAACCGCCGACCTTCTGATCAGCAAGTCCTAGGCTCTGTGGTTTAGACCACAGCACCACCCGTGTCCCATTGCGATGTTTAGCTGGTGATATATCACGAAGTTTAAAACCAGATACCACCCAGCCCTAAAGAGTATTATGACCTAACCTTAACCCTTGCCTGCCCCTTACTGTCCTCAGCCTCCCTCTTTCTCCCTGGTCCACCCAGGACCCACTGAAATGGGCTCCTTCGACAGATGACCATTTTGTTTCTTTCACCATTTAAAAACTGAACTTCTCATGGGCAAAATTCAGTGCACCTTGGCTACCGGGACTTTCGGCTTGCTGGGTTTTTGGAATTTGGCAACATGTACTGTCTCTGCACACCTCCATCTCCTTGGGAAGAGTCTTTCCTCCGAACAGGTCAAAGTGGTTTACATAGTTCCCCCCCACACCTTTTCATCTTCACAACAACATTGCGAGGTAGGTGAGCCTCAGAGATAACAGACCAAGGTCACCCTGTGAGATTTGTGGCCAAGTGGGCAGGTGGGGATGTGTTCAACTCAAACCCTCCAGTCTTGGTCCAACCCTCTAGCCACTACACCACACTGCCTCCTGTGGGGAAGGGGGGGAGAGAAGCTACGCTTGCATTTTGCCAGCTGGCGTGTTTCAAAGTTGCGAGTGGAAAGAAAATAGTAATGATCTCTGTCTCACTTGGAGACCGAAACAGAAGCACCATTGGCTTCCGTTGTCTCGGAAAGTCGCACTTCAAAGCATCAGCAAACGCAGCGATGGCAATGAAAGGAACTTTTATCTGATTTTCTTTTAAAAATAGACAATCCAAATAGTCAGCGTGGGGTTTTATTTTTTTTTTAAATTCTTAAAAAAACACCCCAGAGACTGTCTCCTAAAGACAGAACTGCCGTCCTTATTCAGGATGCTTTCAGACCTTGTTGGACCACAGCTGCCATCCATCCCCAGCCAGCAGGACCAATAGTCAGGGGGGATGAAGTTTGGGGGAATCTAGAGGGTTACAGATCCTCCACCCCAGTCTTGGACACATGGCGCAGCCAATCAGGGATCACATGGCCCAGCCAATTAGTGTTAAAGGCATTTACAGAGCTGTAAAGCAAGGTTGGGGAAGCTGGGGGAATGTTCAGATGTTGTTGGGCCACAGCTCCCATTAACCCTAGTCCGCCTGGCCAATGGTCAGGAGGGATGGGAGATGAAATTCAGAAAAAATCTAGCGGGTCACTGCTTCCCTCTTCTCAGGCTGTGAGAGGTGGGGTCCTACAGATCCTGGAAGTGAGGAATTGGAGTCAGGAGGAGGGTTAGAGTGGGAAGGCGGAAGGAGAGAGAAATGGAAGCCTATTCTCTCTCTTTTGTTCTCCCAAATTCATGGAGGATAAAGGCTCTCGATTGGCTACTAGCTGTGCTCCGCCTCCACAGCTAGAGGCAGCAGCGTGTGGCGTGGTTAAACTGTGGAACTCCCTGAGACAGGAGGCAGCGATGCTCCACCATCTTGGATGGCTTTAAAAGAGGTTTGGACAAATTCCTGGAGGTGAACGCTACCCGTGGCTACTAGCCATGGTGGTTGTGCTCTGCCGCCACAGTAGGATGCAGCGATTCTTCTGAGTACAATGGTACCTCGGGTTAAGTACTTAATTCATTCCGGAGGTCCATTCTTAACCTGAAACTGTTCTTAACCTGAAGCACCACTTTAGCTAATGGGGCCTCCCGCTGCCGCCACACGATTTCTGTTCTCATCCTGAAGCAAAGTTCTAAACCCGAGGTACTATTTCTGGGTTAGCAGAGTCTGTAACCTGAAGCGTATGTAACCTGAGGTACCACTGTACCGACCTGGAAAGCACAAGAGGAAAGGGCCGCTCCCGTGCTCAGGTCATAGCTGTCAACGTTTCCCTTTTTCTAAGGGACATTCCCTTATTCCGAATAGGATTCCTCGCAAGAAAAGGGAAAAGTTGACAGCTATGGCTCAGGTCCTGCTTGCTGGCTCCCCACTGGTTGGCCACTTGAGGAAACAGGAGGCTGGACTAGATAGGCCATTGGCGTTCTTGAGACGCTGAGGACTAGCCTCATGCGCTGTGGCCTTGCAACACAGAAACTTGCTTTCTTTTACTTTCAGCGCCTGATCTGTTTCGGACCTGATTCACCACCCACTAGCCAAACTAAACACGCTCTCTCTTTCTCTCTTTCTTGGCCCTGTCCAAGTCTAAGCCAGCGCTCCTTTTCCTGCAAGCTGCAACAACTGCGTTGCTGGACATTTTTTTTAATATGTTCCTGAAGCGTATGACTATTTCAGTCTCCCCCCCCCCTTTCTTAAAGAGACCACGTTGTTTAGGGGCTGGGAATCCTCCCACCCATCTGAACCACTCCCTTCCCCTGGGAACTCGCTAGCAGCAAAGTCACATCAGGGCGGCTGTGTGGTTTTGCGTTGTGTTGTGTGTGTGTGTGTGTGTTTTATGGTACGAAAGCCTTGCTCTCTCCTGCTTGCTCCCAGCTCTCTGGCAGGCGGGTTCCTTTCCTTGCCAGGGTCCTCCTGACCCAGGGGAGAGGCTCTGCGTGTACCGGGGGCCGTTCCCAGGACCTGTTTGGGCACGTCCCCTTCCCACCCATCGCCTGCCTGGCACCGCTCGGGAGCCCTGGCGCAAAGGCCGCCTCCCCTCCTTCTGTCCTTCAGGGCCGGTTTGCAACAGAGTGATTAATGGGCGTTGGGTAGGAAAAAGTACAGCCGGTTCCTGAGGCTGCCTGCCAGTGCCCAGGTGTTGCCACCCTTGGCTTCCCTGCCCTGCAGTCCGCTTCCTTGACTTAGGCAGATGAGAGTATCCCAACACCCATGGCGGGAGCCCAGCGCCACACCCGAGTTGGGAATTTCTGATAAGAGGAGCCTGGTTATCCGAATCAGGCCAGTGACCCAACTCATCGGTCCTTCTGTTCTGTAGATCAGTGTTTCCCAACCTTGGGTCTCCACCTATTTCTGGACTCCAACTCCCATCATCCCTAGCTAGCAAGATCAGTGGTCAGGGGTGATGGGAATTGTAGTCCAAAAAAACAGTTGAAGACCCACGGTTGGGAAACACTGCTCTAGATGCCCCACTGGAAAATGGTTGAGTTAGCCTGGCAACCATGCCTCTTTCCATTTTATTTTTATTTTCCCCATGCTCAAGCAGGGCTGGATTAACCATTAAGCAAAATAAACTTGATGGTTGTGGACCCTCCTTCCTTAGAGGTTTTTTTTTAAGCAGAGGTTGGGTGGCCCTCTCGTGGATGCTTTCGATCTGAAGATTGCTGCATTGCAGCCGGGTTGGGCTGGATGACCCTGGGGGTCCCTTCCAACTATCCAATTCTGTGATTCTAAGCATGTGATGATGGCATCAAGGGAAGGGAGGCACCACAATTTTTTTTTCCATTTTAACCAAATTAATGGTCACAAACTGCTCAGCTGAGTGTTCGTTTTCTCAGTTGAAGTACATGGAAAAAATCGCAACAGAACAACTTTGCGGCAAAGCGTGCTGGGGTGCCTTATGTCTCCTAAGTATTGAAGCAGGCGGGCTACGTAAGGATCTGATCCAAGACTTTTCAATTAGAAAAAGGAGGAAGGTTTTCCAAGTGTAAATAAAGTTGGAAGTACAGTGGTACCTCAGGTTAAGTACTTAATTTGTTCCGGAGGTCCGTTCTTAACCTGAAACTGTTCTTAACCTGAAGCACCACTTTAGCTAATGGGGCCTCCTGCTGCCGCTGCGTGATTTCTGTTCTCATCCTGAAGCAAAGTTCTTAACCCAAGGTACTATTTCTGGGTTAGCGGAGTCTGTAACCTGAAGCGTATGTAACCTGAGGTACCACTGTATTCAAAACAAGCATTATTTTCCATCTTACTGTAGTTTTTTTTTCGTAACGTTTCAAAAAATAAAATTTTGTTCTACGGTCTATTATTGTTTATAGTTTAAATTGGATATATATGGGGGGGCACCAAAATATTTTAAGTGCTTAGGGGCCTCAATAGGTCTTAATTTGGCTGGAGTCTCCTCCTTCCCCCTCCCTGCTTTTGGTGTGGGGTGGGGTTCAAGCCAGGAGAGAGCTAGCTGTGCTATCCTCCTCCAGGTGTGCTAGATGGGCTGGATCCAGCAGGCTGTTTTTACATTGCCGGACTCCAACTCCCATTAGCTCGCACCAGGCAGCACCAATGACCAGGGATGACGGGAGTTGTAGTCCAGCAACATCTAAGGCCCGCAGGTCCTGCATCTCTGCTTCTTAAGCTTGCTAGGAATCTGCCTTGATGCCGCTCAGACTCTTGGTTCATCAGTCCCAGTGCTGGTTCCCCTGTTTGGCGGCAACTCTCTCTGGCAGAAAAGGGTTGTTCCCATCTCGTTCCCTCTCGCTTGCGGGTTTGCCAGAGGGGCATCTGGTTGGCCACTGTGCCATCCTGGGCCGCATGGGGCTTTGGCCTGACTCAGCTGGGTAGAGCCTGTGGCAGATGGGGGCACTAGGGAGGAAGAGGGCGACGCAGAACAGCAACTCATGCAGAGCAGCAGCAGGCTGTCTCCTGTAAGAGGCAGGCCCAGGTTCTGGCATTGAGGCATGGCAGGATCAGATGGGAGAAGGTGGGACAGCAAACTCATGCAGAGACACAACAGGGCCCCCTCCTCTTCCTGTAGCTCAGTGGTAGATCTTTTCAAGGCAGAAGGTTCAAGCCCCAGTTGTGTCTCCCCGTAGGGCTGCGAGAGACTCCCTGCCTAAAACCCTAGAGGCCTGCTGCCAGTCAGTGTAGGGAATCCTGTGCTAGGCTGACACCGTCAATGGCGGCTTCCTGCGTTCCTCCTCAATGCATAGGCGTCGCTCCTTGAGGCAATTTTGCAACACACAAGTTTGGAAATGAGTAATAGACACATACAGCTAATAACTCGCCCAGCTAATATTTGGGGATTGCAGGAGCTACCGAGTTGCCTTTCGCTGGCCAGTCTTTTCCTGGGCGCTTCACTGCGGCTTCTTGCAACACAGGTGTTTCTAAGACGATCCCTCAGACATCACTGGGATCCCTTGGGGGCAGCCATCCAAGGTGTTTTGGGGCCTTTGGTTTGGGAGGGAGATATTTGGAAGAGGGGCAGTGTGCCATCTGACACATCTGACACATTTGGCTGCATAAGGTCCCAGGGTCAGTTCTGGGTTTTGATCATTCAGGAGCCAAAACGTCCGAGAACTAGGCTGCTCGACTTCCAAGGTATGACTGTACTGGAGACCCATTGCAAGTCAGGGTAGCCCGCAGACGGGGAACCTGTGCCCAGACTCCCAGCTCCCCCAACCTCAGCCAGCAGGGCCAGGAGTTGGGGCTGTGTGGGGACTCCAGAGGGCTGCAAGGCCCCCCAGCTGTGGGCTAAAGCAGGGATCAGGAACCTTTTTCAGCCGTGGGCCGGTCCACCGGCCCTCAAACCATGTGGTGAGCCGGACTATATTTTTTTTGGGGGGGGAGTGAACAAATTCCTATGCCCCACAAATAACCCAGAGATGCATTTTAAATAAAAGCACACATTCTACTCATGTAAAAACACGCTGATTCCTGGACTGTCTGTGGGCTGGATTGAGAAGGCAATTGGGCCGCATCCAGCCCATGGGCCTTAGGTTGCCTACCCTGGGCTAGAGTGTCAGACTCGAAGCACAGAAGGTAAAGGGACCCCTGACCATTAGGTCCAGTCGTGGCCGACTCTGGGGTTGCGGTGCTCATCTCGCTTTATTGGCATGACTAAGCCGCTTCTGGCAAACCAGAACAGCGCACGGAAACGCCGTTTACCTTTCCACCAGAGCGGTACCTATTTATCTACTTGCACTTTGTGCTTTTGAACTGCTAGGTTGGAAGGAGCAGGAACCGGGAAATGGGAGCTCACCCTGTCGCGGGGATTTGAACCGCCGACCTTCTGATCGGCAAGCCCTAGGCTCTATGGTTTAACCCACAGCACCACCCGCGTCCCTAGTGAAGCACAGAAACTTGGCTCCAAATCCATAAAAGGTATCAGTGTTGGGTGACCTTGGGCTGGATAGTATCTCTCAGGCTCGCCTACCTTCCAGGGCTGTTTGGAGGAAAGGCTATAGGCATTCCCCAGGCTCCTTTGGATGAAACTTAAGACAGGAACGTAATGCAAGCGTCTAACCGTCCCGATCGACTTAAGGAATGTTCTTCTTTGGCAAGATAGCATCCTGATTATTATTTTTTAATGCCTTTGCCATGAGTACTACAATACTTTAGCTTTCAGCCCCCCTCCCTTGAGCCAGAAGCGGTCTCTTGAGTTTCTTAAGCCGGTCAGGTTCTTGAGCATGTCTAAGCAGCCAAGCCAACCCCCACCTGCAAAAGTGCTTTAAAATCCCAAACTTGTACTCCGTTTGCATCTTAATTCCCTAACGTCCAGCACTCGGAGCTGCCTGCCCGAGTTAGTGAACATTTGGCAAACACGTCTCTTCCGTAATAAGTTGAACCCCCATCGGTTCTGTTAGGTGGTGTTTTGTTTTAAGTTAAAAAGGAGACTTTTGCTTTTTGACCATCTTACTTTGCGTCCCATCGTAGGAGAAGTTGACGCAGATCTTTGGATCATGTCATGTCAACGACGTCTGTGATGTGCCGATTGGCTAGGATGCCTGAGGTCACACCCCCAACATACATCGAAAACACACCTGTACCACTTCGGCAATCATGGCTTCCACCCCACCAAAGAATCCTGGGATCTGTAGTTTCCCCCATCACAGAGCTACAATTCCCAGAATCCTTAACAAACCACAGTTCCCAGAATCCTTTGCAGGAAGCCATGCACTTTAAATGCGGCAGTGTGACCTGACTCCCACTGGTAGGAAAAGGCCCTACTTTTCAATCCTCAGCAACTTCAAGGAGGCCTGGGAATCTTCCATCTGATACCCTGAAGAGTCTGTGTGGACAGTCGTAAAATCGCAGAGTTGGAATCTCTCCCCCTCTCTATTATATTGCTGAAATAAATCAAATAAAGAAATATGGGTGGATTGGGCAGGGGAACCAGGATTTTTGTGTGTGGAAGGACTGTGAGTTCCACATCCAGACAAGCGCAGAATTATTTCAGTTCTAAGAATACACGCTTGGCTTCAGTTAGTGGATTTGAAACAAAAAACGAAGTAGATCCTGCAAGTCTGAAGTTGTGTGGATGTACAACAAGTATACAACGGGCAGCAGGGCGTATGCCTTACAAACAACCTAGGGTGTGAGAACCAGGGATTTTATGACCGCACAAGGCTTTGTTGTCTCAGGACGCTCAGGTCCTTTAGTGCTGCTTTAGGATTGGAATTGTTTTTCAAGTTGTTCAATAGTTTGGATGTGTGTGTGCCCTCCGTTACGACATAAAGACAATTAATTATAAGATGCTTTGGAGAGTTCAAAGCTCTCCCTGAACTTATCAGGCCAATCTTGGCTGCAGCCCTGTGAGGTAGGCTGGCTTGGCTGTCCCCTTTATGGGGCGGCGGAGACTGAGAACAGGGCAGCTTTGCCCCCGAGCCGTGTCATGCGTTGGCTGGTGTGAGATTCAAATCTTGAGACTATCCGACTCGCACCCGACATTCCCGAGACTTGAGATTGCTTCCACGCTCGGCGCTTTGCTTCTGCCTTAATTAACTTTCCCATACTTGCAAAGCAGAGTGTGAACTTTCAGCAACAAAACTTTGGTTTTTCTAAGCTTCTTCCTTGCATTAAAATTTGGCTCAGGTGTGTGTCTTTACCAGTGCCTCTTGAGGACTAGCAGCCTAAGGTGCCGGCTGGGCAGGAGCTGGATTTGCTAAATATCCAGTAAATCCCAGGTTCCGGTAGGCAACTGGAACAAAAAACCGAAAACCCAACACAATTCCAAGCTGGACTGAAAAATGCGCAAATTTTAAAACTCTTGACCCCGCCCCTTGTCCCACCTGGCTCCGCCTCTGACCTGATCCTCCATGACCTGCCAAATCCCTCTAGGCTCCGCCCCCACCATGCCTGGGATTCCGTCCTAGCTGAAAATTCTCCTAGGCCCTGCCTTCACCCCACCAAGCCCCGCCTCCCCATCCAGGCTCCGCCCCTTGCACATCGCTGTTACTTCTGCGGTCTGCTGGTTCTGGGGCTGATGCCCAGGACGGCCGTCACAAATGCAAGGGGAACCGCAGGGCTTAGTGTCTCTTTTGGGGGGAATTCTAGCTGATTCAGCTTTTCTCTAACCCCTGTGTGGCAAACAACACTCTCCAAATTCCCCCTTCGCTGCATTCATCCTCTCCCCCCCCCCTTTTGCATCTGGTCACCCTCCATATTCAGGGCTTCCCGTAAATGCGCAAAGCCCCAGCGCCCATAGATGTGCACTTTTGGCCCTGGCCTCCCGGCCCTTATCTCTCAGCATCTCCCCCGAGAGCGGCGGCGGAGGTGGAAAACCCCCTCCTCCAGTCACCGCCGGGATAGCTCAGCCCTGCTGCAACATCCGCCACCCACTTTTTAAATTCTTCTTAAAACGGAGGCAAACAACTGCCTGGGAGCTACATTCCCCCCCCCCCCGCCACACACTCTCTGCACCCTGGCCATCCCTCAATCATGACACCCTCTAGGCATCGAGGGACTACAACTCCCATCATCCCTGAGCATAGGCTGTATGTGTGTGGAGGTCAGTGGGAGCTGGGAGCCCCCGTCAGTGAAGACCACCAACCTTAGATGGCCTGAAAAGAGGAGTGGGCCTGTAGAACTTTGCAGCCTAGACCGTGGCTGGCTCCCAGTGATAGAAATTCAAGTACAGTGGTGCCTCGGGTTACTGATGTTTCAGGTTACAGACGCTTCAGGTTACAGACTCCGCTAACCCAGAAATAGTACCTCAGGTTAAGAACTTTACCTCAGGATGAGAACAGAAATCGTGTGGTGGCGGCGCAGCGGCAGCAGGAGGCCCCATTAGCTAAAGTGGTGCTTCAGGTTAAGAACAGTTTCAGGTTCAGAACGGACCTCCAGAACGAATTAAGTACTTAACCCGAGGTTCCACTAAGTGCGAAATGG
Organism: Podarcis cretensis; assembly: GCF_951804945.1. Lineage (NCBI taxonomy): Eukaryota > Metazoa > Chordata > Lepidosauria > Squamata > Lacertidae > Podarcis > Podarcis cretensis. Next base: position 10,263,738 of record NC_137186.1, read on the forward strand.
CACCTTGAATCTAGGTTGCGGTAGCCACAACAGAATGTCGATTTGCCACTGGGGGGGTTGGACTAGATGACCGCTGGGGTCCCTTCCAGCGCTACGATTCCATTATCTCAACTACATTGCTTGCCCTTACAACAATTCACCTTCCCCAGGAGGAGAAGCACGTGCAGGGGAAATGGAAATGGTATTAACTATGGAGCAAGGCAGAGGTTTTTTAAACTGTGGGGGAAATGCAGAGACTACTTCACAAAACAGTGCCCTAAAATACATACCTGGACTTGTTTTGATGAATGTCTGCAGGAGACTTTGTGGATATTTAAGTTAGAATTAGAAAAATCTTAATAATTATTCATAAAGGAAACAGTTTATAAGAAGCAAATAAGGAGTCCAGGTACAGGATAAAGGAAGTCTTTTATTTGGTTGTTTGTATTGTATGTTATGCTCATTGTATGTTATGTTCATGTTTAATGAGGGTGGATTTATGTATTGGGGGGGTGGGGGTTTATGTTATGTTGTAAAAAAAATTCCAATAAAAATTTAATTTTTTTTTTTAAAAAACCTGTGGTAGCCAACCTGGCTCCCAGAAATCTGCATGTGGTCACAACTGGACCTGTGGCAATAGCAAAACGCGCCTGGCGCCTGGCTAATTTCTAACACCGCCGGCTCCTTTGTCTGTCCCAGAGGGTTATTTATTGAGCCTCTAAGGGGCTGTTTAGTGTGGATTGGCTAGCCAGCTTGACTTTGAAGTTGGGAACCTTTGGTTCCTTTCATGGCCAGTCTGAAGAAGTAGCCAAACCCGACGGATAAGTTCTGAGTATTTGGCTGGGCATGGCGACGCTGAACCCTGCAGCGGAGGCATTTGCCTTGCCCGCTCGGCCATGCTCCGAGGGGCCCGAAAAGGCCCCTGTAATTTTTTCCCCATCAGATGTTGGAGGGTATCGTTTCTGAAACCTGGGTTCCGAAATCTCTCTCCTGGGTGACGGAGGAGACAGCTTTCGAGTGGTTGAGAGGCCGTGGGTGTGATGAGCCGCCAAGCACGCAATTCTCACAGACCCCCCCTTGGCCTGCCGCAGCAAAAAAATCTTTTGCTGAAAACAGGAAAAGGTGTCAAACCCCAGAGCTCCCACGTCAAAGGTGCAGGGTGGGGGGGACGATGGGGGGAACGGTTGCTCCGTAAAGATCTGGTTTGGGTGTCGCTAGATTTGTTGCCGAATCTTCCCCTTGTACACAGTTTTTCGGCCGACAATGACAGCTTGATCGCACCCAGGGCATTCGCGATGGAAAATTGCCGTCTAGCTCAGCCTTCGAGCCCCACGTTGGACAAAAAAATCCCTGCATTTTAGAACTTTGGACTAAATGACCCCGCTGTGTGATTCAGTGATTGTCCACACGGACTTGCAGCAACTGTCCAAGGCAGGCATAGGCAAACTTGGCCCTCCAGATGTTTTGGGACTACAGCTCCCATCATCCCTAGCTAACAGGACCAGTGGTCAGGGATGATGGGAGTTGTAGTCCCAAAACATCTGGAGGGCCGAGTTTGCCTATGCCTGGTCCAGGGTATCAGATAGGAGATTCCCAGGCCTCCTTGAACAGCTGAGGAATGAATGTAGGGCCGCCTTCTACCACTGAGTCATGGCCTTTCCCCTAGAAATAAGCTAAGATTCTGGTCCTCATGATTCTAGAAGATAGGAACACAGGAAGCTGCCTTACACTGAGTCGTCTAGACCGCTGCCCCATCTAGCTCAGGACTGTCGACACAGGCTGGCAGGGGCTCTCCCGGATTTCAGGTAGGGGACATTCCCAGCCCCACCTGGAAATGCAGGGACTTGAACCCGGGACCTTCTGCATGCAAAGCAGGTGCTCTCCCACTGAGCTGGGGTGCTTCCCACCCCCCCAGGGCTGCTCGCAATACACCTCCATCCTGGATTACAAAAGGGTGCAGTCGCAAGCTCACAGGTGAGACCGGGCTCAGGGCAAGATTGCTTCATCGCCCCAGCCTGAGCCAAATGGCTGTTGTATCAGATCTTGGTGTGTAAACTCTCTGCCATAGGTGGGGAAATGATTCGAGCACAGCAGGTAGCTGGAGTTTATTGTGGGGTAAGGCGACATGATGCCCCGCCGTTTAGATTAGTTCAGGATCATCTCCCTCTTTGAGATGGATGTGTAAGGCTAGAATGCCAGCGAGCATGCACAGAGTGCCTTTCTCTTGGCACTGACGTCTTGCTGGCATTGCAGGTTTGGGGCCCAAGGACTCTCATTTAAAACAAGGCAAACAAATATAAGAATGTGTGATGGTAAGAATTCTCATTTTGGATGACGAGAGCCTGATCTGAATGCCTGCTCACTCAAGGAATAAGTGGACTTATTCAGACTCAGTTTTCCCCACCTGTGAAATGGAATCGCAGTGCTCTGAGTGGCTGTGGTGACTAACCTGGACCATCATTTTAAGATTGTTTCTGAGACAAGCTTTATTCCTCTGGTTTTTACACCTTTTGGATACTGGCTTGTTCCTTCATCTTTGAAAGCCTAGTTCTTGATTCCTCATATTCCACAGCCTTCCAATCTGGACTACTACTACTACTAATATTATTAGCAGTGAATCCAGAACAACTTGGCAAAACATCTGAACACAACATCTCCACATTCTCTAGTTTCCATTTCAAATTTTTCTCTGCCAGTGAGCTGCAAAACGGCATGTTATTTTAAAAATAAATACACTGCAGTTCTGATTTATCTTTAAATCTTGCATCAAATGCACAGTTAAACCGGAATAAATTACCCCAAACCTCTGTCAACCAGGCTATTTGGAACTGAGCTGGATATTCCTGCGTTTGGGCAATTTTTATTTACATTATTTGGGTTGTTAAATGTGTACCCTGCCGTAACCTTTCAAGGGGCCTATGTACATTATTCTACACCTTGCCCTTTCTGTTATCCACCAACCCTGTAAGGTAGACTAGGCTGAGAGAGGGCATTGACTGGCTCAAGGTCAACCAGTTAGCCTAGCGGCCGAGCACGGATTCGAACTCGGATCTTCTAGCTCTCTAACCACTATACAACACTGCCTCTTAAGGCACAAATGCATTTCCTGAGCAGCATTTCCCAAACCTCACATCCTCCAGGTGCAGATGGAATACAACTCCTATCATCCCTGACCATTGACATTGATGGGAGATATTGTCCAGAACATCTGGGTGAAGATTTTGGGGTGCCAAATTCACCGAACAGAAATCATATTGAAAGTGAAGCTTACTTTATCAGCAGTCAACATTTTATAACAACTGAATGCACATAAATGCAACTGAAAATCAGAATTAAAATACTAGACACTCAGGCAATATTTTCAGGCAATCCTAAGAAGTCTATTAAGGATAGCTGTGCCCAAAAACTTTGCCTCCTGATCAGTGGTTGACTTATAGGAACCCTGCAGCTCGGAGGAGGGACCAGGGAGGGACTGTATTATGGGATATATTAAACCTTTCCTCACCTCTTCATAAAAACTATAATAGAGAAGGACATGCAAAATAGACTCCGCCTCAGCGTTGCTACAGAAGCTGCATCTGTTGTCCAGTGAGGCCACAGTCACACCATGTTAAAAGCCCCATGACGCTTCTTTAAACAGTCATGTTTCCCCCAAAGAATCCTGGGAGCTGTATTTTGTTACGGGTGCTGTTAGGTGGACCGTGCCCCCCCCCCATTCTCCTCCCAGAGCTACAGTTCCCAGAGTGCTTTAAGAATCAATCCCGCCTCCCTCCTCTGGCGTTCACTGAAACACATAAAATTCTAGTCCTCTGGCAGGGATAGGCAACCTAAGGGCCGGGGGCCAAATGCGACCCCAATTGCCTTCTCAATCTGGCCCACAGACAGTCCAGGAATCAGCGTGTTTTTACATGAGTAGAATGTGTGCTTTTATTTAAAATGCATCTCTGGGTTATTGGTGGGGGATAGGAATTCATTCAATTCCCCCCCCCCAAAAAAAATATAGTCCGGCCCCCCACATGGTCTGAGGGACGGTGGACCGGCCCACGGATGAAAAAGGTTGCTGAGCCCCAGTGGCGTAGCGTGGGGGGTGCAGGGGGGCCCGGCCGCACCGGGCGCAACATCTGGGGGTTAGGGTTAGGGGGCACAAATCCACGGGTTAGGGGGCGCAAATTACTTGCCTTGCCCCGGGTGCTGACAACCCACGCTACGCCAACGCTGAGCCCTGATCTATGGGAACAGCTCTCCTGGGAGACGATGGGGGTTGAATTGGAGATGCACTGCTCACTGAACCACATTATGGGAACAGTGTGATGGGGACATGGGGGGGGGGAAATATAATAATGGGAGAATCAGGGTGTTGCACAATTGTCCCTGTGAAATATTAAGCAGATGGTGAGTTTGGGTCATAGATGATGCAGTTTAGTAGTGCATCTAGGTAATGCCAGACTATGACATTCATGGTATTATGGGAATGATTCTTCCTTGGGAACATAGGGGAACTGACTTATACCTTGCCGTTGTCTACACTGACTGCTTGGGGGTTGTATAGGTGTGTCTGCTTTCTGTTTGTTTTGGGCTGGGCGTGGGCATTTTGACTTTTGCTCAGGGGGTGTTCCTTTGAGATGCGTGTTTTGCAGTTCCTCCCACTTCTCTATATGTCCCTTCCCCACAAAACTTTGGGGACCCCCAGTGTTGCACCTCGAAGCTGCCCCGTTTTCTTATCTCAAACCACACCGGGCATGATGCCTGTGGTTTCTGCAGCGTGGCGACGCTCTTGACATGCTCAAAGGCACTCTCCGTAGCATGTACGGATGATAAAAGTCGGTTGTGCTCACCCTGACTATACAATACTGTAGAGGGGATCCTGGGTACTGAACACGCATTTATTTACATGCCAGTGTGAGGAACCTGTCGCCCTCTAGAAGCCAGCAATAGCCCTCTCTCCCCGCCACGAATTTCTCTAATCCTCTTTTAAAGCCATCCAGGTTGGTGGCCACCTCTGCCTCCTGTGGCAGGGAGTCCCGTAGATTAACTCTGCTGCAGTTAAACTAAAAAGTCCCAAATGCTACCACTAATTTCTGATGCTTTCTCGTTTTTGTCCTCTCAAGGGGCTCAGCAGGAGGGTCACCCCCTCTGGCAGTCTTTGCAAGAACCCTGAGAGGTAGGTTAGGCAGAGTGAGGGGAGCCAACCCACACTTTGGGGGTGGTGAACAGAGGATTTGACTTTGCGCTGGCTCTGCCGCAGATACAGAGTTATGTCCTCCTTCTGCCTTTCCTGCTAAAAGCTCCATGCTTTCAATAAACTGCCTAGCAGGCAGCAGTGCACCAGGTGAAGCTTTCCCAGAAATGGCTGCACCGGTTGAATTTCTGCCCGCTGTGCAGTTTTTAGAGCCCTCTGCCTGCAAAGCCCTTATAGCTGATTGCGTCTGGACCCTGCCAGTCTCCCCTCAGCTCCCTTCCGAACCCTGATGGCTTCCGCCTGTGCCACAACCACCACCTCTAATCCCAGCCGATTGCTCCTCCTGCTAATCCCTCCTAATCTGATTGGCGTTTGTCAGGGTTTGTCAACCCAGAGGGGCATGATGGCTTAATTGCAGCTCAGCCCGTCCCTCTGCCTCCCACCTGTGCCCGCAGGGGCAGGTGGAGAAGGCCTCGTGGGTAATCTCAGGACTCCTGGGTTCTATTCCCAGCCCTGGGAGGGGAGGGAAATCGAGAGCGGAGGTTTCTGTGTTCTCAGCAGAGGCTTGCTGCCTTGTTTTGTTCCCCCTGCTATTTCGCAGCAGCAGCCGGGCAGAAATTCCACAGGCAAAGTGCTGTTTGGCCACCTTTCTCTGCAGTGGGAAGGGCCGTGCAGCTGCTCGGTTTGTTTTACGGCACAGCAGCCAGGCAGAAATCCAACAGGAAAAACACAGTTCTCACCTAATCCCTGCTGCTCAATTTCTGCCCTCTTTCACAGCAGCCAGGCAGAAACTCGTCAGGTGAAGTGCCACACAGACACTGCGTGCAGCAGGTGACCTGCGATTGCTCAGCTTCTGCCTGGCCTTTAGAGCTGCCAGGCAGAAATTCAACAGGAAAAGCTCTTTCTGTCTCTCTCTCTCTCTCTCTCACACACACACACACAATATTCACTGTGCAGGGAAGATCGCGTCAATGTCTGCCTGACACCGTGACATCCTGCAGAGAAGGGGGCAAAGGCAGTGGCGCTTAGACACGAGGAATGGGAGCACGAGGCTTGGGCTGGGGGGTGGGGAGAGGGCCGGGCGTGCAGTGTGGGAAAGGAGTGGGGCGCTGGGAGAGCTGGGGAGGCTGCTAGCTGGGACTTGGAGAGACCGCGGAGAGAAGACCGAGCAAGGCCTGTCCTGGGCATTTTGCCCCATTGCGCCCCTCCCTGAGGGAACGCAATCAAAGCCAGCCTCTCTCTCTCTCTCTCTCTCTTTCTTTCTTTCTTTCTTTCTCTCTCTCTTGCTCCCCCCTCGCTCCTCCATGCCAGGCAGGGGCTGGCAAAGTTCTGGTTGAGCTGGCATCCCCCCCCCCGGGCGTTGCCATGACGCGGACCGCGCCCAGCTCCTGGGTCAGATTGCTCCTCCAGGAAGAAAAACCACGCCTGCCTGGCAGGTCCCCATCCGTCGTCCCCCCCACCCTCCAAGCCTTCCCACCGCCACTCTCCTCCTCCTCCCCGCAGAGCCAGCCTGCCCGCCTGCCCATCCCCTTGCCCGGCCGGTTGAGCCTGCTTGGCAGAGAGGGGAGCGGCTGCCCCTGCTTGGAGCCCGTCCCCTTCCCACCCACCCCTGCCCCGTCGAAGGCAAACACACAGCCCAGCTGGCTGGCACCCAAAGCGGGCAGGGAGTGGCCACAAGGCAGCCCCGTTCCGACTTCCGAGAACAAGGCGAGGCACGACGACGAGTCTCTCTCTCTCTCCCCCCCCCCATACCCCACCAGCTTTGCCCAGCTGGCACCCAGGCTATCTGGGCAAAAGGTGGGTGGGAGAACAGTATGCAGCAGGGGAAACATTATTAGAGGGTGCTGGAGGGAGTTTGGAGGACGGCAGATAGGATTATTTTACTTTCCTTTGTATAGCACGTTTTTATCCAAGCAGCCTAAGGTAGCATACGTTGCTCCCCCCCCCCCCCACTTCCCACAACAACCTTGCAAGGCAGGTTAGTCTGTGAAGCAGTGACTGGCTCCGAAGAGCACCCAGTGAGCTTTGTGGCCAAGTTGGGATTCGAACCCGGGTCCCTCCCGGGTCCTAGTCTGACGCTCTCGCCACCACTGGCTCTCTCTTAAAAACTGACGTCTTTTCATTGGTATTGGGTAGGGGGCGAGCTAACCTTTTTATTTCAGTTTCTCATTTCTACCACTGTTTGATTTCCCCCCCCCCCCCAAAATGAAAATTCATTCAGTGTGAATTTTTCCTACTGTACCCATTTTTCGTACACAGTTTGCCAGAGAGGCACATTTTCTTTGCAGAGCGTTTCCCCCCTAATATAATGGGTAGGGTGTTTTCACAAATACATGCACTAAAAGTACAATTTGCCCTTAACGGCGTTTGCACCATCATCCTTTGCCACACACCAGAAGTTGTTGAACTACAACTCCCATCATCCTTGACCGCTGCCTGAGCTGGCTGGGGACAATGGGAGTTGTAGTCCAACATCAGCTTGGGGAGGAGCCAAAGCTGAAGAAGAATATGCTGGAGAAACTGCATCATAAAATTCAGAGGAGTGCAGATTTCGAAGGTGGGCTGCGTTTCAGTTCTTGCATCATTTCGGAAAGTGCAAAAATTAGGTAAAGGTAAAGGGACCCCTGACCATTAGGTCCAGTCGTGGCCGACTCTGGGGTTGCGGCACTCATCTCCCTTTACTGGCCTAGGGAGCCGGTGTACAGCTTCCAGGTCATGTGGCCAGCATGACTGGCGAACCAGAGCAGTGCATGGAAACACCGTTTACTTTCCCGCCAGAGCGGTACCTATTTCTCTACTTGCACTTTAATGTGCTTTCGAACTGCTAGGTTGGCAGGAGCAGGGACTGAGCAACGGGAGCTCACCCCGTCGCGGGGATTCGAACCGCCGACCTTCTGATTGGCAAGCCCTAGGCTCTGTGGTTTAACCCACAGCGCCACTGCCTTAAAGTGTGAACTGGATCGAAATGCTCCCCCTTTCCTGGTGAATTGTACCTGGGACGTCACCTACAGCACTAGGATCTTTATAGTTCTACTGGAAGTTTCTAGACTCCTGTCAGCCCCTGGTCAGCATGACCACAGGTTCAGGGAATGATGGGAGTTAAAGTCCAGTAACTTCTGGAAGGCCACAGGACCCCCTCTCCTGTCCTGGACCGTGTCCCAACCTATCAGGGATCCCATATGAAATGATTCCAGCACAGCCTTCCCCTGATCTGTACTCTGGCGCATAGAAACGGCAGTGTTCCTAAGCACATTTGTTGTTGTTGTTGTTGTTTAGTCGTTTAGTCGTGTCCGACTCTTCATGACCCCATGGACCAGAGAACGCCAGGCACTCCTGTCCTCCACTGCCCCCCGCAGCTTGGTCAGACTCATGCTGGTAACCTCGAAAACACTATCCAACCATCTCGTCCTCTGTCGCCCCCTTCTCCTTGTGCCCTCCATCTTTCCCAACATCAGGGTCTTCTCCAGGGAGTCTTCTCTTCTCATGAGGTGGCCAAAGTATTGGAGCCTCAGCTTCAGGATCTGTCCTTCCAGTGAGCACTCAGGGCTGATTTTCTTCAGAATGGAGAGGCTTGATCTTCTTGCAGTCCATGGGACTCTCAAGAGTCTCCTCCAGCACCAGAATTCAAAAGCATCAATTCTTCGGCGTCCTAAGCACATACAACATGCAATTGGAATTTCTACCTGGGAAGCGCCATGCAGTCTTGTTAGGAACATCTAGGGCAGCCGATGCCCTCCAGAGGTTGGCAGCTGTCATTCACAACCTCTGGAGGCCAGCAAGCCTGTCTAGGGAACGGCTTGGCTGAAGAGGCTATGCTGAGACCCACATTCCCTTCGTGGGGGGGGGGCACATGCCAGCGGTGGGCGGGGCCAGAGGTAAAACTGGGTGGGGCAACAGACGTGATTTGCCTGGAGAAAAAGCGCTGTTTTGTGGAGGGAAAGCGCGGCACAAAATTGTGTGAGGGCACGGCAACCAAAATGATGGCCGTGCTCTCTCGATAAATAATAATAATAGTAATTTATTATTTATACCCCGCCCATCTGGCTGGGTTTCCCCAGCCACTCCTGGCGGCTTCCAACAAAACACTAAAATACAACAACCTATTAAACATTAAAAGCTTCCCTAAACAGGGCTGCCTTCAGATGTCTTCTAAAAGTTATTTTTCTCTTTGACATCTGGTCGGAGGGCGTTCCACAGGGCTGGTGCCACTACTGAGAGGGCCCTCTGCTTGGTTCCCTGTAACTTGGCTTCTTGCAGTGAGGGAACCGCCTGAAGGCCCTCGGCACTGGACCTCAGTGTCTGGGCAGAACGATGGAGGTGGAGATGCTCCTTCAGGTATGATGGACCGAGGCCGATTAGGGCTTTAAAGGTCAGCACCAACACTTTGAATTGTGCTCGGAAACGTACTGGGAGCCAATGTAGGTCTTTCAAGACCTATGTTATATGGTCTCGGCAGCTGCTCCCAGTCACCAGTCTATCTGCCGCATTCTGGATTAGTTGTAGTTTCCGGGTCAAAAAACGGGAAGATAGTACGTCTGGGAAGATGGCGTCCTGGATTTTGCCTTCAAATTGTTGGAAGGTATGGGCTGCTTTCCACCCACCACATTCCCCTCTCTCTCTCTTGCCTAAATCCAGGCCAGCCCGAGACATGATGGGAGTCCAAGGTTGCATCCCAGCCAACAAGGGTGTGAAGGCAGGGTCCGTGAGGGGCGGGGCCTAGGGAGAGAGTTCCAGGGGCCAGACTGAGAGGCCTTAAGGGCCGCCTGAGCCCTCTCCCCCTCCTTCCCCCTGCAGCTTTCGCTCTGGGTCCTCTCTCTCTCTCTCTCTCTGGGCGCCCTGAGAGTGGAGGGTTTGAGGCTCTCAAATGCCATGGGTCGTGGGCGGCAGGAGGGAGCTGCCCTATCTTTCCTAGGAATCTGCCTCTAACCCTGTCTCTATCAGGCCCCTGATCTCTTTTGCACCGTCTGGGGGCGAGGGACTTCCTCCCGCTCTGAGAAGAAGTCAGTGCTGTGCTCTCTCAGAGTCTGCACACTTCCTTTCCGTGTGTGTCTATTCTTTTCTGAGTTTCTTCAAGTACGTCTGCCATCTTCCCTGAAGGAGGCCTGGGTTTTATTGCTTTATTTATTTGAAGCTTCTACATTGTCTTCTCCCCGCCCGCCCCGCCCCCCCAATTCGGTAGAGAATGTAAGACTCTTAATCTCAGGGTGGTGGGTTCGAGTCCCGTGTCAGGCCAAAATATTCCTGCAGTGCAGGGGGTTGGTCTAGATGACCCTCTTGATTCCTTCTGCTATTCCATGATTCTGTGCTAAAGGTTCTAAGAGCAGCTTACGTAAGATCAGCTAAGAAAACAACAACTGCAATGCTTGCGCTCTGAAAGACACGGCACAAAAGGAAAAGGCATGTGGAAGGAAGAGGAAAGTGAGCAAAACACAACCCCTTTTTGATTTAGGCTTGGAGGGGAGGCAGGCGGGTACTAAGAAGGCCTTTCTGCAAACCTCACCTCTGTCTTGGAGGTGCAGCCATTGCGGCCCTCCCTCTTGGCCACAGAGCTCACTGTGGGTGACCTAAGCCCAGCCACTGCTGTTCGGCCTAACCTGTCTCACTGGGTTATATTGGGGATCAGTTTGAGGAGAACCATGTACACCACCTGGGGGAAATGGTGGGGTTTAAATGCAAGAAATGTATAAATGGTAAGAACTGAAAGCGACCATTTCCCGCTTTTAGTTTCTTTAGCTCTTTTCCTGGATTGTCAGCTTCCTACAGAGACAACGTGTGCAGTTGGTGAATCTTCGGGCACGTCAAGAGTGAAATAGTCTCTGATGTTGAATGACAAAATATATAGGATCTTGGCGAGTGATTTAATGAGGAACCTGTGACACCGCCTCATAAACACCTCAACAGACCCGGTTTCGGATTTTCTACAAATTTGCACACTCTTCAGACCCTATTTAACCAAGCCCAATGCCACTAACTGCACACAGGGAAATCAGCGAGGCTGGTTCAGTGGGCAGTGCGAGGACACATAGGAAGATCTGCTAAGGGCTATTAGAATCTATCAGAATAAACCTTCCAAAACAAGGGAAATAATGGGAAGGAGCTGAGCAGCATATAAACAGGACTAACTTCACCCTCTGTTAGCCTTAGTAAATGATTGCGAGTTTAAGGAATTGATTGTAACTTGAGGGATTAATTGATCAAAACTTCTCTTCTCAAAATAAATGATTGCCCGTCTCCAAACACATTGCTTTGAATGGCTTTTAAATACAAAACCTAAATGCTGTCTGTATTGGCTGGTGCTAACATCCCTGCTCTTTCCCCCCTGTCCTTGCAGGTGAGGCAATGGGAAGCCCTGAAGACGACTTGATTGGGATCCCTTTCCCAGAACACAGCAGCGACCTGCTGGGCAGCCTCAACGAGCAGCGCCGGAGGGGGGTTCTCTGCGACGTGACCTTGCGGGCCCAGGGATCGGAGTACCGGACCCACCGGGCCGTGCTGGCAGCCTCCAGCCGCTACTTCCGGCGGCTCTTCGCGGGGCCTGGCATGGGCGTCTGCGAGCTGGATTTCGTGGGGGCCGAGGCGCTGGGCGCCCTGCTGGACTTTGCCTACACTGCCACCCTGACCATCAGCACGGGCAGCCTGGCAGAGGTGCTGCGAGCCGCCCGCCTCCTCGAGATCCCCTGCGTCATCAAGGCCTGCGTCGAGATCCTGCAGGGAAATGGCTTGGAAGCGCCCGTCCCCGATGACGCCGCCCGTGAGCGTGCCCACCGCTACCTGGAGGCCTTTGCCACCCTACCCAACGCCGAGGGCGACCTGCCCGAGCCGCCCGTCTACCCGGCCCCCCGCCGCAGCAAGAAGATCCGCAAATTCCTGCAGGCCAAGGGCTCCCGCCTCAACAACCACCTCGGCGAGCTGTCGCCGTCGCCGTCCCCCTCATCGACGGGGACGCAGGAGCGGCCGAGCCCCCCCAGTCAGGCCTCTCCGCCGCCAGTCCTCACGCATCCCCACGAGGACGAGGTGCTGGCGCCCTCTCGCGCCTTCCCGTACCCGTACGCCCACGGCCTCTCGCCAGAAGACCTGGGCTCGGACGAAGAGCCCACCGAACACGAAATCATGTCCTACATGCGGGCCCTCAACCCGGAAGGGCCGTCCCTGGGCCTGGACCCCCCGGACAAGCTGGTGCGCAAGCGGCGCTCGCAGATGCCTCAGGAGTGCCCGGTCTGCCACAAGGTCATCCATGGCGCGGGCAAGCTGCCCCGCCACATGCGCACCCACACCGGGGAGAAGCCCTTCGCCTGCGAGGTCTGTGGGGTCCGCTTCACCAGGTGAGCCTTTCCCCCCTTTCTTTCGAAACTGGCTCGCTCTGCCCACTGCGGCCTGGCTTGATGCCAGCAGCAGGATAGGGCAGGTGCGAGAGAACAGACTGTACCACATGGGAGTGTAGGGGTGTGTGAAAATACCACAGCTTCCTTCTTTTGATGTTGGCCATGTTGTTGAAAACACAGCTCCTTGCCAAGGAGGAGGAAAAGGGTCTAGATCAGAGGGCAATGGGGCGCTTTTGTCCAAAGGCCCTTTTGCTTTGAAAGGAACCTTCTGGGGGCTGGCATGCCCAGGGGTAGACACAGCGGGAGGCATTGAGCGGTGGAGTTAATGGATGCGACTCTGGATCTTTGTTTGGAAGGCTACATCTGAGGGTTTTTTTAATATGCACACAACCTGCGTCTCTCCATCCAAACATCCCAAATTTCCTGGCAAAAGGGGATTGGTTGTTCAAGCACTCAGGGGGAGGAACGGGGGGGGGGTGTCTCCTAACAGCTCCGTTGGTATAGCATGAGACTCTTAATCTCACGTTGGGCAAAAGACTCCTGCATTTCGGGAGGGGGGGGGTTGGACTAGAGGCAACCCTCGTGGTCTCCCTTCCAACTCTGCAATTCTATGATTCTAAGAACTCTCAGCACTCCTAGCAAACTACACTTCCCATGGTTCTCTGGGGGAAGCCACAGCTGTTTAGAGTGGTATCATAGTGCTTTAAATGGCTAGTGCAGATGATGGGGCCTAGGCAAAACCTTATCACTCCCATTTCTGCTGGAAAGCTGGCCCCAGATTCCTTCCTTTTCGTTTGTAAATGGGCCATTGGTCACCCTACGAGAAGACCCATTGAAATTGCTGGGCTTAAGTGACTCAGGTCCACGGCTTCTACTGAATCCAGCCCAGTGTTTTTTTTAAGCTGTGCTGGCTTGGCTTGGTTTTATTAGAATTATAGAATTTGTAGAGTTGGGAAGGGGTCACGAGGGATATCTGGTCCAATTCCCTACAGTGCTGGAATAATTTTGCACAACATGGGGCTCAAACCCACAGCCCTGAGATTAAGAGTCTTATGCTCTACCGTCTGAGCTATCCCAGATGTCTTACTTGGTCCCGCCCTCCCCCCCCCCCGAGCTGTGCAGAAGGCGGGACAGAAGTTTAAAATAAACAGTAACTTTTAACCCTGCACAAAGTGGTCTCCCTCTCCTGGAACTGTCAGCAGCGAAGAGACAGGCAGCGAGGACAGTTCCATCTGTAGCACTCAAGGGAACCTGCTTATAGCCAAACTTCAAAGAGGCTTTTCTTTTCCTAGAGCTCCCTCTAGAGGCCATTCTGCATTTATCTAACTGAGCAATTACTACGGGTGGGGGGGCCTTTTTTGTACCCCATTTGCCACCAGCCCCTGCTAGCAAGGCCAATGCTTAGGCATTGCGATTTTTGCATAGCGCACAGACACACAAATCATGATTTGCAATATATCATATCTCTGATGAAAATAGGGACGTATTATTATTATTATTATTATTATTATTATTATTACTACTTACTATTTATACCCCACCCATCTGACTATGATGGCCCAACCACTCTGGGCGACATATATGAATCCATAATAAAACATTAAACATTTTAACTATACAGGTCTGCTTTTACATGGCCCAGGGGTTGGATAACTCCATATCCTCTTTTAACATTTCTCCAGTGAAAATAGGGACTTCCTAAGGAAAAGCAGGAATCAATCAGAAACCAGGATGGCTTCTTGTAAATCCGGGACTGTTCTCTGGAAAATAGGGTCTGATATATTGCCAGGTCAAAAATTATGAAACAGTATCACAATGTGGACTTCAAACCAGTTTCGGACAATAAATCGCCCAGCCTTAATTCTGTGTGGTCCGCTGGGTTCCTCTCCGTTTCATAAGGACTAGCTGCCCTCTTGTTTGAAATTGAGGTTGCCCACAAGCAAGGAAGATGCTGCTGGGCCGCGGGCAGAGGTTTCCCCATGCTCTTGCGGACACAAATCTTCTGTCTCCCCTCCTTTCTCCCTCGCAGGAACGACAAGCTCAAGATCCACATGCGGAAGCACACGGGAGAGCGCCCCTACTCCTGTCCACACTGCACGGCCCGCTTCCTGCACAGCTATGACCTGAAGAACCACCTGCACCTGCACACGGGTGCCCGTCCCTACGAGTGCTGCCTATGCCACAAGGCCTTCGCCAAAGACGACCACCTGCAGCGCCACCTCAAGGGCCAGAACTGCCTGGAGGTGCGCACCAGGCGCCGGCGCCGTGGTCCCGATCCCGAGCCCAACTCCTTGCCCGCCGCGGGGATGCCCTTGGCCGACCACGACTTGGCCAACGGGCTGACGGATGAGCAGTGCCTCTCGCTCGCCCGCGGCTACTGGGATCCGGCCCGCGCCCAGCAAGCCCTGTCTCCTCACATCAAAGAAGAGGAGGACGAGGAGGAGGAGGAGGAGGAAGGCCGCGAGGAGGGGATGGCGACGGACGACGGGCCGGCGGCGGAGGCAGAAACGGCGTAGGGGCCGCCCTCCCCGAGACTAGGCCTCAGGCCTTCTTTGCTTTGGCCGTTGCCACGGCGACTCCGGGGACTAGGCCGTGGTCCAGGCCGAGATGCACTATTTCCCCACCCTTTCTGTTGCCGCGGCAACGGAGACGAGATGCACTATGACCCGCCCCTCCCTGGCGCACTGATTTGGTGCCTTTAGCGACCCCTCAAAGGGGTATGGGGCAGTTATGAACCAAAGCAGGTGGGGTTGGGGTGGTGGGAGGGCAGAAAAGCAAGGGAGAGGGTTCATATGCTCAGGATCAATGAAATAAGCAATTAAATAGGGGTAGTGCTATTTGGGGGGGGTGGCGTGGGAGAGAATCCTGATTTTTTTTCCTAAGAAAACAAGAGAATTATATAACTTTGGGAAGGGGGGAGTGGTTGTTGGCCCCCAGACCCTGCACTTTTGGGGGGTGCTCTGACCCCCCTGTTAGGGAGGCTAGGAGGGGATGACTAGATTTATTTATTTTCCTTAAGGCGAGGATGTCAGGTTGAGGAGCTTTTGAGGAGTGTGCCAGGTTTCCTGGGTTTGATCCCTGCCTCTGGCTTTCCAGAGAATTTTATTTCTGAGGAGGCAGAAGAGAGAAAAGAAGATCTTTCTATTATTCCGGGCCCTGAGACTGGCAGCTGCTTTTTGAGAGGGGGGGGGTGAGTGGGAGGCCCACAACCTTTCCTTTGCATGGTGGGGAAAGGAAAGCAGGGGGTGTTTTTTCCACACCACCCAAGGGCGGTGCCTGCACCCTATATTGACAGCACCTCCTTTTTTGCACAGAGAGCCCCGCTCGGCCCTTGACGCTTCCTGGTGGCGTCCTTGCACAGTGCAATGGGCTGGTCCCAGCAGCAACCCGTTGTCATCCCCAGATTCGTTTGGGGTAAGATGCCGCCCCCCAAACGAGTCTTCTGACCCACATTCCCATAGCTCTTCCACACCAAGACCTTAACTCCTTGCAAGAAGATAGGTTTTAGCACTTGGCGGAGGACGGACCATCAACTTGGGGTTACCCCCCCCCAAAAACCCTCCCCACAGAAGTTTCATTCCACAGCAACAGGTGTCCGGTGGACTTTTGCACAAAAAGGCAATGACCCCGTTGTGTTGACACCCCCCACCCCACTTTAATTTTCCTCCTCCACCATTGCACTAGGTTTTTTGCCTGCGATTTGAGGGCGGGGAGGGTTCGGACTGGCACACTCCTCAATGGTGGTTAGGGGTCAGGTCTAACTTGTTGCCTCTCACCCCCATTTGCACATTCCTTAGATTTCCAGGGGGCCCCCCCATCTTTCTGGAGGGGGCAAAACAGCCGGTGGGTTGGGTTGGAGAGAGGCGGCATTTGGGGAGCGCAGGGAAAAGTCCGTCCCTAGAGTATTAGCACAGAGTTTAATCTATATTTAAGAGATGATGTAATATATTATTCCCCCCTCCCCAAACTCTGCTTTCCCTTCCACCCCCAACCCTGTCTCAATTTCCCCCCACCCTCCCCGCAGGTGTTTTTGGGGGGAGCCTCCCGTCGGGTGAAAAGAGGGAGGGCAGGTCTCTGATGAGAGCCCCATGTTGTCTTCCCTGACTTTTTTTTTTAAAAAAGTGCCTGTATGTTTAAACTTGAATTTCTAGCTACTTGAAGTGCAAAAAAACCCCGCTTGTTCCACCTTACCCTGCAATACCTCAGCTACACCTCACCCTGGCTTCCCTGTCTTGAAGACCCCCCCCTCCTCTTAGACTCCTCCTGCAGCAGCAATTTGGTGATGGGGGGGGGGAAACAGCTGGAGATGAATGAAAATACCACCCTCCTCATTGCCTTCCTCTGGGAGCGCTAGCACAAATGTGCATATTTTCCTGGATGGCTGTGGGGGCGGGTATGTGGAAAAGATGGATGGGGTGTTCACCTCCCCGCCATTTCATTTGGTGTTGTTGTTTTTTTTTAATTATTATTAATGTGCTGGTATTCCCGGTGTCCGTTGAGGCTGCTTTACAATAAAAGAGAAAAGCAGGGGAAATTTTGGGCTTGCGTTGGTGTTTGTAGGGGGCGTGGGGCCTTGCCTTCATGGACAAAAATTCTCCCAGAAAAGGTGGAGCGAAGTGGCTTGTAATACCTGCTGCGTGCGACACGAGCGTTTACATTACCCGTGCCAGGAGGAGCCACTAGGCTGGCTGACACATTGTCCATGTGGTGTTTTTTTTCTTAAAAACAATGTTTAGGGGTACAGTGGTATCTCGGGTTACATACGCTTCAGGTTACATTCGCTTCAGGTTACAGAATCCGCTAACCCAGAAATAGTGCTTCAGGTTAAGAACTTTGCTTCAGGATGAGAACAGAAATCTCACGACGGCAGCGCGGCGGCAGTGGGAGGCCCCATTAGCTAAAGTGGTGCTTCAGGTTAAGAACAGTTTCAGGTTAAGAACGGACCTCCAGAACGAATTAAGTACTTAACCCGAGGTACCACTGTACTCTCATTTTGACTCAAGTAAATCACCATTTTATAGTTCAAACTGGGGGAAATAAATACAGTAAATGGACGAAAGTACAAAAATTCACAAAATGTTTAGGCGTATGCGTACCCCTACGTCCCCCCAGGAAAAAGCCCCCACTGTGTTTGTGTATACACATGTCTTACACAAATTCCTGCACTGGACGGGAAAATATGCTGCGAGCAAAACTCTTCCTTCCTCTACTGAGGGGTGACCATGTTTTTTGGCTGTGGCTTCCACATGGGGGTGTGAGAGAGGGTAATAATTATATCCACGTAGCACCTCCAGCAAAACGCCGCAGGGTTCGCAGGATCCAGAGGGGAGGATGCTAAGCGGTGGATTCAAATGGCAAGAAACAAGATTCTGACTAAACCTTAGGAAGAACTTCTTTGACAGTGGGATGGAGCATGTTGGAGGCTGGACCAGGGATCAGCAAAGTTTTTCAGCAGGGGGCCGGTCCACTGTCCCTCACACCTTGTGGGGGGCCGGACTATATTTTTTGGGGGAAATGAACGAATTCCTATGCCCCACAAATAACCCAGAGATGCATTTTAAAGAAAAGGGCACATTCTACTCATGTAAAAACACACTGATTCCCGGATCGTCCGCGGGCAGGATTTAGAAGGCGATTGAGCTGGATCCGGCCCCCCAGCCTTAGCTTGCCTACCCATGTGGTGGACTCTCTGTCAGACGTTTTCAAACAGAGCCTGGACAGCCATCTGTCAGATTCTTTAGCCGCGATTCCTGCACTGTGCGGCCACTGAGAATGTTCAGTCCTCACTGGGCTGATTTTAGGGTATTCCCCCACGTCCCTTAGGCTTTTCCTAAATACCTCTTGGGTGCGTGTGACATTTTGGCAAACCTCAGGATTCCCCTCTGCAGCCCCGGACCGATTCCCTCCTGCTTGCGGGTGGGTGGTGCAGTTCTGGCTGCGTAAGGACCAGCACACCCTGGCTGTATATTGAAAATAGAAGGCACGGATACCTAATTTATTGCCATACATACTTCCTCTCTTTAAGGGAGGTGGCAGAGCCTCATTCTCTGTCTCGCTCCCTACTTTTTTGGGGCAGACCTCTTCTCGCTTTTCACCTCCTCCAGCTCCTCGCCGCTGCTGGTCTCCACTTCCTTCTGGTAGCCGAAATCGAGGCTGCTGGAAGGCGGGGAGAAAGGGATGGGTGATATAGGAGATCTCATTTAATTTTAAGTGGTTTCATAGCCTCACTTTTCCCGCTCGCCTGAGGTGCTCGAAGCTGCTCACAAAGGGACATCTTAAAAATGAGACAATCTTGGCAGAATAATTTTAAGAAATAGACAAAAGACAAGGGAGAAGATGAGGTTTTTTTTAACTCTTTGGGTCAAGGTTTGCTTCTCACACCACCTTCTGGGGGGGGGCATGTGGGGGGCAGAGCCAGAGGCACATTGGGCGGAGCATTCCAGTTGTGCAGATGTTAGAGGCTGCTACAACTATGCACACAACTTCCCCCATGACATCCAACAACACCTGGAAGGGCCGAAGTTCCCCATCCCTGGGGTATTCTCTGCTGTTACGAGCTGTCCGGCAGGCAAGAATTCAACAGGTGCAGTTGCGGCCTCGGCATGCCACCATGGCTGGGCCACAGCGCTGCCAGTTGACTGTGTGTGTGTCCCACAGCTGCTAAGGGCACAAAACAGTGTTTGGGATGAACAATGGTGGCTCTGCTTTGGGTACAGAAGGTCCCAAGTTCATTCCTGGCACCTCCGAGCCAGGCTAGGATAGACTCCTTATCTGAACCCCTGAAAAGCCACTGCTTGCCAGTGCGGGGCCTTCCGAGCTAGATGAAGCAACGGTCTGGCTCTGCAGAAGGCAGCTTCCTGTGTTACTGTTTTGATCAGCCCCGAACCCTGAGGACTGGGATCTTCGTTTTATTTCTAGGGACAGGGCCCCAGAGCTCCGGCTCCTGGGAGCTCCCAGGTGTCGGCCCCCCAGTGGGTTGCAAGAATACTGCTGCCAGTCAGTGTAGACCAGGAGTCAGCAAACTTTTTCAGCAGGGGGCCAGTCCACTGTCCCTCAGACCTTGTGGGAGGCCGGACTATATTTTGAAGAGGGGAAAAAATGAACGAATTCCTATGCCCCACAAATAACCCAGAGATGCATTTTAAATAAAAGCACACATTCTACTCATGTAGAAACACGCTGATTCCCAGTCCATCTGTGGGCAGGATTTAGCCCCTGGACCTTAGTTTGCCTACCCATAATCTAGTCCAGGGGTCAGCAAACTTTTTCAGCAGGGGGCCGGTCCACTGTCCCTCAGACCTTGTGGGGGGCCGGACTATATTTTGGAAAAAAAATATGAACGAATTTCTATGCCCTACAAATCACCCAGAGATACATTTTAAATAAAAGGGCACATTCTACTCATGTAAAAACACCAGGCAGGCCCCACCAATAACCCAGAGGTACATTTTAAATAAAAGCACACATTCTACTCATGTAAAAACATGCTGGTTCCCGGACCGTCCGTGGGCCAGATTTAGAAGGCAATTGGGCCGGATCTGGCCCCCGGGCCTTGGTTTGCCTACCCATGGTGTAGACAGTATTGAGCAAACAGTGTGGTAAGGTACCTTCCCACGATGCCCTGCCCTTACCTGGATGTCGACCCTGAGGAACCGTCTTCCTCAGAGCTGCTAGATGTGTCGTCCTCGGCATCTTCGCTGCTGCTGCTGCTGCTGCTCCCTTCCTGCTCCTTCAGCTGCTCCAGGATCTTCTTGGCCAGTTCGGGGGGTAAGCGGCGGCAGCCCCCGCGCCCTTTCACTGCCCGCTCGATCCGCGCCCTCAGCAGTCGCCGCTGCTTCTGGCGTTCCTTGTCCGGCGACCCGCTTAGCGCCTGCACTGCCTTGGTCCACAGAGCCATGGCCTCTTCGTCACTGGAATCCCTGGATGAAAGCGAAGGGCTGTGTGGCTCAGTGAGTGGAGCACCTGCGCTGCATGCAGGGGGGGGGGTTTCAGGTTTGACCCCCTGGCATCTCTGGGGAAGGCACCCTGCCTCAAAGTCTCAAGAGCCAATTCTGGCCAAGAGGGACATCACTTGATGTGAGGTGACTTTCTATGATGGGCATGTTTTGTTTTTTTTTAATTTATCACTTATTTTTACATCCATATCTAAAAATGAGAGGGAGCTCAAGGCGGCATACACTCCTCAGTAGCTCAGTCGGCAGAGCATGAGACTCACAACCTCAGAATTGTGGGTTTGAGCCCCACGTTGGGCGAAAGATTCCTGGATTGCCAGGGGTTGGTCCCAACTCTGCGATTCTACAATGCTATGAGGTAGGTTAGGCTGAAAGGCTGTGACAGGCCCGGGTTCACCCAGGAAACATCCTGGCAGAGTGGGGATTTGAACCCTGGTCTCCCAGGTCCCAGTAGCATAGCGATGGTTGCCAGTACCTGGGGCAAGGCAAGTATTGCGCCCCGTAACCCGTGGTTCCTGTCAGGGCCAGATGGCAGCAGCAGAGAAGGGTCTTCCCTGTGGGGAGAAGGAAGCTGGGGAGAGGTCAGAGGCTGTTTATTTTATTGTTATTATTAGTTCCATGAAAATTTTACACTGCTTGATTTTTTTAAAAAAAAATCAATATGGTTTTTTTTCTTTTGAAATTTTGCCGCCCCCAATTTTGCACCCAGGGCAACAGCCCCACTGCCCCCCCCCCACACTACTCCACTGCCAGACCCTACCCCAGTGCTCTAACCACTACGCCACAGTTCCTTTGCCCTGGTTTCAGCACCAACGAACTGTAAGCTCTAAATCATTTCATCACTCTTCTTTGCCTGCATGCATGGGTGCTGCAGGAGAGGCGCTGTAGAATTAGCTTCTAGAGAGGCTGGCATTATTTACTAGGGCGCCCCCAAAGTGAGGGCAATGGAAACACGAAGTTTCTCACTCACACCTCCTCGTCCATGTCTCCCTGGTAGGTTAAGGGCGCCATGCAGATGGAACACATGTTGTCCAGGAGTTTGTAGCAGTCCGGACAGTAGATACCTGCGGAGAAGGGATAGGGAGAGTCATGTGGCGTAAGAGGAGCCAGGCTGGGATACCTTTATCAACCCTCTGAGTGGGCGGGACCAGAGACAAAGGTAGGAGGAGCAATGGCAGAGTGGGAGGAGCAATATAAGGTGGTTCAATTTCCACACACCCCTCTCTGTACTCTTACCCAGGCAAAATCAGGGTGTGAAGGCAAGGCAAGTGAGGGGTGTGGCCTGGAGAGAAGGGGTGTGTCCAAGGATGGGGGTGTGGCCTAGGGAGAGTCCTGAGGGCCAGGCAAACCGGTTTGGAGGGCCGCATTTGGCCTCCTGGATTGTGTTTTCCCACCACTGCCGTACAGATTTTCTGGGGGAGAATCCCAAGGGTTACATACGGAAACTTTTTCAGCTCAAGACATGGGCGTAGCCCGCTGCCACACCACACCCCCCCGCCACAGCCAAAATCAAGTAAATAAATAAAAATACTTAACTAAAAGTGGGCAGAGCAAAGGGTATAAATTTCACCTGTTACAACAAGCTAGTTCCTACCCTCACTGCCACGCACCCCGCCCGGCTCTCTAGTCTCCGTCCAAGCAAGTGAGAAACAGGATCAGAGTTCAAGGACACAGTCTGGCCAGGCAAGAACATGCAAGGAGGGTCAGGGACGGGCTTGGCGAAGGCTGTGGCCTGGGAGTGCCCCAGATACAAAGGCTTGGAGCATAGCTGTCAACTTTCAGATTTGAAAATAAGGGATCACACAGTCTACGGGATATCTAACAATCCGAGATAGCAGCGGGAAGCAGCAGGAAACGGCACTGGAATAAGGGAATTTCCTGCAAAAAATGGGAAGGTTAACAGCTATGGCTTGGAGGCCTGCATCAGCCCTCTGGGCCTGAATCTGCCCCCTTCTGCAGCAGCCGCCAGTAGCTGCATCCTGCACAATATGATTTGCCCCGCCCTCCTTTTACAGCCTTTCTGGGCCTCGCCTTTGCCCCACAGCCTCCCTCGCCCCGCCCTGGCTTCCAACCTCGGCATCCCTGCGTACTGCAGGTGACAAAGTCCTCGCTGTCCGTGCCCTTGCGGATCTTCCCGCAGCCCATGCAGTAGGACTCATGGACGCCCAGTTTCTTGACCAGCCACGAGCACAGCCGAGACCTGTGGAGGAGACCCATGAGGGATGTCTCTTTCACACACACACACACACACACACACACACACACACACACAAACACAATGCACTGTAGGTCAAGATTCTGCAAAAGCACCACCAGTCTCTGCTTTTATCTGTGTGCAGGTGAAACGTCGTTGTTTTGATATATATACCTCCCTTATTCAAACATCCCAGCTGCTACTGGCCACAGCTTCCTCAACCCAATTAGTACCACCTGTCCTTTACCAGAAGGTCCCTGAGCAGGTTACAGCAGTATAAAATAAAGCATTAAAATCAGTGTGAAACAAATCAGAATCACAACTAGAGTGTGTCCTGAAAATATAATTCTCAAGTGTAGGATGATGGATGGTTAGGTTTTATTTCCTGTGCCCTGGCCAGAAGGAAAAGGATATCAGATGGAGAGTATTTCTGATGACGACAACGACAGAATTGTTTGTCCAGTGTTTTTGACTGCAGCTCCCATCAGCCCCTGCCGGCACGACCATCATAGACTACAACTCTTTCCTTCCATTGTCGGGAAAAGGTTTGGGGGCTTACTTAGCTGCGAGGACCAACAAAATGTTGGTGTGGCCCCCGTCTGCGGAGCGATTCCTCACGGCCTTTAACACGGCTTGGGCCAGTCCCGTCCTTCGTGTCAGGATGGTGTTGTACAGGTAACAGGTGCGCTCCTAAAGGATCGTTGCGGGGAAATAAGATCACTGGGTTGAGCGGGAGACCAGGTGCCCAGGGAATTAGTTGGGGTGAAGGCTGCATGCAGAAAAAACTGGATTTGAGGTGGTCAGGTGGCTCAGGGGGGGTGTTGTGGTTAGAATCATAGCGTTGCAAGGGACCCCCCCCCCAAGCATCATCTAGTGCAGGCATGTTCAAAGTCCATTTTGGGGGCCTAATCCGGCCCACCGGTCAGCTTAATCTGGCCCTTGTGGCTTTTATTTCCTGGGGTAAAATACTAAAAAACCTCAACAACTTTGGTCGGCCCCATGGCCCTTCACTTCATCAAATCTGGCCCACTTTGAAAAAAGTTTGGACACCACTGATCTAGTGTAACCCCTCCAATGCAGGAATTTCAACTACAGTGGTACCTTGGGTTACATACGCTTCAGGTTACATATGCTTCAGGTTACAGACTCCGCTAACCCAGAAATATTACCTTGGGTTAAGAACTTTGCTTCAGGATGAGAACATAAATTGCTAGCAGCGGCGTGGCGGCAGCGGGAGGCCCCATTAGCTAAAGTGGGGTTTCAGTTTCAGGTTAAGAACAGACCTCCGGAACGAATTAAGTACTTAACCTGAGGTACCACTGTAAAGGTAAGGTAAAGGACCCCCAACCATTAAGTCTAGTCACGGACGACTCTGGGATTGCGGCACTCATCTCACTTTACTGACCGAGGGAGCTGGCGTACAGCTTCTGGGTCACGTGGCCAGCATGACTAAGCCGCTTCTGGCGAACGAGAGCAGCGCACCGAAATGCCGTTTACCTTCCCACCGGAGCGGTACCTATTTATCTACTTGCACTTTGACGTGCTTTCGAACTGCTAGGTGGGCAGGAGCAGGGACCGAGGAACCGGCGCTCACCCCATTGCAGGGATTCGAACCGCCGACCTTTTGGTCGGCAAGCCCTGGGCTCAGTGCTTTAGACCACCCGCTTATTAGCCTACCTGAAGCTAAATTCCTCCCCGATCCAAGGGTGTGTGTGTGTGTGTGTGTGTGTGTGTGTGTGTAGAGTCACTCACCTGTTCACGGGAGGGATAGTACCAAGCACACACGACCCGCCGCAGGCGCTGTATGTAGGTGCCGAAGATGGCGATGAAGAAACAGACGCCGTACATGAGACCTGGGAGACGGGTGGTTAGGAGGTTTGAAGAAGCAACACCACTTAATTATCTGCCTACTTGGCGCATTTAGATCCATCCTCCTCCCACCCCCAGGAACTTGATGTGGCGTGCGTGGTTCTCTTCATTTAATCCCCACAACAACCCTGCGAGGCGGGTTAGGCTGAGAGGCAGCGACTGCCCCAAGGTCCCCCAGTGAACTTCATGGGCAAGAAGGGATTTGAACCCTGGTCTCTCCCCCCCTCCCCGGTCCTAGCCCGACACTCTAACCACTGCCCCACACTCTTCTATCACATGGAGAATCCTGGGAACTGTAGTTTGTTAAGCCCCCTTGCCAGAAGGAGGCTTACAAGGCGCCATCCAACCATCTCAGGGACTCCACTCCAGATTTGTGCAGGGTTTGCTTCTGAGCCTCCCCCCCCCCCCCAAAAAAAAATCCCACAAGGCAGCAAAGGTTTGGGATCGGTGTCAGGAGTGCGTGCAGGAGCCAGGCCCTGTGACCAGTAGGGCTTCGCAGGACTGGGGCCTTCCTAAGTTTGTTCTGGAGAGGCAAGGTGTGGCCGCACAGGTGAGGCCGATTGGTAACTCACAGCACCAGGTGGCAAGAGCCGGGAAGGGATATAAGGTCAGCACAGTGGTGCCTCGCAAGACGAAATTAATTCGTTCCGCGAGTTGCTTCGTCTTGCGATTTTTTCGTCTTGTGGAGCGCGGATTCCCCGGGTATTAACGGCTTTAAGAAAAAGGAAGCCAACCTGCAAGTCGTTTTCGTCTTGCAAAGCAAGCCCATAGGGAAATTTATCTTGCAAAGCAACTCAAGAAACGGAAAACCCTTTCGTCTTGCGCGTTTTTCGTCTAGCGAGGCATTCGTCTTGCGGGACACCACTGCATTTCCCTTCGGCTCTTTGCCACAGCAACATGTTCACTGCCTTGCTGCGTTTGGTTCCTTGACTCCTTGCTTCTTGATCCTCAGACCCCTGACTTCGCGACTCCTTGCTTCTTGATCCTCAGACCCCTGACTTTGTGACCCCTTGCTTCTTGATCCTCAGACCCCTGACTTCGTGACTCCTTGCTTCTTGATCCTCGGACCCCTGACTTCGTGACCCCTAGCTTCTTGATCCTCAGACCCCTGACTTTGTGACCCCTTGCTCCTTGATCCTCAGACCCCTGACTTCGTGACTCCTTGCTTCTTGATCCTCGGACCCTTGGCTTCTTGACTCCTGGCTCTCTGACCCTCGGACTCTTGGCTTCCGGACTCCTGTTCCTGCTCTCACCCCGCCATCTTGCCCCCAGTCCCAATGTCCCCAGCTGGGACACTGCTCGCCCGTGAACCGGACCATGACAATCAGAGTTTTCCTTCTCCTAGGTGGGCTCCCTTCCCAGGCAGATGAGCCCCACCTGCCCCTCACTTCCCTCTACAGCAGGTGCAGAAATCACCTTCTTGTCTGCTGGGCCCACTCCTGGTCTTGTCCACTCAATCCTTCAGAGCCTGTCTTCACACGCAGGGGCATTCCCTAACTCACCCAGGGTTTGTGACCCATTGGCTCCCTTCACTTGGTTCAGCCTGTCAGTCGAAGCTGTTCCCTGGGGTGTGGCCGCCCTCTCATGCTGACAGCTTCTAGGAGCCACAGGTGAAAGCTGGGTGCAGGGTGGGGATCCAAGGTGGACAAACTAGCCCAGAAGGAGTCCCCCGCCAGAGGTACTATCCTCTCCCCTAACACCCCGTTGCACTGTGGTACCCTTGCGGAACATTTCCTGCACTGTGCAATTCCAGAAACAGCCACAAGAGGCTGGTGCAGAGCTTTGTGCTTTTAATGGGCAATTCCATGGACCACAGCAGTGCAGGGAATCTCCCTCTCCTCCACTTTGCCACTTCTTATTATTAAATTTTATTTATACCCCGCCCTCCCCAGCCAAGACTGGGCTCAGGGCAGCTAACACCGCTATAAAAGCAATTGATTGAAATACAACTTTAAAAACAAGATTAAAATGCAACATTAAAATGCAGCCTCATTTCAGTAGGAACTCAAATAAAAAACTTTTTGGAGGATGACGTCAAGTCTTCACCAACTTCACTGTTATGAAGTTCCTGGCGCACTTTCTTCTGAGCAATGCAGCTTAGACATCTGTATCCCCCATCTAGTTTCTTCCCTGACGCTGGCGGCCAAGTCTACCTGGCAGCTGGACTTGTGGCCGCAAAATCCCATCGGGACCTTTCAAGTCCGCCTTTCACCAACCTGGCTGGCACCCTCCAGATGTTTTGGACTACAACTCCCCATCAGCCCTGGGCAGCGTGGCTGTTAACTGATGGAAGTTGTAGTCCACAATGGCCTGGCTGCCTGGGGCCGATGGGAGATGTAGTTCAAAACATCTGGAGGGCGCCAGGTGGTGAAGGTTGCTCCAGCCCACAACCTTAAGGCTTCCCCTCCCACAACCAGTCATGGTGTGGCTCTGTCTGTCACTGTCTCTGGTGCCACCTACTGCTGGCCTCCCCGTGCCCTTTCAGCGCCCATCAGCAATCACACGACAGCAGAGGTTCTCAACTTTCTGGGGTCCACGGCTCCCTTGACCAACTACATTCTTTCTGCGGCACCCCTGTGGAAAGCCCCGTTGTGGCGCCCCTTGCCTGCAGAGCTGGCAGACTCTTAAAGTAAAGGTAAAGGGACCCCTGACCATTAGGTCCAGTCGTGGCCGACTCTGGGGTTGCGGCACTCATCTCACATTATTGGCCAAGGGAGCCGGCGTACAGCTTCCGGGTCATGTGGCCACCATGACTAAGCCGCTTCTTGCGAACCAGAGCAGCACACGGAAACGCCATTTACCTTCCTGCCAGAGTGGTACCTATTTATCTACTTGCACTTTGACGTGCTTTCGAACTGCTAGGTGGGCATTAGCAGGGACCGAGCAATGGGAGCTCACCCCGTCGCGTGGATTCGAACCACCAACCTTCTGATCGGCAAGTCCTAGGCTCTGTGGTTAACCCACAGTGCCACCTGCACACCTTAGAGACCAACTAAGTTAGTTATTGCTACGAGCTTTCGTGTGCATGCACACTTCTTCAGATACACTGAAACAGAAGTCACCAGACCCTTATATATAGTGAGAGGGTGGCTCTGGCTCGACCTAGTGTTGGACCTCCAGCCCTACCAGTCCCCAAAGGCAGCACCAGCCCCCACCGGGGAGGAAGCCTTTCCCAGTCCCCCCAGTTACCAATGGTGATGTAGCCGTCGTAATCGGGCTCCGCCGGGCGCAGGCGACATTTCCGGGACAGCACGCTGACGTTGCCCCTCTGCAGGACCTCGAAGGCCGAGACCATGTCGCGGTACATCTCGCCGGTGTAGCCTGTCCCGTTGACACTGACGCTCATTGTCACGGGGGCTGCGGGGAGACGCGGCTCAGGCCCTGATCTGAACAGTAGCTATTATGTCTGAATCCCAATCTCCACCCATAATTGGTGCAAAAACAGATCCACCTTTGTACTCTTTTGGCAGGTTGCACAATAGACCACCATCCCACCAGTTCTGTTACCTCTTGCAACGATTTCTCCATGCAGCAGATACCTCACCAAGTCCAACAGCCAGAAGACCGAAAAGTCTGCGATGATTAGCAGGACAGCAAGGGTCAGTTGGCGAAAGAGGGAGACGATGGCCAGCGTGTAGCGGAGTTGCTCTTTGCGGGGCAATATGAGCGAGGCTGCAGAGGAAGAAGCAATAGTGGCTGGGTGGACTCAGGGCCACATTCACACCATTTAAAGCACTACGGTGTGAGGAGATTTCACCCCTCCCATA
Source organism: Podarcis cretensis (assembly GCF_951804945.1). Lineage (NCBI taxonomy): Eukaryota > Metazoa > Chordata > Lepidosauria > Squamata > Lacertidae > Podarcis > Podarcis cretensis. The sequence goes on from NC_137186.1 coordinate 10,292,000, forward strand.
TCCAAGAATCTCCTGACGAGTCTGCTGATTCTCCAGAGAGGAGGAGCAGTATTCTGCTTTCTACTTATTCAGCTCCAGCACCAAGTCAGTCAGTGTGTCGGAGAGAGAGAGAGACTGAGTGTTAGAGATTGTGTGTAGAGATAAGGTTGCTGCTAAGAGCAGCTGCAGACACTCAGTGCAGCATTCATTTATGCTTAGACCTATTTAGCTCTGTATATAGTTTTGTATTATAGTTATAGTTATAGAATAAAAGAAGATATTCTACAGAGCTGCTCTCCGAGTCGTGTATACACTGCCAGACTCTGCCATACTCTGCTGTGCGACGACTGTATTGTGGGAGTGAATCCGGTGCTCACAACTCTAAGCTATGAGTCCACAGCACTTTGACCTGGTGGTCTCTGGAAGTGCTACCCAGCTCGCCTAGCCCAGTCGGGGTTGAAGTGCATGAGTCCAGTTGGTGACACTGGCTCAAGGGCGATGCTGAGACGGTGCCCCTTTAAACTACCATCCTTCCCCCCAAGGAATTCTGGGAGCTGTAGTCTGTCCGGGGTACTGAGAATGATTAGGAGACCTCCCTATTCCCCTACTGAGCTAAACTTGGGAAATTGACATTGTGTGTAGCAACCTTAAAGGTAAAGGTAAAGGTACCCCTGCCCGTACGGGCCAGTCTTGACAGACTCTGGGGTTGTGCGCCCATCTCACTTAAGAGGCCAGGGGCCAGCGCTGTCCGGAGACACTTCCGGGTCACGTGGCCAGCGTGACATCGCTGCTCTGGCGAGCCAGAGCCGCACACGGAAACGCCGTTTACCTTCCCGCTGGTAAGCGGTCCCTATTTATCTACTTGCACCCGGAGGTGCTTTCGAACTGCTAGGTTGGCAGGCGCTGGGACCGAGCAGCGGGAGCGCACCCCGCCGCAGGGATTCGAACCGCCGACCTTTCGATCGGCAAGTCCTAGGCGCTGAGGCTTTAACCCACAGCGCCACCTGCGTCCCACTGTGTAGCAACCTTAACACACTACATTTCCCATGATTATTGGGGGTGGAGCTATGCTGTTTAAGGTGGTATGGTACTGCTTTAAATGTAGAGTCATACCTTGGGTTATGAACGCTACAGGTTGTGCGTTTTCAGGTTGCAGACCACACTGAACCCGGAACGGGTTACTTCCGGGTTTCGGCGCTCGCGCATACCCAGAAACACAAAATGACATCACGTGCATGTGCAGAAGCGGCAAATAGCGTCATGCGCGTGCGCAGACACGGTGCTTCAGGTTGCAAACGTTGTGGGTTGCGAACATGCCTCCCGCATGGATCACGTTCGCAACCCGAGGTATGATTGTACAGTGCAGACGGGCCCTTGGTGTGTAATGCATTAATAGTAGTAGTAATAATAATAATAATAATAATAATAATAATAATAATAATACCCTGCCCATCTGGTTCAGTTGCCCCAGCCACTCTGGGTGGCTTCCAACACATATAAAAACATAATGAAATGTCAAACATTAAAAACTTCCCGATACGGGGCGGCCTTCAGACGTCTTCTAAAAGTTGTGTAGTTCTCCGATTTATCTGATGGAAGGGCATTCCCCAGGGAAGGCGCCACTACTGAGAAGGCCCTCTGCCTGGTTCCCTGCAGCATACATATGCATGTTTCCACCCAACACCTCTCATTTTAGTGAATAATTTCCGGAGGCCAAGCTGGGTCTTTCTAGAGCTGCTGCCTTACTTGGGCGGATGTACTTGGTACACTCCTTTGCAGACAACGGCAGGACGGTGGGTTTCTTGTTCTTCCTCCGCATTGCATCCATCTCCAGGAACGGCTTGGTGATGAAGATGTTGTCAAAACTGTCCTCGTGCAAATAATGCTTCCGGTACAGCAGAGCCCTGTTGAAGTCAATAAACAGACATTGCTTTCACATGAGAAAGGCTGATAGGTTAGCTCAGCAAGTATAAGAAGATCGCTGCTGGATCAGGTGAATGGCCCATCTAGCCCAACACCCTGCTCTCACAGTGGGACCCGAGCACAAAAACACTCTGTTCTCCTGCAGTTTGCAGCACATGGTCTAAATGTCCTTGTGGCGATCACACAGGGTCCCTGGACGTTTAACAGTCTATTGATCCCTGTGCCACCACTGTGCTCGCTTCCCCGCTGCCACCAGCCCATTAAAGGTAAAGGTAAAGGGACCCCTGACCATTAGGTCCAGTCGTGGCCGACTCTGGGGTTGTGGCGCTCATCTCGCTTTATTGGCCAAGGGAGCCAGCGTACAGCTTCCGGGTCATGTGGCCAGCATGACTAAGCTACTTCTGGCGAACCAGAGCAGCACACGGAAACACCATTTACCTTCCTGCCGGAGCGGTACCTATTTATCTACTTGCACTTTGACGTGCTTTCAAACTGCTAGGTGGGCAGGAGCAGGGACTGAGCAACGGGAGCTCACCCCGTCGCGGGGATTCGAACCGCTGACCTTCTGATAAGCAAGTCCTAGGCTCTGTGGTTTAACCCAAAGCGCCACCTGTTTCCCCTACCAACCTGTTACTCTCGGGTAAAACACTGAGTCCAGACAGTTGTTAAAATTCAACCAAATAAACAAATTTATTTTATAAGTATTAACAAGTTTATGGTTTCTCAGATAACATTCTTCTCAGTTTCTTAACTTTGGTTTCTTTACCGGCCTATACCTTCCTAATACCTTCTGACTGATTATCTCAACTGTTTGACTGACTCCTCTTAACAGATTCTCTCACATCAGACTAGCCCAACCCACAGACTTATCCTCTCCCTCTCTTCTCTAACACCAGACTGACTTCTTAACAACTCTAACTCTAACTCCTCCCCTTGGGTTCCTATTGGTTAGTCATTTTACAATTAGTTAACCCTTTCTTTATGAACCCAGTATGATGTCACACACCTAGGAGGGCAAACGCCACAGTCCTCCCAACCAATCAGGGATCACATATCAAATTGAACTTAACAGTGGTGTTTAGCCAAATGGAACGTATAGAGGTGAACCTCCAGAGGTTGTTGGACTCCATCTCCCCTCAGCCCCAGCTATTAGAGCCAATGGTGAGGGATGATGGGAGTTGTAGTCTACCACCGCCTGGTTCCTTAGCCCTGTCTTAGGAATAGCAAAGAAGCTCCTCGCTCCTCTTGGCCTCCTTGCTCTGACTCACTTGATGTAGAGGTACAGAATGACCAAGGTAGACATATAGCCAAAAAGCCCTACAGCCTCCTTCGCAGGCTGCAGCCGCTTGGAGACGTCCTCCATGATGTCAAAGGCGACTTGGGACAGGCTCTTGCTGGCATTGACGGTCACGTCGTAGTGGTGCACAGCTGTGATGTTGAACTCGAACTCGTGTCGCACGCGGTTCAGCACAGCCACGATCGCTGGTGGTGCATATTGGGGGAGATGGGAGGGGAGGGTGTGAGAACAAGGGTGGCTACGTCTATACTACAACTCTAGCGCCGGCTTGAATCGCTTTGTTAAAAGGTCGCGTTTTGGCGACTCACAGAGCCACAAGACTGTTAAGTATAATTGTTTAATCGCATAGCGAAATTGAGAATGCCTGTATGTATATTGCCAAGGGTTTAACATTGGAATATTCCACTGAAGCATACTGAAGCTCCCTGAGCTCTAACAGATTGATTAACTGCTGGTGTTCTCTGCTATCTTTATCACGAGTGTTTAACCTTAGATCATGTGAGGGGTATTTGATTGCAAATCGCCACCTTGAAGGGAGCTGCCTGTTAATCTTTCTCTGGAAGCCACAGGGAGCAAAGGATGTGGTAATAATGTTTCTCCAGCAGCAAATAACCTTATGCTAGATGCAGCTATGGCAGAGACAGAGCTTTGATTTTTGCTCTGACCGTAATGATATTATATATTTAAGAAGAAGAACCTCTGCATGAATATGCATATGCTTTATACTCCTTTCTGGGTGTATTATTGATCGTTTTTGTACCTGTTTTGAAGGAGTTATGGTTAGTAAAGCTTTAAATCATATTTCTAGGTCTGGGCAATTTTTATTCCAAAAGGAGTCAGTTTTTATGCATCCAATTGTGTCATGGCACGCAGGGATGATGGAAATTATAGTCTCAAAACATCTGGAGGGCCGAGTTTGCCTATGCCTATGCCTGGTCTGAGTTTTGGTTTTAGTTTTCCTTTGCCCTCCCTGTGCCTTTTACCTTATGTGTATTTTTGTTAAGATTGCAAGCTTAGGAGTAGGGATTGCCTTGCTTTGATTGTATGTAGGCTGCTCTGTAAGCCTTTTGGGGTACCAAATGCTATGTATAAGTAAAGGTGTCCACTTAAAAACTTTGGGGAAGCCCTGCTGGATCAGACCTGAACTGGACAGGTGTTTTATCCCCCAACCTTTCTCCACACTCACGCTCAACAACCTTGCGGCGCAGGAACGGTGCTATGTACTGTGGAATTATGCAGAAGAGCAGGAGGACTGTGAGGAAAAAGACAAGACCATTAGGAGGGCAGGGCACGGTGGTCTAGCTCTCAGCCGCACACACATTCATTGGCTGGCCTCAGTCACAGCAATATTGCTACTCCTAAGCATTACCATAGAGATTCAGTGAGGTCAAAGCATGTTCAACACATTATCTAATTCACCCACATACAACAGCCCTCTAAGGTAGGCTTGTATTGCTATCCCTTCTTTTGTCAGTTAATCGGGGCCTGAAAAGCCAATGAACTGCAGCTACCATATATCTTGCCCGCACATAACACAACCATAGCACACCAGTCTCCCCCGCCCCAATAGCTCCCAACAATATATTATTAAATGGCTGATTTCTGCGAATCTCTCTGCTGCAAACATAACGTTTTATGTGTGTTTTAAGTGCATTATACAAATGTGACACTAGATGACGAGCTATTGGCAAATTCAATATATATTTTTATTTATTTTATTTTTAAAAAAGCATTTTCACAGCATTTTTTTTTTTTTATGTGTCTAGATTCAACTGTCTGGCCTGGTTGGACTCCGGGGCTGAGCTCTGGTGGTGTTTGAGGCTGGGGCCATGCAGAGAACGTGAAGAAGCACCTGAGTCACACTAGCTGTTTGCCACAGACACCAGAGGTCAAGGCTCACAGTAGGATGACGAAGGGGTCAGAGGTTGCACAAAGCAGTGACATGGCTCATGAGAGGTCAAGGGTAACATTAAGCAGGTGGACGAGGGGCTCAGAGGCCGGTTCATGGACTTTGATTAAGGCTGGGGGTCACAGTAGGCAGAAACGAAGCTGACCAGAGGTCAGGGGTCATCCTAAATAGTGACCAGGCTTGTAGGAGCTAGAGGAGCTATGCCATGTCTATCATGAATAAGGATAGTTTGTGCTGTTTAGGTCACAAACATTGACTAGACTAATGGGGAGTCATGCTAAGCAGTGAAAAGTCGAAAGAGGTCATAGGTCAGGGGTTATGCTAAGCGGAAACTAAGTGAACCAGGGGTCAGAGGTCAGGAGTCACATTGGGCAAGGACTAGGCTAACAAGCGGCCATAGGTCATGCTAAACAGCGATTAGCCTAGCAAGAGGACAGAGGTCACAGTAAGCAGTTGTGATGGCCTGGGATTCGGAACCAGAGGAGTCTCAGTCCGCACCTGATCCTTTGCCTCAGGCGGCAGCTGAACCTAGTCTGGGGCCTGATCCTGAAGAGTCCCAGTCTGCACAGGTTCCCCTGCAACAAACACCAGCTGGGCCGAGTCAGGGGCGTGAGCCTGCCCTGGCTCCAGATGCAGGGATGACCTCGTTGCCTCCAGCTAGGCCATCACTTACAGTTGTTTCACTACCAGTTGGGTCAGGGGAGGCTGGAGCGGCCCCTGGGTCTAGTAACCCACCGACGTCTCCCGAGCTGCAGAGACTGAGGTCTGAGAGAAGGAGAGACCTGAGTACTTGCAAGAGGAGGAGTACGCCTTTGGGAGAGACAGGGAGGTGAGTCGCTGGGGACCGGCTGTTACCCCGACCATAGCTGTCAAGCGTCCCTTATTTGGCGGGACAGTCCCTTATCCCAGCGCCATGTCCCACTGTTGTCCCTTATTGATGATGTCCCTTAAATAAGCTACTGAAGGTAATGGGGGCCTTTCTATGCTGTCCTTTGTCAACAACAAATTGTTGCTGTTTTTTGTGTTGAATATATGCTATATGGTAATTTATGGACCTAACAGGTATCTAAAGCCATTTGCACGCAAGAAAATATGTATTTTATCAAAGTAAATATTGATCCCTTATTTTGGCTGCTGATCCCTTATTTTCGAGGCTGCTGGTCCCTTATTTTCAAATCTGTAAGTTGACAGCTATGACCCCGACAGAGATAAAAGGCTGCTGGACCCGCCCCAGGTTGCGGGAGTAACATTGCTGTTTGCCAGAACCTGCCTGTGACCCTGTGCCTGACCTAGCCTGGCTTCCTGCCTTGGCCCTGTCGGACTGACTCCTTGCGGAACCCTTGCATTTGGGACCGGACCTCCTTGCGGAACCCTTGCATTTAGGACCGTTACTTGGGTTAACCCTGGGCCCAGCACAGCAGTGACTAGGTTGACGAGAGATCAGGGGTCATGCTAAGCAGTGACTAAGCCAGCGAAGGGTAAGAGGTTTGGGGATGAAGGTCTGGAGACAAGGGAATCCCACTGACCACTGCACTAGTGTCAGAGGTCAAGTGCAACCATCGGAGGGGCGACAGGAGGGTCAAGGGGTCAAAGTTCACGCTCACTATTAGCCAGGCCGCAGAGGTACTTGAAGAGCAGGACGACGGAGCAGAGGAAGTAGAGGAAGGGGACTGCCCGCTCACACGTGTCCTTGGCGTTGTCAAAGAGACGGGTGCATTTCCGGTAGGGGGTGCCCATCTCCTCGTTGCAGACCTCGCCCAGGTTGAGGAGGAAGTACCACACGTTGCGCAGGCAGTGAGCTGCACGAAGGAAGGGGCAGAAGAGAAAAGGGTGAATTTGACTGTCTGGAGCACGTGCAGAGCGCAGCAGCTAGGCTGCTTGTGGCTGCCGGTCAATAACACCCTGCTGGCAGAATTTGAACTCGTGGCGAATCTTCCGCTGGGCCAAGTTCAAGGTATAATATGTCCTTCTCCAGCTCAGGACCAGGTTATTTGAGAGACGGCCTTATCCCTTATGTATCCCTTATACATCACCGCGGTTTCGGCAGGGTCTCCCCTGCAAATCTCAAAGATTTCAGAAATCCACTATCTCAGAGCAGGGCTTTTAAGGGGCCTGTACCTGTTCTGTGGAACAGTATCCCTGTCCAGGCTAGCTGCACTTCCTGGAAACAACTGAATATATTTTTGTCCTGGCAGGTTTTTCCACCTGGATAAAGGGTCTTTACCACAAGTGTACACTTTGCTTGTCTGTTTTTAATTCTGCTTGCGGAAAGCTCTCCCCAGAGAGACCAGCATGACACCATTTTAGGCCCTGGGGGAAACCAATCTTCTTTCACCAGGCCTTTAGCTTTTAATTTGTAGGCTGTTTTAAACTGTTTTTAATATTGAGTTTTAATGTTGTAACTCATACCTTAGGGTCAAGGGCAGCTAATTAATAAATAATAATTATCTGTGGCCTCCTTGACTTGATGGGGTGTTTTATTCCTGCCTTCTTAAAAGACTATTGTGCTTTAGGTTTTTCTCTTCTTTTGTGCTAGCTTTAATGGATGTGTTTGTTTGTTTATATACCATAGGTTGCTTTGAGTTATAGATGCATTCATTATTATTATTATTATTATTATTATTATTATTATTAATAATAATATTAAATTTATTGGTTGGTTTTTCTTCTTTTTACCAAGGTAACTCAAAGCGACTTCTGATATATAAACAAACGAACACATAGTATTATTACATTTAGTTTTTAATTACCTGTAAATTGGTTTGGAAGGTGATTAGTAATTCAAAGATGATGAGGATGATAATTGTAATAATGACAGACAGTCTCTGTGGGTAAACTAACTGTCTTGTGGTAGGTTGGAGTTAGCCAAAAGCTCTCTTCTCATTTGACCCCACGGGTGACGCCATAGGAAACCCAGCCAGATGGGCAGGGTATAAATAATAAATTATTATTATAGGGTGAAACCCGTTTAGTCCATCTCCCTGGCTTCTTGCATCCCCCCTCCATCCCAACCCATTCTGCGCCCCTGCAAACTCACCCACGTGCCGTACAGAGTCCATGACAGATCGGAAAAGCTTTCGGACGCGGTCACCAACCACTTTTGCTTTCTGAGCGATGTCCTTGATTTTTCGTAGCGCATCTAGGCAGAAGATGTTGGGGGAGAGAGAAAGCCCACTTTTAATATGGTCGGTGTCTATTAAGAACCAAGAACAGTGCCAGGACTGAAGGCGTAGGCAGTGTTGGTGCCATTCTAAAGTTGCTAGACTCTAATTCCCATCAGCTAGGGCTGCCAGATTTCAGAAAGTAAAATTCCTGCGCTTTCTGGGGGGAAACCTAACCCAAAAATAGTGATTCTAAGCTTTTTGAGCTGTTTCCGCTGCTTTTTCCATCATGTTAGAAGAAGAAGAAGAGGAGTTTGGATTTGATATCCCGGCTTTCACTCCCCTTCAGGAGTCTCAAAGCGGCTAACATTCTCCTTTTCCTTCCTCCCCCACAACAAACACTCTGTGGGGTGAGTGGGGCTGAGAGACTTCAGAGAAGTGTGACTGGCCCAAGGTCACCCAGCAGCTGCATGTGGAGGAGCGGAGACGCAAACCCGGTTCCCCAGGTTCAGACTACCACTCTGAACCACTACACCACACTGGCTCTCATATATATCCAGATTTTGCCAATTCAGCAAAATTCCCCCAGACGCCATTTTTACACCCCAAAACCAAGATGTGTCAGGAATTTTCCTGATATATGGCAAGCCTACATCAGCCCATGTTAGGACGGTTAATGGTTAATGAGGATGTTTGGCATGGAGAAAGTACCGTATTTTTCGCTCTATAAGACGCACCAGACCACAAGACGCACCTAGTTTTTGGAGGAGGAAAACAAGAAAAAAAATATTCTGAATTTCAGAAGCCAAAACAGCAAGAGGGATCGCTGCGCAGTGAAAGCAGCGATCCCTCTTGCTGTTCTGGCTTCTGGGATAGCTGCGCAGCCTGCATTCGCTCCATAAGACACACACACATTTCCCCTTACTTTTTAGGAGGGAAAAAGTGAGTCTTATAGAGCAAAAAATACGGTAGATAGGCTGCCTCGTCAACACTGTTGGGCACCCAAGGGAGCTGAATGTCTGGAAATTCGGGACAGATAAGCACAGAAACTAAGGAATATGCTCCAAAAGGAGGCAGTGATGGCAATCAACTTAGATGGCTTTAAAAGTGGATTCAGCAAAATCACGGAGGCTAGCAACTGCTACCAGCCACAGTAGAGATGTTCTGCTCCAATGTCAGAGGCATTCACGTGCCTCTGAATTAACAGTTTGGTGCTGCTGCAGTGGCGTAGCGTGGAGGGTGCAGGGGGGGCCGGCCGCACCGGGCGCAACATCTGGGGGTTAGGGTTAGGGGGCGCAAATCCACAGGTTAGGGGGCGCAAATCCATGGGTTAGGGGGCGCAAATTACTTGCCTTGCCCCGGGTGCTGACAACCCACGCTACGCCACTGGTCCTGCTTTGGGTTTTACTGGATGCATCTGGGGGTTGTTTGTTTGATTGTGTGTCTGACCGTTAACCAGAAGGTTGGTGGTTCGAGCCCATGTAGGGATGTCTGTGGGCAGGATTCCTGCACTGCAAAGGGGTTGGCCCAGATGCCCCTCAGGGGTCTTCCAACTGTACAATTCTCTGATTCTACGATTCATTTATATTTTGTTATTTGCTTATTTATTGGATTCATATACCTCCCTTCATCACAGGATCTCAGAGCAGCTGGCAAGATCTTTCCCCTAGAAATTTGTGCGGAATCGCACGCTAGTGGTGGGCGATGTCAGAGACAAAAAGTGGGTGGGGTCACGGAGGTAAATATTGCCTTTGCAGAGCGCAAGTAAAGCAAGCATGAGGCATTCTTCCTCTTCAAGGGAGCATGTCAGGAAAAAACACTTGACGGGGGTGTGAAGTTGGGCTGCTGAGGGGCGTGGTCTGGGGAAGAAGGCGTGGCCTGGGCTGCTGAGGGGGCAGGGCCTAGGGAGAGGAGGCGTGGCCTGGGCTGCTGAGGGGCCAGGGCCTAGGGAGGGGAGGCGTGGCCTGGGCTGCTGAGGGGGCAGGGCCTAGGGAGGGGAGGCGTGGCCTGGGGAGAATTCAGAGTACAGTGGTACCTCAGGTTACATTACGCTTCAGGTTATATACGCTTCAGGTTACAGACTCCGCTAACCCAGAAATAGTACCTCGGGTTAAGAACTTTGCTTCAGGATGAGAACAGAAATCATGCCCTGGTGGCGCGGCATCAGCGGGAGGCCCCATTAGCTAAAGTGGTGCTTCAGGTTAAGAACAGTTTCAGGTTAAGAACGGACCTCCAGAACGAATTAAGTACTTAACCCGAGGTACCACTGTAACAGACAGAGAGACCCAGAGGGCCCCATTCAACTCCTGTGGACAGAGGTCTTTCAACCCCTGCCTTTCAAAAAATGCACTTCCGGCCAGGGATAAAAGTGCAAGGCTGGTGCAAGCAGAACAGCAACAAAACCCCGTCGTCTCACTGATCAGGGGCTCGCGGGCCCTCTGCAGCATTTCTGCCGTCTGGTTGAGGGCGAGCTCGGCGCCACACGACACGGCATCGGCGCACCGGGTGAAGTTGCGGATGATGTTGGCGAACGGGCCCTCCATGGCCAAGCCGAATGCCAGGATCAACAGCATGGTCTTGCCTTCTTCTGTAGGTGGCGACAGAGATGGGAGACGGAATAGAAAAGCGTCAGGGGCTGAGTGGGGTCCCTCTCAGGGAAGTCTTTCTCCTCCTGCCCCAGAACTGCAGCTGTATGTCGCCAGCCAGTTCTTAGGCCCTGCCAACAGCACTGAGTGAGGCGCTTCAACAAAATGTTGCAGTGCGGAGTGTGGCTGTTTGCAGCTGTCTCCTCTCAGGCCTACCTGGAGATGCCAGGCATCGAAACTGGCAGATGCTCGCCCAGCGACATAGCTGTTAACTTACAGATTTGAAAATAAGGGACCAGCAGCCTCGAAAATAAGGGATCAGCAGCCAAAATAAGGGATTTTCCGAGCACAGGTATGTTCAACTTCTGAGCCCCTCCGAGCCAAAGGCAGAAAGCCCAGTCAGCAGCCAAACGAAGCCTCAAGTGGTGGTTCCCACAGCGCAGCAACCCAGCAAAGGGGATGCAGCAAGGGAAACCACCGTCACCTCTCCACTGGGAAGCGCTGAGCAAAGGCGAGTCCCCAGGCAACGCGGCCGATTTGATTGGCACAAGGCATGCAAGCTCCACCCCCCAGTCCTTCTTAGACTCCTTATTGGGTGAGCAACGCAGCCAAGCAACACAGTTGGAGCCTCCCTCCTCCCAGGCCGGCAGGGAGGGAAAGGAGCTGCTTCCTTGGAAACCCGGGAAATTTAAGGGACATCATCAATAAGGGACAGCAGCGGGACACAGTGCTGGGATAAGGGAGTTTCCCGCCAAATAAGGGACGGTTGACAGCTATGCCCAGCGAGCTACAGCCCTTGTTCTCTCAAGTAACCAGTATTAGGGGTAGGAATAGCCCCCAAAGAATAGCAGCTTTCGCTGTGGGTCGTTCTTCAAAATAGTGGATTCTGTCTGGCTCACAACGCCACTTCCCGCTCCCCGCCTCCAATTCTGTCTGGGGACTGTATTATTTTCACTTGTCTTGGGTTTTTCCACACTTACTTGAGAAGATCTGGGGCAGCATGAGGAGGACGGTGACACGAACTTTGCATGAGAAGGCCATGCCAAGGCCAAGCCCAAGGGCCAGGGTGATGGTCGACAGAAGACAGTACCAGATGTTGTACCCCTGCACAAAAATGACCATTGCCCCATAGGCTGTGGCGAGGATCATGCCCAAGGCAAAGCCACCCACACTACGGGTCACTGACCGGCCCAGGGTGTCCTCGACCACCTGTGGGACCGGTGGCTTCTTTCTCTTCCTGTTTCGACCCCCACGCGGTGAGAAAATAGACAGGAGACCCATGGCGGTGATGGCTTCAAGGAGGCTACCCAACAGAGTACTGCATGGACCAGAGCAAGGGGTGCTCCGTGGTCTCCGTGTCTGCAATGGGTTTGGAAGTGTGTCTGGTAAAATCACAAACCAAGAGAAACCTGTGTTAAAAACTTATGGGGTGGTAAGATATTTGGAATGGGGGAGCCAGGAAAGGAGAAAGTCTCCAGTCAGTGTGTTATCGTCCCAACAACAATTATACCAACGTTCCTATGACAGGTCTGAAAAACCAGTACACTTGAGATTCCGCTAGGCTCCACACACGACCTGTCAGATTCTGTCCCTAGCCCCACCCACATTCTACAGTAGCTCCTCCCATCCCTTGCTGGATCCTCCATTGACTCCACCCTAGCCATGCCCACATTCCACACTAGCTCCTCCCACCACTCACTGCATTCTCTGTTGACTCCACTTTAGCCCCACCCACATTCCACACTAGCTCCTCCCAAACCTCCTTGCCAAATTCTGCCCCAACCTTGCCCCTAGCTCCACCCACTTTCTGCCCTGGCTCCTCTCATCACTTGCTAAAAACTCTTCTTTTCAGATTCTACTGCAAGTCTGCCCCTATCCATTTATTTAAGCCTTGCCCTGATTTTGGGTGACTCCCCCTAGCCCAGCCTCCCAGAATTACACAGAGGATATGAAATTTGTGAAATCAGTGTTTGGCAACTTAAATCAGAGGGACAAGCCAGGAATTGCTCTAGAACTTCAGAGGATATCCTTCGAAAGGGCATAGCTAATAATAATAATAATAATAATATTAATAATAATTTTATTATTTATATCCCGCCCATCTGGCTGGGTTTCCCCAACCGCTCTGGTCGGCTCCCAACAGAACACTAAAAACAGAATAAAACTTCAAACGTTAAAAACTTCCCTAAACAGGGCTGCCTTCAAATGTCTTCTAAAAGTCAGATAGTTGTTTATTTCCTTGATATCTGATGGGAGGGCGTCACTACTGTGAAGGCCCTCTGCCTGGTTCCCTGTGGTTTCGCTTCTTGCAGTGAGGGAATTGGCAGAAGGCCCTCGGTGCTGGACCTCAGTGTCCGGGCTGGACAATGGGGGTGGAGACGCTCCTTCAGGTATACTGGGCCGAGGCTGTTTAGGGCTTTAAATGTCAGCACCAACACTTTGAATTGTGCTTGGAAACCTACTGGGAGCCAATGTAGGTCTTTTAAGGACCGGTGTAATATGGTCTCAGCGGCCACTCCCAGTCACCAGTCTGGCTGCCGCATTTACCCAGCTTAATCAACTCAAATCAATCCTGCTCTTGCGACTTAATCAACATTGCTTCTATTCATCCAATGATCTCAATAGATCACCCAGCAGAGCTGAAATTCTGAGAGAGAAGGTGGTGCATTTTTCCTGTCCCTTGTAAACACACTTTGCACGGCAACATAGAACCCAGATTGTGATGACACAATTCTCACGGAAGGGGTCAGGCTGTGTTTAGAGCTGTTCCGCTTCAGGTTACTTGTTGGTGTGTGTTGAGGGAGGGGTTTTCCCTTCAATGGAATGCTCATCTGCACAAATAGGATAAAAGAATCCCTGCACTTAGAAATCTAGCCTGTCAGGAAGAAGGCTAGGCTAGTGGGACTTTCTGCAGCTACAGCTGTTGATAGATGACAGTGGAGGGAGATGCCTGTTGGAGTTAATTACTGTGCACAAGGTTCCTGCATATAATTAACAAACAACAACAGCACCCTAACCATTCCAATTTTCCTCGCCGGTGAATCCGTGCTTTGGAGGTCTTGGTTTTTTAAAGAAATACAACGTCCTGCTCCTTTTTTGCGTCAGGAGACATGAGCTATGGGGCACTCAGACGACAAAGGAAAGTACCAAAGAGTGAAGAAGCAGAAGGGCCGGAGGCAAAAGCCCCCCAACACCAGTGAGTCTCCCCCTTTGAGCCCTTGCTCTCAACTCAAGCCTTGGAGGAGAGGTGGGGTATCCATACCCAAGGGTCAAAAGATTGTCCTCCAAGCCTCCTTGTCCGGCCCTTAGTGACTCTCCCCTGGCCACACTCCCTCTCCTCCAGGACATGCCCTTTACTGGGTCTGACAGTGGAGGAAGAACATAGGAACCAGGGCTAGTAGCCGTTGGCGGGCTTCTCCTCCATTAATTTGTCTGATCCTCTTTTAAACCTGTCTAAATTGGTGGCCATCCCGGCCTCCTGCGGAAGTGAGTTCCATAGTTTTAACTCTGCGCTGTGTGAAGAAGTCTTTTCTGTTATCTTTTTTTTTTAAAAAAAATAATATTTATTAAAGTTTTAAATGTTACAAAAAGAGAAAGAGATAACTCCAAGTTAAACAAAAACTTGACAACACATCACAATAATGAAAGAAGAGAACAGAATTTTTTTTTATAAAAAACAGAAAAACAGAAAAATAGAAACAATTACAAAACACAACGAACCTTCCCATAACTTATCTTTCATTTGCTTGTTTCCTTGACCTCCTCGCACCTCCCTTTTTTGTATTCTAGTTCGGTTAGCTATTTCAGCAAAACCTTTCCATCTTTCCCAATTTTTATCCTATAATTTATCTTAATATAATGTAACTTTACCTTTCCTCCTTTCATCCATTAACAATCTATTTTTACTTAATCCTTTATAATATTTCTGCTAAAGCCACATAACTTCACTCCAGCCTCCTTCTAACATTCCTTAATTTTACAATGTTTCTGTAGATAAACTTTAAATTTCTTCCAATCTTCTGAAGTCTTTTCTGTTATCTGTCCCGAATCTTCCAACATTCAGCTTCATTGTATGTCCATGAGTTCCAGCGTTCTATCCACTCTCTCCGCGCCAAGCATAGTTTTATAAACTTCTCTTGCAGCTCTGAAACGCGCTCTCAGCTTCCTGCTGCCTCGCTTCTGCATCACGTTCCTTTGGAGCCAGCCGGACGAATTCTGGGCTGCCAAGTTTTTCCTGGGGGCTGGAATCGGGAGCTTGTATGCTCTGGGTGAGTCTACTTTGATCCAGTAAGGGCTGGAAATGTGAATGTAGACGGAGGTAGAAATATATGAATGCATTTTGAATTGGTCTCGGCCAACGTCAGGTCCCAAACTATCAGGGTCCCATGAAACTGGAGGAGCTCACAGCGTTTTGGAAGCAGGTGGATAGTCCATAAGAGGCAAATGTTGCATTCTAGAGAAGCTAAGAAGGACAATAACTCAGAGCACCTGCTTTGCTTGCAAAAGGTCCAATGTTCAATCTCTGACATCATCTGAGACCTCTGGGTATAGGGCAGTACAGTATATATATTCAGTAAATAATAATAATCTCCAGATAGGGCTGAGGGAGATACCCTGTTTGAAACCCTGGAGAGCTGCTGCCACACAAGGTAGACAGTATTTGGTTACATGGGCCTAACGCAGTATATGGTAGCTTTGTTTGTTCCTATTTAAGTCACCCCTTTATCCAGAACCATGAGGACTGGTATCTTTATAATCAAGGCCATAGCTCAGAGGTAGAGCACTTGTCTAAAACACTGCTTGGCACAGACAGGACTGATCTAGATAGAACAGTTCTCCTGTGCTCCTTTAAAAATCACCTCCTTTATTCAAAAAACCATGAGGACTGGACACTTAACTTGATTTACCACAGTAGCAGAGCATGAAGTGTCAACATTCCTAAGGTAGATGGACCAGTGCTCTGACTTGGTATTGTAGCCTTATGAGGCTTTGCCCTCAGGTGGGAAAAAGTATTGCACCCGGGAAAGGGAAAATGGGAGTCAGCAGACACTCAAGGAATAGTTTTGGAGAAAAAGCTTTATTTCTACCATCCATGAACTGGTAGAAGGAGCAAGTGTGATAGTTCACAAACAAGCATGGGTTCACAGTCATTTGCACAGAGCATATATTCCCCTTCCAGTTCCCTCCCCTTTCTCCTCCTCTTCAGGAGTCCTGCCCCATGTTGAGTTTCCTGAGCATGAACAGAAAGCTCCTGTCTTTGGGAAAGGGGGGGGGGTGAGAAGCCAAGGGGGTCGGGTAGCCTTGTGATTCAGCATGTTCAAGATGTTGCAACTGAATGAGATAAAAGTCAGTTCTCAGACTTGCTCTGACAGCCTATTCATTAGCTTTTTGAAGCCTTCTTGTACTAATTAAAAGTAACAGTTTGCCTATGCACAGCATCTTGGAGAAAAAGCAGAGGAAAACTTTAGCTGTGGATTTTTAGAAGACAAAAGGAATTTTGGACAGTTTTGAGGCCTGGGGTGATTATTGGGGGGGGGTGACTTCGGGCCTAGGTAGGGTCACCTGTCCTCACCTCCTCCGCCTGCCTCCTATCAGACAAGCATATTCTGAGGCTAGGAGTTTATAGGGCCCAGGGGGCTGGGACAGACCCTTGCAGATTGTCAGCTGTGGGGATACTCAGCTCAACAACTTTGGGCAAAACTGGATTTTCACTTTTTGAAATATGGCAAGTGCCATGGCTGTTGGAAGCAGTCTCATAATGCTTTAAATGCATGGTGTGAATGTGGCCAACGGTGGAGGATGGTAGGACCAAAATAAAGATGGTTTCCAAGGGTGGGTGGGATCAGAAAATATGATGCACCATTTGTTCAAGGGATAGAAGCAAGAGTAGGGCTGCCATGTGTTTTCCTAGACACATATGGGAATTGGGCTGCCAAAATGACGTCTGGCCAAATTTTTGCTGAATCGGCAAAATGTCTGGGGAAACCCGGCTGCATGTCAAGTAGGGCGATGTTTTTTATTATTATTACAGTGGCACCTCGGGCTAAGAATTTAATTCGTTCTGGAGGTCTGTTCTTAACCTGAAACTGTTCTTAACCTGAGGTACCACTTTAGCTAATGGGGCCTCCTGCTGCCACCGCGCGATTTCTGTTCTCATCCTGAAACAAAGTTCTTAACCCACGGTACTATTTCTGGGTTAGCAGAGTCTGTAACCTGAAGAGTCTGTTACCCGAGGTACCACTGTATTACAAAAATGCTTTAAAAAATAAATAAATCAGGATTTTCACTTTGGGGACCCCAAGCAAGAGAGTCCCTTGTCTTGATTTCCAGGCCTTTCCAGGATGCTGATTCTCCCCATGACCATCTCCGAAGAGCACAAGATCGACCTGATGTGTGGCATGGCTGGTGAGGAGGGACGGCGGAGGCTCTGGGGAGAAAGAGGAGGTGCCATGGCAGCAGAAGGATTCGTAAAGGGTTTGGGCAACGAAGGGCCCGCCATCTTGGGAGACCTGTTAGCAGCAGGGCCCAGTTCCCTTTAGCTTTCTGCAAATACCCCTGTAACCCAAAACCTCCGTGCAAACAACCAAAACCATGAATGGTCTTACACTGGAAGAGGCTTATCTAGTGCCAGGAAGTTGTGGGCATATTTGGAGATTTTAGAAATTTCCGTGGGGGCCGTGGCATGGCTCAAAAGGGCCGCCACAGATGGGGTGTGTGACGTATACCCTGTTTACCCAGGCCTGGGGTGCATGTTTGCCAGGCCTATGCCGTCCCTGCGGTTGTCATCTTTTCCAACTGTTTTTGGTTTTCAATTTTGAGTTGTTGTACCCCTGCCCGTGGGACCTGCTGGTAAAGGGCAGGTAAAAAATTCAATGATACTAACGCACAATGTTTCCCACAGGGATGTGGCGTGACACAAAATGGCTGCCACAGGGCGTGTGGCATGGGCATAGCCAGGGTTTTTGTTAGGGGGGCAGCCAAAGTTCTTGAGCTTTTTTAAGGAGACCCCCCCCCAAGTTATTGAGCCTTTTGGGGGGAAATCATGGGTAAATATATACCCCAAAAAGAGGATATTACGTGGG
Source organism: Podarcis cretensis (assembly GCF_951804945.1). Taxonomy (NCBI): domain Eukaryota; kingdom Metazoa; phylum Chordata; class Lepidosauria; order Squamata; family Lacertidae; genus Podarcis; species Podarcis cretensis. Next base: position 10,309,876 of record NC_137186.1, read on the forward strand.
ACAGGCTTTGGTTGGGGGGACACGCTTCTCCAGGGGGCATACTTTCAATGGTTTTCAAATAAATGTGAATATCTGGGGTGTGTGTATATGTTTTCAAGGCCCATTGTTCCCGTTATTGTAATCTGCTTTTACTTTTACTTTTTTAATTGCTGTACCTCCCCTGGGATCTGCTGGTAAAGGGCGGGTGATCAATTTAAGATAAATAAATGAACATGCCATGGGGGGTGTTGAAATTCCAAAAGTGGTTTAAACAACCCACCTTTCTTCAGAAGTGCAATGTGTGTGCAATTAAATCAAGCTAGTTCCTCCCCAGTGCTGATAAGAGCATGGGGCAGCCCCACAGCATAAAAACTGACTGTCTCCCCCATCTCCCTCCCCTAGGTGTGGCTGCCCTGGGCTGGGGCACGTCCCCACACTTCCGCTGTGCCAGCCTCTTGGTGGTACCCAAATTCCTGGGGAAAGAAGGACGGATTTACATCCTCACCTATGTCTTGGCAAGGGTCTTCGATGGTACAATAAATACTCATATCTATGACTGCGTGAGAGAAATGTGTAAAATTAAGCTTGCTATATGGAGAAAGTGAATGGAGAATATTTTTTCTCCTTCTCTCGTAACACTATAAAACTTGGGGATATCCAATGGTACACAGTGTGTACAGTACGGTGGCACCTCGGTTTATGAACTTAATCTGTTCCGGAAGTCCGTTCTTAAACCAAAACCATTCTTAAACTGAGGCGCGCTTTCCCTAATGAGGCCTCGTGCTGCCAGTGCCCTTCTACCATTTGGCTTCCATTCTTAGACTGAGGTAAAGTTCGCAAACTGGGACACCACTTCCAGTTTAGCAGAGTTCATAAACCGAATCATTCGTAAACCGAGGTGCCACTGTATATTTTATGGAAAGTACTCCCACAACAGGCAGTGACAGGTATTAACTTTAAAAGAAACTCTTAATCTTAGGTTTGTGGGTTTCAACCCCCATATTCCTGCATTGCAGGGGGTTGGGCTAGATTGATTGTTGTTTTCAATGCATTTTGTACTGAATATGTTTTAATACGCCTCTATCCAGCATGATAATGTGTGTGCGCTTGCGTGTATATAATACGACTTACTATATAATAAGGTTGTAAGGATGTCGTCATGCTGCAGTTTGTGTGGCTGCTGATAGTATGCAAAAAAAGAGAATGTATGGGGTGAATGTGACCAATAAAGATTATTAACAGGGGCAAGTTTGACCATCCCTAGTTTTTCTTTCTGGCTGAACCAGAGGGCTACCCACAGAGGCTGTGGTAAGCAGCCTAACTTCTGGTGCCAACTATGCTGCCATTGCCAAGAAAGCCACAGCAGAAGCCTCTGCCCTATTCCTGGATAAAAGGTAAAGGTAAAGGTACCCCTGCCCATACGGGCCAGTCTTGACAGACTCTGGGGTTGTGCGCCCATCTCACTTAAGAGGCCAGGGGCCAGCGCTGTCCGGAGACACTTCCGGGTCACGTGGCCAGCGTGACATCGCTGCTCTGGCGAGCCAGAGTCGCACACGGAAACGCCGTTTACCTTCCCGCTGGTAAGCGGTCCCTATTTATCTACTTGCACCCGGAGGTGCTTTCAAACTGCTAGGTTGGCAGGCGCTGGGACCGAGCAGCGGGAGCGCACCCCGCCGCAGGGATTCGAACCACCGACCTTTCGATCGGCAAGTCCTAGGCGCTGAGGCTTTAACCCACAGCGCCACCTGGATAGTTTGGCGCAAAGGGTGCCACTCCTCTTTCTTTCATGATGTTTGTCTCTCTCCTCCTGCCATACACCCTCCTCCCCACCAGGTCCGGTGGCAAATACCCGGCACAACCTGGGCGAAGTGGTGCGCTCCATCAGCTGCACCGTGGAGATGCAGATTGACAATGCCAAGCGTGCCTGGAAGATTTCGCTGTCCCCTCTACGCAAGATTCTCAAGGACATGGTGGTGAGAAGCAGTATACTAGGTCGCCCAGTGGGGTGGGGTGGGGGGTTGGCAGTACTGCTAGTGCCCCCCAAAGGTCCCTGGGCATTCAGCATGGGAGCTTCTGGCAGGGAGAAACCCTGGTGTGATTGATTAATAATGTTATTATCTATTAAATTTGTATACCGTCCATCCGAAGATCTCAGGGCGCTTTACAGTATAAAAATGCAAGTTAAAAATGCAAAACTCACCATATAAACAAGGACATAACAAAACTATAGCCCCACCCCCTCCCACAAATACTTTTAAAAGGATATACAGTGGTACCTCGGGTTACATACGCTTCATGTTACATACTCTTCAGGTTACAGACTCCGCTAACCCAGAAATATTACCTCGGGTTAAGAACTTTGCTTCAGGATGAGAACAGGAATCGTGCAGCAGCGGCGCAGCGGCAGCAGGAGGCCCCCGTTAGCTAAAGTGGTGCTTCAGGTTAAGAACAGTTTCAGGTTAAGAACAGACCTCCAGAATGAATTAAGTTCTTAACCCGAGGTACCACTGTGGGAGGTTAGTCAGCCAAAGGCCTGGTTATAGAGGAAGCTTTTCCCCTGGCGAAATAGAATGAAGTCGCCAGATGAACATCCCTCAGGGAGAGCAATTCCGCAAACAGGGAGCCACTGCGGAGAAGGCCCTTGTTGTGTTTCCACCCTCCAGACCTCACGTGGAAGGAGGCACACAAAGAACGGCCTAAAGGATGTTCTCAGGGTCCAGGACAGTTTATATGGGGAGAGGTGGTCCTTGAGGTATTGCGGTCTTGAGACGTTTAAGCCTTTTAAGGAGTCTAGGCAGAGGCTGAAGAAAGCAGCTCAAAACAGAGGGGATAGTTTTCCAGGAACAGCTTGGCTTTCCAAGATGGGGTACTTCTAGTTCTCTTAGAGCATCTGCCTGGCCATTGAGTGTTGCTGGACTCCAACCAGCCGCAGCCAGCATGGGATGATGGGAGGTGTAGTTCAACAATGTTCTTGTACTCCCAACTCCTATCAGCCCCAGCCAGCATGACCAATTGCCAGGAATAATGGGATATGTGGTCTGGCAACACCTGGGGGGCCACAGATCCCCTCTTCCCTAGATTACATGGACCACTGGTCCCATCCATCAGGGTTCACTTCCTGTGGTCATGCGAAGTGAGAATGGTGGAATGGGAGCCCTGGAATTGGCCCATCGTGGTAGCTGTCCCTGCTGCTTGGGAAAAATATATATGAATCAGTCTTTTCCATCTGTGGGGCTGCCATCTCTAGTCCACCCTCTCGCCCCCCCCCCCCATCTGTTTTCTGCACCAGAGGAGCGGCAAGACCCTGAGGTCCGAAACCAGGGACGTCTCACGTTCCTTCTCAGAGCTGAACGAGCAGGTGGCCAGCGAGGCAGGCCTTGGGGTTCGCTCGGTGAGGTCGGCGGTGCACAAAGCCAACCCTTCCACACAGGAGATCTACGAGGCCAAGACCCGAATGCGCTGCACCCGTAAGCATATGGGAAAGGGACACGTGGGATTGTGAGCATGGATTATTCAAAGGGTGGGCATGAGGATCACATATCTGGTCAGCATCACTTTTGCTTCTGTTCACCATCCATCAGTTCTGTCCCATTTCCACCTTTGTCGGAGCTTTATTTTATTTTTTTAATGTATTTAAACCCACATTTGACACTGCATTCAAAACTGCATTTAATATCACATTCACACCATCCATTTAAATCACTCGTAATCCACTTCAACAGTCAGAGCTTTCCCCAAATGTCTCTCTAACCAGCGGTTCTCAACCTGTGGGTCCCCAGATGTTGTTGGACTACAACTCCCATCATCCCTGAGCCCTGGCCTTGCTAGCTAGGGATGATGGGAGTTGTAGTCCAACAACATCTGGGGACCCACAAGTTGAGAACTGCTGCAAGCCGTCTTTGTTCATTCATTTCAATGGGGCTACTGTAAGTAAAACTTAGTTGATGCCACCCAGAAAATACAAAAATACAGAGCATTAAAAAGTTGACAACATCAAATAAAAAATGTTGACAACATCAAATAAAAAAGTGGACACCAAGGAAGTTATTCCTGATAAATTCTAATCTTTTCCCTATATTTTGGAGAGGGTGTATTATAGTTGGTACATCCACCCATGAGGGGTGGGATTGATTAACTGATTGATTGATTGATTGATTGATTGATTGATTACACTGTACCCAAGGAGCTCAAGGTGGCCTATATAGTTCTCCTCCTAGTCATTTTACCCTGAGATGTAGGTTCAGCTGAGAGTGAAATTACTCAGATTACCGATCGGCAGATATGTCCATCTCTGACTTTTCTTCTACTAAATAGGACTCTCCTTCCTTGGGAGTTTTTAAGCAGAGGTTTCATGGACATCTGTCACTGTTGACGCTTTCTTTTCCCCCCTTCTAGAAATTATAGACCAAGCCATCAAACGCTGCCAGAGATGGTTTGCAGTTAAGCATGCATCTTGCATGCGGACAATTTCCGTGCCCTTCATCAACCACCTGCTTTGCATTCCTATGAAGTTCAGCTTCCTCTGCCACTTTGCCAAGAGTGAGTTGCAGCCAAGGACAAGAGAAGAGAAGCCGCCGTGAGGCCATTGTTTGTAGGGACTGCTTGTTGTGTGGCTGACGGGCTGTTTTTAAGCCTCTTGATAACGGCTCTGCTACCTAGGCTAAACTACAGTTCCCAGGGATCTTTGGTTGGCAGGGAAAGCCATGCAGAACCTCCCTAAACCAAGCTTTGGCTTAGCACACCTTGTGAACCAGACCGGCGTGTCGGACTCAAATCCCGATCCAATCCCATCCTGTGAGTCCCCACCTGCCACCAGCAGTGGTACATTCCCTCCTCCACCTGCCCGTCTGAAGTGGTACATCCCTGCTGAGCACCTAACTCTCGTTCTGAAATGCAGCTTCGCTCTCCAGCTGCTTTCTTCCTCCTCTTCCTCTGCAGTTATGCACACTTGGTGCCATGACAAGATTCCTGTGGAAGGGAACTTTGGCCAAATCTACGATCGGGTTAACGATTCCGTGGATAGTTTAAACCAGGACTTCACAGCCAGTTTAGCGGTCAAGGTGAGTATGGCAAGGGCGATAGGGGTCTAGCAAAGTTTACAGATCAATTAAAAAACAAACAATTAAAAAAATAAACAAGCAAACCCCAGGCATTTAACAACAACAACAACAACAATGATAATAATAATACTACACCACACATCTGGCTAGGTTGCCCCAGCCACTCTGGGAGGCTCCTAAAAAAATATCAAACAGACAATAAAATGACAAATGTTTCCCTATACAGGGCTGCCTTCAGCTGTCTTCTGAATCTCATATAATACTTTATATCCTTGACATCTGACAGGAGGGCGTTCTACAGGGAGGGCACCACTACCGAGAAAGCCCTCTGCTGGTTCACTGTAACCTCACTTCTCGCAGGGAGGGAACTGCCAGAAGGCCCTCAGAACTGGACTTCAGTGTCCGGACTGAATGATGGGGGCGGAGACGCTCCTTTGGGTATACTGGGCTGGGGCTGTTTAGGGCTTTAAAGGTCAGCACCAACACTTTGAATTGTGCTCAGAAATGTACCGGCAACCAGCGTAGATCTTTTTGGGACCAGCGTTTAGGACATTCCTTTCCTTTCTTCTCCCCCACCCTCCCCGCATCTAGGAAGAACACCAGACCATGCTGGTTGGTGCCAACCTCTCCCACAGACACCTGGTGGATGAAGTCAACGAAGAGGTGGCCAAGCAGGGCGAGCGCCTGAGCACCTCCATGTCTGTGCTTCGGGTCCTCCTCTCCTGCATGTTCATCATCGTCTTTGCCTCGTGAGTTGGGCTGGGGGTGTGGCGGCTCCTGGGTGGGGGCAGGGAACCTATTTGGGTTGTGCCTGAGGCAAGCCTGAGGCCCTTGGCAACCTTCATGGATTTTGTTGGACTACATTCCCAGCATGTCTGACCATCGGCCATGCTGGCTGGAGCTGATGGGGGCCTTAGTCCCTGTAAACATCTTGAGGGCTGCAGGGCCTTTACCCCTGTTGTAGAAGCAGGAGCCAATAATTACAAGAAACTATGCCTCTGCCCTGCCTACCGACCTTCCTAAGTCTCTGGGTGAGCCTTCGACACCTGGCTTTTAATTGACTGCAGCATGAAAACGTGTTCTGCCATTATTCAGTGCGTGAAAATAAAATAAGCCAAGGAAGGGGAATCTGTGGCCTTCTGGGTGTTGCTGGTCTGTACAGTGGTACCTCGGGTTACATACGCTTCAGGTTACAGATGCTTCAGGTTACAGACTCCACTAACCCAGAAATAGTACCTTGGGTTAACTTTGCTTCAGGATGAGAACAGAAATCATGCCCTGGTGGCGCGGCATCAGCGGGAGGCCCCATTAGCTAAAGTGGTGCTTCAGGTTAAGAACAGTTTCAGGTTAAGAACGGACCTCCAGAACGAATTAAGTTCTTAACCCGAGGTACCACTGTAGCCCTCGTCATCCCTGATGGGAGTTCTAGTACCAACAAACAACTGGAGGGCTGCAGGGGCCCCATCCCTCTTCACACCTCTGCAAGAGCATATAACATGATCCCTGATTGGTTGGGATGTGTGCCGAAGACAGGGGTGGAGAACCTGTGGCCCCCAGAAGCTGCTTGGTTAGAATTGTCCTGCCCTGCCCATTGGCCACACTGGCAGGGAGGACTGGTGGAGGTTGGAGTACCAACACCATCCAGAAGGCGTCAAGTTCCCCTCTGGTGCAAGAGGAATGATTGTGGTGTTCCACATCTGCTGTGGGACTATAATAAGCAGGTGTGCGATGGGGATGGATTTTGAATTTCTACTGGTGGTGGGTTGGACACCAAAGCTGACAACCAGCAGCAGCCCTGACCCAGAGCTTTGCAGCCTTCGGCAGCTGTGATCTGAATGTTGAGGACTAGTTGCATGCTGTGTCATTGGTTGTTGTATTTTTAACGAAAAGGCCTTGGCAGGAGCTTTTGCAGTGGGAGTGGAGATCGGTGGTTTAGGCAGACAAGGTTGGAGTGTCTCCCCACCTCTCGCCACATTATTTTTCAGCCCCATCTCCATCCTCCTTTCCCTCAGGGCGTTCTCCTACACAAACAGTTACACGCAGGACATCCGCTTCGACAATCTTTACATATCCCGCTACTTCCGGCAGATAGACGCCCGACGTCGGAAGCAGGTAGGAGCAGCCAGAGTTTGCGGCTTGGCTAGATGGCTGGGTGGTGACGGTCAGCAGTCACAGAGAGAGGGGGTTGTGGTTGCAGGCGGCAGAGGTCAAAGGGCATTCGGGGGAAGGAAGCAGAGCCCCTGCGGGGTTCTCAGACCCATGAAGGATACGTCCCTCAGCAGCCTTTTAGTCACAAGAGCTGAAGTGGAACCTCCACATCCAGAGAGAGTCTACCTCTGGATGTAATTTGCTGGGTGATGGCAACAGGCAACAGGGTGATGACAACTCTTCCCCACTCCTACTGCCTCCTTCCGCTCTGTGAACCTTGCAGAAGAAGCGGACACTTCTGCCCTTGCGGCGTGCCGAGCAAAGCAGTCTCATCGACCCCCTCCGCCTCGCTTTCCAGCCGCCCGAGACCAAAAATATGGTAAGTGGATGGGCTTTGGGGGCAGAGACCTACGGAGATGGGGTGGTGGGAGTTAGAGGGAGGCATCGAGGCAGGATACCGAAGGATTGGGATCCTGCTATGCTTTAATAATTGTGAGCTGTATATCCAGTGCCAGCCTTACTCAGAGTAGGTGCATGGAAGTCAATGACATGACTCACTTAGGTCCATTAATGTCAGTGGGTCTATTCTTAGTAGGGATCGCAGGATCTGTCCATTTCAATTCTCTTAGGCCGCATTCGCAGCATACCTTTGAAGCACTACGATACCACTTTGAACAGTCATGGCTTCTTCCCCCAAGCATTCTGGGAGCTGTAGTTTGTCAAGGGTGCTGATAACTGCCAGAAGACCCTTGTATTCCCCCCACACAGCTACAGTTCTCCTCCTGGGGTTGGCCCTGTAAGTTTTCCTACCCCCGCACCTCCACTGCTGTTTTCATGCCAACTTCAGATTTATAAGGCAACCAAATGATGGTTGTAGCCAAGCAGAATCATACTAACATAAAAATATTCATAGGAATTATACAAAACAAAAACAAAAACGTGACCTATACAATATATCATTATGCGTTTTTGGGTACCAGACTCCCCTAAATTTCTGGATCCAGTAGATGTTAGAATTTAACCAACTCCTGAACCCCTGGATCCAGCCAGGGTTAAAATATAACCCCGGCCAGTTTCCTGATGAGATAATTGCCTGGGAGATGAGCCATTAAGAAAACAAAAGGAAAGTAATGGGCCGTTAAGAAAGCGATTAAGATGGCTCTGTGCCAGACACAGATGAGTGGGGCCCCTCCTTCAGTTCAGAGCTCGTTAGAAGAATAAAAACCAGGGTTTGGAGTTTTAGCATAGGCTGGAATGTGATTGGGAGAAAAAAGGTTTCAGTTTGGTAAAGGCGGCAAGCTAGAGAGAGGGTCAGAGCCATGTTTGATGTCTGTTGAAATCCAGGGCTGCAGCTATGGGGGAAACAAGACCCTCTTGGGACCAGGTTGTATATATGTGTAAATAAACCATATATCATAGAGATGCCACAGTCTGCACTGTGCCTCCTTTCCAAAGGGAAACACAGGTGATGTGTAAGTTGTGCCTGAAACCCCTCGAATATTGCACTGCCCAGAGATGTACAATATAAAGCAGTCATAAAAATCTAGAATCTTATATCTCGAGGGAGACCACATAACCTTGTCCAAGTTCAGCAGCTTTCACTGTGAGCTCTATATGTCCAGTGGTGCCCTCTTTCCTTGGAGAGGCAGCGGTGGAATAGTGGTTAGAGTGCCGGGCTAAGACCAGGGTTCAAATCCCCCACTCCGCCATGAATCTCACTGGGTGTGACCTTCAGCCAGTCACTGCGTCTCAGCCCAACCTATCTCACGGGGTTGTTTTGCAGATAAAACGGGGAGGAAGAGAAATGGGGAGGAAGGCAAAAACGTTCCTTTTTAATCAGGCCTTTGGTTGATCTTATTGACACCCAGCACTCTTTTAGAATATGGCTTTTTTTGGGGGGGGGGTTAATTAGGTTACTGCTTTTGGTTTGATTTTGTATGCTGTGGTCTTGTTGTGAACCACGCTGAAACCTCCAGGTATAGGGCAGGCTATAAGTTGAATAAATAATAATAATAATAATAATAATAATAATAATAATAATAATAAAATATTAAATGTGCACCTCACCTTGAGCTCCTGGGGTGGTGGGGAAAGGTGGAATATAAATGTAAACAAGTACCGTATTTTTTGCTCTATAAGACTCACTTTTTCCCTCCTAAAAAGTAAGGGAAAATGTGTGTGTGTCTTATGGAGCGAATGCAGGTTGCGCAGCTATCCCAGAAGCCAGAACAGCAAGAGGGATCACTGCTTTCGCTGTGCAGAGATCCCTCTTGCTGTTCTGGTTTCTGGGATTCAGAATATATTTTTTCTTGTTTTCCTCCTCCAAAAACTAGGTGCGTCTTGTGGTCTGGTGCGTTTTATAGAGCGAAAAATACGGTGAATAGATTTAGCTGTTATTAATTGTTGCCCAGGGACGCAGGTGGCGCTGTGGGTTAAAGCCTCAGCGCCTAGGACTTGCCGATCGAAAGGTCGGCGGTTCGAATCCCTGTGGCGGGGTGCGCTCCCGCTGCTCGGTCCCAGCGCCTGCCAACCTAGCAGTTCGAAAGCACCTCCGGGTGCAAGTAGATAAATAGGGACCGCTTACCAGCGGGAAGGTAAACGGCGTTTCCGTGTGCGGCTCTGGCTCGCCAGAGCAGCGATGTCACGCTGGCCACGTGACCCGGAAGTGTCTCCGGACAGCGCTGGCCCCTGGCCTCTTAAGTGAGATGGGCGCACAACCCCAGAGTCTGTCAAGACTGGCCCGTACGGGCAGGGGTACCTTTACCTTTAATTGTTGCCCATGCCGGACAACAAGTTCTTTAACCTGACTCATTATTGCTGGGGGTAGCCTCTTCCTCTCGTGATTTCTCTGAACTTTTTTCGCATAGATGTTTTATGCTGTTTACTGTAAAACACGGGCGATGTCCTCTATCCTGATCAGCCCCATATGTGTCACTGACCCACACTTATTCCTCCCGCGCACACACCCTGCTTCTTTCCAGATGTCAGAATTACTGGGCTGTTTGCCAGCATCGCTCTTTGTGATAATTGCCTGCGTCCTTGACTTCCTGCTGTATACCATATTCAGCACCATCAAACACCACTCCTTTGTGGAGTATTCTTTCCGCAGTAAGTTATATGACCCCGGAAGGGAGGTTCCCCCTTTCCCCTCCTCTCCAGCCCTGCCTTAAACATCAGCTGGATATTTAGAAAACATCAAACGGGCAAATATTTATTAATTTCCTTTATTTTAGTACAAGGGTGGGAAAACCGTTCTTGTGCTACAAGGCAAACCTGCGGTGACCCAAGAACGGGCATTCTTCACTGCTGCCGCCTCTATGCTGAACCATAAAATAAAATAGCATTGGTCCCACCTCTTATCTCAGTTATCTGAAATAAAACAGCAAATTGCACAATGTACGCTGCTTTTATGCATATGCAATAACGAAAGAAACGAATCAAATGCTTATAACAGAATGTATCATAAGTTCATTGCAACACACAACAGGATCTGATTTCCTTGCCTTACTTTGATCTGTGTTGGTGGGACACCCCCTACTTTTATGCTTTAAAAGAAACACCATTCTAGCTTTTTGGGGGGTCTTGCTCAGCTATTGCCCTGAGCACATAAAGTTAAAGGGACCCCTGTTCATTAGGTCCAGTCGTGGCCGACTCTGGGGTTGCGGCGCTCATTTCGCTTTATTGGCCGAAGGAGCTGGTGTACAGCTTCTGGGTCATGTGGCCAGCATGACTAAGCCACTTCTGGCAAACCAGAGCAGTGCACAGAAATGCCGTTTACCTTCCCTCCGGAGCGGTACCTATTTATCCACTTGCACTTTGACGTGCTTTCGAACTGCTAGATGGGCAGGAGCAGGGGCCGAGCAACGGGAGCTCACCCCGTCGCGGGGATTCGAACTGCCGACCTTCTGATCAGCAAGCCCTAGGCTCTGTGGTTTAACCCACAGCGCCACCCACGTCCCTTGCCCTGAGCACATGCCTGTATGGCAATCCAGCACCACTCCCAGGCACCAGCAAGATGGCGCAGAGTCATTTTAAGAGCAGGAAGTTTTTATGAGCGCAGCACTTGTTGTTGGAAAAGCGGAATACAAATCAACATTGCAATGTGCTCTACGTGGGTCTGCTGTCAAAGACGACTTGGAAACTTCAGTTGGTCCAGAAGGCAGCAACCAGATTCCTGGCTGGGGTTCCTTTTAGATCTCGTATGACCCCTGCACCAGTTGCCAGTTTGTTTCTGGGTCCAGTTCAAGGCAGTGGCGTAGCATGGGGGCGGCAGCACAGGACACAAAATTCTTAGGGTCACAAAATTTCAGCACCTGGTGCTGCCTCCATACAGCTGCGTGCTTCTGTCACTGGGCTCTGCTGAAAATGGCTTCTCCGTGTGAAGCAGGAAGTGACCTCTCCAGACAGCAAAACAACTTCTTCTTCTTTTTCCCTGTGGCTGCAATCTCCTGGGTGACACGGATGCCATTGGGCAGTTGAATGCGCATGTGTACTCCATCTGTTCCCCTCTCTCCCGCACCCTCCCCGCCTTGCCCCGGACGCCTGCTACCCATGCTATGCCACTGGTTCAATGTGTTCATGTTGATGTTCAAAACCCGATATGGCTCACGCCCCAAATACCTTGAAAAGACTGCCTTCTTCTCTCGGGTGCTGTGATAGACAGAGGGGCCCCTCTTGGTCATTCCTCCGCCCGCAGAGCCCTGGGGTGGTGGTGGGCTGCAAGAGGGCTTGCTCTCTGGTGGCCCCCAAAACTCCCTCCACACAGGCACATGTCTCACGCCTTCATTATGCGGCTTCTGGCAAATGTTCAGGACGCCCCTTTTCGCCCTGGCGTTTGACACTTACTATTTTTGTGGTCGCAAGTTGTTTTAACTTTCTTTTTTTAAAACATTGTGTTTTAATGGGATGGCTGGGGTAAAGAGTGGGTGATAGCTAACTAGCTAAATCCCTTCTCCTGCCCCTCTCTGCAGGCAGCCACCACTTGGAAGTCATAGTCGGAGGGAACACCATGATGGCCCGTCTCCTGCGCAGCACCATCGGGGCCCTGAACACCTCCTCGGAGATGGTGATGGAGACAAACAACCTGCGTAAGTTGGGGAGGAGTCCAGGCAAGGGCACCGTGCAGAGGATGGAGACCGTAAGATTGGGGGTGGAGGGTATTTTCTGTGCAGTTTTCCTGGAAGTGGGGAGGGATAAGGCCCCACGGTCCAGGGGTTAGCCTCCAGAGCAGCTGCCAATAGTAATAGTAATAGTAATAGTAACAACAACAACAACAACAACAGTAATAATAATAATAATTTTATTTATACTCCGCCCTCCCCAGCCAAGACTGGGCTCAGGGCGGCTAACACCAGGTATAAAAACAATTGATTAAAATACAACTTAAAAACAAGATTAAGTACAACATTAAAATGCAGCCTCATTTCAGTAGAAATGAGTGCTATGCATATGTGTTTAATATCTAGCGGCAGGTGGGCCCTGAGAGCAGGGTCAGATTTAGGTTTGATGAGGCCCTAAGCTACTGAAGGTAATGGGGCCCTTTATATGTCCAGCTGTCCTTTGTCAGCAACAAATAGTCACTGTTTTTTGTGTTGAATATATGCTATATAGTAATTTATGGACCTAATAGGTATCGAAAGCCATTTGCGCATGTTGCCATGCAACCAGTCCACGCAGAATGTAGGCACCCTATATATAGAAATAAGCAAACCAGTGATATTTTAGGGAGCAGGCTAGCAGGCGGGGCCCATCACTTACATCCTAGGAGCCTACACAACACAAAACACTTTTGCTGTATGTAGGTTTTATTTTATTTGTTTTTTACCTATATTTTGGAAATGTATGGTACATCCAGTTTTTCTTCTTCACTTTTTTGGGGGGCCCCCAAGAGAGTGGGGCCCTAAGCTATAGCTTGTTTAGCTTATACGTAAACCCAGCGCGGCCTGAGAGGCCTGTCCACTTTGGCCCTTGGCCCTGCCCAGCGAAGATTTTCCCAGAAGGCAATGCGGCCTTTGGGCTGAGAGAGGCTCCCTGCATGCCTCCTCCACTCGGGATTGAACAAGACCATGGCTGTTGCGTTCTGTCAAAGGCTGCCCCTCTGGCCTGTCTTTCTCTTTCTCTCTCCCTCAGACTGCTTGCCGGAAGCGCATGGAATGAGCAAGGAGCAGTACGTGAGCTGCGTCACACCGCTGGGCGCCCTGATCCTGCTGTGCTTCGCGCAGGTCTACGTCTTCCGCATCCGCCGCGTCATCGCCGCCTTCTTCTTCCCCAAGGTTGGGACGCCAGGCCCCAGATTAAATGCACGCACACACCCTGCCCAACACGAGAAATGTTCTCCGTTGCACTGTGAGGGCAACCAGCAGTGCCAGATTTATGTATAAGAGACAAGCTATAGCTTAGGGCCCCACACTCTTAGGGCCCCCTAAAAAATTTTAAAGGGAAAATAAAACCTGGGTGTACATTTCCAAAATATAAGATAAAAAACAAATAAAATAAAACCTACCTACAGCAGCAGTGTTTTGTGTAGGCTCCTATGATGTAAGTAATGGGCCCCACCTGCTAGCCTGCTCCCTAAAATATCACTGGTTTGTTCATTTCTATATACAGTGGTACCTTGGTTCTCAAACTTAATCTGTTCCGGAAGTCTGTTCCAAAACCAAAGCGTCCCAAAACCAAGGCGCGCTTTCCCATAGAAAGTAATGCAAAACGGATTAATCTGTTCCAGACTTTTAAAAACAACCCCTAAAACAGTGACAATTTGTTGTTGACAAAGGACAGCTGGACATATAAAGAGCCCCATTACCTTCAGTAGCTTAGGGCCTCATCAAACCGAAATCCGGCCCTGGCTACCAGGGTGGGTGACGTCCATTTGCGGCCAGAATGGCCAGACAACGCTTTCTCTCCAGCCTCACGTTCTCCCTGCCACCCTCTCTCTCTCTCTCTCTCTCTCTCTCTCTCTCTCTCTCTTAGAGGGAGAAGAAGCGCATTCTCTTCCTCTACAACGAGATGCTCCGGCAGAGGATGGCTTTCATCATCGTGCAGCGGAAGCGCATCATCCTGCGGGTGCGGCAGCGCAAAAGACTGGTGAGTGGAAGAACACAGGTAGCTTCGCTGAATTGTAGAGTCGGGAGGGAGCCCCAGGGGTCATCTAGTCCAGCCCCCTGCACTGCAGGCATCGCAGCAGAAGAATCCAAGACAGATAGCTGTCCAACCTCTGCTTCAAAATGTCCAAGGAAGGAGAGTCCTTCCCTGGAAGTCCGTTCCACCGCTGAACGGCTCTCGCTGCCAGAAAGTTCTTCCTGATGTTTAATCAGAATCTCCTTTCTTGCAGTTCGAAGCCAATTGGTTCAGGTCCTCCCTCCCAGAGCAGCAGAAAACAAGCTTGCTCCATCTTCCATGCGACAACCCTTTAGATATGGCTCCCATGTCACCCATTGTGCTTTATAAAGACTAGGACTAGCTGCCTGAGAAACAGTTTCTATCCAAATGCGCCAAGTAAGACACGAGGTGCATGCCGCGTTTTGGATAACAACCGGACACCACTGCCATAAAAACTTGATAACCGTTAAGCCAATTCTCAAAAGTTCGCTCAACCCGAGGAGCCCTGTACCTCTTTCTACCATAATACCTTCTCTTCTCACCTTTTCCCTTAACCTGAGCTGGAGGTAGCAACGAAAACATATCAACGTAATCACCGTTTAATATCTTATTCCTCTTCCTCTTAGAGAGGAGATTCCCCAGAATAAAATCAGTGGCCGAGTTGGTCGAGACCTTAACGTCCTGAACCAAAGCACCGTCCTTCCAATCCAAGGTGCCGTTAAAGGCTTTTCTATGAGAATTGGCCCTCCTTTCGTGAATCCACAGAGGGACTCCCGTGTCCTCCCCTTCCCCCCAGTACGTCTCCATAGGAGCATCACTATCCCCATCTGAAGAAGAAGTACCTGTCTCCTCCTCTGAGTCCGAAGTATCTCCCTTCTTGCTCTTCTTCGAACGATGCTTCCTCTTTGACTTCCGTTTTCCGCTCCGACGTGAGACACTGACGGCCGGGGCAGGGTCATTGATGGCCTGATCTGCCTGCTGTGGAAGTATCTCTTCATCTGATGTCGACCCCTCCGAAGAGCTCTGCTGTCCTGGGTTGTCCTGAAAAACGCTAGGAACGTCTATTAACTCCTGACGAGGGACCGCGGTGGTGGCCACCGATGGTCTCTGCTTCTGCGTGTTGGCCCTAGGCTTTTGCGCAGGGGCCTTACCCTTCCGCTGACCTGATTTAGCTTTTTGAGCCCGTGCGGCTTGCTGACGCGTCCGAGGCCTGCTGGGGGCCTGCTGGACCGTGGAGGCCCCACTGGTGGAAGGCCCATCCTGACCCTGCTGACTGGGGGGGGTATCCGGGATCATATCTTGAGTCACTTCCACAATGTTCGGGGAGGGAGTGATGGGTGCCCTACACTGGGCGTAAAATGATTGCAAAGCGGAAAATAACTGGGCCAGGGCCTGAGGGTTGCAAGGGCCTGTTGGCACCAGAACGTTACCAGGCTGAGGTGCTTGTGGATTACTGTTGCCCTCCATAGTAAGGCCAAAGCAGGAGGCAGCAAATCTGCGTAGAGCGCTAAACTAATTTAAACGTAAAAACAACTGTACCAGCAACTAGACCGTGTTCAAGTATAAGGACAGTTGCCTCTGATATTTATTTATTTATTTATTTGTTTATTTATTAATTATTATAATTACTATTAATTTTTTTTTTTTTTTATACTACTAAAGTATTATTCTTATTATTTTATTTAATTTTTTATTTATTTATTTATTTATTTATTTATTTATTTATTTATTTATTTATTTTTTTTTTATTTATTTTTTTTTATTTTTTTTTTTATTTATTTATTTATTTATTTATTTATTTTAGAATTATTATCTCAATAAAATTGTTTAAATGAGGAAGAAGTGTTGTCAAACGGTTGTTATGCGTTGGCTGACTCTGCTTATGCAAGGCAAGTCTGGCCCTTGGAGCGTAAGTATATGCTAAGCAACAGGCTGCTGACCAAAAGGCAGTAAATCCTAGGACGTGCTAGGAAATGGCGAGTCAGCCCGGTACAGCTAGGGAGTAAAATGTGCTAAGAACAGTGATTCTAAAATTAGGAGTTTTGACCAGAGGTATTAAACGTAAAGGTGTTAAAAGTAAAGGTACTGCAGAAATTAAGTAAATCGCGTCAAAGTAAAGGTACTGCAGGAATTAAGTAAATCGCGTCAATACGGTAAACCTAAGGCTCGAGGCACTTTTCAGATTTCCTCACTTAAAATGGCCGCCGTTGAGCAACGTGGTACACCTAAGATGGCGGCCAACTCGTTGTCCGGGCGACCTGGACGCCGGAACTTAAAGGATTGCACGTCCCACGTAAGTAAGAAACCCCGAAATTGCCCTTAGCCGGAGTAAAACGACAAAGGGATCTCCAGAAACAAAAGATACTTAAATGAGCACGCCAGCGCCTCTAGCAACCCACGCAAATCAGGCAAACCGACAAACCCACAGGAAAGGAAGAAAAAACCCACACACCAGTACCTTTGTTCCCAGCGTCCGGTCCCTTTAAAGCGCCCCCCCGCTGCTTCCCCGATCCCTCCTGGAACTCGAGCGAGCGCTGAGGCAGCTCGCTACGTGGATCCCCTTAAGGTGCCCCCCCGCTGCTCCCCCGATCCCTTCCGAACCTTCAGCGAGCGCTGCGGCAGCTCGCTACTCGGCGCTCCCTTGAAGCTCTCGATGGAGTGTAATTCTGGTAGCCGCTGAACGCGGCAATCCGGCGACGGGAGGACGTTAAACCAAAGGTAAAGCAAGGTATTAAAGCGAGGTATCCTTTGTGTCACCGCTAAGCGCGGCAAGCCGGCGGCGCGAGGAGGAAAAGTAGCGTCGGCTCAGCGGGTCAAACCCACGCACGCTGCCGGCGCTCGTGTTACTGGATCGGCGATGCAGGCGGCTCAGGGGAGAAGAAGGCAACCAGGCTCGACCTCAAGTGGAGACTCTTGCAGCGGGCAAGCAGCAGCGCTAGGGAGATGATCCGAATCGCGCTCGCTGCAAGGAAGGAAAGGGGCAAGCCAAGGGCTGCCCCGACCTTATGTGGCCTCTGAAAGGCCCGCCCCTGCCGCCAGCCAATTGGCTGGCGCGCGGGGTGTGACTGGGGAATCCCTAATTCCCGCGAGGCTGACGCCAGCCCCGCGGGAGTGTGGGAGGTGTCGTGAGCCCGCAACCCCACCCCCTCATGATGATCGGTAGTGGCATTCTATCCAAATGCGATTTTGGTTTTAAACGCAGTGTAAGGTAGTCTTTAGGGACGCAGGTGGCGCTGTGGGTAAAACCTCAGCACCTAGGGCTTGCCGATCGCATGGTCGGTGGTTCGAATCCCCGCGGCGGGGTGAGCTCCCGTCGTTTGGTTCCAGCTCCTGCCCACCTAGCAGTTCAAAAGCACCCCTGAGTGCAAGTAGATAAATAGGTACCACTTTATAGCGGGAAGGTAAACGGCGTTCCCGTGCACTGCTCTGGTTCGCCAGAAGCGGCTTAGTCATGCTGGCCACATGACCCGGAAGCTGTACACTGGCTCCCTCGAGATGAGCGCTGCAACCCCAGAGTCGGTCACGACTGGACCTAATGGTCAGGGGTCCCTTTACCTTTACCTTTAAGGTGGTCTTTATGTGAGTATATTATATTCAATTATGGGGTATCAGAGTTTCTAGGGGCTAACCAGGCTGGGATAGCAGGCTTGTGGGTTTTTGAATGTCTGATGTAGATTTTTTCAATTTTGTTGTTCTTTATGGGACAATGACAATAAAGATTATCGTATTGTATTGTACTCCAGGTTAAACATACCCAACTCCATCTGCCGTTCCTCATATTATCTCATTTCTTCTTTATTTCAATGTGCTATTGAATAACATGTTTTTGATTGAATAAGGAAGGATTTTCCCCAAACATGCTTGCTCCCAGTGTGGATTTGCTTGTGAGCACCTGTTCTCTGCCCCCAGTGCATCTAGAGCACAAGTGTTTGGGCAGTTCTGTGCAATCCATTAAATCTCTGCCCGAAGGCAACACCCTGCCCCCGTTTCCTGCCCACTTGAGCCCTCTACCTTTCCACCTCCCCTGCTGCGCAGGGACCTCAGGGCAAGGCTTCCTGTTGGCTCAGCTGATGGGCCTCCGCCCATTCCCTCCCACTGGGGACCACTGAGTAAACCAGCAGCCTAGCCGGGCGCTTTTAAGCACCTGATAGTTTAGCAGGCCAAGGGTCAGATAGTTTCATTCCAGGAGCTTGGCTGAAAAACAAGGCACATTCAGGCTCCGCGACTATACGAAATGCTGGTTCAGTTGGACCCGGGCCAATCTCTCTACCTGCAGGGGAAGGAAGGGGTGGCATTATTTTTTAGAGCATTTGCACCCCACTTTTCAGCCCTAGAACGGCTTACCTACAAGCAGTTGAAACAAGATTGTCCCTGCCTGCAGGCCTACAATCTAAAAACAAGACACACAAAGGAAAAGGCGCAGGGAGGGAAGAAGGGGAAAGGAAACTCAACATGGATTGTACTGCTTCAGATTAGGGGGGGGGGGAAGAATGCCATTTTAAATGGCTCTGGAATCTGGATCCTAAAAAGAGACTGTCGAATGCCAACGTTTTGAAACGGGTTGTTCTATTTTTATTCTGGTGAAGGTTGTCGGTTTTGTTATGTAATTTAATGTTGATATCCCCAGCACCCTCTCGACTTGGATATATTTCCAATCAGCAGTCTCCTTTCTTCCCCAGGTGTTTGTTGAAGGGTTCTAAGAAACACACCCAAAAAAGTCTGTGCTGTTCTGAAACTGGTGGTTAAAATCAGGGCCGTTTTGAAAGGTTCAGTTGGCCATCTTGATTCAAAATGGCGCCCAGTTGTATCCAAACAGAGATGAAGACTCACTTCTTTGATCGCAGGAACTGCCGTATGAAATCCTTAGCAAGGATATTGTTATAATAATATTAATATTAATATTTTTTTATTTATACCCCGCCCTTCTGGCTGCGTTTCCCCAGCCACTCTGGGCGGCTTCCAACAAAGTATTAAAATACAGTAGTCTGTTAAACATTAAAAGCTTCCCTTAAGAGGGCTGCCTTCAGATGTCTTCTGAATGTTAAGATGTCTTCCGGATGTTAAGAGGCATCTGGAAACAGGTGGTGAACAACTTTCCCTTCCGTGGAAATTCCTGCACTGCATGGGGTTGGACTAGATGACCGCTGGGTCCCTTCCAACTCTGCAACTCTGATTCTATGATATAACATAAGCATATAGCTCCCTTTCTTGCTGGGGCTGAGCACCTCCCTCCCTTCTCTCCTCCCGCTGCAGGAGAAGCCCTTCCTGGACAGGCTGGGCCGCTGGCTCCCGTTCCTCCAGCGGTTTCTCCGCAAGTACTGCATCCTCTGCGGCCTGCCCCAATCCAGCAACTCCAAATTGTGCCCAGACCCCGAGTGTGGGACCCTCTACTGCCGGATGTGCTGGCAGGACATGGGGCGGGTCTGCTTTGCCTGCAGCCCCGAAGATCTTCTGTCCTCCGACGACAGCAGCGAGGACCAGACGGGCTACGCAGATTGAGGCAGTCAAAATGGCACCCTCCCCGCTTTTTTGTTATTAAATGATTGGTTTGGTTGTTCATTTTCCCAATCTTGGTTTTTCTTTTTTGAAATAATTTTCATTTGATTTTACAAATATAAAATTATAACTATACAGTGGTACCTTGGGTTACAGAAGCTTCAGGTTACAGACTCCGCTAATCCAGAAATAGTGCTTCGGGTTAAGAACTTTGCTTCAGGATGAGAACAGAAATCGCACACCAGCGGTGTGGCGGCAGCAGGAGGCCCCATTACCTAAAGTGGTACTTCAGGTTAAGAACAGTTTCAGGTTAAGAACGGACCTCCGGAATGAATTAAGTACTTAACCCGAGGTACCACTGTAATAGGGACGAATCTCTAGACTTCCCACCATCCCCTCCATGGGTCCTATTATTAAACTTTTTCTACTGCATCTTTTTCAATAGTCCATATTTTATATAACTCCATTACCTCCATAGTACTTGCTACGTACATTACAAGTGTTATTGCAATCCTGCTAACGTTTTCATCTGCTTACAGCGGTCTCCAAGATAAATTATAATTTTTTCTCATCCTGTGTTAAAGTTTGGTCTTCTTGGTTCCTGAGATTTCCTGTCAGTTTCGCCATTTCGGCATAGTCCAACAGTTTAATTTGCCATTCTTCTCTGGTAGGGACTTTCTCTTCTTTCCATCTCTGGGCTAATAGCATCCGTGTGGCTGTCATACATAAAAAGTCTTTTTTTGCTCCCTTGGAATTTCAGCACCTACAATTTCTAATAGAAAAGCCTCTGGGTTGTGGTTTTGGTTTTTAATAAGTTAATCTGAACATTTTTTTCAATTCATTATATATCATTTCCCAGAATGCTTTTATTAGCTTACAAGACCCCCACATAGGATAAAAGGTGCCTTCTTTTTCTTTACATTTCCCGCAGATATTTGTACCTATCTTAGACATTTTTGCTAACTTACTGGGAGTCAAATATCATTGGTACATCATTTTCATATAGTTTTCTTTCAATGTACAGCACACCGAGAATTTCAAATCAGTTTTCCGTAACCTTTCCCAATCTGAAAGTTGGATATTATGCCCTAATCTCAATTTTTCTTAACACAAGGTGGGAACCTCCAGCCTGCGGGTTGAATGTGGCCCTCCAGACTACTCTGTTTTGACCTCTGGATTCTTCCCAGGCCACACCTCTTTGCAGGCCACATGACCCAGAAAGCTGACTGTGGACAAATGCGGCTCCCTTGGCCTGAAAGCGAGATGAGTGCTGCAACCCCAGTCGCCTTTGACTGGACTTAACTGTTCAGGGGTCCTTTACCTATGATTTTTAATATTTATTTATTTAATGTATTTATTTCAAAGATTTATATACTGCTTGCCCATCATAAAGCCCTCGAAGCAATTTACAAAAAGAATGAAAGAATAAAATAATCAGTAAAAATAAAAAGTTTTTTAAAAAACCCAGTAAGCTAAAAAAAACAACAGATTTTAAAAATCGGCCAACATTCTACATATCTGGGTAGGTTTGCTTAAACAGAAATGTTTTTAGCAGGTGCCGGAAAAGACCTGACATCAATAGGCAGGGAGTTCCAAAGGGTAACTTCTTACAAATGTGGGACGACGACTATGCGGGTGTTATGCGCGGATTGCAACAGGGCCAGTCCTGCAGATTGGAGCAGCGGAGTGGGCGTGTTTGGGGCAAGGCGATTTCGCAAGTAAGATGATGATATTTTTTATTGTTGTTATTATTGTTGTTATTCTGTTTGGCAACTCCTGTCAGGTCCAAAATGCCATGCCTCGCCCTTCGCCTCTGGAGCAGGGAAATCCCGAAGCTCTCCACCGCCCCCTTCCCCGCTGCTGCTCGGTGCCAATCCCTTTTCGGAAGCGGCGCCGCTTCCCAGCCTCGGAGCCCCTTCTTCGGCCGGGCGGAGATGCTTGCGCCTCGCCCGCCCGGTGCGCCCTCCTTGGGCGCGTCCCGGCCCTGCGCCAGCCGGGGAGGAGGGCGGGCGCGGCGCGGCGCGGCGTCTCGGGCCGGGCTTTGGCAACGCGCAGCCGGGCGGAGGCTGAAGGTCGCTTGGGCAGGAAGTTCCCGTTCTCGGGCGGGCCCAGCAGCTGCGCTGCAATGCGAGGCGGGAGGGCGGGTGGAGGCGGCGGCGGCGGCGGCGGGGCCGAGGAGGAGGCGGCCCCTGATCCGTTGCAGCCCGGCCCCGGGGAGGGATTTAGCCGGAGCCTTGGCTGCTGCCCTGGCTGCTGCTCCGGAGCCAAGCTGCTCCCCTTCCTGGCCGCCCCGATCTCCGGCTGCTTTCCAAGCGAGCGCCCCGAAAGCGCCGCCAAGGGCGCACGGACCTCTCCAAGGAGCCGGCGGTTGCTGCGCGCTAGGGCGCACCGTCGGGGCGCCTCTTCCCGCGGCTCCCCGGCGGCTGCGAGAGACGCATGGCGCTGCTTTGGGGGGTCTGCGTATTTCTGGCTTCCTGCGCTCCCTTCGGGGTTGGCGGCTTTCTCCCCGGAGCGACGCCGGAGCAGCGCGAAGGCACTTCGAGAGCACGGAAGGACGGTGAGTCAGAGAGGCGTATGCCGCTTACCCCTTTCCCCGCCGCCCCTTGGGGCCGCCTTCACACGTTACTTCTTCCCAAGCGCCACTTCTTCACACGTTACTTCTTCCCACACTGGCTGCCTAGCAGCAGCAGCTCTCAGTAAAGGTGCTTTTATTGCCAAGCTTACCTGGAGATGTTGGGGATTTAACCTGGAGCCTTTTGCACGCAGAGCAGGTGCTCACAATAATAAATCAGGCTAGCATTATTGCGTGTTGCAGAGAAAACAGCAGCTTGTCAGTAGTGAGATGGGAGAGGTAGGAGCGGAATTTCCTGATGACTCAAGTTGCAGTTCTATTCATATCTGCAAAGAAGTCATTCCCCTTGGATTCGATGGTAAGTGGCGTTAGAATTGCAGCCTCTCTTTTCTAAGCTGTTATACCAGGGTGGGGAAACCTGTGTATCTCTCTCCAAATGTTTTTGGACTCCAGGTCCCATCATCCCATGCTGGCTGGAGCTGATGGGAGCTGGAGTCTGACATCATTTGGAGGGCCACAATCTTTTGACCTCTGTAAATGCATTTTTATGTGATCCCTGATTGGTTAGGACATGATTGGTCCAGGACAGGAGTAGAAAACCTGTAGACCTGCAGATGTTGCTGGACTACAGCTCCCATCATCCCTGACCGTGGGTGCCATGCAATGTGCATGATCCTGGCATGCCCAGCCCCTTCATAGGAAATTTTGAGGGTGCTCGGGCACTCAGTGCCCCAGGGAGTTGGCACCTATGCCCCTGACCGTTGGCCAAACTGGCTGGGACTGATGTGAGCCAGACAACATCTGGAGTGTGACAATTTCCCCGTCTCTGCCTGTGGTTTAGTTTATCCCACCATGGAGCCATTGGCCAATGCTCTTCATTGGAGGCAGACAAGATGAAGGTGCCCCTAAGCATGTTCAGAGGGCATTTGCATTCAGAGGTAAAGGTAAAGGGACCCCTGACCATTAGGTCCAGTCGTGGCCGACTCTGGGGTTGCGGTGCTCATCTCGCTTTATTGGCTGAAGGAGCTGTCATACAGCTTCCGGGTCGTGGCCAGCAAGACTAAGCCGCTTCTGGCGAACCAGAGCAGTGCACAGAAACACTGTTTACCTTCCCGCCGGAGTGGTACCTATTTATCTACTTGCACTTTGACGTGCTTTCGTACTGCTAGGTTGGCAGGAGCAGGGACCGAGCAACGGGAGCTCACCCTGTCGTGGGGATTTGAACCGCCAACCTTCTGATCGGCAAGTCCTATGCTCTGTGGTTTAACCCACAGCGCCACCCGCGCCCCTGGTATTTGCATTGTCACGCAGTAAATAGACCCATATCAAATTAGAGGGAAAATTTCCAAAATGGAGGGGGAGGGGAGTTGCTGCTAACAGATTTTAAACCCCCCCCCCCTTTACAAATTAAGCACTGAGTCGTTTAGGCATGTTTTCATTGCGTTCAATGGGATTGCTCTCAAGTAAGTATGACAGTAGGATTGCAGCCCTTAACTGCCCTGTCCTATAAAATAATTGAAGTGAACGCTATAGACAGGTGCCTCTTTGAAAACGTGTCTTGCTCATCTAGAAAGCTGGGGTTGGCGCTCTTTTCTAACTGCACCCTTGGCTGTGAGAGTCTGGGCTTCCTGTATGGTGTGTGGTGTACTCTTGCCCTCTGAATCAGCAGCCGAAAGAGGCAGTTTTTGCCATAGTTCAGTGGCGGAGCAACTGCATTGCAAACAGGAGGTCTCAGGTTTCATCCCTGGCATCTCCAGGTAGGGCTGCGAGAGACTCCCTCTGAAAACCCTGCAGAGCTGCTGCCAGTCAGTGTAGACAGTACTGAGCTTTGATGGGCCTGACTCGGAAGAAGGCAGCTGCCTATATTCCTCGGTTCACTCCCCATCTTGGGTGGAGGTTGCTGATAGCCGGAGAAGGCAGGTGAGGAGGATTTGGGGGGTGGAAGGGACACGGGTGGCACTGTGGGATAAACCACAGAATCTAGGACTTGCCGATCTGAAGGTCGGCAGTTCAAATCCCTGCGATGGGGTGAGCTCCCATTGCTCGGTCCCTGCTCCTGCCGACCTAGCAGTTCGAAAGCATGCCAGTGCAAGTAGATAAATAGGTACCACTCTGGCAGGAAGGTAAATGGCATTTCCGTGCGCTGCTCTGGTTCCCCAGAAGTGGCTTAGTCATGCTGACCACACGACCCGGAAGCTGTACGCTGGCTCCCTCGGCCAATAAAGCGAGATGAGCGCTGCAACCCCAGAGTCGGTTACGACTGGACCTAATGGTCAGGGGTCCCTTTACCTTTCCCTTTCCCTCCATTTTTTAACAGTGGTTTGAGATGGAGAAATCAGCAGGTGTACTTTCCATGACATTGAACGTAATACGATCACCTGTTCACTGCTGCAAGTCAAATTGCTGTTAAAGGCGCAGCTGCAGAAGTTGGCAACGCTAGACCAAACATCCCTGAGTTTGTTTTCCAACAGGTTTATGAAGCCAAGAGCGCTCTCCCCATCATTAATCTCTCTAGCTCGTCCTTGGTTTCTTCAGACACAGTTGGGACTACAACTCCCATCCTCTGACCATGGGCAATGATGGCTGGGAATGATGGGGGTTGTAGTCCCAGCAACATCTGGGGACCAAGGTTGGGTGTGGCTGCTCTGTCGGCAGGTAGGCTGCCTCTGAACCTGGAGGCTCCGTTATCTGCTATCCTCGTTATAGTTACCTGTTTGAGAGTTGGCAGCCCTGGTCCTCCGCTTCCAAAACAATGGGGGATCGAGAAGTTTAGGATGAAGGGAGGTTAAAGGCTGCTTTTCAGAATTTATGCCTAGGGATATAAAGGGGATTTTGTGGGATCAGAGCAAAACTCCCATCTCTAGACCCAGTGGCGTAGCGTGGGTTGTCAGCACCCGGGGCAAGGCAAGTAATTTGCGCCCCCTAACCCATGGATTTGCGCCCCCTAACCCATGGATTTGCGCCCCCTAACCCATGGATTTGCGCCCCCTAACCCTAACCCCCAGATGTTGCGACCGGTGCGGCCGGCCCCCCCTGCAGCCCCCACGCTACGCCACTGTCTAGACCATTATCTGTCTGTTCTCCCAACAGTGGCCAGTCAGATTCCTCTGGAAAACTCCAAGAACGAAGGCAGTAGCACGGCCCTTTCCTGTGTGATAGAGCTGCTACCAAGCCAGGATAAGCGATTCTGAGAGTGATCTGGATTAAGGCAGCTTCCTATGTTCCTAAAAAGCAGAGCTCGAGAACCTGCGGTCTTCCAGGTGGTCCTGAACTCCACCTCCCATCTTCCCTGACTTGTGGGCCATTGCTAGCTGGGGCTGATGGGAGTCGGAGTCCAGCAACGTCAGGAAGGCTGTGGGTTCCCCATCCCTGCTTCACACCTCTGTTAAGTGCAGTTAACCTGTGATCCCCAATTGGTTGGGACGTGTGAAGGACAAAGGGAACCAGTGACCCTCTTAAAGGTGTTGGACTGCAACTCCCATCATCCCTGACCATTGGCTGCACTGGCTGATGGGAGTTGGAGTCCAACCAACCTCTATGGTTTGGGCAGCTAAGAAATCGGGGGGGGGACTGGACTGGTAGAAGTTTTTACTGTACTCCTTAAAATCTACTCAACCCCCTGGAAGTGATGGGGGGGCATTGTGTGTCTGCACACTCAGCTTCTAGTGCCTCTCCAATAACAACGCTCCGTTTACGTTACTGTGCACTCCTCGATTGGATGCAATCTTCCAAGAGGATCCTCACTCTGGCTTTCAACTTATCCTAAGTGCTGCGCAGAAATCCATGTGGTTTCTCCTTGGCCACCTGCTAAATTTTTAAACTGGTACCTCCACAATGGATTTTGGCTTTGCCCTTCTTGAGCTCCTGTGCTGCATTGTCTTCCAAGCAACCTTCTGGGGGCCAGATGTCAAAGTGAGCAGAGGAATACGGGCTTGCATCTGGCTAGCAGCCCCTGTGAGAACAGGATGTGGGCCTTTAGCCTGATCCAGCTGGGCCCTTCTGATGTGCTTTTCACAGCACCGTAGGGTTGGAAGGGAACCCTGAGGGTCATCTAGTCCAACCCCCCTGCAGTGCAGGAATATGCACCTGTCCCTTACCGGGATTGAACCTGCAGCCTTGGCATTGTCAGGAGGACTATGCTCTCACCAGCTGAACTATTTTATGAACCTTCACTCAGATGGTCTTCACAGTTCTTAAATGGTGTAGCAAACAGGCGGTAGCTGATTGGTAGAGCGCTTGCTTTGCATGCAGAAGGTGCCAGGTTCTGTTCCCAGGATCTCCAGGTAGGGTGGGATAAGGCACTTGTCTGAAATCCCAATTGAGCTGCTGCCAGCCCGTGCACGCAATACTCGGCTAGAAGGACCAACGTTCTGACTCTGCAGAAGGCGGCTTCTGAGGTTCCTGTTCCAATCAGTCATACGTTTTGAATGATGGGGGCTGGGGTCTTGCGTTATTTCTAGGGGGAGGCCCAGAACTCGGTGGCAGAGCGCATGCAGAATTATAAGGTTCAGCTCCCGGTATCTGGAAGTGACTCTTGTCTGAAATCCCAGAGAGCTGCTGCCAGCCAGTGTAGACAATACTGCTCTTGATGGGCTGAATCTGCATAAGGCAGCTTCATAGATGGTAGGAAGGAGCTTAGTCCACCCAAATTCCTGGAATGCTGCTGCAGGCCAGTGTGATCAATCCTGATGTTGCTGGACCAAAGATTGATTTAGAAAGACGTTTCCTTTTATCTGTGCACGAACATGTCAGGTCAAACAGCAACCAGGTGTACTTTTACCAGGGAATGATCCCCATGGAACAGAGGCAGGGGATGGTTCTGAGTAAACATGCATGGGCTTGTAATGTTAGTCACCTTTTCTGCACACACACCCCCACTCCCTGCTTTCAGCTCACCACCCTCCCCTTTCCAGCACCATTTAAGCCCTTAAGTCTGTTTGAGCAAAGGCTCATTTGCTGCACATTTCAATGCACTGTGTTGAGTGATTCAGCAGAACCCCACAAAGAAAGGAAGTCCTTTCTTTAGTTCCTTGGAAGGGGGGGGGGGAGAAGTCTATTGTGACATAATCTTGCTTGTATTTCAGCTTTAAGGCTGAATTCTGCTTGTGCAAAAGAATAATACTAATACTAAAAAACCTGTGCACAACACCACACAGGTTTCTAGTCCATAAGATCTTCAAAGTCTGGTGAGGGACTCAGAAGGTAGGGCAGACCAAGGGGACCTGTGGCCCCCTCCAAAGGTCAGACTGCCAGCACTCAAGGTGCTGTATAGGGCTCTGCCTCCCATCAGCCTCTCAGCCAGTATGACTAGTGGTTAGAGATGGTGGGAGTTGGGGAGCCCAGCAATATCTGGAGGGCCGAGGTTCTGTCCACAACTGTTTCCATGCCTTTCAGAAGCTGAACCAATTAGGCCTTGCAACTGTTTATAACAGTGTCCATTTGCATTATTCATTGAGGTGACGGCATCGCAAGCTTTCTCCATGGGGAATCCAGACTTTCCAATATACCGATTTAATACATGGCTGGGCATGAAAACTGGTGGGGGGAAAAGGGCTTTCAACTGAATGGAGCAGAGAGGGAAGGGAGGCGGCGAATGCTTTGTTTTTTTGGCATTCCGTGTTGCACTGGAGAAGAAATCTGTTTCCGTTTGCATTTAAAGGAGAACTTGTTATATCTGCACTTCCCGGAACAATCTGCAAACCAGAACGCCCTCCTTTGAAATGTGCAGTTCTCCGAATTTTGCAATTCTGTATTCCAGCTGAGTGAGAGGTCTTCAAATACATATACCAGGACGTTGTGTGCGTCAAAATGTATGCATTAGTCAAAAAAGCATGCAGCAGTGCATTGTGTCTAGGAAAAGGTTATTTTGCAAAAATAATAGTTGAAATTGCATACCAAAAAAACGGGCATGAGAAATTAGCACTAAAATCAACAAGAATGAAAACCTCCAGACACTTTTATCATGTATGCAGCGAAACCGTAATTTTCAAGCCTGACAAATCTGGAACTGGATTTGCTAATCTGATAACGCTGATCCTCTTGTTGCTTTAACCCATGTGCTATTGGATTCATTCTACGTGCCTATTTCGTAGTTTTGTTTTTCACCTGTTGTTAAATCCCTGTGGTTTTATATGCGTTATATAGTGAAACGAAACCTTGGGGGGAGGGGGGAGAAAGTGACGCTGAAAAGCTGGTGAATTTTCACGAGGGCTTGGGAAAAAAAACTAATCGTAGCTTGGAGCGGTGAGCCAAATTTAAGATTGCAGGAAAACACGAAACTGAGAGTAACCCCTTGCCCATTCCCAATTTCAGATGTCGGGACCCAACGGCCATGGGATGACAGGACCTGTTCGTGGCCCATCTCGCCAACGATCCTGTGGGGCGGGCAGCCCGTCAGCCTGAAGGAGGCGTCGTTGGTGAGTTTCCATGCCGGCTTTCCAGCTGGAGAGAGATCTGTTAACTGGGAGAAAGCTGGAGGCGGTCGGAAAGGGGGCAGTGGAGCAGCTGCGGTGATGCCGTGACCTCGAGCTGAGCTGGCCAAATGAGCTCATCGCGCTCTGCAACGGGTGCCACTCGCCTCCCCCTCTCCCCAAGCCTTCAGCCTTCCCTCCCAATCCTTTGCTTGACCCACGGATGCTGGGAGCCTCCAAGCATTTCCGGGTATTACTCCTGGGCAGGAAACGCTGGGTGGGGATGGCCGGGGTGGGGGGAGAGAAGCAGACACCCCTGTGCAACATGCTTGGTCACACACAACCCCCGCTCCCCTTCACGCCTGCAGGAGGACAATGAGCTAAGCTGGGCGAGGTGCTTCCTGCCATCAAGGGGTCGAAGGGAGCTTTTTTTTCCCTGCCCTAGGTTTGGCCTTGGTGAAAGGGGCACTTTTGGAAAGAGTTTAGCTTGCATGCAGAGATCTGGCCCAAGAGGGTGGTCTCAGCCCCTTGCTCCGGCTCACAGCGATACCCCTCTTTACTAAGCAGGGGCAGGTGGGATCTGTCCACACAGAAAACATGATGGGTTCTCTGTCGCCTTCTGCCAGCCATCACCTCTCTCCTTTTCAGGGGTCTCAGGGCTTCCCGGCTCGGCTGAGGGTTGCACTGGAGGTCGAGGGAGATCGCCTCCTCCTGGACTTGGTACAGAATCGGTGAGTTCGGGTTTGCATCATGGGCAGAAGTGACAAGTGCCTTCTAACCAGAAATCTCTAGCTTTGCCCCTGGAATTACAGTGGTACCTCGGGTTACATACGCTTCAGGTTACAGACCCAGCCACCATCACATTATTAAAACAACCCACAGGAAATAAAGCAGGGGGCCATGTCCACCATTTTGTCCTAACCCCCTCCCTGAATCTTAGCGTAATCCAGCGGTTCTCCAAGGGTGTCGCGCAGAGGATGGCAAGTGTGGCAGGGAGATGCGAGGAGAATCCGAGAAACGTTTAAACATTTCAGTGTAGTACAGGCGATGGCTGTTTTTCTGGTCCAATATGTGTGTGACAGCACATCCACACATCGCAACACACCCAGAAGTGGCAGGAAAAAGGGGCTTGGGCGGGAGAAAGGCGGGCTTTTGTATGCTCCGTCGACACGTGCAAGGGTCAGGAACGTAGCCCCCGTGCAAAACGGCCGTTGCCTGTATAGTATCAAAAAAAAATATTTATTTTCAGAATATGGCTAGATATCTTCTCAAACTGAGAGCAAAGTGTATTAAACAACCTTGAGGACAATCCCAGTTGCAATCTTTTTGTTTTCCATTGCATTTCTTACCATTGAAAAATTCAATTTGGCACGAGCAAATGTTTATTCTGAAAGTGTGGCCTAGAGAGAAGAGTTTGAGAGCTGCAGTAACCCAAGATCCCTGCAGGATCAGGCCAAAGGGCCATCTAAGCTCACACTGATCTGCCTGTGGGGTTCCAGGATTTCAGAGAAAGAGATATTCCCAGCCCTGTATGAAGATGCTACAGTGGTACCTTGGGTTACAGACGCTTCAGGTTACAGACTCCGCTAACCCAGAAATAGTACCTCAGGTTAAGAACTTTGCTTCAGGATGAGAACAGAAATCCCACAGCGGCGGCAGCAGGAGGCCCCATTAGATAAGGTGGTGCTTCAGGTTAAGAACAGTTTCAGGTTAAGAACGGACCTCCAGAACGAATTAAGTTCTTAACCTGAGGTGCCACCGTACTGGGGATTGAACCCAAGACCTTCTGCATGCAAGGCAGGTTCTCTGCTAGGGTCCCTCGCCTAAAAATCAATTAAGCTTCCAGTCCTCGTGGTTCTGATTCAAGGGGCAAATTTTAAAAAGGAGCTTTGCTGCCATCTTTTCCCTGCAACCTTTCTGCGTCTCCTCCAAATCCATGGTCTGTCCCTGCTGATTTGTATGTCTTCCATCGTAGGGAGCTGCTGGCAGGCACCCAAGGACTTGTCTATTACCTTTCCAACGGGGAGAGGGCGACGCATCCGACGAGCACAGAGGTGGGCATCTGTTTTTCTGGCTCTGCGCAGCCCATTCCTCTGCTGGCACCCATCCCCACCGAAATCCAGGGCCTGGGGAATGTTTATTCCTGGGCTCACCTCCTCTGCCAGCTGGGACTCTGCCACGATGCAGAAGTTTCAGCAGAGGTGCCAGCTCCAGGGCTGGAGAAGCAGGCTGGGATCTGAGCGGGCAGCGATTGACCAGGAAAGAGAGATTGGGGTCATAGCAGCAGAGGGTTCAAGGGGAAAAGGTCCAGCCTGTGGGCGGAAACTCTGAAAAAGGTGGATTTCACGTTGGGGAAAAGGCAGCTGCCTCAGGCCTTTCACAGTCTAACCACACTGTGTACCGTTCTGGTTGTTGTATTCTCAAAAAGCTTAAAGACCTTACTTGGAAAATAAATACAACCCAGGTGGTTAAGAAAGCCCAAGAGAGACTCCATCTCCTCAGAGTCTTGCAGAAGAACAATGTCAATCAACATTTGATGATCTCCTTCTACCGGTCAACAATAGCAACAATAGAAAGTGTCCTTTCATACTGCATCACAGTGTGGTACGCTGGTTTGACATCATGTGATAGGAAGTGCCTACAGAGGGTGGTGAATACAGCACAAGATATTATGGGCTGTCCTGTGAATCCACTGGATGAAATAGCGGAAGAACGTTGCCTCAGGAGAGTGAGGAAAATTCTCAGGGGTGATTCACACCCTGGCCGGCACTTTCTTGATCTCCTGCCCTCAGGCAGAAGATATAGAAGCCTGATTAGTCGCACCAACAGGGTAAAGAACAGCTTCTATCCGTGGGCTGTTAGGCTGCTGAATGAAAAGATAACAACAGGGGAACTGACTTTTGGGTTTGGTGTGTGTGCGTCAGTAAACGAGGGGAATTAAGACTAAGAGAGCTGAGTGGGGGGTGCTCATGTAATCTCACTGTATACAAGTTGTACAAGTGACAATAAAGTATTTCAACTGTGGAGCTGGGAAGGGTTAAGTTAAGGGTTATATTGAAAGCACTTTAAGCTGCCATGTTTCCCCCAAAGAATTCTGGAAGCTGTAGTTTGTGAAGGGCACTGAGAGTTGTTAGGAGACCCCTGATTCCCTTACAGAGAACTACAGTTCCCAGAGTTTCCTATGAAGAAGAGGGATTGGTTGTTAAACCACTCCGGGAATTGCAGCTCCTTCAGGAGGCCGCCTGACAGTGCTCAGCACCCTTAGCAAACTCCAGCTCCCATAATTCTCCGGGGGAAGCCATAGAACGGCATCACAGTGCTTTACAACGTATGGCGTAGATGTTTATAGACTTGGAAGGACCACACAGGTCATCAGGTCTAACTTCCGGCAGTGCAGGAATCCTTTACTCGACGCAGGGCTCCAACCCACAACCCTGAGATGAAGAATCTCTTGCTCTGCTGACTGAGCTATCCCAGGTCATGTGGCCCCAGTGGTCAAGGGGATGGGGCAAATCTTCTGTGAGAAAAGCAGGGGGCAGGGCTATAACGCCAAACCTGGGAGGCTGTGCTTATTCTCCCTGCTTTCTCTGTCTTCCAGGGCAATTGCTGCTATCGAGGCAAGATCCAGGGCTATCGAGACTCCTGGGCCAATGTCTGCGTTTGCTCTGGGCTAAGGTATGAGGAGAGACTGGATGAGGCGAAGCTCTGTGGGAGGACGGATGGTTCACCCCTGAGCAGATTCCTTTCACTCTTGCGGTTTTCCGTGGGCAAAAATGTGGTTGACTGTTTTTTTTTTATTTCCGCCCTGCCAGTGGTCTGCTGGTTGTGTCCAGCGACAGGAGCTACAGCCTGGAGTCCAGCGCAGAAGAGGATCTGGGTACGAGGGCCTACAGACTTGAGTCGGTCAGGCAAGAGACGGGAGAATGCGTGCTGGTCTCTCTGTCCCGGGGACAGTTCCGCCCGCGGCCACAGCCCGAGCGCAGCTGGCTACAAAGGGTACGTTTTGAACATCTGGGCCAGAGAGAAAGCCCAGCCGGCCCTGTGCTGCTTATTCTGACCGGCAGCAGCAATCCCGGTGCTTAACAGTGTTTTTCGCCCTGTCTCCCAGGCGAAGCGAGAGGCAGAGCCTGAACGTGGATTTGTGGAGCTAGTGATGGTGGCCGACCAGGCAGAGGTGAGACGATGCTCGATGCTCGTACCGCCCCCCCAGCCCCCCATGGCAAAGCCCTTAACACAAACGTAAACACATTCCTCGTAGCTTCCCAGAGAGAAAGCACAGTGGTGTCTCTTCTAAAACAGATCGCAAATGTGCAGTTTTACCCAGTGAGGGACATTTCCCAATGGGCCGATTCCTCAAGTTGCCAGATCTCAACGAGGAGAGGTTTCCCTGTTTCTCCTCGTTCCCTCACTGTCCCCATCGGAAACCAATTCCCAGAGAAATCTGCACTGAATGTTTCCGATGGTTAAATCTGTTGTCGTTTGGTAAATCTATTAGAGCCGTGGTACGCAGAAAGGAGTAAGTCTGGTAAGATGATTGGTTGAAAGTAGCCCCTGAAGGGAGGAATCTGCACAATTGCAGGAGTGAGGCCTTGTCACTATATAAAACACATGTCCTCAGAGAACTGGACTGGTTGTTGATTTGCTACCAGCTCAAGTTCAAGCTATAAAGCCCTTAACAATTGGGGCCAGTTTACCTGTAAGATCATGTTGCTCCAGACGTGCCCACTTGTATAACTGACACGGCTACAAGTGCCACATAATACCCACTCCACATCTGTAAGAAATTGATCTTACAGGCACTTTGGAACTCCCTGCCTCTTGACATCAGGCAGGCACTTTTGCCATACTCTTCTCAGAGCCTGCTAAAAACATTTCTGCTTAAGACATGCCTACCCAAACACCTAGAGTTTTTGGATGTATGTTTTACCCTGTTTATTGCGGGTTTTATTTCTGTGCTTCAAATCATTGCTTTTAGCTGATGATTCCATCATTTTATTCTCTCCGTAAACTAATTTGAGGTGGGTGGTTGTTATTGTTTGTTTTGTTTTTAAATAAAGCGGTGTGTAAATCTTAAAACAAGGGTTGGCAACCTGCGGCCCATGGGCCACAAGCGGCCCATGGGGGTCGTTTAAATGTCCCACGAACTAAGCCGCCCGCTTGGCGAGTCCCCATGCCGACACAGCGCAGAGCAGGGACTCGCTTCCATGGCGCCGGAAATCACATCTGCACAGATGCGATCTGGCCCATGGAGCAATCTCCGTGGGAGTGAACCAGCCCAGGCGAGGTAAACCTTGCCGACGCCTGTCTTAAAAAATAAATAAAAATACGGGAATTCTGATGAAGATATAATGCAGTAGAAAAAGGTTTGAGTAAGAACGCTGCGGAGGTGAGGGTGGGGAAGTCAACTTATGAAGGAATGCAATTATTTGATTTGAAGGTTATTGTGAAAATGTTTTAAAAACTTAAAAAAAACTTTGACAACCAAGGTGCCACTGTATTTAAATACAGGAATTCCATAGCGAACCCAAACCTGTTCAGGCACCAGGGCTTTAAACATGTGTTTGAGGAGAGGTGTGGCCTGGAGGAGGAGGGGCGTGGCCTGGGGAGAGTTCCGAGGGCCAGGCAGAGAGATGCAGAGTTCTTGTTGGAAGTACACTGAAAAGGATATACCAAGAGCTCTGGCCAAAAGTTTCAATACAAGGAATAATTCCTACTCGAGAGTTGAAAAGAAAAACGTGTATATTCTGCAAAGAATAACAGTTTTAAACTAATAGTAAATTTAAACACAACGTATAAGTGCGACAGTTTTAAAATAATAGTAAATTTAAATACAACGTTTAAGTGCAGAAATAATGTAGTTTCAAATATGCAATAATATAGTATAAAGGTACATAAAATATCAGTACACAACAATTGTTTTATACAAGTCTCAATGGCAGTCAAAAAGAGTAACAATTGTTTTATACAAGTCTCAATGGCAGTCAAAAAGAGTCCATATTATATAAAGTCAGAATAAAGAATCAAATAGGGCCAAAAAGAAGTATCCGGAGTATGAATTAGATGTACGACTCAGCAGTGGTGACCAGAACAGGGCCCTGTTTCGGAGTAAATGCCTTCTTCAGCTGGTAATATCAAATAATATGTCAAAATGGATCAAGGTTCTCCAATACCATAAATCATAAATATAATGAAGTATATACATAACCCTGCACTTAAACGTTGTATTTA
Organism: Podarcis cretensis; assembly: GCF_951804945.1. Taxonomy (NCBI): domain Eukaryota; kingdom Metazoa; phylum Chordata; class Lepidosauria; order Squamata; family Lacertidae; genus Podarcis; species Podarcis cretensis. The sequence goes on from NC_137186.1 coordinate 10,344,867, forward strand.
AATTTACTATTATTTTAAAACTGTCGCACTTATACGTTGTGTTTAAATTTACTATTAGTTTAAAACTGTTATTCTTAGCAGAATATACACGTTTTTCTTTTCAACTCTCGAGTAGGAATTATTCCTTGTATTGAAACTTTTGGCCAGAGCTCTTGGTATATCCTTTTCAGAGAGATGCAGAGAGCTGAGCTCGGCCCCCAGTGTCTCAAGTCCCTTCCCACCACCTCCACTTCTGTTTCCTTTTCAGTTCGAGCTGAACCCCGACCTTAACTGGACGCAAACACGGATGCTGGAGATCGCCAGTCACATGGACGGGGTGAGTGGCTGCCCTAGGCGGATGTGGGTGGTGCATGTGGGAATTGTAGTTTGACGACGTCCTTGGACTCCAGCTCCCATCAGCCAGCATGGCTGATTGTCAGGGATGATGGGAGTTGTAGTCCAAATCCTCTTCGAGGTTAGGGGAGGTTGGCTAGGCAATTCTGTGTTGGGTTGGCCAATGGTCTCCCCTGATGCCAGGCAGCTTCGTATATATTGGGGAACTGTCTTTGCTTTTGCTTTTTAAAAGACATTTCTCCAAATACTTCAGTGTTTACCTCGCACGGAGAGTAATTTTGGGGAGAGCTCGGCAGGAAATTTGCAGTTTAAGACCCAGGAACCTTAAGAGTTGCCGATTCCTTCAGCTCTGCCTTCTGGGCTGAGGTCTTCTTTTTTTAAAAAAAATTAATATTTATTCCAATTTTAAAGATTACAAAAAAGACAAACAACCAAGAAAAAAAAAAGAAAAAACACACAAATGCAACCTTTACATAACTTTCTTTCCTTTGCTTATTTCCTTGACCTCACACCTCCCTTTTTTGTATTCTAGTTCAATTAGATATTTCAGCAAATTCTTTCCATCCTTGTTATTATCCTAAAAAATTTATCTTGATATACTATATTTTTACATTCTCCTCTTTCACTAATTACCAATCCATTTTTACTTAATCCTTTATATCATTTCTGCTCAGACCACAAAACTTCATTCCAACATCCTTCTAACATTCCTTAATTTTCTGTAAAATTACAGAAACATTGGGCTGAGGTCTTCTGAGGGGACACTTCGATGGCCGACGCTCCTGAGGGCTGGCTGGACTTTGCCAGGGGCAGAGCCTTTTGTATGGCAGGGTGGAAATCCCTTCCACTAGAGTTTCGACAGGAATAATCCCTGCTTGGTATTTGGATTTCTTCTGAAAAAGAAACATCCTGGATTATTCAGACAGGGCCTTTCAAATGTGCAATTCTTTGCCAGGCAGCTTTGACTGATGTGCTTGACACTTTTATGATGATCTTGTTCTTTTTAGTCTTGCAAAATTTATAATTATTTAAATGAAGGAATAAAAGCACTCACCCCTTTTTTTTCCTCTTGCCCTCTGACCTTTTCCTTTCCTTTCCTTTTTCTTCTTTTAAAAACCCACTCTCTCCCATTTTCTTCCCCTCCTCTGCCCAGTTTTACCGGACGGTGGGTCTGCGGGTGGCTCTCGTCGGCCTTGAAGTCTGGAACAAGGGGAACCGCGTTTCTGTGGACGGTTCCCCCCGGGTAGTTCTGGAGCGGCTCCTGCGGTGGAGGCAGGAGGAACTGCTTCCTCGGATCCCACACGACAGCGTCCAGCTTATCATGTAAGGAGCCTGAGGGTTAGCCGCCCTGAGCCCAGTCTCGGCCGGGGAGGGCAGGATACAAATAAATGATTATGATTATGATTATGATTATGAAGGGCTCCAGAGGTGGAGAAATCGAAATTAGAAACAGAACTGTTAGAACCCAATACTAAGAATTTATCAAGAATGTATAACTTGCTGTTGAAGTGGAATACAATAGATGAGACAGTGAAGCCAGCTATGATTAGATGGGCACAGGACATAGGTCATGACATTATGTTTGCTGACTGGGAGCAGTTATGGACCACAGGTATTAAATTCACGGCATGTAATGCCCTACGAGAAAACATTATGAAAATGATTTACAGGTGGTACATGACCCCAGTCAAGCTTGCGAAGATTTATCATTTGCCCAATAACAAATGTTGGAAATGTAAAGAGACTGAAGGTACCTTCTTCCACCTTTGGTGGACCTGCCCAAAGATTAATGCCTTCTGGGAAATGATTTATAATGAGATTAAGAAAGTACTTAAATGCACCTTTCATAAGAAACCAGAGGCATTTCTCTTGGGTATGGTCGGCCAGCTGGTGCCGAAGAAGGATAAGAATTTCTTTTTGTACGCTACTACGGCAGCAAGGATTCTCCTAGCAAAGTATTGGAAGACACAAGAGCTACCCACGCTGGAGGAATGGCAGGCGAAAGTGATTGACTTTATGGGACTGGCAGAAATGACCGGCAGAATCCGCGACCAAGAGAAAGAGACTGTGGAAGAAGATTGGAAGAAGTTTAAAATATATCTTAAGAGCTACTATAAAATTGAGGAGTGCTAAAATGCTGAGGGAGAGGAAGACGTAGAATTGCAGCGGTAAATTGTGTTTAGTTTAGGGTGAAATTGAAAAGGAGAATGAATTTATATTCAATTGGCTAAAAAGGGTTGTTGAACAATTGTTAAAATAAAGGATGCAAAAAGGGGAAGGTATGGGGAAGTCCGGGAAAAGAGGTTTATGGAAATAAGGTAAAGAAATTATGATTTTTTGTGTTTGTTTTTATGTTGTTTTTGTGTTTGTTAAAAATTGGAAATTAATAAAAATTTTATAAAAAAAAAAAAATGAAGGGCTCCAGAGAATCCCTAGCGGGGGAGTGTAGGGGGGTGGACTGGCGAAGTGAGGTGCCTATAGACGGAGGAGCCTGGGTCTTCGTTTGGTGCATTCTGGGTACTTGCCTCCCGAAGGAGTGCCAGGTGCTTGGCCTGGGTTACGGGTGCCATGTGTTTGGCCAGGCAGGGGGTGTGGCCTGCACTTTTGATGGGCAGGGATTGACACTAACCAGCCCTGTGGGCGGGGCCTGCACTACCGATGGGCAGGGATAGACACTACTGGGACTGTGGGCGGGGCCTGGAAGCATGATGGGCGGAAAGTAATGGACTATATGGAATTGGCGGAAATGACTGGCAGAATCCGAGACCAGGGAGAAGAGTTGGTGGAAGAAGATTGGAAGAAATTTAAAGATTATCTACAGAAACACTGTAAAATTATTGAATGCTAAAATGACGTTGGAATGAAATGAAGCGGTTTTAGTAATAAGGTTAAAAAGGAGTATGTAAAAATGGATTAAGAAATAAGATAAAACAAAGAGGGTAAGGATTTGCTGAATTAACTATCTGAATTGAAATACAAAAAAGGGAGGTGTGAGGAAGTCATGAAAATAAGTAAATGAATTGTAAGATATAGAAAGAGGGATTTATTTTTAACTGTTTTTATCTTTTCTGTAATTTGTATTTTTTGTTTTTTTCTTTTATCATTTTTGTAACCTTTTTTTTCTTTTTTATTGAAATTGTTAATAAATATTATTTTTTTAAAAAAGGAAGCATGATGGGCGGAGCTATCCCGAAGTCTGCCCACTTTGTGCCTGCCCACTCAGCTGTGGCAGGATTCCCAATGTGTACTTGGCTCTGTCTGTCTTGTGTAAAACCTTATCTCTTCCCCCCCATGCCCCATTTTGGTGATCTTTCTCTTGCCCTGCCCCATAGGGGATCTCCATTCACCGGGGGCTCAATAGGAACGGCCACGCAGGGTTCGATTTGCTCCCATCGCTCCGGCGGGGTCAGCATGGTGAGTACTAGTGCCCCTTGCTTTCTCAGAGGCCAGAGTAGCGGCATGTTTCTGGATAGCCCAGGTAAGCGGGTGCCTGTTGCATTAATAATAATAATAATAATAATTTATTATTTATACCCCGCCCATCTGGCTGGGCCTCCCCAGCCACTCTGGGCGGCTTCCATAGAAAGCAAAAATACAATAAAATATCACACGTTAAAAACTTCCCTGAACAGGGCTGCCTTAAGATGTCTTCTGAATGTCAGGTAGTTGTTAATCGCTTTGACATCTGCTGGAAGGGTGTTCCACAGGGCGGGCGCCACTACCGAGAAGGCCCTCTGCCTGGTTCCCTGTAGCTTTACTTCTCGCAATGAGGGAACCGCCAGAAGGCCCTCGGCGCTAGACCTCAGCGTCCGGGCAGAATGATGGGGGTGGAGACGCTCCTTCAGGTATACTGGACCGAGGCCGTTTAGGGCTTTAAAGGTCAGCACCAACACTTTGAATTGTGCTCGGAAACGTACTGGGAGCCAATGTAGGTCTTTCAAGACCGGTGTTATGTGGTCTCGGCGGCCGCCCCCAGTCACCAGTCTAGCTGCCGCATTCTGGATTAGTTGTAGTTTCCGAGTCACCTTCAAAGGTAGCCCCACGTAGAGTGCATTGCAGTAGTTACTATCTGTTCCGTGGAACCAGGGCAGCCTCATTGAAAGTCTTGCTTGGAATTGCTGTGGAGCTGTGCTTCTGATGTTTTGGGGGGAGACTGACCCACCTGGAGTATCAAGGTTCTGCATTTGTGTAGACGTTTGACTTAGAGTTTGCATCTTTATGTTCATTTGTTAAATGTTGCAGAGCTTTTTGTTCCAGCCAGATTTAATATCCTCCCGACCTAAGTGCTTTGGGGCAGCGATGCTGGCGCTCCTCTTTCCTTAAGGGTATTATGGTCTGTAATAATCAGGAGCTGGGATCTGTAGACAACTGTCCTTCTGTTTAAGTAACTTAGGCAGGAGACAATTGGCCTTTTGCTGGCCAAACTTCTGGGAAGGTCAGTTCAGTTTTATGTTAGATATTTAATGGAAGAAAAACCCCAAGGTATCACTCGCAGTGGTTAAATTTCTGCCAGTAACACTGGGAGCAAGAAACATCTCGCCGCCTGAAACTTTAAGGACCTTTTTTCAGGGACTAATGTGCAATTATTAAATCTGTATATGATGGTTCTTACATTGTGCAGTACTTTACAATCTGTTTTGCTCCAAGATTGTTTCGTATGGTGTGTTTCTTTTGGCCTATTGACCATAATAAATTGATTGATGGATGGATATGCTTTTGGGTTTGGGGTTGAATCATGGAGAAGTGGAACAAAACAGAAAAGGTCACAGTCCTGATCTGCTTAGCAGTAGTAGTATTCTGGGAAGAATAGTATAAAAGGAAAAACAAAGAATAAATGGAAGTATATAATTTTTAAAAATATAAATAATTAGGTATTCAGCTTTTAAACGCCTGCTGAAAACTTTTCTGTTTCATCAAGCTTATTCTTGACAAGACACCTTTCCACAACATTTATCTGATTCTATTTCATTATATGCTTTTTATGTCGTTTTACATATATAAGGTAACCTTCCGTAGTTTGCACATTAATTTTTTTTTTTTTACTTGTTCATTGAACTACAGAAAGGGAAGAGAGAACGGGGAGAAAAACAAGTACATAATCGAGATGAACAAATCTCTTTCTAGTCTCTCCACGCAATGCTCTTTCCAATAGACCACAAAACAGTTCCATCTCTCCCCATTGATTATATATCCCACCTCATGTGTTTTCTCTTTTTCTGGATTATATCTGTTGTTTTATCCATCACTGCCACCTCCACACATTCCTGAAGAGATGGTGAATCTGTTGTCCTTGCATTTCCTTTCCCACAGGTTTTTTTGTGGCCCTTAACTAAGGATCTTTATTCTTTATGAGTTAGCGGTATACTGTATATGCAAGTGTTTTTATGAATGAATAAAGGAGGAGTTGTTGTTTAGTCGTTTAGTCGTGTCCGACTCTTCATGTCCCCCTGGACCAGAGCACGCCAGGCACTCCTGTCTTCCACTGCCTCCCGCAGTTTGGTCAAACTCATGCTGGTAGCTTCGAGAACACTGTCCAACCATCTCGTCCTCTGTCGCCCCCTTCTCCTTCTGCCCTCCATCTTTCCCAACATCAGGGTCTTTTCCAGGGAGTCTTCTCTTCTCATGAGGTGGCCAAAGTATTGGAGCCTCAGCTTTACGATCTGTCCATCCAGTGAGCACTCAGGGCTGATTTCCTTCAGAATGGAGAGGTTTGATCTTCTTGCAGTCCATGGGACTCTCAAGAGTCTCCTCCAGCACCTCCAGGTCGCGAAGAGTAGGACACGACTAAACAACTAAACAACAACAAAAGGAGGAGTGCGAATTAGGTTGGCTTGCTCAAAAGTGCGAACCAAAGGGAGTCGCAGAGCAATCTCCAGCTGTCTTTTCTCCTCTTCCAGGACCACTCGGTCAGCCCCTTGATGATCGCCTCAACTCTTTCGCACCAGCTAGGCCACAACCTGGGCCTTGACCATGATGGCGCTGGCTGCAGCTGTGACGGCTCTGGCCCTAACTTTCCCCCTGGTCGCAGCTGCATCATGGAGCCACTGACGGGGTGAGCCTCTGAACGTGTGTGGGGTTTTCCTCCCCACCACGGGTGGTTGGGTGGACTGCTGAAATACAGGGGGTTCGAGGACACCCCGCCTCTGACCGTTTCCCTCTTCTCTGCCAGCATCATGCCCGGTTTAACCTTCAGCAGCTGCAGCCACCGGAAGCTCCAGCAGATTCTGCAGAGCGACCGCGTGTGGTGCCTCCTTGACGTGCCGGATCCAGGGCGCCTGGTGGATTCTCGCTGTGGGAACTTCCTTGTGGAGGACAAGGAGGAGTGCGATTGCGGCCTCCTGGTGGTACGAAGGGCACCTCTCTCCCCATCTTCCTCCTCCTCTCCTTTTTAAATTTTTTTTTTTAATTTATACCTACCCATCTGGCTGGGTTTCCCTGCCACTCTGGGCGGCTCCCATCATCATCAAGCAATAAATAATCAAACATTAAAAACTTCCCTAAACAGGACTACCTTCAGATGTCTTCTAAACGTCACATAGTTGTTTATTTCCTTGACATCTGATGGGAGGGCATTCCACAGGGAGGGTGCCACTACCGAGAAGGCCCTCCGCCTGTTCCCTGTAACTTCTCACAGTGAGGGAGCCGCCAGAAGGCCCTCGGAGCTGGACCTCAGTGTCCGGGCAGAACGATGGGGTTTGAGACGCTCCTTCAGGTATATGGGGTGAGGCTGTTTAGGGCTTTAAAGGTCACCTTTGCCCCATGCAGCTTCCAGATGCCCTTGCTGTGTAGTAACAACAACAATAATAATAAATAATAAATAAATAATAGTTTTATTATTTGTACCCCATCTATCTGACTGGGTTGCTCCATTTATGAGGAGGGTTGTGTTCTGAGACACGGCACACTGAGGTTAAGTCCTCTCAGATATGACTCATCCATATAGAGCCGCCTTGAGCCTGGCTTCAGTTGGGGAGGGCGGGATATAAATAAAATGTATTATTATTATTATTATTGTTATTATTATTATTATTATTATTATTATTATTATTATTATTATTATAGGCCTTAGCACAGAAGCCTAGGCCGAAAAGGGTCCCCTTGAAGTAGAGAGTTCTCCTTTGTAATTGAGGGAGAAAGCTGGAGTTGGTGCGAAGCATGCATCCTCTACATTTTGCTGAGAGCCTGCTTTGGCTTTACTCATCTCACTGCAGCCCAGTATAGTTGTGCATGTTAAGCCTAAGCGAGGATCTGGAGCAGCCCAGTTGGTTTTTCACTGAACATATGCCTTTCTCCTTTTTCAGGAGTGTACAGACCCATGTTGCAATGCGAGCTCATGCAAGCTGATGCCCGGAGCCCAGTGCGCCACGGGGGGAGCCTGTTGCCACGAGTGCAAGGTAAGTTGTCGGAGCAGAGGAGTGGGGAGGGAACATCTTCCGGTGGTTTCTCAGCCCTGCCTCGAAGGGGTGTTCTCATTCACACAAGCCCTCTGATAATTTGGCTTTTAAGTGAAAGTGCACGGTTGCATGTTCCACCTAAAGGTTTGTATATGTCATTGACCTGTGCGGGAGACCTGCTGGCCTGTGACTGACAAGGCATGTTGGCCCCAAGTCTCTCTTGGGCCCCCTTTTGAGCCCCCAACTCTGATCTTGCAATAGTTATCTGAGGCCCTTCTGTGGGTGCCCCCTCCCTGAGAAGTCCCATGGGTGGCAACACGAGAGCAGGGCCTTTTCAGTGGTGGCTCCCCGGTTGCAGAATGCTCTTCCCAGAGAGGCCTGCCTGGTGACATCAATACATACATTTAGACCCCAGACAAAAACATTTATTTTCCACCAGGCCTTCAGCTTTTAATCTCGGTAGCTTCTTTGTGTGTGTGCGATGTTCTAACCCTGCTTTTTAAAAATGTGAATGTGTTCCAGATTTTTCTCTTTTGTGTGGCGGTTTTAATATGAATATTATTTGACTGATGTTGTACGTTGTTTGAGCTGCTTTTTTGTGGCAAATAAGTTTTATGAATTACAATAATTGGGGAGGGGTTGCAGCACACAACTCCTAACAGGCGCTTTTGTGATTTGTCCACCTCCTTGATGGCCGGAAACTTGATTTATTGCACTAATTTATTTATTATACTGCTTAATGTCGCAATAGGCTTCCAAGGAGTTTGCAAGTATTAAAATCAGTTACAATGAGAAATAGCATTTTCGTGTTCCTAGCTTAATAATAATAATAAATGTAAATAAATATACAGTAATAAGAGTACATTCATTTGAAAAAAGGAATAGACAACGGGATAGACAGGCAGTCCAAAGTGTTGGTATATATATGATTTTGGAATAGTTTTTTGCCCTTGTTTCCGCCCCCCCCTTTTTTCCTTTTAGTATATAAACTTTGTATACATGTTGAAAACTATAGTATAATAAGCCTTGTGATGTATTATGATAATGTTTACCGATGTAACATAAGAACTTTAATAAATAAATAACATAATAATAATAATAAGAAGAAGAAGAAGAAGAAGAAGAAGAAGAAGAAGAAGTTGTATACCGCCCTTCATCCACAGATCTCAGGGCAGTTCACACAGAGCTACAATTCCCAGAGCTACAATTCCCAGAGTTCTCTGTGAAGGGGGATTGATTGTTAAATTGCTCTGGAGAGGGATGTGGGGGGGTCTCCTGACACCTCTTAGCCCCCTTAACTAATTCTTTGGGTGGAAACCATGACTATTCATAGCGCTTTAAATCTTGGGTGTGGCTGCGGCCAGAGGCATGGCGAACCCCCTCCTCACTTGCAGGCTCTGCCAACACCTGTGTCCCTCTTCCTACCGTCTTCGACTTATACAGCCTAGGACCCTCGTACCTAGGGGACCGCCTCTCCTGGTATGTCCCACAGAGGACCTTACAGTCTTAAAATAAAAACATCTTGGAGATCCCAGGCCACAGGGAGGTTAGGCTGGCGTCAACCAGAGTCAGGGCTTTTTCGGCCGTGGCCCCGATCTGGTGGAACGCTCTGTCACAAGAGACTAGGGCCCTGTGGGACTTGACATCTTTCCGCAGAGCCTGCAAGACAGAGCTGTTCCACCAGGCCTTTGGCCAAGGCTCAGTCTGACCACCTCCTTCGGTAATTCTCATAGAACTTTAGCCTAATGGTTGCCATTAATTTGATTTTGAATTGATTTTAGAATGAATTGATTTTAGAATATACAGTGGTACCTCGGGTTACATACACTTCAGGTTACATACGCTTCAGGTTACAGACTCCGCTAACCCAGAAATAGTACCTTGGGTTAAGAACTTTGCTTCAGGATGAGAACATAAATCGTGCTCCGGCGGTGTGGCAGCAGAAGGAGGCCTCATTAGCTAAAGTGGTGCTTCAGGTTAAGAACAGTTTCAGGTTAAGAATGGACCTCCGGAACGAATTAAGTACTTAACCTGAGGTACCACTGTATTTCAATTAATTGATTGTGATTTTATGTAAACTGTGTTATTTTTACTGTGTTAGCCGCTCTGAGCCTGGCTTCGGCTGGGGAGGGCGAGATAAAAATAAATTATTATTATTATTATTATTCATCCTTCGACAGCTCCGCAGCGCAGGATTTCTCTGCCGGGAAGCCCAGAACGAATGTGACCTCCCCGAATACTGCGACGGTACCTCCCCACGTTGCCGGGCCAACGTCCACAAGCAAGATGGGACGCCGTGTGGGGACGAGAAGGCCGCCTGCTATGGCGGGGTCTGCCCCAGTTACTTGAGCCAGTGCCAAGAACTTTGGGGCCCAGGTGAGCTGGTGTTTGGGGCTGTGTGCAGGGAGGAGATTTTTTCCAAGGGTGGGTTGGGGCGAGCTCCCGAGAAGGCCTGGTCTGCTTCTTGGCCTCATCCGCACCATGCATTCAAAGCATGCTTACACCATGTTAAAACCCATAATTCAAAACAGTTTAGAACTTAAGAAGGGCCTCCCGGATGAGGCCAATGGCCCATCTAATAGCCAGTATCCTGTTCTCACAGTGATCAACTGGGGAAACTGCAGGCAGGATCCGAGCACACCAGCTCTCTCCCATTTTTCAGGGCTGGAGTCTATTGCAGGCCAGCACAAAGAAGCAGAGCCGGTTGTCAGTGTAGTTAACTTTTTATCCAAGGAAACAAACGTCCAACTCTTCAACCCTTCCCAGTAGGCCTTGGCCCGCCATGGAGCATTTGCCAGGGCTGAAGGTCCCTGCCTTCTGCCCTTTCTAAGGCTCCTCCTCTCCCGGACGTTTCCCAAGTGTTCTCTAACTACCTCTGCGCACTTCTGTTCCGCTTCCCCCATTATTCTCACGGGATCATAGATTTGGAAGGCACCCTGAGGATCATCTAGCCCAGCCTAGTGCACAACTGTGTCCCATACGGGAATCAAACCTGCAACCTTGGCATTGCCAACACCAAGCTCCAACCAGCTGATCTATCTAGCTATACGATAGGTTCCTCAGTGTTAAATAACCACACATACACAATTTTTAGTGAACGTTCCCTCGTAGTTGCTGACAAAGATTTATGTGGTTCTTTTGCCTGTTAATTTTTCCATTTATTCTCAAGCCGTGACTATCAAAATGGCGTCATGCTGCTGCTGTCGTTGGCTGTCCTGACTCTCTCTCTCTCTCTCTCTCTCTCTCTCTCTCTCTCTCCCTCCCTCCCTCTCCCCTGGCAGGTTCGGTCCCTGTCTCGGACGCCTGTGTGGCCTCTCTGAATGGCAGAGGTGACCTGGAAGGGCACTGTGGTCAGCAAGCCGATGGTTCCTATTTGCCGTGTTCAGAGAAGTGAGTGCTTTCCCTGTAAGGATGGGGGCCAGTGAGGGGTGTGGCCTATTTAGAAGGGGCGTGGCCTGATAAGAGTTCCAAGGACCAGGTCAAGCTGTCGGGGTGGGGGGTGGGGAGATTCTGTCCCCCAGGCCTGAGGCTCACCACCCCTTGTACAGGCAGACAAAACTAGCTTCCCTGGTTTTAGGCAGGTTTATCTTTCCTAGTTCTACCTGGAAATGCTGCAGGTCAGATGCAAAGCACTTTTAAAAATTGTAGTAATAATGTGAGCTCAAAGGTATTGATGAACAAAAACAGAATTGAAGTTACCAAACATGGGAGCAGTACAGAGGTTGTATTCTCCAAATAGAGAGGAGATAATAAAAATACAGTGGTGCCTCAGGTTACATACGCTTCAGGTTACAGACTCCTCTAACCCAGAAATAGTACCTCGGGTTAAGAACTTTGCTTCAGGATGAGAACAGAAATCGTGCTCCGGCGGCGCGGTGGCAGCAGGAGGCCCCATTAGCTAAAGTGGTGCTTCAGGTTAAGAACAGTTTCAGGTTAAGAACAGACCTCCAGAACGAATTAAGTTCTTAACCTGAGGTACCACTGTAAAAGCAACAAAAGACATTATGGAAGCTTTCCATGAAAGGGAGAGAGTTTTTTTACATCTGAGTTTGATAGGTAAGAAATTAAATCCCATCTGAACGGTGTAGAAATGTCCTGAGTCTTCCTTACCCATAGAAACACATGGGATATAGGAGTTATTTTCCCTGCAATGGCCGAAGCCCCCATATTATTGTACCACGGTGACACTAGAAGTCTTGCTTCATTTCCTTGAAAAAACTTGAGGGCTGGAAACTTGACGTGGAGAGAGTAAAGAGTAACCAGTGTGTCAAAGACTTGCAATCCCTTTCTGCCAGGGACGCCTTGTGTGGGCGGCTGCAGTGCCAACCCAGCAGCACCAATGCTAGAAAACAGAACAGAACGACCAGGGCTCCCGAATGCCCACATCACACCCCGACTCCTGTTGATGACATCCTGGATCTGGCCATGGTGTTGCCCGGCACAGGCTGTGGGGCTGGCAAGGTGAGTGGGCATCGTGCGGGCGCAGGGGGTGTATCGTGTTAGGTTCCCCCCCTCCGCGAGCTGCTGTTTGGGGCACAATCCTCCTCTGAGATGGTCAATTTGTTCCTTCTAGGACATATAGGACATAACATACAATTTGAAGATTGGGGAAAATTGAGGAGAATAGATTTAAAATTTACAGACTGTTCTCTTTTGAAAGAAAATTATATGAAAATAATGTATAGATGGTATATAACACCAGTACAGATTGCAAGAATGTACAAAACTGGGTCAAACGTATGCTGGAAGTGTAAAGGAAAAAGAAGGGACTTTTTACTATATGTGGTGGGAATGTAGAGAAATTAAAAAAAATTGGGAAATGATGTAATGAGTTGAAGAAAATGTTTAAATTAACATTTGTAAAAAAAAAACCAACCAGAAGCATTTTTGTTAGGGATTATAGGAAAGACCTGCCAAGGAAAATAAAGAATTTATTTATGTATGCCACAACGGTGGCAAGAGTCTGAATAGCACAAGGATGGAAGAATGAGGAAATCCCGACAAAAGAACAGTGGCAAGAGAAATTGATGGATTATGCAGAATTGGCGAAATTGACATACAAACTGCGAGACAAGGACAACTGTAACTTTAAAGAAGAATGGGAACGTTTTACCAACTACTTAAAAAAACAACAAAATGAATTGGACTCCTTGGCAGGTTTTCAATAAACATACACAAATTTATTGATTGTTAACATAATAGATCATTTAAGGATCTTTACAGTTTTACAATATGCAGAGAATAACGTGTTGAAAAATCAGAGAGAGGAGCTGAGGGAAGCCTTGGGAGGGAGGGAGGGAGGGAGGGAAAAATGGGGGGGGGGAATGAAGAGGATATGTTTTAATAATTTGCTATGTTGAAACTCTTAATAAAAACTAATTTTTTAAAAATAAAATTGTTCCTTCTCTGGTTGCAGGTGTGTGTTGACCAACGGTGTCGAGATCTTTCCTCGCTCAAGCTGCCATCGTGTCAGTGCAACAGCCATGGGGTAAGTGGAAGGACTTGGGGGGCAGAGCCGTAGTGGTCCGGGGTTGCAGGGTTTGCATGGGTCTGTCGAAGACCCATTACAATTTCTGCAGCCCAGTCCCCACCTCCAGCATCCTAGAGCCAGCCAATCAGCATGAAAGTAGAGCTTTTTAGCCACTGAGAAGAAGTCTTCTCACCCTTTGTGCTGACTGGAGCCAATCGGAGTGAAGGGAGGGGAGTCGGCCTCTGAGGATGGGCTCCCAGGATCACTGTGGGGAAAAGGTGCTCAGGAAGAACACCTAGGGGGAGTTTGTTCTGTACATGCTCCAAAGCTAAGCATTTAGGAACACACTGAAATCACAAGGCGCTTCAGTTTCGAGAGAAAGTAGTGGGACTTTCAGGGAAAACGCAACTTAAGTTATTCTAAAAGAAGATATCGGAGCACTCCAAATTATTTGCCCATGAATGTGCACAGAAAATAGTAGATCTGGCTGAAAGGCCACACAGGGAGGTTTTCACTGAGTGTTGCAATGTCTCGGCCCAGTAGTCGTACAGTGGTACCTTGGGTTAAGAACGTAATTCGTTCCGGAGGTCCGTTCTTAACCTGAAACTGTTCTTAACCTGAAGTACCACATTAGCTAATGGGGCCTCCTGCTGCCACCGTGCTGCAGCCACACGATTTCTGTTCTCATCTTGAAGCAATGTTCTTAACCCGAGGTACTATTTCTGGGTTAGCGGAGTCTGTAACCTGAAGCATCTGTAACCTGAGGTACCACTGTACCTTGGTTTTTGAACAGCTTAGTTCTCGAATGTTTTGGCTACCGAACGTCGCAAATCCAGAAGTGACTGTTCCAGTTTGCGAACTATTTTTGGAAGCCGAACGCCCAACGGGGCTACCGTGGCTTCCAATTGGCTGCAGGAGCTTCCTGTAGCCAATCAGAAGCCGCGCTTTGGTTTTGGAAGTCAAACGGACTTCCGGAATGGATTCCGTTTGACTTCCAAGGTATGACTGTATACCTTCAGGAGCATCTCCATCCTCATTGTTCAGCCTGGACACTGAAGTCCAACTCCAAGGGTCTTCTGGCGGTTCCCTCACTGTGAGAAGTGAAGCTACAGGAAACCAGGCAGAGGGCCTTCTTGGCAGTGGCGCCCGCCCTGTGGAACCCCCTTCCCATAAGATGCCAAGGAGATAAATAACTATATGACTTTTAGAAGACATCTGAAGGAGGCCCTCTATTGGGAAGTTTTTAGTGTGCGATGTTTTCCTGTGTTTTTATTCTGTTGGAAACCGCCCAGAGTAGAATTGTAAGATTATTGTACAATCTTGATAAAGGGTGTGGCAGTGATTATCGTGAAGGCACTCTGCGCCTCTGAACCTGCCACTACTCTACTGTATGGGAGGAGGGGAGTTGGAAGCCAGGAATCTCTCCCCCCCCCATTCCTCTCATAGAACTACAATTCCCAGAGTTCCTTGCAATGACAGATTGCTAAACCCCTCTGGGAATTGTAGCTCTGTGAGGGGAATGGGGGGGGTGTTGCCTAACAACTCTCAGTCCCCTTAACAAACTACAGTTTCCCAAGATGCTTTGGGGAAAGTGGTATGATACTGATTTAACTGTTTTGCATGGATGGAGGCTGAGTTTCAGCAGCCCCGTCTCCCATAGAGGCGGATCGGGGCCTCCGAGGGTAACCCCTTGATGGATGCTCATGGGCCACAATGTGGGGAAATAAAGAAAGCGCTCTGGCCTTTTCCCATTCTGCCAAATCACCTCCTTCTGTGGGTCCTTCTTCCCTGTTTGCAGGTATGTAACAGCAAAGGACACTGCCATTGTCAGTCTGGCTGGGCCCCTCCGAACTGCCTGAGCAGTGGGTCGGGGGGCAGCATAGACAGCGGGTCGGCTGCTATGGAGTCAAGTAAGTAGCCATGGGGCCCAGTGGGCTGGGATAAGTGCTGCAATTCTCAAAGAGGCTGAACGGTCAATTGTAGCTCTCTGGGAGGAATAATAATAATAATAATAATAATAATAATAATAATTTTTATTTATACCCCGCCCTCCCCAGCCAAGGCTGGGCTCAGGGCGGCTAACAAGCAATAATAAAAACAAGTTGAATGAATACAACTTAAAAACAAGATTAAAATACAACATTAAAATATTGAAACATTAAAATATTAAAATGCAGCCTCATCTCAGGAGGAGAAAGGAAAAAGAAAAAAGAAAGAGGGGGAGGGAATCAAATTGGCTCCAAGCCAAAGCCAGGCGGAACAACTCTGTCTTACAGGCCCTGCGGAAAGAAATCAGATCCTGCAGGACCCTGGTCTCATGAGGCAGAGCGTTCCACCAGGCCAGAGCCAGTGTTGAATAGGGGTTGCTCCTAACAACTCTTGTCACCCTTATCAAACCCCGGATCCCGGGGATCTTTGGGAGAAGCCATGACTGTTTCAAGTGGCATCACAGTGCTTTAAATGCAACTCGACAAACTTCTTGCATCAAAATCTTTGAAAACGCCTTCAGCTATTTTTCTAGCCGCTAGCTTCCATTGCTGCCATTGATAACCTGCTTTCAGGTCTTGCTTTTGGGCTTCCCCTATGGGCATCCAGCTGACCACTGGGAGAACAGGATCCTGAAGCAGGTGACCCTTTGGCCTGATCCAGGAGCCATGCTGTTTTTATGTTCCTATCTGACACCCGTTCTGGGCCTGTTGACAACTCAGTTGGCTCAAGAAAGGCATGGTTAGCCAGGAGTCATATTTCTATTACTTACTTCTATTTTATTTTATTACTTATATCTACCTAATCATCATTATTTAAATCATATTCATGTGTTGAAACACATGTTTTCAAAGCCTCTTCTGGAAGCCGTAAACGTTGCGAGGCAAGGCAATTTTGAAAATAAAACATCAGTAACAGCAATGGAAAATACCATAAAAGGAGGCAGACAATTGCTCTTCTGCTTTCTTTTACAACAGTGATTTCCCAAAAGTGCTGTAGCCCGAGGCTGGCTTTTTTCCTTTCCTCTTCCAAATTAAAAAACTTGAAGGTGCACATAATTCTTAGACCCAGAAAGCGGATCCCAGTGAAAGGTCACACAGCCTTGAAGGACACTCATGCATATACAAATCAGCCACATAGTCATTATATCTCCCTAGCATCCCTTCTAGACATCCTTTTTATCTTGCATTCCTGACAATTTGTGCTCCTGATGGCATCAGGATGGTTTTGCATGCGATCCTGCTCTTGATACCCTTTGCGTCTCTTTTCTGTCCCGCTTTTGTTATGTTCTAATAGCGCGAGACTCCCCCCTCCAGGCGGCAATAATGTTGATAACATTGGGGAAGCATTGCAGAACTGCTCGTAAAAGCAGGGTGGCGTGGGGGACAGTTAAAAATCCGCCAAGAATGCGTGCTTTTTTCGTCAGTGAGAAGAACCTAAGGAGATCCAAGCAGGTTCGCCTCGCGTTCTTAACGTTGCAGAACACAGCTGCAAAGCACAGCAGCCCAGGGTCGTCCCGAGCCAAGTCCTACAGAGAGTAGAGTCCTTTAAATAACTCTGTCTAAATTGGTCGCGTTGTGGGTTTACTCTCGGGACTAGCAGTGGATGCAAACCCCAGTCTGGAGGAACCCCCTAGTGCAGCAGTTCTCAACCTGTGGGTCCCCAGATGTTGTTGGACTACAACTCATCCCTGAGCTCTGGCCTTGCTAGCTAGGGGTGATGGGAGTTGTAGTTCAACAACATCTGGGGACCCACAGGTTGAGAAAGGCTGCCCTAGTCCATCATTGCAAGAGGAGATCAGTATCCAGGCCAGATTCTAGGGAAAGAGAACAGCCATAAGATCCTAGGAAGAGTGGATGAGGCCAGGGCCTATCTAGTCCAGTATCCTGTTCTCACAGTGGCCCATTGGATGCCTGCAGGAAGACCACAGGAAAGAGCCCACTGTTGCTCGTAGGAACTTAAGAACAGCCATGCAACTGGATCAGGCCAAAGGAGGGCCATCTGATCCAGCATCTTGCCCTCACAGTGGCCGACCAAATGCCTGTGGGAAGCCTGCGAGCAGGACCCGAGTGCGAGAGCAGTTCCCTCCATTTGTGACTCCCAGGAACTCCCAGTATTCAGAGGGACATCCAGCCTCTGACAGCAGAAACAGAGCAATAGCCATTGTGGCTAGCAGACATGCATAGCCACCAACAGCTTTGCCCTCCAGAGATTCATCTAAACCTCTTTCAAAGCCATCCGAGTCAGTGGCCAACCCCGCCTCCGGTGGCAGAGAGTTCCATAGTTTAACAGCGTGAAGAAAGACTTTCTGTTGCTCTGTCCCGAATCTTCCAACATTCGGCACCCATGGACCCAGCTCTCGTATGTTGAGAGAGGGAGAACAACTGTCTCCACCCACGCATAATTTTATAGATTCCCATCGTGTCACGTCTTTTCTCTCAGCTTAAAGAAGTCCCAAACGCCGCAGGAGAGTTGCTTCAAGCTTATTGGGAAGGGAGGATTAAACCCCCAGCCCCTCTCCTTCTGCCGGGTGGGTGGATAGCTCTGTATTGTATATAACAGCGTAGGGCGTTCAGAACTGGTGACTGAGTTGGGAACAAGGTCTCTTTTGTTAGTGGGAATGCAGTGGGGGGGAATATACAGCCTGGCATGCGGCATTGTGGACGTGCGTCTGCCTGGCACTGAATAACACACTGTCTCCTCTTCCTCCCCACCCTCTCCTTCCCAGGGGGCAGCGCCACCTCGACCGCCTTAGTGCTGACCGCTCTCTTACTCGTCTTGGTCCTCTGCCTCGGGATCTGTTGCACCAAGCGCGTCGGCCTCCACAAACGCCTCTGGCAGATCGGCAAGGGCACCACCTGCCAGTACAGGTAATGGACGGCACACCCTCCTTGCCCTTTGATCCCTGCCCTGCTTTCCACCGGTGTCCCCGCGAAATGACTCCTCCACTTTTCCTCCAACATCCCTTCCAAATGGCTGCCCTAGCAAAGATGAGAACCTACCTTCCTTCCTTCCTCCCTCCGTCCCGTTAAAGGCCAAAATGTGCCACCCAGGCGGATCAAAGCCGTCATGCCAGGATCTCCTTTCCGATGCTGGTTTTAACTTCAGGACCACAATATCTTTCATAGCTCCTCTCCCGATATGACCCTATCTGGATTCCGCCCCCTCTTCCACCTTGGTCTTCATCTGAGTCATTTTTCCAGGTCTCCTCACTCTGGAGGAGTTATGGAGGGTGGTGGTCAAGGAACAGGGCCTTTTCAGTTGTCTGTGGAGTCCTCTTTCCAGCTAAGGTCTGCCTGCTGCCATCGTTCCTCTTTTATTGGCATCGGGCTGAAACGCCCCTCTCCTTCCAGGTCTCTTAGTGGAGTGTGATCTGTTGGCCGGTGGCCTCCATGGTGGGAATATAATCTTGCTGCAGAAATGTTTTTAGTGGGTTTCTTTATGAGCCATCTGCAATGGCTCTATCGGAATGTATGATTTTTATGATTTGTTTTTTTTTTTAATGTTGCTTGGAGACTTGTCTGCAGCAAGCAATGGAGAAGTCAAATGCAGTGGTACCTCGGGTTAAGTACTTAATTTGTTCTGGAGGTCCATTCTTAACCTGAAACTGTTCTTAACCTGAAGCACCACTTTAGCTAATGGGGCCTCCTGCTGCCGCCGCACCGCCAGACCACAATTTCTGTTCTCATCCTGAAGCAAAGTTTTTAACCCGAGGTACTATTTGTGGGTTAACGGAGTCTGTAACCTGAAACATCTGTAACCTGAAGCATATGTAACCCGAGGCACCACTGTAACTGTTTGTGGAGATGGGTTGTATCCCGTTTTAGCCCTAGTCGGAGTAGACCCGCTGAAATTATTTGTTTATTATTATTTTATCCCACCTTTCCTCCAAGCGGCTTATGGTGGAATGCACAGTTCCTCCTTCCCCCCATTTTATCCTTGCAACAACCCTGCGAGGTAGCTTAAACTGAGAGACCGTGTCTGGCCCGAGGTCACCCAGTGAGCTTCACGACTGGACGGAGGATTTGAACCCCGATGTCCCAGGTCTTCGTCCAACACTCTAACCACTACAGTGGTGCCTCGCAAGACGAAATTAATCCATTCCGCGATTCTCTTCGTCTAGCGGTTTTTTCGTCTTGCGAAGCAAGCCCATTGACGGCTTAGCGGATTAGCGCTATTAGCGGCTTTTAGAGGCTTTTAGCGGCTTATCGGCTTAGAAAAGGGGGGGGGGAGGAAAAAAAAACCCGCAGGAACTCGCAAGACATTTTCGTCTTGCGAAGCAAGCCCATAGGGAAATTCGTTTTGCGAAGCGCCTCCAAAACAGAAAACCCTTTCGTCTAGTGGATTTTCCGTCTTGCGAGGCGTTCGTCTTGCGGGGCACCACTGTACATGACCACAGGCTCCTTAACCAACATGACTAACTTAGGTCCATTAACTTCAATGGGCTTACTCTAAGCAGAGCGCAATTGGATGCCATCCAGTAATGATAATTCCTGCCCTAACCTCCATCTGATTCCTCACACTGTGTGGACACCTGGCTATTTCTCTCCCCACGCGCCCATTCCGTGCCCCACAAAGGGACCTCTGTCCTCCCCTCTCCCCAATGTCACACACTGCTGTGGAACCCTAACTCTGCTCCCCTCACCCTGCAGCACTGAGACAGAGTCCCGGGTGCGATTCATCCGCCCAGCTGAACAAAGAGGGTAATATGGCTGATCCTGCAACAGCTGAGCTTTGATGTCATTTTTGGGTGTGAATGAAATGGTGGAGGCTCCCCCCCCCTTCCTATCTGGTGCTGGTTTGGTGCTTTGCCTGGGTTTGGTGCTTCTATACAAATATACCGTATTTTTCGCCCTATAGGACGCACTTTTCCCCCTCCAAAAATGAAGGGGAAATGTGATTGTGTCCTATGGGGCGAATGCAGGCTTTCACTGAAGCCTAGAGAGCGAGAGGGGTCGGTGTGCCCTATGGGGCAAAAAATATGGTATTTCTCTTGCGCGCGCTCTTCTCTCCTTTGGGGCGAAATCCAAGTCCCTGCGGCTGCTTGTGGACTCTAGAAGCTTTTTCATCCCGAGGGCCGCATTCCCTTCTGGATGACCTATTGGGGGCCGCAATTCAGCGCTGGGCGGAGCCAGAGGCAAAAGCGTGTTGGTCTCTCTCTGTGTGTATATGTGTGCGTTGGCCTGTAATATGTCCCCTAAGACCGAGGCCTCAGCCTTCCTGTTCTCCCCCATCAGGATCACGCACCCGGAGCCTCGGACTTACAGCCAAGCCCCCCCAGGGCGCCCCCGGCCCCCACAGTTCAGGCAGAACACTGAGCTCCAGCTCATGCCGACTTCCAAGGTAAGTGATGGGTTCCCACCTTCGTATGTGGATGGCGCCTGGCTGTGCCACCTGTGATCGCTGCATTTCTTTCATTTACTAATTCGTTAGATTATTACAATGTCATCTTACGGTTCAAACCCCTTACTCACAGCCCCTCCAAGGGTCCCTATTTTTTCAGGGACGTTCCTGATTTGGAGAAGCCATCCCGGTTTCTGATTCGATCCCGGAATGTCCCACATTTCCTTAAAAAGGTAAAGGTAAAGGTACCCCTGCCCGTACGGGCCAGTCTTGACAGACTCTGGGGTTGTGCGCCCATCTCACTTAAGAGGCCAGGGACCAGCGCTGTCCGGAGACACTTCCGGGTCACGTGGCCAGCGTGACATCGCTGCTCTGGCGAGCCAGAGCCGCACACGGAAACGCCGTTTACCTTCCCGCTGGTAAGCGGTCCCTATTTATCTACTTGCACCCGGAGGTGCTTTCGAACTGCTAGGTTGGCAGGCGCTGGGACCGAGCAGCGGGAGCGCACCCCGCCGCAGGGATTCAAACCGCCGACCTTTCGATCGGCAAGTCCTAGGCGCTGAGGCTTTAACTCACAGCGCCACCTGCGTCCCAGCACATTTCCTTAGGACGTCCCTATTTTCATTGGAGAAATGTTGGAGGGTATGGAGTTATCTGACCCTCCAAGCCAGGGGTCAGCAAACTTTTTCAGCAGGGGGCCGGTCCACTGTCCCTCAGACCTTGTGGGGGGCCGGACTATATCTTGACGAAAAAATGAACGAAGTCCTATGCCCCACAATTAACCCAGAGATGCATGTTCAATAAAAGCACACATTCTGCTCATGTAAAAACACGCTGATTCCCGGACCATCCGTGGGCTGAACTTAGAAGGCAATTGGGCCAGATCTGGCCCCTGTGCCTTAGGTTGCCTACCCATGCTCCAAGCCGTCTGAAGGCAATGCTGTATAGGGAAGTTAAAAAAAAAATGTTTAATGTTGTCTTATGTTTTTATATATGTTGAAAGCTGCCCAGAGTGGCTGGGGCAAACCAGTCAGGTGGGCAGACTATAAATAGTAAAATTATATCATTATGGAATGGGACATCCCTATTTTCATCAGAGAAATGTTGGAGGGTATGTACTTGTAATAATGAGATACCAGAAGAATTTGGAGGGGTGTTGCTTTGACAGTGGTACAATAAAGTCTGGCAAATAAGCACTTGGGGGTTTTTTTTGGCAGGGGGTGGAATTGACTAACTAAACTTGGCCCAAGGTTTGAAGCACAAAGACCTTTTTGCCACGAATCAATACACCTTTTAGGGACGCAGGTGGCGCTGTGGGTTAAACCACAGAGCCTAGGGCTTGCCGATCAGAAGGTCGGCGGTTCGAATCCCCGCAACGGGGTGAGCTCCCATTGCTCGGTCCCTGCTCCTGCCAACCTAGCAGTTTGAAAGCACGTCAAAGTGCAAGTAGATAAATAGGTACTGCTCCGGCGGGAAGGTAAATGGCGTTTCCGTGCGCTGCTCTGGTTCGCCAGAAGCGGCTTAGTCATGCTGGCCACATGTCTGCGGACAAACGCCGGCTCCCTCGGCCCATAGAGCGAGATGAGCGCCGCAACCCCAGAGTCGGTCACAACTGGACCTAATGTTCAGGGGTACCTTTACCTTTACCTTTAATACACCTTTTTATGCACATGGCTAAAAATTAATAGAGGGCTCCCCTAACACTATAAAACCTTGTGGTTAATGCAGACTGCGTATCGCCTTCCATAGTAATGGGTAGGAACGTATGTTCTTCGGATGTTATTTTGGATGTAAGGCCTAAACTTCCATCTTCAGGGCTAGGGTGGGATATTTTATTTATTTGTTGCATTTACAGTGGTGCCCCGCAAGACGAATGCCTCGCAAGACGAAAAACCCGCTAGACGAAAGGGTTTTCCGTTTTTCGAGGCGCTTCGCAAGACGAATTTCCCTATGGGCTTGCTTCGCAAGACGAAAACGTCTTGCGAGCCTTGCGAGTTTTTTCCCTTTCCCACCCCCCTTTTTCTAAGCCGCTAAGCCGCTAATAGCCGCTAAGTCGCTAATAAGGATGCTTCGCAAGACGAAAAAACCGCTAGACGAAGAGACTCACGGAACGAATTAATTTCGTCTTGCGAGGCACCACTGTATACCTCCACCTTTTTCTTCGGGGAGCCCAGGGTGTGGAGTACATGATTCTCACCCTTCATCATTTAATCCCCCCCATAACCCTGCGAGGTAGGCTAGGCTGGGAGGCAGTGGCTGGCCAAGGGTCACCCAGTGAACTTCCTGGCTGAGTGGGGATTCGAACCCAGGTCCTAGACCAACACACAGCTTACAACCACCACACCATGCAGGCTCTTGGCTACGTGTGTATGATGTAGTTATATGATAACTGCATTTTTGTTGGATGAGAGGAAGCTGTTTTAGTGCCGCAAAAAGAACTTGGAAAGAAAAGGGAAAATTTTAGCATGTGTTTTTAGCAACAATTCCCCCCCCCCCAAATATATATATATATATATATATACACACATATACAGGAGGGAGGTTTTAAAATTACTGAACTGAAGCACTCTCTCCCTTCCCCCCCAGTAGCAACAATTTTATTTTATTTTAGCATTAACAAAAATTACCTCTCCCAGTTCTTCTTTATTATATTTATTACATTTTGTTTTAAAAAATTAATTTATTCAATACGATGGATCCAAACTGGGGAGCGGCCTGTTGTGCAGAGTCTGAAGAAAAGCAGAATCTCATAGACTTCTTTTACGCATAATCTCCACACACCCAGTTGTCAAATTTTGTTTCCTGGTGATAACTTGTTAAGTTGTACTTTTCAGCCTTACGGACATTGCAAACTTTTAATTCCAAGGTTGCAGATAAAACGTTTAGTAAATTTGTGTTTAGTAAATTTGTGTGTGCATGTTTACATCCATACAGATAGATATCTATATCTGTCTAGATCAGTTACAGGTTGCTCTGAAGTTTTCACTGATTATATTCGGTCCGTTTGTGTGTTGGTTGCCATGGTAACTATAGGCTTGGGGCCTGTCTCCTAGGCTGCTGCTATTGGTCATGGATGGTGGTGGGGCTGTTGGGCTGTTGCCACGGGTGATTGGCTGAATAGTTGCTGACAGGTGGCGGGGCTTAGAAACTGTTGCTATGGCTGGCTGTGGTAGTGGTCAGTTACTGTTGGGAGGCGGGGCTTACAGATCATTCAATCCTGTTATATCCTGAGTGTTACCTTGGTTTTTTGTGGGTTTGGGTTTTTTTTGTGTGTGTGTGGGGGGGAATTAGTAGGAAAACAAAAGCACCAAAAGCACCTTTGCACCAAAAGAGATAAGTTCCCTTCCACCCTGTTAGCCTGGAAGCATTTGATGCTAAATGTAATAATTTAATATAAACTCAGCTGCATACACTGAAGACTAATTTTAATCATGAAGTGCCATCTTAGTTTGAAGGGCTTAATTCTCCAGGCCTACCATCCAAATGCTGAGTAATGAGTTAAAAAACGAGAAAAAAAGTTGGGAGGGGGGGGCTTTGCAATGGAGTATGCTGGTAGAGGGCATGGAACGGAGTGTCCCAGAAGCAGAGGTGTAGCTGGCTGGCTGGGAGCCTTAACAGGAGCGCTCTTTCTTAGGAGCTGGGGATGCGCTGCAACATTTTTGTTGCTGCACAACCCCTTTGTTTAATTTTTAAGTCGGAAGAGGGGGCCCGGCACGTCCATAAGGGAGCTGAATCACCCACAGGTCCCTCTCTCCCTGTAAACACGGCCCTGAATAAAAGGCAAACCTTCAGAATGGAACAATTTCCCCAGAAAAAGGGGGAGGTGTTGCCCGGTGAGACTATATGGTATAGTGAAAGAACAAGTAGAAGTGTAGATAGGACTGGCTAAGGAGAAAGTCCCACAGCACCCTCAAGTGGCTGGAGGGTGTTACTACAGCTTCTGCTACCTCCTTACTGGAAAGGTGGGACTCTGACTCCCATCAGCGCCGGCGTCCAGTGATGATGGGAGTCGTAGTCCATCCACATCTGGAGGGCCACAGCTTCCTATAATTCACCAAAATCCTGTGCCAGATTTGTAGAAACCTGGTTCTAAGCCAGAATAGATGTGACTCAATTAGCTCCCCCTTCTAGCTCCGCTAACGAACGCGTACCTCCCGACCTTGGCAAAGTGAGAGAGACGCATCTGTCCGTGAGCAAAGACTACGCGGAAGTCCCGCTGGATATGACTTCTAAATGCTTATTTTTTTAATTCCTGAGGCTCAGTGGGATTCTTTAAAATGCGACTAGGAGAAGACCCCCTTCCTTAATTTTGGAACGCCCTTTAGTTTCTCCTTCCTAAGCCTCCCAAACCAGGCTCAGGCTGGCTGGTGGCAGTTTAACCCAGTGGAGCTCAAGGCGCTCTGTACATGCTCTGGGACACCCCTTTCTTCTTACTCACGTGAGGTGTTCGCGGCAGAGCCTCTGCAACATGTTCTGGGACCAATCTAAGACTCAGAATTAAATTCCTAAATGGACGAGAAATTTTGGGGTGCCTGTTTCTCTCTCTGTCTGTCTCTCTCTTCTCCTTGCATGGTTGCATTTGCATGAATGTGTGTGCCTCTCATGAACCCCTAGCCATGCATGCCACAGGCCGGAACGATAACACCCTCTCTCTCTTCTCTCTCTCTCTCTATCTCTATCTCTATCTCTCTATCTCTTCCAATCTGCTCTCTGGTTTCCTTGTGGCGCTGCCTTCCGTCTCTCTGCAGCCTGCTGCCCCTGATGGCTCTCGACCTGACCCACCATCCAAGCCTCTTCCGCCTGACCCGATCCCAAAGGGTCAACAGGTAACGGAGCGGGAGGAAGGAGGGGGCAGGGGCGGCTTGTCCCTTGACCCCATTGCATGGTCTCCTGCGACGGGAGGAAAAGTCGTCGGTCAATGGCAGGGCCTCAGTGTTTTGTGTGCAGGTGTCCCAGATACAATCCCCGATGGCATCGCCAGATAAGTGTTGCCTGAAACCTGGGAGAGAGGCTGCCAGTCCGTGTGGACAGTGCTGAGCTAGATAGACACAATAGACTAACTTTGGTATTTAAAAAAACAACCGCTTCCTGACTTCCTCTTTAAATCGGAGCTGTATGCAGAACCATGGGGACTAACCACCCTACTAAAAAAGTTAGCCAACAAACTTAAGGTAGCGTGGGGAGGAAAAGCAAAAGAGGATGCCTCCCCCCTCCCCGGTGTGACTCCCCTTTATTACATGCACAGCACAAGACAGTGACCTATCTCCCCCCCCCCCCCCCGCCAAGCATACGAATCAATATGACTAATTTGACCCATCAACACGGCCCCCTTCACCAACAAACGACACTGCAACCAGCTGAACGCAAGAAACCAAGCTCTGGGCCCTCCAGTCTCTCGCAGTGCCAATGAAAATAAATAGATAGGATAGATAGACCTACCTGCGTGACGGTGGCACAAAATCCCTGCCCAAACACTGCAATAGAACGAAAGGTCATTATTCTCCCTATTTCTCTCTCTCCCCCTCTTTCCCCCCATCTGCACAATGTCTGACAACAGTGTCTCATACTGAATGTCAACAAACCGTGAAAAAGTTCCTGTGAATTCTGTGAACCGCCCTAAGACCTTCGGGTACAGTGGTGCCCCGCAAGACGAATGCCTCGCAAGACGGAAAACCCGCTAGACGAAAGGGTTTTCCGTTTTTCGAGGCGCTTCGCAAGACGAATTTCCCTATGGGCTTGCTTCGCAAGACGAAAACGTCTTGTGAGTCTTGCGAGTTTTTTCCCTTCCACCCCCTTTTTCTAAGCCGCTTAGCCGCTAAGGCGCTAATAGCCGCTAATCCGCTAATAGGGATGCTTCGCAAGATGAAAAAACCGCTAGACGAAGAGACTCACGGAACGGATTATTTCCGTCTTGCGAGGCACAACTGTATAGGGCAGTATATAAATTCTAACAACAATAAGAATTAGAAAGTGGAGGTACTATATGTACTTTTCCTTGTTTGTTCTGTAGCACAAGAAAATCTGCACTAAAAAAATAATTTAAACAAGAAAAGAACCATGGGGACAAGAATCCAGCAAAATCCAACCGCAGGTTTCCTCATCCCTAGTCTAAGCTGACTGGCAGGGTCCCTCCAGGTTTTCAGACCGGAGAGCCTTTTCCAGCCCTACCTTGAGAGATGCCGGAGGCTGAAACGGAGTCCTTCTGCATGCTCTGTTTCTGAGTTGCGGCCAAACTTTAAAAACATGTAAGGTTCTGGTCCTCATGGTTCTGAACAAATACAAACATAGGAAGCTGCCTGCTGCTGAGTAAGGCCTAGCGGTGGCTCTCCAGGGTCTTTATCCAGCCCTGCTTGGAGATTCTGGGGATTGGACCTGGGGGCAAGCAGACGCTCTACCTCTCATCTACATCCCTTCCCTTAAACCAGATCTGCCTGCCCTTAGTAAACAGCAAGGCCCTCCCATGCTTCTTCCAGAGCTGCTTCCCCAACATACAACCCCCCCCCCCCAATCTTTTTCTTCTTCTTCTTCTTCACCCGAGCATGTCTTGTCTGTTGCTGTACCTCCTCTTTCTGCCCAGGCCTCGGTCCAGGACAGGCCAGCGCCCCCAACGCGCCCATTGCCTGCTGACCCCATTCCTAAAGATGCTCAGGTAACTGGCAGCATGGTGCCATTCCTGGTGGTGGTGTGTGGTTTTTTTTGAGAGGGAGGAGGGTGGTCTCTTTGGGCAGGGTGGAAGGTGGATGGGAGTTAATGGGAAGGTCTCAGTTCAGGCTGGGGAAACGCCCTTCCCCAGTTCCCCTCCAAAAACAAGGAGCGATCCCTCTTCTCCATACACCGAATATTGATAAATTCCCTCCGAAATCCATTTCCAAGGATGAATCCCAGTTGTCTGGGAAATTCCAGGCATGTGCCAGCCCTAATCCTCCCCGGCCGATGGGGAAGAATTTTTATCCCATAATTTTTACCTTACCTGGCTCTCATCCTGGTTTGGGCCAAGCAGAAAGCTGCTGGAGACGGCCCTGGTGCTTTTTTGTGCTGCTTGCGCTTCTTGGAGCAGAGCAGTGCGATTTCGTACCCAAGGCCGAGAAAAAAGCACACCAAGAACTCAGGCCAATGTAAGTTTCAATAGTGGGAGTGGTCCCTACTCGCAAATCAATAGTCAATAGTAACAAAAACTAATCCATTCAAAAGTATGTATTCTGACAAGGGTTACAGACTCAAATAGAGATTACAAACTCTAACAGAGATTACAATCTCAAACTCATAAAAATATGTATAACACAATAATTCATTACAGAATTAGAGATAAGAGTTTATGAGTAGAGATAAGTTCATGTTAGTCCAGATTCGTTGTGGAGGCCTCAGTTTCAATCATTGAGCAGAAGTCAGAAGTCAGTTATGGATTAGAAACCAGGACAGGGCCCTGTTTCGATGTATTCACCTTCATTAGCTGGAAGTATCAAATATTACATGAAAATACGTTTAAATTCTCAATCCTCAAAAATTATAATTTGTAAAACAGTATTATATAACATTTGGTTCCTTACCTAATTTTTAAAGGGTCGTGTAAGTTTGAAGGTTTTCGGATAAATATATCCTGTTATTTTCTACGTTTCTCAAGGATAGCAGCTGAAAATAATCAATATTAATAATAGTTACATGTGTTGTATCAAATTAAAAACGCTAAGGTTACTATTGACTATTGATTTGCGAGTGGGGACCACTCCCACTATTGAAACTTACATTGGCCTGAGTTCTTGGTGTGCTTTTTTCTTGGTATATTTAATAAGAAGAACTCCAACTTATTCTGGGAAGTGCGGCCGATGGGAAGCTCCCAAGAGAGCCTAGCGTTGCTGTAGGTGGAATGCAGCCTTCTTTAGCATCTCATGTGATACTGGAACCTTGTGGCCATCCAGCGACGCCGAATGTCGAGAGGTTTGGAGCAGACAAAAGGAAAGACTGTGGAACTCACTCCCACAAGAGGCAGAGAGGGCAGCCGACTTGGGTGGCTTTGAAAGAGGATTAGACAGATGGATAGAGAAGAAAGCTGTTCCGCTCACAGAGCTACAATTCCCAGAGTTTCCCCAGGAAGAGGAATTAATTGTTAAACCACCTGCAGAATTGTAGCTCTGTGAGGCGAATGGGGAGGTCCCTTAACCACTCTCGGCACCCAGAACGAACTACAACTCCCAGAATTCTTTGAGAGAAGCCATGGCTGTTTAATAGGCTATCCCCGTGCTTTAAATGTATGGTGCATATTAAAGATATGTAACCACTTGAAAGAAACAATTAGGCCTAGGATTAAAATGGACTTAAATTTATAAATAAGAAAATGTACGATAAGGAAAGCTATGTAAAATGATTAGGACTGTGATATGGTTTTTTGAAATTCTGATACTGGAAACTGCTAAGAAATTCGGATGGAAGAGATTCGAGGAAGTCAAATACTATGTTTATGAAGATGAATGGTACTTATTTTTAATTAATTAAGTGGTAATATGTTGTATGTATCTTTTTTCTTTTTTCTCTTTTTCTCCTATTTTTTGTTTGTTTTTATTATTGTTAATCTTTTTTTTTTTACTATGTTTATCTACTGAAAATAATAAATATTATTTGGGGGGGGGGGGGAATGTATGGTGCGAATGTGGCCTGAGGCAAATTTTAGGCATGGGACACAACAACCAGTCGGTGGTGTTTGAAACCCAGTGTGCCACTTTGAACAGCCATGGCTGTCATTGTCATTCTGTCATGACAGAAAGACCAAGAGGAAAACGACAGAAAGACTAAAAGACAAAGACAACAGAGACTTTGAAAAAGATTGGGAACCCTTCATATTACCGTATATTTGCAGAAACAAAGAAAGGCAATAGACTTGATGGCAGGATTTAAATAAACATTCACTTTATTAGTACCAGAAAATGTTTAGAAGACAGTGAAATAAGGTGATGCAGTTAATTTTATTTTCATGTTTATAGGTTTGATGTTATGTTATTAATAACCTTTTCTGTTGAGAGGTAGCAAAGGGGATGAAAATAGAAACAAACCAGAAACGCAAGTTTGGGGGAAGTCTTGGAGGGGGGGGGAGGGAGGGAGGAATATATAGTAAACGTTAAGAATTTGAGATGTATGTCATGAATGAAAATGAAAAATGAATGAAAAAAGGACAGCCATGGCTTTTCCCAAGGAATTCTGGGAGCTGTTTTCTTGTCAAGGGTGCTGAGAGTTGCTAGCAGGCCCTTTTATTCCCCGCCTAGAATGGGGTAACAATCCCTTTTCCCAGGGAAACGAAGTGAAACTTGTAACGGTGCAGAGCTCGACACTATTCAGCTGCTGAGGCCCACAAGTGAAGTGAGGCCCACAGAGCCCATTTACGTGGTTCCACTCTCTGAGCATAATTTAGCTTGACACCAGCCATGGAAATATACCATATTTTTTGCTCTTTAAGACTCACTTTTTCCCTCCTAAAAAGTAAGGGGAAATGTGTGTGCATCTTATGGAGCAAATGCAGGCTGCGCAGCTATCCCAGAAGCCAGAACAGCAAGAGGGATTGCTGCTTTCACTGCGCAGCGATCCCTCTTGCTGTTCTGACTTCTGAGATTCAGAATATTTTTTTTCTTGTTTTCCTCCTCTAAAAATTAGGTGCATCTTGTGGTCTGGTGCGTCTTATAGAGCAAAAAATACAGTAGATATATTCGTTTAAGGGGCATCTGGTTAGCTACTGTGGGAACAGGATGCTGGGCTGGATGGGCCGTTGGCCGGATCCAGTCTCCTTACGTACTTAAGTTGACGTCAAAGCAAGCGGAAAAATGAGAGAACCCCTGGCCATTTTGTAAGGTTAACTGAAGTGAGCGGCAGCCCACTCGCAAAGATGTCAGGAAAAATTGCTTATGCACACGTGTTATTTTTGCATTGTGTGTGTGGTGTCGCAC
Source organism: Podarcis cretensis (assembly GCF_951804945.1). Lineage (NCBI taxonomy): Eukaryota > Metazoa > Chordata > Lepidosauria > Squamata > Lacertidae > Podarcis > Podarcis cretensis. Next base: position 10,375,322 of record NC_137186.1, read on the forward strand.
CCACGCACTTAATGAAGAGTCTAAAAATAAATATTCTGCACCTCTCTGGCCTCCGCCCCCTTGCTAGCGTGAGGTGGTGCGCAAGCGTTTGAGCATGCGTCGCAACCCGCCTCCCCTAATTCAGGCTCCTTCTGTTTTCCTCTCAGCCCCCTGCCAAGCCTCCGCCACCCCAGAAACCGCTCCCTTCGGATCCCCCCCGGGCCGAACTCTGCGCTGTTCCCAACTATGACCCTCGGGTCCAGATGCTGCCATCGAGGTGAGTGGAAGAATGGGAGGCGGCTGGGGTGGGAGAGGCCGAGAGGGAGGTGGCTGCTTCTTTTCCAGCTGCGGGGAATTGGAGGAGAGGGGTGGTGGGCAAGACAAGCTGCTTAAACCAGGGCTTCCCAAACTTGGGTCTCCAGCTGGTTTTGGACTACAGTTCCCATCATCCCTGACCACCGGTCCTGCTAGCTAGGGATGATGGGGGTTGTAGTCCAACAATAGCTGGAGACCCAAGTTTGGGAAGCCCTGCCTTTCAACGGTGCTGCGGGTGGTTTTAGATGTTCTCAATACCGTATTTACTCAAATGTAATGTGCACTTTTTTGGCCAAATTACGTTGCGAAAATTGGGGTGAGCATTAGATTTGATGGCGCATTAAAGGTAAAGGTAAAGGGACCCCTGACCATTAGGTCCAGTCGTGACCGACTCTGGGGTTGCAGCGTTCATCTCGCTTTACAGGCCGAGAGAGCCGGCGTTTGTCCTCAGACAGCTTCCGGGTCATGTGGCCAGCATGACTAAGCTGCTTCTGGCGAACCAGAGCAGCGCACGGAAACGCCATTTACTTTCCCGCTGGAGCGGTACCTATTTATCTACTTGCACTTTGTGCTTTCGAACTGCTAGGTTGGCAGGAGCTGGGACCAAACAACGGGAGCTCACCCCATCACGGGGATTTGTTCTAGGCTCTATGGTTTAACCCACAGCGCCACCCGCGTTCCTGATGGCACATTAGATTTGCGTAAATGCGGCAATAATGGTTCATTTCATAGTCGCCTCGTACCCAATGTTGCTTGGGAATTCTATTATTATTATTATTATTATTATTATTATTATTATTATTATTTATTAGGATTCATATACCACCCTTCATTGAAAGATCTCAGGGCAGTTCACAAAATAAAAATACAAGATAAAAGCACAAATAAATAGTTAGAAACACACACAAAAATAATCCCCCCCCCAAAAAAAATGCAGTGCAATTTTGAATGGTGCAGCGATTCAAAATGTGGGTCAATTGTATGTGCTGGCCAGTGGTCAGGGATGTTGTAATTTAACGTTATTGGATTCCGGCTCCCATCAGCCCCCAGTCATCACGGGCAATGGTCAGGGATGATGGGAGTTGTAGTCCGGCAACATCTGGAAGGCTTCCTAGCCTTGCTCTAGTGAAGTTAATTAAAAAAAGAACTTGTTATGACACGTATGCCTCAGCGCAAACCTTTCCTTCTTTCTCTGCTTCCCACGCAGGCCAGCTCCTCCTCCTCCTCCCATGGTGTCCGGCCCGTCATTACACATCCACAATATCTAACCCGGGCCAGGCCAGGCCCACGGACTCTTCCTACGGCGCCCCTCTCTGGCCGAAACGGGCGATGAGGACGACAACCCCAGCCCCTTCCTGGCACTCGCTTTGCTGGCTGCTTCGGATTTACAGGAGGGCGGCTTTGCACCCTTGCAAAGGCAGGGCTGTGTTTCGTTTTGTTTCCCCCCCTTTGCCCAGAAGTCGCACTCCTAGCTTGGCTGGAAACCTCCGCCATTTTGGCACCATTTTGGCTCAAAAGTCCCTGCTTTTGGTTTCGGAACCTGGACACAAGGAACTCTGGGGGGAAAGGGAAGAAGTCTTTGCACTGGTGAAAAAGGAGGGCGAAGGTGTGTGTATGTGTGAGAGAGAGAGAACTCTGTGTCTGTGTGTGTGTGTGTGGGATGTCATTCCCTAAGGGAATCCTCTCCTCATGAATCTTGCCTGGAAATCGCCCGTTTCTTTTCTTCGTAATAAAAACGGACTGGTTCCACTCATTTCCTTCAGCGCCTCTTTATCCAGGCTGGGACTGACCACCAGGGAAGGCCTGACTCAGGCTCCATCTGAAGGTGCCACCATCTTTTAGCAAATGTACCCACAGGGCAGGGGAGTTGCCACCCTGTCCCGTTCCGTCGGAGCAGCTGTGGTGTTGGGTACTTGGGCCACAAATCACCAGTTTGTGTTAGGATGCCGAACAGCCGGGGTCTCTCTCGCACTGTGCCATGTAAGCAAAGAAAAAAAGTGGTGGTGTTTTTTTTAAAGGGGGTGTTTGGGAAGTGGTAGGAGATCTGGTGCCCCAGCAGAAAAGAGCCTGAGTCCCACAGTCCCATCTCCTAAAAAACGCCTCGGCATCCCTGGTTGCTGTTGTCTTACAGTGGTACCTCTCTGGATGTGAACGGGATCCGTTCTGGAGCCCCGTTCGCATCCAGAAGCAAATTCAACCTGTGATTCGCTGCTTCCGCACACGCGTGTGACGTCATTTTGATTCGTCTGTGCATGCGCGAGCGGCAAAACTCGGAAGGAACGCGCTCCGTTCCTTCCGGGTCGCCACGGAGCGTAACCTGAAAACGCTCAACCTGAAGCATATTCAACCCGAGGTATGACTGTACTTAAGAACATAAGAAGAGCCATATTGGATCAGACCGACGCCCACCTAGTCCAGCATCCTGTTCTCACAGTGGCCAACCGATGCTTCAGTGGGAAACTGGCAAGCAGGACCCAAGCACGATTGTAGAGGCAAAGCGTAGCCATCCATAGCCTTGTCCTCCACCATTAATTGGTCTAATCCTCTTCTAAAACCATCCAAGCTGGTGGCCATCGCTGCCTCTTGTGGCAAGGAGTTCCACAGTTAAACTGGTTGCTGCATAAAGAAGTTGTTTGTTTTGTCTGTCTTGAATCTTCCAGTGGAACTGAATGTTGGAAGCCCAGAAGTTCTAGTGTTAGGAGAGAGGGAGGAAAGCATTTTTTTAATCCACTTTCTCCATGAAATGCATAATTGTATAAACTTCTATCATGTCACTTGTTACGTGCCACGAAAAATTCCCAAATGCCATAAACTTTTTGCGTTGCCTTTGGCGCAGCATTGGCGACCCGCCTGCTTTATATGGAGCTGTAGTGAGAAATTTTATTTTGCATTCAGAATTCATTTTGCGTTCAGTTTTCTTTGGGGGAATGTGTTCAACTAATTATTCTTGTGCATCAAGCGGCTGATTAATCGTAAGCCTGTTTTTTAGTGAACCATTTTCTTCTTGCAGTGAGGCTGTTCTCTGAGAGGCAGGTTGGGGTTCCCCCCCCCCCTTTCTGACAAAAAATTGGTCATTCACCAAGACACTCCTTTTGTCCTGGGAAGCTGAAAGAGACTTCTTGCCATCTGCTGATGCACATGAGGAATCATTTGGACACGTTCCCCAAATAATATTGTTTCAAAAACCTTTCCCAAGGACTAATTGGTACATATTTGCAAAAGGCTTAAGAGCAGAAACGGATCTGTAGCCGATTGTTCTGTAGTTTTCGTCGCCCATTGTCCTTTCGTATTATGTTTGTTTCTTTGGAGTGCATTAGTATATTTTCGTATTTGTGGGTCTTGCCTCATGGTTGCGTTTGTCTTGGCACAAGGCATCATGCTTTTCTGGAACCCAAGAGCCTTGTTCAAATAGGAATTGCGGGTCTCACTTTGCGGGCCAGAGCTTTGGGTGGTCTAGCTTGGACATAACACATAGCTATCTGTGAATTTCTGGTATGAAGTGCCAAATTATATTTATTTATTCATTTTGTAAAATTTTACACCACTTAATGGGGGCGGGGGAAGTGGAACCTTCAGAGCAGTTTATGAAAAGAAAGCGATGAAATTGTCAATAAGAAACAATAGAAAGCAACTGTTCTGAATGTACAAAAAAATAATTAAAATCAGCAATAAGCTAAAAACCGGGTTAAAACATATGCCAAGTGTTGGCTTGTCTGAACAAAAAATATTTCAGCAAGCGCCAAAAAGAGTACAGTCGTACCTTGGAAGCTGAACGCCTTGGGAGTTGTTTTGGAAGCTGAACGCCTTGGGAATGTTTTGGCTCCCGAATACTGCAAACCCGGAAGTGAGTGCTCTGGTTTGCGAACGTTCTTTGGAACCTGAATGTCTGACGGGCTTTCTGCAGCCAATCGGAAGTTGCGCCTTGATTTCCAAATGTTTTGGAAGTCGAATGGACTTCTGGAACGGCTTCCGTTCAGCTTCCGACGTACCGCTGTACAGGGAAGATGCCTGCGTGATATCAATCAGCGGGGAGTTCCAAAGTTAACTGGTGCCACACTGAAAGATCAATTGCTTACAAATGCAAAATTGGGTTTTATGCGGGACCTGTAGCTGCGCCAGTTCTGCAGATAGAAGCGGCATAGTTTGTGTTATGGAGTAAACTGGTCCCAGGTTGGTAAGGGCTTTTTATACTGATAGGAATATGTTGAATTCGGCCCAGCAGCAAATCAGCAGCCGGTGCAGATCTCTTAAGCACAGGAGTTATACGCTGACAGCGGCCCCTGTCAGCAATTGTGCTGCAGCATTCTGCGCTAGCTGCTGCTTCTGGATCCAGCGCAAGGGAAGCCCCACATAGGGTGCATTGCAGCAATCCGGTCTTGAATTAACCAGCGTGCATGAGCTGGTACGACCAAGCTTTTATTTGCCCATCCTATAGCTCTGTGGTGTTGTCAAGAAAGCAACCTGTTTTGTGGACTCAGGACCCAGGCTCAGGTGGATGGAGCCGGGGGGGGGAAGTTGATGAAGTCCGGGTGGAATTTCTCCCCAGGGTCTCCTTCCCGCATGTCTCCAGGTGATGCCTGTGTTATTGATGCGTTTCTGGTAAAGGTGAGGCCTTTGGGGAGAGGAGGTGAAAGAGCTCTGCTCCGAATCAGGTGTATGTGATCATATTTAGGCATGCTGTGGTCCCATGGCAAGGTGAGGCTGCTCATGTTTAGATAAAGTGTTCCCAGATTTGAGTTGATTGTGAGATACGCAGTGTTGGAGTTTGATAAGACTCAATTGTCTTGATAGGAAAGGGAGACTCTTTAGGTCTTGTTCTTGTTTATTATTCTTCATTCATTTAACAAGATTTAGACATTTATTTTACGATTCTGTGATTCTAAGATTTACATATTGCCCGATCAATGAAATCCTCTTGAGCGGTTTATGTAAAGCAAAAGTTAAAAGATTCAGCTACAAACCAAACAACAAAAGCCAGTTGATGTAAAATTTACCAAAATACCAGCCATCTATCTATAGAGCATAGGAACCGTTTGGCTGCTGGATCAGGCCACGGGTCCATTTAGTCCAGTGTCTGTTTTTGCCGTAAACAGCCAGAAAACAAGAGTTGGAGAAAATGAAACTGACAGATTAATCCATCCATAGATATTTTGGACCCTTGACTCCTATCATCCCTGACCATTGTGCATGCTGGCAGGGGTTGATAAGGAGTCTGAGTCCTGCAGATGCCTGAAGGAGGCACAAAGTTGGATCGAGAAGCCCACCATCTTTCCCCCCAATCTCAGAATGGCCACCTCTGTTTTACCTTGGATAATTCTCTGTCCCTAATTCTGTGTCCTCCACTTTTTGGCAAGCAAGTTGTGGTTGCTTTGCTATACCACTAGGTGGCAGCCCAGCCTAGGAGTCCATCACCCCCCAGCTAAAGTTCTAAATATCCATACAGTTGCCTGGTTTGTTCCTAGAGATTTCGAGAGTGGGCAGTGCAAGTAGTAGCAGAGGCTTCTGTTGCAAGGACCTCTGTTGGGGCGTAATGTGTACGTAAGCTTTGATGGTAACACTGAGTTCTTTGCTTGGGGAGAGAAAAGGGGTAAAAACCAACACGGTGCAGCCATATCATCCTCCACAAAATTGCCTAATCTTTTTTTTAATTAAAAAAAGAAACACATCTGTATTAACAGACTTTCCATAAATAATCAAAGTACAACAAGTGTCTTCGAATCGTAGAATACAGACCAATTACAGTCGTTCTGAGACATTTTTGTTGTAGGCATTGAGGGGTTGAGGGGGGGAGAGGGAGGAGAAAATAGAGAAAAGAAGAAGAAGAGGGGGGTGAGGAAGACAGTAAACCTTCCTTCTTTACTTAGTGTATGAGTGCATCACGTAGATAGGTGCCCTATATCCTCTTTAAAAGCCATCTAAGCCGGTGGCCGTCACTGTGGCAGTGAGTTCCACAGTTAAATAGGCCCTGTTTTTATAAACTTCTGCCATGCCACCTCTTCCCTGCTTTTTCTCTAAACTCAAGGGCTCCCAAGGGTTGCCACCCTACCTCGCAGGGGAGTCGCGTCCGTGAGCTAGCTCCCACCCCCCTCTATCCTCCAACCAAGCCAGCAAAAGGCATAACCCCAGGCGAGCATGGTCACTTAAGGAGAGGGAGCAAGGCAGAGCCACAGAGGGGTGTGGCTTGAGGGGAAAGGGGCGTGGCCTGGGGAGAGTTCCGAGGGCCGGACAGAGAGCCCTGGAGGGCCTGAGACTCCTTCACCCTTGTCTTAGGCTGCTGCTGTTGGAGGTGGCGTCTTCCTGGCTGCCATCGCCGCTGAGTTTCACCTCCCAGGACACACATCCTGTGGCGAAACTTGGAGGTTGAGTCACGGGACGTGCAAGAGTTTCGGAAAGGGACTTGGCAAGGGGGGGTCGCTCTGCCACGCAACCCCTGCGTGAGCTTCGGCTGAAATTGAAATCGCTGGGGATCGTGGCCTGTCACCCGCACTGCAATTGCGTGCTGACCTTGCACTTTGGCACAAGTTCTGTGTGTGTGTGTTACGTGTGTGTGTGTGTCCCACGGTTCAAGCACCTTCTCTCTCCCCCCCCCCCCGTGAGAACAAAGGTTCTCTTGTCCTGCCCGGCCACGCGGATCCATGTTTATGGGGCTTCCCAACCCTGTAATTTCACCAGGTACGTGACTCTCAACAGGAGCCCCCGGCTGCCAGTCCACATCATGTGCTGGCTAGCTTGGGAAGGAGGCACAGCTGGCACTGGAAAGGCACTGCTGAAGCCTCTGGATTTGGGATGGAGTGGGTATATTGGGGGGATGGAGGGAGGGAAAGGTTGCCCATCAAAAAGGCTTGTGTGTGTGTGCGTTGGTAATGGAGCACGCCGCGTTTCGCACCCGGCTCCTTAGCCTCCTTACGTGATCTCCACCTGGGAAAACTATCAAAAGCGTTGTTTTTTTAATGACAGGGCATCCTCCAGCACCTGGAATTTCTATGGGCCGCCGGGCTGTGTTCCAGGTCCTGCGGGACGTGCCGATCATAATCGATCCCAACTTTGAACTGCCAAAAGAAATATGGAAGAGGCTGGCAGAGCACGAGCCTCTTCATCGCAGGGTTGTGGGTTTGAGGCCCATGCTGGGCAAAAAGATTCCTGCCTTATAGGGGCTTCAGCTCATAGGAAAATAATACAATCCTGCTGGACTAGATCCTGTTCTCACACTGGCCAGCCAGATGACCCAAGAGGAAACACCCTTTTCTTTCTGCAAAAGGCGACATTGTGAAGTTGCAACTGTGCAACACACAAACTCCTGTCCTCCATCCAAAAAATCAAGCACTGTCTTCACACTTGAAAGACACCTTCTACCTTGGCTTAAAGCACTTGAAGAAGTCCAGGTAAAGGTTGTGGCATGGGTGCGCGGAAGTCTGAGAGTCTGGATAGCTTACAAGGCTGGAGTCCTTCCCCACCCCCACTCTGGCAACCCAATACACTTGTCTTGGGAAAATCCTACAAGAAGGTTATGGAGATTCTAAGTCAGGGGTAGGCAACCTAAGGCCGGGGGCCAGATCCGGCCCAATAACCTTCTAAATCTGGCCCATGGACTGTCCAGGAATCAGCATGTTTTTACATGAATAGAATGTGTCCTTTTATTTAAAATGCATTTCTGAGTCATTTGTGGGGCCTGCCTGGTGTTTTTACATGAGTAGAATGTGTGCTTTTATTTAAAATGCATCTGGGTTATTTGTGGGGCATAGGAATTCGTTCATATTTTTCCCCCAAACTATAGTCCGGCCCCCCACATGGTCTGAGGAACCCCCTATTCTAAGCCCACGCCTGCTGTTTTCTCCATTCAACGACTGCGAAGAGGCAGGAAATCTGCTCTGAGTGCAGAAGGTCCCAGCTTCAATCTCTAGCAGCTCCAGGTCTGGCTGGGACCGTCTCCTGCCTGCAACCCTCGAGAGCCGCTGCCAGCCAGTGTAGCCATAACAAAACGTCTTGCATATATATGGAGATAGACTTCGTGTCACCCTGGAGGTTCAGTTTGCTCCTAATGGACAGATTTAGGGAGGTAGTCTTCTCCTGCTCCAGATGAAATAAAGAACGTACATGGAGGATTATAACCGAACACTATAATTTATGTCCTGGTGCACAGCTGTGAACCTTCATTTGCTGCTGGGCTCTGACCAGCACGGCCAGTGATCAGGGTCTGCGGCTGATGCGAGCTGGAGTCCAAAGGAATCTGGGGAGGTGGGCAATAGGTCCTCCATCTTTGCCATAACTCCTAATGAGAGTATATGTCTTTCTTGCTTTCTGAATACAGATAACTCACCTCTTATGCAGGGGTTCTGTTACGGGGGTCCACACCTAAGTGCAAAAACTCATAAAGGTAGGAATCCCTTAGAACAGCTGATCCCCTCAAGGAAACCCCACATGGGTAGGTGGGAATAACCCATGGAGAGTGGTGAATGGTGAATTCCCCCCCTTTTTAATTTATTTTTGCTCCCCATTTCCTTATTTATTTCCCACCACCCATGCAAACCTGCGATCGCGTGGGCAAAATCAGTGAGTTACCTATATATAAGACAGGGGAGGGGGGCACGAGTTATGCGTTGCAGGGAGAGGTTCAGAAAAAGGGGAGCAAAATGATCAACAATAATAATAATACAATTTTATTTATATCCCGCCCTCCCCAGCCGAAGCCAGGCTCAGAGTGGCTAACAACAGTAAAAGTAACACAGTTTACATAAAATCACAATCTGTTAATTGAAATACATTCTAAAATCAATTCATTCAAGGAGCAACTCCTTCCCTGTTAGAAAAAGTTGCAGCATTCGAGACTTTTTAATTGAGAGAAAAGGCAAATAAGTCACAACACGATCAACATTTATAAAATGATGCCTGGTGATCGCAAGCATAGACATTTGCCGTTGAGCTCAGGACCAGTTTGTGAACTTCCTATGAGAATGGGATGCTGGATTAGATGGGCCTTGGGCCTCATCCAGTAGACTCTTCTTCCTTTTTTATGGGAGGAAGGAGACCCCAACCTGGCTGCCCCAGTAACAGAATTTGGGGTTACTGAATCCTATAATGGAGTTGAGGAAGAAGGGAAAAGAACACACACACACACACACACACACACACACACACGACTCTGTTATTGCTGAGAGTTTGGGCCTGTGGAAGAGAAAAGAAACTTTAATCACACTAAACACTTCAATATGTTGTGCTCAGGATCAGTCTCAAAACCACTCCAAATTTTCTGCTTGGCCTGGAGGATTAATTACGCATGTGAGCTGGTGATGATAAAATGATGATTTGATGAGGACAATTGGGTTGGTGGGGGGGGCGTGGAAAGGTGTCCCTGCGGCCTGGTTTATGGAAGTTTATGCACATGGTTTATGTGTCTGAAGGTCCTGGGCTGCCCAGACAAGACCCCCATCTCAGTGTCACTGAGGTGGCACCGAGGAAAGCAGAGCAAGACATTTGGCACCAGCTTGGCTGCGAGAATTGCAGGAAGGAGGCGTACAAGGTGCCATCCAACTGACTTAGGGACTCCAGATTTGTGTAGGGTTTACTCCTGAGCCTTTTCTTCTCCTGAGATATCCTACAAGGGAGCAGGTATGGATTCCCTCGCCCCCCCCCCCCCGGGGTTTACTCCCAAAGCCTTACTCATGAATCCGTATAGCCGCAAAGGCAGCAAAGGTTTAGAACCAGAATTTTCCTTCTCCTCCTACATGGGGTCCCTTCCCAGGTCGACGAGCCCCATCTGCCCAGGTGAGATAGATGCATTATGATTTAAATAAGGGATGGAGGAATAAGAAGGACCCCAATTGGATCAGGCCAATAGCCCATCCCGTTCAGTGTCCTCTTCTCACAGCCCTTCGTCTTCGGAGTGGTCCTGGCTTCTGAGGTTGCCAGAGGGTTTTGGAGCACACCACAGATCCTCATCCTCCAGGTCTGTATAGTTAAGGCTATGGTTTTCCCAGTAGTGATGTATGGAAGTGAGAGCTGGACCATAAAGAAGGCTGATCGCCGAAGAATCGATGCTTTTGAATTTTAGTGCTGGAGGAGACTCTTGAGAGTCCCATGGACTGCAAGAAGATCAAACCTCTCCATTCTGAAGGAAATCAGCCCTGAGTGCTCACTGGAAGGACAGATCCTGAAGCTGAGGCTCCAATACTTTGGCCACCTCATGAGAAGAGAAGACTCCCTGGAAAAGACCCTGATGTTGGGAAAGATGGAGGGCACAAGGAGAAGGGGAGGACAGAGGACGAGATGGATGGACAGTGTTCTCGAAGCTGCGAACATGAGTTTGACCAAACTGCGGGAGGCAGTGGAAGGCAGGAGTGCCTGGCGTGCTCTGGTCCAGGGGGTCACGAAGAGTCGGACATGACTAAACGAATAAACAACAACAACAAGTGTAGCAACAAATGCATAAATAATCCCCGTTTTCGGAGTGGTCCTGGCTTCTGAGGTTGCCAGAGGGAGCACACAACAGATCCTCATCCTGCGCCGCCTTCTGGGCATAGGAGCCAAACTCCTAGGGAAAGAGACCCCTTCGCCCCCCCTAAAATATTTGAGGGGTCCGGGGGCCCCCAAGTTGATGGGCATTGCCATAGAAATGGTGCTCGTGTGCCACGTCTTTGTGATCGATTACCTGGCCCGCCATTTAGTTTTTCCAAGTTGGCACCCCTGCATATTTGTGTGAGGGGGGTGATGTCCCGAAATCGCGTTCTCCCCCCCCCGCAACCATCCACCCCCCCCCAAAAAAAGGAGTGCCACGCTCTCTGAATATCTGCCCGTCGAGCACAAAAGCACCGGAGCAGGGGCGAGCCGGCAACGTTGGCAACCCCTCCCACCCATTCATCCATCCATCCAGACTTCCGCCGGGTGAATGAAGCGAGAGAGAGATAGAGAGAGAAAAGGGGCTTTTTCTCGAAGCGGCGCGGGCCTCGAGGGGTTAACTCCGAACTTCCCTCCTCCCCCCCCCCCCCGCCTGCCTTTCTTCTTTTCATTCTTCCTTTGCTCCGAGTTGCTACTATCCGCGCCGAGCCCCGGCCTCTGATTGGTGGGAAGTTAGAACTGGCCGCGATTGGGGGCGTGGCCGCGGCGGCGGCAGCAGCAGCAGCACTTTCTCCCCCGCTCGCTTCCCCTCCCCTCGCTCGGCTTCCCTCCTCCGGCCGATCGAGCGCGCTCAGTCCGTCCAGTTGCCCCGACGGGGGGCTCGGCAGGGGCGGCGGAGCGATGCGCCCGGCGGGGGCGCTGCCCTGGGGGCTGCTGCTGGTGCTTTGGGGGGCCCTGCTGGGCCGGCAGGTGCGGGGCCTCCGCCACAGCGTCTACTGGAACGCCAGCAACCACAGGTAACGCAGCCGCACCGAAAGTGTTTGAAAAAGAAAAAAAGAAAAAGATGGGGAGGGAGGGATCCAGTGGATCTGGGTCGGGGATCTGGGTCGATCCCCGTTTAGGCCTCACCTGCACCCCGATCCCTCCCAGAAACGCACCCGCCTGCCCCACCTCCAGGCCCCTGCGACCCTCGGGGGCCTTTGCCGCCGTGCGCCCCCTCCTCCCAAAAATCCTCAAGTTTTCCGGATCTTCGCTTGCGGTTTGTTGGACGGGACTCTTTTTTTTTCTGTTGTTCGACTGGAGAGAAAGGTGCCGATTCCCTACTTCGTTCCTTCTTGCCTCTTACACCCCCCTCCCCAAAATAAATGGGGTTCAGGTCCTGCAAGGCTTCGCCGGCCCTTCTTAAACTCGTTCTCCCCCGGGCAGGATTTGGTTAAAGAGGCCGGTGGGATGGGACTGGGGGGGGGGGGAGAGAGAGAAAGGGGTGAGGGGCTTGCCTCTCCTCCCCCACCTCCCCTTTCCGAGCTGGCTTCGTGTTGCGCGCTCAGCATCTCTTTGTCTGGCGGCCTCCCAGGTGCCGCCCCCCTTTCCCCCAATCTCCCTCCATGAAAAAGTCGCCTCTGCCCCCCTTCTCCCCTTCCCCGCCCCCCCCCAGCTGGCCTTTGGAGGGGGTGTTGCTCATCCAGTTAATGTGGGGAGGAAGGGGGTGTCTCCCCCTTGAACTACCTGGCAGGAGAGTCTTGCCAGGCTAAAAAACCCCCCCCACATTTTCTTAGGTTGGCGTGGCATTGGTGGCAGAGTTTGGCTGGGCTGGCGGAACCTCTTTAGGCTGGGCTGCTGCCTTGGCCTCTGTTTTCTCTCTCTCCCCAGAGAGTCTTGCCCGGTCTTGTGCCCTACAGGTGCCCGGAGGCTTGGGTGCCTGTCCTTGCTTGTTGGGCCTCTCTTGTGGGTGATGTTTGCCCTTGCTCCTGCCGACAGTTGCTGGGGGGGGGGAGAGCTTTCTGGGACCCCAGTGGCAAAAGTGACCCCTAACAGCCATTCACTATCCGGGGGGCTCTGCCATGCTATAGGTTCATTCCGCCTCTTTCCCCCAGCCTGGGGTAGTTTAAGGCTCTTAGCTCAGTCAGGAGAGCATGAGTTGTGTGGGTTCAAGCCCCATGTTGGGCGAAAGATTCCTGCAATGCAGAGGGTTGGACTAGATGACCCTTGGGTCCCTTCCAGCTCTACAGTTCTATGATTCTGCAAACACCCTCTCTGCTGCCTGAAACCCTAGATTGCTGCTGCCAGTCATTGTAGATAGTATTGCCTTGGATGGAACAAGGATCCGACTAGGAGTAACCCAGCTTCCTATGCTCCTAGCACTTTATTTGGAACAATGAGGGCTGGAATCTTGATTTATTTTTAGGGGACGGGCCAGAGCTCTGTCTTTGAGCCCGTGCTTTGCCTGCAAAGGTTCTCAGGTTCAATCCTCAGCATCTCCAGGTAGGGCTGGGAAAAGGTGCCCTCCCCCTTTGCCCTAAATCCCCGGTGAGCCTCTGCCAGTCAGTGCAGGCAATACTGAGCTAAGTACAACAATGGCCTGACTTCACAGAAGGGCGTTTCCTATGTTCTTGTTTAAAACCTTGAGGACTGGGGTCTTTATTTTATGGCAAGGGTTCGTAGGCCTGGAGTCTAGCGGCAAAGCATCTGGTTGGCATTCAGAAGGTGCCAGATTCAGTCCCTGGCATCTTCAGGTCGGGCTGGAAATGTCCCTTGCCCGAAACCCTGGAAAGCCACTGCCAGCCAGTGTGGACAATACTGACCTAGATGGACCAACTTCTTCCAATCCCACGAATGAGAAAGGGGAAGAGCCGACTCTGGATGTCCCTAAGGAATGGCACCCATGTCTCATTTTTCCTGGAGAAAGAGAGAAGCAACAAATTGAAAAAAACAAATACAGTGGTACCTCGGGTTAAGTACTTAATTCGTTCCGAAGGTCCGTTCTTAACCTGAAACTGTTCTTAACCTGAGGTACCACTTTAGCTAATGGGGCATCCCGCTGCCGCTGCGTCACCGGAGCACGATTTCTGTTCTCATCCTGAAGCAAAGTTCTTAACCTGAGGTACTATTTCTGGGTTAGCGGAGTCTGTAACCTGAAGTATATGTAACTTGAAGCGTATGTAACCTGAGGTACCACTGTAAATAAAAACTGAGATTGGAAAAGGCTAGCTCACTTTCAAATCTGGCTTTTCAACGCATTTGAGTTCCCTTTCCAAAGCAATGCTAACTCTTTCCGGAAGGCCTCCCCTTTGCTTTTCTGCTGTGCACTCTGCACATGCACAGGAACCATTTCTGTCTGCCTGCCTGCCATCGATCCCAGGGTTGAGCTTGGGCCTTGTGAATGGGGCGCCTCAGCTCAGCACAATTTTAAGCACTCTGTGTTGTGTGGCAATGCCCAGGCCCTGGTACTAATCTCCTTCTCTCTCTCTCTCTCTCCCTTTTACTGTTGTCAAGCTTATCCTCCTTTTTCCTTCCTTGGTGGGGCCCACCCGGGGAGGCGGAGGGGGCGAGTCGGGGCGAGTCTGGCTGGCGGGGGGGGGGGGGGGGACGGGACACGGAGAAGGAGGGTGGGAGCTCAGAGTTACACAGGAACATTCCTGCTTGTTTTGTTTTCCCTGGCGTGGGAGAGTCAGGTTAGTTGGCGCTTGGGTCTCGGGCCTAGCCAGAGCGGCCTTGGGAGTGCCATGGAGGGGGGAGCTGGCGGGCGGCCCAATCGGAATTATAAATCCCGCGGAAGGATGGCAGGGTGAGAGGGAGCTCCAAACGCACTTTGGGAGGCTGGGAAAGGCACACACACCCCCGGACCGTGCCAGCTTGTGCAATCTGGACCTGCACTTTTATTCCTCCCCCCCACCATATCACTCATTTTCGCAAGAATGGGAGTCACAATTCAAAGTGTTGGTGCTGACCTTTAAAGCCCTAAACGGCCTCAGTCCAGTATATGTGAAGGAGTGTCTCCACCCCCATCGTTCTGCCCGGACACTGAGGTCCAGCGCGAGAAACCAAGTTACAGGGAACCAGGCAGAGGGCCTTCTTGGTGGTGGCACCCGTCCTGTGGAACGCCCTCCCACCAGATGTCATAGAGAACAACTACCACCAGACTTTTAGAAGACATCTGAAGGCAGCCCTCTTTAGGGAAGCTTTTAATGTTTGATGTATTACGGTATTTTAATATTTTGTTGGAAGCCACCCAGAGTGGCTGGGGAAGCCCAGCCAGATGGGCGGGGTATAAATAACAAATTATTATTATTATTATTATTATTATTATTATTATCATCATCATCAACCTGAGTCTGGCCTGTGTTGCTAGAGGCCTGCAGTACGAATGCCAGAAGGCGCCCCCCCCTTTGCCGAAGGCCTTATCTCACCCAGCATCCTGTTCCCACATTGGCCTGCCAGATGAGAAGACTGGAGGCGGCAGTCCTCCCTGGTGCTCCTAAGGGGAGCCCTGCAGGATCAGGCCCATCCAGGCCCGCATCCTGTCCTCCCACTGGCCGTTCAGAGGCCCACGGGCAGGGCGTGAACCAGTGCTAGAAACTCGGGTTCGTAAGCTAGGCGCCACCTTCAACCTAGGTTGTGGTTGCCATAACAGGACGTCTGTTGGCTGGGGGATTGGGCTAGATCAGTGTTTCCCAACCTTGGGCCTCCAGCTGTTTTTGAACTACAATTCCCATCACCCCTGACCACTGGTCTTGCTAGCTAGGGATGATGGGAGTTGTAGGCCAAAAACATCTGGAGGCCCAAGGTTGGGAAACACTGGGCTAGATGACCCGTGGGATCCCTTCCAACGCTCACGATGCTTGCATTGTTTGCCCTTGCGACGCTTCGCTGGTCCCAGTGTGCAAGGAGGAGAAAGGCAAATGGGAAACGGAATTAGCTATAGACTAAGGCAGAGGCTTTTAAACTTGGTTGCCAACCTGACGCCCAGAAATCCTTGTCTGAAACCCTGGGAAACTGCCTCTGGCCAGTGTACACCAGGGTTTCCTAAACTTTAGTTTCCAGCTGTTTTTTTTTCAACTACAACTCCCATCATCCCCAGCTATCAGGACCAGTGGTCAGGGATGGTGGGAACTGTAGTCCAAAAAAAACAGCCAGAGACCCAAGTTTGGGGAAACCCTGGTGTAGACAGTACTGAACTGGGTGGACCTAATGCTCTGACTCAGGATGAGGCCACTTTCTAACTCGTCTAGATGTTTGAGCCTTTAACACAGAACCATGAGGACTAGAATCTTGAGTAAATTTTAGAAGGAATGAGGGCCCAAGCTTGATCCCTGGCATCTCCAGGTAGGGCTGGGAGAGAGAGCCGTGCCTGAACTGATAGCTCAAGTCAGTAGAGCATGGGTAGGCAAGCTAAGGCCCGGGGGCCAGATCTGGTCCAATTGCCTTCTAAATCCAGCCCGCGGACGGTCCAGGAATCAGCGTGTTTTTACATGAGTAGAATGTGTGCTTTTATTTAAAATGCATCTCTGGGTTATTTGTGGGGCATAGGAATTCGTTCCTTATTATTATTTTTTGAAAATATAGTCCGGCCCCCCCCCCACAAGGTCTGAGGGACAGTGGACCGGCCCCCTGCTGAAAAAGTTTGCTGACCCCTGCAGTAGAGCATGAGGCTCTAAATCTCATGGCCATGGGTTCAAGCACCACGTTGTGTCAGAGATTCCTGGGGACTAGATGGCCCTTCTGGTCCCTTCTGATTCTATGAAATCCTGCAGAGCTGCTGCCAGTCAGTGTAGACAGTATGGAGCTAGTCAGTGTTCTGACTCTGTGGGGCAGCTTCCTGGCTGGTTCAGCGTCCTTGTTTCTGCAGTGATGTCTCTGGGAAGCCCCTGGGGGGCAAAAACGAACTTGAATGGGGCAAAAAGCCTCCTTGCTTGGAAGCGGGTATTGAGAGGCACCCTGTCTCTGATCCTGGGGTAGTTTTCAGCCATCCTGTCTCGTAGCCATCGATATAGACTTCTTCTCCGAGGATTTTGCCTAATCCCCTTTTAAAGCCATCTAAGTTGGTGGCTTTCACCACATCTTGGGATAGCTAATGCCGTAGCTTAACTCTGAGCCACGCGAAGAAGAAGCATTTCCTTTCGTCTGTCCAGAATCTATCTCTGCCCTCTCTCCCCCGCCCAGATGTATATGTATATATATTATCCACGGCTTGTATCAAAACTAAATTGTACTCTTTGAGAGTAGAGCCATTGGAAACGACTGGGCCTGAGTTAGGTCACCATCCATTTGAAGCCCTGTGGCGCCAGTCATGGCTTCCTGCAAAGGATTCTGGGAGCTGTAATTTGTTCAGGGTGCTGAGAGGAGCTACAGTGGTACCTCAGGTTACATATGCTTCAGGTTACAGACTCCGCTAACCCAGAAATAGTGCTTCAGGTTAAGAACTTTGCTTCAGGATGAGAACAGAAATCGTGCTCCAGCAGCGTGGCAGCAGCAGGAGGCCCCATTAGCTAAAGTGGTGCTTCTGGTTAAGAACAGTTTCAGGTTAAGTATGGACCTCCGGAACGAATTAAGTACTTAACCTGAGGTACCACTATATTACCAGCTCATCTCTCTGCAGTAGTTTATCTTAAAGTTTTAAGGGTCTATATACACTTATCGCATTTATAAATTTTAAATTTATTGTTGTACAATGTTTTGATTGTTTGTTTTCCTTCTGGGACTGTACCCCTAAGTGTGTTTTATAAGCTGGTCTCCGACCGTAATAAATTATCTATCTATCTATCTACTATATCACCAGAGCTACAATTCCCAGAGTGCTTTCGCCGTCAAGGAGCTCTGGGAATAGTAGCTCAGGGAAACGTGTTTCCTAACAACTCTCATAATGAATCTTAACAAAATACAGTACCCATGATTTTTTAAAATTTTTATTTTTGGCAGGTAGGAGAACCATGACTTTTTTTTTACAAATGGTATGGTAGCGCTTTAAGCGTGTGGAGTGAATGTGGCCTTAGGGATGTGTAATGTTTATTTTTAACCCCTTGCACTTAGAAATGTAGTGTGTCAGGCAGAAACTTCCAAGACTGCCCTTTCCCCTGAGATGCTAGCTTTCTAAGTACCAGGATAGTTTTGTACCAAAGAATGTTCAATCAGGCGCACGTCCCACCTTCCCGGCCTGAAATGGCACTGCTCCTATCCCAGACCATCACCCACTTACCTGGAGATAAGCCCCACCAAACTCGCTGAACTTCCTTCTGAGTAACTGTTCTAACAGGTACAGCTCGAAACTCTTGGATGTAAATTTGTAATGTGCAGGTTTGAAGTTTGGGCGAAGCTAATTTGATTGGCTTTTTGCCTCAGTGGAGCCTACTTGTTTTGGAGTAGGGGTGGCGCTGTGGGTTAATAATAATAATAATAATAATAATAATTTTTTATTTATACCCCGCCCTCCCCAGCCAAGGCCGGGCTCAGAGCGGCTTGCAAGCAATAATAAAAACAAGATGAATGATTACAACTTAAAAACAAAAATAAAATACAACATTAAAATAATGGAACATTAAAATATTAAAATGTAGCCTCATCGCAGGAGGAGAAGGAAAAGGAAAAAAAAAAGAGAGGGAGGGAGGGAATCAAATTGGCTCCAAGCCAAAGGCCAGGTGGAACAACTCTGTCTTACAGGCCCTGCGGGAAGAAATCAGATCCTGCAGGGCCCTGGTCTCATGAGGCAGAGCGTTCCACCAGGCCAGAGCCAGAGTTGAAAAGGCCCTGGCTCTGGTTGAGGCTAATCTGACTTCAGTAGGGCCCGGGACCATTAGGGTGTTGTTATTTATGGACCTTGAGGCTCTCCGTGGGGCATACCGGGAGAGGCGCTCCTGTAGGTACGAGGGTCCTAGGCCGTGAAGGGCTTTAAAGGTCAAAAGCAGCACCTTAAATCTGACCCTGTACTCCACCGGGAGCCAGTGCAGCTTGAAAAGCACTGGGTGAATATGCTCCCATGGCAGAGACCCCGTGAGGAGCCTCGCTGCAGCATTCTGTACCCGCAGTGAGTTAAACCACAGAGCCTAGGACTTGCCAATCAGAAGGTCGGCGGTTCGAATCCCCGTGACGGGGTGAGCTCCTGTTGCTCATTCCCTGCTCCTGCCAACCTAGCAGTTCGAATGCACAAAGTGCAAGTAGATAAATAGGTACCACTCTGGCGGGAAGGTAAACGGCATTTCCGTGCGCTGCTCTGGTTTGCCAGAAGCGGCTTAGTCCTGCTGGCCACATGACCCGGAAGCTGTATGCCGGTTCCCTCGGCCAATAAAGCGAGATGAGTGCCGCAACCCCAGAGTCAGCCGCGACTGGACCTAATGGTCAGGGGTCCCCTTACCTTTACTACCTCTAGAAGCTTTCTGAAAGCCTCTGGTTGGCTGCTTTGGGGATTGAAATTGCTGGCGTTGAATGGAGTCTCCTTGTGTTTCTTTCGCATTCGGAGTTTTGGATGTTAACATTTGCCTGCCTGCCTAAGAAAGCAGTGACTAAAATTTGCTGATCCGTTTACATTCCAGGAGATTCCTTGCTTTGGTGAGATTCTGTGCACGTTTCCTTGGGAACCCGTGCTTACTCGGGAGTAAGTCCTGTTTAATTCAGTGTGACTTACTTCAGAATTACTCCTTCAGACCAAGAATTCTTGGGCTGCAACCCGCAGCCTATTTCAGTTTCAGACTCACTATATTCATTTGGACCCTAGGCAGAGACTTAGAGAATTCATTGTTGGAGATTGTGTGTTTTTAACAAAAAACTGTTTCTTTATTCTTAAGAAAGGAATATAAATCTGCAAACTGTGGATTGCCTCGAGATTTAATTATCCTTAGAGCAGATCCGTTGGGACTAACTGAAGTTCTATCGCAAGTGTAGCCAGAGTGGTGCCCTTCTGATATAGTCAGACTTCAACTCATAGGGAAAAAAGACAGTCCTGCTGGATCAGGCCAGTGGCCCATCTAGTCTAGCATCCTGTTCCCATAGTGGCCAACCAGATGTCTGTGGAAAACCACCCAGCAGGATTCAGGATGGTCGCCGTCACTTCCTCTTGTGGCAGTGAGTTCCACAGTTTAACTATGTACCATGTAAAAAAGTTGTTTCTTTTATCTGTCCCAAAGCTTTGGAGGTCCATGAGTTCTAGTGTTGGGGGAGAGGGAGAAAAGCTCTTCACTTTCCCTGTGCTGAGCATAAGTATAGAAATTATCAAGTTGTGGTCCAGCAAATATCTGGAGGGCCCTATGCATGCTACCTCTGTATGGGCTTATTCTAGGCTTGAATTTAGGTCGCATCCAGCCCAATGATCCCAGCTGAGGTGGTGTGGTTGGGATGCAGTCCTGTTCACACTTACCTGGGAGTAAGACCCATTAAACTCAGTGAGATTTAGTTCTGAGCAGAGCTAAGAAATGGAAGGGATCATCCAGAACATTTTTGTAGAAAACTTGAGCATTTTGGGTTTTTTTGGTGTGTGCTTGTGTGAAAGTGCAATATTGACATATATATATATATTATATTCTTTTTATGGGTGTAGGTTTCCTTTTTAAGCTTTGAATGAAAAGGTAGGAGAGACAGTATATAAATTTGTGGTGGTTTTTTGCAAGCAGATTTGCACAGGGGGAATTCCAAAAGAAAATTCCCTCTGTTTCTCGTGCCTTTTTACTCCACTTCAGTCTCCATTGCCCCTGTTGATACATCTTCATCTTTCAAAACAGCCAGCTATTTGCTTGTGAGGCTTTAATGTTGAAGAACCCTTCGGTTGAGATTGTGTTTGTGTGTGCTAAAAATACAGCTCACTGCTGCGAGAGACGGTACATGTTGCTGCCTTCAAGAATGCCACTCTGGCCAGCTATGCCAATGGTCTGGAGGACCAAAAGTAGTTGCGTTCTGGGTCTCTTCCGAAAAACTTATCTGCCCTTTCTCACTGCCTCTCCCCCTGCCACAAAGAAAATCCCTTTCAACTCTCACGTGCACCCTCTCTGAAACACAGCCTCAAACCCTGGTCCCCTCCAAACTACTACTACTACTACTACTACTACTAAATTTTTATTATTTATACCCAACCCATCTGGCTGGGTTTCCCCAGCCGCTCTGGGCGGTTCCAACAAAATACAATAAAGCATCAAACATTAAAAACTTCCCTAAACAGGGCTGCCTTCAGATGTCTTCTAAAAGTCAGACAGTTGTTTATTTCCTTGACATCTGATGGGTGGGCGTTCCACAGGGTGGGCGCCACTACCGAGAAGGCCCTACGCCTGGTTCCCTGTAACTTTGCTTCTCGCAGTGAGGGAACCACCAGAAGGCCCTCAGCGCTGGATCTCAGTGTCTGGGCTGAACGATGGGGGTGGAGCCGTTTAGGGCTGTGTTCTCGGCGGCCACTCCCAGTCACCAGTCTAACTGCCGCATTCTGGATTAGTTGTAGTTTCTGGGTCACCTTCAAAGGTAGCCCCACGTAAAGCGCATTGCAGTAGTCCAAGCGGGAGATAACTAGAACATGCACCACTCTGGCAAGACAGTCCGCGGGCAGGTAGGGTCTCAGCCTGCGTACCCGGTGGAGCTGTTAGACAGCTGCCCTGGACACAGAATTGACCTGCGCCTCCATGGACAGCTGTGAGTCCAAAATGACTCCCAGGCTGTGCACCTGATCCTTCAGGGGGCACAGTTACCCCGTTCTGGGCCAGGGAGTCCTCCACACCCGCCCGCCCCCTGGCCCCCCAAAACAGTACTTCTGTCTTATCAGGATTCAACCTCAATATGTTAGCCGCCATCCATCCTCCAGCTGCCTCCGGACACTTCACCGCCTTCACTGGTTTCGACTTGAAAGAGAGGTAGAGCTGGGTATTATCCGCATACTGATGAACACTAAGCCCAAACCCCCTGATGATCTCTCCCAGCGGCTTCATATAGATGTTAAAAAGCATGGGGGAGAGGACGCAACCCTGAGGCACCCCACAAGTGAGAGCCCAGGGGTCTGAACACTCATCCCCCAACACCACTTTCTGAACACGGCCCAGAAGGAAGGAGCAGAACCACTGTATGACAGTGCCCCCAGCTCCCAACCCCTCTAGACTAGGGGTCAGCAAACTTTTTCAGCAGGGGGCCAGTCAACTGTGCCTCAAACCTTGTAGGGGGCCGGACTACATTTTTTGGGGGAAATGAACGAATTCCTATGCCCCACAAATAGCCCAGAGATGCATTTTAAAGAAAAGCACACATTCTACTCATGTAAAAAAAACCAGGCAGGCCCTACAAATAACCCAGAGATGCATTTAAAATAAAAGGGCACATTCTACTCATGTAAAAACATGCTGATTCCCGGACCGTCTGCAGGCCGGATTTAGAAGGCGATTGGCCGGATCTGGCCCCTGGGCCCTAGTTTGCCTACCCATGCTAGACGGTCCAAACAGCAAGGCCAGTGATCAAGGGTGATAGGGTTTGGAGTAGACAAACAATGTCTGGCGGGCACCATGCCCACTTGCATACATGTGCAGACCCTGGTGCTTTGAAGAATTCACAGCAGCCATGCGCTTGTATGCGCGCACCCATGCTCTTTGAAGCAAACACGCACACTCTTACACACTTCTCTTCGTATGCACAAACAAACAAACACACTTTCTCACCTACATTCTTCTTCTCTGTCCACCCACCAATCATGTACATGTCTATATTTTTGGTGGCTTCTATGGGGTGAGTGAATGTGGCAACCCTCCGCTCCTTGTGCTCCTTCACCCCACCAACATCTAGGTTGAGGATTCTGGATAAGAAACAAACAGCACGTCCTGTTTGGCAAACTCGGTTCTCACGTCTATTTTAAAAGGGGCCTATTATTTGCCCGCTTCCGAACTTTGTACCCTCTCTTGCAAAACCCTCGCAGCCTTGGCTCCGCTCTTAATCTGGGCTTTGAGCGCTCTTCTGTTTAGTCATTGTGAGGTGGCTGCTGCTGCTGTTTTACAAAGCTTCTCATGCAAGTAAAACAACAGCAACTCCAGAGGTGCCGTTAACCTGGCGAGGGCAAAGGCGTAACTGCCTCCCCCCCCAAAAAAAAAACCCCTGGCTCTAAAGCTGCAGAACTCTGGAAGAAATACTAGACAAGGTTCTCTGAGAAGTGTGTTTCCTTGGCTCTTGAAACCAAGGCTGCCCCCAAGCCTCAGACGGCTGAGATTTGGGGAAAAGTTTCCCGTATCTGAGAATTTGACACCTGGGCTGTCTTGCATCTCGCCAAACATTAGTAGCTGCGAATCCTAGCCAGACTTTTTGGGCTGCAGGGCAGTGGGGCAAGCTTTTTGCTGTCGAACTACATTCCCTTGTGGGTTGTCTCTGTGGCGTGATGGACCCATGCCAGCAGCAGGCAGGTCTGAAGTCAGTGGGGGAGGCTCAGACCCCAAATTGGGGTTCCCTTTCCCTCTGTTTCTGTTCCTCCTTTCTCTCTCTTTGCCTGGGTCCAGTTAAAGCACATAGCTGCTCCCCAAAGAATCCTGGGAATGGTGGTTTTTAAAGGGTGCTGGGAACTATAGCTCTGTAAACTACAGTTCCCATGATTCTTGGGTGGGAGAGGGTGTGACAACCTCCTCCCTCTCCTCCTCTTCATCTCACAGGATTTGAAACAGACAGTTCTTAGGAATATGCAGTGGTGCCTCAGGTTACATACGCTTCAGGTTACAGACTCCACTAACCCAGAAATAGTACCTCAGGTTAAGAACTTTGCTTCAGGATGAGAACAGAAATTGCGCGGCGGCAGCAGGAGGCCCATTAGCTAAAGTAGCACCTCAGGTTAAGAACGGACCTCCGGAACGAATTAAGTACTTAACCCGAGGTACCACTGTAAAAAGAAGCTGCCTTCTACTGAAAGTCAGACCGCTGATCTATCTAGCTCTGTGCCGTCTATACTGACCGGCAGCAGCTGCCCTCCTGGGTTTCAAACAGGAGACTTTCCACTGGGGTTTAACACGGGGAACTTTTGGTGCAAAGCAAACCTAGAGAACTCGTTGCTTCCCAAAGTTCTTTTGGAATTAGCTCCAGACCCACCAGTTGCCCATCCATGCTTTTTAGATAGAACATTTTACATGTGGATGGTATTTGCAATGCTATCCTTGGCTTACGTGGGAGTAAGTCCCATGGCAGTTAGTGGGACTTTCCTCCAAGTTAAAATTCACCAGCAGTCGTAGACCTGAGTTGCTTGGGAAAGATAAGAAACCCTAAGATATCAGTGCAGTTTGGGAAGAGTCCGCCTGCCATCTTGATTCAAAATGGTGCCCAACTGTATCAGCACATATAGAAAAACTCAGTCCTGGATCTCAAAGACCGTTGTGCAAATTTTGGTTCCGCTCTCGTAAGAGGTTTCCGAGTGCAAAGTTGACAGCCAACTTCCGAACTCACACCACTGATAGGATCCACCCTGGATATTAGGATCCTCCTGGGATGTGGGGACAGTTGGGTGACTAAATTTCCAATAATCGAAACAAGTAACACAGACCTAGCTTGTTTTGAATGTCTGCGGGTGCTCTTGACTAATTGGTGAAAATCAAGGTTGCATAGACTTTAAAAATAAATAAATCTGGCTATATAAATATTTGACTCTGTGTGAAGTTTGTCCTCTCCACACCCTGCTTACTTAGCAGTTCACGGTTGAGTCAGATGAGATGCGGGTTGTGCCGGGTGTGTGTGTGTGTGTTTTTCTCTAAGGCTGCTACCAGATCCAAATTTAATCAGAGTTGCAGTGATAGGACAGGGTCCTTTTTGTTGAAGCTCCGCCGTCCCCCAGTTGCTTTTCCGTCTGTTGGGGAAAAGATACTGATATCCTCTATTTTTTCCCTATAGTGGGAGAAAAGCAAATGGGGGTGATTATCCGCCCCCCTTCAAAAAAGCTGGGAAATTGTCAACACCTCCTCCCACTGGGTCTGTTCCTCCAATCATAAGAAGGGCCCAGTGGATCGGGCCAAGAGCACATCTAGGCCAGCATCCTGTTGCACAGTGGATCAGTGCATTTGGCTGTTAACCAGAAGGTTGGTGGTTCGAACCCACCCAGGGATGGCTGTGAGCAGGATTCCTGCAGTGAAGAGGGCTGGATCCCTTCCAAGTCTATAGTTTTGTGATTTCTAAGCGTGACCCAAGCACAAGAAGAGCAACCGGTGTTCAGAAACATTCCTTCTTCCATCCATGGAGGCAGCAGAGAATAGGCTGGTAGCCATTGATAGCTGTGATCTAGGGCTGCCCAATACAGTGGAACCTCGGTTTTCGAATGTAATCCGTTCCGGATCACTGTTCGACTTCCAAAACATTTGAAAACCGAAAACTGAACATGGAAGCCTCAATTAAATAGGGAAACTCAAAATGGAAGCCGCATCAGATGTTTGGGTTCTGAAAAACGTTCGAAAACTGGAACATTTACTTCCTGGTTCTCAGTGTTCGGGAGCCGAAACAGAAACGTTCGAGAACCGAGGTTTGACTGTACCTGGTTTTCAACATCACAATATATCACCAGCTAAACATTGTGCTGTGTCGATATATCACAATGTCTGAAATAAGGATAGAGCTGGCTTTCAACTTTGTGATATATTACCAGCTAAACATTGCAATGAACTGATTTATCACCATGTCTGATATGAGAATAGGGAAGTCTTTTAATGTTTAATTATGTTTTTATATATGTTGGAGGCCAAACAGAGTGGCTGGGGCAACCCAGTTAGATGGGTGAGTTATAAATGATTAAAAAAAAACAAACGAGTACAATAATAATTAGCTAGCTTCACGGTTCTTCCCATGTTGTGATTTTTGCATAGCACACACACAAGCAAACATGATTCGCGATATATTGCTAGGTGAAAAATTATGAAAGCAGTATCATTTTATGGACTTCAATCCGGTTTGGCTATTCAAGTTGTTGACCATCAGTTTTAACTCTTTGCTGCGTTAAGAATCCAGTTCAGAAACTTCAGCAATAAAGCGAAAACAGAAGCTGCCAAGAGACAACCCGCGTGTTTTCCCGCAACTCGCCCACTCGAGCCCTTGATTCCTCCAGGACAGCAAGCAGTATCTAATCTCATCGATCTTCACAACAGTAAAATAGGTCATTGGTGCTCCTAATTAATGAGCGGCGATCCTTGCCTTTTCCAGGATCTCCACCCTGGCCATTTCCGATCCGTCCGGTTTTTTGCGCAATCGGTGCACAACGGCAGCAGCGCACTCCCCACGCATCAAGGAGTTGTGGTTTTCTTGTGGGGATTCCTCGTTCGCCACATGGCCAGCCTGCAATATTTTGGACGCAGGGGTGGGGTTAAATGCCATTCCAGCCCATTCAGATGTCATATCCGCTGTCAGTAATGATTTGCTATGTACCCGGGCCTGTACTTAACAGTAGGGGAAAGTTGGAAGCTACAGTGGTACCTCGGGTTAAATACTTAATTCGTTCCGGAGGTCTGTACTTAACCTGAAACTGTTCTTAACCTGAAGCACCACTTTAGCTAATGGGGCCTCCCACTGCTGCTGCACGATTTCTGTTCTCATCCTGAAGCAAAGTTCTTAACCCAAGGTACTATTTCTGGGTTAGCGGAGTCTGTAACCTGAAGCATATGTAACCTGAAGCATAGGTAACCCGAGGCACCACTGTATTCTTGAATACTCAAATTCCACTTGTGTTTTTTATTGTTGTTGTTAAAGGTTGTGAAGAGTGACATCTATGGCGCAACCGTATTTTGGAATACCGTATACTGTTCTGATCACCTTACCTCAAAAAGGATAATCTTAGGGTTGCCATACGTCTGGAATTTCCCGGACATTCCTGGAATACTGTAGTCAGAAGGGTTGTCTGGGCAGAAATCGTTCTTGCCGATTTCTGGAAGAAAAAAAAAGCTAAAAAATGGCAAAAACACCAGGCCTTGTGGAAATCCCCCCAAAGCTGAATGGAGGAAGTTTCAGGACAGAATCCTCTTCTATGGAACTCACTTCCACAAGAGGCAGTGACGATGACTGATTTCGATGGCTTTAAAAGGGGACTGGGCAAAATTCACAGAGGAAAATGCTATCAAAGGCTATTAGCCGCGATGTCTACGTTCTGTCTGCGGCTGGGCGATACCCGCTTTCCAACATCGCGATGTATCACCATGGCGATAAGAGCGTTGCATCGTGATGTTGAAAGGGAAGGAACATTTGCCCCGGTCCTGCGAGGCACCAGGGTGCAACCGCTGCCACCCCCAGCTCTTGGCGCGGGGCAGAAGGCAAGGCCCACCTGTGATTTACCAGCAGGTGAAGGCGCCATTGTGCTGGCCCTCAAACCGCTTCTGGACGATGTACTGATGAATAAGGCCTGTCACGTTGAAGAGACATGACTCCTTCCTGTTTTTGTTTGTTTCAGGCGTTTGCATATTAGTTTCAGATTAATCTGTTTGGCTGTGCGGTGCTGTAATAACGGGAGGCCCTTATGTGGCAGGATATTAAAACGGGGAGTCAAACCTGAAGAAACAAAATCAACTCCTGTCAAAAGCATCCACCGCCCAAAGAAGCCAAAACTCAAATGTAATAAGAGCTTGACAAAACAGGTCAATCCAAATGATAAACTGGGAATGTTGTTGTTTAATGTGTTTTTAAAAACGCCGTTTATCTGTTTCAAAACAGGAGCAAAGTTTGCTACAGGGCCTGAGTCGCTGGCTTGCTGGAACTGTTGTCAGCCGCTCTGGGATGGATATAAATAAATTATTATTATTATTATTATTATTATTATTATTATTAAGAGGTGGTCTTTTGAGTGGCTGGACTACAGCTTCCATGGGACCCAGCCGCCATGGTGGAATAGCCCCAGGAGGTGATAGGAGTTGTAGTCTAGCCACTGGAAGGCCACAGCCCTGCTTCAAAAGACCACAGGACTTTGGTTAGGATATTCCAGGAAACCAGTGGCTCAGGAGCTGGGGGTGATGGGAGTTGTAGTCCAGCAACATCTGGAGGGGCATCACAGGCATGTGGTTTGAAACAGGGTGGGCGAGACGGCCTCCCGCCTGCCTGAGGATTTATTCTTTATTTTATCTCGCCCTCCAAGGAGCTGCGTACATGGCTCTCCCCATTTTACCCTTGCAGCAACCCTGTGGGGTAGGCTAGGCTCAGAGGCAGCAACTGATCCTCACGCCCAGTGAGCTTTGCGACAGTGTGGGGGATTTGAACCCCGGCCTCCGCCGTGAAGTGCGCTGGGTGACCGCAGACCCATCATGGTGTCTCAGCCTATCCCGCCTTGTAGGGTTGGGCTGAGGAGAGCGGGCAAAGGAGCAGTTCAAGAACGGATGAGAGCCAGGAGGAGCTCTGGTTGTGGCTCCTGGTATTGTTTTGGTTTCTTCACCAAGTGGCCATGGCAGTGTCACCCTGAGGCATTGTGGGAAATTTAAAATGGTGTCACCCAAGGTGTGCTTGAAACCTTTCTTTTTTTTTAAAAAATAAATTATTAGTTTTTTAACATGTCATTTTCAACAATTATAAAACATACTTTTATATCTTATACAATTTTTTGACTTCCATCAATCAAATTTTCCATTCTTTTCACTTAATATACATTTCTTACTTTCACTATTACATTTAAATCTCATAACTAATATCTCTCTTCTTTCTCTTCTTTGCAATATTTCATATGTTTTGCCTTACAAAACGTCTTGTAGTCCTCCTAGTGTAATTTGTTGATTACAGTTGCTCTTCAAATAGTTCGTATATTTCTTCCAATCTTCTGTAAATCTCTGGTCCCGCAGGTTTCGAGTCCTTCCTGTCATTTTATCCAATTCTGCGTAGTCCAGTAATTTTGTCTGCCATTCTTCTTTTGTCGGTGAAACCTTTCTTTTTGAGGGGCAACTAGGGCAGGCCTTAGCAGGCAGCTCTGGCAAATGACCAAAAGGGTTGTGTGCTGGTGCCAGGGCTGAGGAGCTTTTCTAGGAGAGGCCGGGAGGTTCTGGCCTGCTGTGGTTTCCTTGTCACAGGCGGCCATGTGCTTTTTGGATGCAGATTGGGAGTGCTGAAGCGCTCTTGACTTGAGCACCCCTTCATACCCCTCAGTTTGGTCCATGCCTTGAGTTCGAGTTCTGACACTTTGGGTTCGTGCCTTGAGTTCGAGTTCTGACACTTTGGGTTCCTTCAGGCAAACATGAAATGTAGCAACTTTTCCTTTAGGGAAAGATGCTTTGTGGTCACCGACAGAGCACCCAGGATTCAATCCCTGGCATCTCCAGAAAGGGCTGGGAACGTCCTCAACAGCTGCTGCCAGTCTGTGTAGAGCTGGTATAAGGCAGCTTCACCTGTTGCTTTTAAAAATCAGCCCTTTGTTTAGCACCATGAGGACTAGAATCTTGCTTTGTTTCATGCGGATGGACCATAGCTCAGGTGCAGAGCATCTGCCTTGCATACTGTAAAGGTCCCAGGTTCAAATCCTGGTGTCTTCAGCTAGAGCCGTGGAAACTCCTGCCACAAACCCTGGAGGGCAGCTGCCAGCCAGAGCTAGACGGACCAAAGTTCTGATTCCTAGGTTCCTGAGGCTGCCTGTGAACGTGGTTTTTTTTTTTTGACATACCGAAGCCATCCCCGCCAGACATGCCCGTTACTTCCTGGTGGCGCATTGCAAGGGGGTCATGCGCCCATGCGTGGGTTTTGGCTGCCACATTCCCCGACGATGCATCACTCCTAGTCGGGGGTCCTTTGTCTTGGGGCTGGGCTGTTGGCCCATTGCCCTGGGGGCTCCCCGCTGACCCTTTTTGCTTCCAGTCACGTGAATTAATCGGAGCTGACACCTGCTTGTTTAGCAGAGCTGGGCAGCTGGATCGAAGCAGTGGGTGGGGGGCGCCTGCAAAGGCTGTGCCCCCTCACTTTTTTGGGGGGTGCTTTTGGAGAGAGTCCTTTCCTGTACATCATCAAACCTTGGGCTTTATACTAGGATGAAGAGAAGTCCGTGAGGGCTGGATTTGTGTGTTAAGAGAGAAACTTCTTCAGGATTGCTAGGTGCAGGTTTCTGTTGTGAAGAGTCTTCTACAGACAAATGGTTTTGGTCAAGAATGCGAAAGAAACAGGATGGCACTGCTGCGATTGGGGGGAAAAAGGGAGGTAAAATATACCACAGGATTAAGATAAAATCTGTGAGGCAAGATCAGAAAGAACTTGCAGCAATATAGTCCAGAAATCCCTCACAACTCCCCTGAGAGTGATAGCACCATTTTGCAGAATGAGGTTGCCCGCTGCCCCCCTGTGTGACTCCCTGCTCTAACCCAAGATCCTTCTGAGGCAGGCAATGTTTTCTCAGTGCTGAAATCAGATGTGTCTGGCTTGTTTAGTCATGCCCAATGCTGCTATAAAGTACTTGCCCTCTGAGGAGGGTGCTGGTTGCCCCTCTGCACGAGTGCCCGCTATGCTTTTTGGCTGCTTTCAGTCAGGCACTGCTAAAGCGATGGAGTAATTCTACCACATTTCAGTGTTGGATGAGAGGTAAACCTGTTGAAGGAGGTGGGGGGGCGATTACAGGCACCTTCTTTCCACGAGTGGGTGTTTTCTGCCTCATGGGAACTGTGAATTATATTTAATTAACTTTGGGAAAATCCCAGCATTTTCCCTCAGGGACTTTTCGAACATGTAAACCACAGCAAACCTGTGAAATGCGTTCTTTTTCGGAACGGGCGAAATGCTTTTTTTGCAATGGTATGTTGCTCAGAGTGTGACATCTGAAGACATTTAGGTAAGGCAGGGGTGGAGGGAACAGTGTTGAACTACAACGCCCATCATCCTTGACCATTGGGCCCCCAATCTAAGAGGCACCTCTGTGCCTAGAGCAGGAGTGGGGAACCTTGCCCCCCCCCCGGTTGTTGTTGCACTCAGACTCCCATCAGCTCCAGCCAGCATGGCCAACAGTGGGGGATGATGGGAGTTGTAGTCCAGCAACGCCAGGAGAGAGACAGATTCCCATCCCTGCTGCAGACCTAATGCAACACTCAAACCCAAGATTTCTGCAGCCTGAGCCAGATGTTGTTGTCCTCTGACTCCCATCAGTCCCACAGCCAGAATGGCCCAGTGGTCAGGGGCAGTGGGAGTTGTAGTTCAGGTTGCTGGCCTTTGATGTGGAAACTTGAGGAGTCATCGGCCACACCTTAAATAAGGGCCTGGGAGCAAACTGGATGCCAATGCGGATTAGGAAAGGCTTGGCATTCGTGTTCTCAGCATCCGGTCTTAGCTCAAAGGAGAGTCGTGGTGTTCTCCAACTGATGGAATTTCTGACGTGTCTCCAAAGAACTCTCTGATAATCTTCTCCGTCTTCTGCAGCTCCCCTGGCTTCCGTTCACTGCATGCTTTTTGGCCTATTTTGGCCATGAGAACTAGAAACTTACTTGCTGTTGGGTATTGTTTTGTTTTTAAAGAAAGCTGATTCTTAGGGATCTTCCTTTTGCACCCAATACTACACTGGGTCACTTGATCAAAAGCAACCTTTTCCCTTTTCTGCTGTCGTTGCTGTTTTTTAGATGCCAGGCTCGTTTTAATCCGGCTTCTTCTCCTTCCAGAAAGTGCCCCATCTAGGAAGGGGCACAGAAAAAAATACATATTCTCTCCATCTTGCCCTTAAGACTCTACCCAGGCCACATCTCTCATTGACTTTGTTTTGCCCACTCTTTAGTGCTTTTGCCTGGCTGGAATGTGTCCTCGAACCCTGGTCATGCCTCTTCCTTGCCAGGATGTAGGAAACAGAGGGGCATGGGCAAGTCTGTTCGTAGCAACTCACCAGCCTACTGCCCAAAGGTTTACCGCCGTTGCTCCTTCGGCTTTTGAGCATGGTCCTGCCACACTGCCCCCAGAAAGTTGCCCTGCAGGGAATGCGGCCCTTTGGTTGAAAACTCCTCCCTATCCCCTGATCGCTTTGGCGGCTGACTGATTTGCTTCTCCCCATTCGCAGATTCCTTGAAGAAGACTATGCCGTCCAGGTCTCCATCAACGATTACCTGGATATCTACTGCCCACACTACGAGCAGCCGCTGGCAGTGGGGAGCCCGGAATCCTTCACTTTGCTCATGGTGGACGTTGAAGGCTACCGGGGCTGCTACGAGACACCGGGAGCCTTCAAACGCTGGGAATGCAACCGGCCCTACGCTCCTTACGGGCCGGTCCGCTTCTCGGAGAAAATCCAGAGGTTCACCCCTTTCTCGCTGGGCTTCGAGTTTCAGCTGGGCCATGACTACTACTATATCTGTGAGTTGGGCCTTTGGCAAGCATAGGAAGGTTCTGAGTCGACTTGAGGGCCAAATTGTACAAGGTTTTCTCTGAGAGAGAGTTATGAATGGGATTTAGTGCTGCCCCAAACTTTTATTTGATTTTCAATAATCTACCGTATTTTTCGCTCTATATAGGATGCACTTTTCCCCTTCCAGAAATTAAGGGGAAATGTGTGTGCGTCCTATGGAGCGAATGCAGGCTCCTTGGCTTCAGGGATAGCAAGGCGAAGCCTCTGAAACGCAGAGGGGGCACTCCCTCTGCGCTCTGGAGGCACTCCCTCCGCGCTCCGGAGGCTACGCGTTGCTTTCGCTGAAGCCTGGAGAGCAAGAGGGATCAGTGCGCACCGACCCCTCTCACTCTCCAGGCTTCAGCGATAGCCGCCTAAAGCCTTTGGAGTGCAGCGGGACCTCACGCTGCGCTCCAAAGGCTTCGGGTTCCTTTTGCTGAAGCCGGGAGAGCAAGACTCTCCTGGCTTCAGCAGAGAGGGAGAGCTGCGCAGCGCCCCTTCAGTGAAGTGGGAGGAGAAATGGAAGGGGCTCCGTTTCTCCTGCCGCTTCGCTGAAGGGGTGCTGAGCAGAGAGGGGGAGATTTTTTTTTTCTTGTTCTCCCCCTCTAAAACAAGGTGCGTCCTCTGGTCAGGTGCGTCCTATAGAGCGAATAATACGGTACATAAAAACCCATTCCAAATCCAAATGTTGAAATTACTCTGAATCTCCTGGCTCCCCCCGCCTCGAAACCCTTCCATGGGCCCTATTGATCCTATTTTCAACTGCATATCACTACTTCTCCCATTTTTTAATCTTTCTAAATTATCCATACATACCGTTCCATTACAACTGTATTTTTAAAAGATCTTGTCTTCTTGGTCCCTGAGCTTCGTAGTTAATTTTGCCATTTCGGCAAACTTTTAATTTATAAGTTTTGGGCTGGGTTTTGCAACAGAAGATAGAGTGAAGCAGCATTTCTGTGTGTGTAAGGTTTTTTTTTTTTGGGGGGGGGAGGTTTTTTAAAAAATGTATTTATTTGTATTCAAATGTATTTCTTGATTTAGTAAATTTATATCACGCTCTTGATCCAAAGGCCACACAGAGGGTTTAAAATATGGTGTGTTTATCTGTTGCATTTATATCCCACCTCTTTCTCCAGGGAGCTCAAGGTGACACAAGTATTCAGAAATAATAGCCCTGTTTGGACAGTGGCTAAGCTTTGGGTGCTCCTCTGAACTCTTTCTGATAATCTGTGAATTTAACCTCACCCATTCGTTGCTATGGCATCTGTGACTGAGCCCTAAACCTGCCCTTGACCGCCTATGTGGTATAGTGGTTAGAGGGCCGGACTGGGGCCTGGGAGACCTGGGTTCAAACTTCCATTTGGTCACAAACTCATTGAGTGGCTCTGAGGTCATTTCTCTCTCTCTGCCTCACTGGGTTTTTGCAAAGATTAAATGGAGGGGGGGCAGCGACACCTTGTTCCCTTCCTTGAGCTGGATCAGGCCAATGGTCCATTTAGGCCAGCATCCTGTCCAACAAGATGCCTCTGGGGAACCTGCAAGCAGGATTTGAACACAGGAGCCCTCTCGCATCTTGTGGTTTCCAGCAAATGGTATTCAGAAGCCTCCAACTGCAGAGGCAGAGCTCAGCCATCGCAGCCAGTAACCATTGACAGCTTTCTCCTCCGTGAATTTGTCCATTCCTCTTGTAAAACTATCCAAATTGGTGGCCATTATTGCCTTCTGTGGGGGCGAGTTCCGTCGTTTAACCATGTGCTCCCCCCAAAGGGTTATGGGGGCTGTAGTTTGGTGCTGGGAGGTTTGACTTTCTTGCATTCTAACCCCACTCTGTCTCTCTTATCTCTGGGTCCTTTCCCTCCCCATAGCTATCCCCACCGCAGAGAGTCCCGGACACTGCTTGAAACTGCGGGTTTCAGTTTGCTGCAAGACAACCAGTGAGTCCATCTATTGTCTGTCCGACTTGTTCATCAGCAGGGATTCCCCTGCCGCCGCCGCCGCCCCCCCCCCCGGGTACAGAGAACCAAGTAAATAATCCAGACAGAGAAATTAACTGACCTATGACACCTGAATTGTTCAGCAATCGCTTCTCCAATAAGGACCAGGAGAAAATTCTGAAAAGCCAACCTGGAGATCAGGGATAGGAAAACCTCAAGCCAAATGTGGCCCTCAAGACCTCACTCTCTGGCCCCTAAGACTCTCCCTAAGCCACACCCCTTCACTGGCCCAACCCTCCCTGAATGTTTTTGCCTGGCTGGAAAATGCCCTTGATCTCTGTGTGTAGAAACTAGTCTAGTGTACCAAGGTAAAAATTTGCATTTATTGCCCCCGCCTCCTTTTCCCTGTGGCCCTGCCCACTACTGGTGTGCGGCCCCCGGAAGCTTGTCCAGAACAGAATGTGGCCCTATATCTGCAGGTTTCCCTGCCCCTGATTTAGATAATGGGTGTTCCACTTTAGCTAGATCTGCTTTCCTTAAATGTATATATATCGAGGGGGAAACTCGTCAAGGACCGGGAGAGGAAGCTTGGTCCTGTCTGCGCCTTCTGAACTGACCCGTTCGTTTTTATTCTAGCCGTAGAGCCTGTGACGGAGGGTCCCAAATCTCAACCACGTGGGAGAGGCAGCTCCGAGGGTGAGTGGGGCTCGGGCAAGGGGGTGGCAGCAAGGCGGTTTGTTGCATTTAAAGCACAGGGGTGGGGGGGGGGAAGTGCATGATTTTAAAAAGGCATCCTCAGTGTGCCTTGTGCTTTACTGAGGAATATGACAAACAGGACAGTTCTCTTCCTCAAGGAGCTTACAATCACACATTTCTGTGTCCTTGACAAAGACAGAGGAGGTGATAGGAAGGCAGCCGAAATGTACACTGACTGAGTAGATCTAGCTGATGCATTCTTAGGCTTCAATCCAGTCTGCAATGACAGCAAAAAGGTTGCCAACTGACCCTTAAAAACCAGCCTGACCGCTCCTGTGCCTTGAGCAAAATAGTGGTAGCTCCCAACTGGCCAGCGAAGCTTTTATGTATTATTATTTGTTTCATTTATATCTCACCTTTTCCCCCAAGGAGCTCAAGGTGGCATATTTATGAATCTTCCCCTTCCCCATTTTATCCTCACAACAGCCCTGTGAGGTAGGTTAGGCTGAGAGGCAAGCATGGTTGGTTGGGGATTTGAACCCTGGCCTCCGAGGTCCTAGACAAACACTCTTGACTTTTACACCACACCTCGAACACAGAGCGGGAACTTATCCCCTCAGGCTAAGAGTGTGTGCGGCGTGTCTCAAGCTGGTGTTAATAGGTGTTGTTAAAACTTACAGGAAAGTTGGCAACCCACTCAGGTGTTCTGCCAAAGAGTTTACAGACGCGGAAGACAGTTTTGAGGAAGGAGGGTGGTGGGGAAGATTGGGAGGGGGGAGGGAGGGAGGGAGGGAGGGAGGAGAGAGAGAGAGAGAGAGAGAGAGAGAGAGAGAGAGAGAGAGAGAGAGAGAGAGAAAGAGAAGATTAGCACCAAATATTCCAAGATAGATAGATAGATAGATAGATAGATAGATAGATAGATAGATAGATAGATGGATGGATGGATGGATGGATGGATGGATGGATGGATGGATGGATGGATAGATAGATAGATAGAAGATTAGCACCAAATATTCCAAGATTTGGCAAATCACCTTTTTGGAAAATAAAATATTGCACAAGCTGGAGGTTTTCAGGGGCCAAAAAGGCTTGAGATGGCCTCCTTGGCATTTGATCCAATTTTATTTTATATACAATCACCAAGGCTCCAGGTACCCACAGGTCTATGCGATTGTCTCGATCTACCGCTGTCTGAAGTTATTCTTTATCTCCCTTTTTGAAATAAAAACATGTACCTGTTTTGATTCAGACCACGGAGCCTTTTGCAATTATAGGCCGCACACCCTTTTCCTCTTGGCATGTGTTATTATTGACGCAGTAAATCACACTGCTGTATGCTATGCTTTTTTATTGGCAATTGTGACAGTGTACCTTTTTTTAAACAACTAATGTTTCTTCATTTCTTGAAACCTGTTTGTTATTAGAGTTCAGTTTTAAGAAAACGGGGGGAGAAAGGAAAAGGAAATTAGAACTAGGCAGGACTTTTGAGGGTGGAATTGCAGGGATAAGGGGTAGCGAGTGACTCACATCACCCCTGACCATCAGGCAATTGCAGCTGGGGATGGTGGGAGTTGGATCTGAAAACATCTGGGGATTCATGAGTTCCCGCTTTATACCTTTGTAAGTGCATTTAATATGGTCCCTGATTGGCTGGGCCGTTGGTTGGGCCGAAGGTTCTCCACATCTCTGCCTATTTGGTACCTACTGGTACCTCCCATCATCCAGCCAAGGGCCTTCTGGCAGTTCCTTCACTGTGAAAAGTGAAGCCACGGGGAACCAGGCAGAGGGCCTTCTCGGTGGTGGCGCCCACCCTGTGGAACACCGTCTCATCAGATGCCAAGGAAATAAAAAACTACAGTGGAACTTTGGTTGTCAAACGTTTCGGAAGCCGAACATTTCAGAACCCAAACGCCAACAACCCTGAAGTGAATGCTTCCATTTTCGAACGCACCTCGGAAGTCAAACGGCTTCCGAGGCACATTTCTCCATTTTTAAAAAAGGAATCTGCCAACCGGCAATTGCGCCTCGGTTGAACATTTCAGAAGTCGAACGGTCTTCCGGAACGGATTACGTTTGACAACTGAGGTTCCACTGTATCTGACTTTTAGAAGCCATTTCAAGGGAACTCTGTATAGGGAAGTTTTTAATGTTTGATGCCTTATTGTGTTCTTAATATTTTGCTGGGAGCTGCCAAGAGTGGTTGAGGCAACCCAGTCAAATGGTCATAACACACAACAACAACAACAACAACACCTGCCCGTTTTTTTCCTCTGTCCTCCCCACACAGATGCCGCTGTAGCCCCCGGACGTAGCTCTGCCCCTTCCTGGTCCAGCGGGGCCTGCTTGGGGCTGGCTCTCTTACCCTTCCTGTGGCTCTGACCCCACCCCCGCCCCCAGGGCCGGGGACTCTTAAGAGGCTCCAGGCCGGGGTGAGGAGCGAGGGCGGTGCTTGGTCCTCCTCGTCCCCCACTCGCAAGGATGCTGGATTCCTCACTTGGCACTTTAGAACTCAGAGGCGATGTACTGGTGGGCCTCCTTCACAGCCGGATCCCTTGCTCCTCAGAGATGAGCTGAATTCCCAGATGCTGCGTCAACCCAGCCAAAAGGGGGCAGGACACCCCCATAAGTCTCAGTATGCCCACCCCCTTCTCCGTTTGGATCCACTGAAGCAAGAAGAAGACCTTTGGCCTGGAGGTAAGGCTTGGAGCAGGCAAGGTGGTGGTGGGCCAAGGGGGAAAACCTTTTGGCTAGACTACTACAATGCTCTCTATCTGGGGCTGCCCTTGATGTTGGTCCAGAAGCTGCAACTGGTGCAATATGCGTCAGCTCAACTGCTCCCTGGGAAAGGATACCAGCAATGCATTACCCCACTGTTGAAAGAATCGCCCTGGCTGCAAATTGGTGATGAGGCTAAATTCAATGTGCTGGTTCTGGTGCAGAAAGCCATCTACAGCATGGGACCAGGATGTCTGAAAGATCATCTTGCCCCTTATATACCGTATTTTTCCTTCTATAACACGCAGATTTTTTCTCCTAAAAAGGAAGGAGAAATGTCTGTGCGTGTTGTTGAGCGAATGTGTGGTCCCTGGAGCCAAATAGTGCAAGGGGAGGCAAAAAAAGCAGGCAAAAATCAAATTGCGCGTCTCCTAGAAGGGAAACCTGAAAGAGGAAGCGGCTGCTTTCCGGCATTCTGCCTCAGGGTCTTACTGCCCACCCACCTCTGTTTCCTTGCTGTGTTTGCTCAAACGGAACAAAGAGCAGAGAAAGCCCCTCCCCTCCAGGCAAGCAGAGGGGAAAGCTGAAAACATGCAGAAGGGGGAGAGAGAGAGAGAGCGCTAGCTGGCTGGCTTGGGTGGGTAGGTGAGGGAAAACTTTTGCCTTCCTTTCCTCCCTACCCCTCTCCTGCATTCTTAGCCAGCTGCTTCTTTGCACACCCCTCTCCTGCTCCTTGTCCCTTCTGTGTTTTTCCTTCCCTCCCCACTTAAAATGTGGTTAAAAAGCATGGATCCACATGGATCCTCAGGATCTTTGCATTGGGTCAGCCCAAATTCACCATCAGATCACATAGCATGTCCATGGCTACAGCCTGCCCCCCAAAAATCACGCACCCACTGTTGCCTGGGGCTGCAATGGTGCAAAAATGTGGTTAAAAAGCATGGATCCACATGGATCCTAAGGATCTTTGCATTGGGTCAGCCCAAATTCACCATCAGATCACATAGCATGTCCATGGCTACAGCCTGCCCCCCAAAAATCACGCACCCACTGTTGCCTGGGGCTGCAATGGTGCAAAAACGTGGTTAAAAAGCATGGATCTACATGGATCCTCAGGATCTTTGCATTGGGTCAGCCCAAATTCACCATCAGAGCACATAGCATGTCCATGGCTACAGCCTGCCCTCCCAAAATCACGCACCCACTGTTGCCTGGGGCTGCAATGGTGTAAAAACGTGGTTACAAAACATGGATCCACATGGATCCTCAGGATCTTTGCATTCGGTCAGCCCAAATTCACCATCAGAGCACATAGCATGTCCATGGCTACAGCCTGCCCCCCCCAAATCACGCACCCACCGTTGCCTGGGGCTGCAATGGTGTAAAAACGTGGTTACAAAGCATGGATCCACAGGGATTCTCAGGATTTTTGCATTGGGTCACCCCAAATTCACCATCAGATCACATGTCTGTGGCCACAGCATGAAGCACAAAAATGATACATCCACTGTTTCATTCAGAATGTTTTTTCCCTTGTTTTCCTCCTCTAAAAACGATGTGCGTGTTATGGTCAGGTGCGTGTTATAGAGCGAAAAATACGGTAATCAATGGATCACTGTGCTTTCCAAGTGAAGGCCGCCTGTAGATATCATCTTATTAGGAGGTCTTTCCCCAACTCTGGAATTCCCTCCCAGTGAATATTAGGCACTGTTGTCTTATCGGCACCTTCTGAAGACTTTCTTGTTACAGATACAGTGGTACCTCGGGTTAAGTACTTAATTCGTTCCGGAGGTCCGTTCTTAACCTGAAACTGTTCTGAAGCACCACTTTAGCTAATGGGGCCTCCTGCTGCTGCCGTGCC
The DNA here is from genome assembly GCF_951804945.1 of Podarcis cretensis. Taxonomy (NCBI): domain Eukaryota; kingdom Metazoa; phylum Chordata; class Lepidosauria; order Squamata; family Lacertidae; genus Podarcis; species Podarcis cretensis. Next base: position 10,414,362 of record NC_137186.1, read on the forward strand.
GCCAGAGCACAATTTCTGTTCTCATCCTGAAGCAAAGTTATTAACCTGAAGCACTATTTCTGGCTTAGCGGAGTCTGTAACCTGAAACGTATGTAACCTGCAGCGTATGTAACCTGAGGTACCACTTTATAAAGATCCTAGCCTGCATCTGTATTGGAATTGTTTGCAATGTTTTTGTTTTGTTTTGTTTTATCCCTTGCTGCTTACCGCCCTGGGCTCCTTTGGGAGGAAGGGTAGGAGAGAAATCATCTAAAGAAATAAGAGTTTAAATAAAGCCATAACAGTAGGACCATGAAGGATATTGACTCTGGCCCCCTCATTAATGCAGGATCTACAATGTAGGTTACAGCTACAGCATGGATGGGAGATCCTGCAGCCTTCCCAGAGGATGCTGGACTCTGACTCCCAGCAGTTCCAGCATAACCAGTCGGCAGGGATGTTGGGAACCCAGCAACCTCGGGGTGTGCCAAATGTTCCCCACACTTGAATTGGAACCATGAGGACTGGAATCTTACTTTTTTTCTGGAAGAACTGAGGTAGCTCAGTGCATTTGCTTTGCAGGGTTTCTAGGTAGAGAGACCTGCCTGAAACCCTGGAGGGTTTCTGCCGGTCAGAGCAGACAGTATTGAGCTGGGCAGTCCACCATCCTTGACCGATGGCCATGCTGGCTGGGGCTGATGGGAGTTGGAGTCCAGCAATCTCTGGGCGGGCCACAGGTTGCCTGTCCTTGATATACAAGTGGACACAGGTTGCGAACGTGATCTTTGTGGGAAGCATGTTCACAATGCGCTGCGTCTGCGCGGGTTGCGATTTGGCACTTATGCGCAAAGCACGATTTAGCACTTCTGCGCATGCGCAAGCGCCGAAACCTGGAAGTAACCCGTTCCGGTACTTCCAGGTTTGGCGCGGTATGCAACCCAAAATCGCGCCTATAACCCGAGGTATGACTGTACAGAGTTCCTTAAGAGGTGAACAAAAAGAGTAGGATTTCAGAATTTGGAGGTCTTGAGAGGCCATCTCTCCTGACCTCATGCTTGGCGCAGGGATCTCACAACGTTCAACATCCTTGACGGCCGTCCACCCACCCTCTGCTTAAATAAATCCAGGGAAGACGAGTGTGCTGGTCTCGGGGGCTAACCGAGAGGCAAGGTCCAAGTCCAGTCCGAGGTCAGGGGTCCGGTATGGAGGTTGTCTGTCAAAGGCAAGGCGGGGTCCAAAGCAGGGAGTCGGGTGAGGTCAGGAACTCTGGCAGAAGAGCAGGGCAGGAACAGGCTACCAACAATGTTGCTCCCGCAACCTGGGACTGGGGCTGGCCGGCTTTTATCTGCCCCGAGGCATAGGGCAGCCCCGGTCCACAGGTGACTCGCCTCTCCTGGCCTGGAGGTGAGCACTCCTCCTGCGGGAACTTAGTTCCGTCCGCCTCTCTGCCCTGAGCCTCTGCAGCTCAGGAGAGGATGGAGGGTTACCGGACCCAGAGGCAAACTCAGCTTCCCCTGACAGGGCTGAGAGTGGAGCACCTGCAGGCAATGGGTCCTCCATCACCTCCGGAGCCAGAGCAGACTCAGCTGGTGTCTGCACCTGAGGATCCAGCACAGGTGAGGACCCTTCAGGCTCAGCCCCAGCCCCGGCTCAGCAGGTTCTGGAGGGGGGGACTCCTGTGCAGGCTGGGATTCCTCAGGTTCAGCCTCTGAGTCTGAATCCCAGCCTGTCACAGCGAGCTTGCCGCTTCTGGAGTTGGCCTGCTCAACTGTCCGACATCTCTTGCACATTTGGACATTTAACTCGTTTATTTCGACTGTTTAGATACAGCTTAACTGCAACTGCCTTAGGGTGGCGCACAGGTAACTCAACAACACGATAAACATTTATCCAAAAGGCAGCTTAAAACTGTAAGATCAGAATTCGGTTAAAATGCTTGCTGGGTTTTGTTTTGTTTTTTGAAATTAAAGAGGCTTCAGGAAGGTCAACCGGGGAAGGAGGCCTGTCTGATCTGGGCCGGGAGGGAGTTCCATAGAACTAGGGTCCACAATATGGAACGCTCAGCTCCTGATGGATGCAAACTGTGCATATGAGCCATAGAGGCCTGCTAATAGAGGCTCCTCAAAGACCTCCATGATCGGGCAGGGATATAAGGATTTTGGGGGAATGGCTTCACGGGTCGATTCTCCTCTGCCCTGGGGGCTTTTCCCTCCCTAAATATTTTTTGGGTATACAGTGGTACCTCAGGTTACATACGCTTCAGCTTACATACGCTTCAGCTTACAGACTCTGCTAAGCCAGAAATAATGCTTCAGGTTAAGTACTATGCTTCAGGATGAAAACAGAAATCGTGCTCTGGCGGGGCTGCAGGAGCAGGAGGGCCCCATTAGCTAAAGTGGTGCTTCAGGTTAAGAACAGTTTCAGGTTAAGTATGGACCTCCGGAACGAATTAAGTACTTAACCTGAGGTACCACTGTACCTGCAAGGACTGAGGTTCCACCCCATGCCTCTTGGCAATCTCTCCCTCTTCTTGTTCGACGGTGCTGTTTTGACTGTGTGTAGGGACCAGCGCTAACCTCTGAACCTTGGAAATAGCCAGTGGGTAGGTGGGGTGGGGGGAGATAAAGCAAGATTAAAACAAGTGGACAACAAACAGCCGCAGAACTGCTGAGCTACTGGCAACAGGACATTAGGAGGGAAGGGACAAGGCAGAAAATTACAGAACAAATCACATAATCTGCGGAGGCGGTTCAAAATCAAATAACCGAACCATGAAAATGTCAGAAGCCAATATGAAAGACCGGGAGGAGGCGTGACCATTCGTGTCAGCAAAGGGCACTAAAAACATGGGTAGTGTCTGTGTATCGGCCGCAGCTCAGGGACAGAGCAGCTGCTTTGAATGCTGAAGGTCCCCGGGTCAGTCCCCAGGTGAGGCTGAGAATTGGCCCCTGCCCGGAAACCCGGAGAGCCGCTGCCAGTCAGTGTAGACAGTATGGAGCTAGATAGACTCTTGGTGTAAGGAAGCAATCATATTTTTGTCAACCTGCTGGTGACAGTCAGATAAATTGAATTTGAGGGGGCAAATCTCTGGTCGTGTGCTAATGTGGGGAGCTAAACAGAGCACCCATGTTCAGACGCAGTCTATCTCCCAGGCAACAGAAGGAATGGTCTGACCCAGCCTTCTTAATGTCTGTACATTCCTCAGTAATAATAATAATAATAATAATAATAATAATAATAATAATAATAATTAATAATTTTATTTATATCCCGCCCTCCCCAGCCGGAGCCGGGCTCAGGGCAGCTAACAACAATAAAACAGTGCAACATTCTAAAAACATTTCATTATAAAAATTAATTAAAATCAGATTGATGGCAACCATAAGCTTAAGTTCTGTAAAGATTGCCAAAGGAGGGAGACAGGCTGCACCCTGACCAAAGGCCTGGTGGAACAGCTCTGTCTTGCAGGCCCTGCGGAAAGATGTCAAATCCCGCAGGGCCCTAGTCTCTTGTGACAGAGCGTTCCACCAGATTGGAGCTACAGCCTAAAAAGCCCTGGCTCTGCTTGAGGCCAGCCTAACCTCTCTGTTGCCTGGGACCTTCAGGATGTTTTTATTTGAAGACCGTAAGGTCCTCCGTGGGACATACCGTGGGCGGTCCCGTAGGTACAAGGGTCCTAGGCTGTATAGGGCTTTAAAGGTTAAAACCAGCACCTTAAACCTGATCCTGTACTCCACCGGGAGCCAGTGCAGCTGGTATAGCACCGGGTGAATGTGATCCTGCAGCGAGGACCGCATAAGGAGAGGAAGGAACTCTGCACATGCTTCAAGGCAGCGTTTGGGTTAATGGTCATGTCACGGGGTCGGGGGTCGGTCTGAAGCCAGGTTGTGGGGAAAGGGCTTGGTAGTTGAGCCCCCCTGGTCTGCCTCTTAACAGGATCTCTCTTGTTCCCTTCCCTACAGGAGTTGATTCTCCACGGTGACATTCCTGCCGGAGGTCAGGTTGACCGTTTCTGGTGACTGCGGTGCTGTCGGAACAGGGATTTTCCAGCTCGCCAAAAAGACTCAGATTTGGTTTTTGGGGAAAGTGGCATGGAATGGGGGGGGGGAGTGGGGGAGAAACTGAAATATCTCTTCTGCAGCGCAGCAAAGGACTCGCAATATTTGTGTCCAGGACTGTTGATATGCCAAAGATGGGGAGAGACACTTTGCAGTCCGTGACACTCGAAGCTCAGCTGCTTTAAAAACGGGGGGGCATCGACTTCTCCCCCCCCCCCCGCCCCTGTTTTATGTCTCTGTCAAGCTCGGCTTCTCTCTCTCCCCTGCCCGGAAGCAAAAAACTGGACTGTGTCAGGCCCCCCCCCCCCCGCCACCTCCCCCCACCTTGTGTTCTCGGCGAGAACGGCCATGATGACGCCTGCGCTTTTGTCTTCTATGAAGACGCTTCCTCGGTGTCACCGATTCCTGGTTTATGACTTCTTCATTTTAAATATGTTGGGGTCGTCCCCCCCCGCCATTAATTGTCAGTGACTGAGCCAAATGATAAAATTGTTTCGGAAACTCTGCCCCCTTTCTTTCTGTCCCCGGGACGTATCTCCCTATTCCTCCACCCCCACTGAAGAGTCGGAAGGGGCATTGGGGAAACTTAGGATATCGGGATGGCGGGACTGGGAGAGCTGTGTGGCTGGTGGGATGTGGAAGTCTTGGCTGCTGGGTTGGGGATGCAGGAGCAGCAGCTGAGATTTCGTATGGGGGGGGCAGGGAACCTCAGGCCCGTGAGCTGGATGCGGCCCTTTGGGGGCCGTCTCCCTCTGGCCCTCAGAACTCTCCCCGGCCCACGCCCCTCAGTGCCCTGGCATCGCACCCTCTTTTGGGTGCTTTTGCCTGAACTGAATTTCCCTTGGACTCTGATCATGCCCTTCGGTTGCAGGATAGAGAAGGTTTTGTGTCGGTGTGTGCTAAAAGCAGCCTACTGTAAAGGTGAAGGTAAAGGGACCCCTGACCATTAGGTCCAGTCGTGACCAACTTTGGGGTTGCGGCGCTCATCTCGCTTTATCGGCCGAGGGAGCCGGTGTACAGCTTCCGGGTCATGTGGCCAGCATGACTAAGCCATTTCTGGCGAACCAGAGCAGCGCACGGAAACGCTGTTTACCTTCCCGCCAGAGTGGTACCTATTTATCTACTTGCACTTTGACGTGCTTTCAAACTGCGAGGTGGGCAGGAGCAGGGACCGAGCAATGGGAGCTCACCCTGTCGCGGGGATTCGAACCGCTGACCTTCTGATCAGCAAGTCCTAGGCTCTGTGGTTTAACCCACAACGTCACCCACGTCCCTTGCAACCTATTGTATAAAGGCACAATTAGCATTTGTTGTGCCACCCTCTTTGGCTACTGGCCCGCCCACCATGCGGCCCCCCAAAAAAGTTTCCTAGAAGGGAATGTGGCCCCTAGGGCTGATAAATATTCCCCACCCCTGTTGTACAGGGGCTGCTTTCAGAAAGTCAGGGGGTGCGTTAGGCAAGAAATCTGAACTTGCGTCCCTTCAGTTTTAGGCTGGGAAAGGGTGAATTGGGGGTGTTTCTCCCCCTCGGATGCTGGCGGGTGCGTAAAATGGTGGCAGTGGGAAGCTTAAGGGCTCTTTTGTCATGAAATCCGCCATTTTTTCCTTCCAGTTGTAGCCAGACCTCTTCCCCGCTCCTGTCCAGTAACCTTAAAAAAATGGAATTAGCAAACAGAGGTCATCTGAAGGGGACTGGACTGCCTGTAACCTGAGGAGGAAGGGGCATAGCTCTGTCACAGAACATCTCCTTTGTGTGCAGAGGGTCCCAGGTTCAATCCCCAGCGTCTTCAGGTAAGGCTGGGATTGTCCCCCAATCCAGGGCCGGCCCTACGATGAGGCAGATTGAGGCAGCTGCCTCAGGTGGCAGGTGCTGGGAGGGGACATAGCTGCAAGTGCCATGTGGTCTGCTGCCCTCAATTGCAGTGGAAGACGCTTTTTTCTCACCAGCGTCAGAGTAAGATTCAACTCCCAATCAAACTAGCTTCTGTATGTGCCTTGGGGGAGGGCGCCATTTTGTTTTTCACCTCAGGCAGCAAAATGTCTTGAGCCAGCCCTGGTCCCTACTGTCTGAAACCCTGGAGGCCGCTGCTGGTCAATGCAGGCTTACCGAGCTAGACCCAATGGTTTATCTCTGTATCAGTGGCAGTGGTGATTGCAGATGGTTCTCTGCTGGATTGGGGACCCTAAAACATTGCTGGACTCCGGCTCCCATCAGCCAGTGGCCAAGAGTGGTGGGTGCTGGAGTCCAGCCATATCTGAAGGTACCGAACTACAACATTTGCATTGCAGAGGGTTGGACTGGATGGCCTTAGGGGATCCCTTCCAAGTTTACAATTCTGCGATTCTATGACTACCATCTGCCCTAGCCAGCACGGCTGGTGTTTCAGAGATTACAGGAGTTGTAGTTCAGCAGTTTATGGAGTACCAGTTGGCGGTGGTGCGAAGGCTGTTGCGTGCAGGGCCTGCCTCTGTCCCAGCAGCGATTGCAGGGGGTCTTGCGAGAGGACGTCCCCTCCTTTAAGGCAGGCACCAACGATGCCAACTTCTGAAATCAGGCCCAGAACTCCGTGCGGGGCAGAAAAAAGAGGTCTCTGGCGTCACTCTGCTCCGTTTGGCTCCCTTTTGTTCTCTTCCGCCTCTTCTCCCCCAGCCACTCGGTACCGCGACCTTACAGGCGGGTGGGATTAATTGTAGTGTTTGATATTGAGATGTCAGGAAATGTCACGATGGAAGTTTTAATTACGGACCGCCTGCCAGCAATTAGTGTAGACGCCGCGGCGAGCCAGGCCCGGTGGGGGAACGGCGCCGGCACCGTGGCAACGGCTGACCCAGCCCATGCCAATCGGTTTCGTGTGCCGCCTCGCAGGGGCAGTGGGGAGGTCCCAGCTTCTGGCGGACAATGGAAAGCCCACTTTTGGGGGGCGAAGGACTCTGGACTGCCCGCTGGTCAGACGCAACGAGGCAGCCCACCTGCGGTGGCAGATTTTGAATGTGAACGAAGAGTGGAAGCCAGGCAGGTCTGACCCACGGGGCCCCATCCACCAGGAAGATCTGCACAAATCCCAGTTGACGTGAACATGTGCCATTATGCATATGCTGGTATTCTGCATCTTTTTCTTTTATGAGCACTACCATATCGTTGCAAAAAATTGCTTTTGGACAGAACTTAGCTTAACCCTCCAAAGCTGAGCAAGCTTTCAAGTTCATTATTTTATTATTATTTATTAAAGTTGAATACCGCCGTAGATCTCAGGGCGGTTCACAACATAAAAATGCCATTTATCAGGAACACTGGGCCCTGTTGAGTTTCAGGGGCTTCTGTGACCTGTGTAGCCCCTTCTCCCATGCATGGTGAGCGAAATTAGTAGGAAATTAGGTTCCCATCTGCATGATGTGCCCTATGTCTGCTCTGGGGTGTGGTGTTTAGCTCATGGGGAAGGGCCGTAACTCTCTGGTGGAGCTTCTGCCGAAGGCATCCTTCGCAATGGTCTGATTATGAGGCAACTTTCTATTTAAATCAGCCCTTTTTATTCAAAACCATGAGGACTAGACTCTTAACCATTGTATTTAAGAAAAGGGCCATAGGTCAGCTGTAGAGCACATGTCTTGCATTCTGAAGGCCCCAACTTTGATCCCCAGCATCTCCAGGTAGGTGTGGGGTCTCTCCCTTGCCTGAAACCCTGGAGCACCGCTGCCAGTCAGTGCTGACAGTACTAAGCCAGATGTGTCCTGGTGGCCTGACTCCTTCCTGAACAGGCAGCTTCCTGTTCCTGTTGCATAATCCATTTTCCCTTTCTTTCTGCAGAATTCGAACCCCTCCCACCCCTCGGCCAAACGTTAATAATTTACTTAATCCTGTGAACACGCATCTCGGAGCCGATATCCATCCCGCCAACCTGTAACGCAGGTGATTTTACCGCTTCCCCAATAGCGCATTAATTCTATTGCCTGATCAGCTCTCCCCGCCAGGAAGCTTCCCCTGATTTTTTAACCGGGATCGATTTCCCGAGCGCTTCTTGCCTGCTGATCCTCAATTGGATTGGGGAGGGGGCTGGAGAGGCCGTTTGCGCCCACGCACGGCACAAAAGCGGCCAGCCGCCAGCCGCATTCGCCTCCCCCTTCTCGCCGCAGACAGCCGTGCCCCCACCCTCCCCGGCTCGTACGCTTGTAGGATTTATCCCTCCTCGCCCCCCCCCGGCACCTTCGGCGCAGCGCGGTATAACTCTGGCTGACGTTAACGGCCCCTGCACCAACGCCACGCCTAAACGAGGCAATTAGAACCCCCGCCGCAAATCAAGGCTGCAGAATTAGTGTCGGCCGTAAAACGGCGGCAGGTGGCATCGCTAGGAGCCCGGGCAATTGCCGGCAGAAGCCTGCAAATCAACGAGGGTGGCCTGTGCTGCACAAATGTGGGCACGGGGACAGATTTGTGTGTGTGGCTTTTCCTTCCTTTTTCTTTTTTTACTGCCCCCTGATTAGAAAACCGGATCCCCCATAAACCTGCTTCGTAGGGAAAAAGGTCAGTGGGAGAGGAATAAGGACTGCAATGTCCTTGTCCTCTAGGGGGCGCTGGGGCAATAATAATAATAATAATAATAATAATAATAATAATAATAATAATGATGATGATGATGATGATGATGATGATTTTAAAAAATATTATTATTTGTACCCCGCCCATCTGGCTGGGTTTCCCCAGCCACCCTGGGTGGCTTCCACAAATTCCAAAAATACACTAAGATGTCACACATTAAAAACTTCCCTGAACAGGGCTGCCTTCAGATGTCTTCTAAATGTCAGGTAGTTTATCTCTTTGACATCTGATGGGAGGGCATTCCACAGGGCGGGTGCCACTACCGAGAAGGCCCTCTGCATGGTTCGCTGTAGCTTTGCTCCTTGCAGTGAGGGAACCGCCAGAAGGCCCTCGGCACTGGACCTCAGTGTCCGGGCAGAACGATTGGGGTGGAGATGCTCCTTCAGGTATACTGGGCCCAGGCTGTTTAGGGCTTTAAAGGTCAGCACCAACACTTTGAATTGTGCTCGGAAACGTACTGGGAGCCAATGTAGGTCTTTCAAGACCGGTGTTACGTGGTCTCAGCGGCCGCCCCCTGTCACCAGTCTAGCTGCCGCATTCTGGGTTAGTTGTAGTTTCCAGGTCACCTTCAAAGATAGCCCCACATAGAGCGCATTGCAGTAGTCCAAGCATGAGATAACCAGAGCATGCACCACTCTGGCGAGGCAATCCGCGGGCAGGTAGGGTCTCAGCCTGCGTACCAGGTGGAGCTGGTAGACAGGTGCCCTGGATACAGAATTGACCTGCGCCTCCATGGACAGCTGTGAGTCCAAAATGACTCCCAGTAAGTGATGGCAGCCCCATTCAGTCCAATGGAGCCCTGTGCAAGAGAATTTCGGTGTTTCCTGGCGGCTTTCTTGGTAAGATTGGACGCAGCTTATCTAGCCTGTGGGTTCAATGCCCAATGGCATCTCCTGGCTGCTCCCTGAAAGCTTTGGAGAGACGCTGCCAGCCAGTGCAGACAGTATTGACAAAAATCTGACTCAATCCTGTCTTCCTGTTGTGTTGGACCCTGCCACGCTTTCCCTCTCCCCCCTCCCCGTATCAGTTCTGCCTGCAGTGGAGCGTGGCAGCCTAAGCATCGGATGCGTGCTCCGGGGGCGCAGGAGAAGGGGGGGTGCGTTGTCGAGTGATGTGCAGCTGCAGCAGCCAAGGCTTGCCACGGCATGTTGATTTCACGGACCTTTATGTACAAATGCGGCTCGGTTTCCTCTGATCCCGCTCCAAGCGGCTTTGGAGGAGCTTGGCTGCCGCCACAAGTCGTCCCCGTTCCCAGCTGCCCACCCTGCCGAAGATGCAACAGGTGACGCCAGGCCAGGATCTGGCCCGTCAGGTACCCGGCAAACACCTGCCAATCAAAGAAGCACTAGGAAAGTCCCATCTCCACAGCTGGGCCACGTGGAGGATAAGAGAGCAATTGCGAGAGGGCTCTTGTGCTGGGATCAGTGCCAGATTTACGTATAAGCTAGACGAGCTATAGCTCAGGGCCCCACTCTCTTGGGGGCCCACAAAAAAATTAAAGGAAAAAACCTGGATGTACGTTTCCAAATTATAAGATAAAAAACAATTACTTTGATAAAATACATATTTTGTTATGTGCAAATGGCTTTAGATACCTATTAGGTCCATAAATTATTATATAGCATATATTCAACACAAAAAACAGTGACAATTTGTTGTTGACAAAGGACAGCTGGACATATAAAGGGCCCCATTACCTTCAGTAGCTTAGGGCCTCATCAGACCTAAATCTGGCCCTGGCCAGGATCCTGCTAGTGGGATTCTCTGAGGGGCTGTCTGCTTGGCCACTGTGGGAACAGGATGCTGGACGAGATGGGCCCTTGGCCAGGAGGATATAAATCATAGGGGTGCTTATGTGGCCCCCTGGGTTTTCCTCCTGGCCCAAAAGTTCCTCCCCATTTCATTTCCCCACCATGCAATATAGCAGGGATGAAGACACCGTATTCCCCCTGCACAATCCAGCCTCCACAGTGTTGTTGGGCTACAGCTTTCGCCATCTGTGACCATTGGGCATGCTGGCTGAGGGTGAAGGGAGCTAGAAGCCAGCAACATCCAGAGGTTCCCCCATGCCTGTGATAAACTAGACTTGCCAGGAGCCAGGGGTGGGGGAACTTTGCACGCCAAGGGCTGCATTTCCTTGTGAGTAATTCTTAGGGAGCTGGGAGTGGTGCCTGGGGGTCTTCCTCTCTCTGCCCCGCTTCCATTCACTTTCTTTCTGACACCCTTTCCTTTCTCTCTAACACATTCACCTTTTCCTCTCTCACCCCCCTGGGCTTCCCCCAAAAGGTTAGAGCTGATCACTTGCAGAAGAGTCCCCGCTTCCTTTTGTGTCTCACTTCCCGTCGACGTGAAATTATTTGATACCCCCACCTTTACTCTGACGAGCACAATGCGACATACAGTAGTACCTCAGTTCTCGAACGTAATCCGTTCCAGAAGACCATTCGAGTTCCGAAATGTTCGAAAACAGGCGCGAAGGGCTGTCTGCAAATTCAGTTGAGAAAATTGAAAAAATACACAGCGGAAGCCGTTCGACTTCCGAGGCGCATTTGAAAACAGAAACATTTACTTCAGGGTTTTCAGTGTTCGGGTTCTGAAATGCCTGTCAACAGAGACATTTGAGAACCAAGGTACCACTGTATAGTATATGATTCTCTCGCCATTTTTCCCTGCTCTCACAAGAACCTTGTGAAGTAGTTTAGGCCGAGCGACCAGGTGACTGGCCCAAGTTCACACAGCAAGCTTCATATCTGAAGAGGAGGGAGGAATTTGAACTCGGGTCTCTGTCAGATCCTTAGTACAGCATCTCACATTAGGCTGAGGCCCTTGGGCCCTAAGTTGCCCACCTCTGGGTGGTGCAAGGCTCTGACTGAGAGCATAAATTATTGGGTACAACTCACCCAACACCAGCCTGTCCTGCGCTCTTCCTATAGGGCACAACCAATGCTACGCTTCCAGATTTCTGTTCTCACTTGGTGTACTCTTTAAAAGAAAAAGAAAAAAAGATGATCACATTTGAACATCCCTGCCCTGAAAGGTAAGTTTGACACATATTGCAAGTACTTTGGCCAATCAACAACCCATTGCCACCCGTCCAAATACCAAATGATACCCTGAGGCAGGCAGTATCTCTTTTTATTAGGCATGCTTACATGCTGTGATTATTAGCAGGTGAAGCTGTTAACCAGGATAATTTTCCAGTTCCTGTGTATCAAATTGTTCTTAGGCCACATTCACACGATATGTGCACAGAATTATGATACCACTTTAGACAATCATGGCCTCGGCCCAAAGAATCCTGGGAATTGTAGTTTGTTGAGGGTGTTGAGAGCTGTCGGGAGACCCCTACAGTGGTACCTCGGGTTATGTACTTAATTCGTTCCGGAGGTCTGTACTTAACCTGAAACTGTTCTTAACCTGAAGCACCACTTTAGCTAATGGGGCCTCCTGCTGCCGCTGTGCCGCCGGAGCACAATTTCTGTTCTCATCCTGAAGCAAAGTTATTAACCTGAAGCAATATTTCTGGGTTAATGGAGTCTGTAACCTGAAGCGTATGTAACCTGAAGCGTATGTAACCCGAGGTACCACTGTATTCTCTTCCCGGAGCAGTTTAACAGTTAGTCCCTCTTCACAGGGGACTCTGAATTGTAGCTCTCTCTGAGAGGGATAGGGATCGCTAAGCTTCCTTAACAAGCTACATCTCCCAGAATTCTTTGGGGGAGGAAGCCATAGGGTTTTAAATGTATGGTGTGCATGTGACCTTTAAAGATGCAGTAGCAGGGGGGGCTGTTTTTTTGTTATTTTTAAGGCATCTCTTCCAACTGTGCCAAACCCAGAGTAGCTTGGCTTACAAACCTGGATTTGTTCTAGAGCATGGGTAGGCAAACTAAGGCCCAGGGGCCAGATCTGGCCCAGTCGCCTTCTAAATCTGGCCCTTGGATGTTCCAGGAATCAGCGTGTTTTTACATGAGTAGAATGTGTCCTCTTATTTAAAATGCATTTCTGGGTTATTTGTGGGGCATAGGAATTCGTTCCTTTTTTTTTTTCTTTCCCCAAAATATAGTCCGGCCCCCCACAAGGTCTGAGGGACAGTGGACCGGCCCCCTGCTGAAAAAGTTTGCTGACCCCTATTCTAGAGGGATTCCAGCATCTCGGATGTGGTATAAACTTTCCATCAAGGTGCTCTGGGAAACTTTGAACAGGCAGCACTCCCAATCCAGCCACAGATTTCCGCTCCTTAGTGCTGCCGCTGGTCAGCAAAGGGAACTGCAGGTGGCTTGAAAAGGAAGTGCCGGCCTCACAGCCCAGAATCCTCTGGTTCCTAGGGGGTCAGGTGACCAAGGGTGGCCAATCCCATTCCATGGACTGCTATAAAGTTCCAGGGCTTGTTGCTCTGACCTCAGTTCAGGGTGCTTTGGTGTTTGGAGAAGGTTGTTATGAGGGTCTCTCAGAGCGGCCCTCTGTTAAGCTTCCTCTCGGCCTACCCTGGCCTGCAATAACCTTTTAGCCTTACTGGAATTGCCTTACTCTCTGCTCTTTGCTTTTCCTCCAATGGTTGGAACCTGATTTTGCTCAAGTCTGGGACACCTGCCAGTGCAACTGGCAAAACCTGAGACTGTCCAGGAGGGCGGAGCCTGTGGCAGGGGAGGAGCTTGGTTGCGGAAGGGGTGGAGCCTGAAAGACCTGAGGGCGGAGCTCCTAGCAAACTGTTTCAATGCAAGCAACAGGTAGCTTGGGTTGCTATATTTTGAAAAGCAGAAAAAGAGGACATGTTTGCTGACTTCTGCTTTTAACTATGGATCGCTACGACAAGACTCATTTTACATACCCATGGAAAAGTGGTCATGTCCTGGAAAAAGAGGACATATGGCAATCCTAGCAGGGATGCATAAATTTGTCAGTTTGGGTGGCTCTCACTTTCTCAGTCTTCAGTTCGCCACATTTCTAGGTAAGTGCTTTTTTGTTTTGTTTTTTAAAGATGTTGCAAAATTCATTATGGGTGGCATCATGTCTCACTCAGAGTAAACCCGTTGAAACCAGAAGGGTTTAACAATCAATCCCTCTTCCTAGGAACTCTGGGAATTGTGGCTCCACGGGGAGAATTGGGTGGGTGTGTTTGCGTCTCGTAACAAGTTTCAGCACTCTTAAATAACTACATTTCCCTTATTTGGGGAGGAGCCATAACTGTTTAAAAATTTACTTTGCTTATTTCATAAAATTTACGTACCGTTTGATGGTTAAGATGTGGTGCCAGGCCTTTTTTTCAGCCGGAACTCAGTTCCGGCACCTCTCAGGTGGGCACTATTGCCAGTCTAAGAGAACAAGAAGAGGTCATGGTGAGTTCCGGCACCTCTTTTTCTAGAAAAATAGCAGTGGTGCTACATTTAGTGCTTTAAATATATGGTGTGAGTGCGGCTTTAAAGACCCCCTTCACCCACCACCCCTCATAAAACCATCAGTCCCAGAGCTGGTGGGTAGAGGAAGGCAGCAGTAGCCTTAGTACATTTAGGGAATTTCTGGACTGGATGGTCTGACTGTATAAGGCAGCTTCCTCTGTTCCTGTGGACACTGGTTTAACTAAACCAGCTTTCTAGGTTCTTATTTAAATTAATAATAATAATTTTTATTTATACTCCGCCCTCCAATTTTTATTTATACCCCGTTTTTCCCTCCAACGTCCTGAGACATAGATTCTCAAAGGGCCAAGCCCCCGCCATGTGCGAATGTGATAAGGAGACACCGGAGTCGCTCCAGCACATTATGTTCACTTGCCCCCTGTTTAATGTGCCACGGGCAAATTTGTTGGGATCAATCATACAGAAACTAGAGGGCACCCCACCAAAATTCCACCTTGCCCAAATCTTGCAGGATAAGGATACTCATACGACCCTGAAAGTGGCAAGGTTCCTGGTCGCTGTCCTTACCCAAAAGCGACGCCAAGGAGCACTACAAGCTAACTAAGGCGTAGTATGCCATTCTATTCTATAGTATTTTATTGTTATAGTGGTGCTTTAGTGGCTGTTTTCCCCACGTGCACAAGTTGTTATTTATGTCTCGTTTTTACCTGTATGGGCCTATGGCCGTAAATAAAATTACTTACTTACTTACCCCGCCCTCCCCAGCCAAGGCTGGGCTCAGGGCGGCTAACAAGCAATAATAAAAACAAATTGAATGAATACAACTTAAAAACAAAATTAAAATACAACATTAAAATATTGAAACCTCATCGCAGGAGGAGAAAGGAAAAGAAAAAAGAAAGAGAGGGAGGGAGGGAATCAAATTGGCTCCAAGCCAAAGGCCAGGTGGAACAACTCTGTCTTACAGGCCCTGCGGAAAGAAATCAGATCCTGAGACAGAGCGTTCCACCAGGCTGGAGCCAGTGTTGAAAAGGCCCTGGCTCTGGTTGAGGCTAATCTAACTTCCTTAGGGCCCGGGACCTCTAGGGTTTTGCTATTTATGGACCTTGAGGCTCTCTGTGGGGCATACCGGGAGAGGCGGTCCCATAGGTACGAGGGTCCTAGGCCGTGAAAAAGGTAAAGGACCTTTGGACGGTTAAGTCTTATTCAACATCTTTATCAACGACTTGGTTGATGGACTCAAGGGCATCCTGATCAAATTTGCAGATGACACCAAACTGGGAGGGGTGGCTAACACCCCAG
This sequence comes from Podarcis cretensis, assembly GCF_951804945.1. NCBI lineage: Eukaryota > Metazoa > Chordata > Lepidosauria > Squamata > Lacertidae > Podarcis > Podarcis cretensis. The sequence continues at coordinate 10,429,652 of NC_137186.1, forward strand.
AGGACAGGATCACACTTCAAAACGACCTTGACAGATTAGAGAACTGGGCCAAAACAAACAAGATGAATTTTAACAGGGAGAAATGTAAAGTATTGCACTTGGGCAAAAAAAAATGAGAGGCACAAATACAAGATGGGTGACACCTGGCTTGAGAGCAGTACATGTGAAAAGGATCTAGGAGTCTTGGTTGACCACAAACTTGACATGAGCCAACAGTGTGACGCGGCAGCTAAAAAAGCCAATGCAATTCTGGGCTGCATCAATAGGAGTATAGCATCTAGATCAAGGGAAGTAATAGTGCCACTGTATTCTGCTCTGGTCAGACCTCACCTGGAGTACTGTGTCCAGTTCTGGGCACCACAGTTCAAGAAGGACACTGACAAACTGGAACGTGTCCAGAGGAGGGCAACCAAAATGGTCAAAGGCCTGGAAACGATGCCTTATGAGGAACGGCTAAGAGAGCTGGGCATGTTTAGCCTGGAGAAGAGGAGGTTAAGGGGTGATATGATAGCCATGTTCAAATATATAAAAGGATGTCATATAGAGGAGGGAGAAAGGTTGTTTTCTGCTGCTCCAGAGAAGCAGACACGGAGCAATGGATCCAAACTACAAGAAAGAAGATTCCACCTAAACATTAGGAAGAACTTCCTGACAGTAAGAGCTGTTCGACAGTGGAATTTGCTGCCAAGGAGTGTGGTGGAGTCTCCTTCTTTGGAGGTCTTTAAGCAGAGGCTTGACAACCATATGTCAGGAGTGCTCTGATGGTGTTTCCTGCTTGGCAGGGGGTTAGACTCGATGGCCCTTGTGGTCTCTTCCAACTCTATGATTAAACTGCTTCAGGCGCAACGGGACACCGTGACGGAAACCAGAGTGCACGGAAACGCCGTTCGTCTTCCCGCCACAGCAGTACTCATTTATCTACTTGCACTGGTGTGCTTTCGAACTGCTAGGTTGGCAGGAGCTGGAACAGTAACGGGAGCTCACCACTGTCGCGGGGATTTGAACCACCAGCTTTCTGATCGGCAAGCCCAAGAGGCTCAGGGTTTAGACCACAGCGCCACCTGCATCCCCATGTTTATTTCTAGGGAAAGGGCTGTAGGCCTCTCGCCCACTGGCACAACACCTGCTTTGCATGCAGAAAGTCCCAGGTTCAGTCCCTTGTGTCCTTCAGACTCCTCGTCTGAAACCTGGGAGAGCTGCTGCCCATCAGCATAGACAATACACTGGTACCTCTGGTTATGAACTTAATTCGTTCTGGAGGTCCGTTCTTAACCTGAAACAGTTCTTAACCTGAAGCACCACTTTAACTAGTGGGGCCTGCCACGCAATTTCTGTTCTCATCCTGAAGCAAAGTTCTTAACCTGAGGTAATATTTCTGGGTTAGCGGAGTCTGTAACCTGAAGCGTCTGTAACCTGAGGTACCACTGTACAGAACAAGATGGACCAAGACAGCTTCCTTTTTAAATCAGAACCTTGAGGACTAGCCTCTTACTTGGTTTTAAGGGGAAGACCATAGCTCATTGCTAGAGCATTTGCTTCGCGTGCTGACGGCGCCAGGTTCAATCCTTGGCCTCTAGGTAGGGCTGTGGAAATGACTCCCCCATTTGAAACCCTGGAGAGACGCTGCCAGTCAATGCAGACAACACTGAGCTGGGCGGACTGACTCACCAGAAGGCGGCTTCCCAGGTTGTTCCCATCTTGGTGTGTTTGTGCCTGGTTTCCTCTTCCCAGAGCTCTGAGCCACCGCTGCTGGCACTGTTGCCTGCCACTTCTGCCTTCTGCTGCAGCGAGCGAGAGTCACGTCCGAGGAGAGTTTTTATGGTTTTGCCTGCAAGCTGCACAGCCGGGCTGACGTAGGCCCCAGCAGCAGCAGCAGCACCTCCTCCTCCTTGCTCTTCCCCCGAGCCTCCTATGCAAGGTTGCTGCCTGGCGTGGATTTTTCCTTTTTTGCCAGGTGAAACTCGCCAGCCACCGTATACTGTAAGGCAAAAGAGACTCAATTTCAGGAACCGGCACAGGGTTTTAAAATAGGGAAATAGTAAATCCAGATTTATTTATTTTTTCAGGAGCAGGAGAGCAGGTGTGGATAATCTTTTCCGGCCTGAGGGCTGCATTTTCTTCTGGGGGGGCCACATAGGGGCAGAGGGGAAAGTGGGCATGGCAATGGGGGTAAATCTTAGCTTCGTTCAGTGAGCTAGTTTCTATAAATGCACGTCCCTCTCTGATCTCCATCCAGGCAAATAAGAAGCATGATCGTAGTTCAAGGGCACAGTCCATCCAGGCAGAAACACTCAGAGAAGCTGTGAAGCGGGGCTGGTGAAGGGGAAGGCCTGGGGGAGAGTCCTGAGGGCCAGGTTGATAGGTTCGGAGAGCCACATTTCAGGTTCCCCACCTGTGCTAAAGAGTATCATGTCTAAAATATGGTAACCAAGGGCTCAGGCTTAGCTAATAATTTCTTCTGGTTGGTTGCAGTGGCGTAGCGTGGGTTGTCAGCACCCGGGGCAAGGCAAGTAATTTGCGCCCCCTAACCCGTGGATTTGCGCCCCCTAACCCTAACCCCCAGATGTTGCGCCCGGTACGGCCGGCCCCCCCCTGCACCCCCCATGCTACGCCATTGGTTGGTTGCAACCCCTGGATATACAGTGGTATAACTTAATTCGTTCCGGAGGTCTGTTCTTAACCTGAGGTACCACTTTAGCTATTGCGGCCTCACGCCGCCGCCATACGATTTCTGTTCTCATCCTGAGGTAAAATTCTTAACCCGAGGTACTACTTCCAGGTTAGTGGAGTCTGTAACCCGAAGTGTTTGTAACACAAGATGTTTGTACGTGCTTGTCCCAAAGCTGAATAATAATAATAATAATAATAATAATAATAATAATAATAATAATTTTATTTATATGCCACCCATCTGACTTGGGTTGCCCGAGCCACTCCCAGCAAAGAGCACTCTGCCCATGTTCGGAAGACCTTCAGCAAGATCCCAAGGTGCATAAATTAAACCCTGGTTTGGGAGGCAAACTCAAGAACCTAAGAGCCTGCCGGATTAGACCAACGTCCAACTTAGTCCAGCCTCCTGTTCTCACAGTGTACAACCAAATGCCTGAGGGAAATCGACAAACAGGACCTGAGGACAAAAGCGCTCTCCCCTCCTGTGGTTTCTGGAAACTGATATTCAGAAGAATTGTTTCTTCTGACCGTGGAGGCAGAGCACAGCCTTCAACAGCTGTCTCTCCCATGAACTTAAGTGCCGCCATTTTAACTATGCGCTGTGTGAAGGGAGTTTATCTGTCCTGAACCTTCCTGCGTTCAACTTTGTTGGTTGCCCACAAGTTTCATTGTTTGAGAGAGGGAAGAAAAAAAACCTTTCTCTCCATTCCTTGCATGATTTTAGAAACCTCCACCATGTCACCTCTTACTTGCCTTCTCTCTAAACTAAAATATCCCACTTGAAATCTTGACGTTGAAGAAGAAGTTCGGGGCCTCAGCTCTGGTCAAGATCCAACTTTGTTGTAATGTTTTTTTTGTCTCCAACAAGAGTGTGTATTTGGGGGCAATCCTCCTTGTCGCATCTTTCTATTGGGTGGTGAGAGTCACGGATGGCATTCCTGCCTTAATGTGCAGATTTGAAAGCAGGGTTGCACAGAGCTCTTGGCCTCGTGGAGACGGACAGGCAGTGTGCCAGCCATGGATCGTGCCCTTTTCAGAAACTGGGCATGCCTCCCCGATCTTGCCATCCTGGAGAAGCAAGATTCTTCTAGTACAAAAGTGGCTCCCAAGCTACCTTTTGGCTTGTAAGGTCCAAAGCCAGAAGCTGCAGGCCAACTGGCGCTGGAGGAAGCCAGCAAATTTAGAGACTGTCTGGCAACCCAGCCAATACAGTGGTACATCAGGTTAAGTACTTAATTCGTTCCAGAGGTCTATTCTTAACCTGAAACTGTTCTTAACCTGAAGCGCCACTTTAGCTAATGGGGCCTCCTGCTGCTGTTGCGCCGTGGCGTGATTTCTGTTCTCATCCTGAAGCAAAGTACTTAACCCGAGGTACTATTTCTGGGTTAGCGGAGTCTGTAACCTGAAGTGTATGTAACCTGAGGTACCACTGTAATGGCTCTTGCTTACCTGGAAGGAGTGTGCATATGTAAAAACCTCTGGTTTTTGCATGGCTGCCTATAGCAAAGATTAAGAGGTGGTGCTGTTGCTCTGCCTACTTTTTGATTTGCCCTGCCCACCCCGGCATGTGGCCCCTGGAAGGTTGTCTGTGAAGGAATTGGACCACAAAAAAAGGCTTCCTCGCCCCAGGTCAGTTAACCGCTCTCCCTGTTAGGTGAGCTTCACCAGTTGAGTTCCTGCCTGGCACCCAACTGTTAAAAAGGGCCAGGAATATTCCTAGGGAGATTAAAAAAAAAAACAACAGGTAGGGAATCTTTCTCTCTCTTTCCCCCCTCCTCTCCCCTTCCCTCATCGGCTGTGGATGAGAAATGGCCTCAATAAAAGCTAATTGACGGCGGCTCCTGGCAAATCGAATTCTTCGGCCCCCGAATCAGGAAGATGGCTGCTTGCCCCCACCAGCCTGCGGCCGCCCAAATTGAATCTATTAAAGGTAAATTACGCCATGATGCTCCCTCCCTGCTCCCCACTGCTTCCTCCCCTCCGCCTCGCCTTTTTCTCTCTGCCTCGGGGCTTCCTCTTAATGCCACCCTGGGGAGATGTCTGGCCCAGAATCTGTAAATGAGACAGAAAGGGAAGGCAGGTTGGGGAAGAAAAGAAGGGGAAGGCGGTTGTGGCATATATGTGTGTGTGTGGTGAGAGTACTCTCACAGACAAAGGGCTCCCTGTGCTGTGAAGCAGCCACCCAGAAGCCTCTGGGCACGAAGGCAGACCCTTGTTTTTCATCCTTATCTCCTTCTGCTAGTACTTCTGGGGTAGACTGCTTCTTCCTCTGGAGGCTCTATTCAGGGACAGCAACTAAAAAGCCTGTGTGTGTGTGTGTGTGTGTGTAAGTATAAGAAAGAAAGAAAGAAAGAAAGAAAGAAAGAAAGAAAGAAAGACGGTTACAGTGGTACCTCGGGTTACATAGGCTTCAGGTTACATACGCTTCAGGTTACAGACTCCGCTAACCCAGAAATATTACCTCAGGTTAAGAACTTTGCTTCAGGATGAGAACAGAAATCGTGCTCCGGGGGCGCGGGGGCAGCAGGAGGCCCCATTAGCTAAAGTAGTGCTTCAGGTTAAGAACAGTTTCAGTTTAAGTACGGACCTCCGGAATGAATTAAGTACTTAACCTGAGGTACCACTGTACAAGCAGGGAGCAAAAGCAACAGCTCTTCCCCACTTATTCATCCCGTCACCTGCTGTTCGGAGATAAACTGCCCCTATACATGGAGGTTTAGCTATTGGGCCTTTTAGAGCTGTTGGTGCATTTATTTATGTACTTTGACATCAGCTTATTTATTTGATTTCACCTTTAAGACCCACTCCTTGTAAAATGTCTCTCGGTCATTTTGCGGTACCCTTCCCTACAAAAAAAACACCAATGATAAAAACAGTTACACACAATTTCCATATATAAGAGCAAATTCTCCCATGTAAAACTAAACTTCACATCCGATACATACATATAGCATTTATATGGCCTTTCTCCTGCAACAGACGCGGGAAGGTGAAATAAAAGAACAGCAAAATTTAGTGTGGTCTTTAAAAGCGTCTTCCTAAGTAATATGCACACAGCGTATAGTTAGGAATTTGCTGCAACTTGCATGGGCTTTTCAAGAGGACTGGACAAGATCATGGGTGGAAATAAAGCAGGATGTGCCTCTGGGTACCAGTTTCGGGGAGTAAGAAGTGTGGAGAGTTAGAAAGCAGAGGCCTTTCTCCTGGGCATGGTCGGCCAATTGGTGCCAAAGAAGGACAGAACTTTCTTTATGTATGCTACAACAGCAGCAAGAATACTTATTGCAAAGTATTGGAAGACACAAGATTTACCCACCCGGGAAGAATGGCAGATGAAGGTGATGGACTACATGGAATTGGCGGAAATGACTGGCAGAATCCGAGACCAGGGAGAAGAGTCTGTGGAGGAAGACTGGAGGAAATTTAAAGACTATCTACAGAAACATTGTAAAATTAATATTTGTTAGAAGGATGTTGGAATAATAATATATGATTTTAGCAGGAATGATATAAAGGATTTGGGAAGAACTGACTGTTAATTGGTGAAAGGAGGAAAAGTAAAATTACATTATATTAAGACAATTTACAGGACAAAAATTTTAAAAGAGGGAAAGGATTTGCTGAAATAGATAATCGACCTAGAATACAAAAAAGGGAGGTGTGAGGAGGTCAAGGAAACAAGCTAATGAAAGAATAGAAAGGAGATTTGATGCTTTTTCTTTTTTCTAATTTTGTTTGAGTTTAATGGGTTTTATTTTTCTGTTGTTGTTTTTTTCTTATATTGTGGTGTGTTGCTTGGTTTTTATTTAACGTGGTATGTTCATTTTTTCTTTTTGTAATTCTTGAAACTTTAATAAATATCATTTAAAAAAAGAAGAAGAAGTGTGGAGAGTTGTTGCTGCGCTTGGGTGCTGCTTGTGGGCTTCCCATCAGGGCAACTGGTCAGCTACTGGGAGAACAGGAAGCTGGACTGGATGGGCCTGATCCTGGAAGCTCTTCTTAACGTTCTTATGAATAACAATGAGAGAGGAGCGCATTTCTTTATGCCCTTCCTGTCCTTTGCTTTGGCATGATCCACCTGCAGGGCTTTTCTCGTCTTCCAATGGGTTTACAGTGACGGAGGGTTCCCGTAGAATCGGAGAGTTGGAAAGGATTCTGCGGATCATCTAGTCCAGCCCCCTGCAGCTGTCCCTTGAACCCGCAGCCTTGGCGCTGCTAGCACCGTATTCTAATATGGTTTATTAGAGCAGTGGTGGGCATGAGGGTGCCAACGTATTAGGGGAATTGCTTTGGGGGCAGGAAGCCTGCATCAGGCAAAACTCTGTTTAAAAAAGACTGGGAAAATGGGAGGCAAGAGAAACCGAAATGGACATACAGTGGTACCTTGGAAGTCAAATAGAATCCATTCCGGAAGTCCATTCAACTTCCAAAAAGTTCAGGAACCAAGGCGCGGTTTCCGATTGGCTACAGGAAGCTGCTGCAGCCAATCGTAAGTCACGTCGGGACGTTCGGGTTCTAAAGAACATTTGCAGACCGGAACAATACCTTCTGGTTTTCGATCATTTGGGAGCCAAAACGTTTGACTCCCAAGGTGTTTGAAAACCAAGGTATTTGCTCATTCCCTTCTGGGAACGCACCAGCAGTTTGGAACACTCCTTCCATCACCATGGGTCAACTTTGGCAAGTAGGTGAGGTCCACCCACCTGCCAATCACCCAATATTGTCATTTGGCCCACAGTGGAATGGGGAAATGGCCCAAAGGTCTCCCACCGTCGCATCATCAGAATGCTGCAAAAGTCTTGCACGAGGTGGGGAATGAAATCAAGCTGTCCTTGCTTCCCACAGTGGGCCGTCCAGATTCCTCCGCAAACCCCACAAGCAGGAAATGAGCCCAGTAAACCCTCCCCTCCTTTGCCCCCCAAGAGCTGATATGCAGAGATAGACTTCGTTTGAAGAGGGAGGCTCTGTGGCTAAGATTAATATTATTATTGATAATAAATTTATTGCCTGCCCTTCGTCAGCAGGTGAAAACAGATTACGGTCACACTTCCTGAAAATGTACATCTCTGGTTTCAAAGGCCAGGGAAGAGAGGTGTGCCGAAAGCTGTATGGTGAAGGTGCCAGGCGGACCTCTCTGGGGAGGGAATTCCACAACTGAGGGGCTGCCGTAGAGAAGGCCCTGTCCTGAGCTGCCACCACCCAACCGAGCTTCTGAGGGAGGTGAAACTACCAAGAGGGCCACCCTCTACTGATCTCCTGCCTCCTGTAGGGCAGCAGCGGCCTCTCGGATAGTTGGGGCCTGAGTCCTCTAGGGCTTTGAATACTAGCAGGAGCACCTTAAATTGGCTCTGGAAACAAACTGACAACCATGGCTCACCCCAAGGAATCCTGGGAGATGTCGTTTCAGAGGCCCCAGTTGTGAGAACACCCATAATTCCTTGGACTGGCCCTGGAAATGGCAAACCCAGCCAGTAATTTAGCCTCTGCCTTTTGGACCCATTGACGTTTCCAAGTTGTCTCAAGGGCAGACCTCTCATCATCGACACATTTTTTAAAAAGCCATTTGAAGCCGGGCCCTTTGCCTCCTGGTCTGCGTCGATCCCAGCAGACGGATACCCTGCGTGCATATTTATGTCAAGCGTATCGCCGGGCCCCTTTTTCATATCTGTGTCAGCAAGCGCGCCCGCCTCATCTCCCCCTCGTCTTCCCTTCCTCTCGATTCCACCCTGCTCCTGACAGCTCCGTTAATCTCCCTCATTTTCTCTGGCCGCTGGGAGACTCTGACATTTCTAAGGCATTAGGCCTGGCCGTGCGTTTTCCCCCAGACCAGCTGTGCTGTGGTAACCTGCCCCGTCTTCGCTCCCTCATTAGAGAGGCGCACTGGGGCTAATCGCTACATCATGCTCAAATCAGTGGCACGGGGAGCTCCTGTTTGGGCGCGAACAGGGAGCGGATTCAAAACACACCAACGGGCAGAGGGCAGATTTTGGGATTCTGACAAGCCTCCTGACCCTGGCCTCTTCGTACCACTGGGTTGAGTTCAAGTCCGGCTTTGGGCTTTTAGAAGGGCATCAATCCTGTCGTGACAAGCTTTCACAGTGCTCATATTTCATTTTTTCACATTTATTACACCCCACCATCCTCCAAGGAGCTCAAGGGGGTGAAAACGGCTCTCTCCTATCCTTACAACGACCCTGTGGGGTAGATTAACAGGAGAAGCCTTCATTGGCCTGAGATCACTTAACTGGTTTTGCAGCTGAGCAGGTATTTGATCCCTGGTCTCCTAGGTCCTATGGACGCGGGTGGCACTGTGGGTTAAACCACAGAGCCTAGAACTTGCTGATCAGAAGGTTGACGGTTCAAATCCCCGCGACGGGGTGAGCTCCCGTTGCTCGGTCCCTGCTCCTGCCAACCTAGCAGTTCGAAAGCACGTCAAAGTGCAAGTAGATAAATAGGTATCGCTCCAGCGGGAAGGTAAACGGCGGTTCGGCGTGCTGCTCTGGTTCGCCAGAAGCGGCTTAGTCCAGCTGGCCACATGACCCGGAAGCTGTACGCCGGTTCCCTCGGCCAGTAAAGCGAGATGAGCGCTGCAACCCCAGAGTCGGCCACGACTGGACCTAATGGTCAGGGGTCCCTTTACCCTTTACCTCCTTGATCCTAGTCCCAATGTTCTCATCCATTCAGATAGACTGCTCCTGCCCAAAGTTGTTTGATAACAAAAAAGAGGCTTTTCTTGTACCTCCTTGGTTTTCTTTTTTCTTCTTACTACTTCTCACTCCATAACTATTCAGACGTGATTGGCTGTGCTAGGCTCCAGGAGCAAGGGCCAGTGAGCATCTGTGCCAGCCTTTCCTTCCGCCTCCTCACTTAACCTCCTGCCCTGACTAAGCCTCTGACTTTACATCTGTCATGAAATCATGCCTCATTATTTCATGCCCTAGTGGGAGAGGAGGGTGCCTCTGTGCTGAGGCGAGGTGGAATACAGGGCGAGGCTCAGGCTTGGGTACCAGGCAGACAAAGGCAAGCATAGGAGAGTTGAGACCAGTGTGGTGCAGTGGTTAGAGCATCGGACCAGGACCTGCAGGAGACCAGGGTTTAAATCCTTACTCGGCCATGGAGCTCCCTGGGTGACTTTGGGCCAGTCATCCACCTTCAGACCGACCAACCTCACAGGGTTGTTGTGAAGGTGAAATGCGTAGGAAGAGGGTCTTCGTCTTGGAATCCGGTTTTCAATGCTGGCGTTTTGCTCTGAAACGCTAGGGGAACCAACCTCTACTCTCTGAGTATGTACAGAGTGGTCCCCCCCCCCCACTGATCACCACCGCCAAACCTCACACACCTGGGATCAGGGCTAGGACTTTGAAGCCTGATGAGAAGTATTTTGACCAGATCTGTGCTGCACAAGCCTCCTTAATTTCTCGTTTGGCAAACCCAGAATCCCAGACCCACATTTTGAGGCTCTTCTAGAGCAGCCGTTTGCCCTCTCTCCAGCCTCAGGGCAAATTTTGACACTCATCTTTACAATATTTCTCTCCCCCCCCCAATTTAAATAGGATCCTTTTCAGCTCTGATTGGAATGGGTTTCAGGCCTCCTGATTTCTAGCCATCAATATTTGATTTTATTTTTACTTAGGCTCCAGCCTTGCAGCCAAGATCGGTTCCCAAAGCAACTTATAACAATTAAAATCCAATATTAGAGATTTCTGTTAGGGACCAGAAGGAGCTGCAGGTGGATCTTGGTAGGGTGTGTGTGTGTGTGTGCGTGCGTAAGGGCTGGCAGATGATAAGGACGCCAATTCACAGTTGCATCTCTTCTGCTGATTTGTGGGGTCTTCTGGCAGCTAATAATACCATAGTCCAAGTTCTTAGTCCCTTTCCTCACGGGAAAGGAAACAGAAGGCGCCACAGGTGGGCCTGAGAGCCAGCGTACTGGGGACAGTTTTAAATTTAGGGAGAGCCTGCCTGAGTTATGCACATTGCACTATGGAGTAGGTATATAAGAAGCCGCTGTTTTCCCTTCCTCCCTGTGCTCATTGCATCCAGCGCTGCTGCAGTTCACCTCCTGCCAAAAAACCAGTTACTCGCCTCTTTCTTTACATTACTCTGCAGAGGAAACCCAGTGCAAATGGGGCGGGGAGTAATCTACCTGCATATCATTTGTGGGCCGAAAGCAAAGACAACAGCAAATACAGGTTTTATCCGCTCACTGGTGTCTGTTCCAGACATGGCATAGTGGTTAGAATGTTGGAATAGGGTCTGGGAGGTAAAGATAAAGGGACCCCTGACCATTTAGGTCCAGTTGTGACCGACTCTGGGGTTGCGGCGCTCATCTCGCTTTATTGGCCGAGGGAGCCGGCGTACAGCTTCCGGGTCATGTGGCCAGCATGACTAAGGCGCTTCTGGCGAACCAGAGCAGCGCACAGAAATGCTGTTTACCTTCCTGCCGGAATGGTACCTATTTATCTACTTGCACTTTGACGTGCTTTTGAACTGCTAGGTTGGCAGGAGCAGGGACCGAGCAATGGGAGCTCACCCCGTCGCGGGGATTCGAACCACCGGCCTTCTGATTGGCAAGTCCTAGGCTCTGCGGTTTAACCCACAGCGCCACCCGCGTCCCTGGATCTGGGAGACCAGGGTTCAAATCCCCGTTCAGCCATGAAGCTCACTGAGTGTGACTTTGGCCCAACCGCAATCTCTCAGCCTAACCCACCTCGCAGGGCTGTTGTGGATCAAACAGAGAGAAAGAGAAACGTGTGTGCCAACTTGAGCTTCTTGGAAGAGAATTGGAGTGTAAATGCAATAAATGAATAAGCAGCTTCCTATCGTACCCTTCACTGAGTGAGGATGACAGCATCTTGTTTTTATAACTGTTTTTCTCTGTGTGTGGTTGGAGCATGGCCAGTGATCAGCGAACGATGCGAATTTCCCCCCAAAAAATCTTCCCCTAATTGAATTTTAACGTAACACAAGAGGAGCCGTACAGGATCAGGATCAGGATCATCTGTTCCGCCATCCTGTTCTTACTGTGGCCACCCAGATGCTTGTGGCGAACCCTGAGGCAGGATTCGAACACAAGAGCACTCTCTCCTGAGGTTTCCATCAACTGGAAGCATGATTGCCTCTGACCATGGAGACATAGCATAGCCATCCTGGCCGGTAGCCCTTGGCAACCCATTCCTCTATTGATTAGTCCAATCCTCTTTTAATCTATGGCTAAATATCAGGAAGAACTTTCAGACCGTCAGAGCTGGTCTCTCCCTCGGGAGATTGTGGACTCTCCTTCCTTGGAGATTTTTAAGCAGAGATTGGATGGCCATCTGTCGTGGACGCTTTAGCTGAGATTCCCGCAGGGCCACTGTGAGAACAGGGTGCTGGATGAAGCTGCACGATGGGCCTGATCCAGCAAGCACTCATTACGTCCCTACATATTTCCGTGCCAGCAAAAGGCTAGAGCATGAGTAGGCAAACTAAGGCCCGGGGGCCGGATCCAGCCCAATCGCCTTCTAAATCTGGCCTGCAGTCGGTCTGGGAATCAGCATGTTTTTACATGAGTAGAATGTGTCCTTTTATTTAAAATGCATCTCTGGGTTATTTGTGGGGCATAGGAATTCGTTCATTTCCACCCCAAAATATAGTCCGGCCCCCCACAAGGTCTGAGGGACAGTGAACCAGCCCCCTGCTGAAAAAGCTTGCTGACCCCTGGGCTAGAGCATAGGTATTTTTTAAAATCTCAGCTCTGCGTGGAGTTAATGTACCACGTCGGCTTGCATGCAAGCGCAGCCGAGATGGTGCTTTATATTCTGCGGCCCTGTCCAGGCAAGGGCCCGGGCCTCTGCTGCTTGACCCTTCACCCCCTGCCCCACCTTGCGGCGGCAAATGGTGCCCGGGCCCGCCTCCCTGCTGCAGCTCCTTGACCTAGAAAGTGCAGGCCGCTTTGGTACATCATGAGGGGGCTGCCAGGATTAGGTGCTGAGTCAGCCAGATCTCTTCTTCCGTTTGGCTCGCTGCTCCCTGTGGTGTGTGTGAGCGAGGGAGGGAGGCACACGGAGGGAGGGAGAGGGATGAATTAAAGTCAGTGTCATTGAAGTTTGGCGCATGCATAAGAACCAAAGTACATGGATATAATAAAGAGAGGTTTTGTTTTGTTCCGCTGCTGAGATGACTGCCCCAGGCTTTAAAAGGGGATGGCAGGCACTTGCGGAAGAGGAAGGGAACCCTTTGCAGAATGTGTGTGTGCATAGGAAGGGGAGCCTCCCTGTTCAGGTGCAGCCTACCTTCTGAATAGGGACATGGGTGGCGCTGTGGGTTAAACCACAGAGCCTAGGACTTGCCGATCAGAAGGTCGGCGGTTCGAATCCCCGCAAAGGGGTAAGCTCCCGTTGCTTGGTCCCTGCTCCTGCCAACCTAGCAGTTCGAAAGCACGTGAAAGTGCAAGTAGATAAATAGGTACTGCTCTGGCGGGAAAGTAGATGATGTTTCCGTGTGCTGCTCTGGTTCTCCAGAAGCGGCTTAGTCATGCTGGCCACATGACCCGGAAGCTGTACGCCAGCTCCCTCAGCCAATAAAGCGAGATGAGCGTCGCAATCCCAGAGTCGGTCACGACTGGACCTAATGGTCAGGGGCCCCTTTACCTTTACCTTACCTTCTGAATAAGCAGGGGGTGTGGACCCAAATGCTGCCCAAATGCTGAAGACAGAAAAGATCGTGGGCAAGTTCATGGAGCATTAAGTCCGGCGACTGCTGCCAGCCATTGCAGCTAACTGAAAACAGCTGATAACAGGTGCAGTCTACCTCTGAACGCTGCTATAAGATGGGATGGCCGTCACAGGCTTTAAAAGAGGATAGGGACAATTTGCGGAGGAGGAGAGCTGTATGGGAAGCTAGGAGGGAGGACCCCTCCCATTTTCAGGGGTCGTCTACCCTGGTAGGAGGCTTCCTTCTTAGTGCTTTAAAGAAAAAGGAGAATAAGATTGCAGATAAATTCACGCCAGCAACAGTTGTGAGTGCAATATCTGTTTGGAACCCCCCACAGGCAGTGATAGCTGCTCGTCACCAACAGCAAAGGGGAGAGGCTTGTGGCTTCCATGCTTAATTGTGGGTTTCCCAGAGGCACCCGGCTGAACCCTGGCAAAATCAGAATGCCAGAATAGATGGATATTTTTGCTTCAAACCCAAGCAAAGCCGCCACATAGGCATGGGAGCAGTGATGTCGTTGTCACAGGAGTGGGCCAAAGACCCCTTACTATTTCTGCTGCAGGGTCCCTGCCTCCAGCATCCTACAGACACCAAGTCAGCACGAAAGGGGAGCTTTTAGGGCACTTTTCAGCCTTTGTGTTGATTGGAGGCAATCGGAGTGAAAGGAGGCGAGTTGTCCACTGAGGGTGACTCGGGAGAAGGTGTGCTCAGGGAGAACACTCGGGAAGAGTTTTTGTTCTTTTTGCTCCAAAGTTAAGCATTTAGGAACTCTGAAAGCGCAAGATGCATCAGTTTCAAGAGACTGAGGTGCAAGTTTTGTTAACATCCAATGGAACATGGCTGAAAAGGCAACTTAAGATAACGGAGCTCTCAAAATCCCTTGTACATGCACTAAAAGTAGTAGATCTAGCTGAGAGGTAACATGTGGAGATCTGCATTGATCATTGCACTGCATTGATTATTATGATTGTATAATTGTACGAATATTGTATAATCGCAGAAAGTTGTATAATCTTAGGAAATGAGGTGGCTGTGAGGAGGCGGGGTGGCTGTGACCATCACGAAGGGACCGTGCCCTTCTGAATTCGCCACCACGGGAGAGGGTGCCTTTGAGCTGTACGAGGGACTTTCCTCCCCGTCACTCATCTGTCCCAGAGCCTGCTTTCCTTTCTTCCCTCCCGCAACGATGCACCGGACAATGGGCCGATCAGTTTGGGTCCTTTCTCTTAAGCCGTGTGCATACCCAAGCGCGCGAAACAGTGCGTTTCTTTCCCGAGCGGCCTTTTGTCCCACGGATTATTGTCGTTTCACAATCGCGTTTTCCCCTGCCCGCCTCCCCAAACCTACAAAAGTCCCCCTGTATTTCTACAGCTTTTCAACTCTTTCTCAGGCTGCCGGGAAGTGGGGGGGCGGGGGGGGGGGCGGAGAGAGATTCCCTACACTTTAGTGTTTTGCACAAGGCCGGGCATGGTTGTCGGGGTGCATTTTCCGCCAGCCCCCTGAGGCGCTTTGCCTGCGGGCCCGGAACAGGCCTCACGGTCGAGTGCTTAATGCCGCGTGTCGGGGGGGCCTCTCTCTGGCCGACACGCCGCGAGATGGGAGCTGGCAGGCGAACAAGAGGCTGCCGGCCGCTGCGGAGTGGCAGAGCGACCTTGACGGACACGGGGCTTAAGCCCTGCAGCGGGTCTTGGCGGGAGCAGGCCCTCGGCCCCTTTGTGGGGAAGCCTTCCTCAAAGGCTGGGCCTTCAATGGGTGAAGGTCAGGGGGTGGGGGGAGAGAACAGAGGAGCCCAGCTGGATCCGGCCAAGCGCTCTGTTCTCACAGTGGCTCACCAGAGGCCTCAGCGGGAAGGCCGCAAACCGTGGCACTCCCCTCTTGCGGTTCCCAGCAACTGGGGTTCAGAGGAGTGCCGCCTTCGTAGAATCAGAGAACTGTAGAGTTGGAAGGGACCACGAGGGTCCTCTAGTCCAGCCCCCTCCAATGCAGGAATCTTTTGCTCAAACTCACGACTCTGAGATTAACAGTCTTGTGCCCTACCGACTGAACTACCCCAGCTCTATCATTTGCTGTTTTATATGAAACTCAAAAGGGACTATTCTAAGCTGCACCTGTCTGTTCCAGCAGAAACCTCTCCTGGTTTCCGGTTTTTTGGTGAAGCTAGCACTAAGCTTGGGCAGAATTCACAAAACTGCTGGCTAGGTATTTCAAAGCTCAAAATAACATTTCAAAGTTCTTTTCCCTGGAGGATGTGGGAAGAGAAGGGATGAGGAAGGTAGGCTTTTTGATGTGGTCACTTTCTCCAAAATAAATATTTGGGAATTGCCAAGTGTCTCAAGTGTTGAAAAGGTAAAGGGCCCCCTGACCATTAGGTCCAGTTGCGGACAACTCTGGGGTTGCAGCGCTCATCTTGCTTTATTGGCCGAGGGAGCCGGCATACAGCTTCCGGGTCATGTGGCCAGCATGACTAAGCCGCTTCTGGCAAACCAGAGCAGCGCACAGAAAAGCCGTTTACCTTCCCGCCGGAGCGGTACCTATTTATCTACTTGTACTTTGACGTGCTTTCGAACTGCTAGGTTGGCAGGAGCTGGGACCGAGCAACGGGAGCTCACCCCATCGCGGGGATTCAAACCGCCGACCTCCTGATCGGCAAGTCCTAGGCTCTGTGGTTTAACCCACAGCGCCACCCACATCCCTGTCTCAAGTGTTACCCTTTGCAAATTAATCTGAATATCTGGATGGGTTTGTACCCAAGTCTCCAGTTTTCCCACAAACGCCTTTGACGTAGCCATTGTGGCCGTAGAGAGCCTTCTCCTCCGTGGATTTGCCTGATCCCCCTTTCAAAGCCATCCAAGCTGGGAAGTGCAAACCAGGTCAGTTTGCTTAATAAAATAAAGGGAAATGAACAGACGGAACCAAATCCCCAAGCATGCCTTGATGCAGCAGGTTTCTAGGCCTCCACAGAGAATGCAGACATGCCTGTGGATGTACTTTGCCGTAGCGTGCTGGCTCCCCTGCAAGAAAGTCTGTGTGGTGCCGAATCCTCTAAACGTGGGTTAATTGGACGGAGGACTTGAGCTTAGGGATTATTAAGGAAGGAGGAATTCCTTTCCTCCATTCCCTCCCCCTCCGCCAGCATCCCCTGGCGGTTGCGAGATCGGAGTTTGTGTGTGAGGAAAAAACGTAGGCTATGTACACATTGGTGGCTTAAAACGCAGCGAGGTTGCATTTCGAGAGAGGGTCCCCCCTCCCAATCGCTCTCTATACCATGATGACTGTCTTCCATCTCCACTGTCAAAGGCAGTAACAATGTGCCTCTGAATAAAAGTTGCTGGGAATCAGAAGTGGGGAGAGTTGCTGGCGCACTCAGGCCCTGGGCTGCCCACTGGGGCATCTGGCTGGCCGCTGTGAGAACAGGCCGCTGGACTTAGAAGACCCCCTCTGGCCTGATCCAGCAGGACTCTTCTCATGGTCTTATGAGGGCCTCGGACTTTAGCCCCATCAGTTCCAATAGGGAAGAGCATGTGGCAAAGGTGGGAGCCTCCTTGGGGAATTGGGTGCTTCTGTGTTGCCATGCCAACGGGCCCTAGTAGGGCATAGGTATAGGTAAAGGTAAAGAGACCCCTGACCATTAGGTCCAGTCGTGGCCAACTCTGGGGTTGCGGCACTCATCTCGCTTTATCGGCCGAGGGAGCCGGTGTACAGCTTCCGGGTCATGTGGCCAGCATGACGAAGCCGCTTCTGGTGAACCAGAGCAGCGCACGGAACTGCCGTTTACCTTCCCGCCGGAGCGGTACCTATTTATCTACTTGCAGTTTGACGTGCTTTCGAACTGCTAGGTTGGCAGGAGCAGGGACCGAGCAACGGGAGCTCACCCCATTGCGGGGATTCAAACCACCGACCTTCCAATCGGCAAGTCCAAGGTTCTGTGGTTTAACCCACAGTGCCACCCACGTCCCTGTAGGGCATATCACCCACAAAAGAGAGGTTGATAGTTGTACAGAGACCCTGATATGTGTGTGTGTGTTGGTGGAGAACAGTGGTGGGTTGTTGTTTTTGTTTTTAGTTTTTTAATGGAAAGGAGGCAGGCTAAGCTTAAAATAAATTGTTTTCTGTTGCCCCTTCCTCACCCGTAATTCACCAGGAAGTGAATAGGATCTGCCAGGGAGATGGGGGACATGGAAGCTTATGATTGTAGGTTGGGCATCCTTGGAACCACTGAGGATTAAACTGGAAAGATGTTAGACTCGGAACGTTATTTTTAAAGCACACAAGGCTGGGGGTGGAAAGGCTGGACGAACCTGTCGATTTCATTTTCTCTGTTTTTCATATTTCCAGGCTTAAATCCACTTCTTCCCATTTCAACCTCAGCTTGATACAATGGTACCTCGGGTTACAGACGCTTCAGGTTACAGACGCTTCAGGTTACAGACTCCGCTAACCCAGAAATAGTACCTCAGATTCAGAACTTTGCTTCTGGATGAGAACAGAAATCGTGCTCCGGTGGCACAGCGGCAGCCGGAGGCCCCATTAGCTAAAGTGGTGCTTCAGGTTAAGAACAGTTTCAGGTTAAGAATGGACCTCTGGAACAAATTAAGTACTTAACCCGAGGTACCACTGTATTTAGTTTTAAAGCCCTTGTGAACATTCACCATATTTCTAACTGCAAATTTCTCCCAGTTGGAACATTTTCATATAGCCTTACAGATTTTTGCAACAGATATTCCCCCTAACACGATGCATTTTTATATGCTTTTCGATGCATGCTTTACCCCAGTCTGTGCATCCCCCCCCCCAATTACTCAGCAGGAGAACTGCATTACAAAATTCAAAGATACACTGGTAAGCCCATAAGAAGCAGAGCATAGCCCATTGTGGCTGGTAGCCATTGAAAGCCCTCTCTCCTCCACGAATCTGTCTAATCCTCTTTTAAAGCCATCCACATTGGAGGCCATTGCTGCCTCCAGTGGGAGAGAGTTCCATAGTTTTACTATGAGCCGCGTGAAGCAGTTTCTTTTCTCTGTCCTGAATTTTCTAACATTCAGCCTCCTGGAATGTCCACTCGTTCTGGTGTCCTGAGAGAGAAAGAAGAACTTTGCTCTATAACAATAATAATTTTATGATTTATACCCCACCCATCTGGCTGGGTTCCCCCAGCCACTCTGGGCAGCTTCCAACCCGTATAAAACCACAATAAAACGTCAAACGTTAAGAACTTCCCGACACAGGGCTGCCTTTGGATGTATTCTGAAAGTTGTGTAGTTATTTTTCTACGTGGAAAAAGTTTTATGAACTTCAATCATGTCGCCTCTTACTGAATTTCTTCCACTAGCGGGGGAACAAATGTGAAGACAGGGCAGGAAAAATGTATTATGCGGAACGGGTGACCTGTTGGTGTCTACGAGGCATTTGAAGCCATGTCTAGCAGGCTCCCCTGATTCCTCAGCACGTTTCTGTCTGGCCTCCCCCCACCGAACCCCCCCTGTCTCCTGTCTCTGTTTTCTAAGCCTGATGGACGATAATCCTGCTGCTGTGCCAGGCTGGACGTGCCGGGCTGTCCAGTGTGGCTGCAGGGCCGCATCCAGCTGCATCTTCTTCTGCCACTCGCATGCTAAACCCCTTTCATTGCCCCCGAGGGGGAGACAAAAATCTCTGCGGCGCTTTCGAGGCTGCCTGGTTTATTGCTGTGCGCCTGCTTTCGTAGGCAAAAGTTTTTTCTCTCTCCCAGTTTTTGTTAGAGGCGTGAAATGGTCTGTGCGAGGGAGGCGATTCAGCAGAAATTGGCCTCTTATTTCTCTCTCTTCCCCCCTCTGCCCAGAAAAAAAAACCCCGGCATTAGCTTTTCAACTTTACACCAACCTGGTTTTTATTGCGGGCTCAACCCCTCCTCTCCGCTGCCAGCTCTTCCTGAAATAAATTTTGGATGCTCCCTTTCTTGAATCACTGCAGCAGGGCCAATGAGAGCGTTGGATGCCTGGGAAGAGAGATGCTTGTGAAACTAATTCACGTATTGTAGGCAAGGAACATTAAGGAGCTGGTGTTGTGCCGCCGAGCTATGATCTTTCTCCCAAAATTAAAGTAAGATTCCAGTCCTCATGGTACTCAGTACAGTGGTACCTTTGGGTTACATATGCTTCAGGTTACAGACTCTGCTAACCCAGAAATAGTACCTTGGGTTAAGAACTTTGCTTCAGGATGAGAACAGAAATCATGCTCCGGCGACGTGGCAGCAGCTGGAGGCCCCATTAGCTAAAGTGGTGCTTCAGATTAAGAATGGGCCTCCAGAATGAATTAACTACTTATCCCGAGGTACCACTGTATATAGTAATACAGGAAGCAGCTGCCTTATGCCTAGACAGACCATTGGTCTGCCTAGCTCAATATTGTCTACACTGACTGGCAGCAGCGGCTGGCCAGGGTTTCTGGCTGGATTCTCTCCTAGCCCTACCCTGGAGTTGCCAGGGATTGAACCTGGGACCTCCTGCTTGCAAAGGCTGCAGCCCCTCCCTTAATTTGTACTTTGGGTTAACTTGGGGACCTCGCTGTCACAAGAAGTAAGGTTGCTGATAAAGAATGTTCTGTACTGAAGTTCTCACCCTGGGCCAGCAGGGGGATACTGTAGATAGTTATGCAAATAAGGGATTGAAAGTGACGTTCAGTGATTGGATAGTTTTAGAAAGTTGTTACAGTAACGTTGTACTGGAGCTCTATATAAGCAGGCTGACTGAGCCCTTCAGTTCAGTTCTGTTCTGGCCTGTGAATAAATAAGAGCTGTTTGAAGAATTGCTGTGTCGTCTGATATGTTCACCCACAACTTAACAAAGCGATTACCGTATTTGACAATCTCCCAACAGCTATTGACTGTAACAGATCTACAGAGCAGGGTTGGGGAAGCTCAGACCCAAATCTGTATCTTGGTTTAAGCCTCTCTGTCTGGGACTCAGGACTCTTTTGCACTGCACCCCAGCTGCACCCCTTCTCTGCAGACCACGAGCGTCACTGTTTCTGCTTCCTGCCCTCCTTGAGGGTTTTTTGCGTGGCTGAAATGTGTTCATGATGTCATAGAATTGTAGAGTTGGAAGGGACCACAAGGGTCATTTAGCCCAGTGGTTCCCAAACTTTTTTTGTGGGGAGGGCACCCCCTTGGTTCCATAAATTCACCTCCAACGCCCCCTATTCAGAATAGCACTTTGCATGACTCACTAAGATGATAACACAATAACACTAAGATGAAAACAATTTAATTGTGCATGTATTCAAATTAAAACTATTTAACTTAACTAGGGCTGGATCCAGACACATCAAATAAGCGTTTCAGGAAAACGCGTTGTAAACTTGGATGAGAAATCGCCTTGGCAAAAATGGAGCTCCGCAGCGCCATCTGGTGTCACAGTGCTATAATGCATATACAACACATATAAAACTCTTTTTCTTTACCACTCTAGCTGAGTCCTAAGTCAGGAAAACTGATGAACTACCATCTTTTCAAAGACTGGCAGTCATTTACATTTCCAGCACCCCCCACTGCCCCAAAGGGGTAGTACCGCTCACTTTAGGAACCACTGATCTAATCCAAGCCCCTGCCATGCTTTTAATCTCACCCAATTTGAGATTAAAAGTCTCATGCTCTTCCAACTGAGCCAGGGCTCTTGCTTGCTTGAACGGAGGATAGAAAGGGTGTGTCTACAGAAACTAGCCTGCTGTAACAATGGTAAAATTCACTGTTTGTTGCTCCACCCACTTAACATCTGGCTCCGCCCACCATTAGCATATGGCCCTTGGAAGGTTACCTTGAATAGGATGCGGCCCTCGGGCTAAAAGAAAGAAAAGAAGGTTCCTCTTCCCTGGGGTACAGTAGGTGGCATCCAGCTAAATTCTACGTAGAGTAGACCCATTGAGATTAATGGACCTCAGTTTGTCATGCTGATCAATTTCAGTAGGTGTAATCGGAACCGAGATACAGCCCTGTACTAATTGTCATACATTACACAGCAACATTGACTATGGAACCAACTCTCAGGTGTTGAGCATAGATCCATCTTGAAAGATTTCTGATGGCGGCTGGGCAGATCAATCCTGGGGGCTGGGGGCTGGCGAGGCCTTGCCTTTATACAGTATGAACAGTGTCCTTATAACTCTCGTCTGCTGGGGATTTACTGTCAATTGATTTCCTCCAGGATCTCCTCCGCCCCCAACTTCTAATCTAGCATTTTGGAGAAAGGACAAACACTTCTCCCTCTGGAAGATTTGTAATTTTTATAAAACCTCAGGCGTGCGCCTGCCTTTGTTGCGATTGTGGCAGTGCAGGAAATACACACACTGTTTGTTTTTTTACAGAATAGCACAAAGATGTGGGTAGAAGGAGAAGGGTCCCTGCCTGGATGATCTTACAATATGAAACGTCACCTTCTTAGAACATTATCTTTTGTTCAGAGAAGCCTAACCAAACAGACAGAAGTTATGGTGTTGTTGTTGTTTAGTCGTTTAGTCGTGTCCGACTCTTTGTGGCCCCATGGACCAGAGCACGCCAGGCACTCCTGTCTTCCACTGCCTCCCGCAGTTTGGTCAAACTCATGCTGGTAGCTTCGAGAACACTGTCCAACCATCTCGTCCTCTGTTGTCCCCTTCTCCTTGTGCCCTCCATCTTTCCCAACATCAGGGTCTTTTCCAGGGAGTCTTCTCTTCTCATGAGGTGGCCAAAGTATTGGAGCCTCAGCTTCAGGATTTGTCCTATCAGTGAGCACTCAGGGCTGATTTCCTTCAGAATGGAGAGGTTTGATCTTCTTGCAGTCCATGGGAAGTTACGGTGGCTTTTTATTTATTCCCGAAAATGTATACGTACACTGCTTGATTGTAAAAGAAACCCTCACTGTGGTTTACAAAGTAAAAGATAAAACAATAAGAAGTAGCAACAATAATTTAAGACATTTGAAAATTTAAAATAACAATAGGCTAAGAACTTATTAAAACACTCACCAGCTTTCTAAGCTTCTGGGTAAAGGTAAAGGTAAAGGGACCCCTGACCATTAGGTCTAGTCGTGACCAACTCTGGGGTTGTGGCGCTCATCTCGCTTTATTGGCCGAGCTTCTGGGTAGGCTTGTCTAAACAAAAATGTTTTTAGCTGGTGCCGAAAATAATACAGTGAAGGCACCTGCTTGATATCAATAGTCACCAAAGGCTCAAGCTCTTGCAAAGGCAGAATGGGTGTTGTGTGACATCTATAACTGTGCCAGTTCTGTTGATCAAAGCAGTCAGGTGGGGATATATGGGCCGAGACAGTTTTGTAGGGAAACTGGTCCAGGTTGTGAAAGGGTTTTGCATACGGAGAGCAGCACCTTGAACCTGGCCTGATAGCAAATTGGCAATCCAGGGCACATCTCTGAGCACAGATGTTACGTGCTGACAAGGCCTCACTCCCGTCAGCGATCGTGCTGCAGCATCCTGGCTTTTGACACCTGAGATGAGTATTTTTAGGACCAGCCTTATTTCTGTGATTGCAAGCTGTTCCAAACTGTTTTTAGCATTGTGTTTTTAATTGTTGTAACCTGCCCTGAGACCTTGGGATGAAAAGAAAGATGATGTTGAAAATAATGATAATGATAATAATGATGATGATTCTTAGCTACTGTTGATTTCAACCCATCTTTTGAATATTTTGAAATGCCTGTTTTTAACTCTTTTTTAACGGGGAATCTGATGAGAAAGTGTGGCCTAAGGAGGGTCATTGCAGGCCGCAACTGGTCCCAACGCCTGAGATCCCCCACCCCTGCTGTAAACAATTTTATTTTATTTTTATTTATTGAGTCGACGAAACTGCTTAACTGTATATGCCACTTGATTGTAGTTAAACCTCTAAGTGGCTTATGAGAAGTATTAAAATTATCAATCAGAAAAGACTGCATAGTGTTGGTGCTGACCTTTAAAGCCCTAAACGGCCTTGGTCCAGTGTACCCAAAGGAGCGTCTCCACCCCCATCATTCAACCCAAGGGTCTTCTGGCAGTTCCCTCACTGTGAGAATTGAGGTTACAGGGAACCAGGCAGAGAGCCTTCTCGGTAGTGGCGACAGACCTGTGGAACGCCCTCCCGTCAGATGTCAAGGAGATAAATAACTATCTGACATTTAGAAGACATCTGAAAGCAGCCCTGTTTAGAAATTTTTTTATGTTTGATCTTTTATTGTGTTTTTAAATATTCTATTGGGAGCCGCCTAGAGTGGCTGGGGAAACCCAGCCAGATGGGCGGGGTATAAATATATTATTATTATTATTATTATTATTATTATTATTATTTGTTTATTGGAAGACCCTCGAGGTCCCTTCCAACTCTACAATTCTAGGCTTCTGTGAAACTTGGCAACATGCTATTTGTCTGGATAGGCTTGGCTGAACAAAAAATGTTTTAAGCAGGCGTTGGAGAGAACTTAGCCTGGTGTCAACAGGTAGGGAGTTCCAAAGTGATTGATTTCGTATCGCTGTGGGACAACTATCGTATGGCCTCCGTAGCAGTGCCTGTTCCACAGCCCAAAGCGGTCGAGTGAGCACGAACAGAGTGCCTTGCAGCTATCCACCCCAGACGCCACCAATGCCTTTGAGCTGCTACGATGCTCTTTTAATGGGTGATTTGGGTTTAACGCAATCTCGCAAGCGCTGTCTTCCTGGAGGCTCGGTCCCCAGTTTCTCAACGCTTCCACTTTCCGAGCGGAGGCTCGTGCCTTGACCAGCCCACGGGCGGACAAGATGCAGAGTGGAAGCGAAGGGCAGATGTGGCCTGGAGGAGAAAGCTGCCATGAGCCGCCTTCAAAGGACTTCGCCCCAGGGCAGCCACCACAGGCCAGAGCTGGGGGTAAAGGGAATGGAAAGCAGGAAGGCAACTTCCTTTCTCTCTGCCTCTCTCCAGAAGAGTCCAAGCAGCCTGAGAGGGAGTGTGCAAGAGACCAGCTCTGAATCAAAAGGCAGGGCACAGGCTTCTTCTGTCCCTGGCTTCTGAAGCAATCCCACTCCTATCCAACACTTAAGAAACACTGGCAACCACAACGCCTGCAGCAGGTGATATTGACCGGAGCGGGTCAATAGCTCCCTCTTCTTCAAGTGAAGTGCCCTGGGTTATTGTTGGAGGGTGAGAATAAGCAGTGGAGGAGGAATTTGAGGGGGGGGGAAGGATTTTGCTGTTGTGTTACTATAAAATATATATTTGCTGACTTTTTTTTAAGGGTGTTTCAGATGAGATTCCACTTCATGAGCTGCCTTGCAGGCAGTTTTATTATGTTTTTATATATGGGGGAAACCCATAGCATCTGCCTCAGATTCAGTCTCCAATGACATCTCCAAGTAGGTTCTGGAAGAGATCACTGTCTGAAACCCTGGAGAGCTGCTGTCTGTCAGTGCATAAGTAAAGGTAAAGGGACCCCTGACCATTAGGTCCAGTCATGACCAACTCTGAGGTTGCGGCGCTCATCTCGCTTTATTGGCCGAGG
Organism: Podarcis cretensis; assembly: GCF_951804945.1. Classification (NCBI taxonomy): domain Eukaryota; kingdom Metazoa; phylum Chordata; class Lepidosauria; order Squamata; family Lacertidae; genus Podarcis; species Podarcis cretensis. The sequence continues at coordinate 10,454,489 of NC_137186.1, forward strand.
GAGCCGGTGTACAGCTTCCGGGTCATGTGGCCAGCATGACTAAGCCGCTTCTGGCAAACCAGAGCAGCGCACGGAAACGCCATTTACCTTCCCGCCGGAGTGGTACCTATTTACTTGCACTTTGACGTGCTTTCAAACTGCTAGGATGGCAGGAGCAGGTACCGAGCAACGGGAGCTTACCCCATTGCGGGGATTCGAACCGCCGACCTTCTGATCGGCAAGTCCTAGGCTCTGTGGTTTAACCCACAGCGCCACTCGTGTCCCTCCCGTCAGTGCATACCCTCCGACATTTCTCCGATGAAAATAGGGACGTCCCATTCCATAATGATAATTTTACCATTTATACCCCACACATCTTATTGGGTTGCCCCAGCCACTCTGGGCAGCTTCCAACATATATAAAAACATAAAACATTTTTCTAAAAAAACTTCCCTATACAGGATTGCCTTCAGCCAGCTCGAGGGTTGGATAATGTCATACCATACAACGTTTCTCCAATGAAAGTAGGGACCTCCTAAGGAAAAACAGGACATTCCAGGATCACATCATAAACTGGGACGGCTTCTCTAAATTAGGGATGTCCCTGGAAAACAGGGACACTTGGAGGATCTGCCAGTGTATACAGTACTGAGGCAGATGGACCAAGTTCCTGACACTCCGCATAAGGCTGCTTCCTGTGTTCCTAGACAACAACCCTGCGAGGTATGCAAGGCTGAGAATTTCAAGGTCACCACCCAGCAAACTTCACAACCTCTGAGCGTCGAAATTTGAACCCACGTCCCAGCCCGACTCTCTAACTGCTAGGCTACCGCTGGCTCTCTGGTGTGCTTATGTGGAAACTACCCAGGCAGTGACATAGGAAGGGGGGTGGAGGGGGTGGTCCGCCCCGGGTGCCACTCTGCGAGGGGTGACAAGATGGCCCCTGCCTCCCCCCAGCTGTAGAGCGGTCAAGGGCGCCCGCAGTCTGTATGGGCGCCACCGCTCTCGTGCACTGTCCGTGCAGGCATCCGTATGGGCTGCCTCTCGCATGGTGACTGTACAGTCTCCGTACACAAGCGGCATCCATACGGACTGCGTATATGCGGCATCCCGTATGGTTGCCGCACATGCGCAGTTCGTACGGGATGCCGCTCGCACGGCAGCCTCTATGGTCACCATGCAAGCTGCAGCCTGTACGGTTGCGTGTGAGCGGCAGCCCGTACGGACTGCGCATGCACGGGATGACGCACATGCGCAGTCCATATGGGCTGCACCGCCCCGGGTGCCAGAGAGGGTTCCTCCGCCACTGTACCCAGAAGGACGGGGGGAAGCATAGCCCATCATTTTCTTCTGTCACAATTCCCCCCCCCCCCAAAAAAAACACCCCACCCAACCTCTGAGACTCCTGCATTGCAGGGGTTTGGCCTAGATGACCTTTGGGTCCTTTGCAACTCTACAATTCTGTGATTCCGTATCATTACAAAAGCATCAAGCGCCACTTTCTCCAGGTCCCTTTTGTTGTTGTTTAGTCGTTTAGTCGTGTCCGACTCTTCGTGACCCCATGGACCAGAGAACGCCAGGCACTCCTGTCCTCCACTGCCCCCCGCAGCTTGGTCAGACTCATGCTGGTAACCTCGAAAACACTATCCAACCATCTCGTCCTCTGTCGCCCCCTTCTCCTTGTGCCCTCCATCTTTCCCAACATCAGGGTCTTCTCCAGGGAGTCTTCTCTTCTCATGAGGTGGCCAAAGTACTGGAGCCTCAGCTTCACAATCTGTCCTTCCAGTGAGCACTCAGGGCTGATTTCCTTCAGAATGGAGAGGTTTGATCTTCTTGCAGTCCATGGGACTCTCAAGAGTCTCCTCCAGCACCATAATTCAAAAGCATCAATTCTTCAGCGATCAGCCTTCTTTATGGTCCAGCTCTCACTTCCATACATCACTACTGGGAAAACCATAGCTTTAACTATACGGACCTTTGTTGGCAAGGTGATGTCTCTACTTCTCAAGATGCTGTCTAGGCCTGTCATTGCCCTTCTCCCAAGAAGCAGGCGTCTTTTAATTTCGTGGCTGCTGTCACCATCTGCAGTGATCATGGAGCCCAAGAAAGTAAAATCTCTCACTGCCTCCATTTCTTCCCCTTCTATTTGCCAGGAGGTGATGGGACCAGTAGCCATGATCTTCGTTTTTTTGATGTTGAGCTTCAGACCATATTTTGCACTCTCCTCTTTCACCCTCAATAAAAGGTTCTTTAATTCCTCCTCACTTTCTGCCATCAAGGTTGTGTCATCTGCATATCTGAGGTTGTTGATATTTCTTCCGGCAATCTTAATTCCGGCTAGGGATTCATCCAGCCCAGCCTTTCGCATGATGAATTCTGCATATAAGTTAAATAAGCAGGGAGACAAAATGCAGCCTTGTCGTACTCCTTTCCCAATTTTGAACCAGTCAGTCGTTCCATATCCAGTTCTAACTGTAGCTTCTTGTCCCACATAGAGATTTCTCAGGAGACAGATGAGGTGATCAGGCACTCCCATTTCTTTAAGAACTTGCCATAGTTTGCCATGGTCGACACAGTCAAAGGCTTTTGCATAGTCAATGAAGCAGAAGTAAATGTCTTTCTGGAACTCTCTAGCTTTCTCCATAATCCAGCGCATGTTTGCAATTTGGTCTCTGGTTCCTCTGCCTCTTCTAAATCCAGCTTGCACTTCTGGGAGTTCTCGGTCCACATACTGCTTGAGCCTTCCTTGTAGAATTTTAAGCATAACCTTGCTAGCGTGAGAAATTAGTGCAATTGTGCGATAGTTGGAGCATTCTTTGGCACTGCCCTTCTTTGGGATTGCGATGTAGACTGATCTTCTCCAATCTTCTGGCCACTGCTGAGTTTTCCAAACTTGCTGGCATATTGAGTGTAGCACCTTAACAGCATCATCTTTTAAAATTTTAAATAGTTCAGCTGGAATACCATCACTTCCACTGGCCTTGTTATTTGCAGTGCTTTCTAAGGCCCATTTGACTTCACTCTCCAGGATGTCTGGCTCAAGGTCAGCAACCACACTACCTGGGGTATATGAGACATCCGTTTCTTTCTGGTATAAGTCCTCTGTGTATTCTTGCCACCTCTTCTTGATGTCTTCTGCTTCTGTTAGGTCCTTTCCACTTTTGTCCTTTATTATGGAAATCTTTGTACGAAATGTTCCTTTCATATCTCCAATTTTCTTGAACAGATCTCTGGTTTTTCCCATTCTATTGCTTTCCTCTATTTCTTTGCATTGCTTGTTTAAGAAGGTCTTCTTGTCTCTCCTTGCTATTCTTTGGAAATCTGCATTCAATTTCCTGTATGTTTCACGATCTCCCTTGCATTTTGCTTGCCTTCTCTCCCCCGCTATTTGTAAGGCCTCATTGGACAGCCACTTTGCTTTCTTGCATTTCCTTTTCATTGGGATGGTTTTCGTTGCTGCCTCCTGTATAATGTTACGAGCCTCCACCCATAGTTCTTCAGGCACTCTGTCCACCAAATCTAAATCCTTAAACCTGTTCCTCACTTCCACTGTGTATTCATAAGGGATTTGACTTAGATTGTATCTTACCGGCCCAGTGGTTTTTCCTACTTTCTTCAGTTTAAGCTTGAATTTTGCTATAAGAAGCTGATGATCTGAGCCACAGTCAGCTCCAGGTCTTGTTTTTGCTGACTGTATAGAGCTTCTCCATCTTTGGCTGCAGAGAATATAATCAATCTGATTTCGATGCTGCCCATCTGGTGATGTCCATGTGTAGAGTCGTCTCTTGTGTTGTTGGAAAAGCGTGTTTGTGATGACCAGCTTGTTCTCTTGACAGAACTCTATTAGCCTTTGCCCTGCTTCGTTTTGATCTCCAAGGCCAAACTTGCCAGTTGTTCCTTTTATCTCTTGACTGCCTACTTTAGCATTCCAATCCCCTATAATGAGAAGAACATCCTTCTTTGGTGTCACTTCTATAAGGTGTTGTAAGTCTTCATAGAATTGGTCAATTTCAGTTTCTTCAGCACCAGTAGTTGGTGCATAAACTTGGATTACTGTGATGTTAAAAGGTCTGCCTTGGATTCGTATCGAGATCATTCTATCATTTTTGAGATTGCATCCCAGTACAGCTTTTGCCACTCTTTTGTTGACTATGAGGGCCACTCCATTTCTTTTACGGGTTTCTTGCCCACAGTAGTAGATATGATGGTCATCCGAACTGAATTCACCCATTCCCGTCCATTTTAGTTCACTGATGCCCAGGATGTCAATATTTATTCTTGCCATCTCATTTTTGACCACCTCCAACTTACCCATGTTCATGGTTCTTACATTCCAGGTTCCTATGCAATATTTTTCTTTACAGCATTGGACTTTCCTTTCGCTTCCAGGCATATCCGCAACTGATCGTCCTTTCGGCTTTGGCCCAGCCGCTTCATCAGCTCTGGATCTACTTGTACTTGCCCTCCGCTCTTCCCCAGTAGCATGTTGGACGCCTTCCGACCTGAGGGGCTCATCTTCCAGCGTCATAACTTTTATATGCCTGTTGTCTTTGTCCATGGAGTTTTCTTGGCAGGGATACTGGAGTGGCTTGCCGGTTCCTCCTCCAGGTGGATCACATTTGGTCAAAACTCTCCACTATGACCTGTTCATCTTGGGTGCCCTGCTCGGCATAGTTCATAGCTTCTCTGAGTTCTTCAAGCCCCTTCGCCACGGCAAGGCAGTGATCCATGAAGGGGAGGTCCCTTTTAGGACTTGGTTAATCGCTAAAATAATGTTGCTGTGATTAACAAAACAGATGTGTCCCCCCCCCCTTACTATTTGTATGGCAAAACGTTCCAGCTTCATCAGTTGCTCTGATAAAAACTCATGCTGTTTCCAAGCCGGCAGTTCCAGAGCTTTGAGGCAGGCACGCTCAGAAAGGCTTTGTTTGCTGAAATGAAGCGATGCTATCCTGTAGGTTGGGGCCCTGCCATGTTAATGCGCCCAGCGTGTACATCCTGAAGGTTTCGCTGCGGGCCTCTCTGCGGCAATTACTGATAAGCCTGGCAGGGCTGTCCTTGAACCCAGGACCTTCTCCTCACCACTTTGAGCAGCACCTTGCCCTAGGGATGGGGGTGGCAGAGTCTATCAGGCCACATTCATGCCATATACAGCGAAGCCACGTTGAACAGTCGCGGTTTCCGCCAAAGGATTTTGGGAGCTGTAGTTCATTAAGTGCGTCAAGGGAGTTACAGTTCCCAGAGTCCGCCGTGAATAAGGTTTATTTGTTAAACCACTGTGGAGGTTGTCGCTCTGGGTGGGGAATAGGGGCCTCCTCACAACGCTCAGCACCCTTAACCAACCACAACTCCCAGAATTCCTCAGGGGAAACCATGACCGTTCAGGGTGCCGAGAGTTGCTAGGAGATGCTCTTCCTCTCACAGAGCTGCAGTTTCCAGAGTGACTATCAATCCCTCCTCTCAGAGAACTCTGGAAATTATAGCTCTGTGAAGGGATTTTTTTGGGGGTGTGGTGGTTATCTCCTAACAACACTCAGCACCCTCAACGAACTGCAGCTACCAGAATTCTTTGGAGGAAGCCATTTCTGCTTTAAGTGGTCTCATGTACAGTGTAATTGTGGCCTCAGTTTGTCGTCATTTCCACACTAGTTTGCCTTTTCAAAATAACACTCGTCAAAACACATCAAGATATCCGTGCAAATCTCTCCTGATATACGCAGTTCTATATGCAGTTTTGGCCAGTATACGTGTTTTTGAAAAGCAAGTCTCCTAATGTAACACATATTTCTATGTTCACTAATACATGCATGTTACTCATGCTTCGCCCTAGTACATGCATTTATGTACACGTTATTTGGCTGGCTAGCTAGACAACTGCATGGCAGAATTAGGAGGGATGAAATCCAAAGGGTGGCTGAGATTCTGGTTCTCGGATTATTTTGGAAATTGCAAATTAGGAAGGTGTGCAGTTAAATGTAGCCCCTACACCCCCCCCCCAATATCTGGAGCCAACACTATACTTGACCCCTCTGATCTGCAGCCCTTTCCTATTTTGCAGAGTTGAATCTGAAAAAGGGGGGGGGGGAGAGAGAGAGAATGTGGTTTATCCAAGATTGAAATTCAAACCCAGAACTTCCCAATTCGAAGCTCAACTACTTAGTCAAAATAGGCCGCAAACACACCATATATCTATGTCCATTGCTTCCCCCAAAGAACCCTAGGAACAATTGGAGTGCTACAGTTCCCAGCGCCCTTAACACACTACAGTTCCCAGGGTTCTTATTGGTGTGATCGGCAAGAATACACAGAGGAATTATACCAGAAAGAAACGGATGTCTCATATCCAAAATGCGCTTTGAATGCATGGTGCTTGCGCAATCATGCACTACCCCATAACTTAAGAGACGCATTGGCTTTTTCTTTCAGGGGACCAAGGTTGGATAATTAGGTTAGAAAAATGTTAGGATGATTCAGGAATGATAAAAAAGAAATATCTGCTTCTGTAAAAAGGAATGAGAAAGAAGAAGAAGAGCAGACATATATTTTTTGGTGTAATGTTTTTATTTCTATGGACCCCCACCCCACCCCACCCCTCGCAAGCCTTGGAAGAAGGGAGGAAGGAAAGAAGGAAGGGGGTCTCCCGAGACCCACTCTCCTCCCCACCCCTCCTCCCCACCCCTCCTTCCCTGGGTTTAATTGGCTTTAATCACAGCCATGTCACCGGGTGAGTAATCGCAGGGTAATTACCCACTGGCACTGGGACAATCTGTGAATAAGCCCCTCAAAGCAGAGCCTGCCTCACAGGGGATTAGGGAAAATAATTACTTGGATCAAATGATAGCAGGGGGTTAACCCCTTCCCTGGCGCAACTTCTGCCTGCCTCCTCAAGTCATCTCTGACTTGGGCAGCGGGCCTCCTCCCCTAGCACCTGTGTGTCTTTAAGGAGGCAGAAATCCAACAGGTGCTGCATTAGCTGCAGCACAACCAGGGAACAACGGCCTGCTAGGGTGGCGTTTTTGTCCCATAACTGCAGCCTCCTTCAACCTGCCGAAGAGCCAGAATGGTCAGGGGTGATGATGGGAGTTGTAGTCCAGCTACATCTGGATGGCCACCAGTTCCCGCACCCCTCTACCAGGCACATGTCCCAGCCAATCAGGGATCACACATTAAATGCACTTACAGATCTCAAGGTATCACTAGACCTTTCTGCGTTGGTTTGTCCATTGAAATTCAAGGACATGACTATATAGGAACTTAGGAAGCTACCCTATTTACTTAGTCCCATGAGGACTGGAATTTTACTTTAATAAATAGGAATATAGGAAGCTGTCTCAAACTGGATCAAGCCATTGATCCATTTAGTTCAATATTGTCTTCACTGGCCAGCAGTGGTTCCCCAGGGTTTTAGGCAGGGCAGGGGATACCCCCAGCCCTACCTGGAGATGCTGAGGATTAAATCTGGGACATTCTACATGCTAAACAGGTGTTCCTTCCCTGAGCTACTATGAAATGAGATCTGGAGGAATCTGTAGCCCTCCAGATGTTTCAGAACTACAACTCCCATCAGCCCCAGCAAGCGTGGCCAACAGCCAGGGATGATGGGGGCTGTAGTTCAGCCATGTTTGGAGGGCCAAAGGTTCCCCAAGCCCTGCCTGAAATTATCTGTTAATATCAGTGGGCCTACTCTGAGAGTGTAGCTTGGTTGGGGTGCAATGCAAAGTTCTGGCTGGTTTGTGATTTTCAACAACACACAAACACACACACCATTTCTCAGCCAGGTCCGGCAAGCTCAAGGCCAGACGCTTGAGCAGCAAGAAACAGGATCGATGGTGTGAATAATTTAGAGGGGGCTGTTGGGGAGTTGGGGGGGCAGATGGACACATCCCAGTGACAGATTCACAGGCCCCAAAGGGGCCGGGTCAGCAACGCATTTATGGAGCAGATCCCCCACCCATCCATTCCGCAATATGCTGACTTTAAAATGCAGACTTCCAGAAACACTACTGGCCCCATACTCCCTGTGTTTACTCCAAAGTAACCAGCTGTCTTTTCTTTACTTTATTTACTAAAAATGTCTGTCCTGCCGTTCCCTCCCCCCAAAAGGCAAACCAGAAAGCAGGGGGGGGAACCAATACAGTTAAAAAATAAATAAACGTAAAAAGTTTTAAGGACAGTCTCATATCCTCACAGCTAATAATTTCGAGGGAAGATGCAGGACTCAGCAGTGGGTCACATGGATGGCTGTAAAAGAGGACTGGACCAAATAGTGGAGAGTTATAAGGTGACCAGTGGCTGCTAGCCACAATGGCTATGTTTCGCTTTCCTGGTTGAAGGCAGTGACGTTGTTTCTGAATACCAGTTGCTGAAAAACGGAGGAAGGGAGAGTACATAAGTGCGTACCCACCAACATTTTGGGAGAGCAAATTGGGATACACATACCCTGCACCATTCGCTGCCCCCATTGTGTGCCCGCTGGCACCTGCCACTGCTGCCCAACCACCCCCTCCTTTGCCCATCTCCTCCTCCTCCGCTGCAGCCTTCTGTGGTGGCATGCGCAGTCTCCCAGATGTGCTTTGGTGTGGCCCTTTGGCAATCCCCAAAGTGAAGGTAAAGGGACCCCTGACCATTAGGTGCAGTCATGGCTGACTCTGGGGTTGCGGCGCTCATCTCGCTTTACTGGCCAAGGGAGCCGGAGTACAGCTTCCGGGTCATGTGGCCAGCATGACCAAGCCGCTTCTGGCGAACCAGAGCAGCGCACGGAAACAGCGTTTACTTTCCTGCCGGAGCGGTACCTATTTATCTACTTGCACTTTGACGTGCTTTCGAACTGCTAGGTTGGCAGGTGCAGGGACCGAGCAACGGGAGCTCACCCCGTCGCGGGGATTTGAACCGCCAACCTTTCAATAAGCAAGTCCTAGGCTCTGTGGTTTAACCCACAGCGCCATCCGTGTCACAACCCCCAAAGTACCACCCTAGAATTGTCAACAGGTTCATACCAGAGCGCCTTCTGGTCCCAGCGGTCTGGCACTCATCAGCACAGTTGGACATGACCCTGCTGACACAGGGCCAGGTGCCTGTCTTAAACAGGACAGTCTTAAACAGGATCCAAACAGAAGCCAGGATGATCTGGGATGTCCCACTTAAAATGGGGCAGTTGTGGGGTATGAGGGTACTTTTCTACTCAGGTCCTGATTCCCAAAAGGCACCTGGTTCGCCACTATGGGAACAGGATGCAGGACTAGGTGGGCTTTTGGCCTGATCCAGCACCTGGCCTCTTCTGCTGTTCTTTAGGGTCCCCGCTCCAGACTGATGGGCTTTCTGTTTTTCTGAGGGTGAATCCAGCACTGTGTCATTGATGCAATCATACCACATTAGCGGTGGGTTGATAATAGACCATCCAGACATCAGTTGGCTTTATCGGTTGACATTATTATCTTAACCCAGCACCACAACGACGAGACGAAAAAAATAAATCGGAATGTTTGTGGCATAGAAAGATTCAGGGTTTTAGCAGGAAGTTATGGGGCATGCGGGTGGCGCTGTGGGTTAAACCACAGAGCCTAGGGCTTGCCGATTAGAAGGTCGGCAGTTCGAATCCCCATGATGGGGTGAGCTCCCATTGCTTGATCCCTGTTCCTGCCCACCTAGCAGTTCGAAAGCACAAAGTGCAAGTAGATAAGTAGGTACCGCCCTTGTGGGAAGGTAAACGGCGTTTCTATGCGCTGCTCTGGTTCGCCAGAAGCAGCTTAGTCATGCTGGCCACATGACCCAGAAGCTGTATGCTGGCTCCCTCGGCCAATAAAGTGAGATGAGTGCCGCAACCCCAGAGTCGGTCACGACTGGACCTAATGGTCAGGGGTCTCTTTACCTATGGGGCATGCCCAGATTAGAAAGGTAGCAGTCTGCCTGTCCTGGAACTTTTTCAGGTGCAAACAGTATTGAATGTGAGATCATGTCTAAGCACCTTGATAGCATCATGAACACAAGTCCTCATAAGTGCACCCTTCCTTCCTTCCTTCCTTCCTTCCTTCCTTCCTTCCTTCCTTCCTTCCTTCTCTTTAGCAAATTTAACAGTGGAACAGGATGTCTGGATTGGTCCAAGCGTTACAGGAATATTCTTATGCTCTTATGAGTGACTAAGGGGACATCTGGTTGGCCACTGTGTGAAAACGAGATGCTGGACTAGATGGGTCATGGGCCTGATCCAGAAGGGCTTTTCTGGTGTCCCAGCAGTTACAGACACCTTCTTTAAGCAAGGGAAATTTGCTCCACGGAGGAGAAGGGAGGGTCGTGGGTCGAAGGACAGAGACCTTGTCAGCCCCAAAGACCCAGTGGAACAGACTCCCTTAGAAAGTAGTGGACTTCATTGGAGATTTTGAAAGAGATGTTGGGAGGCCCTCTGCCAGGGATTTTAAAGCTGCGATTCCTGCATTGTGGGGGTTGGGCTAGATGACCCGCTGGGTTCCCTCCAACTCTGTGGCCCAGCAGGCCTCCTCTGCCTCTTTGCCCTTGCCCCACCCAGCAATGGCTGTTCGGTGGTAGACTGCCCCTGACCTGGAGGTTCTGTTTTAGCTGCGTTGGCTGGTCGACCCAGGAAACTGGGGTTGTAGGGTGATGTCAAGGCCCCTAAATTTCTCTCTCTCTCTCTCTTGGGGCCAGATTTGATCTCGTTGCGTCCCCCCCACCCTATGCACCGTCCCAGAATTCCAGTTTGCCAGCACGAAGCATCGGGCTTCCGCCTCGGTTTTCTGCGACAGAGTCTTTGCAAGCGCCGCCCCTGAACCCAGCGGAGCCATATTTCAGCATTACCGTAGCGCAGCGCCAGGGCTCATCCGTTCCCATCCCCCGATTATTTATTGCCTCATTTTCTCCTTGGCGCCGCCGGCTGCTGAGGGAACAAACCAGCCACCCCCCCCCCCCGCCTGCCTTGCCTGCTCTCCCCATGGCCGCCGAAATTGCTAGATGGAATGAGCTGAAAGAGAGCAGGGAGGAGGAGGAGAAGGAGGCAAGGTGAAGGAGCTGGCCAAGGTGGCCATGTTTTTTGAGGGCCATGGCCATGCAGGAGCAGGTGGCCCAACTGAGCGAGTGACCCTCTGCCTGGCTGGCGTTTGCCCCGTGGCGTGTGATAGACCCCAGTTTCAGTCCTGGGGAGCTGCTGCCAGTCAGTGCGGACAACACACCGCTAGATGGGCAAGTGGCCTGACTGCATCCAAGACAGCTTTCTGTTTGGGGGAAGGGATGAAGCTGAGTGGTCATGTGTCTGCTCTGCATCCTAGTGGTGTGGAGATGCAAAGCAAGTCCAGCAAGGGGCGTGGCCTGGGGAGAGGGCCAAGGGCCAGATGGAAAGACCCAGAGGGCCACATGTGGTCCCTGGGCACCTGAGATTCCACACCCTTGGTTTAAATTCACTGGGGAGGGAGAGAGGTAACAGAGGGAGAAGTTAGGATCTTGGGGGCTGAATGTCAGGAGACGTACCTGTGGTGCCCTTTGAAGAAGAAGAAGAGTTTGGATTTGATATCCCGCTTTATCACTACCCTAAGAAGTCTCAAAGCGGCTAACAATCTCCTTTCCCTTCCTCCCCCACAACAAACACTCTGTGAGGTGAGTGAGGCTGAGAGACTTCAGAGAAGTGTGACTGGCCCAAAGTCACCCAGCAGCTGCATGTGGAGGAACAGGGAATCAAACCTGGTTCACCAGATTACGAGTCCACCGCTCTGAACCACTACACCACACTGGCTCACTGGCTTTGGGTTGCAGATGACTGGGGAGCTGATCGTCCTGCATGCCTGCATTGACCGATGGGACTGGAGTTGCCAAATGGCAGGGGGGGAAACCAGACTGGGCTGCTCTGGTGGCTTTCAACAACAGCTGGATGTGCAGAAAACGAACAAGGACTGCAAGCTGAACATTATTGCTTGCTCAGGTCCGCGGATGAAGTTAGCGTTACAGTCTTCCTCCCACGATGCAGCCCAGGCTGGTCCACACTGCACTTCCCCAGTGCTTGCGGCGAACGAGCTCAGTTGAAGGAACAGGCTGTGCTTCAATGGCAGGGCATCTGCTTTGCATGCAGAAGGCCCCGGCGGTCTATCCCAGGCATCTCCAGTTAGAGGCTGTGAATGTCCCCCCAGCCTGATGGAGAGCTTCTGCCAATCAGCGCAGACAATACAGAGCCAGATGGACCAGTGGTCTGACTCCATAGAACATAGCCTCCAACTTTTCTTCGATAAAAATAGGGACATCCTATTCCAACATCACCATATTCGTACCCCAGCCATCTGACTGGGTTGCCCCAGCCACTCTGGGCAGCTTCCAACATACAGTGGTACCTCGGGTTAAGTACTTAATTCGTTCCGGAGGTCCGTTCTTAACCTGAAACTGTTCTTAACCTGAAGCACCACTTTAGCTAATGGGGCCTCCTGCTGCTGCCGCGCCGCCGGAGCCCAATTTCTGTTCTCATCCTGAAGCAAAGTTCTTAACCTGAAGCACTATTTCTGGCTTAGTGGAGTGTGTAACCTGAAGCGTATGTAACCTGAAGTGTATGTAAACCGAGGTACCACTGTATATAAAAACATAATAAAATATTATACATTTTTTAAAAAACTTCCCTATACAGGGCTGCCTCCAGATGTGTTCTAAAGGTTGTATAGTTACTTATCTCCTTGGCTCGGAGTGTCACATAATTCCATACCCTGCAACATTTCTCCGATGAAAATAGGGACGTCCTAAGGAAAAGCGTGACATTCTGGGATCCAATCAGAAACTGTAAATCCGGGACCGTCCCTGGAAATAGGGACACTTGCAGGGTCTGGTATAAAGCATCTTCTTATGTTCCTATCAGCTACTATTTCTAAATGCATCTATACCCAGAAATTAGCATGCACAAATCAGCACCCTCTCCTCCACATGCAGTGGTGTAGCGGCTCTGGGCTGCAGGGGGTCAGAGTCCCATTTTACTTCTGCAACAGGGTCCCTGCCTCCAGCATCCTCCAGCTGCCCAGCCAGCATGGAAGGTGGCCGTTTAGCCTCTGAAGAAGAATCTTATCAGTCTTTGTGCTGATTGGAATCAATCCGAATGCAAGCAGGTGAGTCAGCCCTCGAGGGTGGGCTCTCCAGGTCACTCTGGAAAAGGTATGTGGGAAGAAAGGCGTGGAGATGTTCTGTATGTTCCATAGCCAAGCGTTTAAGAACACAGAAAACTCAAGGTGCTTCAGTTTCAAGAGAACGGTGTGTAAGTTCTGCTATGAGACAATGGAGCCACATGGAAAACACAACTTAAGTCACTCTGAAATAAGATACTGGAGCACTCCAAATCCTTTGCACTTGCATGTGCATGGAAAATTGTAGATCTGGCTGAAAGGCAACACATGGAGATCTGTATCGATCGCTGCAAATCCTCCCCGTTATTGTACAATTATGAGATTGTTGTGTAATCTTAGAAGGGGCCTTGCTGCAATGGGTGTTGGCGCCTGTGACGATCACAAAGAGACTCTGCACCTACGGAGTGTGTGCATTTGACAGGTCTGAATGATCGGTGTGATAAACTTCGGCACATCGCCTTCCTGGAGAAACTCTCTTGGAAGCCACAGGTGATGAGGGGGCAACGGGAAAGAGATGAATTTGTGGCCATTTGGTTTCCCTTTATTGAATTTACAAATGCATGAGAGCATGGCAGGGTGGTCCCGATGATATATAAATCGGTGCGGATATCCTGAAGCCCGTGGGGAAATCTTTAATCTTTAACATTTCCGTATATGCTGATCAGAAACGTTGGGGGGGGGGGGGAAATAGTATCCAAAAGCCACTGCCTGAATATTCAAATACTTCTATGAACAACTTATTAATTTGACATTTCATTAAATCTTCATATTTCATATTGCACCTTGATTGGGGTCTGGATCCTGATTCTCTCTTGGTGGGTGACATTTTTGGAAGTTTGTTTGTTTGCAGTACAGTGGTACCTCAGGTTACATACGCTTCAGGTTACAGACTACGCTAACTCAGAAATAGTACCTCGAGTTAAGAACTTTGCTTCAGGATGAGAACAGAAATCGTGCTCCGGAGGCCCCATTAGCTAAAGTGGTGCTTCAGGTTAAGAACAGTTTCAGGTTAAGAACAGACCTCCAGAATGAATTAAGTACTTAACCCGAGGTACCACTGTAATAGGGACGCGGGTGGTGCTGCAGGTTAAACCACAGAGCCTAGGACTTGCTGATCAGAAGGTTGGCGGTTCGAATCTCCGCGACGGGGTGAGCTCCCGTTGCTCGGTCCCTACTCCTGCCAACCTAGCAGTTCGAAAGCACATCAAAGTACAAGTAGATAGATAGGTACCACTCTGGTGGGAAGGTAAACGGCGTTTCCGTGTGCTGCTCTGGTTCGCCAGAAGCGGCTTAGTCATGCTGGCCACATGACCTGGAAGCTGTACGCCGGCTCCCTTGGCCAATAAAGCGAGATGAGCACCGCAACCCCAGAGTCGGTCACGACTGGACCTAATGGTCAGGGGTCCCTTTACCTTTACCTTTACCACTGTAATACCTTTTGATTGTACAATGCTTTTCTTTTTTTGTAATACATAAGCAAAAACTCAATAATGCTCTATATTTAGAAAAGAAGGGGCATGGCTGTGAGCGGGGTCTTCCTGGGACCATCAGGAAGGGACCCCTACACCACTGAGTGGGTATGCATATGTGATTGACAGGCACCTGGGCAGCCTAGGAAAGGAAACATTAGCAGGTCTCTCCAATCCAGCCTTTCGACCACTGTTGTCAGCCCGTTAAGCGACATGAATCCGATTGGGGAATGGCAGGCGCCATCAATATCGTGGCCTCGCCACAATTAATCACCGGCTAATTAGCAGCGAGGGCTCCGATCCCAGACAGAGCTGCCGGCAGCCAGGGAGGGAATCAAGACAGGAAAAAGTAAAGAGGGAAACCAAACAAACCCAGAGTCACCTGTTTGTATTTCCTGTTGGGAATTACTTGGATTACTGATAGGTTGGCCTGCTTCTGGGCGCTCACAGTTTCTGACAGGGGAGGGTGTGCGCGCATGTATATAAAGAGTCACGCTGCGCTGAGGTTCACGAGGACACGGCAAAGTGCATTTATTGTTTGTTATGGCCCACATCCAGGGCAGCTCAATTCAGACAAGAGATTGCAGTGAAAGTAATTAAGGGTTGTACCCGACACTCGACCTGCTCAGAACCAGACGCATTGAAATTAATAGATATAGCTAACTGAAAGATTGTATCTCACTATACAAACCTACCTGGGTGCTAAGATCTTCAGGTGAGCACCTTCTCTGGTTCCATTGACACCAGAAGAATGGCAGTTGGCAATGAGAGAGAGAGAGAGAGAGAGAGAGAGAGAGAGAGACTTTTCCATGGCTGCTCCAAAATTGTGGAATTACCAAGAGAGGTCAAATTGGCTATGCTTCCACCACTGACATTGGCTATCAGATTGGCTGGCCTTCTGCTTTTGGTTATCCTTCTGCCACCAGCCAACCATCCTGTTCAGACAGGCCTTTGGAAACTAAGGTGCCGGCAGAGCTGGCCACTGGGCTGCTTTCAGGGCAAACCGTATTTTAATTGTAGGTTCTGATTGTGTTCTGGTGTGTTTTCACTATTCTTTTTAACTTGTTTGGGGTTTTTTGTGTGTTTTTGTATTCTAGAACGATGTTTTTAAATGCTGGAAGCCAACTTGAATCCCAGCTTGGGGAAAGGCGAGCTATAAACAGAACCATAGAATTGTAGAGATGGAAGGGACCCCAGGGGTCATCTAGACCAACCCCCCTCTGTGCAGGAATACTTCTCACAGCCATCCCTGGGTGGGCTCGAACCACCAACCTTCTGGTTAACAGCCAGGTGCACTAAACCATTGTGCCGCCAACTAAAAACAGTTGAATAAATCTATTTTATTTTGTTTGATCCACTGATTTCGATGCATTGACTCTTGAGTATAACTTAGTTGGGGACAACACTATACAGTATTGAACATATCGTACATTTGAAGCACATTCTCCCTCCCATCCCCAAAGAATCCTGGGATCTGTAGCTTGCCCTTCACAGAGCTGCATCTACAGGTAGTGCAAAGTTTTCCCGTCTGAAACAGTGGAGAGCTGCTGCCAGCCAGTGCTGGCAACATTGATCTAGATGGGTCAACATGTCAGTTTCCTCTGTTCCTTCCCATGTTCCTCCTGTTGAATTTCTGCCTGCTGGGCTGCTTTCCCGGCACCCACGAGTTCTCACCAGCCCTTGCCAAGAAACCTGCACCATGTAAATTTATTTCCCTGCTTAATTTTTAGCCCAGAGTGATGTTTCCTACAGGAATGCACTGGCTACAGATTCCTTGGCAATTGGAAGGGAAAGAGTGGTTTGCCAGGAAGGGGTGGGGGGAAACCTTAACAGTCAGGAAAGCTTCCCATGAGCTTTGATTTGTTGCTGCGCTATCTGACTCTCCAGATCAGCAATTGACATCCATTGAGCAACTGAATGGTGCAACTTGCCCCTGGGCCAAAAACACTGCTTGGCTTTGCCCACTGACTCATTCAGACATGAGACCTGGGCAGAGGACATTGTTAACCCCTACCTCCCTGGGGGCTTTGGCTGAGTTGTGCTCTTTGAAGGCGGGACTGGGGGAACCTGCTGCTTGACTCCATCTCCCATCAGCCCTCCAGCCAGAATTGCCAATGACCAGGATAGATGGGAGATGGAGCCCAGCAGCATCTAGGAGGGCCACATTCCTGGGTCATTCCTAGCCAGGTCTCAGCTTGTATTAAAAATCAGCAAAAGCTGGAGATCGGGGATTATTTATGCATTTGTTGCTACACTTATGTACGTGTAAAAAAAACCCCTAATAATCCAGTCATCTCCCTTTTTGTTTTTTATGATTTCTAGCTTCTGTCTTCTTCCGTTAACTCGACCTATACTCATGTTTTGATCGTTGTTTTTTTATGTCCTCTACTCAGACTTAATGAGGATATACACAGGAAGGTGATGGGTGGATGGTGAAGAACCCTGCGCAAGAGGCAGGGAAGGGAAGGTCTCCCAGGGTGGGAGGCTGGGAGAAGGAAGGGAAGCACCCAGGTGAGAGCTGGGAGGGTCCACTACCTTTTGTGGGGGACAAGGGTTAAGAGGTAACTCTGCCAGATGGCTCTGTGTGTTTGTGTGCATCATTTTTCTCTTTGTTTCCCTTCTTTTTAGAAAGAAAATGCAAGCGACCTGCCATTTATGCCTGTTCAATATGTGCACAACCGCACATTCGCACATTGAACTGACCCCAAAAGGGGCGGAATGGGGTGTTTTGCAGGCTTTTCCAATGGCATTTCAAATATACGTGATTTCACTTAAATGAAACGCAACTCCCGTGTAAATGGAGATTTGCCTGCACTTTCTTTTATCTATCCTGAACGTTCAGACATTCAGCCTCATTGGGTGGCCACGATTTCTACTACAATGGTACCCTGGTTTTGGAGCATAATCCGTTCCGGAAGACCTTTTGACTTCTGAAATATTCAAAAACCGAGGCACAAAGGGCGGTCTGCCAATTCAATAGAGAAAATTGTGAAAAACAACAGATACACGCAGCGGAAGTCTGTGGCGCGTTCGAAAACAGAAGCATTTACTTCCCGGTTTTCGGTGTTCGAAAACTGAAATGTTCGGAAATGGAGATGTCCGAAAATTGAGGTACTGCTGTGTTACGTGAGAAGGAAAACAACTGTATTCGTTCCCTCCATGCCACACATCATTTTCTGAACTTCTTTCACAATGTCTGCTACTCGGCCTTTTCTCTAAGAGCTCCAAACGCTGCAGCCTTCCTTCACGGGGAATCCACTCCATTTTTATTGCTTGGTGTGTTTTGAAATCCTCCGTTTTAAAACGGCCTTTTATCTGTGGCATGGTTTTCCCAGTAGTGATGTATGGAAGTGAGAGCTGGACCATACAGAATGCCGATTGCCGAAAAATTGATGCTTTTGAATTATGGTGCTGGGGGAGACTCTTGAGAGTCCCATGGACTGCAAGAAGATCAAACCTCTCCATTCTTAAGGAAATCAGCCCTGAGTGCTCACTGGAAGGACAGATCCTGAAGCTGAGACTCCAATACTTTGGCCACCTCACAAGAAGAGAAGACTCCCTGGAAAAGACCCTGATGTTGGGAAAGATGGAGGGCACAAGGAGAAGGGGGCGACAGAGGACGAGATGGCTGGACAGTGTTGTCAAAGCTGCCAACATGAGTTTGACCAAACTGCGGGAGGCAGTGGAAGACAGGAGTGCCTGGCGTGCTCTGGTCCATAGGGTCACGAAGAGTCGGACACGACTGAACGACTAAACAACAACAACAACATCTGTAGCATGTTGCTAGTTGCTTGGGAAGCCCTTTTATTTTCTACGAAGAGGTTAGCAAAGGTGGCTATAACCAGCCTCCCTCCCTGCTTGACTTCCCACATGCAGAAAACGCCTCTCTTCCTCCTTCCCCTAGCAAGCAAGAATCTCTGCCCGCGTGCCAGGCGAGGCAGGGCCAAAGGTCGGCTCCCTTAGGTAGCCTGCAGAGAGCCTTGCCAGCCGCCTCCCTGCCGCCGCCTGCCGTCTAGCCGCTCCCTCCAGATCCGTGGTTTCACCGGGGCTCCTTCTCCATCTCTCTTCACACCTCGGCTGGCATTTCCTTGGATCTCTCTCTTTCTCTTTCTGCCGGCAGCTTGGCAGAGGCAAAGAGCGGGTTAAGGCACACAGCACACACACACACACACCCCACAAACCCCCCCCAGGAGGATGCACTACTCAGACAGGCAGCAAGGGAAGCATCTTATCACCTTCTTTCCCTGACTTGCGGCCTCCGCAGAAAAAGCGCAAGTTAGCTGCAGCATTCGTTACTTTTATTATGACATTCATCTCCCACCTTTCTTTTCTTTTTTTTAAATCCACGCAGCTCAGGCTGGCACCCGTGATTCTCTTCCTCTCCTTTTCGCCCTCCCAAACAACCCTGAGAGGTAGGGTAGGCCGTAAGACTGGACACCCGGTGGACTTCATGGCTGAGCAGGGATTTGAACCCAGGTCCTAGTCCAGCCTTCTCACCACCGCAGCGTGTCTTCTGGGCTAGGTGGACCCATAAAGGTGGAAGTGTAGCCTGCCAGACAGAGGGTTATGGTGGCCTTGGACCAGTCCCTGCCTCTAGGCTTAGCCTACCTTACAGGGTTGCTCTGTGGATTAAAAGAAAGGGAGAAGAACCCTGTCTGCCACCTTGAGTTCCTTGGAGGGCAGGTGGGTATAAAAACACTTGTTTTCACGCCCCCCCCCCACTTGAAAAACCATTCAGTCCGGTCCAGAATCTAAAATTATCTGAATGTACTGCTGAGGCTGCCACCTCCTTCCCCCCCTTGCCCCCCCCCAGCCCACTGGCTCCATACACCAAGACCATGGATTTGGAGTTGCAAGGAGAATGGGAAGTAGCTGGATCCCATTCAAATGCAGATCCTGAGGATTGCAGGGCTATTGAAATCCAAAAGTGGCCCCAATGTGGGGAGGGGGCTTAATCCTCAGCCCCCCAGCCTACCCTGCTTTCCATAATCCCCTTTGAGTTAGTGGTCTGGAGACTGGAAGGGGAGGAGTAAAGCCCCCGCCCCCTTCCCCAATACTCTTGTTTCCCTCCACATAATATAGAGTCTATATATCCCCATTGCTCTCCCCCCCCTTTAATCTCCATCCATGTGTGAATCATTTCAGAAGAGGATGGAGGAGCGAGGGAGAATCTGAATCTGAGAGGTGTTGTGTGCTGTATAGAGTAGGAAGTTGCCTTATACTGAGTCCGACCATTGGTCTGTCTAGTTCAGTACTGTCTGCACTGACGGGCAGCAGCTCTCCAGGCTTTCAGGCAAGTGAACTCTCAAGGGAAGTAGGGTCAGAGCCAGGGGAGTGTTGCTGGGATGGCGATGACTGGCCAGAGGGAGCAGGCTGGGAGAAGGAAGTGTCCGAAGATGAAGAGGGAACGGGGTTTAGTGAGCAGGAAGATGCAGTGGCAGAGAGCGGTTCAGACTCAGAGGTAGAAGCGGAGGCTGGAGAGGAGGAGGTGGCCAGGCTGCTGAAGAAGCCAGGGAGTCTCCCCCTCCTGCTGTGTGACCGGCTCCTCTTCCCTCCTGGTCTCCCAGAACCAGAAGAGGCATGAAGAGGGTGAAGCAAAGAGTGACAAGACGAAGGAGTCTCAGGCTGCTGGGAAAGGGCCCTGGGGAGGAGCCTTAGAAAGTGGTGGAAGTTGGGGACTTTCCATCCTCACAACCGCCTCACTGGGGCAAGATCTGCCAGGAAGAGTTGCTGTGCTCACTAGGCCTACGCTGTTTTGCTTCTTTGAATAAAGAGCTAACTTCACAAACAACCTTGTGAGTTATCGCCGACTTGCTCCCGACTCCTGCCTTGACATCCAGCAGCAGCTCTTCTTGTGCTCTCTCTCCCGTTCTTCTCAGCGGCTCCTTCTGCCTAATAAAAAGCAAGACGCTAGTCCTCATGGTTCTGAATAAAAAGGCTGATTTAAATAGGAATCTGGGAGGCTGTTTCATGCCAAGTTATGCCATGGGTCAAAGGAACATAGGAAGAAGCTGCCTTATCCTGGGTCTGACTCTTGGTCCACCTGGCTGAATAGCTAGAATGCGAGAGTTAAAGTTAGCCAATCCAAGGGTGGAGCCACAGGGCGATCTGTTGGCTCTGGGGTGGGGCTAATGCAATACCTGTCGATTTGCAGGTGAAGCCTCTTAGAACCCACCTGGAGGCTTAACAACCTTGCATGTCCTCCTTCCCACAAGCAATTTTTCCCGTTTGGGGCTTGCAAAGCATCATAGCCAGCTGGCAACCCCATGGACGCCCTGGGGACAGGTGGTCCGTATTGCCACCGTCTTCAGCGTAGCCCCCCGGACGTCGCTGGGAGGGCAGGGAAGCATAGCGGGCTCAGCACTGGCGAGACGTTGACTCAACCCGACGAGCCATGAGGGCCTCATTCAATTTTAATAGGCACCGTGGCGCTAAAAAAGGAAACAGGAAATGGAACAATGGGCAGGGGAAGGGAGAAAGGCGTCCACCCCGAACCGTGGGATCTGGGTGAACTGGGGTGGGTGGGGACGCAGTGCTCTCCATCGGTCACCCTCTTCTGAAGCTGGGCAGTGGGTTTTGCAGTTCAGAGATACACAGTCCCAGCATTTCTGAGTTCTTAGTGGGGATTCAGACCGGCAGCATGACAGAACAAGGCCTATCCACTGTGGTAGAGTGTCGGGCTAGGACCTGGGAGGGACCAGGGTTCAAATTCTGCCTTGGCCTTGACGCTCACTGGGCGTGACCTTGGGCCAGCCTACCTTCCAGTGTTGCCTTGTGGATTAAATGAGGAGAGGGAGTAGAATTATGTATGGCGCTTTAAGCTCCTTGAAGAAAAAGCTGGATAGAAATGCAATCAATTGAACAACGGACTGATCAATCAATTGATCAATGGACTGATCAATCAATTGATCAATGGACTGATCAATCAATTGATCAATGGACTGATCAATCAATTGATCAATGTTCTGCAGGAATGCCAAGCGATTCTCGGAGTTCTCAGAGTGTTTTAACAATCTGTCTTCTAGGGAAATCTGGGAATTGCAGCTCTAGGAATGGGGGCCTCCTATCAACAACTTTCTGCACCCTTAACAAACTGCAGTTCCCAGGATTTTTCAGGGAAAGCCATGGCGGTTTAAAGTGGTATGATACTGCTTTAAATGTAAGGTGTGGATGTGACCCCAATGGGTTTTTAAAAGTTAGCATAAGCACCATACATTTAAATCGCACACCCTATGAAAAGATTTCTGGGAACAGTAATTAAGGGTGCTGGGAATTGTAGCGTTCTAAGGGGGCACTACAGTTCTCAGGAGTATTCAGAGTGGGGAATGTGTTTTAAATATATGGTATGGATGCAGCTGAAATCAAAAGCTGACATGTGGACATTTAGCATCCTGAACATGAGTTGCCAACTGCAAGCATGTATTCAACTTTCTTTTGAGGCTCTCTGGTGCTCACATATTTCAGTGGAGAGACTACTGTTGCCAGAGGTGCGATGGCATTTGGACTGGGGCGCTGCTGGTGGGGCTCAGCCTGGTCTACTCAGTTACTCTTATTTTGTGGTTTTCAGTGTTTTATTTGCATTAGGTTGAAATAAAACAATAGAACTGTTTAGAAAATTATAGCCCAGTTTTGTTTGGGACGTTTTATTTGAATCAAAATGATTAACATTTAGAAAATTAGGTTTCGCTTTGTTTTTAAAAATGTGCTTTTTAATTCAAAGACATATACCATTAAGCAGAGTGTGGCTGCACACGCCTCCAAGAATCCTGGGAACTGCGGTTTGTCTAAGGGTGCTGAGAATCGTAGCTCTGTGGGGGTCAAAACCACAGTTCCCAGGCCTCTTTCGGGAGGGAGATGTGCTTTAAATGTAGGGCGTGCATTTAAAACACCCCCTCCTCCCCAAGGATCCGGGGAACTGCGGTTTGTTGCGTGTGCTAAGAAATATTGCTTTGTTGGGGGGTAAACTACAGTTCCCAGCGTCCTTGGAGGTGCTTTAAACGTCCTTTAAAAGTACGGCATGTTCAACAGACTCCAGGTTTTCGTCCTACATTTGTTTGACATGTTTCTCCGGTCACGGCGCTTGAGGGGCGACGGCTGGATCGCGAGGAGCCGCGGTTTGACTTCCACATCTCGGGTGCCACGCGTAGCACCTTGGCGTGCCTCACCCCCCCCTTTTACGTGGACTAGGTTTCCATCGCCAGGGGCCCCCGGAGGGGGTGACGGTTTCATGCCAGGCCTGTTTGCCAAGGCCTCTTTCCCCGCGACGCTCCCGCCTGCTCCTTGCAAGCTCGCTCCGTGTTTATTTATTTAATGAATAATTTATTCCGCTCTCTGCTCGGCAATCTCCATTATCACGCGCCCCCCCTCGCCCACCGCCCGCTCCAGCTGCAATGCACCCCCAACCCACCCACACCCCCCTTTGCTCCTGCCTCCACCGCCCTGTGCAATGATTTATTGAACACTGTCTATGCACTACACTGCGAGCTGTTCTGTCACAGGAAGCCACGGTTAAATATTAACCAGGGCAGGAGGAGGCAGTTCACACACACAAAGATGCAAACACACACACACACCGCAGGCCTCCTCCTTATGCCCCTTGGAAACATGCCGGCCAGAGGTTTCCCAACCCTGAAGTAGGGGTACTGTGCCATGCTTCTTTTTCTGATCGAAAACCGGGACGCTTGTCTTCCGGGATGCGCTCCCGGGGTAAGTCATGCGGCCCGCGCCACAGTCTCGTCCGCCGAAAAGCGCTTTTCTTCGGGCGCATCTCGCATGGCGCCCCAAAAACGCATGCTTTTTGGTGCCGTGCAAGATGGCGGCTTTTCCCAGACAAGAGCGTGTGAGATCGCGGCAGCCAAAATGGCCACCTCCGCCTCACGCGAAGAAAGGGGATGTCCCGTTTTCTCCAGGCCACTTTGCAGGTATGGGGTACCCGAGTCCAGGGTCCAGGCCCTGCCACATGAGGGAGAGATTCAGGCCACGTTCACACCCTACATTTAAAGCGTGGTGATTCCAGTCATGGCTTCCCCCGGAGAATCCTGGGAGACGGTTGTTTGTTAAGGGTGCCATTGTGCAGAGACCCCGATTCCCCTCACAGACGGACCAACTCTCAACGCCCTTGACAAACAACAGCTCCCAGAATCCTTTGGGGGAAGCCATGACTGCTTCAAGTGACATAGGAAAGGTAAAGGGACTCCTGACCATTAGGTCCAGTCGTGGACGACTCTGGGGTTGCGGCGCTCATTTCGCTTTATTGGCCGAGGGAGCCGGTGTACAGCTTCGGGTCATGTGGCCAGCATGACTAAGCCACCTCTGGCGAACCAGAGCAGCGCATGGAAACGCCGTTTACCTTCCCGCCGGAGTGGTACCTATTTATCTACTTGCACTTTGACGTGCTTTCGAACTGCTAGGTTGGCAGGAGCTGGGACAGAGCAACGGGAGCTCACCCCGTTGCGGGGATTCGAACCGCTGACCTTCTGATCGGCAAGTCCTAGGCTCTGTGGTTTAACCCACAGCGCCCCCCGCGTCCCTTTCAATGACATGATACAGCTTTAAATGTGTGATGTGAATGTGGCCTCAGAGAGCCCGGCTTGCAGGAGTCGGGCAAGATTTGGACGCAGGTCCTCCTCAATCTTTCCACCACATCTAGGCACCTGGTCCTTTGGGTGATGTGTTCCATTGTGCCACCAAAACCCCTTTGGGAAGCGTTTGGGCAGTCAATCTCCTAGTCCCCGGTGCGCTCTCCTTTTCTGCCTCCTGGCGTCCCAGGGCCGAACTCTGCCGAGTGCCGGCAGCTTGGCACCCATTGGCGGACCACCCCACCCCCTCCCCATTTTGTTGTTGTTGTTGTAAGCTTGGCGTTCTCCCAGAGCCAGCACGTGGAAACGGAGCCGCCTGCCACCGGCTTGGGGAAATGAATCAGAGCCGAAAAAGCGACAAAAACAACCACCCCCTCGCTCTCAGCCAGCCAGATCCGAGCGATGGCATTTGCTCCCCCCTTGGTCAGCAAAGAAATGGGCATGGGTGGTTCTCCCGGGACCTGGCAAGGGGAGGCTTTGGGGGATGGTAGGGATCAGGAATCTGTTTGTGCTACCTTCCTACCCATGAGGAACGGCTGCTGATCAGTGGCAGAACATCTGCTTGGCATGCAGAAGGGCCCAGGTTCAGTCTCCAGCACCTCCAGAACCCGGCCGCCCTGGAAGAAACTGGCATGTCTCCCAAAATCGCCTTTATGTGACTTGTGCTGCATGGACCTAGGAATGCAGGCTGCTTCATTCCACAGAGCTGTAGGAAGAGCCAACCTAGGAAGCTGCCTTCTTCTGAGTCAGACCACTGGTCCAGCTAGCTCTCTATTGCATACACTGACTGGCAGCAGCACTCTTTCCAGGTTTTTCAGGCAGGGAATGTCCTCAGCTTTATCAGGAGATAGGCACACAGGAAGCCACTGCATCCTGATTCAGCCCACTAGCTTAGTCCATCTAGCTTAGTATTGTCTGCACTGACTGGCAGCTGCCCTCCAGGGTTCTAGGCAGCGTTCTCTCCCAGCCATACCTGGAGATGCTGGCGATTGAACCTGAGACCTTCTGCTCACAAAGCAGATGTCCCAAGGAGCATCTCCACCCCCATCAGTCACTATGGGTCCAGCTCTGAGGGCCTTCTGGTGGTTCCCTTACTGTCAGAAGTGAAGCTACAGGCAACCAGGCAGAGGGCCTTCTCAGTAATGACACTAGTCTGGTTAAACGCCCTCCCATCAGGTGTCAAGGAAATAAATAATCACACAACTATCTGACGGCAGTCCTGTTTGGGGAAGTTTTTAATGTTTGATGTTTTATTGTGCTTTTATGTTTGTTGGAAGCCACCTAGAGTGGCTGGAGCAACCCAGTCAGATGGGCAGGGGACTACTTCTGCTACTACTACCAATAATAATAATAATAATGTACTGTCACTGATCCAAGGCCCATGAATGTGCTCGTGATGCAGGCTCCGTGTTGGGCCTGGTGTTCCCCTTCCACACGACGGCGGTGTGTTTATAACGGCATGTGGAGGTGTGTGTGCCTTTTATGTGTGTTTTCATCCGCAAGAGAACGCTGTGTAGGGGGAGTTATTTCCATACATCGGCGGATGGGGGGAGGGAGAGAGAAATTCCCACTGCTGCGCAAGGGTGGCACAGAGTGGCAGAAGGTGGTGGCTGGCACAAAGAGGCAGACAGAAAGCCAACACATTTGCAGCTCCCTGCCACAGAGCTTCAGCTGTGAATCCCATTCCTCTCTCTCTCTCTCTCTCTCTCTCTCTCTCTCTCTCTCTCTCTCTCTCCCTCTTTCTCTCTCTCTCTCTTCTCTCCCCCCCCCCAATTGCCTGTAACGAACTCATCCACCGTTGTCGTTGGCACTGCCCGTTCTCGCTGTCGGCACTGCTTGTGCCGTCAACCTGCCACGGTTCCTGACGGCTGCGCTGTGGGCGGGAGATCGCAAGGGGGGGTGGGGTGGGGTGGGGGTTCTGCAGGCAGCGTGCCTCAATCTTGTCTCTGGTGATGTGCCAAGAGGAAGGGTGCCAGCCTCGCCGCTGCCGGAGCGCCCGTCAGTCACATCGCTCCACCACAGTGGTAAATGGTGTACCCTGGCGGGCACGCTGAATAACAACCAGGGAGGTGGGGGGAATGTTCTGTATCCTTCGTGCAAGCATGCTTTCCAAAGGGGGCACAAACCAGCGGTTGTGTTGCGTGTGCATATCTGTGTGTACGATATGTTGGTGAGGCTTGTTTTCTGCAAAGTTGTGCAAGTTCCTGGCTGCCGTGGGTTATGCTCCTGGCTGCTATGGGATCATTTCCCCCACTCACTCCAAATTGAAACTGGTAGAAGCCTCACCCATCCCAATATTCTGTTCCATATATAAGCACCTGTATCAGACTCTGTTCTGAAGTCCTGACCTGTGAGGTCTGTATGTCTATCCCTCCATCTATCTATCAATCACCTATCGAAAGTATTTAGTTAAACTACCACCAACCTGAGGGATGCGGGTGGCGCTGTGGGTTAAACCACAGAACCTAGGACTTGCTGATCAGAAGGTTGGCGGTTCAAATCCCCATGACGGGGTGGGCTCCCGTTGCTCGGTCCCTGCTCCTGCCAACCTAGCAGTTCGAAAGCATGCCCAAGTGCAATTAGATAAATAGGTACCGCTCTGGCGGGAAGGTAAAACGGCGTTTCCGTGCGTTGCTCTGATTTGCCAGAAGCGGCTTAGTCATGCTGGCCACATGACCCAGAAGCTGTACACCAGCTCCCTCGGCCAATAAAGCGAGATGAGTGCTGCAACCCCAGAGTCGTCCACGACTGGACCTAATGGTCAGGGGACCTTTACCTTTTTACCACCAACCTGGATTAAAAGAGGATTAGACAAATCCAGATTCATGGAGGAGAGGGCAATTGACTGCAACTAGCCCCAGTGGCTGTGCTCAATCTCCGTGTCTGGAGGAAGCAATGCTTTCTGAGTATCAGTTGCTAGGAACCCCAAGAGAGGAGAATAGTCTCAGATACTGCCTGATGGTTTCCCACAGGCAACTGGTTTAGCCACATTGAGAACAAGATGCTGGATAGGCGTTCCTATCCCACATATTTCTCCGGGGAGCTCGAGGTGGCGTACGTGGCTCCCCCCTCCTCATTTAATCCCCGCAACAACCCTGTGGGGTAGGTTAGGCTGGGAAGCAGCGAGTGGCACAAAGTTCAACCCAGTGAGTTTCATGACTGAATAGGGTTTCGAACCCAGGACTCGCAGGTCGTAGAGTGACACTCACCACACTGTCTTCCAGTCAAATGCTCCGCTTTCTCTGCTTTTGTAGTATTCACTGCTGTGTGTGTGTGTGTGTGCCAAATTTTTAGGGGTCAGGAGGTCTTGGAATATACAGTATTCACTTTTTTAAAAAGCTTTTACATGCCTTAGCTCTTTTGGGGTATCCTTTGGCTGAGTACATACCATACATTTAAAGCACATAACTTCCACTGCCCACCCACCCTCGAATCCTGGGAACTGTAA
This sequence comes from Podarcis cretensis, assembly GCF_951804945.1. Lineage (NCBI taxonomy): Eukaryota > Metazoa > Chordata > Lepidosauria > Squamata > Lacertidae > Podarcis > Podarcis cretensis. The sequence goes on from NC_137186.1 coordinate 10,482,061, forward strand.
TTTCTTAAAGGCGCTGGGAGATGTAACTCTGTGGGGGGAGGGGGCAAACTACAGTTCCCAGGATTCTTTTTTGGGGGTGAATCCGTGCTTTGAAATTGTTATGTACTGAAGTTCTCACCCTGGCCAGCAGGGGGATACTGTAGATAGTTATGCAAATGACGGGTCGAAAGTGACGTTCAGTGATTGGATAGTTTTTATGCAAATGAAGGCTCGAAAGTGACGTTCAGTGATTGGATAGTTTTAGAAAGTTGCTACAGTAACGTTGTACTGAAGCTCTATATAAGCAGGCTGACTGAGCCCTTCAGTTCAGTTCAGTTCAGTTCTATTCTGGCCTCTGAATAAACAAGAGTTGTTTGAAGAATCGCTGTGTCGTCTGATATGTTCACCCACAACTTAACTGAAATGTCCTTGAAATGCAAGCCCCAGCATTTTGAGGGAGCTATATACAGATAATCCTGCTTTCAGACTGTTTTGTAATAATTGGGGTGTCCCAGACTATCTGTCTGCCAAGATTCAATTTACCAGGTGATATTCGGAGCTCCTTGATAATCCTAGTGTCTGCATGGTGTCCCAGGTGTCTGTTCTCCTTAATTCAGATCTGTTATATAAGCCGGTTCCTGACCTTCCAGTGTGGGGCAGTGGTTAGAGTGCAAGGCAAAGACTGGGAAGATCCGAGTTCGAATCAGCCACAAAGCTCATGGAGTGAGCTTGGGCCATTCGCTATCTCTCACCCTAATTCTAAGTAAATCTCTGACTTGGGTTGTTCTGTGGGTAGAAATGGTGCGGCTGAAATGGTCACCCCCCCCCCAAGACATGCGCAGATCAGTGACTGGCAATCCTTGAACAATCTTGCAAACGACAACCTTGCAATGTCGGCCAGAATCATGAGTTGTGTCGTGCCGGAGGGGGGGGGGGCGGGTGGAGGCTGTGTAAATAATTATTTTGGCTACTGCAACAGTGTCTGTGGCAGAGGTGAGACTCAAAAGAGCTGAATCTCTACATTTTGGGAGGGGGACTGGATTAAGGGGAAAACAAACCTCTTCTCAGGCTTCCCTCTGTAACTGTCTCAAAGGTTCCTAAGCCCCAGACTGTTAGTATTATTAATTTAATTTATATACCACCTTTCGACAGAAGTTCCCAGGGTGCTTCACCACATACAACGCAAATGTCACTACACAGCATAATATCAATACAACATAAAGATCAGAACATTTGTATAATTACAATTGTAGTAATAAGATTTACAGATTCCCCTAACAGCAATGGCATTAAAAGCACTCTGCTTTATTTGCCATGGCATGTGGCTGTAGAAACTCGGTCGGAATACCTGTTTCAGATCCAGAAAAAGTGAGGAGGTTAAAAACACAGTGCCTCGGAGCATGTGCAGGGTGTTTCATGGCCTCCAGCTGGAGCTTAACTCCAACTGTTGCTGGATTCCTGACTCCTCTGAGCCAGCCTGGCCAGGGATGATGGGAGCTGGAGTCCAGCAACATCTGGAGGGCCACAGTGTTCCCCACCCCTGTCCTTTACCCGTGTCCCAACCAACCAGGGTTCACAGATTCAATGCGCTTATGGAGGTATAAAACATGAGTTGGGAAGCTTGTGGCCCTCCAGGTATTGGACTTCCAACACCCATCTTCCCTGACTGTTGGCTATACTGGCTGGGTAAGTTCATTTCGTATGTGATCCCTGATTGGTTGGGGCATGTGCCTAGGACAGGGGTGGGGAACCTGTGTCCCTCCCAATGTTGCTGAACTACAACTCCCATCCTCCCTGGAACTATTGGCCATGCTGGCTGGGGCTGACAGGGGTTGGAGTCTAAGAATATCTGGAGGTCCATGGTTTCCCCATTAGGGCTGGGTGATATATTGTCCAAAACCAGTTTGAAGTCCATATCAGGATATTGGTTTCATAATTTTGATATGTGAAGCCAGCCAATGCCTCTACATAGCTCTGTTCTTATTTAAGACATCGTGATATATCAGTATATCACAATGTTTAGCCGGTGATATACTGAGATGTTGAAAACCAGTTATCTCCCAGCCCTACTGTTTGCCTCTACATAGTTTCATCCTTATTCCAGACATTGTGATATGTTGGTATATCATGATGTTTAGCTCGTGATATATTGTGATGTTGAAAACCAGATATCACCCAGCCCTCCTCTCCATCCTTCCTTTGCACCTCTGCAAGTGCATTTAATATGGGATCCCTAATTGGTTGGGATATGTGTCTAGGACAGGGGTGTGGTGGGAGGGGAACCCTGCAGCCCTTCCAGCTGTTGCTGAACTTCCAAACATGCATCAGGCTGAGCAGCCAGCATGGCTCAATGGTCACGGGTCGCAGGAGGTGGGAATCCAGCAGCACCTGGAGGCTTTGACAGCCCTGCTTGCGGTGTCAGCACCCGAAGGGTTAATGGCCAGCTGCCTCTATCACACACACACACACACACACACACACACACTCACTCACTCACTCACACAGAGCCTCTGGGACTGCTGTTCTCTCCTTGCCCCCTCCCCTTGTACCTTCCACCCCTCCTCTTTCTCTACCCACCCCCCCTTCAGCCACCCTGCCCGCTCCAACCATCAGCCCAGTCGTTCAGAGCTTGTTTTTTTCCATGTTGTATTTTCTACACTTCACTTCCTCAGATGAATAATTAATTGAAGCTTTTTTTGGTCTTTCCGCGTTTGTTTCGCCAGCCTCCTCCCTTCCCACAACTCCCCACCCCCCACCCTTCCCAGCTGGGGCTACTGACAGGCATCTAAACAGCCTCTCTCCCCCCACTCACTTCCAGCCATCCATGCATAGACACAAACACACGACCCATCTTTCTGCAGGCAGGCAGAGGTGAGCAGCCCTTCCCCAACCATGCCTGGTGCACGCCTATGCATGCGTTGGTGGGTGAGCATGCATGCACATTTTGCTGCTCAGTAGCTCTAAGCCCAGGCCTGTGGGGAACCTGTGGCCCTCCAAGATGTGCTTGAACTCCCAACTCCCATCAGCCAGCACGGCCAGCGGTTGGAGTTGATGCAGGTTTCCCACAAACATCTGCTTGGCCACAGTGAGGACAGGGTGCTGGGGTAGATGGGCCTTTGCTTGATCCAGCAGGGATGCTCTTATGGGCGCTGAAGCCCATCAACATCTGGAGGGCGCCAGGTTCCCCACTCCTGTCCTTGACACGTGTCCCAACCAATCAGGGATCACATATGAAATGCACTTTGTTGTTGTTTAGTCATTTAGTCGTGTCCGACTCCTCATGACCCCCTGGACCAGAGCACGCCAGGCACTCCTGTCTTCCACTGCCTCCTGCAGTTTGGTCAAACTCATGCTGGTAGCTTCGAGAACACGGTCCAACCATCTCTTCCTCTGTCGTCCCCTTCTCCTTGTGCCCTCCATCTTTTCCAACATCAGGGTCTTTTCCAGGGAGTCTTCTCTTCTCATGAGGTGGCCAAAGTACTGGAGCCTCAGCTTCAGGATCAGTCCTTCCAGTGAGCACTCGGGGCTGATTTCCTTAAGAATGGATCGGTTTGATCTTCTTGCAGTCCATGGGACTCTCAAGAGTCTTCTCCAGCACCATAATTCAAAAATGAAATGCACTTAGAGAGGTATAAAGCAGGGATGGGGAGCCTGTGGCCCTCCAGATGTTCAGGGGACTACCATCAGCCAGCACACCCAATTCAAACAAACCAAGAATTATTGCAATTTTGAAATCAGTGCTTAAAATCCGTGCAAGGCTCAGTCCACCATCTTAATTCAAAATGGTGCCCAGTTGTATCCAAAGAAAGACAAAAACCTGCTGCTTGATCTCAGGAACCATCACGCAAAATCAGGTGGCGATATTGTAAGATATCGTAAATGCAGAATGAACAAACAGTGTTCCAAAAATACAGATTGTTATTGTGGCTTTTGTTGCACCATCTATATACATGGCGCTATACCAAATAAATAAGTAAAGAAGTGAGAGACAGTTCTCTGTCCTGAGGCACTTACAGTCTAGAAAACCTCACAACGGGAGACAGCAGAGGAAGGGGAAATGAATCTGCAACAATTTCTGTTCTGAGGGTTGATTTCTTTCCATAGTGAACAAGGCAGGGGGTTCCCAGCTTTTTTAGGCATGAGGGTTACAGCTGGAGGCTTCTAGGGCCGGGCAATACCTGGTTTTCAACATTATGTTTCACCAGCTAAACATCACGATATAGAGATATGTCCCGATGTCTGAAATAAGGATGGAGCTCTGTAGAAATGTTAGCTGGCTTCACGGTTTTCCCCACATTGTGATTTTTGCATAGTGCACGCACATCCCATGATTCACAAAATATTGCCAGGTCAAAAATTACATCACAACTCTACCCCCGCCTAAGTTATATTCTGATGTGATTAAAAACAAACACACACACACACACACACACACACACACACACTCTCACAGAACCAAGAATGGATTTTTATGTTCTAATAAGTGGCAGGGGCAATGGAGGCAGATAAGTACAAAGTCAGCTGTCCACAGCTGACGGTTGCCGAAGGCGGATTGCAGATTCCACCTCTCTGCTTTCTGAGCCTCTAACTGTCTGCCTCGACGTATCCCACGGTTGTCACTCAACCAGAGAGGGAGAAGTAAAGCACTGCGTAAGGCAGGTGGGGGAACCTTTCGCCATCCCAGATGTTGCGGAAATACAGCTCCCATCATCATGCTGTTTTCAGCTGTTGGAAGTTGTAGTTCAGTAGCATCTTCTTGACACTTGTCCCAACCAGTCAGAGATCACATACATTTAGAGCAGTGTTTCTCAAACTAGGGTCCCCAGGTGTTGTTGGACTACAGCTCCCATCATCTCTAGCTAGCGGGACCAGTGGTCAGGAAGGATGGGAATTGTAGTCCAAAAACAGCTGGGGACCCAAGTTTGAGAAACTCTGATTTAGAGGAAGGGCCACAGCTCGGTGGTGGAGCACCTGCTCTGTGTGCAGAACGTCCCAGATCCCGGCATTTTCCAGGCTGAGAATTCAAACCCGAGAGAGCTGCTGCCGGTCAGTGTTGCCAGTACTGAGCCAGACAGGCCAATGGCTCTGACTCTGTATCAGGCAGCTTCCTCTGTTCCCCTTCAAACCAGCTCTCTATTTTGAACAGGGAGGACTAAGATTTTACATTAAGAACCTGCCCTCTGCCCTCTTTCCTGCTGAGTGACCTGACACTCAAATACAAGGGTGGGAGCACCCTTGAGTCCTTGCACTGTGAAAAAGAAAAACTCCCTCCTCCCTTTCATACAACCCTTTCTAAGGAGTGTGATAATGAGATGGTTTTTCTAAAGGGGCGTGCCAGGCAGTGATAATTCCGCGAATAGAGAGGAAATTCATTCCAAAGGTTGCTACTCATCTCAGCAGATGTGGCCTTGGCGTTTCTCGGGCAGGGCACCAACCTGGAAGGAGAGGCAGAATAGAAGGAGAATAAAGCTCATTTAAGCCAGGAAGGGAAGGCACCTTTTGGACCTGGGGTAGGGACCCTCCAGGCAACTTGGTTTGGCCCTTGAAACTGTCCACAATGGCAAACTGTCAACACACTCCTGGGCTGACCTGAAGTCTCCAGGTTTGCCTCACTCCCCTCCAGGTGGCAGGGAGAGGGTTTGAATCTCCAGGTGGGCAAGAGTGCCTTTAATGATTATTTCTTATCAAGAAGACTATGCGTGGAGCTGGCAAGCTTGGGTTGCAGATTGTTGCATAGACTCTTGGGGTGGGGTGTCCTGCTCTACTCCGCTCCTTCTTCCCCTCTCCCAATTAACCTCCGTCTCCAGGACTCAGTGGAGGGAGGAAGCACAGAGGAAGAATAATCAGAGCCCCCCACAATACTTCACCAGGGGCCACCCCTAGGTCTCAGGTTTGGGCTCTGAAATCTCAGGGTCTGGGATACTCTTGGCTTGGCCATCCTTGCCCACAAGCTGCCCCCTGTGTTTTTGCCTGGCTGGCTTCTGAGCATGCCTCTTGCTTCTAAGGATGGTGGTTAGAGAAGTGGGGGGTTGAACACATGCGTAGAAACCAGCCTGCTGAACGGTGGTAGCATTGGCCTTTGTTGTTCCGCCCACTTTTGCCCCTGGCTCCTCCCACCACAGACATGTGGCCCCTGGAAGGCTGCCCGGAAGGGAACATGTTGCTGGATTCCATCTCCCAGCAGCCAGCATGGCCAATGGTCAGGGAAGATAGGAGCCATAGACTGCACAGCATTCAGAGGGGAAAGAGGCCCTCATCGTGGGCTTCCTGCCCAGAAGCTACTCTGGTGGCTCTCCAGATATTGTTGGGTTACAGTTCCCATCAGCCCCTGGACAGCACGGCCACTGGTCATGGATGATGGCAGTTGTAGTCCAGCAACATTCTTGGACTCCAGCTCCCATCAACCCCCAGCCAGCACAACCAGTGGTCAAGGCTGATGGCAGTTGTTGTCTTAACAGCATCTAGAGGGCAATAGGATCCCCCTCCCTGTTCTTCTGCCTAGAAGCTACTCTAGATATCATTGGACTGCAGCTCCTATCTGTCACGATCCGGTCTGCGGGCAATCAAAGTCCCGGCTGAGGACATCGGGACCGGGGGCAAGATGGCGGGGTGGGAGCAGGAACGAGAGTCCAGAAGCCAAGGGTCCGAGGGTCAGGAAGCAGGGAGTCACAAAGTCAAGGGTCCGAGGGTCAAGAAGCAGGGAGTCAGGAAGCCGAGGTCCGAGGATCAGGAAGCAAGAAGCCAAACACAGCGAGGCAGGGAGTGTGTTGCTGTGGCAAAGAGTCGAAGGGACATGCTGACCTTATATCCCTTCCTGGCTCTTGCCACCAGGTGCAGTGAGTTACCAAGCGGCCTCACTTGTGCGGCCGCACCTTGCCTCTCCAGAACAAACCTAGGAAGGCCCCAGTCCTGCAAAGCCCTACTGGTCACAGGGCCTGGCTCCCGCACGCACTTCTGACACCATCAACCCCCAGGCAGCACAGCCGCTGGTCAGGGACGATGGGTATTGTAGTCCTGAGACATCCAGAGGGCCATAGATTTCCCCTGCTTCAGGGAAGTAGCCTGTGCTTTGTTGCTTTGCCAAGCAGAAGGGAAGGGTGGAGTCACCCTGGCACAGTGTTCCTTTCTCAGTCCCAGGCCAGCATTCGCACCTTGGCCCAGGACCTGGGGCGACATTCCTGACGCGCCTGAGCCGCAGCCATGGCCACAGCCCCAGACATGTTCAGGCAAGGGCTGGGCCCTGCCGGCTGGCGTTGATTTTCTCCCCAGTGGGCGGGAAGGTGTTGTCTGCCTCCCAGGTTTTCTGGATCAGCTTTTTTGGGGATCACAGGGAGGCCTCCCCAGTTTGCTGCATGAGACCACAGTAGCCAGGGAGGAGGTGGTGGTGGTGAATTTCAAACCTGCAAATGCTCTACCATTAGGACCCTGCCAACTCCACACTCCGGAGTCCATTCCAGGACATTCTTTGCTGGTTGCTTAACAGGATAGGTGCCAAGCAAACCACACCCTCTCCCCTGGAAGCTGTGGTTCCTGATCTCAGAACGCAGGGAGGCTGGCTGCCATTCCACAAGGAAGGAGAGGAAACAGCACTCTGCACCACCTCAGAGGCACTTTTCTCTTCTCATTATCCCTCCCCCCTCCGGCATAGAAACTACGTAGTTCTGCAGCTGAGTATGGTGGGTTGTCCCCCCACCTCTCAGGATGAAGCCTGCTCCTAGTTCTGTTTGGGGGATGGATGGAAAGTGGGGAGATAAAAGACAACCTCTAGCTTTCTTCCAGATGTTCGCCACCTGGCAACAATTATTTCCTAAACTGTAGAGTTTGCCAGGGGCCAAGGGGGGCCTTCTCGCTCCAGCCGGGAAATTGTTGCCCTATAAACCTGACTTTCCTTCCACTTCCCAGATGTCCAGTGGCTGCTGATGGCAAGGCCCTCTGCCCGTGCTCAGAGGCTGCGTCCCCGCTGGATTTCCCCACATACTGAGCGCTGCAAAGTTGCGGCATTCAAAGGCACCTTTTAAACCTTTGCAGATAAGGTGCACTCAGAGGCCCTTTCCTTCTCCTATTTCCACGGAATTAAAAATATTATTGATGTTTTTAACATCAGCCCCTCTCTCATTCACAAGTGAGTCCCAAGGACAAAGCCCCGGGGAAATGCTGAGGCAAAGGCACTCTGCCCATGCCCAGGGGCCTGCCCCTGTGATTTTTGACTCCGCGCAGAATTCAAAACAGCCTTGGCACAAATGTAATATTTTATATGGGGGAGAAGGAGGAAGGAAAGGTGTGTGTTTGAAAGGGAGGGGGGTTCTCCAGATGTTCTGCGAGAGGGAGGGGTTTATTTCAAAAGGGGCGGGACGTAGTGGCCGGACACGGACACGCCCCCCCCGCCTGTAATCGAAAGCAAAGGGCGCGCCAGGAAAGGGACCCCCAATAGATGGAGAGACGCGTCGGGCGCGCAGCGTGGGGAGCCCGTGGGAAAGATCGGGCGCGCGCGGCGTGCAGGGAGCGCGCGAGGGGGGCGGTCCCGGGGCCGGAGGCGCGCAAGGAGGAGGGAAGGAGGAGCCTCGGCGGCGCTGGGGGCTCCGGCGGCGAAGAGGAGGAGGACGGCGGCGGCGGCGGCGGCGGCGGCTCCGATCGCCTTTGGATCTCTTTCTCGCCCTCGCTCTCCGTTCCGGCGGCTTCGCCTCTCGTGCCCGGTCGCGCCTGGCGCTGCGCTGCCCCGGCCGGCGGGATGGCCGCGCTCCTGCTGCCGCCGCCGCCGCCTGCCCCGCCGCTCCTGCTGCTCCTCCCGCTGCTCTGCTTGCTGTGCCACGGCCCCGCCGGCAGCCTCGGCAACCGGCATGCGGTGCATTGGAACAGCTCCAACCCGCAGTGAGTACCGGACCCGGGGGTTTGGGGGGGGTGGGTGGGAGTGGGGTCGCGGGAGAAGGGATGGGGGGACGACGGTGGGGTTTTTTTTTTTAAGGGGGGGTTGCTCAAGGAGAAGAGATCGGGCTCCGTTTGTCCGTTTGCGCCTGTATATCCCTGGACCCCCGGAATTTGCCCCGGCGCGGGAGGCGAAGGTGGGTGTTAGGCAAAGAGGGGTCGGCGGGTGAGGTGGGAGAGGGCGCGCGTGCACTGCATAAGGGGGGGGGGAGTGGGTGTCTGGGAGGAGGGGTGCGCGTGCACGTGGACGGGGTGAGGGCACGTGCGCGGTGGGGATCGGGGTCCGCGCGTCGCCGGAACCTAGGGATGGGGGAGCAGAGATTTCATCGGGGGGGGGGAGCGGGGTTGTCTGCTTTTTGTCTGTGCGTCGGGAGAGATCCTGCAGAATATGAAGCTTCCTCTGCCCCCCCCTTCTCTCCACCCTCTTTCCTTCCTAATCGCCCCCTCCCCCAGTCTGGCGGCTGTCTGGACTGGGACCCCAGTCTCTCTTCTCTCTCTCTCTCTCTCTCTCCACCCCGCAACTCACCGGCACCCCCGTCTCTCCTTGCCCGTTTCCGTTCCCCCACCGTCTGTTTCTCCCCTCTACAGTAGTTTTTGCAATTTCAGCTCTGCTCCGCTTCTTAACCCCCCCCCGCCGCCAAATTCCCCTAAATCCAGGCACCGTGGCCTCCATAGTGAGGTGTGTTTAGAGAGGGGGAGCGGGACCGTCTGCGCTTTCCGAGCGAGTTTATTTGTTTATTTCCTTGACCGTCGGTTTTTTTAAAAAGGACAATTTCTCCTTAGTTCAGGGGGTTTTTTTGGGGGGGGGGCTTGATCAGACCGCGGTTGAAGGACAACAGAGCCCTGTGTGTGTGTGTGTGTGTGAGAGAGAGAGAGAGAGAGACAACGTGACCTTTGCACCCCCGTGGGCACTACCAGCACCCAAAACTTGGGTGGCACACACTATTGGGGGGGCACGCTCTGCTCTTTTTTATATATAACCCTCCCGATCGAGATCTCCCCATGCCTGCTGCTACCCCCAGGACTCTCGCCACAGACAGGATGCCCAACCTTGATCATGTGTGTGTGTGTGTGGCGTGACCTATATATCCGAGCCTAGGTGTGACTCCGTGTGCCAAACCCTCGCCAGCCCTGGCACGGGTTCCCCGGCTGTTTGGGGCTGAGCCGCGAGACTGGCAGAGAAGACACACGCCTACCGATCTGTAGGGGGACGTCGAGCGCCCTGCCCGCCTTGCATCCCCGGAGCACCCCGTGGCACGTGCCCAGGCAGTGCCGGGGCTCCTCTGGGAACTGGGCGAGGTTTTTTCCCCTTCTTCTTCCTCCTCCTCCTAACTGGCTGCTGCTTAGCAAGAGAGAGGGAAGGCTGTGGGGTGTTTATTGCAAAGAGAAAGGCAAAGTGCCAAGGGAGAATCTGTCTCTCTTGAACATTCATGCAGGGATTTGGTGTGTGTGTTTGCAGGGACGGAAGCTGCCTGATTGATGCCTAATCATTTCTCACCCCCCACCTATTTTTTTAAAATGCCTCTTTTAAAACCATCCAAGGCAGCAAGGCCGGTGTTCATCCTAGCATAGCCTTCTCTGGAGTCACAGAGAGACTTGGTGCTTCTAACTCAGTGCGGTCTACACTGGCTGGCAGCAGCTCTTTCAGGCAGGGAGATGCCAGGGATCCAACTTAGGACCACCTGCATGCAAGGACAGAGGCTCCTCCTGCTCAGCTGAGGCCTTTCAGCCTCACCTTTTCACCCTTTCCAAAGGGGCTCACCTGCCTGACCCTTCCTTTGTAAATTTGCCAGGACACCACAAAGGAAACGGGTTGCCTGGATGTGAGTGCTTGGGAACACACACAGAGAGAAGGTGTGTAGTGTGTGTGGGGGGGGTTAACCAGGGGGTCTGACAGTGGGGAGCCGCAAGGTTTGAAAGCTGGAGGCATTAAGGGCATTCCTGCTCCATATTTTTTTGTTTTCCCAAGTGGGAGGGATCTGAGAGATATTTATCGCACACACCATCTCTTGATTCTCTTTTGTTTCAGAAGGAGCGTCATTTAGCCAGCTCTATTGACTGCTGGGCTCCGTGTTTACACGCTGGCGATAGATAGCAAGTGAGAGGGGGATTGTACACCCCCCCCCAGTTTGCTTAATATGAGTCAGTCAGAGCTGCTTCCACGGGCCTGCCGCTTGTATTTTGAAGTGATGCTGAAGTGTGATGGGGGGCGGTATATAATTTGGCCTATCCCTCTTTATTCATTCATGTGTGGTCCACTCAAATTCCTGGTGGAGTCCTGGTGGCCAGCAATGTTTCCCCCCCCCCTCTCTCTCTCTCATGTGGCGGGAGGCTGATTAACCAACAAAGCCACCTGATTTCTTTACAGGGCCCAGGCAGGGCCTGCTGTGTGGCAGCAATCCTTGGCCGAGGAAGACGTGGTTCTCGGCTTGGGTAGGACGCCTACCCCCCTTTTACTTACGTGTGGAGCTCCGGGATCGAACCTCCAACGAGCAGCGGCGTTGATTCCCAAGTGCATTTGGCTTGACCGGCGGCTGCTGGTGCCACGAGTGGCCCAGATCTAGAGACTTGAACAGAAAAGTGTTATTTTGCAAGGTGGGACACCTTGCCGAGTCGCTGTTTCTCTGTTTGATTCCACCCTTCGCTTTTTTAAAAAAAAAAAAACACCCAATCAATGGGGGCTTTAAGTAATAATCTGGAAATTGTAATGGCCGCCGAACAGAGCCACAGGGAGCCAGATCAATGGGGGAGTTAACAGCGCCTGTGTGTTGCATCTCTAATGCTCTGCCCATGGGGTGAAGCAGAGGAAGGGACACGGCCGCTGTGGGGAGACCAGGGTGGCAGCGTAAGTGGGCGGCGGCAGGCACAGGACCCTAAAACTGGGTGCTGGCATGGCTTGGGAACAGGGTGACCCTCTGGAGGCCCACTCAGGCCAGTGCCTGTTTCCTACTCCCCGGTGGCATATCCGTGCCGCTTTGCGTCTGTGGCTTTCATTTTCTCTGGGACTTGGCCGTTAACCGACGCTGGGAAGGACGGGTCGAGCCTGGAGTCCACGTGTGCCCGGCTGTCTACAAATTTCTCTCCCTCCTGCTCCCCAGTGTCTATCTGTCCGTCCGTCCTTGGTGCGTCTGGGTCTCACGCCCTCCGTCCGTTCCCTCTCCCGCGCCTCCTTTCTGTGTGCCTCGAGGGAGGACCGTCTCCTTTGAGAATGTCTTCTGAGGCGGAAGCCCAGGCCCCATAAATTGCGCCTCTGAATTGGGCGCTGGCGGGCGCCACACAATGGCGGAGCAGCGGACGCGGGGCCCTTTGCTGGGGGGGGACCTCCCCACACACCCAGCCCCCTTCCTCCGGCTAAAAAGCTTTCTAACCTGGCCTGACTTTTAGTGGTTGTGTGTGTGTGTGTATGTGTGCATGTGTGTGCGGCGCAGGGGTGGGGGTGGCAGTTGAAGAGAGAGGATGGTTGCTAAGGAGCCGTATCAAGGGCTCAGGTAGATCTGCTCTGCAGAGCCTGACCCACAATGCACTGGGGCTGCCTTGGCGGCAGTGATGGCAGTGGTCACAACGGGCCTAGCTCACCTGGCTTGGCTTATTTCCCGCGAGGCCTCGGCACCCCAAACCAAACCTTTCCCCGCTTGGCGCCGCGGACTCTTTTTTTTTGGGCCTAGCCATTCGATGGTTGCCTTTGTTGGGGTGTCGGGGAAAGGCTTCGGTTTGGCTCCCTTTCCCTTCGGTCTTTACGTCCCCGCCAACCGCGCTGTGGGTGCTGGGCCCCCGCCTTTTGTGGTGAGCCGAGGCGTGTTGTGGGGGGGGCGGGGGGTCCCTGCCGCAGAGCCGAGTTGCCTGCGCGTCGGGGATATTTATGGCGGAGCAGTGCGGCAGTGTTGGTTTCACTGCAGCTGCACGCGCCGTACATAGCCTTGCGCGCCGGGATTTTGGGGATAAATTATTGGCGGAATTGGTCCTTGTGGGGCCCTGGTCACTGGGTGTTTAGACATGCCATAAACAAGCCCCCGCGAGACAGCTCTCATGGGGATGAGGCTGCTCTGGAGACATTTTGACCTGACAGCATTGAAAGCTGTTCCTGCGGCCTTAGGGTGCTGGGCTTTGAGAAAGAGCGCAGTAGCCCTTCTTGGGATGAAGACGAGACGATGCCCCATTTCTTCCACCTCTGAGAAGCTGCTTGCTTTCCCCCATACCCCTGGAGAGACATTAGGGAGCATTTCTTCCCCTCCGTACAAAGCTTGTTTGTGTTTATGAATATCCAGTTTTCCTCTCATTCCAACTGCTGCTGAAGCAAGTTGCTCTTATTATCCAGGATCGGGGAGGGGATGAGTTTTTTTGATGTCTGCCCTGTCCCCCGCCTCCAAACCCGTTTCATCAATGCGGCGTCTTACACACACACACACACACACACACACACACAGAGAGAGAGAACGTGCCCCACTGGTCTATTTTTTCCTGCTTTGACTTATCTGTGCCACTCTCCTCAGGACCACATTTCCTGTAAACCCACAACGAGATGGAGGTTTGCCATTGGTTTTGGGGGCTCCAAGATGGCTTCATCGCTAGGTCTTCGCTCCATCACCCGTCCCATCACCTTTCAGTAACCGGCATGGCCTTAGTGGATTACCCCTAAGCTGGAGAAAGGCTTTGCATTTCTGGGAGTTTGATAGGTTTTTAAAAAAAAATTAAAATTGGCTGCAGAGTTTCAAAAGAGCCATTGTTCTATTTTTTTAGGCACTTGGGTGAACTGCAGCCTGGGATTTTCCCATATCGGACATCAACGCAACCCGATCCTCTCCTCCAAATATTGTATTAGAGATGATACTGATGCCACCTGCCTGAGTTTGGTCTCCCATCCCTTTTATTTTTAAGTCTCTTGTGCCTGCTCCGAGATTATGGTGGCGGTTGTTATTGTTGTCCTCAGACTCCCTGCAGAAAAGGTGTCCTCTGCTCCCCAAAAATCTCTGGGGTCCACGCCCCTCTTGCTTTTTAAGCAGGTCCCTGTGTCACACTGGTGTGTATCTGTGTGTGTTTTTCCGGACAAGGGCAGATGTGACTGGTGTGCTGATAAGCTGCAGAGCTGCTGATTGGTCCAGGGTGGGCGGAGGAAAGGTTGGGAGGTGGTCTTCTTTAGAGGGTCCTGCATACAAAAGCTCCGCACATCTCTCAGTCTTATTTCTCAGTCTTCAGACAAGGTTCAAACGCTCCCTGCCCCTTTAAAAACAGAGAGCCAACTGGAGTCGGTTGGGGAATAGCTTGAATTAGGAAACCTTTAAACTTCTTACCATTTTCTTTTAAAAAGACAGTCTGGCATGTTATTCATGGAAGGTTTCTGGTCCTCATGCTCTGCAAGCAGGGAACAGTGTTAGAAACATCAATAGTATGGGGGTATGTGGAACACTGGCATTATCTTAACAGGAGGGAGAAGAATACCAGCTTAAATTTTGCCACATTTTAGTGGGTAAGACATCTGAGTAAGATTGTGTGTGTGTGTGTGGAAATACTCCCAATATTCTTTATGGGGCTATCAAATCTGTGTTTCGCAGCCCTGTTGAGCCAAGCGTGGGGAATCTGTGCTCCACCAGAAGTGTTGAGACTACAACTCCCATCATCCATAACTGATGGGAGTTGGAGAGCCACTGATTCCCCATCTTTGGCGCAGAGGGATTTTTTGGCGGGTAGGTCACATTCACAGCTTCTTCCTGTGGAGGAATTTCTACGCAGGAAATTAACACACAAACCGCGGAAAGATTGTTGCAAGCTGTGTTCTCGCATGTGGATTCACATGGCTTGCGAATGTGTGCTGAGCATTTCAGACCCCATCCTCGCCACCATCCATTTAAAGCACTCTGATACCGCTGTGTCCCCCAGATAATCGTGGGAACTGTAGTTTAAGGGCTCTGAGAGTTGTTAGGAGGCACTCCCACATAGAGCTACAATTCCCACAGGTCCCTGGGAAGAAGTTCGATCTGTGGCGTCTTCAGGTAGCCTTGCCTATCTCATGGGCTTGTGGTGGACTGACTACAGCAGGGGAGGGACTCTTTGGCCCTCTGTATGTTGCTGGACTTCAGCTCCCATCTGCCCCATCAAACATTGCCCATGCCCAGTGGTGATGGGAGTTGCAGTTCAGCAACGAATGGAGGACCAAATGTTCCCCTTCTCTGATCTACAGGCTCATACAAGGCCATTTTCCTGGTGGCAACTTGGAATCCCTTCCAGGCGATGATGCAGAGAAGCTACACAAAAGCCGGTTGTCTTCCTTTCAGACCCACAATTATTTATACATAAAGTTGGGCAGCCAGACCAGCTAGGAAAGGAGATGTTGTGGACTAGGAACTTGTGTGGACATGCTGGTGAGGCTGGGCTCCTAACCCCATGTGCACACCATGAGGAGGAGCTCCCCGGAGGAAAGGCAGGATTCAGATGTGATGCATATCTCAAACCCACAGAGCCTGTGTATACAATCACAGCGCTCAACACCCTGCAGCAAGGTTGGGCAAGCTGTGGCCCAGCTAGCCTGGCCGATGCTCAAGGAAGATGGCCAGTAGCCAGGGACAATGGGAGCTGGAGTCCAGCAATGTGGTTCCTCATCCTTGGGATAGCTCAGTTGGTAGAGCATGAGACTCTTAATCTTGGGCAGAAGATTCCTGCATTGCTGGGGTTTGGGCCAGATGACCCCTGTGGTCCCTTCCAACGCTACAATTCTATGATTCTGTAAAATGGCTCAGGACCACAAGGAACGCCTCTCCTGATATAAACCAACCCAGATACAGAGATCATCCTTTGAGGCCCTTCTTCATGTGCCTCCTCCACGAGAGGTCTGGAGAACGGGCCTTTCCTGTGGTGGCTCCCCATTTGTGGAATGTTCTCCCCATTTGTGGAATGTCTGGGGCCTCCATTATATACCTTCAGGTGCCAGGCGAAAATGTTCTTATTTACCAGGCCTTTGGTTGATTCTATGGCCTTTTAAATGTGTTTGTGGGATTGGGGGGCGGGTTATTCTTTTGTTTTTATTTTAACTATATATTTTGTGGTTTTTATCCAGTATTCTTACCCTGAGATCTTCGCCCTGATCGCTTCTCGGCCTTTTGGCTTAGATCAGGGCCTATCATGCCCAACATCCTATTTCCATAGATCTCTGCAGTGTTAGAAATTAGCTAGGTGCCAGGCGCATTTTGCCGCTGGCGTGGGTCCAATTGCAACCACATGGAGATCTCTGGATGCCAGGCTGGCGACTAGGGAAAACCAAATGCCATTTAGAAAAGAAGGCTCTGGAATGTTTTCCTTGAAGCCTGAATTTGTTTTATTCTGGATTGTTTTTATTTGATGTTTTAATGTGTTGTAAACCACTTTGAGAGTTGCTCTCTAAAATCTAAAGCTGTATAGAAATGAAATGAATAATAATAATAATAAGTCCAATTGCAAAAACAAACAAACAAAAAACCCGGCATCTAGACATTTCGTTGTGGCAACCATGACCTAGGTTTAAGGTGCCATTTGGCCATTAGTTTATATACCTGAATTTCTAACACTGCCAACCAGATGCTTATGGGAAATCTACAAGCAGGACTTTGAGCACTACAGTACACTCTCCAACAGCAGACTAGGGCTGGGCGATAACAGTTTTTCAACATTACAGTGTATCACCAGCCAAACAACTGGCGATATACCGTGGTGTTGGAAACATAAGCCGCATTGGCCTTAGCCTGCAAGGTGCCAGGTGAAATTGCCACAGCTTTCACCATCCCCGGTGTCCCGTCCCTTGCTTGTGGTGGGTGGGTGCCAGTGCTGGGCTGGGGGGGTCCTTTGATTGTTTGGAGGGGAGTGGCAACCACACACTTCTCAGCTGAGCAGTTAAAAGATCCAGAAGGAGGAACAAGCTGTATTGGTGCCTCAGCAATGTAGCTTTTTTCTCCCTGTGCACAGTTATGAGGTCAGAGTGGGGATGTCAGCTTCACTCAGCCGTATATCGCTGGTAAAACCGCCACCGCTCCTGAGTCCCTCTGCTAGCAACGCTCGCTGGAGGGAGCGGTGACCGTTTCACCAGCGATATACCGCTGAGTGAAGCCGACATCACGGTCTGCTTCTCGTACTGGTCCTGGGTGATATATTGATATATCGCCCCAACCAAAGCAGACACAGTCTTCGTATCTCGTAGCCATTAATCCAGTCCAGACTCCTGTTCTTACGGCCCCAAGCCAGACGCCTCAGTAGGAAGCCCCCAGCTGAACCTGAGCACAGCAGCATCCACTCTCCCCACCTGCGATTCCTAGCATTTGGCATTCAGCGGCGCACTGTCTCTGGCAGCCGATGTAGGAACACAGCCATGGATGATCCTTTTCCTCTAGGAACTAAGCCAGCATCCCTGATGCATTGAGGGGGTGTGTGTGGCTTCTGCCCCAAGTCCTTCCCTGACAGCATCGCTGGTCAGGATCCTGGGAGATGGGATGCTTGGCTTGGCGGCCCTGTGGTCCAACCCAGCACAGCTCTCTTCGCTAAGTGCTAAAGCACATTTGCTCCTAAGAGCATCTTCTTTTATGTACCGGCGCATCCAGCGATGTAACACACAGAATGCCAGAAAAAGCCAGTCTTAATCAGACTGCTGGTCCCATGGGACTGCGGTTATTTATTTTGTGTAGATGATCCTTTTCCCTGTTGCTAGGGACAGACTTTCCGTCCCCCCCTTTTTTTTAAGGTCTAGTTCTCATCTGAGGTGATGAGTATGTGCCTTGTCTGTGCTGCTTCCAGACCTCTGGTGAGCGTCCACATGCCTGGATGCTGCTGTGTGCCAGCCACAACAAACAAACATTCCCTGCAGGTAGAAAACTAGGGAGACAGGTTATAGCCTCACTTCTCCCTGAGAAGCTAGCTTTCTCTGTGAAGGGAATAGTTTCTGATGGAGGATAATTTCCATCGGGTGGTACCTCGGGTTAAGTACTTAATTGGTTCTGAAGGTCCGTTCTTAACCTAAAACTGTTCTTAACCTGAAGCACCCCTTGAGCTAATGGGGCCTCCCGCTGCGCCGCTGGAGCACGATTTCTGTTCTCATCCTGAAGCAAAGTTCTTAACCCGAGGTACTATTTCTGGGTTAGCGGAGTCTGTAACCTGAAGCGCCTGTAACCCAAGGTACCACTGTATAATGCGAAAGCTTTTTTAAAAAACCAGCCAACCCATCGTGCTTCTTGTGAATGTGGTCTCCCGATTTTGGGATGATTCAACAGATGAGCTGATTAGGGGCAGAGGTAGAAAAGGTTTTATATTTATATATCTATATTTATATGTACCTGTTTAAAGCAAAATAAAAGTTAAAAAATAATTAAGAAAAGAAACAGTGGGGAAAAAACAAAAAAAGAAAAGAAAAGGTTTTCACCTTCACATGATGTGTCAGGCTACTGCAGGCCAGGATGGTGTTTTTTTGGGGGGTGCGGGAGGTGTTGCCATGAAGGAGCTTTCGGAAAATCTGTTTCTGCTGCGCCTTCTAAGATGTTCCACACCCAGGAGAGGTTTGCTCCTTGCTCTCCCCCTTCCACCCGCCCAGATCGCTCTTAGGGCCACTTTCAAACATGATTGCCTTCTCTCCAGCGCTGTTAAAAAGCTTTCACCGTGTCAATGCTCCATGTGGAATCAGCGATATCAAGCATCAGTGCATGAATTATTGGCAGGGGGCTGATGTGCAGGAGGGTGCCGTAATGAAACAGGGGAAATAGGAAGCTGTCCTGGGCTGAGTGATTTTGACTCCTCCAGCCTGGTTTGGTGAGCTCTGACAGAATGCTGCTCTGCTGGATCCCAAGCAGCGAAGGATCTCCCCTGCCCCTTCTGCCTGATCCTTTCAACTTGGGCGGTGAGGGACCTTTGGTCCTCTGGATGCTGCTACACTACAACTCCCACCATCCCTGGCTGTTGACCATGCAGAGGCGGCTGGGAGTTGTAGTTCAGCAACATCTGGGGGGCACTGGTTGCCTCACACCTGTTTTTGCTGAGGATGAAGCCAGGGAACCAAGCAGGGGAAGAAGCCAAGCTGTTGCCCCTCCCCTGGCTAGCAGGACCAGTGGTCAGGGATGATGGGAATTGTAGTCCCAAAACAGCTGGAGACCCAAGTTTGGGAAACACTGCTGTAGTGGGTTAATATTTAGGAGGCATTTCCGGGGAATGGAGCAAGCAGGGGCACAGCTCCTAATATCTATATACTACAATATTTTTATACTCTGGCTTAATGAAATAAAACCTGGCAGTGAAAACGTATGTGTGTGTTTGTCTTGTAATGCAAAATGCTACTTAAAATATAAGCCTACTAGAATAGTTTTTTGTTTAAGTGCAATGAATCTGTAGCAGAGCAGCAGAGCATTATTGGTAGTAAAATTTTTTTTTTTTTAATGGTCAAAAGGCACCAGCTGCCCTCTGCCTAAGAGTCAAGACGAACTGTGTGCAGCCTGCCTTAGTTTCTGAGGCCCATGTGTCAATTCTGAGGTCTACCTCTGTGCTTGTGTTGTGCCTTGCCTGGCTGGTTGTGGGTGCTTTGAGTCCAATTTGTGCTTATTTAATCAGGCTTAAAGCCAGAGAAGGGCCTTTAGTAAGGGGGGGGGGAGACCTGTGGCCACCCAGACGTTGTTGGACTCCAACTCCCATCAGCCCCTGCAATGTCCAATGGTCAGGGATGATGGGAATTGGAGTCCTGCAACATCTGGAAGACGACCAGGTCCCCCCATCCCTGCCCTCCTCCAACTGACAGCCAACTTCCAGAATCTTGAAGTTTCTGCTACCCCTTACCCCATCCTGTTTTTTATCACAAGAGCACAGCGGCCATTTTGGTTGATGTTTTCTCATGCAATTTCACAGCATGATTCCCCTCAAACATGATTGGGGGGCACACAGTACCCCCTAAGATACTTTTGGGGGCACGGTGCCCCCAAAAGCACTCTTTTTTTGGGGGGAAACTGTGATGTGAAATCGCGCAAGATCACAGCAACCAAAATGGCTGCCGTGTTCCCACAATACAAAAATATGAAGATGGGGTCCAGAAGATGGCATCCCAGATTTTGGCTTCAAAGTGTTAGAGGGTGTGCAGATTATCAGCATGGGATCGCTTGGAGCTCGACTTGTGACCTTTGGTCTACAAGCATGACATTGTTGTAAGACGTCAGTTGTGTGGAGCAATGGCGGCTAGAAGTCGCCAAGGAGAGTGGTCTTTTGATAAATTTCCTCCTGGCCCATTTGCTATGAGGCTTAACACAAACACACCCTGAGTTTAAGAACTGAAACTTTGTGTAAAAACCATTGACAAGAAGTCTTGTGGCACCTTAAACCCAGGCAAATTTATTATGGCATCGGTTTTCATGGGCCAGAGTTTGCCTCATAACACGGTTCACCCTCTGGAAAAACTGTGTAGGTTTAATTGGTTTCTGTGATGTTTTGGCTCTGGGCTCAATCCATACACCATGGATTAAAATGTGGTCAAGGGTATATCCTATGGGAATCTCTGACTGGTAGAAAACTTTCCTGAATGGGATTTCACTCCACTGCCAAATATATATATTTTTTTCCTGTGCTAATTTTTTCTCCGGAATTTTTTTCCTTTTTCATAACATCATTAGTAACAAATGCTGATTGCCAGTGCCCTATTACACGGCGGCTGGCAGGTTCAAAAGTTTTCAGCTTTCCTTTGCTAAATACAAATAAAATAAATCTGCAAAATTAGATCACAAGGGCATCGATGAATTTCCCAATGCGAAACCTTCTGGTGGAAATGACCTTATGGGAATTAGCCTAATGTGGCTGAGAAAATTCTCCAGAAAAATGTCTGTGGCTAATTTTCTCCCCATAAAATTCACACCACAGTGTTTCAGGGATCTTAATTAAAACCCTGCCTGTCTCTGTTCAAACACACACACACACACACACACACACACACACACTTCCTTTCTGTTGGCACATCACTGCTCTGCTTTCACCATCCTATTTAACATCTCCTGTGATTCTTCTCTGGGTGCGCCTGACTCTTCCTGAACCTTTCACAAGAGCAGGGTGGGGAGTGAGGAAGAGCAGGCTGGCTGGGCGTGTGCTGATCTGTCAGCGGCTGCGTGGGTAGCATTCCTGAATGGAGAGATGCTTCTTTCTTCTGCCTTCCCACCCACCCTGACCCGCGTCACAGCAGGACCATGGCAGGTGGTGAAGTCCAGAGGCCCTATCTCGTCCAGTATTCTGCAAGCGGGATTGGATTTTTTTCTCCCACTCTCTTATAACACACAACTCCTGACACCCACAATCGAATGCTCCCCTTTTCTCTAAACTTAAAAAATTTTTTATCCCCAAATGCATCAGCCTTTCCTCAGACAAGAGTTGTTCCATCCACTGGTTCATTTCGGTTGCCCTTGTCTGAACCTTTCCCGCAGTATCCTAGCTGTTCCCAACTATTCCTCATAGGAGTTGCTTTCCAGATCCTCTCCGTCAACCCGTCTTCCTTTTCGAACACACGCCCCTTCGTCAACACCCTCTTTGGAGTGCCGTAGACAGCATTCTGGAAGCGACAGGCTCAGCTTCCTTACAGGGCTTGTAATTCTCCACTGGAGCCTAATTTCACCCATTGCAAAAAGATGGGGAAGAATTACCCTCCTTTTGTGTCTCTGCAAGAGCCTCTGCTCTGGGCTGGCTTGTTCCAGAGGTGCAACAGGCAGCCTCGCCTGAGGGTGTCTCCTTCTGCTTGCCATCCGGTTTACAGCCAAAGTGGAGTCTAGTTGGAAGGAAGCAAATCCTACAGAGGCAGCTGCCTCTTATTCTGGGGGTGGGTCCATTGGCGCTCATGGGAGCCTTTAAATAATTTTTTGGTGTGTTGCTTGCAGTGTGCTAATGTGCCCCAAACGCACACTTTGGAAATCATTGCTTTGGGCTGTAGCAAAAGCAATCGCTGAGAGTGTGGCGCCGTCTTAAAAAGATAAACACATTTTATTGTGGTGCGCAATTTTGTCCACAGCTACCCTCCGTTTGTGTGGAAGGGGTTTTGTGCCCTCTTGACCCTTCCCAAACACACCGCATTTCCGCTCTCTGTTCCGCTACGGTAACCTAACTGCTCGTGACCGATCTTAAATTCAATCTTGTTCCTTTGTTTTGTGCAGTGGCGTCTCTGCCGCGGAATGCCGAGCAAAAACCAGCCGCTTGGATCTTTTCGAGTTGCCTGACTTTCTCTCTGCTAAGGCGCATGCCATAGAAATGATTGAAAGTGAGTTGATGGGAATCTGTGCAAAGTCCCAACCTGTCAACCTGCCTTCTGCTTCAATAACTCGCAAGCGGCGTGTGCCCCAATGCTGAGCGGTCTGGAAAGAAATTGTGGCTTTCGTGAGCCCGAGCACCCCTCCTGCCTGTTGTGTCTCTGTATGATTCCCTGTTCTGGGCTGCCTCATTCCCTATTGTTTGTTTATTAAATTTGTATGCCACCCCATAACTGCAGACCCTCCAAGTGTCCCTATTTTCCAGGGACAGTCTCGGATTTACAGAAGCTGCCCCACTTTCTGATTTGATCCCAGAATGTCCCCCTTTTCCTAAGCACATCCCTATTTTGGTCTGAGAAATGTTGGAGGGTATGTAGTTATGCGACCCCCAGGCCAAGGAGATAAGTAACTATACAACTTTTAGAAGACATCTGAAGGCAGTCCTGTATAGAGAATGTTTAATGTTTTATTATGTTTTTATATACAGTGGTGCCTCGCAAGACGAAATTAATCTGTTCCGTGAGGCTCTTCGTATAGCGGTTTTTTTGTCTTGCGAAGCAAGCCCATTGACAGCTTAGCGGATTAGCGCTATTAGCGGTTTAGCGGCTTTTAGCGATCAGCTGTTAAGCGGCTTATCAGCGGATCAGCTGATAAGTGGCTTAGGGCTTAGGAAAAGGGGGGGGGGGGGGAAAACCCCGCAGGAACTCGCAAGGGAAATTCGTTTTGCGAAGCGCCTCCAAAACGGAAAACCCTTTCGTCTAGCGGGTTTTCCGTCTTGCGAGGCGTTCGTCTTGCGGGGCACCACTGTATGTTGCAAGCCGCCCAGAGTGGCTGGGGCAACCCAGTCAGATGGGTACAGTATAAATTTAAAAAAATATTATTATTGTTGTTAGGGAAGAGGGTATCCCTATTTTCATCAGAGAAATGTTGGAGGTTATGTACTCACAGATCTCAAGTCAGTTCACAACATAAAATCACAAGATATGCAACATAAGATACGTAATAAAAACAAAAACATAGACAACCCAATCATCCCTTCTTCCACAACACATTTTAAAAGGGCATCAGATGTTAATCAGCCAAAGGCCTGGTTGAAGAGGAATGTTTTCTCCTGGTGCCTAAAAGTGTATAATGAAGGCACCGGGCGAACCTCCCTGGGGAAATCATTCCACAAATGGGGAGCCACTGCAGAAAAGGCCCACACTCGTGTTGCCACCCTCAGTACCTCTTGTGGAGGAGGCAGACAGAGAAGGGCCTCAGAAGGTGATCCCAGGGTCCGGGTAGGTTCATATGGAGAGAAATGTGTTTAAGAAAGTGTTGTTTTACGTTACAAAACATGTTTAGAAATGCATGCAAAAAGGATTCGGGTTTTATCTGAGGTTAGTCATATTTTAGAGCCGACCCACTGAAATGAATGGACCTTAGTCACTCCTATCAGTTTCAATGTATTTACTCCTGAGTATGACTAACATTGACTCCAACCCAAAAGCTGGATTCGAATGCTAATGTTTCTGTGGATTTTTAAAGATTGAAAAATAAAGATAGTATATGTTTTGCGCAGGCACGGCACAGAACAGACTTATGAATGAACGATTCTGAAATGGACATGGAAAGGAAATAAACCAGGGGTTACCCAACATTCTGTTCTCCAGATATGGTTGAACCCCCAGTTCCCATCACCCCTGACCATTGGCCATGCTAGCTGGGATTGATGGGAGTTCGGAGGGCACAATTTTGGCTCCCCTTGAAATAAGCAGATCGATTTTATCCTTAAAATCATCCCTCCAACACATACACACACCCTTGCTTTGCAGGGAATTGTCATGGCACCGGATCGGCTCCTCTTACCGCTTTTGCACCCAGTTAGACAACTTCTTGGAGGATAAAGCCAAATCGATAGTTGATGGCCCCTATGGCTTTGTTCTCCCTCGCAGTGATGTGCATCTGAATACCAGTTTCCTGTGAATCACGAGTGATAAGAGTTGCTTTTGAACTCAGGTCCTCCTTGCGGGCATCCCATTGGGGCACCCACTGTTGGCCACTGTGTGAGCAGGATGATGCCCTGGCCTGATCCAACAGCCAGGCTGTTTGTACAGTCATACCTCATGTTACATTTGCTTCAGGTTGCATCCCGCGGCGACCCGGAAGTACCGGAAAGGGTTACTTCCAGGTTTCACCGCATGCTCAGAAGCGCAAAATGACACCATGCGCATGTGCAGAAGTGGCGAATTGTGACCCGTGCGTGCGCAGACACGGGTTGCATTCCTTTCAAGTTGCGAATGGGGCTCCGGAACGGATCCTGTTCGCAACCAGAGGTACCACTGTATATCCAAATGCTTCCGAGTTAAATTTGGAGGAAGGGCTGCCCCGTCATTGTGAGAAGCCAGGGGAACATGGGAACCAGGCTTATAATGAGCCAGAATCTAACCCACCAGGATTTCAGGCCAGGGGGCACCCCCAGCCTTACCTGGCGTCACCTGCACTCGTTTCCGCTGAGCTGCAGCCCTTCCCCTCCAATGTTTGCTGACGTCGCATTGCTAAATCCAGTTAGCTCCACTGATGATCTATGACCCTTCCAGACAGCAGGAAGAAGGTTGCCTTATACAGAGTCAGTCCAACTGGTCCATCGGTGTCACCTACAAACTGACTGGCGGCAGCTCTCCATGGTTTCCCTACCTGGAGATGCCACCAGGGTCTGAACCTGGAACTTTTGGCATTCAAGGCAGATGCGTCACCATGGAATAAAGTTCAGGTTCTGGTCCTCCTGTTTCTGATGAATGGGCTGGTTTTAATTGGGAGCTGATTTATGACTTCATTCCCAGTCCTACCCGGAGATGCCAGGGATTGAACCGGGGTCCTTCTGCATACAAAGGTGCTCCTGCCAAGCTACAGGTTTTTTCTCTCTCCGAGTCACCTGGAAGCAGCAGCCGCATCCTTCCCTGCGTCCGGACACAGACGGAGGAGAGGTTGAGAGCTCCAGCGCTGTGTAAACAGCACCATCCCACCCATTTGTACCTGTTTAAAGAGGGATTACGCATCTGAAGCAGAAAATCCCCGATTTTAATACCAGTTCAAGGAGCCGGGCCTTTTTTAACAACAGGGAGGAATCAACTTGAGGGCAGCCAAGGTGGGGCTCTCATCATCATCATTATTATTTTTTTCGGGGGGGGGGGAGATGGTGGTGGCTGGCGGGAGATCAGAGAGGTGCGGTTTTGACACGCCAGGCGAGTGCCAGTTGCAGCGAGCAGGGAAGAGAGCAGCACTCCATCCGGATCGGCAAATTGGGGGGGGGGAAATGCACGGAACCTTAATCCAGATTAACCCCAGGGTGGAGATTAAAGGGTATTTTTTTTACAGTCATCTTAATCCTGTTAAGCAAAGCCCCTCTCCTCCTCCTCCTCCTTTTTTCAAATTCTCCTTTTGCGCGCTCTCTTTCTTTTTCTTTTTCTGTTTCTCTCTCTCTCTTCATACAGCCGACCCAGCCAGGCTCTGAAGTCTTGAGCCAGGATCGAGAAGAATCGTACAGTTTTCTTAGAAGGACAATAAATAAGCTTCTCCCAGGCGTGTGTTAGAGGCAGCGTTGTTAAGTATCATAGGGCTGCCTCCATGCTGGCTGGGAATTTGATGCCACAACGTAGGAGTAAGGCCTGGAAGTTGTTTTGGTGATTATTATTATTATTACTTTGGGGTTTGTTTGTTTTTTAAAAAAAGATACCCCGGAACAATAAATCAAAGTCTTTTGTTAGGGCTGTCATCGGATTCCACGATATATTTCCGATGTGACTAATGTTCTTTGCTGAACAGGGCGCAATATAAAGGGATATTTTCAACCTATTTTCTTTCTGAATTGCCCCGGGAATTGCCCCTTTCCATGCCTATCCCTGCTCATGTCTAATGTTGAAGGGAAGAGGTTGCTGCTCAATGCATAGAGTAGGTGCAGAAGGTCCTGGGTCGAGAACATAAGAGCCCAGCTGGATCAGGCCAGTGGCCCTTCTAGTCCCTGTATCCTGTTCTCACATTGGGCAGATAGATGTCCCAGTGGGAACCCAGCAAGCGGAACCCAAGTGCAGGATCCCTCCCTTTCTGCCTCCAACTGCTCCCCTCCCCAATCCTGGGAATTGTAGGCTGAATTTTTTTTTTTTGGGGGGGGGATTCCACTCTCAGCTACAATTCCCAGCACTCCTAACAAACTACAGTTCCCAGCAGTCTTCCGGGGGGATGTGCCACGGCCCTTAAAAGGGTGTAAGAGTGCTTTGAGTGCATGTCGTGGCTGTGACCAAAGGAACTGTTTTCTTCTCGAACACCTTGCCCGGCCGGCCCTTGTGAACATTTTCCTGCTTTCCCCCATGCCCCTTAATGTTTTGACATGGCTACCTATGTTTGATCGGCGAGAAAGGAGCTTGAAATAACAGCCGCCCTTTCTTGCAGCCCCTCGTGGGTGATTCAAATTGATTTCAGGCAGTCAGTTTGGCACGTGCCTAATCGGTTAACTCACATCAGGGACAGGGGAGGCACATTGGACTCCCATCAGCCTTGGAACTGGAGGGACTGGGGTTCTGCATCTAGACCTAGATCCAGAAACTCAGCTATATAAGCTGATCGCCAAATGGCACCTTGAACCTAGGTTATGGTCACCACAGGACAATGGCTGGGTGCCCACTCCATCACGAAGCTCACTGGGTGACCTTCGAGTCAGTCACAGACTCTTAACCTACCTCACAGGGTCGTTGTGGAGATTAACTGATGGGGGGGGGGAACCATGTACACCTTGGAGAAAAAGGTGTGCTATAAATGCAAAATATGGTCTGAATCTCAACATCAAAAAATCAAAGATCATGGCTACTGGGCCCATCACCTCCTGGCAAATAGAAGGGGAAGAAATGGAGGCAGTGAGAGATTTTACTTTCTTGGGCTCCATGTTCACTGCAGATGGTGACAGCAATCACGAAATTAAAAGACGCCTGCTCCTTGGGAGAAAGGCGATGGCAAACCTAGACAGCATCTTAAAAAGCAGAGACATCACCTTGCCAACAAAGGTCCATATAGTTAAAGCCATGGTTTTCCCAGTAGTGATGTATGGAAGCGAGAGCTGGACCATAAAGAAGGCTGATTGCCAAAGAATGGATGCTTTTGAATTATGGTGCTGGAGAGTCCCATGGACTGCAAGAAGATCAAATTGCTCCATTCTTAAGGAAATCAGCCCTGAGTGCTCACTGGAAGGACAGATCGTGAAGCTGAGGCTCCAATACTTTGGCCGCCTCATGAGAAGAGAAGACTCCCTGGAAAAGACCCTGATGTTGAGAAAGATGGAGGGCACAAGGAGAAGGGGACGACAGAGGACGAGATGGTTGGATAGTGTTCTCGAAGCTACCAGCATGAGTTTGAGCAAACTGAGGGAGGCAGGGGAAGACAGGAGTGCCTGGTGTGCTCTGGTCCGTGCGGTCACGAAGAGTCGGACATGACTAAACGACTAAACAACAACAACATAAATGCAATAAACAGGCTGTTCTGATTACCTGCTTAAGAAATCTGGAGGGGCCAGCCTGATGGAGATGTCATTTGCCAAGCTGGCATCCAGATATCTCCACATGGTCGCAATTGGACCTGCGCCAGTCGCAAAACACACCTGGAGCCTGGCTAATTTCAGGCACTGCCTAGATCAATAACAGCTCTATGCGCTTCTGGCCCAGGTTTGAGTAGTGAGGACTAGGCTAGTGAGGAGTAGTGTTTGGGCTAGGCTCCATCAGCCAGCCTGGTCAGTTGTCAGGAGTGATGACAGGAGCCGATATCTAGCAATTCCTGGAGGGCCCTGACCTAAATCAATTGCTGCTCCCTGCCCTTCTGGGGCAGATCCCCCCCCTTCATTTTATAATGAATATACAGTGGTACGTCAGATTACATATGCTTCAGGTTACATACGCTTCAGCTTACAAACTCTGCTAGCTCAGAAATAGTGCTTCAGGTTAAGAACTTTGCTTCAGGATGAGAACAGAAATTGTGCTCCGGCGGTGCAGCAGCAGCAGCAGGAGACCCCATTAGCTAAAGTGGTGCTTCAGGTTAAGAACAGTTTCAGGTTAAGAACGGATCTCCAGAACGAATTAAGTACTTAACCCGAGGTACCACTGTAGAACAATTATAACAGCGGCTGAAAACGTAAACATGAAAAACAGAACCATAAAATACTCAACGCGGAATGAGTACTGTTCCACATGGGCTGAGGCACAAAGACCCAGTCACGGAAAAAGAAGAAACAAGAACAAAAGTTGTCCTCAAAGAAAGAAAGAAAGAATATTAGTGTTATTTGATTGTCAAGTTTAGTTCCAGAGTTGCCAGGCTTGTGACGACGGGTGCCTTGAAAATGATGGTTCAGCTGTGTATGTAATAAAGGGATGTCAGATCGTATGAAAAGTGCCTGGAGGTTGTAGTCCTTGCTGAAATCTCAAATTCTGTGCAATTTCCTCCATTATAGCTATGTTCCAGAATGAGTGATAACAAGCGTTTGGTGTAAGATTTCAGGCTGTTTTCCATTGAGTTGCAATTACTGACAGGGGTGATTAGTGAGGACTACCAACTTAGCATTTTTTGGAGAGAAATCTCTGGGAACTGGGATTTCTGTATTTTTTTAATTTCTAGCTGTCTGTCTGTCTGCTCTTCTATATAATGCCTTGAGAGCAGTTGTTTCTTTTGGACCAAGTTGTGAGGAGTAGCTGGAGACCCGAGTTCTGGTCTGCCTGGATAGCTCAGCTGGTGAGAGCGTGGTGCTGATAATGGCAAGGTTGCAGGTTCGACCCCCGTATGGGACAGTTGCATATTCCTGCATTGAAGGAGGGTTAGACTAGATGATCCTCAGGGTCCCTTCCAGCTCTATGGTTCTGTGATTCCACACACACCCCGATGCCACCTGTAGTTTGGCTCATCTCCAGCAAGTCCCCTCTGTATCCCACAAAAGTCCCCACAGTCTCTTGACCCTGTCCTGTAACCTGAGGCCCTCCAGCTGCCATCATGACATCATGGGGGGAAGGTTTAAAAAATAAATAAATTGCAAATTGCTGCGGAAATGTGGAGAACTGCATTTAAGATTGGAAGAATTAAGAAAACAAAGCGGAACGGAAATGGACAGATTCATCCGTCCGCCCAGGGTGGGGTTGGGGCTCTCTTTATTCCTCCACCTGTAAAAATAATGCCAACATATCCAAATATAGTCAGTCAATGTGGACCACAACTCCCATTATCCCTGCCCATTGGCCATGCCGGATGAGGCTGATGGGAGTTGTAGTCTGAGAACGATGTTGTTGATTCAATTTATATACTGCTCTTTATCCAAAAATCTCAGCGTTAGAAATTGCCAATGTTCTAGGCGCATTTTGCAAGAGGGAATTTCATTAATGTGATCAGTTTTTGAGCTCTGGGCACAGTACTTCCACATAGGAAAGCTCCTTTTGGCCCAAGGTGAATTGACCCCAGACAGCTCAAAGTACAGACAGCCAAATGTGGACTATAACTCCCATTATCCCTGGGCATTGGCTGTGCTGGCTGAGGCTGATGGGAGTTGTAGTCCAAGAACATTGTTGTTGTTTATTCAGTTTATATACCACCCTTTATCCCAGGGCGGTGTACAACATTAAAAACATAATATGTGCAGCATTGTTGAACTACAACTCCCTGCCCATTGGCCATGCTAGCTGGGGCTGATGGGAGTCCCATCCCTGCTTTATATACTCTGTGGGTCCATTTAATATGTGATCCCTGATTGGTTGGGATGTGTGTCAAGGTCAGGGGTTGGCAACCTGTGGCCCTCCAGATGTTGCTGGACTCTACCTCCCATCATCCTGGACCACGGGCCTTGCTGGCTGGGACTGGTGGGAGTTGGAATCCAACATCTGGAGGGCCAAGGTCCCTCATCCAGAGTGTCTCAGAGCAAGCAGGCCCTGCGTTCAAATTTCCACTGGCCCCTAAAGCAAGGTGAGAAGCTGCGTCCTTCAAAACCCCCCATTTTCCATTTCTGCAGAAATCACACTCCCTTTCCGTAAGTCGCTTTGAAGTCTTTTGTCTTGAAAGAAGCGATAATATAATAAATACAAATTACTACTACTACTACTGCTTGGAGGAGGTGTGGGGAACCTGATTCTCAAGAGTCACATTCGGACCTTTGGTCTCTCTGTCTGGCCCTTGGGAG
This sequence comes from Podarcis cretensis, assembly GCF_951804945.1. NCBI lineage: Eukaryota > Metazoa > Chordata > Lepidosauria > Squamata > Lacertidae > Podarcis > Podarcis cretensis. The sequence continues at coordinate 10,512,343 of NC_137186.1, forward strand.
CCTCTTCATGCCACACCCCTTCCTAGCGAGGGGTCTATAGGTGTAGAACTAGCCGCCTAGTACAAAGGTTTGATTTGCATGTGTTGTCCCGCCCACTTTTGATTCCAGCCCCGCCCACCCCAGAACAGAATGCAGCCCTCAGTCTGAAAAAGGATCCGCAGCCCTGATGTTGCAGTAGAGATTATTCATCCTAGCATATTTTTTTAAATGGCATTATAAACCACAAAGCCTAGGACTTGCCGATCAGAAGGTCGGCGGCTCGAATCCCTGCGACGGGGTGAGCTCCCGTTGCTCAGTCCCAGCTCCTGCCAACCTAGCAGTTCGAAAGCACATCAAAGTGCAAGTAGATAAATAGGTACCACTCCGGCGGGAAGGTAAACGGCGTTTCCGTGCGCTACTCTGGTTCGCCAGAAGCAGCTTCGTCATGCTGGCCACATGACCCGGAAGCTGTACGCTGGCTCCCTCGGCCGATAAAGCGAGATGAGCGCCGCAACCCCAGAGTCGGTCACGACTGGACCTAACGGTCAGGGGTCCCTTTACCTTTACCTTACCTAACCCCAAGCAAGGAGCTGGTTGCATGTGGTTCTCCCAGTATCCTCCTCACAACAACCCTGTGAGGTAGGCTAGGCTGAGAGACAACCCCGTGAGCTTCAGATACCAAAGCCCCAGCGCACACACGCACCCCCCCCCCCAAAGTAAGTAAATTGTGGGGAGGGTGGAAATTGCAAGCCTTTTAGGAGATTCTTTTCTGGGATGGGTCGGGCGGTGGAGCCTCTCCCTTCCAGTTAAGAACGAGTTCAGCCCCGCCATGAGCGTTCGAAACGACATTGGCTCACTGCGGTCAGAGAGCGCACCAGCCTCGTCCGCGGAGAGAGCCTTGCCTCTTTGCGTTTATGTCAGCAACACTCAAATCTACCTTGTCAGGCCAATGAAGCGTCTTTGAGAGGAATTGGTCCCCGTCCAGTAAGAGGGAACAGCTTCTGGTGGTAGCGAAGGCTGGCGGTGCGACTGGGAAGAAGAGGAGGGTTCTGGGTAAAACCTGCGGCACTAGAACCAGGGTTACCAACAGGCTGGACTGGTAATGGGAGGTTTTCCTGCTCAGCTGGGATGGCCGCGTCTGGGAAGAGAATTCACGGAGTACCAGGCTTCCTGGGGCTGGTAGCCACAACAGCTGGGCTCTGTCGAAGACAGTACAGTGGTACCTCGGGTTAAGTACTTAATTCGTTCTGGAGGTCCGTTCTTAACCTGAAACTGTTCTTAACCTGAGGCACCACTTTAGCTAATGGGGCCTCCTGCCGCCGCCACACGATTTCTGTTCTCATCCTGAGCTAAAGTTCTTAACCTGAGGTACTATTTCTGGGTTAGTGGAGTCTGTAACCTGAAGCATATGTAACCTGAGGTACCACTGTAATACTTCTGGATGCCAGTTACGGGAAACTGCAGGAATGGCGAGTGTTCCTGTGGCCAAATCCTGCTTGTGGGGTTCACAATGAGGCATCTGGTTGGCAACTGTGAGAACAGAATGCAGGACTAGACGGGCCACTACTGTGCAGTGTTAGAAATTAGCCCGGTGCCAGGCTCATTTTGCGACTGGCGCAGGGGTCCAATTGCAACCCCGTGGAGATCTCTGCATGCCTGGTTGGTGACTGACATCTCCGGCTTTTTTAAGCCAGTGAGTAGAAGAGCCTCTTTATTGCATTTAAACCCCACCTTTTTCTCCAAGGACTCAAGAAGCTGAAGGCCAGGCTTCCTGACTGAGTGGGCATTTGAACCCTGATCTCCCAGGTCCTAGTCTGACACTCTAACCACTACAGCACCCTGGCTGCCTAGAGTACTTCTGCTGTGGGGCAGCACTACAAAATTAAGTAGGTAAATCATTATGGAGAAAAGGGCAAATGTCCTTTAGCGAAGGATCTGAAATAGTTTCCTTGAAGCTTGTATTTATTTTATTCTTGATTGTTTTATTTGATGTTTTAAGGTGTTGTCAAGTGCTTTGGTTTTTTTTTAATTTAAAATATAAAATATTTATTTATATTTTTATTTAAAATATAAAATCTATTTTATTTAAAATCTATTGAAAATATAAAAATATATTTATATAATATAAATATAAAATCTATTTTATTTAAAATCTATTGAAAATATAAAAATATATTTATATAATATAAATATAAAATCTATTTTATTTAAAATCTATTTAAAATCTAAAAATATATTTATATAATATAAATATAAAATATATTTATAATAATATAATATAATAATAATAATAAATGGTGATGGTGAAGATGCCATCGGGGGATAGGGATGGCACCTAGACAGTCTGTTGTGGCTACCACAACCCAGGTTTGAGGTACCATTTGGGGATCAGCTTATATACCTCAGCTTCTCACACTGCCCACTGACCTGGCTTTTATGTTCTTGAGTAAATAGCTTGGCTTACTTGACTCACCGGAAGCTGTTTGTCCTTTGATGTGCTAGACCAGGGGTAGGCAACCTAAGGTCCATGGGCCACAAGCGGCCCATGGGGGTCATTTAACCAGCCCATAAGCAGCCCCCGAACTGAGCTACCCGTTCGGCGAGTCCCTGCGCACTGCGCTAAAGCAGCACAGCATGGGGACTCGCTTCCGCGGTGCCGGAAATCACGTCTGCGCAGACGCCGGAAATCGCGGGCGCATGTGCTAATGCGCGCGCACAATCAGGCCCACAGAGGGATCTCCACTGGAGTGAACTGGCCCAGGCGAGGTAAACCTCCAGCTTTGGAGACAGCAGACCTCTGAATATCTGAGGTCTCCAGTAAGGAGAGTTGCTGTTGCACTCAGGTCCTAGAATTGTGGGCTTTCCAGAGGTGTCTGGCCTGATCCAACAGGTTCTTTTATTAACATTGCTGGGTTTCTTTATCCCATTCATGTTTGGGGAACTTTTACGTTCGCAAGCCCCAGAACTCACAGCAGAATAGGAATCTTGAATGGGGGGAGGTGGTGGCATCCTGGTGTTGTGTTCTGTGGGGAAAAGGTGAATCCTTTTTGTGGTGCGTGGATTTTATTGGTGCTCAGCCCGTGTGATCGCTATATGGGGGACTTAGCAGGATTTATTACGTTTTGATCAGGACCCACGAAAGGAAGCGCTTCTTTGCACGGTTAAACTGTGGAATTTGCTCACACAAGGGAAAGAAGTGGCCAACTTGGATGGCTTTGAAAGAGGGTGAGACAACACCCTCTTTTCCCACCTTGTCCCTCCACCCCTCCGGCCCAGCGTCTTCCCTCTTGAGATGCCCCTGCGCCAGAGCGTTTAAGCGCCCGTCCCGTGGTCCCTTCTGCTGCCGCGCGTGGTGACTGGAGACCCGTCCGCCTGCAGCAGCGCCCGGCGTTTCCACTTCAAGGCGCCTCTTATCTGCTCGAGCTCCACAGCAGCCATGTGTTTGGAGGCCGCAAGCTGTTGAGATGGAGAACCCTTCAAAGCGGCAGCCTCTCAGCTCCTGCGGGGGCCGCTGCCTCAGCCTCCTTTGTGCGCCCTGAACGGCTGGCTGGCTGGCTCCTCGCTCTCAGGGCAGGTGAGAGCCATGGCCTCGCAGCTGCCACTGATGCTGGGCAGAGAGAGGTCAAAAGCCCGGGGCCTTAATCCCCATCGATGGAGGGGGGAGGCAGGCAGGGGCCAGGGATGAGGGGGGTTGCAGGCAGAAAGGGAAGCCTCCAGGCTTGGATCTGTGTCTCTGGGGGGGAAAGGTGAAGCCAAGGAAGGGTTGGTAAGCATCTGCCTTGCAAACAGAGGGTCCACGTTCAGTCCCTGGCATCTTCAAGTATGGTCGGGAACAGTGGCGTAGCGTGGGGGGTGCAGGGGGGCCGGCCGCACCGGGCGCAACATCTGGGGGGGGCGCTCGCACTCGCAGCTCTCTGCCCCTACTAAAATCCACGGGTTAGGGGGCGCAAATTACTTGCCTTGCCCTGGGTGCTGACAACCCACGCTATGCCACTGGTTGGGAATGTCCCCTGTCTGAAACCCTGGAGAGCCACTGCCAGTGTTTGAAATTAGCCAGGTGCCAGGAGCATTTTGCACGTGGCTTTCAACCACTTGCGACCAAGTGAAGACCTGACATCTCCATCATCTGAGGATCCTTGGATCTGGACTGTTTTCGCACACCAGGACCCCACCCTATAGAATTCTATCGATTATATTTTATCTGCACAATTGGAAAGAATTTCTGGAACCAAAATGCTTTTTCTGTGCGGCCTGAGCAGGAGCAATGAACAAGGTTACAGTTAACCGTGTGCTTCCTGAGCATGTGCAAAATGCTTTTCCTTTCCGCTCTCCAGCTCCTGCACATGGGAGGAGGGAGGGGAATTTCAGAAGCACAGGAGGGTGCTGACTTTGGGCAGGGTTTGTTCCCAGCGTTTTCCCCATACTTCAAAACGAAATGCCTTTCATCAGCAAAGGTGTCGACCGGTTGTTGCGCCCAGTTTTGTGGTGCTTTCTTCCTTTTCTCAGCAGGTGAAGGTGGAACTAGGTCCCCGAGGACAAGGCAGCTCCCCAAAACTGAGCTCGTGACTCATGGGTGTCAAGCAAGCAGGACTTGACTGCTGGTAACTGGGTGTCTCTGCAGAGCAAGGTGGAAAAAATGTCAACCAAGGGAGTTAGGAGGTGTGCTTATGCCTGTGTGAACGAGGACAGAGCCCCAGGGCCTGTCAAGAGTGCCAGAATTTGGGCTGAGAAACATTTCCGCCATACCTGACATCTCCTGGCAGGGCTGGGAGAGAACTGGTCTGAAATCGTAGAGAGCTGCCAGTCAGTGTAGACAATACTGAACTAAGGTGGACCAGTGTTTGAAATTAGCCAGGCCCCGGGCACATTTTGCACCTGGCTTTTGACCACTTGTGATCAAGTGAAGATCACCTCCAGGATGGAGGTGCGTGCCTGGGGATCATTGGATCTGGACTGCTTTCACATACTAGCGACACATCCTGTAGAATTTGATCAGTTATATTTTATCCGCACAATCAAAGAGGTAAGAACAAGCCAAGATAAATGTTCAGGTTGTCATCTGAACTAGCCAGATGTTTAACAAAGAATCAATCGCAGTCCATCATTTGAAAAGTAAGACTTGAGAGCTGTCTTGCCCCAAAATGGCAACTACAGTCCATACCTCGGGTTACAGACGCTTCGAGTTGTGTGATTTCGGGTTGCGTACTGCACCGCACCCGGAAGTACCAAAATGGGTTACTTCTGGGTTTTGGCGCATGCACAGAAGTGCTAAATTACACTTTGCACATGCGCAGAAGCACCAAATTGTGATCTGTGCGTGCGCAGATGTAAAGTTGTGGGTTGCGGACACTGGGTTGCGAGCGTGCTTCCCACATGGATCACGTTCGCAACCCGAGCGTCCACTGTAGACGTTTCATTTTGGCGACTGCACTCTTGGCTTAAGGAGCCATTTAGCACCTAGCTTATATATACCTGCATTTCTAACACAGTCGTCTGACCTCTGTAAAAAGCAACTTCCTGTTCCCCTACTTGGGGAAGAACCAGCTTGGCTGCTGGGAGTTTGCTGAAGTAGCTGGGTCCTTTGGCGTGATCCAACAGGGCTGCTTTTAAGTTTGCAATTGTGCAAAAGGCTTGCAGTGTGGCATTGGGTGCCTTGTGCCTTGCTGAGTGTGAATAGCTGTTCCTGCAAAGGAGACATGTGTGCGGGGGGAGAGATGGGGCTGCAGTGCTTAACCAGGGTGGGGGCAGTACTGGGGTGTCGGGGTCCCTGAGCGCAGGTGGCCGGGGTGTCCAGACGGGCGTTCCCCACCTGTGGCAGGCAACCTGAGCACCGCTGGGGGTCGGCCGTGCTCTCCCTGGTGCCACACGGACCCCTTAATTGAGTTGCCAGCTGCAGATTGATCGCTTAATTAAAACTCAATTAAAAATCCCATTGATCTTGTTAGCCAAAGCGGGCAGCCTCTAGATTTACTAGGGATTTACCCGCGTGGCTGTTGTTGGGCTGACGATGGCGAGAGGGAGGAAATAAAAGAAAGTGTTTCTAGTCTGCTTCTCTTGCCAGGCTGATGTTGCTTTCTGTTTCCCTCTCCCCAAAGCACAAAACTTGAGGTGTATTTACTTGAGGAGTGAAGTCATTCCTGATGCAAACATCTCAGCCTTTGCCTCTGGCTCTTCAAACATTCTGCCCCTTACATTTCCCTCCCATCTTTCCTCCCAAAAGGTTTGTTTGCTTCCCACAACAAGCCTGCCAGATGGCCTAGGAGGAATGACTCAGTGCCCAAGGCTGTATGGCAGAGCCTGGGTCTCCCCCGGCCCCTGATCTTGACACTCTCCAGGGATGGCGACGGACTACAGTTCCCATCATCCCTGGTGATCGGCTCTGCCGGCTGGGGCTGATGGAAATCGGATCCTGACAACATCTGGAGGGCCACAGATGTTCATCACCTTTGTGCTACACCAAGGGTTGGTGTCCTCCTGGACTGCAACTCCCATCATCCCTAACCATTGACCACGCAAGCTGGGAATAGTAGGAATTGTAGTCCATCTGGAAGACTGTGCATTGGCTATTACTGTGTTAACACCATACCTGCATCATATACTTGAGTCATCTAGCTGTAGCTCAGTGGTAGTAGTAGTAGTAGTAGTAGTAGTAGTAGTTGTAGTAATAATAATAATAATAATAATTTATTTATTTATACCCCTTTCATCTGGCTGGGTTTCCCCAGCCACTCTAGGTGGCTTCCAACAAAAGATTAAGGTAGCACCTTTGCATGCAGAATGTCCCAGGTTCAATCTCCCGACATCTCCAGAGGGACTGGGAACGTCCCCTTTCGGAACCCCTGGAGGGCTGCTGCCAGTCAGTGTAGACACTATTGAGCTAGAGGGACCCAGTGGCCTGACTCTGTATAGGGCACCTTCCTGCGTTCCTACGGGAGACACAAAGGCCTGAGCAGACAAATGAGAAGTCAGGCCCTCTCCCTGCGCCCTGCAGGCCTCTGCTTTCTTCCTCGCTAAATAGAAATCAACCAGATCAATTAATTTATTTGCAATAAATCCGACTTGTAGTAAATAGTGCGCTTGGTCGCCTGTTCAAATTGGTAGGGCAGGCAAGGAAGCTTTTAATCGGCTCTTCCCCAATAAATGAGATGGGGGGGGCAGGCAGGCTTCTCTGGCAGAGGTTCTTCTGAAGGCTAATGGGTGGAAATCACAAGTGGGGAGGGTAACTGGGTACTCTCAGGTCCGGCTTGCCAGGCTTCCCTTCGAGGCATCTTGGTGCGCCACTGGGAGAGCACGATGCTGGACAATGGAGTGTGCCTCCGGGGGATGAAGCCAAACCGCTGTGTTAGCGGCACCAAAGTCCCTAACTCACCAAGGGTTTGAGACCCATGACTTGGTTTAGTCAGCCAATCAAAGCTGTTCCCCAGGTGTGGCCTCTGTCGCATGCTGCCAGCTTCTAAGAGCCACAGGTGAGAGCTGAGCTCAGGGTGGGGACTGAAGGTGAACAAAGTAGCCCAGAAGGAGCACAATGTGTGGGTCCCCAAAGGTACCACCCCTCCCCGAATACCCCCTGTACATGCTGAACTAGGGGGTTGTTTATGAGGCCTTGTCCGGCAGGGCTCTCTCCCAATGTCCTTTGGTAGCCTAGGTTTTAATGCTGGGGTGGGGGTATTTTTTTCCTGCCCAAGGGCCGCATTCCCTTCCAGGGGCCACATGCAGGTGGGTGGGGCCAGAGGGTGGGTGGAGCAGCAAATGTAAATTTCACCTTTATACAAAAGACTAGTTTCTCTCTCACCCACCCTCTGTCTTCTCCTCCATCCAGGCAGGCAAGAAACATTATGAGAGTTCATGGACATATTCCAGCAGGGCAAAAAACATTAAGGAAGGTACAGAGCACAGCCTATTGAAGGATGTGTTCTGGGGGCCTTACAGTGGGTCCCAAGGGCCTGATGGAGATGCCTGGGGGGGTCACAATTAGTCTCCAGGCTTGAAGTCCCTCATCTCCAGTTCAGTGTTTCTGTTGGCTAGTTGAGCTCAGCAGGCCAACCTGTGCCCCCCCCAGCTTTTTGGGGGGAGGCATAAAAGTGGGCCACCCTTCACCCATCTCCAATAACTAGGTTCCCCTCTTCTCCCCTGCCCACTCCCGCCTCCCCCCACAGCAAAGTCTCTGCTGCTGTGTACTCTGTCGGGGAAAGAAAGTGTAAAATCAATGAGCTGTGTTGCTCTTAGCCGATCAATACCCTCCTCCCCCCCCCCCACCTCTCCATGCACAAAGGCAAAGCTGGAGCGGAGGCCCGAGTGGCCGCCTGCACCGCGGGGTGGAGGTCTCCTCTGAGCCAGTGTCATACAGTCTCTGGCATAACCACATGTGCACTGGCTCTTTGCGATGTCTCGCTGCTAGAAGGCCAACAGAGGTGTGTGTGTTTGTTTGTGTCCGGTCCCCCCCACCCGCAAAGCTTAAATGGCACAAATGGCCTGAAAGTTTTTCAAAAGAGGTAAAAGGCTGGATGTGGGAGGGATCTGTACTCGGAAAGGCTTCAGATGGTGTGCTTGTTTATTCTGCAAAATTTTCAATGACATTAAGAATACCTAAGTATATCTTCCTATATACATAAAAATGTAAGGCTGTCACCACGCGGCCCTCTTTGGAGGATTTGTAGCAGCACCTCACAATCCTAGATTTGCAGGACGTTAGGGTGGCAGGTTGTATAGGGGTTTAGTGGGGGGCAGAATGGCAGGAGGGCAGTGAGTGGGGCAAGCAAGGGCACAGCTCCTTTGGTGTGTGTGTGTGTGTATGTGTGTGTGTACGCACGCACGCACACACACACCTACCCACCCCACACAACAACAATAAATCTAGCAACATCAACAAATTTTATTCTCTAGTCACAGACCCAAGAGCAAATTTTATTGTGCGGTCACAGACCTGGTGAGAATATATATATATATATAGCACGGTGATAAACAGCATAAAATCAACCATAGAATTACATTCATAAAACCAGTACAAAACAACTTCACAAAATCAGTGGGTCAGATTTAATACAGCAGCATAGCTGGATCACGCCTCAGGGAAGGTCTGGGATGAGCAGAATATTAAGCAAGGGCCTAAACGCTAGCCTGTCCTTGCCTGCTTGGCGTTCACCTGCGTTTGAGCCATCTGCCAAAACTCAAGGGGCAAATGGAACTCTGAGGTTCTTCTTCATGCACACTTAGCCTATGGAACTTACCGCCACTGGGTTTATTTATCTATTTGCAACATTGGTCTGCCTTGCCCAGTACTATCTCCACTGACTGGCAACAGCTCTCCTTGGTTTCAGAGAGAGAGAGGGTCTCTCCTTGTCCTATACGGAGATACTTCCGGGGTTTGAATTTGGCACCTTCTGCATGTGAAGCAGATGTTCTTTTCCCCAAAACTCCCTCGTACTGAGTCACACGATGGGCTCATCTAGCCCAGTGCAGCCTACACTGACTGGCAGGGGCTCGCCAAGGGTCCAGGCAGCAGCCTTTCCTAGTCCTACACCTGAGATCAAACCTGTGACCTTCTGTGTGCAAAGTGGATGCTCTGCCACTAAACCACGAGCTGCCGGAGAGCACAAGCCCCCACGTCCTGCTTCTGACTTGCCTGATGCTGAGGCCTAATAACGAGGGAAGGATATTCCCATCATGCCCTGCTGGTAACCCTCCCTGAGGCGTTTTCATTGGCCGCTGTAGCATTGAGCAGGAATGCATTGAGGAAGGAGGTTTCTTGGCCTGTTCCAAGAGCCCAGTTCTCCTCAATGTGTCATTTTGGGTACAAAATCCTCTCTCTCCCGCCCACCAACTGCTTCCCCAAGCCCTGCCCTTTCTCTGTTGCCACGTGGCCACCCTCTGCCATCGCCGCAGTGAGCACCAGGCCGTCCCCACTGCACTGCCCCACTAGCCCCTCTTTTCGCCTGGCAGATGGGCTACCCCTGGCACCTCTCCTTCCACCCCCCCACCCTCTGTCCTCTGCCACTTGCCAGCAATCTCGGGGGGCACTGGCGGGTTCCTGGGCTGCCGGACGCCGTGCCCGGGCAGCGCTCATCGCTGGCGGTTCTGCCAGGGGAAATCCATCTGCCCGGCTCCGACAGGATGATGGAAGGTGCCTCTGCCCTGAAAGCGCCTGTTCTAAAAACCCAGCCGTGCAGAAGCGATGTCGCTCCTGTTCCGCCGCGGTGCCTTAACCCTCCACGCACCGGCAGAAGGGGCTGCGAGACCTCCAGATGCTGCCGAAGCTAACAGAAAACTGCTGCTGAGTAGTTTGAGGGGGGGGTCCTGGTTCCAGCATCTTGGGTCCAGGTGGGGCTCTCCAGACCCCTCCCAGGAAACTCACCGGCAGGGTGTGAAATCGCAGGAGTTACATAGGTGGTTGCTATATACTAAGTCAGACCATTGGTAGATCTAGCTCAGTACTGCCTGCTCTGACTGGCAGCCACTCTCCAGGGTACCCGACTGAGTCTCTCTCCCACCTGGGGGGCCGTTGGGGTTTGGACCTTCTGTGTACAAAGCAGATGTTGTGCCCTCCCCAGCTGTTTGTCCTCCGGTATTCCAGGATAGAGGTATGCGGGTGGCGCTGTGGGTTAAACCACAGAGCCTAGGACTTGCCGATCAGAAGGTCGGCGGTTCGAATCGCCGTGACGGGGTGAGCTCCCGTTGCTCAGTCCCTGCTCCTGCCAACCTAGCAGTTCGAAAGCACGTCAAAGGGCAAGTAGATAAATAGGTACTGCTCTGGTGGGAAGGTAAACGGCGTTTCCGTGCGTTGCTCTGGTTTGCCAGAAGCGGCTTAGTCATGCTGGCCACATGACCTGGAAGCTGTCTGTGGACAAATGCCAGCTCTCTTGACCGATAAAGCGAGATGAGCGTCGCAAGCCCAGAGTCATCCACGACTGGACCTAATGGTCAGGGGTCTCTTTACCTTTACCTTTATTCCATGGTAGACTATCTCTGGACATGGATGCTTGACCATCACTGCGTTGAGCTTAAGAGGCATTTCTGTGCCTTATTAGGACCGCCCTCTTGCAGGAGTCCCCCCTAGTCGCTAGTATTTTCTTTCCGAAAGGAGCCAACCATCTGCCCCAAGAAGGGCACAAAAGAAACGACCCTCCTGCTAACACAGTCTCCCTCAACCTGGGCAGTGTCACCCAGTAATCAGGGACGAGGGGAGTTGCAGGCCCCAGCAGCTGCATCTGGGGAGAACCGGCTTTTGGGGGTAGACTGCGTCTGAACATGGAGGTTCTGCCTGTCATCAGCTCCTCCTCTATACCCTGCTATATAGCACCCAACAACTGATAGGCATGTGTGGTGCATAGTAACCAGCCCCCAGCTCTTTTCTCTCTGTCTTTTATTTAAAATACTTTTTCCATATCCCGTGGGATGGTGCAGAGAAGGTCCCAGGCCTTGAGCCTCTCCCTCGCCTACCCACAGAGCTCTTCCCTTCCCCAGCTCTGCTGCAAAGTTGGGAGAGGTTTGGGGGGGGTGAAGATCCCTCCATGCAGGGAAGAGAGCCAAGGGATGCCACGGGCGCAAGTGAGTTATGGCAGGAAGGGGTGTCCTTTTCCGCACAGCATCCAAGTGGCTGGGCACAGCAGCACGTTGTACTCGCCTGGGCAGGAGCCGAACGTCATCCTGGGCGGGGATTTGGCCTGAGGGGGGTGCTGGGTTGGTTGTTGGCAGTTTGCAGCTGCACTCTCTTTTGGAGAAGTCGAGGTGTGGCTCCAGCATCCTCGAGGTCCTTTCGGAAGAGCAAGGAACCACACTGCAGTGTGTGTGTGTGTGTGTGTGTGTGTGTGTGTGTGTGTGTAGAGGAGTCATAATAACTTAAGAGGCCTGCTGGATCAGGCCAAAGTCCCGTCTCCTCCATCATCCTGCAAGAGGACCTGAGCAACTCTCCCCACTCGCTGCTCCCAGCAACGGAGGCACATCACTGACCCCGAGCGTGGAGGGAGAACATAGACGTTGTGGCTAGTAGCCACTGGCCACCCCCTTTTGGGAACTGCTGGTCTGCACTGACTGGCAGCAGCTCTCCAGGGTTTCAGGCTGCCCTCCCTGGCAATACTGGAGGATTGAACTTGGGGCGTCCTACCCCTGAGCCCTTCCCCCTGACGTGCATTAGCGTGTCCGAAACATAAGACTACAATCATACCTCGGGTTGAAGTAGCTCCGGGTTTCACCGCATGCACAAACGCTCAAAATGCTGTCACTCGCATGCGCAGAAGTGACGAATCGCAACCTGCGCCCGCGCAGATGCATAAACACGGGTTGTGTTTGCTTCAGGATGCAAACGGGGCTCCGGAACGGATCCCGTTCACATCCAGAGAGGTACCACTGTATAACATCAATTGATCTGTGCTATCTGAACGGTTGGGAAAATAAAAATGCCGTTGTGTGGTCCAGAAGTGATGAGAAAGTTGATGCCCTGGGGAGAGAATTGAATAGGTTTTTTTTGGGGGGAGTGCTCTCCACCTTCCAGATCTCCCTTGGAGGTGGCACATGGACCAGAGCCTCAGGTGACCCCCACTACCCAGAGGGAGATTGCAAGGGAAGAATGAGTGGCAACAGCTGGATATTCAGTGTGGTAGAGTAGTGGACCTGAGGACCTTGGAACCCAGGGTTCAGTTCCCCTACTCAGCAGTTGCCCCAACAGGAAGTGCAGGCAAACTGCAGCTTTCACCTAAAACAGAAAAGGGCAGTTTCTAGTCCACATGGATGTGAATGGACTCATTTACATAAACCATTGGAAATCACCCAACCCCCCCGTTTGGCACTAGTTGGATTCCTTTAAATTCTGGAAATGGGGTGAAGTGTGATGTGGGACCTGCTGATTTTTTATTTTTTTTTGCTGGACTACAACTCCCATCACCCCTGACAGCCAGCCATGCAGGCTAGGAATGATGGGGTTTGGAGTCCCAACAACATCCAGAGGGCCGCAGGTTACCCCTCTGCCCCTGGTTTAGACAAATCGCTGCTCAGCCTCCGATTTTTAGCCCTGAGAAAAATTTATTCTCCTCTCCAGTCCTTCAGTTTATTCCTGAGACTGTTTACCAGGCTGCTGATAGTTCTAATAGGTCCCACTGCAGGAAGCGATCCCTGTGGGGGGGGTGCTTTGCACCCTCAGCAGCGCTCTCTCTCTCTCTCCTGAGCCATGGGGAGAGGCGAGGGTTGGGACTCTGGCTGTTGTTTTGCATCTAAGTAGAAGTTTGCGGCTGGGTCGGAACCCGCTTGCTTACCAGGGTAAGGATGCAGGCAGAGGTTCAACAGGGGATGCTTCCCCTCACTTGGGGTAGAGGGGAAAGGTTGCTGTCCCTGTTGAATTTTGCCTGCAGCTTCACTTACAAAAAAGGGAGGCGGTGTTTGAGCTGAATTACGGCCTGCGTCTTCCCTGCGCAAAAAAGGAGTTTTCTCTGGCGAGAGGATAGAGAGCAGTGATCTGAGCTCACTATATGATTTCCATTGAGCACGAGGGATGCTGTCTCCCCTCCCCAAACACAGTCTTACGTTCAGCTTTGGATCAGCTACAAAGTGCAATCCTATGCATGCCTATCCAGAAGGGAGCTCAGTGCGACTTTATTCCCAGCAAAGGGTGCATAGCCCAAGCAGCGTTAGGAACTCAGATATATAAGCTGATCGCCAAATGGCACCTGTAGCCTAGGTTACGTTTGCTACAACAGAATGTCTAGGTGCCACCCCCCATGAAATCTGCTGTTGTTGTTGATTTCATTTCTATACCGCTTTATATCCTAAAGGAAAAGACTCAAAGCAGTTTACAACACATTAAAAAGATCAAATAAAGCAATCCATAATAAAACAAATTCAAGCTTCGAGGTAGTGCCTGGGTCCTTTTCCCACACTGACTGCAGCCAAGCTGGGCCTTCTGCATCATACGCCTGGTACTTTGAGGAGGTAAAAGGTAAAGGGACCCCTGACCATTCGGTCGTCATGGATGACTCTGGGGTTGCGGCGCTCATCTCGCTTTATTGGCCGAGGGAGCCGGCGTACAGCTTCCGGATCATGTGGCCAGCATGACGAAGCCGCTTCTGGCGAACCAGAGCAGCGCACGGAAACGGCGTTTACCTTCCCGCTGGAGCGGTACCTATTTATCTACTTGCACTTTGAGGTGCTTTCGAACTGCTAGGTTGGCAGGAGCAGGGACCGAGCAACGGGAGCTCACCCCGCCGCAGGGATTCGAACCACCAACCTTCTGATCGGCAAGTCCCAGGCTCTGTGGTTTAGAACACAGTGCACCCATGTCCCACACGGGTCTTTGAGGAGACCCAGGTGCAAATTCCCCCCTCAGCCATGAAGCTCACTGAGCCCCTCAGCCTAAACTGCCTCGCTGGGTGATGCCAGCCAGTGCAAACAGCACTGAGCTCAAGGACCATTGGTGGCAAAAGGCAGCTTCCTATGGTTCTAAGCAGGGGGCGGGGCACTGGCCAGCGAGGGGCGGGGCCTGGTGGAAAAAAATCTGCGGGCAAGAGAGTGAGGCCTGTGGACCAGAGTGTCCCTGCCCCTGATGTGGGAACTTGGGTAGGAGGCAAAGGGAAAGCCTGCCCTCTGCTGGAGAAGCTGGGGAGTCCCTGCCAGCCCAGACAAGACAACGCTGGCCTTGACAGGCTGAGCCGCTGGACCCAACAGACAGCACCTTCGTACGCTTCTCTGATGAACACAAGCAGGTCCCAACCTGTCAGGGATCTTGAATGCCTGGGATTATTCCTGGTCGTGCGCCCCAGGCAGGTCTGGAAGCCTGGCCAAGGCTTCTTGCAGAAATCCGGGCACTGCCCTTTGAGGTGCTGGCTTAGGAATTTCGCTTGGCTGGGTGCGGCAGTGGCGGTGAGGGGCTAGTCCGGGGCGGGATCGCCTGACTTTATTTGCGGCCTTCTGCCAGCCGCTTTCTGCTCCTCTGGCGCAATGAGGGCTGACCCCTCCCTCGTCCCACCTTGGCCTCTTCCCTTTTCAGAAGACGCCGTTTTCACACCACTTCAAAGGCAGCCGGTGATGGAAGGCTGAACGTTTCACTCTGGGGCGGATCATTGCACCTTGATGTGTGTGGGGTTGGGGGGGGGGAATGCGTTGTCTCCTGTGTGGTGCTGCCCGCCTAACTGGCACAGCCCTGAGAAAGGGCAGGCAGACCAAGGAAGCTGCGTCTTTGCTGCCCCACCTCAGGCCTAGCAACCAGGGATGGTGCCTCTGAACACTAGCAGAGTGCCGTTCTCCTAGGCTGGGAGCCTGGGGTGGTGAAAGCTGTGGGCTGTGCATGGCATGAGGCCTGGTCTTCTGCAACCCATCGGGCCTGCGTTAATGCAAGGGAAATCTAGGAGCAGGTGGGGAGCTGAAACTGACGGTGGGGGGAGAAGCACAGAGTGCGAGAGAACTTCCTTGGAGGTTTTGAAGCAGGGGTTGGATGGCCATCTGTCAGGGATGACCTAGTTGAGATTCCTGCATTGCCGTTGGCTGGGATAGATGGCCCCTGGGTGTCCCTTCCGACTCTACAGTGCTGTGATTCTATGCACATCTGGGCTGAAGGCAGGTCCTGGATCTGTAAAGGTTGGAGACCTGCCACTCTAAGCAGCCCCACTTGTACCCCGATCGACGGTGTTTCTCCAGCCTGTGCAGATGGACTTGCGAGGCTGGATTTGTTCCAGCTGCAAACCCTCTTCTGCCTCCCCTTCATCCTCTTCTACCTCTTGGGTTTTGGGGGTAAGCGTTCATCGATTTTTAAACGCCTACAGAATAGGCCATTGATTGCAAAAAGCTCCCGTTGCCAAATTTTAAGAGGGAGCTGTGTGGGCACCGTTCTGTATTATTTAAACGGATCTTAACATGGAAGCCGCGTTGCAGGTTCCTGGGGGGACCAGGAAAGAGGGGGAGATGCATATTGAACATGCATATTATTGCTGTGGATTCCTGTACCCTGGCGAAAACATGAGGTCTCTCCTGAATCTGGGCCTGTGTGTGCTTTTAAAAGAATTCTATACAAGTACCCTGGCAGTCTTAAGACATGGTTGCTTTACACCTCTGTAGGTGCAGCTGAATGTGTGATCCCTGACTGGTTGGGAGGTGTGCCAAAGACAGGTGTGGGGAAACCTGCAGCCCTCCAGATGTCACTGGACTACAGTTCCCAGCACCCCTGACCATTAGCCCTGCTGGACGTTTGGGTCCAGCACTGTCCTGAGAGCTGCAGGTCTCCCTTCTCAGCCCTTAAGAGGTATCCACCTATCTTGAGAGCGAATACCTCTTCCAAAGAGAGGCATTCTTGCATCTCTCCCGTGCAGCACTGAAGCACAGAATGGGGCATCTGGTCCAACCCCCTGCAGTGCAGGAATCTTTTGAGCAACGTGGGGCTCGAACCCATGGCCCTGAGATTAAGGGTCTCATGCTCTACCCACTGAGCCATGCTGCTTCTTTGAGCAGGGCTGAGGAACCTGCAGTTCTCCAGATGTTAATAGTGTGTGTGAGAGTGTGTGTGTGTCGGACAGTGGCTTATTCAGCCAGAGAGGTTGTGACAGAGGCAAAATTTGAACCCGGGACTTTTTAGGCTCCTCTGCTCAGGGAAAGCTCGCCAGCTGCTGCTGCTGTTGGGACTCCAGTTCCCATCATCCCCGACCATGGGCCATGCTGGCTGGGGGCTGATGGGAGATGGAGTCTGAAGGGCCCCAGAGACCTCACATCCCTGGCCAAAGATGCTGCTTTTGATGCTTGTGGAGGACCATTTTTGAGCAGCTGAAAAGAGATGCAGTTTGCATCAGCTGCAAACCCTTGTTCCTCTAAACAGCTGAAGAGGGACTTGTTGGAGAGGCGACAATGGCAGCACCTCCAGCCACAGTGTGGCGGACCCTCCGCATGCATCAAAGGAAGGTGGAGAGAGAGGCTGCCTGTCACTCTTGTCAAGGCCTCCGATTTCAAGATGTGCACACAAGGCGCTTTTGCTCGTTGGGCTGGAAATCTGGAGGAGATGACAGTGGCAAAGCGATGGGCCAGCAGGGAGTTGCTGAAGGCTGTTTGTGTGTGAACCTGCCCTTGGCTTCCTAGCATGGGTACAGAACGGGGACGTGGTGAACTGTCCATGTACGAACGTCATGCGGAACAATTGTTGTCGGGCAGCAACGAGGAGCCTGTGGGCCTCCAGATGTTGCCGGACTGCAACTCCCATCAACCCCCAGCCAGCATGGTCAATGGTTAGAGGTGATGGGGGTCCAGCAATACCTGGAGGGCCAAAGGCTCCCCCACTGCATACTGGACACACATCCCAACCTATCAGGGATCACATATTAAATGAACTCAGAGGTGTGACTCTAAATCCCATCAGTCCCAGCCAGCAGGGCCAATGGTCAGGGGTGTTGGGAGTTGTAGTTCAACAGTGCAGAATATCCCACCAGACTTAGCTTGCTGTCGTTTTGAGCTTCCACTGTGCTTTGTGTTCTTGATTTTGATAATCCTTACAATGATGCTGTTAGGTCAGTTGGCATTAGCCTTCTACATCAGTTTCAGTTCCTGGGGTGCAGGGCAGTGGACAAACACGGCTACTTCAGTAAGAAGAGAGGGGGAGTCCCCTGAACATGTAATGAGTGCTTTTCCTCCTTTCTGAGTGCTATCAATACCAAGGTTTTTTTAGTAAGGAGGCCTGGCCTCGTGGCCTGAGACAGTAGCAGAGCAGAGATGTGATCGCTTGAGTTTCAGGTTCACCGCTTACTGTCTCCACTGCTACAGTGTGCAAGTTCTCAAGAGCAGAACTACATTGCATGATAAGAGCATCAGATTTGGAATCTGAGACTGGGGAATAGGAGACATGCCAGAAGTATATAACAGCCTCGTTCTCTTTTGGATCCCAGGCCTCCAGCGCTTGAGAACTTCACAAAACAGGCACACAGACAGCAGCCAAGCCCTGGCAGCTGGCATTTGGAGGTAGGCTGCCATTGCACGAGGAAGCTCCATTCTCAGCATCCATGGCAGACACCTCTTTTCAGCAGCTTATGAATTAGAATCTCAGCCCTCCTTAGAAGGATTGCTCTGCTGCGTTGGCCAGACAAGCTTCTTTTAATCCAGCCTCTTTTTTCATCCAAAGGCCTTTCCCGTGTTGCATTTCCCCTGACCGTCAAAGATACACTGCCACTGGTTGTGGAGGTTCTGCTTCCCCATTGCAGCCTGTAGCCATTTTCCCCCATGGCATGAGACACACCTACACACACATTGGGGTGCGTGTGTCTCATGCCCAGCCGCCCCCTGGAATCTGTCCCCAGCCTTGCATCTCGCCCCCCCCCCCCGTTGGAGGCGCAAAGGGTTACGTCCCTCCGTGCCGCCGGTTCAGTGCTGCGCGGAGACCGTGGCTAATTAATTGGCGGAGCCGTGCATGCGTGCTGGTGTGCGGCCTGTCAGGATTATCAAAGTTCGGGCTCCCAATCAGGCAGGATTAGGCAGTGCTGGGGCCTCCCCTGAGCACATCAGAGGGGCCTTGCGGTGCAGGATCAGCGTAATGGAAGCTCCCCAGGGGCGCCCTTTTAGAGCATTAACGGGTAACAGGATTAGTGCCAGCAGTGGTGGAGAAAGTGGGGAAGAAGGGGTGGGCGTCAAGGGCGGGTTGGCTGCCGTTCCTCCACACTCCACACACAGAAAACAAGATTTTCCCCTTTTTCTAAGGCTCTCTCTCGCACCCGCACCTTCTGCAAGTTGCCCCCAGCTTTGGGCAGCTTCCTTGAGGCAGAGAAGGCAATGGCCAGAGTCAGTTTGTGCCTCCCCAAATGCATAAAAACCGGAGGAGATTTGAACTCGCTGCAGGCAGCCCCTTGTCCCCCGGCCACACCCCCTGCTTGGCGCTCTAGCCACTACACCACACTTCCTTCCTAGAGTACTTCTGCTATTGGGCACCTCTATAAATTAAGGAGGTAAATAAATATGGGGAAAGCAAAATGTCCCTTAGATCTGAAATATTTTCCTGGAAGTTTGCATTTGTTTTAATCCGGATTGTTGTATCTGATGTTTTAAACTGCCTTGAGATGTTTTCTTTAAAATGTAAAGCGGTATAGAAATGCAAATAATAATAACAATAATAATAATAATACAACTTACTGACAAAAACATTCTGTTGTGGTGGTCATGGTAACCGAGTTTTAAGGTGCCATTTGGTGATCAGCTTATATATCTGAGTTTCTTGCACTGTTACGTAGTCTTAGACTTGCCCCTGAACACAATGGTTTGGTTTTAGCTGTCATGCAAATAATAGCCTTCTCTATCCTTCTCTGTCCCAAATGTCTCTGGGTAATACCATCTCAATGGTGGGAGGGGGGGGAAAGTATTGCTCTGGGCTCATGCCTTGGCTATTGGAGGTAGAGAACCTCACAGGGCTGCAATTTCCAGAGTTGGTTTAGCAGTCAGTCCCTCTTCACAGGGAACGCTGGGAATTGTAGCTCCCGGGATTCTTTGGAGGTGAAAACATGCTTTCAAGATATGGTGTGTGCGTCAACGTGGCCATTCAGCCCAGACCTCTGTACAGATGTTTATGTTTCCCTCTCTCTCTCTCTCTCTCTCTCTCTCTCTCTCTCTCAGCACACCTCAATAGAGGAAAATGAGAGGAGGAGGGTAGAGGAGCACTTTCCTGCTCCTCTCTTTGCCAGGGACCCCACCCTTCACCTCCACCTCTGCTCTCGCCTGCCCTTGCTCTTGCTCCTCAGCAAAGTTATCTTAATTGCTCAGTGGGATGCAATTAGCTTCAGCGGCCCTTATGTGAGCTTTTTTCCTCTTTTCACACACTCACCCCTTGCTGGGTGGCAGCAGCAACAGCAGCAGCCCCTGATGGGAAAGCTTTGGCACAGCACAACCCCCTTGGGCACTCCCTGGCGCCTGCCCAAAGGCCGAAATCCCTCTTGCCCTGTTAGGAGCTGGCACCCTGGAGGGGCAAAACAGACAGGGAGGGGTGTGTGAAGCTGAGCGTTCTCCGACACGACCCCCTGAGATTTGGCCACTGGCAGGAGGAGGCTCGTGTGGGGAGACTCAGCTGCCCCCTTGCCAGCCAGCTCTGGCAAAACAAGCTGCCGGAATTTATTTATTTATTTCGCGGGGCGGGGGGGGGGCACACAGACGATGGGCCGCAGCCGGCATTCCTGTGCCTTCCCCTTGTCAACTTCGGCTTTACAAATTGAGCAAACGGCTGGGTTTGCACCAGGCTGGGATTTGCAACTCCTGCCCTGGAAAATAAATGAGATCAAGCAGAGGGGAGGCCCGATTCCTTTTAAGAACAGATGCATCACTAAAATACACACACATGCAATTAAGTGGGTCTGTTTCCCGCCTCCTAAGGGTGCCAGCCATGCCCTTACGCCAGGGTACTCCATTCCATCCCTACCCCAGTTTTGCAAATGGGCAAATTTTGCAACAGCCCACAGCTATCCGTTCTCATTGTGTGTTTTTTTCTCCTTAGGGGAGAATTTTCCCCTTGGATTTTTTAAAATAAAAATTGTACTTGGTCAGTGTGGCGTTTGCCCTCTTAGGTGACATCATGCTGGGTCATAAGGAAAGGGTTAAATGAGTGTGAAGTGATTGGCAAGTGGGGACCCAAGGGGAGGAGTTAGAGTTAGTGTGGTCGGTAGGGTGTTAGAGAAGGGAGAGGGAGGTTAAGTCTGTGGGTTGGGATAGTTTGACGTGAGAGAGTGAGAGAATCTGTTAAGAGGAGTCAGATAGACAGTTGGGATAATCAGTTAGAAGTTATTAGGAAGGTATAGGCCAGTAAAGAAACTAAGATTAAGAAAATGAGAAGGGAAAATTATCTGAAACCATAAACTTGTTAATGCTTATAAAATAAACTTGTTTATTTGGTTTAATGTTAACAACTGTCTGGACTCCTTGTGTACCCGAGAGAAACGGGTTGGTGGCAGCAGGAAAGCAATCACAGTGGTGGCACAGGGATCAATAGACCATTAAATGTCCGGGAACTCTGTGTGATCGCCACAGTCAGCCTGGATAGCTCAGTGAGTTAGAGCCTGTTGCTGGTCACGCCGAGGTTGCAGGTTCGAGCCCCGTATGGAACATCTGCTTATTCCTGCATTGCAGGGGTTGGACTAGATGACACTCGTGGTCCCTTCCAACTCTACAATTCTATGATTCTGCAAATCTTGAGGATCCCCTAAACATGATGGGACCTCCCTCCCCCCCCCGGCCCCCTTTAGCTTCCTGGGACATTGACACTTTTCCACGAGTTTGCTATTGAAATGATTTGCCCCAGTTGGCGATGACCCATGACGGGGCCTTCTCGGTGGCCGTGCCCCATTTGTGGAACGAACACCTGCCCTGGTGAGGTGCGTCAGTCTCCCTCGCTGTTTTCTTTGAGGAGAAATGTAAAAAACATTCCTGTTTGCCAAGGCGTTTGATGACTGAACATCCTGTCCCTGCCAGTCCTGAAATTCTTAACTGGAAAGCGAGGCCACCTTCACATCGAAAGCACCACGATACCACTTTAAACCATCATGGCTTCCCCTACCAAAGAATTCTGGGAACTGTAGTTTGCTATGGGTGCTGCTGGAGTTGTTAGGAGGCCCTATAGCACAACAGTGCCATAATTCCCAGGTTCCCCCTGGGAGGAGGGATCGATTGTTAAACCACTCTGGGGGTTGTAGCTCTGTGAGAAGAATAGGGGGGCCTCCTAGCAACTCTCTGCACAAACTACAGTTCCCAGGATTCTTTGGGGGAAGCAATGGCTGTTTAAAGTGGTATCACAGCGCATTAAATGTATGGCACGAATGCGACCTAGGTGATTGCTCTTAGAAGTTTTGAACGTTGTTCTAAACTGCCTTGTGGACATTTTAATTGAATCAGGATTGATATGTTTTAATTGTGTTAGCATGGATACCCTTTCTTCCTTTGGAGGAAGCCTCAATCTAATAAATAAAATTGTCTATTAAGCTTAATAATTGTGTAGAGGACGGATTGTCTTGAGCATAATAATTCCTCTTTCCACACAAACGTACAGTGGTACCTCGGGTTACAGACGCTTCAGGTTACAGACTCCGCTAACCCAGAAATAGTACCTCGAGTTAAGAACTTTGCTTCAGGATAAGAACAGAAATTGCGCTACGGTGGCAGCAGGAGGCCCCATTAGCTAAAGTGGTACTTCAGGTTAAGAGCAGTTTCAGGCTAAGATCGGACCTCCAGAACAAATTAAGTTCTTAACCCAAGGTACCACTGTATTAAGATTCTCCTTCCAGCCTTTCTGGGGCTACCTTAAGTGGGGCTTGTGAGCTGGGAGAGATGACCTTTCTTCTCCCTGGAAAGAGCCCTTAACCACATTTTAGAGTGTTTGATCTAAGCTTCACAGAATCCTAGAGTTGGGAGGGACCCTGAGGGTCATCTAATCCAACCCCCTGCAGTGCAGGAATATTTTACCCAACGTGGGGCTCGAACCCACAACCCTGTGATTACAAGATTCATGCTCTACCAACTGAGCTTGGGATTCATCCTGCAACAGAGTGAGCTGCTTGCAGTTAGCCTCTCCCCATCAGCAGCCTAGCCCTCTGGGTGGGTAGGGCCATTATCCTTGCAAGGAAGCTATCTTAGAGCTAGACTGCAACTGTTCCCTCCCTGTCTTTCAACAGATTGGAGAGCGGCTTAAAGGGCTTTTCCCCCTCCCAGCTCCTCAGCATCCCTTTTCAAGTTCTTCATAACCCCCCCCCCCCAAACACACACACACACACACACACACACACACACACTCCTTTCTCTTTGGCACATCTTCCTTCTGGCTGCTGGAATTTTCTCCCTTTTGGCAGAAAGTGTGTGGGTGTGTTTTTCCCCCCTTGAAAAAAATCATTCCTGGGATTGCCTTCAAATCACAAGAGTCGGCAGTGCGTTTTATGTAAATAATGAATCCACCAACCACCACCCCACACCCCACTTTCCTCCTCCTGTTTCGCGAGGCTTTTGGGCGGCTGCACAACTTATAGAATTTGTGGCAAAATTTAGATACGGGATTAAAAAAAACTAAAAATGAAATCCATCTTTAAAATCACACACATGGGGCTATAAACAGAACACTCAGCAGCATTTAAATAGCACGTTGGGATTGGAAAGGGGAAAATGAGTAGGAGACCGGTGGCTCTTTCTGGAGGGGATAAAGCAGAGGGTTTTTTGGGGGGGTCACCACCACAAAGGCCCCGTAATTGATTGCCACCCACCTCCTGAAGGAGGGATGGGACACAGAGAAGGATCTGATTTTTAGTGGCTGGCCTGGTTCATACTTCAGTCTGGTTTTGTGCACCATAACAACACAAAAGGTGGTCCTGAATATGTTGTTTTCCCCGTGCTTAGGACTGATCTCTTCACGCAGTGGCCCCAAGATACCAGCCTGTGATAACCCTGAAAGACAGGATATTGTTGGGTTCCTGCTCCCATCAGCTGCAGCCATTGTGGCCTGTGTCCACGGGTGTCCAGCAACATCCAGAGGTCCGCAGGTTCCTCACCCCTGTCCTTGACACGTGTCCCAACCAATCAGGGAACACATATTAAATGCACCTGCAGAGGTGTAAAGCAGGGATGATGGGAGTTGTAGTTCAACAATGCAGTGAAAAACAATGTTCTTAATGGTGTACACCCAGTGTTAGATGGCACCACAAACCCAGGTTATGGGTGCAACAACGGAACTAGGCACGCTTTTTTTCATAACAAGAATACGAAGCTGAAAATGAATGAACTTTCACATGGTCTAGTTCTTCCTCTGCCCACCCCCGCCACTAATGTTCTTAAGAGGGTCTTTTCTCCAGTCTTCAGAGAGTGGCTGGAAGTGGGGAGGCAGAAAAAGGTCCTCCTTTCCTTCCACTCTGCAGTTTTCGGAAATCTTAGGCACAGGACTGCGCCCAGAGCTCAGAAACAGATCACGCTAATGAAATTCCCTATTGCAAAATGCGCCTAGAACAATGGGAGTTTCTAACGCTGTGTACGCCGCCCTGAGATTTTTGGATAAAGGGCAGTATATAAATTGAATCAACAACAACAACAACAACGTCGTTCTCAGACTACAACCCCCATCAGCCTCAGCCGGTATGGCCAATGGGCAGGGATAATGGGAGTTGTGGTCCACATTGACTGATTATATGTGGATATGTTGGCATCATTTTTACAGGTGGAGGAATAAAGAGAGCCCCCACCCCACCCTGGGTGGACGGATGAATTTGTCCATTTCAGTTTAGCTTTGTTTTCTTAATTTTTCCAATCTTATATGCAGTTCTCCACATTTCCACAGCAATTGGCAATTCATTTCTTTTGCGCAACTTTCTCCTGATAAACACATTTATGCATGCAGTTTTGGCTCATACAATTTTGCAAGCAGCTTTCTCTAATACAAGGAAACTTTATATCTTATTTTCACCAATGTGTGCATTTTCCTGGATGCCGTTCCCAGAGTGGCTGGGGAAACCCAGACGTGCAGGGTATAAATGTTGTTGTTGTTGTTGTTGTTATATGCACGCGTCTTTGCACATCTCGAATCACACAGTTGGAAGGGACCACAAGGGTCATCTAGTTCAACCCCCTACATTGCAGGAAACTTTTCCCCAAATATGTTTGGTGGGCCAAGAAAATTGCATTGCTCTCCATTTTTATTTTTATTTTTCTTGCATTTTATATACCGCTTTCCCCTACCACACCCTAAGGAACCCAAGTTGGCATAAATGGTTCTCTCCTCCCAAGAACCACCTTGACAGGTAGGCTAGGCTAAGAGACAGTGACTAGGCTGAGGCCACAAACATGCCGATTATATAGATGAGAAGTTTGCTTTCTTTCTAAACGAAAGCTGCAACTCACAGTTTACTGACTCCTGCCCCAAAATCTGGACTTCCAGCCTAAGCAGCTGTCACTCAGCATTCTTCTCTTTTGCGTGGGGATTCGAACCCTGCTCTCTCCCAGGTCCTATTCCAACAGCTTACCGGCTCTCATCCTCAATCCCTTGCCGCCTCCAGCACCGCCCAGGAGTCTTAACATAAGTTGCGTTTTGCAAATTAGAAATACATAAATAATTTGCAGAGCGCATCTGCACAGCATGTGTGTCTGTGGCCAATTGATGTTCGGCGCCCTCCGTTTGACACAAGCTTGGGAAAGGAGAACATGGGGAGGGTGCCTTGCGCAGGTTCGAGCGAGAGGATTGGAAGGGTCTGGGGGAGGCAGAGGGGTGGGGGGACGACACGGACGACCTCGTGGCTCAGGAAGGGGCACCAGAGTCTTCCCAGCCCGGCATCTGCAGGTCGCGTCCGTTCCAGGCGCATCGAGATGACTGTTGCTGTCCAGACCGATCTCGCGAGGTGTCAATCAACGTGGCCCTAGACGCCCGATGGCGTTAGGCTGACTCCTGTCATTTATACACGGGCAACCTGCAGAGCTGGGAGCGGGCCGAGGGGGGGACGGGGAGGGGGTTGGAAGGTAGGTACATGGTCTGGCTTGATTAAAAAATATATCCATTATAAAACGGATACAAAGCCATCCTGCAAAATGACCGCCCAGCACTGCTTGTCCCCTGGCCTCAAGCAAAATTTGGAAGACTTTCAGTTCAGTTGGCGTCCAACTAAGGCCGCATTTGTAGCATCCT
Organism: Podarcis cretensis; assembly: GCF_951804945.1. Lineage (NCBI taxonomy): Eukaryota > Metazoa > Chordata > Lepidosauria > Squamata > Lacertidae > Podarcis > Podarcis cretensis. The sequence continues at coordinate 10,537,895 of NC_137186.1, forward strand.
AGAGCTTTATGGAAGTGAGAGCTGGACCATAAAGAAGGCTGATCGCCAAAGAATCGATGCTTTTGAATTATGGTGCTGGAGGAGACTCTTGAGAGTCCCATGGACTGCAAGAAGATCAAACCTCTCCATTCTGAAGGAAATCAGCCCTGAGTGCTCACTGGAAGGACAGATCCTGAAGCTGAGGCACCAATACTTTGGCCACCTCATGAGAAGAGAAGACTCCCTGGAAAAGACCCTGGGAAAGATGGAGGGCACAAGGAGAAGGGGACGACAGAGGACAAGATGGTTGGACAGTGTTCTCGAAGCTACAAACATGAGTTTGACCAAACTGTGGGAGGCAGTGGAAGACAGGAGTGCCTGGCATGCTCTGGTCCAGGGGGTCACAAAGAGTCGGACACAACTAAATGACTAAACAACAACAAGAAGAGTTTTAAGAGTTGGAAAGGACCTCCCCGCTAGGTTCATCCAGTCCAACCCCCTGAAATACAGAACTCACAGCGGAAAGCATCCCTGATGCCACTCTGGTGTTCGCACCACTCATTTAAAGCACACAAGGCTTTCCCCAAGGAATCGTGGGAAGCGTCGTTTGTTAAGGGTGCTGGGGCTCTGTGAGGGTGCAAACTACAGTTCCCATGATTCATTGGGAGGGGGGAGAGCTGTAACTGTTAAGAGTGTATAATGATGCTTTGCGTTGTATGGTGTGGGTGTGAAAACAATGCACCGTTTTATTTTTATTCTAGCACTGTAACTGTTTCAAATGAGAAGCAAGGGTGACGTACTTCATTCCTGCATTGCAGGACTAGATGACCCCTGGGTCCATTCCATCTCTACGGTTCTATGATTCTGTCTCCCAACCCTTCTCCCTTTTCGGCTTTCCAGCAACCCTCCAAGGTAGGACAGGCCGAATGAGAGAGAGCAGTTGCTTGGAGGGAAACCCACCTGAGTGGCGATTTGAACCCGGGTCTTTCCTCGCCCCCCCCCTGCCGCAGCAGGACAGCACTGAATTTTTTTGCCTGTCTCAGTCGTGCAAATGAGAGTGCATTTACATAACTCCTGCCGTTGCATTATTATTTATTCTGGTTTTGCCAGCTGTACGGGAGACGGAATCTCCACCCTGCACGCGCACACACACAAACACAACCCCAGCCACCAGGAAGCTTGTTCAGCCACTCATCAGGCCTCTGCTGTTTCGTCAGATGACGTCCCCACACTCTTTAGTCCTGAGGGTCCGAAAGCAAAGGAGGCCTTTTCCTTCCTGAGGGCCACATGCTGGTGGTAGGCGGAGACAGAGGGAAAAGCACGTGGAGCAACAGATTTCAATTTTACCTTCAAAGGTTCCTTCTTGTTGTTGTTGTTGTTGTTGTTGTTGTTACCTCCCAAGTGTGCAGTCTAGGGTTTATTTTGGACTCACAGCTGTCCATAGAGGTCAATTCTGTGTCCAGGGCCGCTGTCTACCATCTCCATCTGGTATGCAGGCTGAGACCCTCCCTGCCCGCCGACTGTCTCGCCAGAGTGGTGCATGCTCTGGTTATCTCCTGCTTGGACTACTGCAATGCGCTCTATGTGGGGCTACCTTTGAAGGTGACCCGGGAATTACAACTAATCCAGAATGCAGCAGCCAGACTGGTGACTGGGAGTGGCTGCCGAGACCACATAACACTGGTCCTGAGAGACCTACATTGGCTCCCAGTACGTTTCCGAGCACAGTCCAAAGTGTTGGTGCTGACCTTTAAAGCCCTAAACCGGGCATAGGCAAACGCCGGCTCTCCAGATGTTTGGGACTACAATTCCCATCATCCCTGACCACTGGTACTGTTAGCTAGAGGTGATGGGAATTGTAGTCCCAAACATCTGGAGGGCCGGAGTTTGCCTGTGCCTGCCCTAAACAGCCTCTGCCCAGTATACCTGAAGGAGCGTCTCCACCCCCATTATTCAAGGGACAAACAGAGGGGCCTGGGGGACAAATTCTAGCCCTGCTCTGAGTGGGACTATGTAACATTGGAGCGGACTCGCTCGGAAAGTGCTCCTTCATAGGCAGAGCTTGGTGGCCGTGTGTCAGGGATTCCTTAGCTGTGATTCCTGCAGCGCAGATGGTTGGACTAGATGGGGCTGGGAGTCCCTTCCAACCTCAAACATGGTGAGGGATTTCAGAGCGCTGCACCCCCAGTACTGTATTCTCTGCTCCTGCAGGGACTTGGGGCAGACACAGCTCTGATTCTGGGGGGTGATGTTTGTATTGGGAGGGCCCAGCGGACGTGTTTCGTTGAAATGAATGGCAAGCTCATCCCGAACTGGTGGAAAAGGTGCCAGGTTGCGTTCTGCGGCCTCTAGTGGTCGCCTCTTGGAACTTCATCCCAATCTTGGGCGTTGGGAGAACCCCAAACTCCTTGCTGTTGATTGGGGGGGGGTCCTTTGGGCTGGGGGTGCAGTTGTCAAGTACTGGCATTTATACCCATTTCCTTGCTTTTACATTCAAAGGTATTGAGGCAGACTGTAGTCTCTGTGCAAATGTATTAACACTTTTAATACATTGATCAGTTTTTATGTTAATTTAAACTTGGGCTGTGACTGTGCTTTGTTATCTAAGACAGCAGGTACCTTTCAGGAGGGAGCCACAACCTGCATGTAGCAGCCTTGCGTTTTCTTTCTCCTCTCCGCCTCCCCCCTGCCCCCCCAAAAAAGTGCATACCACATCTGATGTTCTTCATCACCCCTAATCATTTTTACATGATTTTGAAAGGTGTGCTTTTTTTTTAATTGGGTTTATTGGCTGCTTTGGCGTTTGCTGTATCATAGAATTGCAGAGTTGGAAGGGACCACCCACGAGGGTCATCTAGTCCAACCCCCCTGCAAATGCAGGAATCTTTCGCCCAATGTGGGGTTTGAACCCGCAACCCTGAGATTAAGAGTCTCATACTGTAGCAACTGAGCTATCCAAGGGCTGGGCTCCTTTGGGTGGAAAGAGGAGATAAATTGAATAATTAATTAGTCACTGTGTTGTTGGCATTTGAGAGGCAATGGAAAAGTGACATTATTAACTATTAATAATTCATAGATTATTATTGCCAATAATAATAATAACAACAACAACCATGGGTTGTATCAGCACAGACCTGTCGAAATGAATGAATCTAAATTAGCCACATCTATTCAAGACAGCTCAGTAGGTAGCGCTGTGAGACTCAATCTCAGGGTTTGGGGTTTGAGCCCCATGTTGGGACGAAAGATACCTGCATTGCAGGGAGTTGAACTAGATGACCCTCGGGGTCCCTCCCAACTCTGTAATTCTAATATTGGCTGCGTTTTGCTGATTCGGAGTATTTTGGATATCCTATTTTGGATTCCTATTATTTTAATAATAATATTTCCGCCTGTGTGCAAAATCTGAAAATGACACACGTGCGTGAATGCTCTTTCCACAAACTGGGAAGTAGCGGTTTGTTTGTTTGTTTGTTTGGGACCAATCCTGAGTCTTCCCCCCCCCCCCTTTCTCCTTCTCCTTCCCAGCTTGCGCCGCGAAGGCTACACGGTCCAGGTGAACGTCAACGACTACCTGGACATCTATTGCCCGCACTACAACGCCTCTGTGCCCGAGGGGCGCATGGAGCAGTACATCCTCTACATGGTGAACCACGAGGGCTACCGGACGTGCAACATCAGCCAGGGCTTCAAGCGCTGGGAGTGCAACCGGCCCCACGCTCCCCACAGCCCCATCAAGTTCTCGGAGAAGTTCCAGCGCTATAGCGCCTTCTCGCTGGGCTACGAGTTCCACGCCGGACACGAGTATTACTACATCTGTGAGTCTTTGAGATGCAACCGTCCTGTAGTCCTTAAATGCAAGGGGTGGGGTGCAGGGATGGGGCTGAGTTCCATCCCTGACACCATCCGTTGAGGGAGAAAAGGGTCTCTGTTAGCAAGTGATCGGAAGGACCTGTTTCTGAGGCTTGAAGGATTTGGGAGAGCACTCAGCTAGTCAGAACCGAAGTACAGTGGTGCCTCGCAAGACGAAAAGAATCCGTTCCGCAATTCTCTTCATCTAGCGGTTTTTTCGTCTTGCGAAGCAAGCCCATTGACGGCTTAGCGGATTAGCGCTATTAGCGGTTTAGCGGCTTAGCAAAAGGGGGGGAGGGGAAAAAACCCGCAGGAACTCGCAAGACATTTTCGTCTTGCAAAGCAAGCCCATAGGAAATTCGTTTTGCGAAGCACCTCCAAAACGGAAAACTCTTTCGTCTAGCGAGTTTTCCGTCTTGCGAGGCATTCGTCTTGTGGGGCACCACTGTAGTCTTCTTGCACTGGGCCCTGGCTGAGGTTTTGGGTTGCAAGTCCCATCAGCGCCAGCTGAGGTCCAAAACATCGGCCGGGGGCCCATGGTTCAGGAAGACTAGACAAGGATGAGCTTGATGGTGCAGCGGGCTTATTCAGTAGAGGGAAACATCTTGTGAACTCGGGCAAGACTTTGGAAAAGGGCCCATAAACTCAATGGTAAAGGATTTGGGTTCAATTCCCTTCATCTTCTGACCTAGATGCACCAGTGGTCCGACTCAGGATAAGGCAGCTTCCTGTGTCCCTGTTTAAGTGAACCTTTTATCCAGAACGATGAGGACTAGAATCTTACTTTGGTAGCAGAGCACCTGCTTTGCATGCAGAAGGTCTTGTGTCCAATCTCCCGCTCCTGATTTGAGTAGACAGTAGAGTTCTGATCGATTGCTTTGTGTTTATATCTCACCATTCCTCTGAGGAGTTTGAGGATGCACACAGTTTTCCAACCCTGCTTTTCCCCCATCCTCACAACAACCCGGCAAGGAGTGTTAGGGTTGAGACTGAGAGAGAGTGGCTGGTCACCCAGTGAGCTCAGTGGCTGAGTGGAGATTTAAACCAGGGTCTCCCCAGTCCTAATCCAACAATCTTAAATGCTTTGGCCACATCTGTACCTTAAAATTAAAGCACTCCTAAGGACTCTTAGCACCTTGAATAAGGTTTGGTTCCCAGGAGTCCTTGAAGGAAGCCATGACTATCTAAAGTGGTATCATAGTGCTATAAATGTCTGGGGCAGATGAGGCCTCTATCTCCCATTAAGGCTGCTGAAAGGTCAAGATAGTTAAAGACAGCTGATTCTCTGCTCCACCTGACCAATTTTTGAAAGGAAATTCTTCCTTTCAGATGCGTGCGCACACATTTCCTCTGCCCTCCACACCTCTTACTCCTCGTGTCACCTGGCAGGGCTAAGTGGTCGCATGTATTTCTAGGGTCCACCAGGGGGCAGCCCTGGCTAAACTTTGGCGCAGCTTTGCTCAGGCCCAATCTACACCTTGAGAAGAATCACATGATACGGGACAGGGTGACTCCAGCGTGAATGGGTGGAGGGAAGGATCTGTTAGCTGCCTAATGGGAGCTGGAGCCCAAGAACATTGTTGAGCTACAGTTCCCATCGTCCCTGACCATTGGCCACATTGGCTGGGGCTGATGGGCGTTGGAGACCAGCCACATCTGGAGGGCCAAAGGTTCTCCATCCCTGTTTAACACCTCTCTTAAGTTCATTAAATATGTGATCCCTGATTGGTTGGGATGTGTGTCTGGTACAGAGATGGGAACGCTGTGGCCCTCAAGGTCCAGTCTTGGACTATAACTCCCATTATCCCTGATGCTTGGTTGGGCTGGCTGCTGGGAGGCCAACAGTACCAGTTCGAGTGCTGGACTAGGACCTGGGAGATCAGGGTTCAAATCTCCACTCGGCTATGAAGCCCACTGGGCGACTTGGGGCCAGTCACTCCCTCTCTCTCTAACCTCCCTCAGAGAGTTGAAATGGAAATGAGGATGAAATGGAAAAGGGAAAGAATCATTAGAATTGTAGAGGTGGGAGGGACCCCAAGGATCCAACCGCCTGCAGTGCAGGAATCGTTTGTCCACCGTGGGGCTCGAACCTGCAACCGTGAGATTGAGTCTCGTGCTCTACCAGCAGAGCTATCCCAGTTTATGTGTGTACAGTGGTGCCCCGCAAGACGAATGCCTCGCAAGACGAACAACCCACTAGACGAAAGGGTTTTCCGTTTTGGAGGCGCTTCGCAAAACAAATTTCCCTATGGGCTTGCTTCGCAAGACGAAATGTCTTGCGAGTTTTTCCGACTTTTTCCCCCTCCCCCCCCCTTTTTCTAAGCTGCTAAGCCACTTATCCGATAAGCCGCTAAAAGCCGCTAAACCGCTAATAGCGCTAATCCGCTAAGCCGTCAATGGGCTTGCTTCGCAAGACGAAAAAACCGCTAGACGAAGAGAATCGCGGAACGGATTATTTTCATCTTGCGAGGCACCACTGTACATAAGAGAAAAAGTGGAATGCAAATGGAATAATCAAATAGGTTGTTTCCCCCTCTCATTTTCTCAACCTCTGCAACACACTGGCTTTTGTAGCTGTAGCCAGCGGGCCAACTAGAAGACCCAAGTTTGCCCGTGGACTCTTTCCCTTCTCCTCCCACCCCCCTCAAAAAACCCCCCTGCCTATCCAGCCAGCAAATGTTGCTGAGCACGTCTATAATGAGTACAACCAGATCCGAGCGCGAGATTAAACCTTTTACTAGAGATTACGCTCCTCGCCTTCTTTAAAGGGAAGGAGAGACGGAGGACCGTGTTGATCAATTTGCTAATGCTTCCTCTTTGCGTTGAAAGGCGGGGGGGTCCCTTGCCAAGGGGCCGGATCCTGAAGGCGGCCAAGGAGCGGGGGGGGGGGAGCCTTGAGGAACGTGCAAAGGTGGGGGTTGGTTAGTTCAGGCCGTGATCCTTCCGGGGTGCAAACAGATACGGATCAAGTAAACAAGGCTGGCTGCCCTGATTCTCATCTGCAGAATGTCAGCAGGTGGAAGGTGCGTTTCTGGGACTAGTGCCAGAAATCTGGGCTGTTGGGCAACAGCCAAGGCGCCCCCCCCCTCAAGGGGTGGGGGCAGCATGGAGCTGCTGGCTGACACAGAGTCAAAACATTGCTCCATCTAAGTCCAGTCGTTGTCTTGCAGTGCCTCTCCAGCCCTACTGGAGATGCCATTGGGGATTCCACCTTCTGGATGCAAAGCAAGTGCTCTGTCGCTGAGCTGTGCCCTTCCCCTCGAAATAAAAGCGAGATGCTAGTCCTCAAGATTCTGGACGAAGGGCTGATTTAAATAGGAAGCTGCCTGGACTGTTGGCCTGTCCAGGTCGGTACTGTCTGCCCTAACAGGGGCAGGGAGATTTCTGCCTGCAGGGTCAGTCTCCTGCTGCTGAAACATAGCACCTTCATTGCAAAAGGGCCCCCAGGTGCAATCATTGGCAATTGCAACTCAAATGATCTTAGGTGCTGGGGAGGAACTTAGCATATGGCTCAGGTAGACTGCCTTTGCCCAAGGAGGTTCCTTTTGACTTATCTAATAGAACTCCTGCCCTGTTGGGTGTGTGGGTGCCTATTCTGCAAATATACCTCTTCCTTTCTTTCTTAAGAAAGCAGGTAAAAAAAATGCCCCCCCCCCAACTGGCTGGCCACCGGGGGAATAGGATGCTGCACGGGATGGGCCACTGGGCCTGATCCAGCAGGGCTCTTCTGATGTCACAGCAGTTCAGAGCAGAACCTCCATGTCCTACGGCAGTCTACCACCGAACAGTAGATTGCAGGCTTCCCATTGGGGCATCCAGCTGGCCAATGGGGGAACAGGATCCTGGATTGGATGGGCCTTTGGCCTGATCCAGCGGCCTCTTCTGACGTTGCTTTCTGTTCCTTTCCAGCGACTCCAACGCACAACCACCGCCGGGCCTGCCTCCGAATGAAGGTCTTTGTCTGCTGCGCCTCCCGTGAGTGCCTGGCTCCTTTTCTCTTTTGAACCCCCACCTGGCACCCCCACCTCCCTGGGGCACCCCCGTCACCCCCCGTGTGCGCAAGACACATCCCTTGTCCCAAACGCTCTGAGCACGTTCATCCCATGCAAACACACAACTGCGCTGCATCCAGCCAAGTTCGACTCAGTGTAGACCTGTTAGGAAAAATGGTCATGCTCATTCAAGTTAATGGGTCTACTCTGAGAGGTGGATACAAGCCCCTCATTTTTCTTCTTCTGTGCTGCTCTAGATATCTGTGCCTGACCAAAGGGAGCAAGGATTATCTGGGGTGCAAAAGCCTGCAGAGGTTCCAAGCAGCCGACTTTTTCTCACTCTGTTTGTGTTTCCATGCTTTCTGCAATTGCACCACAGAACCTGGTGCTAAGCAAAGCATGCTGAGAATCTTCATTATCATTGCGCTGTTTTTATTTTCCAAAGCGAATTGCAAGCCCTCTTGAACAGGGCGCTGTGTAGATACTTCTTAGAAATTTTACCTGCTGCTCCCGCCCCCCCTTCAAAAGCAAGCCACTAGTCCTCATGGTTGCGCTCTCTCTTGCTAACACGCCCCCATGTGGTGAAATGGAAGTGCAACAGAAGGAAAGGTCACCGGCATGCCCAGATGAAAAGGGGATTTCGTAATGTTTACTTTTCTCTCATTCGGCGCACGGGGCGCGTTCGGAGAGAGCAGACAAACCCCGGCGGCAGTTGTCTCTCCTCACTTTCCAGTGACAAACAGCCCCTCCTTCCCTGTGGCCTGTGAGACTGACCTCCGGCTGTTTAAATAAGTGCATAAATCCGTTGAATATTTCATAACATTTATCGTCGCCGTTAATTTATTAATCGCGTTCTACACAGCCTATGCCATTTACCCAATACTTCCATGCAATGATACGGTTGCTGTATTACGTATTTACACACTGGCTTATCTATCAAAATACCCAAAGCGTTTCTGACACAGAACAGCATGAATAATTTTTTTTTGTGGGGGAGAGGCGCAGTGAGCACCAGAGGGCACTCAGCACCAGCCATGCCTCTGTGTCTCCATCCCATAATCTGGGGCCTTCCAACTATTTTTGGACTGCAACTCCCATCAGCCCCAGTCAGCGCAGAGATCTCTGAGCTAGATGGACCAAGAATCAGAATAAGGCAGTGCCTTACATTCCTACAGCAGCTGTTTGGTCAAAACCATGAGGACTAGAACAATACTATTATATTTAAGAGGAGGTCAGCAGTAGAGCACCTGCCTTGCATGCAGAAGATCCTAGGCTCAGTCCTCAGCATCTTCAAGAAGGGCTGGGAATGTCCCGTCTGAAATGCTGCAGAGCTGCTGCCAGCCAGTGTAGACAGTATTGACCCAGGTGGACCAATTGGGCTGACTCTCAATAGGGCCGCTGCCTATGTACTGATGGCATCAATTTGAAAAGGACACTAAGGCTTAACAGCCCGCTAATGATAATCCACACTAAGGCTCAGCAAAAAGCAACGCAGTGACAGATTTGTGCTCTTTGTGCACCCCATAATACTCCACTCCCTACAAGGTGCTGTTCATCATTTCTGACACACCCACAGGCCTCCTGGTGCATGCTCCATTTTCTCCCCCAAAAAACCTACGTTGTGTTTCACGTGACCCAGTGGCCTCAATTGACATCTCACACACACCCCCAACACATACAAGGGGCACCCGGCTTGTTTGGGAGTTCCAGGGTGCCAGGGTTGGGGGGCAGCAAGCTTCATTGGGGTGGGGTGGGTGAAAACCACAACATAGGGGCGGTGGGGTTTGGGGCCTGGTCGCCGTCCTCTCTCCCCCCTGGGCATAACCCTCTTCCCCCCCACCCTCTCCTGCCCACAGCGTCGCATTCTGGGGAGAAAGCGGTTCCGACCCTCCCGCAGTTCACTATAGGGCCCGAGGTGAAGATCGAGGACTTGGGTGAGTGATGCCCACAGTGCTCTCTCTCTGCTGGGGTGGGGGGCGGCAGAGGGCGCTTGTTTTTCTCCCGGAGACTCAGCAAAACACCAGCCCCTCCCTGTTGGCAGTGCCCCCCTCCACTTGCTGGAAAGAGGGCAAGAACTTCTCCAGAATTCTATCTGTCCTGGACTGGGTAATAAAGCCCTCTAGTTGTGGCGTAGCAGCCGTCTTCCTCCCTGATACCCAGAATCCTTTGCTGCCCGCCATCTTGAAGGCGCTTTGAGCAGGAGACACTCACCGCAGGAAGAGGGTCCCTGACCCTTGAGCTGTGAGGTAGCAGCTGTCTTCCTCCCTGATACCCAGAATCCTTTGCTGCCTGCCATCTTGAAGGTGCTTTCAGCAGGAGGCACTCACCGCAGGAAGAGGGTCCCTGACCCTTGAGCTGTGAGGTAGCAGCCGTCTTCCTCCCTGATACCCAGAATCCTTTGCTGCCTGCCATCTTGAAGGTGCTTTCAGCAGGAGGCACTCACCGCAGGAAGAGGGTCCCTGACCCTTGAGCTGTGAGGTAGCAGCTGTCTTCCTCCCTGATACCCAGAATCCTTTGCTGCCCGCCATCTTGAAGGCGCTTTGAGCAGGAGACACTCACCGCAGGAAGAGGGTCCCTGACCCTTGAGCTGTGAGGTAGCAGCCGTCTTCCTCCCTGATACCCAGAATCCTTTGCTGCCCGCCATCTTGAAGGCGCTTTGAGCAGGAGGCACTTGCCAGGGGAGGGGAGAGGGTGCCCAACTCCTTGCTAGAGTCCAATCTTCCCCTTTTCTCTCTCTTTCTCTCTCTTTTTCTCCCCCCTTGCAGATAATTTTAACCCCGAGATGCCTAAGCTGGAGAAAAGCATCAGCGGGACGAGTCCGAAGCGGGAACACTTACCCTTGGCGGTGGCTGCTGCCCTCTTCCTCATGACCCTGCTGGCCTCCTAGCCGCCCGCGAGTCGCCGCAGGAGAGGGGCCCCGACTCAAGCTCACCGACCCAGCCTGTGCCAGCGGCCCTCCCCAGTTTGTTTCTGAGGACAAGAAAAAGAGAGAAAACACCAGACCTTTTTTTAATCTATATATCAAAAGAAATACAATTCCAAAGGGAGGCAGCTTGAGGTGATGCAGAGGAGGAAAGGCCCCAAGATGGAGGACGACTGACCTTTCTGGCTGTGCTGCTCCTTCTTCCTGCTCCTGCTCCTCCCCACCAGCTGGGGGGGGGGGTTATCCGCTTCTGATTTTTCTCTCCCCCCCCCCCCCTCGTCTGCCGCTCGCTGGGGCTGCTCATGTGTGTGAGGGGAATGGCGGGTATTTCAGAGCAGGCCCTCGCTCTCCTGCGGACTTCGGAGGGGCGGCCAGGGTTTTGTTTTGGTGTCCCGGAGAGGAAAAAAACCAGAATATGGCATTTCCCTCCTCCTGCCGGGCTCCCAGTCTCTTTTGAGGACCGCAGCAATAGGCAACCTGCCCGCCTTTTCCAATGCCCCCACTGCAAAAAAAAAAGAAAAAAAGGCATCTGGAGAGACAGAACCACCTTCAGGAACTTTTAAAAAATGGCTCAGGTCAGGACACGGGGAGTGTTTTGCACGGCCTGAGAAAACTTTTGCAAAGGAGAGTTGTGCGCCCTGCGTAGGGGGTGCGGGCACCGTGCCCCAGGAATGCCCACCCCAGAGATAGGTGGCGGCGGCAGCAAAATACACTGTCTTCCTGGTGACTCTCAAGCTGGAGGGTGCGTGTAGGGTGGGGGTGTGTGATCTCCTAGCCCTCAACAAGAGGGGGGGGGTTACCTGTACATATCTCTTTATGTGTCCTGTACAGAGAGAGAGGCTCTATTATCTGTGTCTATAGATTATATTAAAAAAAACTGATCATGTAGTGGGGTGGGCACGGGGCGGGCACCGGCCCGCCTGTCTAAGCCAGAGTCTTTTGGGGTTTTGTTTTTTAGGTTTTTTTGGGTGGGGGCGCGATTCTTCCCTTTGTCTTCTGTGAAGACCGAACCTATGCAAAATGCACGGACACTTTTTTTTCGTTCCCGGGGGCAAAAAAACAACCAACCAACCAACTACACGGACAAAAAAACAAGCAAAGGAACTTTGGGGGTGGCGAGGTGGGGGTAGGGTTCTCCTTTTTTTTTTTTTTTTTTTTGGTGCCCCCTTCCTCCCCCACCCCATGAGAGCTTTGGCTGGTGATTTTCATATACTTGCTCTTAGTCTATTAAAAAAAATGAAATAAAAGGTGGAGAAAAAAAAATTACATATAAAGATAGTTGTCTTTTCCCTGCGCCGTCACCTTGCGGTGGTTTCGCAAAGGCTGTTACTCCTGCTCCTACTCAGAGGAGACCCATTGAACAGAAAAGCCCAGCTGGATCAGACACAGTGGCTCCTCTACATCCAGCATCTTGTTCTCCCAGCTAGACAATTGTGGGGAACCTGCAAGCAGAATTCAAACACGAGCGCTCTCCCCACTTGTGGCTTCCAGCAACGAGTATTCAGAACCATCACTGCCTCTGACAAAGAAGGCAGAACATAACTCGGTCCTCCGTGAATTTGCCTCATCCTGTAAGAACAGCCTGGCTAGTCCAAAATCCTGTTTTCACAGTGCCCAGCCAGGTGCCTCCAGAAAACCTGAAAACAGGACCTGAGCTCTCTTCTCTTTTGATTGGCAGCAAGCGCTACCCAGAGGTGATGGGTAGCAGAGGTAAAGCATAGCTATTTTAGCTAGTAGCCATCGATCCACTGCAGTTTCTTGAAATGGGCAACGAGAAAGCCCACTGGCTTCTATTAATAATAATAATAATAATAACAATAATAATAATAATATCTTTATTGTCATTGCCCCCTCTCGGGGACAACGAAAATTACTTGGCTGCTCCATCCACCCAGGTAGGGCACTCCACACAAAATCAGAACAACTATAAAAACACTAATTAAAACAATACAGTATTGGGCAAGTCCTGAGGGCCCCAGCAACTCGCCCCACCCTTGATTCTCGGCAGCTGGTATTCGGAGGTGTGCAACGCCTCTGAGAGCAGGGAGCCTAGCCACCGTGTCTAGTAGCCATCATTAGCCTTTGCCACAAATTTGTATAATCCTCTTAAAGCCATCCAAGTTTGGGAGGCAGGGCCGGGAGAGAAGTCAGAAAGCCTTCTTTGTAATGATGCTGTACCCTTCTGACCCCAAGAAATTGTTGTTGTTGTTGTTTAGTCGTTTAGTCGTGTCCGACTCTTCGTGACCCCCTGGACCAGAGAACGCCAGGCACTCCTGTCCTCCACTGCCCCCCGCAGCTTGGTCAGACTCATGCTGGTAACCTCGAAAACACTATCCAACCATCTCGTCCTCTGTCGCCCCCTTCTCCTTGTGCCCTCCATCTTTCCCAACATCAGGGTCTTCTCCAGGGAGTCTTGTCTTCTCATGAGGTGGCCAAAGTACTGGAGCCTCAGCTTCAGGATCTGTCCTTCCAGTGAGCACTCAGGGCTGATTTCCTTCAGAATGGAGAGGTTTGATCTTCTTGCAGTCCGCTGAAATGTTTTTTGCTTGGAATAATTCCATATGCTTCGATTTCATGCAGCCTGCAGAGGAGGGGGACAGAGATCGGACAAGCTCTGCCCACTTTCCCAGTTTTCCGCGGACCCTGTGAGATTTTCACCCTACAGGAGGCGCAGAAGAGAAAATGAGTCCCCCCTTCCTTGCTCCAAGCCTCCTGCGCCAGCTGCAGGGAACCCCCAGCACTCTCTCCTTCCAACAGCTCACTGCTGCTCCCACAAGAGAACTGAGTTCTTTCCTTCTGGGGCTCAGCCAGAGGTCAGGGTGCTCCTCCAAGGATTAGACACAAAGGGCAGAGTGACACCTCATCCGCCCACCTCCCCTTGAGTGAGTCACAGTCTGGAAGGATTCTGGCTGCCCAGACAGCCGGGGAGAACCTAGAAAGTCCTCAGGTGCCCATCTTGAATCACCTAATTGCACGATCGTTGCTCAAACCTTTAGGGGGTGAAGTTGCTCCCCCACACAAACAGTGGCAACTGTTACCATCTGCAGGCATACGCTAATCACCCCTAAACGCAGTCTCTGATCTTTACACACCACACACTCCCCAGCTATTCTGTTTGACTCCCATGTTCTCAAGCAGTTTCTAGATTGTAAGTTCCTTGTGGCAGGGACCTGTCCTTGTTGTTTGCAAAACAGTGGTACCTTGGATTAAGAACTTAATTCGTTCCAGAGGTCCGTTCTTAACCTGAAACTGTTCTTAACCTGAGGTACCACTTTAGCTAATGGGGCCTCCCGCCTCCGTGCCGCCTCCGCACAATTTCTGTTCTCATCCTAAAGCAAAGTTCTTAACCAGAGGTACTATTTCTGGGTTAAAGGTAAAGGTAAAGGTACCCCTGCCCATACGGGCCAGTCTTGACAGACTCTGGGGTTGTGCGCCCATCTCACTTAAGAGGCCAGGGGCCAGCGCTGTCCAGAGACACTTCCGGGTCACGTGGCCAGCGTGACATCGCTGCTCTGGCGAGCCAGAGCCGCACACGGAAACGCCGTTTACCTTCCCGCTGGTAAGCGGTCCCTATTTATCTACTTGCACCCGGAGGTGCTTTCGAACTGCTAGGTTGGCAGGCGCTGGGACCGAGCAGCGGGAGCGCACCCCGCCGCAGGGATTTCTGGGTTAGTGGAGTCTGAAACCTGAAGTGTCTGTAACCCAGGTAAAGGTAAAGGGACCCCTGACCATTAGGTCCAGTCGTGAACGATTGGGGTTGTGGCGTTCATCTCGCTTTATTGCCCGAGGGAGCCGGCGTACAGCTTCCGGGTCATGTGGCCAGCATGATTAAGCTGCTTCTGGCGAACCAGAGCAGTGCACGGAAACGCTGTTTACCTTCCTGCCAGAGTGGTACCTATTTATCTACTTGCACTTTGACGTGCTTTCGAACTGCTAGGTTGGCAGGAGCAGGGACCGAGCAACGGGAGCTCACCCCGTCGTGGGGATTCGAACCGCCGACCTTATGATTGGCAAGCCCTAGGCTCTGTGATTTAACCCACAGCGCCACCTGAGGTACCACTGTATAATAAAGAACCTTAGAAGCGGAACTGTAACAAAATGTTGCCGTGTTCAGGTTTCCAGACACTTTGTTCTGTTCCCACTCTCCAACCGTTATCCACATGCACCCATGTTTTTTTCCTGAACACTCTTATTCCTCATAGAAAATTTGGGGTGTATCCCCGTTCCCATACAATTTTTGTCCCATTCCCCCACCCCAACATAAAGACTTCCTATTTCTGCCAACTTTGGGGTCCCTTGCAAGCAGGGGTGTTGGAAAGCTCCATCAGAAACAGGAATTGAAACTGCTGTGACCCACACATTGGTCCGAGGTCAGGAGCACAAACTGCCTAAGCCAGTATTCACTACCATTGCTGCTGCTGCTTCTTTACAACAAAAACCGTACGTAAATAATCGTGTTACTGCCTGTGTTACTTTTGATGTTTCCCTTCCAGGCACCAAAGTCAATTTATTAACTCACTACAAAATTAACTGCATCAGCTTTGGCCCCAACAGGCAGCAAGGGGGACAGCGTAGGGTTTGGCCAAGGTAGAAGAGAAGCAGTACTGGCTGTGATGGAAATGTCTGGCTCCTTAAATCCCTCCCTCTGTGTGTGGGGTAAGGGACGCGGGTGGCGCTGTGAGTTAAAACACAGAGCCTAGAACTTGCCGATCAGAAGGTCGGCGGTTCGAATCCCCGCAACGGGGTGAGCTCCCGTTGCTCGGTCCCTGCTCCTGCCAACCTAGCAGTTCGAAAGCACGTCAAAGTGCAAGTAGATAAATCGGTACCTCTCCGGCGGGAAGGTAAACGGCATTTCCGTGCGCTGCTCTGGTTCGCCAGAAGCGGCTTAGTCATGCTGGCCACATGACCCGGAAGCTGTACGCCGGCTCCCTCGGCCAATAAAGCGAGATGAGCGCCGCAACCCCAGAGTCGGTCATGACTGGACCTAATGGTCAGAGGTACCTTTACCTTTACCTGTGTGTGGGGTGCTGGTTTGACTGCACACACAACAACATCAGAGCCTGCTGGATCAGGCCAACAGCCCATTTGGTCAAGCATCCTGTTCTCACAGTGGCCACCCAGATACCTATGGGAAACCTGCAAACAGAATGAGAGCACAAGAGCCTTTTCTCCTCCTGCAACTGGTATTCAGAAGCATTGCTGAGGATTAGACAAATTCATGGAGGAGAGGGATGGCTAAGTTCTGCCTCCACTGCTGGAGGCAGGATGCCTCCTGAATGCCAGTTTCTGGTTCGAGTCCTGCTTGTTTGCCCTGCTGACCACTGTGATTGCAGGATGCTACACGAAAAGGGACGCAGGTGGCGCTGTGGGTTAAAGCCTCAGCGCCTAGGGCTTGCCGATCGAAAGGTCGGCGGTTCGAATCCCTGCGGCGGGGTGCGCTCCCGCTGCTCGGTCCCAGCGCCTGCCAACCTAGCAGTTCGAAAGCACCTCCGGGTGCAAGTAGATAAATAGGGACCGCTTACCAGCGGGAAGGTAAACGGCGTTTCCGTGTGCGGCTCTGGCTCGCCAGAGCAGCGATGTCACGCTGGCCACGTGACCCGGAAGTGTCTCCGGACAGCGCTGGCCCCTGGCCTCTTGAGTGAGATGGGCGCATAACCCCAGAGTCTGTCAAGACTGGCCCGTACGGGCAGGGGTACCTTTACCTTTACCTTTACACGAAATGCTTTATCCCGCCTTGAGGTCACAGGAGCACCAAGATTCGAACCCGGGACTTCCCCGCACATGCACTTAAGCTGCAAAGCTGCGCCATTGTGTTCTCTTTCTGCCTCGCCAGGTGACACTGTTGGGTTTATGCACAGGGTGCTGCCATGTCAGAGCCTGCCCTGGGAGGGAGAAGCTGGCAAACTGGCTGGACGGGTCTTGTCAGCAGAGGTGGGGGTGAGGAGGCTGCTTCCTTCCCACAGACCTGGTGGCAGGGGATAGGGGCCGGGGGGGGGGGGAAGGAAAGCCTCTTGCAGAGAGGAAGGGGACCGCCCCCAATCTTCTCCTGGCTCCCCCAGAATCCCCCACCTGGAAAAGAGGGGGAAATCCCTAGCCTTGGCATGGGGCAAAGTCTGTGCCCGCCAACTTGGCTGTGTCTGAGTCTGTGGGTGTGGCTCCTCTGCATGTGAGAGGCCTCAAAGGACTGCTTTTAACTCTCTAGGGTTCAACCGTAAAGAGTTCTCTCATTTGCGTAGGAGAGAACCTTAAGGTGTAAGGCGATGCAGACAGAGTCTCTGCCCCAGAAAGTCTCCATCCTGGGCAAAAAATGGTCATCAGGGAAAGGGATCAGGGAGTGAATCGGTTCGGCCTGCATTTAAGGGAAGGTGGAAGCTGTGATTCCTGCACCACAGCATGGGGTTGGGCTAGATGACCCTTGGGTCTCTTCCACATCTACAATTACCTAATTCGATGAAAGGCAACGCTACCAAATCCAAACCTCCCAAAACAATATGCAAAGCAGAATTCGGGCATCCATCGGGATTTGCACTTCTCCAGATTTTGTGACACAGGTTTCAAACCAACATTCCCCCCCCCACACACACACAAAAAAAAATGCATCGTATTAGGGAAAATTGTACATAAAAGGAATCTATTTGTGAAAATAATACATCAGGACTGAATTACTGTATTTTTTCCTCTACAATACTCACTTTTTCCCTCCTAAAAAGTAAGGGGAAATGTGTGTGCGTCTTATGGGGCGAATGCAGGCTGCGCAGCTATCCCAGAAGCCAGAACAGCAAGAGGGATTGCTGCTTTCACTGCGCACAGATCCCTCTTGCTGTTCTGGCTTCTGAGATTCAGAATATATTTTTTTCTTGTTTTCCTCCTCCAAAAACTAGGTGCCTCTTGTGGTCTGGTGCGTCTTATAGAGCGAAAAATACGGTATATTACGGAAGACCGCTTGCAAAAAAATGGGTACCCAATTCAAAACCGCATCTACACATAGAAATAATAGAATCCTAGATTTGTCAAGTTGGAAGGGACCATGAGGGTAATTAATCCAACTCTGGAGTGCAGGAATCTTTCACCCAGTGTGGGACTCTAACCCATGACCACATAAGTGCTTATCAGGAAGAATTCACATTAAAACGCTGATGAGTTTTCATAAGGATTTTGTCTTAACCCACTAATTTATGCAGAAATATGCAGAGCTAACTTTAAAATGGGAAAATCTGAGAAGCTGAGAAAACCTAAAATGGAAAGGTCCAGTTCTGGGCACCACAGTTCAAGAAGGACAGTGACAAACTGGAACGTGTCCAGAGGAGGGCAACCAAAATGGTCAAAGGCCTGGAAACGATGCCTTATGAGGAACGGCTAAGGGAGCTGGGCATGTTTAGCCTGGAGAAGAGGAGGTTAAGGGGTGATATGATAGCCATCTTCAAATATATAAAAGGATGTCACATAGAGGAGGGAGAAAGGTTGTTTTCTGCTGCTCCAGAGAAGCGGACACGG
The DNA here is from genome assembly GCF_951804945.1 of Podarcis cretensis. Classification (NCBI taxonomy): domain Eukaryota; kingdom Metazoa; phylum Chordata; class Lepidosauria; order Squamata; family Lacertidae; genus Podarcis; species Podarcis cretensis. The sequence goes on from NC_137186.1 coordinate 10,556,135, forward strand.
AGCAATGGCTCCAAACTACAAGAAAGAAGATTCCACCTAAACATTAGGAAGAACTTCCTGACAGTAAGAGCTGTTCGACAGTGGAATTTGCTGCCAAGGAGTGTGGTGGAGTCTCCTTCTTTGGAGGTCTTTAAGCAGAGGCTTGACAACCATATGTCAGGAGCGCTCTGATGGTGTTTCCTGCTTGGCAGGGGGTTGGACTCGATGGCCCTTGTGGTCTCTTCCAACTCTATGATTCTATGATCCTTCCACCTCCAGCCAGGACCATGCATGATTGTGGAGAGATTCAGGGAGAGTCATTAAGGTGAGCCCAGGCTGGTTTGTTCAGTGGGACTCAGGAGCTCCCTTCAGTCTCTAGGGAAATGGGAGGCTGTGTTCTCCCCAAGAGAAGGGAGAGACCCTCTGCACATGCTCAGTGGTGCTCTTGCTCATGTTCCGAGCCTGAGAGCTACTCAAACCCAATTGCAAAGCGCCCTGGCTTCATGCCAGTGCTCTTGTTGGGCTGCTGTGCCCTTTGCCCAGCCACCTGCCCACGTGACAACCCCTGTGCCCGCCAACTCACCCGGGCACTGCCCTCACTCCCTGTGAGCTATAAAGTAAGTTGATCACGAGATCCTTGCCCTTGCGACTACAAGCTCAACGCAAACATGCTCCTCACTACTCCTTGGCTATGTGTGTACTTGCTCTGGGCAGGTGCACGTACGCAGAAATCTCACTCCTCCCCTGGTGACTCTGTTGACAATGCTACGATAGAGTAAAGTCTCGCCTCACCCTTGCTCTGCCTCCAAGCTGGCACTGCTCCCTTGTTCTCTAGGGTATGTGTGTGCCGGCCTGCTGTGGTCTTCGCACAGGGATGGAGGAACCTGCCCGGACCTTCAAGCCACAGATGAACTACAACTCCCATCATCCCTGGCCATTGGCCACACTGCCTGAGTGGGGCTGGTGGGAAGTGGGAGCCCAGCAGTATCACGAGAGCCATGTGCTCCTCATCCCTGCTTTACACCTCTGTAGGTGTGTTTAATATGTGATCCCTGATTGGTTGGGACATGGTTGGTCTAGGACAGGAGTGAGACACTTGCAGCCCTCTGACCATTGCTGAGCAATAATAATAATAATAATAATAATAATAATAATAATAATAATTTATTATTTGTACCCCGCCCATCTGGCTGGGTTTCCCCATCCACTCTGGGCGGCTTCCACAAAGACCAAAAATACACTAATATGTCATACATTAAAAACTTCCCTGAACAGGACTGCCTTAAGATGTCTTCTGAATGTCAGGTAGTTATCTCTTTGACATCTGATGGGAGGGCGTTCCACAGGGCGGGCGCCACTACCGAGAAGGCCCTCTGCCTGGTTCCCTGTAGCTTTGCTTCTCGCAATGAGGGAACCGCCAGAAGGCCCTCAGAGCTGGACCTCAGCGTCCAGGCAGAACGATGGGGGTGGAGACACTCCTTCAGGTATACTGGGCAGAGCAACGATCTCATCATCCCCTGCCGTTGGCTATGCTGGCTGGGACTGATGGGAGGTGGACGTCCAGGAACATCTGGAAGGGCCACCAACTCCCCCATGCCTGCTTTCCATGCATTTAATATGTGATCCCTGATTGGCTAGGACATGATTAGTGTAGGAGATGGGTGGGGGCTCTGTTGCCCTCCAGATGTTGCAGAACTACAACTCCCATCATCCCTGACTACTGGCTATGCTGGCTGGGGTTCCCCTCCCTATTGCCCTTCCTCCACTTCTCCAAATTAGCATTTGGAGAGCAGGGTTTGCTGTGTGATACGCAAAGAAGCCAAGCACAGGTGTTAACAGGAGAGAAAAATTACAGGAGCCCAGATTATTTTCATCAACTGACCCCTCCATCGATCCAAACCTCTCCATAAATCATTTTTCTCACTCCAGCAACAAGATCCAATCCTATTATGCCTTTCCCAATACCAGAAGAAGTACTTTAAAACTGTATGCATTTTAAAGTGCTAAATCTTGCTTGGTTTACAAGCGCCAGGAAACAGGAGAGATCAGACACGGTCAGATCCCAATTCGTCTGCAGAAAGCACCTTTGTGGCAGCATTGTGAGCAAAGAGAGGCTGTTCTAGGCCTGGGAGACAAATAGTTGGAGATCTGATAGATGGACAGAAAAGACTGATGCCTTTTATGGGTTAAAAACTGGGGCTGTGCATCTCTCAGCCTCAGCATTCCTCATGTGTAAAATGGGCACATTACTTGGTGACCACTGAGCAGCTCCAATAGCAACTTTTAGCTATTTGTCATGGATCCCTGGGTCCTTGGGACCTACTCAAAAGGTAGCTTTCGATGTGATATATGTGGGTCACCCCAGCGTGTGGCTCCAGTAGGTCAGTGGCCTTGTTCCTTGAACCACCAATTTTGCAGCTGGTTCTGCCCTTTTTAAAGAGGAATGCCTCTTCCAAGATGGCAGCTGCTGCCACACACCAAAGTCTAATCTAAAATGAAATAATCCCCCCCCCCCTTTTAGTCCAGCAAAGGGCAAATGTGGCTGGACCCTGCAACTCCCATCAGCCTCAGCCAGCTTGGCCAATGGTCAGGAATGGCGAGAGTTGGACAGTCAGTATATTTCATCAGCTAACCAATCGAAACTCAGTTTGGATCTCTTTTATTGGACGCCCTTAAGATGGGGAAAGAGGACTCGAGCGATGTCAAACTTTGGTCATGAGCACGGAAACCTTGAACCTGGTGCAACAGACAGGCGAGGGGGCATAAAAGCAGAACTGGGACTGCAGAAAGCCACACTGGATGCCCATAGACATGGGGAAAATCGTTTTCCCCCCTGCAGAACATCTATGTTTTTATTGGCAAGGGAGCATTCTGTGCATGCTCCATGGCACTATTATTCCCTCACCTGCCCCTGGACAAAGAACACAAGTGAGCCCTGGGTTCAGCAGATCCCTGGTGTAGGGATTTAAAACAGTTCTGGGGGTTGGGGGGAAGAGACAGAAGGGGGTTTCCAAGGCTTCCCTCCTCCACGGCCCTACCCCCTAGATTATGACCTACTGGTTAAATCCTTTCTGCCCTGCAAAGGGGGAAATTATGTCTCTTAATTTCTGGGAACTTAGCCGGAATAAAGTGATCCCCTTCCGCCTTACGTGTTTTCTTCTTCTTACATGCGGGACGTGCGGAAAAAGCCTTGGGAGTGAAAACCCCGGCCATAAACTCTTGTTATCTGTTTGCTTTTATAGAAGGTCACTGTGTGAAGAAAACTCTAGAGAGGTTGCACGAATGCCTTTTGGCAGCTCAAGGGAAGGGGAGGGGAGGCTACGGGGTCCAGTGCGGGGGGGGGGGCGTTGACATGCCTAGGTTCAGGAAGGTGGCACCAGAAAGAGAAAACATTTGTTTGATTTCAAAACTGGGACTGTAATGCCTAGCGCAGGGGTCAGCAAACTTTTTCAGCAGGGGGCCGGTCCACTGTCCCTCAGACTGTGGAGGGGGGGATTATATTTTGAAAAATAAAATAAAAAATGAACGAATTCCTATGCCCCACAAATAACCCAGAGATGCGTTTTAAATAAAAGGACACATTCTACTCATGTAAAAACACCAGGCAGGCCCCACAAATAACCCAGAGATGCATTTTAAATAAAAGCACACATTCTACTCATGTAAAAACACACTGATTCCTGGACCATGCACAGGACGGATTTAGAAGGCGACTGGGTCGGATCTGGCCCCCAGACCTTAGTTGCCTACCCATGGCCTAGCGGATGGACCTGGTGTGTTTCTGGACAAGAGAAGGAAGTAAGGGAAAGGAGTGTCACCACGTGTTTGGGATTTGCAAAGTCTGGAAAAGTTTTTGCCTCGGAATAGGGCATGGAAATAGAAAAAGGACTACAGTACAGTGGTACCTCGGGTTACAGACGCTTCAGGTTATAGACATCACTAATCCAGAAATAGTACCTCGGGTTAAGAACTTTGCTTCAGGATGAGTACAGAAATTGCGCAGCCGTGGTGTGGTGGCAGCAGGAGGCCCCATTAGCTAAAGTGGTGCTTCAGGTTAAGAACAGTTTCAGGTTAAGAACGGACCTCCAGAATGAATTAAGTTCTTAACCCGAGGTACCACTGTACTAGACAAATCCACTGAGGATCAGGCTGCTAATGGCTACTAGCAACAATGGCTATGTCCTCCCTCCACTGTCGTAGAATCACAGAACGGTAGAGTTGGAAGGGACCCCATGTTTCATCTAGTCCAATGCAGGAGTCTCAACTAAGGCATCCGTGACAGACGCCATCCAACCTCTGCTTCAAAACCTCCAAGAAAGGAGCGTCCGCCACCTCCCAAGGGAGACCATTCCCACTGAACAGCTCTTGCTGTCAGAAAGCTCTTCCCGATGTTTAGTCGGAATCTCTTTTCTTGCGACTTGAAGCCACGGGTTCAAGCAGGAGAGGGGAAAAGAAGCTTGCTCCACCTTCAATGTTCTTATGTTCATAAGATGTTCCTGCTTGATGTAGCATTGCTGCCTCCAGCTCACAAATTTTGAGGAAGCCTTCCCCACGTCCTCCCCCGGCGAAGATGCTGGACTTAGATTAATGGCTCGTAGCCACAACGGCTAGTTTTCTAATGACCCTGTTTGGAGGCAGCGATGTGCTTCTGGAAGCCAGTGGCTGGGAACTGCAGGAAGGGGGTTTCTGTGGAGCTCAGGTCCTGTTTGCGGGCTCCTAATGAGTTGGCCATTGTGGAAACAGATGCCAAGACCAGAACAGGCCTCTGGCCTGATTCATCGGAGCTCTTCTCAAGACCGTAGTGGAGGACCCTCCCAGAGCCTACTTTGCCGGGAAGGCCCTCGAACCCAGGACCTGTCCTCTTCCCTCAGTCCTACCACCTGAGATGCAAAGCATGTGCTCTGGCCGCTGCTCCCTGTGGCAGTTCGAAACTTGGAAGGGCAGGAGGAGAGGGAGGTTTGCGAAGGTAGCCTCCTCTCCAGCGTGTCGCCAAGGGGGAATCGGCTTACTGCGGCCTGCTGTCTGGCGTGTCAGGATTGCCGCCAGCTCCTGCTCCCTCTCTCTCTCTCTCGCTCGCTGCCTGCTCCGTGTTGGGCATGGAACATTACCCGCAATCAATGCATCATTATGCGATAAACAAGAGGAAAGTTGTTTTGCAGACACGTCAAGGAGTTATCGCTTTCTCTGCCTCTCGCTCTCTCCGGCAGCTGTTTAAACGAGAATGGATCGGCGTTCGGGACCGACAAGCGCCGCCGTGCCGGTAAGGAGAGCTTGACGGACGGCCATGTTTAGGTGCTCTGGGGAATCCGCCAGAGGCTCTTACTTATTGGTCCTATCGACACAGGCAGCGGAACGGAGTGGTACAGTCGGGATGGATTGTTCGGCTCGGAATAACTTGGAGTGCTCCTCTATGTCCTTAAAACAACAAAGCAAAACAAAACAAAGCGAACTCCCAGCAAGCAGAAAGCTAGCACAGCAAGTTAGAACCTTTCTCTGTGAGGGGTTATGTTTCTACTGCCAGGGAGCTGTTCCAGCTTTTGTTGTATGGAGGGAATTACTCAAAAACATTGACTTTCCCCAAGTTGCAACTGAACTATCAGATCAAGTCGACCAAAATGGCGCGCTCAGGATAAAACTTTGCCCTGACTCAACAGAATAAGCAGGAGAGTCCTGCAAACGTTAGCACATTCTGAAAGAAGTGAATTACAGTGGTACCTCAGGTTACATACGCTTCAGGTTACATATGCTTCAGGTTACAGACTCCGCTAACCCAGAAATAGTGCTTCAGGTTAAGAACTTTGCTTCAGGATGAGAACAGAAATCGTTCTCCAGCGGCGCGGCAGCAGCAGGAGACCCCATTAGCTAAAGTGGTGCTTCAGGTTAAGAACAGTTTCAGGTTAAGTACGGACCCCCGGAACGAATTAAGTACTTAACCCGAGGTGCCACTGTATTGCAGAATGGCAGTCTTGTACCTGGAACGGCTTGGGAATTTTAAGGAACAACAACAATAAACCCAGTAAAGTTTTGAAAACAGCAGCTAAAATCAGTGCAGATTTCAGAGGCTCAGTCAGCCACCTTGATTCGAATAGCATCCGACTGTCTCAAAACGTAAACAAAAACCCACTTGTTGATCTCAGGAACCATTGTGTGAAATTATGGTTAAAATCAGTGCGGCTTCAAACATTTCTGTCCTCCATCTTGATTCAAAATGGCATCCAGTCATATCCAGAAATAGAGGATCTCAGGAGCCATTGTGCCAATCTTAAAAGGTGTCTGAATGCACCGCTAGCAAATACCTTTCCAAAATATGTCATGGGTTGCTAATTAAAAACAGCAGGCCTGAGGAAACTGGTACGCACCTGAATGGATGTGCAAGTTCATGAATGGTGCTTTGCCAGAGACAGCCAACACAGTGCCCTCCGGACATCAGGGATGAAGGGCACTGCATGAGCTACGTCAATGCTGTCAATTAACACACAGCTGCTGTTGTCAAGAGGTGGGGAGCCAGGCAGAAGGAAACATATACCACTCTAGGCCAGACTTACCCCAAGTGGGCACTAGAGGGCTCTCTAGGCCAGCAGCGTGCACTGCACAGCACTTTTGCTGAAGCAGCCACAGTATGGTTCAAACCCCAGTTACCGGTGCCCGGTTCAAATTCTGCTTCCTTGTTTGCTTGTCCATAGAGCAATGGCAATAATTAAGAGCAACACAAACTGTCCAGTTAAGAAACAGGGCAGTTGGAGCCCTCTGATCATGCAGCTCCTATCTCATCGAAACACCTTTGCTTATCCAGATAACAGGCTATTAGGGATGTCACAATCTCGAGGTCCAAGCCCCATCAGAAGTTGGGCCATTATCAGCTCTCCTTTGTCTTCTTGTCAGACTTGAGAAGCCCTGCTTAGCATTTGAGCGAGGGGTGGAGAGTAAGCAAACCTACCCAGTGCCAGATTTACTATAAGCTAAACAAACTATAGCTTAGGGCCCCACTCTCTTGGGCCCCCCCAAAAAAAATGTAAAGGGGGAAAAAACTGGACGTACATTTCCAAAATATAAGAGAAAAAACATAAAATAAAACCTACATACAGCAACAATGTTTTGTGTTGTGTAGGCTCCTATGATGTAAGTAACGGGTCTCCAATCATGTTAAGTTGGAGCAGGGGTCAGCAAACTTTTTCAGCAGGGGGCCGGTCCACTGTCCCTCAGACCTTGTGGGGGGCCGGATTATATTTTGAAAAAAAATAATGAACGAATTCCTGTACCCCACCAATAACCCAGAGATGCATTTTAAATAAAAGCACACATTCTACTCATGTAGAAACACCAGGCAGGCCCCACAAATAACCCAGAGATGCATTTTAAATAAAAGGACACATTCTACTCATGTAAAAACACAGCAGTCTGAGGGCCAGATTTAGAAGGCAATTGGGCCGGATCCAGCCCCCAGGCCTTAGTTTGCCTACCCATGAGTTAGAGCTTAATAATTATTTCACTATTAATATACTTCTTCTTAACTGTATTTCAGTTCAACAATTACTTTGATAAAATACATATTTTGTTATGTGCAAATGGCTTTAGATACCGATTGGGTCCATAAATTACCATGTAGCATATATTCCACACACAAAAACAGCGACAATTTGATGTTGACAAAGGACAGCTGGACATATAAAGGGCCCCATTAGCTTCAGTAGCTCAGGGCCTCATCAAACCGAAATCTGGCCCTGAACCTACCCAGCGCTCCACCGCATTTTTCCTACCTCTTTTCTAGAAGCAGCTTCCGTCTTCTCCTTCTCCCCTTCCATCTCCTCTGTGTAGAAGCCATCAGAGCCCATCAGATTTGCTGCCTCAGTCCAGCTGCCCTTCCACCCTGACTCAGCTGCAGCCTATCTTGGCTGATGGCTGGTGGGGCTGCCTTGAGTAGACCACAAAATTTAGCAGCTTCTTCCCCAATAGATCAATGAAACTCGTGTTTTATACATGCATACACACATACATATATCAGCATCCTCGTAGGCTTGGGAATTCTACACCCCCCCCAAAAAAAGAGCAGTTTTTCCAAACAGCGGTTCTTTTCAGCATAGGTTTGGAAGGGTCCATCCGCCATCTTGATTCAAAATGGCGTCCAGCCAAGCAAGAAAGAAGAAGCTCGGTCTCAGGAAACCATCGCACAAAATTTGGTTGCGATGTCTTGAGAGGTGCCCACATGCAAACAAGCAAAGGACTGTCAGTGTTTCCCAAACTTGGGTCACCAGCTGTTTTCTTGGACTACAACTCCCATCATCCCTAGCTAGCAAGGCCAGTGCTCAGGGATGATGGGAGTTGTAGTCCAAAAAAACAGCTGGAGGCCCAAGTCTGGGAAACTCTGGATGAACTGGAAGAATAGGATCCCCTTTAATCAATGGATTGACGACATGACGACACTCGCAACTTATGAGCACAGGCATTGTTTTGACAAATATCTTCACATTTGGGACAAGATTATTCAGAATATAGTAGGTTTCTAATAATCATATGCATTCGGACAATAATATTATTTATATATCTATATAACAATTTATGGAGATGTAACTGGTTATATTTATGTCTTTCTTTCTTAATGTGTTTTTTCACTTTTTATCTTTCCTTTCCTTTCGTCACTTTATTTTGTAGAACTGAAATCCTTTAAATAAAATATTAACAAGAAGAACTTTTCGAAATGCAGATATTATCTATAAATGCATATACATATATTGTGTATATTTATACACACATTCATATGTATATGCATATATAAACACAGAGACACATATGAATTCCTATTTTCATATGCTTTTATACTACTATTTTACTGGTTTCGTATTATATTTTTGCTTTAATTTTATTTTCTAACACTGTTTAGTGTTGCTATATCTATATCTATATCTATATCTATCTATCTATCTATCTATCTATCTATCTATCTATCTATATTATGAGATCAATGCCACAGCCTTGAACTGGGATAAATTTGCTTTGCTGGGTTGGCGGTTTGTTTTTCCAAGTGATGCCTGTCCAGAACTGCTGTGTTTACTGGGCAGGCCTGATGCTCTATTGAGGGGGGGGGTGGCTTATTACTGGGCTGCTCAGATTAGTTACCAGTTCCCCATACGTTCAGACCAAGGTCTGATCTTGCCCTGTTCACATGGGTTATTTGTTCTCGGATTAAGTGGAAGGAGATGAAAGGAGATGAGAGCGCTGGAAACTCATAATTCCCGTTCAAAATTGGGAAACAGAAACATAAGGATTTTGACCCCAGCTTTGAAGGGTTTTGTTTGGGGGAGTCAAGCTTGGAGGAAAACACACAGGTCACTGTGAAATTTAAGGCAACCACCTCAAGCATGGAAGCACCAAATCTAATAACTTAATTGAGGTTAGAGCTAGCTGGCATGGTGTCTTCCGGTGCGGAACTACAACTCCCATCATCCATGACAACTAGCCATGCTGGCTGGGGATGATGGGAGCAGGAGTCCGACAATGTCTATAGAGCCCTCCCCCCTATGCTGATAGACTCCAACTCCCATCAGCTCCAGTCAGCAGCACAGCCAATGGACAAGGCTCATGGGAGTTGTAGTCCAGCAACACCTGGAGGGCCACAGGTTCCCCAACTGTGCCCTAAGACTTAAAGCCACAGGGGCCCAAACTGAATCCCCCCACTGAGCTAAAAAGGACAGAGCTGCGAGGACATCCTTGTGGGATTATTCAGTGTGAGCATCTCTTTGGCCACATCCACAGCCTACATTTAAAGTGCTATGATACTGCTTTAAACAGTCATTACACCCCCTCAAAGGATTATGGGAGCTGTAGTTTGTGCAGAGCATTGCTAGGAGACCCCGCTATTCCTCTCACAGAGCCACAACCCTCAGAGTCGTTTAACAATTGATCCTCAGAGCACTGAGGGTTGCTAGGGACCTCACTGCCCTCATTCCCCTCACAGTGCTACAATTCCCAGAGTGGTTTTATTCCACTTCCCAGGGAGCTCTGGGAAATGTAGCTCTGTGAGGGAGAACAGCCTTCTCCTCCATGGATTTGTCTAACCCAGGGGTTAGCAAGGCTTACTGGGCATGGGCCGGATCACTCCTGTGGGGATCCTCTGTGGGCCAGACTGGCACAGTGCAATGCCAGAAATCTCATCTGCGCATGTCCACAGCACCAGAAATCACTTCTGCGCATGCCCAGATGCTGAAAATTGTGCCTGTGCAGAAGCGATTCTCGGTGTCTGGGCATGCGCAAAAGCAATTTCCGGTGCCACAGACATGCGCAGAAGCATTTTCCGGTGCCACAGACATGCAATTTCTGGCATCTGGGCATGCGCAGAAGCAATTTCCGGAGCCTCGGAAGAGAGTCCCCACGCCAAGCTGCGCTGGTTTAGCACAGTGCGCGGGGACTCACCAAGCGGGCGGCTCGGTTCAGGGGTGGCTCATGGGCCGGTTAAATGGCCTCTGTGGGCCACTTCTGGGCCATGGGCCTTAGGTTGCTGACCTCTGGTCTAACCCTCTTTTAAAGCCATCCAAGTTGGTGGCCATTACTGCCTTGTAGAAGCGGCTTCTCTAGTTTAACTCACCCTAGGCTACCCTCCTCTCTTCCTCTCGCGGAGCTAGTTTTCAGAGTTGCCTGGGAAGAGGGCACTGATTGCTGAACCACTGTGGAAATCGTAGCTCTGTGAGGGGAAGGGGGAGGTATCCCAACCACAACAATTTTATTATTTATGTGCTGCCCATCTGACTGGTTTTGCCCCAGCCACTCTGGGCGGCTCCCAACAAAACATTAACAGCGCAATAAAACATCAAACTTCCCTAACAACTCTCGGCATCTGTCAAAAACTACAGCTCCCAGAATTCTTTGGAGGAAGCCATGACTGTTTAAAGCGGTATCACCGCGCTTTAAATCTAAGTTCCCTGGGCCCTAACTGTTCTGGGTCAAAAAAGGCCCTGTCAGACTGCGCTGGTGTTGCCGTGTCATGTTTTCTGGTGTGACTGCTTGGATCAGCCCTTGTGCAACAAGTTGTTGTGGCACATGGGAGGCCGCATGTAGGCATAGTGCGAGCCTGGGCTTGCCCACTCACCTCCTGCTGCCGTTCCCTTCCAGCACATGAGTGTCTGGGTCCCTCGAGTTTACAAGCCTGCTTGTGTTTAAGGAGGTCGCCGCAAAAGCTACGCGTGACTCCATGCCCTGCTTCTCTGGCGCGACCCCTAAGTTTCTTTTGATGAGTATCAATAAAAATGTTTTTAAAAAATAGAAATGTAAAACTGTGACCAGCCGTATGAAGGGCTATGTTGTCTTGCTGTGTGTCTTTTTCTAAGATTGCATGTGTTTGATTTATAACTGCTGCTATATTTACTTATTTCCCTTTATTAAAAAATATCAATATTTTGCTTTCTGTCCAAATAGGTCCGCAGCAATAAAGCACAAAGCTGAAATACAATCATTGTCTATTAAACAATTATTTAATGCAATTGTTCATGAAATATTAAAAGCACAAAGTAGATAAATAGTGGCTGGTGCTGCAATTCTAAAACGTACTTACTGGAACAGCCTTGCCCAAAATACGTAGTCCAATTGTTTGGGACTACAACTCCCACCAGCCAGGCTGTGCATGATCTTATATTCCTCAATCACGTCCACATCTTACTCATCATTTTGCGGAACTCAATAAGCCCCAAATGTTGCAACCTTTCCTCGTAAGGGAGTTTTTCCATCGCCTTGATCAGTTTGGATTACCCTCTTCTGAATCTTTTCCAAGAATCTCTTTTTAAAGATTCCTGTGCTCATGGTTCTGAACAAAAGACTGAACTGAGCATAGGGAGAAGAGAGTCTGGGGAGCCCTCTAGATATTGCTGGACTCCAACTCCCATCAGCCCCTGGCAGCAAAGCCCAATGGTCAGGGATGATGGGAGCTGGAGTTCAACATTACATCTAGAGGGCCACAGGTTCCCCCTTCCCTGATCTAGACACAGGTCCTAACCATTCAGGGATCACATACCGAATTTCCCTACGATGGTGTAAAGCATTGTTCCCCAAACTTGGGTCTCCAGCTGACTACAACTCCCATCATCCCTAGCTAGCAAGACCAGTGGGCAGAGATGGTGGGAATTGTTGTCTGAAAACAGCTGGAGACCCGAGTTTGGGCGACCCTGGTGTAAAGCAGGAATGGGGAGCCTGTGGCCCTCCAGAGGTTGCTGGACTCCAACTCCCATCAGCCCCAGCCAGCACTGGCCCAACAGTCATGGATGATGGGAACTGGAGTCCAACAACATTTGAGGGCCGCGGGATCCCCATCACTGTGGGGAAGTTGCATTATACAAACTATGACCCTTGTTCTGGGGGACTTTTTTCAGCCCAAGGCCCATATTCCTTCCTGGGCAGCCTTCCAGGGGCACAGTGGTGGGCAGTGCCAGAGTATAAAGTGGGTATAGCCACAAATGCAAATACTGTAATACGTTTCTACATTAGGCTAGTTTCTACATACAGAGACTCACCCAGGGAAGCAAGAGATCTGGGTTCAAGGCACATCCCTGCCAGAAACACTCAAGAAGGATGCAAAGCTGGGCATTTAAATCACTATGCTAGCACTTCCAACTGTCATGGCTTCCCCAAAAGAATTATAGGAGCTGCAGGTTGTGAAGGGTACTGAGAGTTGTTAGGAGAACTGTGTTGTCACAGAACTACAATTCTCAGAGTAGTTTAGCAGCCAAGCCCGCTTCACGGGGAACTCTGGGACCTGTAGTTCTGAGCTCCTCGTCCCCTCAGCAGACTACAGTTCCCAGGACTTTCGAGGGGGGGGGGGAACCAGACTGTTTTAAAAGCGGCACCATGCCTTTTAAAAACTGTAGCGCAGATGGCGCCAAGAAAAAGCAGACAGCTTTGCTGTTGTGTTTTGCTTTCTGACCCACGTGCAAAGACCCAGGGCGTGGCAGCGGCTGTTGTTGTTAGCGGTGGGGTGTGTGAGCGGCTGACTCCCAGCGGGTCTCTCCCGCGCTCTTTCCCCGTCTATCTCTCTCTCTCTGCGCGCAAAAGTCTCCGCAGCGAGTGTTGCTCTTACTCCGCCTTCCCTCCCCGTCCTAACCAGCCCCACCCAGCCCAGCCCGGGGCGGGGGCCTCCCTGGTGTATAAAGCTCGGCTCTGGGCAAGCTGCCCAGCTTGTAGAGAGAGCGAGATCGCGAAGCGAGGGAGGAGCAGTTTGGAGAGAGCGCTTGTCCGCGCCGTCGAGCAGGCGCCACTCAGCCGCGGCTGTGCGTAAAGGCGCATCAAGCACAATTTTGGTTTTCTACTCTTTTACGAGAGAACCCCAGGCGTCCTCTCCAATGGAGCTGCTGCTTTTGCTGTGGGCCCCGCTGGTGGGCCTCTGGTGCGGGCTGTGCGTGGCGTCGGGAGAGCGGCACACCGTCTTTTGGAACAGCACCAACCCCAAGTGAGTTTGGGGGGAGCGTGGAGGGGAGAACCAAGCCTTCGTAGCCAGGGCCTGGAGAGTTATCGTCGTCACCAATGCCCAGCCAGAATTTACTTTTTGCGCGTGTATAAAAGGGATGACCCTTGATTTTGGCGTCGCTCCCGCCCCACCCTGTGATAATGGGCTTGTGTTGGAGGGATCGTATTTGGAGATCCCCGCCTTCTAACCAGGCACCCAGGGGACGCTTAGGGGTCCGGTTTCAGGGGGTGTTCCACTGGAGGCGCCTTGCAGGCGGGGAGCGCGGCCAGCCTTGGCCAACGATCGCCCCGTTGTTGAAAAATCTGCCGTGTATTGAATAGGTGTGCGTGTCTTTTTTGCGGGCAGAGGCTTCTTGAAAGAGGGTGCGGACGTTCAGGGAAAGAATGAGTTTCGTCTAGAAACCCCTTCGGTTAGAAGTTAGCCATGGAGGGGTCGTTTTCCCTAGAAGTTGGAATACACCTGGGGAAGGGCCGTGGAGATTCTGAGGGGTGGGGATACAGTTGGGAGGGAAATAGGACTCTGCTTCCATCCCCCTGATGGTGTGATTTTGGGCACTCTCCGACCTTCCAGCCTCGGTCGTTGCCCCTGTTAAGGGAAAAGGGGCAGCTGGCCCTTTAAATCTGGCGTGAAGGCTCTGCAGATGAAAGTTTTTCCCTTTCTTTTCTCCCTTGTTTCCCCCCCCCCACTCCGCCTCTTTGCCTTAGCTCGCCCCCTCCTGTTCCTGCGCCTGCATTTGGGGCGAGGGCCACCCAGGGCTGCCCACCTCCGGCAGCCTGGCACAGATTTCCCTTGCCAGCCCCCAAGCCTCATGTTTCATTCAGGTTGCCTCTGCTGCTACCCTTTCTTTGAAGGAGGCAGGTTTAGCTTTGCAAAATGGGGGTGAGGGGTGGGTTCCTGGACCTTTGGAAGGAGGAGGAGCTGGTTGGGCATAAAAGCTGGAATTCGTAAACATCCACACGGTAGGCCTGCGCTTGGCACCCAGCCCGTACCTAGGCACCGGGACAGAGGCATGAATCAGGTCTTTGCTGGGAAAGAGAGGGCAGTGCGGACGGAAAGGACCCTTTGCTTGCCGAGGTGGGGAGAGGGACGCCTTCTTCACCCCCTTTGCCCCTTGGGGTTCCCGGGTCCAGTTTATAGCATTTTTGAGGAGCTCGTGGTTTTTTAATGAGTTATGTCACGCCGGCTATAATTTATGTATGACGCGCAAAGGACCGAAAAGGAAAAAGACAGGTTCTCTGCCCCAAGGAGCTTACAGATCTGTACTTCTGATGGCGCTTGTAGGAGATATCTCTTGTAGGAGACGCTTTTGTTTGCATGCTGGGAATTGGAGGGTGGGGTGGGGCATTAAAAGTGGCCCACAACCAGGGGTGCCAACTTGAATAAAATATTGGGGGGGGGGGAGTAAGCCTCATCCCACATAATCGATCACATAACTTGGCTAATACCCCCCTCAAAATAGACTCACAACAAGATGCATTAGGGAAGGAGGAAGAAGCTCTGCTTCTTGAGAAGTTGTTGCAGTTTGTTTCGTTTTTTAATAAGAGCTGTAGGGGCTTAGGTTGAAATCCAACAGGTACGCCCCCTGGCATATCTGTTGAATAGCGGCACGGTTTTTCCCATTTGTTAAAAGGCCCAGAGATTGGTGGGCGCAAAGGGTTTCCAGCCAGTTCCCGGGGACTGAAGAGTTAATCGCATTAAGCCATTGTTTTTATGCTGGAAGGTAAGGTGAGGGGAGGGAGGGAGGGAGGGAGAGCGAGCTCTGGTGCCTTTGTTCATTCAGCCTGTGTGTGAGAAGCACAGACATCTGTGTCCTGTTGTGCAAACCTCAAGGCCAGGGATCTGGCTGGCCCTTTCCAGGTGGCCTTCCTCCCCCCCCCCTCCCCATGCCCGCCCCCCCTGGCCTCGGGTCAGGTAAGCTCTGTGCTGCTGCCTTGGGTGGCTCTGATCTTGCTTTAATCAGAGCTTTTGTAAATGCTGGCACTGAGTCTTTGTAATAGGCTGAGTGATTGGAGAAGTAAACCCTCCACGCCTAGGGGCAGTGTACCTCTGAATAACATTGCTGGCAGGGAGGTGGGGGCAGCCAGCAGGGAGGAAGGGCTGTTGCCCTGCTTGGGGAGCACAAAGCAGAGGTGTTGGGTTAGCCATTTCTGAAAGCAGAACGCTGGGCAATTTGGGCAAGTTTTTTGAGGCTATCTGCTGGGAATCGCATGTGGGGAGATTTTCGGTTGAGCTCAGGTCTTGCTTTGGGGATTCTTAGAAGAGGCATCTCGTTGGGCACTGTGATCCATCAGAGCTCTGCATCAGTGTTCGAAATTCAGATATATAATCTGATTGCCAAATGGCACCTTAAACCTTGGTTATGGTTGCCAGAACGGAAAGTCTAGGCAGCATTTTTATTTTGCAATGAAATTTATTATTATTATTCATTTCTATACTGCTTTATGTCCTAAAGAAAAAAAAATCTCAGAGTGGTTTACAACACATTAAAACATCAGATTAAAAAAATGCAGAATAAAACAAATTCAGGCTTCAAGAGAAATATTTCAGATCCTTCTCTAAGTGACATCTGGCTTTTCCCATACAGTATTTATTTACCTGCTTAATTTGTAGAGCTGCCCCATAGCAGAACTACTCTAGGAAGACAGTGTGGTGCAGTGGTTAGAGCAGGCTTCCTCAACCTCTGGTCTCCAGGTGTTTTTGGCCTACAACTCCCAGGATCCCTAGCTAGCAGCACCAGTGGTCAGGGATGAGGGGAATTGTAGTCTCAAAACATCTGGAGGGCTGAAGTTGAGGTAAGCCTGGGTTAGAATGTCAGGCTAGGACCTGGGAGATCAGGGTTCAGATCCCCACTGGGAAGCTTGCTGGAGTCAGTCGCAGACCCTCAACCTACCTCACAGGGTCATTGTAGGGGTTAACTGAGGGGGAGGGAATGATCCCCATCGCATGTCAGATTCTCTGCAGTAGCATAAGTGGTGTAGGAATTGCACTTCGCAAATGCGCAGAGGTTCCTTTAGTCTGTTTGTAACTGAATGTTCCCAGCTTGGCACTGAAAAAGAGATGCCTTGTAAGCCCTAGGGAGGGGCGTGCCTGTGGTGAGATCCTTTGGGGAGTTAGAAAAAATACGTCCCTGGACTACAACTATAGCTCAGGTAGATCATCTTCTTTGCATGGAGAATATACTGGGGTTCAACCCCAACTGATCTCTTGGAGGGGCTGGGGAAAACTTTGGCCTGAAACTGCTGGAGAGTTGCTGCCAATCTGTGCAGACTAGGTGCGTGAAGACGCTGGCTCTGTATAAGGCAGTTTTCTGTGCTCCTATTGGACTCAGAACCATGAGGACTAGAATCTTAGTGTATTTTTAGGGGAAGGGCTAGATTCACCAAGGATCCGACTCAATATAAAGGAGCTTCCAGAGTTCAAAAAAACCTCCCATTGCCACTGACCACTGGACATGCTGGCTGGCTGTGAGTTGGCCTCTGGCGAGTGCCAAGTTGGCAAAGGCCCCTTGAGGATGATCTGCAGAGTTTTACTTCATTGCAGAAGATGAATCGGGTGGTGATTTCAAAGTTGAGCCTGTCTGCCCCCTGCAGATATTACTGGCCTCTTCTCTGCCTTTCACTGGTGCCTTAAACCCGCCGGCTGGCACTGCCAAGAGGGCAGAGTTCTCAAGCGGTGCAGGCAGCAGGTGGTGGGTCTTGGCCAGCAAGGCTGAATCAGCTTGGAGAAAGTTGGAAGAGAGCAAAGCCGCAGCTGGCCAGCCGCTCCTTCCTTTCCCAGGGTCCATCTCCCCCCTTCCTTGCTAGCCGTGGGCCTCTTCCTTCCCGCCCGGCGCTGGCGAGAGCCCAAGGGAAGGCGCCAAGGGCACGCGGGGCAGGAAATCTTTCTCCTTTTTTAAAAAACCAACATGTTGTTAAGATATATATTTTAACGTGTGTTTTTTCCGCCCAGGACGCTGGAGGCGAAACCGTCTTTTTGGCACGGAGGCTTAAGAGATGGCCAAGTCCGATGCCAACCTGGGTGGAGGGGCGGGATGAAGCGGGGGGGGGGTGTACAGCTCCTGCCCCTGCAGGGAGGAGGCAGTTGCTGTGGCGGGTGAGAGTCCAGGCAGAGGAGATTGCAGGGCCCAGATGTGGCCACCTCTGGCAGGGTGGAAAACCCTGAGGCCGCAGTTTCCTTCCAGGAAGGGCAGCCTTAATCGCTTTGTGTTGGCCTGTTGGTTGTCAAAAACAGCAGTGATCACATCCATGCCATACTTTCAAAGCACATTGCTTCCTTTCCAAAAGGATCCTATCCCTCGTGGAGCTACAGTTCCCAGCACCCTTAAACTACAGTTCCCAGGCTGGGAGCAATGGAAATTGGAATCAAACATCTGGGAGGGGACACAGGCTCCCCAGCTGTGACTCCTTAAAGAACTATTGGACTTACCATGGCTTTGCCTTTCACGGTCAACTTCATCACTCTCTGGAGCAGCCGCTAGCCCATGCTGGCTGCAGATTATGGAGTTTGAAAGCTGCTGAACGCCAGCCCTGCTGAGCCCCAAATAGCCAGCATGCCCAGTGGTCAGGGATGATAAGATCTGTAGCCTGAAACATCTGGAGGACCAGTGTTCTAAACTAGCCAGGTGTGTTTGCTACTGGTGCGGGTCCAATTGCAACTACATGGAGATTTCTGGGTGCCAGGTTTGGCGACCACAGTTTAGAAACTTCTGCATAGTTAGTATCATTTCCCCTGTGTGTTTCTCCTTCTTGCATACTGGGAGAAGCGAATTGCTGTAAGAGCAAGCGACAGCCAAGTGCTGCAGTTGAGATCACAGAATCGTAGCTTTGGAAGAGACACCATGGGGCATCAACCCCCTGGTGGATAGACATTCCATTGTGGCCACTAGTAACCAGGGTTTAAGGTGCTATATGGCGCTTAGCTTATATACATGAGTTTGTAACACTGCGTTCACCACCCCGATCTACAGTTTCTCATTCCGTGTTGTACTCCACTTTTATTCAGAGCAGACCCATTCACGACCTGGACTAACTTGGTTCCATTAATTTCAGCACACCTACCGTTTAAGTAAAAAGCAATTGACTACAACACATCAGTGCTATGCTATCCCGGCAAGTGGCTTTGGGTCACTGGTGCAAAATAACGATCACCTTAGCCAGATCTTTGCTGTGTAGAATTAAATGCCCAGCCTTTGCATGCCAATAAATACCCCTCCTGCCAAAAACAGAAAAAAGCAAAAACCCTTCGAAAACCGCCACCACCGGACCTGATGTCACCAGGCACCATTTGTCCCTGAGTGCATCACTCAGTTTTACACTTTGCTGTCCCTTGGATCATGAATTTGGGGGTGCCAGCCACATCTAAAACTTCTGCCACCAGCCCGCAGCCTTTCTGAATCCCAGTTGCTGGAAACCGCTGGAGGGGTTCTCAGGGTCTGCTTGCAGGCTCCCCATAAGCATCTGGTGTGCCCCTGCAGAACAGCACCCTGGACCTGTCAGGATTGGCACCCGCTGCCTTGTGACATCAGGCAGGCGCCTTCCCTGTACCCTTTGGGGCGCTTGCTAAAAGCGAATTTTTTTTGTTTTGTTTCGTCAAGCCTATTCAGACATGTAGAAACCGCCGTGTGTTGTTAATCTGGTTTTCGCTTATAGCTGATGTTGTTATTTTTTGGGAGTGTCTAAAAACACTTGCCTTTTTTAAAAGAGGATACTTCTGTTGTTGTCTTGAGGGCTTGTGGCAACCCAGCGGTGCATAAAGGTCCTGAAATAAATGGATGAGGCTCAGAAGGGCCACTGGCCCTTCTTGTTGCATTTGATTGCACTGTTTTGACAAGGATCAGCCAGCTGCTTCGGGATCTTCCAGGGGGTCAAGACTTCTGGGTGGTGCCCTGGGGCGAGGAGACAGACGGAGGGTGGGTGGGCGACCCCCCCCCCCAACCCAGACCCTGCTGCTATCTCTGCACCTGAGGCCAAGATAAGGTGGATCCTTCGTTGCCACCTGCCTCGGGCGGCCAAACCGGTTTGTGGGTTCGTTCTCCTGAGGAGTCTTTCGGTTTCCAAAGGCTTCTGTGACTCAGGGCGGAGTCTCTCTTTCCACAGCTGTCTTGGCTTTAATAAACACCTTGGCTCTCTGCTGGGAATGTGGGCTAGCCCAGCAAACTTCCAGGGCCAGCCCTGAAAGGGGGAAGCAGTGCTCTTGTGTCGTGTGCTCAGTGGGTAGAGCATTTGCTTTCGATCCTGGGTTCAATCCCCAATGGCATCTCCGGGTAGGGCTGGGAGTATCACCTGTCTCCAGTGCTGGCGAACTGCTGCCAGTCAGTGTGGACAGCACTGAGCTAGATGGGTCAGTTTTCTGACTCTGTATAAGGGAGCTTTCTGCGTTCCCGTTTAAACTATTTTGAACTGTGAGGACTGGAATCTTTCTTGAGCTTTCGTGCCGCAAACTTGCCCATGGAGGAAGCTGCCTTCTACCACTCGCCTAGCTCAATATTGTCCACACGGGCTGGCAGCAGTTCTTCCAGATTTCAGGCAGGGAGAAATTCCCCATCCTACCAGGTTATGCCACTGGAGATTATCTCCAGATAATTTACAAGTAAGCCTGCTGACTTCAGTGGGTCTTACTCACAACTTTTCTTTGTTTTGTATCACAAAATCCTTAATAAAAACCTGTTTTTTTAAAAAATAAAAACACTAAGCACATGCAGGTTTGCAACCTAAGTTGTGACATCCAGACTCCCCCGTTCAAATCTCCCCTCTGTGATGGGCTCGCTTGATTAGCCTTTGGCCTCAGTGTTTCTCCCACCACCATCTGCAATATGGGTATAATGTAACTGATTTACCTTGGGGCTGTTGTAAAGATGTCAGCCGGATTAACATGTGTGCAGCAGTTCCAAGGCTCATAAACGCTGTAAAAAAAAGTGGATTTTATTTTATTTTTTAGCAAATGGCCAGGCTGAAGTTTGTTCTTTCTTTTGGGCCGGGGGGGGGGGTAGGGGAGCATCTGCCTTGCAGCTATAAGAGAGAGTTGCATAAAGGTTTATTTAAATGCATTTGGTCAACTTAAGAAAATAGTAACACTTAGGTAAAGTGGCAATGATTTAGGTTAAGAGCCAGCCCCAAATAATTACCCGAGGGAGGGGTGTTTCAGCAGTCTCCCACTTTGAGGAAGTTGTTTGTATGCATTGTTTTTATTCTATTCTTTAAAAATCCATCTCAAAGATATACAGGAAGAGCTTAACAAAAGCTCCCTTTGAGTAACGTATGAAAGAAATGCACGGAATCCATAGAAAAGCATGCCGTTACTTTGTTAGCGACTGAATCAATGGGTTTCCATTTTTTTAAAGTCCGTTTTCTCCCCTCTTTTCATCTGAATAGAATTGGCTGGTTCCTTGTCATAGCCATATTGTTGTAAATTTTACTTTTCCAGCCTGGGATGTTGAAGCTATTGGGGGGAGGGGGGAGTTACGAAGGGATTCCTATCTTGCAAGGCTGTTTTGTGAGGATTTCTTGTAACTTTTATTTTATTAGCGGGGAGGCGATGGAACTGTGACACTTTTATTTCATTGGGGTGCTGGGGCAATTGAAATGGTATCGATTTCCAAACAGTGTCTGCTCTGCCCCCGCCCACAAGCCTCCTACAAAGGGGTTAGGAGATAGTTTGTAAGAATTTCCTAGACATTTCTCGCAACGTTAACTTTATTGGAGGATGGAGACGAAACAGCATTGGCTTCAAAATTGTGTCTGCCTGTTCCACCGCCACCAACCTTGTCTGAAAGTGCCTACTTTACAGGGTTGCTTGTAAGGATTTCTTAGAGGAAGTTTACGCAGGCGTTAGTTTGCAAGCACTAATGTCGCTGTCGTTCCCTGCTCCTGATACAGGTTTCAGTGGGATAGCTATTCCGTCGAGGTGCGGCTGAACGACTACCTGGACATCATCTGCCCACACTACGAGGACAGCAGCGTGGCTCCTCACTCGATGGAACGCTACACACTATACCTGGTGGAGCAGGAGGAGTACGAGACCTGCAAACCGCGCTCGAAGGAGCAGATCCGGTGGGAGTGCAACAAGCCAGATGCCCTGCACGGCCCTGAGCGGTTTTCGGAAAAATTCCAGCGCTACACTCCCTTCACGCTGGGCAAAGAGTTCCGGGAGGGCCACGAATACTATTATATCTGTAAGTGTCCGTGGCAGAGAAACCACACACACACACACACACACACACCCTTACCGGCTGTCGTTTATTTTTCCGTTTTAGCGCTCCTAAGATTTCTTATCTTGTGTCGTTCTGAGATGGTGGAAGGTCACTTATTTAAGCCCATTTTACAGATGGGGAAAGAGGAGGCTGGGAACGAGAGTAACTAGCCTAAGAGCTACATGGTGGTTTTTATTTCTAACAGGCCCTGGTTATAGGACTTTAAGGGCTGACCTATAAGAGAGATCTGTCACGGGTTTTTCCTAATGTTTGTGGTGTTGGTTAAGAACATCCACTGGGGTAGGAAGGTTTGTGTTTAACCCTCATTTAAATCCATCTCAGCCAGAGGCCAAGACTGAATTTTTCAGCAGTGCAGGGAATTGGGTCGGGTTTGTGAGTTGAGGGCCCCCAGATCTCTTGTTTTGGGCCTGGTAATGAATTTGAGGGAAATAGATCAGGATTACTGAGTAGGATATAAATTTTGCGGATTGAACTAAACTAAAATGACTTCTCTATTGGAAATTTGGGGGCGGTTATTGGGGTTAATCAAACTTGATAGGAACAGGATTTGTTGGTGAATTAATTTGGGCGGAGGGTAACGAATGAAAGAGGAGCTGATTTGGGGTGATCTGTGGTGGGGTGTAGTTTAATTGAAGAATTGAAGATAAGTTATGTGTTGTATAATTTTAGCCTCCACCTACCCACCCAAAATAGATGCACCAGTAAATAAAAATTAACAAAAGCTTCTGTAGTCCGTGTCAAGTTACCAGGTCTCAGATTCATATAGACTAGATGTCCCCCAATACCTACACAAAACCACCTGGCTGTTTCAACTCTCGCCAATAAAAATCTCTTTCTCAATTCCTCCCTATTAGCAAAACCTATCCATCACCACGGAGAATCTTGCCTTAAACTGAAAGTCATAGTGGTTGGAAAGAATGGTGAGTTTTCTAGTGCCTGACACTGTCTGTCTGTCCATCTGTCTGTCTCTCCGTCTCTAGTCCGGCCTGCAAATGCTATCTGCCAAGTTCTGCAACAGCCTTTTGCAACCTGGTGCCCATCAGCCCCAGCCAGCATGGCCAATGGGCCAGGGATGACAGTGAAATCGGGGGGGGGGGGGGGCACCAGCTTGGGGAAGGCTGCCTTGGAGAAACAAGACAGATCTGATATGAGTCCCTGTCTCCCCTCCACTTCCTATCCCATGAAAAGAAGGTGAGATACTTGGCCGTTTGGTGGGAAGCAATATAAATTGGGATAACTGTATGTGTGAGAGAGGGGGAGAAGGTTTATACTCTCCCTGATGTCTAATCTCACCCCCCACTTTTTTATGTGACTGCTCTTGAGCCTAATAATGATACCTGACACACGTCAGTATTCAAAACTGTTTGCCTGCACTCTCTCCACCAGGCTTCCTCAACCTCGGCCCTCCAGATGTTTTGAGACTACAGTTCCCATCGTCCCTGACCACTGGTCCTGCTAGCTAGGGATCATGGGAGTTGTAGGCCAAAAACATCTGGAGGGCTGAGTTTGAGCAAGCCTGCTCTCCATGTTCCTTGCAAGGGGTATTGCCCCCTAGTTGCAAATAGTATTGCCCCAGTGGTATTGCCCCGCATCAAGAGAACAGGGGCTGCAGGTTGAGATTTAAGCTGGGGTTGAGAACTATGGGCTCAATATTTAGGTTGGCTGTGTTCTGGGGTCCGGCCTTCACTGTGTGTCTCCATTCGCTTTTAGGTCGGATGCCCCCCAGCCGCAGCCCCACCCTGAAGGGGAGACCTCAGTCAGGTAGGTCCATGGGAGAGAGTTTGTTCTGTAGGGGTGGGGTGTGTGGAGGTGCCGCAAAGAGGGGCGGCACTATCAGCCATTTGCAGGGGGACCCATTGACAAGAGACCCCTCTGGACCTGCGTTTGCTGTTTTTCCACCCCCCTCGCACTCAGGCCCAGGCAACAGGGGTGGTGAGAATGAGGCCACACGCCCCAACACGCATTTATACCATTACGGTACCACTTTAAACAGTCGTGGGTTCCCCTCAAAGACTTCTGGGAGCTGTAGTTTGTTATAGGTGCTGAGACACACACCCCTATTCCCCTCCCGGAGCTACAATTCCCAGAGTGGTTTAACAATCGGTTCCTCTTGCCTGGGAACTGCAGTTCTGAATTTCAGGGTAGGGGTGTCTCATATCAGCTCTCAGCTCCCTTAGCAAATAAGATTTCCCAGAATACATTGGGGGAAATTGTAATCTTAATTTTTTTGACTTCCCACGGTCTGAATTCCAAAGCCTTTTTGCACCTCGTCATCCTGCCTCTCATCATGCCGCATATTATTCTTGTCCTATGTGCCCAACTTTGCTGGTTACCAGACCCTTTTCTCATCTGCTTGTCTCTCTTTCCCCGGCAGACGACCCTGATGCAACGATGCTTCGCAGCGTGGGGCACAATTCGGCCCCCCGTCTCTGCAGCCCCTTCACCTTCGTCGTCCTCCTGCTGCCGCTGCTGATGCCGCAGGGGCCCTGATGGCACCCAATTCCCCAGCATGAAACCATCAGCAAAGGGGGCAGAGCCTGTTCTGTTGCCGCCACGCACACACACACACCCAACACAGTGTGGTGTGGGGGACGCGAGTCTCCACGCGCCAGCAATGCCTCCGTGTGATGCGGTGGTGCACCAGTCAGTTATAGCAGGCTGAGCGCCGGGATCAAATCGCTGGCAGCCCTACGAGGAATGTGGCTGGTGGGGTCTGGGACTGGTGAGGGGTCTTGTGGACAGATATCTCCCTCCAGCAGACAGACATGGACCAGATTGGGGGGACTCGCTTTGGCTCCCCGGCGGCAAACAAGGCTTGGATGGATCCGGCCCTGCCACAAAGGTTGTGGCACTGAGATTCCTGCGGGCAGGAATGCCACCTTGTATCACGCCCTGTTGGTGGTGCTTGTGGACTTTTGGGCACACCATGAAACTGGAAACACACAGTTACCTTGGGACTATGTACAGTGCAAAATATATATATGTGACTATCAAACAGGCAGGCCCTGGAATTTTTGGAGTGGGGAGGAATCCCCTGTTTTGTGTGCCCCGCTTTGACGACGACTCTTCCCCCTGCCTGCGCCCAGAGTTCAGAAGACCGCTGCCTTGTACCTGAAAGCATCAAACTGAAGACCAGTCGTGTTGAGGATGTGATAGATCAGACTGAGGGGCTCACCTGGTCCAGCATCCTGCTTCTGGCAGTGGTCAGCCATTTATCTCCAGGAAGCACTACCAGTCCTCCCCGTGCTGCTTACCCATGGCCACTATCAGCTTCTGGTATACTGCCTCTGCCCAGGGAGGTTTCATTTTCAAGTCTGGCAGGATGGCGGACATTTTGTGTCTTGTGTACGCAAACCCGTTGAGGACAGCAAAGGGCAATGCCCCTGTTTGGCACAGGGTGATATTCAATCACAAGGACAGAGAAATGAACAGACTGCAAAAATATATATTTCTGTGTGCGGAGGGGAAGGGGAGATAATGTTGTAGAGCTTTTTACCTCTGTAATATATATATATCTATTTTTATACTGAATAAATGACTCCAGAAGAAACATGCTACATCATTGTTTGTGCTCCGCTGCAGTGCCGATCCGTATGAACTTGCAGGTCACCTCTGGTGTAGGGGCAGAACCCAGGAATGGGAGGTGATTTGAATATTGAGGGGTGGGGCCTGGTGGTGGAATTGGCTGTTTTTTGTGGGAGAGATGGGCTATTTGCAGAGTCTGAGTGGCAGAGACTCCTTTTGGACCTTGAATATTTTGGAGACACTTTTCTCCCTACAGATCCTCTTGGTATATCTACTACTCACAGGTGTTCAGGGTGTCATGGTGGGGGAAAGAACTTTGTCCACGGCAGCGCCTAAGTCATGGGTAGGCAAACTAGGGGCCGTATCCGGCCCAATCGCCAATCTAAATCTGGCCCATGGATGGTCAGCGTGTTTTTACATGAGTAGAATGTGTGCTTTTATTTAAAATGCATCTCTGGGTTATTTGTGGGGCATAGGAATTCGTTCATTTTTATTTTTATTTTTCAAAATATAATCTGGCCCCCCAAAAGGTCTGAGGAACAGTGGACCGGCCCCCTGCTGAAAAAGTTTGCTGACCCCTGAAAGTTGTGGAGTTTCCACAAAGATGTATCCACCACCTTCATTACAAAGCATCAGTCCTTTGCTGAAGATGCACTCCGGCCTTTGAGACCAGATACATATTTTCGGACCCACCCTCTTACCTTAATTGTAATCTGTTTTAAACTGATTTTTAATACGGTTTTTTATTATTACTGTAACCAGCTCCCTGGAACCTGATGGTGAAGGGGCAGCTAAGAGATTGAAATAATAATTACTATTTAGTTAGTTATTTGAGACATTAATGCACCGCTTAAATATCCGCATTTCAAAGTGGAGTGTGTAAAAATAAATATTGCAGAAAACAGGAAGATTTTTTAAAAATTATCATATAAACAATCACCACCTTAACATGCCTGTTGGAACAAGGAAAATTGTAGCAACGGAAGTATAGCAAAAATCTACAAGTCAGGCTAGCTCAGGCTTCCTCAACCTTGGCCCTCCAGAAGTTTTTGACCTACAACTCCCATGATCCCTAGCTAGCAGGACCAGTGGTCAGGGATGCTGGGAATTTTAGTCTCAAAACATCTGGAGGGCTGAGGTTGAGGAAGCCTGGCTAGCTTTTGCTGTTAAATATTCTGTCACCTGAATTTTTACTTTATTCCAGAAAACCCAGGGAAGTAGGACAAAATGTCAAATGTTGAGACTTGAGGAATTTTACTGATCTTTTAGGATTGGTTTGCTACTTTTGTATATACTTTTGGGACAGTGTGTATCATGTGACCCCCTCCCTTGGGCATGCTACAATGGCTGTTTTTTGGTATTTCTACAGGGTTTTTTTTATTAATTTTGTCAATGAGGCCATTTAACCTTTCTTTTCCATAAAGCAGCTGAGCGTTTCCATTTTACGGACCAGAGACCTGGTGAATGATTAACGTCGCAAGTTGATGCTAATCAGGGACTGGTTTGAAACCAGAGTATTCATTGATTCCAATCTCTCTGCTACATTGCACTAGCAAGTGGGGGCACGTGGATATGAGAACTCTCTGCTTTCATTTTAAACAACCCCCTGCCATGATTCTAGTCCTTAAGAGCTGCACAAATCCACTTGACAGTGTGTAGACTATGTTTCTAAAAGCCCCAGATGGAAGAGTTGCTGAATAAAGACTTGCAGTAATGGGAGAGGGTGAGAGTTTCGCACTTCTGCTGTGAGCAGCAGCAGCAAGTTAACTTGGTTTTCAAAGGAGTGAAAAATAATGGAAATGTGTGACATCTGGGCACCTGCATTGAGTTTGCTTAGTTCCAGAACAGTTCTGCAAAAATTACATTGCTTACATTCATTTTTAATACATACGTACTAGGGACCCCTGACCATTAAGTCCAGTTGCAGATGACAATAGCAGTACCTATTTATCTATTAGGCTCTGTGGTTTAGACCACTGCGCCACCCGCATCCCACTGTACAGGGTTAAGTACTTAATTCGTTCTGGAGGTCCGTATTTGACCTGAAACTGTTCTTAAACTGAAGCACCACTTTAGCTAATGGGGCCTCCTGCTGCTGCCACGCCGCCGGAGCACGATTTCTGTTCTCATCCTGAAGCAAAGTTCTTAACCTGAAGCACTATTTCTGGGTTAGCGGAGTCTGTAACCTGAAGCGTATGTAACCTGAGGTACCACTGTACTGGCAATTGTTAAAGGGTAAATCGTCAAGAAGGCATTAGCTCCTTGCCCCATGGAGCTTACAATCACAAATTTACCCCAAGGTAGGATGGAAGTGAGAGAAAATTTGGGGAAGAATAGAGATTCAGTTAAAATGTACTGTACTTACCAGGAACTTTGCCTTTTAGTAAGGGACAAGGTCTAAGATAGGAGCAGGCTCGGGGGCCAAACGTACCTCTAGCTCTGAATATTGGGCCCTCAAGATTCTCCCCAGGTCATACCCATTCCTGAGCCACACCCCTGCTTGAGCGTCTGCCCATCTGGAATGTGTCTTGGAGCTCGGATCATGCCTTTTCCTTGCCTGGGTGGAGGATAGAGAAGGGCGTGTGAGAAACTAGCCTACTTTGGAAAGGTAAAACGTAAGAGTCATTTCCCCCACCCACCACTTCCACAGGCATGTGGCCCCCGGAAGCTTCCCCAGACAGGAATTTGGCCCTTGGGGTGAAAACAGTTTCCCATTGGCAGACCAAGATAGTTGCGCCCAAAGTGTTTAGGGGAGAAGGGTTTGGAGGAGGCTTTTGAGACAAAACTGGGATGATCACAGACTGATTCTCTGCCATGTACCTCTCAGGGAAACCTGTAGAAAGGTGAAAATGTAATTGGTTTGTTGATGATGCCTCAGCAGCAGGGGGCTTATCAGACAGGCGCAAGTCATGGAAGCAATTTGTCTGGTGCTGTGGACTTGTCTGTGTTTTGTTGCGCATTCGGAGTCAGGGAAAGTGACCTGGCCCAGACAGGCGGCTGTTACTCAGCTGAACCACAGCGGCTGCTTTTGTGGTCTTTGTCAAAAGTTGGTTTTAGGGTCACTGTTTTCTTGTGCTTCCTTTGGTTTTGTTTCGTTAGCTGGAATACAATTCCTTTCCCATATCTCCAGTCACATCAGGGAGAGGCTGATGATTCGCAGGCTCAGACGGGTGTGAGACAGATCATCTGTGGTCTGATCTTGTGACTTCTGTTTTCATCTTCTGTGCTTTAAAGCAGACTGGGGCTGCAGACACACCATACTTTTACAGCACAGCCTTGCCTCAAGAACCCTGGGAACTCTAATTCACCCCTCACAGAACTACAATTCCCACCAGCACCCTTAACAAACCACCGTTTGTTAATCATGGAGGGTTTGTTTGTTTATTATATTTATAAACCTCCACCTTTGTCCAAGGAGCTTAAGGTGGCAACATATAGTTTTCCCCCTCCCAATTTTATCCTCACAACAGCCCTGTGAGGTAGGTTAGACGGAAAGATGGTGACCAGCCAAGGCCATCCATTAAGCTTCATGCCCGAGTAGGGATTTACACCCATAGTGTGACAATCTCTAAGCACTACACACACATCATAGATTTAAAGCACATTATTAAGCCCAAAGAATCCAGAGAACTGTAGTTCCCCCCTGCGCAGCGCTACAGTTCCCAGCATCCTTTTTAAAAACTACAGTTCCCAGGATTCTTTGTGGAAGGGAAGACGCTTTAAATGTGTGTTGTGTCTGCAGCCTCAAAGAAGGGAAGAGAGGTGCTGATTTTCATGGAAGCAGTAGCAGTCACAGGCTGTTGAAATAACCTGGAGGGAAAGGATTTGCACCCCCTCAAAATAAAGCCCCTTAATGCTCCTGCCTTAAAGCAGGGTGAAATTAACAGCAGTGGATCTGACTGCACTTTGCTTGACAAGGCCTAGTGCAGATGGTGAGGCCTGTTAGTAGTAGGTTGTGCGGGGATTGTATGGACTCGGGCACAGAGCCCCCTATAGGTATGGAAAGGTATTGAGACAGTAATATCGGTCCTGGCCATTGGCTGCCCTGTCAGCATGAAGCCTCAGGATTGGCTGGGACTTGTTATAAAATTCTTCGGGCCTCCTCCCAATATTCCACAGAGGAATCTCTGGGAGTTGATGTGGTGTCTAGCAAGGGCCACATTCACACCATACATTTAAATCACTACAATACCACTTTAAACAGCCATGGCTCCCCCCCCCCATGAATTCTGGGAGTTGTAGTTTAAGGGTGCTGAGAGTTGCTATGAGATCCCTATTCTCCCCAAGCTGTAATTCCCAAGCTGTAAGTCCCTGAGTTCCCTGGGAAGAGGGATTGATTGCTAAGCCGCTTTGCAAATTGTTGCTCTGGGAGGGGAATCCTAACAATTCTCAGCACCCTTAACAAACTACAGCTTTAAATGTACGGTGTGAAGGTAGCCAAGGACATTATTGGGTGGGGCAAGACCTGGGTTCAAATCCCTGCTCTGCCATGTACTTCAGACCCTCCAAGTGTCTCTACTTTCCAGGGGCAGTCCTGGATTTACAGAAGCTGTCCCAGTTTCTCATTTGATCCCAGAATGTCCCGCTTCTCCTTAGGACGTCCCTATTTTCATCGGATAAATGTTGGAGGGTCTGGTACCTCACCTGGTGATCTTGAGCCAAATGCTTTCTCAACTGAACCTCACAGAGTTATTGTGAGGCTCAAATGGTGGCCAGGGGAAGAGCCATATATATAGCCTTGTTCTCTGTGGATAGATGAAATTGGAAAGTCCTTGGTACTTGTAAAATCCCCTTTTTTTTGCTCCAAAGGTGTTTGCCTTTGTACCAACACACACACACACACACACACACACACACACACACACACACACACACCATTGCATGTTGCTCAAAGCTTTTTGTTCACTTAACCACACGCTGTACACCTTTGGAGTGAAGAAAGACATGACCTTTCAAAATGGATTGGAACTGGTTTTGAAAAACCTATGTTGTTTGCAGGGGTTCAGGTCTGCAACCAGACCACCTCTGCCACGCTTGCAAATGTTCCATCCATCTGTCCTGCAGAGCCTTCAGAAGCTGCCTTGCGCTTATAGCAAGCTGATCGCACTCAATTTCTATTTTTATATATCATGTCTGAAATGTGTCAGCCCTCCTGCTCGGCCCTCTGGGTTTCAGAGTCTTTTGAAACTTAGGAATGCTTTAGCTCACAGATGAACCTCTTTGCACAGCTAAAAGTCCTGTGGCACCAGGGGGGAAAAACTTAAGCAGGTGGTGATGGCACAAAAGAAAATAGATTGTAGACTAGTCGAATCCGCTTTGTCAAATGCTCGCCTTTGGCAGGCAATTTTATATATTTGGGTGTAAAGTTGAGGGGCTATTGTAAGCCGTGAGGTTAAAAGGAAATAACAAAGGTGAAGAGTACAGAATGAGGGCTTGCTGGGATACAGCCAGTGACCCATCTAGTTCAGCATCCTGTGGTGAGCGTGGCCAGAAACAAAAGTGGGTAGAGCAAATAATTTAAATTTTATCCTGCTACCGTAGGCTAGATTTTATGTGTGCACACATCGTCCTCCAGAGAAACAAAATGTATAAAAATGGTTCAGGGACATGGTATGGCCAGGAAAAAGCACTCGATGAAAGCAGGGCATGTTTCTGTGAGAGGTGTGGCCAAGGTGAATGTCCTGAGGGCCAGATAAGAGACGCTTAAAGGTAAAGGGACCCCTGGCCATTAGGTCCAGTCATGGCTGCCTCGGGGGTTGCAGCGCTCATCTCGCTTTACTGGCCAAGGGAGCCGGCGTACAGCTTCTGGGTCATGTGGCCAAAATGACTAAGCCGCTTCTGGTGAACCAGAGCAGCGCACGGAAACACCGTTTACCTTCCTGCTGGAGCGGTACCTATTTATCTACTTGCACTTTGTGCTTTTGAACTGCTAGGTTGGCAGGAGCAGGGACCGAGCAACGGGAGCTCCGTTGCAGGGATTCGAACCGCCGACCTTCTGATCGGCAAGTCCTAGGCTCTGTGGTTTAACTCACAGCGCCACCCGCGTCCCCAAGAGAGGCTTAGAGGGCCGCATTTGGTCCTAGGGCCTAAGATTCCCCACTCTGGTCTTCTTAAAATGAAACATTCTACCTCTGTCCCGCCCTACCCGCCCCCCAAAGAAATTATCCAAATGGCAAATAGGAACAGCTGGAACATTTGGAAAGCCGTCTCCCTTTCTAGCTGCCTGGAACGTCCCTCCTGCCTTCCGCAGATGAGGCCTTCCGCAGATGAGGCCCTCTGAGCTGGAGCTGTTGACCTTCGCTGCCCTGCCCGCTGGGGTTCTTTTGATTAGCTAATTAATTAACTGGCTTTACAAAGGGAGGAAAATTACCCCGGGGAGGGGTGGGGAGAGAAAATTAGCAAAGAGGGCGATGGGTCGGAGGCGAGAGTAAGCTGTGCTTACTGAAATGCCTCTAGGCTGGGTTTCTCCAGAAGAGACGATATATGGACGATATACAACCCCACTTGCCAGTTTCAAATAAGGCAGGCACATTCAACTTCCAAGCGACTGCGATCTACTCCCAGTATAAAAAAACTGGCTTGTTATGACCAAAGTTGTTGAGCTGGGGGGGGCCATTGACCAGGGACAACCCCGCGATGGACCAGTAGATCGCGATCGACCGGTTGGACATGTCTGAAATAAGGCTTTGGTCCTATGGTACCACTTTGAACCGCCATGGCTTCCCCCACTGAATCCCGGGAGCTGCAGTTTGCGTGGGGTACCCAGAGTTGTGAGGTGACCGCTGTCCTCCCAAAGCTACAATTCCCAGAGTTCCCTGGGAAGAGGGGTTGATTGGGTTAACTGTTCCTGGGAACTGTAGTTTCTTGAGGGACCTGAACATTTCCTCTCCCAGAGCTACAATTCCCAGAGTGGTTTAATAATCAATCCTTCTTCTCTGGGGAACTCAGGGAAAGGAAATACGGTGGACTTTGTACAATTTTCAGGACCCATAACAAACGACAGTTTCCAGAGCTGTCGTCTTTGAGGGGAAACCATGACGGTTAAAAGTGTTATCACAGTGCTTTAAATGTTCTTGCTGCTGTTTTATTATTATATGCCTCCCATCTGACTGGGTTGCCCCAGCCATATTTTGTTCCCAACAAAATATTAAGAACGCAATAAAGCACCAACCATGAAAAAACTTCCCTTTACATGTATGGTGTGAATGTGACCTAAGGTAGAGGAATTTGAATTTTCCAGTTATGTGATTGACTCGCCTACTGAAAAGGGTCATTCCGGATGTGCTGCACTGAGTCTGGCTAATCTCAGCGCTCTTTATCCTGGGAGCTTTTACCAAAACTGTTGCTATCTCTGCGTGGGATACTGACAAGTCCAGGTGGCCTAATGAAAGTCAATTTGGTGCTCCTACGCAACAGATCTGCTTCCCAAAACAATTGGACTTCTTGCAAGAACAAAAGTGGCTGGGAAGAATGCACTGGAAAGGTGGGGAAATGCTTGCTTGAGCCAGCTAATGACTCTCCTGCAAATAAATCTGCATGGATTCTCAGTAAACAGTTTGTCATGGTCTCACTTCCCCACAAACTCTGTGCAGGCAAATGCTTGAGAAATAAGGTAATCTGGAAGCCACTTTTCTGGATCTGGGAAACGGTTGTATAGCTCAGTGGGTAGAGCATCTGCTTTGCATGCAGAAGGCTGCAATTTCAATCATCAACTTCTCCAGGTAGTGTTCAGAAAGTCTCCTGCTGAGGTCGTAGAGTTGCTGTATTCTGAAGAGCAAAAAAAGAAGACGACACTTTTATGGCCATTCAAGCCAAATAAATTCAACTTGTCCCAAATTTTAGCCCTCAGTTTCTCATTCTTCAAATCTTAAATCCAGTCCTCCATATCCCACAGCAATTTATTTTTTAATTGTCATTAAAATTCATCTGCAGTTAGTGCAAATTTCTCCCAATAAACACATGTAGTTTATACTAACTTGAGAAAGCAATTTCCCCAAATTTGCATTCGTATATGTTGCTTTCACTAGGAAATTCCCCAATATATGCATTTCTCTTAATGTTGTTTGTTTGGAGAACTGCGTCGTGAAATTCGGATAAGTGCCAATTTCGAGGGACTGCTGTGTTTTCGCTTCTGGAAGGAAGGAGCAAATTTAATAGATCCTGTTTTAAAGGCATACTGAATTAAAATGTCTCCTTCAACCCTCCTCCTGCCTCAAACTACTGTGTAGAGGGCTGTTGCGGTTAGTCTGTGCAGACATAGTATGGAGGTAGATGAACCAAGGGCTCAACTCAGCATAATACAGTGTATCTCCCTATGTTCCAGATCTCAGTCAAGATCAAACTGCAGCCTCTATCTTTGTTACATCCAAAAACACCTAGATTGCATCATCCTTCGCTGGGAGGTGGGGATAAGTGTTTTGTTTCCCTGCTATTCAAAAGGCAGGCTATTGAGAACAGTCAGCCAATCCCCCTAACAAAAAACGTTTATGTGCTTGGCAACTGTGCTAGGATGATTAAGTCCGCAACAATATTCCTGGCTCCATCAAACCCTCTTCTACAACACAGTTCCAATCTTATGGCAAGTTATTATATGTACCGTATTTTTCACTCTAAAAGACGCACCAGACCACAAGATGCACCTAGTTTTTGGAGGGGGAAAACGAGAAAAAAAATATTCTGAATCTCAGAAGCCAGAACAGCAAGAGGGATCGCTGTGCAGTGAAAGCAGCAATCTCTCTTGCTGTTCTGGCTTCTGTGATAGCTGCGCAGCCTGCATTCACTCCATAAGACGCACACACATTTCCCCTTACTTTTTAGGAGGGAAAAAATACAGTACTTGTAATTATCATGCTTCATCCAATTCCCATTTTCCGCAAAGTTTACGTATATATGATGCAAGGTCTGAAGAAAGTAGCTGTTTCTTTTCTTCCTGTATCTATTTATTTTTGCTTTCTCCCATAAAACTAGAATTCAGGGATTCTTTCCCTGAATTCAGTCAAATAAAATAATGGAGGAGAGGTTTTTTAATAATTATATTTGTATTCCCTGCTCCCCTTCATCCAAGGAGCCCCAGCAAGGCTTCATGATCCACACCATACATTTAAAGCACGCTATTTCCCCCAAATAATACTGGGAACTGCAGTTTACCCCTCATTGAGCTGCCATCGGTGGCACCTATAACAAACTACAGTTCCCAGAATTCTTTGAGGGTGGGAAAAGGCACTTTAAAGCAGGCAGCCTAACATTTTCCATTATTAGCTAAATAAAGCCTCCAGGTTCAGAGGCAGTATACATTTGAATACTGAACGAGATGGAAAAAACGTCATGACCCAGTATCAGGCTGCATCCCACGTCATTTTAACCTGCACATCTCACAATAAATAAGGTGTAGCTGGAAAATATGACACAGAAAATATGACAAAAGATCCTGCCCCCTCTCTGTTCCACAGTCACAGCTGTGCAGGTGTCCTGCTGTCTATATTTTCCAGGCCCCAGGCAACTGCTCCCTGTGTGTTGCAAGCAGTGATTGGAAAGCACAGCTGGGTGAAGGCCGGCCGGCCGGCGTCTCCTGTACCAAGATGGCAGCCCTTCCGTCAACAGCACGGCAGAGTCAAGAGAGGTTGCGATTGGAATTGCTCAGTTTTCTAGAAAAGGATGAGGAAGAGTTCCAAGGGCCAGAGAGAGAGGTGTCTGGGGGCCGTATTTGCATAACCTCCAACATTTCTTCGATGAAAATTGGGACATGCTATTCCATGATGATGATGATGATGATGATAATTTTATTATTTATACCTCACCGCTCTGATTGGATTGCCCCAGCCACTCCGGGCAGCTTCCAACTGATATGAAAACATAATAAAACATTAATACAGTGGTACCTCGGGTTAAGAACTTAATTTGTTCTGGAGGTCCGTTCTTAACCTGAAACTGTTCTTAACCTGAGGTACCACTTTAGCTAATGGGACCTCCTGCTGCTGCTGTGCCGCTGCCATGCAATTTCTGTTCTCATTCTGAAGCAAAGTTCTTATTTCTGGGTTAGTGGAGTCTGTAACCTGAAGCGTCTATAACCTGAGGTACCACTGTATATATGTATTTTAATAACTTCCCTATACAGGGCTGTCTTCAGATGTCTTCTAATGGTTGTATAGTTACTGATCTCCTTGGCTCGGAGGGTCGCATAACTCCACAGCCTCCAACATTTCTCCGATGAAAAATAGGGACGTCCTAAGGGAAAGCGGGACATTCAGGGATCAGATCAGCGACTGGGATGACTTCTGTAAATCTCTGGAAAATAGGGACACTTGCAGGGACTGCATTTGGCCCACCCTGAAGTTCTAGCGCTATGAGATGGAGCGCAATATCTCTCTCCACTCACACAGACGGATGATGTCACAAACCTCTGCCATGTTCCTCCTCGGCTGCCTTCCTCCCTCACCACCAAAAGAAAACAAGGAGCCCAAATGTTTGACTTGTTCTTTGTGTACAAAATGTTGTCATTGCTGCTTCTCAAGCCTGTAGACTTTTTGGGTTCCCACAGTGCGCCGGCTCTGAGCCAGGTCAGTGTCAGCACTGGTCTAACCGGCACGGCAATTATAATGTCATGGCATAAGTAGCAACTAGATGAGCATGACAGACGCGGAGGAATGAGTGTGGCGGTTAGGCTGACTTGGACAATCAGGCAGTTTACAGAACACCTAAGTATTTTTATGGAATAAACCTACTAGACATTTGTCACCTAAAGGTCTCCATGCAGCTTACATGAAAGAAAAATACAGGCCCATACATAATACCGTGATGACATATGCTTCAACATTTTCCCAATGAAAATAGGGACATCCAAAGGAAAAGGGACGCGGGTGGCGCTGTGGGTTAAACCACAGAGCCTAGGACTTGCTGATCAGAAGGCTGGTGGTTCGAATCCCCGTGACAGGGTGAGCTCCCGTTGCTCGGTCCCTGCTCCTGCCAACCTAGCAGTTTGAAAGCACGTCAAAAGTGCAAGTACCGTATTTTTTGCTGTATAAGACTCACTTTTTCCCTCCTAAAAAGTAAGGGGAAATGTGTGTGCGTCTTATGGAGCGAATGCAGGCTGCGCAGCTATCCCAGAAGCCAGAACAGCAAGAGGGATTGCTGCTTTCACTGCGCAGCGATCCCTCTTGCTGTTCTGGCTTCTGAGATTCAGAATATTTTTTTTCTTGTTTCCCTCCTCCAAAAACTAGGTGCGTCTTGTGGTCTGGTGCGTCTTATAGAGCGAAAAATACGGTAGATAAATAGGTACTGCTCCGACGGGAAGGTAAACGGCGATTCCGTGCGCTGCTCTGGTTCGCCGGAAGCAGTTTATTCATGCTGGCCACATGACCCAGAAGCTGTACACCGGCTCCCTCAGCCAGTAAAGCAAGATGAGCACCGCAACCCCAGAGTTGGCCACGACTGGACCTAACGGTCAGGGGTCCCTTTATCTTTACCTTTAAGGAAAAATGGGACATTCCGGGATCAAATCAGTAACCTGGAAAATAGGGTCTGTAAGGGGGGGGATAGCTGGGAGAATAATACAGTGGTACCTCAGGTTAAGTACTTAATTCGTTCCGGAGGTCCATACTTAACCTGAAGCTGTTCTTAACCTGAAGCACCACTTTAGCTAATGGGGCCTCCTGCTGCCGCCGCACCTCCGGAGCACAATTTCTGTTCTCATCCTGAAGCAAAGTTCTTAACCTGAAGCACTATTTCTGGGTTAGTGGGGTCTGTAACCTGAAGCATATGTAACCTGAAGCGTATGTAACCTGAGGCACCACTGTACGTTAATATTTCATGTAACATGCAACGTATTGAAAAACGAAAACCCTATAAGCAGTAACCAAGAACATTAGTGAAACTCAAAGACTAGACAAAGCAATATTCCAACCCACGAAACCTCAACCCCTTTGCGAGTCCAAAAACCAAATCACCTCGACCCAACAATTCCCAACCCCTCTTAACCTTCCCACCCCACCTAGAAGACTGGCGTCAGGCTAGCTGCCGCAGATCAGCAGTGGGTGGGCCAAGGGTCCATGCCCCTCAGCTGTCCCGTTTTAAACGGGACATCCCAGATTTACAGAAGCCATCCCAGCTTCTGCTTGGATCCCAGAACGTCCCATTTTTCAGTGCGGTGCCAATGGCGCAGCTACTCAGCCAGATATTCACCTGGATTTAAATTTCCTTTGTTCACCTTTTAGTTTGGTAGGTAATGGTTAATCATCGTAAAACCATAATAAAATCAAGTTTCCTTGGTGGCATGTTTTTATATTTGCCTTGCAACATTAGGTTCTTGGCTTGCTTTGCAGTGATCATTCTCAGAATTGGGATAGCCTTGTTAAAAAGCAGGACACACACACTATATAAAAGAATATAAGCCTGCCTCGCTACCCCTCCTCTCCCCCCTCTTCTTCCCCAACCTTGTACTGTACTCAGCATAATGTCTCACAACAAATGTAACTGATTTGTAAGGAAGACTGTGCAACCTGAAAAAAGAGAGACAAGGCGTGTGCTTTTGTAAACCAAGAAAGTCTTTCATTAAAATAAATAACAACAACCAGGATGCACACCTGCCTTTTGTCATACTGAGCAATGGGTACATTTTTTAAGAAATCAGCAAGATATTTCCCCTTAATACTTTGTTATCAGTGGAAAGCTGAATAGATTCTGGGGTTGCTACAGGCCACACTGAACCATAACTAACCCCCTGGGGACCACATGTCAAACTGGGTTTAGCCAGAGTTTTCATCCTCCTCAGATTTCGGGTTGGGATCACAAAAAGCTTCTCATGTCACAGATGAGACCTACGAGAGAGGTGATTTTAAAAATGCATATTACAGTGGTGCCTTGGTTCTCAAACGCCTTGGTACTCAAACAACTTGGAACCCAAACACTGCAAACTTGGAAGTCAGTGTTCTGGTTTGCGAACTTTTTTCGGAAGTCAAATGTGCTCCGTTTTGAGTGTTACGCTTCCGATTTGAGTGCCACACTTCTGTTTTGAGTGTTACGCTGAGGTCTGTCTGTTTTTCCTATTTATTTTGCATTCTGTGGCTCTTTTTTGTGTGTGACTGTGTGGAATCCCTTTTCAGCTACTGATTGTTTGATTGTGTGACTGCAGTACATTGTTTATTGCTTTCATTTTATGGATCCATGGTCTCGTTAGATAGTAAAATTCATGTTAAATTGCTGTTTTAGGGGTTGTTTTTAAAAGTCTGGAACAGATTGATCCGTTTTGCATTACTTTCTATGGGAAAGCGCGCCTTGGTTTTGGAACGCTTTGGTTTTGGAATGGACTTCTGGAACGGATTAAGTTTGAGAACCAAGGTCCCACTGTACTTATTCTTCAAAATAAAATGAGGATGATCCTCAGCCTCTACGTGGGTTGTAGAACGTGTAAAGTTTGTGGGAAATTGGGGCTCCGGAGTTATTTTCTCTACAAGCGAAGATGAAAGCGTTTGAGACTACTTTTTTGTCTGGGGAAAACTCCGACTACGGGGAACACCTTGATTGAGGTTTAAGAAAAGGATGTCTGGTGTGGAGGAAGTGCACTGAGAAGTGAGTGAGAATTCCTCTCTCTCTCATCAAACCAGA
Source organism: Podarcis cretensis (assembly GCF_951804945.1). Classification (NCBI taxonomy): domain Eukaryota; kingdom Metazoa; phylum Chordata; class Lepidosauria; order Squamata; family Lacertidae; genus Podarcis; species Podarcis cretensis. Next base: position 10,594,891 of record NC_137186.1, read on the forward strand.
TGAAACTCAGCTCAGGAGAGTCGGGCAAGATAAGCGAAAAGGGGGGGGGGAGAGAAAGCCTTCTTCACACAATGCATAATTAACGTGGAATTTGTTTCAACAAGGTGTGGCGATGGAAAACAGGCTCGGATGCCTTATGAAAGTGGATCTGACAATTTAGGGAGGTGGAGAGAGATGGAGGGTGCTAGGAAAACTCAGCAGAGCCTCCATGTCTAGGGCAGACTACCAGATGGCTGAGAGGGGTGGGCATGCGCAGGAAAGGCAAATTGCGCCTCCTGGTTTTGTGGGCTTTCCCAGAGGCGCCTGGTCTCCTCTCTGCACTCATTGGCCTGTGTTCACTGTTAGTAAGAAGGATATTATCCATAGATAGCTCAGTTAGAAGAGCATGAGACTCTTAACCTCAGGGTTGTGGGTTCGAGTCTGGCATTGGGCAAAAGATTATTGTGTGGCAGGGGGCTGGACTAGATGACTCTCGTGGTGCCTTACAATTCTACGAACTTGAAACTTTTCAAACCCCTACCTCCTGCCGCCGTGGATCAGCATAGCTATCTGAAATCCCACCCACCCAGGCCTTGTATTTTGGGGTGGGGGGTGTTGAATAAAAGGAACATATCAACACAGCTAGTTCCCTTTGGTGGCTGTCAATTACATCCCCCAAGAATTTTCAAAAGCGTTTGCTTCAAATGAGGCCTTTTAAAAATATATTTAAAAAAACACCCCAGAATGCACATTATTTTTCATAATGCATGTTATCATAACTTTGAACAGTTTTTGACGCCTCAGCCAGCCGTTCCCAAACGCTAAATTATTCAGACCTTCAAAATTCATTAGCACAGCGACAAGGTTGTGAGATTTTGTTCGCAGGTAAGTGAGGCGCCGCTTGTTGCGGTGGGCGGAAGGGAAGAGACGAGGCGCTTTGCCACTAATTCAGGTTTTTAAAATTAGGTAAGATTTCAGGGCAGGGTGAGGAGAGAGGGTGTGTGCATTTCCCCCCCCTCTGATGATAATTTCCAGGGGGAAAGAGAGGGGTGTTTTTCCTCCCTCTGATGATAATTTCCAAGGAAAGGCCAAACAGAATGATCCTGGGGAGCAGTAGCTCCCCCCCCCCCGTGAAGAAAGCTTACAAAATATGTGGCTTTTAAAAAGGTCGTCTCAGCAGCATCAGTATTTCGCAAGAGAGATGTCAAGCACGTGCCTGGAAATTTAGGTTTGTGCAATTAAAGTGGATTAATGTTTGCAGCCGGCCCAGCACAACAAATCCACTTTTAAAAAACAACAACACTTTTTTGTGGTTAGGGAAGGTAATGGGAAAGAAGCTGAGACACAAGCAAAATTGGATGAAGTCTCGCGGTCTTATGCCCTCCCTGCAAACAAATCAGAACAAATCCTAAAAAAAAAAAAGACCAGGCAATAGGCCACATTCACGCCATATATTTAAAGCACTATTGTGCCACTTTAAACAGTTTCTCATCAACGTTTCCCGGAAACTGTAGTTTGTTAAGGGTGTTGCAAGTTGTGAGGAGACTGCCCTATTCCCCGCACAGAGATGCAATTCCCAGAATTCCCCTGAGAAGAGACATTGATTGTTAAATCACTCTGGGAATTGTAGTTTTGGGAGGTGAACAGGGGGTCTCCAAACAGGTCTCTGCACCCTTAACAAACTACAGTTCTCAAGATTCTTTGGGAGAAACCATGACTGCTAAGGGTGCGGAGACTTGTTAGAAGATCCTTATTCAACACCCCCCCAAAAAAATATACACTTCCCAAAGGGGTTTAACAATCAAGCCCTTTTCTCAGGCAGCTCTGAAAATTGTTAGCTCTGTGAGGGGAATAGGAACCACCTAGTAACTCTCAGCAACTACATCAAATTGCAGCTCCCAGAATCCTTTGGGGGAAGCCATGATGGTTTAATGTGCTCTCACACCAGACGCTCAAAGCATAATGCACCCACCCTGAAGAAGAATTATGGAAACTGTAGTTTGTTATGGGTGCAGGGAATTATAGCTCTGTGGGGGGGGGGGCAAACTACAGTTCCCATGATCATTTGAGGGGACAGTGGCAAAGCCCAAATTTCAAAGGGTGGCTGTGTTTGTTGATTCAGAAAGTGCAAATCAAAAAAGCCTACCTCTAAATGCAAAATGAATCTAATTTATCCCTCACCTCAGCTGACCACTGTTGGAAACTGGATCCTGGGTTAGGTGGAACATTTGGTCCGATATATCCAGGCAACCTGCTTGCTGTTGTGCCAGGCAAATTAAAGCTTGGCTTGCAACGCCAGTATACAAATTTGGCACAGGGTGTACGCAACATGAAGCGAAAAGGCGCTGTGTGCCTTTGAAACAGGCGCAGGTGGGAGAGAAAGGAATGTCCTTTGATCCTACCTTTGTTCCCAGAGGCCCTTTGAGTTCCTTGCCAAAACTTCACTTTTAACTTCCCACTGCTGGGATCACCGCAGGGAATTGTTTTCATGTTCCATGGAAGGCAGAACTGTCACGAGGAGACCTACACGGCAGGGCTGCTAGTAAGATCTTTGGAAGATTCAGGGTCACAAGACCAGGACACAAATTTGCAAAACATTTAAAGATGCTAATCCCCCATTTATATTTATATTATTTATATTATTTATATTATTTATATTATTTATATTATTTATATTATTTATATTTGGGTGTGTGGGTGTGTGTAGGTAGGTAGGTATACCTACATTTTAGGGGGAAATTTGTCTGCCTTGGTAAACCTGGGCATCTCTTAAAATACCGTCATCAACTTTTGCATGGTATTTCCTGAGATCAAGGCACAACTTTTCATCTACGTTTAGATGCAAACGGATGCTGTTTTGAATCAATATGGTCGGCTGAATCTTTCAGATTGGACTGATTTTAACCCCTGATTTCAAAACTGCACTGATTCCCCCTCCCCCGCCCCACCCCAGTTTCTTAGAATTCCCAAGCCATGGTGAGTATGCGGCTGCTAGTTCTATACACAGAATACAGTGTGTGTGTTTGTGTGTGTGTATTATATTTATCATAGGATGTGTGGGGTGTTAGGGGAAGGGTAGTACCTCGGGGGGGACGGGACACTGAGGAGGAGTTTTATGCTCCAAAGCGAAGCCTTTAGGAAGATTGCAATCAAACGGTTCTTCCTTTTCAAGAGAACGGGGTGAAAGTTATTTTACAGCTCGGACATAAGACTACCAGGTTGATGGACTAAATGGAATGGGCAGTAAGGACTAACATAACCCGAGACCAGGAAAAAGGGACGTTGGATGAAAATTGGAAAGTCTATAAAGAAAATTTTTTTATTTGGGGAATTAGTGTAAAATTAATGAATATTAGGGAAAATGTTGGAATGAAACTGTCTGGCTTTAGTAGAAATGATATAAGGAGTTATGTATAAATAAGCATTAAGTTTTAAGTTTCAAGGTGTTTTACAGCAAGATAAGGTTAAACAAAGTAACGCAAATTCTTAGTAGAATTCTTATAGAATAAGGTAAAATTGGATTATGAATAGGTGAGAATGTAAAGTTACAATATATTAAGATAAATTATTAAGATAAAAGCAAAAATGGAAAGGATTTGCTGAAACTGCTAATTGAACTAGAATACAAAAAAGGGAGGTGTGAGGAGGTCAGGGAAACAAGTAAATGAAAGACAAGACATGGAAAGATGGAAATGTTTTTAATTGTTTTTATTTTTCTGTATTTTGTATTTTTCTTATTTTCTTTTTCTTTTTCTTTTTTGTAACATTTTTGAAACTTTAATAAATATTATTAAAAAAAAGAAAGAAAGTTATTTTACAGACAATGGAACTCTCAAGGAAAACACAACTTCTGAAATAAGATATTGGAGCGCTCCAAATCATTTGCCCATGAACATGCACGGGTAAACTAGTAGATCTGGCTCAAAGGCCACACATGGAGATCTGCATGCATCACAGCAATGCCTCCCTAGTTGCGATTATTGCATAATTAGAAGGTTATTGCGCAGCCTTAGAAGGCTGTATAATCTTCGAAGGGGGTGTCGCTGCGATTATCCCAAAGGGACCCCGTTTTTATGAATTTGCCACTACACAACTGGGCACATCTTTTCCCTAGCAGCTGGCATTTGGAGGTAGACTCCCACCGGGCATGGAGGTTCTACTTAGCTAGCACAACTTATTAGCTTTGCGGTGTGCGGCGGCGATTAAGAAAAAGAAAAAAAAACTGCCAGTGGGGAACACACCTTTGATGATAATATTAATCTGCAGCAAGATTATGAGTGGTGGAGAAAGTGAGTGGGAATATTTTCCCTTACCTCATTTTCCAAACAGCAGGGAACACCCATCCCTAAAGAGAGGCTGCAGGTTTAAGATCACAGTGTAGAGAAGAGAATCGATTGCCTTGATTATGGAAGGTGTATTATGTGCTTTTATATGAGGGGGAGATGCAGCATGTGGGGTTGGTAGCCAGCTAGGCCCTACTCAGAGTAGACCTGTTGACATTCACGGACCTAAGCTAGTTGTTTCCATTCATTCTGATGGTCTTACTCTGAGTAGGACTGGCACTGCATAGCTAGAAGTCTTTATTCCCAAAACCAATAGCTTTGCCTGCAAATGTCCATTGGCCTGATCCGGAAGTCCTCCTCAGGGAAAGGGTTTTTCTGGTCCTCACAAAAACAAGGGCAGTTTAAGCTGTCTGCAAGGACAGATTCCCCTCTTTCCATAGTGCTGCAACAGCTTTCGTGTGCCAAAAGCTTAAGAAATAGTTGCATCATCACGTGCTTCAGTCTCCTCTAGCGTCGCCCAATTAACTCCAAAGCATTTCACAGCCCGGAAGCAATCTACTGAGGCTAGGCTGGTGGTTCTGTCGTCGAGCTGCAAGAGCAGAAAAGGGATATGGATACCGACTGCATGTGTGCTGAGGCAAAGAGGTGAAGAGAAGTAAAATCAGAATTGCTTGGGTGAGCCCCTCTGTACGTCAGTCCAGGCCAGACTTTGGTCACAGTCACATCTTGATTTAAAGCAATATCATACCACATTTAAAGTACAATCATACCACTTTTGTAAAAAAGGCATTGTTTCTCCCCAAAGTCTCCTGGGAACTGTAGTTTGAGGGTGCTGAGAGTTGTTAGGAGAGCCCGCTATTCCCCTTGGAGAGCTACAATTCCCAGAGTTCCCTGAGAAAAGGGATTGATTTGTACGCGTCTCTGAGAATTGTAGCTCTGTGGGGGGGGGGAGTTCTCAGCTCCCTCAAGAAACTACAGTTCCCAGGATTATTGAAGTGGGGGGGGGGAGGCACGACTGTTTTAATATATAGTGAAGTAATATAGTGCAGATGATGGCCTAAGCTAACACTCCATTGGAATGAATGGGTCTAACTTAGGTCCTGTCCATTATTATGAATGGGTTTCCTCTGAGAAGAACAGACACTTGTACTCTTTGACAACAAACAACCCTGGCTTGTCTCCAACTAGATTCTACTAAAAACAGACTTGTTAAAATGTACGGACCTAAGTAAGCCATGTTGTTTCACTTCAAGGGGGTCTACTCTGAGCAGCAAAACAGTCAACCGCTCTTCCCAGGGCATTCTGGGAATCGTTATCTTTGCTTTGAGAAAGAAAACAACATGGGAGCCGAAGGAGAAAGCAAACACATATTTATAAAGATGTGTGCAGTCGGGAGGGCTCTGCCCATCCAAACTACACCCCAGGAAGTTTAGCTTTTACCAAATATATAATTAGCTTGTGGTACTCTGGGCCGTGGGGTTATTCAGAGGGTAAAAGCATATGGGTTGTGTTTTTGTTTTTAAACGGGAAGGGAAAAGTGGCGACAGCGAGGAGCAGAGGGGCGGATGAAATAGTCTGGCGGGGTCATTTCAGGCCACAAGCTTTGATTGATACAGTGGTACCTCGGTTTAAGAACAGCCCTGTTTACGAACTATTCGGTTTACGAACTTTGCAAAACTGGAAGTAGCGTCCCGGTTTGCAAACTTTACCAGCAATGACAAACCTAGGCAGCATCTTAAAAAGCAGAGACATCACCTTGCCAACAAAGGCCAATATACTTAAAGCTATGGTTTTCCCAGTAGTGATGTATGGAAGTGAGAGCTGGACCATAAAGAAGGCTGATCGCCGAAGAATGGATGCTTTTGAATTATGGTGCTGGGGGAGACTCTTGAGAGTCCCATGGACTGCAAGAAGATCAAACCGATCCATTCTCAAGGAAATCAGCCCTGAGTGCTGACTGGAAGGACAGATCCTGAAGCTGAGGCTCCAATACTTTGGCCACCTAGAATCATAGAATCATAGAATCATAGAGTTGGAAGAGACCACAAGGGCCATCGAGTCCAACCCCCTGCCAAGCAGGAAACACCATCAGAGCACTCCTGACATATGGTTGTCAAGCCTCTGCTTAAAGACCTCCAAAGAAGGAGACTCCACCACACTCCTTGGCAGCAAATTCCACTGTCGAACAGCTCTTACTGTCAGGAAGTTCTTCCTAATGTTTAGGTGGAATCTTCTTTCTTGTAGTTTGGATCCATTGCTCCATGTCCGCTTCTCTGGAGCAGCAGAAAACAACCTTTCTCCCTCCTCTATGTGACATCCTTTTATATATTTGAAGATGGCTATCATATCACCCCTTAACCTCCTCTTCTCCAGGCTAAACATGCCCAGCTCCCTTAGCCGTTCCTCATAAGGCATCGTTTCCAGGCCTTTGACCATTTTGGTTGCCCTCCTCTGGACACGTTCCAGTTTGTCAGTGTCCTTCTTGAACTGTGGTGCCCAGAACTGGACACAGTACTCCAGGTGAGGTCTGACCAGAGCAGAATACAGTGGCACTATTACTTCCCTTGATCTAGATGCTATACTCCTATTGATGCAGCCCAGAATTGCATTGGCTTTTTTAGCTGCCGTGTCACACTGTTGGCTCATGTCAAATTTGTGGTCAACCAAGACTCCTAGATCCTCATGAGAAGAGAAGACTCCCTGGAAAAGACCCTGATGTTGGGAAAGATGGAGGGCACAAGGAGAAGGGGACGACAGAGGACGAGATGGTTGGACAGTGTTCTTGAAGCTATGAACAAACTGCGGGAAGCAGTGGAAGACAGGAGTGCCTGGCGTGCTCTGGTCCATGGGGTCATGAAGAGTTGGACACGACTAAACGACTAAACAACAACAACAACAATGAACAGAAACGGAACAGTGGAAGGGCACCAGCGACGGGAGGCCTCATTAGGGAAAGCACACCTCATTTTAAGAACGGTTTCGGTTTAAGAACGGACTTCCAGAACGGATTAAGTTTGTAAACCGAGGTACCACTGTAGATTAATCAACGGAAGCTTTTTCATTGGTTTTGAACCAGGGGCATTTTTTTTTTTTTTTTTTTGCCTATCTGAATAGATTACCCTGAGGCTTTGGGACCTAATTTTTTTGGGCGGGGGGCTCTAGTGACTCACGTTCCCCATGGGGAACTTCCTAAAATGGCCGATCCCAGCAGGACTCACTGTCGGCGATGACAGTGAGTCCCGCTTGCAAAGGAAATTCCAGTAGCTGCCTTTAAGCTCCTGTTGTTCCTTCATACTTACCAGCTCCACGCCTGACATCGCAGATTATGTCAGGTGTGGGGAAAGTGGGGGTGAACCAAAAAAAACCAGCCCCACAGGCTCCATAGGGATCCAGTGGGCCAGAGGCAACCAGCCCCTGTCCGCTACATCTCCCTGAGAACAAGAGTATATCTCCAAAAACAACTCTTTGGCCATGTTGTTGTTGTTTAGTCATTTAGTCGTGTCCGCCTCTTCGTGACCCCATGGACCAGAGCATGCCAGACACTCCTGTCTTCCACTGCCTCCCGCAGTTTGGTCAAACTCATGCTGGTAGCTTCGAGAACACTGTCCAACCATCTCGTCTTCTGTCATCCCCTTCTCCTTGTGCCATCCATCTTTCCCAGCATCAGGGTCTTTTCCAGGGAGTCTTCTCTTCTCATGAGGTGGCCAAAGTATTGGTGCCTCAGCTTCAGGATCTGTCCTTCTAGTGAGCACTCAGGGCTGATTTCCTTCAGAATGGAGAGGTTTGATCTTCTTGCAGTCCATGGGACTCTCAAGAGTCTCCTTCAGCACCATAATTCAAAAGCATCCATTCTTCGGCGATCAGCCTTCTTGATGGTCCAGCTCTCACTTCCATACATCACTACTGGGAAAACTATAGCTTGAACTATACGGACCTTTGTTGGCAAGGTGATGTCTCTGCTTTTTAAGCTGCTGTCTAGGTTTGTCATTGCTTTCTCCCAAGAAGCAGGCGTCTTTTAATTTCGTGACTGCAGTGACTGCAGTGATCTGCAGTGATCATGGAAAGAAAGTGAAATCTCTCACTGCCTCCATTTCTTCCCCTTCTTTGGCCATATCCACACACTTTTAAAAAGCTAAGATACCACTTATGGCTTCTCTCTCCCCCACCCCAATAATTCTGGGAATGGCAGTTTTCTAAAAGAGCTGAGAATTTTTAGGAGAACCCTGCCCCCCTGAGCTAAAATTCCCACAATGGCCTAACAATCAACCCCTTCCCAATTTGCGAATTGCAGCGCCTTCGGTGGAATAGAAGGGGTCTCCTAACAGCTCTTAGAACCCTTTCATATGAAGTGGCCTTTAGGGTGCAATCCAATTCATACTTACCTGGGAGGGAGAATCTGTCCATTTCATTTTCTCTCAGCTTCTCATGTCTCCAAGCTTCAATTCATTTCCTCACATCTCCAAAGCACTTTGCAATTTATTTATTTATTTTTTAAAAAATCCTCACCAGTATTTTAGTTTGGGATTCTCCTAAAGATGCACGTTTTTGGAAACAAGTTTGTCTAACAGACACATTTTTTGCAAAAGGCATTTTCCCAAATATAAAGCATTTTTGGTATGTTAGCGTTGCTAATGGATATTGTACACTCTCTACCCTGTGAGATTCACTTCTGTACACATTACTAGGCTACAAAACAGCCTTGCAAAATTCAGAGCATTGCAGATTTCATCAGACATCTCTGTGTTTTGGTTCGTGCATTGATTTAGAAAGTGCAGATTAGGTTAGTTTGTCTGGAACCCAATTTCTTCCCCATCCCTACCTGGGAGCGGACATCATTCAACCAATTGGGCCTTACTTCTGAGTAAATGCACGTATAATGGCATTGTGGGTCCAGGATTGCTTATTCCATAAAGAAGCTCATTTGTTTCTAAGGGATCACAAGGTTTTTTTAACATCTCCACCCCCATCATTCTACCCGGACACTGAGGTCCAGCACCGAGGGCCTTCTGGCGGTTCCCTCACTGCGAGAAGCCAAGTTACAGGGAACCAGGCAGAGGGCCTTCTCAGTAGTGGCACCCTCCCTGTGGAACGCCCTCCCACCAGATGTCAAAGAGAACAACAACTACCAGACTTTGAGAAGACATCTGAAGGCAGCCCTGTTTAGGGAAGCTTTTAATGTTTGATGCATTACAGTATTTTAATATTTTTTTGGAAGCCGCCCAGAGTGGCTGGGGAAGCCCAGCCAGATGGGTGGGGTATAAATAATAAATTATTATTATTATTATTATTATTATTATTATTATTATCACTGCTGAGGTTTGGGCTACATTCACCATTCCCTCTATATCTGGCGTTTCATGGTTAGCGCTTTTCCATATGTAGCCAAAATGGCGCTGTCCAGGCAAGGTTGGAGGAAGGTTCCCAGAAACACAGCAAATATTCCCCCTTCCCCAACATTAAGAAGGGGACAGAAACCCCAAAACAGCCCAGTGAGGAATGAGCAGGCTCAGTGTCTGTCATGCAATGCTGACAGACTGCTGGAAATTGGGGTGGAGAGGGGGAAAAGTAGGGCGGAATGGAGTATCGTAGAGAAGGGCAGGACTGGTTGGCCGGCACCTGCACTGCAACGTTTGGTTGCAGATCCCACTCGCATTCACTAAACAGAACTGCTGAATGGATGGATCGGACCGTCCATAAGCGAAAGATAAAACAGCCTAAGCGTTTTGGAATGGGTCGACAGAAACAGGAGACGGAGAATCAATCTGTCCTTCCATCGCATCAAAGCCATTTCTGCCACGAACTGGGAGTGGACGGCAGTGGGCTAATTTTGGCTCCCCTGCCCTCTCCCAGTCGCCCCAATTCCTGACGGCTTCTCCGCCAAGCATCTCGTAATGAGCAGTGTGAAGAGACAGGATGCCAGACTGGAAAGACCAGAGGACAAGCCCTGGCTGGAAGTGACTCTACCTTGCGACTATGTCGCTGCGTGACTCGAACGCAGAACCTGTCAGGCTCAACCTCAACGGCCCTAAGCTCAGGCAAGTCACTTTCTCTCTGCCTGTTTCTCAACTGTCAAACGGGGCTCACAACATACCTAAGCCTGGAATGCTGTTTGCTGTCACCCAGGTGTCATTCAAAAGCTCGTGTGTGTTAATTTCATATAAGTTGCTTACAGATTGGAGTGAAGGCTTCCCTTTTATAAAGCTAGGTGCTATATACTAATGCAGGCTCTGAGGACGTACAGAGTGATTTTCTCATCCCAAATCGCCCATACACTTTGAGTAAGAGGATCGAAAGATGAGATCTTGTGTCAAGTCTATGGTCTAACCTCTGGCTGTTTTGGGACTACAACTCCCATCATCCCTAGCTAACAGGACCAGTGGTCAGGGATGATGGGAGTTGTAGTCCCAAAACATCTGGAGGGCCGAGTTTGCCTATGCCTGGCCTAACACCTGCTCCAGCAGTTGGGGTAATCATATAATAAAAGTCCATTTTAATATTGCTGATTGCCTTGGAATCTTACAATTTTGAGCTAAGGCATATAATATCTATGCATAGTAAGTTTTATTTTTGAAACTACAGTATTAAAATATTACCATCTTTGCAGAATGACTATAGCGCAAGGAATCCTGGTTACATAATAAATGCATATGAAAAAGGAAACTTGTGACTTCAAGTCATTTTTGTGGACAGATGGGTTTTATTTTGCTGCTGGTAAGCAGCAGACACCTGACTGGCTCTTTTGTCTTTCCTTTCTCTATACTTTTTCGACGCAGCTGTTCTGTGCTCATAATTTATTTTCCAGCTCCAATATCGAGTGCAGTCGATTCGCAATCTCCATTGCTTAGCGTAGCCGATCCTAGCAGGCGTCTTCAAAATGGGATCTTGATGATTATTTGGTACATCTTTCATACAGTGTAATAGAAATATCGACGGGCCTAAAGATAATTCTAGTCCAGGGAGCACCACGTTATGCCCAAAATAATCTGGACAGTTAAAGACTGTAGGCTCCTTGCGGGCAGGGACCTGCGGCCTGGGTGTTACTGTGTACACTGAATATGCTGCATTGAATCAAAGGGCCATAGCTCAGGGGGACCAATAATCTGATTCTGTATAAGGAAGCCTTCTAGGTTCCTATGTATATACAGTTGTTGTTGTTGTTGTTTAGTCGTTTAGTCGTGTCCGCCTCTTCGTGACCCCCTAGACCAGAGCATGCCAGGCACTTCTGTCTTCCACTGCCTCCCGCAGTTTGGTCAAACTCATGCTGGTAGCTTCGAGAACACTGTCCAACCATCTCATCCTCTGTCGCCCCCTTCTCCTTGTGCCCTCCATCTTTCCCAACATCAGGGTCTTCTCCAGGGAGTCTTCTCTTCTCATGAGGTGGCCAAAGTATTGGTGCCTCAGCTTCAGGATCTGTCCTTCCAGTGAGCACTCAGGGCTGATTTCCTTAAGAATGGAGAGGTTTGATCTTCTTGCAGTCCATGGGACTCTCAAGAGTCTCCTCCAGCACCATAATTCAAAAGCATCAGTTCTTCGGGGATCATCCTTCTTTATGGTCCAGCTCTCACTTCCATACATCACTACTGGGAAAAGCATAGCTTTAACTATATGGACCTTTGTTGGCAAAGTGATGTCTCTGCTTTTTAAGATGCTGTCTAGGTTTGCCATCGCCTTTCTCCCAAGGAGCAGGTGTCTTTTAATTTCGTGACTGCTGTCACCATCTGCAGTGATCATGGAGCCCAAGAAAGTATATACAGTAAATGACAATAACAAACATCACAATTGGAGACAGATCTGTTGGAATGTAATTTTAATGTGCTGTCTAAAATGTATAAGATGTTATTGGAATGGGAGACGAAGGATAAGCAAGTAAAATCCTCAATGATACAATGGGTAATAGATATTGGTTATAATATTGATACGGAAGCATGGAAACGGTTGTGGAACAGAGATATAAAATTCACAGCGTCTTATGGTTTATAAGAGAAAACTATATGAAAATGTTATATCCATGGTATCTAACACCGAGTAAACTGGCAAAAATGTAGAAATCAAAATCGAATAAGTGTTGGAAATGCAAAAAGAAAGTACTTTTTATCCTATCTGGTGGTCTTGTGGTAAGGTCAAAGCTTACTGGGAAATGATATATAATGAATTGGAAAAGATGTTTAAAATAGCATTTGTAAAAAAAATTCCACAAAAAGCTCTCCTTTTGGGAATTATTGAGGCAGAACTACCCATACCGCATAAAAAAGTATTCATGTATGTGACTACAAGAATGTTATTTGTCCAAAAATGGAAAGAAGACGTCACAATGAAAGAAGAATGGATACAAAAACGTATGGAATATGCAGAAATGGCAAAACTTACTGGAAAAAAATAAGAATTCAAGGTAACAAACTTTTTATTAAAAAATGGAAATGGTTTATTGAAATATTTACAAACTGCAAACAGATAAGAACATTGGCAGGATTGCTGTGATACATATTTAGTATATATTTAAAGTAGATAAATACATGAATAAGTTAATTTGAAATATGCAGGAAATATAAAAAAATAAATTTAAGGAACCGCAGGAAGAGGAAGAAAGTCAAGTTCTGAAATGTTAGAATGATTGTAAAACTATTGTAATGTATATATATAAAACTGAAAATCATAAATAAAAATTATAAATATCAACGAGCAAAATGGGTTGGTGTAATTGTAAAGCTTTATAATTCCAAATGTGAACACTCACAGAATGACCATTAGTTCGCCTGCCGCCTTCATTATACACCTTTAGGCGCCAGGTGAAAACATTCCTTTTCAACCAGACCTTGTACTGAATGACAGCCGAAGCCCTTTTAAATGAGTTGTGGGAAGGGGGTGGGTTATTGGCTGGCTGGTCTCCTTATTTTTACTATGCGTTTTGCAGCTTTTATATTGTATATTGTTGGAAGGGACCTTCAGAGGTCCTTTAGTCCAACCCCCGGCAGTGAAGGAATCTTTTGCCCGAGGTGGGGCTCGACCCCCCAAAACCCTGAGATTATTAATCTCATGCTCTGCCAATTGAGCTAGCAAGTTCCCAGGAGACTTTGGGAGAAGGCACGGCTGCTTAAAGTGATACAGTCGTGCTTTAAATGCATAGTACAGATGGGGCATTAGCTGGGTGCAACTTGGAACATGTTGAACAACCCACTAAGGTAAAAGGTAAAGGTACCCCTGCCCGTACGGGCCAGTCTTGACAGACTCTGGGGTTGTGCGCCCATCTCACTTAAGAGGCCATGGGCCAGCGCTGTCCGGAGACACTTCCGGGTCACGTGGCCAGCGTGACATCGCTGCTCTGGCGAGCCAGAGCCGCACACGGAAACGCTGTTTACCTTCCCGCTGGTAAGCGGTCCCTATTTATCTACTTGCACCCGGAGGTGCTTTCAAACTGCTAGGTTGGCAGGCGCTGGGACCGAGCAGCGGGAGCGCACCCCGCCGCAGGGATTCGAACCGCCGACCTTTCGATCGGCAAGTCCTAGGCGCTGAGGCTTTAACCCACAGCGCCACCTGCGTCCCTTGAACAACCCACTAACACAACATAAATACTGCTTTTTTATTGTTCTAATTATAGCGACTCGTGTAGGGTCCCTCTGGAAATATTCTATTTACATCTCTCTCTCACACCCCCCCCCCCCTCATCCCACGCAATCTAACTGTTTGGGTGCATCTGCCGAAGAATAATGACTCAGAAAGACGAACAATTAACTTTCCTTCTCCTTTTTCTCCGTTGTTATTGTGTTCGGTTGTGTTCCGTATCGATCTGTTGTCTTAGGCTGCTTAACGCTTTGTTCAAGCCAATTGTCTCGCTTGCTAAAACTCTTAATACTGCGTGTTTGTTTAAGGGGAGGCAGGAGAAAATGAACAGCAGGACGGAGCCTTCATGACAAAGTCCCAGGACAAATTAATTCCTCCAGAAGCCCCAGCACCTATCTCTCCCCCCCCCACCCCCACTTTTTAAAATCCCATGGGCAGGAAAATGAAACAGATTTTGAGGGTAGGCCTTGCAACCAGCTAAGCTCTACCATTAAGCCTCAGGAATTGTGTCCCTTTCCCATCCTCCCCCCACCCCACCCCTTTCCCACCCAGTCCTTGTTTCAGCCCCAGAACCTCTAGATAGCATCTTAAAAAGTAGAGACATCACCTTGCCAACAAAGGTCCATATAGTTAAAGCTATGCTTTTCCCAGTAGTGATGTATGGAAGTGAGAGCTGGACCATAAAGAAGGCTGATTGCCGAAGAATTGATGCTTTTGAATTATGGTGCTGGAGGAGACTCTTGAGAGTCCCATGGACTGCAAGAAGATCAAACCTCTCCATTCTGAAGGAAATCAGCCCTGAGTGCTCACTGGAAGGACAGATCCTGAAGCTGAGGCTCCAAGACTTTGGCCACCTCGTGAGAAGAGAAGACCCCCTGGAAAAGACCCTGATGGTGGGAAAGATGGAGGGCACAAGGAGAAGGGGACGACAGAGGACGAGATGGTTGGACAGTGTTCTCGAAGCTACCAGCATGAGTTTGACCAAACTGCGGGAGGCAGTGGAAGACAGGAGTGCCTGGTGTGCTCTGGTCCAGGGGGTCACGAAGAGTCGGACACGACTAAATGACTAAACGACAACAAGGAAACAGATGCTGGGGCTGAACCCTAGAATCCATTGTTTAAGCCCCAGCGCCCCTCCCCACCCATTTTACACGGAAAAGAAAATAGGTTCAGGGGCTAAGCTCCATCACCCATTACTACTGCGTCACAGCCCCAGGACCTCTTTCCTCCTTTTCAAAAAACAAAACAAAGGCAGATGTTGAATCCTGGAGCCCATTATGCCCTTGGTTGAACCCCAGCACCCATCCTGACCCCCTCCCTTTCTTTTAACCCTATAGAAAAAAATAGGTGCTGGGCCTTGGAAGCCATGAAGTCCTTGTTTGAGCCCCAGCGCCTCTTTCCCCTGCCCCTTAAGCAAGGGGTGGGGGAGCTTTTCCATCCTGAGGGCCACATTCATTTCTCAGCAGCCTTCCAGGGGCCACATGCTGTGATGGGCGGGGCCAGTGGCACAAGTGGGTGGAGTTTCTACATACTTTTGCACCCGGACCTCCTTGGTATTCCTTCTCTTGAGTTGCCTCGCCTCTTCCCTGCTGCTTTATAATCCAACAGGAACAAGAATATAGGTACAGGGGCTGAGCCCCAGAGCATCTTCCTTTTAAAATCCAATAGGGAAATAAAAATAAAATAGGTGCCGGGACTGAGGCCTGGGGCCCATTTCCCTCTGTGTGTGAGCCCCGGAACCCCTACCTCTCTTTCAAAAGCCAATAGGGGGAAAAATAAAGAAAAGAGGTGCAGGGGCTGAGCCCTGGGGCCCATTTCCCTCCGTGTGTGAGCCCCAGAACCTCTATCTCTCTCCCTTTCAAAACCCAGTAGAGCGGGGGGGGGGGGGAATAAAGAATATAGGTGCAGGGACTGAACCCTGGAGCCCATTTCCCTCCATGTGTGAGCCCCAGAACCTCTATCTCTTGCCCTTTCAAAACCCAATAGAGTGTGTGTGGGGGGGGGGAATAAAGAAAATAGGTGCTGGGACTGAGCCCTGGCGCCCATTTCCCTCCATGTGTGAGCCCCAGAACCTCTATCTCTTGCCCTTTCAAAACCCAATAGAGTGGGGGGAAATAAAGAAAATTGGTGCTGGGACTGAGCCCTGGTGCCCATTTCCCTCCATGTGTGAGCCCCAGAACCTCTATCTCTTGCCCTTTCAAAACCCAATAGAGTGGGGGGAAATAAAGAAAATAGGTGCTGGGACTGAGCCCTGGCGCCCATTTCCCTCCATGTGTGAGCCCCAGAACCTCTATCTCTTGCCCTTTCAAAACCCAATAGAGTGTGTGGGGGGGAAATAAAGAAAACAGGTGCTGGGACTGAGCCCTGGCGCCCATTTCCCTCCATGTGTGAGCCCCAGAACCTCTTTCTCCCTTTCAGAATCCAATAGAGGGGGGGAGAAATAAAGAAAATAGGTTCAGGGACTGAGCCCTGGCGCCCATTTCCCTCCACGTGTGAGCCCCGGAACCTTTCTCTCTCTTTCAAAACCCAATGGGGAAGAAATAAAGAAAAGAGGTGCAGGGGCTGAGATCCCGTCCCAAACCATTCGCGATCCCCTTTTGGTTTGAGCCCGGGCACCCATCCTTCCTGCCCCTTAGGGAAGCCTTGAACGCCGCGCCCTTTCGCCGGGTCCGCCCCGTCCGAGGCGGAGCGGGAGGCGGGTCCGGGCGAGGAGGATCCGGCCGAGGCGGGAAGGAGGGCGGCCGGGCGCCCCATCGCGGGGGGTTTGCCCGGGAGGCAGGCAGGCAGGCAGGCAGGCAGGCAGCGCTTCCCCGCAGGGCTTCCCCCGGGGATCGATCTCGGACGGAGCCTCGGCGATGGGTCCGGTGGGGCTGCAGCTGCTCTCGGGGGCCTGCCTGCTCTTCTCCCTGGGCATGTTCGGGACTGGCCTGTGAGCGCATTTTTTGATGGGGGGCATTGGTTGTGGGGGGCAAAACACGTGAAGGCCTGGGGTGGGGGGTGGGGGTTCTGGTTGGGTCAGGGATGTGGGGCTGTAGCAGGTGGGGAGGTGGATCTCCTGCCCTTCTTCCCCAGCAGGTGCCAGGCTCAGCCCCCGAGATAGACACGTGGGGCTCCCCCAGCGAAATACCGCCCTGTTCACGTGTGAATGCGACGTGGCTTGGAGTGTAACACGTATCGCGGTGGGGCAGAGCTCCAGCGACGTGTCTCTGGGTGAGAGGTGTTGACAGTAACAGTTTTATGGGGCGGACCTACCAGGAAGTGGGTTGCTATGGAGCAGGATATATGGGCAAGAGGCTCAGGTTCAGATCTTTATTATTCTAGGTGTTTTCTCTCGCTCCCAACGACTTTTTGGTTCAGTGCCACACTTATAATTTATGTGGGTTAAGGCATGGGGTGTATTTTGATGTGGGGCAGGCAGAGCCAAGGATGGTATGGGGAACACAGACTACAGTTAGAGCACACATACACCCCCCCCAAGAATGCTGGGAACTGTAGTTTGCTCAGGGTGCTGGGAATTGTAGTGCAGTGAGAGGAAACGACGTTTCCCAGGAGCTTTGGTGCAGGCGTGGGTGCTTTAAATATGAATACGAAAACGGGGTCAACTGGGTATGTGAGTGATCCGACGTAGGGGTGAAGAGATGTGGGGCAGAGAGGTGGGACGGGTGATGGAGCTATGGGCAC
Source organism: Podarcis cretensis (assembly GCF_951804945.1). Taxonomy (NCBI): domain Eukaryota; kingdom Metazoa; phylum Chordata; class Lepidosauria; order Squamata; family Lacertidae; genus Podarcis; species Podarcis cretensis. The sequence continues at coordinate 10,612,392 of NC_137186.1, forward strand.
ACAGGCGCCTGGTTGTAATCAAATGACGACAAGGTATCCTCTCTCGCTTCTTCTCCAGGTCTGACCTGAAGCAGATGTTTGCAAGCCAGAGTGTGGAGAACATCCAGTTCCTGCCGTTCCTCACCACCGATGTCAAGTATGGCCTGGGACTTTTGGGGGGAGCTCTGATTAACGTGGTTGTGGAACCTGTGGCCCTCCAAACGTTGATGGATTCCACCTCCAACCATCCCTGCTGGCTGCAGGGGCTGATGGGAATTGGAGTCCAACACGATCTAGAGGGCCGCAAGTTCCCCATCCCTGCTTTACACCTATGTAGGTGCATTTAATAGGTGGTCCCTGATTGTTGGGACCACCTGTGTCTCTAGGACAAGGGTGGGGAGTGTGTTGGTCCTCCAAATGCTGCTGGACTCCCATCACCCCGACCTTTCGCCATGCTGGCTGCAGGGGCTGATGGGAATTGGAGTCCAACACGATCTAAAGCCGGGGTCAGCAAGCTTTTTCAGCAGGGGGCCAGTCCACTGTCCCTCAGACCTTGTGGGGGGCCGGATTAGATTTTGAAAAATAAAATAAAAAATGAACGGATTCCTATGCCCCACTAATAACCCAGAGGAGCATTTTAAATAAAATCACACATTTTACTCATGTAAAAACACCAGGCAGGCCCCATAAATAACCCTGAGGTGCATTTTAAATAAAAGGACATGTTCTACTCATGTAAAAACACACTGATTCCCGGACAGTCCGCAGGCCGGATTTAGAAGGCGATTGGGCCAGATCCGGCCCCTGGGCCTTAATGTGCCTACCCATGATCTAGAGGGCTGCAGGTTCCCCATCCCTACTTTACACCTCTGTAGGTGCATTTAATAGGTGATCCCTGAGTGGTTGGGATTGCGCAGAGCGGGCTCCTGCTGCTGCGTGTCTTCGGGTGGTCGTTGGGCAAGTCTGCACAAGTGCAGAGGTTTACCTTTTGGGGTTGGAGCTGCAACCTGGGCGATGTAAACAAGGTTGTAGTGTGAGCTCTGCTAAAACCAGCAATTGTTCTGCACCAGATTCTGCAGCCTGAATAAAGCATATTTTTCTATGGCTGCATGATTTCTTATTTTGCTTGATTCATACTTTATTCTTTTTTTTTTTATTAAAGATTTTCTTGATTTACAAAAGTATGTGCAATGTCTCTCGTATTTTTTTTAAATGTAACATTAAAACTTTTTTTTTAAAATACTTTATTCTGATTTGCTACCCATGCAAGACACTGAATGCTGATGATGGTGATAATAATAATAGTAGTAGTTGTAATAATAATAATAATAGCAATCTGCCAGAAGATAGGAAATGAACATTTTTCTTCCCCTCTTACATTATCTTTATTATCATCATCATTATTAATTTCATTTGTTGCATATCTACTACAAAAATGTCTTGAGGCAACGTAACAATACTGAAAAATGCATTATATTTAAGGGCATCTAAAAACAACAAGCACTCAAAATGATCCCCGGCTGTATTTCTAACCCCAACTATTGGGAATAATATTAAATTCAACAGGTCTTGCATCTGAGTAGACATGGTTAGGGTTGTGCTGTAATTAAGAGAGCAGCAGACAGAAATCCCACCTCCCTCTTACCAAGTACGCATGATTGTTTGGGCGGCTTTGCCCATAAGGACTAGAGACTTGACATCTTACAAATGCAGCCTGAGGTTCTTGGGACGCAGAGATCTTGCACCTGGTAGCTTAGGCCATGATTCTGCTGCAGGCTAACTTGAGCTCTGGGTGTACATAATCGTGATATGGATATTAGCAGACATGCAGTTCTTTTGGCACCCAGACCCCTTCTGAGGTACGTCCTGTGCCGGCTACACTGTGTGATCTGGAGTTACCGGAATGGCTGTCCTCGTTAAAAGCAACAACTTTTACCTTCTCTTTCCCCATCAGTAATTTGAGCTGGCTGAGTTACGGCTTCCTGAAGGGAGACTGGACTCTCATCCTCGTCAACGCAGTGGGTGTGACGTTGCAGACTCTCTACATCCTGGTCTACTTCTACTTCAGCTCCGAGAAGGTGGGTGGGGATTGTGGCTCAAATCAGACATGTTAACCACACTGGAAGAGCCCTGCACACCACACTGGAAGGCCCATCTGGTCCAGCACCCTGCTTTCTGGAAGGCCTGAACCCTTTCTCCCTGAGATGCTAGCTTTTTACATACAAGGAGGACTTTCCTGGCACCTGCTCAAGTGGCACAGTCCCAGGATGCCTGTACCATGTTCCGTTTTGTAACGAGCGCTCCAATTGGCTCTTTCCTGGCACCCTCAAGCCTACATTCAGAGGCTGTTGACTCAAGAGGGCTGGTATCTTGAATCAACAACAGGCCACGTTTTGATGGGCCATAAATTTTCCATAGTGCTCCAGCCACGCCTGACTTACTATCCCTGGGTCACTTGCAGGGCACGGCGGAAGGATGGAGGAAGACTTCTGTATTACACACACAAAATCAGCATTTTAACAACCAAGTGCCTTGCATGATTTTTTAAATGTGTATATTTAATGTGCATAATGTATATAATTATTATTCATTGCACTTTTTAAGTCACTTTTCTGGTGAAAAAATAAACTCATAGCAGCTTCCAGTAGAATACGAAAAATTGAAACCAAGCTAAAATATAGCTTGGCTGGTAGTGCATGAAGACTCAAGGTCATGGGTTTGAACCTTGAGCTGGGCAAAAATATTCTTGCATTTCGCGGTGTTGGACTAAATGGTCCCTTCCAACTCTACAATTCTATGATTCTATGAAAAGATAATAAAAGCTAACAACATGCATAGACATCAAAGGTGGCCTAATACAATACTAAAATACGCCACGATATACTGTATAAATTTGCTAATTTAAAACCTGGCTGAAAAGAAACATTTTGACCTGATCCTTAAAAATAACTGGTGATGGTTCCAAGCATAACTTCCCTTGGGAGAGCCATGACTGCTTAAGGTTGTTATGATACCGCTTTTAAGTTAAGGTTACCAGATTTTTTTCAAAGAATCCGGGGACACTTTTTTGAAAAAAAGAGAAAAAAAAATTAGTTATTTTTTCAACAAAGAAGTAATATCTTCTCTTCTGTGGTCTCCTCTGTCGCGCGGCCTTCCTCTGGGCCCCAGCCTGCTCTCTTGGAGTGCTAGCCGCCGTGGAGTAAGCTTGGGTTGGGCCTGGGCTCGGCCACGTGTCCTTGCCCTCCCGGTGATCTCCCACCTCTCCTCCTCAGCGGCAGCAGGGCTCCCCTCTTTTTTCTCCTTCCTCTTTCTCTCTCTTCCTTCTTCTCCTCCTCTCCTCCTTCTCCCTGCGTCGGCTCCAAGGTTTTCCTGGCCCCGGAGCGCCGCTGGGCAGTCGACTGGGTGGCCGGGCACTCTCGCTCCTGGCTCGATTTGGGTCGTGGGGTGTGTGTGTGTCAGCGGTTCCCCCAGTTGGCGCACCGGGTGTCCCTGGTCCCCCAGCGGCAGCAGCAGCCTCAGCAGCCCGGAGCCAGCCTAGTAGCGCAGTTGGCTCTGGCTGGCTTCAGGAGCTGCTCGCTGCCATGGCGCCCGCCATTTTGCCTCGCCGGAAGTCCCCATATGATGACTTGTGCCGGTGAACCAATCATGCAACATTCGTTCCCTACTAATAAATCTACAACACTTAAAATATAAATCCGGGGACATTAAATGGAATCCAGGGACGGATTTTGTCCGGGGACAGATTTGTAAATCTGGGGACTGTCCCCAGGAAATGGGGACATCTGGTATCCATATTTTAAGTACATGGTGCAGATGGGAGCCAGAAAACAGGTTCCCGATCTTATGTAGAAGTCCGGGATGGGCAGCCTAATGGTTAGATTCCAGTTTTCATCAGCCCCAACCAGTAGGATCCGTGGTTTGGCATGATGGGAGCTGTAAGCCAGCAGCATCCAAAGGGCTATCTGTGTCCCATCCTTAGTTTAAATAAGGAATTATTTAAATAATAATAAATGGAGTAGAATTTAAATAGTGAGTGTTGTTGATTCCAAATAACCACCTCCTTTTCTCCTCCCTTGTCTAGCGGTCTGTGCTGTTGAAGACCATGGGCTTATTGGCAGTGCTGCTCCTTGGCTATGGCTACTTCAACCTGCTGGTTCCGGATGTTTCCGTGCGCCTGACGCGCCTGGGTCTCTTCTGCAGCCTCTTCACCATCACCATGTACCTCTCGCCACTGGCTGACCTGGTATGCTACAAAAAAAGAAGAGATTGCCATCCTCATAAACTAGCATATAGGAGTAATATTGCCCTCTCAACAAAGGAGACAGGATGCAGCCATTGTGGCCAGTAGCTACTGATATTCCCATTTCCTACTGGAATCTTCCGGGCCCCTTCTCAAGCCATCCAAGTGGGCGACCGTCTTGTGGGAGTGAGTTCCACAGGCACCATGTGAACCTAAGATCATATAAGAAAGAGATTGGTTGCTGGGCTGGGCCCAAGGCCCATAATAGTCCAGTTCTCACATGATGGCCGACCAGGCGCCTCAATGGGCGTTGCGGTTATATTGCTCTACGCTTTTCAGGGTGAACCAGTTTAAATCGAGGCAATTAAAAGCCATCATTTTAAATCCCCAAGTTTATAAAAAAAGGGCTGATTTGAAATTGTTAATGGGAACTCAAGTTTGCCGCTGGCACGCTGTATGTTTCCCAAGCGTACATTTTCAAGTGTTTGGGTTTTTTTTCTACCCAGGCAAGCCAAGAGGCATGAACAGAGTTTCAAGGGCACATTTTTGCCAGGGGAAAAAAACACCCCAGGAGGCTGCAAAGCAGGCGTGGCCTGGTGAGAGTTCCAAGGGCCAGATAGGAAGGTTTAGAGGGCTGCATTTGACCCCCAAGTCTGAGGTGTGCCCGCCCTCTGGTCATTCAGCTGACCAATTAAATATAGCATCCTGGAAACTGTTATTTGGAAGGGCTAGGATATAAACGGATTAAGGGTTTTGTTGGTTTTTTAAAAAGGAAATGATTAAGATAGGTGAATTTACGACTAAATAAGTGCCTGCCCTCAGATGGCATAGCGCTATCAGGCCTAGTCATCCCTGTGGCTTCATCCTGTGTTGCGTAACTCTCCGCTTTGGCCCCGATCCCATCCCCACCCTGCTTAGCCATCCAAAACATTTGCGCACCGCAGCTCAGGTGTCTAGAGAGGCTGGTGCCTTTTCCTGTGATGAGACAACAGCAGGACCAGAATCTTCCGGAAGCCAGGCCTGCTTGCCAGGTGGCGGCGTGGCAAGTCCTTCATTATTATTGTTTTCTTAAGGTGAAAAGGAAATGTCCTTGTTCAGAGAGAGAGAAAGAGAGAGTGATCCCGAGAAACCAGATAAGTTGCAGGACTCAGGTTGTTGAACGAACACACTGGTCCCAGTTCACTTGGAACTGGGAAGTGTGGTTTGATGCAGGGATCTGAGAGGAACTAAGGCCTGCGGGCCAAATTCAGCCTTTAACAGGTTTTCGTCTTCTTTTTCTGGCCTGCATGACTTTTCCTAGACTAGAGCTCCAGCTGTTGTTGGACTACAACTCCCATCACCCCTTGCTTAGCAGAGCTAGTGGTCAGGGATGATGGGAATTGTAGTACAAAAACAAGCCAGAGACCCAAGTTTGGGAAAACCTAGCTCTGGGTGTAGTGGTTAAGAGCAGTGGACTTGTAATCTGGTGAACCGGGTTCGATTCCCCGCTCCTCCACATGCAGCTGCTGGGTGACCTTGGGCCAGTCATACTTCTCTGAAGTCTCTCGGCCTCACTCACCTCACAGAGTGTTTGTTGTGGGGGAGGAAGGGAAAGGAGATTGTTAGCCGCTTTGAGACTCCTTCGGGTAGTGATAAAGGGGGATATCAAATCCAAACTCCTCCCCCTTCTCTTCCTCCTTGCTGTACCCTCTCCTTGAGAGCTTTTTCCTGGCGAAAATGTGTCCTTAAATAGCAATTGCCTGTGTGCATGGGGGATGCACCTGTGTGTGTCTGTGACTGACAAGAAAATCACCTGCTGCACAAAGGGAAGAGTCAGACCTGATACATAAGAAGCTGCCTTATACACAGTCTATTGGTCCATATAGCTCAGTATTGTCTACTCTGAATGGCTGGGGAAACCCAGCCAGATGGGCAGGGTATAAATAAATTGTTGTTGTTGTTGTTGTGTTGTTAATAATAATAATAATAATAATAATAATAATAATAATAATAATAATAATATTCTGACTGGCAGCAGCTTTCCAGGGTTTCAGGTTCCGCACCAGCCCTACCTAGGGATCGAACCTGCGACTTTCAGGTCCTGCTGGCAGGTTTCCCATTGGGGCATCTGGTTGGCCACTGCGAGACTGGGATGGGGGACCCAGGTGGGCTTGGGGGTCAGGTCCAGCAGCCAGGCTCGGCTTCGGTCCTTATGGTCTGAGCACAATTCAAAGTGTTGGTGCTGACCTTTAAAGCCCTAAACGGCCTCGGTCCTGTATACCTGAAGGAGCGTCTCCACCGCCAACATCCAGCCCGGACACTGAGGTCCAGCACCAAGGGCGTTCTGGCGGTTCCCTCGCTGCGAGAAGTGAGGTTAGAGGAAACCAGGCGGAGGGCCTTCTTGGTAGTGGCACCTGCCCTGTGGAACGCCCTCCCAGCAGATGTCAAGGCAATAAACAACTACAGTGGTATCTCGGGTTACAGATGCTTCAGGTTACAGACGCCTCAGGTTACAGACTCCGCTAACCCAGAAATAGTACCTTGGGTTAAGAACTTTGCCTCAGGATGAGAACAGAAATTGCGCAGCGGCAGTGGGAGGCCCCATTAGCTAAAGTGGTACCTCAGGTTAAGAACAGTTTCAGGTTAAGAACGGACCTCCAGGACAAATTAAGTTCTTAACCCGAGGTACCACTGTATTTTACTTTTAAAAGACAACTGAAGGCTGTTTAGGGAAGTTTTTAATGCCTGACGCTGTATTGTTTTTAATATTCGGTTGGAAGCCACCCAGAGTGGCTGGGGAACCTAGCCAGATGGGCGGGGTATAACTAATAAATTATTATTATTATTATTATTATTGGTTCTGACACCTCTGAACCAGACAATTCTTTGCGTCTTCACAGGCCAAGATCGTGAGGAGCCGCTCCACACAGTGCCTCTCCTTTCCGCTGACAGTCACAACATTCCTGGCTTCGGCCTCCTGGACCTTGTATGGGATTCTGCTTCAGGATGTTTACATTGCGGTGAGCAGCGCACGTTTGTGTGCGCCCGATTTTTGTGCACGTGGGGGTGGCCACGGCAGTGTCCGTTGAACGGTTGTGCCTCCGTCTCTGCCCTCTGATAAATCATGCGGCATTGATTTTAATTAATTAAACGGAGAGGCCAGGAAACCACCCTCGGCAGAGAGGAACACGAGAGCGGGTGGTGGTGATGCAATTGGATTTTTTTTAATCGGTTTTTCTCCACCACCACCCCCCTTCTCCTGTTTGCCCTTCACCTCATTCCTCCCCATATCTCCCTCCCGGGTTAAGAGATTTTAAGATGCTGCCTTATGCAGAGTCCGATTTTTGAGTCCACCGAGCGCAGTGTTGTCTGCACTGACTGGCAGTGTCTCTCCAGGGTTTCAGGCGGGGGTCTCTCTCCCAGCCCCCCGCCTGGAGAAGTGCCATTGGGGACTTTCTGCAAGCAAAGCAGACATAGCTGTCAACTTACAGATTTGAAAATAAGGGACCCGCAGCCTCGAAAATAAGGGGTCAACAATTACTTTGATAAAATACATATTTTGTTGCGTGCAAATGGCTTTAGATACCTATTAGGTCCATAAATTACCATATAGCATACAATCAACACAAAAAAACCAGCAACAATTTCTTGTTGGCAAAGCACAGCTGGACATAGAAAGGGCCCCATTACCTTCAGTAGCTTATTTAAGGGACATCATCAATAAGGGACAGCAGCGGGACATGGCGCTGGTATAAGGGACTGTCCCGCCAAATAAGGGACGCTTGACAGCTATGAAAGCAGATGGTCTGCTACTGACCTCCTTTCTGCCTCTTCCAGGTCCCCAACGTACCAGGCATAGCCACCAGCCTCATCCGGTTCTGGCTCTTTTGGCGCTTCCCTCCGGACCTCAACAAAACCTACAAGTCGCTGCAGGCCTGAGGACCCAGGGGATGGGTTTTATGACCGCCCTTGGCTAAGGAAGGGGGAGAAGCGCTGAGTTTCGGCTGGGTGTGGCTGCTGCAGCTTTCCTTGCACCCTCAGGAGCCGCCCCCCGACCATCCGGACTGTGCAAGTGGACTCCACGACAGGAACAATTCCTCCTCCTCCATCTTGGGCTGTATGGTGCAGACTGAAAACCAGGGAACCAGAGGCCCCCCGTCCTGCCCCAGAGCAGGAAAAGGATGAAGGAACCAACCCATTCTCTCTGCTGCTTTTCCAGGGTACAACAGTGGCCCGCCAGGTGCTGCTGGACTACAACTCCCATCATCCCTGCCCATTGGCCATGCTGGTTGATGGGAGCTGGAGTCCTGGAGCATTGTTGAACTGCAACTTCCATCATCCATGCCCACTGACTGTGCTGGTTAGGGGCTGATGGGAACTGGAGTCTGTGAACATTGTTGAACTACAACTCCCATCATCCCTTGCCCATTGGCTGTTCTGGCTGATGGGAGCTGGAGTCCTGGAACATTGTTGAACTACAACTTCCATCATCCCTGCCCATTGGCTATGCTGGCTGACGGGAGCTGGAGTTCTGGAACATTGTTGAACTACAACTCCCATCATGCCTCACCATTGGCTGGAGCTGATGGGAGTTGGGGTCCAGGAGCATCTTAACCAGCCACCCACATTCTTCACCCTACGCCTAGGAGGTGTAAAAGTGGAGACACACCCCCCCCCCCCGCTCCCCAAAAAGAAAATGCTGGGTGCCTCCTCGCTTTAATGCATTACTTCCAGAAGGCAACTTTCTCCCCCCGTTCTGCGGACAACCGTTTCTGCCGCCCGAGCAGCGAGGACATCACAGTTTCCGCCTCCGTCCTCTGAGAATGCCTTTGGACCAAGTTCTCTGCCTCTGCTTTCCCCTTCGTCTCATTGCCCCACAAACGCCCCCTCCGCCCCTGTCTTCTTCCCCCAGTCTCTGAAGCGATTCTTCTGCTCTGAGCTCCGCAAGAGAACTTTCCTAAGAAGCTGTGACTTTCCACACGAAGTGCCTTTTAATAAACCAGGTTGTTTTCTGGGAGGAGAACGCACCTTGCATCCTCCTTCTTTCTGTGTAGGAATTGAGGAAGCTGCCATTACACCGAGTCAGGCCAGCTGTCCATGTAGCTCAGTATTGTCTACACTGACTGGCAGCTGCTCTCCAGGGTTTCAGGCAAGGCAGTCTCTCTCTGCCAACCGGGTGCTCTGCCACTGAACTGTGGCTCTTTCCTAGAGATAAAGTAAGGTTCCAGTCCTCATGGGTTGATTGAAATAGGAACATGAGAAGCTGCCTAGCTCATTGGTCCACATAACTCAGTGTTTTCTACTTCACTGGCAGCAGCTCTCCAGGGTTTCAGGCAAGGGGTCTTTTCACAGGAGATGCCGGGGATAAAACCAGGAACCTCCTGCATGCAAAGCAGATGCTCTGCCGCGGAGCTACCGCCCCCTAGAAAGAAAGATCCCAGTCCTTTCTCTTATCCCGGAGAGGGCAGTTGCCTTCTCTGGATGCATCTAATTGACCACTATGAGAAACAGGAAGCTGGACTAATCGAGCCTTTGGCCTGGTCCAACAGGGCTCTTTGGTTGGTTGGTTTATTGACAATTCAGTGCATCTGGCACGCTGCTTCTGGGCCAAAAAGACTGCCAGAGTAGCTTACATCAATTAAAACAAGGCAGTCCTTCCCCAAAGGCTTACAACCTGAAAAACAGCAAAAGAGGGAAGAGCATCAGGGAGGGAAGGGGAAAGAAAGCAAACTCAGGTGCCAACTCTCAGAGAGCAGTTCTTACATAATGACTGGCTGGCACAGAAAGAGCCCAGTGGTAGGAGTGCCCTTTCGGCAAAGCTGGTGGAACGACCCTGCTTTTCTCTTCTTCATCATCATCATTTTTAATTTATATACAGTGGTGCCCCGCGAGACGAATGCCTCGCAAGACGAAAAACTCGCTAGACGAAAGGGTTTTCCATTTTTCGAGGCGCTTCACAAGACGAATTTCCCTATGGGCTTGCTTCGCAAGACGAAAACGTCTTGCGAGTTTTTTCCCTTCCCCCCCTTTTTCTAAGCCGCTAAGCCGCTAATAGCGCTAATCCACTAAGCCACTAATAGGGGTGCTTTGCAAGACGAAAAAACCGCAAGACGAAGAGACTCGCGGAACGGATTAATTTCCTCTTGCGAGGCACCACTGTACCGTCTTTCTATCTTACAATACTCAAGGCGGTATACAAGCTGAAGAAACAAAAAATGTACATCTTATAACAATCTAATGCAATACAAAAATGTGACAATAAAAGATAACTTTAAAATAGGCAACCTACATCAAAAAAGTAACATTCAACAGTCATTAGAATAATGTAAAATAATATCAACATATAAAAGTTAAACAGAAATCCACTTGTTACAATAAATAATATCTAAACTATAATCAATAAAACAACGGCAAGCCACAGTACATAAAACAATACAATACACATTGAGAAGCAGAGACTAGAGGGTAGAGCAAGGCAGGTGGAAGGAGGCCTTGCCTGATGGAGTCTCTCCCCTCACAGTTCTTCCTTCAAGAACAGTTCCATTATGAGGACTCTTGCATCCACCACCCAGCAGGAAGTCCCCCCTTTGAACGTCTCCGTCTCCTGCCCCAAAATGGGCTAATTGCAGAAGCGTTCGTAATTCTCTCTGGGAGTCTGAACCCATTTCTAATCCCAGAGCTGTCCTGTGGTTCACGGCAGCGCCATGCCTCTGTTCACGTGCAGAGTGTGCCTCCTTCGCCAACAGGTTCTCGTGATTCAGGAGCCAAGATTTTAAGGCCAAGCATCGTGACCAGCCTCCTCAGAATATATCAAGTGTGCTGTACTCTAGGGAAAAACGTACCACACCTTCCCAGTCCTCGAAGCCACCGATATCCCCGGAAGCCAGTCATTAGTTCGCTCCTGCTAATTATCCAACTCACTTTGCCACGCCAGCTGTGCAGGTGCTAATTTTAAAAATCTAGGAAATCCTGGCTTTGGAACAAGGAGAGACTTGGCAGGACCAGGAGGGCGGGAAGGTCCTGGTTTATGGCAGAAGCTTGCCTGACGCACAGGGCAGGCTGTTCTGGACGATCGCGGCCTCGGGATGTGTTTGGCACCGCGGAACAAGAAATGCAACTGTGGAGAGAGGATAACTTTAAAGAGAAATTGGGTCAACTAGCATTTTGGGCAGAGGTTGCAAGCTTCTGAGTCACAGGATTCTTTCGCAGAGTCCAGGAAAGAAATAGTGGGTTGTATTGAACATTGGATAAAGGACCCCTGACCATTAGGTCCAGTCGTGGCCGACTCTGGGGTTGCAGCGCTCCTCTCGCTTTATTGGCCGAGGGAGCCGGCATACAGCTTCTGGGTCATGTGGCCAGCAGGACTAAGCTGCTTCTGGCGAACCAGAGCAGCGCACAGAAATGCTGTTTACCTTCCCGCCGGAGTGGTACCTATTTATCTACTTGCACTTGGATGTGCTTTCGAACTACTAGGTGGGCAGGAGCAGGGACCGAGCAACGGGAGCTCACCCCGTCACAGGGATTTGAACCGCCGAACTTCTGATCAGCAAGTCCTAGGCTCTGTGGTTTAAGAAATAGTGGGTTGTATTGAACATTGGATACCCAAGAGTAAACCTACTGAAGTTAATGGGCATGGCTGACTCGGGGGGGGGGGCAACATTCCAATGGATCTGCTCTGAAACAGCTTCAACTTGGCTTTCAAACCTTCGCTGCAGCACAATTTTAAAGGATCCCTTTCTGCTCCAAGCCTTCTTTGATTCCTATCATTCCATATTTTTAAAACTTGATTACAGTTGTTCTGCTGCCTTGCAGGGTATCTTCGGGAGAAGAAATGGCTAAGGAGTAAACTCTGCACACATCTGGAGCAGAGTCCCTAAGACAGTTGGGTGGCACCTTGTATGCCTCCGTCCGGCATCTCCTGCACCCAAGCTGGTGCCAAACATCTTGCTCTGCTTACCTTTGGACCACATCTTTGAGGCCGATGGGGGGGGGGGTCTTGTTGTGTGGGCAGCCCAGAGCCTCCAGACCATGGGTCGGCAAACTAAGGTCTGCGGGCTGGATCAGGCCAATTGCCTTCTGGATCCGGCCTGTGGATGGTCCAGGAATCGCCATGTGGATCGCCAGCGCACACATTCTTTCCCTCACTGAGAGCCAGTGTGGTGTAGTGGTTAAGAGCAGTGGACTCGTAATCTGGTGAACCGGGTTCGCATCTCCGCTCCTCCACATGCAGCTGCTGGGTGACCCTGGGCCAGTCACGCTTCTCTGAAGTCTCTCAGCCTCACTCACCTTACAGAGTGTTTGTTGTGGGGGAGGAAGGGAAAGGAGAATGTTAGCCGCTTTGAGACTCCTTCGGGTAGTGATAAAGCGGGATATCAAATCCAAACTCCTCCTCCTCTTCTTCTTCTTCTTCTTCTTCCTCTCTCTTCCTCCATCCCTTGGCGCTGCCGCCTCCTCCCTCCCTCCTCCTGGCTTCTCCTCGCCCTGCCTAGAGGAGGAAGGGGACTGGGCTTTGTTGGTGCCAGCAGCAGCAACAGCGCTCGAGCTCACTTTGGGCTTTGTTGTAAACAGGCTCACTTTGGGCTTTGTTGCTGCTAGCCCCTCTCCAGAACCCTTTCACGCACCACTCATTGTCCCCCCACCGCCAGCCCCTGCCGCTCGCTAGACACAGGTAAGCAGCCACCGTGACTCATCCAGTGCTTGTGGAGAAGGGAGGGGAGAATCGGGGGGGGGGGGTGGCTTATAGTCCGGCCCCCCACAAGGTCTGAGGGACAGTGGACAGTGCTAAAAAAGTTTGCTGACCCCTGCTCCAGAAACACGGCCCAGGCTTGCGCCCCAAGGAGGCTGCTTTGGTCTGCTAATGCAGCAGTTTGACTCCTATTGTCTCTCAAGGCAGACAGACGCCAACAACTTTTGAGTAGAAATTAGGATGCAACCTGATGCTTGAGAAATGGTTGTGAAGCCACAGGAAGAAGTCTTGCTGGATCAAACCAGCAACCTGTTTTCACAGCGGTCAATCAGATGCTTCCAGGAAACTCTCCGTTTGGTCTTAAGTCAAGACCAGGGGTAGGCAGCCTAAGGCCTGGGGGCCGGATGCGGCCCAATCGCCTTCTCAATATGGCCCGGGGTTGGTCCAGGAATCAGTGTGTTTTTACATGAGTAGAATGTGTCCTTTTATTTAATATGCATTTCTGGGTTATTTGTGGGGCATAGGAATTCGTTCTCCCCCCCACCCAAAAAAATATAGTCTGGCCCCCCACAAGGTCTGAGGGATGGTAGACCAGCCCACGGCTGGAAAAGGTTGCTGACCCCTGGTCAAGAAGAAGAAGAAGAGTTTGGATTTGATATCCCGCCTTTCACTCCCTTTAAGGAGTCTCAAAGCGGCTAACATTCTCCTTTCCCTTCCTCCCCCACAACAAACACTCTGTGGGGTGAGTGGGGCTGAGAGACTTCAGAGAAGTGTGACTAGCCCAAGGTCACCTAGCAGCTGCATGTGGAGGAGCGGAGACGTGAACCCAGTTCCCCAGATTACGAGACTACCGCTCTTAACCACTACACCACACTGGCCCTCACAAGACCCTCCTTCCCTGTTACTCCACAGCCCAGTATCCCTTTTCAGCAGCCAATCCAAAACTTCTAAAGAACCCCACAAGCAGGCACAGAAGCAACAGCCCTGCCTCCCCATTCACCCTCCTAGAATCATAGAATAGAATCATAGAATCATAGAATCATAGAGTTGGAAGAGACCACAAGGGCCATCGAGTCCAACCCCCTGCCAAGCAGGAAACACCATCAGAGCACTCCTGACATATGGTTGTCAAGCCTCTGCTTAAAGACCTCCAAAGAAGGAGACTCCACCACACTCCTTGGCAGCAAATTCCACTGTCGAACAGCTCTTACTGTCAGGAAGTTCTTCCTAATGTTTAGGTGGAATCTTTTTTCTTGTAGTTTGGAACCATTGCTCCGTGTCCTTGATATTTTCTATTCAGCAGGGTATACTGCCTCTGAACCAGGAGGTTCTATTTGCCTCATTTTTATGAAACTTTCTGAACTGACGACTCATGCAAAACTGTATCGTGGCAGCGTATGAAAAAAAGCGTTAAAAAGACCATGGAATTATGAAATCATAAAATGCAGGCCAAACGTCCCACACTGAATCAAATTAATTATCTAAAAATACCTGGCAGAACAGAAATGTTTTCAGCAGGTGACAAAATATCAGGATTTCAAGCACCTTCCTGATTTCAACAGGAACAGTCTTCCAAAGTTACGGTGCCAACAACAAAGCCTTAAGTTTGCATGGAAACTAGGCCATTTTGGGATCCAGTTATAAGGCAGAAGGAAAATTTCCACGACCACCCTAACCTAAAGGCACATGGGGAGCCACTGTGTGTATCCTTATCAGAGATCAGGTTGGGGATATCTTGATTGATTGATTGATTGATTGATTTCATTTATTATATCCCACCTTTTCCTCCAAGAAGCTCAAGGTGGCATACATGGTTTCCCTCCTCCTCAAATCCCTTAAACAACTCTGGAAGGTAGGCTAGGCCGAGCGGCAGCGACTGGTCCAAGGTAACCAAGTGAGCTTTGTGGCCAAGTCGGCATTTGAACCCGTCTCCCTGGGATGCGGGTGGCGCTGTGGGTAAAAGCCTCAGCGCCTAGGACTTGCCGATCGAAAGGTCGGCGGTTCGAATCCCCGCGGCGGGGTGCGCTCCCGCTGCTCGGTCCCAGCGCCTGCCAACCTAGCAGTTCGAAAGCACCCCCGGGTGCAAGTAGATAAATAGGGACCGCTTACCAGCGGGAAGGTAAACGGCGTTTCCGTGTGCGGCTCTGGCTCGCCAGAGCAGCGATGTCACGCTGGCCACGTGACCCGGAAGTGTCTCCGGACAGCGCTGGCCCCCGGCCTCTTGAGTGAGATGGGCGCACAACCCCAGAGTCTGTCAAGACTGGCCCGTACGGGCAGGGGTACCTTTACCTTTACCCTGGTCCTAGTCTCTAATTGCTACACCACCATCGACTCTCTTTACATGTCAGTCCTGAAACACAAGGTGCTTAAAAAAAAACAACAACACCCACACCCACCACTGAGAGTTATCCGGAGCATGTGCAAAGTGCTTTTCTCTCGCCCGCTTCAGTTCAGCTAACCGATCTAGCCCAGCTATCCCCAACTAGGCTGAGGGACCCATCACCGCCCCTGTTGAAGAACACAAATGAGATTCTCTTCATCTCAGGAGCCCCAAGGTGCCAGTGCCGGGGAGTAGACAACCCATCAGCTTCTTCTAATGCTGAAAATAGGGCAGTGTATATTCAACAATTCAGGGGGGGAAATGTGTAATATTGTAGACACTGGTTCACAATCTCTTGCCTCGCACCGACACCGAGGCAATCCACTCCCAGCAGATTCGATTCTTTAAAAAATCCACCACCAGGCCACCAAAGAGCTCAGTCATGTTCTCTGAAATTTTATTTATTGCTCCAGACGGGGTGCTTCTTTCCACCGGGGTGCTGTGCTCAAGTCCTTGCGGCAGGGAGGGTCAGAACCGCAGTCCGCGGCGGGAGAGGTCTTCCCGGGCCTCTCGGATCTGCTCCTGCAACTCTTGCGCCGCCTCCTCGCAGTCGTTGAAGGTGGCCAAACGGTAGCCGACGACGCCCAGGGAGTAGCAGCCAAAGGCCACCAGCAGGTAGGTGGGCAGGGGCCACAGCACTTGGTGCCAGGCTGGGGGCAGGGGGTCGAGCCCCAAAAGGTTGAGAGTGAGAGCCGCCCAGACGGCGCCCAGGATAGACAGAGTCCACAGCCACTGCAGGAGTTTCGTCATGGCGGCGCAGCTGAGCGAGCCTAGAGAAGAGGAGATGTATCGACTTTATGGGACTGGCAGAAATGACCGGCAGAATCCGCGACCAAGAGAAAGAGACTGTGGAAGAAGACTGGAAGAAGTTTAAGACGTATCTCAAGAATTATTATAAAATTGAGGAGTGCTAAAATGCTGAGGGAAAGGAGGACGTAGAATTGCAGCAGTAAATTGTGTTTGATTTTAGGGTGGAATTGAAAAGGAGAATGAACTTACATTTAATTGGCTAAAAAGGGTTGTTGAACAATTGATTAAAATTAAGGATGCAAAAAGGGGAAGGTATGGGGAAGTCTGGGAAAAGAGGTTTATGGAAATAAGGTAAAGAAAATATGATTTTTTGTGTTTGTTTTTATGTTGTTGTTTTTGTGTATGTTAAAATTTGGAAATCAATAAAAATTATTTTTTTAAAAAAAGAGATGTATCACCACTCGGGAGCAAAAGTAGGGGACCTCTGGGCTGTGCAGCCCTCCAGACTTCTCTGCCTGGCCCTGCGGGACCTTCTGCAAGCCACACCCTTCGCCAATCCCGCTTTGCACCCTGCTTTGCCTGGCTGGGAAGCCCTGGTCCCTCCCACTCTACCCACTATGCCACACTGCCTCAAATCCACAGACAAGGCATCCATTTGGCCGCAGGATTAATCCGTGACAAATGGTCAGTGGAGAGACGAAGTGAGGAACACTAATGGCTCCCCACTCTCGTAGGAAAGGCACAGGAGCCCCGCAAGAGAGTAAAGCAGGCAGTCCCAAGCGTGCTTCCTATGCATTTAAAAGAAGGAATGGGGTAAATGCTATGATTTCTGCAATGCAATCTTCCCAGATTTCTGCAACAATTGCCCATCTCCCCCACCAACTGTCAATTTCCTCTCCTAGGCTGGAATTCCCACCTGGAATTTCCTTCCTGGTCAGCAGCGACGCTGTATTCGGGATTCTGTTCTTGCGCTGGGTTCCTGTGCGCGTCGCGCGCGGGGTGACGCCGTCTCCCCTTCCAGCCAATCACCGCCTCCTCCGGGAGATAGACATCAGGCTGCGCGCCGCGGTGCATTCTGGGAGTTCTCTCTCTCTCTCTCTCTCTCTCTCTCTCAGCATCTCTCTCTCTCTCTCTCTCTCAGCATCTCTCTCTCTCTCTCTCTCTCTCTCTCTCTCTCTCTCTCTCTCAGCATCTCTCTCTCTCTCTCTCAGCATCTCTCTCTCTCTCTCTCTCTTCAGCATCTCTCTCTCTCTCTCTCAGCATCTCTCTCTCTCTCTCAGCA